>NC_044305.1:5777804-8177804 GCF_007474595.2 Lynx canadensis | reverse complement strand
TACCTGAAATGATATACTACTCAAAGTCCGGCATACTGGAAGACCATTTGAGCTATTTCGTAATTCTTTATTTCTAACTCTCTGAGGACTTAGAAAGCATACGTTTTATTTAGAGTCATTGCTACTGACTGCTCGTGTCATCCTCTATCCTTTACAATACCCCCTCAGGCACTATCTTCCTCTTCTGAATGAAAGCACCAGGTTTTGAAATGACTGAGTGACACATGCTTTGGCAACGGATGGCTGCCAGTGGATGAATATGGTTTTGCCACTAATTTAGCTGTGTGGTCTTGGGTAAGTAACTTCACTTCTCTGAGCTCTAGCTTCCTCATCTGTTAAGTGGTAATAAAAATATCTACCTTGGGGTGGCACCTGGGTGGCTCAGTGGTTAAGCATTCAACTCTTGACCTTGGCTCAAGTCATGATCTCGCAGTCTGTGCGTTCGAGCCCCGCATTGGGCTCTGTGCCGGCAATGCGGAGCCTGCTTGGGATTCTCTCTCTCCCTCTCTCTCTCTCTGTCCCTCCCCTGCTCTCTCTCTGTCTTTCTCAAAAATAAATAAATAAATATTAAAAAAGTTTTTTAGACATCCACCCCGTTGTACTGTTATAAGAATCAAAGCAGGTAGCAGATAAAATATGCAAAATACTTCCTACGCAGCCTATGAATAATGAATTGTTAAAAAGTGATTATTTAAAAAGGATTGTTTAAAAAGTGATTGTTACAAAGGATTATTATTAACTCCACCTCACAGCTAATAAGTGGTAGAATCTGAACTCCTTTCCGGATCAGTCAAGGTCCTAACACTTGCACATGACCTCTGCTGCTGAAAACATTTCATATCAAATGTTTTGTGGTGCTAAATCCATGCAATTTATAAACATTATACTAGTAGAGCTAAAAACCCTGCTTACTCCGTAATTCATGTAATTTAAGGTGGATTTTCCCTCTGTCTTTGGAGTGGATAGTTCTCTTTGCCTGTTGGAATGGCTTGGCCTTGAGGTTGACAGGTAGGCCAGACAATGAAAAACCACAGCTTATTTTTTTATTTTTTTATTTTTTTATTTTTTTTTTTTTTAAATTTTTTTTTTTCAACGTTTATTTATTTTTTGGGACAGAGAGAGACAGAGCATGAACGGGGGAGGGGCAGAGAGAGAGAGAGACACACACAGAATCGGAAGCAGGCTCCAGGCTCTGAGCCATCAGCCCAGAGCCTGACGCGGGGCTCGAACTCCCGGACCGCGAGATCGTGACCTGGCTGAAGTCGGACGCTTAACCGACTGCGCCACCCAGGCGCCCCGAAAAACCACAGCTTAAAGTTCACTTAGCGCTCAAACCTTGGCATTAGGTGAGTTTTACATGTTTAAACTTGAGACTAACTTGTCATTTGCAATGTTGCACACCCTAACATTTAAAAAAAGTTAAATCGAAATATCCTCAGATGAATATTCAATTTCACAGAGTCACAACACTATCGCACAAGTTTCCAAAAAAATGGTAAAAACATAATGTGGAGCGTGGAAAGTATGGGCTTTGGGGTTGGGCAATTCTCTTTAGCTACGTAGCTTGGAGTCGATGATTCGGTTTCCCTAGAGCTTGGATTTCTTCATCTGGAAAATAGTAAAGACCTAGAAATTCCCACTTAAGCTCTGATGTTTCAAGATGATCCCTTGGGGGCACCCGGGTGGCTCAGTTGGTTGAGCGTCCGATTTTGGCTCAGGTCATGATCTCGTGATTCGTGAGTTCGAGCCCCGAGTTGGGCTCTGTGCTGGCAGCTCAGAGCCTGGAGCCTGCTTCGGATTCTGTGTCTCCCTCTCTCTCTGCCCCTACCCTGCCTGTGCTCTGTCTCTCTCTGTCTCTCAAAAATAAATAAACATGAAAAAAAAGAAGATGATTCCTTCAAAGCGATTTCGCAACAGAATTTGACTTAGCCTATAATATAAAAAAGAAATACTGGAGGATTCATGTCACCAGAAACCACCCAGGAGTGGGGACATCTGGTCAGCCTCACGGAGAACTTGGCACTTGAAGGTGAAGTGAATTTTAAAAAGAAAAAAATTTTTTAATGTTTATTTATTTTTGAGAGAGACAGAGACAGAGCATCAGCAGGGGAGGGGCAGAGAGAGAGGGAGACACAGAATCCGAAGCAGGCTCCAGGCTACGAGCCATCAGCACAGAGCCCAGCGCAGGGCTCGAACTCACGAGCTATGAGATAGTGACCTGAGCCGAAGTCAGATGCTCAACCAACTGAGCCACCCAGGCGCCCCATGAATTTTTGATAAAGAGAGAGAAAGAGAGCCAGGCGGAGAAAATGCAGAGAAGCAGGTCACACATGGGCCGTTCTGACTGGGTACATTTAAGAGAATAGTGGGAAATATAGTTGGAAAGATAGGGGAAAGCTGGTAGAGACCCTTGAACGTGACACTAAGAAGCCACAGCTTGTAGGCAAGGGCATTGAACTTCTATTGTTTCTAAAATAATTTTACAACTCCTGCACCTTTTTGGTTTTTAACCCAAATCCGGACTTCCGCCTCTGGTGATTTCGCTTTCAAATTAGACTCACCTGTGCTATCTCAGTGAGGTTTGGCCGAGGACTACGGAAGGGCAGAGTAAAAGACAAAAATGTTGATTCATAGGTGGGGGCGGGGTGGGGGGGAAGGAAAGCCATGATATTAATAATAGCTGAATTTTCTTTTTCTCAAAATGCAAGATCTCTGGGCTAAGTTCACTCCACATGGCTTATCTCGTTTAATTTTCACAAGTGTGAACGATGTGAAATTGTGCTCAATACTATTATTATTTCCCTTTTACAGATGAAGAAACCAAGGCTCAGAGAGGTGTAGTCACTTGTCCAAGGTCACACAGCCAGGAGGCGACAGAGGCCGAGTTGAAATGTAAGCTGCTTGATTGCAAGGCTTCTTTATACCTGCTTTTACACCATGTAGGATTCTGGAAATCTTGGTTCTCTCATTCCACTTCTACCACCAAACAGCAGTGGCAGGATGGAGTGTCCATTACGTGAAATGAGGAAGCCCGCAGATCACACAGGTAGGCATGTTGTTGCTTGTTGTTGGGTGTGAATGAGGAGTTCAGTTTTGCACACATTGAGGTCGGGCGAACCTTTGACTGGACATGTCGAAATTCAAGAATATGTGTCAAGAGGCAGCTGGATATTTAAGGCTGGACTTGAGGAGTAGGTGTAGGCTATAGACATGAACTTGGGGCGCGTCAGCAGGGGGCTGCATCTAAACCATTGGGACTCTGCGGAAATAACTGTAGTCAGAGACGATGTCTAAGAATTCAGTTCTGGGGAACTCCAACGTTTAGAAGATAAGATCCAGCAAAAGAGATTGAGGAACTCCTTAATCAGCGAGGGGGAGAAACTGGCAACTAAGTGAGGGTGATATTTCCAGAAGGAAGGGTCGCCGATGTGGCTGGCAAGTCCAGTGGGATAGGCCTGAGACGTCCGGGGCTTGGCAGCCGCGTTGAGGGTTGGGGGAGGCCACATCCTGGCCACATTGACAAGAACAGTTTATATGGAGGAGAAAAGCCCGAATGGAGTGTGTTCAAGAGAGAAAAGGACACGAGGAAGCAAAAACAGTATTTTTCTTAATATCTGGAGCCTGCATGAATTTGGGGATCAGTGTACTTATCACAGCTTCCCGTAAAAAATTGTCTCTTAAGGGGCGCCTGGGTGGCTCAGTTGGTTAAGGGTCCGACTCTTGATTTTGGCCCAGGTCATGATCTTGCAGTTTGTGGGACTGAGCCCTGCAGTGCACGATCCTGCTTGAGATCTCCCCACCCCCACCTCTCTCTGCCCCTCCCCCATGTGCATGCATGTGTACCCGAACATATGCTCTCTCTCTCTCTCTCAAAATAAATAAACTTAAAAAAAATTATGTCTCTTACTAGATCTTTGAAGGACTAGACTGTGATTCATCTTTTAAACCTTTGCAAAGGTTGGTGTTTAAATAACAGTTGCAGGATTTAATTA
Source organism: Lynx canadensis (assembly GCF_007474595.2). NCBI lineage: Eukaryota > Metazoa > Chordata > Mammalia > Carnivora > Felidae > Lynx > Lynx canadensis. Next base: position 8,173,812 of record NC_044305.1, on the reverse strand, counting down.
AACTTTAATTTTTTTTTTCAACGTTTTTTATTTATTTTTGGGACAGAGAGAGACAGAGCATGAACGGGGGAGGGGCAGAGAGAGAGGGAGACACAGAATCAGAAACAGGCTCCAGGCTCCGAGCCATCAGCCCAGAGCCTGACGCGGGGCTCAAACTCACGGACCGCGAGATCGTGACCTGGCTGAAGTCGGACGCTTAACCGACTGCGCCACCCAGGCGCCCCAAATTAAACTTTAGAAGAAAGGCATCTTCTTGTTCAGATCTCTTGAATCTGTGCTTGGTAACAGGTTAAGCCCCGCCCCTCCCCTTTCCCTCCAACACAAAGACACTTCTGGAATTACTGGTTGGCAACAGACACTTAGTGTGTTTTTTTAAACCGATGAAGATCAAATTTTCATGATGGTTTTTTTTTTTTTTTTGGACAATGAATCTCTTAAGTGTGTATCTTATAGCTCTGGTTCAATTGTCGAGGGGCTGGAAAAATTAAGAAAAAACAAATCTCATCCCTGCCAACACAGTTTGTGTGAATCACAGCTCAGTGAAACCTTTCAGGCATATAATTTATCTTTTCTTTGACCTATGCACTAAATGCTTCATTTGTTCATGAATTCTGGCCTTGTTTTAATTCTGCTATGCTCTGAATGTAGTTTTATGAGGCACAAAAATAAGATTGTCGATCCGAAAACACAGAAGATTTGTGTGCCTCTCCCAGAATGCAATGGGGGCATCCTTCCCCCAATTCACAGCTCTGCAGGTTTGCGGCTGGAACTCCAAGCCAGGAAGAAGCATGCAGTGAGACAGGGGGGAAAGGTTCGTGTGGGTGGGTGGGGAGGGGACAGCTGATGTGGCTGAACCCAAGGCATAATTTACGCTAAGAATTCTGAATCAGTACATTGACGGCCATTTACGCATAGTGTGGTACTCCCACCAAGAAAGCCATTGGCTGAGAAGTTTTATTCGTGTTACTTTCCCGGGGGTGGATTCTCTCATTGCACTCCTAGAACAATCGATCCCTCCTCCTCCCTCCCCCTCCCCCAAAAGCCGTCTGTACAGCCAGGGATCGGATGAGAAACCTTAATAATCAGGAGGCTGTGGTTTGTTTACAGTCCTCACAGATGCATGTATTTGAATGTCCGCAAGTTCACAGACTAAAGGAGAAATAAATGGCGTAGCCTAGCTTTCCCATGTTTTACATGCATATGGTTCGGGGTGGTACTCGATATTTAAATTCCAGTGATGTTGCCAATAAAAACATGGAAATTTGTAGTGTAACAAGACCAAATGCAAACCTCATTGGTGAATCTTAGGGAGCTGACTCGCTTTTTTTTCTGACAGTTTGAGGGTCTTCTGAGAGGTCACTGTAACTTTAAAATATCACCCACGGGCTTGACTCTATCAGATACCTGCCATGTTCCCCATACAAGCCCCCATTTTCTGAACTGTATCTCATTTTGGAACTCGCTCCACTCAATTCGAGGTGCTGTCCCTAAGGGTCTCCAATAACAAAACACTGGGTTGGTAAAGTACAAGTCTGAACTTCCCTGTGCTTTTCTTAGAACAGGAGTGGATTGACCGCATTGGGGCTTTATGGTTAAAAATGTTTAAGGGTCCGGTATCAGATGCTACACTGGTTTTCTTAATTAAGGTGGGGATTTGGATAAGTTACTTAGACACCTGTCTCCAGATGGGTAAAGCTCAGTCCTTCATCCTTGTCCTGTAAGTAACTCAATCTTTTCCTGACTCCAGTGATGGGTTGGCTTTGGATGCCCCAGTGAATGAAACGTGATTATTCAAAAAAAATCACAACCTCAGAACAGCCTTAGGAGCCCACGATGGATAAATGAGAACTCAACAAGAGTTTCCACTCAGAGTCAGGTAGTAAATCGTTTCTCAAATATTCATGAATATGGATGACCAGTTTCTAGCCCCAAGACAAATAACATTCCAACTCCCGGTTTATACATTTGATGGAATGTTCTGGGAGCCAGGGAGGCCAATTCTCTTTGTGTCGGAGCACCCTGCCCAACACACGGCCTCCCCAGCGAGAGCACTTGGCATCTCCCACAATAATGGTGGTGGTGGGGGTGGGGGGGTTGTACCGCATTTCTTCCTGGACCAAAGTCCCTGAGGACAAGGGCTCTGTCCCAGCCTCCACTGTAGCCTGGCCTCACCTGCACCCGGCAGCGTCCCACTCAGTAAAGATTTGGTGCCTGGATGCGTTTGAAAACTTACTTTGAATTATACAGAAAGCTATTCGATTGGCATCTGAACTGGTGCATTTGGGGAACCGGGCATTTGCAGGACAAGTTCTTAAGCTTTTGAAAGAAAAATTGAAAATCAGTTTGTGCAGTAGAAATTTACAGAAAGATCAAGAACGCTGATAGTGAGAGCCCGAACCCACGAACCTGATGACCTTTCCCCAATTTTAACTCTCCAGAACTTACAGCTGGTGCCTGACACTTACAGTATAAAGTTTGACACGGTCCTGCGTGCATTGAAACCACAGACTGAGGTGATACTCATTTTCCTTATGGAGAATAATATATCCGTACAGCGCTTAGAACAGAGCCTGGTATACTGTCAGTGCTCAATACATGACAGCCAGTGTTATTAGCAACTTCCCTTGAAACACAGTGTATCAACTTTTATTTCCTTCTTCATTGAAGGAGTTTCTTTTCTCGGCCGAACACAAACAAACTCAAGATAAAAAGCAAATGCTCTTTTTCAGATCAAAAGAACTCGTGTTTCTTTGTGCAGGAAAGAAAGCAGCTGATGTGGAATACCTCCTTTAAAAATATCTAGTTTTTACAAAGATATGACCCCAGCTTGTGGGAAAATAATTAGTACATAAAAGGGTCTGCCCAGAGCTGTAAAAGCTCTTTATTTAAACCCATGCTTTGGTGCAAAAGATAGTTAAAGATCAATCCAGGCTATTAAAAATAAGAAATGAAATGTATTCCAACAAAAGCCTATAAACATGCTGGTTGTGAAACAAGCTACCGAGGCCAGGTGAGGTATTTAAGTCTTTTAGGAACCGTTTTTATTCCGCTAAGGCCTTTCCCTCCAGACTCCATTGATCATAAATGCAACCTGTCTTCCTCTACCTTTGATAAATGGAAGGACGGATTCATCTGTATGTAACTCACCTCCTCTCTTCTTTTACATAAAACAGATGCCACAGCTGTTATTGTTCTTCAAACAGATGTTTCTGTCCACAGGAACATGGGGAACACTACAATGTGCCATTTGTTCTAGAGGGCTGCGTACCTTGTCGGGGCCCCTTGGCGACTGGAGAGCAATATAGACGCCGTCCACTTACCCCATCAGAGCTACCCCCCAACGGAGCTTAACAAAAGGGATCGTCCCTCATCAGCACTTACCCTCTCTGCAGGGACATCATCGGGTGGCCTTGACAATCCAGGGACTTCCTCGGCCTGGTCCTGACGCTCCGCGCTCTTGGCTTCCTGTTGGCTGTCCACTGGTGCCTTTTCCCGTCCCTTGTCCAGTTTGAAGAGTTTGTCAAAAAAGCCGGAGTCCTTAGGCTTGGCGGGGGCTGCTCCCCCTGACTCAGGTGAGACGGGCGCTGGTCCCCAAGTGGCAGAGACGCCTTCGTCCCCGGCTGGGCTCTGCCCCGGGGTTTTATCTGGGTCGTGCCCCTGTGCAGCTGCCCCCGGAAGAGTCACGCTCTCACTTGGTTCTTTGTTCCCTAGAGCTTTATTGGAGCTGACATCAAGCTTCACTGACCCAGTGGATGCATCCGTGGCTTGGTCTCCAGCACGTCCTGGTACAGGCCGAGCGAGTGTCAAGAAAAAACGAGATTTAGCAGCTGGCGCCCCGGCTTTGGCCTCGTTCCCAAGATTCTTTCCGTTGGCATCCGCAACAGCGCTCATCTCCATTGTCTCGGGGGAAGAAGTGACCGCATTATCCTCCTTGACACTTATTCCCAAATCAACTGTAAACACAAAGACAAACAGCAGTTATTCAGCCCGGCGAGGAAATTCAAGGATCGATAATGGACTCCAAACGTTTGATATACAAAGGCCAGAATGCAGCCGGGGCTCTGTGGCTGTCCGGTCACGCTGCAAAGCAGAACCTGGTCACCTAGAACTCCTGTGACCTTGCTAGGAGAAAAGCCAGTTAGCAGAAAGCCCACACCAGGCGCCGCACTGGTGACACGCATGTTAATGACGCCGTCGGCCTGTTGCAGGGATCCCGAGAGAAGAGTGTTGTCACGATATCAGCTGGGAGGCAGCACAGCGATCGCGAGCTTGGGCTCTGGAGCTAGAACAAAGTTTCTCAACCTTCTGACTTCTGACATCGGGGGCTGGATCATTCTTTGCCAGGGGGGCTCCTCTTGTGCGCTGCAGGATTCTTAGCGGCATCCCTGGCCTCTACCCAATAGATTCCAGGGCCACCCCCAAGTTGTGACAACCCAAGATGCCCCCCTATGTCCCCTGGGAGCCAAAAATCACTCACGTTTGAGGACCACTGAGCTAAAGTGTCTATCTGCACCTGAGGTACCCAACCGTCCCATGCCTCAATTTTCTGGTAAATTCGGGCAAATAGTAGAACTTCCCTCCTAATTTGGTTATGAAGGTTACATGACTTAATATGCTTAAAACCCACAGAACTGTGCCTGATGCATGTTGGCCACTGTCATTATTCACGAGTGAGAAACCTGGCCACCAGAGAGGTTGATGCACCTCCCCACGGCCGCCCAGTGAGCTGGTAAGTAACAGCGTGTGGTCAGGGGCAGACACCTGACTCCGAAGTTTGTGCTCTGTCTTACCATGAGGCCTATATTAGCAGAGACTAAGGGGAGATTTTTAAAAGTAGCACTCGGAAAGTTTCCAGAAGGCTGGAAAAACAAACGTCCACGTAAGAAGGCCAATTAGACTTCAGGTGGCCCAGAATCAGAGGCATAGGGTCCGCTTGTGGATGCAGGCTCCGCCCCCTCTGGGGAGGGGCCCTGGCATCCAGCTGTTTCTGCTTTGACCGCTGTGTGGGTCCCATTGAACTGCTCTCTTTCCTTGTTGCCTTTTCTAAAGCAGTGCAATATTCGCGAGGGGGGGGGGGGAGATACCACAAATTTTGGAATCAAAGTTAAAGATCAAGATTCTCTACTGATAAGCTGTGTGACCTTGGGCAAGTCACCAAACACCTTTGAATTTCCTCATCCCTCAGATGGGAGTGCTAACAGCTCCCTTGCAGCATTTGCCCGGATGTTTAAGGGACACAGACTGCTTAATAATTGACAGGCACTGTGATTATCTTGAAGGATTCTCCCATGCCTTTGCCAGCATTGCAGTTTGCTTTATACAGGTGCAGCCAACCACTTAAAAAATATCTGTTTGCAGGAAGAGAGAAAGAGAAAAGGGAGAATCTGTTGGTCTGCTCGTAGGGCTTGTTAATATGCGTGAGAAACACACACACACACACACACACACACACACACACACTTCTATTAGCAATTGTTTTTGCCAAACTCTGGTATCTCCCAGTGTCTAGAGTCAGGAGCAAACATAAAGGAGAGAAAGAAAGAGAGAGAGAGAGACAGAGAGAGAGAGGAGAGCCGGATTCCTAGGTAGAATGAAGGGTCCTCTCTGAGGAACACGGAAAGGACGGTACAGAGGACGGTGACAAGCACTAGGTTGTGATATTCCTCACAATCTCGGACCTCAAGGAAGTCACCCCGTAGGGGCACTGGGTATGTCACCCAGCTCTTCCTCACCCCTTTCCTGTGCTCTAGGAATTCATAACCGTGGTAAACGCTGTACTCAGGGCAAGAAGGCGGGAGGGAGAGCCGGAATAAGGAAGTGATAGATGTCAGGGTGCTGAGTAAGCCAGGCGGGCAGCTGACGCATCACAGTGAATATAAATGAATTGTGGGGATGGCCCATGCCAGGAGAAGAGGAAACAGTTGACAAAAAGGCAGAGACTGAGATTCAAAACAAGGGAGGGCTTTTCGAATTGCCAAGAGCATCAGCCTGTCTCTTTCCCTTTTTCCTCTCTTCTTGACTCTCCAGACGGGAATCAAAAGAGCTAACGGTACATGAGAGTGTCCCGCTCAGGGAAAAAGTCTTTGAAAAGAAAACCCTTCTCCAGGAAAGACTTTTTAAAAATTGAGGTAAAATTGGCCCATATCGTTGTCTTAGTTTCGGGCGTACAACGTGACAATTCTATATAGGTATACACTCCATACCGTTCGTATATATGACAGCAAGTCTGGTGACCATCTGCCGCCACGCGGTTGACCCCCACTTCACCCTGTTCACCCACCTCCCAACCCTCCCGACCCCTCTGATCACAACCACTCTGTCCTCTGCATCTGCAAGTTTTGTTTGTCCATTTGTCTGTTATATTCCACATATACATGACTATGACATTTGTCTCTCTCTGTCTGACTTATTTCACTTAGCACAGTATCTTCAAGGGCCATTTACGTTTTTGCAAATGGCAACATTTTCTTCTTTCTTATAGCCAAGTAGTACTGATTATATATATATATATATATATATATATATATATAAGTGTATATATATATATAATATGTATATATATGTATGTATATAATATGTATACAATATGCGTGTATACACACACACGTACATATACCACATCTTTACCCATTCATCTGTTGATGGACACTTAGGTTGTCTCCATATCCTGGCTGTTGTAAATAATGCTGCAACGAACATGGGGATGCGGGTATCTTTTGGAATTGGGGTTTTCATTTCCTTTGGATAAATACCCAGAAGTGGAATTTCTGGATCATATGGTAGTTCTATTTTTAATTTTTTGAGGAACCCCCATGCTGTTTTCCGCGGTGGCTACACCAATGTGCATTCCCACCAATGGTGTACAAGGGTCCCCTCTCTCCATTTCCTCACCAACACGTGTTATTTCTTGTCCTTTTGATAGTAGCCTTTCCGATAGATGTGAGGTGATATCTCAGTGTGGTTTTTATTTGGATTTCCCTCATAATTATTGATGCCAAACACTTTTTCATGTGCTGGTGGGCTATCTGCATGTCTTCCTTGGAAAATGTCTATTTACATTCTCTGTCCATTTTTAAATCAGATTTTTTTTTTTTTGCTATTGAGCTGAGTTTTTTTATACATTTTGGATAGTAATCCTTTATTGAATACATGATTTACAAATATCTTCTCCCATTCAGTGGGTTGCTTTTTTATTGTGCTGATGGTTTCCTTTGCTGTGCAGAAGCTTTTAGGTTTGAGGTAGTCCCTGGATAGACTTTTTAAAAAGTGCCAATATATTGCTTTAATATAGGATAAATTCTTTACATTCCAGGTATCTAGGCTGCACCTCAGTGCATTTACAAATCACGGTAGATGAAAACTATATAGCTCTTGATATTAGAGAATGGGAAAAGTATGTTTTACAACTTATAAGAACTAGCACTTCCTAGATGGGGCATTCCACAATAATGAAGGTCTGCCCCCCAAACTTGGTGAATGCATATGCAAGTCTATCACCCAGAGCTTCTAGTTCCTTTACTAAAATGCTTACTTCCCAGGAGGGCCTGTGATCTAAGCTAGACTAATCCTGTGGCTTTTGCTGAACCTATTAGAACAGAGTTACACCCTTTATGCTTGGGTTGGCAAACCAGCGGGGGTGCATCTGTTAGGGGTGGCCCTGGCCATCACATTCACAAGTACTTGCCTAAGAACCAACACAGATGAAAGCAGAGTCAAAAGATTCAGGGAATAAATGCCCGATGAGGACATTTGAACACCTGGATCCAGCTGTGCCTGAAGGTGAAATTTACCTTTACGTGGCCAACAGATCTTTTTTTTTTTTTTCTTTTTTTCACTTATGCCAGTTTCTATTAAGTATATACTCGGTGACTTGGAGAGAATTTCAGAGAATTGGCCAGTACCTATTCCACTTGTGAAGTAATGGCTAGCAATCTTCTTCTTGGGAAGTTGTCTCCAGGCTCTTCAAGTCTGTCTAGGAGGCATTTACTTGGGAGGAAGGAGGATAAGGAGAATGAAACAAGGAAGTAAGTTGCAAGGAACTGGATAGAAGAGCCACCAACTCTTTGTCTTTGCATTTAAAGTGAAGGGGAAAAAAATCCACTTTGGGAGAGAGATTGCAACCTCTTGAGACCTTCAATAAACATTAGAAACAAAATATTTCCATGGAGTGCCTGGGTGGCTCAGTCGGCTACGTGTCTGACTTCAGCTCAGGTCATGATCTTGCAGTTTGTGAGTTCAAGCCCCACATTGGGCTCTGTGCTGACAGCTCAGAGCCTGGAACCAGCTTCCGATTCCATGGATTCTGTGTCTCCCTCTATCTCTCTGCCCCTCCACCGCTCACGCTCTGTCTTTCTCTCTCAAAAATAAATAAACATTAAAAAATTGTTTTTTAAAAAATAAAAAAAAGAAAGAAAATATTTCCTAAGATATCGACTTAAATGCACACACAACACACACACGCACACACATACACACATCCGATCTGTGAATGAATAGGAAGAAAACCCATTGGAGTTACAGGTCTTATACCGTTGCAAAGATAAATTTTGTTTACATGGCGTCCTCACATTATTATGGAAAGAATTGAACAGTGCCTTCTAGATGATCGGAACTCAGCTTTCAATTCCTATGAAAAATCTTGAGAGAAGCCCATCCCGAATCTGGTTCCAATAAAAAGTTTTCTCCTAAAGCAGACAAACGGATGACATACCAAAGAGATTTTACTTTCCATGAAAAAAATGAGTAAGAGTTTAAGGAAGATAAAAAGGAATCAAGCAGAACGCACATGACAGACCCCAACTATCTAGGAGGGTTGAAAATTTTGATCTTTCTACTGCAGAAAATACATTTTGTATTATGTGTGTGGCTTTTTAGAAGAAAGCCATCTTATGCAGACGTGTGATTGAAAACTTATTTCCAGTGGCTTTTCAGCATAATTGTTAAGAACTTAGATGGTGGAGCAGAGGACCTCGGTTTGACTCTAAAATATTAAATACAGATGGTCTTTGGGGCACCTGGGCGGCTCAGTCTGTTGAACGTCCGACTTCGGCTCTGGTCATGATCTCCAGGTTCGTGGGTTCGAGCCCCGCATTGGGCTCTGTGCTGACAGCTCAGAGCCTGGAGCCTGCTTCGGATTCTGTGTCTCCTTCTCTCTCTGCCCCTCCCTTGCTCATGCTCTGTCTCTCCTTCTCTCTCAAAAATAAACATTAAAACAAATTTAAAAAATATTTAAATACAGATGGTCCTCGACTCGCAGCGATCGGACTTGTGTTTTTCGACTTTACAGAGTTGCAAAAGTGGTTCTCGTTCAATGGAAACTGTACTTGGAATTTTGAACCTGGATCCTTTGCTGGGCTAGTGACACGCGGGGCGACCTTCTCTCCTGATGCTGGACAGCGGCAGCTCCCCGACAGCCACACAATCATGAAGGTCAACAACCCGTAGGCTGACAACCATCCTACCACAGAGCCACCCCGTCTCTCCCTTCCACTGCAGTTTTCAGTACATTTCGTGCCATAGTCAACACTTTATTACCAAATAGGCTTTGTGTGAGATGTTTTTACCAAACGGCAGGATAACGGCAATGCTCTGAGCACGTTTAAGGGAGGCTAGGCTAAATTATGATGGTCAGTAGGTTGGGTATAGTAAATACATTTTCAGTGTACAATGGATTTATCTTTTTTTTAGGTTTATTTTTATTTATTTTGAGAGGGAGATGGAGAGCAAGCAGGCGAGGGGAAGAGAGAGGGGGACAGAATCCCAAGCAGGCTCCATGCTGTCAGTGCAGAGCCTGATGCAGAGCTTGAACTCATAAACTGTGAGATCATGACCTGAGCCGAAGTCAAGAGTTGGGCGCTTAACTGATTGGGCCACCCAGGCGCCCCAAGAGGTAGCCCCATCTTAAGTTGAGGAAGATCTGACTGTGATCTGGGTGAATTACTTTATATCTCTATGCCTCAATTTTCCTATAAAATGGGCAAGAAAATAATAGTGCCTTCTTCAAAGAGTTTTTAGGATTAAGCGAAATACTTCCTACAAAGTGCTTTACTGCTTGCGGGTTTGTGGTGGATCCTCAATAAAAATTAGGTTTTGTGTGTGTGTGTGTTCTATATATATTATTACTATAATCACTATTTCATATTTCTAAACATAGGTTATAAGAAAAAAATTATTCCAATGGTTTAACCTACAAACTTGAGTGCTCTGGAAAGACGTTCAAAAGTAGTAATGACAGGAATTAACTTCTCTTCAGAAATCTAAGAATCTGGGCCAGAGAAGTTTCAGGAATGCTTATCATTTTCTAAGTAGCAAGTATTTTCAGTCAAAACAGCTGCTTCCTCAAAGTTCTACTGTATGTTTAAACACACACACACACACACACACACACACACACACACAGTCTCTTTTCAGATTTTGTGAGGAAGGATTATCTTTGGGGTTGTTTTTTTTTTTCATGTGCCAGAGTTTTGAAATTTTCACTTGCTGCCACTGTAAACACCATCTCTAACATTTAGTGGACGTTTCCCATATGCCAGCCATTATGGTAAATGCTGTATGTAATGAGAAGCATTTTATTTATGTATAACAGGAAGGGTATAAGTTAGGTACTATCGTCACCCCCCCCCCCCATTTTACAGATGGGAAAACCAAGGCTCTGAGAAGTAAGGTCACTTTTCAAGTGGCTTTTTAATTGTTAAGAACTTAGATGGTGGAGCAGACTCTGAAATATTAAATACAGTGGTGTATTAAGGGTGGAGGCAGGATGTGAGCCCATGTTTTGCCTGATTCCAAAGCTCAACCCCCTGACATGTTGGAGTAGAAGCAAGAACAGAAGAGAGGGAGGGAACAAAGCAAAGTTTGGTTAATGGAATTAGTGGATTTTCAAGAAAACACTATGCACGAAAACAACAAAAAAGCCTGTGTTTTCTCACATCTGGGAAAGATTGCTGTGTGATTCTGTTTTGTTTTAAATAAAAATTAGATCATGTCATTCATCTACATAAAACTATCCAAAGAGGGGCCTCAGCACCACTGAAATGCAGCCCAACCTCTACCACGGAGGACACCAGCTAGACCCTCAGCTCATCCCGTGTTCCTCCTCTCGACACACCAACCTCGTCCCCACCTGAAGCCCTCTGCACTAGTCGGTCTTTCTGCCTGGGAATGCTTCCTTTCTGATCTTTCTTCCCATGGCTACCTGCTTATCATTCAGGTCTCAGGTCAGGTCTTCCTTGACCACCCTCCTACTCACCCCCCTTCCCTCTCTGGACTCTGCAGAGCATTCCATAGTCTCTGAAATGATCTCATTCATTCATCGCTTGCTTGCTTCTTCCCTATTAGAACGTAAGCGCAAGTAGATAGAGACCTGGTCTGTCTTGATCATAGCTGCGTCTCCACTGCCCCCAGAAGTGCCTGGCACCTAACAGGATTAAGTCAGGGAACAGGAAAGGCAGCAGCACAGAGCCGGGGGCGTACCAAACACCAAGGGAACCTGGCTATAACCATGGCAAGAGTAACAACCCTTGTGATACTAGCGGTGGGGGAGGAAGAGCTCTCCTACTCTAAGACTCCATTATCCAAATCCTCCTAGCGACTGTTAGGGTTGAAGAAACCATCATCATAATTTCACTCACAAAGTGTCCACTTACAAAGGTCATCTCCCACTCGGGCATCCCTTCCGGGGCAATGCTGTCCTATGTGTCAATACCCCGATCGATCAGGAGAAGGGACAAGTACGGGGGAAGTACGATGCACACCACTTGCAAAGGGGAATTGCACACCTTCCAGAAGATGCAGGAGTCCGTGGAGTGTTGGAAAGTACCACTCAGATCACACGCGTGGTTTTGTTGGGTGAGAAACAGGCAGAGTTCAAAGAGTTCACCCAAGAAGAGAGGAAGGTAGAAGGGAAACTAGGTGACGACCCACTAAGCTCTTCAAAAGAGAATTCTACTTGAATGTCAAAGGATAATGAGAGGCCCTTGGGAAAACTGATGAAGACCTCGAAATGTTTTGCGAAATGACCCTTCTGCGGTCTCGCTGCAAGAGTCAAACGACACATCAAACGACTGTGGCTTTCTGTGTTGTGCAAATGCATTTGTTGTTTTACAGGCCTTGAAATAAGGATTCATGTGGCAGATACTTATAGCTCGGAGGAAGATGTTAGATTGGAACATTTCACGACATGATCACGTTTCATGCTTTGCGTCTCAATATGAAAAGGCCACGATGTCCTCACCAAGACATTCCAGCATAAATAAAAGGGAGGAACGGGCTAGGGGGCATCTGAGAGCTGAAGGTTCCCAACCCTTGGCGTGATACGGCATGTCTGAACATCCAGTGAGGTAAATGCTGGCTTGAAACGTTGGGTTCCAACATCATGTGGGCAAAAGGTAACTCCTCACCCCGTGCTCTCGCGAAAGTCAGCTGTGACCTCCTGTCACTGTGGTGCAAGACCGTACTAGTGAAGATCATAATTTCTACTCTCCTCTCTGCTCACAGATATCTTATGATTCATATGCTTCAAAAGTCTGGGACATACAAAGATAATTCAAGCACAAAACCACCTTCGTTCCAATGGGAGCCAATATCATCACTCAAAGACGCATTTAATGTTTGATTTTGTTTTTTGTTCTTTTTTTTTTTTTTCTCCATTTGGTAATAAGACACACTCTACGTGGGTTTACTATCCAAAACAATTTATCTCTTAACTCTCTTTTTCTGTCTAGACCCTCCACCCTCATGGCAACGTAACTCGCGTGTGCAACCCAGCGTGGCTTATCAAGCTTTGTCCATGTTCGTATAAATACATACAAGCGTTCCAGACACACGTAGACAGGGGCTTGTTGGTTTTTATAAAAATCGGGTCAGAACAGATGTAGGTTTTGATCGCTTTTATATATCACTGTTATGGATTGAACGTGTGTGCCCCTGCAAAACTCACGGGCAGAAATCCTAACCCCTACTCTGGTGGTGTTAGGAGGCAGGGCCTTTGGGGGTGATTATATCGAGAGGGTGGAGTCCTCATGAATGCGATTAGTGACCTTATAAAAGAGGCCCCAGAGAGCTGCCTTGCCCCTTCCACTGCTTGAGGACACAGTGAAGAGATGGCCTTCTGCAACGCAAGGTCTTACGAGACAAGGAATCTGCCAGCATCTTGATCTTGGACTTCCCAACCTGCCGAACTGCGCGAAACAAATGGTTGTTGTGTCAGCCCCCAGTCTGTGGCATTTTTTTAGAGCAGCCTAAATAAACTGAGACAACCATAGTCATTCCTCAGAATCCATATGTCCAAGTCTATCTTATTTTTTAAAACACTGCCTAATATTCCTTAGTATGCACACACCAAAAGATATTTAAGCCATTGCCCTAATCAATGAACATTCTGATAGTTTTCAAGTCATTGTTTCCATTTCCATTTCTATTACAAACAACACTGAGATAAACCTCCATGTTCAAAAATCCTAAACTAGTTATTTTTTTAAAATTTTGTAATGTTTATTTCCGAGAGAGAGAGACAGACAGACAGACAGACAGATTGTGAGTGGGAGAGGGGCAGACAGAGAGAGGCACACAGAATCCAAAGCAGGCTCCAGGTTCTGAGCTGTCAGCACAGAGCCTGATGCGGGACTTGAACTCACGAACTGTGAGTCATGACCTGAGCCAAAGTCGGATGCTTAACTGACTGAGCCACCCAGGTGCCCCACTAGTGCCTTATTTCTATAAAATGTAGAACTGCTGCTCCCAAATCAATGTGCATTTAAGTTTTAAAAATAGACACTGTCAGATTTCTTCCTAAACAAGGGTTCTAGAGGGCCGCCTATGTGGCTCAGTAGGGTAAGCGTCTGACTCTTGGTTTCGGCTCAGGTCGTGATCTCACGGTTTGTGGCTTGAAGCTCCTCATCAGGCTCCATGCTGACAGTACAGAGCCCACTTGGAATTCTCTCTGAACCTCCCCTGCTTGCGTTCTTTCTCTCTCTCAAAATAAATACATAAATAGGCTCTAGAAATGCGTATTTCAGCGGCAAAGTAGCAGAGTGTCTCTCTCCCACCCCCAAGGGTAGCAGGGATGTGAAGCAGCGAGGACACTGATCAGATCTATAACATAAAGCACATTTTAAATGGTAAAAGACGTACCAGGAAAGACCACATATTATTCTAAGAGGGTCCTCAGCTGTTGGAACGCCAAAGGTTAGCCTTGGACATGGGTGGTGGGGTGAGTAGAATTCATGCCACCAAGAACCCTGCTGAAGATTGACAATTATGAGCCTGGGACTCTGGTGCACTAAGAGTAGCCAGCCAGAAGGCAGTATGGGACGAGAGGCTCAGGGAAGAAGAACGGGAAAAGCAAACGAATCCAGGAGACATCGTGTTCTCCAGAAACGATCAGGGCCCGTATGAAAAGATGCTCCACAGCATCAGCCATTAGGGAAAGGCAACCGAAACTTCAACACGGTACCAATTCACACCCACCAGGACGGCCATAGTCAGAAAGACGGACAGTAACCAGTGTGGGCGACGACGTGGAGCCACCAGAACCCGCGTGTGTTGCTGGAGGGAATGTAAAACGGTGCAGGTGTTTTGGAAAGAAGTGTAATAGTTCCTTCGTGAGTTAGAGTTACCGTGTGACCCGGTAATTTCGCTCCTCGGTAGGTAACCAAGAGATTGAAAACATACGTCCGCACAAGAACTTGTACACAAAAGTTCACAGCAGAACTATTCAAAATAGCGGAGAAAGTGGAAACAGCCCAAACCTCAATCAACTGAAGAATGGATAAACAGGAGGTGGCCTGTCCGGACAGTGGAGTCACACGCAGACATGTAAAAGAATGAAGCATGACCGCACACTTTCCACGTGGGTGAACCTTAAAATGCGACGCTAAGTAAGAGAACCCAGATATAAAATACCGCCTATTACATGATTGTGATTACATGCGACATCCAAAAGAGGCGAATCCAGAGAGACAGAAAGCAGATTGGTGGTTGCCAGGAGTGGGGGGGAAGGGGATATGGGGAATGACTTGCTAATGGGTGCGGGGTTTCTGGTTGGGGTGCTGAGAATGTTCTGGAATTAGATAGTGGGGATGGTTGCTCTACCTTGTAGATATACTCAAAAGCACTGAACTGTATCCTTTATCTCTTTTTTAAGTTTATTTATTCATTTGGGGGGGTGGGGCATAGAGAGCAGGAGAGACAGAATCCCAAACAGGCTCCGCGTTGTCAGCACAGAGCCTGACACGGGCCTCGATCCCACAAACCGTGAGATCGTGACCTGAGCTGAAACCAAGAGTCAGCAGCTTAACCGACGGAGCCACCCAGGCGCCCCTGAATTGTATACTTTAAAACGATGAATTTTGTCGTGTATGAATTATATCTCAATTTTGAAAAAGGAGACACTGCATAAATCAACATCAGACAGTGGGGAACAGGATGGGCAAATGAACCCCCAACGCGAGCACACAGTTAAGAGAAAAGACACACAGCTGGCTTTCAAGCACAAAACAAGATGCTCAAGTTCACGAATAGTTAAATATGAGCAAAATAAAATTACAACGAGACTTAGTTTTCCACCTATCAACCCAGTGAAAAAGGAGACGTTTAGTAACCTGCGTAGGGAGGGGGAGACTATGAGAAAAGCAGCTGCTGTATTTCGGCAATCTCCTTGGAGGATAATTTAGTAAGACAGATCAACATTTAAAAATTCACAAACTCTGTGAACTCAGAGAGTCTGATTTTTTTAAGTCACCTGGGGTTGACGTGCCCTTCAGAGGTCATTTTAAAAAGGACTCACGGGGCGCCTGGCTGGCTGTCGGTAGAGCATGTGACTCTTGATCTCGGGTTGTAAGTTCGAGCCCCACGCTGGTGTAGAGATGGCTTGAAAAGGACTCATGAATGAAGTGCATAGGCAGCTTCAAAGGGGAGGGAGCCACTGGTGACCTCCGGCCCACACAGTCCCTCCTTGGTGGCAATATATACAGGAGCTCTAGAAAGGACAGGAGGCCTGGTGGGCCCAGAGGCCAAGCAAGCACACTGAGAATTGGCTATTAAATGTTTAGTTGCTTCAAGCTGGGATAGCCTGCTGCTGCTGCTGATTTTGTTTAATGTTTATGTATTTATTGATTTTGAGAGAGACAGAAAGAGAACACTAGTGGGCGAGGAGCAGAGAGAGGTGGAGAATCCCAAGCAGACTCCGCTCCAAGCCGGATGTGGGGCTTGATCTCACGAACCGGGAGATCATGACCTGAGCCGAGATCAAGAGTGGGATGCTTACCTGACTGAGCCACCCAGCTCCCCCCCCACCTTTTTTCTTAAAGGTTACTTATTTATTTTGAGAGAGAGAGAGAAAATGAAGGAGGGGCAGAGAGAGAGAGAGAGAGACAGACAGACAGACAGACAGACAGAATGCCAAGCAGGCTCCATGCTGTCAGCACAGAGCCAGACACGGGGCTTGAACTCACAAACCGGGAGATCACGACCTGAGCCAAAACCAAGAGTCAGACACTGACTCTGAGCCACCCAGATACCGCCCCCCCACACCTTTTTATTTATTTATTTATTTTTTTCAACGTTTATTTATTTTTGGTACAGAGAGAGACAGAGCATGAACGGGGGAGGGGCAGAGAGAGAGGGAGACACAGAATCGGAAACAGTCTCCAGGCTCTGAGCCATCAGCCCAGAGCCTGACGCGGGGCTCGAACTCACGGACCGCGAGATCGTGACCTGGCTGAAGTCGGACGCTTAACCGACTGCGCCACCCAGGCGCCCCCACACACACCTTTTTAAAAGTTAATTTCGTTGAGATACAAAAAGTAGGGAGAACAACTTTACATTCTCAGAAGTGGCCAACTTCCAGATCTGCTAATGCGGCTAGTACGGTGTTGGCCCAACAGGGTGTTTAGATTTTTTTGAATCGGGAAATTTCTTTTGAAAACCCTAAAGTGGGGCTTTCACTGAAACATCTTATTATCTGCTGAGGGATTCCCCCAGGGAAGCCAAGCCCGAAGCTGAGCGGAGCTCTCTCTGATCGCCAGCATTTCTGACTCACAAGGTGTGGGCTGGCGCCCTAGAATCTGCTGGTCTGACCTGTTCAAGGTGACGGACGCGGCGGGTCGGGGCATCTGAGAGTCAGTTATGCATCACAGCTTTTGTACCTACAGATGCAGCCAGACTCTGTTCACATTTCCCATCTCTTGTTCTCCGAAACATCTGGTCTTTGAGGTCGGCTCTGCGCATAGCTGATCCCACCCACCAATACGCTGCTTTGATTGTTAGACTTCTAGAAATTTTAGGGCTTCTTAGCATTTCTTTGGTCTCACTGATTTTTTTTTTTTTTAAGTTTTGTTCAGCGAAGAGCGTTGGCCAGTTCTCCCCAGTGTGGTAAAAGGATGTGAAAGGAAGGTATTTAGAGAAGTCCACTCGAGGATAAGAACTACGGTGGACGCATTTATTCCGCGTCACGATCTGGTTCAAGTGCGCCCTGGGGAAGAGAAACGAAATGAAGTTCAGCTCCCGTGTGACGATCCTGTTTCTCTCTTTGCTGTTTTTCACGCTTTCTCTGGGTCTCATTCTGGCTGTCGTGGCCTCCCCGTCAAGAGGAGGTCAGGTTCACGTTGCTCATGCTTCTGAAACTATGTCGCCGTTTCTATGTTCGGGGCCCAGTGTGCCGTTCCAGCTCCTTCGCAGTCCAGAGAGGCCACGAGCAGATTGTGTGTCAGTGGGCAGTGGCCGCGTGGAAGTTAGTGGAAGTTAATGAAATCAGACCGTGGGAACCCTGGAACAAAAAGCTGTGTCCAGGGTGTCAGCCACGGTAGGGACAAAAAAGTCCCGGGAGACTTTAAAACAGGAATGCCCACGTTTTATTTTTGAAAAACGTTTGACTAAGGAATTTTCTGTGCCAGTGCCTTCCCAACGGTTTCTAACGCTGCCGAACGTCAGCCGCTCGAAAAATCCTTATGCCCGCAGGGAAACTTGAAAAAAGATTTATGCCTGGGCCCTACCCTCCGGAGCCTCCGATTTAACTCCTTCTAGGTGGGACCCGGTAATGGGATTTTCAAAATTCCCCTGGTGATTTCAATGTGCGTTAAAAATTGGGAACCCCATGATTTTAATGGCCATCATTTACTGTTTCAGGCACCAAGCAAAGGGATTTACAAGCATTATCTTATTTACTCTTCATAACACCATTCGATGGAGGACTTAAGTCTCTTGTTTAAGCTCACAGCTGCTAAGAGGTGGGGCGAGGCCTCAGATTCAAGCGGTCTGTCCAGAAAGCACCTGCTCTTGAAGAAACTATCTCAAATGCAAAGGATAAAAAAAAAAAAAAAAACACGTACAAGAATACTCACTGCAACAGCGTTCAAAGTAGAGAGAAAGAAAAATAATGAATGCCCAACATGGGGGTAATGGCTGAATGAACTATAACATACCCCCACCTTCAAACATTTTGTAGCTGTCAAAAAACAATGAATTAAAGATTGTACCGGTTGCATGAGAGGCATTTGTACATGTTTGTGTAGCCCAGGGATGTGCCCTGGGCTGGGCTGGATGCACGTTTGGGGACTCGCTTTCTTGCCCCATGGCTTCTTCGTGGGACCAGTTTGGGCTCCCCCCACCCCAGCAGGGCAGTCTCAGAGTACTTGGACTTCCGACCTGGCAGCTAGCGTCCCCCAGAGCTACCGCTGCAAGAGACAAAGGCAGAGGCTGTAGGGCTTCTTAAGGCTTAGGCCTGGAGTTCATGGGTCCTCCTCTCCACTCTATTATTGGTTACGCAGGCCAGGCCAGCCCAGATTCGATGCGAGAAAACTACAACAGGGAGGCATGGATGATTCGGGGCAGGGAGGGGAGGAAGTCGGGGTGTGCATATCTGGAGACGGTCAACCACCACAGTGTAACAGGCAAGATGACTTTATCCGACAGAAATTCTCCACTAGAGTTTTTGGTGAGAAAAAGCACCAGGGATGAGACCTCCCAGGGCATGCTTCCAAGGGGGAGGAGGGGCAAGGAGCCGCTGGGCGCCCCCCGGGAGAGCCAGTTTTCCCGAACATTCGGTCGCTGCTGTCTACCGAGAGGCGATGCCGTGCAAGGCAGAAGAACACAAGGGCCTGCGTGGACGGGGGCAGAGCAGGATTTCAGGTGCACGGCCGAGGATAAAGAGCTTGTTGGGTGGGAAAATCTATAGCACGTGTGGGGAGAAGAGGGAAAAGGGAGGCTTGGGAGACGAGCTAGAGCCCTTTCACGTCTTCTGCAAGGCCTGAGTAAAGATGTGTGTTGCTCTCGATTGCCCTGCTGTAATTCTCTCAGATCCACGCTGGCAGGCACTTACCCTCCCCACGGCCTACCCACACCGGCCCTGTTTTCTTCCCTTGCTGCCCAGAGATGCGGGCCTCCCAGCATTCCGTGCGGCTAGCCTGGCCACGTGACCAGAGTGGCCCCGTGACCTGGTTCCGGCCAATGAGATGAAGAGGATGCCTACTGGGGGCACGGGCTTCTGGGAAAGGTCGCTCTTTCAGTGCTAATGAAAGGGGGGGAAATGGCGGCCGATCTTCGCCTTTCTCTTCCTGGTATGGTTTGTTGGTGGGTTTTTTGCTTCGTTTTGTTTTGTTCTTGGCCTTTCTCTTCCTGCTTTTGGATCCCATCGTGTGAGGATGTGGTGTCGGGGCGGTGTCAGCCCTCCTGTGAGCAGCAGTGACCTCACGGGCACGCTTGTTTGGTGTCGCGCTGAAACGCTGTGGAGCCGCCCCGCCCCCACTTCCTGTTACAATTAAAAGGGGTGTTTCCTGAGTCAGGGTTACGTTGTGGCGTCACACGTCGGGGTCTAGGAACTTTCTCATCAGCCCCCTTTCCTCACCCCTCGGCTGCCCCTGGCCTAATTGCCGTCGTGCATTTGTTCGCTACAACCACAAGGGGAAGGCTCGCGCCCCCTTCTCAGGGACTTTTATTTGAGTGTCGGAAAGAGATTTAAAAAACAGGCCAACTGGCGGGTTAATAGTGCTCAGATGCTCAAAGGACATATGTAGTTGCTCCCCTCCCAAGCAGTGATGTGGGTCCCACGTTCTCCCCCTCTCGGGGAGCTCTGAGTTTTGGCCTGGGGCCTCCCATGACACTTTGTCCAAGCATCACTATCGGCAGATGATGCGCCTCTTCTCATTCATTATGTTGTCGCATCAGCAGGGGGACTCGAGTAAGAATTTCTAATCCCATAAGATGATTCACCTTTTTTTTTTTTTTTAATTTTCTTTATTTTTTAAAGCAAAATTAGGCAATTCTTTTTTGGAACAATCGACTAGGAGCCGAAAGGGAAGGTGTTAATATTTTGGAAACTTCTTATCCAGGAGAAACAGAGACACTCTCCTGTTTCTGAAAAATGATGTGTTCTGGCCGATAAATCATGCATTTGTCTCTGCCATCCAATAGCAGTGAGGACTGAACATTTTTTTTTTTTTAAAGCAGGAACTAATGTGATACATTTGATAGAAAGGAGTCAAAGGAGGAGAAAAAGGAGGCATTTTTATTTCTCCAAAGATCAGTGAGGTTTTAGGCATAAGTATACAGGTGGGGAAACCTGGTCGGGTGACATGATGGGTGAAGCGGGACATACGGCACACACATGACTATAGACTCTGCTCATCAGCCTCTCCCGTCCCCTGTATTTCCTCACATTTACCCTGGGCCAGCCACTGTTCTTCTCGCTCTCTCCGAAGTTACTGTCATTATTCCCATTTTACAGATGACTCTCTGAGATTGCAAATTCCTTGCCAAAGTTGCACAGCTAGTGAGTGGCAGAGCAAGGACATTAGCTCAGGTCTTTTAGACTCTAAACTGTGAGCGCGGGGACGCCTGGGTGGCTCAGTCCATTAAGCATCCAACTTCGGCTCAGGTTATGATCACCAGGTTTGTGGGTTCCAGCCCCCGTGTGGGGCTCTCTGCTTGACGACTCAGAGCCTGGAGCCTGCTTTGGATTCTGTCTGTCTGTCTGTCTGTCTCTCTCTCTCTGCCCCTCCCCCACTCGTGCAGGTGCTCACTCTCAAAAATAAAAACATTAAAAAAAAAATAAGGCGTGAGTGCACTCACATTAGTTTTCTATTGCTGCTGTAACAAACCACCACGATTTTTGTGCCTTAAAACAACACGGATATATTATCTTACAATGCTGAAGGTCAGAAGTCGGAAATGGGTCAGCTTCTGGATCCTCTAGGGTAGAATCTGCTTCCTTGCTCTTTGCAGCTTTGAGAGGCCCCCTGCTTTCCTTGGCTCATGGCCCCTCTCTTCACGTCGAGGCCAGCACTGCAGAATCTTCCAGAATCTGTGTCTGTTTCCATCCCTCTCGTCACCCTCTCTGACTTTGACCCTCCTGCCTCCCCCTTATAAAGACCCTCGAGAGGACATTGGGCCCACCCGGGTATAAAAGTTAAGCTGGAGATAATCCAGTTGACTTCCAACTGTAATGACAACCTCTTTGAGCATCAGCATTGACTCCAACCCAGAACAAGTCATGTTTCCCACGTGTTCACCACATCCCAGGCGCGATGCTCAGTATTTCATGCCTATCAACCCATTTCAGCCTCACAATGGTCCTTAGAAGCTTGGTTCTACCAGTAGTATCGTTCCAGTTCTACAGATGAAAGGACAGAGGCTCAGAAACTTGCCCAAGCTCACGCAACCGAGCCACAATTCAAATTTAGCGCCCTGGCTTCCTAGGCTGTGCGCCCAGTCACCCCACCCCTGCTTCTTAGTAAGCCCTCACAGGAAACATTCCTGCATGGCGATGAACTGTTGCATCATAATAGGAAAAAAGTGGGGGAAATCTAGATAAAAAGAAAGAAAACAGTCACTCAGAATCCCATTTATCTGTTTCTCTGGTGACTTTACGGGCATTTGTATACGTACACATCGCCAGAGATGAAAACAGATGGTGTCTCAAAAGATATGGTCAGAGAATTCTGTCGAAAGGATACAAAAAAAAAAAAAGTCCCCCGGAATCCTACTTTTATACCCCCTTAAAACTGCATTGAAAATTATAACTCAGTTAATAACCTGGGGAAAACAGCAAGAGGGCGGGAACAGGCCGCCTTCCTCATTAAATGGGATAATCACTCCAAAGCGAGTTGCGCTGGGCTCAAGTTGTCAATGAATGACGGGCAGGATTCTGACCTCAGAGGATTAATCTAAACTCTTTACAGATTCTCCGGCGGGTGCCAGATAAGTTGAAAGGAAGGCTGCAGGGTAATAGAGCTAAATACAACCAACCCATGCCTCACCGAAATGCCATTCTCTTTCTCTGTGTCCCTTGTCACGTGTAGGTCACAGCAATATGCTCTTCCAGACTGTTGTCCTGTATTTCTGTTACCTGTTTTCTTCCTTGTAGGAAGACTATGTATTTGTTGGGGAGGAAAGCAGGGAAAGAGGTAGACAAGGAGGGAGGGAGGGACCAAGGGAGGAAGGTGGGGGCGCGGGGACTTCCTCAATTCCCAAACACTGTGTTCTTCTTCGTACACACGCCTTGACCTTGTGCCCTATACTAAAAGCAGGAGAATGGTAATATCGTTATGATAGAGAAAGTGATTTCTGGGGGGCACATTATATTCTCAACACCTCTCAGTTTCTCAAGAACAAACATCTACGGTTTGTAAATTATGTAAACGGTACGGTTCTCACTTCAAAGCCCGTGCCTCTCGGTGGCCAGCTTGCATACCAGTCCCGTCCGAGGTCGTGGCTGTATGTGCGATCCATTTTGTGTATATCAAAGTGTAAGTTTGACCCACAAGGTTTAAAGGCAGGAGGAAACTTGGGACCTTGTCTCAGCCAGTGGTTGCCAATCCTGGCTGCGTGTCAGAATCCTCTCGAAAGCTCCCAGCCTTAGCTTAATGGTGGACAGAGGCTACTGGAGGAGACCTGGCATCCCTAAGCTTTTAAGAAACTCCTCGGGAATGATATGGTAATATAGAATAAGAAATCCATATTTGGTCTTCAACCCCGTTCCTGGCCCAGAACTCCTACAATTTATGAAAGATAAGAGCCATGGAGATGTCTTTTGTTATTCATCACAAGCCCAGCCCCTTTTAACCACGTCTGAATTTATGCTAATGAGGTGACTTTGGAAGGCCCCTAAGGATGGGGCCCCGGTTGCCATAGGAACCAGCTTTGTGATTGGAAGGTTGGAACTTTCAGCCCCTTCCCCCCTCTCTGGGGAGGGGGGAGTGGTTGGATTATCGAGTTCAATCACCAATGGCCAATGGCTTAATCAATCATGCCTGAGTAATAAGGCATGCACAAAACTCCCTGAAGCACAGTGTTGGGAGAACTGGACTGGTGAACACATGGGCGGGGGGGGGGGGGGAGCATGGGAGGGTGGTGTGCCCAGACAAGGCATGGAAGTTTCCCCCTCCTACTCCCCACTCCCCCGGAGCCCTCCTACCCTGCCCTCTGCGTTCCTTCCATCTGGCCGCTCCTGAGTTGAATCCTTGTATAATAAACTGGCAACCTAGCAAGTAAATTGTTTCCCTGAGTTCTGTGAGCCATGCTAGCAGATAACTGAACCTGAGGAGATGAGGAGGGGGGTCATGGGAATCTCTGACTCGTAGCCAAGTAGGACGGGAGCCCGTGGGTAGCCTGGGGGCCCCCTGCCTGCAACCGGCAACGGAAATCTGGTGGGACTGAGGCTTACGTCCATGGAGGCTGATGTGAACTTTAGGTAGACAGAGAGAGCACTGCGCTGACGTAAGGGACACCCACCTGCTGTCTCGGCTTAGTGGGCAGTCCCACACTTGTGATGTCAGATGTGGTGTGAGTAGTAGAGTATAAAGAAAGGAGTTCTCCCCCTTACCCTAGGAAATTCTAAAACCCCCAGAACCAGTAATAAAACACTTCCTCATTGTTCAGAAGAGGAAACGGGAGCCCAGAAACTTACATGCAAATGACCGCAGCCATCACCATAAAATAATAATGATGGCAGCTAAGACTTACAGCACTTGCTACGCGGCAAGCACTGAAATATGTGCTTTATTAAATCTGACACTTGTGTTGTAGGTACTGTCGTTTTCCCACTTTAGAGACGTGGAGACTGAGGTCCAGAGAAGTTGAGTAGCTTGCTTAAGGTCACACGGCTGGTAGGTGGCAAAGCCAACAGTTTGATTCCAGAGTTCTTGCCCTTTGCCACTTCTTCTCATGTAGTTATGTACGTATTCTCTGCGTAGTGGAACCCAGCCACTTTTGATGCACTGAATTTATCGTCTTATATTGCAGGATAAAATAAAACAGGTTAAGTATACTGTCCCATTTTAAAACTGCCCTTGTGTAGAGAAAATTCTGTGGCCTTGTAGCCTTTACCAGTTTCTGCGGAGTTCCTATGTGCTGGGTGATATGTAAATACTTCATGGACGGTCTCCTTTAACGCTCTCAGGAATTTTGGGAGGTAGGTGTTCTTATCCCCACAGGAGAGGTGAGAAAATTCGGGTTTTGAAAGTCAGATCACTCGGGTTGCCTGGATGGCTCAGGAGGTTAAGTGTCCGACTTCAGCTCAGGTCCTGATCTCGAGGTTTGTGAGTTCGAGCCCCGCGTCGGGCTCTCTGCTGTCAGCATGGAACCTGCTTTGGGTCCTCTGTCCCCCTCTCTCTCTGCACCCCCCCCCGACAAATAAATAAACATTAAAAAAAAAAAAGTCAGATGACTCCTTCAGGTCACAGAGCTAGTCGGTTACCGGCAACGATTTTAACCAGGTGTGTCTGACCCAAATGCCCACCTCTTATCGTTTTCACTCTGGCTTTTGTCTCATCTGCTGTAGATCCTTGGCCCCTTCCCGTGGTTGTGAATACCAGAAGGAGTGGGTGCTGTTCAGAGTTGAACTGTATCCCCCAGTGCCTGTGACTCCATTTGGAAACAGGGTCTTTGCAAATGACGAAGTTAAGATGAGGTCAATTAGGGTGGACACCAATCCCATGTGACTGTGTCCTTATGAAAGGGGAAATCTGGACACGCAGACAAACGTGCGTAGAGAGAATACCATCCAGAAGCCACCGAACGCCTGAGGCTGCCAGAAGGCAGGACAGAGACAGAGAACAGATTCCCCCTCGCTGGTGCTCAGAAGGCGCCACGCTGCCCACGTGGTGATGCTGTGGTAACGAGGATCGTCCACGGTATGGAGGACTGTCCCCTAGCTGGGATCTCCATCACTGTGTTCATGTGCTCTCCTACCTAGGCGGTTCCCCCTGCTCTGCCCGCCCCGTCTCATTGTTTGTACGTTCATTTTTGTTTCTGTGGTTTTACTTTTTAATAAAAGTGAATACAATCAAAAGAAAAGACTTCTTTTCTTCCAGTGCTGTGAGACAACACATTTCTGTCGCTTAAGCCACCCAGTTTGTGACACTGTCAGCGCAGCCCCAGGACACGAATACAAATGTTTTCAAAGCCAGCCTGTGGCTTCAAGCCTTGCGTTTTCTTTTCACCGTAAACAGGATGGGCAGACCCCTCCCCACCCCAAGGGGAGCGGCTCACTTCCCAGATGGCACTGACCTTCATCATAGCAAGGAATGTCGCGGGTTGATATGATCACCGGCACCCCGTTTTGTGCGCATCTACTCTCAGACGCCGCCTGGAACAGAACATTGGTTCTGGCATTAGGAGTCAAGTCTTTGGGGGAAAATCAGAAGTCAAGGAAGAAACTCACGGCCACAGGGCGCATCACCAAATTAAACTTAATTTAAAGGCTGTGTTTCCAGAAACTACCCAGCTTCCCATCCTGCCTCCGAGAAGCTACATAACCCATTCATCTCGGTGAGCCCCACAGACACAGGCAGGAGGGACCCCAACGTACAAACGGGACGCCCAGGCTATCTGGGGCCACTCATCCAACCAGTGGGGAACGAGAACTTGACACACCGATTCCTCACCCTGTGAGGTTAACTGCGTGTCGCTTTCCTGCACGCACGGCACCGTCCCCAGCCGGACCTTTAGTCAACAAACTTGTCAAATACAGGAAGTTCTCCGTTGCTTTCGGTTCTGTTCCACACCCACTCCCTCCGTCTTCACTGGAACCTCTTTCCAATTTCAGGTCACTGCCCTGACAGGTTTTCCTCTTGTTATTTATTGCAAATATTTTAAAAGCTTTTACGCTTACGTATATATGTGTGCGTGCATACGTACGAATATACTCGGACAGAAAGAAAAATGTTACGAGAGAGAAGGTAAGTTGCCTGGCGCTATTTTAGTGATAAGACCATCTACATTATACCACTAATAGTTGGCATTAATTGGATATTGATTATGCGCTAAGTACTCTGCACGTGGTAGGGATTTTGCTAAGCCTATTCTATAGATTGGTAAGTGCACAGAAGAAAAGCAGAAGACTGAATGGCAGCTCCTGAAGGTGGGAACCTCCTGGGGCGGACACAGAAGGCTTTTCCCTTTCTTCATGTGTTTGTAATGGTCTCCTTGTTTAAAATAAGCCTGTGGTCTTGAATCAGATCATCAACCCTCCCAAGAAATCACAAGAAAGAGGGGCCCCTGGGTGGCTCAGTCGGTTAAGCGTCCGACTTCAGATCAGGCCGTGATCTCATGGTTCGTGAATTCAATCCCTGTGTCGGGCTCTGCGCTGACAGTGCGGAGCCCGCTCCGGATCATTGGTGACCCTCTTCTCTGCCCCTCCCTCTCCCCCCCCCTTGTTCTCGATCTCTCTCTCTCTCCAAATAAATAAATAAACATTAAAAAAAGAAATCACAACAAGGAAACGTCTAACCCATGTGACGGTCTGGCCCCGAGCTCATAACTGGCATCCCCCAGGGGCAATCCTGGATGTGCCGATTTGGTTTACTTGACTTACAGAGTTTTTGTTTTCCAGTCTTTGGGAATCAGTTGCCAATCTTTAAAAATCAGCTTTCTTTCACACTGTTTTCTAACTACGAGTGAAAAACCAGGCTCTGGGGACATCTGGATGATACCTGTCGGCCAGAGCCAGCCATTTCCAAATAGACCCTTGGTCTCCGTTCCTCCCTGCCTGCCCCCTTCACTGACTTTTGTCACTGCTGAGCTCCTAGAGGCCAGAGGCTCCCAGACTAGGAGTCGCTTGGGAGCTTGAGAGACTCCTGATGCCTGAGGCTAATCCAGATGTTGTGTTTCGGTTGCTGTCGGTGGGGCCAGACAGCAAAACTTTCCCAGATGACATACTACACAGGCAGGCTTGGCCCCCAGTACACAGGCACCGGAGTTTTAGCCCATTTCTCCAAATCCAGCCTCTTCTGAGCAGCGATTCTCCAACGATATTCTCAACATTAGTTCGTAGGTACTATCTGCCTCCTACAGAGGTGTCCATGTTTAACCGGGCTCCAAGTCTTACATGGAATCGAATTCAGAAGCGCTGGATGGTGGACGTGTAGGCTTTCTGTGACTGGGTCGTAGAAGATCCAAGGAGCAGTGATTGGGAGTCCCTGGCCTCAGCCCTCCAGAGCAGTCTCCTGAAGGAAGGGTTCCTGAACTCGGCTCCCCACCTTGGCTACACGGGCAGCAGCTGAGACGCTCTAAAAATGTGGCTGCCTGCCCTCACTCCCACACACAGATTCTGATTCAATTGGTCTAGGGTGCTATTCCGGCATCACAGTCTTTTAATACCTCAGATGATCCCCATGTGCAGCCAAGCCGGCCCGCTGCCGACCCTCCCCTGGGTTCCCCATCCCAGGCACCAGTGATGTTTGGGGCCAGGTCGCTCTCTGTTGCAAGGGCTTTCCTGTGCACCGTGAAGCAGCATCTCTGGACTCCACCCACTAGATCAGCAGCGCTGAGTTGCAACAATCAAAAATGTCTCCAGACATTGCCAAGTGTCCCCTGGTAGGGGCAGGCAAAATCGCCCACAGTTGAGAACCACCTGCGAGTAGGTACAAAATGAGCCCCATGGGATGCACCTTGGAGGTCCTTAAAGACGCAGGTTGCATAGACTCCCGGCCTTGCAGTCTTGGATTCAGTAAGCCTGGGGGAGGAGGCGGGGCTTAGGTGGAGTCCGCCATCTTGAACAAGCTCCTTGATGGATTCTGGAGGTTTGACCCCGACTGATCTTGAATACAACTGTTCCATGGGAATATCAGCACATCATCCTCATCAATAATGTCTGTGTGATGAGCTCTGAACAGGCCATTTATTTTGCCATCGTTCCCAAATCCACCTGCTAGTGGCGAATCACCCGGTGAGCATAGCTACCTACCTTGTTAGTGTCTATCTCTGATTCATTCTCTTGGTCTTCCACTCTTTGTGGGACACTCATTTGGTTGCCCATTATTCCTGCGAGAGAGAGAGAGAGAGAGAGAGAGAGAGAGAGAGAGAGAGAGAAATTAAAACCCAGGACAAACAAAAACCTTCTTCCCACCTCTAAAATTAAGGTAGCAGAGAGTTGACAAGTTACTCTGGATGTGTCAACACAAGCCCAAGTTAGGTCAATTGCTTATATTTATTTTGAGGGGTGAGAAGCAGTTTGGGACTTATATATTCAACAGAATTTAAGTCAAATTCAGCTCCAATTTTCAACTGCATTTCATTGCTGAGAGGAGATGTTTATCATCATGGAAAGTGTATTCAGTCCAGATAACATTTTCTTCCCTCTTAGCCCATCACAGCTGTCGCATCAAGGAGATTTTAGAAAGAGGATAATTAAAATAATACTTAGAATTTTTAGTATTCTCTGATCCTCAAACGAAATTAGATCCTTTGGTAAAACCTCTCATAGCACTGGTGGTGTTTGGGTTTTGTTTTTGTTTTTGTTTTTGTTTTTTCCATAACACTTAGTGCTACTTGTAATTATTTATTTGGCTGTGTCTTCATTCATTCATTGATTCAACAAGTAGGTACTGAGCACTAACTCTACACCTTACGCTGTGCCAGTCATGAGGGCTAGGGCTGTGTATTAAACAGACTAGGCCCCCTGACTTCACAGAGCTAAAGTCTTGTGGGTAGATAATAAAAAGACAATAAATCCATAAGCCAGGCCATTTCCGATAGCTCAAGGCAGCATGGCACAGTGGTTAGGAGCGGGAGCCCGAAGCAAGACAACCTGGCCTCGAACCCTCTCCCTGCCTCTCCTCGCTGTGTGTCCTTGCATGGGTTAATTAGGCTCTCTGTGCCTCATAGACCTGCTACAAGGACTTGACGATTAATGCTTGTGAAATGTTTAGAACACTGTCTGGCTCAGAGTAAGTAATATCTCAGTGCTTCTTCAACCCAAACACGTGGGGTTCAATGCCTTGAATAAAAGTAAACTGGTAATACAACAGGGGCCGGGGGCGGGGGGCAGGAGGTGGCCGTGCTACGTACGATGGTTCTCGAATGCAGTAACAATTGGTCCAGCCTGGGAGGGCAAAACAGAACACTTAGCTTCTGTCTCTCTTCCCCCAACAAATTGTAAGCGCCATGAGGCCAGAGACCATCGGTCTTCAGCCGTTGTTGTATCTTCTTCTTTAAAATTGTTTTTAAGGGGCGCCTGGGTGGCGCAGTCGGTTAAGCCTCTGACTTCAGCCAGGTCATGATCTCGCGCGGTCTGTGAGTTCGAGCCCCGAGTCAGGCTCTGGGCTGATGGCTCAGAGCCTGGAGCCTGTTTCCGATTCTGTGTCTCCCTCTCTCTCTGCCCCTCCCCCGTTCATGCTTTGTCTCTCTCTGTCCCCCCAAAAATAAATAAACGTTGAAAAAAAAATTTAAAAAAAATTGTTTTTAATATTTATTTACTTCTGAGAGAGAGAGAGAGAGAGAGAGAGAGAGACAGAGCACGAGCGGGGGAGGGGCAGAGAGAGAGGGAGACACAGAATCGGATGCCGGCTCCAGGCTCTGAGCTGTCAGAGCGGAGCCCGATGCGGGGCTCGAACCCACTAACCGCGAGATCATGACCTACACCGAGGTTGGACGCTTAACCGACTGAGCCACGCAGGCGCCCCCCCCCCCCGTCCCCGTCGTTGTGTCTTCTGCTTTCACCATGGTGTTTGCATTGACCAGATGCTAATTTATTACTTACTGGTTGGATGGAGGGAATAATCATTGATAGCTACCTCTCACCCGGCAGGTGCCGCTCATACCATTAACTGAGCCTTGTTTTAGTAATAATGATAAAGGTCAACAATTATGTAGCATGTTCTCAGTTCCCAGCACCGTGTTCCAAGTGCACTCCCTGTCTGGTTCTATTGAACCCTGCAGCACCCCTGTGAAGTGGGTGTTCTCATCACCTCCTTCTAGATATGAGGAGGCTGAGTCACAAGAAGACTGCATTACTTTCCAAAGGTCACCCAGTTAATGATGGCGGGGGCAAGATTCAAACACAGGCCGCCCGTGCTGCTAACCACCGGGATGTTCCGCATATTATTTTCTCCCTCCTTCGAAAGGAGGGAATGAGTTCTCCACCACTCACCCAGGACAGCATCCGGAATACGGCCAAGTGAGGGTCTGACCCGGAGTATGCCTGCTCTCAGAAGTAGGGCTCTTTCAGACATTCCGAACACCTGCTGCATTGCTACCTAAAAGTTTCTTTTTCACAAGCAGAATAACGTATGTTGGATGAGCTGCCTCATCAGCTTTTGGTGGCTTTCAGAATAAAAGCCGGGACTTTTCATTTCTGGTTGAAAACAGCCAGTGCATCTCCAAGGATTCCCATGGGCTTCTGGCCCATGGTATGAGGTTCCCTGCCATGGGAATAGACACATTGAGTCATTAGAAATTTCGGAGGCCAGAAAAGGGCCATAGATCTGACCACCTGCTCTCTTGGGGGAGTTTGGTAGTAACAGAATCTGGGGATTTTATGTTTTCTAATCATACCGGGTAATAAGGCTGAGCGATGCTAAAACCTACAGGATGTTAGGTTATTTTGCAACATTTCCTGTTTATAAAATCCATGATGCACGTACTTGTAATGGACTGTCACTTCCATCTATAAACAGGACATAATGGTTATAATATTGAATCCTCAAGACTGGGGTTGGCAGACAACAGCTGTGGGGCCAGTCCAGCCTGTCGCCTGTTTTTAGTGTGGCCAGTGCGCTAAGAACGGGCTTTACATTTATAAGTGGCTGGAAAGGGGCACCTGGGTGGCTCAGTCGGTTAAGCATCCAACTTCGGCTCAGGTCATGATCTTGAAGTTTGTGAGTTCGAGCCCCATGCCGGGCTTTTGTGTTGACAGTTCGGAGTCTAGAGCCGGCTTCAGATCCTGTGTCTCCCTCTCTCTCTGCCCCTCTCCTGCTCCTGCTCTGTTTCTCTCTCTCTCTCTCTCTCTCTCAAAAGTAAAATAAACATTAAAAAAATTTGTAAGTGGCTGGAAAAAAAAATCGGAAGAAGAATCACAGATTGCGATACATGAAAATTACATGAAATGCAAATTTTGGTATCCATAAGTACAATTTTACTGGAAGGCAGCCACGCCCATTCACTCATGTTTGGTCTCCATGTGGCTGCTTTCATGCTACAAAGACAGAGTTGTACAGTTGCAAGAGACTCTATGACCTGAAAAGTCCAAGGTAGATATTCACTATCTGGCCCTTTCTGGAAAGTTCATCAACCGCTGTTGGAGATATATACTGAGTAGTGTATATACCTAGTTTGCAAAAAAGGGGGGAGAGGCAGCTGAGAGACAAATGTTGCCGGTAGTAAGACTGACCAGGAGTTGAACCTACTGTATATAAACATAATGACAACTCTAACAACCATAGCGATGATAAAATAGTAACAACAACAACAACGGCAACAGATCTGGTGAGTGATTACCATGTGTTGAGAAACTGTTCAAAGGGCTTGACTTGTAGTAAACTCATTGAGTCACTGCAGCAAATCAGCAAGGCAGTGGTAACATCATTCCGATTTTGCAGATTACGTCGCCACCGGAATCCGGCTTTTCACAGAATTGAAAAGCGATTCACCAATGGGTTTGCAAATGTGTAAAGCTCTCGTTGTTCAGTTCGGACTTCGTTTGGGGGCTACTTTCAAAACATGTTCGAGGGTTACGAGAAAACCTGTGCGCTGGGAGACGTGTGATGTGAGTGGGCAGGAGAACCTTTTCGTCCCGTGGAGCTGGGGTTCCATTTTCCTGATCATTGCGCATTTGGAGAGCCTCTTGGCGGATTCAGGGCCGAGTGGACTAAAAGAAGCACACTGCATTCGCCCGTCTTTTGCAGGGATACCTGGATTCAGGTAACATTGCTTCCCAGCCACAGTTATAACACAGGTGTCGTGAAATCGTTCCTGCTCTTCCTTCATATTTTGCAAAGAGCAGGATTTACGTGGGACAAAACCAAAAGGTCCCTGCCACCTATTGGCCAGCGTCGGTATCAGCAGAAATGAATGCGTTCGGCCGGCCCACAGGGCGAGGTCAGGATGTTTGGGGAGGTCCAGGGAAACAGTATCACAGTTAGCAATTACATCCTCTGTTGACAGTTGGCAGGAGACTGCCTCTCATGCCCTGGAGATAGTACATCTAATAAAACAATAATGATAGTCATATCTGATGTGTACGGAGAGCTTGCCATGTGGCTGCCCAGTGCTGAGCATTCTGGGACACAGGATAAGAAGGCGAGTCACCCGGCGCCCCTGGCTCGGTTGGTTAAGCATCCGACTCGACTCTTGGTTTTGGCTCAGGTCACGATCTCACGGTTCGTGGGATCGAGCCCCACGTCGGGCTCTGCGCTGACTGTGGAGGCTGCTTGGGGTTCTCTCTTTCCCTCTCTCTGCCCCTCCCATGCACACTCTCTCTGTCTCTCAAAATAAATAAATAAACTTTAAAAACAAAAAACAAATACCATGATGGTGAGAGTCAATCTGGGCTGTCCTGGGAAGGAAGGTGCTCGGGGGTACAGGACTTTTGTGCTAAAACTAGGGAAGCCCTTGGTAAACCAGGCTGAGCTGATCTCCCTCTCCCTCTAACCCCACTCAAGGAGTCTGTGAGGCAAGAACTCTTTACCCCCAGTTAACGGATGGCCACACTGAGGCTCCCGATGGTTCAGACAATAATTCCTGTCCGTGATGGAGTTTTCTCTGGTCTCCCACAAACGAGAAAGATCAATCAGGTCAAGAGTTTTTCATCAAGAACACTGTATTCATTTGAAAGAGCCAGATTTGGGGCGCCTGGGTAGCTCAGTTGGGTGAGCGTCCGACTTCGGCTCAGGTCATGATCTCACGGTCCGTGAGTTCGAGCCCCGCGTCGGGCTCTGTGCTGACAGCTCGGAGCCTGGAGCCTGCTTCGGATTCTGTGTCTCCCTCTGTCTCTGCCCCTAACCCACTCACATTCTGTCTCTGTCTCTCTCAAAAATAAATAAACATTAAAAAAAAAAAAAAGAAAGAAAGAAAGTTTGAAGGTGACGCCCTTTCTTTCACGAACCAATAGTGTTCGTTGTTTTGTTTTTAATGACCTACTCTGACATTGAACACAAGCCAGGCCATGTGGCAAGGCGTCTTGGTTTTGAAAACGAACTCATGCTTGAGGCCTTAGCATTTGAGAGCACGGCGTCAGTCTTTGCTTGGGGGTCATCCAGATGTGAAAGCCCTTTAGCTTCTCCACGTCCGGCTGTGTCCGTGAGGCCAGACCTCAGGCTGGGTTGCACATTAGAACCGGTGGGCACAGGGCAACGGGGGGCGCATTTAAACCCCTGCGGCCCAGGCCCCAGCTGGACCGGTTCCCTCAGACTCTCCACAGTGGGGTCTGGGCACCGGTACCTTTTCAAGATCTTCGGGTGATTTCCGTGGCAGCCGAGTCACTGGTTTGGATATTTGGGGGGTCAGGGACCTCCCCCACTGGAGGCTGTCACGGGGATTCTCAGAGGAAGGCCCTCTGCTTCAGGCCCCACAAACCATCATCAGCCCAGGCGTCTGGAAACCTCCCCCACCTCGTCAGGGCGCTCTTGGCGGGTCTTGTGTTTTGTTAGCCTGCAGATGCAGGGCAACCGGAGTCTCCAGCTGTCCTTCCCCGAGAAGGGGTGTGCGGGGCACGGTGGCCCCGGCCAGCCTCCCCCTCCCAGGCGGCTGTTGAGAAGTGAGGAGCAAGGCCCCAAGGGAGGAGGGGGAAGGGTGGCCTGAGCGGGCAGTAATCTCTCCCCCCTGCTCGCCTGGGCACTGCGGCCTGCCCCTGAGGGGAAACTGGTGTGAGCCAGGTGCGAGCCAGGCCTCTGGTGTGAGCCAGGCCTCCATACATCTCATGGTTGCGAGGTTTGGGGCAAGGCACCGGGCCCTCTGAATGCATTTGCCTTGTGGGAAATGACGGTCTTCCTAGTGGGAACAACCATCAGCAGGCTTGGAGAGTTTTCTTTAAAAAAAAAGATGTTTTTTTAATGTTTATTTTTGAGAGAGAGACAGACAGACTGTGAGTGGGGGAGGGGCAGGGAGCGAGGGAGACAGAATCGGAAGCAGGCTCCGGGCTCTGAGCCATCAGCACAGAGCCCGACGAGGGGCTCGAACTCACAGACCGAGAGATCATGACCTGAGCTGAAGTCGGACGCTCCACTGACGGAGCTACCCAGGCGCCCCAAGCTTGGAGAGTTTTCTATGCGCCTCGCCCTCCCGATCTGTGTGTATTGACTCCCCGGGTCCCTGCAACAGCCGAGATCATGACCTGAGCTGAAGTCAGATGCTTAGCCGACTGAGCCACCCCGGCGCCCTCTATTTATTTCTCTTATTAATGTTACGATCCCATTGGCTCTGTGTTCTGACCCACGCGTGAAACAGCCACACCGGAAGCTGCCCCTGGACGCCTCCCTCGTCTTTCACACAGACGACTGTGTTCGCATCACCTCGTGTTAGTTACAGGTTAACAAGTCCTGCTCCGGGGAACGGATTAAACACGAAACACAGTGCAGCTGCCCCGGAGAGAGCATTTCTGAAGCCGCCCGGCCAGCGAGCAGCTAAATGACAGTCAGGTGGAAAGGGCAGGTCCTCGACGGCGGAATGGTGACAGAATTAGTCACCAAGTAAGCAGAAACACCTTTGATCAATGCCATGGAATGCAGGCAAGGAGGTGGGGCCTCCTTACTGCCCCGGGCCCACACAGCCATCTGGCACACCCAGCGGAACAAGCCTTCCGGCCCCCACCGCCGAGGGCGAGATCAATATGAGTAAAGAGACCAGACCTGCTCGGCCAGGTGCCGTGACCCTGCATCTCCCTGTGGTCCCCAGCACAGTGCTGGGAAGGGGAGATACTCTGAGGGCGTCCATGTGCAGTGGTACAGGCTGCCTACGTCACAAGGGGGCACGTGAGGACTGAAAATCAGCCTTCGCTGTGCTCCCCAAGCCCCGTTCTCCAGTATGGGACCACGTGGGCGCAGGGGGAGACGTGCCTTTATCAAAACTGCACTGGGGGTTTCAGGAATGCTTGGCAATTGACGTCTTCCTGTCAGAACACTCAGTTACGTTTGTACAAGTGGTTGATGTTCCGGAAAGCTTAGAGCTTACTATCTTCTTAGTGTTGCAGCAGACATCTTTAAGCTAATAGCGTAGCGGGTAGCATCATCTGAAGGCTTACTCGGAGCCAGGCAGGGCCAGGATTAGGGTAAGGCAAGGGAGGCACACAGGTGCCAAACGCAAGGAGGCATGGGAGGTCTGGGCAGGTGCAGAATCCGCACTCGGGAATGAGCACCCGCCCTGGATTTTGCCCCCGGGTGCCTCGCTTGCTTCCCGCTAGTCCTGGTCCTAGGGCCAGGACCTTTCCTTCTATTGTGTCCGTTTTTCCTCGCAGCATCCCATCACTCCTCCATTACAGAGATGGAGAGACTGAGGCTCCGTGATGCAGTCCCCTGCCACCTAGAATGCAAACTCCACGAGGGCAGGTGCCTCCTTGTCCTGCCCGTCTTTAATTGGCGCTGGTGATTAAATGCGTCAGAGGAGTCATGACACCCCCCCCCCCCCCCCCCTCAGAAAGCTGCAAAGAGGCAGAGCTGGGGGCAAACCTGGTTCCAGTGACTCGGGCTCCTCACGTCCTTTACCTCGCCCAGCGCTGCTGCACAGAGGTGACAGAAGCCGCCAACAGTGCCGCGATCAGCAAACGTGTCACTCCGGTGAGACAGGCCTGCGTGGAGCAGGGTCCTCGGCCCTCCCGGACCCCTCTCCCTCCCTCCCCGTGAGCACCCGCCATCGTGGGAAACCAGCCAGGATGCTTGCTTTCCAGAAGCACGTGCCTGCTTGGGAAAAAGACAGCCCTTCCCAAGTTTGAGAAATCTTGGGAAAAAAGCCTCCTCCCGAGGAGGACCTGACATCACAGCGTTTAAATAACCGCAACGATGCCATTACTGATCCTATCTTTACTTAACATGCTGTTGTTTTGTTCACCGTGGGTGCTTTGGCGTGAATTTAAAACAATTTTAAATAGTGCTTTAAAGCGGAATTCATCCTGATGACTGAGATTTTTGGTGTCTCTTAAATTCTGCACCCATACGAGTGCCTCACTCAAATCCCGAACGGCTTGGGGCTCAGTTCCGTTCGCTGAGACCTGGGAAGAGGTCCCTCCCTCGTCTCCCGAATTGTAAAATCAAGACGATGATGGCAGCAGCAGCGAGAGCCAGTGTTGATTTCAAGCGCGTAAGTGTCCGTGAAACCAGTCTCAGCCCTCACAAAGTTCGCTTGGATCGCGGTAATATGATTGTGCCCATTTTACAGATGAGGAAATGAAGCCCAGAGAGGTAAGTAAGCTGCCCCAGGGCACCCGAGGCAGGAAGGAGCTGCACAGAGTAATGCCGACTGTTGGAGTCTGACAGCTGGGATTTGAATCCAGCATTTACCTCGAAGGATCGTTCCGAATGTTAAATAACACAATTCACGTAAAGAGC
This sequence comes from Lynx canadensis, assembly GCF_007474595.2. Classification (NCBI taxonomy): domain Eukaryota; kingdom Metazoa; phylum Chordata; class Mammalia; order Carnivora; family Felidae; genus Lynx; species Lynx canadensis. The sequence continues at coordinate 8,137,063 of NC_044305.1, read as the reverse complement.
CAGGTTCACACAAGGAGTCCTTCTCCCCGTCTGCTCCACTTGCTTAAACGATGCCCCTTGGCACAGACTCAAAGCCAGCTTTACCGGGGCGGGGGGGGGACTCTTGTCCTGCCAGTGGTCCCCGAATCCCATAGCATACCCCTCCGTTCGCTGGTTTTTCACCCCAAGTCTTACACTCGAAATGGCCCTCAATCGTTCCACGCAAATTGGAGCTATTGCTTCGTACCTGACACCGCCTACATTGTCATCTAATCCTTCTAGAACCCCTTGAGGTAAGGCTATCTTTGGGTCCATTTCGCAGAAGGTGAAACTGAGGCTCACGCATACCCAAGCCCGCACAGGGAATCTGTGGCAGAGCTGGGGTGAAACTCAATCCTCTCTGACGCCCAGCTTCTACATTTCACTGCCTGCCCCAAACAACGAGCCCCATGCCCTGCTGGAAGGACCTGGAAGCCGTTACCTGTCGAGTCCCCGGTGGGAGTGTCTTCAGTCCCCTGGTGTCACCTGGAGATGCTTCTAGAAGCTCAGCGCGCCTTGTCTCCAGCTGGTGCTGCCTGGTGCCAGGCGGTCAACTGAGCCCGGCTCCCTGCCCTTTGCCTCCTGGTCCGGAGCCTGCTGGCTGAATACACATAGCAGGGCAAACACACAAGTCCGGGTGGGGCCCTCCTCTCCGGTGATCTGATCGGCCTAGAGAAGCAGGTTCTCTTCCTGGATCCGGGGGCTGTTCTCGCCTCGCCAATAAAAACCCAGCCCCTGATTCCTCTCGCACTAATGCCCTCAGGGCACTCCGAGCATTCTGCCCGGGCCCCTCACCCACTGCAGCTGCTCACGTCGACCCGGGTCGCTAACTCCCTTCCCTGGTAACCACGGGCCACGGTCAGAGCAGGGAAAACACGTTGTGTAAGGCTTTGCAGTTGTGTCTGCCTTTCACCTTCATTTATTCTAGAACACCACCTGCAACGCCACCTCACCAGCCTAATTGGAAGGAAACAGCATCTCACCCACTGCCCCCCAAACATCACTCCCAGAGGGCGTAGGACACGGGAAAGCCCGTAATCTAAGGGTGGCTGATGGCTCTGAAGACAGCATGTGGCATCGGAAAGGGCGTTTCTTTTTCTCCGCAGGTTAGAAATTTAAGACAGCCTGCTTAATGTATTTCATTTCCACAATGATATCTATTAAAGCTTCTCACAAGGACATATGCAGCCCAGTATGGGAGCGTAAGTTAAAAATAGCAAATGAAGATAGGAAAATAAGAGTGGGTTCGTCAGAGGAACCAGGATGGTAAATAAATATGCACGCGGATTTACAGACTTGCTGCGATGACTTCACAGATATGGCTTTGAGCTTCCTAACAGCCAATACAAAAAGAGAAACATGGTAAATACTATTCGGCGTTCTTGAGAAAACATTCAGGAGAAATGCAAACTGGTAATTATTGTGGCTTTATTCATTAATATGCTCATCTAAGTACTCATCGTGAATACTTGTTGAACACTAGGCTATCTATAGGCCTGGGTTAAGAATGCAGAAGAAAAGAAACCCTGTCCCCGCCCTCCCTGGGCTCACTGTAATTGAACACAGAGTCCTACAAATAAACATAGAATTACAGAGTGTGATCCTCATTATGAAACAAAGCCAAGGCTGCTAAGAGAGAGAAGCAGGGGGAGCCAGAGAAAGCCCCTTTCAGAAAGCAACATTTAAGGGACAAACATACTATTGAAACAGATACTGAATTCACAATCGGATTCACCACAGTGAGGGCTGGAAACAGGATTCTAGCTCAGCGCTCTATCTTTAACTCTGGAATGTCATAAATCTAACTATTAAGCATTTGTCACGCACACACGCTGTGCCAACGAAATCACAGAGGCCGTCTGGCCCGGGGGCTCAAGAGCTTGGGTTCAGATCGCAACACTGACTGACCGGCTATGTGACGGGAGCAGCCACTTTGCCCCCTGTCTCTGCTGCCCCCCCTTGGCTGTGAGCAGCGTTGTGGTTGTCTTTGCATCCCCCACTCCTAGCACTCTGCAAAATGAGATGGCCATCTTCCTGCCACGGGGTGGGCGCTCGACAAGCGCTTCTTGATTGGACCGGCTCACTCTTAACAGTTGTGACAGTGACTGCCATGTGGATGGATTTTACTCTTTAGGGATTTGAGCCACTCAGGCTCAAGTAATATTCCATTGTATACAAATACGACATCTTCTTTATCCATTCAGCAGTCAATGGACATTTGGGCTCTTTCCATACTTTGGCTACTGTTGATCGTGCTGCTATAAGCATGGGGGTGCATGTGCCCCTTTGAAACAGCACATCTGTATCCCTTGGATACATGCCTAGTAGTGCAATTGCTGGGTCGTAGGGTAGTTCCATTTTTAGTTTTTTGGGGAACCTCCATACTGTTTTCCAGAGCGGCTGCACCAGCTTGCATTCCCACCAGCAGTGCAAAAGAGATCCTCTTTCTCCGCATCCTCGCCAACATCTGTTGTTGCCTGCGTTGTTCATGTTAGCCATTCTGACAGGTGGGAGGTGATATCTCATTGTGGTTTCGACTTGTATTTCCACGATGATAAGTGATGTTGAGCATTTTTTTCCATTTGTCGGTTGCCCATCTGGATGTCTTCTTTGGAGAAGTGTCTATTCGTGTTTTTTGCCCATTTCTTCACTGGCTTATTTGTTTTTTGGGTGTTGAGTTTGCTAAGTTCTTTATAGATTTTGGAAACCATCCCTTTATCTGATATGTCATTTGCAAATATCTTCTCCCATTCTGTCGGTTGCCTTTTAGTTTTGCCAATTGTTTCCTTCGCTGTGCAGAAGGTTTTTATTTTGATGAGGTCCTGTAGTTCATTTTTGCTTTTGTTTCCCTTGCCTCCAGAGACGTGTTGAGTAAGAAGTTGCTGCGGCCGAGGTCAAAGAGGTTTTTGCCTGCTTTCTCCTTGAGGATTTTGATTGCTTCCTGTCTTGTGTTTAGGTCTTTCATCCATTTTGAGTTTATTTTTGTGTATGGTGTAAGAATGTGGTCCGGGTTCATTCTTCTGTATGTCCCTGCCCAGTTTTCCCAGCACCACTTGCTGAACAGACTGTCTTTATTCCATTGGATATTCTCGCCTGCTTTGTCAAAGATGAGTTGGCCATACGTTTGTGGGTCCATTTCTGGGTTCTCTGTTCGGTTCACTGATCTGAGAGTCTGTTCTTGTGCCAGTCCCATACTGTCTTGATGATTACAGCTTTGCAGTATAGCTTGAAGTCCTGGATTGTGATGTCTCCTGCTTTGGTTTTCTTTTTCAGGATTGCTTTGGCTATTCGGGGTCTTCCTGGTTCCATATAAATTTTAGGATTGTTTGTCCTAGCTCTGTGAAGACTGCTGGTGTTATTTTGATAGGGATTGCTGTGTTTCGTTCTTACTAAAAGTAAATGCCACGTACTCAGTGGTTTTTATTTCACTTCTAGATACTTGTACATGCTACCAACACTCTCTACCTTCAGTTTATTGATGAGTAAGGAAGGGTTAAAAGGAAAAGAAGCTGTGGATTGCTCTCTGTCTCCCTTTCTGTGACTTCATTTCCAGTACACTGGCTAGTAACAGGAGACAACATGAGTAAGAAAGGACAAGATAGAGTTCTTTTGTTGTTCGTGTTTTCGAGAATGTGTTGCTTTCCTTCTGCATTGGGAGCGATTTCCAATTTAATAGAAAGCATGACTTATCAGGGCTGTCAGTGGCCCTACAAGCTCCACTCCATTGTAGATACCACACGCACATCTTGCATTCACTTTGAGGGTTGCTGGTCCTCTAGAATTATCTGCCTGTGGGGCATCACGAATATGACGTGCTAAAGGGACGGCAATGGACAGGGGGCGTGTGCATTGACGTGTCTTCTCTGCTCACATAGATGCCTCAGTGTCCATCAGATTTTTTAAAAAATACTTTGCTTTTTTTTAGAGCAGTCATACCTGCCTCCTCACATGCAGAGCATCCCCCCTTATCAACATCCCCCACTGGAGTAGTACATTTGTTACAATTGATGGACCTACACGGACACGCTATACTCACCCAAAGTCCACAGCGTTAGCATTCTCTCTTGATGTTATGTGTTCCGAGGGATTAGGCAAATGTGTAAAGACATGCACCTGCTACTGTAGTGTCGTACAGAATAACGTCACTGCCCTAAAGATCCTCTGTAGTCTACCTATTCATCCCTTCTTACCCCAACCTTTGGAAACCATTACTTTTTTTTTTTTCAAATTTTTAATGTTTATTTATTTCTGAGAGAGAGAGAGAGAGAGAGAGAGAGAGAGAGAGAGAGAGAACATAAGCAGGGGAGGGGTGGAGAGAGAGGGAGACAGACAATCTGAAGCAGGCTCCAGGCTCTGAGCTGTCAGCACAGAGCCCAACGTGGGGCTCGAACTCATGAACCGCAAGATCATGACCTGAGCTGAAGTCGGACGCTCAACCGACTGAGCCGCCCCGGCGCCCCAACCCTTACTGTTTTCAATGTCCCCTAGCTTTGTCTGTTTCAGAATGTCATGCAGCTGGGCTCAAACAGGATGTAGGCTTCTCAGACTGGCTTCTCTGCCTTAGTGACATGCATTTAAGTTTCTTCCATGTCTTTTCAGGGCTTGACAGCTTGTTTCTTCTTAGTGCTGAGTACCGTAATAATAAGAGTAGTATTCACTTGCTAAGGATGTCATGGTTATTTTCCAGTTTGGGCGATTATGAAGAAAGCTGCTAGAATCACCCACGAGCAGGTGTCTGTGAGGACATGAGCTTCCAGTTCCTTGGGGCAAATACCAGGGAGCACAAACACTGGACCATATGGTAAGAGCGTGTTTAGTTTTACAAGAACTCGCCCAACTGTCTTGCAAAGGGTGTGCACCACCTTGCCTTCCCACCAGCAGTGAGCAAGAAGCCCTGTGACTCCACATGTCACTCCACATCCGTGGCCGCACATCATGTGGCCGGGGTGCCAGATCAGGCTGTCCTGTCACATTTTACTTCCACCAGCGAGAGTCCAGAGATGAAATTATTAAGGATTTCAAAATGGTGACTGCAGGGCATTAGTCCAAACTCGGGGTCCTGGGCGTTGAGAAGGACGAACTTTTTGGTGGAAGAATTTACTTCCTGGTGTCCCCCCCCCCCCCACAGGGGTTCGCTAAGAAGAGAGCTCTTCTTGGCCATACGTACTTTCGGTGGTGGTCACCGTCACACCTCGTGACTCAGTTTGCCTCTTAATCTTCGCCCTTTACAGTCTCCACCCCCTCTTCCAATATTGACGAACTCATGAAGTTGTCAGCTCCTGCAGGCAAACTGCTCTCCTGGAATCTGTATTGCAGCCGGTCACTGTGTCCAAAAAGAGTCCACTGGAAATCTGAAACCTGAACCCTCTCCGGCACCCTTTCTGGGTCTCTTCCTGGACGGCCTTGCCAACGCTCCCTCTTCCTATGTGCGGGATTCTCTCTCCCTCTGAGCCCATTTCAGCTGTGTGCTTGATCACTGAGCCAGAGTGGGGCATGACCCAGACGTCACAGCGTGGTCATGTGTGCCGAGACAGAAAATCTAGTACACACCTTTGTTTTTTGGGTGTCCACCCATCACTGGCCATTCTTCCGAGCCTTTGCTTATACGTTCGCCAATATGCTCCTTATAATCCTGACACAACAGGCATCTATTTGGGTAAGGAGAAAACAGGCTCAGAGAAGAATAATGTCTTGCCCTCATCAAACCAGGGACTGATGCTGGAATCAAGTTCCCAAGGCTAAACCCGGGACCCAGTCTCGGTTAGAAACCCAGACTCTGGAGTCAAACAGTCTGAAAAAGAATCCTGGCTCCAGCAGCTGATTAGCTGTGTGCCCTTGGGCGGGTGACTTGCCCTCTCTGTGCTTCAGTTTGATCGTCTATCAGACGAGGCTATTGGCAGCATCCAAATCACAGAGGGGTTGTAGGAATTAAGTGAGCTAGTTTGCAGGGACTACTCAGCACTGTGCCTGGCACCTAGCATGCTTAACGAAATGACACAGCCACTTAACGGGTAGGGCTGGGGTTTAAACACATGCATCTAACTTCCGGACCTGGGCTCTCAACAGTTGGATATATATAAAAATACGATATATACATCCATGCGTAAAGACACCAAAAGGCACAAACATGTAATTAAAAGGAGAGAAAAAAATAGTAGTAACAAGACCGACACGCGGTCTAGAACCCACGCGTGGACCGCGGGGAACGTCGATCACTTGATTACGCTCATCTGTGTGCAATCTCTGTTTCGGAATCATGTTTCTAACTCAAACAATATTTGGGGAGCTACGCTGGATGCTTTCCCACGTCTCACCCTCCGACTCCCACTGGCGTGTGAGAACACCTTGCAAAGGACGGGTCAGCGAGACGCTTCAGTTCAAAGCACAGATTTCTGACTCAGCTCATTCTCTGGCCCTGGTGACAGAGTCGGGCTATGTTGCCGTCCCCTGCAAAGGCCACGTCTGCCATTGCCCCTAATCCAGAACCGTGGTGTCCGTCCTTCCGTGTGATTTACTGGCTTCCGTGAGAGAGGGTTGGCGATCATCAGCAGAGTGGTTACGAGCGGGGCCCCTGGCGTCAGACCCCAGTTTGGATACTGGCTCTTGCGTCCAGACTATGAGAAACCGACTATGGTGCACCTCCTCGCTCTAAAATGGGAGCGTTAACGTCTGCCCTGAGGATCACATGTTTCCGAAGACAGAAACCCAAGCCCAGACGCTGGCCCACGCTAAGGGCTACCTGCTGCTCTCGTCTATCACCCAGCCCACGGAAATGGGTGGAAGCTTAAGACCACGATGCGATCACTGACTCAGAGACTAAATGTGTCTTCCCCGGGACCATGCACCTTCTTTCCTTGCAAAAATAGCATCTCGCTTGCTCGTGTACGTGGAGTGACAGCCAAAAGTCGGCACCTTGCCTCGTTTGTTAACCGGCTCATGGGATGTTGAATCCAAAGTGGGAGAGACCACAGTTGGGTTTGGATCCTCTTTCTGCCGCAGACCTGCCAGTGAATGGAAGCAGGTTTCTTAAGCTCCCTGGGACGGTTTCCTCGATGTGACACGGGAATGCGATGCCTGGTGGCTCTCGGATGTTTAGGACGCTGCCTGGTCCGTGACTTGTGACGGGTGTCAGCGGAGGGCAGCTCCTGTTATTATTATTAACAATATCCCTGAGGTATGAGACAAGGACTATGGAAAGGGAGAAGCCACTTTGTCGCTTGAGGTGGAACAGGCTCCCTCGCCCTCGTAGACACTTGGCACTGACGTTTTCCTTCATTGTGGGGGTGTCCTGGACCATATGGGATGTTCGGCAGCATTTGGGGCCTCGCTGGGTGCCAGTAGCAGTGGTGACAACCCAAAGTGCCCCCGGACGTTCCCAAATGACCCCCGGGGAGTAAAATCACCCCTGCTGAGAACCACCGGGGAGAAGGGTGGGCGAGCGTGGGGACCACTTGGCAGGTATACGTGAGCTCTCGAAACCTGCAAACCCAGAAGGATAAGAGCCTTGGAGGAAGCAGGATAGATATTCCAGAGAGGGGTGAGGGGCAGAGAAGCACACAGCAGGCTCTGGGGTCATGCGGTCGCCCGGCGGGGGAGCGCAGGACATTACTACTGGGGCTCTTAACGCCACCATTCACACCAAAGGACAAGGCTGTGAACGTGGCCAGATCAGGAGAGCTTGATTGTTACCTTGCTTCCTTGCAGTCTGGGCTTTACCCTCGAAGGTGTTTAAACACCTCGGGGGAGCGTTGGCCAGACTACATAATGAGATTCCGACACCTGCTACAACATGGATGAACCCTAACGACTTTACGCTAAGTGACATAGATCAGGCACGAAAGGACAAATGTTGCGTGACCCCCACTTCCATGAGGCACCCAGAACCCAGAACAGGCCAGCTCACAGACACAGGGGGCAGAATGGCGGTTCCCAGGCCGTGGGGAGGAGGGGTGGCGGTTACTGGCTAGCGGGGACAGACTGGGGTTGGGGAAGATACGACAGTTCGGGGGAAGGCTGGCCGCACGACGATAGGCAGGTGTGGAACACCCCCGAGCTGCACACTTAAAAACGGTTCAAACGGTAAATGTTATGTCCCACATATTTTATCACAACAAGGGAATACAGAATGCGTGTTCCGTTTGAATTTTCCCAGAAAGCCAGAAAACGAATGAGTAACAGCTTTAAATATATATCCCAAATGTTGCATGGATGTGGTGGGAATATGTCCCGTGCACTCTTTTGGACGTAGTTGCACTAAATGATTATTTGTTGCTTATCTGAAGTTCAAATTTAACAGAGTGTCCCTGTAGTTTTATTTGCCAAGTCCGGCAACTGTGATTTGGGGCCATTGCTGAGGAGGGAGCACTCGGGGGGGAGGGAACGGTGACCCACAGACCAAGGAGGGTGTGTTTAGCCAGGAAGAGCAGGAAACTGACAGGGGCTTAGATAGAACATTTCTTGTTTAGTGAACAGGAAATCCACGGGAAGATGCTCCCTTGGTTGACACAGAAGCCCAACAGTGTCTTCAGACTCTTAGAGAAGAGTCTCCACAAACGTTCGTAGATATTTTTATTGAGAGTGGCCCACTTTGGGGACACCTGCGTGGCTCAGTTGGGTAAGCGACTGACTCTTGATTTTGGCTCAGGTCATGATCTCAAGGTTGGCGTGTTCGAGCCCCACATCGTGCTCTGCACTGACAGTGCAGAGCCTGCTTGGGATTCTCTCTTTCCCTCTCTCTCTCTCTGCCCTTCCCCCACTCTCCCTCCCTCTCTCTCCCTGTCTGTCGAGTTCGCGCGCTCTCTCTCTCAAGATAAATAAAACTTGAAAGAGCGGCCCACTTACATGCGATCCAACACTCTTGGGAGATAGAATCCTTGCCACTCTTGGGTCTGCGTTTGGGAAGAGAGGGGCCACGTTAGGTCTTATATGACAGCATTGATGGGAAAGGAGACACTGACTTCATGGATCCTAGGGTAGACCTGGGGACTAGATTTAGAGTGTGGGTGGGTAGGGGGGTTCACCTAATCTAACCCATGTGATTTGGCAAGACTGGGTTCCAACACCAGCTTCAAGGGCTCCCCGCCCCCTCCTTGCTCAAGTCTACAGCGAGATAAAAGCCATGGGAGGGACAGCACAGCCCCGAGAGGCCACTGAGACAATGCATGAATCTGCATGAACTGGCAAGGAAATTAAACCGTGTTCGACCCCCACAGTGTCAGGAGTTGGGTTCTTTCTTTTATTTATTCTTATTTTTCTTTAAAACAGTTTTTTTAATGTTCATTGATTTTTGAGAGAGAGAGAGAGAGAGAGTGTGTGAGTGGGGAAGGGGCAGAGAAGGAGACACAGAATCCAAAGCCGGCTCCAGGCTCCGAGCTGTCAGCACAGAGCCCACGTGGGGCTCGAACTCACGAGCCGTGAGATCATGACCTGAGCCAAAGTCGGATGCTTAACCGACTGAGCCGCCCAGGCGCCCCTGGGTTCTTTTTTTTGATCGTTAGAATTAATGGTCTCCATGCTGAGTGGTGTCCTTGGGAGTGGCAAGAGGACAGGAATCTATTTTCTGTCCCTTTTCCAGCTTGTTCCAAGTCTTCATTACGGTGAACCTACCCGTATGGATATTTGCAAGGTTGTCGATATGCTCTGCTGCGGAGAGACTTTGGTCAGAAAGCTGTTCTCAGTTAGAAGCATCTGCAAATACTCCTGCAAATAGAGATGGAAATATGGTATGGTGAGGTGCTAATAATTCTCCCTCATCATGTGGACACTCAGGAGATTTTCCTTCCTGCAGGGAATGAAATAAGAGGCAGAAAACACCCACTCGAGGGCAGGCAGGGTTCGTTTGGTTTTCTCTTCCTGCCTTCAGGAAAGTGGGTGGCATTCCAGAGCAACCATGTCAGTAAACGTCCTTGGTGTTTCTTCTCCATATTAGAGCAAACATGAGCTGTAAGACAGAAGCCAGTTAGAGATTTCATGTGCGGCATCCAGGATAGGGCAAAGGTTACTGGGCTGGCCAGACACAGGCAGCTACTGTGTTCGCTATGGCTCTGTGGGTGTCAGACGCATTTGTAACCCCAGTAGCTGTGACCCCCACCCCCCCAAGTCTTAAATGATGGGCGCAGATTTCTATGCCAACGGTTTCACTTTATTAACATTAGCACTTCAGATTCAAGATGATCCTCTCAAAGCATGGTTTCTACCTTTTCCTTTCTCCTTCCTGATCAATTAGCTCATTCTCCACCGCCATGGTGACAGTGAGGGCACCTTCAGGAAAAGTCCTCCACTTTCCCAGAATACACCCCGGGGGGACCCAGAGAGAATTGCACATAAGCCTGATTTTCATATTTGCACGTGACAGGTGGACCATATTCTCCTAGCGAGGGGAGCAGAGAGTTGAGGGCCAGCTGTATTCACGTGGGACTGGAGGGTGTGTGGACGCCATCCTTTCTTCTTCTCGTTGTTAGCTTGCGATCAGTCCGGTGTGACGGTCATCGAGCCTACACTAGATGAAACAAGTGTCCAGAGAGTCTCTTTACAGAGTCTCAGGAGGCAACCAGACGGCCAACTAATCCCAACTCTGGCATTGACAGCCATGTGGCTGCGGTACCCTGCCCGGACCACCACTCCGGGACCGACTGCTCATTCCCCAGCTTCTGGAAGGGTTGGCTGGGCATGGCTCTTTCTCTCTCTGGAATTTGCCCTCTCCCCAGACCATTGGCAGTCGGCCCCCAATGACCCATTGGTATAGAGATATGAAGACCTGGTCACCTTGCTTCACTGGGGGCATCTCTCAAGGGGTGACTCAGCCTGGAGCTCCCCATCTGACTGAGGGCATGGTGAGACCACACCACGGTGTCTGCCTCCTCCTGCCCCCCAACCACGCTTCCTTCCCTCCCTCTCCTGGTGCTTCACAACAGCATGTCGGGATGGACTCCCTACAGGCAAATCTCCACCTCAGAATCCGCTGCCCGTAGGACCAGTCTGTGACGATGGCCTTTGGAAAAGTTGATATTTGACATTAAAATGCACATGGGAAAAGTAGAATAATTCAAAAGGTCATCTTAACAAATGCAAACAAACAGCAACCACAAGCTGGAGCTGGAGCCGTCCTAGGCTACCTCCCCAGAGCGACACATTTGTTTGTGTATCATTTACACGGTGATTCTCAAAGTGTGGTCCAGGGATCCATGGACGTCCTCCACCCTCTCAGGGCATCTGTGAAGTCATACAATCTTCATTATAATACCGATCTTGTCTTTTCCACTCCCCTCTCCTCACAGGTGGAGAGAGAATAAAAACGTTCATTGAAATGGTTTCAGATTTCGCACTGCAGCTAACTTGAAGAAACTATCCCTTGTCAAGTGTAGTATCCTACCACACGTTAGATTTGAAAAGGCTATTAAAACAACTTCTTTCCTTTCCAGTTACAAAACTGGGCGGGGCTGGGTTTTCTTCATGTACTTGAACCCAAACAGCTTATGGAAACATACTGAATGCAGAAGCAAGTATGAGACTCCAGCTGTCTTCCATTAAAGCAGAAATTAAAGAGATTTGCAAAAAAAGTAAGATCATACCGTATTTTTGCTTTTCTCCCCCCCCCCCCCGTTTTGGAACAAACAAAATAGTTTTGTTTGAAACTGTTGGAAAACCGTTATTTTTCATCAAGATGTTATTTTTGTTAACATGGAATGGATTTATTATTTTTTAATGAAATAATATTTTTTAAAATTTTTTTTAATGTTTATTTATTTTTGAGGCAGAGAAAGACAGAGCATGAATAGGGGAGGGTCAGAGAGAGGGAGACACAGAATCTGAAACGGGCTCCAGGCTCTGAACTGTCAGCACAGAGCCTGACGCGGGGCTCGAACTCACGGACCGCGAGATCGTGACCTGAGCCGAAGTTGGCCGCTCAACCGACTGAGCCACCCAGGCGCCCCTTAATGAAATAATATTTAAAAATTTTTAGTTTTAATTTCTAATACGGTTGACATTGATAGCTCTAACGAAAATAAATAAAAACATGTTGGGGTCTTCAAGAACTTTTAATCGTGTGAAAGAGTTCTAAAGATCAAAACTTAGAGGGCGCCTGGGCGGCTCAGTCGGCTAAGCGTCTGACTCTTGATTTTGGCTCAGGTCATGATCTTACGGCCCTGAGACTGAGCCCCACATTGTGCCGGGCGTGGAGCCTACTCGGGATTTTCTCTCCCTTTCCCTCTGCCCCTCCCCCCACTCTCTCTTCGTCTAAATAAATAAATAAATAAATAAAATGTTGAACTACTGTTTTAGAGCCAACACCTTATTTGTTTGTTGGTTGGTTTACCATTCTATACAATGCCAAATATGTCATTTAAATGAGGCCGGGTATCCCTTTGAGCAGCTGTGTTCCAGATGAATTAACCATCTGGCCATGTTGGACATTTAAGTGTTTGACACGTTCTTCTGTTATAAACATGGCACAGATGAACATTCTTGCAACCATAGGATTGCAGCCATTTTCTGGATATTTCTCTTAGAAGCACTTCCCAGATGGTAAAGTGTTGGATCAAAGGGTAGTCATGCTTTAAAAGCATGAGATCGATGATAGATCGATTGATCGATCGATCGATCGATCGCCAGCCAGCCAAATTCCTCTCCAACTAAATGACCTTCTGTGAGCCAGGAGCTGGGTCTCTATCACTCAAATTGGTATTTCCACAGTGGGATGGATGAATGAATAAATCAAAGTATGAGAGGGACTGTTTCTTTGTGTCCAGGTTAAAATCGGGCCTTAGCAGTTAAATTATTTTGTATTTGCTTAGTAAAAGAAAATGGTCTCTTACCAGCATTCTGTCTCATCAGTTTTTCCCTTGGTGACATGAGGTTGAAAATGTCATCATGTGCTTCTGGGCATTTGTCTTTATTCTTTGTCAGCTGCCAAAACGAAGGGGTTCTGACACCTAACTTCTCTCTCAGGCCAGCGCTATAGCTCCTCGCTGGTTGGGTTTCATTAGTCTTCCAAGGAGAGTACAAATAAACGGCATGAGGGCCATGATCTTAGTGACTAATTCCTCACGATGTTGGAGAGGAAAGAGTGGTTTTTATTTTTTTTTTAATGTTTTTATTTATTTTTGAAGGAGACAGAGAGACAGAGCATGAGCGGGGGAGGGGCAGAGAGAGAGGGAGACAAAGAATCCGAAGCGGGCTCCATCCAGGCTCTGAGCCGTCAGCACAGAGCCCGATGCGGGGCTCGAACTCACGAACCATGAGATCATGACCTGAGCCGAAGCCGGACGCTCAACTGACTGAGCCACCCAGGCGCCCCGAAAGAATGGCTTTTTAAAAGCAAGAATTAATTGCCAACATTCAATAAGCAGAGAACTGCATATAAAAATTCACAGTTTGGGGGCGCCTAGGTGGCTCAGTCGGTTAAGCATCTGCCTCTTGGTTTCAGCTCAGGTGGTGATCTCATGGTTCATGAGTTCAAGTCCCGAGTTGGGCTCTGTGCTGACAGTGTGGAGCCTGCTTCTGATTCTGTCTCTCTCTCTCTCTCTGCCCCTCCCCCATTCACACCCTCTCTCTCTCTCTCTCTCTCTCTCAAGAATAAACATTAGAAAGTATTAAGAAAAAAACCCAGAAACCTAGAAAAAAGATGGTAAGTTTTCCACAGGTGGATTTGAACATTCTCAGTATAGCTAGGTTTGCATTTTCTTCTTCCTGGCGCAGGGTTTTCCAAACGTGAGTTATTCACTGATGGCTTTTACCATAACCCCACGCCACTTAAACAGTTATGTACATATTTTCTTCAAATTGACTTAAATCTTACTTAATGCATTTAAAAAGGAAAGTGGATGACGCCACTTGGCATTATTCTCTTACCATAACTGATCAGAACTGAAATGTTGGCTGTGCTTTCTAAAGGGACACGTGTTGCCTAGTTTACCCGGGTCACCAAGGAAATGAAAGCCAGTATTATTTCCCACGAATGAAAGGTAACGTTAAAAATAACGCCAACAACCGTAAAGAAAGGTCTTACATTTTAGCTAGATTCTCCCGCCTGCCCAAGACCCACAGTGGAGTCCCATTCACGCTGTTAAAAGATGTTAAAGAAATTCTGGCATCAAACGAAGACTCTCTCTTTGACACAATTAGAAGCCCTCATTGATAATTGAAAAACAAAATCACAGAAGGAATAACGTTCTCATTTTCTTCGTTGGTGATTTGTTGTTATTTAAAGCTCACTTTATATACCATGTAGAATTCTCTTCTCTATCATCACTGGCACATACTCCGTAATTTGCAAAATGCTCTCCTAGTGAACTATTAATCATGTATTCATTGAATTGAAAATATTTGTATTACTACTTCAGTTACTTCACCTCCTAGCTACTATGTCAACTATTGTGGGTTGAACAATTACTCCACTGTGCTATTTTTGAAAATCCTGACATAACGCCTTGAGATATTCTCTCATACCACTTTTCCATCATTACGACTTCCTATTTTGTGAATGACCCAAGTCAGGCTTGGAGACGTTAAGGCACTTAGCTTGAAGTTTTCACAACTCTTAAGTGATAGAGTTGAAATTCAAAAGCAGATCTGATATTTCGTGTAGCAGGTTGATGTTATCTACCCTATAGACCAGCTACCAACTTCACTACAGTTTTGCCCCTCCAACCCCCACATCCCCACAACTTGAGAAACCAATGGTGTTCTGATAGCTTCCCTGCCAGAGAGCTAGGATAGGAAACTCTCTCCAAGTGTTATGTTTCCTTAGGAATGAGTGCAGGTGTGGTTTCGGACTCTTGGGACCAATCACAGATGTGATCCACATTGAATTGTACTTTTATCTAGGTGAAATTTGGTAAAATAAGCCACTAGACCATCTTGAAGGAGAGTAGGAGTCCAAAAATGGCACAACTTACATTCTGAGAAAGGGAAAGCATGGCCTGTGCCTTCTTCTGTAGGGATGGATTTAGAGAACTTTATGGACCAATCATCGTTGAAAAGACTTGTTTTCTTTGAATCTCAGAAGTTGGGGGCTCCTGTCACTCCTTCATCAGCTGCCTCAAAGAGGCATCTATCTGCTCATTCATTCATCCTTCCATTCAACCATCCACTCAATCATCCATTCACCCACCTATCCACCCATCCCTCCGAGCATCCAACTATCTATTTATCCATCCATCCATCCACCCACCCCTCCAGTCATCATCTATCCAGCCAGCTAGCTAAGCAACCATTCATCTCCCCTTCCATCTGTCCATCCATCCATCCATCTCTCCATCCATCCATGCATCTCTCCATCCATCCATTCATCCATCCATCCATCCATCCATCCATCCATCCTTATTTCTTTCAATATTTATTAAGTACTTATGTGCCAGGGCCTGCTCTGAGTGTTGAGATTATAAAAGGACACAACGATAAAAAGAATATAATCAGTGTCTGGGCCACAGAATAACAGGGAGAAACACATGTGTATAATCTGAAAAAAAAAATGTTCAAATAGCGGTCAGCAAAGGGGGACTATTGCTGAGGATGAGACACCCTATCTCAGCCTAGGGTGGGGAAGAAAGCCTTCCTGAAGGAAACATCTTATACATGAGAGTTGAATAAAATGTGGCATTGGTCAGGTGAGAACCAGCAGCCTGGTAGGGTGGAGAAAGTTGTTTCTAGCACAGAGTTGCCTATGCAAAGGCCCTGCACACACAGCACTTCTAGTGGTAGAATCCTGGCGTATCAGGGGCATATAAGGCCCTTGAGGTTTTGAGGAGACCGCCTCCCCCTGGGTTGATCTTCCTGGATATTCAGATTCCTGCCTGGGCTCCCTCTGCCGAAGGACCTGGATTTTTCATTTGTGTTTGCATTCTGATGTTGGCTGAATCTTGGTCAATATTGTCTCAGGTCGTTTGGCACCAGGATTAAATGCCACAGTATTACTCAGAGCAATTAACCTTTAGTGTTCAGCCCAGCACACCCACTGTAACCCTGTCAAAAAAGAGACTGGGCTTCTCCCCAGCTCATTTCTCCTGGCCTAGGGCTGCCTGGTGGTAGACATTTGGTGTAGAATTAATTTGGCTGCGGACAAATATTGTGGAGACTCTCCCAGGCAGCTGAGGTTAAACCAGTACAGGGTCTGATTTTTGCATCTTCTTGGAATCCCCATGGAGGTTTAACCCATTTTAAGTAAGGCTGAGAGTTGAAAAATAATAGGTTTCCTTCACTCTTTTGCAAAGGACAATTTTATAGCACAGTGAGTTTGACTGGACAACTCAAACCTATCACTCCCAAAATACTACGGTGCCTGACATTGACTTCACCTGAAAACTAAGAAAAAGGGGGTTTGGCATTGAAACGGCTGTGTGATCTTGGGCGCACGAGACCGATGTGTGTTATCGATGTGTTATCGATGTGTGTTAAATACAATAAAAAGTAGGCACAGGGCATAGGGTAGTGGTTAAGAGCAAAGGTGGAAGAGCTAGGCAGATTTGGGTTCTACTGTGAGCTCTGTCACCTCTTGGCTGGGCGAGTACTCAGTTTATTCACTACCAAAATGAGCATAATATTTTCTTTCTTGGGACTGTGTGGGGTTGGTGCGAGCTTGTGCCCATAAAGCTCTTGGTGTCAAGTCAGCATAAAATAAACGGAGGTTGTTTTGTGCGGTGTTATTATTAGCTTCAATTTAAGCACCAGCAGAGTTGGCCAAACAGTTATCCAATCAGATGTGCAGGAGCAAAGAAACTCCATGACCTTGCAATTTCAACCTCCTGCCCTTCTGCATGTCCCCGAGAGTCCTCTATGTGACAAGGACCTCTGCGGGAGGCAGAGGGGACCTTGATTCATCTTGACAAGGGTCCTGGGACGCAGGCAATATCAGCCTTCTTTCACAAATGTGGTTCAGAGTCTTGGTGACCAAGCATGAGTCATTTCACTTCCTTCCACTTCAAATTCTTCATCTGTAGAATAGGAATAATAGTACCTACTCCTCGGGCCCCTGGGCGGCTCAGTTGGTTAAGCGTCTGCCTCTTGATTTCAGCTCAGGTCATGATCTCATGGTGCATGAGTTCGAGCCCTGCACCGGGCTCAGCACTGACACGGCGGAGCCTGCTTGGGATTCTCCATCTCTCTCTGTCTCTCTCTCTCTCTGTTCTCTGTTTCTCCCCTGCTTGTGCTCTCTCTCTCTCTCTACCTCAAAATAAATACATAAACTTAAAAAATAGTAGCTAGTCCTAAAGCATGGGTGAATACCAAGTGAGACAGGACATAGAAAGCCTGCAACGTTGTGCCTTGCACACAGTCAGCGCTTGCTCGATGTTTGCAATGATTCAATTACTGCGATTTTTAGTGCTCTATTGACTTAGCCCACTCTCAGTCCTGCCCTAAACCCCGAAGAGACGGAAGAGCATTTTGAAAACCGGGCACTACAGCTTTCTCTCCGCATCATGACATTCCATGATGACACATTTATGGCTACCGATTTCCTGCGAATCATATTTTTTCTTGTCTCGGTTACAGTGTGTAAACTTCCACAAGGGGACACTGCCTTGTTTGAAAGCCAAGAACAGCTGTGCACAGAACATGTGCTAGAAGGGAGCTTCTCAAATAATCCCACACCCTTGCCACCAAGTTCCTTTTCTGAAGAGCAGCTTTGTATTCTTGGTGATAAGGGAAAGAATTTCAGTAACGGGGTCTTCCCCTATTGGTTTTCTCCTATGACTATGGAATCCTAAGTCAGTGGCTAGAATCCAAAGGAACCAGCCACTAGAACCTCAGTAAGGGTCAAAAGGAAACAGACGGCACGCTCCGATGAGAACAATCCAAGGATGATTTATCTCCTGAGAGACTGATTACTGAGGTGTGGGCATGGCTTAGCAAAGGACAAAGCACAGAAACCCCAAGGTAGCCTGAAAGAGAGTGGGATAAAGCCGGTTGCTTTGGGAGCGGTGACTTTTCGTGGAAGGACACAGCCAGCCTGGGATCACCTCACTCTCCTTTCTTTCTCTTTCTCCCTGCCTGGTGTCCTCACCGGCCAAACCCAACCGGAGTACAAGGGCACGGCACTACGTCCATTGTGTGTTGACATAGTCCGCCAGCCTGGCCTTGGGAGGCAGAGCCCAGGTGGAGAGGGGCCCGAGGTGGGCAGGGAGGGGCAAACAGACGGAATGTCCCCGGAGAGGTGGGGCTGATGGGCCACCCGGGTGTGAAGGCATTGGAGATATTGATCCTGTAAGACCAGTCACATTTTTGATGGACCGTTGAGATTGCAACTCAAGGTGTCAATTAAAGTTGGGCAGATCTTCGAAAACAAGAATATCATGTTGCATTCCAACCCAAGAACTACCACGTTTTTCTCAGGGAAGCAAATTGTAAAGCCCAGATAACAGAATGTTTGACTGAGGTAAAATAGATCTTATGATTCACCTCTGGATTAGCTTTTCCTCCATTTCCTCTGCCAACAGGTGATTCTTTTGTTTGCACACACAGAGCCTGTAAAATGCTCTGAGGATGCCTCTAGCAGCCGACAGCGTGGAGGGTTGCTTTGACTGTGGTCTGGGCCCGCTTTGTTCCTCCCTGTTGGGTTTTATGCTCACCGGGACCCCGTTTCGTTTGCACTCCTACCTGCTCATGCTGGTCTTACCGGTTAGTGATACTTAAAATGCATAGTAAATGATTCAGTAAACCATAAGGATCAAAATAAAAGGAATTGTTGCTGCAGTGAAAGATCAGTCAAGTTCCTTGAGGGGGAAAAACTCAGCAAAGGCCAACTTAAAAAAAAAAAAAACAGTTGTCAAATCAGTTATGAACAAGGCAACAGTGGATGATGATGGTGGGGCAACATAAGAATCTAGAAAGGTGTATTTATACTTTGTGCTTGTTAGGGACATATTTTCCCCTTGTCTTCAGTTCAAACTAACATCCAGGCTTTAAAGATTCCTGCCTTGAGGGATTTTTCAAGAAGGGCAGAAGCTTCTGTGGAAATCACTTCAGTTGAAGCCTTGGGAGTTTCCTGGAATCTCTGACATCCTTTTATTCGTCCGCAAACTTTTCTCATGCCTCTTCCTCTCTCGTGCTTCAGAGATCCCTCGAAACATTTCTTCACCGGCCTCTTAACATTACCAAGGATGGGACAGGCCCTTCATTTCACACTATTTCTGCTTTGTAGCAAAATTCTTTGAGGGAGCTGAGAACGTTTTGAGTGAGAGCCTCCCTCCTCTCTGCTCACGTGGCGTCTTCTTCACCGTCTCTCCACTAGATGGCGAGCCCACGGGGACTGGGAACGTGCCTCAGGCGTCTTTGTCCCCTCACTGCCCAGCGTGCTCTGGAACATTCTCAGCGACCAATAAACGCTTATGGAATTATCTGAAAAGGTTGCTGAAAAATATTGTCCAAAACACAAAGGGACCCAGAGACTTTGTATTTATAGATAGTAACATTTTATGCAAGCTCCTTAAACTCAAAGGAGCTTTGGAGGCTAAGCTTGCTGACGATCAAGTCTGAATGAGTAAATAAGCAAGGGCAGAAATGATCAAGACCCTATTAGGCCAAGGAAGTGGGTACCCTAAGTTTGTTCAGGTTTTTCTTTCTAACGACCTATTTCCTCTCTTTGCCTGCAAGACTCATGTATCGGTAGGGAATACTCTTGGCCACAAAAGCAGAATGCCCCCAAAGCAGTGGTTTAAACCGTAAGTACGTTTACTTACAGCTTAAGAAATCCACAGAACTGCAGCCCCGGGGTGATACCGTGACTTCATAATGTCATCAAGGAAAGTAAAACCTACCGTCTTTCCACTGAACTGTCCTCGAAACCTTGACTTTTGTCCTTGGGGTGATGATATCATGGTTGTACTGATCTGAAAGTTAGATCCTGACATGACAGCATCCAAAGCAGGAAGGGGCGTCTCGTCTTCTTTATGTGGTTTTCTCTGATGGGAGGAAAATGTCTCCAAGAACCTCTGACAGTTTCCCTTCCCTCACTGGCCATCCCTGAGCCAATTGGGCCACTTGTCCACCTGCAGACAAATCACTGGAAAACTGTAACGGGTTGCCAAGAGCTGCTGTTGGCTTGAAGCCAGTGTGGCTCCCCGCCCAGGGCTGGATGCCTCGCCGTCTGGAACGACGAACCGGGTTCTGCTTGCAAAGATGTGGGGGGATCAACAGTGCCTGGTGCAGGGTTTTCGTTACCGCGGCATATCTCAAATATCGACATATTTACTTTTTATTTTTTTTTATTTTTTATTTTTTTAAATTTTTTTTTCAACGTTTTTTATTTATTTTTGGGACAGAGAGAGACAGAGCATGAACGGGGGAGGGGCAGAGAGAGAGGGAGACACAGAATCGGAAGCAGGCTCCAGGCTCTGAGCCATCAGCCCAGAGCCCGACGCGGGGCTCGAACTCACGGACCGCGAGATCGTGACCTGGCTGAAGTCGGACGCTTAACCGACTGCGCCACCCAGGCGCCCGACATATTTACTTTTAACGTAGGAGTTTTGAAATCACGAGAGGTCCCTCGAGAAACGAGCCAAACTGTGTTCAGTGTTCGCGCTTCCCCGTAATGTGGCTTTTGTGTCATCACGAAAGGTTTAAAGACGGCAGTGAGGTCTGAGCCTGTGGTCAGGGCAAAGACGTGTCAACAGGAGCATCTCTGAGACCGTGTGAAGCACCTGGGTTCTGCAGATGGAAGAAGGGCAGGTCAGGGACGGAGGTAGTTCAGCAGAAACAGAGACAGTAACCTCATAGTGAACCCTTGGGGCACTGGAACCCCAGTTTCCCACCTAGAAAATTAGGGATGATAGTAGGTAGGATTAAACAATACCGTATGTTTAAGTACTCAGCTCAGGGCCTGTCATTGTTCATAAATAGTAGCTATCATATTATTATTGTTACTTTCTAATATTGTGTGATTATTTTTTATTGTTTATTTATTGGGGGGGGGGAGGGACAAAGAGAGACAGGGAGAGAGAGAATCCCTAGCAGGTTCCACACCATCAGCACGGGGCCCCATGCGGGGCTCGATCCCACGAACCGAGGGATCATGACCTGAGCTGAAATCGAGAGGCAGAAGCTTGCCTGACGGAGCCACCCAGGCGCCCCTGTATGATTATTTTTTTAAAAAGCAGAGACCCTATAACCAGGGCCGAGATTGAAGATTTGCAGATGGATTCATTTGGAAAAAAAAAAAAAAGAAAGAAGAAGAAGAAGGGATGTGATATTTCCTGCATCTAAATGTGGGGGAGGACATTCCCATTCATCACATTAGGGAATTAAGTGCCTTTGAAAATCATGCTCCCTTAAGGACACTGACCTTCCACTTCTACTGCTCACCGTACCGCAGCTGGTGTAGTCACACTTTCATCCTGCTGTTTCTGCCGTCTCTACACTGAATTAGTAGGCATGTGTGCTTTAGATTGCCTGTCTGTCCGTCTATCCATCTGTCCGCCTATCGACCTACCTAATCTATGTAGAACTTCATATCTGACATCCGCCACAGCATTATCTCATTTAATCCTCACCAAACCCCACAGGCGAGAACAGAGGCTTTCAAACTCTGTTGATGGTCACTGACGATTAAGACACACAAATTTATGCACGCATAGAAATTTGTGAGTGTGTGTGCACGTACACACACACACACACACACCTGAAAAAAAATGCTCATACTTACTCTATGTGATACATTTTATTTCAGTTATAGTCTACTGTATCCTACGCTGGTCTTTAAAAAATATATATATATTCCTTGTGAGCCACGATATTGATTTTGTGAAACATTAGGAGATTGAGTTCTTATCCCGGGTTCACAGAACGGAAGTTCAGAGAGGTTCAGGCAGGTTACAGAACAGGTCTGAAGAAACTCGGCCAATCAGAGTCAGGCTGACATTGGACCAAGTTCTCCTCTGATGGCTGAGCATTCGCCACGAGGCCCCGCAGTCGCCCACACTACCTCTTTCTGGGGAGGAGAGCCCAGTGTGCTCATGACGGAGAGCTGGCCGGGCCCTCCCACCTGCCGGCTGGCTCCGGGGTCCTCCCTCCTGGCTGCACACGGGAGTCACCTGAGCCGCCCTCCACCGGGGCTTAAGTTTCCCTAGGTCCTAAGTGGGCATGCGCGGAGGTACTTTTTATTCTTTCCAGGTGACTCGGGTCATGTCAATCAATATTCATCCAGGGTGACAATCCCTGTAGGAGGGAGCCGTGTCAGGCCCTCACTCTTCCTGTTTTGGTGCGGGCAGAGATTACAGCTTTGCTAATTGGCTGCGGCATTTATAACCAGAGATCAAACAATATGTGCAAAGCAGAAACACCACGCATGTTATTAAAGCAAGCATGTGTGCAAAACACAGTGTTCTTTCAACTGCAGTATTGTTTCTCTCTTCCCCCAGCTGGCGCTCGAGGATGTAATGCCACCGCAGAACCAGCCGTGGGGAGGAAAAAAATGCTTCTCTGATTTTGTCTGCAACCATCCACTTTCATTCAACTTTCCCTCAAGAAGAGAACAATACCTCCCATTGAACGGGACTTGGAGCTTGAATCTGAGTCTGCTTTAATAATGCCGGCCTTTTCTGTTCCGTGTATAATTATTTAAACACCCTGGGTCATAAGGTCCTCCTGTAAGTTGGAAGCCTGCCTTATTTTCATATCTACGGCATCAAAAGCCCCCAAAATACAGTCAAATTGAATTTTCTCCTCCTGAATAGATCGAAGATTTTGTGAATTCTAATTGGTTCCTCCATGTGAACAATTTATTCTTAGAGCTGGAGAACTGTCCTTTGTGAATCACAGAGGAGCCCATCCTCCGTGAGAGTCCGTTTCCTTAAGCATTAAGAATTTGTAGTCTGTTTCCTGATGTTGAAAAAGTATGCACTTTTTTTTTTTTTTAATTTTAGAGAAAGAGAGAAAGCATGAGTCGGGGAGAGGGGCAGAGGGAGAGAGAGAGAGAGAGAGAGAGAGAGAGAGAGAGTGAATCTTAAGCAGGCTCCACACTCAACACAGAGCCTGACGTGGGGCTTGATCCCACGACCCTGGGATCATGACCTGAGTTGAAATCAAGGCTCGGACGCCCCACCAACTGAGCCACACAGGCACCCCAAGTACTTTTTAACAGCATAAACTCCCAACCCACCGATTTAGAAAATAAATAAGAGTGAAAATCTCCTACTTATTTTAAGACTTGAGAAAGCCCATATTCCCACTGAGTTGTGCAAAAACTTTAGGGAATTCACCATAACGACTTTTTCATACCTTTTCCAAGTGTTAAATGGGTAGCACAGTTCCTTCTTCCAAAGAGAGACCTACGTTCTTTTTTTTATTGTTTTTTTATTTTATTTTTTATTTGTTAAAATTTACATCCAAAGTAGTTAGCATCTAGTGCAACAATGATTTCAGTAGATTCCTTAGTGCCCCTGACCCATTGAGCCCATCCGCCCTCCCACACCCCCTCCAGTAACCCTCAGTTTGTTCTCCATATTTAGGAGTCTCTTCTGTTTCGGATTATCACACCTGATTTCAATAACAACCATATCAGCTAGGAAATGGCATTAACTCCGATTTTCAGGTGATCAAACCTGGGTTCAGTGAGGTTAATGCCCCATATGAGTATGACGCCTGTATTACATGACCTACAGGTGTCATTCCCAAGGCAGGAATGCATGTCCCAAGACTACTGAGGACCCAGTCACTTCTCCCCAAAACATGGTAGGTTGTCAGTGGTGGATGGCAAGATGCTTTTAGGCATTACACAAATGGATTCTGTGTGTTTTAAATGAATCAATAAAACAGCAAACTTATTGTCAAGTGATGTTCACAGGATTGAGCAAGATTACTCCTTAAGACAAGGACACGTAAAAGCAAAATGAATGGATTACAGGAAAAATATTGAGCAAATAGTAATGTAGGTATTACGTGCCAAAAATGTCAATAGTTGGGGCGCCTGGGTGGCTCAGTCGGTTGAGCGTTCGACTTCGGCTCAAGTCATGATCTCACGGTCCGTGAGTTCGAGCCCCGTGTCGGGCTCTGTGCTGCCCGCTCAGAGCCTGGAGCCTGTTTCAGATTCTGTGTCTCCCTCTCACTCCCCCTCTTCACTTGTGCTCTGTCTCTCAAAAGTGAATAAATGTTAAAAAATTTTTTAAATGTTAATAGCTTATTGGAATAACTAGAGAATAATTTTTTAAGTGGTGGAATAGAGAAGTAGTGGGCCCTTGACTATATATCTTTAAAGAGTGACGTCATTATCATTTCTAGAATCATAAGATGATATAATCAGAGCCCCTAACTGTCCAGGGCAGGGGTATAGTCACAACTCCGCTTTTTCCCATGGGGCATAGCCCGGTGCTGGACGCCTGGCAATTTACCCTCAGTAAATGCTGCTGAATGTGTGGTGTGGCTGAAGGAGCCCAAATGATCTTGCTGCTCTATCACCAAGTTGCTGTGTGACCTTAGGCAAATCACTTCACCTCCCTGTGCCCTATTTTTTTTTTTTTCCTTTATAGAACTTAGGGGAGGGGAAAGTTTGCATCTAAAGCATATTCTAGTGCTAAACTGGGAGATGTGCGTTAACTAGTCCAGAACATATTTACGGGGCGCTTCTCCCAGCTAATATTTTGCGAGGTAGCACAGCATGGGGATTCGGAGCGGGGAGCTCTGGGGGCAGGTGGTTTGAATTCCGTCTCCATCCGTTTTTGCTGTGTGGCTTTAAGTGAGGTCCTTAAGTGCCTTCCGCCTCAGTTTTTCACCGCAAGCAGGAGGGCGGTAGGTTTCAAACACCCCAGTTGCCAAAGTGCAGACCCTGGCTGGGCACGTTGCAAATGTTAGTAAATGCTACCCTGCACTTTTACTACGATGGGCCAGGCACCACTTAGGTCGGAATGGGGGGAACTGTCTTTTTTTTTAATGCACAAATCCTATTTATTTCCTAAAGAAATAAAGGCGAGGAGGGCGGTGGTCAGGGTCCCGTGTCCTATCGCATCGGCGGAGATTAATGTCCCGAGCGCGATTTTCACCCCAGACACCTATGCACTTCCTGAGATAACCAGCAGGTGGTGGGGTTGGATTACATTTTAGGCCGCCGGGGCCTGGCGCTCCCTCCGCTGGGAGCTTTGTGAAACGGTAATTGTCTTTTTCATTTTCAATACCTGAGATCAGCAGCTGCTGGAATCAGTTAAGGCTATCAATGTCCCTTAAGGCAAGAGATCTCAAAGAGTAAGTTCCGCTAGAGCGCTGGTTCTCGCACTGTCGGCATCGTTGACATCACCTGGGGGGCCTGTTGGAAATGGCAAATTCTCCAGACTCGCCTCCTCGGGGCTGAATGAGAGCCTCTAGGGGTGGGCCCAGCCCTCGGTGTTTTCTGGAGCCCTGGGTGACGCCCGTGCGCTTGGGGTCGAGAACGCCCACGCTGGAGCAGTGCTTAAGGGCAGCCAGCTGTCAGTTTTGACTCCAAAGGTAAATCGGTAAAGAAGGGGCATTTGGCGAGTCCAGGGACCAGAAATTTTGACCGCCACGCGGGGCTTGTTAGAGATTCAGTCTCAGGACCCACCCGGATGTACTGGAGAAGTTGCATTTTAACCAGGTCCCAGGGATTCTGTACAATCTCTTTCTTTCTCTTTTCTCCCCCCTCCTCTCCCTCTTGCTATCCCCAGTGCTCACTTCTTCAGCAACGGTTCTGACTGCAAACCTCAGTAGGGTTGGTTGCTAAGGAGGAAAAGGACCGAAGGATGGGGGGGGGGGGAGACCTCTCCACCTCCTGTCCTGAAACAACTGGCTTGAGAACGTTGTTCCTCGCCCGAGGCTTAGCACTACCTGAGTCCGGCAGCGAGCAGGTGACCGACAGTGTGGGCCACCATCCAAACTTATGCTTCTCTAGCCACAATGCACACCAGAATCTTCCAGGGAGTTTGCTAAACACAGTTTTTGCTTCAATAGATCCGGAGGGGGACTATGCATTTATATTTCTAACAAGTTCCCAGATGCTGGAGGCTGCTGGCCCAGGGGCTCCGCTTTGAGAACCACTGATACATACCTCAGATTCTAAATCATTCTGGTGACTTGGAGTCATGAGAATACACTGCCCACAAGTGAAAACCGATGAAGGAGGAAAAGAGGGAGAAGATGGAGAGAAGAAGAGTGGGGGGGGGGATGGCGTCTCTATGGGTTTCTAGATGTTGCTCAATATCCACCCTCTCTCTGAAGCTTCCGGACAGGGACACTTCTGCCCAAAGGGTCCTTCTGTCCTCGGGGCGTGCAGTTCATGGCATGCACGGCAATTCGAGGGGGAGTGAAATAACCACAGATTAGCAGCAACAGAGCTCTTACCTTCCCTTGGCCAAAGGGATCAGGAAAGTCATCACGGAATTTAGGAGAGGGTCAGGTAGGGGGGAACTCTCTTGAGAGGAGCAAAGTCCATAGACAGCCTGAGGCCACACTCGAGGAAGATGTCAAGGGGATTGCCCCCCCACCCCACCCCATCATTGTATTCTCTCCCTCCAGCCATCTGCTAGGATTCCCCATTGGCTGAAACCAGTCAGGGAAGATGGGAGCCTTGACGTCCTTACAGGTAGTCCTTACTGGTCTATATAGGATGTCAAAGAGCAGAATGATAATCTGGGGGCCAAATGGAAGACATCCATCCAGCTCACCGGTCTAGCGATGAGCAGATGACCCAGTCTGGCCAATGAGATATATGGGAAAATCTGCGGGCTGCTTCTGGGAAAGATGTTCTTCCCTGACTGCTCTAGGAAGAAAGCTCCTCCCCTTCCTGCCTGCCTGGGATGCTATACTTCTTGGACCTTCTGCAGCCACCTCGTGACTATGAGGAGTACCGAGAGCAAGACTGCAGTACCAAGAGAAAGGGGTGAGGTCAGCAAGGTAGAGAACGGATGGATGGGATAGATGAGGGTGGGCTCTGGCCGGAGTGTCTCCTGCTTTCATCCACAAGGGATCAATCTCACCAAACTCTCTGTTTGCCTCTACCTGTCTGCCCCACCTTGTAGCATTTACGACGCTAAATCTAAATCACATCTGTCTTCCTCTCTTGGTTGTAGATTCCCTCATTGTTGTAGAGAAATCTATGTAAAAACCTTGAGTTATAATTATTTTTTGGTGGCAGATTGTGTTTCTTTTATGGTGACTCCTATCTGGGACTGAACCCCATGGGTCATGATTCCATGGGGTTATACTGTATTGTTTCCTTCATCATTATCACCATCGTCATCATAGATTGTAGGAACTCAATCCATAATTGGCCTTCTTTGATATTGATTGTGCCACGTGGAGAAAAAACTTGCGCGTAGGTACTCACTCGGCTTTTCTGAGCAAAATCAGGACAATCATGCCCACCCCAATGAGCTGTAATACAGCCTCGCACAAAAACCCACTGATGTCTCCCAATAAATATTTCCCTTTTCCTCTATCCCATTTTCCTTCTCACGAAAGACACAACAAAGCCCCAAGGCAAACCTTGGGGAATATACAACGAGGGAAATTACGAGACCCAAAGTCGAGGGAAGCCTTACCCAAAGATGCAGAAGTGATCAATGCGGTTGTATTCGTACCAACTTTCGGGCTGAGGGAATTGACAGCAAATGGGACTCGTCACGCATCGGGGCATTAATCCCTTGGATAAGTGTAAAAGACGGGAGTGAGCAGATTTTTTGAACACTCTGGGCGGGCGACTCACAAAGAAACAGGATTAGCAGCTGACAACTGCTGAGCTCTCCTTCGACCTTTGGATGGTGGCTGACAGCCAGTTTTCCTTCCGCAGGTGCAGAGCTGAGAATGCGACTAGGACCTCCCGATAAGGGCAGCCGCCCAGCTGGCGTGTGGCAGATCCCCGGGCAGGGTCAATGGCAGTTTTTGAGCAATCTCCTTTTCCCCAGGTCACTGTAGTCACGGAGGGCGTAGGCGACGGACTGCCCCAGCCTGTCGCTGGTCTCTGATGACAGTGATGGGAAAACATCCCCATCGTCAGCACACGCATGCAGTGGTGGTACTGTGGCACCCACGGGGGACACCGTAAGCCACAACACGCGGACGATACAAATGGGCAAGAATCACCAGGTACGTAAAAGGGGAAGCAGCTGCCACGTGTGGAAGGCCAAGTGCGTGCAAGCATTGTGCGAGGCGCCCCTTTCACAGATGAGGAAACTGAGTCTCAAAGAGGGGCCATAACTTACCCAAGGCACACATACCAGGATGCCGGTCTAGACCTAACTCTCAACTCAAGTTGCTTCCGCTAGGTGAGGCTGAGGACTGGCCGAGAAGATGGCAATGATACGGCTTGGATCTTCCCCGTCAAACTGGAAGAGGAGAACTTTTGAGCAAGATCAGAGCTGCGAAAAGCTTTTGAACTTTTCCGAAGCCTTGGAAGTGACTTACTCTCCCTGAGCCTTGAGCTCCCTTATAAATTTAGACGATATTCCCTTTGCTTGGCGGAATGACTAATAAACAGCTGTAAAGTTCTTCGCCTTTTCTAGAGTCCGTTGCAAGCCTGCCTATCCATCCCTTGTGACCAGGCTAAATTAGCTTGCTACCATACACAGAAGGAGCGGGGCTTTCAAAAAGGCAGATGTCTTTTCTGCTAGTTTTCTCAGTAAACCTCAATTAGCACATCTATAAAACGGGGATAATAATGTCTAGGTTGTAAGAATTCAATGGCTTAAACCATTTAGCTCAGTGCTTAGTAGGTTCTCAACAGATGCTGATGATAATGTCATAATTGGAGGGGAAGAGGAGACAGAAAGCAATGGTCTCTAATCATGGACGCTGAGTTCTGCACGAAACGTGATGTGTCCTCTCTGGGCAGTGGGATGAGGGAAGTTTAGGAAGGTAGCTCTTATTTTCCAGAAAGGGGAATGTGTGGGATGGTGGAGAAGGGACTAAACTGGGTATCAGAGAACCCCGTCTGCCATCTGCCCGCTTGCCTCTGGGCCTCAGTGTTCTCTCTGTGTAAAGTAGGTTTCCTTAGATCAATGACCCCTGAGCTGAATGAGTGCGGGGTATTGATTCCCAGACGTGGGCATTGTGGCCTTCATAATTACAGCATTCTGTGACCCAATTATTTAGGGAAGCAAGGTGCTAAGCAGGTTACAAAGACTTTTAAATTATCATTATGGGACTCCTTGGTGCCTTTAAAGTGCCCGTACATGCGGCGTGACCTTCAAGATGGTGCGTGGGAGACAGCATTTCCCAAATTTATTTGAAGGACTTTGGAAGTGTTTTACTCTATCATCTGTGAAGCTCCTTGAGGCCTGAAATTCTATGATTTTAATACCTGGGCCATGGACAATGGCTGGTTCAGCAACAAAAGTTTTCTGGTTATGACTCAGGTTGTTAAGGCAAAACTTTTTTACGTTTTCTCTCTCGAGACATATGCGATTATTCAGTTCTATCCCCTCTTTTAAGCTGGATAGACACTTGAGTTGTATCACTTGCTCCCGTGGATTGTGAAGGGTTGAACCTGACTTTAGAATCAAGGGCAAATTCGAGGTGCCTGGGTGGCTCAGTCAGTTAAGTGTCAACTCTCGATTTCAGCTCAGGTCATGATCTTGCGGTTCGGTTCGTGAGTTCAAGCCCCGCATCGGGCTTTGAGCTGACAGTGCAGAGCCCGCTTGGGATCCTCTCTCCACCCCTCCTCTGCTTGCACACTTTCTCTCAAAATAAACTTTTTTTTTTTAACGTTTTATTTATTTTTGAGACAGGGAGAGACAGAGCATGAATGGGGGAGGGTCAGAGAGAGGGAGACACAGAATCTGAAACAGGCTCCAGGCTCTGAGCTGTCAGCACAGAGCCCGACGCGGGGCTCGAACTCACTGACTGAGAGATCATGACCTGAGCTGAAGTCGGCCGCTTAACCGACTGAGCCACCCAGCGCCCCTCAAAATAAACTTTTAAAAACCTTTTTTAAAAAGAAGGGGAGAGTATTCCGAGTAGCCGTGAAGATGATTACGAGCCATCCCCAACGGTCACACAGATTAAGAAATATCCAGATGTCAAGGGGTCAGAATAATTCGCCCTCAGAACAGGACAGACAGTGTGACAACAAGCATCTCTCATTTTAGCTTTTCCTTTAACATGTTTTTAACGTTCATTTATTTTTGAGAGACGGAGTGCGAGTGGGGGAGGGGCAGAGAACGAGGGAGACGCAGAATCCGAAGCAGGTTCCACAGAGCCCCACATGGGGCTCGAACTCACAGACCAAGAGATCATGACCTGAGCCAAAGTCAACGTTTAACTGACCGAGCCACCCTGGCACCCCTAGCTTTTCCTTTTAATAGTGCCTTTATTCATAAAATTTTTTAACATTTATTTATCTTTGAGAGAGAGAGAGAGAGAGAGAGCACAAGCGAGGGAGGGGCAGAGCGAGGGGGAGACAGAGCATCCGAAGCAGGCTCTGTGCCGACGGCAGCGAGCCCGACGTGGGGCTTGAACTCACGAACCGTGAGATCATAACCTGAGACAAAGTTGGACGCTCGATGGACTGAGCCGCCCAGGCGCCCCTATTTATCATATTCTTAAATGACAGAACTACTAAGCACAAAAATCATGATCGCTACTAATTACTAAGTGCCTACCACGTGCTCAGCACCGTACCGCCTACTTGAATTACGCCAACAGTTCTGTCCTTCTAATAACAGCTCCTAGTACTTTCTGCCCTTTTACAGGTGAGGCGGAATAGAGGCAGAATAACTAAGTCAATCTGCCAAGGTCGCACATCTTCTTAAGGGGACAGTGCAAATTCTGAGTTCACCTGTTCCTAGCCGTGCGGCACCCCCCCCCCCCAAGTGGCGTATCTGCTTTAAGCTCTATTGGTTCCTCGGCAACATTAGAATAATAATAGTATCTAAATAATAGGGTGATTGTGACGATGGCTTGGAAGTACGTTTACTGAATGCAAGAAGCTCCTGACACACAGCCAACACTCTGTATATGTTAGCTATTATTTTTAAATCATCATTATTATTAGTAGATCGACATACGTGTTACGAGGCTGTTATTCTGGGAGGCAGGTGCTTTTTATATAAGATGCAAAGACAAGTGTGTGGACATGGGACAAAGGATAAAAGTTACGCTATGTTAAGTTGTAAGTGTATACGGCGTTCCCCCTCCCCCCTCCATGTGTTAAAATTGTTCATTAAGAGTTTCACACGGGCCAGGGGCGCCTGGGTGGCTCAGTCTGTTGAGTGTCCTCCTTCAGCTCTGGTCATGATCTCACGGTTCGTGAGTTCGAGCTCCGAGTCAGGCTCTGTGCTGACAGCTCGGAGCCTGAGGGCCTCTTCGGATTCTGCGTCTCCCCCTCTCTCTCTGCCCCTCCCTTGCTTGTGCTCTGTCTCTCTGTCTCTCAAAAATAAATGCAAAAAAATTTGTTTTAAATCAATGAATTGGATCTCTAGGTATCAGCAAGGTAAGATCTCAAAAGCTTAATGGATAAAAAGCCAATTGCAGAAAGAGATGTGCTTCATGAAACCTGCAAATGATGTGATGTATTTATTATGAATATGTTCCTATATAGCCATCATGTAAAACAAGTTGGAAATAACACCACATTCAGGAATTCCGGGTAGTAATTATTTCTGGCAAAGAAGAGAAAGACTAGATTTGCTGAGAAGGAATCAGGGCAATTCACCTGGACCCTTTTCTCCTTGTTTTATAGTTCCAATATCTTTAACGCCTTCTGGTTTGATGTGCATTTTTCAGAACGGCGTTTTCTTACCGCTACAAACCTTCTGTAAAAAGGCTTCGGGTTTATGGGGTTCAGGGCCAAGCGTGAGGACTTGTTTCCTGCTGTGTTCTGATGCCAAGTTGTAAGTGCAAGCCGGGGTCGGGGTTAAGTTAATGATTTAGTACAGCTCCCACTTGGTGTGTGTGAGCTCCGGTGAGCTGCTCTGAGAGCCGCCCCCTGCACCCACCGAGGCTGGAGTGGGGAGAACAAAAGGTTGTCCCCACAGCATCTCTCTCTCTCAGCGTCTCTGCTGCGTGCCTCAACCAGTCAGCAGCGTGGCTCAGACCAACTGAGGGAGTTGGTTGTTTGTGGAGTTATTACTGACCTCCTGAGGGAGGGTTCAAAGAGGCCAAGGAGGCCTGACTTTCCGGTCAAAGTGTGACTTCACCCGGGGAAAGTGAGGTGGACAACGGAGGCAGATGAGGCATCGAGTTCTTGGATGAGATCAGTGTCAATGGGGACAAATGCAACCTGGTGACTCAGTGCGTGCGTGTGTGTGTGTGTGAATAAATGAAGCATTCCATTAAAATAAACGTATTAAGTCTAACATAAATAACTTGCTGTATAAGAGCTTATAAATTCCCAACTCAACCCACCGTGAAATGTGAAATGTCTAACCATGAACTGACACATGGTGAAATGACTCATCAAAGACAGGAGGGCTTTTGTATCCTTTGGAGAGCTGATATTCCAAGGAAGCCAGGTGGAAATACGAAAGAATTCTCTGTGGGTTGGTTTGCAGTAGGTTGGATTAAGAAAGAAAAAAAAAATTTAGGGCGGGAAGAACACTGAAAACTGAGATCTACCCCTTAGTAACAAGTCTTGAAGTGTATTCCGCAATATTGTTATCTACAGGCATGACGTTGTATGCTGTCTTCCACATAGATCACGGGTTCTTTATCCATTCATCCATTTGGTGCTTTCCAAAAATGTTTCAGCTTTTGACTTTGAAAATCTCAAGCCACAGAAACATTGGAAGAATTAGCACCATTAATGCATTTTTTACCTTTCACCCAGATTCTCGACATTGTTAGCATTTTGCCCCTTCCTTCTTCCTTGCTTCTTCCCTTTTGCTTCTTCCTTCTCTTTATGATACATAATATATATCGTGTAACACGTACGATACATAATAATGTAGCATATACATACATTATTTTTCTGCTAAGTCATTTGAGAGCAAATTGTTGCGGTCATCATGCCTTTTACTCCTAAAAACCTTGGCAAGTATCACCTAAGAGCAAAGGCATTCTCCACACAGGCAGATGCAATTAGCAAATTCTGAAAATTTGGTGTTGCTACAATGCCGTTATCAGTCTGGTCCACATTCAAATCTCTGAGTTGTGTCCCACCCCCAAATGCCATTTATTTATTTATTTATTTATTTATTATTTTTTAATGTTTATTTATTTTTGAGGGAGACACAGAGCATGCGCGGGGGAGGGGCAGAGAGAGAGGGAGACACAGGATCGGAAGCGGGCTCCAGGCTCCCAGCCGTCAGCACAGATCCCGATGCGGGGCTCGAACTCACAAACCGCGAGATCGTGACCTGAGCCAAAGTCGGACGCTTAGCTGTCAGTTTGGGAGAGAGCCGGCCAGCTGTTCTGCAGAACCCGTGTCAGTTCGGGTCTGTTTTTCTGATTGCTTCTTCCTGATTAGATGCCGGTGGAGCGTTTTGACAGGAACACTCCATGAGTGGTGCCGTGTGCATATCGCGGCACCAGATCAGGAAGTGTGTGGTATCAGTCTGCCCCTTGATCGGCGATATGGATTGTGATCGCTGGGTTAGGCGGGGCTCTGACATTTTTAAGATGCAATTCACTGGAAAAAGTTTATTGCCACGATGGCCCCCCCCCCCCAACATCAAGGTTGCTGTAGCTCATGGCTGTCCTCAGGAGGGCCCTTCGTTAATCCTACAGAAGGGAGCTGAGTGTCTGCGAGCCTCTGCCTAGAACTTAAAAGGCCACCTCCTGCCCCCCCCCCCGGGGTCCCCAGAGTCTAGTGTTAAAGGGACAGGCAGCAAACAAATGCTGTGAATAATAAGTCAGTTTAAATTGTGCTAAGTGCCGTGAAGGAAATAAAACTAGGAAATGGGACAGAGAGTAAGGCAGGGACAAAGTGACTGCAGATAAGAGTCCCTATCTTCCTGGAGTGCCCTTGGCAGTGAGGAAGACCAGGGATAAGCAAATGAACAAATTCATAGTGAGTTAGGTAGTGATGAGTGTTATGAGGAGATACGAAGCTGGTAAGAGGAGAACGTACTGGAGGGATCTATATGGGGGACAGAGAGGACCTTGTTCGGGCGGTGACATCTGATGGAGGCTGAAAAGAAGCGAGGCCGGTGCCCGGAGGCCCTAGGAGTGTGGGCCAGGCAACCAGACGGCTCATGCGCAGACCGGGAGGTTGGGGGGCCCTGCTGGGTGAGATGAAGGGAAAGAAGGAGGCCGTGTGGATGCGGTGGGGGGTGCGGGTGGCAACCTCAGGAAATGGGAACAGAGGGGTGGCCGGCGTCACAATGGGGAGGGTTTCTAGGCCATGGTAAGGATTCGGATTTTATCGTTAGTGCAGTGGAAAGCCATTGGGAGGCTGAGAGCAAGGAGCGACGTGATCCATGTTTTAAAAGTATCACTTTGGCGATTCTGTAGAGAACCCAATGAGGTGGGAGGGGCTGTGCCCAAGGGAAGCAGGGAGACCAGTACCCAGATGAAAGAAGGGTGCTCCCGGAGAACTATGAGCTCATTTTGTTGGCCTGTGTCTCCCGTACCTAATGAAGGATGCTAGTGTTTGATGGATGGATGGATGGATGGATGGATGGATGCATGCATGCATGCATGCATGGACCGATGAATGGACAGACAGATGGATGATCAGGTGGATGGATGGATGGATGGATAAGTGGGTGGGTGGATAAGGGAGTGGGTGGGTGGAAGAAACAATACATTTGCTTCTATTATTAATTTCCAAGTAAGAAACTCATCAGATGGCTGGCAGATTTGCACCATGTCAGTTTAGCTAAGGTGGGACATTTCTCCAAATTGGCTTTCCTGTATGTTTCCAGAAGGAGTTGTCCACAAGAGAAATCTGCATGGGATTCAGAAGAGGGAAATGAAGGAGAAGCCCTTTCTTCAGCTCTCTGAAGGACTCTTCTGCAGCCCTCCAAAGCTGTCGTTCATCTATCCGTTCAAGCTGTGGGCCTGGGGTGGTGTCTCCACCAGCCCCAGTGGTCAGCCCCTTCTGGCCTTCGCGTCCTGGGCCGGGCAGGCGTGTAAGGCCATGGTGAAAAGAGTTCAGCTGCTCCTGTGGCTCACGTATATCATGGGGATCAGAGGCAAAGAGAAGAGACCAAGTTCTCGTGTACCTTGGAGGTTCTAGACTGTCTTTGGTCTCCCCAATTCCTGCCTATCTTCCCAACCACCAGTTCTGCTGACGTCAGGCCTGGTGCCAGAACCAGAATCAAGGGCCCTTGAGAATCCTTACTCAGCGCCCACAATTGCTTGAGGTTTAATCACATAATCGATCCCTTTTCTGTCCCACTCCTCGTGGCTCTGCTTCCCTGAATCAACCCTAACATGATACAGACTGCTTTTGAGTATTTACCAACCTTGGGGCTTCTTGAACTTGCATGAGGTTTAGAGAAACATTCTTAATTTTTTAAGGTAAGTTTATAAATATAACTGATCAATCTCACTTATTCTGGAAACAACAGTGCTTATCCAAATATACAGGAAAAGCTTTCCAATCGATGAACATGGTGCTTTTTGGGCTTTCAAGAGAGCTGGTTTTGTTTTTTTTAAATTTTTTTAAAGTTTATTTATTTTTGACAGAGAGAGAGAGAGCGCGAGTGTGAGCTAAGGAGGGGGAGAGAGAGAGGGAGACACAGAATCCGAAGCAGGCTTCAGGCTCTGAGCTGTCAGCACAGAGCCAAGTGTGGGGCTTGAACTCACGAACCGTGAGATCATGATCATGACCTGGGCCGAAGTCGGACGCCCAACCGACTGAGCCACCCAGGCGCCCCGAGAGCTGTTTTTTAATTGTTTGTTTGCCTAAGAGGAATAGAAGAATGTGTCTCTGACTCAGTTTTGCAATATGTGAACCGAATGACTCCGCGGTGAGTCGTGGAGGTGATCAAGTTCAGCTGGCAATCATTGGCAGGTCCCTAGTTTCTCTGTTTGGGAGCTGTGACCTTTAAGTGAGTTCCTGAGATTAAAGTTTAGTCCCAATTTCAGGCCGCATCTACAGGATCCTAATTTTGGGGATTTATGAGGGGAAGGGACATAGAGAAGGGAGAGAAATGTCCACATGAGATCTGGGCCACTCGGCCAGGGGGAGGAGGCCACTGGATCTTGTGACAATTAAGGGCTTAACCTCTGTGGTCAGTCAGAACCAGATTTGAATCCCAATGACCCTGCATAATTGCTGTGTAACCAAAACCAATTTACAGTGTATCTTGGGGGCTCTGTATTCTGTTCTATAAGGTGGGGTGATAACCTCTTTCCAGTAGTGTTTGCAAAGATCAAATGGGACCGTACATGGGAGTACTCTGGATGGTGCCTGGCCCCCGGGGCAGCCAATATGAGCATGTCTGACTTAGGTGGCTTGGGACAAGTTAGTGAACTTTCTTGTGCCTCAGTTTCCTCGTCTGTCAAATGGGGCCGTTAACAGCGTCCACCTGATAAAGTTTTCACGAACATTCAATGAGTAAGAGGCAGTGTGGTCGGGATGGCAAACATTGGATTCAAATTCTGGTTCCAACGCTTGATTACTAGGGGACCCTGGGAAAATTGCTGAACGTCTCTGAATCTGTTTCTGGTTCTCATAAACGAAGCATGGGAATAAAAGCACCCACTGCAGCGACCTGTGGTAAGGGTTCAAATGTCATCATGTGTGTAGAGTAGCAGCCTAGCACATAGTCGGTGCTCAGTAAATATAAGTTGTTATTATCGCTCCCCTGATGGCATGATTAGCCACGTTCAAAGGTCTGAGCTAAGTGCGTTTCGTACTGAATTGGTTTTGGCTCTTAGGACTGTTCCCATTCAAGAAGCCGTTAGAAGGTTGAGAGCAGGGGTCAAGGCTCTGTGCCTGTTCTTCTTTTCCCCTGGGAAGCGGAGCCCCGACCACTGTACCATACTGCCTCCAGTTATGTTTTTCAGAACGTATCTGGAGGAATGAGTGAGCTGAGCCACCCACGCCCCCTGGGACCATTGTTAGATGAACGGATCCCCTCCAGAAGATATGGGTTGAAGTCGGCAGACGCTTTTGTTTGTCGCAGCCAGAGATGTGAGGATGTTTCGATGTCTCTGGCGTCCGAAAGGTAGAGGCCAGGGAGACTCCAGAACAGCTGTAATAATATCCTGATGCAAGATGTCAATAGTGTCGAGGATGAGAAGCCCCGAGTTAGCGAAGTGTCAGACAGTCGCCACCAAATGCTAACAGCAGAGAGAGAGAAAGAGAGAAAGAGAGAGAGAGAGAAGCTTTCTCTCTTGTCTCTTATAGGGCCAGTCATCCCACCATGGGGGCCTCACCTTCGTGATCTCATCTAAAACCTAATCACTTCCGAGGGAGGCCTCATCTCCAAACACCCTCCAACTGGAGGGCTAGGCTTCAACTTAGGAATTTCGTGGGGGCAGCAGGGTGGACACAATCATTCAATCCGCAGTGCAAGGAATAAGAGTGAGCATTTCCTATTCTAAGTGCTTTACGTAGATATGCGCTCATTCATTCCCCAAACGAGTCTAAATCGAGGCAATGATTTTATCTCCACTTCACAGATGAGGAGGGCAAGTCAACTGTCCGAGGTCGCATGACTTGTAGGTTGCAGAACCTGGCTTCAGACCCAGTTTGGCTCCAGACTCTGTGTTCTTTTTCTTCTTCTTCTCTTTTTTAAATGTTTTCTTTTATATTTGAGAGAGAGAGAGACAGAACACAAGCAGGGGAGGGGCAGAGAGAGGGGGAGACACAGAGTCCGAAGCAGCTCCAGGCTCTGAGCTGTCAGCTCAGAGCCTGACGCGGGGCTCAAAGCCACGAACCGTGAGATCATGACCTGAGCTGAAGTCGGACGCTCAACCTTTACAGACTGAGCCACCCAGGCGCTCCCAGACTCTGTGTTCTTGATCTCCATATGAAAAGTAGTCACCCTATAGCATCCACAGAAATTCAGAAAAACAGCTGTGGCTCTGCTGAACCAGGAGTCGCAAACTGACGTCTTTCAGCAATCCTGATTCTTGCCAGCGGCAGGCAATTTTGCTCTCATGGCCACTTCTTCCAATTAAAAAAAATATCATTGTATCTAATGACTGCATTGCCATGAAGACAAACACAATGCAGGTTGGATTCATTATCATACGTTTATTAGTATATTTACCTCTCTTCTAATAAAAAAAAAAGTTAAAACAGTTTTGTGGACCCAGAGTATCATGATCCCCAGGCATCGTGCCTATTGGAGAAGTCAGCTCTGGTGGCAGAGGGGTCTGGCAGTGTCATGAGGATTTTTGGAGCAATTGCGTATAAAAAGGACATGGTGGAAGGTAGAGCAGCCTGCAGAAGCACGTGCCTTCTCGGGGGACATCTGTTGCTGCGTTTCTCTCTCTTTTTTTTTAAAGTTTATTTAGTTTTTGATAGAGGGATGGAGCATGAGTGGGGGAGGAGCAGAGACAGAGGGGAAGAAAGAGAGAGAGAGAGAGAGAGAGAGAGAGAGGATCCCAAGAAGGCTCCACGCTATCAGCACAGAGCCCGATGGGGGGCTTGAACTCACGAACCACGAGACCATGACCTGACTCAAAATCAAGAGTCGGATGCTTAACCAACTGAGCCACCCAGGTGCCCCTCTAACTCCGGATGTTTTTTTTTTTTTTTAAGTCAACTCACTGTTCCTACAAACACTACTCTAAAACAAAAACAAAACAAAACAAAACAAAAAAAAAACAAAAAGAAAGAAAGAAGAAAGGAAAAGGAAGAAAAAAGAAAGAAAGTATCATAATTTGGTTAAGTGGACTCTTGCATCAGAGACCTTGGCTGGCCCACTCAAGGGGCGCGTACCTTGGACAGTGGACTTGATTTCTCCGTGCCCCTCTTTACCATCTGTAAAATGGGAACAATGCAAGCATACGCTTCTGCCTCAGGGGTGCGGGTGTTTGGTCTGATCTAGATTCGCATCCTGTTCTTGAAGGACAAAGGCATTTCAGATCCAAACAGGAACTTGTAGATCGGATTCCCACGCTGTCTGGAGCTGGAAAATTGGGGGTGGTGACAAAAGTGCTAGACAGGCCTTTGGCAGCCTGGAGAGCACAGACCCATCTCTGGCAAGGCAGCTGCTGTTCAGCCTGGCCGATTCTTGTCGTCTGGGGACGTCGGCCCACATTCGACATGCCTTCTATTTAAAGAGGAGCCATTAAAAAAATTTTTTAAAGGGGGAGGGCACCTGGGTGGCTCAGTCGGTTGAGCGTCCAACTTTGGCTCAGGTCATGATTTCGCAGTTTGTGAGTTCCAGCCCCGCGTCCGGCTCTGTGCTGACAGCTTGGAGCCTAGAGCCTGCTTCGGATTCTGTGTCTCCCCCTCTCTGCCCCTTCCCTGCTTGCACAGTGTCTCTCTCTCTCTCTCTCAAAAATAAACATTAAAAAAAAATTTTTAAGTGGCCAGATAACTGGATTTCTCATGTGAAATGTCTCTTTTTGTTTGTTTGTAAACAATGGATTACAATTTTTTTTTTTAATACAAAATGGGGTAAGTAAAACACATCTGCAAAGCTGGCCAGGGCTCAGTGTGTGTGTGTGTGTGTATGTGTGTGTGTGTGTGTGTGTACATGCTCAAGCATACACGTGTGCACATGTATGTGACTAGTTTCTGATCAGCTTTGTATAGAAAGTCAATGTCCAGTCGGCACCTGCCTAGCTTGTAAAGGTGCCCCTGTAGCATGTGTTCAAGAACCCCTGTGCTTTTAGGGTCTAGGTTGGAAGATTAATTTGGGGACACGGCTCACGTCAGCCAAAAGACGAGTTTTCAGTCATATGAGTCTGACATGACTGCTGAAAGTGTCAATCTGGGAACCTGAAAATGTCGCCAGGAAGAAAAGGCAGAGCTGTGTGAAGGGTCAAGCGGCAGCCAGAGAACAGACTGATTTTTTTTTCCTTAGGGGAAAGAATCAAAGAGAATGAAATAAGAGAAAAAGAAATCAGACATGCAAATCAGAGCTCTCTAGAAAAATTTCTCAGCCCAGAAATCACCAGGAACATAATGTTGAGTCTCTCTTCCCACCTTCTTCCATGAGAGTTTTCATGAGTGGAGGAAGGTACTTCTCTTACAGAATTTACAGCTGAACAGAACTAAATACTTAAAAAAAATTATTTTTTTTTCACTTTGGAAGTAAATAAAATGGAGACTGGAGTGGATAATGGACTTGCCCGTGGCCCATAGCACATCCTAAAACCCCAAATGCATAGAGGGGAAGGCAAGAGATTTCAATGAGTCACATAGACCCAGAGGGAGGCAACAGGCAATGGAAACTGGGGTGCACCAGGGAGGGCCTGGCCTCCCCACAGGGCTCTGTGTTACCGACCGCGCCCAGCTGGTCCACAGCAGACAGTTCCCACTTTTGAAGACAAGTGCAAATCCCAACTTTGAGGAGGAAATCTGGCTTTTAAAAGTTGTCAACTAATTCAAAGTTTAAAACACACCACTGAGGCCACACAAAGCATTGCTGAGGTCCACATTTGACTCAAAACCTGCCAGTTTGTGACACAGGTTAGAGAATCTTCCAGAGCCCCACTGGTTTTCCTCACAACATACGACCCACCGCACTTCCTGTCAAGTGTTTTTTGTTGTTGTTGTTGTTGTTGTTGTTTTCCCCTCCCAAGGAAGCATTGTTAACTTAAGTCAGGAACCCTCGTTTTTGACCATTTCCTTAACTCTTCATTCTGAGGAAAGACCTCACAGGAAGACAACACTTCACTTCTGTTTCCTTCCTACCACTCGCCAGGTTGTGCTTGTTCAGCCAGAAGTTCGGGACCCGCAAGGAAAACCGAGGACTCAGGAGCCTTTTGGATTCTCACCTTAGCTCTATTTTTTATTAAAGAATCTCCTTTTTATAGTAAACTAGGGAGAGGATGTTCAGAGTCCGGGTTCATAAGGTACAGGGCTTTTTGATCAGCAGAGCCCAAAAATAGAACTGCAGAAATACAACTTGGTAAATCGTTAATGCTCAAGTGCTTTTCCTTCCCTGAACTAATGCAGCCATTGGAACGGCTTCCGGCTCCGACTCAGAACAAGACACCGACCGGAAGGTTCATCTCATTTTTCACGAACTCTGGATTCTATTTCTTGATGCCTCTCGAGCATCTATAGGGCAACGATAAGAAAAAACAGCAGCACAAACACCTGGCTTAATTATAAGCCTTTCTCCTGGATTTCCGTGCAAACCCAGAAAACGAGTCAGAGGCGAGTCGTAAACCCGAGCACTTTGGTTTCATTTAAGGCAAGGCAGCTTCCTTATAATTTTTCCTACTCAGTGAGCAAAGGTGTTTACTGGCTTATCAATCAAGTCATTAGACAGACGTCATCTTTCAGAGAAGGATGGAAAGGTTACTGTGCTTCTAACACTTGAGAATAGAAAACTATCATAAAATGATCGAGGATAGGAATCTTGAGTTTTTGCCTATTAAACTTTGGGTTACAAATTACACACATGCACACACACACGCGCACATTTTCAAGACACAAGGTAGTGAGCAACTATGTGGGGTGACCAGTCACATCAGCTCATTTCGTGGCTCTGAGCTCCACTCTCTGTGTGGTTCTTGTCCCCGTGCTCACCTTCTATTTGCTTCTGTTACTCATGCTCCTGTCGAGGCCCTCGAGCAGGACAGACGTGACAGCATTCACCACTTGAGCTCGCTTAGCGCATCACGTCAGGAGAGAAAAGCGGAGCATGCTGGGCAATGTTTATCTCACCAGCTGCGAGTGTGTTTGTGCCTAGAAGCATCCATAGCGCTCATTGTAGATCTCTCCATGAAGCCTATATGTCTTCTCTGCGAGATGGCCTGCCGGGGAGACTGAAGACCGAAGGGAGGAAAACGGAGTTCCTGGACGGGTCTGAGGTGCTTGGCAGGTAGCCGTCGCTCACAAGCTTTTACGCCAGCCACGCCTGCAGCACAGAGGAGAGCTTGCCAAATATCGTGGGATTTCAATCAAAATATCGCCCGGATGCTGCAGCGTTTCTCCGTTGGAGCCACCTGATTTTCAGTTTCCCGCTCCGACCGGGTGCAGCCCAAGTGGGAACAAATGAGTCACTCACTTTGCCTCCTCTCATTTCGGAGAGGCAGTCCAGGCCAGGGGTTAGGGACACAAGGCCTCGACCCAGAGGGCCTGGGTCGGAGTTCTGGTTGTGCCCACTTTTATTGGGGTTTGTAAGATGGGGATGAGGAAGATGGGGCTGCCGACTCCTAACTTGGTTGGGACGAGGAAATGAATACTTAGAACAATGCCCGGCCTCGAGTACAGATTCAGGAAATAGGAGCCATACTGGTTCAGTCGGTTTGGAGAGCTAACAGATAGATCCTGCACCTTCGAGTCCCCAGCTGTGGACCCCATCCTGAAAATGCTCATGCATCCCTCACCCCCAATTTGGATGGCTCTTCAAGGGTTCACAGATCTCGACGCCCACCTCCTCACCCCCGGGTTCAGAGCCCCTGTCTAGAAAACACCTGAAAGAGGCCTGGAAAAGCGTGTTTACATATGCAAACCCCTTTAGTCTTCGTCAGGATAGCTCAGTCTTTTCTGAATCGTGGCAACATAAATAGGTAAAGAGGTATTGTTAGAGGGAAGCTTTTTACTGGCACTTGGAAGTTTTATTTTTGTTTTTCAGGAAGGAAAGGAAAGAACAGGGTCTTTCAAGCCGCTGACTCATCATCTGGTTCCTTCACGGGAAGAGAGGGAGTAACCCAAGAGCATTTAGCCCTTCGGGGGCCTGCTC
Source organism: Lynx canadensis (assembly GCF_007474595.2). Lineage (NCBI taxonomy): Eukaryota > Metazoa > Chordata > Mammalia > Carnivora > Felidae > Lynx > Lynx canadensis. The sequence continues at coordinate 8,094,404 of NC_044305.1, read as the reverse complement.
AGTGCAGCGCTTAGGAAGCCAGCCCTTCGTCTCCTGAGTTTCTCTGCACTTTTTGTAGGAGCTCCTGACAGGGACTTTCTGAGTCAGTTCTGTGTCTAGACACATCAAAAGGCAAACTGCCTGTTTATCGGGCTCACCAGATCCAGTGAGGAGACATAGCAGGGCCGGCCTCCCTCTGAATCACTCACCAGATGGAGGGAGCTGAGGTGAACAGGTTCATCGGGCAACATTCCTCACCCTCACTGGGAAGGGCAGTCATGTTGTCTCTTGCCAGAGTCAGGCGAGAAGACGCTGTTGATTTTGTCTCCGTCTCTCGGTGCCAGGGCAGAACCCAAAGGGGCTTCTGAAGGTGCAGATGGGGTGAAGTCTTGAAGAGGAACGTGAGGGTCATTCAGCAGTGTGGGCGCCCCGTAAATTCCTGGGGTGCGAATTCAAGAGTGCCAGTGTGGTGACAGAAGGCCACTCGATTCAGACAATTAGAAGAAATATTTTCAAAATCTGACCAACAGCAAACAGAAGATGATCGCTTTGGGTTGTTCTTCGGAAGCCTAATCCCAAACGCAGGGAAAGCCTCCACCCCACTATTTTTCCCAAACTCCTTTTTCTCCTGTATCTGGATTGTTCTACCACACCCCGTGTCAGATTTAACGTCAACCACACCCACACCAAGTCGTATTTGTATATATACCTGGATCCTCATGTATGTGTGGCCACATACACACGAATCTGAGTAGACCTGATTGTCGCTATAGTTTTATGTTTTGTGCATGTTTAGTTAAATGTCGATTGCGTGAGGTTTTGATGCTTCTTGTTCATACCATTCTTTTCTTTTCATTTCAAGTCCCAACCCAGCCCCTGTGGAAACCCAATCCTCTTTCAAACAGTTCTGACGTAGCTGAGATGAATGACCTTTAGGGGAGCATAGGTTTTATGGCCTCATCAATAAATAATCATATTCCAGAGGCTCCTCTACGGCAATTCCCAAGACAATTCCCAAGGTTTTCAGTTTATAGACTTGATTTTACTGACTTGATAAATCTAGGTGGTGCCATCCTGGGACTAGCTGATTGGACACGACGCTGTTGCTGACCTGCAAAGGGAGGGAATAACCCGCCCCCTGCTCCCAGCAAGGCAGGAGAAATGAAAAGGAGGTCCAGTGTGTGCACCGAGGTCCCTAAAGGGACATTTTGAACTGAGAGGGGTCTATGCCCTAAATAATATATGAATTTGAGCAAATCAAGTGCTCTTATAAATGTCATCCTCAAAGGAAGACCAACATATCAGAGGGCGTCTATAGGAGGAGTTCTCAATGACCAAACACCCTCACCCATAATTGGAACCATGGTACCATTCAAGGCACTTATGGCTCCCTGAACCACCCCCGATTCAGTAATGTCTGATTAAAGTGATCTCTACACCCAACAGGAGGCTCGCACTCACCACCCTGAGACCAAGAGTCGTAGGCACCACTGACAGAGCCAGCCACGCACCCCAGGCGATGTTTGATTAAATGTCCTTCTCTCCCACCAGACTGGGAGCTTCATGGCGGCAGGAAATGTGTCTGTTTTTGCTTCCTGTGTTACGCCCACTGCACGGAGTACAATGGCGGGCACATAGTAAGTTCTCAATACATTCTCTTATTTACTGCTTTTCCGGAGTAAGGCATTATGGCGAAGTCAGTATGTGTGTGGCCAGGGTTTATGGTGACGACCTGCCGGGGTTTGAGGCCAGCTCTGTCCCTTATCTTTGGGTAGGTTACTTCTGCCTGTGCCTTGGTTTCCTCACCTGTAAAATGGAGAATAAAGAACAGAACCACTTCAAGAGGGGTTATACTTCCTTTTTCCTATATGCCCGTTTCTTGTTGACTTAATTCTTTTAATTATGTTGTAACACACTAGATTCAATATTTTTAGTGTCAAAATGTACTTACTGGTGATTTTGGTAATTTTCCTCTTCATATATAAGTAGTCCAGTGATTTGGACCATGGAAAAAGAGACTATGTGTGCGCAATTTTTAAAATTTTGCTGCTGTGTCAAGTTAAGCTTTAACTATTTGTGGCTTGCACATCTTCATGTGTGGAAACAGGTTCACAGTTTCTTTGCAAGGTGAAAAATGTATCTTGGTAATGTCTTTAGCAGCATGGGATTTTGGAAGGGTTCCAACACATGGAGAAGGGAGAAGGAAGAGAAGCAAGAATTCAAGCCAGCACCTTCTGGGTTCTATGGCACAGAAAATGAACGTATGGGTTTCAATTATTGCCAGTATCTGTCTGAAAGTCAAAGAATACTCAGAGGAGAAAGGAAGGGAAAGGGGCTTCAAAATGGCACCCACCCAAAAGGCCTTTAGCAGAAGGTCATGGAGGTAAGTGCTCTGGGCGCGTTTGGGGAAGGGCTACCTCATCTGTGGTTGTTTACAAAGCCAGTAACTAAGAGGAATGAAGCAAGTCAGAGGTGTTCATATCATAGTTCTTGTCTTATGGACTGGTCATGTCTGGGTCGAGACTGAATTCCTCTCCCCACACGAATATTGCAGACCTGGTCCAGGTGTCCTGAAGGAGAGAGAGACAGAAAGGGGCAAAGGAATCTCGATGTTCTGGGCACCAGACACGATAAGTTTATATGGATTTCCTTGCGGGAGCCGGTTTTATGGGCAGTGCCTCCCTTCCTTGAGGTGTTTTGGGGCACTCACGTAATATTCTGTAATTATCCCAATGTGTTTAAAAAATAGAACAAGACACCATGACATTACCCCTACAATCTCAGTTTACTGCAGATAATAACCGGCTTTGGCAAGTAGGCCTGGAAGATTCCTATGTGTAGCAGTATATCATTAGTCTTTTCTTCAAGAGAAATATTATTACTGTCAAATCAGAATCTTTGCAAGCCTTTGGATGTTCATTCCGTCTGACACATAAAAGTCTTCAACCCAGAGAGGCATGTTTGGTCTTTACAAAATTGTTTCCCAAAGTACACATTCCCTTCACATTTCTCCTCCGTCTTCACTACCACTTATCTTTGGCCAGGTGACCATTTTTTAATTGGTTGTTTTTATGTATCTGCCTCAAAATTACCAGCATGGGATAATAAACTATTCCTAAATCTGGATGCCGTGGACCCCAGCGTTCAAATCCAGTATTAGTTGAGGGTGTGGTTGATGGGAAAGTAGATAAGATATCTATTTTGTGATTAAGTGCTCAGAAGAAAGAATTTTGGCCCATCCCCATAGGGCATTGTTTTTCCTGATTTTGCCTTTTCTTCCCCCCTGTACACAGCGTTCCTGATGAGTTCACTGAAGAATTTTATCACATCCCTGGTGGGGATGGTGATTCTTGAGCCGTAATTGAACTCAGGGGATTTGTGACTGGCTATGGGCCAAAATGTGTAGGAGGAAATATCTCATGGGGATGCCTAAAGACCCTTGGTTTATGTACTTTGGCAAGGAAGTAGGGGATTCAATAGTCTTTTGGTTTCTCTTTCTAGATTGCTTCTTTTCTTGGCTTGAGCAGTGGGTTGACACCTTGCTCTATCTGTGTGATTCAGGGAAGGGACCTAGAGTTCCACTTAAGCTTCTTCAAAGTGTTTTTTTATTTTCCTCATCAAAAATCAGTTCTTTCTTCTTAGAGGTCATTTCTAGAAATGATATTAGGGATTGAAGTTCTTTTGTCCAGTAGAACACTTTGTCTTTATTTTAAAAACAAAGGAATTAGCTTGCTTGCTTAGCACAAATCTGTAACGATGATGTCATTGATCTGCCACTGTAGGAAAAGGGCATTAATTCTTTTTTTTTTCCCCCCTCGGGGGAATGAGTTTACATGAAGAGTTCTTGATAGAATGTACTTCCCCTGGTTATCAGAAACAAACATTTGTTTCTTTCATTCCTTCCATTCATTTGAGAGATCGTTTTGAAGCACAACCTTATGCTAAGGTCTAAGGCTATAGCCTGAAGGGGCAAGTAGAGGAAATATTTCCTGCAGGTGCCCAGTGAGAGTTGGATCAGGGGAGGAGAGTCCTTCTGGAAGGAGCTGTCGTCTAGTGGGATGAAGCCAGTGCTGGACATGAGGCCAGAGCGGTGACAGAAGCGATACTCTGACCTCTCTCACTTCCCATCCTCTGATATCCTGCTCTTGGCGCTCTCCCGTTGGCCAAATCCAAACGCAGCCACCGGCAAAGGATCTGGAGTCCAAGTGGTGCTTACCATGGAGGTCAGACTCTCAGGAATGGAGGGGGGCAAAAATGGATCTGGGTGGGGAGACAAACACATGGATAGGGGTGATGTAACCCCAGAGAAACCCCTCCACTTAGGGCATTTTTACTCAAGAGCCTTTACCCCAGCCATAGCTACATGGCTTCTCACCAACAAAGGACTCATGCCTGTTGGCACACGAACTTCTTTGGCTTTGTTTTGCCTTCACCCAGCAAGTCTCCTCTCCTGCTTAGCGTCTCCTACCCTTCCTTTTCTCCTCTATTTTTTTTTCTTCTATTCTTCACCTTGTCTCCTGTTCTCTCTGTTCTCCTGCTCAGCATCTCTCCTATTCTTCGAGCTTCCCTCAGCCTAACAGAGATCATAAACTTCCACTGAAAACCACCAAGAGTCTCTTTTATAATATCTTTTTTTTTTCCAGTGAAGCAGGAGGATTCCGTAAGATGGTTCTAATTTTGACCCCAGAAAAATTGCTCAGGAATTCTCCTTCAGGTTATGACTGTAGAGTGATTTCAGATAAATGAGTACTACTTGAGTCGTGTAGCAAGAGAATAGAAAATCCCCAAAAGAAAGGAAAGAAAAACATCATGAACCCCGGAAATCTGTTTCTCAGAAGATCATTGATATTTCCTCATTGCTTTACCCATCACTTTTGTGTTTGTTGTTTTCAGTTTCTATGCTGAGCGTTGGCTATGCCACTCAAGTGCTTCTTGGGATGCATCCCAAAGCTGTGTTTCAGGTTAAATGAAATGAAGCCACTTCGGTTGGTCCACACAATGCCTGTGGGCTGGAAAGATGCCATGCAAATCAGCCTCCTACTAAGAAATATTGGTTCTTAATCACCCCAGTTCCCAACTCTAAAGATGATTTCATTATTGCTCTGGTAACAGTTTTCAAAACACACACTTATGCCTTTCATCAGACTGAAAGAAAACCACTTCCCTTTCAAACCAGGAATTTATTTTCTGGGTTAAGACGTTCAGCATGTGTTTAACAGTCCTACAATGTGCTGAGATCTACTCACAGGGGGTAGTGATTCATGAAGACAAGGAATCGGACTTCACACCCTTTGAAGTCTCACGTTGCCCAATTATAGACATTGAGCAACATGCAGATGGGCATAAAATCTAAACTATTCCCGGGGTTGTCTTCAATGATTAAAAAATGCCCACATGTGATGTGTCAATAGCTTGTAATTTCATAATTGGGGTGAGGCTACTGTGGCTTTAGTTGCCAATAGTGTGTTAATATCAGGTTCAGAGTGTCCAATTAGGGTGGAACGTAAGATGATGTGTGGTAGCGAACGAATACAAGATCACTCATGTTTTGGTGGAATTTTCTTTGAAGCTGCAATGTGTTCTATGAAATTAGAGGAATGACTTTGCAGATAACCTTTACGTCACCATGTGGCCATAGTCAGAGCGCCAAAGGAGTCATGATGACCTCGTGGTGTTTCAGAAGCTTCCCAAGATAGGATTAGATACGGTGTAGGGATGGGGGGCCAGCCCCACATGGGAGACTCCTTCCCATCTCTTCCTGACGCATCAGAACCCTTGTTCATGTGGCTAAAGTGCCACGTCCACTCAGAAATCAGGATCTGGTTTCACTGTGCTTGGCTTCCTTCCCAGAGGTGAGTCATGAATAGTGGTTTAGGATCCTTTGAGGCTGAAGGTGTCTTTGTTCAGCTTCTCCATTGCTCCTTTCAGTGACCATCTAACTGCACTTCCTGGTTGTCCACGCTTTGTACTGTGTGCGTGAGTCGGGATTCAAGATGTTCTCTCCATTTGCTTCTTTTTATCCATCCATCCATTCAGCAGCTGTTTATTAGGATCCCACTGTGGCCAAAGTACAATTTAAGATGCCGGGGAACACAGCAGTGAGCCAGGTAGCTAAAATGCCCGTTCCCTTCTATTCTTGGTTGAAGGAATAAATAAGTAAACAAAGAAGCAAACTAGTAAAAATTTTAGATAGTGCTACGAATTATGAAGGAACTAAAACAGGGTGATGTTATTGAGCAGCTTAGTAGGGGGTAGGGAATGGCAGCATTGGATGAGGTGTTTCTCTCTGGATAAGCGATTTTTATGTGGGGATGTAACGAAGGAGGAGCCAGCAATGTAATGATCTGGAAGAAGAGTGTCCTGGGTAAAGGGATTGTCACTGCAGAACGTTGTCAGGCGGGAATGAACTTGGTTCACTGAAGAAGCTATAACAATAGCACCAGCAGAATCAGTGTGTGGCAATACCAGCCAGCGAGCTAGAGGGTGACGGGTAGAGATTACATCAGAGGACGTCAGGGGCTGGGTTATGTTGACCAAAGGGAGGAGCTGGGACTTTTAAAAATTTTTTTTTAATTTTTCAGTTTTTAGAGGTGGGGGGAGGGGCACAGGGAATCTTAAGCAGGCTCTACTCTCAGTGCAGAGCCCGACGCAGGGCTTGATCCCGTGACCTGAGCCAAAATCAAGAGTTGGACATTCAACGGACTGAGTCCCCAGGCACCCGGAGGAGCTGGGGTTTTGTTGCACTTGTACCCATCCAGCTGGTTTTGCACACCCCACATTTCTTCACTTTCCTGCTTATCCATCCCAGGTCCCATGGCTTGTCATTATGACCATTCCCTTGAAAACGTTCTCCCCTTTTGTATTAGTTACCTATTGACACATAACCGATTTCACACAAAAAAATTAGTGGATTAAAACGGGAAGAAGTTTTTTTTTTTTTAAATCTTATTCTCATGCTGCGTTTGTAGATCAAGGATCCAGGGTGGCTCACTTGGTCAGTTCTGTCTGAGAGTCTTGTCATGAGACTGCAGTCAGGGTGTCAGCCAACGCTCGATTCGAAGGGACATATGCACCCCAACGTTCATAGTTGCTCTATCGACAACAGCCAAAGTATGGAAAGTGCCCAGATGTCCATCGAGAGACAACTGGATAAAGAAGATTGTATTATGGAATACTACTAGGTGATCAAAAAGAATCAAATCTTGCCGTTTGCAACCACACGGATGGAACTAAACTGTATTATGCTAAGTGAAATAAGGGGGTCAGAGAAAGACCACTACATGATTTCACTCATATGTAAAATTTCAGAAACAAAAAGAGATGAACGTAAGGGAAGGGAAGCGAAAATAATATAAAAACAGAGAGGGAGACAAAGCACAAGAGACTCTTAAATACAGAGAACAAACTGAGGGTTGTTGAAGAGATGTTGGGTGGGGGGTTGGGCTAAATGGGTGACGGATGTTAAGGAGGCACTTGTTGGGATGAACGCTGGTGATGTAAGTGATGAATCACTAAATTCTACTCCTGGAATCATTACACTTTATGTTAACTGACTTGGATTTAAATTAAAAAAAAATTTTTTTCAACGTTTTTTATTTATTTTTGGGACAGAGCGAGACAGAGCATGAACGGGGGAGGGGCAGAGAGAGACGGAGACACAGAATCGGAAACAGGATCCAGGCTCCGAGCCATCAGCCCAGAGCCTGACGCGGGGCTCGAACTCACAGACTGTGAGATCGTGACCTGGCTGAAGTCGGACGCTTAACCGACTGCGCCACCCAGGCGCCCCGGATTTAAATTTTAAAAAGTGAAGGACTATGGAAGAGCTAATAAAATAAAATGAAATGAAATAAAATAAAATAAAATAAAATAAAATAAAATAAAATAAAATAAAATGAAATAAAATTAAATAAAATTAAAAAGATACAATAAATAAGTATTCGATTTAGAAACCAAGTCTACCACTTATTAGCTCTGTGACCTGTGGCACATTTCTTGACCTCTCTAAGCTTCTGTCCCCTTATCCATGGAGATGATCCCAGGTCCTTCCGATCAATAGGAAGACAAAAGTGAGAGAGTGCTTATAGCAAACAGCCATTATGACCGGCACAGACAATCTCCGTGTATGTTACCTACTACTGCGCTGGCTCGGATTCCCTTTTTTATTACTGCAGAATGCAGCTACTTTTTGAAGTCTTTCATAAAGTTTGGTAACACTTCTGGGAAGCCAAGCCTGCAATCCGTTTAGATTGCAGGGATAGTGAATTTGATGCCCTTAATGTGCCCTGGTAATGCATATTCAGGATGCCAGGGGCTCAGACCTGTAATAAAAAAAATTCCCCCTCGATACGTTAGAACTTGGCAATACCTCCTGCCATCCTCCACTGTGAGTCAAGTACTGGGTCAGCACAATAGGAGGCATCTAAGTTCAACCCCAGTGCAACAATCTAATCAACTCTCAAGGTTGAAGAATGAGCTAACGATTCAGGTATTTATATCAAAAAGTGTTAAAAGGTTATTTGGAATGTGGCAGAGGATGAGAAGCAGGATTTCATAGTCATTCCAGAATTACAGTTTTTGGTGAGTCTTCTAGGGAATGAAGCTAAGGAACTTTTAAAGATCATCCATTTTTTTTTTTCCAGCTAAGGTTGTGAGCACTTTACCGTATACCAGATACTGGGCTCTGACAAAGCAGATCAGATCAAGACTAGACTGTCCGAAACCCCCAACTCACATAGTGTTCAAAGGTGAAGTCAACAGCCAGTTGAGTGCATAGCCCTTAATATGTGGTTTGATGGCTTAAGTTCTTACAACTTACTGGAAATTTGAAGTATTACCAGCTATCTATTCAAACGAGTAGAATTAGTGGTGGGCAGGAGGAAAAAAATCCTAATATTTTCCCCATACAGCACTGGTACCCAGCTAATTAGCAGCCTAATTATTCAATAATAGAAATTCATTAACTTGTTGAGACAAACGTGTCTCCCAAAGCCACTGCCTAGAATCGAATTGCCAACAACGTGGCTTGAGCAATATCATGATTACAAGTCATTTTTCTCAACTGACTTTCGGAAGGATGATGATACAGGATCCATGGGAACTGTTTGTACTGCAAGGTAAATATGTTAGTAGTGAACAGATTCCCAAAGCAATTTCAACACCTTATGGAAATTTATACATTCCCTAAACTTTGTTTCAAAGGCAGGTGAAATTCCTTCCGAATTGGGTAAATGGAATGCGTTCTGTCAATTGCACCTTTTGTTACAATGAACTCAGTTGCTCCTGGGGTTCATAAACTGGTCAACCTAATCTGGCCTGACAAGCCAATTTTTTGTTTCATTGCTAATCCATAGAGCAGATTGTGATCTCCAACAATTAATACCTCATTCCTACATATCTTGGAAAGTTCACAGCTGCCGATGTAGGTATTTTTAAAGTTGTCTGTATACAGGTCTCTAGGGAAACAATAAATGTTTGTGGAATGAATGCATGCTCATTTTAATGAATGGAATTTGCATTGAATTCTTGAACTTTTGCACTAAAATAGTATATATATATACATATGTGTGTGTGTGTACATATATGTGTGTGTGTGTGTGTATTTTAAATAGTATCTTAAGAAAAAGTCTAGTGAAAGAGAGATCTAGAGCCCTAATTCTCAACCAGAGTGATTTCACCATATTTGACAATGTCTGGTGACATCATTTTGACCTAAGAGAAGGTGGTATTGGCATCCAGAAGGTGAGACCAAGCATGTTACTAAATATTCTGCAATGAACAGGGCAGCAAGCACCCCCACAATGAAGAGTTATTGAGCTCTAAATGTCACTAATGATGAGGCTGAGAAACCCTGATCCACTTGGGTTGGTCTGGATAATTCTGCTTTAAAAAAAATCATATAAAATGAAGTGATAAAATACAGTTTTTAAGGCTTTGAGCTTTCTAATCAAATCCAAGATCCACGTCTGGGCTCTCCCTTTCTAGGCAGATGACCTCAGACAAGTTTCCAACCTGTTTATTGATCCAACCCTGTTTATTCACTTGTATCCTGGCTTTGGTAATAGTAATGACTTATCGCTGTATGTTTAAAGTGAAATTACGTAGGCAGAGTGCTGAGTACATTCGTGGCACATAGTAAGCCCTTTAGTAAAAGATAGTTATTGCTATTAGCTTCTCTACGTAGATGACGGTGGTAGCAGTCTAGGATGGAATTAGAGTCACAAGGCAGGCTGGATGGAAGGCACGTGGTGATTTCCTAGCTTCCTTCTCCTCATGCTTTCTGTGCAACTTTTGTTACTCACGGGAACCAGGGCTAGGGTAAAGCAAGTGAGGCTCTCATTCTGGATGCAAGTTGGTTTTTTTTAATCTTTTAGGTTTATTTACTTATTTTGAGAGAGAGAGAGAGAGAGAGAGAGAACGCACAAGTAGGGGAGGGGCAGAGAAAAGGAGAGACAGAATCCCAAGCAGGCTCCGCACCATCAGTGCAGAGCCCGGTTCAGGGCTCAAACTCACGAACCGCGAGATCATGACCCGAGCCGAGATCAAGAGTTGGATGCTTAATACTGTGCCACCTAGCCGCCCCTCTGGCTGCAAATATAAAGGTGCTTCCAAAAAACTTAGTTTAGATAAATATTTCAACGCAATATTAAAAAAAAAATCAAACTGGCAAATCACATCCCAGAGAATGGCAACCTGTTTTTGTAAATCAAGTTTTATTGGAAGTTCGCCACTCCATAACTTCCATCAAGCGTTTTTAAAGGGTTATTCTTTAAAATTTATTTTTTGTCCTTATTTACAGGGGAAGTGTTGCACCAAAATGACATTTGCAAGTGTGAGCAATTATAAACTACTGGTTTATATTCTCTGAAAGGGGTCAGCACCAGTTTGGCACCTGTGTTCCCTTTGGTGAGGACAATTGAATAAAAGTAACTGTGGCCCGGATGGACATTGTGGTTTCCAACATGGGTTCTCTCATTCACTAGTCTCTTGCTTCTTCTCCCCGCTTTTTTTCAATATTTATTTTTGAGAGAGAGAGACAGAGTGCAAGTGGGAGAGGGGCAGAGAGAGAGGGAGACATAGCATCCGAAGCAGACTCCAGGCTCTGAGCCGTCAGCACAGAGCCCAACGCGGGGCTCGAACCCACAGACTGTGAGGTCATGACCTGAGCTGAAGTCGGACGCTGAACCGACCGAGCCACCCAGGCACCCCTCTCTTACTTCTTTCTAATTCACAAAGTTTGTTCCAAAACTTTTGGAACTAAAAATATATTTTTAAAACTAGTGATTATTGAAGGGAAAGAGTCCAAGCCCTATTTTTTTTTCAATATCTGTGGCTATAAAAGTCAGAGGGAAAATCAGAATGAAGAAGAAGAAACGAGAAGTTAATAAATAATAGGAATGAAAACATCAGTTAATGAAATGGGAAAAAAAAGTTTTGTTCTTTGTGAAGACTGGACATAGGTTTTTATTGAGGTACAGAGAGCATACAAATAAATAATGGTAAGAGTTTCAAAGATCCTACAATTATGGTCGATATTATTTGTTTAATTAAAAATGTTTTAAAAATTTTATTTCTAAGTAATCTATACACCCAACGTGGGGCTCAAACTCATAACCCCAAGATCAAGAGTCACATGCTCTCCAACTGAGCCTGCTAGGCACACCCCTATGGTAGATATTTTTTAAACTGGAAGGGAATATACTGAGCAATTATAGGCCAAGTTGTCTATAAATTAAAATGACATTGATATTTTTCTCAAAAAAAATGTTGAATTGCTTAAGCTGACCCACAAAGAAAAAAAAATCTGAATAAAGCAGTAACCATTAAAGGAATTAATGTCATGGTCAAAGGTCTCCATCAAGTCCATGCGTATGGGACCTTTGTGGGCAGGTGCATGGGGTCTCATGCTTACAAGGGCCCTGTTCTTGGTTTAATGCTTTGCAAGCCACTATCTTGAAATTCTTAATTGTTTGTTTTTTTAACAAGGAACTCCTCATTTTCCTTGCATATTGGACCCTACAATGTATGTAGCCTATCCTGTCCACGTCTATATGGTTTCATAGGTGAGTTTTACAGGCCACTTTTAAGGTACTGACAATACAAAACCTTTCTGAAAAAAGGGGAAAGAAGGCAACTTACGCAGTTCATTTTAGAAGAGTAGTGTAATTTCATGAACTTCCAAGATCTCCTGATCAGTCACTTAGAAATTAAGGGATAAAATGTGATTTCATCAGCTCTGCCAGAACATGAATAACTACGTAGTCATTCATTACCTAAAGCGTTTGATTTTGACCTATACAATGGAATCGTCCTTTCCTCCGATGAAGTTGTTTTCTGATTTTTTGTTTTCTGGTCCCAACAAGGAACATGCAAGACAAGCTTATCCCAAGTTCATGCTGGGCCAGTTGATGAGTTAACTATTTTAAGCTCTTCCGGCACTTGTAGACTTTTAAAGCCTTAATATGAATTTTTTTCCAGGTCACTTGCTAGTGAACCTTGGAAGGATTTGGCAAGTTTACTTAATGGTTGTCCAAAGTCTGACTCAGCACCTTACTCCGGAAACTCTAAAGAGAAAAAAAAAAAAAAAAGGACTTAGTTTCAGGAATCTCATTAAAAACAAAACGGCAACATACTTGTTTTTTTCTACAGCTCTGATGTAACTACCACCATAACTCCAGAAGGCAGCCCTGAAGGAGTCTTTGTGGACTTGTGATGTTAATTGCTTGTTTTAATGAATAATCTGCTTCTGTTATTTAATGAAAACCAGAGTCCACTTCAGTGATGTCTCTTCTTGCTCATGTTTTCTTTCTTGTTTTCATGTATTCATTTCCAAGGAGAGGTGAGATAGCTCCTATGTGGGGCTTTCCTACCTGGAAATTATTTGAGAGCAATGATCTCTGACAATTTCCTGCAATGCAGGTATGTAAAAAAGAACCAATGAAGTCAGGCTTGAAAGGCGGGATGAGCTTGTCCCCTAGTGAATTACGGTGTGGAGAACAGAATTTCAAGGTGGCCATAAGGAACGACTCTTGTCATAGAACAGAATTCCTTTACCCTTAACAGGTATGCAGTTTAATAGATAAGGGTTTAATAGGTATTCGTTGGATAAATGAGTGCATGATGCTGGTTCTGTTAGGAATTATTAAGTTCCTTTTTGGACGTTCCTTTTTAATAGGAGAGCACCCTTGGTTCCTTGCCAGGCTTTCCAACATAGCTGCTTACTCATCAAAACCATTGGTTAGAAGCAAGTTACAGGGCTACCCATGCCCAAGTCAAAAATAGGTGATCACCACGAGGTGGGGACCCACAGGCCACCTGAGTTTCTGACCACCACAGTCAGATCTCCTGGGTTCATATCCTGGCCCTGTAGCACATCAGTTCCATCGAGCATCAGTACTCTCCAGGCCTCGGCTTCCTCAACTGTAAGATGGAAAATCTACTCATCTCTTCATCGCCGGGTCATTAAATTCCAGCAATCCCAAATTCCCAGCTACGCTTGTGCCGTTTTCATGATTGTTGCCTCATTTGTAGGCCTCATGAAATGTCATTCATTTACTATCATCCTCTCTTTAAAATTTAAATCGACTCATTGAAAAAGCAAATTTAATAATACTACTGGAAATATTAAGAGAACTAGTATTACTGTGATAAACACACAGATTATCGGTAATGAAAATGATTTGTCTGCCCACCTTCAAAATTCATCACATAACTTGTGAGGAGTATACCTGCACCCTTAATAAAAGCACTGGGGGGAAAAATCAATTTAATAGACTTAATACAGTGCCAACCAGACAGTGCTTATCAAAGGTTAGGTGTTCTTATTAAATATCTGTAGGCTTGGTATCCAGAATATTATTGTGTATAGGATGGATAAATCTCTAACACAGGGTGTGAAATTCTGTGAGCTAATCGTGATTCTCTTCCTGCTGTATCTGGACTCAACTTCCCAATTCTTCTCAGTTTTGTATTTCGGGCAGCCACCACCGACCTACTGGTTTTGGCCTCCGAGAGATGTCGCCCGGTGTCACAAAGTCTGGGCAAATGAAACAAGGAGCATTAACAATAAATGAGTTGAGGAAGGAAATCTCCTGATTTAAAAAAAAAAAAGCAAATGTAAATGAAAAACAATTATGAGGCACTCATCGTCCTTCAAGGCTGTGCCACCAACTCTTGGCTTTTGACTTCCGGATCTTTTTTTGCTCCTCCTCAGTTCACCTTCCTGCTCAGCATGTGCGGAAAGTATCTCACGCTCCTTTTCATTAAACCAAAACAAATCTGGAGGAAAAGTGTCCACGGTGCAAATCTTCTCATTAATTCTAAGGCATCGTGCTTGGGAGTTGATGCTACTCGGATGGCCTCAGGTGCAAGGCGTCCTGATGATTAAGAGTTCCACAAATATTTTTTTGCTGATAAAGGGAGGTTCTGCAGGACAGAACAATCATGGACAGCAATAAGTGATTATGTCATTTGGATCAACGTTCAATACAGGAGATTAGGGGAAGTCTAACATATTAGGCTGAACCATAAATGGAGCCTTGGCTCTCAGCCAGAGTTGTTCAACAGGTTTATATGAAATACTTGCTGATAGATTAATGGATTGACCCATTTGCAGGTGCTTTGAGCTCCACGAAGTATGAGGGAATGAGTAAGGCCCATGGAGTCAGGGAGATCAGGCTGAGTCTGTTTCCTGCCTACTGGGTTTTTCTTGAGCAAGATGTTTGACTTCTCCAAGTCTATTTAAAAAATGGGAAGATTCCCGGCTGCCCAGCAAGACCGGAGAAGAATAAGGCACAGGAAAGGACCCAGAACGCGCTCTGTAAATGTGAGTTGTTCTAATCGGATCTTTGGGCTTTTTAATATGTCAGTGAAGTCCAAGGAGATTCCCGAAAGACCAAGGGGAAAATGTAGGCGATTCCTAGGATGTGCAAAATGGAGTTAGGAAATGAGGTGTGGCGGGTAATACGGAGGAGGGCTGGCAGGTACGCTGGGGCCTGAAGCACACCCCTGCCTCTGGGGGAGGAGCCTGTCTGCTGATGGCCCTTGTGCGATTGCAGGAGCCCAAGATCAGGCCTCCCGTGCATATCCATGGAAGCTAGAAATCCAAAATCATATGTCAAATCTCACAAGGGTCCGACATAAGTAGATCTTAAGATACCTCCTGCTATGAGGCGCCTGGGGGGCTCAGTCGGTCGAGCGTCTTACTCTTTTTTTTTTTTATTTAAAAAAAATTTTTTTTTCAACGTTTATTTATTTTTGGGACAGAGAGAGACAGAGCATGAACGGGGGAGGGGCAGAGAGAGAGGGAGACACAGACTCGGAAGCAGGCTCCAGGCTCTGAGCCATCAGCCCAGAGCCCGACGCGGGGCTCGAACTCACGGACCGCGAGATCGTGACCTGAGCTGAAGTCGGACGCTTAACCGACTGCGCCACCCAGGCGCCCCGCGTCTTACTCTTGATTTCAGCTCAAGTCATGATCTCATGGTTGTGACTTCAAGCCCCATATCGGGCTCTGTGCTGACAGTTCAGAGCCCGGAGCCTGCTTCCGATTCTGTGTCTCCCTCTCTCTGCCCCTCCCCTGCTCGTGCTCTGTCTCTTCCTCTCTCTCTCTCAAAAATGAATAAGCATTAAAAAAATTTTTTTAAAGGTAAAGAGCAATACAAAGAATTTTCATATGCTTTTCACCCAGATCCCTCAAGCATTAGCATTTTACTACTTCTGTTTTTTTGTCCCACTCTCTCTCTCTCTCTTTACACACACACACACACACACACACACACACACTTGTGCACACAGAGGAACCTATCTGAAAAGGCTCCCACCAGCCAGATCTGGGACAATTTGAACATCAAAATAAATAATGATAGTGAAAAATTATACTTTATTTAAAAAGTCATAAGCTCACACATGTAAATAAACAAATGAAGAAGAAAAATTCTTCTGTATGTTAACTAACTGGAATTTAAATAAAAATTTAAAACAAAAAAAAGAAAAATTCTTCCTAACAAAATACCAATGAATAAAAGTAGATTATTCCAAGATCGATGGAATTAGAATAATCAGTATTTGGCAGCTCTGTCTGGACCAAATGGAATGTGGTTTCCAATATTTAGCACAAAAGCTCCCATGATTAGAGACTATTGGTCTGATGGAATAAACGGTATTTTTTTTTTATTGCTCTGAGAATTCTCCATCAGTTTCGTGAAAATACTGAACAGAAATAAACACCCCGTAGTACTAATTCCTTGCACTCCCAGTGTCCTAAGCCCTGCTCCATAAGGAGATAAAACTGACCGAATTTGTAGACGCTGTGGTTGTGTCCCATTTTTTCCATCTGGGTCCAGAACATTTTATTTGACGTGCTCTATAAGGAGAGCTTATAAGGGGAGCTGTTTCATTTTTGTTCCTTTGATCCGGAAATATGACTTTGGACACCATTACTGCTCTGTGCCATGCACTGGGCTAGGCACACGTCAAATTTTCCCTTAGAGGAACACTTCTGGATGAGGTGTGTTAGCCTCCGTTGAACAGCTGAGACTCACGGAGGTTAAGCAGATAACCCAAGTCACAGAGGTAGAAGATGGCACCTCTAGAATGGAAACCCAAGTGAGGCTAATAGCCTAAGTCCATGTTTCTCCTCCTACACCAACATGGAGTCTACAGGACATGGGACACAGAGGTGGTGCCTCAGAGGGGAGGCACCCTGAGGATTTAGGTTCTCGGATCAAGCAAGCAAGGCCAAAATTGCCTAGAGTTACCTTCACCTCCCTAAAACCATCCCCAACGTTATATTGTAAAGACAAAGTATCGTCTCTTATCCGTCCACACAGCTCGCATTCCCTCCAGGGCTGGAAGACATTTCTGCTCTCTTGGCTGGATACACCATGAAGTGGTTCGCTCATATCTACGGTCTAGGTCATGTGAAAATGTACATCCTTGACTCCTCAGGCCGCATACAGGCCCGGAAGACACTCACACTTTGAGATGTGTATGAGAAATGGGACAGGAGCTGGGTCTCCAGCTCCAACCAGCTCCTCGTGGAGTGAGGTTCTTGGAATCACTTGTGTCGCCTGCTCTCAGTCGGTCCTCCACCCTGAGCATGGGTGGTCAAGTTTGCATGGGCCGAATGCGTGCATGTGATGCAATTCTACTCGACCACCTGCGTATGAGTAGTTACTCCATCAATAATCTGCCCGTCAGGCGGTCAGTGCCAGTGTGTGGAATCTCCACCACACTGAGAGTCCCTTGATCTCTCAGTTCTCTCCTTCCTTCCTCCCTGTCTTCTCCTTCTCTCTTTTCTTCCCTCTTGCTCTCTCAGAAAATTATGTGGACACCACAAAGTGAGTGGACTGTCTTCTCCATGGTGACATGAGCTGGTTTCTTAGAAACATCCACTAGGCTTTTGCTCAAGCTAAAGAATTGAGCCGGTCTTAAGGGAGACAGAACAGGCACTGAATGGCATGCATGACTGGTGACAATCTTAATACGTCTGAGTTACATTTGCCCTGTGACCAGCACCATACTCCACACTGACCACCGGGCCTCAGGGAAGAGGTCTTATGACTTGGCATGAACCCCATCAACAGGATGAATCTGGGCTTCTGCGGCTACTCTGCGTGGACACCACTAAGAGCTAGAGAGGACATCCCCACGGTGCGGCCTGGGAGTTGTTCCCACAGATCAAACCAGCCATGCTGTAAGCTACAAGCCCAGAGCTCCCCAGAGGATCGGGAAGCTGGAACGTTCCCCAAGCTGCACTGCCTTCGGCTCCTTTTCCTACCCTGCTGCCCTCAGTCTCTCACAGTATCTTCTGGAATCACTTCCTTAATGAATCCCGATGCCAGGGCCAGCCTCTGGGGCATCTTAGTCATCAAGGAAGACTTCCTCTAGGAAGCTTGCGCTGATCTCTGACTGGTGCGTAGGAGAGGAGCAGGCAAAGAATGTGCCAGGAGGGAAGATGGTAGGAGGAGGGACCGCAGGTGCAAAACCCTGTGGGCCGATAGTGTTGAAGGAATCAAAGAAACTGGCAGAAGCCAGTGTGGAGGGGTCCAGAGGCATCTGGGTGTGGGCGATGTGGGCTGGGGCCCGTGGTTCAGAGAGGCCAAATATGCCAGGACACTGACGTCTGGCTTAAGAAATTGGATCCTTTCATAGAAGCAATGGAACGCCACAGAAGCAGGGATAAGACAAAATCGGGTTTGGGGTTTGAGAAGGCTAATACAGCCAGTGGACAAAGAACAGACTGGAGAGCAGCTGGGAGGGTCTGCACTCATCCGGAGGGAGGTGGTGGTTCAGACAGAACTAAATGGACTTGGGGCGCCTGGGTGGCTCGGCGGGTTGAGGGTCCGATTTCAGCTCAGGTCACGATCTCACGGTTTGTGAGTTCGAGCCTCGTGTCGATCTCTGTGCTGACAGCTCAGAGCCCGGAGCCTGCTTCGGATTCCATGTCTGCCTCTTCTCGCCCCCTCTCCCCACTTGTGCACTCTCTCTCTCTTTCAAAAATAAATAAACATTAAAAAAAGAGAACTAGATGGACTTGAAAAATATTTAAGCAGCAAAAAATGGAAAACTATTTTGCCATTCAAATGATTATCTTTCTGTAAAACTGTTATGGACAAGTCCAGCTGTTTATAAGAGTAGATTTTGTGATCCGGGGCTTGTAAAATGGACACACTGAGAAAATTTCCTAGTAAGACAACAGATGCAATGAAGAGGAAACATTTTTGGAATATTTGGAAACTTTTATTCTGATTTTCAGGGAGTTCAATGAAGATCTACAGATGAGATCTGATGACATGTGGATTTAGAATTCTACAAAATAATTTCACAGTAGGGAGAAAGCATACATCTATTTTAGTGATATGTACATAATCATTCAAATGGAATGATATAAAAGTACACTTCTGAAATATCCTAAAAATATAACCTAAAAAGAGAAACCTATCAAATATACAGAAACATATAGTATGTTTTTAGGAAACGTAGTAGTAAATATATATAAAAATAAACCATACGTACACATGTTTTTTCACAAAGTTTTGTAAGTATTGTATAAATCTCTATGCATTTTCCATTATGAAACTGTATTTTCTCAGGGAGTTGAAATCACATAACATGGCCGATACAGTAAATCTATAACATATACACATTTTACTACTGTTCCATTCTATAGAGGGGAAAATTAAGGCATGATAAGTCACTGAATATTTTTAAACTGTGGCTGGACTTTGGGAAACACTGTTCTAAACCACAGATCCTAAATCAAATACCATATATATTTTTAAAAATGACGTAAGCAAATTTCCATTACAGTACACACACATACACACACTTTAAAAAACTGCTGATTCACTTCTTAATGCCATAGAGGAAATCCATTACCTAAATAAAGAATTTCAGAATCCTCTCACAAAATGATGCCACAGTATGTCAGTAAGGCATTCTTAGATAAGAGGTTCTGACTTCATCAAAGTACTTCTTAAAATAGAGTTCTTCTCTAATTTCCCAAGAATGCTGCAATTTCAAAACAGGAAAAATGCAGTTTCACGGAGACCCGGTAACCTTAACATTTAGTTTTGCTGACGTGATAAACAAGTATTTTCCCCAATATCACGTTAAGCAGAGTTACAATAAATGGACTGTCATTATTAACCCCAAGCCCCAGACAATTTAGCTTAACATCATGAAACGTAAACTCACTCTCGAGAAGTAAAGATCCAAGCGGTGTGAATTTGGAAAGGTGGGGACAGAAACATGTCGTGACGTCTGCAGACTAACTGACAAATAAAGGCCCAGCCTCCCTGTCACGTCACGGTGAGATGCAAAAGAAAACAGGATCCTGAACAATTCTCTAAGCCAAGCCGGTGTGGACACGGGTTCGGGGTAAGCCAGCAGCATACCCTGTAGTGTCTTGTCTCCCAACACTCAGTCTGCTCTCCGGAGCCAGATACAATCTTATTAAATGCCATCGTCTACATAGTGCAGCTTCCGGAACAATTGTATCGAAGAATGAGTATAAGCATCTAGATCCGACTGTCCTTTGTGCACTGTTGCAGGCTCTAGCTTTTGCAGTTTGCTTTCCAGTAACGTAGAAGCCATAAGGACCATTCTTGCAAGAGGGTAAAAATCGCTGCTCTTGGTCATGGTAAAAAAAAAAAAAATTCTGGAAAGTAAAGTAAACCCCAATTATACATTAAAGGATTATAATTAAACGAGAGGAATTATTAGCGAAAAAATAAGTGTTCACACCAAAAATGCCAGGGGCTCGTGTCGAAGGTGTGTTTCTCTTATGATAAGTGTGCGTGCTGTCCTTGGGCGTTTCAAAATTAATCGAAAATTCCTTCGTTATCCTACTTGATTCCATTCTGTTGGGATGCTCAGAATGTGACAATTGTCTAATGCCAGACACCTGGGGGGAAATTTCATCTGCAAATGCATATTTCCCGCAATAATCCACCTGTCAGCAAACTCCCCTTCACTCGCAGTTAGCAAATTGCAGCCAGTTCTAGGTAAATCCCAGGAGAGGCTTTTGAGAGGGCAGAATGAGACTGAATAGTGGCATGTGATGCTAGAAAGCCTGATTTTGGAAATGTCATCTTTCCCCGGAAGATGAGAGTGGAGATTTTTGAAGCTCAGTGTGTATCACCTTAATAGTTAAAAATTCATTGTATTGTGCATTCGGGAAAAATAACTGAACTGAAACACTTATCATTTCATCAAGGAAATTATTGCCTGGGAAATAAGGCTAAAGTATACTATTAGGTCTGTGTTAATTTCAAGGAAACAATTAAGTAGTGATTAAATAAATAGTAGCTGGTACGTGCATATGGCCACAGTTGTGAAGGTGGTAAGAGAACACGTATACAGTTGGAAAAGGCAGTGAATGGTACAATGCAGAAAAAGTGTTACACTGTATTTAACACAGGGTAGTAAATATATACACTTACATTCCAGGGTCTGGAAATCAAAGCCCTGTGGTCAAATAAGCATACCACCTGCATTTATAAATAAAGTTTTATTGGAACAGTCTCGGTAGGCAGAATAATAGCCCTGGGACAATGGCTATGCTCTCATCTCCAGAACCTGTGAATGCATGGCAAAAGGAACTTGGCAGATGAGATTATGTGTATGGACCTTGAGACGGGAAGATTATTTTGTTTTATTAATTTTTTGATGTTTACTCATTTTTGAGAAACAGAGAGACACAGAGTGTGGGCGGGGGAGGGGCAGAGAGAGAAGGAGACAGAATCTGGAGCGGGCCCCAGGCTCTGAGCTGTCAGCACAGAACCCGATGTGGGGCTCGAACCCACAAACTGGGAGATCATGACCTGAGCTGAAGTCAGACACGCTTAACCGACTGAGCCACCCAGGCGCCCCTGGGAGAGGTTGCGGGGTGGGGGGGGGGTGGTGGAGATTATTCTGAATGACAGAAGGAGGAGAGACTGGAAGCCTGGAGAGGGACTTGGCCGCTCCGACTAGCTCTGAAAATGGAGGAAGAGGCCATGAGCCAAAGAAGGCAGGTGCCTCGGGAGCTGGGACCAGCTGCCCTCCGGCAGCAGCAATAACCTGCCAAAAACCCAAATTAGCAAGAGAATGGATTCTCCCCTGGAACCTCTAGAAAGGAATCTAGATAGCCCTGTTAGTACCTTGACTTTAGCCTGGTAAGAGCTGGGTCGGATTTCTGACCCACGAATCTGTTCAGCGAATACATTTATTATTTAACACAAGCGTTAGCAATTTGTATTTCATTTGTTTTAGTAATTTGTAACGGCAGCAATAGAAAACGAACACAGCAGCCACACCTGTTTGTTGATGAATCCTGCGAGGCTGCTTCCGAGCTACAAGGCAGAGGGTTAAGGGGACGTGGGGGAGGCCTCGTGGCCTGCAAAGCCTAAAATATCTGCCACCCGGCCCTTTACAGAAAAAGGTTGTCCACCCCTGCTATTCACACACGAAACCCGTAACGGCAGCTTGTCTTTACTGAGCACATAGTTGATGCTAGGATTTCGGCTCAGTTGAGTATTTAGTATCATATCAACTTTCTAGTGAGATACAATTTCGGTCCCCACCTTACAAATGAAAAGAAAATGGACACGGAAAGGTTCGAAAACTACTCAAGGTCACCCAGCAAATCAGTGGTGAGCAGGGATTCAAAGCCAAGTGTGGTTGACCTCTGAGCTCAGCTCACTCGTTGGTCGTCCACAGCACCCCAGATGCTCACCTGAGGCTCTTACCGCTGGCAGAAAGCTATGGGGAGCTCCCGGCTGGGTACCAGAATACCCAGGTGCAGCATCTCTACGGGCTTGTCGTCCGTGGCCACGATGTCGTATTTGCGGACGATCTGGAACACACATGCACAGAAAAGATAGCGCTACCCCTCTTCTCCTGGGTGGTGGAATAGCACAGAGCACAAATGCAGAAATCAGAGTGCAGGGGCTTCAGTCGGTTAACCATCCGACTTTGGCTCACAGCTTGTGAGTTCGAGCCCTGCGTCAGGCCCTGCACTGACAGCTCTGAGCCTGGAGCCTCCTTTCGGTTCTGTATCTCCCTCTCTCTCTGCCCCTCTCCTCTCAAAGATAAATAAACACAAGAAAGAAAGAAAGAAAGAAGAAAGGAGGAAGGAAGGAAGGAAGGAAGGAGGAAGGAAAGAAAGAAAGAAAGAAAGAAAGAAAAAAAGAAGGAAGGAAGGAAAGGAAGGAAGGAAAGAAAAAGAAAGAAGGAAGGAAAGAAGGAAAGAAGGAAAAGAAGGAAAGAAAGAAAGCAGAAAAAAGAAAGAAGGAAGGAAAGAAAAAGAAAGAAGGAAGGAAGGAAGGAAGGAAAGAAGGAAGGAAGAAGAAAGAAAGAAAGAAAGAAAGAAAGAAGAAAGAAAAAAGAAAGAAGGACAGGAAGGAAAGAAAGAAAAGGAAGGAAGGAAGAGAAGGAAGGAAGAAGAAGAAACGAAAGAAGAAGAAAGGAGGAAGAAGGAAGAGAAGAAAGAAAGAGAAAGAAAGAAAGAAGAAAGAAAGAAGAAGAAAGAAAGAAAGAAAGAAGAAAGAAAGAAAGGAAGGAACCAGAGTTTTACCCAGCACAGAGCCAAGCGGAGCTGGAGCTCAGCCAGTCGGCGACCGATGCACATTCTCTTCCCAACACCAAACGGAAGATGCGCAAAAGGATTAATCTTTTTCTTCTCCTGAAGCCACCGTTCGGGCCTAAACTGACTGGAATCTTTAAAATTTTCTTCATTGGATCCCAACACCTGGGTATTGAGCATCAACACTGTCTAAAAACACACAGAAACACAAAAGCACTTAAAAATCACTAGAAGAAAACATTTGAAGAGCAAAATTTACAGAAGTGGTCACCTTACAAATGTAAAAGCAACCCCCAAGTTTATAATATGGTGACTGGCAGGCCGTGTTTAGTACTAGAAATGTACCAGGCGATAAACCGGTAAAGAACTTTAAAATGTTGCATCACACTCTCACCAACCCCAGGGGGTACGTTCCATTATTATCCCCATTTTACAGATGAGAAAGCTGAGGCTCAGAGGTTATGTAACTCACTCAAGGCGATACTTGAATCTAGGTCTCTGAGTCCCCGAAACATTCATCTTAACACCGTACGATGCAACAGGTCAACTACATCCAAAAATATACATATTTCCAAAACGAATGCTCTCCCAGGACAGGTGTTTATGGAGATCTGATGAAGTGTGTCTTTCAAAGCTCTTTAAGAGCAAATGCTACTTACTCCTTTGGGTAAAGCATATTCACCCAGAACCGTAGCTTTGTCAAGAGTCCGGGTTGTAAATGGTACACTTGGGGTCAGCCTGAAAAAACAAAATTAAAGGCGTAAAGGTGAGCACAGACCCATTTCTAGATCAAGTGTCAAAGAAAATGCAGATTCTGGTTAAATCAATAATTCCTGCATAAGTTCGTACTCAAAAAGGGAGCGTGATCACAACTCTCGTAAAGTTCAGTCTCTTCCTTCCTGATATGTATACCTCCTGTTTGAACCCCTTGTTTTTATCGTGTTGGTTAACTCCCCAGTCACTGCTTAGTAGCTGTCAAAAGTGGTTTTCTGTTTCATTCTAGACTTCAAATGTGTGTTTTTTACGTGTCACGCTTCAGCTTGATTTGTCCTGGTGTTCTCCCATCTGCCCTTCCTGAAGCGAAAGCTGTTTGTTTCTAATGCTGACACGTTGTGAGTTTTGTTTTCCAGAAAGGGTGGAACCATAATTTTCACAGAACATTTTATACCAGAGGCTCAAAAACAAAGATGTGTCTTTGTCTTATCAAATAATAATACGGTTCCCTCGCTCAAACTCTTTTCATATCCTTCAATTATGCCCTGATCTTAATTAGTGCTTATAGCATTCATGAGATGATGATGATGATTATTATTATTATTACTGATTTAAAGGAGAGGACACTGACTTTCCCAAATTTTAGTAGAATTTGCCCAAATGATTTAGGAAATGAGTAATAGAAAAAGAATATGGTCATATGATCTGAAGGCTCTTTTTTTTTTGCAGTTTGACAAACGTTTCTGAATCAACTGTGGGTGCTGTCTGTGGGTGCGGAGACCCTGACTGTGTATTAAAGAGAACGGCTTCCTAGAATATTCTTCTTGGCTTCCCCATGTATTCTCACCTCATGGATTCTTTCAGGCAGGCTTTTAAATATGGCATATTCCTCAAATCCTCTGCCCGTGGCATCTGATTCTCAGACAATACACTCTGAATTTCTTTAAGAAGCTTTTGTTGCACACGGGGATTACGGGATAGATTGTAGAGAATCCACATTAAGCTGTTTGCCGTCTGAAAGCCAAAGGGACATAAACTTGTAAACTTGGGTTTCTGCAAATAAACTGCCTTAAAACCGTTATGAGCTGAATACAAGCTGATGCCTAGCACCTTGCTTTGCAAATGCATTCATGACGCCTTTTCACGTGTCCCTATCCGCTGTGCAGTAAACAATACAGGATGTGAAAATTCAGATTTGTTTTATAAACTATGCCAGTTAAGGATAGCAGCGGGAATCAAGATAGACTCCTTAAATAATCAGCTGCATTGGGACACCTAAAATATAGTTTGATTCAAAAACTGTTTGAACACAAATGAACGCTTGTAGAACTGGTGAAAGGAAAGCAGGCTGGTAGGACTGTATCCACATCAATTTCCGGGTTGCGATAAGGTTTTATTGTTGTAAGATGTTACCACTGGGGGAAAGTCAGTGAAGGGTCCAAGGGACTCCTCTCTATTTTTTCTTAGAACTGCATGTGAGGGGTGCCTGGGTGGCTCAGTTGGTTGAGCATCCGACTTCAGCTCACGTCATGATCTCGCGGGTTCGTGAGTTTGAGCCCCGCATAGGGCTCACTGCTGTGAGCCTGTCAGCACACAGCCTACCTCAGATCCTCTGTCCCCCTCTCTCTGCCCCTCCCCCATTTGCATTCTGCCCCCCCAATAAAACAAATATTACTTTAAAAAAAGAACTGCATGTGAATCTATGATTATGTCAAAATAAGGAAAACATTTAATTAAACATTTTTAAAATAGAAAATGGAGAGAAAACTTCAGTGGCGAGAGAGGGGTGGGGATCCTAGCAGCTTTGCTAATGAGTCTTTTTTTCTTTTTAATTTTACAGTGCAAATGCGCACGAAAAAATGCATTTCTGGAATTGAATCTGTGAAACCCAGAGTTTCAGCCACATGCACAGAACCCTTGCAGGAGGGGGCCAATAGCAAAATAAGAAATTCTAGCATCACGTTGAGTATTTCAAGGAACCAGCCACAGTTTCTGACACAGGCTCATGGTCCCTTAAGTGGAGTGTTATACTTCCTTTCCAAAGGCAACAAGAAGAGAAAAAATATGGGCAGAAATAGCCAGCATAGCTTTCAGCTTCATGATATTCACCACTGGTAGTCATATGTATTTGTTTTTAGGTCTTTATTTTATTTTTATTTTCTTACTTAACATAAGCCAAATATTCCTGTAAAAACGGTCATTGCAGACACGAAGATCTGCCAATTGCATGTGCCACTCACATAAATGAGCAAAGTGCGAGACGATTCGGAGCCAATGGTATTTACTATTTTGGGAAGAAGATGCCTCCAAGGCAAACCTTCTTCATGGGAAGACCGGTGGCCTCAGATGCAAACAAACCCTGGCGGGCATTATTACAAGAGTCCAATTTACAAAACAGGAAGAGGGCGTAGCCACCAAATTAGATACACTTTCAAATTTCTCTGATTTTCCAAAAGTGACTTCCAGAATTGCCAGGACGAAAAAGGAAACATTTAACCATATCAGCGGGTCCCTTACCGCAAGTACCAAATAGAGTTTCCAGAAGACAAATGATTGTAGCTTTCGCCAAAGCCTTGTAAGACAGCCGGGGCCTTTTTAGGTAACTGCAGGGGCTGAATCGAGGCGGGGGGGGGCCTGGGAGACCTCACAGGCCCTAAGTATCCCGGCCTGACCTCCGTGGAGGAGATGCGTCGCGTAGCTCATTTCCCTGCTTCCACTCTTCCTACGCTG
This sequence comes from Lynx canadensis, assembly GCF_007474595.2. NCBI lineage: Eukaryota > Metazoa > Chordata > Mammalia > Carnivora > Felidae > Lynx > Lynx canadensis. The sequence goes on along the minus strand of NC_044305.1, from coordinate 8,067,913 downwards.
AGTGCACCTTCCACCCCACCAGCCCGAGCCCTCTTTTCAAGACATAAATTCCATCAGGCTACTCCCCTGCTTATAATGCCCTGAGACGTTTCCATCACAGGTGTCATAAAATCTGAACGGTTTACTAAGGCTGCTGGCTAACACGGCCCCTGGACTTCTGCAATGTCAACTTGACCACATTTGCCAGGTCTCCAGCTCCAATGTTTTTGCTGCTCCAGACCCTTTGCACATGCTATTTCCTCTACCGGGAGGACTCTTCCCCCAGATCCTCCCATGGCCGGCTCCCTGCCACCATTTCCGTATCACTCCCCCAGAGAGGGTACCCTGCCCTCCCCTCCTATCCCCTTACTCTGATGGTTTCCTCCATATCTCCTACCACTATTTGATATGATCATATTTATTTATTTGTTTACGTGTGTTGGGTTGGTCTTCCCTGCTAGTGGTTAAGTTCCATGAAGGCCAAGACCTTTGTCTCTGGTTCATGGTGTTCCTTCAAGCACCTAGAACAGCGCCTGGCCCAGAGCGGGCACTTGGTTTCTGCGTCCTTTCATTGATTCACCAAGTATTTGTTGAGCACCTACTATATGCGAAGTGCTGTTCTACATCCTGGGAATATAGCAGGTCCAAAACCAAGTCATTGCCCTTGGAGCTCACATTCCAGTTGAACACAAAAGATAAAGGGTGAGGCTTTACTTCTACCCCTCCAAGGATCCTCTTAGGGTAAGTGACTCAGTATGAAAGTGAGCTGAAATGAATTTCCCCCTTTCAAAACCTTCTGGGGCATGAGGAGAAATTACAACTTTGCTGTTCCTCCTGAGGTAGAAACCCCTACGTTTTCTGTGGACAAGAGACACTAAAGAAACGGGAAACACGGAAAAGAAATGAAGCAGGACCCATTCTTCTTAGAGATTACAGGTGCATGAAACGTTGGATCACGAGGAATATTAATATGCATCCCGCCAGTGAGAGCTCAAAAAAACGGATCAAGGACAATCAAACCCACCCGGACATCTGTCAGTATGTGCATTTGGAGTCTGGCTGGATTTGGTACTCCCACGGCTATCAAGCACATGGGGACAGAATTTGGGCATTTAAAATTAGCTGTTTCATGCAAGGTGAAACCAAGTTTCCCCTGACTCACTCTTTTTAAGCTTTAAATCAGAAAAAGTAGGGGTGTCTGGGTGGCTCAGTCGGTTAAGTGTCTCGCCCTTGATTTCGGCTTGGGACGTGATCTCAGCTCAGGTTCATGAGTTCGACCCTCATGCCGGGCTCTGCGCTGATAGCCTGGAGGGCGCTTGGGATCTCCTGTCCCACTGTTTCTGCCCCCCTCCCTCCAAATAAATACATGAACTTTATAAAAAGAAAAAATATTGGACTGGTAGAGAGCATTGCAATATTTTTAAAGTAACCACCACAATCAGGCACTTTGGGGTAACATTCGCAACCTTCAAGAATACGTTCAGTTTTTTTTAAAAAATCTAGATTATCAAAGAATAAGAAAAAGAAAAACCTAGATGACCTATCTTGCTATGGTGTGGAATTTTACTGCTTCTGAATTCCCAGAGACCGTATGTATTTGTCACAGAACGCACGGATTTTCTCCGCTATAGAGCACATGAATTCACCTCCCGTCACAAGTTTAAGGACCAAGGCTGTGCACTGGGTCTCTCGCACCCTTTTGCTAGACTAGTGCTCAGTGAATCCCTGTGGAATGAGAGAGTCGAATGCCTCTTTAAAATGCATCACGAGAAGATTTTCTGGACCATTCAGCAAAGGAAAATCAAGCCCTTACCGTTTCTACTGCAGCCAGTTGGAGCTCTGTGACAGCCGCATACAGTTCTTTCCTGGAAAGCTGATTGTGGAGATAAATATCACAAAGGAAATCCTTGCTGGGCTGCTCAGAACAGTGCTCCAACCGGCTGTCGATGCAAGATTTGACTATTGGAGAAGAGAAGAGGGAAGGGAAGTGAGGTGAAGATTAGGATCGAGCGTGAGGGAACCCCAGCCGAAATCCCCCCACGACACCTTACAGGGCCTTTGCAGGGACACTGACAATGTGTCCAATGAGCTAATGTTGACTCATCGTTAAGTCGCCAAGAATTGATCAATGACCGCGTGAGCAGGGCTGGTCAAACCTTAAGATGCCCAAGAATCACCTGGGCATCTTCTTACAATGCAGATTTGGGAGCAGGGGTCTGGGGCGGGCCTGGAAATCTGCATTTCTAACAAGCTCCCAGGTGCTGCTACAACCGTTAGCCTACAGGTCACACAGTTTGAGTTTAAAAGCTTAGAGTGTGGAAGAGCCCATCATGAGACAGAGGTGGGACTCGGGTCCACTCTCGGAATCAGAACTCGTACCCAGGTCCAGGTGCCTAGCCACTTTGGTCACGAATGCAGGTCGTGGGACTTGAGCTCCCAAATCGGGGCCATAGAGGAGGAGAGAACCGTCCCCAGTGTAATCACACACACACACACACACACACACACACACACACACACACACTGCAGTGCCCGTGCATGCTGACGATAGTAGTAGAAACTTCTAACGTTTGTAAAGAACATTCTAGGCACACGTCTCTCTTCCTTCAGTCTACCGTGCCAGCCAAGCCAGGATAATAATAATGGTGAGGTTGGCAACAGTAACAAGGGCCGTAAGCGGTGCAGCAGTTAGAGTCTGGGCTGTGGGAGCCCTTCTCTCTGGCTTCACACCCTGGCCAGAAAGTTAGTTCTTCATGTCTCAGTTCTGTCACTCAGGGCTAATAGGAGGACCTACCTGATAGGGGTTTTGGTGACGATTCAATGAGGATATGTTTATGTGTGTGTATAAAATATACAGCATGGTATGATAGGATACGGGACCTCCTACTGGTACATACTGGTAAGCACAGAGATACTCATTGAACAATATTCGGCATCAATATTCCCCTCATAATGTAGCAGAAACAGCTCGGACCCACTGGGTATTGTGAGAAGCCAGGTCTTGACCGTATCTACATTAGACCTAGAAACGGTTGCAGTGAGGTAGGCATTGTTACTATTAGCCCATTTGAGACAAGACTACTGAGGAGGAAAGAGAGAGAGCACATGTGGTCAACCCACTACACCAGTGACAGAGTTGGGGTTTGAATCCACCTATCTGACTCCAAAGCTCCTGTTTTTAACTGCTTCGAGTTCCCAGAAACTGCAGAAAGCTGCCATGTGCCTTTTCCTCAGAATTTGTCTACACCGGGAAGATTCTAAACTCGTGACTGCAAAGCCCATAAGAATCAGGAGGAGCAAATTCCATCGGGATCATTCCAGACCTTCCAGAGACAGGGATGCCGGGTGTGTGTGGCCCCATTACCTGATCGGAAGATGGTGTCCCAGGCCCGCGTGTGGGCCTGCCAGACCTTGGTATTGAGGCTCTTGTGCAGCTCAACCGGGGTCACCATCATCCTCCCAAACATGCTCATCATCTGTGGGGAACGCAACGCCTTTTCATTCTGGATCCCCCTTGTCTCGAAGACAACCGCCTCACCGGAAGAGGAGCGTTCTCCACACCCCGCAGGAACTCAAAGACCCCACTCCCCCCCACCCCCCAGGCCTCTCCCACCAACTCTGGGGGTGGAACCCTCCCCTGGGCCCCATAGCACATTGAAAACAATTTTTGGGACGATTTGCCATTGGATGTGCCCCTCTCTCGAAAATAAATAAACATTAAAAAAAATTGATTCTATGACCTAAATATTTTACACAAGAAGGAAAAAGGAAAACCATCACTTTCTTATTGACTTCAATTTCCAATGATTTCCAAACTTCAGCCATTTCTATACCAGCTTCACAGTATCTCTATAACCCCCTGTGACCTAAGGATTCAAAAATTTTACATCTGAAAAACGTCAGACTCTTTTTGAAATAGGACTCCCACCAACTGACCTTCAACTGAAACACCTACTTAAACTTGCCTAAACCATGATGTAGCATGCTTCCCGGTTCATGACCATCCATGCCCATCCATCCATGAAAACACATAACACCTTGAAATTAACACTTGACTATTGTGACAAAATAACGTGTGTGTGCTACTCCTGGGGAAACACGACGTGTTTGTGAAATTCTGCAGATCAGGAAAATTGTGCTCCTCAAGGTGATGCTTACTGTTTTGATGGCCGTGATGAAGTTCAAAGCTTCATCTCCTGCATTCTCCTGAAGGAGTCCAAATCTCTTCTCATAGAGCACAAGGCAGATGCCTGTTATTTAAAAACAACCAACAGTCACACAATCGCAGCAATACTGGGGTCTCCAAGTAGCTGGCTACTGAAGGCATGATTCCGTCTTTTGTAAAAGTGAGGGCTTTTCAAAGAACAGAGGAAAGGTAGAAAGTCTGGGAGAAAGGGGCATGACGATACTTTTCCCACTTTCCAGAAGCTGTCTCCACGCCCCTGCAGAACCTCCTGGTCAGAAATGCTGCGGTGAAAACATAACCATTTTTATACACGAATGAATCTGTCCTTCAATGTCTGGCTTTTGTCAGAGTTTGTCCCGGATACCATGCATAGTAGTCATTGTTCACGGCCTACCCGTACTCATTCTCCCCCATTTCTTTCCTAAGAGAACCCCGATTTTATTTAGGGTGTCAACATATCAGTCCTCGGGCAACAATCTGGATTGATCTAAGACCCTGGTGTCAATCACGTTCCCTGACTTCCCGGGCTTCCGGTAGCAGCCTGAGAAGCCAACAGGCGTGGCCAAGGAGGCTTAAAGGAAATACTTTCACTTTCTTGCTAAAAGGAGCAAGTGCGTTTGGCTTAACTCTTCCCTCTTTCCTTCCTCTTTTTGCCTAGAAGGCAGAGGGGAGACCAGGAGAGGCAGTAGCCATTTTGCAACAGGCCAATAAGGATGGATGAACAAGGGGCGCCTGGGTGGCTCTGTCGGTTGAGCGTCCGACTTCGGCTCAGGTCATGATCTCACGGTCCGTGGGTTCGAGCCCCGCGTCGGGCTCTGGGCTGACAGCTCGGAGCCTGGAGCCTGCTTCCGATTCTGTGTCTCCCTCTCTCTCTGCCCCTCCCCTGCTCACCCTCTGTCTCTCTCTGTCTCAAAAATAAATTAAAAAAACATTAAAAAAAAAAAAAAGGATGGATGAACAAAAAGATAGAAAGGGTCCCCAGTGACATCAGTTGTGTGCCGGCCGTGGACTGCCTTCCTCGAGACTTCTCATAACGCTAGACAATAATTCTTAAACCACCATGGTCACATCTTCTTTGACTTGCAAAGACATGCATTTGATACTCCTTCATTTGGGTATTTCCAGTGGACAGTTTCCAAAATATACACTCCCTTTCCTCCTCTGTAATCATCCCTTCACTTTTTCCTGTCCTTGTCCCCTTAACACCTTCTGCGGGTTTCTTCTTTGCATGGCGTTTTCTAATGTGCTAACATAGTCGGGTGGGCTGTAGCTTTAAAGTAAGGCTCAGAGGCGCCTGGGTGGCTCAGTCGGTTGAGCATCCGACTTCGGCTCAGGTCATGATCTCACGGTTCGTGGGTTCGAGCCCCACGTCAGTCTCTGTGCGGACGGCTCAGAGCCCGGAGCCTGTTTCGGACTCTGTGTCTCCTTCTCTCTCTGCCCCTCCCCCACTCACGCTTTGTCTCACTCTGTTTCTCAAAAATAAATAAATGTAAACAAAAAAATTTAAAGTGAGGCTGAGCTGATGGGGGAGACAGGTCACGACAAAAGCCTCCCTCCTGGGGTGCCCTCTCCGATCCCTCACAGTAGCAGCCAGAGCGATCCTTCCAGCACATCAGCCCAAGCCCCCCTCTGCTAAAAACGCTTCGTAGAACATCACTTCCAGGAGCCCCCGTGCTCAAAACCGAATTCCCATCCCTGGTTCACAGGGGTCGGCTGCTGCCTTCCTCCCATCCTCTGCCCTCGCAGTGCCCCTCCCTTGCAGGACACGCTCCCGTCATTCTGAACGCCTTCCTGTTCTTTCTTTGCTCCTTCATTCACTTTCACCTGGTGAATTCCTACTCAGCTGCCAGGACTTAGCTGATACGGCACCAGGGCCATGACCAACCTCAGCTGATGCAGCCCTTCGGATTCTCCCACAGCCTTGAACTTCCTCGGTCAGGTGCCTGCCCACTCTATAAGAAGTGTTTCCTTGCCTCTCGCCCCTGGGCAGCTTCCTGGGCCAGGCAGACCCCTGCTTGCTATTCCCTGAGGGTTCCCTGAAGAAAGGGATCATCCCCAGCTTCTGTTTGGAACACTCCATGGCTCACCATCAGACTTGAACTGAAAGCCTGAGTTCTGGCTGAGACCTCCTCCGGCCCCTGGCTTGGTTCTCCTCAGCTCCTTCTTCCCTTCCCCCACCCACCCACCCACTCAGAGCCTCAGACGCATCGCCCATGCTTCCTCCTCAGGGGGATGTGCCCTGCCTGTCTCCACAGTCTGGAATAATCTTCCCACAGATGCCCTGTGGCTTGTTCTTTTAGGTGTCACCTCGACTGTCTCCTTAACCAAAGCAGACTTGCTTCCTCTAGGCACTACTGTTCTTTATCGCATACCTTACCCTTACCTCTTGGCAAAGTATATAATAAAGTGTGTTTACTTGTTGGTTGTCACCCCTACCAGACCCTAAGCTCCACGGGAGCCCGGTCATCGCCTGTTTTGTTCGCTGTTCTATCTCTAGGACCGAGCACGGTGCCGGGCACATAGCAGGTGTTCAATAAATATTTGTTGAATGACTGTACGAACAACCTATAGTGCAAAGCATAACTTAAGTGCCCGAAAGCACAAAAGACTGTGCAAGTGGCCCTTCTTTGTCAGCGACAGTATGTGGTTATAGAGGAACTATCCTCAGAGTCACATTTTAGCCTCAAAATCCCTTGGAAAATCAAATGAACAAGATGGCGAAGGCAACTTACTTTCGTTTTTTAAGTAGGCTTGGCGCCCAGTGCAGAGCCCAACGCAGGGCTTGAACTCACAACCCTGAGATCAAGAACTAAGTGGAGATTAAGAGTCAGCCGCCTAACCGCCTGGGCCACCCAGGTACCCTGACAAACTTACTTTCAAATGACCATTTGTTCAGTTCGCTGTATAAGCCTTCAATGCGGCCTCTCTCATCACAGAGCTCATCTATTCTACCCATAAAATCAGCCAAGACCTTAAAGGAAAGAAACCACAAAAGACACATTTCAGTCATTAAAGGAAAACAAAAGGTTAAAAGCTCAGTACGCTGACTTCGGGGTTTGCTACCTTGTATATTCACTGCTTATAACGTTATTCATTATGAAGCAACACTAATTGCATATTCTCCTGCGGGGGGCTCACCTCCTGCCCTAACAACCTCGTCCCGGGTTATTTTCTCAGCTTTTCCCGCAACCACCCAAAATCTTAGGTTTCAGCTCTTGATCTAAATTTAAGAAAAGGAAAACATTTCTTCTAATCGGAATGGGGAATCAACCAAGTTGTCACAACACCCCAAGCCCTATGAGGTTTGCTGCCTCCATACCTGGGCCAGCAAATATCTCCTTACTAGCTGGCGTCGTGTTAAGCGTTTTGAACTTGGGACCAGAAAAATCTGCAAATTCTAGACACAGCTCCTTTGCTAAATAGCTCTGTGACCTGGGCCATGTTATGTAAGAGCTCTAGATGCCAGTGGCCAAAATCAGGATTTTTTTAAAGTGTTTATTTATTCATTTCTGAGAAAGAGAGAGAGAGAGAGAACAAGAAGGGGAGGGGCAGAGAGAGAGAGAGGGGGGAACAGAGGATCCAAAGCAGGTTCTGCACTGACAGCAGAGAGCTCCATGTGGGGCTTGCACTCCCGAACCGTGAGATCATGACCTGAGCCCAAGCTGGACACTTAACAGACTGAGCCACCCAGGTACCCCCCAAATCAGGGTTTTTGATGGCTAAAGCCTCACATTTTACAAGGCTTGTATAGTACCAAGCAGTGCCTGAAGCGTGCTACGTAAGCGGATCCCCACAACTCTGTGAGGTAGGAAATACGATCTTCCTTCCATTTCCCGCAGAACAGACAAGAGAATGGGCTTCGAGTGAGGCTAAGGCACTCGCCCTTGGACACGTGGCTGCAAAGCGGCCATGCTGGGGCCTGGAACAAGGTATGTGTGAGTACAAAGCCCACCCACGGGCATTGTGAATTTGTCCACTTAGTGCACTAAAAAGTACTTTGCATTTGTTTCCCCCCCAAAATCCAGAAATTTCTCATCAACATATGGAATTTTCACCACTTAACCAAAAAATGATAATAATGATAAAATCTGGAGCCACTAGGTCCGCATCCCCATGTGACAGTCATTTGCTGGAATGGGGCAGCTGTCGCTCCTAGAAAGGGCATGCCCTATCCTGTTTGCAAAAATCCCTGCTGGGCCTTCCTAATACGTTTATATTCATTACCTGGTCCCTGAAACCTCCTGGGTTGGCACTCTTGCACCTATATGATCCTTTCCGGGTCCAAGTTCAGTTCCAAATAAACCCCCAAAGTGAACAGGAGTAAAGAGATTACTGTATGCTTAAATCCCTCCCTCTTTGGCCCTTGTTAACTAAAGGACAATGTCTAAATGCCTTATCGTGGTACAAAAACATTGTTAAGAGCTGCCCTCTGTCCAGCATCATTGCACAGACAGCCTCACCTCTGCTGCACTGAACGTACTATTTCCTGAACACATCATGTCATCTGACTATTTTCAGCAGGCTATTCTTTCTGCCTGAACGCCTTCCTACACTTGCTCTGGCTTGAAGACTCCTACTCATCCTGCAAAACCCAGCTTAAATGGCACGACCTAGGAATTTTATAAGCATTATCTCATTTAATCCTGCGAGGCCCAGTTTATAGAGTGGGAGAGTGAAGCTTAGGGAAGTTAAGGGTATAGTCAGTTTACAGGGCCAGAGGGTGGAGGGCTGGGGTTCAAATCCAAGACCGGAATCCCAGAGTCTCTGCTTGTAATCGTTCCCTCGCTGAGATGTTACTTTGCACAAGAGGGAAGGAAGGAGGAGTAAGGTTTTGGCGGAGAAGGAAGTAGACAGCGAGGAGTAAAGGGAGACCCCTGAACCATCCAAACCGCCTGTACTTTGTAGCTATGACTTAAAGTTCCACAGACATCTCTCCCTCCCCAGGAGGCCCAGGGAAGCTGCCCCCAGCCTGCCAACCTCATTGATTTTGTTGTCCAGCTTCATAATTTCCACTGGTTTCATTAGTTTCTTCTGGAAGGCACTCCGAACTCTCTGCCAGTCTTCTCCTTCCCTGGGAGAGAAGCAAAATTATACGTAGAGCAAATTGCAAAGAAAAGAAGGGAGCAGCAAAGGCACCTCCAGCGCTGGAATTGTGTGAACTAAATAATCAAATGAGCACTGAACTACCCAGAGAATATGCACATTGGAACACTGGGGGCTGGTTTCACAACGGGGTGAAAAAGCACCTCTCCTCTCCGCCTAAGATTACACCAGAAAGGGGAAGTCCAGATAATATGGGCTCGGGCCTTTTGAGGTGCCCTTGCGGGGGTTGATTTGGAAGGCCAGGTACCTCAATTCTCAGCAGTAAGAGTAGGTACCTGACCATTCCCTTCGCCAGCAACCCAGATCTGTTTGAGAACAACGTTGTCTTCTCTTAGTCACTGACTCGGGCTGAAGGTCACATTCCTGGGTGGCTCAGTCGCTTAAGCGACCCACTCTCGACTTCAGCTCAGGTCGTGATCTCATGGTTTGTGAGTTTGAGCCCGGCATCAGGCTCCATGCTGGCGGTGTGGAGTCTGCTTGGGATTCTCTCTCCCTCTCTCTCATTCTTATCATCCACCTTCTTCCCTCATCCCAGAGCAGACGGCACAGCCTCTGATGCACCACGCATAACTATGGCTTTTAATTCCAGTAAATATATTATCCTCCAAAATACAACTATTAGGGATTAAAAAAAAAAAAAAAAAAACAAACCCAAACGCGCTAACCTGTTAAATGCTAACAATTAAAAGCAGAGGAATCTCACCACGTTATGGCCTTTACTTACCTACAATGCAACCCTGATGCCCCTGAACCTCACCTTTCTGACTAGACCTGGGTCATAACCCCCCACTCCCCTCCAGAAAAAAAAAAAAAAAAGGTAACTGTCAAAAGCCAAAGAAGTCAATTTCTGGCGTTTGAGCTCAGAGAAGGGGACTACAGAGAACTGTAAGGGATAATTTTGTATAGAATAGGTTGGCCTGGCACGGTGACTTCACGACCTCGTCCGGCCCCAAAGTCTGAACCCCGCTATTTGTAGAACCCTTTGGGGCTTTCTTGGACGGAAAGGCATGGCCCTGCCCAGTTGCCAGAGACGACGCAGGTGTTGGGCGCGCAGCACAGTTGCGTGCAACCCGTTCTGATCCAGGCAGGAGTTGGAGGCTGCGCCTGGTGGGGGCTTTCGTTCCCCGCTGCGTAGGAAGGGGACCCTGCGGAGAACCCCCTCCCAGCTTCCAGCCGCCGCCCGGACTCACAGGACCAGCAGCCCGTAGCCCTCCCGGCGGTAGTCCCGATAGGCTTTCCAGGGCTTGATCTCCAGCCGCTGGGGGTACGCGCTCTCCGTGCGGTACAGCGCCTCCAGCAGGCACGGCGAGCCCAGGTGCACCGAGTCGAAGGAACCCAACTTCATGCGGAAAATCTTGCCGTATTTCCGGTGGTACTCGGCCTGCAGCGGAGGTCGGGGCCGGGTCAGCGCGCGTCCCCCTCCCAGAGCAGTCCCGGGAGCGCATCTCTCTCCTCCCGCCTCCCTCCTCCCGGGGCCCCCGCCGCTGCCGCGACGCCGGAGCGCCCCGTGCGCCCCGGCCGCGCGTCTCGCGGAGGGTTTGGGGCGCGGGGCAGAGAGGGGAGAGGGAATTGGGGCCCGACGAGGCATTTACCAGCGTGTCGTGCTGTTTCTTGAGCCCCCCTTTCCAGAGAATCTCCGGCAGGCTGCCCAGCAGCGGCCAGTTGGTGGGACCCGGCAGGGCGGCCGCGTCCTGCGCCTCGCCGCGTTCCATCACCGGGCAGAGGGGCACCTCCCGCGGCCGAGGGGGCGCGCACGCCGCAGACGTCACGGCTCTGGGGGGCTGCCCCGGGTGGCGCAGCTGTTGGAGGACGGCGGCAAGGGAGCGGCTCTTGCCGATGGGGGAGCTCATGGCAGCGGGGGACACCTGGCGCGTGGGAACGCGCGGGGACCGGGAAGCACGACTTTGTTAAAGAGGCGCGAGCGGGATCTGGTGGGGGGGGCTGACGATTCTGGGGGAGAAGGGCGAAGAGGGCCAGCAGGTGTGACCGCAGGGGGCGGCGGAGGAAAGGGGAGCAGAGAGGACCGCGGCAAGGATGCTCGGCGCTGCCGGGTGCGGCAGCCTCAGGGCGCGGGGACCCGCTGGAGGAGTGCCTCCGGGGGCCGGGTGTCTCTTGGAAGGGGAAAGAAAGGAAGGGATGTGGGTCCGCCTGTGGGGCTGCGAGGCTGACTTCCAGGTCCGGAGCCGCGGAGTGGAGGTGTCAATGAGGGCAGAGGGATGCTGCGCGGCGCCGCGCTGTCCTCCTGTCCCTCTCCACGCTCCATGCCCAGGGACCACGTATTTATGGACACGGGGCAGGCCCCGGGTAGCCAATCAGCAGGCTGGGTAGGGCGCAGTGGGCCCCGGCTGGCCTGGCCCGGAGGGACGCGGGACCCGGGGGGGTGGGGAGGGGGCGGAGGGCAGGGCTGGGGGTGGAAATAGGATGGAGTCAGCGAGGTGAGCGAGGGCGCCCGGGCCTCGGGTGGCGGGTACGTTGCTCCCCGGGCGGGAGCGCGGCCGACTCCGCCCGGAGTTCACCGGGTGTGCGCCCGGCGCGCCTCCCCGCCCTGACCCGGCGGGCAGGAGCCGGCAGTGGCGGCCGCGGCGGCAGCCCCGCGCTTGCACAATCGCGCTGCCGGGCGGGCGAGGTCTCCGAGGGCGGCCCCGGGGAGGCTGCCGGCGCCTTCAGGGGGGCCCCGGGGTCCGCGCGTCCTGGGAGCCGGGGCTTGCCAGCCTGGACCCAGCTCTCTCTGGAGGAAGGTTGGCTTTCTGCGCCTCCCGGCGTGGGGTGTTTGAGGCTTAGTGAGAGGGCATTTCAACCTTCGGGTCTTCGCCGGGGCGAGGAGAGCCAGCTGGGTTTGCAGGCTCCTCCCGCGGTTCTTCTGAACATTTAATGAATTACAATAGGTAAAGCGCACACAACAGAGCCTTGTCCGCAGTCAGTACTCAGCGTAGTCCTTGTTACCTCCTCTTGGGGCAGTTCTGAAATACGCGGTGAAAACGTGGCTTGCCCTCCAGGCCGGGTTACCTCTCCCAAGTCCATCGGCCCCGTCTCTTTTTGGACACCGACTACCCTGTGCAGAGATGCGCCCAGGCAGCGTTAAGTCGCGTTGCCCCACCTTCCCCACCCTCCCTTGCAAAGTGCACCCCAAGGAAGCAAGACACACACACACACACACACACACACACACACACACACATACACACACACACACACACACACACACACACACACTCTTTTTCGGGAGTCGTCCTAGCTGCCAGGGGTAGAACTTGTTCTACTCATTCAGGAAGAGAAGGTGAAGATTTTTGTTGAGTGTTTTAAAGTAATTCGTGTGCTGTCATTATGACCCAGCACCAACAACTACCGCCGGCCAGAGAAGTTTCCTCGCCAGGCTTTCCAGTCACGTGACTGGCTCTTTTCTGACCCGACTGTTCCGCAACCCCTTCCCTGGTGAGTTTATTGTAAACTTTCAGGTTTCTCGAAAACTTTTGCGGTCCACCTTGAGCTGGAACACTGCCATTTCAAATTTGTCCTGAGATGTTAATGATTGCTAATGTTAACAGTACCTATATTAATGTAAGGTGTTATGTTAATTATTATTTTAATTGTATTAATATAATGTATTATATCTACTATTATAGGATGTTAATATAACGTATCACATCTGCTTAACAGATATCCATTTATATATACATATTAGATAGTACATTTTATATATCACATACTATATAGATTATATCCTATATGTAATATATACATCTTATGTTACATAGCATACAAATGAAAGCTTTCTAGGGCTTATGATAAACCAGGCACTTAAGCTAGACATTTTACATAAGTTTCCCCATTTAGTTCAGTCCAATGACAAAAATAAATGAAGAAATAAAACCAGAGTTAAGCCCGATGTCACATGTGGCTCGTGTGGGATTCAGCCCCCCAGTTTTCTGATTCTGGCCCTTACGATATACACCCATCTACATCTTATATCACCTTTTCTTAAACCAAGAACATCTCAGAATATTGGAAATATTCTCTAAGTGGAAATACCACCAAAAGGGGGTAGGTGGGATCGGTTTGTGGGGGGCTACGTGATGCAATGTGGCTTTATGTGCTAATGGTAGTTGAAAAACTGAAGAAGGAGGAGGAGGAGGGGGAGGAGGTGGAGGAGAGGGAGGAGGAGAAGGAGGAGGAGGGGAAGGGGAAGAGGAAGAAGAATCCCAAATAGAAGATGAATTTAGTCTACTGTGTGTATCTTGTGTCTGGCAAGTGCTCGGCACATAGAGAATGGTCAATATATTTATTGACTGCTTAACTCTTCTCGTTAAGTCACATATTAAGTTATCCCCCCTCCTTATTTTTTCTTTGCTTCCCCTCCCTGCAGATGCACTCAAGAAGAAAGGGAAATAATTTCGTATTTTCTAGGTTTTCATATGAATCTAGCACTATGTTGCTTTATAAACTCCAAGTAGACACTTGGGCAGTGCAGGCAGTCCTTAGTGCCAACGATGGTCAGCAAGAGAATTCTTATTTCAGGAAAACTGGCTTCTCGTGTCCAGTGGAGAGAGTCCCCGGTAATTTGTACACCGGATTGCAGAGAGAAGAAGATTGGTTCTTGGAAACTTGCTTGACATAAACACACATCCCTCCTTGACAAGGCACAGCTAAATTCAAAATGACCAGTCCCAGAAACACTCTTCCTGACTGGGCCTCATCCCTAGCTTATTACGAAGCCTCTCTGAGTCATCCTGCCCGGGATCCTGCTGGGAATTACTAATGAGAGATGTTGTAGCATCTCATAAATGCCCACCCTCATTACGGAGACAGGTCCAGGCCCTCTGTCTTGTTCTGGGAAATCTTACCAAGTCCTGAATGGATAATTATACTCCAGCCCTCACACACCAAGCTACCACCACAGATGACAAAGTGTGTGTGTGTGTGTGTGTGTGTGTGTGCGCACGTGCATGTGTGTGAGCTTGTGTGGCGAGGGTGCGGTGGAAGAATCTTTGGAAGGACAATAGCTGCTTTCACTACTGAAAAACACAAAACTCTTTCAAATATATTAAGTGGTTATATAGTTTCATGCTTCAGAGTCTTTACTAAACTTGGTGTAGGCCCTAGATCTGTAGAGGACTTGCCTTCCACATCTGTAGAATAGATGGGGTTAGAATCAACCTCACAACCTGAGTAAAGCCTAAGCTTCATGGGAACAGCAATAATAATAATATTAGCCAATCTGGGGTTCGCTGTGAGAGTAGTGAGTACACAGTTCTCAGCACGGGAGAGCATTTAGTGGATATTACCTCATAGCATTCCTGTGTTACATGCCTTGGTTTTTGCAAACTACATACAAGAGGGGCAACGTATAACCTCTCAATGATTATACCTTGTGTCCAACTTAACATTGCAATTTCAACTTGGGAAACTGTATAATTGATTAAGCCAAAGGAATATTAGCAAAGAAATGCTGGTGAGTTCAAATCCCAGTTAGCCCGGTAGGCAGATAAACCAGGGGTAATGTACTTATCTTTGTAAGTTTAAGTACCTCCTCTCACGGTGGTGATAATGGTCTTACCCACCTAGTGGGGTTTTTCTGAGGCTGACAAAGCATTGGAAGTTCCTGGCATCTACTAAAGCTCTGAAATGTTTATCATTAAAGTGATGAAGTACACGAATTGGGCTCATAAGTAATCTCTAGTACATTCGTCTCAGAGTCCTCTGCCTAATTAGAGAAAAAATCTCCCTGCAATTACAGACATTGTCTCTTTGGTTTTGTCTCTCCTGGAGTATATGATCTAGTGGTGTTTACCATGGCCAGCACCCAATAAGCAAATAATAGGCAATTGATTATTGATTTTTTCCTCATTCTTTAGGGAAAGCAAAAGATCAGTATCAACGCATTTTTTGTTTTCTGAGAACTTGCTGGTAAATCCTGGAGGGCTTTATTTGTGTGTCATATAGGAAGCAATTCTGTATGACAAAAATAGTAATTTCAGTCTCCACAGATTGGATTGAAACCATGGCTCCATTACTCACAAGCCGTGGCCTTGGGCAAGTTACTTAATCTCTCTGGATCTAGTTTCCTCATTCAAAAATTGGGGGTTGCTATGCCTATCGGTCAGGAAGGTTAAGATTATACTTGGTTTTAAAACAATTTTAATGTTTTACTTTATTTTTGAGAGAGAGCGAGAGAGAGACAGAGTGTGATCAGGGGAGGGGCAGAGAGAGAGGGAGACACAGAATCCGAAGCAGGCTCCAGGCTCTGAGCTGTCAGCACAGAGCCTGACGCGGGGCTCGAACTCACAAACTGTGAGATCACGAGCTGAGCTGAAACTAAGAGTTGGATGCTTACGCTGACTGAGCCACCCAGGTGCTCCAAGGTGAATCCTCGAAATACCTTCCTGACACAATTAAACACTATCTTCCCAAACATTCATCTGGCCCCAAATATGCTTAATGATTTCCGAGTACAATTCAGTCCTGTTGGTAAGTTAAAGTTACATTATGGAAAAATGCATCCTAAATCCCCCAAGACGTGTTTACACAGAGAGAACTTCTTATTGAACTTTTTGAAAAAAAGTTTGCTTGTTTGTTTATTTACTTATTTATTTAGAGAATCCCAAGTAGGCTCGACACCCAGCAAGGAGCCCAACTCGAGGCTCAATCTCACGACTCTGAGATCATGACCTGAGCTGAAATCAAGAGTTGGACGCTTAACTGACTGAGTCCCATAGTTGGGGAGAACTTTTGAAAAGGTTCCTCATTAAAAGAGCTGTTCCATTGCGAAAGAGATGAAAAATACAATGTGTACACTCAAGCTCATGAATCATTCTCCTTGTACAACAAAGTATAGTTTATTGAGGAGCTCCTATGTGTGTGCCAGATGTTTTACTATCTCTACAAACATTGGCAAACTCTAAGGTAAGTGTTATTTTGCTTTTTATGTGAGAACGCTTGTTTCTTGGGGAGTTTAAGCTACACCTGAGTTTCATTCTATCCCTCCATGTATTGCCGAGTTGGTTTTTCATCTATAACATGGAAATAATAGTGGCTCTCTCTTTTATTCTCTTATATATATATAATATATATAATATAATTATTATATAGTATGTAATTATATAATATATAATATACATTATATATTATATTATTATATTAGATATCATATATAATAATATAATATATAATAATATAATATAAATAATAATATAATATAATATATTATTTTATTATATTATATATGTATATATATTATATAATTATATTATATATAAATATAATATATATTATATAATATATATAAATATAATATATGCATTATATTTCTCTCTATATATTAATATATAATTATTATTTATAATATTAATTATATATAATTAATTAATATACATTAATATATAATATATATTATATTTCTCTCTATATATTCTCTATTTATATATATATTTATATATATTATATTTATATATATATATTTTTTAATTTTTTTTTCAACATTTATTTATTTTTTCGGGGATAGAGAGAGACAGAGCATGAACGGGAGAGGGACAGAGAGAGAGGGAGACACAGAATCGGAAACAGGCTCCAGGCTCTGAGCCATCAGCCCAGAGCCCGACGCGGGGCTCGAACTCACGGACCGCGAGATCGTGACCTGGCTGAAGTCGGACGCTTAACCAACTGCGCCACCCAGGCGCCCCTATTATATTTATATTATATTTATATATATTATATTTATATATAGTATATATTATATTTAAAATATATTATATTATTATATAATATTATATAATATTAAATATATATTTATTTATATATTTATATAAATATAAATATATAATATTATATAATATTAAAATATATTATAATATATAATGGTATTATATAATTACAGTCTTGTAACTTGAATTCTAGCTTGCTTTAAGATGTCAGCTCCCTAAAGGCAGGAAGACTATCTGTCTTGTTTTCTGCTATATTCTTAGTACCTATATCTATGCTTGGATCAGTTTAGGTGCTCAATAAATGTCAAATAATATACTACAAGGTAGCAGAGATTAAACGTCTTATTTGTTATAGCTGTACTTGTTTGAATTGATTGATTTTACGGTTCTAGTGAAAAACAGTTCCTAGTAAATAATATGTTTCATTACAAATCTTATATATAAAGGAATATTTTATTTCATTTTTTTCTTTTTTTTCACATGTCTGAGAAAGTAGAAATCTGTACAAAGAAGATGTGCACTCTTTATTTTATTTCTTTTTTCTTAATTTTAAATGTCTGTTTTTGAGAGAGAGAGAGTGTGTGTGTGTGAGCAGGGGAGGGGCAGAGAGAGAGGGAGACACAGAAACTGCAGCAGGCTCCAGGCTCTGAGCTGTTGGCATAGAGTTCGACATGGGGCTCGAACTCACAAACGGTGAGATCATGACCTGAGCCAAAGTCAGACGCTTAACCGGCTGAGCCACCCAGGCGCCCCAGTGCACTCTTTAAAGTAATAACACATCTCCACATGAAAATGGAAAGAATTTATTAAATGAGTTAATATTATGAACAGTATTTGTTGCATAGCAAATAGTATTATCTGTTATTATCAATAACAGTTTTAGAAGGTGTAGGTATAACTATCAGATCTAGAGTGAAGCTGAGCTACCTATGATAAAATCCATTGATGTCGAAAAATCCCATTGGTGCTGTATATGTTTCATCACTGACTTTTCAAATTACATTGTCAGGGTGCCTGGGTGGCTAAGTCAATTACGTGTCTGACTCTTTTTTTTTTTATTTTTTTTATATATATATATATTTTTTTTTTAATTTTTTTTTTCAACGTTTATTTATTTTTGGGACAGAGAGAGAGCATGAACGGGGGAGGGGCAGAGAGAGAGGGAGACACAGAATCAGAAGCAGGCTCCAGGCTCTGAGCCATCAGCCCAGAGCCTGACTCGGGGCTCGAACTCACGGACCGCGAGATCGTGACCTGGCTGAAGTCGACGCTTAACCGACTGCGCCACCCAGGTGCCCTATTTTTTTTATATATTTTTTTAACGTTTATTTATTTTTGAGACAGAGAGAGACAGAACATGAACGGGGGAGGGGCAGAGAGAGAGAGGGAGACACAGAATCGGAAGCAGGCTCCAGGCTCTGAGCCATCAGCCCAGAGCCCGACGCGGGGCTCGAACTCACGGACCGCGAGATCGTGACCTGAGCTGAAGTCGAATGCTTAACCGACTGAGCCACCCAGGCGCCCCACGTGTCTGACGCTTGATGTCAGCACATGTCTTGATCTCAGAGTTATGTGTTCAAGCCCCGTGTTGGGCTCCACACTGGGTGTGAAGCCTACTTAAAATCAAATCAAAATACAATTACATCATCATTGCATTATCACTTTGATACCTATTCTATGTTTTTTTTTTTAATTTTCTTTGTAGTTTTTTTTTTCATACTATAACTTGGCTAATTCCATCGGGGTGAAGACTGGAGAAATCCCATGATAGAATTATTACTGCTCATTACTTTGGAAGCAAAGTCCATTTCGTTTTTTGCTCCCGTAAGTCGAGAACCTGCCTTGACGTTTCTTGTTGTGGCTGTTGACTTGTATGAAGCATCGTCGAGCTCTGATTGTGTTTTGCCAGAGCTTTAATAGGAACCAGCAGTGCAAACCTCCACAGGGGACAGGCACCTACAGGGAACCGGTGGAAAGTACCTCTGTGGTCTGGGTGAGTCAACTCCAGGACGAATGCAAATGGATAGCTGGTCGTTGTTCAGCATTCGTGAAGTGGGCCAAGTGAAACTATTCTGAAGCAAGAAAACTCCGGGAGAGTTCTTTTGTCCATTGGGAAAATAAAATTCAGCTAGCAGAGGACTTAAGCAGCCTTCGTATAGGAGCAGATGCCAAATAGCTCTCACAGTCCGGATCCTGTGACCTGATCTTCTGCTGCTGGAGAACCATACGCAAACCTCCTGCAGTCTGGTTCTTGTGCAAGGTCAAATGGTGGTGCTTCCGGCAACAAGGGGGAAGTCAATCGGAGTCTGATCCTATTGCAACTTGGACAGAATAATTTGAGATCTTGCATGTTTATGTGAACACTCACAGTTTACCCCAGAATCCATATTTTTCCAAGACCTCTAGGTGATTTGTATGAGTATTAAATTTGAGAAGCGTGCATATTATTATCCATTTTACAGGAAAACAGATGAAACTCAGGGTAAGTATTTTGTCTAAGTTAGAAAGCCTGTCTAACTCCAAAGTTACTCTGCTTTATTTACCGAGAATAAGTTTATTGTCCCTAAAAAAAATAAGTGTTTCCCCATGGGTGTGAATGCTTCCATGCAGGCACTTTTCCTTTTCTTTCTCTTTTCGTTTTCCCTTTCTTTCTATTCTTCCATTATTGCTTTTTCTTAAAGGTTTTTTTCTAATGTTTATTTATTTTTGAGAGAGAGAGAAAGAGAGTGAGTGAGGGTCAGAGAGAGAGGGAGACACAGAATCCAAAGTCGGCTCCAGGCTCTGAGCTGTCAGCACAGAGCCCAACGCGGGGTTCGAACCCATGAACCACATCATGACCTGAGCAGAAGTCGGACGCTTAACCGACTGAGCCACCCAGATGCCCCATTCTTCCATTATTGTTAATGAACGACTCTTTCTGTTCTTTTAAACGTTAGTGTTAGATGTGTGACAACTTCTTACCTTAAAGTATTGAAGGAGGGTTGTCTGGGTGGCTCAGTCAACTGGGCATCTGACTTCGGCTCAGGTCATGATCTCACCATTCATGTGTTCAAGCCCCACATCGGGGTCTGTGCTGACAGCTCAGAACTGGAGCCTGCTTCAGATTTCTTCTCTCCCTCTCTCTCTGCCCCTCCCCCACTCGCCTTCTGTGCCTCTCTCTCTCTCTCTCAAAAATAAATAAAAACATTAAAAAATAAAAGGCATTAAAGGAAAAGACAAAAAGCCCATGCTTCTTATTCCAGAAGTTACGTTTCTGCTCCACCAGCAGGAAAGCTGGGTGGCCGCATCCACACTGGGGAGCTCGAGTCAGACACTCCCTCAGAAGTGGAGTCCAAGGTGAAAAGCATCTGCCAGACAGCCTTCGTCTAAGGCCACTTAGGTGGCTACTCCAGGAAAACTCCAGCACACCGCTCGAGAGTTCTTTGGGATCTGACTGTCGTAACCTACTACAAAAGAAGTGATCATCAGAAAAGCTCTTCCCTACCAGCTAGAGACTTCAGAGAAAGTGGGTATTTCAATAGAGATCATCTCACAAGGATCGTGCGAAGAGACATACAGTGGCCTTCTCGGTGGACGGGTAAAATCATGAGGACCTCTAAAGGTCTCATATGGCAAGTTTAAGTGGCAACTTGTATCTCAAAGTCTCAGGACCTCACAGACCTACCATGATGTTAGAAACCCGGTCTTCTCCCTTTATGTGGGAAATCTGTCTCCATTGTGGAGCTACGGCCCCCCAGCTCATACACCTGCCCACACACTTATAGCTGTGGATCTGTACATGCCCCCGCAGTCACACCCTCCCACACACACACACATTGCGGGGGCACAACCTCTTCACAAGCACGCCTTCCAGCGCGTGAACAAGCACCCACAACACATACCCGTATGCACCCCCGCACAACCACACAACCCCCAGGCTTACACCCATGCATATGTGCTTATCCCTGGCACACCTCTGCCTCCACACACACACACACACACACACACACACACTCATACATACACACACACACACCTGCAGATTTAATAGCACTTGCTATTTTGAAGGTCTATGATGTCATTTTCCAACCCATTAAAATTTGTGTCAATGTTTATTTATTTTTGAGACGGAGAGAGACAGAGTATGAGTGGGGGAGGAGCAGAGAGAGAGGGAGACACAGAATCCGAAGCAGGGTCCAGGCTCTGAGCTGTCAGCACAGAGCCCGACGCGGGGCTAGAACTCATGGACCGTGAGATCATGACCTGAGCCGAAGTCAGACGCTTAACCGACTGAGCCACCCAGGTGCCCCCCCCCCAGCCCCTTTTTGTAATCACGTATGATCTTCAGTCCAAAAGATAATGGGTCTGTATTTCCAGAAAAACCCAAAACAGGAATTTTGAATTCTCCTAACACCTACCCTCAGTCCCTGCCCCAACTCAGAGGAAGAAGGCCTGGTATATCCTGTGGTCTGGCACTGAGCCCTCTACCCGAAGTCCTTGTCCCCACTGTGGTGTGGAGAGGCACAGCTTCCCTGAACCACGAAGGCTTCAACCAGGGGGAATCACCGTAACAACCTTTGGCTTATCTCCAAAGGGTACTTCCTCACACGGCCTGATGGAAGGTAGATACCCCATAAGGGATGTCAAAAGAATGCGTGAGATGGAATTTCTTGATAAGCCCCAGAGGGAGCATTCAGAATTTTTTCATTTTTGGCACACACCTATGTTTGTGGGGAAAAGGTGAGGGTAGCTATGAGCGATCCTTGCCATTTGAGCCACAGAGGGGTGAGGGAACCAATTACTGCACGAGGGCCCTCAAAGAACACGGCAGCCCTTAATTTTCTGCAAAAACTCCACCTGCTCACCCATCCCGCCAAATACATTGTCCACAGGGTGGTAGTTAAGGTTACAGTAAGAGAAACTTGGGTTTGAGGCATGACCTTGAACACGTGACATCCTCTCGCTGAGACTCGATTTCCATTTTCTGTAAATGGTGGTACTTACTTCATAGAATTGCTTTGCGGATTAAATAAGACAATGCAGATGAGGCATGTGACAAGTAGTCAATAAATATTGGCAAGGAAATGTCAGCTAAATTACTATTAATCGAAGCCACAGACAGGGGAATGTCTTAGTTCCAGTAGTAGTGCTTTCGGTGGATGTTTTGGGCAGGTTTATCTGTGGTGGAATATTGGGGCCAGGAAGCATTTTTTATATGTGTAATCCTATCTTCAGAAGCCTCCATCATGTGGGAACAAACAGAAGGTTCCTAAAGGGAAACTTTTGCCAGATACCTTGAAAAACACACACCCAGAAGGAACGTCATGGTCATCCAGTTAGTTGTAGGAGAAAAAGTCCCTGAGGTGTTACATTCTCAAGGATGCTGCAAGAAGGTGTGAGTGGATTTTTCTATGAACCTTAACAGGGATGGCCATTTTCCAGGTTTTCTCCATAATTCAACCCTGCATCTCTCGTGGTCCACCCTAACTTAAGGCCCCTTTCCCACTATAGAACTCTATTTCTGCCACTTCTGCATCTAGGGGGAATGGAAAATAAATATAGATGCATACGTAAGATGTTCGGTTGTGCCTTGTAAATGTGAATTTCCCTGCTCTCACCATTTCCGGGAATCACCACAAATCCTGAAGGTAAATACCACGTTGACTATCATTTTACAAATGAGGAAATGCAAGGTCAGAAATTGTGAGCGACCTTCCCAAGGTCCTGTGGTAAGCTTGTAGGAGAGCTGAAAATCAAAGCATGTCTTCATCCATACTCTTCCACGTTCTATCTTGAGAATAATCTGTTGCCCTACTTTTGATGATTATTGCATTTTCTTTAAATCTGGATGGCAAATATGCCATTCTGCCCAGCACGGGAGCCTAGAATATTTTGAGAAATCCTAAAATGGGGACATTTGCACCAACTACAGAAGCCGAAGGGGCTCCCGAAAGTCCCCCTTGAATGCAAACTGGTGTAGCAACTATGGAAAACAGTATGGGGGTTCCTCAAAAAAAATAGGATTACCATACGATTCAGTAATTCCACTGGGTATTTACCCAAAGGAAACATGAATTGGAAGAGATATATGCACCCCTATGTTTATTGCAGCATTATTTATAGTAGCCAAATATGGAAACCACTCAAGTGTCCATAAATAGATTAATGAACATAACAGAGGTGGTAGGTATATATTCAGTGGAATATTATTCAGCCATAAAAGGGAATGAGATCTTGCCATTTGCAACAACAGGGGTAGATCTAGAGGGTGTAATGGTAAGTGAAATAAGTTAGTGACAGAAAGACAAATACCATACGATTTCACTCACGTGTGGAATTTAAGAAACAAAACAAAGGAAGAAAGAATAAAAAAAAAATAATCAAGCAAAGGCCAGACTCTTTTCTTTGTTTTTTTTTTTAAGCTTATTTATTTATTTTTGACAGAAAGAGAGAGCAAGCAGGGAGAGGCAGAGAGAGGGAGAGGGAGAGAGAGAATCCCAAGCAGGCTCTGCACCTCAGCACGGAGCCCGATGTGGGGCTTGACCTCACACACGGTGAGATCACGACCTGAGCTGCAACCAGGAGTTGGAGGCTTAACCCACTGAGCCACCCAGGCGCCCCCAACAAGCAGACTCTTAAGCATAGAGAACAAACTGATGGTTACCAGAGGGCAGGGGGTGGGGGGATGGGTGAGACAGGTGGTGGGGAATAAGAACACACTTATCACGATGAGCGCGGAATTGTTGAACAAGAATCGCTCAATCGCTATATCATGCACCTGAAATTAATATGACACTGCACGTTAATTAGGGGGGAATGAAAAACAGAAAGCCCGCCTCCCAGCTCAACAAGTGGAGATCGTGTGACTAACCCCAGCCAATCGGATGCTCCGGCTGAGGGCTCCGAAGAAGAGCCTGCGGTCCTGATTGCTGGTCGGGTAGTGAGCGGCCCCCAGGGAATCAAATGTGCTCTGCCGGCCGTGCTGTGGCGGTCTCCCTGACTCCGAATCCAACCAGACTTTCCTTTTGCTGCAATTCGGGCCACAGCGTGGCTTGCTTAATCTCCCTCGAGGTCTGCCCTCTTGTCCAGATCTGCTTGTGCAGCTTTGCCATCCATTCCGTGGGCTCCGCAATATCCCATCGACAACTTCCTTTTCTGCTTTGGTTAGCCGTCACGGACGTCTGTTACTCAAACACAAGAAATCTGACCGACTGTGGCCACACGGTAAAGAAAAGAGGCCGTGTGCTTTGCAAATGTGGCAGGGGTGTCCTCCCTTCAACCTTGCAACGGTCCTGAGCAGCTGCCCGTTTCTGAGACTTGCCAAGCCCTGGCGGTAAACAGACTTTTCATAAAGACTCTTGGAATATCGGCATCTTTCTTTTTGAATCAATAAGAGAATTGTCCATTTTCTTTTCCAGGCTTAATGAATACAAACAGGGCTGGCGGGACGTCCTCAGTAAGGTTGGAAGCCGGGAGTCGTTCCTGGGATCCAGCTCACTGTCTGCCGTGCCCTTGCTGTCACCCGGCCCCTTCCTGCCCCAGCTCAATGGCCTAGTTAGTGCAGTGGGTAAAAGGGACTAATTTAAGTCAGACCAATGGAGTTTCAATCCAGCTCCCCTACTTCCTGGCTGTGCAACCTTGGGCAAATCACTCAGCATCTCTGTGTCTCAGTTTCTTAATCTACAAAATATGGATTATGAGACTACCTATCTCCTAACGCTGTTAAAACGATTCAAGGAGTTAATTCATGTCAAACACCTGGAATAATGTCTTGCCCCTTGTAAATCCAGGCAAATGTTAGCTCTTGAGGTATTTTCATCATATCTATTTTTTTCCCTTTTTTTAATGTTTATTCATTTTTTAAGAGACAGAGAGAGACCGAGCATGAGAGAGAGGGGGAGACACAGAATCTGAAGCAGGCTCCAGGCTCCGAGGTGTCAGCACAGAGCCCGACACGGGGCCCGAACTCACAAACCGTGAGACCGTGACCTGAGTCAAAGTCGGACACTTAACAGACTGAGCCACCCAGGTGCCCCATCATCATATCTAATACACACTTGTTCTTGTCCCCTTTCTCCTGTCAAGACCAGCTTTCAGAAAAGAATCTGGTATTGTGTATGGATCTCAGTCTGAATTTGTTTCTCTCAGTGGGATATCCTCAAGTGAAGCCCATTCTCTAACTGTGAATTTCCTGGTAAGAGAACTGGAGGTGTTTCTAGAAGTTCAGGGGATATTTTCAGGGACATAAGAGTCTGCACTCATAGAACTCAATGACAATTCCACCTATACACGGTCAAGGCTGCAAGTGAACGTACAGGAATTAAATTCAGACTCTGAAATATATCAGAAGACATATGTATGGAGGGGAATTGTTTTTTATCCTTGAGATAAATAAGCAATTGACAGAGTGAAACAAAAAGGCTCCCTGCCTGTTCTGAAGACTAATGATCAATGAGTCCATAGAGTTTCACCGTTAACAATGGTGACATTGATGAAACATTGTTTCATCCTGGGGAGTGTCACTTTTACTTACATAACACTTACAATCAGTTCATCTCACCAACATAAGTAAGTCTGTTAGCCTCATGCCCCGGCCTGTGAGTTGATTTCAAAACCATTCAATCTCAAATAAAGCCGCTCGTGTGTTTTGTTTTGTTTTTTTCCTACATGAAGTCCGAGTGACTCAGATATTTTGTTATTCAACAAGATGACTCCGCCATGACTCAGGCAACAGAGCTAGGAACATTTTCTGAGGTCTCAAGTCTGGAGCCCAAAAGAAAATGAGTTCTTTCCTAAACGACTTTTCTCTAAAATGAAAATGTGTGTGTGTCTTCTGGTCGTCAAAATCCTGGTTTGAATCTCAAAGGAGGAGAGTTGTGGTTGGAAGAGCGGACTTGGCCTCAGAGGCAGTTGGGCTCAAATCCCAGCCCCAGAACTGATCAGCCTTTGGAAAGCGATAGCATCTCTCCCAGCCTCTGCTTCCTCATCAGTGAAAAGGAGAATGTTACCAAATTCATGGGTAGTTGTATGGGTACCACTTAGCGGAGTGCCCAGCACATGCCAAGTAGGTAGTATAAGGGTCTGTTTTGCTTCCAGCTAGAACTTCATGGCACAAAAGGACATCACACTCAGATGGGGGAGCATGTCCTCACTTCTGTCGAAAACCGTGGTTGCAGGAGGGAAGAATTCTAACGGAAGTGGTATTGTCTCTGGCCCCATTTTACCCTTACTCTCTGGAAAGGTAGGTTGTGCCTTGGAATGGATTTCAAATGTGAGTTCACTAGCAAGGGTTGTCGGGTAGTCTGTTGCTTCAGTGGCCTGGGGTTTTATCGAATTGGAACAAGTTTAGCAGAACAACTTTTTGTGGGGAAATGTAGTTCTTTATTCTGTTCCGGCACCTTCTTTTTCCCCCCATGGTAAAGTCTTTGTTTTTCTGTTGTTGATCTTAGATGTAAGCCTCCTTGGTTTCACATCCTTCCTTGGCAAAATAAACAGTTGGTACCTCTCTGATGATACTGCTCCCCAGTCTGTATTTTAAAAAAATGTATTGGGATGTGAAATTCAAAGGATTGAGAACTATTCATATCATGATCAAGCAACTCTCCCTGTTATCCCAAGTATAGTATGCTTCTGTGTCCCTCTGCTATCTTAATACCTTCGGCCCAGGAGATACAAATAGAACATTTTTTTCTTTTTTTTGATCAGGAAAAATCAACCAGGATATTTTAATGAGGACAATGAATGAAGGCACAGAAGATCAAACCCAGTTTCTAAAGCGACTATCTCCTACTATTTTGTCACCCGTGAACTTTCAAGGAACTATCTTCCACTAACCCTTATAAAATCATGGTCTTTGCTGACTAATAATCTCATGAAAGATACCGAGAGGTTCGTGCCAGGCAGTGATGACAGATCCCAATGCAAACCTTCCCAGAATCATGACTCAGGGAAGCCCACGTGAAAGGTAAAAAAGTGAGAGTGAAAAATGGTTTCTCTCCCTTACCGCACAGGCCTGGCCCCTTGGCAGCCATGATCGTATATGACAATGGATTCTGGCCATACCTTCTGGAGTGACAATGGATTCAAATGGGCCACTTGGATCTTACTCTGAAGCATTTCATCGATTTGGGATTTGGGAAACAGCACGCTCGTTAGTGCGAACTGGTCTCTTGATCAGAAGTTATGGAGAGACCACCCATTATTCCCCACCCCTCTGTCACTGAATCAGTAGAGGAAGAAAATTTTCAGAGATAAAGAAGGTTGTAGCAGCTGAGCTGAGCGGAGAAAAGGAGGGAGGGTCCTGATGGTTTACTAGTTCCCATTTGCAGGCCTCTCTTGAGGCCCGGTGTGGATGGACCTTTTGGAGTTGCGGGTGGAAATTTAATTTAGATTCTTTCAGTTATAAGCAACAGAAACTGGTGCCGACTATCCTAACCAGTAAGAGAATTTATCTGGCATATGACAGAGGCTTGCCAAAGCGTTGCAAGGTGAGGATGTGAAAGGTTTCCAAAAGAAGCCCACCGCTAGAGGATTGTCAGCACCGAGGCTGCAGGACAAGGAGACCGGGAGCGGCATTCAGCAGGTATCATTGGAACACCAGCAGGATATTTGATCAGCATTTTCGCTTGCAGGTTCTGAAGACTCAAAGCGCTTGGACATTTTTATTGCTCAAATAGCTGGGTGAATCACACGTTCCGGTGACCCTCTCGGGCATCTGGATTTGAGACTCAGGATTGTTCACAAAAGTCACCTTGGCTCCCATTCAGAATAAACCGTGTTCTGCAGATGGGTACCGGTGAATGCCGCAAATTTCACGTCCTCTGAATATACTCCGAACTTCTTAGGGAGCCAAGACAAGAGGAAATCATTAAATGGGGCGGGTTTCAAATGAGTAAGCATTTCACTTTCAAACGATCGCAGCAACACTTCCTTGTTTTGTTCTAGGGAACTCGAAACTTTTGAGACTGAATTGTTTTGCTCAGGAGAACAATGTTATCTCAGTGTGCGTGTATCTCCTTTCTGATCTGAGAAGTACTGGGCTTGGGGCTCCAGGTGGATAACGTTTGTATCAGCAAATGCTCATTACGTGATCATCGATTTTGGACAAGGACAGAATTGATAGGGAAAGAATTAAAGCGTTAGCAGCTCATCCCAGGCAGTTAGGACATGCAACAAATTTAAAATAAGCCAACAAAAACCATCTGCAATCATATGACCCAGGAAAAAACAAACAGTAGAATTGTTTTAGAAAGAAAACTTTTAGGGGCCCCTAGGTGGACAAGTCGGTTGAGTGTCCGACTTCGGCTCAGGTCATGATCTCACAGTTTCTGGGTTTGAGCCCCACTTTGGGCTCTGTGCTGGCAGCTCGGAGCCTGGAGCCTGCTTCCGATTCTGTGTCTCCTCTTCTCTCTGCCCCTACCCTTGCTCATGCTCTGTCTCTCAATAATAAATAAACGTTTTAAAAAATTTTATTGAACTGTAATATACATACAAAAAAGGAGTCACTTTTGAAATTAAAAAAAAGTATCTGTTACTTTTTTTTATAGATTCTTTTTTTTTAATGTTTATTTATTTTTGAGAGAGAGAGAGAGAGCATGAGAGACAGAATCTGAAGCTAGGCTCCAGGCTCTGAGCTGTCAGCACAGAGCCCGACGCGGGGCTCGAACCCACGAACGGTGATCATGACCTGAGCTGAAGTCGGACGCTTAACTGACTGAGCCCCCCAGGCACCCCAAAAGTATCTATTACTTAATCAGGGACTGTATCCAATGTGGAAAACTTGAACATGAAGCATCCTACTTTTACGTATGAATTAGAGATCTTTAAAATGAAATGTACCTTCAGATTCATTTTTTTTTTTCCTTTTCTTACACTTGAAATAGAACTGCCCATAGCCTTTTCAGCAGGTGGAGATGCCTCCTTCAGGATTAAGATCTTCGCAGGATTCCTAAAATTTTTAGTCCTTAGTTTACTGAACCCATCACAACATAAGCTACAGTGAAAGTGCCTGCAGCTGAGAATATAAGAGTGATTCATATAACCCAGTGAAAAGAAACACAAATTCCTGTAATGTAAACCGCGTTACCCATGGCAAGGCGAGTCCCGGAAATCCCCTACCAGGAGCACTAAGAACACCTGAGTCACCAACTCCTGAGTGTGTCCTAACTGCACCCGAGCCCCCTTCATGCTTCCCATAGTGGCACCTGCCCTCATTCCCCAACTTAGGAGAACTCGCATGGCTTATGCTGGATCTGGCAGCTTTCTTCCCCTATGCAGATGTTGGTGTTTGGCAAGCTTTAGAGGCTGCAGAGATGTTCTCTGAAAACACTTGCAAGGAATACCTTAAAGATTAGCAAGTGAGTACTATGGATTTCAGCAGTCCCGGACTCAAAACGCTTCACAGACTGTGCAGATAGGGTAGCTGTGTTAAGCAGTCAGGTATGAGAGCCGTAGGGAGTGTGGGAAGGCCACCGGGGTCGTAGATCACTTAGCAGTTAGGGTCTAAATGAGATTATAAATCGACTGTGACTAATAATTAAACTGATATTTGACAATCCCCAGGAAGCTGGCCCTCGGGACAAATGTCTTTCCCGGAGACACACCTGACGTCCCTCAACGTAGCCAGACCACCCCCTCTGCCCTGGAATATATCACTGGTTCTTCAGGTGAGCTCCCGGGGTTTAGGGAGGAGGTCGCATGAAAAATTCTTTAATATAGAATGAAACTCACTCTAGCAGGTGCTCAGGCTGTGAGGGAGACCGAGCGAGGGAAGAGCAGGAATCCCAGCCTAGACTCTTCCCGAGGACAAATGCTGGATGTGTCTTGTTTGCCAACATACGCCTGAAACTTAGCACAATGACTGACACACAGATGACATTCGGGGCTCCTTGCTCAGAAGGACCCCACGCTTGGTCTAATGCTCTGCTGTTGCCCTACAGAAATTCTTAATGATACTCGAACAATTCCTCCTCCCCACCATTTTCATTTTGCGCTACGACCTGCAAATTATGTGCCTGCTCCTGGTAACTTCGATAAATAACATGCTGAATGAATGAATGAATGAGTGAGTGAATAAGGGCAGGTCCCTCTTTCCTCGCCTCTTTAAATTCTGGATGGAGGTGGAAAAAAAATAAGTTTTTTCTTCACTCGATCTAAAATTCACCTCCCTCGTTTTAATTTGTCAGATCGAGACTGATCTCTTCCATCGATAAATGACAATGGGGGCCATTCATTCATTTCAGGGGAAAGTCCTCCTCTACCTACACACAACTGGTCTGACCCTGTTCTGCAACAGAACCATTTCCTAAGAATTGGATTCAGGAAACTCCCAAAGGGGATTACTTAGTCTTAAGTAAGAGTGATGGGAGACATCAATATTTGAGTCCTGGTTGGACTCCACAGGAATCAGCCCTGCTCTTTTCCAAGTTCATTAAAAAAAAAAAAAAAATAGTGGAGGGGCACCTGAGTGGCTCAGTCAGTTGAGCATCCAACTGCAAGTCATGATCTTGCAGTTCGTGAGTTCGAGTCCCACATCAGGCTGGCTGCTGTCCGTGCAGAGCCCGCTTCCTTTCCTCGCTTCCTCTCTCTCTGCTCCCCCTTGCTTGCGCTCTCTCTCAAAAATATATAAAACATTAAGGGGCGCCTGGGTGGCGCAGTCGGTTAAGCGTCTGACTTCAGCCAGGTCACGATCTCGCGGTCCGTGAGTTCGAGCCCCGCGTCGGGCTCTGGGCTGATGGCTCGGAGCCTGGAGCCTGTTTCCGATTCTGTGTCTCCCTCTCTCTGCCCCTCCCCCGTTCATGCTCTGTCTCTCTCTGTCCCAAAAATAAATAAAAAACGTTGAAAAAAATATATATATAAAACATTAAAAAATGGTGGAGTTCAATCTTAGAGGGGAAATCTGTTCTACCGATAACTGATCTATAATGGTGTTGTGTATCTTTAAGGCCTTGTCTTATATCCCCGCCTTGACCTATCTTTCCACACTGGCCATTGGCCTCACCAACAGCTGTGCAAAGAGCCCCTTACTCATCTCTGCCTTGCCTCTAGAGGATTTTCTGCTGGCTGCAGGTAGCTTCCGCAACCCTTCTGGTACCAGAACAAAGTGCAAGAAAGTTAACACCCCAGGGCAACCCTCGACCAAACCAGAAAGGGTAGGTAAGTGCTATTTCTGTGGTGAGAACAATTCTATGATATGTGGTGCAAGGTGCCCTGAAGGGTTCCCAGGAAGGGTAAGTCCAGTTGGCCATGGGGTAACTAGCTCAGTAAACAGCCCTTGGAACAGCTTCCTGGCCCAGCCTTTTTCACTTTCCCCAGCCCCCTCCCTACCCCCTGTTCCAGTTCTCCAGAGTCACTTCCCAATATTGACTCCCTGTGGCAAGCCTTTGTCTCAGGCTCTGTTCAGACATTGCTGTTGCTAGAACATGTCAGCTAATACTCTTTTGGTTATAAATCACAGAAAATTAAGGCAAGTCCCATTAGGCACATAAAGAATTGACTCATGTCACTGAGAAGTTCAGGAGGAGAGCTAGCCGAGCTTAGTGGGACCAGGGCAACACTTGAGAAATCAAGTCTTATTTTATCTCTCTCCATTCCTCGGCCGCACTTGTGTGTTGGCTCCATTTTTCAGATGAGTTCACTCTTTATAAGGCAAGATGCTGGCCACTGTTCTAGAATTTACATTCCTATAGTTTCACAGCCAGCAGGGAGAGATGTCTTCTGGTGCCCATGCTAATCAGAAGCCCTGGCTCTGATTGGCCTAAATTTGGTCATATGCTGATTGCTGAACAATCACGCGGCCACAATTTGCTGATTGGCTGAAGCCTGTTCTTATGCTCTACGCCTAGGACAGTGTTAGAGCCCATCCAGATCACATGGACTGATTGGGAGTATATTAGTCTGGGTTCTCCAGAGAAACAGAACCAGTAGAATGTGGATGGATAGATAGATAAATAGATAGATAGAGGATAGATAGAAAGATGGATGGAAAGATAGATAGAAAGTTAGAAAGATGGGGCGCCTGGGTGGCTCAGTCGGTTGAGTGTCCGACTTCGGCTCAGGTCGTGATCTCGCGGTCCGTGAGTTTGAGCCCCGTGTCGGGCTCTGTGCTGACAGCTCAGAGCCTGGAGCCTGCTTCTGATTCTGTGTCTCCCTCTCTCTCTCTGACCCTCCCCCATTCATGCTCTGTCTCTCTCTGTCTCAAAAATAAATAAAGGTTAAAAAAATTTTTTTTGAAAGAAAGAAAGATAATTATCAAAAAGTGGTTTATGTGATTATGGAGATAAATCCCAAGATCCACAGTTGGCATGCCGGAAACCCAGGAGAGCTGATGTGTCAGTTCAAGGCTGAAAACTGGAAAGGACCAGTGTCCCAGCTCAGTAGGCAGGCAGGAGGAGTTCACTCTTACGCCATCTTTTTGTTCTATTCAGATCTTCTATTGATTGGATGAGGCCAACCCATGTTAGGAAGGGCTTTACTCTGTCTATGGTTCACATATTAATTTCAGTCAAAAACATTTACAGACACACAAGGTAATGTTTGGCCAAATGTCTCTGCAAGTTGCATGTTAAAGTGACCACTGGAGGGAGTTAGAGGAAGATCTCTAAACCAAAATCAGCACCATTGCCAGAAGGGGAAATGCATGTGGGGGGAGCAAATGCCATGTATTTAGGAAGAGTAGTTCTTCTTGGACAGATAATCAAATGGTGTGTGTGTGTGTGTGTGTGTGTGTGTGTGTGTATTTGATAATATAATATATAATATATTTGATAATATAAAATATATAAATATAAAATATATTTGATAATATATATAAATATAATATATATTTGATAATTATCTACCTATATATAAAACATATAAGTATATGTCTCCATATATCTATATATCTCTGTTTAATACCGAGTTAATGATAAAAAATTATATTTAGGTATAGTTTCTTATACCTAATTATACCTTCAAAATATACCTTCAAAAATTATACCTTCAAAATAATTTCTTATAACAAACATTTACAGATTAAATGAATGCTACTTCTCATAGCAACCATGTTTTATAAGATTTGTGCTCATCATGTTAAAGATTGAGTTTATAGAAATTTTTAAAAATTGTAGTTAACTATTTAATACTTCAGGGAGCTTCTTATTCCTCCTCAGAGACTTAGGACAATAATGTCAAGAACTTATTTCAATATAAATCCTTTGCTTCTGACGATTGAGATCCTGCGATTAGGAGAATGTGAGAATTATCTTTGGTTAGCTTAATACTAATTTCTACCTGACTAAACATTAATCCATATTCACTTTTTAAAATTTAGAAAATACAGAAAAGTATAAACATGGAAGTAAAAAGTTATATTTAATTCCTGATACCTCCTATATAAAATCACTGTTACATATTGACATTTTTACATATTTCCTTCCTATACGTTTCTAAGTGTCTGTCTCATAGAAATGATTTTTAAAAACAAAATTGGAATTGTAATTTTGCATCTGACCTGTTTTTCCATGTTTCCCTCTGCTGTTACTTTTTAGGATGGGCGTTGTGACACGTGCATATTGCGGTGAGTATCCTATGGGCCACTTAAACTGGTCTCTTTTGCCAAACCCTTAAGAGTAGTTGAAATGCTTCATTTTTATAAGCACCGCTTTCCTACGCACTCTTGGAATAGTCTATTTCTGCTTTTAGACCTATGTTCTCAGAATAGGTGGCCAGAAGTAGAATTATTCCTAAACAATAAAAATGGCGTTTCATTTTATTTAACTGCTCTCTACACATGTCTCAGCATTCACTTCTCTCCTAGTGGCAGTGAGTGAGCGTGGGGCAGAGGCTGCTTTTTATTCCCCCTCTTTGGCCTCAGTGCCCGCCAAGTATTTTGCTCAAGGAGAGACCCCAGAAGCGTTAGGAGTTGACAACACTGATTCCCATGACGTCTTCAATCTTGTCCTTTGCTCGTCAGCAAAACGGAGTCAGGTTTCTTGCCAAGACTCATCCTGATGCCTCTGAGGCTCTCCCAGTCCCAGGCAGTGGCCACTTCTCGCCAGTGTCCCTTCTCTCTTCCTCCATCAGTTTCTGTTTCCATGTGGGGCCCTCCCAGGTGACTAGCATTCTATAGCTGTGGTTTGTGATGGTTCTGGTGCTGGCTTCAGCTGATGGCTCTTCATTAAATGTGCTTTACAAAATAAAAAGCATTGAAAATCAGCTCAGCGTCCTTATGTTGGCATTGCGTGTGCTGTGGCCATGTAGCAAGTGGATTTTTTTTTCTTCAGCTGTCTGTGCTGAGCACAGGGATCCTGCAACATTTTTCTTTCCATCTCCTGATCATCTCAGCTGAATTTACCATGGCTAAAGGGTAACTTTCTTTTAAAAGTCACATCTCTTCGGGGTTCTTTGTGTCAAACACCAGAACTCCCTATAGATAGATATAGCACAAGAATTTGAAATAGGACGTTGAAATGTGGACAGACCCTTTGTGAGGTGGCCAGGGATCCACAGAGGACGCAAAAGAGCCAGGGATGCCATTGAGATGACCTTGCCAGGCTGCTCTCTCTGCCTGGAGTGGAATCTCCTGGGCACCTGGCACCTGCCTCCATTGCTCTCCCCTCATTGGTCACTGGCCTGTCACTGGTGAATCTGATTGGCTGGACTCTGATCACAGGCCTGCAACCGAGCTTCAAGGATGCTAGGAAATTGAGTCCCGACTTCCAGAATGGAGGGGCGACATTCATCACCTGGAAATGTTAAATATGGAGAAAAGTATTCAAAAGACAACAGATGCCCACTCCAGCACCAAACAGATCCTTTTTATGAATAGCATCTACGCGAAGAGGCTACCTGGCTCAATACGAGGTTCTTGTTGAATGAATCAAATTTATATTTTAATTTGAAGATATGTAGTGACTGGTACTTATAACAAGTTCTGACTCATTTCTTTTTAAAAAAATTTTTTTAATGTTTATTTATTTTTGATAGAGAGAGACAGAGTATGAGCGGGGGAGGGGCAGAGAGAGAGGGAGACACAGAATCCAAAGCAGGCTCCAGGATCTGAGCTGTCAGCACAGAGCCCGACGCGGGGCTCGAACTCACGAACTGTGAGATCATGACCCGAGCGGAAGTCGGATGCTCAACCGACTGAGCCACCCAGGTGCCCCAATAACTGACTCCTTGCTTAATATGAAAATTGCTACAGGCATGTACCCTTGAAATAAACAGGCTAGTTAATGGTCTATCTCATAAAGGCCTAAACCCAATGCATACATTTGAGGGTTCTGGAAAATGCTTTGCTTTTTGCCAGGTAAAAATTAAGGTAAGAATTCAAACCAGTGAGAGATGAGTACATTTTGTCTCAGAGAGAGGTTTCCTTGATTTTGTGTATTCCTGCTTGGCACAGTGTAGCCGAGAACGCGGACAGTTCCTAAGGAGTTGCAGAAATAAAAAAAAAAAAAAAATGTCAGAAATAAAATGTCCTGGAGTCACAGCGCCACCTGGTGAAGAAGGGAAGGATTGCGCAGGCAATGGAGCCACATGATCACGTGATCGCTATTTGGGCGAGGCACCTGGTACCATCTCCAGCGCGCGCACACACACACAAAGCGAGTGGAGATAAGCCATGGACTCTTGTACCGTATTGCTGAATGAATTTATCAACGGCTATATTGTTTTGCATACTACTGTATTAATCCCATTACTTTGGGCCTTAACCCTAACCCTAATTAATTACATACTACTGAATTACGTACTACTGGGTGCTGCGAGTAAACCAGGGAAGACGTATTTCAAAAGAAAACGTGCGAGAGAGGCTTGTAACAGTGTTTGCAAGGGGGTTGTTGCTCTTTCTGGGTGGTGGATATGTTTGAGAAAGATTTCTTGATGGAGCGACACAGAGGCTGAGTGTTGAGGATGGGCAGAATTCAGCCAAGTGAAAAACAGGAGAAGGGCCTCTTGAGTAGCAAGATAAGCAGGTGAAAAGGCCCTGAGGTAGAAGGGAGCAGGTATCATTCCCAAAAGGAGGCCCAAGAAGATGGAGGATATTAAGGGGGAAGATGGTATAAAAAATAATGTCGGAGATAGAGGCTAGGCCTTGGTAATAAATCTAAATTACACCCTAAGTGCAATGGGAAGACAGAGAAGAATTTCATCGAGGGTCGTGGGAAATCATTTACGAAATTGTTGAGCCATATACAAATTCACACTACTTTATGTTACCCATCATAGTAAGAATATTCAAAAGAAGTAGCAGAGAGAGAGAAAGGGTAAGGCATGTGCAGTGGTAGCTTAGAAAAGCACCAAATTGAGGCGCCTGGGTGGCTCAGTCGGTTAAGCGTCCGACTTGGGCTCAGGTCATGATCTCACACTCTGTGAGTTCAAGCCCCGCATCGGGCTCTGTGCTGACAGCTCGGAGCCTGGAGCCTGCTTCGGATTCTGTGCCTCCTTCTCTCTCTGCCCCTCCCCTGCATGTGCTCTGTTGCTCTCTCTCTCAAAAATAAATAAACATTTTTTTTTAAGCACCAAATTGTGTAGCAAGTGGAGAATTTAAAGATGGACCAGGTTGATGAGAAACAAGGAAGTCTTTAGAGAATGGATTAAATGTTGAGTTAGGTTTAAAGGCACCACCCGAGGTCAAGAGTCCTGAAGAAGTTCTGATGATCATGGACAAGCATAGGAAGGAGGCGAGAAGGGAAAATACTAACCAGACAGCTTGGCGATGAAATTTTCAGTAAGAGCCAGAGTTCCTAATTTGCATTTTGACTTCAGTAAACTTAGGGACTTTATTAAAAATTTCATTTAGGAGGAAAATTTGGGCTTAAGAACATTCCGTAATATGCGCATATGGGGAGGTTTGCTGATGGTCACAAGCGAGTGGGTGGCTTATGCCTTCCATCTGCCTGGTATACATACGTGAAGATTTTGAGTGAAGGTTTTGACAATGTGAGACTTCCCATTTATTATTTTTTAAAAATGTTTATTTATTTATTTTTGAGAGAGAGAGAGAGAGAGAGAGAGAACACAAGCAGAGGAGGGGCAGAGAGAGGGAGACACAGAATCTGAAGCAGTTTCTGAGCTGAGCTGTTGGGGCTCAACCTCACAAACTGTGAGATCATGACCTGAGCCTAAGTCGGAGAGTTAACTGACTGAGCCACCCAGGCGCCCCAAGTCAGAGATTTTTAAATGCCCTTTTAAAATATATTTTTTCTAAATTTAAAAAATAGACTGTATCTTAAAAATTAAGAAAATAAGAGTTCTGTATTTTGGCAAAACATTACAAAGGTTGCCTTGAATGGCTGCACTACCACGACCCTCGGGCGCCCCCTGCAGGCCTGGAACAAATTACCACGTGATAATAAGGTTGGCACCTTGTTGCCCCTTACTCCTCAAGGCCCGCGTGAACAGGTAATCCCACCAAGATTTCCTTTTTAAGTCTCAGAACCAGGAGCTTGGCGCGGATGGAGCGGGTTCTGGAGGGCATTCATGCACGTTCTGCTATGACATGAGTCCATTATTGCTTTGTGACAGAATCTTAAACCGGGACATGTTTGGACAATTTTGTAGGTTACATGTCAACTCAAATAGATGGGTAGGTGGGGGGTTTTCCCCTTCAATTTTCAAGCCAACATACTTACCATTTCTTGTATCTTTCTCCTGAAGTTTTCATCCTGGTAGTTATACAGTCTTTTATTATTATTTTAAGTGTTCTGTCTTTTTTTTTTTAAATGTTTATTTATTTTTGAGAGAGAGAGCTCGAGCGGGTGTGGGGGGGGGGCGATGGAGGCAGAGAGCGAGGAAGACACAGAACGCAAAGCAGTCTCCAGGCTCAGAGATGTCAGCACAGAGCCCAATGCGGGGCTCGAGCCCACAAACAATGAGATCATGACCTGAGCCAGAGTCAGATGCTTAATGGACTGAGCCACCCAGGCGCCCCAAGTGTCCTTTCTTATAGCTATTAATAACACATAGTAATAACATTCATCTCTGACATACTATGTAATTCATTTCTGTATTTTGAATATGGTCTGTCTCTGATCACTAGAATGTAAGCTGTATGAGGATAAGGAATTTTGTCTATGTTTTTCAGCACCTGCCCTTCTTGATCCATTCGGCCTGCCACCAATTCCAGGGTTTTCATTGGCTACTCCAGCTAAGCTCTTCCTCCCCAGGACCCCTCAGGCACTGGTCCCAGGGCTGCAGCTCCCATGCTATAATTTGTGGGGATACATGTGTGCCAACGGTAAGCTTCTTGATGTGAAGCACCTTGTGTAATTCATCTTCCTTTTTGCAATAGCATCTGCAATGGCACAGATTTCGAACAAACAGATGCACACACAAACATTCTCATTTAGATCTGCTAGAACAGAAGCCTGACCAGTGACAAGTACATATACCTGGAGGGTCTGACAGTTAGGCACAAGGATGGGGCAGGTGGGGATCTGCCAGGGCCCTGGAGAGGGCCTGTTAGCTAAACAGGCCTTACCTGATTATCACCAGCAGCTGGCTGCTATGCAGGAATGTAGATTCAAGGTCACAGGGACACTGATTTTACAAGCTCAAGCAAAATAAAAAATCTGATACTGTTGAGTGCAATTTCGTAAGTTTCATATGTCCGTTCAATTAAATAAGAATACTGCGTGGGTCAAAAAAACCCAAACCAAAAAACAAAAACATGGATCCTGTCAGTGGATGACAGTCTTCATCTTAGTGTAAGGGAATATGTTCAGTCACCCTTAGTGGGGATAGTATTTTCAAGTGGTGACTGGTGATTTTCCTTCCTGACCTGCAATTGTTTCCATTGGCACCACAAGCTTCTTTCTTTTGCCGGTCCAAACAGGTGGGGACAGTCCCCTGCTAGAGAAACAAGCAGAAGCAGAGGTTGGAAATGCTCAAATTTAAGGAAAGGAGAGGAGGCTTAGCAGAAGACTTGAAAGTCCCCATTTATATTTACAGAACTGGTTCTCCTGCTGGGAAAGAGATCTGCTTGAAGGATGCCAGGGCTGGGACAGAAGGGGAATGGAGACCGTGAAATGCAGAGTGAGGCGGAGGGCTTCTGAGCCAGACAGAGCCAGTACCATGGTTGCCAGGGGTCAGCCACTGTCCAAGCGGTTGCCCAGATCAAATGACACCCTCCCAGGCCATGAGACTCTGGCTTGGGGAACACCCCACCACTCAGAGCCCCAGGTACAAAACACTATCGGCTGCTGACCAAGCATGCTTACATCCTTTTTTCTCTCACTTGTTTTCAGAGGCCCATGCCAGTTTCCAGTGATTTTGTATAACTTAAAATGTTACTTATATTAATATAGAATGGGTTTCGGGGCGCCTGGGTGGCGCAGTCGGTTAAGCGTCCGACTTCAGCCAGGTCACGATCTCGCGGTCCGTGAGTTTGAGCCCCGCGTCAGGCTCTGGGCTGATGGCTCAGAGCCTGGAGCCTGTTTC
This sequence comes from Lynx canadensis, assembly GCF_007474595.2. Taxonomy (NCBI): domain Eukaryota; kingdom Metazoa; phylum Chordata; class Mammalia; order Carnivora; family Felidae; genus Lynx; species Lynx canadensis. Next base: position 8,028,547 of record NC_044305.1, on the reverse strand, counting down.
CGATTCTGTGTCTCCCTCTCTCTCTCTGCCCCTCCCCCGTTCATGCTCTGTCTCTCTCTGTCTCAAAAATAAATAAACGTTGAAAAAAATATATATATATAGAATGGGTTTCTTTATTAAGTGAATTAATAAATGTTTTAAAATTCTGTTTTAATTTCAAATATGGTGAATACCCATGAAAATAACCTACATACACAGAAAATCTTTGGGGTCTTCAATAATTTTAGGAGTGTAAAGGAATCCTCACACACACAGAAAAAGAAAAACATTTGGAGGCACAAGCGTCAGGGTACACAGTAATTGCGCAGTAAGTGTTTAATAAATTAATAGTAGTATCTCCTCCTTTACACCAGGGCACGAACGTCTCACATTCTAGAGCAAGGTCATTCGTTCTTAGCTCTGTTTAACGCATGCCGGTTTCTTACAAGGTTTGTGGGATTGATGAAAGAGAACTCCCCTTTGGTCCACTTGTGGCCCCGCCCCGGCCCCGCCCCCAGCCCCGTCCGGCCCCGCCCCGCTGCGCGGGGCGCCCCCTACCGCCCGCCGCGGAACCCTGGGGCCGTTCGCCACACCCCCTAGTTTCTGTCGGCCCACAGGGCGTTGCCTGTGCCTTTAATTGGCATGTACCAAGTCTTTCCAGGATACATTATCTCCCTGAGTCCCAGACGTTAGGAATCACGGGTCAGTGATGCGGTAGGAGGGAATGTGGAGACAGTGTTGTATTTTGGGGGCGCTCTGGGCCGACAGGGAGCTGGAAGCGGCCCCGGGCCGAGGCGCGCCCTTGCGGCCCTCCCCACCGCGCGTCGTAGTCCAGTCCCAAGATGGCGGCCACCATGAAGAAGGCGGTGAGTGGGGCGCTCGGGGTGCGGGATGCTCGGGCGGCCGGCGGAGGTCGGCCTCCGGGGGCCGGGCGCGGGCTGCCTGGGGTGTGCAGCAATGAGGCCCGGCGTGGGGCCCGAGGCCGAGCCCACCGGCCCTGAGAGCGGCCCCGCGACGAGGCCTCCCCGCGCCCGGCGCCTTGGGCGTCTTCCCGGGCCCCCCGGCCGGCCGAGGCGGGGCAGCCGGGCCGGGACCCTCGGGGAGCTCTGGGTCGCCTCCCGCGGTGCTGGGGACGGCCGTGGAGAGCCTGTGGACCCGGCGGCCCACGCCTTGTCCTTGCGGGGGTGAGAAGCCGGAGGTCCCATTGACTGCGGTTGGCCGTCACCGCTGGGCATTTTACCTGGGTTGTCATATTTAACCCTCGCAAGCCCACAAGCGTGGGTGCTGCTGGTACCGTCCTTTGCGCGGAAGGAAGCCGAGGCCCAGAGAGGTGGAGTCACCTGCCCAAGGTCACGCAGCTGTAAGGAGCGGATCAGGACCCTGCATCCCCAGGCAGTTTGACCCCAGAGCCCCTGTGTGTAGCCCTGAGCCGCCCGCATCCACACTCGATGTCTCTGTGCTTCCAGACTAAAACTCTGTATATGGAGGATAGACGATAGGCCAGGGCCCAGAAGCCGTCTGTTTATTATCTCTGGTCCTCCCAGCAACTTAGCAAAGACGGTTTCCTCCCATTTTACAGATGGAGAAACATAACAGAGGTTAGTGGCCTCAAAATGACTCAGCTAATAAGCAGAGCTGGAGTGCAAACCCAGTCTTTATTCTGTTTTTCCCAAAGCCCACCTTTTATTCTACTAAGCACGCTGAATTCCTGTTCACAGCTTGTAATTCACCGAGTCTACCCAGATGCTTGAAAGTATCTAGATAGAAGACAAATGAAACGGGGAAGGGCAAGGACATAATAACATCTGATCGTTACTGAGGCTTTACTTTTTATTGTGTGCTAGGCACAGCTCTAAGCGAGTTGTACACGTTATTTTAACCTTACACGCTTTTTAGAGAGAGACTGCTTTGCTCCTTATTTTATGTATGAGGCAACTGAAGTACAGAGGCAAAGGTAGGATTTAAATGAGCACAACCATTGTGATTCTAGAGCGTTTTTAACCTCTGTGGTGTCTGATGAGTGTCCCCCGCTAAAGGGATTTGCTGGCGTCATTCAACTTCAAATTCCTTCGCTCTCCTACTCAGCAATATGCATAGTCTGAGCCAATTGCTTCTATTGTGGGGTGCTAAAACCAGGACCGCCCCGGGCACACCAGGATGTTGTGCACTCTATTGGCCTGCCGTCCACAAATTCTTATTGAGTACTACCAGAGTAGGGTTCAGGGTCATGGTGACTCTGGGGAGTCTGAAACTTTGGAAGATTTACTCCACCCCTGTTTTGTATTTAAGTTGGGCGCTTTGGGGCGCATCCAGGGGCACCTGGATGGCTCAGTTGGTTAAGCGTCTGACTTCTGCTCAGGTTCATGGGTTCGAGTCCCGCGACGGGCTCTGTGCTGACAGCTCGGAGCCTGGAGCCTGCTTTGGACTCTGTGTCTCCCTCTCTTCTGGCCCTCCCCCATTCACGCTCTGTCTCTCCTTGGTAAATAAATGTTAAAAAAATAAGTAAGTAAATTGGGCGCTTTGTGAGGTATGATCTTTAATTCCATAGGAGATACTAGTTGTAGGCTCTCCCCTCCCCCACTTGACAGAAGTGGTAACTGAAGCACGGGGAGATGAAGTAAACGTAGAAAAACGATTTCAACCTTGGACTCGGCAAAATTTTTGATTACCAACACATTTTCATGCATTCAGCAAACTTTCTGAGCATGTAATGTGTCACAGTTTCAGTTGGAGGTGATAAGCAGCGATAGCAGTGATGTTTTTATCCCCTTATCCTCATAGCCCTTGTAGAACTTCTGTTCTGGGGGAGAGGCAGGCATTACTCAGTAGTCCTCCGGAAAACTGTAAAATTTCCAACTCTGCTAAGACCCATGAGAGAAAGGACTTGTGACATGAGGGCTGGAGGGAATCTGTTTTGTGAGCAGAGAAGGCTTTCGTGAGAAAGTGTGGTCTAGGCGATGACATAGGAGGGGAAGGGAAAGTTGGAAAGGGATGAGGCGTTGTGGAGGGAGAGCATCACTTGCAGAGACCCTGAGTGTGTTTAGAGAGAGGGTGGCTAGGGAGGCCTGGGCGGCTCAGTTGGTTCAGTGTCCAAACTCTCGATATCCGCTCAGGTCACGACCTCACGGTTCGTGGGTTCCAGTCCCGCGTTGGGTTCTGCACTGACAGTGCGGAGCCTGCTTGGGATTCTCTCCCTCTGTCTCTCTCTGCTTCTCCCTCCTCCCTCTCAAAAATAAATACACTTGAAAAAAGAAAGAAAGAAAGAAAGAGTGGCTAGAGCAATAGAGAATTGGGGGAGGTCGAGCCAAGATGGTAAATGAACATATCCAGGGGTGGAGGGGTGGCCAGAATGTGAAGGATTTTCTTTGTCTTAGTAAGACTGGCCTGATAGATGCAGCAGCCTCCTGCAGGTGTTTTCCAGTGCTGGGAGCACTCTGGTCGGTGACCTGCGTGTGCAGTGTGGCCCTCTGCCCACCCTGGGATCAAACAGGCATGCCAGTGAGTGAGTGTGAAATATCATAGGGACTGTCCTTTGAATTTAATAAAAACTGCTCACAATTTGGAGTGCTTGACATTTACGTTTACATCCCAACGGGTCACGGCTTTTCTGGTGAAAATGTTTAGGTGAGGTGATTCGATCCTCCCCTCTCCAAAAGTCTGCTTTCCAAGACCTGGTTCCTGGCCATCAGCTGGGAACTGAGTGTGTTCGATTTCTGTCTCTGATCCTGAGTACAGATGGCCCCTCCCTGGAGAGGCCATCTTTGACCTCCCTACCTAAAGAAGCCCCCTTCACTCCTTAGCCCCCAACACTTCCAACCCCTGAACTGGTTTACTTTCCCCATCACATGTGTCATTATCATCTAGCATTACCTTGTTCACCTTGCTTTTTGCCCACCTCCTTCTCGAGAACGTAAGCTTGCAGGTGTTCAGGAGGGTAGGACTATGGTGGCTCTCTTCACTATGCCCGGCATGTAGGAAACATATACCACATAGCTGTTAGATAGATGACTGTAAGCATGAAAAGTGAATAAAAATAGGAAGCGAAACTCTGTCTTGGGGACTTGGTAGACACCTTTACAAAACAAAAATAAAGGCAGACTGAAATCGGCCAGAATTGCCTTCTAGGTTTTTCGAATACCGATGGACTCACCTGTCAGTGCACATTCTGCTGGTAATAGCCAAACTCGGTGTGGGGCGAGACTGAGTGTGGTTCACTTGCCTCACATAATCCCACAAGATGCTGATTCTCAAGAAGAGGGTCTAGGAATTTTAATTTCCACTTTTCATCTTGAGGAGTCCTATTTCTCCCTGGAGTAGCAGGATTTTCTTCTAGATCCTTGTGTCTTTTTCCTCTGTAATGATTTTTTGGTAAGCATTATTCAGGAAACAGAGCATTTAGCTATCATTTGTTGAAAGGTGATTCTGTCCACAGGCCCTGTGCTAGTTGCTCATTTTATCACTCATGCGAGGTAGCAACCAACTTCCCCATTTTATAGATAACCCTGAGATGGCTACAAAAAATTGACTCATTTGTCCAAGTTCCTGCTTGCTTGGATTTAAATCCATTTGTTACTATCTCTGTGGATTTAAATCCATTGTTACCACCACTCTGTGCCACCTCAAATAAAGCATAACTCCTTCCTCTTTGGGTTCTCATGACTTTGTGAGCAGCAGTGAGTACATCTGGCTTCTCTTAAAGCAGAAGTCCCTAACCTTTGGGGGTGTGACTCCCTTTGAGGATCTGAGGAAAGCTGCGAAGTCCCAGAGGAATGTGCATCCAGTATGTGCCACGCTGCATACAATTTCAGGGGGTAAATGGACTTCCTGGTGTCTGGGGATCTCCAGTGTAGAATTCGCCCCTCCCTGCCACAATGAAGCTTCAAGCAGTGTAGGAGTGTTCTAGAACAGTGAGATGAAAACAGAAGCCACTGCTATTAGTCATGGAAGGTGCTGACTTCTCACTTTTTGCTGTAAACAGAACTCCACTGGTTGGCTTACAGTTTACACACCGACCTCACGCTGCCTCACTCACCACCTGTAGCCCTTAATGCCGGTGAAAAAAACCACCGTTAAGGAAATGGACTCTAGGCCCCAAGTACATTCTGGGGGCTACTGTGTGGTGAGACTACAATAGGAAACGCCTGCTTTGGAAAAACAGCCAAATTCCTCCACAACTTTTCAGAAACTGTATGTATGTGAGTCTGATCAAGCATGATTTACATTTAAATTCAGAAACAATATATTAGCCTCCGTTGTGTGTCAGGCCAGCCCTGTGGTAGTTGCTTTCATGGGAATTACCCCGTGAAAGCCTCAGGATGACAAATGTGTCTATAAATACATATTCATGTTTTCAGGGGCTCAGTGTTTCAACTCTGCAGGCAAGCAGGAACTCTCTAGAATTCTCCGCGCCCTGTTGGCTTTGGGAATTGGTAGTTCTCATGTAGGCAAAATAACTTGAAGGCCAAGATACCTGAACATGGACTTTGCTTCTGTAGTGTAGCCCCGCGTTTCCCAATTTCCATATTCATAAAAATCATGCACAAAGTTGAATATTCAAAGTTATATGTATTGTGACGGAGAGGATTTGTTCAAGATGTCCTCTGGGTCTCTGATGCTGAGCCTGATGCATGTGAAACCGTGGTGTGGCTAGAGCCCGGGACGGGGAAGGGCTGAGTTCTAGGCTTCTTCCTTGACATTCTGTCCACTGAGCTCCAGTCTTGCTTGACACAACAGGTTGACTTTCTACCTCTGGAGAAATCAAAGTGCACACCTTGGGGCACTGGGCGGCTCAGTCGATGGTGTCTGACTCTTCGTTTCATCTCAGGTCGTGATCTCACAGCTTGTGGGATGCAGCCCTACCTTGGGCTCTGCACTGATAGCACGGAGCCTGCTGGGGATTCTCTCTTTCTCTGCCTCCTCTGCACGCTTGCACTCTCTCTGTCTCTCTCTCCCTCTCTCTCTCTCTCTCTCAAAATTAATAAATAAACATTAAAAACAACAAAAAAAATCATACACCTCTTATGTGACTGGTCATGAGAAACCAGGTAAAAGGATGAGGTGTGGTTGTTGTGAATCCTCACCAAAGAGCAAAAATAATCCTCGCTGAAAGGCCCATGCTCTCCCTCCCTCCCTCTCTCCTCCCCTCTCTCCCCACTCATTTACTTTGTAACCCAGTGCTCTTATTCCTATTGTATAAATGAGGGGAAACTCTAAGGAGAGTGGTATTTAAATTTTTTTTTTTTTTTTAAATGTATGGTCCTCCTTTGGGAATCTGATGAAAGTCAAGGACTTCTTGCTGCCTCTTCCAACTGTGCATGATCACGTGCCCACACACATTTTCACCCTTTAATTTCTGAGAGCTCGAGGACCTGTCTGGACCCGGAGTCAACTTACTTGGGTTGAAATCCAGTTCCACCACTTACTGGCCGTGTGACTTTGGGAAAATTACCTACCCTCTCTGTGCCACACTTTCTCCATCTGTAAAATAGTGCTACTTCCTGATGGTCCTACTTGTTAAGATTTATTGGAGGATTAACAGTGATGATAAACTTCAGAAAGTTCTTGGCACACGGTGAAAGCTCAATAAATGTTAGCTATTATTTTTATGATTTTATAGATTGTCATCTAAGTACTCTAATTTTCAAATTTAATCACTAAATATTTTTAAACGTTTGATTTTAATCATGTTATATATATAGTACATTACACCTCATTCTCTTTTAAAAATTAAAAAAAAATTTTTTTTAACGTTTATTTCTGAGAGAGGGAGACAGGCAGAGCGTGAGTGTGGAGGGGCAGAGAGAGAGGAGATACAGAATCCGAAGCAGGCTCCAGGCTCCGAGCTGTCAGCACAGAGCCCGATGTAGGGTTCAAACTCACCAACTGTGAGATCATGACTTGAGCCGAAGTTGGATGCTTAACTGACTGAGCCACCTAGGTGCCCCCTTTTTAAAACATTTTTTTAAATGTTTATTTTGAGAGAGATTGTGTGTGTGTGTGTGTGCGCGCGTGTGTGTGCGTGTGCACATGCGCGTAAGCAGGGGAGGGGCAGAGAGAGAAGGAGAGAGAGAATCCCAGGCAGCCTCTGCACTGTCAGTGCAGAGCCTGATGTGGGGCTGGAACTCACAAACCAGTAGGATCACGACCTGCGCTGAAATCAAGAGTCGGACACTTAACCGACTGAGCCACCCAGGTGCCCCTCATTCTTCATTAAGGTATGTAAAAGCTTTTGCATTAAAAGAAACATAATTTGGGGGCACCTGGGTGGCAGTCAGTTAAGTGTCCGACTCTTGATTTCTCATCAGGTCATGATCACATGGTTTGTGAGATCGAGCCTCACATCTGGCTCTGCTCTGACAGTGGAACCTGCTTGGGATTCTCTCTCTCCCTCTCTGTCTGCCCCCCCCCCCCTGCTCATGCACACATGCTTGCGCCCTCTCTCTCTCGCTCTCACTCTCTCTCGCTCGCTTTCAAAATAAATAAACACTTAAAAAAATAAAAGAAACATAATTTTTACTCTATGTGGAATATAACCACTGAGATGCATAGTAACCTTCTTGCCAGTATGTCATTTGTGCTAAACAGAGACTCAGATTTCTGATAGCCTCAGTAAGCTTATGCAGGTTTCAAGTCTGAGAGAAGAAACTGGTGTGAGGCATTTGCCAGAGTTCGTTACCACATCATCTTTGCTCTCTGGTTTATCTTGATGACAAATGTTCTAACTCGAGAAATTGTGCTCTAGGCCAAAGTTGGCTGACTTGATTTAGGACTTACTCCTAATTGTTGTTTATATATGAAGTGTTTTTGTAGCTTAGGTGTCATTCTGTAGGATGTCAGAAGAGATCATAGATGTATGAACAAATCTTTTTTATTCTTCAGAGAGAGAGGGTGAGAGAGGGGCGGGGGGAGGGGAGAGAGAGGATCTTAAGCAGGCTCCATGTTTAGCATGGAGCCCTACATGGGGCTCGATCCCACAACCCCGGGCTTTTGACTTGAGCCAAAATCAAGAGTCGGACGCTCAACCAGTTGCCCCCGATGTATGAACAAATCTTGAGCTCGTGGAGCAAACAAGTATAACGCCTGTGTTTGTGATTTTCTGTACCTCTTGTGGTTCTCGACTGTATGAGGGCAAATGGTTTATTGAGTTGTTTCAGAGTTAATATAAAAAGCCAACCTATACCTTCTCCCTTAAAATTAATTCTACAAAAAATTAAACATTTTTTTTTCAGGCTGCAGAAGACGTCAACGTTACTTTTGAAGATCAACAAAAGATAAACAAATTTGCACGGAATACGAGTAGAATCACAGAGCTGAAGGAGGAAATAGAAGTAAAGAAGGTAGTGAAGAAACGTATCTTATTTAAGGAAGGAAAAGGTCTTTAGACTACAGCTTTTAAAACTGAACTCGGTAGTATGTGATTATATTTCTCTGGGCTCTGTGTCGCAGATGACGCGATCCACTCTAGTTAGTTTAAGAAGAAAGACCTCGCTTGAGGGGCGTGTGAGAACTTAGAGGTCGTTGAGGGTATGAGCCGGGGCCGGGGCTCCAGGAGCAGGTCCGGGAGCGGCGTCTCCGAGAACGCGGCCGGTGATGGAATCGCTGTTGTTTGCGGTGATCCCGGAGCCAGCCGCCTCCCTCCCCAGGGGAAGCTGCCCGGCAGATCACTGGGCTGCCACCCCCGTCCCTGCCCGCCTGCGCGACAGGCCCGGGCCCAGCCTCTCCTTGTGGGGCCCTCCTCGCGCAGGTCGAGTTCGGGTGCATTTGATTGGTGGAATTTGAGTTATTACCTGCTTTCATCCTATTATCAGGCAAGGCTGCGAAGTGCAGGTTTGTTTCGTTTTTACTCTACCGAGGGAGGCAGAATTCCCAAAGTGGAAACTCTTAGGGTGGGAGACACTTTGAGTGGCCACGGGTACCTGCTGCCCAGCACCGGTGCGTGTTCTGGAAACACCGCTCTGGAAATCTCTAGAGCTCGGTGTGGGAGTTCGCTTTTCAGCGCTTGCTTCCTTATGAAACGCCATCTAAAAATGTAAGAAAGTCTTCGGTTCGTGTAAGAATACCTTTGTGAAAGGATCTCTCCCGGAGCTGGTGTCCCCAGATTAAAATGGGCCGTTTCAGCTTCTATCAGGGAATTTTGAGTGTGCTTTTCATGGCTGTTTCCTTTTGTGTGTATAGAAACAACTCCAAAATTTAGAAGATGCCTGTGAGGACATCATGCTTGCGGATGATGATTGCTTAATGATACCCTATCAAATTGGTGATGTTTTCATTAGCCATTCTCAAGAAGAAACACAGGAAATGTTAGAAGAAGCGAAGGTATGTTGAAGTCTCTCCCTGGGCGAGGGAGTCTAGTTCTTTTTTTTTTTTTTTTTTTTAATTTTTTTTTTTTTAACGTTTATTTATTTTGGAGACAGAGAGAGACAGAGCATGAGTGGGGGAGGGTCAGAGAGAGAGGGAGACACAGAATCCGAAACAGGCTCCAGGCTCTGAGCTGTCAGCACAGAGCCCGACGCGGGGCTTGAACTCACGGACCGCGAGATCATGACCTGAGCTGAAGTCAGGCGCTTAACCGACTGAGCCACCCGGGCGCCCCGAGTCTAGCTCTTAAGTCAGGGTGTGTGTTGCTATACGGACCACGTTAATTCCAGGCGTCGGGGAACGGCAGCTGCGAGGGGACGCTCCGGGGGTTCTTCCAGCGTCCCGGGCATGCTCCGAAAGCCTGGCGGGCGTGATTGCGTTCAATGCTAACAAGGGCTCTGAGAAGTAGGGACCACACATCCCAATTTAGAATTGAGGGGTAGAGGCTGGGGAAGGTCATGGACTCATTCAGGGGGACACGGAGGGAGTGGCCTTTTGACTGCAGAACCCGTGCTCTAACCTAACTGTGTGGAAACTGTAGAATATGATAAGGTAGACAGCAGCAATCACCCGGAATCCCATTTCCCTGAGATAATCATCCTTAATTAACATTTTCATATAGTTCTTTCATGTTCTCACCTTCTCTTTTCTCTGGGTAGGTTTGCTTCACATTTTGCCCAGTTCTAAATCCGGTTCTATTTAACGTTCCTTTGTCCAGCAGAAAGTCATCGGGGGCCTGCTCTGGGCCAAGCACACATGCTTTAAAAACAACATTTTTGATGACTGTTTCACATCATGCTGGTGGACACTGTCCACTTGTTTCCAGTATCTTCCCACAGTCATGTTATAATGAGCATTCTTACACTTGAGGCTTTTTCACATTTAGGAAATTCTTTTAAGGAAATGATCAGACACATGTCATTACTGAGTCAGAGTATGGATTTATTGACACTTAAGGCATTTGAGATACGGTATGAAATTAGTTTCCGGTTCACATGCCCTCCACCCGTCTATGAGAAGAACAATCACATTGTGCATATGAGAAGCTGATAGAAATCAAACATTTCCTAATTCTTCTGAAGTTTGCTTAATCAGTCCAGATATTACTTAAAATGTTAGTCCCCCTTCTTCAAATGTCATAGAAAGCAAAACTTCCTCTGAATTAAACCCACATTTAATAAACCTGTGGGAAGAACCAACCCTTTTACTCTAGAATTTTCCACGCAGAAACATTGGTGTCTCCTCTTGGGTTTAAATCTTCTCTTTCGTAGTAAAATTTTATAATTCTGTTCCTTGTTAATCACCCTGAAATAGTCTTGCTGGATGTATTTCAAGATAGTTTATCGTTTGTGTCCACTGCTCTGAACATACTGTCCTCCCTCTCCCCGCAGGTACTGAACCTTTATTTGGTCATTCATACATTCATTCATTCATTCATGCATTCATTCCAGAAGTATTTGTGGACTGCTTACCCTCTATCGGGTTCTGCCATGGAGCAGGGCATGGGGTTTTGGGGGGCGGGGGGTGGAGGGAGGACAGGGAAACCACGAAACATGCCTGGTTCCTGCCTGCACAGAGTGTGTAGTGTAAATGGAAAGAGGAAGTTCAACAAGTCAAACTTACTAACGAGCGGGAGGCCGTGTGGGGAGAGAGTGGCCGGAGGACCGGGTCTGGCGTGGGCATCAGGGCCAGGAGGGGGTCCCTGGCAAAGGGGTGAAGCAGCTCGACAGTAAGTGGGTATTCTCTGGAAAGGAGGACGGGATGTTCCAGATGGATGCGGGGTGGTCATGTGTGTGGATGGTCCTAAAACGATCACGGCACAAAAATACAAGTAAGAGTTTAATTTGCTGGAGATTTGGGAACATCCGAAATCATGGCCACATCTTGAAGAACTCTGTCAGTCAAGTTGAATGAATTGACTTCATTTTAGCAGGGGTCAGCGAACATCCTGTGCAGGGCCAGGCAGCAGGTATCTGTGGCTTTGTGGGCCACCTGGGCCCTGTCACAGCTGCCACGGGAGCAGGGAGTGTCCGTGCACGCCCATGGCGGTGCTCCAGTAAAGCTGTGCCAACGAGCGTCAGGCTAGATCTGGCCCGGGGACTGGTTTCTGCTCCCCGGCCCAAGGCAAAGAGGAGGTTTTTGCGGGGGGGGGGGGGGGGGGGTTAAGAAATGTGCGATAATGTGGTAGGGTCTGCGATTTTAAAATAATTTCCTTGCATGTTACAATTTCATTCATGAACTAGGTTTTCTGGGTGGAGGAGTTTTATCTCCTTTCTAATAGCTGTACATCTTCTTTCTCTTTCTTACCGCCATGGTTCTCAGACTTGTAGCAGGCATCGGGGTCACCCAGAGGGCTTGTGGACAATTTCAGTCACCGAAATCTCAAGAATCTCTCGATCAGGAGGCCTGGAGCGCGGCCCCGGAGTTTGTTTCCAACAAGTTTCCAAGTGATCCGGGGGCCATACTTTGAGATTCATTGGCCAGATTTCTAAAAGAATAACATTGAAATAGTGCAGGGGAACAAGGGAAGAATGCCCAGTACTGACAGAGTTTCTTGGTCATGTTTAAGGAGAACTCCTTTTTTTTGATCCTGGCCAGGAAGGAACTTCTCATATTCCATGCATTTCATGTGGGCGGCGCTGATCTGTTTCATGAATGAGGCACCCACTACTGCTGTCTCTCAAAGTCTAGCTCCAGGAGCCTTGCAGTTAGTGAAAAGTTCTGCCAGCTTTTGACTATAAGTTGTTCTTCTAAATTACTGGTGGTAGTGTGAATTTCTGTCATTTCTTCTCGTTTCGTAGTTATTTTGGGGGGACGTTGGAAGAGGCTGGGTCAGAAGCGAGGCCTTTGATAAACTGTTTACCAGAAGCGTTTGTAATAGAGGCTCTTCCTTTATTAGGATATGACAATTTAGGAATTAATTTTCTTTTATCCATTTTGTTTTTTAAATCAGCAAAAACTGAGGAAACAGGCTTGATGTATTCTATAATAAGCAAATATAAATCATGAATTAAAAATAGCTGCATTCAGACTTTTGGTTTAGATTTAATTATCAGTGTCACTTAGCTGCCTATCCAAGTTTAGAAAGTTTTTGACCTAGAAATCTTCCCCTATGTTATTTCATCTACAGACGCTCAGAAACCATCCGTTGAATAGAATTAATTTAAACAACTTATTTTTTCCAGAAAAATTTGCAAGAAGAAATTGACGCCCTAGAAGCCAGAGTGGAATCAATTCAGCGGGTGTTAGCAGATTTGAAAGTTCAGTTATATGCAAAATTCGGGAGCAACATAAACCTCGAAGCTGATGACAGTTAAACATTTTATAATACTTTTTTTTTAATTTGTTTAATAAACTTGAATATTGTTTAAAATGATAATTTCCCTTCTTCAAATGATATGGAAAGCAAAATTTTCTTTTTTTAAAATTTTCATTTATTTAATGGAAACTTGCCTATTTTCACATGTCTTGCTTATTTATTTTATATTTTTAAAAGAAGACAGTATTCATCTATGTATTTTGCATAACGATTCTATCAAGTGTAGGGGCTTTATGTCATGTTATTAAAATTGGTTGAGCAACCTTTCATGTTTCTATATTATTTAGAATATTTGGTGCAATTTTTATTTGTAAGGAAATTCAGCCGTTGGGTCATATTGTTTACATACGTCTCTTCCAGTTTGTATTTGGAGGTGGCTGAGGACTCCAGGAAGATCCCGTCCTACGTCCGACTACTAACTTCACCACCAAAACTTTGTCCTCTGCTGAATGTACATATTTCATTTAAATAGACGTAGTACACGTCCTATCTAGACATAAGGTATTTCACGTGTCTGTTATGTATATGTCGGTGTCCTAGACCTTGGTGAAAGAACCGGACGGTGCTGAGACCTGCTGGGGCATGTTGTGCCGCGTACATGGAACAGAATGCCAGGAGAATGTTTCAGAAACCAAGAAATGTACCAGGAGGAAGGACTATTTAGCGTTTTTTTTTTTTTTTTTTTTTTATTATAAGTTTTAGACTTTGCGATAGAGCATTGTAATTAATTGGGCTTATACTGACAATGGTGTGGAAGTTCAGGAGCTAGGTGGTTACATGTAAGGCTTTTTTCTTTTTTTTTTTTTTTTAAATTTTTTTTTTTCAACGTTTTATTTATTTATTTTGGGACAGAGAGAGACAGAGCATGAACGGGGGAGGGGCAGAGAGAGAGGGAGACACAGAATCGGAAACAGGCTCCAGGCTCCGAGCCATCAGCCCAGAGCCCGACGCGGGGCTCGAACTCACGGACCGCGAGATCGTGACCTGGCTGAAGTCGGACGCTTAACCGACTGCGCCACCCAGGCGCCCCAAGGCTTTTTTCTTAACCGGTACATTTATCCCTTGCTGCTCCCCCCACCGCCCCCAAGATACACGTTTTGGATTTGGAAGACCTAAATTTTATTAACTTACCAGCAGATGGCACTGACACACCAAAATACCAAGGGCAGGATCATAATACAAAAATGAGGCTATCTCTAGGATTAGATATACATAATTTCAGAGGTGCTGTCACTTGTTCACCTTCAAGGCTAAACGTTGATACGCCAGGTGTTGGTTAAATATTTAGACGCGATTCAGGCTTAATGATAAAATACGTTCATTCTAAGATTCTTTAAGACACAAAGGCAGACTTTTAAATTGGTGCAAAATGTTCCCAAACGGTGATAATTCAGATTCTATAAAATGATTCTTACAAGGATATTTTTTCTTGCATGCATGTGGTTAGTGCTCAGTTAGAGGGGTAAGACTAGAGGCGTGTGTCAGTCAGGCCGTAGCAGGAGCTAACAAGCACACTCCGCGTAGTTTGAGGACACTTTCGCCGAGATTCCCAGGGTGGAGGGTAACCACGAGGAGGGTTGTGTACCGTCAGAGGCCGGAGGAGGGAGTAGCCACGCCCTTCACTCTGGAACTCGGGGAAAGGCTGCCTTCATCTGAAGTGGGACGCAGCTAGCCTGCGACCTCCCTGCAGTGACAGAGCCGGGAGACTAGGCGGTCGGCCTCGTTCTTGCTCCAAAACTCAGTTGGTGCCCGCCATTGGCCAAACCCAACTGGGATCGGGAGGTAGTTCGTCGGATTCCATCTTTCTCAGAGCTGGAGAGGGGTGGCGAACGGATGCGTCTGGAAGGCCCACAGAGACACAGCACAGGAGGGTGGCTATAGCTGGGCCATTTAGAAATTTTAACAACGAAGGCTTACCGCGCTCATGTGCCAGAAATTGAATTATGTAACTGACCAGGACTTAAAAAAATCTTGTGAGCACAGGAACAAGTAAGCCTAATACGAGAAAACCCTCTAACATTGGGGATGAGGGTCAGGGGAGATCAATACATATTGTTGCTAACTATACCTTGTTTTTCTTTATTTACCTGGGAAGTTCCAGGACAACAGGAATATTTGATTCCCATTTTAAATTCATTTCTGAAGTGTCCAAAGCCTCTTTTTGGTTAGTAGGGCTAGGTGCAGACGTAAACAGCTTGCCCCGCATCTGAAACAAAGCGTCTAACACTCAACTCCAGCCAGTAGTGGCCACACAGCAGTTTGGTCTGCATGTGTCACCACTAACTTTTTTGGCCAGGAGTCCTGATTTTTTTTTTTTTTTCTTAAGTTTGTTTATTTTGAGAGCAAGAGTGTGGGCATGGAAGGGGCAGAGAGAGAGAGAGAGTGAAAGAGAATCCCAAGCAGGTTCTGCACTGTCAGCAGGGAACCCGATGGGGGCTTGATCTCTCGAACCTTGATCGTGACCTGAGCTGAAACAAAGAGCCACTTAACTGACTGAGCCACCCAGGTGCCCCGCCTGAGTTTTACATACAATCACTTGATCACGGTTTTTTAGAGTGCAACTTTTTTTTTTTTTTTAATGCAGGCTAGACAGAAAATACTTAAAAACAAATTTGAGCACCAGGCAGCCGGTTTGCAGACTCATGTGCACTGTGTGCTACATCGTGTCGAGGCTTTTGATAGGAAGTAGGTAGTAGATTGTTTGTACTGAGAATCCTGGGGGCTTGTGCTACTACCTCTCAAACCTGTCCATTTCTTCCCGTCTCCACAACCACCCTCGGGCTTGTCCAAGTCTTAAGAGCCCTAGTCAAAACGGGGTGGCAAGGGAGGGGAATGCCAGTAAAGTTTTGACAGCTGGAGGCCAACGGGAGTCTCTAAAGAGAAGGAAGCAGGAGCTGAGAGCAGGTGGAGTGTAGGGGTGCAGACAGTGACGCGGAGAGACCAGGGAAAGGCGGGGGGCCAAAGTCGAAGAACTTGGTTCTGAGCACAGGCCACGTAACGGCCTGTGACAGGTTTTCTTTGGCTCTCGTAGTTGAAAAAAAAGTTTTTAAGGACTTCCGGCCACAATGAAACCAGGAGATCTCCCATGAAAATCCACATGCATTTTGGCAACCTCGGGACCGCGTTTCCAAAGAGCGGTCCTCAGCTGCTCACTCCGTGGACAAAGCAAGCTGTCTCGGATTCAGCCCCAGCCTGCCCCGCTCACGTACACACCTCCGCACCCCTGTCTTTGACCTTGTGAGCCCCCGCAGCCCGCTGCCGTGATTACTCGGGCAGGGCCGCCGGAAGTGTCTGGTTGGCCCCGGGGAGGGGCGGGGGTTTGGCTTTGGACCTTGGCAGTTGCTGGGAGGACAACCACGTGGAGATGGGCAACCGGCTATGGGAGAGGTGGGTAGAAACTTGCCTCTACTTTTGGGACAAGAGGGGTGGGAAACTGGCGTGGTTGCCCCCAGGAGAGCTGCCCCTCTTTGGTGGCGAAATGTCAGGGCTGAGAAGACAGATGAGCCCCGGTCCGGGTCTAGGGAGCCAGAGTGGGCTGGGCAATCTCCCAGCAGAGAACCCACCCTGGGTCCCGGAGAGGATGGCTGCAGCCAGTCCCCTGGGGTGCAGCGCCCACCCTACCCCATGGGGCTCAAGGGAACAGCGCTATGGGGCAGGAATCCGCGTTGGTGTCCCCACTTCCCAGTTCCATGAGCCTGGGGCTGCCTCCACTCCATGCCGGACCAGGGAGGCATATTTTAGGACCATTCTCATCCTAGAGACAAGTGTTTCTTAACATTTAAGGCACGTACACATCACTGGGGAATTCTGTTAGGATTCAGGTTTTGCTCCAGTGGGTTTGGGCTGGGACCCGAGAGTCTGCATTCCTAGCACGCTTCCAGACGACGCAGATTTTGCCGCTGCGTGGGCTGTGCATGGGACAGCTAAGACAGATTGTCATGACAGGGGGCCTAGGAAAGTGCAGGTATGAGGGAAAGGCCTGGCTAAAGAGACAGCGGCTGCAATTACGATGTGAGACCCAGGGGAGGGCAGGATCCTGGACATGTTAGGATGCGGCCTTTTTCATAGGACTACACCCTGATAAAAGGATTTCCCCGATCGGGTGTGATGCCGTGGGGTAGAATGGATGTTGCCTTCAACAACTATTTTGTAGAAACTGGGGGTGGAGACCTGTGTTTTAACAAGCCCTCCAGGTGATTCTGACTCAGCTGAAGAACAAGTCTGGCTCAAATAATTCAGTCTGTCTGGGGGTTGGGGAAGGAGACTGAGTGCCAACTGAGAATTCCTAATGCGTGGTCCTCACGATGAGAAGAGTAACAAGATATGGGAGCATCCAAAGAGACTGACCCATCCAGCTTAGGGGTAGAGGGTAGCTAGAGGGGTCATGTTGCCGGTGATGAACAGATTATAAAAGATTAAGCAGTAGGCGATGTGAGATTCGGAGGCAGCAGTGAGAAGTATTTTTACGAGAAAGTTAACAGCGGAGGGAAGGAGGCAGACGACCATTAATGCCCATGCAGTGTGGAACAAAGGGCCTTTTTCTGGTTTGTTTTTCTTAATGAGATCAGCGCATACATGAGGACACGTAGGAGTGGATGGGGAGGAATCCAGGAGAGAAGGTGATGACAAAGTCAGGAGACGAGAGACGGGGAACACAGCACCGGAAGAGTCTGTGGAGGAGAGGGAAGGCACAGTGCTTAGACAAACAACACACAGGAAAAAGTTAACTTTATAGAACGCTCCCTTGAGGACTAAATGCTAGAAGAAAATGCAGATTCCTTGGGGCACCTGGGTGGCTCAGTCGGCTGGGCGTCCGACTTCAGCTCAGGTCATGAGCTCACGGTCTGTGAGTTCGAGCCCCGCGTCGGGCTCTGGGCTGACAGCTCGGAGCCTGGAGCCTGCTTCGGATTCTGTGTCTCTCTTTCTGCCCCTCCCCTGCTCGTGCTCTGCCTCTCTCAATCTCAAAAGTGAATAAATGTTAAAAAAACAATTTTTTTTTAAAGTGCAGGTTCCGATCAGTGACCAGTTATGGAGGGCAAGGAAAATGGGCTTGGGGAGGCCAAGGCAGGAGGCCGGTTTGTGGGCGACAGAGCTGTTCACATTCGGTGCCATATTCAGTATGGATCCTTGGTGGTGCACGAACTCCGTCAACGATGACAAGCGGTTTATACAATCCTATTAGTTATGGCTCAGATACAGACGGGAAAATCACGCCTGTTATGAGGTTGTTGCTGATCCCTTACTACATCACTTCCAACACTGTTTTGTGTCATTTGACATAAAGTGGAGCATTGAGACTCTCCATTTTCCAAGGTGGGAAAACAGCAGCAATCCAAAACACGGATCTTTGTTAAAGATTACACACAACACGTAGTGGATAGAATTTACAAGTTGCCTGGACGATTTGGTAGAAAAAATTCGGAGGGGGCGCCTGGCTCAGTTGGTTTAAGCGTCCAGCTCTTCATTTCCACTCGGGTCATGATCTCACGGTTCATGGGATCGAGCCCTGCGTTGGGCTCTGTGCTGACAGCGTGGAGCCTGCTTGGGATATTCTCTCTCTCTCTCTCTCTCTCTCTCTGCCCCTCCCCATGCTCCTCCCCTCTCAAAGTAAGAGGCTGCTTGGGATTCTCTCTCTCTCTCTCTCTCTCTCTCTGTCCCTCTCTCTCTCTCCCCCTCCCCATGCTCCTCCCCTCTCAAAGTAAGAGGCTGCTTGGGATTCTCTCTCTCTCTCTCTCTCTCTGTCCCTCTCTCTCTCTCCCCCTCCCCATGCTCCTCCCCTCTCAAAGTAAATAAGTAAACATGAAAACAAAATTGGAGAACAACATGTAGGGCTTGTTGGTGTTAGGTGCTTCTCAGTAATGAGTGGTCTGAGAGCGTCTCCACTGTGATGTCTACAGATCATTCCAATGACCGTGACCCCAAGGACCAGCACCGAGTGCCTACAGTATGCGCTGCCCCTGTTCTGAATGCGTTTTATGGATTAATTTTTTCCTGTCCTGTAATAACCCTTTCAAGTAGGTTCTCTCATTACCCCTCATTGTACAGATGTGGAGATTAAACTCACCCCCACTCCTACAGTTTGCTTGCAAATGGGCTGTTAATGAATGCGCACGCTGTACTTCTGAGATTTATTTTGTTTTATGATTTCATCTGTGTCTTTTTTACTTACCAAACAGAATTTCACAAAGCCTCTCAAATACACATGCGAATGTATAGTGTCTATGGATGAAATAGAAATGGGACGTTAACAGAATAGGAAAAGAAAAAAGAACGGAAATGAGTTGAGTGAAAACGGGGACAGTCAATAAATTGGCCGCAGAGACCACACGATAGATGAGCATGCCCTGAGCTTCTGGGTGGCAAAGGCAAAGACAGAAAAAATGAGTTAATACCACATTAGAATGAGGGGGATGGGGGCGCCTGGGTGGCTCAGTCGGTTGAGAGTCCAACTTCGGCTCAGGTCACGATCTCGCGGTTTGTGATTTCGAGCCCCGCGTCGGGCTCTGTGCTGCCAGCTCAGAGCCTGGAGCCTGCTTCGGATTCTGTCTCCTTCTCTCTCTCTGTCCCTCCCCACTTGTGCTCTGTCTCTCTCTCAAAAATAAATAAATGTAAAAAAAAAAAAGAATGAGGGGTATATACCAGTATCTCAGGAGAAAGACAACGTTTTCAGAGGCCTGACCCCGAAAAAATTCTCCCGGTGGGCACGAGCTTTGGGCAATGTGGTAGACGGTGACTTCAACGCCTGCTTCAGAGCAAATCCGAGAGCAGAATTCACGTGGCCGGTTCCCGTAGCAACGCAACAGTTAACCTCGATCCAATGGAAGTGAATCAATGGTAATAACCAGCCAACATCCACACAGCCAGGCACAGCCTGAGCCCTTCATATACGTGAATTAATCTAGTCTTTACAACCCTGCAAGCGGCAATGATCATTACCACCATCTCCACTTTACAGATGAGGAAATGGAGGCCCAGAGAAATTAGGGGCCCTGCTCAAGATTCCACAGTCCTTAAGGAGAGAATCCAAGACTCAAACCCAAGCCGTGGGGCTTCACCTCTGAGCACCCAACCCCCCCACTGCAATACTAATGTGCAAACGTACAATCTTCTAGCAATTCCCCTTGATCTAAGGAGAGCCCATGGTCACTTCAAATCCATGACTTCCCTTAGAAACGGGTAGGGGTTAGAAAGCAGAGCAGCGATGGCCTTGGTCTAGGAGCCACCTTAAAAGACCCCTCTTACTGGGAACACGTTTCAATTTGATCCTGTAAGATGAGGGGAGGCATCCGGTCATGCCCACAGAACACCCGGAACCTTGAATTTGGCTTTCTATGCCGCCGTGCACAATAATACTGGGGGCCTGGGGAAGGGTCATTTCTGTTGGAAAGGGACGATGAACACTAGCCCTGATCTCTGATTCGTTTTGTGGTTTTTATCTCTGACTTTCACAGTCATGCTGCAACGGGCAGCAGTGCTGGAATCATAGGTAGAGTTTGTCCAGTTAGACGTCTGTAAAGCCCACAGTAACGCGGATACGGGTGAGCAAATGCACTGAGAAACTGAACTGAATCTTCCTTGGGATGTGATTGCAATGGAAAACAAGCAACCTGAAGAGGACTTGGATTTCATTAGTAATCTACTAATTATTGTTTTATTTTTTATTTATTTATTATTTTTTTTAATGTTTATTTTTGAGAGAGAGAGAGAGAGAGAGAGAGAGACAGAGTGCGAGCAGGGGAAGGACAGAGAGAGAGGGAGACACAGAATCCGAAGCAGGTTCCAGGCTCCGAGCTGCCAGCCAGAGCCCGACGCGGGGCTCGAACCCACCAACCGTGAGATCATGACCTGAGCCGAAATCAGATGCTCAACCGACGGAGCCACCCAGGCGCCCCAACTAAGTATTGTTTTAAATATTCAGCTCAAATGTAGGAGGTCTGGATCGCAAGAGCTGCCCAGTGGCAAAGGGACTGTGATGAGACCAGCACGAAAGATTGGTGAAGCTTGTGTGTGAGATGACTCTCAACATGGTCCCCATGCCTCCGTCTCCATCCTTCCTACCTTGGCCTGACCCGACTGCTCATTAGGACCATGGCTCATGTCTTAATGAGTCCCCCACGTCCACTCTTGCTACACATACTTCCTGGCATCGGTCTCCCACCCAGTAGCCAGACAAATGTTTTCAGACTCCAAACCTGATGAGATCACTCTCTACCCAGCCCTCTTCCTCCCCTTCAAAATATTAATGTCCCCCCACCCACTGCTCGGTAAGATTAGTGGAAAACATGTCACATGGCCTGTTCGGTTTGAACCTTGCCAGCCTCTCCATTTCCCTTTTCTTCTCTGCACTAACTGCCTTTGTTCCGGTTCCCCAAGTTTGTCAGGCTCCTTTGATTATAAGACCTGTGCCCTTTCCAGACACCATGCAACCCCCGCCCCCATACTTTCACAGCAACCATGTGCTAGTCCTTTATGGCGTGTGCAGCTATTAAATTTACATTGATCTGTGCTGATTATTGCTATGTCTTCCTCATTAGGCTGAAGTCAGGGAACATACAGATCTATTGCTCCCTCTTATATTCCCAGCCCCTACCTACCATAAGGACTCAATATTTATTATGATCCAGCAGTTCCACTCCTAGGTAGGTATCCAACAGACATGAAGTTTGTGTCTATCAAAAGATAGATTCAAGAATACTCATAGCAACTTCATTCTTCATAGCCCCAAACAGAAAACAACCCCATTTCTATCAACAAGAGAATGGATGCAATGGAATGCTATATAGCAGTAGAAAAGAACAAATTACTATGACATGCAAAAGAAATCGATGAATCTCAGAGACAAAGAAGCTAGACACAAAAGAGGATATTCTGTATGATTCCACATACGTGAAGTTTAGAAATAGTGGAGCGTAAGGGAAGATCACCTTCTAGGGAAGGATAGTAATAACTACCATTTATGGAGCATTTACTCAAGCGTAGACACTCCATGAAGTGCTTGACATGCCTTACCTAGTACGCCCTCCTCAAACCCTATGACCGATTCTTTCATGATGCCCATTTGTCAGATATGGAAACCAAG
The DNA here is from genome assembly GCF_007474595.2 of Lynx canadensis. NCBI lineage: Eukaryota > Metazoa > Chordata > Mammalia > Carnivora > Felidae > Lynx > Lynx canadensis. Next base: position 8,006,813 of record NC_044305.1, on the reverse strand, counting down.
GGTCTGTGAGGGGAAATTCCTTGTCCAAGGCCACGGTGCTGATAAGAGCAGACCTGGATCCGCTCTTGCTCCTCATAACCTCACTGGGTGTGGACAGTTCTAGCACAGTGCTGCCCAAGAACCATGGCCCAGGGCTGCCATGCCCAAAGACCGCATGAGACAGCCCGTGTTAAGTATTCCCCACCGGGCCTGGAACATGGTAAGAACTCAATAAATATTGTCTGCTAGGATTAGTCCTATGACAAAATGGAGGCTCAAAGACATTGCGCAAGGCCATCTAGCTAACTAACTTTGCACGTGTGCAGTTTCACCATGAATTCTACCGTGTGGATGGATTCTATGTGACTTCCATAGTTAGCCTGAGTGATTAGCCTCTGTTAGGATTTTCCTGGGCCCTGAACACTTTTGCCTTCCTGAGCCTTTTTCCCCATAAGGCAAATATTACAGAGTATATTTTATGACTCCCTTGGCATAAAGACAAATGTAACCCAAGCTGGATTGTAGTCATTATTTTTTTCTAATTGTAAAAGAAATGAAAACGTTTTCATGGACTCCTAAGGTATTGTGGGCCATGGGCACTATACCCACTGGGTCTAAATGGACAAGGTGGGATTTGTCAGGTGCCTGTGATGAAGCTAATGGATTTCTTTGAGGGGGTCAGGGGCTGGGGGACGGGGGGACGTCGTGGTTGAAAAACACAACTAAAGACGATTCTTCTTTGAAGAATTTTGAAGGCAAAATTCTTTTTTTGAGGGGAAGAGATTGTACTTTTCATATTCTTTTTACAATTGCCATAGTTACTGTGAAAGATTCAGCCATCAGCATGAAACGACATTTGAGTTCAAATGATAACGAAGACGTTTTGATTTAATGAAAAAGCAGAAAACAACCCAGAAAAGGAGACTGCAATTCATGGAGATAGTGTTTTGTGTCATTTTACCTGATTTGGAACAGGGTGGGAAGACAGCATTGATGAAATGCTCTGAAATGCTAGAATTTAAGTAGGCCTTGATGTAAATAATGAATCATGGTTTGGGGCTTTCAAGATACACAATTTTATTCTCAAGTTAAATAGTAGTCTGCCAGAGCCAATCTAAATATAATACGTAGAGACCATTAGCATCAAGCATCGCATAGGATACGTGTTTCCCTGAAAGTCTTAAATGACCTATTTGCCTGGAGTCTGAACGATTCTAGAAGGCCTTTGACAAAGCACTGGAAGAAAAAAAATCCCCCCAGCAACTTAGATGGTGTTTGTTCATGGGATTTGAAGAGCTTTTAACTGGCAACTGGTGTTTGTAACCTTTTATGGAGATCTTTAAAAGCAAACAAACACATAGGGATGGGGGAACAGAAGTAATGCACCGAGCAGGTTCTAAATTTTACATAGGACACAACAGGATGCTTACACATCTTCATTCTGTGCACTTAACGACAGCTATGTGCCACGCAGGACAATGGGTAAGTGTAAAATATGGGTTAATTTCAGCATTATGGCTGCTATTAACACAAAACCAAGACAGCACATAGACAATAATGTACCTTCCCATTCTGTCAAGAGTGTCGGGTGTGATTGCTCCAAGGACCAAGTAATGTGAGAACAGGTGAATGGGAAACCAACAGGAAAGCCATTGACAATGCAAAGAAAATGGGTTAAGGCCCAGCGCGGTTTTCTCATGCTGTTGGCCTTCATCGTGATGGATGAGATAATCTTACCCCAAACTAAGATACGTTCAGGCCAGAAATGCTATGCCTGGATCTACCCCCAGATGTCTCCCTCCCATGACTGGGGAGCTCCCAGAAGTGAACAAAGCAGGCTGGGTGAGTAGAGGCTGTCCTTGTTCAGAGATGGCAGAATTCTCCACAGTTTATACCTGCCCTCATTGTCTCTTAAAAGTCACCGTGGCTTTCACGGGAGAGAGATTTTTAGTTGTTTTTCTTCTTCTTCTTCTTCTTCTTCTTCTTCTTCTTCTTCTTTGATGTTTATTTATTTTTTGAAAGAGTGGTGGAGGGGCAGAGAGAAAGGGAAAGAGAGAATCCCAAGCAGGCCTCCCTCCAAGCTGTCTGCGTAAAGCCCAACATGGGGCTGGATCCCATGAACCAAGAGTCGGACACTTAACCAACTGAGCCATCCAGGTGCCCCTAAGTTGTTTTTCATTTTAAGCTGATATTACAGTTTCCTAGAAGACTTGGGAGTGGGGTGATGGTAAAGACAGGCAAGGACATGCACTAACCAAAGGAAGAAAACCACTCTTTGGCTTCACCCAGCTGTCACTGTGTTGGGATGTGGGCAAGACTCGTGAAGCTTCTGATTGATGAAAGAAAGCCAGAAATCCGAATTTCTTTCACGGTGAAATTTCCCAATTTTTACATGTCAAATCATTCCAATTCAAAGGCATTGAGAAGAACAGAGCAATGAGAGACAAACAACGAACATATGCACATCCTCGTTCAGAGGCCACCAACTCATAGCAGGTTCATGTGGGAATATGAACAACAGGTTCATGTGGGAACATCAACAGATACCTGTAAGGGCGGACAAACACCTTTTAATTAATAGTCAAAAGGAAAATCTCATCTTTCCTTTGGAGTTTTAGCCAAAGGACACTATTCGCCAATATGTTCCCTGTTTTCCCTATCTTCAACCCAAAGGAAAAGTTAATAAATACATGGCAGGGATATTTTTTACAACATCAATAAATGGCTTACATGTAGTTTTAGTTGACGTCTTACTCAGTTGCTATGATGGGTTAAAAGAGATTTCAGAACGTTGCTCAAAAGGAAAGCAGTATGAAGTTTCTTCAGTAGATAAAAAAACAGTGGTGGACAGAATTTTGTTTGTTTGTTTGTTTGTTTGTTTGTTTTTAATAATGGTCAAGAAAACATCTAAACAAACTTAAACACCACCAGAGAGAGTTTGCCCACAAGTCAATAAAGCAAAAAGGTTATTAACCTCAAAATGGACTTGCTGTTGGGATCACAGGAAAACCATCTGCCATGCACCATTTTTTATTGACACTTCAGGGTAAACTAATAAAACTCTCCATTTCAATTAAATTTTGGAAGCCCTTGGTCCCTCTTTCTCAAATGCTGCAAACGGGCATATACCTACAGAAGCCCCTTTTTTTTCTCAAGTCTCTTCTTGGCATGGGAAGAGGATCCAATGGCACATTCCAGTGTTTTCCTCACTATAGTTCTTGACACACAAGTTTACCAGATGTGATGCTAACAAAAGGTGGGGGTTGGGGGAGGTTAAAGCCCTTTTCATTCTTGCAGGTGAGCTTCTGGAGCCATTTTGAAATTAAGAGTGATTTTTTTAAAAAAAGTTTTTAAATCTTTATTTTTTAGAGAGAGAGAGAGAGAGCAAGGGGGGTAGGGGCAGAGAGAGAAGGAGATACAGAATCCAAAGCAGGCTCTAGGCTCTGAGCTGTCAACACAGAGCCTGACGTGGGGCTCGAACTCACAAACTGTGAGATCATGACCTGAGCTGAAGTTGGGACACTTAACCAACTGAGCCACCCAGGTGCCCTGAAATTAAGTGTGATTTTAAAGTGCAACGTGTTCCTTTTCAGGACCTCCTAGAATCACAGTTTGGAGTTGAAAATCCCGGGGAATTATAGTACAAGTTTTAGGGATAAAGGAATTGAGGCACAGAATGTCTGACTTGGTCAGGGTCAAAGAGCAAAACAAAATCAACTTCAGTTCCATGTCTGTGGTAGGCAGCCTTCTAAATTGGATCCCAGTGACCTCTGCCTCCCGGTATTCACGCACTTGTGTAATCCACTTCCTTTGAACGTGGGCTGGATCCGGTGACATGCTTCTAATGGGTAGAATATGACAGAAGTGATGGGATGTCACTTGTAGGTTACAAAAGTGTAGGTTACAAAAGACCATGGCTGCCATCTTGCTTGCTCTCTTTCTCACTGGTTTTCTCTCTCTCTCTTTCTGGCTCTTCTTAACATGCTGGCTCTGATAAAGCCAGCTGGAGAGGCCCTTGTGACAAAGGACTGAGGGATGCCACCCATCAACACTGAGTCAGGAACTGAGGCCCTCAGTCCATAGCCCTGGAGTAACCAAATCCAGCTAACCTGAGGGGGCCTGGAATTGCATCCTTCAGCTAAAGCTGCATCACCAGCCAACACTTTGGTTGCAGCCTGATGGGAGATCCTAAGCCAGAGACACCCAGCTGAGTGATGAAGGCCTAACCCATAGAAACTGGAGGTGATCTCTGCATGCTCATTTCAGCTGCTAAGTTTTGAGAAAAATCTGTTGCACGGTAATAGACAACTAATACAGTATCCCAGAACTGTTGACTCTTGGCCACTGTTCTCTGTCTAGCTGGCTGCCTTTATATTCTTTGTATATATATTTTCAATTTCTTTGTCTACATTCTATTAATATTTACTAGAAGGACACTGGACTAGGTAATGTCCAGGATACAAAGATGAGAGTGACAGAGTCCTTATCCTCACAGAATTTTGCTTCAATAATGGAATTAAATTGTTAAGTGGCCATCTTGGGTAAACTTCGGAAAGACTTCTGTAAAGACCAATAAAGACCAAATTCTTTGCTGGGAAAAAGAACGTAATAACGTTTACATCATTGGACTATTGTAAGAAACAGGACAAGTTAACAGAGGTAGTGCTTTGTGTGGGACAAGCACCACACTAAGCACTTGTAGATATTCTTTTATTTTGTTTTTCATCGTTTCTAAGTTTGCTTTTTTAAAAAATTTTTTTAATGTTTATTTATTATTGAGAGACAGAGCATGAGCATGGGAGGGGCAGAGGCAGGAGGAGACACAGAATCCGAAGCAGGCTCCAGGCTCTGAGCTGTCAGCACAGAACCTGACATGGGGCTTGAACTCACAAGCTGCAAGATCATGACCTGAGCTGAAGTCGGATGCTTAACCGACTGACATCTAGGTGCCCCAAGTTTACTTATTTATTTTGAGAGAGAGAGAGAGAGCACATAGGGGTGGGGCAGAGAGAGAGAGAGAGGGAGAGAGAGAATCCCAAGCAGGCTCCATGCTCTCAGCACAGAGCCCCACATGGGGCTCGAACTCACTGAACTGGGAGATCATGACCTGAGATGAAATCAAGAGTCAGATGCTTAACCGACTGAGCCACCCAGGCACCCCCAAGATATTAATTATTTTAATCCTCAGAACTTTCTAATGAAAACAGCAACATCACTCTCTATGTTACAGACAAGGAAAGTGGAGACAAAGAGATTTTAGACAAGGTCACACTGGTAGAAATTGACAGAAAAAAAGATTTAAATCTGGAGTGCTTGGGTTCTAGAGTCTGTATTTTAACTAGTCTCCTGTTTCTAGGAAAATGAATAATGGGATAATATACGTAAAGTGCTTAGCATAGTACTTGATGCATATGAAGCGCTTAGTATGTGGCTGATGATGGTGATGGTAACGACTATTACAAAAATGATTATTGTAAAAATTATTATAATGATTATCATACTTCCCTGTTGCATTGGCTGGTAGCAGCAGATCCTTTATATAACAAAGATTTTGTGAGGTTCTGATATAAGCTGACCCAAAATACTCAAACCCTTGAGGCTATCTTTTTAAATGCTTGGACCTGAAGGCATTAAGAAACTTTCTATCAAATGTGATCTAAAAAAAAAAAAAAAAAAAAAAAAATCCAAACAACTCATCAGCCAAAAATTTTGCCTCTAACCGATGCAAGCTAAAAAGGAAATTTATTGGTGCGGAATAACTGAACATTCACAGGCAGGATTGGCTTCAGGGGAGCTGGATTCAGGGCTCACACACTGTCATTAGGATTTATTCCTGATGCCATCTTCTGTGCTGGCTTTATTCGAAGAATACAGGCAACAGCGCCCAGTGACAGATGGCTTTGGGGGCTCTGTCTTCCTACAGCTCTGGGTTGAAGCCACCTGAGAGAAAGAAAGCCTTCTCGGGAGCACACAGAGGAAACAGAGATTCCTTCTGATTGGACCAGCTTAGGTCATATGCTCATCATCGACCGATAGCAGGGATGTATGGTGGTTTGATTGGCTGGCCTGGGTGCTCTATCCTTAACATAAGTGGAGCCACACTCAGCAAGAACTGAGAAGAGGGAGGTGGATACAAAGAAGTGGGAATTGGTGTCGGCGAGGCAAGTGGCGAGTGCTCACTAGGAAGTGTCGAAGCCTTGAAATATCCACATTTTTGACAACCAATGCATTTTAGCTAAGAGTGAATCTATGAGACTTGCATCATGTTTATCCTTGCTTTTGTCCTGTGTATTCTCTTTTGATCATTATTCTTATCAGTCAGCTTTCATATATGACTTCATTTACAAAAAAATGCTTTATTTTATTTTATTTTTAAAGTTTATTTATTTTGAAAGAGAGAGAGAGAGAGAGAGAGCATGCACACAGGAGGGGCAGAGAGAGAGAGAGGGAGAGACAGAGAATCCCAAGCAGGCTCCATGCTGTCAGCACAGAGCCCCATGTGGGGCTCGAACCAATGAACTGTGAGATCATGTCATGACCTGAGCCGAAATCAAGAGCTGGATGCTTAACCAACGGAGCCACCCAGGTGCCCCAACAATATGTTATTTTAGCAAGTCCTTTTTTATATGCCTGCAAGGTAAGAATTGACTACTTTTTCTGGGAATGTGCCTGTGGCGGACACATAGACTTTATAAGTATCTCTTAGTTTTCTTGTTTAACCTTTTAGAGTGTCTTACAGCTTTCTCTCCTCCCCATATTTATATCTCCTTTGAAATGAGAGAAAAACGAGATGAATTCTTGGCATAGGAAGGAAGTGAATACCTAACAAAATTACATCAACTTGGAAACCAATTCAATGAATAACCACACCGTGGCTTTCCACAGCACAATTCATAGTTGCATCCTTTATAAGGTTGACATATCTCGGACATCACATAAGGGGTTCAGTTACATCTTGTACTAGTTATCAATGGCTGTGTAACAAATCATCCCCAAACTTAGCCCCTGGAAACAACAAACATTTATTATCTCACAGTTTCTGTAGGTCAGGAATCTGACCCAGGAGCAGCTCAACTGGGTGCCTCTGGCTCGGGGTCTCACAAGACTGCAACTAAGTCATCTGCCAGGGATATAGTCATCACAGAGCTCAGCTCTGGGAGGGTGTGCTTCCAAGCTCACTTAGGTGGCCGTTGTCGGGCCCCAGAAGATATACACCCATGCCGATGCATATGGACCCTCCACTGGTCTGCCTCACAACATGGCACCTGGCTTCTCGCGGAAGCAAGAAAGAGGGAGAGAGAGACTTCAATATAGAAGCCATCACTTCTGTCATATTCTGTTCATTAGAAGCAGTTCAGTAAGTCCAGGTCAGTAAGAAGAGGGGATTAGCCACGGGAAGAAATACTAGAAAACCAGGAGATAGGTTCATTGGGGGGCCCTCTGAGAATGCTGTTCATTCACCTCTGTAAGATGACTGTGTTACAGGACAGTATGATCTCTGAGGCAACCAAAGATACTTGCGTATAAGGTAAGTATTTCTACAAAATTCCAGTGTTGATTGTATGAACCTTTATTTTTCAAAATTGGATTGATATTTTTTTTTGTCTAGCCAACAAGATTGACCCAGTTTGAGTTTAAAAAAAAAACTGGCTTAATTATTGATTTCATTTGAAAAGATTCTTTAATATTTGGTGACTTCTGGTTATACTTTGGGAATAGAAAAATAGAAAAATAAAACCCACTCACAGAATTGTGAATTCACCTACTGAAGAAATGACTTTCAATTTCACGGGATCCACTTTATGGCTTTGTATAAATAAATCATCTTGAAGAAAAATTGAAAGGAAGCAACTTGGAGATAACTGAATGAATTAACAAAGGCCGTACAATGTAAGAAAACACTGTTGTGTTAAGTTTTATAGAAAGCGGGGTTATAGAGATGAAAAATGCCATATGAATGGGCTGGCTCATGGCAACTCTACCATTTTTCACTTTGGCAGGTAAACGTGGTTTTGATTCTGTTCAGAGTTTGCCTTTTCTAGGAAAGGAAGAGGTAACAGCAGCTAGAAAATTATCCGTTCTTTATGCTTAGGAGTAAAAGAAAATGTGTTCTTTTTTCTAAACGTGTGTGTGTGTGTGTGTGTGTGTGTGTGTGTGTGCATGAGCTTTCCTTTTGACCGGGGTTACTTATAAAGCACATGAAAATAATGGAATTAAGTGTCTTCCTTTTCTTATGCTACAAACCTTTATAAAGGTTGCTATAAATGTCATAACTACTTTGTTTCCTGAAAAGTAATTTTGCTGTCAGTCTGATCTGTTCCTTTGAGATACCATACTATTAGTCTATGATGGTTTCTTTAAAGTGCATCAAAGTATATGCTTCAGTGTATTTTTATCATTTCACTACCTTACAGTGAAATTTTCACCAGCTTCAAGCTTGTTTCTAAGTCACTAATTATTCATAAAGGATGGTAAGATTGCTTTATTTTATCCTTCTAATGAAATGCATTAAAGTTTAAGGAAAACCCTTAACAGAGCTTAAAATGCCAAAAAGAGCTTAGGAAATGAAAAGTCATTTCCAGTTAAAATGTGAATTAGAGCAAAAAGAAGGCGGCAGGCCATGCTTAGAAGCAGAGATAGGCTGAGGCATGTAGGGAAGCAGAGAGAGGGGGAAAGAAGCCATTGTTGAGCATTTATGGTTTCCATACCATCAGTGTTCACAGAGCTCATTCAAAACCAATCCCAGGAATGGACAGAAAGGCCAAGAGGGCAATAATGAATGCCATGCCTTTTAAAACAAAACATTTAAGCCTCTACGTTTTTTTAAAGAAGGTCTCTGATGTTAGGAGGAATATTCCCTAAGGAGGAGAGACGATCAGGAGACAGGACAAATCTAATGTTTATTGTTGTTCACCAAAAAATCATTGGTCCAGACTCACAAAATGCAATCATATTTTATTATGTTTTCTAGTTATTCAAGACTTAGCTAAAACAGAATCTTTTAAACAACACATTTAAACAGAATGTTAACACCTTGTATTACATAGCTTAATGTAATTGATTCACAGTCTATAAGAAAAACCAATTTTCCTTTTTTGTGAAACATATTGATTCAAGACAAAAAGCAGTAATTGATCACACCTTTGGAGGGCAAAGGTGAGCTGATGAGAGAGGAAATCGAAAAAGAGAGAGAGGAAAAAATATATGAAAAACAATCTACACATAAACATCTCTTTCTATTTCTGATATTTAGTTTATTATTTCCAAGTTTTATTTTCCCCAAATGGTTTTCTTCAAGGAACAGAATTCATTCACATTCAGATACACACACACACACACACACACACACACACACACATACATACACACAAAGAATCTGCATGTGTGCCTTTGGCTGAGCCCATCTGTAAAATAAACAAGAAACATAGAGCTATTAACAATAGGAGGAGGCAAGAATTATAGGCCCACATGTACCATACTCTTTCCAACGTTTAAGCGGAGTTTTCTTTAGCACTCAAAGCCCTGAAAGGGTTTTACGATGCGTCATAGTATTACTTATTTAATTGGATATTTAGGAGTGCAATGACTTCTTGAAGAATACCTTAACTCAGAGAAAACTGTTATTTGTAATTGTAACGAATAGGTTTCTCTGTCTCTTTTTGGAATGGATAATGAGCTTGTGGGCTTCGTTCCTCATTGTCTTCCTCTTTATCTCCCTTTTAAATCTCCTTCATTATCTGCTATTTATTTTACTAAAGGTGATCACTGCTTTATTAATCACTGCTTGATTAACCACAGTGGGATTCGAAATGAGCTTATTTGGACTGTGAGAACAAAGGCAGGTAGTGGCCCAAGCTTGAACCTCTTGAGTTTTTCCTTTTCCCCTTGACTTCCTCAGGAACTTCCATATGCTTTTGAAATGATACTCGTGCCCTTGAAAAGGATGTGTGTTCTTGTATGGAATGTCAATAATGTCAACGAGGGCAAGTTGGTTGACAATTAACTCAAGTCATGTATATCCATATTGATCTTCTGTCTACTTCTTCTATCAAGTTTTGAGAGACGGGGTTTTGAAGTCTCTGACTATAGTTACGGGTTTGTCCATTCCTCCTTTCTGCTCTGTCATTTTGCTGCACGTATTTTGAAGCAGTCACTAGGCGCATAAACATCTAGAAAGCTTGGGTTGAAAGACAGCTCCCCATGCAGAGCCAAGTTCCAGGTCATGATCAAGAAGACAATCACATGAGTCAGATATAAAGAGTGACATGAGGAAAGAAATGAGGGTTTGAATTCTAATGTCATTGGTAACATGGAAGGTGCAAGTCAGGGTGAAATGGGTTGAGACGAGAGCTACAGAAGACCGAGGGCTGCGAATGTGACCCAGAATGCCATGTTTAATGCAGAGACAGCATCTGATACAGCAGTTGAGAGAGCGCAAGCAAGGCTAGACATCTTTGTGGGACAATATATTTTAGTCTTTTGTCTCTCCAAGTCCCCCAAGCAAATATATTATCATATTAATCCAGTATGCTGATGCTAGGTATAGAGGGATGATCTTAAATACATGTGGTCCTGTCCTCGGGGAGATTCCAGGTCAGTAGAGGTGGGGCTGGGGAATAGATGTCCATGAAACACTCCCCCACATATAGAACTACTTTGGAAAAAAGCCAGGGTTCAACCAGAGCGTACAGCTGAAGGCCCTTCTCTAATCTGTTGGATTAAAAGAAATAGAATCCTTAAGAATGAGCTCTTTGAGCTGAGATTTAAAGAGCTTTCTCCATCAACTCAGGCTACCTTAATAAAATCCTATGGACTGAGTAGTTTAACAGCAGACATTTAGTTTCTCACAGTTGTGGAGGCCGGCCGTCCAAGGTCAAGGCGCCAGCATGGTTGGTTTCTGCTGAGAGCTCTCTTCCTGGCTTGCGGATGGCCACCTTCTTGCTGTGTCTTCACATGGTGGGGAGAAAGAGCAAGCCCTCTGGTGTCTCTTCTGATAAGGACGTTAATCTTCACACGAGGGCCCCACCCCCAAGACCTCGTCTAACCCCAGTCAACTCCCCGAAGTCCCACCTCCTAATACCGTCCCCCAGAAGGTTAGGGCTTCGATGTATGAACTTTGGGAAGACACAATCTGGTCCACCATGGGGAGTGTTAATGAACGTGAAGTGGAGGAGGAAAGGGGCAGTTTTCCAGGAAGGAAGTCTGTGCTTCTCTTTCACCTATCATCCCTCTTCTCTGACTGTTCCTGAGACCAGCTACCTTCATGTCTGCAACTCATACCCAGCAAGCACCACACACAAAGGTGGTGGCCTCCCTCACTCTTCCACCTTCTCCTTCCACCCGTGCTCTTGCCTCCATCCCCGACCACAGGTGAGGAAATGCCCGACCTTTGGACATGTCAAGAGTGTGCTTGTGTTGACTGACAGCCCGCCACACAGAGCCAGAAGTTCCACGTGTTTTTATTTTGTTCATCTTGTGGCGTCTTCATCTCCGTGATGTTCGATGAAACCAGAACATAAGCAGACAGATGTCCGAGTGGGCGAGTGTTTTAGCTTCTTGCCAAAACACTTGCCATCAGTCCCAACTCTTTTTCCTCCCTCTCAGCTTAAATTAGTGATGTCACAGCTACCTTGCTCCCTGGCTGGTAAGCACAAGGGGATCTTTCTGGTACGTTTGTGAAAGATGAAGGTCTTTGAAGAAAAGTTCAGAATCTATCAATCTTTTCTGGAGGAACCTCACCCGGTGAAGATCTCTGGATGACTGACTGTAAAATAACGCTACTAATAATGACCCCAATTGAAAAATGCATTGTACGCTTATTATTAGTATCAGGCACTTTTCAAAGATTTTGTTCCCACTGCCATTCTGTTAGGTAGATACTCACAGGCTTATTTGAGAGGTGAGAGTAACTTATAACCAGCTAATATTTTTATTTATGTATTCCCTCCCTACTTCCCTCAAATATTTATGAAATATCTACTATACGGAAGGCACACCATGCACAACTTATTATAGACTTTCAAGACCCTTTTGGCCTTACATGGGAGAAATTAACAACAACTAACATTTATTGAGTTCATTCACTGAGTCCTTACCATGTCTCAGACACTGTGTTTTCCAATCTGGAGTTGTTTTCTTTAAAAAAATTTTTTTGACGTGTGTTTATTTTTGAGAGACAGAGAGAGACAGAGCGTGAGCAGGGGAGGGGCAGAGAGAGACGGAGACACAGAATCCGAAGCAGGCTCCAGGCTCTGAGCTGTCAGCACAGAGCCAATGCAGGGCTCAAACCCACGAACCGTGAGATCATGACCCGAGCCGAAGTTGGATGCTTAACTGCCTGAGCCACCCAGGCGCCCCTGATCTGGAGTTATTCAATGCTTTTGACAATCCTCTGATGTAGGTTTCTGCCTCATATTCTACAAACAGGGAAGATGGAACATACAGAACTTAAGTGAAAAGTCCCCCAGATCACATATTTTCTAAGTGATAGAGCTCACATTTAGACCCTGTGGGCCTATCTTCGGTTCTCTAGATTCTGCATCTCTAACCACCGTCCCATGCAGACCTATCTGATTCAAAATGTGCACACACACATACACACGCACACACAATCTATAACATGAATCAGCACCATAAGTCCTATTTGCTTTTTCTCCCTGCAATGAGATGGTCAGCTTCTTTAGGTAGGGAATCTCACTCAATATTTTGATCCTAGGACTCTAGTGCAGTGATTCAGGGTGTGTGTGTGTATTGATTTTGCTGCCCAAGAAACATCTGCCATGTCTGGAGACACTTGGTTGTCTCAACTGGGGGGTAGGTGCTTCTGGCGTCTAGTGGGTTGGGGTCAGGGATGCTGCTAAATGCCCTGCGTTGCGCAAGCTGGCCCCTCACAACAGAGTAACACAGCCCCAGGTGCCAGTAGTGGGGTGGCCGGAAACCCCACCCTAATCTGATGCTTAACACAGAGAGGGTGCTCGATAAATATTTTGTGGACTGAATTTCAAATCACATACCAAGAATGTCCACCAAATAATTCCTCAAAGGACAAACTTCCACTTACCATTCAAAACCCCGTTCAAATGCCATCTCTTCCTGGAGGCCCCTCTGATGCCCTCAGACAGTTTTTTTTTTAACATGCTTTAATGTTTATTTTTGCGTGAGAGAGAACAGAGCACGAGCAGGGGAGGGGCAGAGAGAGAGGGTGACACAGAATCTGAAGCAGGCTCCGGGCTCTGAGATGTCAGCACAGCACAGAGCCTGACACGGGGCTCCAACTCACAAACCACAAGACCATGACCTGAGCTGAAGTCAGTCGCTCAACCGACGGAGCCACCCAGGTGCCCCTGGTTTTTGCTTTTTATCCTAGTCAAACAGTGGCTGATTTTACTTATTTTTTTCTATCCCTGCTTGGCCCTTCAGCCCTGCTCAGAGAATGCCGATGCCTAAGCATGACACAATTAGGCCAAAGTATGTTTCTTAAAAAGCTCTAGGATACATTTCAAAGTTAAAAAAAAAAAAAAAAGCCTATGGATTTTCTGTGGCTCTGTAGGTAACGGGGTGGGATTTCAATGGTCGATTTCCAACCATAAATAGTTACCTACCTTTTTTTTTTTCTTTCTCCAAGAAAGAGAGAGAGAGAGAGAGGCAGAACGAGCAGGGGAAGGGGAGAGAGAGAGGAAGACACAGAATCTGAAGCAGGCTTCAGGCTCTAAGCTGTTAGCACAGAGCCCAACACAGAGCTTGAACCCACCAACAGTTCGAGATCATGACCTGAGCTGAAGTCAGATGTTTAACCAACTGAGCCACTCAGGTGCCCTGACAGTTACCTATCTTTTAATGAAATTCAAACCTTCGATCCAGTCACTAAATCTCTCAAGGGAGTTTCTGTTTTCTTCCCTTCTTAGTGGGGCATTCTTATAATTTTTTTAAAGTCAGGTTTATTTACATTCACCCCTTCCAAGTCCACGGTTCTGTTTATTTCAACAAGTGTATACAGTGGTGTGACTAGAGGAAAACCACGCACACACACATGATCTGTTAACAGCGAACCTTTTACTTTTTACTGTGTATTTTATTTTTTACAAGAAGCACACCTTACTTTTATGAGCACTTTCTGTCTGATCTATTGAAGTATAATTTACAGACAGGTAAATATATCCTTTGCAGTTCTGAGAGTTTATACAAATGTATATGGTCATGGAATCACCACCGCAATCATGATAAGAACATTTCTGTCATCTCTGAAAACCCACTGAAGCCGCTTTGCAGTCAGCCAGCCTTCTGACCGCCCCAGGCCACCAGCACTGGCACCTCCTGATGTGATTTCTGTCCCTGGACTTCTAATGTTCCCAGAATGTCATACACATGGAATCATATAGCAGTACGTGCTCTCTCGTATCGTAATGCTTTTGAAATGCATCCACCAGTGAAGGTATCAGTGGTGTGTTATTTATTTATTATTTTTTATTGCTGTTCACCCCATTGTAGGGTAGGCCTACGGCTTCTTTATCCATTTCCCAGCTGATGGATATTTGAGCTGCTTAAAGTTTGGGGGAATTATGAGGAAAGCTGCTCTAAATATTTGCATATAGGGTTTCGTGTGGACATGCATTTTCATTTTTCCTGAGTAAATACTCGAAGCCGGATTGCTGGGTCCTACGGTAAGTGCATGTTTATTAGAAACTTTCAGACTGGTCTCCACGGTGCTTGTGCTATTTTGCCTTCCCACTAACAATGCATGCCAGTTCCACCTGCTTCACGTCCTTGACACTTAACATTGTCCGTGTTTCTTTCTTTTTTTTTTTTTTTAAGCCACTTTAATGGGTGTGTTACGGTATCACAACATCGTTTTCCTTTGCATTTCCCTGATGAGGAATGATGTTGAGCCTTCTTTCTGTGGCCCATTCGCCATCCACGCGTCTTCCTGTTGGGGGAAGCTCACGGAGGGGGCGTGGCCGGGGCTGACCCTCAAGCTGCCTGGGGATTGGAGGCCCCTGGCCCCGCCCCTGACCGTGGTCGCTGCCCCCTTCCTCCTTCCCTTCTCTGGAGCCATTTTCGAGGTCGCAGCCTTGAGGGAGCAAGGCGGGGTGGAGCCCAGAGCCCTTCTGGACGGTAGACGTGGCCCCGCGAGGCCTCGTCTTTGAACTTTGAAGATTCTGGCTGCTGGTGCGGAGGCTTCCTCGCTCCGGGCAGAGACCGCCGCGTCTGTAAGTTCCCTTGCTTGTCAGAGCGGCCACCTGCCCAGCTCAGGTGGCCTGTGTCTGCCTTCCCTCGCTCCCCAGCCTCCATGCGTCCTGCCCTCACTCCTGGCTGTGGTCACGACACATCATCCCATCATTCTTTTATTTAAAAAAAAAAAATTTTTTTTTTTTAAACATTTATTTATTATTGAGAGACAGAGAGAGACAGAGCGTGAGCAGGGGAGGGGCAGAGAGAGAGAGAGACACAGAATCCGAAGCAGGTTCCAGCCTCCGAGCTGTCAGCACAGAGCCCGACGCAGGGCTCGAACCCCCGAACTGTGAGATCATGACCTGAGCCACCCAGGCGCCCCTCCATCATTCTCTTAATAGTTTTTCCGACGCACGTGTCTTTACTTTTGATGATGTCCAGATTTTCAACGTTTTTCTTTCTCCCCCCGCCCCCCATGTTTTCTTTTACGATTTGTACTTTGTCTTCTGGAGGAAATTATTGCACACTACAAGGTCATAAAGACTTTTCTCCGAAGTTCTCCTTTTGAAGTTTTATAATTTTAGATTTTACATTTGGACCTACGGTGGGTGCGCTTTGAGTTTTGTCCGTAGAGTGAAATGTAAGTCAAGGTCCTCCTCTTTTGGTACCTAATAACCAGCTGTTCTGACAACATTTATTGAAAAGAAATTTTTTTTCCTCATTGAATTACCTTTGCACCACTGTCAGAAATGAACTGGCCAGTATTGTGTGGATTTATTTCTGCCTTCTCTATGCTGGTAATAGATTAAAAAATTTTTTTTTATCTGTTTTCTTGAGCAAACGTTGATATATACCAAACACCATTCAAAGCACTTTACAAATCATAACTCTTTTAGTACTCATCACAACCGTAATGGCAGGTGCTTTTAATAATTCTGTGTTGTTGTTTGGGGCGCCTGGGTGGCTCAGTCGGTTAAGCGGCCAACTTCGGCTCAGGTCACGATCTCACACTCCATGAGTTCGAGCCCCGCGTCAGGCTCTGTGTTGACCGCTCAGAGCCTGGAGCCTGTTTCAGATTCTGTGTCTCCCTCTCTCTCTGACCCTCTCCCGTTCATGCTCTGTCTCTCTCTGTCTCAAAAATAAATAAACATTAAAAAAAATTAAAAAAAAATAATTCTGTGTTGTTGGGACGCCTGGGTGGCACAGTTGGTTAAGCGTTCGACTTCATCTCAGGTCATGATCTTAGAGCTTGTGGGTTCGAGCCCCGCTTCCGGCTCTGTGCTGACAGCTTGGTGCTTAGAGCATGCTTCAGATTCTCTCTCTCTCTCTCTCTCTCTCTCTGCCCCTCCCCTGCTCCTGCTCTGTCTCTCTCTCCTTCAGAATAAATAAACATTAAGAAAAAAATTAAAAAAAAAAAAGAAAAAATAATTCAATGTTGTTGACAAGGAAACTGAGGCACAGAGCAGTTAGGTAGATTTCCCAAGATCACACAGCCCATAATTGATGGAACTTAGCTTATTGTTTTCTTCTCTCTTGGTGAACCACCCTTTGGTTTAGTTGTTGGTTTGGTCGCCTGAGTTCCTTACTAGGTGGTGAACTCTTTGAGGATACAGAATGTGTTTCTTAGCTTTGTGGCCTGGACCCTTAAGCAGATGCCAACTCCGGAAAACATATTCCATGAAGGTGTATAATGAATGAATGAATGAGCAAATGCACAAAGTGTGCACCAAGATTTGAAGATTATGGTCTTTGGAAGCACCTTCACTGGCATTGTCCCCCGTAAAAGACTGCCAACAACCTAATCAGAAAGCTAGGTCAAACTGAACACATAGGGTGTCTCCATTAAAACAGAAAACATGGTGCCTGGGATGTTCATTGTTGGCACATCGTGGTCCAGATTTCAGTAGATCAACTTTTATGTGCTGGTAGGAGACTGTTTGTATAATGTCCCAAACTTGGAGGCCACACTGGAGGTCTCAACTAGAGAGGGAACAATTACCAATATCTTAAGTGGGAATTAAGGGATAGAGTCATGAAGTTAATTCCAAATGGGCATAAATGTCAAGGCAGGAGCAGGAAGAGGTGGAGGAATTGTTGGATCATGTGGCTTTTCTTTTGGGGAAGAACCAAGGCTCTTACCAGGAGCTGGTACGGAAGATTGAGCTGTACGCGACAGGGATGTGTGGAAGGAAACTGGGACTATCCGATTGGCTCAAGGTGACCTTTCTTCTCTTTTCTTTTCAGAATAAAAGCCTGTGTACATGCTTTTATTTTAAAAGAGTACATGCTTGTGGTTAAAACTGTCAGCAGAAGTGGAGGGTAGAAATTAAACGGGCAAAAGTCATCCAGACTTCCCTGATTCTCCAAGGAGAATGGGTAAGATTGGTTTGTTTGTTTGATTCTAGAGATTTGTCTGGGCCCATGCAACTGTATGTCATTTATGTCTGAAGATCAGACAATGTTTATGGTCGTTTCCGTCACCTCAAGGAGTCTTCTTATTTTCAAAATGTCTCCTATTCCAGAGAGCCCATTCCTCTATTTTACACTGAAGAACAAATAGCGATTTATTCACCTCAGCTGCAGGTTAGAATCATCTGGGGAGTTTTGTTCTGTTTGTAAGTGCTGGATGCCCAGACTCTACTCCCAGAGAATCTGGTGGATTCAGCCTGAGGTGTGGCCTGGACTTTGTGGTGTCCCCCACATGCTTCTACTGTGCAGCCAAACCAGGATCGTTTCGTTTCCTTCATCTAGGGCCATCCAAGCCCCATGTGTGATTTAACATGGATGTGTAGGTAACATACTAGATGCGTAGACATTGGACCATTCGATTGTATACTTACGTTGGTATATTCCAACCAGATAAAGTGCCTTTTTACTTACTTTTAAACTCTTCTCACTAGGAATGGAGTTTTGCTCTTTTAGGGGGATGGTCCCATTATATTCTGGCACAGAGTATGTCTCCTTTAGGGTTTGGTGTCTGTGAACATAGATGATTCTCTGGGAGCCGTGATCAGACAGCCGAGTGCACTAGGAAATCAGTGCTTGAGAAAAGTCTGGGCTGGTTAGCAGCTGCCCTCATCTGAAGAATGGGGATGATATTAATACTTGTCTCGTAAGATTGTTATAAAGATAAGATGAGACCATGTATGTGCCCAGCATATAGCATGGTGCCTGCTTCTTGAAAGGCACTGGAGTTTTGTTACTTTCATTATTATATTGTTGGTCATTCAGAAGGGGATGGGATTCAGAGGCATAGTTGGACACTTTCGGAACAAAGTGGGTTAAAGATGTTTTTCTTCATTAACAGATATTCATTTAAACTGCACATAAATTCATGCACAGGAACATTTCATAGGTACCTTTTTGTATTAGTCCTTTTCTTTCCCTTTGCTGCTCAGGTCCCCTACCCTCACATATCAGCAGTATCCCACTCCTAGTTAAGATAGGTTAATAAGCAAATAGGCATGGTTTTTTAAAAAGCAGTTTAGGGGCGCCTGGGTGGCTCAGTCCATCAAACGTCTGACTTCGGCTCAGGTCGTGATCTCACGGCTCATGAGTTCAAGCCCCACATTGGGCTCTGTGCTGACAGCTCAGAGCCTGGAGCCTGCTTTGGATTCTGTGTCTCCCTCTCTCTCTGCCCCTCCCCTGCTCACACTGTCTCTCTCAAAAATAAATACTAACAGTTTATTAAAGTATAATTCATGTGCAATAAACTTGCACATACATAAAGTATAAAGTTTGATAAAATTTGGCATATCTACACCTATGAATCCATTCACTATAATTAAGATAATGAACTTAACCATCACTCCCAAAAGCTTCCCCATGTTCCTTTGTGACCAGTCCCTACTGACCCCTCCTCACACCCCTGGGAGGTGCCCAGCCAACACCAATCTATTTTCTGTCACTATTGAGTAGTTTGTAGTCTCAAGAATTTTATAAAAATCGACTCATACAGTGTATAACCTTTTTTTTTTTTTCTGTCTTCTGTAACTTAGCGTAATTATCTTGAGAGCCATCCATGTTGTGACTATTATTTGGGACTTTTCTTCTTTTCAAATATAGGCATTTAAATATAGGAAACTATACAGTTTCCTCTAGCAACATCTCACAAATATTTTTTGTTGTGTTATTTTTTTGTTTCATTTCCATTTGGTTCAAAATACTTTCTAATTTTCCACTTGATTTTTTTTTTTTGGTCCTTTGGGTTATATTTGGTGTATATTTCAGGGTATTAAATATTAAAATATTTGTGGGTTTTCCAGCAATCTTTCTGTTACTGATTTCTAATTTAATTCTATTAGGGGTAAAAAATATTTTATATGAATTAAATCTTTCAAATCTGTGATACTTATTTTGTAGCGTGGCATATGGTTTATCTTAGTAAATGTTCAGGGTGTACTTTGTTGTTGTTAGATCAACACCAAATAGGTCAAGTTGGTTGATGGTGTTCAAGTCTTCTGTATCCTTACTGGTTTTCTGTCTATTCTATAAATTATTTTACAAACTGTTTAAAATTTTTTTTTTTTAAATTACAAACAAAACGTTAACAAACAAAACCTTGACTGACTGAGCCACCCGGGCGCCCTTGTTCTATCAGTTTTTAAGAGAGGGTATTGATGTCTTTGAATACAACTCTAGATTTTTATTTCTTCTTACAGTTCCATCAATCATTACTTCATGTATTTAGAAACTCTGTTATCAGATTTATAAATGTTTTGGATTGTTATGTCTTAAAAAAAATTTTTTTTTAATGTTTATTTTTGGGAGAGAAAGAGAGACAGAGCATGAGCGGGGGAGGGGCAGAGAGAAGGGGACACAGAATCTGAAGCAGGCTCCAGGCTCTGAGCTGTCAGCACAGAGCCCGACACGGGGTTCGAACTCATGAACCTCAAGATCATGACCTGAACCAAAGTCGGACGCTTAACTGACTGAGCCACCCAGGTACCTCCGGATTGTTATGTTTTATTGGTGAAATGACCCTTTTCTCATTTTGAGGTGGCCTTCATTATACCTGGAAATATTCTTTACTATGAAATCTACTTTTTCTTGTAACAACTTAGTCATTTAATTTTTTTTTTGGCTAGGGTTAGCGTATTACATTTGTTCCATTCTTTTATATTTAACCAGTGTGTGTCATTATATTAGAGCTCATTCTTCATAGACAGTAGACACTTGGGTATTGCTTTTATTTAAATCTATCATCTTGAGATTTTTTTAAGTTTCTCTCATCTTTTCTTTGTTCTTTTTTCTCTCATTATCCACCTCCTTTTGGATAACCTAAATGTTCATATACCTTATTTTTGTCTCCTCTGTGGTTTTATTAGCCACAGGAGTTGTTTTGTTATTTTAGCGGTTGCTTTAGGGGTGGTAGCATATACCTTTATCAGTGTACTTTCTTTTAAAAAATTTTAGTGTTTATTTATTTTTGAGAGAGGGAGAGACAGAGCACAGGCAGGGGTGGGGCAGAGAGGGAGGGAGACACAGAATCTGAAGCAGGTTCCAGGCTCAGAGCTGTCAGCACAGAGTCTGACACAGGGCTTGAACTCACAAACCGTGAGATCATGAGCTGAGCCGAAGTCGGACGCTTAACCGACTGAGTCACCCAGGTGCCCCCAGTTTACTCTCAAGTGGTATGATACCACTTTACACATAGTATGAGAACTTTACAATAGTCTACTTCTGGTTCCCCTCCTGCCTTTTTGGTATTGTCCTATATGTCAGTTACATATATGTTATAAACCCTGTATATCCAATAAATATTATATTGTTTTTATTTTTTGTTTAAATAGTTGCCTTTTAATGATATTTAAGTAATATGAAAAGAATCTTAGATATTTACCCACGGAGTTACCATGGCCAGTGATTTTACCTCCTTTGTGTGGATCGAAATTTCCACCTGGCATCATTTTCCTTCTGCCTGAAAGGACAGCGTCTACCTTGCCTTGTAGTGTGGGCATGCTGGTGATGAATTCTTCCTGCTTTTGTATGTCTCAAAATTCTGTGTTTTGCATTTCTTGAGGCCACATTCAAGTGCTTTACATATACTAATTCATCTCATCCCAACCAATACTTTTTGAGATAAATAATATTAACCCTATCTTACAGAAAGGAAACTGAGTCAGAAGGAGATGAAAGGAATTGTCCAAGGTCACATGGCCAGTGAACGGGAGAGCTGGGTTTCAAAGCCAGTCTCGCTGCAGAACCTGAAGCTAGTAGCACCTGACTTTGCAGTGTGAACGCCATCATGCTTGATTTTCCTTAGTGATCTTAGATCTATTTCCACCTCAGAACTCAGAGATGATCTCTTTCTATATTTCAGTTATATTTTGGATGTGCCAGGATTTATTTCTCTAGTCTTCTAATGACAGGCATCTAGATTGTTTACAGGGACCTTCTGTTACCAAGTTTTGCAGTGGACATCTTTGATGTTAGGTTATCTTTGGGAACTTGTGTAAGTTGAAGAAGGAGTTGTTAGCACTAGAATTTATTCATTCCAGAGTGCGTGCCTGTACATTTTTGACAGGGGCTCCCCCCAGCTTCCCTATAGAAATGAAATAAATTTATCAATTTAAACTTTCACTAACAATGTGATAGTGGGAGTGTTATTTCTAAAGGATGTTTTAAAGAATGCTCTGAACACGATTCACATGTTATTTGCAAATGACACGTCACTGTTTTTCTTCTTCTCTTCTTCCCACTTTCTTCTTTCATAGTTCAGCATGAAATTTAATTTTTCAATTCTATTCCAATTGAAAAATGCCAAATCACTAGATTTTAGAGACATCACCTTAATGATCTGGATGTAATAATTATATCCGCTGGGAACCTGATTTAGGCTGCTAGCTTCTCCAGAAATGTTCAATCATAGTGGGGGAAAATGAGAACATTTCCAATTTCTTTCTAGAGTGCAGGGGTATTAAGAGTCCCAGGAAACTGACAACTTTCCATTTCTATAGCATCTGGCATACAACTCAGAAGAAAGTGAGCTCAGAGCTCAGGCCTCAAGGTTAGATGTTTGCAATGGCAATGCAGAAGTCTCGGCTTGGAGCCCCGAGTCCCAGCTTTTTCTCTTCCTTTTTATTTTATTTTTTTAATGTCTATTCATATTTCAGAGACAGAGACAGATGGAGTGTGAGTGGGGGAGGGGCAGAGAGAGAGGGAAACATAGAATCTGAAACAGGTTCCAGGCTCTGAGCTGTCAGCACAGAGCCTGATGCGGGGCTCGAACTCATGAACCATGAGATTATGACCCGAGCCAGAGTTGGATGCTCAACCGATTGAGCCACCCAGGTGCCCCCAGAAGTAGTATTTTAACATATAAATCAGATGAGGTGACTGGAAAACCCAAACCCTCTACTGGCTGCCCATCCCTCAAAGACTAAATCCATCATTTGCAAGGCCCTGAGTACTCGACCTTGCCAAAAGGTATCTCTTAGCTCTTGACTTCTATGGCTTTCTTTCTTGAAAACTCTACTTCAGTCAAATTGTCCTGTGATATTCCTAGACAGCCCAACTCCCTCCTACCTCAGAGCCTTTGCACCACTTCTGTGGATCTTCCCCCCAGGTAATCGCAAGCTTTTTTTCCAAACTTCATCCTGGTTTCTGTTGAAATAGTGTGCACACACATACACACACACTCTTCCGTTAGGCTTTAGGCTTTAGCAGGCTTCATCTTCCTCCTTATGATTTATTCTTACCTGATACACCATGTACTTATTTATCTGTGTGTTCATTATCTCTCTCCATCCCAACCCCCACTACTATGTAAGCACATGTGAGTAGGACCTTGTTTATTTGATTCACTGCTTTATCTCCAGCACCTAAAATAGCACCAAAAGACATAGCAGACATTCAATAAACATTTGAATGAAAAAAAGTAGGGGCACCCACGTGGCTCAGTAGGTTGAGTGTCCAACTCTTGATTTGGGCTCAGGTCATGATCCCAGGGTCATGGGAATGAGCCCCAGGTTGGGCTCCACATTGAGTGTGGAGCCTGCTTGAGATTTTCTCTCTCTCTCTCTCTCTCTCTCTCTCTCTCTCTCTCTGTCCCCCTCTCATTCTCACTCTGCCTCTCTCCCTCTGCTCATTCTCTTTCTCCCTATAAAAGAGAACATGGACAGCTGAGTGGATGGATGGAAGGATGGATGGATGGACAGAAGGATGAACTGACTAGAAGCAACAGAACAATCATCTACTTTGTCCATTAACATAGCTCAGTAAGTACCTCCACATTCTCCAATCCGGTGACGAAGTCATGTACCCACTTTGAAACTCTCAGCCTGCTAAATAAATAGCAGGCCTTCAATATTATTAAGACTCACATCAACGATATTAGATGGGTACCATGGATCTAACTAAACACAGTGTCTTCACGGTGAAAAAAAAGATTCAATTTCATGTGTGGCTGCAGTACCTGATATTGTAGCTGTGGGAAAAAATTATGTTTAACACCAAATATGCTTACACTTCATTTATCTGCTCTTCACAGTAACCTCTTTTGTTTTCAAATCTATCTTCTTTTAATATTGTACTATCTGGAATTTCCACCTCCAAAACAAACAGGCTCCCTTCCCCAAACTGCCATAATGAGGTTCATTTTATTGAATATTTTGGAAATAGCCTTCATAGCAGTCCGCTTAATTAGGTCATGTGGTATAGTTTGCATTCAGCATTTCACAGATTATGCCTTTTTATTTTCCCCAGAATTATTTTTGTTGAGCTTTTAAGAAAGACGTTCTGCTGGCAAAGGGCGGTTTGCTGACTCTAATTACCAGATTCCCCTCCCGAGTGCCCCTCTGAGGAAATGTGTTCAATTCCACAGTTGTTATTATTATTGGCCAGATTTATTATTTCTGTTCAGGAATTCTAAAAGTTAGGTAAATATATTATTTACACAAACTTCCCCATGCTCAACTGTTTTAAAAAAGAGAAAATAAGTTTTTGCAATATAATTTAAACAATATGACTAATGACACCTTAGAAGAAAAAAGAAGAGAAATATTTCTATCCACTAACCGGGAGTGGGAGAGAGGCATGCTGTTTATTCCTCATCTTCTATGCATGGAAGATGTCAAGAGAAGAGAAAAAGCTGGGGGGCGCCTGGATGGCTCAGTCAGTTAAGCATCTGACTTCAGTTCAGGTCATGATCTCATGGTCCGTGGACGAGAACATGCAGAAGAATGAAGCTGGACCACTTTATTACACCATACACAAAAATAAACTCAAGATGGATAAAAGACCTAAATGTGATACAGGAAACCATCAAAATCCTAGAGGAGAACACAGGCAGAAACCTCTTTGACCTTGGCCAGAGCAACTTCTTATTAGACATGCCACCAAAGACAAGAGAAATGAAAACAAACATAAACTATTGGGACTTCATCAAGTGAAAAAGCTTCTGCACAGTGAAGGAAGCAGTCACCAAAACTAAAAGGCAGACTAAAGAATGAGAGAAGATATTTGCAAATGACATATCTGATAAAGGGTTAATGTCCAAAATCTATAAAGAACTTATCAAAGTCAGCACCCCAAAAAGAAATAACTCAGTTAAGAAGTGGGCAGAAGACATGAATAGACACTTTTCCAAAGAAGACATCCATATGGCTAACAGACATGAAAAGGTGCTCAATATCACTCATCATCAGGGAACTACAAATCAAAACCATGATGAGATATCGCCTTACCCCTGTCAGAATGTCTAACATGAACAACACAAGAAATAATGGGTGTTGTCGAGGATGTGGAAAAAGGGGAACCCTGTTGCACTGTTGGCGGGAATGCAAACTGGTGCAGCCACTGTGGAAAACAGTATGGAGGTTCCTCACAAACTAAAAATAGAACTACCCTACAATCCAGCAATTGCACTACTAGGTATTTTTCCAAAGGATACAAAAATACAAATTTCAGTGTTTATAGAAGCATTATCAACAATAGCCAAACCATGGAAAGGGCGAAAATGCCCATTGACTGATCAATGGTGTATATATACACCATATCTTCTCTCTCTCTCTCTCTCTCTCTCTCTCTCTCTCTCTCTCTCTCTCTATATATATATATATATATATATATAGTGGAATATTACTCAGCCATCAAAAAGAATGAAATCTTGCCATTTGCAATGATGTGGATGGAGCTAGAGTGTATTGTGCTAAGCGAGATAAGTCAAACAGAAAAAGACAAATACCATATGATTTCAGTCATATGTGGAGTTTAAGAAACAAAACAGATGAACATATGAGAAGGGGGGAAGAGAAGAGAGAAACAAACTGTAAGAGACTCTTAAGGATAGAAAACAAACTATGGGTTGATGGAGGGAGGTGGGTGGGGTATGAGCTAGATGGGTGATGGGTATTAAGGGGAAGGCACTTGTTGTGATGAGCACCGGGTGTTTTATGTAAGTGATGAATCACTGAATTCTACTCCTGAAACCAATATTGCACGAACTAAAGTTTAGGTTAAAAAATAAATAAAAATACTTCCTATAAGTGTTGTGTAGATTATAGAAGGGACAGAGTGAAAATAGATCAATTAGGAGTTTGATGTAAAAAGTCAGGTGAAATCCAGTGATGGTTTGAACTAGGTTAGTAGCAGAGATTTGGATGAGAAATAGTTGGGTTTTGGGAAAAGTTATAGAATAGAGCTGTTGGGATTTTATGATGATGTATAAATCCTCCTCTCATTAATCCCTCTTCCAAATCTCAGCTAATGCCACCTCTGTAAACCACTTACTTGCCTCGATCCGGCTGCCATCCTTGACTCACCATCCTTGTTATCAGCCTCCGTTGTATAATCTGTCACTCAATTCTGTTGACTCTTCTTCTAAAACATGGCTTGAATTCTTCTTTTTTTTTTAATTAAAAAATTTTTTAACGTTTATTTTTGAGAGGGAGAGAGAGAGAGAAAGAGAGAGAGAGAGAGAGAGAGAGAGAGAGAGAGAGAGAGAGAGAGAGAAACCAAGCATGGGCAGGGGAGGGGCCGAGAGAGAGGGAGACACAGATTCCGAAGCAGGCTCCAGGCTCTGAACTGTAAGCATACAGCCCGATGTGGGGCTCAAACCCATGAACTGTGAGATCATGACCTGAGCCGAAGTCAGACGCTAAACCGACTGAGCCACCCAGGCGCCCCTGAATTCTTCCATTCTTATCCATCCTAACTGTCTAGTCCAAATCCCATCATTTCTTGACAGAACAATTGCAGTAGCCTACTACCTTTTCTCTGCATTTACATTCCTACCCCCCACTGAAATCTACACTCTGTATGGAAGTAGTGGTAGTTATTTGGAAACTTTGACTCAACAAATATTTATTGACCACCCGCTATTCGCACGGCTGCTTTAGAACCTGGAGATCTCTCAGGGACCAAAACAGCCCAACATCTTTATATGAGCCTGTTTATCTGTGAATTAACATACCTAATTTAGCTCCTATTTTAACCCTTAAAAAATGAACAAGTGTCTTAAAAATACTCTTGCTAAGAAACCATGGGTTGAGGAGAATACCAACACAAGCACAAAAGCATTTCAAAAAACCATACGCGTTATTGGTGGATGGGACTGAAAACTTAAGTTTCATGATTTATTAGGTATCGTCAACAATACCCTTCTTATTTTTGGGACTGTTTCACACATGAAAGGCATTTAAACAAATAGTAAAATAAATCAAACTTAGAATGAAGCCTTGGGATTACTCTATCACAAAGCATGAAACCGAGAGTTTCAAAAAGTTGAAAGCAGATTCCTTCACACTTGGCCTTTATCCAAAATATTTATCCTTCATCTCATGTATGTTTTATCAAGTATGTAATATGTTGGTATTGTAAAACATGTATATAATTCACAAATAAAAAGTAGCCTTGTATCAGGCATGCGTGCTCAAAAATTCTCTTGATGGAAATACAAGAAAAAATGCTTGTAGACTATTTAAAGAGTTGGTGCTATGTCAGTGTAATGCCACTTTCCCAAGTGTTTGTTCCTTTGAATTTTTATGTTTATAAGTCATCTGCTGCCTCTACCAGAATGCCGGGGTGACACAGCTTGCATGTTGGGGTTGGGAATTCAGGAGAGCCAGCCAAGGTACCTGTCAGCATCTCACAGGCTCTAAATTGTTTCAAATGCCAACACAGTTGCAATTCCTTCAGTGAAATAGAGCAGCTTTCATCTCAGACCTATGCTATAATTAGCAGATTTCTTCATTACAGTCGTGCTGGGGAAGGGTGGGAGTATGAACGTCAAGGACCCTGGGTGAACAGGTACCCCCACTAATTCTTGAGACAAAAAAGAAAAGACATATATTCATGCTTCATGATGATTTCATCTGGTGTTGAAACCAGGTGTGATGGCAAAGTGAGGTTTTGGTTGGTTTGGTGGGTGAACTGAGTGTGTTCCCCCTGCTGCCCCCGTATCTCTTGGAGCTCAGCATGGTACCATCTGTTAAGTGTTCCCTGGGAGCCAAAGCCACGCTGAACAAGGGCCATGCCCCAGTACCCTCACCCTGTGAGGGAGGCCCTGCTCTCATCTGCCTTCGCTAGGTGAGGAAGCTGGACTTCGGAGGCATTTTGTTGGTGGTTAGTGCCATCGGGGCAAAGTTGAAGAGTAACCCTAGGGCCTGCGTGCCTGGTGGGGGATACTGTGTTGTCACTAAACTGCTTTGTGCAGGTTATCTATATAAAAGGTGAAGGACAGAGCTATTTTTCGAGACAAGAGTGGGCCTTTTTGAGAGCTGTGGCAAGAAGAGAGAGGAGACAGGTGGTTGGCCCTGGGGTTGAGGGGAAGGTGACTGTGGGGAGGACAGAGACATCCTATTAAATTTCCCGTGAGCACTGAGTGAAGCAACTCCTCTTCCTCATTCTTTATGACATCTTCGTTAAAACACACATTTTTTGGTTAAACCATTGTGAGTTGGATCCCTTTGCAGAGATGTATTGAAATCTTTAGCCATGTTCCTAACTGGATTTGGGACAGGAATGTAAAGTACCCAGATGTTGCTCTGCTATGCCCTAATTACGCTGTTTTAAGACAAAGGTCTATAAGGTCTTGGGATTTGCTTGCTTTGGGGGTACAGAGTAGCTATGGCTAAGACTACCAAAGACGATAGCTGAGACTTTTCATAGGACCCAAAAGGGGAATCCTTGAGGTGATTTGTTTCTTCCGGAATCAAGGCTAAAGGTAGAACTTGTTTCTGTAACATGGTTGGCATTCTTTCCCTTCATGAATTTCCACTGACCATCTATGAAATTTATGGCTTTTGGAGGAAGGGCAGTCTTGCAGTGGGAGGAAACTCATTAGTGCTATCACTCTCATGGTTTAGGAATCCATGACTTTGAGACACATAAATCTGGAAAATGGCCCCAGTGAGCATCCAGTGTGCTGATAAATACACCCAATCCCATGAGCCAAGATTTGTAACCCATGGAATCTCCTTCCCTGAGTTGGAGACTAGGCCATTCATCTTCCCTTATAGTCTCCAGAGCTGCAGGAACAAGGTTATCAGTTCATTCATTCATTTACACATTTCCCCTTCTCCCCTGCTTCCTCACGAGTCTTGTAATCTCAGCTACTAATGTCAAGAGCTAATTCTCAGAGCAGGATCGAAAGAATTGCTATGTAATGGATGAGCATCTCGGTCTTGGCCAGCCGGTTTCTAAATAGGAAGTGGTGTCCATCCATTTGAGGTGTCAAGGGTTTCATCTCTCGAGAACAGCCTCTGTGCCGTAGCGCATGGCTCCACTGACAGCTCGAGAGTGCTGAATTAGGATGTGTGCTCTGCAGACCTCAGAGGAAGAAACAGAGAAGAAACAATTGTATTTCATCCTGTAACTTTTGCCTGCCTTGAAGAAACTTAACTGCTCACTCCCAAGATTGGCTATTTGATATAGTAATATTTTTAGGTTAGCCAACAGTGTCTTTTTAAAAAAAAATCTTCTGCAAGGGTCTCTCAGTTATGTCAAGAATTTGGTAAACTTAGAGATTTTATTCTGCTTGCAAGCTAACAGCTTAGCTTGCCACAGCTTCTTGGGTGAGGGCAGAAAACACAAGACTGCCGGGTCAGAGACAAAGGACTTGTATTACTCACAACAGAGCGGGCAGCTTGAGCTTTCTGTTCACATTATTTCCTTTTCCCCAGATTCTGTGGCAGTGACGGGAAGCAGGCCAGGTGACTGCTGCACACACAGCTGAGGAACCCCAGCTTAGGGAACCCCAGTCTTTTATAAGGGGGTTGCTAGCAAACCTGTCCAAACTTTGCCTGGAAGGAGAAATTATCATACTCTACTGATCAGGAAACAAATCCACCCTTGGCCCTAGGGAGCTACTATCTCTATTTTCTAAGCCCTTGCCATATAAACATCTTAGAAAAGATGGTCTAGAACAAAAGCTTCCACAAGATGTGCAGAAACATAAGAAATCCAACAGTTGTAGGAAACAGTTCAGCAAGGCTCGTTTGCTAAGATTACAACTCATACCTCTATTTCCAATGTGAAATACTGACAGTTATTTTAGGTAAAAATGAATGTAAAAACGTCTTCATTGGCTCAAATGTTAAGACAAACGGTACACACTGGTGTCAAATTTTGCCTAAAGAGTACAATCTGGGCTAATATCCTGTCATTATATTTAACATCCCTTCAATTAAAGTGCCAATTAAAATGTGATTTATTTCAAGTAAGTGTTTTATTTATCTTTAATTACAGTATGCTCTGTCAGTCACTGTATTTATATTGGAAACGAAGTCATTAAAGGGTTATTTGTCTTATACACTATTAAAGAAGGCAAGGCCCCAACTCACAATTTTCTCTAATTTGAGAGGAGCTTGGAGAAAAGAAAATAATGGGATATTTTATCTTCCAGAAAGTGAAGGTTCATCTAAGAGATGGCTATTTGAATTGCTCTTTCATTTTTTGTAACTGCTGCTTCCTTTTTATAAAAGAAAAACATTTCATGAAGAGATTAATAAAAGGCCCCACTTCACTATCTTTCCACTTAAGATTTATCTCCACGCCTTTTTCTGTTTTGGATATTGTAATTATATGATTCTTTCAGGCCGATCAGCGTAGTGTGCAAGAAGTGCCAGTTCTCAAATGTGTCTTGAACTTTATTCATTTATGATTCTCTTTCTCTGTTTTAAATTTCTTTTAACAGCTCTAAGTGAACTTCCGTCATAGTTCTTGTGTGTATGTGTGTGTGGGGGGGTCTGTCCCATGTATTGACACAGTCATCTTTCCAAAAATTTAAAATTTCTAAAACCTAGGTAACTTAATGAACCTCAAGCTTATCGTACTGGTATTTTGTACCTTTTTTGGAGGATTAATGGGGAACTCCACGTGATCCTTTGAGGCACCGACCAAAGAGGTTTGCCTTTTCTCCTGTCCTGAAAACCATCCACAAATGTTCTTCTAGCAGTTTTACTCTGCTTTCTAGAATGGCTTTTCTATGATTTTTGAGAAAAGAGAGAAAAAGCATCTTTGGAGAGGTGTGTGGTGATTTTCTTTTCGGTATACATTTCAGCGGAACTGTGTGGTGGCGACAACACAGCTAAAATGGCACAGGACAATAATCTGTGTTTAGGCTGAATCTACTATGAATCATAGTAATATGTAACTCCTGGACCCCAAGAGGAACCACCCACCAACAAGCTGTGAGGGTGAACCCCTAACGCTGGGCCCCTGGCCTCTCCCAAATATCATTCAGGTAGTTCAGAACTTGGAGAGTGCCCTCCCATGGTTCGGTTTTGCCGCCCGTATTTTTTCATTCACTGAGCAACATAATGAGAAGCCTGAGTTATGATGAGCCAAGCACCAACCATATCAACTCCAGATAGAATAATTATTAAAGTGATTATCACCATCATTAGGCTTCTATTGTATAGAAAAGTAATTGGCATATATTTCTACTATTTTTCTACAGTTATAATCGCTTTCTTGAGATGGTTCTCTCTCTCTTTGTTGAAAAAACAAAGATTTAAGATTGCAGATTCATTTGCTTCAGGACTTTTAAAGAGAAGTTACTTTGATTCTTTTTTTTTTTTAAGGTATCACTTCTTGTGTTTAATTCCACCCTGCAGTTATTGGGCAGAGAGCTCTAAAATGCCACTAGCGAGGGAAGTATAGGAGTAGAGATGCTGTTTCCCCATGGCAGTAATCAAATTATCTTGCCTATACTACGGTGATATTTTGTTCATGTCTGCTCATCCTGTGCCCCTGTCTGGGATGGGCAGCCTTCCAGGAGGAAATAAACCTGAAACAAAACCTGCCTCCCCTCCCCTTCGTAACTTGGAGCCCCGTACTTAACAGTGGCTGATACAGCCGGTGCCACGGCTACATCTTGGCACGGAATGAAAACAACAACATCAAAAAAGACAGTCCTGCTCCTGTGAGTCATTTTCCTGATTGATCTAATTTACCTTGAAGGTTAATGTATTCTAAACTAATTCAGAGATTAATAACCACTTAAAGATATATGAAAGACATTTAGCTCTCTGCGAGCACTGTGTCATAACCTCATTTATTGCCTCTTCAATGACTTTGGGAGTTATTTGATGAGATTTAAAGGGAAATCTGATTGTAGGATATGGAGAGTGACAGGTGCAATGCATAAAGGGCTGTGGAACTTATTCTTGTTAATAATAAAAACAAGCATGTAATTTGATTTTCAGTAATGTGATCTTCAGAAGCAAATATTTATTTTCAGGGTGGAGATCATTTTTATCTATTGAATGAGATAATTGAATATGCTCTTTTGCAAAAAGGGAAAGATTGCTTTTAGGATAAAAAGTGACACATGTGTTTTTATTCCACTTCAGTTCATTTCTTTAATCACAACAAGCAGCCAGTTGCTGAGAGATTCCTGCACGTGGGCGTCTTAAACAGAGATGGGTTTTCTCTCCTGATTTTCAATCAGTTGCAGGCCAGTTATGGCTGTCATGCTTATGGATGTGGGATCATCCCCAACAGACCTCTGTCTCTTCCTCTTCTGGTATTTTCCCCTCGACTTTTATTCTTCATCTTCTGTTGTTGTTCTTCTATTCAGTACATCGAACTCTCCTTCTAGTTCCCACGTTCAGTGTCAACACTGATGTGTAAGAAATGAGATTGCACCAGTGAGGGACAAAGTGTGGAGGAGGCACATTAGGATTATAGTTATTGGTGTAAGACGGAATACAAAAACAGGATTTCCTTCACCTCCACTTGATCTGCAGCTACTGGAAGAAAACAGAGAACAGAGTTGAATTTGGGCTTTTGGACAAATTGCCATCATCATCATCATTATCCCCAGGTCACTGCTCATGAGAAATTTGCTAGGCATTTTCTTTTGTTACGTATATCCTTTCCACAAGGAACGTGACTCTGTTGTCTCCCATTTTACAGAAAGGGACGTTGGCTTTTCCTATTTTCCGACAATATTGCCTGTGATTCAGAGTGAACATGGGAGGCACCACATACCATCATGTTCTTTTCCCAAACCAAACGAGTGAATTCTTCAAGGGAATCATGAATTCCCTTGTGTGGAATAGCATGGTTGCGCTTATAAGAAGGGTCCACTGTGTTATTTCCTGGTTGGATACTGCTCAGATGGTAAACTTTGGGTTTTGTGCCTCTACTTACCCAAAGATGGTAATGAAGGGTTTCGGAAAAACTCAGGGACTGAGTTTCAAGCCTGGGGCTGATCTTGCGTTTCTGGTATGCGATGCAGTTAAGATTGGGGAGTTGCTCAGAAGTCCCTTAAGTAGTGAGGATGCCCAACAGGCGCTTTCTTACCTGTATGTACTCCTGAGATTTGCCGACTGGACAAAGAAGCCGTGGGGAGAGGTAGGTAGAAGAGGTGTCATGGGAAGACCCTGCAGAACACCCAGACCTGTGACCCATGAAGGTAGCATTTGGATGCTGCCGCATAGAAGGCATTGATGGCCAGTAAAGGATGTCAGAGGGTCAGTAACAACACAGGTGAGAATGGGCTCTGCTGGTCCAGCAAGGAGACATTTCTCTTTCTTAGGTTTGCCTCAGCCACCAACACCACTAGTGTTAACAGTCAAGGAGAGGTGGTGGGGAGGTGTCTGAGGGGCTGTCCGTGGCCTTCTACCATTCCACACATGTCTGTTCACAAATGTAGCATGCACTGGGGCACCTGGGTGGGTCAGTCAGTTGAATGTCTGGCTCAGGTCATGATCTCATGATCCATGAGTTCGAGCCCTGGGTTGGGCTCTGTGCTGACAGCTCGGAGGCTGGAGCCTGCCTCGGGTTCTCTGTCTCCCTCTCTCTCTGCCCCTCCCTCGCTCATGCCCTGTCTCTCTCTCAAAAATAAATAAAAATATTTTAAAAAATTAAAAATAAAAGCAAATGTAGCATGCACTTCGAGAGGTAAACTTGGAGTTGAACATGAGGTTGATGTGTTACATGGCACTGGGCTGACTGAGCTTTAGTAGCCAGAGTGACCAAGGCTTTTGGAGTCTATGTAAGGCTGTTAAGGGATTTAGAAAGATGGTTTCAACCAGGTCAGAGGGATGGAGTGACTCTGGGGAAGAGAGTTCCTTGTTTGTATCCACCCACCTTAGAGTCGCCTCCACCCTAAACGGTAAAGTGCTGTGTACATGTGAAGGCAGCTTACCTCTCAACTGTGGCGATAATGTTTCCTGGCTGTCAGTGTGGTTGGACAGTCTGCCAAATGTCTCTTTGATGCAAAACACAGAATAACATATACAAAAAATATGTGTGAATTATGAAACATAGTAATTCAGTGAACAGCCTTGACCTTACCACCCAACTGAAGAAGTATGGCAGTGCCCATAGCATTAGATTCCTCGTGTATTCCTCTTGGGTCTCTTTCCCTTCGCCCAATTTACTCCCATTCTGAATGCTTTTCTGATCGTTCTTTTGATCTTAAAAACAAGTAATTTTAACAATTCCAGGTTGCTGAGGGCAGAGGACTCCGGTTGACATTTCTGTCTGTGGGTGGCGAGGCTCTCCTACTGCAATATAAGCTACGTTCTACCCAGAACCTAAGGTGTTCTTTGCCTTGTTCGTTCTCCCCGCTGGGTAGCTGGTTGCTTAGCACAGAGTCGGTACACAAAAATATTTGGTGAATATCCAGATGTAGGAGGTTGATGCTTATGATGGAGACTGACTGTGGTTGCCTTTATGCAGCATATTCTGTAGGCCAGGCTCTGTTTGTCCTTTTCTAACCCTCACAAATATCTTGGAAGGTACGTTTATATTAATACTGTTTTCCATACGAAGAAACCAAATCAAAGAGGAGTGTAGTTACTTACTGAAGCTCCACCCCGCTAGGAAATTGCTGGACCAGAACTGAAGTCAACTCTTACAGGTGACGACACTGTAAGAGCTGGCTTGATATGTAATGAATATCCAGAGACTTCCAAGTGGCCCGTTGACTGACACAAGTGTGGGCAGTGTGTGCTGTACTGCCTTTCTGGCGAATTCAAGGCTTTCTATGGATAGCTTCGCATTGACGTAAATTGTGTCTTTTAATTGGTAGCCGCTAAAAAAAAATGATTTAAAGGTAAAGTTACTTCAAGAGTTTGAAACTGGTTATTTATCTGCAGCCTTTGTCGGATAAATGTCAAATGTACAATGGGCGTAGACGTCGAGAAGGTGATTTATTGCCACAAGTTATTGGTTCTCTCATGTGGCAGGAATGAGCAGTGAATGATTTATGGAGAGGTCTCAAGAGAGGGAGAAAAAAGATGTCTCCAGAGTTGGGCCCCTTTTATGTGTCCCTTTGCCACTTTGAACCCAGATCCATTTCACAATCAAATCAACTACCTAATGTGGTACCCTTCCACAGCAACTGTTTAGAAAGGCAGGCTTGCTAGATCAACGAGAATAATTCATCATTGATAAGATCCTTTAAATTGTACTTGTCACCCAAAAAGTGTTTTCTAAAAATGCTACGGGGTTTCATATCTCTTCTTGCACAATGAAATATGAGCTCAATTTCTTTTAAGCTTGATCCCTTTTAATTGGGAAATTCTTGTTGCAGGACTTTGAACATTTGCAGGGGATTCTAATATATATATATATATATGTGTGTGTGTGTGTATATATATATATATTACATGTATATATGTATATATACATACACACATACATATGTATATATATGCATGTATATATGTGATATTTTAAATCTATTTGTGTACATATACATGCATTAATTGTGGGAATTTCATTTTGCTGCTTATTGTTTTTATTGCAATTATTGGTTGGTTAAATGGCTCCATTAGGTTGAATTGCTTAAGGAAAAAGCAGTCTCATCCCATGGAAACTAGATACATTTCTTTTAAGGAGGTATTTTAGAATGGTTTTGGAATGCCAGTGCCCACATTTATTAGCCATGTGACGTTGGGCAAAAGTTCATATCTTCAAATCTCAGTTTGCTCAACTGTAAAATGAAATAATTGTTCTTTTCCAAAGGTTTTGGTGATGAAATTCACTAGCACTAACACATGGCGTGGCCCAGTGTTTGGCCAATGTAAGCCCTCAGTAAACGATAGCCACAGTTCCCGCTTTGGACTGTGATCGTGGGCTGCGTCCCGTGTATCAGGCAACCTCCTTGAAAACATGGGCTCTCGTTGTGTAGGAAAGATCACCTTTACATTGCAAATCCGGAACTGGAAATGATAATAGGTAAGAGACCAAAAGATAATCCTGTGGTACAAAATCTCTGGCAGAGAGCCAGCAAATAAGAGAACTACCACCAAAAATGTGAGTGAACTTGGAAGCAGATTGTCTGGTACATCTGAGTCTCGAGACGATTACAGCCTCTCTGACAGCTTGCCGACCACCGTGAGGGAGATCTTGAGCCAGAACCACCCAGCAAAGCTGCTTGTGGGTTCCTGGCTCTTGGACACTGACAAATAATATGTGCTTGTTGTTTTAAGTTGCTGGAGTTTTGGAGTGCTTTGTTATGCGCCAATAGATACCTCACCGCCCATTACAAACTGCCTTTGCCCTTGACCTCCCTGACCCCCTTCCACTGCTTGCTTTCTTAACTATGATCTTTCTCTTTCATTTCTTGTTCTATAACATTTGGCACCTTCTAACATATTTATTCATTACATTTATTGTCTGGCTTTCTCCTTCTAAAATATAAGTTTTACAAAGGTAGAGACTTTTTTTTATTGTTTGAATTCCAATGTAGTTAATATACAGTGTTATACTAGCTTCGGGTGTACAATATAGTGATTCAACAGTTCCATATTTTTTCAATGTTCATCAAGATAAGTGTACTCTTCATCCCTATCACCTATTTCACCCATTCCCTCACCTACCTCTCCTTTCTCTGGTAACCATCGGTTTGTTTTCTATAGTTAAGAATCTGTTTTTTGGTTCCCCCCCCCGCCCCGCCCCGTTTTGTTCACTGTTTTGTTTCTTAAATTCCACATGAGTGAAATCACGGTATTTGTCTTTCGCTGATTGACTTATTTCGCTTAGCTTTATACTCTCTGGATCCATCCATGTTATTGCAAATGGCAAGATTTCTTTCCCTTTTATGGCTGAATAACATTCCATTGTATATAGACACTACATTTCGTCAGTAAATCAGTGGATTCATGGGCTGCTTCCATAGTTTGGCTATTGTAAATAATGCTGCAGTAAACAAAGATGCATATATCCCTTTGAATTAGTGTTTTCGTATTCTTTGGGTAAATACGCAGAAGTGCAATTATTAAGTTGTAGGGCAGTTCATTTTTTTGTTTTTTGAGGAATTTGCATTCCCACCAGCAGTGCAAGAGGGTCCTTTTTCTCCACATCCTCACCAACACTTGTTTCTTGAGTTTTGTTTTTAGCTGTTCTGACAGGTGTGAGGTGATAGCTCATTGTGGTTTTGATTTGCTTTTTCCTGATGATGAATGATGTTGAATATCTTTTTATGTGTCTGTTGGCCAGCTGTATGTCTTCTTTGGAGAAATGTCTGTTCATGTCTTCTGCCCATTTTTAATTGGATTATTTCAGTTTTTTGGTGTTGAATTGTATGTTCTTTATATATTTTGGACACTAACCCTTTATCAGATATGCCATTTGCAAATATCTTTTCCCATTCAGTAGGTTGTCTTTTACTTTTGTTGGTTGTTTCCTTTGTTGTGCAGAAGCTTTTTATTTTGAAGTAGTCCCAACAGTTTATTTTTCCTTTTGTTTCTCTTGCCTCATGAGATATATCTAGAAAGATGTTGCTATGGCCAATGTCAGAGAAATTACTTCCTGTTCTCTCTTCTAGGATTTTTATGTTTTCAGGTCTCACATTTTTTTTTTTTTCAACGTTTTTATTTATTTTTGGGACAGAGAGAGACAGAGCACGAACGGGGGAGGGGCAGAGAGAGAGGGAGACACAGAATCGGAAACAGGCTCCAGGCTCCGAGCCATCAGCCCAGAGCCTGACGCGGGGCTCGAACTCACGGACCGCGAGATCGTGACCTGGCTGAAGTCGGACGCTTAACCGACTGCGCCACCCAGGCGCCCCATCAGGTCTCACATTTAGTTCCTTAATCTATTTTGAGCTTACATATGTATATGGTATAAGAAAGTGGTTTAGTTTTGTTCTTTTGCATGTTGCTGTTCAGTTTTCCCAACATCATTTGTGAAGAGACTATCTTTTTCCCATTGTATATTCTTGCCACCTTTATCAAAGATTAATTGATCATGTAATTATGGGTTTGTTTCTGGGCTATCTGTTCTGTTCTATTGATTTATGTGTCTATTCTTGTACCAGTACCATAGTGTTTTGATGACTACAGCTTTGTAATATAACTAGAAGTCTGGAATTGTGATACCTTCAGGGGTTTTTTTTTGTTTTTTTGTTTTTTTTATTTTTCATGTTTGCTTTGACTATTCAGGGTCTTTTGTGGTTCCATACAATTTTAAGGATTGTTTGTTCTAGTTCTGTGAAAAATGATGCTGGTATTTTGATAGGGATTGTATTAAATCTGTAGATTGCTTTGGGTAGTGTAGACATTTTAACAATTTATTCTTCCAATCCATGAAGAAGAATCCATGAAGATTCCAATTTTCAATCATCTTCAGTTTCTTTCATCAATGTTTCATACTTTTCAGAGTACAGGTCTTTCACCTCTTTGGTTAAGTTTATTCTTAGGTACTTTGTTATTTTTGGAGCAGCTGGAAATGGGGTAGTTTTCTTAATTTCTCTTTCTGCTGTTTCATTATTAGTGTGTAGAAATTCTACAGATTTCTCTATATTGATTTTGTGTCCTGCAACATTACTGAATTTATTTATCGATTCTAGTAGTTTCTTTGGTGGAATCTTTAGGGTTTTCTGTATATAGTATCATGTCATCTACAAATAGTGAAAGTTTTGCTTCTCCTTTACCAGTTTGGATGCCTTTTATTTCCTTTCATTGTGATTGCTCTGGCTAGGACTTCTAGTACTATGTTAGACATACTTGTCTTGTTCCTGACCTTAGGGGAAAAACTCTTAGTGTTTCCCCACTGAGTATGATGTTCACCGTGGGTTTTTCATATATGGCTTTTATTATGTTGAGGGGTGTTCTCTCTAAACCTACTTTGTTGAGGGTTTTATCATGAATGGATGTTGTACTTTGTCAGATGCTTTTTCTGCATCTGTTGAAATGATCATATGGTTGTTATCTTTTCTCCTATTGTTGTGCTATATCACATTGATTGATTTGCAAATATTGAACCATCCTTGCATCCTGGGAATAAATACTACTTTATCTCAGTCAGTGGTTTTTTTAATGTGTTGTTGGACTTGGTTTGCTGGTATTTGGTTAAGGATTTTTGAATCTATGTTCATCAGATATTGGCCTGTAGTTCTCTTTTTTTGTGGTGTCTTTATCTGGGCTGAGTATTAGGGTACTGCTGGCTGCATAGAATGAATTAGGATGTTATCCTCCCCCTTCTCTTTTTGCAATAGTTTGAGAAGAATAGGTGTTAATTCTTCTTTAAATGTTTGGTAGAATTTGCCTGTGAAGCCATCTGGTCCTAGACTTTTGTTTGTTGGGCGTGTTTGGATTACTGTTTCAATTTCATTGTTTATAATTGGTCTGTTCAAATTTTCTACGTCCTCCTGCCTCAGTTTTGGGAGATTGTATGTTTCTAGGAATATATCCACTTCTTTTAGATTGTCCAATTTGTTGGCACATAATTTTTCATAATATTCTCTTACAATTGTTTGTATTTCTGTGGTGTCGGGTATTTCTCCTCTTTCCTTTGTGATTTTGCTTATTTGAATCCTCTCTCTCTCTCTCTTTCTCTTTTGATGAGTCTGCCTAGAGGCTTATAAATTTTGTTGATCTTTCCAAAAAACCAGCTCCTGGTTTCATTGATCTGTTCTGTTGTTTTATTTAGTTACCATGTCATTTATTTCTGCTCTAGTCTTTATTATTTTCTTCCTTCTGCTGGTTTGTGGTTTTGTTTGTTCTTCTTCTACTAGCTCCTTTAGGAACAAGGTTAGGTTATTTATTTGAGATTTTTCTTGCTTCTTCAGATAGGCCTGTATTGCTATAAACTCCCCCATAAAAATGCTTTTGCTGTATCCCAAAGGTTTTAGACTGTTGTGTTTTCATTTTTATTTGTCTGCATGTAATTTTTTATATCTACTTTGATTTCTTGGTTGACCTGTTAATTGTTTAGCAGCATGTTATTTAACCTCCATGTATTTGTGCTTTTTCCAGAATTTTTCTCATGGTTGATGTATAGTTTCATGGTACTGTGATAAAAAAAAATGCCAGGTATAACTTTGATCTTTTTGAATTTGTTGATACTCGTTTTGTGGTCTAATGTGTGATCGGTTCTAGAGAATGTTCCATGTACATTTGAAAAGAATGTGTATTCTACTGTTTTAAGGTGGAATGTTCTGAATATATCTGTTAGATCCATCTGGTCCAATGTGTCATTTAAAGTCACTGTTTCCTTGTTGGAAACAAGGAACTATATTACTGTCAATTAGTTCCTTTGTTTGTTATTAATTGTTTTATGTATTTTGGGGCTCCCATATTGCTTGCATAAACATTTGCAATTGTTATATCTCGTTTTGGGATTGTCTCCTTTATTATTATATAGTGTCCTTCTTTGTCTTTTGTTACAGTGTTTGTTCTAAAGTCGATTTTATCCCATATAAGTATTGCTACCCTGGTTTTCATTTGACATCCATTTGCAAGACAAACGTTTCTCCTTCCCCTCACTTTCAATGGTGCCTTTTGGTCTTAAATGGGTCTCATGTAGGCAGCATATAGATGGGTCTTGTTTTTTAATGCATTCTGTTACCCTATGTCTTTTGACTGGAGCATTTAGTTCATTTACATTCAAAGTAATTATTGATAGACATGTATTTATTGCCATCTTGTTACTTGTTTTGTGGTTGTTTTTGTAGTTCTTCTCTGATCATATCTCTCTTGCCCTCTTCTCTTGTCGTTTGCTGGCTCTCTTTCGTGATATGCATGGATTTCCTGTCTCTTTATTTTTTGCATATCTATTACTGGTTTTTGATTTGTGGTTACCATTAGGTCTGTATGTAACATCTTTTGTATGTAGCAGTCTATGTTAAGTTGATATTAGTCTGTTAAACTTGAACCCATTCTTTACTCCTCTCCCCTCCATGTTTTTGGTATGTGGTGTCATATTTTACATCCTTTGATTATGTGAGTCCCTTGCCTGTTTTTGCAGATATACTTATTTTTATTGCTTTTTGCCTCTTAGTTTTCTTACTCTTGCTTATGATCTTTCCTTTCCACTCAGAGAGTCCCATTTAACATTTCTTGTAAAGCTGGTTTAGTGGTCATGAACTCCTTTAGCTTGTCTGAGAAACTCTTTATCTTTCCTTTTGGTCTGAATGATAGCCTTGCTGGATGGGGTGTTCTTGGCTGTAGATTTTCAGCATGTTGACTATATCATGCCACTGCCTTCTGCAAAATTTATCCTGAAAAATTACTCATAGCCTTATGGAGGTTCCCTTGTATGTAACTGTCTTCTTTTCTCTTGCTGCTTTTAAAATTCTCTCTCTATCCATTTTTTTTTTTTTTTTTTTTTTTTTCCATTAGAATTACCATGTGTCTTGGTGTGGACCTCCTTGGGTTGATTTTGCTGTGGGAAATCTTTGCCTCCTGGATCTGAATGTCTGTTTCCTTCCCCAGATTAGGAAAGTTTTCAGCCATAATTTTTTCAAATACATTTTCTTCCCCTTTCCCCCCCTTCCCCTTCCCCCCCCCCTTTTTCTTTTGGGATCCCTATAATAAGAATATTATTACACTTGATGGAGTTGCTGAGTTCCCTAATGTATTCTCATTTTGCATAATTCTTTTCTCTCATCTCTTCAGCTTGATAACTTTCCAACACTTTGTCCTCCAAGTTACTGATTCATTTCTCTGCTTTGTCTAGCCTGCTGTTTATTTCATCAGGTGTTTATTCCACAATAATTTCATTTATTGTGTTCTTCATACTCAGTTGGTTCTTTTTAACGTTTTCCATCTCTTTGTTAAGTGTCTCACTAATGTCCTCCACTCTTAAGTCCAGTGAATATCTTTATGATCATTACTTTAAATTCTCTATCAGGCATATTACTTATATTGGTTTTGCTTAGGTCTCTTGCTGTGATTTTTGTCCTGTTCTTTCGTTCGGGACATATTCCTCTGTCTCCTCTTTTTGTCCAACTCTCCGTTTCTGTTTTTGTGTGTTAGGGTGGTCAGCTATGTCTCCTGCTCTCGAAAGTAGTGGTCTTATGAAAAGGAGGTCTTGTATTGCCCTGCAGTTCAGTGGCCCCTGTTGTCCAGAACCCTGTGCATCAAGGGGTGTCTCCTATGTGTGCTGTGTGCACCCTGCTATTGTATCCGGGCCGTTCTGTCCAGTCACTGCACAGGCTCTCTTTGCCTGTCGTGAGCAGTGTTGGCTGCCCAGCCGGGTTGGGGCACACAGTTCTAACAAGGTGGGCCTCAGGCTTCCACAGGCCTGCTACCACCCCCACTGCGGGGAGTGAGGCCCCGCAAAACGTGCGAGTCAGGAGACTTGGTGTCGGCAAGGTTTGCGCTTGCCAACGCCAGGGAAATAGACCAGCAGTGCTGGGACTCAGGCAGGCCTGCTGGAGGGGGCAGGGCTTGGTGTAAGCAAGTTACCTGGCGAATGCCGGTGCTGTGCTGGTTCCCACAGGTGGCCCTGTGTTTCTGCTGGGGTTTGGGTAGGGAGACGATGCCTGCCAGCTCTTTTGTTTCTGGACGGGCCTTACTAGGATCCCTGACCCTCTGAGAAGCCTCTGAGATGCATAAATAACTCTCCCTCCCATATGCACCAGGCATTTTTCAAACTGCTGCTTCTATGCTGTACCTCTGTAGGGTGTTTGTTGTCTCTCTAAGACTGGGGACTCAGCTTCGGGGGGCCCTCCTGGCTCTCCCCGAGTGGAGCCCTCTGATTTTTAGAACTCCAGGCTTTAAGTCTCACTGTTTGTAAGATCTCATGAAATTCGGCCCCTCTAGTTTTTAAAACCAAACGTAACAGCGATTTGTCCTCCCCATGTGGGCTCCCAGTGCGAAAGTCTGTTTTTCGCCCTTCTCTGCAACCCGAGCTCCCTCCTGATGGCAGAGGGCAACGGTCTATTTAGCTCCCAGGCTGCACCTTCACCCTTCCCACCTTCTTCCGTGTGGCCTCTTCTCTACCGTTAGTTATGGAGTCTGTTCTGCCAGGCTTTGGGTCACTTTCTGGGTTATTTATACTGATGTCGGTGTTATATAGTTGTATCTGTGGGAGCAGGTGAACTTAGGGTCCTCGAACTCTGCCATCTTGGCCCAAAGGTAGAGGTTTTGATTTGTTACATCCCCAGAGCCTTATAATTTGGAAATAAACGTCCGTTGAAATAATAAATAAATAAATAAATAAATAAATAAATAAATAAATGTAAGTTAAGAAAAATAGGGACTTGATAAATGTGTTAAAATAATAGATAGGGGCACCTGGGTGGCTCAGTCAGCTGAGCGTCTGACTTCAGCCCAGGTGATGATCTCACAGTTTGTGGGTTCGAGCCCCACATCGGGCTCTGTGCTGATAGCTCAGAACCTGGAGCCTGCTTTGGATTCTGTGTCTCCCTCTCTCTCTGCCCCTCCCCAGCTCATGCTCGCACTCTGACTCTGTAAAAAATAAATAAACTTAAAAAAAATTTTTTTTAATTAAAAAAATAAAATAATAGATAAATATAAGTTAAGAAAAATACAGTTGTCTTGCTTAATTATGTTTGAAAGGGAACTTTCATGTTCAGTTTTTTTGTTTTGGTCTGGTCCCAGCTCAGGTCTACTCTAGACCTGGTACATTTGAGAAGGTTTCGGTTCAGAGTGCTGAGAGATAAGATTCCTGCAGTTTAAGGGATTTTTTTTTTTCCAACATCATTAAAAATCGGATTCTTATTCTAGGTGGTTATAAACTTTAGTAAATTTGCCTGCTGGGGAAAGACAGATGAAACAAATGGCCTTTTGCTTAAATGGCTTTTACCTGAATTTAATTTCATTCAGGCATAGCTTCAGTATAAAGTTGCTTTAGGATTCTCTTGATAAAAAGCGATGCGGAAGAAATGGTAGCAATCACAACGGGGAGGGGGTAGCAAATCGCTTTGGCCTTCTCTCTCCCTCTTTCTCTTTTTTTTTCCTACTGGTTCCAAGTTTTTATCTTCTCCGCCTTTCTAAAGAGATGCTGAATTTTTTTTTGCGCCTCTTGGACACGTTGAATGTGCTGCCATTGTTTCGTCCACCTTGTCACGCGTTGTTTGCAATTCCTATGATTAAATATGCAATTGAGACTTAAAGGTAATGAAGTGCAAGAAATCTTGCAATTATGGTGAAACCGCAATGCTGGTGACAGATTTGAATGTCAACACCTCCGAGTGAGATCTTCCTCTCTCTGCGCTAGTCTGGAAAACCCTTCGCTACAGGTTACGAGCCAGAATCAGATGAAATCAGAACTCAGTGTACTGATAGCAGTTCCTTTCAAACTTATAATGGATTTAGTCAGGGTAATTTTTGGAATGATCTGTAGGCTGCCAACGTACGAATGACGCAGTGCAAATGATATGACTTAGGCTTGTTTATCAATGTGTCAGAGCATCGACTCATTGCATTGTAAATCTGACATTCATGGGCGAAATCTCTGCCATCCCCTAGGCTGCCTCGAGTTGCCACAACGTTATTGTGAAAAACACATTAATTTGTCTGCATGGAAAGGATTTAAGGGTTGCTGCATTCATTTTTTT
Source organism: Lynx canadensis (assembly GCF_007474595.2). Taxonomy (NCBI): domain Eukaryota; kingdom Metazoa; phylum Chordata; class Mammalia; order Carnivora; family Felidae; genus Lynx; species Lynx canadensis. The sequence goes on along the minus strand of NC_044305.1, from coordinate 7,962,457 downwards.
TTTTTTTTACCACAGTCTGAGTACTTAATCATATGGACATTGTTCAGCAAGAAAATGATCTCTTCCTGTCTACCCCATTAGCAACATCCTTTCAATCTTGAGAAATATAAATATTGCAGCATATTAATGAAAATGACATCCAACGCTGATATATTAGCGCTCAAAAAGTGTGATTAAGTATGCTGTTAATTAACTCTTTTTGCCAGAATAATTGCAAATGTGTTCTCATCTTTTAGAGCTATTTAAACTGCCGGGAAAAGGTTAGTAGACTGGCCAGAGATAGTTGGATGTCAGACATCATTAGTTTAATTAAATTCCATTAACATAACAAAAACAGAGTTGGAGTCTTCAATTTTAGCAAGGATCTTAAGTGGGGAGAATTGTGATTACAATAGCAGTTGGGAGATAGGAAAATTCGTGTTGTTGAAACCCCAACCTCCATCACTTGCCCAGTGAACTTGCTGTCACCACTGTCCCATGTTCACAGACACCTACTAACATGCCGGGTTTATGCGTTGTTCTGGGCGCCGGAGATAGAGCTCTGAGTGAAACATTCAAGGTCCCTTCCCACATGGCATTTCCATCCTGGTGTGGGGTGACTATAACACAGATAAACAAGATGGTAATGGGTGGTGGTACATGCTATGAAGGGGAAAAGCAGGTGTGTGATAAAGAGGGTGTGGGAGGTGTGTTTATTCAAACTTTAGATTGGGTGGGTGGATACCCATTCTCTGAGGAGGTGACGTTTATGCTCAGACTCAAATATGAACTGAGTGAAGAGCTTTGCAGGAGAAAGGAATGGTTGGGAAAAGGCCCTGTGCCAGAGACAGGATTAGGGTTTGAGGAAGAGAAAGATCAGGCCAAAGACTGGAGACTGTTGACGGGTGTGTGTTGAGAGACGAGCTGGTCTGGAGACGAGGACTCCGGGCATATAGACTGTGATGAAGAGTTTGGATTTTGTTTCTAGAGCAATGGGAAGCCATTTCAGGGGAGGAATAAGATTTGGTTTATTTTTTTTTAAAGTGACTTTGTTGCTACTGTTTGGAGAAAGGACACAAAGAATCAAGAGGCCAAGTGGGAGGACCATTTAGGAAGCTAATGCATTGTCACAAGAGTCCACGATGTAAGCCCCAATGTAGAAATGCCCACTCCTAAGCTAAGCATGCTCATCATACTGGATGAACCTTATTATGGTGGGAGTTCTTCCAGTTCGGCCTCCACCTCATTTTCCAGCCTGGTTTCTGGCCACTTCTTACCACCGAAGTCAATGAAGGCCACTCAGCACTCCCTGGTCCACTACATGTGTTTCTGTCCCTCACCTTTGCTCAGGTTATTGGTCCTGCTTGAAATATTCCACCTATCCATTTTCCAGGTCATTCCCACCCTTCAGGTTGGAGTTTGACTCTGCTACCTCCATAAACTGCTGAGGGACCAGGCCAACCTCCAACCTCGGATCAGAATCTGGAGCAGCCTTCAACAAAAGCCCTGGGATGCTTGTTCAAATTGTACATTTCTGCAGCTAACTCCGTATGTGCCGAACCAGGTATCTGGGTGGGGAGTAGGAATTCTTAAGTTAAATGTCCTAGGTGATTTAGGTATCCACAGAAGTTCTTGAACAAACTGTCTCATGCTTCTTGTATGTTGTTTTGCTGCATTGGTTGTTTCTGTGATTAATGTGTTTGCGTGGAAGAAGTTTATGTTCTTTGGGTTTAAAGCGATCTGGGTTTGTATCTCTGCTCTGCAGTTAGCAGCTGTGTGTTGCCAGGCAAGTTAGCGTCTCTGGGTAGGGATGGTGCCCTCCCCACTCTTGGACTTTTGAGATTAAATGGATTGGTGTATGTGAAGTGACTGGCAATGTATTTGTCACAGTAACACCAACAACACTGAATAATTAGTATACATGACATAGTGCCGGCAACGTTCTAGGCAGTATTTTAATGGCATCGTAGGAAGGAACTCATTTCATTCCTTGTGGTCAGCTGTATTGCTATCTATCTCCATCTTGCAGATGAGGAAACTGAGGCACAGAGAAGTCAAGTAACTAGCCCAATTGCACAAAGCCAATAAATGATCAGAAATAACTGTAAACTGTAAATAACAGTAACTTCCTGTGTTCTCAGCTTGCTGTCCCACCCAGCTTTTACTAGGACACCAGAGAAATTCGGGTAGGGACTCCATACATGGAAGATTTTGTTTACTTGCTACAGTTTTTCATGAAGGTGAGAGAGCTGTTAGGATATGGATTCAATATATGGTAACTCAAGTTACAACTCTTTTTTTTTTTTTTCCAACGTTTATTTATTTTTTTTGGGACAGAGAGAGACAGAACATGAACGGGGGAGGGGCAGAGAGAGAGGGAGACACAGAATCGGAAACAGGCTCCAGGCTCTGAGCCATCAGCCCAGAGCCCAACGCGGGGCTCGAACTCACGGACCGCGAGATCGTGACCTGGCTGAAGTCGGACGCTTAACCAACTGCACCACCCAGGCGCCCCTCAAGTTACAACTCTTAAGAGTTCTTCTCCTCCTTCTTCTCCTCCTCCTCCTCCTCCTCCTCATCATCATCATACTACCCTTGAGGTTCTACCTTCCAAAGTTCTTACTTTCCAAAGAAACTCGTGGTCATCTTACACATGAAAAGAGGTCAACAATATTTGTTGAAAAAGAGGATATGGATGTACCTGAGATATAGTACAGTCCCTGAGATGAGGAAGGTTCTCAGTGAACATATCCTGAGTGAATGAATGAAATTAGCCTTTTCTACCTGTTTACTCTGGGCCTTACTTAAGATGGCTTCATCTCTGATCTTGGGGCCGTCATCTATGGAATCAATGAGCTGGACATTGCATTGAACTTACCATCTTGTCCCCTAACCCCCATCCCCATCTCTCTCTCTCTCTCTCTCTCTCTCTCTCTCTCTCACACACACACACACACACACACACACACACACACAAAGTAACTTCTCATCCATCCCCCAATTTTTCATTTGCTAAATCCAAGCATTCAAATCCGGCATGCATTTTGAAAAGTAACAGGCTGTGTGGCCGTTGATTTTTATGAAGACACCAAGATGGCTTTAATTCTCTCTCTCACACTGAATATATCTACCAAGAAGAATTAATTTGTGTTGCTATGAAGTTCTGAAGTCCTGCCTAAAATATATCGCCTGTAGCAGATGGTGGCTGCTGTTTCTCTATAAAGAGAAATGGAATTTCTGACGTCCAGATGTATTTAATGGGAAATAATGGTTCTGAGATTTCCAGCAGCTTTGGTGTCTCTTTTGGTTATAAATGACAGAAAGCTATCACAGATAAGCTTGAGTGAAAAGAGGCATTTATTGTAAGCATTCTGAGGTTATCTTCCACGATCTCAGGATAGGGATGGGGCTCTGGGTGAGGGGAGTCGGAGACACATATGACAGTGGCATTGTTGTCTTGTTCTTTTGTGCTGCTTCTCTCTGCATTTACTCTAGTCTTCTGTCAGTGTCGCCTTTACTGGCATCCCTGGCCTTTTCCACGTGGCCTCTGGGAGCTTCTCTGGCTTTAAAGCTTCTAGTCTAGAACACGTGCCCGGCTCCTTTTCTCAGTTCTAACTCTCCCCTTCCCAAGGAGGGCTCTGGTTTGTGGAATCTGGATCCAAAGCCCACCCCTGGACCTGCTAACTGGGGGATGGGTTAGTGTGGTGCGGCTGTTCCTGGGACAGTCATCCAGCTGGTTTGAGGAGGAAATCGCTTCAGAAAGAGGTAAGGGGAAGGTTGCTGAAGGAGGCCAGGGCTGAAAAATGGTGCGGGCAAATTGAACAGTTAAGTAGTTCCTAAAATCTACAAGGAAGACTGAATTTGTTTTCCCATAAGGGCCTGAAGTCATACCAAAATGATGGCCTCTGGCAGCTGAAGGCTGTTGTTTTCTCTATCAAGAGAAATGAGATACTTCTGTGCTGCAGATGTGTTTAATGGGAAATGTTAAGATGGAGATTTGAAAGGCTGGGATGCCAAAAACCATTCTTTCACTTTCAGAGAGTCCTTATTTCATGCAATAAAGAGCCATCTTGAGCCTCAATTTCCAGGACATAATAGCAACAACAACATCAAAAAGTAAACGGAGTGCTGATGATTTAACACATCTTGGGTATCTTATTATTTCATCTTTCCAACAGCCACTGGAGTATCATTAGGCTTCCCATTACACAGAGGGGGAAACTGAGGCTCAGGGTGCTTACCTTGCTCAGAACAGGGTGCAGAGGAGCCAGGATTTGAAACTCAAATCTACATCAGAACTTTCCAGCTAGTGTCCTGTGGAATAGGTTTATCTCTTGTGAGGACTGGGAAAGATCTAGGGTGACTAGAGCCCTTGGGGTGCTCAACACCAGCTACAACAGCCCCTGTAGGGCTCAAAATTCCCTTCAGTTTATGCCAACGTGCCACCCAAAGATGATCACCTTCTGTGTGTACCAAGATGTGCAGATGTTTGGAACACACTACTTTACCTCTGGTAAGATTGCATCCTTTTTGTTTTTTTAATTTTTCAGTTTCAAAGAAATGTCTTTAAAAAAAATAATTTTCCAAGTGCTAGGATTTAAATATTTAAATAGAGCTTTGGTTTGTGCCAGCCTGGTTAAGGGTATACAGACTACAGTTACTCTTGCCACATCAACACAACTGAAGCCACCATTTCTAAAGGCCTTAGTATGTGCTAGTCACTGAGTGAAGTCCCGACAGCCATGCTCACTTTCCCACATTCCTACGTTCTACTCATTCTCATCCAGTGCAACCTAACATTTACCTTCACCCCATTCGTGAAACAGCTCCTACAGCAGTGAGCCTCACACAGCAGAAAGCATCTGGTCATCAGATCCATGTGGAGTTAAGCAAAGGCTCGTGTGCTTTCTAATTAAGAAAAAGAATGGATCACTATCGAGGCAGTGGTGAGCACAGCAAATAGGACAAGTGAAAGGATGAAAAAAGATACAGGCTTTTGGAGAGAATGAGTAGGTCAGGGAGACAAACTCTCAAAAATTACAGTAACCTGATAAAATACACAATCATAAAAGACACTCAGCAATTCCACACAGTGGCAGAACTCACATGTGAGGAAATAGAAATAATGGTTCAACTCAAAAGGGCTTATTAATGTAAATGTGTTTCAAACCATCGAATAAACAAAGAAGGGAATTACCTTCTTGAAATGAGAAGAGGAATGGCAGGCAATTTCCTTTTTCAGTGCTGATGAAACCTCTGGCATTGGGGAATGAATCAAGTCTTGGAAGTTTGTCCCCTTTGGGGGTGGTGGGTTGAGATGTCATGTATCACAAGGCTCGGTATGAAAGGTCTTCTGAAAAATATTGTCTTCCTTGACAAAAGGAAAAATAAACATGAGGAGAGTTCAATTACTGTCCCCTAGTACACTCCACTTTTGAACTTAGTCAAATGAGTTTTTGAAGCTTTGAGTTATGGTGGCCATCTTGTATGGATGAAGCAGCAAATCCAAGGCTAAAAACCCAAAACTCAGAGAACAGAGAGGAAGGAAGGAGAGATCATGAGTGCTTGAAGACATGTTTGGTCCTCCCTCTACCACAAACAAACCCTCCAACCACCTGGCTACAAATTTCTTTTTGCCGAAATAAATGACAGATGGAGAGGAGGAATGGAAAGTTGGTTGGATATCTTCTCTTATTTAGGAAACTGTTGGGAGGGTCTTTGCAGTTTGGCAAAAGCATCATAGCTGAAACAAGTAAATTATTAAATAAGAAGAGGCAGGTATTTTAAAGATGAAAAATATTGAAAAAGGAAATACAGCTGTTGAAACAAAAATACATATGTGTAGTAGGAAATTCAAATAGTGCTAGGATTCATATGGCAGAGTATGTTAGTCCTCTGTAAATAGCTTCCAAGGAAAATCATCACCAGTAGTTTGGGTACATATACTTTCTTTTTCCCCCTTATAATTATTAACTTTTAAATTTCTTACAGTAATTGTAATACCCTGCTCATAATGTATTACAACTTCATTTTTCACTTAATAGTGTGTGTCTTTGTCCAAGCTGTATATCTTGCCCAACCTCTTTAACGGCTGTTCGATATTCTCTAGTTAATACATCCTTCAGGGATGGTAATTGGCATGAGCAATTTAGACAGAAAATGTCCAAAATTTGTTTCTCAAGGAATCATTCTGTAAAATACCCCTAAAACAATGCAAAAATATATGTAGCCTAAAAGAATTGTTGTGACTTTGTGTTTACTGTAACAATAACACATAAGAAAACTGAGTATGACTATTTTCGTTCTTGATCACATCTTTAAATTATGTGTTAATATTTTTCTTTTAAAAAAATGTTAATGCTTATTTATTTTTGAGAGAGAGAGAGACAGAGTGTGAGTGGGAGAGGGACAGAGAGAGATGGAGACACGAGTCGGAAGCAGGCTCTAGGCTCTGAGCTGTCAGCACAGAGCCCCACACGGGGCTTGAACTCACAAGTGGTGAGATCATGACCTGAGCTGAAGTTGGACGCTTAACCGACTGAGCCACCCAGGCGCCCCTGTTAACATTTTTCTGAGTGCAGTAGCATGCAAATAATTCCTTGCTTTAAGCCGACCTTTTTAGCTTTCTTTTTAAACACATACTCTGCTGTTGTCATTGCTGAGTGTTTTGTCACTTTGATAAGTAAATGCTTTCACCAAGAAAGTGATACAGAATACTGAATCACCTATACATCACTGTTTTTGCACCCTGTGATTTTTAATGGGCTAATGGACTGGAAGGTTTTAATGAATGGAACATAGATGCAGAGATAGAAAAAGATATTCACTTTTCTCCCCGGAGTGATATGCCTTAATTATGCCCAACTCCTCAGGTTATTAGCTGTGTAACTACCTGTGGAAGAACTTATAATCACTCTATCGTATGAAACTAATGAATTTGCTTTTACAGATTGAATGTCATTTTATCATTATCCAGCCCAAAGTTGACTGGAATGGTAATGGTAATTTCATGGTGTTTGTTTAAATATTAAAACGCCTGTGATATTTTATTTTTTTTTTTAATTTTTTTTTCAAACCTGTGATATTTTAAAAATAACTATTGACTTCTTGCTTTGTGCCAAGCACTCTTCTAGGTTTTGAGGACCTATGACAGTGAAGAGAACAGAACAAAGTCTCTACCCTAAAAGAAGTTACATTCTAGTGACACAGGAGTTAAATGAAAATTCCATGTGAAACGCCCTACCTGAAACTTAGGGGGAAAATGGACATGTTACACCCACCTGGACATGACTCAGTGGCTTATATTTTTATTGAAATGAGAATTATTTTACAAATAAATGAGAAAAATCAGTTGTACAGTCAAAATCCACAACTGTTAGTTGAGTGATCAGTTGGGAAATTTAGAAACATTTCTAAAAATTTTTTTTAACATTTACTTATTTTCGAGAGAGAGACAGAGTGCAAGCAGGGGAGGGGCAGAGAGGGAGGGAGACACAGAATCTGAAGCAGGCTCTGGGCTGCAAGCTGTCAGCACAGAGCCCAAAGCGGGGCTCGAACCCACGAACTGCAAGATCAAGACCTGAGCTGAAGTCGGACGCTCAACCGACTGAAACCCCTAGGAACATTTCTATAGACTAGTACTTGAAACTTCAGATAGGAGAACTTGTAGTAGGATTATGTTGAAATTTACTTAAAATCTGCTTTTATGCATTCTCTTTTGCTGTGTAACAAACCACCCCAAAACTTAAAATAGCAGTTTTCTCCCTCTCTGTTCTGTGGGCTGCCAATTATTGCTGGGCTCAGCTGGAACGGTTCTTCTCTGTTCCACATGGTGTTGGCTTGGCTCATTCAGCCATTTGCGTTTAGTTGGCAGGTAAGCTGGGCGACTGTCTGCTTCCCGATGGCCTCATTCACATCCTGGCAGTTGGCTAGGGCTCCTTCATTCCCATCTGTGTTGCTTCTCCTAGGGGCTTTCTTGGGCTTGTTCACATGGCAACGGTATTCCAAGAAAATGAGAGCAGAAACTGGGAGTCGTCTTCTTCTTTGGAGCTTCTTTGGAGCTCAGGCTCAGAAGTGAGGCAATTACATGTCAGCTATATTCTGTAAGTTGAAGCAAGTCGCGAGGCCAGCCATATGCAAGAGTGTGGGCAAATGGACTCCTTACCTTGATGAGAGTTGCTGCAAAGAATGTGTGGCCAATTTTCATATATCCCATTAAATTTTATTGTGTTACTTAGTACCAATTGGTAGGAACTAAATATAAAATAGCACCTAAATCTGATCCTAATTTGGTATGGTTAACCTTTGCCTGAAAGTCAGATTGGAGTTCACCTACTTAGATGTCACCATCATGGAACAGGGGATAAATTCTCCATTCTCTTCAAGCCAGTTGAGCACAACTTCTTGGTGCTAATAAAACACCGTCTCTTTCTTCCCACATGAGTTCTGCTAGTCTGTTCTTGTCAGAAAGACACATGAGAAGCAGCTCACCGGGTGGCTAGGTTAATTTTTAATTGTCATGTTTATTCCAGTGAAAAATAGATTTGCCTGATGAGCTGAGAAAAATAAAAGCAGTATGAAAATAATAGATAGAAATGTTAGAGTGCTCAATTTACTCTCTTCGAAGATACACAGTTGTGTTGATGAGGGTTTGGGAAGTGGTACCTTATACCCTCATGGTGGGAGTATAAACTGACAGTGCCTTTTAGGAGAGCACTTTGGAGATTTCCTATGACATCTAACCATATATCATATCTTAACAATCGTTACCTGTTTTCCTCATTTTGGGTATACCAAGGGATCATTTCCCAAAACGTATTCCAAAGGACACTAATTCCAGTGGAGGAAAGTGAATGAGTGGCTCCAGCGAGAGGTTCATAGGCCAAACTAGTCTGGGCGATCCTTAATCTCTTGATCCTTCTTTGCGATTTGTACAACCTCTTAGCATTTTTAAAGCTCTGGGGAGCTGAGCAGTAGAACAATCCATATAACTGTGCATCACAAAACATACTAAACTTTCCCAACGTACATACAAGTTCTCTTCAGACTTCCCAATATACACACCTGTACACATCACACTTGCTATTCCCAGGCTCCTAAATGATCTGGGAAACTGCTGTAGAAGGAATTGATACATCAAAATAATGACTAGACTAGAAGATCTCTGTTGGTCTATGACTGTTTCCTTAGCCTGAGCTAGAATTTTGAAGCATTTTCCCTTTAGTTTCTACTGTTTAGGCCATTATTTTTTGTCACACATTTTAGTGGTTAAATTGTTATAGTTTGTAAATTCCAGGACAGTATACACTGGCATTTGTGTTGGGGAGTATTTCTTACTTTCGATGTAAATACTGAAGTTAATTCATTACAGTTGGGCCATGCAAATATCGTCTAAAATCTTGTATGGAGACAGTTACTTAGCTGTCCCCGTTGAGTTCTGCTGCATCTGTTTGTGGTTAAGTAGTTAATATGAGTTGTAAATGAAGAGTGTTCGAGTTGGGTAATTTGTCACCTAGTTAGGCATTTTAAAATACTAATTACAAAATCTAGCAACTGTGTCCAGTGATAGGGTACTTAATGGGAAACGTGCCAAGCCATGTCTGGGAAGGTTGAGAGCCGCCTGAATGTTTTTGTTCCAGTCTTGAGAGATCAGTGGTCTAAAAATACCTGGCTGTTATGAACTATGTTTGTTTGTATGTGTGGAAAGTAATACCTTCATGGAAAGAGAGCTGTTCTTTGTGAGGCCTTAGGGGAAGGGAGGTGCTGCTTCTATAGCTCAGATTGCTCATATCTTTAAATGGGCCAAGCAAACAAAGGTCTTCCAAGGGATATTGTTGTATTGTGGCTCCTTAACTCTGAAGACCTCTTGCCAAAACCATAATGCAGGTGTATGTTGCCTGGGGCAACACCGAACCCTGACCTTCAGTGGCATATTGTACCAAGTTGTTTGTAGTCTAACAAGATTTATAAAGTAAATGGAACTGAAAGGTGTAAGTGAACTTGGGAGTTTCACTGTGAGCAAAGTGTGCCATTAAGAATAGTTAATTAGAAATTTGCCTCTAATTAATATTTGAGCCAAAAATATTTATGAGGTTGCCAATTACACCGTTTTTCCATCACCACAGTTACTGTTTTTTTATACCCCAGCCCAGGGCTGAGAGCTTATAGCTCAGGACATTTGGTGAGTCACTTTGTGAATTAACAAAGCAACATCAGTTAGTACGTATGGAGACTTCAGGTTGCAGACTCCTGCTTCACCACCTGCTGGAAACAGTATTAGAGATTGATAAGGTTCCCATCAAACTTCTGAGCTCTGTCCTCTAAATATTTGCCACTTTGTTTTTCATTCTCTTATCCAAAGAGACAGTATATAGCAACATGATCGCTATTATAAGGAAACTTATGAAAGACTAAAATTTAGTTGGTGTCCCAATGAGCTCATCCATCCCGGTTCCCAGCCTTTGTTTCCTCTTGTCTGGTCAAGTTCTCAACTCTGTAAGAAAGCTGATAGCAGTGCAAATAATTACTGTCCGTAGAAGAGCTAGTTGCATTTGGTAGAACGCGATTGATTATTGCTCTGTGGATATTGACTGGTTTTTCCAGCTCCACAACCATTTGTAAATTCATTTCTGCTTTCCGTATCTGACTATAAACATGTGACACTTTGATTGTTTTTGTACCATTGTGAGAACCACTGGTTCTCTCCTTAATAAGTTAAATAACATCTTTGACACATGTTCATTTTTAAAATTTTTATTTTTATTTATTTTCATTTATATTTTAGTTTGTTTCAGTGCAATATTGGTTTCAGAAGTAGAATTCAATGATTTAGCACTTACATGCAACACCCAATGCTCATCACAAGTGCCCTCCTTAATGCCTCTCCCCCATCTAGCCCCTCCCCCCCCAACTCTCAGTTTGTTCTCTAGAGTTCTCTAGGCTCTAGAGACAAGAGTGTCTTGTGGCTTGTTTCCCCTTTTCATTTATTCATTGTGTGTCACGATTACATCCCCCTTTAAAGGTTTTCCTTGAGCACTAGCAGAAACTCTTGAGTCTTACTGTCTGGATTTAAAGCTAGTTTCCTGGGTCCACCATTCACTTAGATGGACTCAGTTACCTCGCTGCCATCTATCTGAATATGAGTCTCCATTTCTTCATTTGTAGAATGAAGGTAACTATAGTATCTAACTAGTAGCATTATTGTGTGGATTAAATGATATATATAAAGTGCTAGTACATAGTAAGCTCTGAAATCATAGGTGCTATTATTCTTTTTAATTTTCAATATTTATGGAGCTACAATCCTGTGTTTGGCATCAGTCAGGGAACAAACTATACATGGTCTCTGGACTCATGGTGCTTATGGTCTGTCGAGCACTCTGGGCAGTTTTCCACCTGCAAATCAATTTGAAATACCACTGTAAGCAAAGAAAAACTGCAATTCACACCCCTCAGTCTTAGTGTTTCTTTCTTGTAGAGAAGTGCTTAGCATGAGAACTATATTTAGATTTCTGCTAGCCTGCCTGTAAATTTATTTCCCAGTTAATAATCATGACCTATTCGAATTAAGTTCTCATAGATCTTAATCTCATTCTGCCTAGTGTTTTTGATAACAGGGTGGCTCTTCCTACCTGTGTGTCCTTGGGAAAACATAATCAGCTCTGAAAGATCCAGTCCAGAGGACACTTGAAGGTTCAGGGGACACTGTGGTTCATTTTCAAAAGCGTCAGAATCGCCAGGGAGCTTGTTAGAAACACAGAAACTCAGGTGCTGGCCCAGACTTACTGAATCAGAATCTGCATTTTAACACGATCCCCAGGTGATCTGAATGTACGTTAAAGTTTGGGAAGCGCTGCTTTGGAAGTCTTTCCTGATGACCTCTCCCCACCTCATCTCCAGCTATCTCTAGCTGGGTTAGTTGCCTGTTGTGTGCATCCGCTGGTATACATCTCTCTCTTCCCTATTGCAGTCTCCTTGAGGTGGGGGGGGGGGAGGGCGGAACTCCTCATTAATTTACCCTTAGCAATAAGCACTGTGGCAAATAGCGTGAGCTCTGAATAAATATTGACCGACTGAATGGCTTTGAATTTCCCAACATCCTTAGCTCTATAGAACCCAACACTGAGCTGGATTTTTCCTACAGAGCAAGCAGATTCTCACGAAGCTCCTCAGAGACATAGAGAGGGAATGTTGTAGCACGGGGACCTGATGAATTACCGTCTCTTTTGATGATTCATTAGAGAAAGCGGAAGACGTGAGGCACAGTGTTCCTATGTTCCAGGTGGCAGCCTTGGGCAGGGCGAACACACAGCGTTTGATTTCTCCAGGACCGAAGCTTGAACCTGGAGTAGGTTTCCTACCAGCTTTGTAACCCTGGCTGCATTTTTCTGAGCCTCAGTTTTTCCATCTGTAAAGTGGAGGTTGTAATAAAGTTATGTCTTCACTTAGATTCCCTGAAAGCAGAGCCTGAGACAAGGACTTGGGTGAAGGGTAGTTTATATGGGAGTGGGTGCTCGGTATTAGAAATGAGGTGGTGAGAAAATAAGCAGAGGAGTAAGAAAAGCTGTATTAAGGGTCTTTGATCAAGGACCTCCTGAGAAGTATAGGGCATAGCTCCCAGAATTGTCCACAGGAAGGATGGGAGGCAAGGTCCCCCATTAGTTGAAAGATGTCGCCCGCAGCGTTAACTCTTTTGCCGAGGCTTGCGCTAAGCTGAGCAAACTCCCATGGGGCAGAAGCAAAAACTGTGGCGTGCTTGAGGTTGGCCTTTGTTGGTGCAAGGTGAACTTGACTGGAGCCTGAATTGAACTGGCCGTTGCAGCTGCCTGTGAGCGCCAGCACTGTCTGTCACAGGTCGCCATGAGGATCCAATGCGATCAAGCTTCCAAAGCCAGGTATCTAGTAAGTGCCCCCCAGATGCCAGCAGCATGCCTGCTCGGTGCTGCCTTGGCAGCTTCAGTCCCGCTGCCTCGCTTTTGAGAAACACAAACAAATCTGCCGACTCTTTCTCATCATTGCTCCTCTCTCCTTTTTCTTCCTTTCTCTTCATGTTCTCCAAAATAAGGATACTTTTCACCGGGGTCTCAATAAGAAGCAGGCCAGGGGCATTTGGGCGGCTCAGTCATTTGAGCATCCAACTCTTGATTTGGGCTCCGGTCATGATCTCACAATTTGTGGGTTTGAGCCCTGCATTAGGCTCCATGCTGAGCCTGGAGGCTGCTTGGGGTTCTCTCTGTCTCTGTCTCTGTCTCTTTCTTTGCCTCTTCCTTGCTTTTGCATTCTTTCTAAATAAATAAATAAATAAATATTTAAAAAAAATACAAGCAGGCCTGATCAGCTTTGGGAAATGTGGTCAAAATGCAGAGAATAAATGGTTATAGAGCTTTTCCTTCCCTCCCTCTAACCTACCATTTTAACCTCAATGCCAAGAAAAAAATGGAATCAATATAGATACAGATATAATATGTGTGTGTGTGTGTATATATATATATATATATATATATACACATACATACATACATACAGAGAAGTCTTTTTTTTTTCCTTCCATAGGTACCTAGTAAGAATGGAAACTATAAATAATTGTTGTCAGGGGCAATGTGTATTCCCAGATTTTGTTCTGTGAATTGAAACTGATCTTGCTGTTATAAATGCATCACGATGATTGCCCTGATTTAGCCTGGCAGTTATAGTTCCAGCTCAGAGCCAAATACCTCCTAGCCAAGACCCAATGAGCTTGCCAAATTATTTCACCTTTTATTGTCAGAACTCATTGGCCCTTCTTATGTTGTTGTGCTTTCCTGTAATGTTTTAGGTATATTAACCATAAATCCTGGTATCATTTATCTACAGAAAAATTGAAGTCAGGAAGTCATGGAATAGTCATTCATCATGGGCTTTGGCTCAGTGACTTGAAACTGAAAGTATACGAACAACAAAAGCACTGATTGTATAGAGGTGGCCAGATGCCTGGAGGTTAAGTGAAACTGAATTAAAGAAAAAAGAAGTCCTACCTAATCTATGCGGGACTTCAGCAAAGATTCTAAGCTTTCCAAAAGAAGCCTCTTCTCTGTCAAGACTTCTAGTTTGGAAAGTACCTTTTGGATGCTTTTTTTTTATGGCCTATTAATCTACTAAATTATATTCGTTTAACAATCAGAAGGCAGTGTTTAATGACAATCAAATCATTGCCTTCTCGGATAGAGTTACATTAATTTATGATTTCCACAAATGTGTTCTCATACTAGTAATTGGTGTTTTGAGAGTGGGGTTGTTGAACTAGTGGATGAGACATAAACCTGGAATTGGTGGCAAACTTACTATTTCTAGATAGAGCCTTCTTGCAAATGAACCCAGCGTAAGCAAAGCAGAGCCTTAAGATAGATGATACTTGATGACCATAGTTAAGCTTCTGGATACAACCATGCCTGAAGCTGACTATTTCTTGTGCAATGAGCCCATATATTCCAGTCATATTGCTTTGGCCACTTTTTTTTTTTTTTTTTGGCCATTTTAAGCTAGTTTTCTTTTTTCTTTCTTTAATGTTTGTTTATTTTTAAATGTTTATTTATTTAGAGAGAGAGACAGAGAGCATGAGTAGAAGAGGGACAGAGGGAGACACACACAGAATCCAAAGCAGGCTTCAGGCTCTGAGCTGTAAACACAGAGCCTTATGTGGGGCTCGAACCCACGAACTGCAAGATCATGACCTGAGCTGAAGTCGGACGCTTAACCGACTGAGCCACCCGGGTACCCCAATTAAGCTAGATTTCTGTTTCTTGCCATCAAGAGCCCTTCTTAATAAATTTTTCCAACACATTATTTGTCATTGTCATTCTAAACACGTAAGTTATCAAATTCAGCCTGAAAAGTCAAATATCTAAGGAAAAAAAGTGTTGCACATGTACTGCCATCGTTTAAAAAAAATCGACCTGACCTTTTAATTAAATAATATTTAATATTTAAAATAACATTACATGCTTTGCATGATTATGTCATACAATAATTACTTAATATTACTTAATAATATTACTTAATAAGACTGGTGTTTTGTCAGTTTATTTAATGTTCTAATTATCCCTCCCTGCCTCTTTTCCTCAGACCCTGCCATACTGCAGAAAAGATGTAAGGCAAAGGGTGAGGAAGAATACAAGAGAGTAAAACCACAAAGTCTGTGATAGAGATGAAGCCAGGAAAAAAAAAGTCCTAAAACATATTGATTTATATACAACAATTATTATTATTGAGCTCTACACTTACAACAGATTTGGAGCTGAGGTACAAATCTGGCTCTGAGCTTCCAGCAGGTAATGAAAAAATGGAAATGAATCACCTTAATATAAAAATTATCCAGTGCTCAGAAATGTTTACATCTCTTTTGATAGTAAGAGAATACAGAAAATTTCATGCACACACCCGTGTTCTCATAAAAAAAGAGAATATGATATTCTACACCCAACTCAGTATTACCACTTAGGGTGGGCACAGAGCACAAGAAAGGAAATAATCGAAGGTGCCGAGGTCACTCAGCCCCAACCTATGCTGACTTGATTCAGGAGGTCTTGAAAAACATTGGACGAGCAGATGGACCGACTCTGATTCGATCGCATTTTTGCTGACTGTCACGATTCTTATCACATTTTTAATAAATAGGTTTAAAATAGACTGTGATCCACATTTCTTTAGAACCGTGAATATACCTATTCTATATAGATACCTATCTTCAGAAATTCTAGCAAAGGCACTGCAGTTGTAAAACATGCTAAAAAGTTGTCATGGGATTCTTAATGTCCCTGGGGGTGAAAACCAACATCTGCAGCCTGTCTAGGTGCTTCTGAAGTCATCTCTACAAAGGGAAAACTGGAAAATAATCCCCTCTCAGCAGGATGATTTACATTTTGCAGATGCTGTTCAGGAAAAGGCCACTGAGCAAAGAGACACAAAGTCAAGTGAGAGCAGAACTGAGAGATGGAATCTGGGTATCCAAATGTACCAAGCATCTTTTCATTCATCACTTCTTTTTTTTTCTCTGAAAACTGAGAAAGAAAGCCTGAGTGTTTGTGAACAGCCTTCTGCATGACCCTCTTCGATAGAGCCTGCCTTCTGGTAGTTTGCACGTATTTGTTCTAGTTATGTTTCTCATGTACTCTGCTAAGTCCCTCAGGAGAGAGAAGAACGGGAGACCAGGTGGTGTGTGATCTCAGGGGTTGATAGGGAGAAACTATTAAGCAGTGGTATGTAGGCAGAAAGCATCTTCTGTACAAGGGAATGTTGTGGGTTGGTGCAGCTTTGTTCTGTAGTTGATACCTTAACCAAGATCGGTTTACAGAATGCTTTCAGGGGTTGTGGGTGTGCTCAGTTAGAGGACTAGCTATGTGGGGTTGGTTTAATTGACTCCGACAAGTGGAAGTTGGAATTGGATGACAGGTTGAATATTAGTTCGGTAGCCTATGATCCTGTGGTGAAGCATGTTCATGCTGTTAAGGATCATGTTTTGTTTTGTTTTGTTTTGAGAGAGAGAAAGAGAGAGCGAGCGTGAACAGGGAGGGGCAGAGAGAGAGGGAGAGAGAGAATCCCAAGCAGGCTCTGTGCTGTCAGCGTGCTGCCCCATGCAGGGCTCGAACTCACAAACCGTGAGATCACGACCTGAGCTGAAACCAAGAGTTGGATGCTTAACCGACTGAGCCACTCAGGTGCCCCAAGGGTCATGTTTTGAGAAGGCAAAGTCTTCACTCTGATCTAAATACAAGATTAAGATGTTTCAAAGATTTTATTTCACTTATTAATTAATGGCAATCAGTTACAAGTCATTCGATGGAGGATCCAAAGAATAGGCAAATACACGGTCCTTCAGAAATGCTGAAATGAATTTGCTTGATGGATGCAAAACTGGTCAGTATCCATAGAACGATTGTTGACTACCTGTCACCAGACACAACTGACGTTTCTATGGACTAGAATCATTTAAGTTACTTTCAATTTTTAGCTCAAAGACGATAAAAGGTGGAGATAACCCACATGTGTGACATAGATAGGGCACCCACTAATCTGTTTTTGTTCCTACTTAAAAATCTTTCGCTTTTCTTGACAGTGCCTCAGCCTGTCACGCATCTTTTGTGGGGAATGTTGGCTGGCTCTCCTATTCAGCATAAATCCTAGCTCCTTAGCATGGCCATGAAACACTTATGATGTGCATCCTTCCTATCTCCCTGATTTTATCTCCAGTATTTTCCCTCTTCATACTGTCACCCCCCCAACTTTTCTTTTCTTTTTCTTGAATATGTCAGAAACCTCCCAAAGTAGAGCATTTGTTTTCCCAGCTTTACTGAGATATAATTGACATATAACATTGTGTAAGTTTAAGTTGTATGTTGACACATGTATGTGTATATATATATATATATATTGTTAAATATTCACCACAGTGGAGTTAGTTAACACTTCCATCGTGTGTGTGTGTGTGTGTGGGGGGGGGAATCCACTCTTTAGGGAATTTGAAATAAATGAGTGTTGTTAACTGCAGTCATCGTGCTGTACGTTATATCCCCAGAACTCATTCGGCTTATAACTGAAAGTTTGTACACTTTGATCGGCATCTCCCCACCTTCCCCACCCTCCAAGCCCCTGGCAACCACCATTCTACTCTGTTTCTATGAGTTTGGCCTTTTAAGATTCCACATACAAGAGGGATCATACAGTCTCTGTTTTGTTTGTGTCACTTAGCATAATGCCCCCAGAGTCCATCCACGTTGGATTTCCAGGAAAGATTTCCTTCTTTCTCAAGGCTAAATACTATTTCATTGTATTCATATAGACATATATACCACATCTTCCTTATCCATTTATCTGTCAGAGGACACTTAGGTTGTTTCTATCTGTTGTCCATTGTGACTAATACAGCAGTGAACATGGGGGTGCAGATACCTCTTTGAGATCCTGATTGAATTTTTTTTTGAATGTGTTCCCAAATGTATCCTGTTTCCCATAGTGGCTGCACAGATTTGTATTCCCTCCAACAGTACACCGGGGTTTCCTTTTCTGCACACCCTCACCAGCCCTTGTTATCTCTTGTCTTTTTGGTAGTTGCCATTTTAACAGGTGTGAGGTGATATCTCATTGTGGTTTGGATTTGCATTTTCCTGATGATGAGTGATGTTGAGCATCTTTTCATATGCTTGTTGCCCATTTGTATGTATATTTTGGAAGAATTCCTATTCAGGTCCTCTGTTTTCAGTCGATCTATCTATCTATCTATCTGTCTATCTTTGTACCTATTTATGTACTTATCTATCCTGTTTATTTAGCTAGCTATTCAGTAGTGTGAGTTTCTTATATATATTTTGGATATTAACCTCTTATACCATAGATGGCTTGAAAATATTTTTTTTCTCATTTCATAGGTTGCCTTTTCATTTTGTTAATTGTTTCTATTTCTGTGCAGACGCTTCTTAATTTGAAGCTGAATTTGTTTATTTTTGCTTTTGTTGCTTATGGTTTTGGTGTCAGATCCAAAAAACTGTGGCTGAGACCAATGTCAAAGAGCTTTTTTCCTGTGTTTTCTTCTAAGAATTTTACAGTTTCAGGTCTTAGGTTTAAGTCTTTAATTCATTTTGTGTTAATTTTTGCGAATGGTTAGGATAGGGTTCCAGTTTCATTCTTCTGCCTGTAATTGTACAGTTTTCCTAACACTATTTGTTGGAGAGAGTATCCTTGTCCCATTGAGTATTCTTGGGTTTCTTGTCAAATATCAGTCGACTGTACGTGCATGGGTTTATTTCTGAGCTCTTGATTCTGTTCCGTTGGCCTCTGTGTCTCTTTTTTTGCCAGCACCATACTGTATTGATTACTGTAGCTTTGTAATATAGTTTGAAATCAAGAATTGTGATGCCTCCAGTTTTGTTCTTCTCTCTATGGATTGCTTTGGCTATTCAGGCTCTTTTGTGGTTTCATAGGAATTTCAGGATTGTTTTTTCTATTTCTGTGAAAAATGCCGTTGGAATATTGGTAAGAATTGCATTAAATCTACAGACAACTCTGGGTAGCATGAAGCTTTTAATTCTTCCTATCCGTGAACACAAGATATCTTTCCATTTATTTGTGTTTTCTTCTGTTTCTTTAATCAGACTCTTACAGATTTCAGCATAAGATCTTTTACCTCCTTGATTAATTTTTTTCCTAAGTATTTTATTGGTTTTAAGGCTACTGTAAGTGGAATTGTTTTCTATCTTTTTCAGATATTTTGTTGTTAGTGTATAGAAATACGACTGATTTCTGTATAGTGATTTTATATCTTGCGACTTAACTGAGTTTCTTAATTAGTTCTAACAGTTTTTTTTTTTTTTTGGTGGAGTTTTAAGGCTATTCTATATATAAAATCATATCGTCTGCAAATAGGGACAGTTTTATTTCTTCTTATCCAGTCTGGATGCCTTTTTTTCCCCCCTTCCTTGCCTAATGGGCCAGGCATTGTTCTGAGGGTAGGGACACTGCTGTGAACAAATGAAGTTTTTTTCAGAATTACAGCTTTTATGAGTATTAGGATAAGTTGGTTTGGACAATAATACTTATTAAAAGGTTTTGAAGAGGGGCTACACTTTGTTGAAAAACTTAAAGAGGATATGAGACAAAGTTTTGCAATTTAATATTTGGGAATAATATTTTCAATCCACGCCTAAACAAGGGATTTGAAAAGGAAGAAGAGCAGAGGGAATTCGAGAGCAGAAATATGTTGGATTAAAGTAGATCTTGGCTCTGTAAGCTGAAATCAAATATAATGTTTTTAAAAAGGTATTTCAGGTAAAAGTGAACTTTGAGAATTGAAATATCTGAATTGTATTCTCTCTCCTGTTTGTGGACACTTTTAACTCCATAATGGTGGTTGGTCTGATGGGACGCAAAAACTCATTTTAACTTACAGAAAGTCAACCTTATAAACACAAGTTTTACTAGATTTCCCTATGAGGATGGCTAAGAATTAAATTGCATCCATTGACTCTTTTTCTTGGCACCTGTTTAGACAGACATATGTGTTTTGTCACCACCATGAGATATTACCGAATGCCAGTCGGAATGGCAAGTATCAACGAGACAGGAAACAACAGGTGCTGGTGAGGATGTGGAGACAAGGGAACCCTCGTGTGCTGTTGGGCGGAATGTAAATTGGTGCAGCCACGTTGGAAAACAGTATGGTTCCTCAGAAAATTAAAAATAGTTAACTTATGATCCAGCAACTCCACTTCCTGGCATTGACTTGAAGGAAAAAAAAAAAACCACTAATTCAGAAAGACATATGTGGGCACCTGGGTGGCTCATTAGATTAAGCGTCCAGCTCTTTATTATTTTCTTTAATGTTTATTTATTTATTTATTTATTTATTTATTTAGAGAGACAGAGAGTGTGAGTGGAGGAGGGACCGAAAGAGAGACACAGAATATGAAGCAGGCTCCAGACTCTGAGCTGTCAGCACAGAGCCCTACGGGAGGTTCGAACTCATGAGCCGTGAGATCATGACCTGAGCTGAAGTTGGGTACCCAGGTGCCCCAGCATCCAACTCTTGATTTTAGCTCAAGTTATGATCTCACGCTTACTGAGTTTGAGCCCCAGGTTGGGATCTGCACTGACAGTATGGAGTCTACTTGGGATTCTCTCTCTCTTTCTCTCTCTGCACCTCCCCTCTCAAAATAAATAAATAAATTAAAAAAAAAAGACATATGTACTCCTATGTTCGTGGCAGCATCATTTACAACAGCCAAGATATGGAAGCAACCTAAACCTCCATTTGTCCATTTAGATGGACAACGATGTGATATAGGTATATATGTATCATATATAAATATATATATACACATAATATATATACACACATATATATATATGATTTTATATATATAAGTAAATGGATATATAATTATTCAGCCATAAAGAAGAATGAAATCTTGCCACTTGGGGCAACATGGATGGACCATGCAATGTGAAATAAACCAGATAAAGAAAGCCAAATACTGCATGATTTTGTTTATATGTGGAATCTAAAAGAACAAAACAAAACAAATGAACAAAGAAAACAAAACAGAAACAGAATGATAGATACAATTAACAAACTGGTGGTTGCCAGAGGGAAGGGGGGAGGGAATGGATGAAACAGGTGAAGGGGGTTAAGAGGTATAATATTTAGTTATAAAATAAATAAGACATGGGAGGTAATATATAGCATAGAGAATATAGTCAACAATATTGTAGTAAATTTGTGTGGTGACACATGGTAACTAGGCTTATTGTGGTGACCATTCCGTAATCATATAAATACTGAGTCACTGTGTTATACACCTGAAACTAATACAACATTGTATGTCAATTATTCTTCGGTTTAAAAAGTTTTGACAATGAGAACATATTCACTCAATTAGTTTCTAGTTCTATAGGACATTTTTTTCCTCCAAGAGAAAATGTATACATCCACTCAGTATGGATCTACTATGACAAATTAACATTTATCCTTTGTTCACAGCTCACAAAGGAAAAATGTAATCAGGTATTAACCATACTTGTTCTTCCAATGGAGTATAATTTTAATGTCTTGCAACTTGAAGACTTAAAAAAGAAATCACACCAAAGCAAATCATTCCTTTCAAGATCCAGTAATAGAACTTGCCATGAAGGTCAAAATTATCTAGGAAAGAGAGAGCTAATTCGTGTGTGTAAACGAAAAGTGGGCTGTGGGTTAATACTTAGGCTTAGTGAAATATTGACTTCTCACTCCCAGGTTTTTATAGATTATTAAATCAGCCTAGAGAATGATTTATTTTGCTCAAACTGTGCTTGAGAAGCAACATAACAGCCAATCCAAGTCTAACTTTACAGTATCAGTTGAGTCTATAGTTTTTGGTTTGACTGTTTTGAAATGCCTGGAAAACAATATTCTTAAGGATTGTAGGGATTATAGCTACTTTAGAGTTAGTAGTAAGAATTTGGCTCCTGTCAAATAGGGAGTGAGGGCGTGTGCCTCTCTTCTGAGATGCTTAGAGTGTATTAGTTATCTTTGGCTACCTAACAGACTACTGCAAAAACAGTGCCTTCAAACAACAACAAACATTTCTTATCTCACATGGTTTCTTGAGTCTGGAATGCAGGAGCAGCTCAACCGGATGCTTCTGGTGTCTCTTGAGCTTGCACTTAAGATTCAGCTGGGGCTGCATCCTCTGAAGGCTTCAGCGAGGCCAGAGGATACACTTCCAAGATGGCACACTCCCGTGTGGCTGGTTGTTGACAGGCAGCCTGTGTTCCTCAACACAAAGATCTCTCCACAGGCCGCTTAAGTATTCTTGTGGTATTATAGCTGGCTTTCCCCAGAGCCAGTGGTCCAAGAAAGTAAAATGGTATACACAGTGTTTCTTATGGCCTAGCTTTGGAAATCCCACTTCGTCTTTTCTACAGTATCCTGGTCAGCCCCCTATTCAGTGTGAGAGGGTGTGACATAATTAGAAGGCAGGCATCACTGAGGACCATCTTGGAGGCTGGCTATCACAAGTTTCTTGCGAAATTAGCTATAAGGCGTAGGCCAATTCTGAGGAGGATGATGACATTGGTAATCAATCAATCAATCAATCAATCAATCCTATAGGAAATATGGTATCTAAGTGTTATGAGTAAACTGGTTACGATCAGGTAAGCTTTTAATTGACCTTGAAATGCACCAGTGCTAGATGTAATAGAAGCAATTACTGGTTATAAATAATCAGTGTGCTGGCTCAGAAAAAAACAAGTATCTAATTCTGGCAGAGAGAATAAAACAGAAACAATCACTCTAGTTTTCTCTGGAATGCTTTGGCAAATGAGTACTTTTCTGCATTCTCAATTGGTGAGCCTCCAAGAAGCCATTCAATTTTCTAGGGAGATGGCAGATGACTGCTACAGTCTAATTCTCAACATTGTTGTTTGTTACTGGACTGTCTAAAGCTTTCCCTGCATTTAACATTCGGAAATATATTTTCTGAAGCATTTAACATGAGGTTTGTTGAATTATCTGCAGGGAATTTGTGTATTCTGTATATGGAACTGCTAGGTGTGGGTATAATCAAAAGATACAGTTATTCGTGGACCATTAATCTTTCTATTTGCTGCTGTAATAAATTCTCTAGTTTACCTTATATTAGATTAATTAAACCTAGAGTCATAAGACTTTGTTTCAAATTGAACGATCTTGGACAAATCATTTAAAGTTTTCCAAGTCGGTGTTCTCATATGTGATGTCCATTCACTTACAGGCATCCCACAAATATTTACTGGTGCCCCGGGCCTCCTGTTCCAGAAGCAGAGGAAGCAGAGATGTCTGAGTGAGACAAGGTCTCCTCTCTTACGGCCTTTACATTTTCGTGGGGGACCCAGAAAATAAAGACAGACATGCTACATAATGGATGGTGGTGATGCTAGGAGGTAAGATTCGCAGCGTCACAGGAAGTGCAATTTCCGGTCAGGCTGCCCTGTTGAGAGCAGGGATCTGAGGAAAGGAAGGCATGGGGCCATGCAGAAACCTGGGGGAAGAGTACTGAAGGCAAATGGACAGTAGGTGCAAACTCCTGTGGCAGGAGTGTCCTTGATGTGTTTGAGGAACAGAAGGACCACAGCACGACTTGAATTGAACGGGTGATGGGAGCGGAAATAGCAAAGGGAAATGAGGGTGAGATCCTGAGGGCTCTTTTCTGTTTCACCATGAGGATTTTGAACTTTTTTATGAGGGATGTGAGAAGCCCCTGGAGGACTTTGAGCAGAGACATGACATAATCTGATTTAGGTCTTAAAGGGGTCGCTGAGGATGCCGGGTGAAAAGTGGGTACTAGGGAATCCAGCAGGGATGAGTTCAGCCCAGCAGTAGGTGGAACGATATTCCTGCATTAGCCCAGGGGAAAGAAGATGGTGACGACGTGTGGGAGTTGCTGGTGGAGAAAAATGTTTGCGGTGTATACCTTTTCAGGGCGGTGCCTTCTTGTCTCCCAGATTTGTCAGGACCATTAAATGGGATCAGGCACGCGAGACCATACCTTGGGCTCTGTGCTGTGAGAAGAGCCGTCTTATATGCCTACTTACTTGGTGTTGCCTCAGCTCCTTACAATGCTCATTTAGTCTTTACAAAAATAGTTTTATGAACTATTAATATATATTCACCTTACGGGGTGCCTGGGTGGCTCAGTCGGTTGAGAGTCCTACTCTTGATTTTGGCTCAGGTCATGATCTGAGGGTCTTGGGATTGAGCCCCGCGTTGGGCTCTGCATTGAGCATGGAGACTGCTTAAGATTCTCTCTCCCTCCCTCCCTTTCTTTCTCCCTCCCTCTCTCTCTCTCTCTCTCTGCCCCCCCCCTTCCGCTCATGCTCCCCCCCATATATACATATATATTCAGCTTAATATTGAGCCAGATGTGCCAATCTGGTTGACAAGAAGACCCTTCATAATTTTCCCTTCCTTATTTACCCAAGGGATTTTATAGTTACCTTAAATGCAGAATGGTGTAAATACCTAGATGTCTGTAACATTTATTCTTGTTCTTTGATCATAAGAATTCCTATATAAGGAAAATGCTGTATCTTATGGGTGATTTTCTTTTTAAGTAGGCTCCATGGAGCCCAGTGTGGGCTGACCCTGAGATCAAGACCTGAGCTGAGATCAAGAGTTGGCTGCTTAATGGACTGAGCCCCCCAGGTACACCTCTTATGGGTGATTTCATGGATAATTTAGGGTTATTTTTTCTGTGCTCTGGATCAGTACTATCCAAAAGAAATGTAATGCAAGCCATCTATGTAATTTTAAATCTTCTAGTAGACACATCAAAAAAAGTAAAAACAGATAAGTGAAATTAATTCTAATGATCTATTTGAATTAACTCAATATAGTCAAAGTAATACAGTTTCAAAAACTAACAAATATAAAAATGTTAACGAGATAGTTAACATTGGTTTTTTTTTCCACACTAAGCCCTTTAGAGTCCACAACCCATCTCAAGTTAGATTAGCCACATTTCTACTGCTCAATAGCCATGTGTGGCTAGTGGCTGCCATTTTGGATAGTGTATCTGAAGACTTTGGAATCTAACTTGGTTTCAGAGGAAGGAAGGCCTTATGCAGTGGTTCTCTGGATTCATATTAGATTCATCTGGGAGATTAAAAATTTTTTTAATGTTTATTCATTTTGAAAGAGAGAGAGAGAAGAGAGAGAAAGAGAGAATGTGCATGAGTGGGATAGGGGCAGAGAGAGAGAGAGGGAGATACAGAATCTGAAGCAGGCTCCAGCTTCTGAGCTGGAGCACAGAGTCCGACATGGGGCTGGAACTCAGGACATGTGAGATCATGACCTGAGCTGAAGTCTGATGCTTAACTGACTGAGCCACCCAGGTGCCCCTGGGAGATTTTTTTATAATACCAAAACTTGGGCCTCACTCCTGATCCATCAGTTACAGTCCTTGGTACCGGTGGAGGTCCGACAACAGTACTTTCATTTCTCCCGGTGGTTCTTATTGGGCAGATTGTATTGAGAAGTCTTGCAAAAGAATGAGGCCATTTAAAGAAAAAGTCACCAGAAGGGACTTCACAAGGAGTCTGTATGCCTGGCTACTTTGAAGGGAATCTTTTTCAAGGACCTCAACTTTGATTTGTTCTCTTTCCTACAACTGAGAAAGTGCCTTGATTAAAGCATCATGCTTGTTCTTTCTTGTCTCTTTTATAAATCACCCTCTTACCAAAGAAAGGCCTACCTCATCCAGAATCTTCCTCTTGTGTATTGCTCTGAAGAAAAAAATTCCAGAATTCTGAAACAAAGCAAACACAAGGAACAAAGAAAATAAATGGAAAATTGGTATAAGGGTAGCCACCTTTAATCAAGTTCAGAGCAAACTATCTCCATCCTATTCTCAGCCATCGATCCCATTAAAGAAATGCATGTGGAATAAATTTCCTGCTAACGTTTGCCAGACATGTATGCCATTTTGCCTGGTCATGTGCTAATAATAATTGTTATTACAAATGAACTGGGTGAAACATTTTAATGCCAAGGGGCTTATGGTCCCAAGAAATTTAAACAAAGCATTAACATTTTAGTTGGCCTTACACATTTTTGTTGCAGAGAAGTAGGTTGATCAGTAGACTGTTTTGGAGCCTCAGAGTATCTTCTTTTTGAGCAAGATTCTGTGGTGGATATAAAACAGCAGAGCAAATTTCAAGGGAAAAGGCAGTAAGACATTTACAATTTCTGACTCCTGAAGGAGCGCTCTTTTTTCTTCCATATTTGAAATGGATGACGGTGGGTGTCAAATTGGAATGATATTTATATTCCTTCAAATAAATATAAAAGAGTGATGTAGCTTTTTTGGAGTCAGCACATTCAATATTGCAGAAATTACTTCCTTTTCAACTTACGATGAGAAAGTGTAGGTGTCAACTTAATATGTCAGGGTATATAGAGATTTTCCAATATATTTTTTAGAAGTTAGGGAACAAAAAGCAATCGAAGGCCATGATTTAGTATTCTTACCAACCGGAGTTTGAATGGGTTCCTCCTTTTCAAAGGTTCATTCATTTCCTAACGGACAGCAGCTCTCCTTAGACTATCTGCAGTGTCTTTATACTCATACTCACGGATGTGGTTGCAATTTGGGGTAATTCTGACAAAAAAATAAACACACACAACTAAAAAAATACAACTGTCAGGTCAGAGTTGGTTGTTTATAGACACAGAAGATATGGCTCCTGTCATTTCTAAGAAGGGAAGTTCCCAGAACCTGTAGGATGTTTGCTTCTGGCTGAGGGTTGTGGGTCTCTTCCTACTGAGTTCTGTCTCGCCTACGTGTCACTTCTTACTTCTTTGCACATATTGTAGTTTTTAAAACGGGTAAGAGGCACTAAGGAGTCTACTCCTGAAATCATTGTTGCGCCATATGCTAACTAACTTGGATATAAATTAAACAATAAATACATTAAAAAAATAAAATTGTGTTTAGGGGGCGCTTGGGTGGCTCAGTGGGTTAAGCGTCCAACTCTTGATTTCTGCTCAGGTCCTGATCCCACGGTTAGTGAGTTCAAGCCCTCCCCCCGGGGGGCTCTGCGCTGACAGCGTGGAGCCCACTTGAGATTCTCTCTCTCTGCCCCTCCCCTGTTCCCTCTCTATCTCTCTCTCAAAGTAAGTAAAAATAAACCTAAAAACATAAAAAGAAATAAAAGAAAATTGTGGTTAGGATATCGGACCTAGAAGAACAGTGGAGGCTGAAATGCTCCTTCCTTTCTTAGCCAGCTAATGTAAGGTGGTCACCAGCAGGGTCAAATCAGGGGTTGGGGAATGTTTGTGACTTTAATCATCTAGCAGCAAAAGTACCTGGAATGGAAGTAACCTTGGCCTTTTTTTTTTTTTTTTTTTTAACGTGGTAAAATAGAACATTCACCATCGTAACATCTTAAGTATTCGGTTCCGTGGTATTAGGGACATTCACATTGTTGTGCAAATCTCCAGAACTCATTTCATCTTGCAGAACTGAAACTTCATACCCACGAGACACGAATGCCCCTCTCCCCGCTCCCCCCAACCCCTGGAAGCCAACACTCTACTCTCTGCCTCTGTGATTCTGACGACTCTAGGGACCGCACGGAGTGGAGCCTATAGTATCTATCTTGTCGTGACTGCTTTATTCATGTAGCACAGTGTCCTCAGGGTTTGTCTGTATTGGAGCACGTGTCACAATTTCCTCCCTTTCTTAGACTGAATACTTTTCCACTGCATGTAAAGAGAATTTTGTTTATCCGTTCGTCTGTCAGTGGCCACTTGGGTTCCTTCCGCCTTCAGGCTGTTGTGAATGATGCTTCTATGAAAGCAGGTGCACAGACATCTCAAGTCCTGCTTTGGCTTCCTTAGGATATTCATCCAGAAGGGAATTGTGGATCATCTGGTAATTCGATTTTTTAAATTGAGACATAATTGACACGTAACATTTTATTAGTTTCTGTTGCACAACATAACGATTTGCTATTAGTATATATTGCAAAATGAGCACAGTAAGTCCAGCTAATATCCATCACCACACGTAGTTGCAAGGCTGTTTTTTCTTGTGATAAGAACTTTCAAGATCTACGGTCTCAGCAGCTTTCAAATATACAGTATAGTGTTTTTAACTATAGTCACCGTGTCATCCCTGGGATGGCTTATTTTACAGCTGGAAGTTTCTACTTAACAAAAAAAATTTCTTTTAATGTTTATTTATTTTAGAGAGAGAGAGTGTGCATGTGAGTGGGAGAGGGGCACAGAGAGAGAGAGAGACAGAATCTGAAGCAGCTCCAGGCTCTGAGCTGGCAGCACAGGGCCTGACGTGGGCCCTGAACCCAGGAACTGTGAGATCATGACCTGAGCCGAAGTCGGACGCTCAACCGACTGAGCCACCCCGCTGCCCCTGGAAATTTATCCTTTTTAACCTGCTTTACACATCATGCACACCCACCGCCCCCTTGCTGCCTCTGGCAACCACCAACCTGTTCTCTGTATCTGTGAACTTGGCTTTTTGTGTTTTGTTTTGTTCTGTTTTGTTTTCAGATTCCAGATAAAAGTGAGATCATTCAGTATTTGTTTTTCTCTGATGCCCCCCAGGTCCATCCATGTTGTCACAAATGACATTTCCTCCTTTTCTATGGTTGAATCACATTCCTCCGTATATACATACACATTTTCTTGACCCATTCATCTGTCAGTGGGCCCTTAGGTTGCTTCCAGATCATGGCTATTATAAATAAGGCTGCAATGGACATTGGGTGCGTGTGTGGTTTTTTTGTTTTTTGTTGTTTGGTTTTTTGAGTTAGCACTTTTTGTTTTCTTTAGATAATACCTGGAAGGAGAATTGCTGGATCATAAGGCAGTTCTATTTCTGATGCCTTGTGGAAACTCTGTAGTGTTTGCCATAGTGGCTGTACCGATTTACATTCCCATTAACAGCGCCCAAGGGTTCTCTTTTCTCCACATCCTTGGCAACACTTGTTATTTCTTGTCTTTTTGAGGATAGCCATTCTGTGGCAATTCTATTTTTAGTTTTTTTGAGGAAAAATCCTACTTCTGCACAGCGGCTACACCATTTTACATTCCCACCCCCAGTGCACAAGGATTTTAACTACTCCACATCCTTGCCAGTGTTTGCTATTTCTATTTTCTGACTGTTGTCATTGTCTGGTTTCATAGTGGCCGTCCTAATGGGTGTGAGATGGCTCCTTTGCTCTTGACCTTGCACTCAACTTGTTGGGTAGCCAGAGTGGTGATATCTTTGATCTTTTTTTTTTTGAGCTTATTTATTTATTTTGAGAGAGAGAGCACGCATGAACAGAGGAGAGGAAGAGAGAGAGGGAGAGAGTGAGTCCCAAGCAGGTTGTGCATGTCAGCATGGCGCCCTAGCCAAGGCTTGAACTCGTGAACTGGGAGATCATGACCTCAGCCTAACTGACTGAGCCACCCAGGCACCCTGATATCTTTGATCTTATCAGAAGTTCAGTAAGACTCAGTTTACCTCAGGGTTCAAATACTTCGAAGCCAAGTTTAGACCCCTCCTTTAAGTAGAGCACAGACCAAACCCTACAAGAATTCTAGATCTCAGATCTGGTGGATCTTGAAAATACTAGACATTCTGATGACAAGATCAGGAGTCAGAAACACTGGCAGATGGCCAGACAGGGAGACCAGGAGACTGTGGACAGTAGGACAATAGGGCCACCAGTTGGCTAGACAGCAAGGTTGTGGGAGCATGAGACCAGGAGACCACCACACGGCAAGCTCATGACCCTAGAAATACTCAGATTTCAAGATGGCAAGAGGCTCCAGTGCAAGAACATGAGATTCTTTTTGAGTACAGCTCTACCCTTTGCCTGTGTTGATTCATCAAAGTTTCCAAGAGCATTACTTGGGTGAGAGAATCATCTTTGCATTTGTGGCTTCTCCAGATTCAAATTTAATTGTTGGCCCACACGTTCTTCAAAAGTTTGGCTGTTTTCTATTTGTTCAAGCAACACTAGCCCATTTCCAGCATGACTATTCTTCTACCTGCCCTGCTCTTAACCTCAACAACTGGCCCCTGGTATGAAAACATCTGCTGACCTTTGCTTACCTAGGAGGAGCTTACCCCTCTTGATTTTTACTTCTAGATTTCTTGGTATCCACATGGCTTGATGGCTTTAAATAAAAGTGTGATTTTTTTTTTTCTCTACATATCCAGTGGCTTCTTTCTGATCGGCACAAAAGTCTTCCCTCTCCTTCTCTGTTTTTGATTTGGTCTTGTTTGTTTGAAAGTAACAAATCTTCTCCAAATAACTTGGGGGGGAAATTAATTTGTTTTAAGTATACCCAGCTGTCTCAGACTTCAAGGGAAAGGCAAAGAAAACCATGTCTCTTGAAGAAGAAGAACCAGGAACCAGAAAACCATCAAGAAGCAGGGAGGATGCTTGTTCTGATTTTTCTGGCTCTCCTTCTGAAGCGTCTGATACCTGTGCATTTCTGCCTCATTTTCTTTCCTCTCTTTCCAGTTTTCTCTGCTTTTACTCCAGCTCTTGCCCTGAAATTGAGCAACATTCCAACGTCCCACTCTAGATCCTTAGGGAGGAGATTCTGATTAGCACAGCTTTGGTGAGGGGGCCATTCCTGGACCAATCCAATATTGCTAGAAGGTCAGGGTCTTTTGGTATAACCACGGGACAGTGACTTACTCCTACGGTGATGTGCCTCTTTTCAGACGTGTAAGATGTGACATGTACCATCCAGATGCTCCAAAAGGTGATTTCACACTCAAGCTGTCCAACCCACTTAGCTCGAGCCACATGCCCTTAGTGCAAAGTCTTACTTGGACGTTATTGCAGGAAATAACGGTATACGCCTGTGAAATGTCTGACATCAATTAGCGTACATATTAAAATGCTGATCTTATGTTCAAAATCTAATTTGGAACTGTCTAACTAGTTACCTCCTCCAATAACAAAAAGACACCTCTTACTAATTTTATTGAATAATCAGAAAGCAATTCTCATTTATTGCCTAATGGTTAGATAATTAGACACAAGTAGCAGTCGTCTCCTCCTGTGTATGCTTGCTGAGATTTATAATATTTTTCACTGATTGATTTTTAACTAAGAAAACCATTGAGAATCTACATTAAATTATTATTATAGGTATCTTATTAGGGCCTCAGGGGCAGAGAACAAAGTCTGCAAGGGTGGTGGAATGAGCAGGGAGCGAATGAGTGATAGTCCTTCAAAGTCGCAATTTAAGTTTGGGTGGATTTAACAATTTATGAATAAAGAGGTTTGCCTAGATGTGGCTGTTGTCCTCAGCTCCTTCAATGGCCCTACACATAGCGGTGAGATGGAAGGCCCTGTCTTCTCAGTGATAATCAACATAAATTACGTATCTGCTTATTTTCTCTCAAAGCACTTGGCAACATTGAAGCTATGGGGGCAGTAACTAGCTTAATAAGCTTCCACGCAAGAAGGAAAAGACTTATGTCCACTTATGCTGGCAGCAAAGTAATGTGTCTGTTCAGTCAAATCCTTCTGGAATTGGGACGTTTCCTTCTGGAATCTGGAATGCCCAATAAATCAACACTAGGCCTCAAGTAGTGAGGTCAGTACAGAATTATTGGTAAAGCATGGCGTTTGAATACGCCGAAACACAAGCCACATGCATGTGCATAAAAAGGAGCCCCCATACTTCAGCAGTTACAAGCCCAGAGTGCAATCTACTCAATGACAATTTTCAAGATGAAGAGCTGTATAACTCAACGATGTACTAAATATATCGAAGATTTAGAATTGATCTATAGTCCACTGAGGCCTTTTGATTACTCACTTATGTCAGCATCGTTCGTGAATTATGTGTCTGTGTGTTCCCCATGCATATAAATCCCAATCTCTCTGGTGTAGTTATATGTAGTTAGATCATTTATGTGATGACATTCCCCATGTGCTGAAGGGAGAAGGGAGATACTTTACAGTGTTTAAAAAACATGAACAGTTTTCTGGAACTAAGAAAATCATCAAGGGCCCAGAAAAACACAATGTGCCTTCTAACTCCTGCTAACATACAGTATGTCAACTTAAACCCTAACAATAATTGTATTTCAGATCGTATTTGCTTTCCATGCTTCTTACCTTCTGAATCATTTCTTGCTAAATCTAGGGGCAGAAAAGTGGTAGGCTTAATCAAGATAGTTTGCTAACAGTCTTTATTTGGAACACCCTAGCTTATCAGTGTAGGCCATTTGGGCTCAAAATTAATTTGTGTTTCTTTTCTATCTTTTAGAAAATAGTATTAGTAAGGATCTGTATCAGTCAGGGTTTTCCAGAGAAACAAAACCGTTGGGAGGAGATTACAGAGAGATGATGGATGGATGGATGGATGGATGGATACTTAAACAATTGACTTACATGATTATGAGGGCCAGCAAGTCTGAAATTTGCATAGTAGGCCAGCAGTCTGGAAATTCTCCAACTGATGTCTTGAGGCAGAATTTCTTCTTTTGCTGGGAAACCTCAGTTTTGCTCTTAGACCATTCAGCTGATTGGATGAGGTCCACCCAGATCATCAAAGATAATGGTTTTTACCTGAAGTCAACTAAGTGCTGAGCACATCTCCAAAATACCATTATAGCAACCCTCAGAGTTTCGCTGGAAGCTCCCCAGTTTCGCTGGATAACTGGGAACTATAGCATGGCCACATGGACACGTAAAACTGTCCACTACAGGATCTTTCACTTGTAAGTTACAAGACAACTAATAAAACTAGCTTCATGTAATGGCTTACGTGCAGAGAAGGTTAGTTATAGGGCGGGCACTCCTCTGACGCTGTATAAATGTCATGTCATTCCAGCTAGTAATGGCAGGGTGAGAGGACTTGAAATCAGTTTGTCTGACTCCAGAGGCTAGACTTTGAACTGCTATGCGATATTGACTCCAAATATTTCAAAAGAGAATTTATTGAATCATATATTTGGATAGTCAGTGGGGTAGCTCTAGCTTTAGGTATGGCTGGATCCAGGGCTCAGAGGATGTGATGAGAACTACATTCTCTTTCTCCATCTGCTTTGGCTTTATTTTCAGGAAAGTTCTCCTTAGTAACTGCTCCATGTTTGTATTGTCTGAGCTTAGTAATTCCAGTGGGAGGAGAAAAAAGAGAACTTTCCTTTCTTAATAGCTCACACAGAGGTTGCGATATTCACTCTGAGATGCTTGATTGGGTCGTGCACTAATCCCTTAATGGATCCTCAAGGTGAGGAGAATGGAATGTGCTGATGGACCAGGCCTGGGTCCGTGGTCTACCCGTGAGCTGGGCAGTGGTGCACCAATACTGCTTGAGTCACTTAGTGTGAGAAAAGCTCGTTTGTCAAGAAAAATCAGGGTGTCAAAATCAGAAGAGGAAATAGTGCTGGGCTGGCAGGAAAAACAGGTGTTCCCCTATGTCTGCACTATAGATGAAGTTTTTGCCACCATAGGTTAAAAATGCCTTCTATATTTTCATATTTTTTAGCAGGGTCCAAGAGATCCTTCTCAGTCTGAACCCAATTCCTTTTCCAGCCTTATAGCTCAATTGTCTTTTAGTTTGCTCCCGTCAGTGTGACTTCTGTCTCCTTGCTCCCTGTTACACTGTGCCTTCTAGCAGCCATTTCCCCTGCCAGGAAGGCTTTTTGCAGACACATGATCATTTTTGCAATCATTGACTTACGTTTCACTCCTTTAGTGAAGCTTCCGCCATGGTTGTGTTCATTGGCTGACTGATCCATTCATCATTCATTCATTCATGAGCACCTATTATAGTCCATGTACCTCGAAGTGTGGAGGACAGGGTGGGAAAACAGAATAGGCCTCTGTTCTCACGAAGTCATCTTTCATGCCACTGGATCATGAGCTTATTAAAGATAGGGTCTGCGTCTGGATCATCTTCGTATCTCTGAAACATATAGGATAGCCACAAGGAAGAGGTAAGAGTGTAGGGTCCTGATTCAGGCAGACCTGGATTCCATTTCAGTTCTGCTGTGTGAACTTTGGTGAGTTGCTGGACTTCTCTGTCCTTCAGTGTCCTCATCTGTACAATGGGGATAATAGTTCTATCTTGTTAGATGGCTTTGAATATTCAAAAAGTTAGTGTATGTAAAGTGAACATCACTGTATCCATCATATCATAAGCACTCAATAAAATAATAAACATCTATCATTATAATAAATTCTCAACCTATGCTTGAATGAGCCTGATTAAATTAGCCATGGAATTGTCCTGGTCCCACTTCGCTTGAGGTGGGAAGGAAATAGCTTCTGTGGTATTGCCTTCTTTCAAAGTGAAAGCCTTGAATTTTAACACAAAGATTTTTTTAAAACTTGAATTGTTAGAATACACAATAATTTAAAGACGGTAAGTCTTATCCCCATAAAGCACCTTCTTTAACAAAAGATGATTGCAACTTTGGTGAATTTGATAGGAAATCTTACTATATTTTGCGGCTCAGATTCTTTCCTTAGAGTCAGTTTTCCTTCGCTAATGGAGTCAGGATCTGTGACTCCTTTTGAGAATAGGTAAGGAAGAAAAGTTTAGTATTTTCTCCCTCAAGCACTGTAATGATTAATGGAATGTTTAACTGCCTTCTCATATTATCAACCCATTTACCCAAGGACTCAGTGCCATTTTAATATGATTTTCTACTAAATGATGCATGCCACCCAACATCTGGAGATTTGGATTCAAATCCGAGCTGGAGTTACAAAGACAATTGTCTCTATTTATCTCCTATCGGCAAATTCATCACAGAGTTGACGCTGCCTACGGGGGAGGCTGAGGTCCTCGCAGGAAAGGCCAAAGGGGAAATTTGTGAACAGAGTGGAGGAGAGTTAAAAGGAGAAAGTTGCTTGTGCACAAGGGGGCGGATGCAGAGATGTTCACTGCCGCCTTTTTGGGGAAACATCTTCATTTTCTGTCAACAGGAACTGTTGAGTAAACCACAGTCGGTTCATGTAGTGGATTGTGCCTCAGCAGATGTATGTCAGTTCTGCATTTACAACAAGGATAAATCTCAACAGCATAACATTGAGCAAGAAGAAAGTTTACCATTCATCTACTTTTCCATTTATCTGTATTTTTAAAGTACAGGAAACCATATTATATGTTCCTAAAGATATGGATACACACACACACACACACACACACACACACACACATACATATAAAGTATATAAAGGTGTATGTGTTTATATATACATATATAAAAATACATATAAATTATATAAATGAGTGTGTGTGTGTGTGTGTGTGTGTGTGTGTGTGTGTATCAGAGTCTAAAAACATGCACAGTAATTATCCCTGGGGAAGGAAAGAGGGAAAAGAAATAAGAAAGAAGACAAGACAAATCTATTCTTTATTTCTTTTTATAGAAATATTTATTTATTTATGTTTGAGAGAGAGAGAGAGAGACAGAGTATAAGCAGGGAATGGGCAGACAGAGAGGGAGATACAGAATCCGAAGCAGGCTCCATCCAGGCTCTGAGCTGTCAGCACAGAGCCTGACGTGGGGGCTCGAACCCATGAACCATGAGATCATGACCTGAGCCGAAGGCGGACGCTTAAGCGACTGAGACACGCTGGCGCCTCTATCCATTCTTTCTTTGTAAGAGAAACATAAAAATAAATGTAAAGAAAATGTAAAAATATATGAACTACTATTAAATCTTGGTCACGTGTATATGGTTACCAGAGTATTTCCTGAACGCTTACTGTTTTTAGAGTTAAGACTTTTTTCTTAAAAAACCTAGCAATTTGCAGAATTTTGTGAATGTTGGAGGACACGTTATCATTTCAGAACTTCTGGAAAGTAGACCGTTCACCCCCAAACTTGATAATAATTATCATCGTAACATGAAAGAATGTTCTATAAGCTATTGAATTTTACATCAGCCATAAAAATAATTTCTGGCCCAGCAGGGATTAGAAATTAGGAGCAATCATAAAAAAGAGCAGCTGGCAGCTTGCAAATATCTCGTGTCTCCTATGTGTCTCTACAAGTCCTGTGCAGTGGCAGAGGTGTGTACGTCTCAGAGTGACCCCACCCCCACCCCGACTTCTTGCCTCCGCTGCACCGTCCTGCCTGTAGGTGCATTACCAAGTCTGGTAGTTCCTCAGGATTAGTTTGCTGGGCTGCCACAGACTGGGGGGCTTAAACAACAGAACTTGGTTTTGTCCCAGTTCTGGAGGCTGGAAGTCTGACATGAAGGTGTCAGTGGGGTTGGTTTCTCCTGAGAGTCTCTCCTTGGCGTGTAGACAGCCATCTTTTCCCTGTGTCCTCAGTCTCAGTGGTCAACCCTCTGTGTGTGTCTTTGTCCTACTCTCCCCTTCTTACGAGGACAGCAGCCGTATTGGATTAGAGCCCACCCTAACGACCTTGATTACCTCTCTACAGACTGTCTTCAAACACTGTCCCATCCTAAGGTACTGGGATTTAGGGCTTTAGAGTATGGGTTTGGTGGTGGGCGGGGGGATGGAGGGAGACACAATTCAGCCTACAGCACCTAGGTCTCTAGATTTTTTTCCTCTATTTTTATCCTACCATCCCATCTTAAGCTCATTGCTTTCTGCTGCCTATTTTTCTCTCTCTCTCTCTCTCTTCCCATCTGATTCATGTGTTACTGCTTCGTTTATTTCCCCAAACGCTGCTCTGATTAGGCAGCAATCCAGGACTTGGGTGTAATGCAAGTTCTCGGTGTCAAGATTATCTTTAGTTTAGATATGTGACCTTGGGGATTTAATTTCGCCTTTCTAGGACTTTCATGAACACCTGTACAATGGAATAATAGCACTTCCTATGTCATAGGTTAGTAAATATATCCAGGATGGTTTACAAAATGAGTTTTTAGGTGGAGTGTCTAATTTTAGTTTTTTTTAAAACTTCCTTTTTTTAAAAAAATATTTATTTATTTTGCGTGCGCACGCGAGAGAACATGGTGAGCACGGGAGGGGCAGAAAGAGGGGGAGAGAGAGAATCCCAAGTAGGCTCCACGCTGTCAGTACACAGCCCCACATGGGGCTTGAACCCACAAACCATGAGATCATGACCTAGGCTGAAATCAAGAGTTGGACGCTTCACTGACTGAGCCACAAGCCACCCAGGTGCCCCTTTTTAAAAAAGACTTCTATTTATGACTAAAGGCCCTTGTTTTCCCTTTATGGTATTAATTCAAAATTTCTCTCACAAATGAGTCAATAGTCATTTAAAATGACTCTGACTTTCTGTGCGGGTGAAGTCTGTGTGTGAACTTGACTGGACCACAGGGTGCCCAGGTATTTGGCCAGAAGTTATCCTGAGTGTTCCTGTGAGTGTGTTTCAGGATGAGAGTAACATTTGACTCTCTAGGCTGAGTGGAACAGGTGGCCCTGCTCAATGTGGACGGACCTCGCCAATCTGTGAAAGGTCTAAACAGAACAAAAGGCAGAAGAGAATTATCTCTCTCTGCTTATCTTCAGGCTACGATATCAATTTTCTCTTGCCTTTGGACTCTGGCTCAGACTGGAATGTACACCATCCATTCTCCTGGCCTTGAACTTGGGCTGGAACTGTACCATTGGGCTCTGGCATCTCCGTCTTGTTGCTGACTGCAGATCTTGGGGCTTCCAAGCCTCCATAAGTGTGTGAGCCAATTCTTTAGTATATATGATATTATATGTGAGACATATATATATATATATATATGTAATATTACATATTTTTTGTTATGATTGATAGATCTCCTATTGGTTCTATGCCTCTAGAGAACCCAGACTAATACACCTTCCACCCTGCAATATTGTTGAATATGTTTCTTGTATTAACAATTGGGAAATTAGAAAGGTGGAAGAGGAAATCAAAATTAGGTACTTAAAATAATCACAAAATAACCAGAGTTAACATTTTAGAGTGTGCCCTTCCAATTACTGTTTTCCGTCTTCTTTCTATCTATCTCTAGTGGGTTGGGTGTTGCTCCAAAATTCATGTTCACTGGAACCTCCCGTTGTGATCTTCTTTGGAAATAGCCTTCTCAGGTGACTTAACTAGTTAAGGTGCGGTCATCCTTGGTTATGGTCAGCCCTAAGTTCAGTGACTGGTGTCCTTATAAGAGTGACAGAAGGCACACAGAGAGAATGCTCTGTGAAGACGGAGGCATAGGTTAGACCGTGAGTCTCCATACCAGGGACCGCCAGCCCCACCAGAAGCTAGGACAGAGGCAACAACCAGACTTCCCCTCAGAGCTTGCCAAGGGAGTCAACCCTGTTGCTACCTTGACTTTGTACTTCTAGCCCTTGGAACTGTGAAAGAATGAATTTCCGTAGTCGTAAGCACTCAGTTTGTAGCAATTTGTTATAGTAGCCCTAGGTATTTATCTATACATATAGATTTTTAAAATGAGGTGTTACAGGGGCGCCTGGCTGGCTCAGTTGGTTGAGCGTCCAACTTTGGTTGAGGTCATGATCTCACAGTTCATGAGTTCGAGCCCTGCATCGGGCTCTGTGCTGACAGCTCGGAGCCTGGAGCCCACTTAGGATTCTGTGTCTCCCTCTCTCTCTGCCCCTCCCCCACTCATGCTCTGTCTGTCTCTCTCTCTCGCTCTGTCAAAAATAAATAAACATTAAAAAATTTTTAAAAAATGAGATATTAGGGTGTACTGTTTTATAGCTTATGTCTTTCGGTTAAGATATTTATATCCTCTTTCTATGTCATTTAATATTCTTTGGTACTGCAATTTCAAGTCTCCTAATACTTCTTTTTATGGGTGTACATTATTTTATTTTATTTATTGGTCTTGGATGATGTTTTGGGACTCTGAGGTTTTCCCCATTTTTTCATTATTAAATATACTGTCATGGTGTCTGTCCTCATAGCCTAATATTTATAAAGTTTTCTTTAGGATCAAGTCTTTGATGTTACATGCCAAAAGGAGCCAATTATGCAGGGCACTAGTCTGCTTGTTTCCTG
This sequence comes from Lynx canadensis, assembly GCF_007474595.2. Taxonomy (NCBI): domain Eukaryota; kingdom Metazoa; phylum Chordata; class Mammalia; order Carnivora; family Felidae; genus Lynx; species Lynx canadensis. The sequence goes on along the minus strand of NC_044305.1, from coordinate 7,923,500 downwards.
CTACATCCATCAACTAGAGCTGGGCACATACAAGGAAAATTGCATATTTCCTTCGACCTGCTCAGTAAAGTAAAATTGAAAGGGCATGTCCATTTTCACAGTTTTGGGAATATACTGCCAAACTGTAGATCAGATCATTTTCAAGTGTCAAATGGAGTATGTTTCTCTTAGTAGAGCTCATGGAGCCGTTTGTTTTATCCTAAAGTCCTCTCCCTTGTACTAATTACTTTATGAGTCTGGAAGTAGTTTGATATGGAAGCTTCCTGATGTAGTTATTTTGGGCTAGTCATGATGCCATCAACTTTTTTGATTTTGAATCTTCTCCTTTGGCACAAATCATACCTCCTACCATTCAATTAGCTTAAGTTTAGAATGTAGGCGCAAGGCATTAGAAAACACCCAACAGCTTGGCACTTGTTTTGATTCGAGTCATACTTACATTTTTAAAGGAATTGTTATGGATCATGATTCAGGGAATATTTCTGTATGTTATCAGAAATATTAGTAAGAGAGGCAAGAAAATGTGTAGTAATAAGGATGAATTCATCACCAAACTATTGAAAACTATTTCCACTGATTTTCTTTTCCTCCCCTCCGTTAGCAGATGGTTTAATTGCTTTAACCAGCTGCTGAGGAAAGAAATATATTTGAATGATAAGGAGCATAAAATCAAGTTTACCCTTGTAACACATACAACAAAAAAATCTTAGTGCTTACATTTCTTTTTTCTTTTCTTTTCTTTTTTTTTTTTTTTTTGCTAAATTATCATAAAAGAAAATAAAACCCAATAAGCAGAGCCCAAATGTGGACAAAATTCTTTGGATCATTTCTTAGTGGTTGTTCCAGAAATTGCAATATACATGTATAAATGATAGCAATCTACTTAAAATAAATTTTTACTGCTTCACATGGAATGTAGATCTGTGTAGATCTGTGTAGGTAGGTTCCTGGGTCCTCCCCATTTTATGTTTTAGGTGCCTGATGTTTAACATTTACCAACATTGAAAACCTCATTACACAATGTTATAATTATTCCTCTCATCATTCAGACATACTTTAAAGAGCCTTAGAGGAAAAGAATCGTTATATTTACCTAAATATTGACCATTTCTCTTCCTTTTTCCATAAAAGTGTGCCTTATATTAAGTAATAAGGTAAGATATTGGGAAGAGATAAAGAAGTAACCCTCAAACGATACCGAACGAGTATTAAGAGCTGTTATCACTCCGGGTGTTAAGTTGTAAACAATAGAAGTCATCACTTACTTGTTTTCACAGAAGGGGATTTACTGGGAGATACTGGGTAGCTCACAGATTTCCTGGGAGGGTCAGAGCAACAGAGACGGAGACTATGCATCCAGAAACAAAGCCCCTCAAACTAGTTTTTTTCGGAGACATAGCTGTCATAGCCACTTGGGCAGAAGTTTGTACCACCAGTGTCTTCAGTGGTGGCCCTAGGATGCTGCTGCTAAATCCGCTATTTGCTGCCCCCTGGAGGCTGGGTGTTACTACTCCTTTAGCTCACTGGCCTTCCTAACGCTTTCCTTTTGCCACTGTCTTGATTCAAAATCTGGGGTGGATGTGCCCGAATGGTAGAGCTTAGAGCAGATGTTCTAGTATGTCTTAGCTGCAACAGAACCTGAGAAAGTTAAGCATTTGGCATTTTTCAGTTTCTATAATGAGAAGAAAGCTCTGGCTCATAAGGTAGGGAATATTCGCAGAACAGAGGAACCGAAGCTAAAAGAATATGACAAATTTCATTAGATTCCAGCTTTGTGTCAGAGATCCCACTGCTTACAATGTGTGTGGTCTTGGTTGGATAAGTTTCTTTTTTTACAAGTTTTTCTAAGCATCAGTTTTCTATCAGAGGGTAGGCTTCACAATGAGTCTATTATGATTAATTGAGATGAGGTGTGTCAAACATTTGTTACAGAATCTTGCACAGAATAGGTAATCACATATTATTATTACATATCATCAAGTAGGATCATAATTGTTGTTATCAAATGAGAAGTCATGTCAGCAGGAAATGAAGGACTCTTTTGTGAGAATAATTATTAATGGTTTTGAACCCACTGAACTTAAAGTATCAGAAAATATAGAGATAAAAATATATTCCAAGAAGATGGCTAGACTGATCAGGGTCTTGAGAAAGTTCAAAACTAGAGATATTAGATGAATTCTTGGGGCACCTGGGTGGCTCAGTGGGTTAAGCGTCCAACTTCGGCTCTGGTCACGATCTCTCAAAAATAAATAAGATATTTTAAAAATGTAAATGAATTCTCCACTTCATGCAAGTAGATACACGTAGGGAAAAGCTTCTGTGGAATTCAGCCATTTGCAACATTTTCCTTCTGCCTGAAAGGACCAAATCTGTGCTCAGAGAACCCCTTTACTTCCTGATTAAGATTTAGATTCGATATAAAAGGGGAATGAAGATGATACATATTTTATGCCCTGGCCTAATAGTGATTAATATTTTTTTCATGCCCTGGGGATAAAGCAGGAACCATTGTTTTATAGAAATGTGCACAGAAGAAATAAAGCACCCAAATATAATAGATCCGCAATGTATATTTATGGTCAGGCTCTACTAAGTTTTCTTTGAGATTACCACAATCCAATTTATGTATACATATATATTATATTTTATATTGATTTCATATTATATGTTAAAATATATAATTATTACATTATATATTTATTTATATTACTATATTAATAAATAGAAATATAGGTATAAATGTCAATATAAACAAATATAAATTATTTGTAGTATAAATATATATATATATTTGCCTTTTATTTATGGACTTTCATTTGGAGAATAACATAATTTTCTTTTCAAACCTATGTTTGTATAAAACATGATAATTTTATTTTATTAAAATTATTTTAATGTTTATTTATTTTTGAGAGAGAGAGAGAGACAGAGTGTGAGCATGGGAGGGGCAGAGAGAGAGGGAGATCTGAAGCAGGCTCCAGGCTGTGAGCTGTCAGCCCAGAACCTGATGTGGGGCTTGAACCCACGAACAGTGAGATCATGACCTGAGCCGAAGTCAGACATTTAACCAACTGAACCACCCAGGTGCCTCAAAATATAATAATTTAAAAAGAATTTTCAAATAAGCAGTGTTACAGATAGAATTTAGATATGTTACAATGTTATGCATACAGTTTTTTTTTTTAATGATCCAAATTGATTATTTTCATGAGATGTCAACTGGTAATCTTGATTCAGGGTCCACAAATTCCATCTGAGCTGGCCCACACCCTACTTCTTTATATATACATATTTTTTTAAATATGAAATTTATTGTCAAACTGGTTTCTATACAACACCCAATGCTGATCCCAACAAGTGCCTTCCTCAATGCCCATCACCCACTTTCCCCTCCCTCCCACCCCCGATCAACCCTCAGTTTATTCTCAGTTTTTAAGAGTCTCTTATGGTTTGCCTCCTTCCCTCTCTGTAACTTTTTTCCCCCTTCCCCTCCCCCATGGTTTTCTGTTAAGTTTCTCAGGATCCACATAAGAGTGAAAACATATGCTATCTGTCTTTCTCTGTATGACTTATTTCACTTAGCATAACACTCCAGTTCCATCCACGTTGCTACAAAAGGCCATATTTCATTCTTTCTCATTGCCAAGTAGTATTGCATTGTGTATATAAACCACAGTTTATCCATTCATCAGTTGATGGACATTTCGGCTCCTTCCATAATTCGGCTATTGTTGAAAGTGCTGCTGTAAACATTGGGGTACAAGTGCCCCTATGCGTCAGCACTCCTATATCCCTTGGGTATATTCCTAGTAGTGCTATTGCCGGGTCATAGGGTAGATCTTTTTTTTTTTGACTTTTTTGAGGAACCTCCACACTGCTTTCCAGAGTGGCTGCAATGCATACAGTTCAGAGGTCTGGCCAGAGTTATAAAGGAGGTAAACTATAATCTAGTAGTGTATAAATATAGCAAAAAGCTGCAAAGATAGTGTTCATACATTGACAGTAAGGAAAACTGAACCATATGGGAATGTCCAAGCTCCTTCGTTTTTAGCCATTGGCTGTATCCCTAACTTCACTGTGCCAAAGCCACTCCCCACCTTTCTCCTCAGTAACAGAAGCCCACCTTTTCCTTCCGCCAACTGACCAGGCCCATGAGGGGAAGCTAAGTGAAGCTTGACTCTTCGAAGCCAATTGTGATGTGATGGAGTGAGGGCTCCTCTTGCCGGATGACTAGTTTAAGCAGTAGCACGGGAGCCCTTCTGTCCGATGGATGCACGGTTAGTCTGCTTGAGTTAGTCTGCTTGAATTGAGTCTGCTCAATTTCTTACCAATTGAGAGAAGTTCTCCTACTTTCCACTGGATATAGATATGAAAGGAAGAAATGCCTGAAACTGGCAGCGATCATGAGACCCCAAAGTCTAAGGCTTTAGGACCAGTCTCCTGAGGACGGCACTGCAGAAAGAGAGTAAGAAACAGAGTCTTTAACGACGGTATTGGAACTTCAAATTAACCATTCAGGGAACTGCCCTACTTTCAGACTTCTTGTTTAGTGAAGTAATAAATTCCTTATGTGTGCTCCTTATTTCATTAGATTTTTTCCTCTTACTTGCAGCCAAAAGCATCCCAAAATGATTCACTCATCTCCTGTCTCTTCTTCCCTCGTGGTTTACACTCCAGAAGCTCATCTGCTTGTCATTCCTCTTGCTCTGTAGTATGTTTCTGGTTTCTGAGTCTCTTTCCGTGTGGTTTCCTCTGCCTGGAATTCTCCCCTCTTTCCTCTCCGTGCACTTGGCTGGGGGCTTTAAAAACTCAACTCACCATAGGAGCCTTTCACGATCCAGGTTAGGGTACTCCTACCCTGAGCACTCAATTCTCACCACTGCCTTACCATACTGGCTGTGATTTTCTGTTTTTGTGCCTGTTTTTCTCACTCGGCTGTGTTCCTTGAGGATAGGAATGATGGTCTATTTAACTTGGTGTCCCAAGATACCCATTACATCTGTGGGCAAAAGCAGATTATTAGAAATATTTAGCCAAGGGACACCTGGGTGGCTCAGTCGGCTATGCGTCCAACTCTTGGTTTTGGCTCAGGTCACGATCTCACGGTGTCGTGAGTTCGAGCCCCACGTCGGACTCTGTGCTGACAGCATGGAGCCTGCTTGGGATTCTCTCTCTCTCTCCCTGTCTCTCTGCCCCTCCCTCATTTGTGCTGTCTCTGACTCTCTCAAACAAACAAACAAGCAAACAAGCAGACAAACTTAAAAAAAGAAACATTTGGCCAAAATATTTCTTCCATGGAGAACCGTGTATAGTCACTGAGGGCTTGACACTCAGAGCCTGTGTTCTAATCCTGTTCTTGTGCTATTGAGCAAGGCACCACAGGTCTGAGGTCCCTCATCTGGAAAACGGATGCAACAGTAGTATTTACTTCTTGTCTATTCAAATTATGTAATGATGCCCATAAGCGGTCTAGTTCATGATAAATTCTACCATCATTCATAGATCATTCGCTTTCTCCCACGTGTGTAGGGATCTGTGCCTGGAGATATGACAAACAATTGCATACTTAAAAAAAAATCTTGTATTTATCTCTGTACTGAGCCCTTGGTGAAAGAATTAGAATCCCACTGGCGATGTGTTGTAGAACTTCGGTCTTGGCTCAGTACATGGCAGTTAAACTCGAGAAATGTGCCTCATCTGGTGTCTAGGCCACAAATGCATATGTGTGTGTTTAAAATAAAGAACAAATGTTTGTGATGGTGGATGCATAATGTAACCTTTTCATCGTTTGATATGAAGTCTAAATTAATCTAAGAGCACAATATCAACATGAGGTAAACTGTTTGACCTTTAATGATGCTTCAATATCTTGACATTCTTTATTCATTCTGGAACCTTTTGCTAATTTTAAGTGGCTCCCTCTAATATATGTTCAAGAGGGCTTGTTGAAGCACAGTTTGAAAGGGCAAGAAGAAAGAAGGAAGGAAGGAAAGAAAGAAAAAGAAAGAAAGAAGAAGGAAAAAATGGAGGGAGGGAGGAAGGAAGAAAGGAAGGAAGAGAAGGAAGAAAGAAAAAAGAAAAGAGGGAGGTAAGGAGGGAAGAAGGAAGGAATGAAGGAAAGGAGGAAAGAAAAATCTAAATCTTCATCAATAAGTGAAACAATCTTTGAATAAATCGTAAGGTATCTTTATATGGAATATCATGCAAATATTTAAAAGAGTGATGTATGGGGCTCCTGGATGGCTCAGTCGGTTGAGCATCCGACTTCGGCTCAGGTCATGATCTCACGGCTCTTGGGTTCGAGCCCCACGTCGGGCCCTGTGCTGACAGCTCAGAGTCTGGAGCCTGCTTTGGATTCTGTGTCTCCCTCTCTCTCCCCCCATCTCTGCTCATGCTTTGTCTCTCTCTCTCTCTCAAAATGAATAAATTAAAATTTCAGTTTTAAAAATTAAAAAAAAAGAGTGATATGGAGCTCTTAGACTCACCTGAAGGTGTGTCCATCACATTGTCAGTGACAGATGCAAGTTGCAGAGTAGTTATGTGTAGGACATGCATATATATTGGCTCCTCTCTGTATGAGCTAAAAATGTATGGAAGGAGAGACGCCAAACTGTGGAATACCATTGGTTGCCTCAAAGAGGAGGAAGACAAAGATGTTTAATGCCTTTACATGTGTCTGTATTATGTGACTTGTTGCAATGAGCACATATATTTTTAATAGTATTCAGATATAACTTACCATAAAACTCAACCATTGAAGTCTACAGGCGAAAAATTTTTAGTAAATTTATGAAACTATGCTATGCTCATCATAATCCAGTTCAAAGACATTTTATCACCCCAGTAAAAAGCCTTGTGCCTGAAGACAGTGCATTCCTACTCCCACCCTCAGCCCCAAGCAACCGCTAATCTACTGCCTGTCTCTCCAGATTTGCCTTTTCCTGACATTTCATATAAATAGGATCTCACACTATGTGGCCATTTATGTTTGGCTTCTGTCGTTTCGCGGAATGTTTTTTTCGGGTTCATCCATGTTGTGGCAGGTGTCGATACGTTATTCCTTTTCATGGCCAAAGGGTATTCTGCTGTATGGATAAACAAATTTTGTTTATCCCTTCAGCATTTGATGGGCATTTGGGTAGGGTTGCCAGATTAAATGTAGGATGCCCAAATTAATTTGTCCCAAATAATTTGGGATATACTTCTACTAAAAAAGTTCCTCATTTATCTGAAATTCAAACGTAACCACACATTTTATGTTTTTATTTACTAAACTTAGCACCTTTACATTTGGAGTTTCCACTTTTAGGCTATCAGGAATCATGCTTCTGCGAACATTTCTAGGCAAGTGTTTGTATGTGCATGCATTCTGTAATTTGGAGAACCCTTTAAAAATGAAATGAAACCTCCTTTTCTGAATGCATGCCAGTAGCACCAGAAATTTAAGTCTGTAAAATAACTTAAGATATTGTTAATGAATCTGTTGCGGAGAAAAATCACATAAATATTGGCCTCTGTTTTAATTATATGCCAACATTTCCTACTATGGCAACTCTGTGCTGCCTCGTGTTGTTTTATGACTTGCCGGGTTGCCTATGGTTATTTAAGAGGACCATAAAACTTGGATACCAGACCTGCTTGACATCTAAATAATGGGAGTCCAGCTCATTAGCAGCTGAGATCAATAGCTTGGTGAATACTTTAGCACAGGTTTCCCGTTTTTAGTTTGGGAACATTTTGGATTTCAGGAGAGAATGAGATTTGCTATCTTGCTGTCTGTATTATTGAATAAAGCCAACTGTAGCCAGCACAACCCCCGCCCCGCGTGCCTTTGCCTTTCCTGTTTCCGGGGCCTGGAAGACTGTTGTCCTAATGGTTGCATGACTCACTTTCTTACTTCATGCAGGTCTCTGTTCCAATGTCCCTCATAACTATTCTAATTAAGAGCACCTCCCCCACTCAGGCCTACCCAGAACTTGACCTCTGCCCATCTTTCTCCGTGACTAAGATGAATAGATACAGCAAATAAAAATACACTGAACCCCACATGCCAGACAGAGAACAAACAATTTTTCGGTCAGTCTGTGTCCTATGCAACTTGTCATTTATCCGATACTCACATTTAACTGACTGTCCTCAGCTTCACCTGGCAGCCGTGTTCCTAACGGGGCATCAGGATGTTTATAATACATTTATCTGTTATTTATTTTATTGTCGGCTTCACCCTAAGAGAGCATGGCCGTATCAGTTTGATCGGGCGGTCGTGACCGATTACTGCAAACCTGGTGCTTTGAGACAACGGAAATTTGTTCTCTCACAGTTGTGGAGGCCAGAAGTCTGAGACGAGCAGAGCCGTGCTCTATGTGAAGGCTCTTAGGGAGCCTTCCCTTGTCTCTTACAGCCTTTGGTGGCCCCTGGCATTCCATGGTCTGTGGTCACACGTCTGCAGCCTCTGCCCCAGTCGTTACACGGCCTCCTTCCCAGTGTATCTGTGTATCTTTTTCTTCTCTGTCTCTTACAAGGACACCTGTCACTGGACTTACGGCCCACCCTAATGCAGGGTGATCTTCTCTTGAGATCTTTAACTGAGTCACATCTGCAAAGGTCCCTTTTCCAAATAGGGTCACGTTTCCAGGTTTGGGGTAGACCTGTCTTTGAGGGGGCCATGATTCAGCCCACTGCAGTTCACGCTGGAGTTTGACAAGTTATCTGTTGAGCGGATGAGTGGGAAAATCAGTGGAGGTAGGCATTTTGGGTTTCACATCTATTCCGCAAACATCTATGCAGAACCTATCGTGTACTGAGGTTAAGAGCGAGCTGGGTATACATTTTTGCTTCACAGTTCCTGGGGGACATTCAGGTGGAGGTCTTCAAATGCTGAGAAATCGAGTTTCGAGCTGTACCACGGGTACCTACAGCATATGGATGATGGTCGAGGTATGCGAGACTGCACATGAGGAAGCTGCAGAAAGTTCTAGGAGGGGGGCTGAAGATGGCAGCCCCCATCTGTGCTGCAAGCAGCAACCACACGGGAGTAAAGAGAGACAGAGAGCCCACGGGCAGAGATAAATCCACATACTCACGTTCCTTCTTTCAGTGCCAAGGGCCTCTAGCCCCTGTATTCCCAGGAGGAGATCAACTCAATAACCAAGAATGTTAGCACAGAAGCCAAGAGAGTCGGCTTGTCAGGAAACCTTACCTCCTGGTTTGGAAAAATTATCTTGACACCTGTTCAGGCCTGAGGAGTCCATAATCAAATTTTCCTGCTTCCTCTTATGGACTGGAAACCAAATGGAATTTGCAGAAGCCTGATTACCACACGAAGGCTGTGCCTGAAATCACTCCTAAGTTTTGCCAACACGGCCACGGTGCTAAGGAGAAAACACAGTGCAGAGCGTTATTAGGTGGATGCTTGCTGAATTTTTGATGCACGTTCCCAAACTAATCAATCAGAGCATCACCCTTCTAAATTAATCACCGTGAAAGGATATATGTGTACTTCCAGGGCTGTCTTCATGGGACTGCAGCGTGGATGGTCACATGCTCTCATTCTTAGAAGGGCCTGGAACACTACTGAATGCTTAGTGTAGTACCTTGTCACCATCTTCAAATTTTTAGTCATTTTTTAACAAGGGATCGTATTTTCCTTTTGCATGGGCCCTCACAAGCTAGGCAGTCACCCTTGTTTTAACAATGCAAGGTTTGTTCAAAATTATTTTGGTATTTCTCTTAGGGACTTGCTTCTAGGGGGGAGAATCAGCTTTGTAGGACAAGTAGGTTTGTGAATTGAAAGAATGCAGAGGCAGAGGCAGAGCCAGTGGGATTCGGCTTCACATCCCAGCCTTGCTGTTTACTAGCTGCCTCTCCTTTTGGCCTGAGTTTTCTCAGCTATGAAATGTAACTAATATGTCTACCTCGTGGGGTTGTCGTGAACATTAAAAATAGGCACATAAAGGGGCTCCTGGGTGGCTCAGTCGGTTAAGCGTCCAACTTCAGCTCAGGTGACCATCTCACAGTTCATGAGTTCGAGCCCCGCGTCAGGCTCTCTGCTGATAGCTCAGAGCCTGGAGCCTGCTTCAGATTCTGTCTCTCTCTCGCTCGAAAATAAATAAAACTTAAAAAAAAACCTATGCACATAAATATGTAAAGCCCCTGGTTCTGTGCCTGACATAGTAGGCATTCAGTATGTGGGTGTTGCTTGAAGATTCACAGTCTGTCCAGAGAGGCCAGGCAAATAAAACCTTTATCTTATCTTTATACAGCATGTGTTGGTTGCTTGCCTGTTATGCCCCACCTGGATAATCAGATTAGATCCCTGACCTTCTAGAGCTTTCCTTACTGTGGTAGGGGAAGACAATAAAACAAGTATGCAATTGAGTAACTAACATAAGTTCAGGCAGTAATATATGAAAGGGAGGAAAATAAGATCGCTTACCTGGGGTAGAGTGGGCCTGGGCGGGGCTGGGGAAGTCCTCTGGATTCAGGGGTGAGGGAGGGAAGACCTCTTTAAAGACTTGGCTTGTAGCAGAGACCTCATGATGTGATAGGGAGGCCCAGTGGGTCACACGGAGGGAAGATGCTTATAAGCACAGGCAACCAGAGTGAAGGTATTAAAGTGGAAACGAGTTTGGAAAATCTGGGCATCTGTCATTCAGGGTTGTGGACAGAATATCTGCAGCAAAATATGCTCGTGGGTATAATGAGTCGATTTAATAAATGTTGCTCAGGTGCTTTACAAAACAGTGAACAAGGTTGAGGGAAGAGATACAAAAACGAACCCTAGCGGTCCTATTCAAAGGAGCGGCAATAGAATTGAGAAGACAGATGTATATAAATTATATCAGGGAACAAACAAAGGAATGGTCCAGGGGAGGGGGGAATAAAGTATTTATTAATGTCAACAGTTCAAATACAAGTGTTGTTTTCATGGGATGGAAAAGCCACTTTTAAGTCCTGCCCTGGATGAGGTTGATGAGATCACTTCCTCAAGGGTTTGAGGTATAAGCAAATTGGATAGAGAAAAGCCCTGTAAAAATGCTGTCCTCTGCCGCCATCGTGCATAATTTAGGAGTGGTGGAAGGAGATAAAAGATTAATGTATTCCAAAAATGTAAATGCAAATATGTATAACCCAGAAATAATGGAAGTCACTTGGTCGCTTAAGATACGGTCAGATGGGCTCCCGTGCGGCACATCGTCGTTCTATGTTATGGGAATATCCTGTGCCTGTTGCAATATTTCTGTAAATGAGTAGGGGCCTTGTGTGCCGTATGCACATCTGCACTTGACTCTTCTTTCTACTAAAGCTCCCAGGACAACCTGTTTTTCTTCAGTCCCTGTACCAGTCAGCATTCTGCAGAGAAATAGAACCAAAAGGATATATTTCTACTCCGATCAGTTTCAAGTAAGATATTTCCCAAATGCTATTTGGGAATATCCTATTCTCTCTCTGTCTCTCTCCCTCTCCTTCTCTCTCTCTCTCTCCCCCTTTAGATGTATATTTATGCGTCTTCCCATCTAATATCTGTCACTCATCACTTGTAATAGAACAGCTAGCGTTGTTTTTGCGAAATTCAGAAAAGCAAAAGGCAAGTTAGTTTTTAAACCAGGGTGTTCATGTTGCAGATTTTTATAATGTAATATAATAAAATGCTAAACTGTGAACGCAGCTGTGCATTTATTCAATGCATTACTTCATCTTGCATATTTCCCCATAATTGGTGATCATACGGCTTTCAGTTTTTTATTTATTAAAACTTTTTGGCTCATCCAGATATTAAATTTTATATTTTCTTCTTTTTTGGTGAACAAGGCTAATAAACAAACATAAAATGCCATTGCTTATTGAACTACAGATATAAATCTCAGCCCCTGTGAGATTCCGAACTGGAGATCTAGTTCAGAGATTATTTGCCCCAATAAACTTTTCCTGGAGATGCTATATGTAAATTTTTCTGCAGCACAGATTCAAAACATTTACTGCTCCAAGAAATAAACAGGCTGGTCTTTAAAAAAAATTAAAAAGATATTCCAATAGTCAATAAGATTATCAAACGAGTTTACAGTGATCTTGTAAAAAATAAATAAACAGAACAACGTAAGAACCTTGCCATTTGTAGAATCTAGAATCATTTTTTTTGACATTTATTCATTTTTGAGAGATAGAGTGTGAGCCGGGGAGGGGCAGAGAGAGAGGGAGACACAGGATCTGAAGCAGCTCCAGCCTCTGAGCTGTCAGCACAGAGCCTGACGTGGGGCTCGACCTCATGGACTGTGAGATCGTGACCTGAGCTGAAGTCGGATGCCCAACCAACTGAGCCACCCAGGTGCCCCTAAATTTTTTTTAATGTTTATTTATTTTGGAGAGAGACAGAGAGTGAGTGGGGGATGGGCAGAGAGAGAGAGGGAGACACAGAATCCGAAGCAGGCTCCAGGCTCCGAGCCGTCAGCACAGAGCCCAACAAGGGGCTTGAACTCAGGAACTGCGAGATCCTGACCTGAGCCAAAGTCGGATGCTTAACTGACTGAGCCACCTAGGTGCCCCAATTTTCAGATAAATATTATAAAACCATTATCCTCTAGCACACATTTTCTTTTCTTTAAGAACATTTTTTTTAATGTTTACTTACTTCGAAAGAGAGAAAGATAACGTGAGCAGATGAGGGGAGGGGCAGAGAGAAAAGGAGAGAGAGAGAATCCCAAGCAGGTTCCTCACTGTCAGCTTGGAGCCCGACACGGGGCTTGAACTCAAGAGCCACCAGATCATGACCTGAGCCAAAATCAAGAGTCGGACACTTAACCAACTGAGCCACCCAGGTGTGCCTCTTTTATTTTAAAGCAGTGATTTGCCAAATACTATATTTATCTATGTTTATACCCATGTTTACTGCTGAAGAGGTCTAGCTGTCTTGTGTAATCAGCCCGCCTTTTGCTTAAGGGGAGTTAAATTATAACAATTCAGGTCCCCATCTCACTCAGAAATTTATTAGCATAAGGTATACATGTAGCAAAAAATGCTTTTAACAATTCCTGGATTGACTTTATTATTGCATTGAATATGCACACTTCAGAATAACGTTTGCTATGATTTGTGACAACAGGATTTAATCGTTAGATGTAGTGAGATGGTTGATACCTACATCCACCTGAATTTCATGGAGAGAGATCACGTTTGTAAATGAGAAGTCTCAATATTGTAAAAATGCTAATTCCCCCAAGTGAATCTGTAAGTTGACATGTTAGTTGGAGTCACCCTGAACAAAGCTTTTCAGTGAGCCTCAAACGTGTTGTAAAATTCACTTGGAAGAATAAAAAAGGCCTAAAACAATCTGGCAAAGAATAAGCAGGGAAGCGTTTCCCTTCCCTGATATCAATACCTGTTACAAGGTAGAGTATTTAAATGGCTAAAACTAATAGCTTTAATGGTCACATTTCCCAAAAACAGTTCTTGCATCTGATTTATGCCTTAGGTGCTATAAGTAGTAGGAAGATTACATGAGGGTTTGAGGACAAGGACAGAGCAGGAAATACTCAGAGGCAGTGGAACAGTTGAGGTGTCCATTAGCTTTCCCCCTATCCATGCCATTCATTCCCGGATGAATCAGAGAAACCTAAGCTTGTCGATGCTGGAAGTGGTGTTGATCCCAAGTAGATGCGCTGTGAATTGGGAGGGGTAGGGAAAAGACGCCCTTTGTCCTCCGTTAGTTATGATTCTTGATTGTAAACAAAGAGGGTGTCCTTGGACAAATCCTTAGACTAAGGCTCCCTTTATGGCAATCAATAGAAAATGAATCTTCCATGGGATCACAGATTTATTTTTTCCCCTATGGGGGAGCCCTTCTCCTGGAAGTTCTCCAGGAGCTAGCGCACCTGGCCTCACCCCCCTTCTCGGATAGCAGCAGCAGCCCTAAGCGGTCTCGCCTTTGAAATTGGCTGACAGTTCTGATGATGGGTTGAGCAGCGTGCAATCCTTCTTGCTGTCGCACAGTTTTATTGGCTCTGCAAGTTTTAAAACTCATAAAAGATGTTTTATCAGTAAAAGAAGCTGGCCTACAGGGAACGGATAATTTTGTAATAAGGCATCATCTCCCATGGTCTAATAACCATAACCTGTTTTAAATATTACACATCATAATATCAATAAAGCCTTGGTCATTTATTATCTGCTTTTCAAATCTTCTCCTTTCAGTGAAAGATACTAGAAAAGGTCAGAGCTGCTGTCAGACCCCAGTGATAAAGAGCAGGATGATGGTTTGGAAAATGGTAGTTCTCGCAGCGTTCAGGACTATAAACTTTTTAAATTGAATTGTAAAAGTTTATAACTAATAAAGAAACTCTTTTAGGTGATTTTAATGTTATTTGGTCGTTTGGAATATTCCACAGATGGGAACAGATGGTAAGGTCACCAAGTGGGTGAGCATTCAGCACCATAAAATGCAAATACGTTTTCTCCACGTTAGAGATGTGGCAGTTGTAGTCCGACAACGTTCTAGGCCATTATCCAGTTTCTACGAACATCAGGTACTTTAACATGCCAGTATAAATAGAGAAGGGGCTGAGGCATCTGCTGGCTGGAGGAGGGCTGAGAACAGCCGACAGATCTCCTTTTGATAAAATAAATATAAATTTCCTATCTTCTCCTTCAAATGACCTTGACCAGTTCCTTTCTTGCTATGGGTAAGGAATAGTTCACCCTAGATGAACATGGAAATTCATTATTAGCAAAGGGTAATTTTAATAAGAGGATTGGTTTCTAGGAAGGCAAATATATTAGATTGCAGCTTCTTGAGGGTAGATTCTTGGTCTTTGATTTCAGGGTCGTTCACTCATTTATTCACCAAGTAATCAGTGAACACCTACTCTGTGCAGGGCATTTCTGTAGACAGTTAGGCTGTATCGATTAAGAAAATGGGGCGAGGAGTGCCTGGGTGGCTCAGTCAGTTATGTGTCTGACTTCAGCTCAGGTCGTGATCTCACAGTTTGTGAGTTCAAGCCCCACGTCGGGCTCTGTATGGCTGTAGAGATGTGAGGAAGCCCGAGAGATGGGAAGGAAAGCAGAGAGCGAAGGGGTAGGGGGTGCTGGATCATTTAGGGCACTGAAGGTCACTGCCAGGGTTTTGGCTATTACTTGAGTGAAATGGAGCGCCTTGCAGGATTTTAAGTGGACAAATGACATGTCATAATTTATGACTTAAAAAGAACTCTCTCAAAAAGATATTTGCTTCCACATGTCACTGCAACATTATTCACAATAGCTAAGACATGACAATAACCTGAGTGTCCATCAATGGATGAGTGGATAAAGATGATGTGATATATATATTATATATTATTCGCCCGCAGAAAAGAAGGAAATCCTGCCATTTGAGACAATGTAGATGGATCTTGAGGACATTATGCTAAGTGAAATAAGTCACACAGAGAAAGACAGGTACTGTATGATCTCACTTACATATGGAATCTAAAAAGCCAAACTCATAAAGTAGAACGGAGTGGTATTTTCCAGAGGTGGAGGGTTAGGGGTGAGGAAATGGGTGAAGATGTTCAAGAGTTCAAAGTTGAAATTGTAAGGTAAATAAGTCTTGGAGACTTAATGTACAGTGTGGTGACTACCGCTAACAAAACTGTATTGTATGTTTGAAAGTTGCTAAGAGGGGTGCCTGGGTGGCTCAGTCGGTTAAGTGTCTGACGTAGGCTCAGGTCATGTTCTCCCAGTTTGTGGGTTTGAGCCCTGCATTGGGTTCTATGCTGACAGCTCGGAGCCTGGAGCCTGCTTCTGATTCTGTGTCTCCCTCTCTCTCTGCCCCTCCTCTGTTCTCGCTTGCTCTGTCTCTCTCTCTCAAAAATAAACATTAAAAAAAAAGTTGCTAAGAGAGTAGATCTTGAAAGTTCTCATCACAAGAAAAATTGTAACTGTGACATGATGGATGTTCAACTAAATTTATTATGGTGACCATTTCATAATATATACATGTATCAAGTCATTGTGTTGTATACACCTAAAATAAATACAATGTTATGTGACAGTTGTGTATCCATAACCTGGAAAGAAAAAACTCTCTGGAAACTGGTTGAAGATACACTGTTAGCAGACAGTTGCTGAAGCAGAAAGGACCAGTAAGGCAGCTAGGGCTATGGCACTCAGATCAAGTACAGCATTGGAGATGGTGGGAGGTGGTCAGACTCCAGATATGTTTGACCCTAGAGCCAACAATATTTCCTGCATATTCTTTGTGTACTGTGAGAGAAGGGAGGAGCCAGGGAGAGCTCCAGTTGGCCTGACCAAATGAAAGACGAAGCTGTCATTTCTCTAAATGGGAAAGGCTGCAGGAGGAAGTGATTTCATTTCCTTTTTGGACAAGTGGAGTTGGAGGTGTCTGTTAGTCATCCTGCTGGAGATGCCACGTAGGTAGTTGGGTATCTGGCAGAGTCTCGAATGTGAGAGAGAGGTCTGGCCCAGAGGTACGCATTTGGAAGTTATCGACATGTTTGATATTTAAATCTAAATATCGTTTGGTATTTAAGCTGTGAGACTGGATGAGATCACTTCCAGGCATGAGTGTAGACAGAGAAAGAAGAGGTCTCAGAAGTGACTTTGTGACTCGCTCAGTGAAAGTGGGATGGATAAACAAAGCGGATGAGTCATAACAGAAGTTAGTTAGTGCCCTTCTCCACACAGTGGTAACTCGGGTAAATAGCAGTGCACGTGTAATTCGCGAAAGCAACAATACAGAGTTACTTACGATTTGAAATGTGGGTCCAAGGGCGGAAGTGGGAACCTGATGAACGAGGTCACAGTGAGGAGAACGTAATCATGACTACACCATGTTTGTTCACTCGTCCATGTATTCATTCATTTCAACAGATACATTTTAATTGCCTCATGTGTGCCGGGCTTTAATCTCTCACGTTGGGCACGTAGCATTTCTTCCCCCCCCCCCCCCCCCCCCCCCCCCCCCGCCACATCAGTTTCTTCTTTCTGATCATCTTAATTTCCTCTCAGGTACTACTGCTCCCAGCTGTGGGCAACCCTGCAGGGGCAGGGAACCCACACGCCAGGACCACATGGGTCCTGCCAGGAGGAGACCAGGCACGTGACCTGAGCTTGGCCAACTAGCCTCTTCACACTAGGGGTTTGGCTTTTCAGCCAGGAAAGAAGAAATGACTGTGGCTCAATAGAATGTAATTCAAGTCACCACTGCAAACTACATGTATAATTTTAAATTAAAAAAAAAATGGCTGCCCAAACAAATGAAAAAAAAATTTTTTTTAAGGTTTATTTTTGACAGAGAGAGAGACAGAGCATGAGCAGGGGAGGGGCAGAGAGAGAGGGAGACACAGAATCCGAAGCAGGCTCCGGGCTCCGAGCCGTCAGCACAGAGCCCGACGCGGGGGTCGAACCCACAAACTGTGAGATCATGACCTGAGCCAAAGTCGGACGCTCAACCGACTGAGCCACCCAGGCGCCCCACAAATTTTTTATAATAGCTACCAAAATAAGAAAAAACAGATTTAGCTGATTTTAATTATCTATCTTATTTGACCCCATATATCCAAAATATCATCAACGTGCAATTATACAAATTACTCATGAAGTATTTTACATTATTTTCCTTGTGTGATGTCTTGGAGATTCGGTGTATGTTGTATACTTGCAGTGCATCTGTTTTTGGACCAGCCATGTTTCAGCACTTGGTCGCCATGCGTTGGATTTCATTGTGTCGGAGAGCGTAGGATTCAAGTTCACTCATTTCAGCAGCAGCTCCCTGAGCAAATAGGACCTTCTGCAGGGTCTTTACAGAAGGCCCTGCTTCCTGACCTGCCAGAGCTTCCTCAGTCTTTGGGAATTTTGTCCCAAAGTCCTTTTCTTTTGCTTAGGTTGCTAGAGTAATTTCCTGTTACTTGCACTCAAAGAAACCTTGGTGGTATAACTCCTTTTTCCAATGGAGAGAGAACAAAGAAGGACGTGTGTCAGAGCAGGATGTTTCCATAGTTGTAATGTCAAGGGTGGAAGCTTCGAAAAGGGTAACGTGAGTCTGTGTGTATTTAGATGAAAAAAAAATCTCCAAAACAGAGCTTTGGGTGAAAAAACAAAGGTGCATAAAATGTGTATAGTATGATCCTATTTGTATACTTTCTTAGAAAATACCACACATGTATGTATATTTGGCACAGGCACACATACAATTATTAAATAGAAAGAAACAAACTTGCAGGACGAGGGCGACCTTTGGAGAACATGGATGGGCAGTTGGGCAACAGGTGGGTTATGGGCTGAATTGTGCCCTCCTTTCCCCACGACCTGTTGAAGTCCTACCTCAAGGGACGCCTGTGGGGCTCAGTCAGTTGAGTGTCTGACTTCGGCTCAGGTCATGATCTCACGGTTCGTGGGTTCGAGCCCCGCGTCGGGCTCTGGGCTGACAGCTCGGAGCCTGGAGCCTGCTTCGGATTCTGTGTCTCCCCCTCTCTCTGCCCCTCCCATGCTCATGCTCTCTCTCTCATTCTCTCTCTTTCTCTCTGTCTCAAGAATAAGTAAACATTAAAAAGAATTATGAAGTCCTACCTCAGAATGTGACTGTGTTTGGAGAGGGGTCTTTGTGGAGGTAATTAAGTTAAAAAGAGATCATTTGAGTGGTCCGCAGTCTGGTATGACTGGTGTCCTTTCAAGAATCAGAGATTTGGGGGGCGCCTGGGTGGCTCAGTTGGTTAAGCGTACGACTTCTGCTCAGGTCATGATCTTGCAATCTGTGAGTTCGAGCCCCACATCGGGCTCTGTGCCGACAGCTGGGAGCCTGGAGCCTGCTTCTGATTCTGTGTCTCCCTCTCTCTCTGCCCCTCCTCCACTTGTGCTGTGTCTCTCTGTCTCTCAAAAATAAACAAACATTTAAAAAAAATGAAACAAAAAGAATTTTTAATTAAAAAAATTTTCAATTAAAAAAAAAGAGATTTGGGCACACCACGTATGACGAAGAAGAGAGAAGGCAATGAGAAGGTGACCGTCTCCAAGCCAAGGAAAGAGGCCCTTAGGAGATTCTTCTCTCATGGCCCTGAATCTCAGACTTCTGGCTTCTCCATACCTGTGGGCAAATACAGTTCTGTTGCTGAAGCCCCCCTTGTCTGTGATCCCTTGCAATGGCAGCCCTCGAAAACTAAAGCCAGGGAGTAGTTAAAAAGAGGGGCAGACTTTTGCTTATTTTAAAGGTTTCTGTTTTAATATTTTTACAATGTGTACTTCTATTTACACATCAAGAAATGGAAATACAGTAAAACCTTGATGGTGAGTAACTTGTTCTGTGAGGGTTCTGCAAGATGAGCAAACATTTCTAATACGTTTTAACTTGATAAACAAACGACATCTTGCAATACAAGTAGCATGTGGTGCTGAATGTCACATGATCCCAACTGAGCCAGTGGTTGTCTCTCTCTGTGGGATTGTGGGTGATCACCTCCCGTGCTCAGATGCTTGGCCTCAGGTCGTGGTGTTTGGCAGAAATCAGTGACTTTTCAGGACATTGGAAGATGCCCACAACTGCCACTGGTGTGTTTGTTGTCACTTCCAAGCACCTATGGACAGTCCTTTGCTTTTCCAGACAGGGGTGAGCTTAGATGCTTTGCTTCATTCTAGGTCATTGGATAAGTTCCTTGTTGAAGTTGCACTGAAAAGAAAAGGATTCCATTGAGCCAGTAGCAGTGACTCCGTTAGTGATCGTGAAAGTCGTCCCGCACAATAACCCTCCTCTCTTGTCTCCCTCACGCCAGCTGTGAAGGTTTTCAAAGGTAAGTGCAGGTTAATTGGTTTATTTTTCTTTATATTTTGTATTTTCTTTATTATTTTGTATTATATTAAAGTATTCTAATTATGTGAGTATTTTTGGGTTGTGGCACGAATCATCTGAGTTTCCATTATTTCTTATGGGGAAATTTGCTTTGATATACAAGTGCTTTGGATTACAAGTGTGTTTTCAGGACGAATTATGCTCGCAAACCAAGGTTTTATTGTATTACCAAAAGAAGACTGGGGTCCTTCCTCACCATCCTATATCCCTCTGCTGCCTTCCTTCGACACATTCCCTTCTCGGAATTTTGCCACATGTGAAGTAATCTCTCAATGTCTCCAAAGGGAAGAAGGTAGAACTTATGACTTAACTTTTCCTCATTCAGCTGATACACTTGCCTGCTTGTTTAACTGCAGGTGGACTGTGATGTTTGCTAGAATGATTAGAGTCATCTTTGTTTCGTTTCACTCTGTGCTGTTTCATCAAGTTCATTCTTAGACTTTCATGAAGTTCCTTGTCTGGAATTTCTTTGGTTATAGGCAGCAGAAAGTAAGCAACAGAAAGTATACCTTATCGTCTTAGGCAGAAAAGTAATTCATTGAAAGGAAAGAAGGGACCTAACAGTTTCCAAGGGAAGGCTCTAGAAGCAGGTGAGTAAAAAAACAAGAAGGCAACCAAGTTCATGGGGAGAGGGGAGTCACAGCCAGAACTGATGGGCGTTTACATTAGGATGCCACCGATGAAATTGATCAGCCTATACTTGTTCTTTCTTTTTTATTTTTTCTGAACGATTTCCTTTAGGATTTGATACTCAAAGGGGAGAGCGTGTAATAAGCTTACTTTGGCTCCTGTATGCATCCCTGAACCAGGAAAGGCAGGACACGCTTCATCAGCGAAAGTATTCGCTGTAGGGCAGACCCAATGTGCTTTTACCGGAAGAAGGGGCCCCTAAGTAGTGAAAATAACAAGATTTCTCTTGGGTGATCATTGATTTGTTTGTTTATTCCACAATGTAAAAGTTGTCTGACCAGGGGCAGTGTTCTGCAGGAATATCTTTCGTATATTGTCACCTCCCACAAAACGTGGCTGGATTTGTGGTTTTCTTGGATGGCATCCAAGGTGATGGACGATTGATAGGTGTCTAGAGTGATTAGGCAAAATAAATTCCATTACGTTTTGTCTGGATAGCTTTCTTCGTTCTTGTCACTTGGGTCCCTTCTGTAGGTTGTAAGTTAGTCACCCCTTTTAAGGAAGTGATCACTGTGTTGGCCACACCTGACTTCATTTTTCAGGTCCTTGAAAAATCTGTCCAATACCTTCATCAGTGGAGGGGGGGAAGCAGGCTATTGAAATCTCTTCCTTTCGTCCATGTATTTACAGACCCAGGGAAAGTTTGTGCTCATATCTTTATAATGCAAAATTTTAGAAACACTACTCTTAAAGTTTAGAATTCAGTTATTCAAAGGTATGTATCATTATGGCCCAAACACTTGATTTCATTCACTCCAGGAGCATGTTTCATGGATTTGGGCTGTGGTTACGAAGTTACTATTTTATTTTTACCTAATTAAAACAGAAAATTAAAATGTTGAAGTGTAGGTCTAGATTGTAATCATATCCCCCAACAGTGGCTTTGGTTGAGATTTTATAATGTAGTGGAAACCATGTGAGCTCCTGCAGTCTGGCACACCTGTGTATCCTCGTGGTCAAACCAGGTGTCTTTCCAGGCACGAAGTACATTCCGGATGCAAACTGTAGTGTGCAAACCTTCTGGTGGACAATGCGTGGGCAACATTCAACAAATCTAAGTGACTTTTCATTCGTGCTCCTTTCTGAAATTATTTTTTAATTCGGGGCTCCTGGGTGACTCAGTTGGTTGAGCGTGCGACTTCGGCTCAGGTCATGCTCTCGCTGTCCATGGATTTGGGCCACGCACTGGGCTCTGTGCAGACAGCTCGGAGCCTGGAGCCTGCTCAGATTCTCTCTCTCTCTCTCTCTCTCTCTCTCTCTCTCTGCCCCTCCCCTGCTTGTGCTCTGTCTCTCTCTGTCTCAAAAATAAATAAACATTTAAAAAATTAGAAATTTTTAAATTCTTTTTTAATTGAAGTATAGTTAATATACAATGTTATATTAGTTTCAGGTGTGCAATGTAGTGATTTGAGTTTCATGCATTACTCTGTGCCCACCACGATAAACGTAGTCAGCATCTGTCAAGATACAGTATTACTACAATATTATCAACTCTATTCTCTATACTGTACGTCTCATCTCCATGACGTATTTGTTTGAGTGGCCATGAGAGGCAGAGGAGAAAGGCAACAGTTGCAGGCACGTGATTTGAACTGAGACCTGAATTCGAATGTGAAATCTGCCATATTCTAGCCATGTGACTACAGCCAAGTTACTTAAATTCAAAGAGCCTTAGTTTCTTCACCTACAAAAATAGGGTGAAAACATCTATTTCTTAACTGTTATCCTTAGGATCAGATGAGATGCTTGAGGTGTCTATTTATTGCACATAGTGAGCCCTCAATAAATTGTAACCATTATGATTTGATGACTAACATATTTACATGACTGACTCATTTCTATTCCCTGGAGCAAATACTTTGTAATACACTTAAAGCAGATTAACGATTTCTGGTTGGTTTAATCTGTTTGGTTTATATGAATACAACAGTTGTGACCAGAAAGCAGAGCAAATCCTATAACCGACAGTTTCCTAAAATGCTGCTGGAGCACACTCCACCATAAGATGTTACAAAATGGGTCATCAGGAACATGTTTTATGTTCAGACAGAATTGGGAAACTCTTGACAAAAGTCAAGCAAAAGTCCTTCTTTGCAGGACTTTTCAGAGCCTTTAACATACTGTCATGCATTGTGACTTTCCAGAGGCAAATTCGTATAGCAGAATTTTCTAATTTACTCGACAAAAGGACCCCAATATGAGGTTAGGGTTATTCAGAAAAAATGGTAAAGAAGTGATGGCATAGCTGTGTCACCAGCTACTTGCCAAGTGGCACAGGAAGTGATCACAACAGATAATCCAACTTGCCCAGAGCAGCTGTTGTGAATTTAATCTAGTTCCTCTTGAAAGCAGTTCCCCCCCCCCGCCCCCAAATTGAGTTGCAGCCTATGAAGGAGAAACACATTGCCACCCCACTGTTCACACTTCTGCTCTGTCTGTAAATGTTAGGAACTACCATAAAAAGAAATTTGAATTCCTGCGGCAATAAATATGCAAATACACATTTTCTCCAAATATGGCTAGGACATCATTTTCCCCCTTTTACAACCTCAGAGTCCCTAAACAGGTTTGAATCTGTTGACAAGGCATTTTAAAGCCATCTAGCTGACTTTTTCTTTTGTATGCTAGCAATCTGTTAACCATATTCCCAGGAAACTCAGATGGAGTGCTCGCTCGCTCTCTCTCCCCCACCTCCCTTTCCCCCTTTCTGGTTTCTTTGCAGTTTTGCCACTGGATGGACAACATTCATTCAGTCATTGGCACATTAAGCACCACAATTTAGTCAATCTCATTCTATGTCATTGGCTAAGTAATTACTTGAAATTTGTTACCCACAGTTTAACTCTTTGTTCTAAGCCTATTATTGACATCAAAGGAGTTTTGCCTGCAGAAGAATGAGGTTCTGTTCTTTATGTATGAAATGTTCTGATTTTCTCCAGACTTCTGTGCCTGAGTGAATCTCAGGGGGAAAAAAAACTCCATACATCCATCAACATTTAGAAGTGCAGCGACATTTCCATATAAAGCTGAAGCTTGGAGATTGAACATGAAAGAAAAAAAAAAAAACATCTTGTGGAGTACAGTCTAAAGAATTGCTCAAAGCTTGTACTTAAGGTCAAGGAGGACCACTTTCTAAGGTTTACAGGATGCTTTTTGGGCAAGATTTTCTTTAGCCTCTTGTACAGTCATTAAATTAAATGATAATATGCATTTTCAGGATCCTAACAGTGATGAGAATTAAGGTGACATACATATATATATATATATATATATATATATATATATATATATAGTCATGTCTTCATGCTTATGGGAATAATCGGTGCTTTGCAAACTTGAGGCAGAATTGGGGAACAATGCAGACAGGATGGATAACGTAAAAGCAGATTCTGTACCGTAATGTGAGCATCTGTGTGTGTGTTGTCCCCGTGCACTTCCCAGGCCTAGGAGAATGGTTGGCTTCAAACACTGTATGCATATGTGTCCTCTGCATGCATGGACTTGTATTCATGGCTAAGTTTTGTCATGGCTAAGTGGTATGGCACAAGAGTTAACCCTAGCCTTGGAGTCAGAGCGCCCTGAGGGTTAAGTCCAGGGTCAGCCCTGTCCCATCTGTATGGCTTCGTGTAAGTAACCGAGTCTAACCCTTACCCTCCTCATTTCTACAGTGGAGAAAATGGTCGCTAAGACATTCAGTGCAAAGATTGGTTAAGACAGTATATGTAGGGGCGCCTGGGTGGCGCAGTCGGTTAAGCGTCCGACTTCAGCCAGGTCACGATCTCGCGGTCCGTGAGTTCGAGCCCCGCGTCAGGCTCTGGGCTGATGGCTCGGAGCCTGGAGCCTGTTTCCGATTCTGTGTCTCCCTCTCTCTCTGCCCCTCCCCCGTTCATGCTCTGTCTCTCTCTGTCCCAAAAATAAATAAACGTTGAAAAAAAAAATTAAAAAAAAAAAAAGACAGTATATGTAAAACAAAGCAAAACAAAAACAAAAACCCTTTGCATAGCACCTGGCATAGAGTAAACATTCAATAACTATTAATGTTCTGACTATAAACTTTGTATCAAATGAGTCCAAATAGAATAAATCCCTAGTAGAGTAGTATAAATCAGGACGCTATACAATGTACATTCTCTCTACTGATTTATAAATACAGGCATTGGGTTCAGAATACGAATGTGGCACAACACTAAACTGTCAATAAGTCCCTGTCCCTCCTCCCCAGCCCCACCCAGCAGCGGTGGAAACATCAGGGCAATAGTTGATAGCACATCACATAGACTGCGTTACGGAGAATTACTCCAAGACGACACTCTGGATCAGTGGGCAGTGTTGCCCCCGCCCCAACCCCAAGGAACCTTCAGCAGCATCTGGAGTCATTTTTGGTTGTCACAAGTGGCGGGGGCCAACGGAGTGCGCTGTGGCTTCTGGTGGGTAGGGGCCAGGGACGTTGCCGAACATCCTGCAGGGCACCGGGCGGCCCACGGCCGAGAACGATCAATAGCGTCCACAGTGAGAAACCCTGCTTTCGAGTTTTGGTTTTAAAAACTGTGTGACTTTTTTTAGACTCTGTCAGAGTCGACGTTTCTTGAGGGTAAATGATTTATAAAATGATTTTCGGAGTTTGGGAAAGGGTTCAGCCGAGTGGCTCGGTTTGCCTGTGGGAACCGGGGAACGAGATCATTTCAGGGAGCCCGAGCCTGTTAACTCTTCCCGGCTGGCAGCACGGCCGGCGCTGAGAGGCGCAGCCACATGAAAGTGGCCTTGAGCAGACATCCTGCTCTGGAGCGTTCTTAATGAGTCATTTAAAAATACTCGAGCCTGGGGGGCTCCGTCGGTTGAGCGTCCGGCTTCGGCTCAGGTCACGATCTCACGGTTCGTGGGTTTGAGCCCCGCGTCGGGCTCTGTGCTGACAGCTCGGAGCCTGGAGCCTGCTTCGGATCCCCGCCCCCCTCTCAAAAATAAAATAAACATTAAAAAAAATTTAAAAAATACTTGAATGCGCTGACTAGTGACAAAGGTCCTAAGTAACCCAGAATCCACTAAAAACAGGAAGAGCCCATTGTATTTAGGCAGAATTATTTCGATCGATGGTAAAACAGCCGGCAAGGTAGGCAGAGAAAAGAAATTCTGGGGAATAATGACACTAAGAACAGTATCTCTTGTTTATTAAGCAGGAGCACTGTGTTCAATGATGCGGGAGGAAGGATGAGGAGCGTAGGGTCTGGAGCCATTCTCCAGCCCTGTCACCTAGGAGCTGCGTGAGTCTGGGCAACTTTTTCTTTTCTGCAGCTTATGTTTTAATCTGTCAAACGGGAACCGTAATAATATCTGCCCCATGAGGTTGCGGTGAGAACTCAGAATAAAGAATAAAGTCTCCAAGACACTCAGCTCAGTGAGGAACGTGTGTGCTTCCAGAAGGGGGGAGGTAATTCTGTTGGGAATAAGCCTGACAAAAACCGTGTGGAGGGGAGATCTTTAAAGACCAGAACATTTAGACAGGAGAAAACTGTGTCAGAAAGAGATGAAGCGAGTTGCCTCAATTCCCACAAGCAGTGAGGAGTCAGACTGGGTCGAGTTCCCAAGCCCACTTGGTGACCCTCGTCCTGGAAGAGTGTCTGCATGCATAAGGACACAATACCCAGCTGTGGAAGGAAGAAAGCCCTCCTACGCTGCATCTTCAGTGATCTACGCTTTAGGCTGATTTTGCCATTTATTACACTTCCACTAGTGCTGACATCACAAGAAGGGGTTCTCAGGTCTCTGGTGGCTGCATTAGGTTATTCAAGTAACATAACATAAATGGTGCATCTCACGCTCGGGAAATCGCCCTTGGAGACATAGCAAAAAGCATGTCTCTGTTTCCACCAAGAACTGGTTCTCACAGAAGACAGGAGTGATGTCCTGAGAAGTCTGTGCGCTCTGGTCGCATTGCCTGGGTGCTTTTATTGTCGCAACCTTCAAGTGTGCGCTGGAAGGGGCCCTCGAGAGAGAGTGACAAATCTGTAGGCTGCCTAGTAAAACTAGGAAGAGTGTGTAGCAGGTGTGTGCGTGAGGGTGTGTGTATGTGCCCATGTGTGAATGTAGGCACCTGTGTATATGTATGTGTGTGCCCGTGTGTATGTACATGTGTGTGCCCGTGTGCATGCGTCTGTGTGTACATATCTGTGTGCTGAGTATATGTTCCCATGTGTGAGTGTGTGTATGAGAGCGCATGTGTCCACGTGTGTCCATATGCCGTGAGTGTGTGTGTGTGTGTGTGTGAACGTGTGTGTGTGCCTTAGGCATGTACCTTGGTCACAGACCTGAGGCAGCCTTCATCGGCAGTCACGCTGATGAGTACAGTGGCATTTGACGAGGCTGACATTGGACTCAACAGGCATGACTTGGGGCTGAGCTCCTCCTGGTTATATTTAATCGCACCGCCTGGATTTGACACTGAGTCTGGCTTGGAATGGGTGTCCTGAAAGGTCGAATGTGTCTTCCAGGCTTGCCAGGACTGAGATGTCAACAGGGACTGATGATCATGGACCTGGTCACAGCCCCGAAGACCTTCTGTGGGAAGGGAATCCCCCTTCCCAGCGGGAACCCCCCGAATGCCCACGGGGCAAAAATCACATGACGCTGTTGGACTCAGGACAGTGCCCACCCTGGTTTCCTTCATTGCTCACACTTTTGTACCATTTGATTTTTTTTCCCGGATTTATTTTTTGGCCCCGTCATCTGATGATGGGTGAATCGAGGAAACGAACATCAGAACTGATCCCGGTTGTTAAATCCACCCATGTCCTCAGCATGACGAGGATTTTCCTGCCTCATTTCGTGCGATTGTCTGCGCTGAGCACAGCTTGGGCCCTCCCCAACCACCTTTCCTTCCATGTCCTAATGTGAAACACTTTTTCCAGGCTCACCCTGGTTCTAAAATATTTTACATATCTCTGATACTGATTCTTTGGAGACTCCACATTCTGCAAATATACAACTGTCCACCCTTTGAGCTACCAATTCCTTTTCTAAGAATTTATTCTACTCATTTTCATTTTTTGCCCAAGTAGCATAATAGGAGAGACCATGGTGATGTCCATTCCATCATTATTTGTGACTCATTTGTTCATTTCATGCACTTTTTTTTTAAAGTACTGTGTTCAAAGTCTTAGGGAATCAGTTTTAAACAAAAAACTTAAATTTGTTTTTCTTTCCCTCTTAGGGCTTATGCTCTCCTTGGGGAAGGAAGACCGTGTGCAGAATAAATAATGTTAAATTGCGAGAGGGGAATGGGAAATGTCTAGGGGGGTTATGTGTGATTGTGAATATGGTTGCAGGAAAGGCCTCGCTGAGAAGCGGCATCTGAGTAAAGACCAGAGGGGTGAGGAAGGGACTCGTGTGGCCATCTGGGGGACAGTGATCTGGGCAGAGGGAACAGCAAGTGCAAAGGCCCTAAGGTAGGGAGGTACCTGGCATGTTTGAGGAACAGCACGGAAGCTTGTGTGGCAGGAACAGAGAGCACCAGGGAAAAATGAGGAAGGAGGTGCAGTCACAGAAGTGATAGGTGGGAGCAGGAGCAGAGTGCAGTGACTGGTGGGCGGTGACCTTGGCTTTCACTTGGAGTAAGGTGGGAAAGCCAGGAGGGTTCTGAGCAGATGAGTGGTATGACATGCCTTGTGTTTTAATCAGATCGCTCTGGCTGCCGAGTGGGGATTTTGCACCGCATGGAGGCGAGGGCCAGAGCTGGGAGACCAGTGAGGAGGCCATTGTGAACCTCCGGCAGAGACACAGTAGCAGCCTGGACCAGGCTAGGGGAGCAGGAGGTGGTGAGAAACGGTCAGAACTGGATATATCTGTAGGTAGAGACAGTGAGGCTTATGAAGTGCCTACTGTCTGTCAGGAGGGTAATCATTTAAAAAAAATTACAGCACACTTGCCTAATAAAATAATGAGAGTGAGCTCTTAAGAGTATTTCTATGTCACGTAGTTGCACGAAAACATCAAAATGAACAGCAGTGGGGCGGTAAAATTCCTGAGTTACAAAAGTGCATACACACACACACACACACACACATACACATACATGCATGTGTACATATACATACACATATACAGACACACACACACAAGCTTGCTATTTTCATTTAAAAATTTTTTGAATACATCAAATTGGAAGAGTAGTTTGCTCTGAGAAGGGAAATGGCAGTTGGGGTGTGAAGGGGAAGTTTCAGGTTTTAACTTGGTTAGTTTTGGCTGTTCTCCCCCCAGCACCCCTGGGCATTCCACTCATTGCCCTTTGATGGTTTTTTTTTTTTTTTTTTTTAATAAAAGGAGAAGGGGAAATACTCAGAAGAGGAAAACACTCCCCTTCTCGAGCTTATATAGACATTTTAACGAAGCCCTAAACAAAACCATGCCCCACAAAGCAGGCATCTGGGTTCAGAAGGGTCACGGTCAAGGCTTGCTTCAGAATTTGGTTTACTGTGGCCAAATGTCAAATGTTGGGGGAAGCGCAATCTTTTATCTCTAGATTCGATCCAAAACCTTCCCCTCCTCTGTGGCTACTGAGAACAAAATTGGGTGCTGTTGATTTGCAGTTAGAGCCTAGTCCTTCAGCGGAGCAAATTCTAATAACTCTTCACCTGACAGCAGTCACAATTGAGGCAAGAGACAAAGTACTTTCAGGAACTTGGCCCTGCTCTCAAACCTAGTAATTGCCCTTCTAGCGTCTGTTGGGGGCCATGTGAAATGAAACTGCACTTTTTCAGAAGTATTTGTGCCTCCCGGTCTACACGTTCAGTCCTCCAGGGATTCATGGGGGCCCCAGTGACCGCACATCAATGGATCAATGCAGGGTGACTAGAAAAAGATGATTGTGCCAAAGATCTACTCCCCTTCTAATCTGATCAGGTCTCCTAGCCAGTCCTGCCATGCCAAGAAGATAGACATTTGATAAAGAGGCGAGTTTTACAATTTCAGGGAACTCTGTGATGTCCGGTGGCACACCTGGGCTTTATATTTGACTTTTTCTAAATATGAAATTAATGAAAATAGCTGCAGTCCGGTCATGGATAGTTCTTAGATAGCCCAAGATGATCTGTATAATGGAAGTTGTCATACTTTTCGGGAGTACCAGCAGTTAGCATATAATTATTTGCCAACTGTGAGTTCACTGTGACCGAACTGTTTTTTTAAATATGCGAAATCAGACATTCGAGAGACTGTCATAAAATGCCACCAGTCTAAATGTTCTTTCGCTTAAGGGCACTGGTGACAAGGCATGGTGCCACATATGGATTTCTTTGAGTTTGGAAGGCTGCCATCAGCAACGATAGGGCGGCCTGTGGATTTGCTGCTGGTGCATCAGATTGGAAAAAAATTGAATTCTACAGAACGTTGTTTGCAAGTTGCACCTTCCATTGAAATGGTGCCTACAATGGGTGCTTAAAATGGTGCTTAAAATTGAAATGGGCCTAAAACTTGTCAGGGTGTTGAGTCCTTCTGCTTTTTTTTTTTTTTTTTTTTAAGGCACTTGCCATTCTTACAGATTGAAACATCAGAGAGCACAAGTTAGCTGTAAGAGGACATTAACTACACTGGTGTTTCCCAAAGGGACTGGTGCCAGGAAAGAGGTTAGACCCATTGTTCTCAACCTAGTACAGTTTTTCCCATCCAGAGATGTGGCAATGTCTGGAGACATTTCTTTGCTGATCACAACCTGGGGAAGGTGGACCATTGGAGTCTCGGCCAGGGATGGCGCTAAACATCCTCTAGTGCACACGATGGCCCACATACAACACAGAGGTGTCCTTCCTCGTGGGTCCTTTTGGTCCTGAATTTATTATATATACCTGAGATGCCAATAGGAACACCTATTCACATAGCTAATTTCAGGTCAAATAATAACACACTGTGTATGAATCAGCTTGGGCTTCCGTAACAAAATATCCTAAGACTGAGTGGCTGAAGTAACAGAAATTAATTTTCTCACCGTTCTGGAGGCTGGAAGGCTGAAGTCAGAATGCACACATGGCCGGATGCTGGTGAGCACTCTCCTTCTGGCTTGTCTATGGTTGCCTTCTTGCTGTGCGCTCACTTAGCCTTGTCAAGGTGTGTGCACTTGGAGAGAAAGAGACAGAGACGGCAACCTCTCTGGTGTCTCTTTTTATTACTTTTTTTAATGTTTATTTTTGAGAGAGAGAAACACAGTTTGAGTGGGGGAGGAGCAGGGAGAGAGAGGGAGACACAGAATCCGGAGCAGGCTCCAGGCCCCGAGCTGCCAGCACAGAGCCTGACGCGGGGCTCGAACTCACCAACCGTGAGATCATGACCTGAGCGGAAGTCTGACACTTAACCAACTGAGCCACCCAGGTGCCCCTCTGGGGTATCTCTTCTTCCAAGAGCACTAATTCCATCATGAGGACCCCACCCTCATGACCTCAGCTAACTCTGATTACCCCACCAAAGGCCCCAACTCCAAATATCTTACATCGGGGATTAGGGCTTTGCTATGTTCTAAATTGATTGTATCTCCCCCCAAATTCCTCTTGAAATCCTAACCCCCAAAGGTGATGGTATTAGTAGGTGGTTTGGGAATTGATTAGTTCATGAGGGTGGAGCCCTCATGAGTGGGATTCGTGTCCTTATAAAAGAGACCCCACAGAGCACCCTAGCCTCTCCCACCAAGTGAGGACACAGTGAGAATGTGCCAACTGTGAACCAGGAAGAGGGCCCTCAGCAGAGATTGTGACCATGCTGGCAGCTTGATCATAGACTTCCAGAATCCAGAAACGTGAGCCATTATTTCTGTTGCTTATAAGCTACCCAGTCTTTGATATTCTCATATAGTGGCCTAAACAGATGAGACAGGCTTCACTGTATGAATTTGGGGGAGGTGGGCACTTTCAGTCCATTAACATAGAAAATCTATGCAAATGTTTATTGTTATTTTTACAATTTTATTGTTATTATAGGTCTAGGTTGTTATTGTTTGGTAACCACACAGAGGCATAATGAGAACACCTCCCATTAAATAGAGAAAGATGGCGGGGTCTATTGTAAATGATGCCTACAACAGAACATAGTCAAGTTGTGTATATCTGTATGTTGGCCAGTAGCATAAAACTAAGTTTTAGGCTCTTAATTGTAAAATATCCATTCTTCAGAGAGCTCTTCTCTGAAGTTAAGGAAGTAAGACTCTGCTCTAAAACAGCAGTTTAAAAAATTTGTGGATAGAGAAATGTTTTCTTGATTTACGTGTGAAAACCTGAAACTGATGTTTTCCGCCTGCCTCTTCTAAAGGTTTAACGCACAGCCTGGCATGGGTCTTCCAGGTCACATATAGCATTTTTTTTTTTTGGTAATATTTGTCGACTGTTTGTAAAAATAGTCACTCACCAAATAGACGTTGGGTATCTGCCTCAGTAAAGTTTCTACATTCCATGTTAGGTAGGAAATACAAGAGGAGATTAGCGTCCCTGCTCACGAGGCAGGTTCGTTCACATATGCGTATTTTTCATGACAAAATATTTCAAGTGCCATGGCGAGAGCCAAGAATGATCTAGAAGTGTTTAGGAGAGAGTGACTCAGCAGAAGGGGAAGGGAACTGTGCGTGAGGGAACCACAACCAGGGAGCATCAGTGGGTTCTAATCAAGGGCATCCCCTGTCTGCTGAGCGAGGAGCCCGCCCCACAAGATCCTCTGGATGTTAGAATTGTCCTGGATTAGTAACTGATCTGTGTTCTTCGTGTTTTTTTTTTTTTTTTATTAAAAAGTTTCTTAACATTTATTTATTTTTTTTTAATTTTTTTTTTTCAAATTTTATTTATTTTTGGGACAGAGAGAGACAGAGCATGAACGGGGGAGGGGCAGAGAGAGAGGGAGACACAGAATCGGAAACAGGCTCCAGGCTCCGAGCCATCAGCCCAGAGCCCGACGCGGGGCTCGAACTCACGGACCGCGAGATCGTGACCTGGCTGAAGTCGGACGCTTAACCGACTGCGCCACCCAGGTGCCCCAACATTTATTTATTTTTGAGAGAGACAGAGACAGAGTGTGAGCTAGGGAGGGGCAGAGACAGGAGGAGACAGAATCGGAAGCAGGCTTCAGGCTCTGAGCTGTCAGCACAGAGCCCGATGTGGGGCTCAAACTCACCAACCGCGAGATGGTGACCTGAGCTGAAGTCCGATGCTTAACCGACTGAGCCCCCAGGCACCCCTGTACTGTTTTTTAGTGGAAAACATCTACTATAGTTGTTTTGTCCCCACCCATAAAAATCATAGATATCTTCCAAAGAATGAAGGGAATTTATACTCACGAGCAGAGGAACTGTGTGGAGTGGGTTACAGTTTGTAGAGGTCTCCCTCATTCTTGCACACAAGTAAGCAAGAGTGAGAGCACTCAGAAGTCAGAAGACTATCACCACAATTGAGGTGGGAAACGATGATGGTTTGAATTAGGGGGTAACGGTGAAGATGGAGAAAAACAGAATTTTAAAGGTACATTTCCACCTCGACAAGATGGATAATAGAAAGGAAACAAGAATGACTCTTAAATGTAAGGCTCGAGCTGGTGTGTGAATAGAAGTTTCATTTCACACGATGATGAAGTCCGCGAAGGAAACGATCTTGAGTGTTACATGTGATGTAGGAAGGGGTACGGACCTAAAGCAAAACCTCTGCATTAAATATACTAAGTGGTTGGGGCGCCTGGTGGCTCAGTCGGTTAAACCTCCAATTCTTGGTTTCAGCTCAGGTCATGATCTCACGGTTCGTGAGTCCGAGCCCCACATCGGGCTCCACTCTGACAGCACGGAGCCTGCTTGGGATTCCCTCTCTCCCTCTCTCTGTGCCTCTTCCCTGCTCCCCTCCCCTCTCTCTGTCTCTCTCTCAAAATAAATAAATAAAAATATTAAAAATAAATAAACATGTCAAATGGCAGATAGTAGTTGGATGTCAAACAGTAATAAGATACACAGATGTGTCCAAAGGTCAGAGGAGGGATGTGGGTAGGAGACTAGGATCTGACGGTGTATCATGTAGACAATATTTAGGGATATGGCTTGGATAAGACCTTTCTAGTTAGAAAGCTGAGAAGAGGGTTGATGATACGAGGCACGCCATGTTTGGAGGTCAGACAGGAAGAAATCGAGGAACAAACACTAGAGAGGTAGCAAGGAAAGAGAAGAAAGAAGAATGTCTTGGGAGGGATGGAAGCTGCTGCTGAAGGTCAGAGGAAAGTTCTAGTAGCTTTAACAACACGGACATCTTCAGTGAGCTCGGTCAAGCAATTTCCGTGGCATCTTCGGGCGGGGGCCCAGGTCAGCAGTGTTGGAAGACGAGATGAGACGTGAGGAAAATTTGCTTAGAAATTCCTATTCTTCTTTTGTCGTCATCACCTAGACTTTCTTATAGCAGTAATATTTGGTACCCATGGACTTGAGACACTAATAATCAAATAATTAAATAAGAACCAACGAAATCAGCAATATGATTTTCATTTAAATTAATTTTGAAAAATTTGTCCAGCTGATTTCATACATGCAGGAAACCCACTAGTAAATATCTTCCATGTGTTTATTTATCTTGTATTTATTTATTTTTGACATATATATTATACATGACCTCTGTCACACAGTTTTTATGGTAGGTGTTTAGGGTTGCAGAAGTGAACAAGACCTATAATTTCCCTACCCTTATGGTACATTCTCTTAGACCAGACAAAAGAGAAAAAGAAAAGCAAACAGATAACTGTGTAAGCTGCATGCTCTCCTTGGAGGAAACAAACACTGTGCGTGCACAGTGAACAGTGGGTGGGTTTATTTTAGGAGGGTTGGTTACGGAAGGGCTCTGTGAGGAGGTGGTCCTTAGGCTGAGGCCTGGACGACGTAATGATCCTCCAGGCTAGCTGCTGGAGCGGAGCAGCGTGAAAGGCACTGTGTCAAGAGGCTGCCAACATCCTGAGTGGGAAAGAGCTATCATATCGGGGAAGCAGAGTGTACAGGGGGGCAAGTATATGCTTGGGCTGGAGCGGTCTGCAGGGGCCAGGTTGTGCAGGCCAAAGTTGATTTAACGCGTATGTCTTTGAAAAAGTATTTTGAGTAACATAGGAATCAGAGGTATTTCCTAGCACGGTATTTCTAGATAGCATCTTAGTAGTTTGTCTTATAAAAAAAGAAAATAAATCCTAAGGGGTGCCTGGGTGGCTCGGTCGGTCGATCATCTGACTTCGGTTCAGTTCATGATCTTGCGGATCGTGGGTTTGAGCCCCACGTCGGGCTCTGAGCCTGGAGCCTGCTTCAGATTCTTTGTCTCCCTCTCTCTATCCCTCCCCACTCTCTCGCGCGCGCTCTCTGTCTCTTTCAAAAATAAACAAACATTAAAAAAAATTTAAATCTTGAAACAAATGCACACTTTAGACTAATAATTCCATTTCTAGGAATTTATGTTAAGGAAGTAACTTTCCACATGCACAGATTTTTTGTATATAAAAATACTTGCATGTATCTTTAAAATTCCTTAAATTCTGCACTTAAAACCAGTAGGTTTTATGACGTGTAAGTTATACCGCATGAAAGCTGATCTTTTAAAGAAAAGAATGACTAATGTGGCAAAATATTAAAAATAATCTGAAGTTCATCAGTATGAGATTGGCTGATACATTCTGATCCAGCCACACATTCCAATTATACAACCACAACAATTGCTGATAGTTATTTTACTGACATGAAAAATATCTCCGATATTTGGTAGTAAGTAAAAATAAGTCAAGCACAGTAAATATAATTTTATTTTTACTTGAATTAGAAAGATAAACATACCCTATAGTTACACATAAAAAACGGTATTAGTCATTTTCCTGAGTGTTGGGGCTTATGGGTGATTTTTACTCATTTCTTTGTTTTCCTTTGCTACCCAAGATTTTTTTATTATGAGCACGGGGTACTTTGTGATGGGGCACAACACCAAAGTTATTACCACGTTGAAGCAAAACACCCGTTAGCAGCAACCGAAAAAGATCTTTCCACGATTAAGTGCTGGAGCTCCGGGACCGCTGGAGACCACTGAATCCAGCCCCCACCTCACTTCGGAAGAAATGAACGTTAGAATTAACATCAGCTGTGATGACCAACTGTTTTGGAAAACAGGCCAGATGGTGTGCATCTCCCCTCGATGGTGTGCTTTGAGAGGGTATTATTGGATTTCTTAGAGCAGCAATTACAGAACATCTTTGGAGCTAGGTCATTGCAGTTACCTTCTAGCAAAGATGCAAGGTATTTAAAAAACTTCTCACCATCCCATTTGTCTTTGTCATACAGAATGCATTTGTCCAAAGGATTTCTTGTTTATATCCTTGATGTTTTTTTTTCTTAGACAGGATGCATTGAATTTTGCAACCACATCCTTCCTCATTTGAGTAGCTGATCATGCGGGGAACAGAGCCTGATTAACCTGCAATTTGCACAGGTGAATCTCGTGATTACATATGTCCGCAGGCAGTTGGGCTCCGTGGTCAATGGCACAACGAGGATAGATTAGCAAACGAAAATCGCCTCGCAAGGCAAATAGCATTGCCAGAGTTTTCTAAGAAACCAGTGTACTGGTGGTGCACCACATGTCCAGACTTTTAATTGGCCAAACCTGAGTAACCTCTTTATTTTTATAGCCAAAAGGAGAAGTCCACGGCAAAGACCTCATTCCCACACCTATTACCTTGTGTTTTTATTGTAAAGTTAGAAACAAAACCCAAGCCAACGTAGGTTAGTAATCCTCCCTCAACGTTTCATCTTCCACCCACCAATTATTCTTATTGTGGGTTTTCCCTGCCACACGTGTTCTGAATCTTGGAGGCCCCGAGATGCTAAGTTAGACACAGTTTTTGACTGGCAGCAGTTCAACAGGTATGTTTCAAACACCTAGTAGAGTGGTCTTCAGTCGTTCGAGTTCAGGGCTTCGTAAATCCCGGAATTCAGTGTGGCACATGTGAAAAGGACTAAGAGTTAAATTCCAGTTCATCCTTAAAGTTTCAGGACATTTTGTAAATGTGCAGGTATCACAACACAGTGGACTCACATCTTAATCGGGGGTCCTGTTTTGAAGTCTGTGCTAAGGTGGAAATCATTTGTTCCACTTTATTTATTTTTTAATCTTTTTTAAAAAAAGTTTATTTTGAGAGAGAGAGAGAGAGCGCTCAAGTGGGGAAGGGGCAGAGAGAGAGAGAGAGAGAGAGAGAGAGAGAATCCCAAGCAGGCTCCCTGCTGTCAGCACACAGCCCAACTTGGGGCTCGGGCTCAAACTCCCCAACCGTGAGATCATGATCTGAGCCAGAATCAAGAGTCTGACGATTAACGGACTGAGCCACCCAGGCACCTCTCCTTCCACTTTAATTTCTCCCTTCCTCCAGCTTAGAGAAGTATTTTCTACTCTGCGGGGTAGGGAGGCAGTCCT
Source organism: Lynx canadensis (assembly GCF_007474595.2). Classification (NCBI taxonomy): domain Eukaryota; kingdom Metazoa; phylum Chordata; class Mammalia; order Carnivora; family Felidae; genus Lynx; species Lynx canadensis. The sequence continues at coordinate 7,886,546 of NC_044305.1, read as the reverse complement.
TTTATTCATCATTTATTTCCCCAAGTTTGTGGCTTTGGCTCTGAGTGTTTACAGTTCTCCCAAGGACTTCATTTTTGAGATTCCAAAGCAAGGAAGAGATTATTTTCTCCACTTGCTGTCACATGCCTTCCCTGAGCAGTGACAGCAAACCAGCCTGGTTCAGTGATCGCCACAGTAGGGGCCCTGCATCCAAATGGGGGCCCAGGAGAGCCGGGCGGGTGGCAGAAGGAAATCGTCCCACTTTTATTTATACTTACGTTTACGCACACAGGAAGGAAATTGATCTTTACCGATAATTATATAAATTGACTTTGGCATCTCACCCAGTTCTTAGGCTTGGCAGTCATTTCTCAAGCACTCCTTGCGTGGCAAGGGGCAGCGAGGGAGGGAGGGGCAGAAGTCCTTAATGTAGGGTGTCCACAGCAGCACCTGGGCTCCGTGCGTCACTGTTGAGAGAGTGCAGATTTCCACGCACACCGTGGAGTGATTCACAGACGGTGCAACTTGATTTTCAGTAAACCTCGCAAAATTGCAAAAGACCGAATAAGAATCCTGCAAAGAAAATACGTATTGAAAATAGCAATAATTATGTAAGCCTAGGCACACAGCAAGAAAACACCAGCCCTATACCACTCCTACCTCTAGGATCTATAATTCCTGCCATATTTCAAAGTTCAGGGAAATCTGATGGCATGTGTCCTACCCCCTCCCCCTATGAACTTTCTTGGGTGTGAGGAAGTTTGAAGGAAGTATCCATTTGAGGTAATGGTGATGTTTTAACAGTGAGAAGCAATGTACGTTACAAGAGAAACTTGTGGCAGAGGCCTTTTTATAAATGGATGTGTGGGTGGGTGGGTAGGACTTAAAGAATAAATAAAAATAAAAACATGGAGACAGAATTTCTATCATGGGAAGAATATTTGTGAGGAAGATTTTTATTGGGTTTACGAACCTGTTTGCTTAAAAATAAAAAGGAATCTGCCATTTAAGGTACAAAACTAATCAGTTGACATCAGAAAAGCAGGATTTTTTTTTTTTAACTTACAAACTTGGCAGTTGCACCTGAAATAAATGTCAAAATTTAGGATAAATGGCCATTAGGGTCCTTCTTCCATTTGGATCCACGTGTCTTTTTGAGATGTCTTTGCAACCATGAAAAGCCAACATAAAGCTTAGAACCATGACTTTAAATCATAGTTCAATATGTATTTTAAAAAATAATAAAGCATATTCAATCGTATTATCCCCATAAAATATTTATAATAGTTTTTATGGAACAAAAAAGGGGTTTTACCATGAATAATGAAATTAAATTTACAACTATTAAGATAGTTGTTACTTCAGTCTTCAGATGTTCTATTCATAAAGTTCTATTTTAAATGTTTTTTAAAAACTTTTATTAAAAAGTTCTTTTTTAATGTTTATTTATTTTTGAGAGGGAGAGAGACAGACAGACTGCAAGGGGGTAGGGACAGAGAGAGAGAGTGGGGTCACAGAATCCAAAGCAGGCTCCATGCTCTAGGCTCTGAGCTGTCAGCACATAGCCAGATGCAGGGCTCGAACCCATGAACTGAGATATCATGACCTGAGCCGAAGTCAGATGCTTAACCGACTTAGCCACCCAGGCACCCCAAGTTCTATTTTTAATTCAGGTGGTATAGCATATAATATAATATACACTAGGTTGTATAATAATATAAGTAAGTGATTACACATGTATTGAAATGTGATCACAATGTTTTAACTGAGAGAAGTACATGAATTTTTTTTAATGGCGGTTGGGCTTGATGACCATTGACATAGTAATGAAATCTGAAGAAGAGTCAAGGTATAAAACAAAAGTTCTTACAGAGTAGGGAAGATGTAATTTAACATTCCACAGGTATTTTCTAGCTTCTCACACACAGTATCTACCCTTAAAGGATTTGTAAACTCAAGGCAAGACCCAGTCCCCTGCTGGCATGCCCATACCATAATCTGGGCCGACGGAGAGGTGCCCAGTTGTTTGGCCCTGACCTTCCCCTGTGTGCTTACAGCCATCATTACTTTTGCTTAGACAGGTCACACCACATGCACTGTCACCCTCCCTTGATCTAATCTCAGCTACAAAGACCTCCTTGACCACCTTCTGGTGGAAATGAGGTTCCACCATCTCTGAAATTCCAGAGCAGTTATTCCTGGATGGGAGCAAGTCTGGATGTCTCATGGTGATCTGGTAGCTCTTTAACATATTGGTTTCCTGGGCTTTCCCCCCAGAGAATTTGATTCAGGAGACTTAGGAAAGGGTGATCTTGGGCATTGCTTGGGAATCTGTACTTCTAGAAGGTCTCCAGTTGATTTCATAGGTCAGTTGATTGCAGTGGTCAGTTATGCTCAGAAATCAATACCTGAGAGACCTTGTTTATTGGACATTTAGCATAGGTGCCTTTGTAGTATCCATCATCTTTTTAGAAATTACCTCCTCTTTCTAAAAAAAATTTTTTTAATGTTTATTTTTGAGAGAGACAGAGCATGAGCAGGGGAGGGGCAGAGAGAGAGAGAGGGAGACAAAGAATCTGAAGCAGGCTCCAGGCTGTGTCCACACAGAGCTGACGTGGGGCTTGAACTCATGGACCGTGAGATCATGACCTGAGCTGAGGTTGGACGCTTAACCAACTGAGCCACCCAGATGCCCCTCATCTTTCTAATTAGCTTGTATCTCATCTTTCTAATTTGGAGGCAGGGATTATTGTTTTACCTTAGTGGGAAAGCCAGGCATCATTTATTCATTAGAAAATAAGGATTGACAGATGGATGGATTTTAGTGCACTAAACTCTTTTTAGGATGAAACCTTGTAAAATGCTAATAAAATTAATGGAAATCTACAGAAAAAGTGGTGACAGCAGTAACTGAACCATTTGAATGCCAATAGGTAGGTTTTAATTTTCATTCTTGAATTTTTATTTTTTTTTTAAAAAAAGGCTGTTCCATAATACCTCCATGTGTTTTTTCCAACAAAAATAAAAGATATTTTAAAAACTTACAACTATTTCTACAAACTTCTCTCCAGTTATCTGTAACCAAATAACACTCAAAGGATTTTATTTGTAATGAGGGGAGCTGTGAATCACAAAACAAATATGCAGAAACCTATTAACAGGCCAGTAGTTTAGAATAAAAAGAAAGAAATTTTCTACTACTAAAAGAGAGCTTGAATTTACATGCAAATGTATGGAGGAACAAAATGTATGGTGGAATTTATTTTTAATAGATAACAGATCTAGGTAAGAGACAAGAGGTAAAACTTGATGGCCTCTCAAGACCACCGCTGGTTAGAACTGCAAAGAAATGGGCCAGTGTCCTTAAGGATGAACTATGTTAATAATAATCTTGCCACTTGAGAACATTAGTATGTAAATTATTCATTAGTGCAACTATCAGAATAAAATGAGAATTTCTAGGTTCATAAATCGTCCGTGCTTCTGTCTTTCTATAGCGTGAGAGATGCTGTATTTTGGAAGAATAGCAACTACTTTAATGAAATATAATTACAGATGGTAGAAAAATAAGGGCGCCGAGTGTTATTATAAATGTGCTCTTAGCAAACCAACTACGTTTAGCTATTTGGGCATTAATAGAGGGGTGGACCTATTGGCTATTTATTTGTGATTTTAAGAAGTTTCCCTGGTGCAGCAGTAATTAGCTGGTGGTTTTGATACTTGCTAATAAGAGAGGTTTTTTTCTTTCATTAACGGGATCTGCTGACCTTCCTTCCCCCAGAAGCTGAAGATCCAGCATTCATTCTGGGCAGTCAGATGATGTCACGTGAATGGGATCAAAAGATTTCTCATCTCCGTCCTTCCTCAGTTTGGCATCACCAACCCTTTATCCATTGACAACTTTAGAGTTTGCTGTCCGTTTAGGAAGAAGTACTTTGGCAGGCAGTATTTTTTTTTTAATATTTTTTTATGTTTATTTTATTTTTGAGAGGCACAGAGAGACAGAGCACAAGTGGGGGAGGGGCCGAGAGAGAGGGAGACACAGAATCCAAAGCAGGCTCCATCCAGGCTCTGGGCTGTCAGCACAGAGCCCGATGCGGGGCTCGAACTCACGAACCGTGAGATCATGCGCTGAGCCGAAGTCGGACGCTCAACTGACTGAGCCACCCAGGTGCCCCACTTTGACAGGCACTGCTGATGAGAGTTTGCAGCGGCTGGGGATGGTGACCTGACCCGGGGGTAATTTTCACTGACAATTTCTTGCTTCAAAGCAGGTTCACTTGTCATGGAAAGTTTAGCCCCAGAGCATTTTCCAACCTGATTACCTCAAAGTAACAAATCAATCTATTTTCGTCCTTGGAAAAGCAAAATAGCGTTTTGACAAAAGAAGCTTAAGAAATACTGACATCACTATGGATATATGTAGATATAGGCTGTAATCTGTCCTGTGTGCTATGTCATGTATGCACTTTGTGTGCATTAGATGATGTAAGTCCTTTGTCTGCTATCTGCGGCTCATGCTCTTCTCTAACTCAAAACCCTTCTTAACATCGTATCCCTTTTAGAATCAAACCCAAAGTCCCCACCCTGGCCTTTGAGACATAAGAGGTTTTCCCCCTTGGGGCGCTGGGTGGCTCAGTCGGTTAAGCATCTGACTCTTGATTTCGGCTCAGATCATGATCTTGCAGTTTGTGAACTCAAGCCCCCCATAGGGTCAGTGCTGACAAGCTGACAGCATGGAGCCTACTTGGGATTCTCTGTCTGCCTCTCCCTCTGCCTCTCTCTCTCTCTCTCAAAATAAATACATTAGCTTAAAAAAAAAAAAAGAGGGTTTCTTTCCTCTTTGTCTGTCAGATCTTGTGTTCCACTCTAACTTTTACTTGCCTGATCCCAGCCACAGTGGTCTGTTTTCTTGTCCTTAAACTCAACAAACTTGTTCTTGTTTTAGACTTTGCACTCGTTGGTGCCTCTGCCTGCAATAATGCTCTCCCTCCTGACCTTTCAATGGCTGCCTCCTTTGTTTTAAATCCAGCTCTTACCTGAAATATTTACCTCCTAGAGAGACAGGTGGTCCTAGAGAGACCTTTGCTTGTCTCTCAAGGAGCTGCCCTTGAACTCTGTCTCAGTGGTCCTCAAACCTGATCATACGTCAAGACATCACCCTGACAGCTCGTTAGAGACTACCCTAAACCCAGAGTTTCTGATTCAGTATGGTCTGGGGTGAAGCACAAGAATTAGCACTTCTTTTTTTTTTTTATGTTTATTTTTGAGGCAGAGAGAGGGGGACAGAGGATCCAAAGTGGGCTCTGCACGGATAGCAGTGAGCCCAATGTGGGGCTCAAACTCACAAACCACGAGATCATGACCTGAGTCGAAGGCGGACGCTCAACTGACTAAGCCACCGAGAATTAGTGTTTCTAAGAAGTTCCCAGCTGCTTCTGATCTGGAGATCAGTCTATGAGAACTACTGCTCAACCATGTTATCTGATTTTAATTCTCTTCATGACGCCTATCACTATCTGATATTTTTTTCTTGTTCCTGTAAATATTTGTCTGTTGTTTGTCATCCCTACTTGAATGTAGGACCTGAGTTTATTACTATCTCTCCAGTACCTAACACACAGTGGGCACCCAATAAATGTTTGTTGACGCATTCATTCACAAAGCTATTTATGCATATCCATTTTATGCCAGGTTCTGAGTGAGAAGCTGCGGTACCAAGATATTTAATAAGGATGGTCCTCTCTCTGAAGGCTCCGTAAACCATTGTGGCTTGCCATCACCACCCCTGGCCCCCAGCATTCACACGATCTTGAATATAATGTGATAATTGCCATAACAAACCCCTTGTTACCTGACAACACAGAGGAACCTGGTTAAAGGGTAGTTTTCCAGCATTTGGATGGAAGTGAATGAGTTTATACAAACATGCCCTAGATTGGTGGTTTCATAACCTTTTTAAGTTGTCTGTGCCTCTAGATATAAACATGGCCTTCATAACTGGGAAATGCTGAAAAATTACTTGATTGGCAGTCTCTCGACAGAACTCATTAAGAATTTGCTTTTTTTTTTTTTTTTAATTTTTTTTTTCAACGTTTATTTATTTTTGGGACAGAGAGAGACAGAGCATGAACGGGGGAGGGGCAGAGAGAGAGGGAGACACAGAATCGGAAACAGGCTCCAGGCTCTGAGCCATCAGCCCAGAGCCCGACGCGGGGCTCGAACTCACGGACCGCGAGATCGTGACCTGGCTGAAGTCGGACGCTTAACCGACTGCGCCACCCAGGCGCCCCAGAATTTGCTTTTTTAAAATGACTTTGGATGGGGCGCCTGGGTGGCTCAGTCGGTTCAGCGGCTGACTCTTGACTTCAGCTCAGGTCATGATCTCATGGTTTGTGGGATCCAGCCCTGTGTCGGGCTCCATGATGCTTGGGATTCTCTGTCCCTCTCTCTCTCTCTGCTCCTGTCCCCTGCTCATGCGCTGTCTCTCTCTCTGTCTCTCTCTCAAAATAAATAAATAAACATAAAAAGATAAATAAAATGACTTTGGATAGAAATAGGGGAAATTTTTCTCTCATTTGCATTTATGAAGCCCTACAAAATCAGGCTTTTGAGTATTGTCAGCATTAGATCTAAGTTAATGATTAAAAAAAAAAAAAAGAAACCTGATTGAAGTCAAGAAATGAAAAAGAAAAGGATTTAGAATTTTGCCCTGTCACCCAGGGAAACAGAGATTTTTAGACACAATAAACTTAGAATATCTAGTTGGTTAAGCTTCATCAATTTCAAGGTCAATTTCAGGTCATGAAATTTCAAGGGAGGACTATAAATACCCAGTCAAACCCATATTACTCTTTCTTTGCCTTCACGATCAATTACAATTGAAACCTGGTTCCCTGTCTCCACCGGGTTGGACAGGTCTCTTTATGTTAGCGATTACCTGCTTTCGTCCAGCCTATAAAGAAGCATTTTATTTGCTGCTCAGGAAAGGAAGACCGATCATTTTGTAAACAAGCCAAAAGAAGTCTGACTCTCCAGTTCTCAAATTAAGACTCTGTTTACCGTTAATTTTCATAAAAATAAACAAGTCATAATGTTTTGAGTGCGTCAGAGGTAAATAAAACCGAACCAGATTACAAAATAAATTGGTGGAAAGATGCCTTCGTATTTCACAGCAATTAGCTGCATGATTGGTTATTGTTTTGCCTTGAGTTTTACACTGGAAAATCAAATTTGAAAATTAGGTTGGGAATAACGCAAGGCATTGGCTACATTTATTACCAATTACTTTTAGAAGGCTGTACTTATGCATAAAACTATTTGAATTTTAATGTCGTGAGGAAAATTCCTGACATGGAAAGTTTCATTTAAAATTTTAACCTGAAGAAGAAATTCATTAGTCGTCTATTACCTGAAGACTTTGGGCTGTTGTAATGAGAAAGTGGCATTAAAAAATTATTTGTCGAGCAATTGCTTTTCTAGGCCTTTGGTGTTTACAAAGCGTAAAAGATGCATATGTTTTATGAAAGATGGTTCGTTGGAGATCAATTTAGGCACTCATATATTCATAGCCTCTGTGTTTTGAAAATTCTAATTGCCAACACCAAATTAAAGTCATCGATGTTTTAAAAAATGTTCCGACATTTTATTATTGCAGTGTTCTGCATATGGGGTTATAAATATTTATATACCTAGGTAGAATTATGTCTCTTAGTGGCTCCATCAGGTAGATATATAGAAAGAAGAATGTTTTCAGAAAACAGAACAAAACAAAAAATCCCCACTACCGTCAACAAAAAAAAAACAGTACCTTTGAACTCTTTTTACTTTCTAGCATTTTCCCTTCCCAGCTCTGCGAAACCTCCAGAACGGAAAAGTGGACGAAGCAAATTTCAAGAAAGCAGTAAAACAGAAGTCTCCGACTATCTTGGCTTTCCTCAGCAATAAATTGTGTATAGTGTTACAGAGACCTGATTTGAAAACCCAACTTTCAGAAACATCAAAACGGCTGTTACGCTTTCTGTGTAATTCCTAGGGCTCGTATTTCCACTCCTGTAATGATTATTGCTTATGAATGTTGCCTGTTAATTATCTGACTTGAGTCCTTTAATTAAGTACCTCAGAAGACTGCCAGATTTCCACTTCGGTTTGGGCCAAATTGATCTGTTTGGTGCAAATCTAGGTGATGTAGTTGATGTAGTTCTGGGGGTGAGGGTATGGGATTCATCCACTGGAGAGCTGTTGTTCTGATTCATCCGGGGAAAGACTCATCGGGAGGCTTTCTCTCTCGCTGGGACTTGCACAGTAAGTCTCAACAGCAACAGTAATAGCGGTTGGTGCCATTTCTGTGGTGTTCACGTGTGCCGTGTGTCGTCCCATGTCATCTGTGCCTCATCCCGACGTGGCACTACGTTGATGCCCCCAGTTTGGGAATGAGAACATCCGGCTCCGAGAAGCTGTAAAGCTTGTTCCGGTTTCCATAGTTAATTAGTGGTTGTGCCAACATTTCAACACAGGTTTTTCGTGTCAGGGCTCAGGCTTTGCACACCATGCAACCTGTGACCTTAAACCACGTCATACCATCCATTGGTACGAACGAATCATTTACATGTCGGGTCCACTTGACCTGTTCTTGTCTTTGTAAAGGAGGGATTAAACTACCGTGGGATAACTTGGCCTCAACTCGATCATATCTTCATACCTCAGAGGAGCGACAGTACTCAGAGGCATGGTAAGGAGTACACACATCACTACCGTATTTGCACTTCTGGCCCCTTTCCGTATATTACGTGTTCCCCGTGCGTGAAGCCAGGTGTGGTGCTGGGCTTGTTTTGGCCAGTGAAGTATGAGTGGAAGCAGTAAGAGCCAGTCCACTCCGTATCCTCTTTCCTGACTGCAGTCACCGGGGGACACGTTTTGACAACACGTCCATGGGCTGAAGCAGCCTCTGTCACTGAGCCAGCTCATGGTCCCGCGCTGAGAAATAAACATTGATTGTGTTAATCGCTGTGATTCGGGAGCCGTTTGTTGTATCGGTAGAACTGACTCTAATCCGGCGAACGTAGAAACCATCCACATAATCCAGAACATACTAACTACATTAATGAAGAAAGGGCGTCGCTGTTGAAACGAAAACGTGAGATCTAGAAGGTTGCTTGGGAACATTCTCAATATTGCGGTATATCCTTAAGGCTTCCACAGAATCCTCAGTCTGTAACCATTTGTAAGCCATTAATCTGTATAGAGAGTTGCTCTATAGTATAGTATATAGTATATAGTATAGGATAGAGTATTTATAAGAGCGATTCTCTTATAAATAACATTTTCTGACATGCCTGGATATAGTTGCCTTTTTGTTTAAAATTCTCTGAGCAGTTATGCTTGGTCCCAGGAAATTGCTTGCTGGTCCTAAATTGATTGGGTCAAAGAAAATCCAATTTCCTGGCTGGCTGCATCGGCCCACTTCACCTAGAAAACCCTTTTGTGTCCAGAACTTCAGAACATGAAGAAACAGATAGCTTCCAGGCACGGGGGGCTCATATTATTCCGTGCTTGAGTTAAGTGTTTGCGGCCAGTTCTCCAGTTTGGTGGATCCAGTACCCATGTCAACCCAGTCCTCCGTAGAGGCAGGGAAAGCTAAGTAAGTACCCGTATCCACAGCCTTTCCTACAGCTATCTGTGGCCCTGTGATGCAGTCTGGCCCACAAGTCCTAATTTGAAGTGTAGGTGCGTTCTGTAATAGCCGTTACTTTACTAATAAAAGTGACAGCTTACTGTGGCTGTTCTCCACTTCATCTTGCTGTGAATACAGATGTAATAGCTGGAACCACAGCAGCTGTGGTTGGACCCTGAGGGAAAAACCAAGAGGCCTTCCCCTGTGGAGCCGTTGGAACGATACCGGAATCTGTCTACTTCCAGACATTTGTTACCTGCCACTGACAAACTTCAGATTAGGCTTTCTGTTACTCATAGCTGGATGCAATCCCCGCTGAAATTTACATGAATTTCCTCACTGAAACCTCACAGAATGCAGAAATGGTAGTAGTAAGATGATACCCATTCTAGAGGTCACAAAGAATCCCAGATAGGTAAGCCAATTTTCCTGTATATTGTCTTCCTAGTAAGTATCACATTCTATAGTTTGTAGTTGAAGCTTGATCAAGAGAAAGCCTTGTTCATCATTGTCTTGTCATAGTTCACAAAAATTCATCACCATTATATCTGGTGATCTATCTGAAATATTCTTAAAAATCTGTTAGATGAATTAATAAACGTCATACAGAGTTAAGGAAGAACTCCAGTCTTAGAATACTCCCATGCCCTTAACCCCACCATGCCAATACGAATTCCAGGTTCCCTATCAGAAGCCCACTCTTAATTCCCTTTTTGCCAAAATGAGAGTTTTTATACAGATATATATCATGGGGTTATCCCTTTCAGGAAAAAATACCCCTTAGGAAAAATCTACTCTGCAAAGCCCTCTCAACATCACAAAAGCCATCACCAAACACTAAGATACTCTAATTAGCAAATTCCTCGTGGCATCATGCAAACACCCAAAGGAAAGAGTAGAGCCAGAGATGTTTGGAAAATTTTCCTAGGGGAAGAGGTTGGGGAGGAGGAGGAATCTCAGTCTGCTAATTAAAAGAATGAACTTGAGCTAAAGAGCCATGTGGGACTGTTGTCTTAGTAACATGATCCAAGTCAGAAAGCATTTCTCTGAGTTGCTATTCAGAAAAAAAAAAATAAAAACAAAACAACAACATCAACAACAACAACAACAAAAACCAACCCTCTTGGTCTGGGAAGCGTGGCTTGTGATGCAAGATGCCAAGTTTCCGGCCTAAACTTGGAAGATTTTGTAGCATTTATCCCACGTCAGTCACACTAATCCCCAGACACAGGGAAGATTGCTTATAATGTTATGCCAATAATAGCCAGTGGGGAGAGAAACACAAGGTGATTTCCAAGCATCATTTGTTAATGTTATTAGATGCCATTGAAAAGAAAATAACTGGAAAGATCCATTCCAACAGTTCTGTGTTCTCTCATTTCTGTTGAGGAGTTAAGAAAACTTCAGATTTAAGTAAATATGTCCTATTAAATCACTTCATTAGAATGCATTCAATATTATCAGTCATGCAATGTGTGCGTGCACACGAGTGTGTACAGTTAGTTACTGCTGTGTAACAAGTCCCCTCCCCCACATGCAGTGATTCAGTGAGCATTCATGATTGATTACGAGTCTGTGGGTCAGCTTGGTGGTTCTGCTGAGCGTGTGGGATTTGGCTGATCTCAGCCGAGCTTGATGCTGCATCAGCTACAGAACAGGCGAGTGGCTCTGCTGACGATACGGGCACTTTCAGGTGTGCAGGGGTTTGTTGGCTGTCCGTTGATCCAAAACACCCTTGGCCACAGCAGTTGGGCTCTCTTCCATGGGATCTCTCATCTGTCAGGAGTCTGGTCCAGGCTTGTTCACCTGATGGAGGCAGGGCTCCTAGAAAAAGCAGAGGTGTCTAGGGCCTCGTGAGTTGGTGTTGAGCATTGCTCATCATACAACTCCTAGCCATTCTTCGCTCAGCCTTACAGAGTTTTGCTGGACCCGTGCCCGGCTTATTATTCCGAAGAGACTAATGGAACTGCTGTGCAAACATCTGGAGTTCTTGTTCTCCCTAGATGCCTCTTTTCTGGAACTCTGTCTGGTACCTTCCAGTACCCTCAGCTCCCTTAACTGCAGTCTCTTATCTTCTTCAACCCTGTGAGATCACCGTGCCCTTCTCTGCATTGTCCCCCTTGGGCTTCTGTCTAGAGTGGGCCTGTAAGCATAGAGTTGTGACAACAGGGCTCGTGTTTTTGTGTTTAGGAATCAGTCCTTCCCTGGCTGTTGACAGCATCTGAAACAGTGGTTTCATGTATTTTTCTCTGTTTTGTAGTTTATGGATAATTCCAGTGCCAGGTACTCCATTATGACCAGAGTTAGATGCCATTTTGAGCTGGAATTCTCATCTGGTGAACTATCTACACTGAGTGTCTTCTTCTGGGATGTTTGTAACCAAACTCCTCTTTAGAATCTCAAACTAGCCAGATTATCGTAGGAAAAGCATGATCATTTGAATATTTTATTAAGCATACTAAGTACCCAAAACACTCTTACAAAAAGAAATCCGAGATCTAACTTCTAAAATGATCATTTCAGGGGCGCCTGGGTGGCTCAGTCGGTTAAGCGTCCGACTTCGGCTCAGGTCACGATCTCGCGGTTCGTGAGTTCGAGCCCCGCGTTGGGCTCTGGGCTGATGGCTCGGAGCCTGGAGCCTGTTTCCGATTCTGTGTCTCCCTCTCTCTCCGCCCCTCCCCTGTTCATGCTCTGTCTCTCTCTGTCGCAAAAATAAATAAACGTTCAAAAAATTAAAAAAAAATAAAATGATCATTTCATTCTATCACCCTTTGAATCAGATTATTCTTACTGCTCTACTGGCAGAGATGATTGAGATGTGGTTCTTTTCAGGAAATATCCTGGATCAGAATCACATAATCACTCATTTTTGCATCATTGAGAAGTCATAGAAGTGCATTGCATTTTTAGAAGTCAAAGTTCACAGTGGTAGAAGCAAATATGTAATTTCATTTTGTTATGGTATTGTTATTACTATTTTTGTAATGCCTTTTTATTTTGAGAGAGAGAGAGCGAGAGCGAGAGCGCATGAGCCGGGAACGAGCAGAGAGAGGAGGAGAGAGAGAATCCCAAAAAGGCTTCATACTGTCAGCGCAGAGCTCGACACAGGGCTCGATCACATGAATTCTGAGATGGTGACCTGAGCCAAAATCAAGCGTCGTAACTTACTGAGCCACCCAGGTACCCCTTGTTATTTTTCTTACTGTATTCCAATTAGGAAAGGAGTTTACCTTAGAAAATTTCTTCCTTATGAATTTTCTTTTATTTGGATTAGAAATATTTTTTTTTATTATTTTTTTTTAACGTTTATTTATTTTTGAGACAGAGAGAGATGGAGCATGAACAGGGGAGGGGCAGAGAGAGAGGGAGACACAGAATCCGAAACAGGCTCCGGGCTCTGAGCTGTCAGCACAGAGCCCGATGCGGGGCTCGAACTCACGGACCGTGAGATCATGACCTGAGCCGAAGTCGGATGCTTAACCGACTGAGCCACCCAGGCGCCCCAATTTGGATTAGAAATATTGTGAGTTTGACCTTTCTTTTGGTGCCTGGATGTCCTTGCCAATTTATTCCTTGTCATGGTGCCTGCTATGGGGATTACACCTCTGAGACATTCCATAATAGTGTGGTGATCATAGTTGTGTGCTCGTAACTCCTAGGAGAGTGCCACACACACACAAAAAATGTACAAAAAATGTAAAAAAAAACTGCATCTGCTTTTCTTAATTTCATATTTGGATGAAGTCTTTAATAGAAGTCCTTATTCATAAAATTCTCCATGGAAGTCAAGATAAATATTTAGATAAACTTTTTTTTTCTTAACTCATGGTGGATTTAAAAATAACGTTCATGACCCCAGGCTCAATTTTTATGAACGTTTTTCAATTCTTGGTCCAGTGGAACAGAAATATAAATCATTTACCACACCAGTGCACTAACAAAATGTTACATCACTGACTTGCCCAGAAACAGCCCCATGCTCACTCATGGAACAGTACACACACACACACACACACACACACACACACACACACTCTACCTGTACACTAAGACAGAAATCTCTAAGCCCAAACCTTGATCTGGTCATATTTCCCCTTTCTGAAGAAGACATCTTGGTCCTTATGGACAAACAAAGCAAGTGACACTTGTGACGGTGGTAGCAATTTCAGATTAATGGCCTACTCGTGTGTGAAGGCTTAAAGAAATGATAGCCGGTTACAAGTATTAATCATTTCTTGACAGCCTGCCCTAATAGCACCATTTTTATAGCTCTGTGGTAAATTCCGTTTTCAGACTGAAATCCTTCAGTTATATATCATCCATGTTTGTAACCACTCTCCTAGTTTTTGATACAAAATCCGGAACCAAAAAGGTGCTCGGGAGAGAGGAGGTGGCTGGGTGATGCATTTTCAATGAATCGAGAGCTTTCCTGTCGGCTCTGATTTTGAGTTAAATGCAGACACGAGGATATTAAAAACATGACCAAAGAGCATTGCCTTTGAAGTCGGAGATAAGAAGCACATGCAAAATAACAGATAAGCTCCCTTTCTCAATGATAAAGCCTCCTCAGTGCTGCGAAAGAGAAATACAAATGGGATTTTTGCCCTGTGGCTCGCGTGATCTATAGATAGATTTCTTGATAGCACGTGTTTATTTTAAACACTGTAATAATGGGTTGAAAGCACGAGGGCTCATTGTCCATTAGTGGAGATTGCAAACACACGTTTGGAACCACGAATGGGAATTTCCAACCACAACACCCTTCATCAAAGCATAGTTAATACCTTCCTGTGCGACCCCTCTCAACAAGTTTCTGTCTTTCTGTCTCTTCTTTCCACCTTGTCCCCTTCTCACTGGCTCTCAACGCAAGACCGCGCCCTTCTGCCCTGGTCCAAGTCAGGTTGTGCTGCTCTTCTGTCCCAGCCTGCTGTTCCTTCCCATCTTAGAGTGAAAGCCAACGCTTTCTTCAAACCCACAAGCCCTGAAGGTAAGGTTTGGCTGGCCACTACCGGGGAGCCGGAGCTAGCCCGCTGCCTGTGTTTGCATAGCCAGTGAGCTGAAAAATGCTTTTTACGTTTTTTGAACGGTCGCAAAAAAAATGAATAATATTTTGTGTCATCTGGAAATTATGTGAAATTTAAATTTTCGCATCTATATGTAAAGGTTTATTCGAACACATTTTAGCGTCTGTACATAAAGGTTTATTTGAACACAGCCATAACCATTCACTGCTGCTTTTGTGCGGCTGTAGCAGAGGTTGAGTAGTTGTAACAGAGACTGTGTAGCCCACAAATCCAGAATTATTTACTAGGTGGCCTTTTGCAGAAAAATATGTGCTGACCTCTGTCCTATATCTGCTTAGGGCCTTTGCGTTACTCCTTCTTTGGCTTCACGTGGTTTTTGCCCTTCAAATATCTTCTTGGCTTTCTGGTTCCTTCACTTTGCGTCTGTACGCAAATGTTGCCTTCTCGCTAAGGCCTTCCAGAGGCATCCTTTTTTTAAAGTTTATTTATTTATTTTTGAGAGAGAGAGAGAGAGAGAGAAAGAGAGAGAGAGAGAGAGAGAACACGCACAAGCTTGGGAGGGGCAGAGAGAAAGAGAGGGAGACAGAGAGTGAGAGGGGGAGGGGCAGAGAGAGAGGGAGACACAGAATCTGAAGCAGGCTCCAGGCTCCGAGCTGTCAGCACAGAACCCAACACGGGGCTCGAACCCATGAACTGTGAGATCATGACCTGAGCCAAAGTCAGATGCTTAACCCCAGGCGCCCCACAGAGGCATCCTTTATAAGAGGGCTACCCTCCCATCCCCTCTTATGGTTAATTTGCTTCCAAAACATGTCTCGGTCTGACACTCTCAGATTTTTACCTCATTATTTTGTTTGCTGTGTGTCTGCACACTCTAGCATGTAAGTTCTGTGAAGTCAGAACATTTTTATGGCTTCCTGGACCATAGCAGAAGCTTTTATATATATGTACACATATATATATATGTCATTTTTGCGTCAATGCCTGAATATACATGAAACACACATGCACATATTGTGGTTGTGTCATTTATATATACAGAGAGATTGTTGGTAGATTCTTTCATGACAGAGGACTTCAGTGTTGAGGATAATGTCTTTGGTGTTAAATTTGCCTTCCCAACGATTCTCAGAGATTCTGCCTTTTGAGCAGTTTCCCCTTCCCCTTCTTCCAAGCTCAGAACTACTTCCCACATTGTTTCCATCTGAGGTTTGATCAATCCTGGTGTAGGCAGAGCTTTCGGGCAAAAGCACCTGCAAGGTCTCTAGATAGTGTTCCTTGCGCTGGCCCTCAACTAGGCTCTTCTTTCTCTGGGCTCATAATCCTGAGTGCGGTTCCTTAAATTCTGTTCACCCCATGACAACAATCATAAAAACCTACCTTGACTGGATGCTTTGTTGTACCAGGTTGTCTGCACGGTCACAGACTTTTTCACTCCTGAGGGAGACAGTGGAGTGAAAGCAGCATCTTTGGGATCAATCCCAGGACGCACAGGACAGTGGAGACAGGAGAGCTGGAAGGCGAGAGCGGATATAAAGTGCGTACTGGAGGCTCGTTACCGCTGTGGGCACCTGGGGCTCCGTCATGCTGGACCCCCGTAGGAGAGCGTGTAGAACGCAACCCGGGGCTGTCCCGGAGAGGCGAGGAAGCAGGGATGTTGTTTGATAGTCGATCCTGGGGAGTTTCTCCCAATCCTTCTGACGCTTCTGATGTGTCTCGTGCAGGCTAAGCACATCCCTCATCGGCCAAGAGAAGCAAATCAGCTGTAGGTGCGTGTTGCAAAAGCCTCCATGGGCCTGTGGAGTAGCCCAGGTGAGGGCAGGGCATAGATAGCACCTGTTCTGGTACTTTCCATCATTATCTCCATCTTCCCAGTGACGATCTGAGGTCTGTCGACGGCCCCGTTTCTGTGAACAAACGGAGGCTGGGAGATGACGTAATCTGCACAAGAGTGCCAGGGCCGTGACTCAGGTGTAAGACTGTCTGATTCCTGAGCCCGCTCGTGGCCACAGGCTGTGCCACTTCCCCTAAGGCCATGCTGCCAGATGCCCAGCTCTTTAACCAGCATATCCCTCTGTCGGCACACGCACACAAAGGTCTCCTCCTGCCCCTCGGCCTCTCAGGATCCGTCCCAGATTGCTGGAATCCATCCTTCGAACAAGTACCATACGGGGACTTTTCTTCCATTTCCTCCTCAAAATGTCCCTTTTCCTCCAAGAATCTGCATGGCTGCCATCTTCCTTTGCTCCAAGTCTTTTATTCAGATGTTGCCTTCTCATTAATGCCTTCAGAACATCCTCTCGAAAAGCATGACCCTCTCGCCTCCACCCCTTTGCCTGGAACTCGGGCCAGACGGAGTTTGGACTGAGCATAGGCTTTGGGATTGGAGTCATCTGGGATTTAGCAGTGCAGACGGCCCCACACCTTCCCCCCTGCGCCCCCAGAAGCCCTTACATTGTTTCCTGGGGCCCTGCGTGTCCTTCCCCCCAAACCCCCACATCTTCAAATCCATCTCTTGCCACAAATTGCGTGACTTCTAAGTGCTTTTCTTTTATTTCTTCTGTGTTATGTGCTCCCTCCTACCACAGGGCCTTTACACGCCCCCTTCCCTCTGTCTCACTACTCTTCCCCTTCTCCACCCTTCCTCAAGGAAATCTTCCCTGACACCTTTGTACCCTCCACTCCTGTTCTGGATCAGGTTCCATTTTTACAGACTGCTCCTTTTCTTTATGACATTTTTCACTTTGATGCCAAGATTTCATTAATATGATTATCATATCTGTTCTTCTGAAACTGCAAGCTGTCCTCAGCACATTGTTCTCTTCATCGTTGCCACCTTGCCATCCTGGAAGGTGCCCAGCCTGGTGCCCACTTCTCAGTCACTGGTCTTTCAATGGTATCAATGCTGTCAGAACATCCACACACATATCTTTCACTATAGCTGAGGTCCCCACAGATGTCCATATCCAACCTATGTAAGATTTGTAGACAACTTCTGTTTTGTTTTCCAGTAAGATGTTTTGTCCCTCAGCAGAGTGAAGCTATTTTGTTTGATCATGGCCTCGACTGCACCCATCAATAATTAAGTGAAGTATCTCACAGACTGGAAATCTTTGGATCTTTCTTTTTAATTCCTAGAGGGGGAGACACTTAATGAAACAGTCAAATAAAAGTCACTTATCCTTCAAAGCTGAATTTCAAAGTGACTTTGAACGAGCACCTACAAGATTGCCAAGACAAGTAATGTATTTGAGGAGGTACAGGGATTGGATTCACCTCCCGGATTGTACATAATGCATTTAACTTCTTACAGAACAAAATAGAAATTGAAAAATAAATTCAACTTTCCTTGTAGGACAGGAGATACTGTCACAAGGTGAATATTTTTTCATCAGGGCTTTCTATGACCTTGCTAAAATAATAGCTGTATTAGTCAAGACAAGGTATGATATGCTGTCATAACAAATACTCCTCATCCTAAGTCTCCGTGACTTACACGATGGAAGTATGTTACTCATGTTACAGCTGATTGCCAGTCAGGCAGCGTTCCTCCCTCTGGATCATGGGGTCTCCAAGGTTGCTGAGGCAGAGAAAGAGGACGATGGAGGGGTCACACTGGCTCTGACCTTTGTTGGCCTAGCGACTGTGTATATCACTTCTACATTTACCCCAACCCAACTCCAAGGATCCTGCCTTAGGTTTTAAGAGGATCATGCGTACTGCCGTGAGGACAAGGATGGACGCAGGTGACTAGTTAGGAAGATACTGCAGTCGTTAAGGCAGAGATGATGGTGATAGAATATTTGATCTGTAATCAGTGCCCCAGACTTTTCGCCGTTGGATGATGGCCCTTACCAGGGACACCATTCTCACTTTTTCCTGAGGAAATGCGAATTGCTCTTCTCCGTTGGCCCCATTCCCTGCCTCCTCCCCCAGCCTAGCTCCCAACATATAACTTAGACCATGTATTTATCCCTCCCTGAGAACCTCCCTTGACCATTCCCAGAACAGGTCTTGTTTTGTATCTGCAGAATGGACAGGAAGTACATATCCCACATTTAAATTCAATAGCAGAGATGCTCTCGGCTCTGGATCCGCATTATACGCGTGCACAATGGGTTATGTTACACTGAACGCGTAAGCCGACTGATTTGAAGAGCCGTGTGTTTACATATCATGTCTGAAGTCAAGCTGTTATCATCGTTATTATAGCTCAAAGTGACCCGGCATTAAATCGATCCCCCCGTATGTTTCTGGTAATAAAACTCCCTTGGAATCATGCACTGTTTCGGTTTCACCCGTGTAGAGCTCCCGCTGCGGCTGCTGGGCACTGGGAATGAGCGATGTTTCTTGTTTATCTGTGTATGTTCGCTCCCAAAGCAGAAAGCATTGCCTCTCAGCTGCACACCCCGCTGAATGTCCAGCTTTTGTTGGCGTTGAGAGCCAAATCAATAGTTACAACAAGTGATTAAATACAGCATGGAGATGCCAGTCATGGGTCGATTCGTTAAAGAGGGAGCCCCAGAGAAGACAGCGTTAGAATAATACAAAGAAAACATTCAGCTGAGAATAAAGACCAGGCTTCCAGTTCTTGTTGTGTGCCTCTGTGTCTTACTCTCTCTGCTCCTCCATTTTCTCACCTGCGTTGTATGGAGGTTAATCTGGAAAATTTTAAAGCCCCTTTCATCTCTGAAATCCCGTTCTTATATACCGCTTACAAAACATAATGGGAGATTAACCAGCGCTGCCAATGCATCCTGAAGTAAATGGGTGGACGTACTTTTAATGAAATATTATGTAGCCACCGAAAGAAGTGTTTGAACAGAACAATTAATGGGGGCGCCTGGGTGGCTCCGTCGGTTAGGTGTCCGACTCCTGGTTTTGGCTCAGGTCGTGATCTCAGGGTTGTGGGATTGAGCCCCGTGTCAGGCTCTGTGCTGACAGCGCAGATCCCACTGGGATTTTCTCTCTCTTCCTCTCTCTCTGCCTCTCTCCCGCTCATGCACGTGTGCTCTCTCCCTCTCTCTCTCTCTCTCAAAAATAAATAAATAAATAAATATTAAAATAAATAAAGAATAATGGCATATAGGATCATAACTAATAATGAGTTAAAATTGGTCATCATGTAGGAAAGAATTCTAAAAGCCATATAATCCCAACTTTTTAAATTTTTTATTTTTTTAAAGATGTTTATTTTTGAGAGAGAGAGAGAGAGAGAGGCAGAGTGTGAGCAGGGGAGGGGCAGAGAGAGAGAGAGAGGGAGACACAGAATCCGAAGCCGGCTCCAGGCTCCGAGCTGTCAGCACAGAGCCCGACATGGGGCTTGAACTCACGAACTATGAGACCATGACCTGAGCTGAAGTCGGACACGTAACCGACTGAGCCACCCAGGCGCCCCCCCCCAACTTTTTTTTTTAAAAAAGAGAAAATGTATGTGGCAGGAAAATAGGGATAAAAAATTTAGGGGCGCCTGGGTGGCGCAGTCGGTTAAGCGTCCGACTTCAGCCAGGTCACGATCTCGCGGTCCGTGGGTTCGAGCCCCGCGTCGGGCTCTGGGCTGACGGCTCAGAGCCTGGAGCCTGTTTCCGATTCTGTGTCTCCCTCTCTCTCTGCCCCTCGCCCGTTCATGCTCTGTCTCTCTCTGTCCCAAAAATAAATAAAACGTTGAAAAAAAAATTAAAAAATAAAATAAAATAAAAAATAAAATAAAAAATTTAACAGTGCTTCTTTCTGGATTATTAATTTATGGATTATTTGTGTTTTTCCCCTAACATTTTTTCTGTAGTTTTCAAAATTTCTAAAATCTGTCAGAAATTCTTTGATTTCTTCTCATTGCCTCTCAGATTCGAATCTTTGTCAAGTGTCCAAGCCTTCATCTCACCTACAGTTTGCAGCCTTACAGACCCAAGCCCCTCTTCGTCTTTTTATAACAAATATTTGTAAAACGGTTTTAATTATCATGAAATTAAATTCATGAATAATATGACCTAACTATGCACAGAAGATAAATGTAATACCGTAACTATAATTCAAAAGACATAAGCATGGGGCGCCTGGGTGGCTCAGTCGGTTGAACGCCTGACTCTTGATTTTGGCTCAGGTCAGGATCTCACGGTCCTTGGGACTGAGCCCCACGTCAGGCTCTAAACTATCAGTGTGGAGCCTGCTTGGGATCCTCTCTCTCTTCCTCTTTGCCCCTGCCCCTGCTCACATGTGTTCTTTCTCTCAAAAATAAGTACATAAACATTTAGAAAAGGTAAAACGTAAATGCTTGAACTTTACACTGGATGTCGCAGTGAAATCTCTAAACGCTGTGCCACGGATGGGAGTGCTGTGTATTTGGCAGCTCCCGGTACGGGCTGATCCAGGTGTATGTGGATAACAGTCCAAACACTGTGATCCACCCGGCTGTCCAGGATAGGATTTTGCAAAAGAGAAGCAAGTTGACAAAGATCTAACAAAACCAAGCGCAGACCTCCCTGGATTTACATATAGCTTCACATTTGTGCAAGTCATTGAAGATTAGGATCCTACAAAAATACATTGTGCTCCTGTGTAAAGGGAGTTTACGTGCTGTTCTCAGCTCATTACGAACAGGTGTTTCATTGTGAATGGTGTTTGAAAGTTAGGCAGAAGGGGAGACAGTTCCTCCTTGGGCAGGACCGTCTTATGTCCTGCAAGACACTTGCGTCTCAAGCTGTCTTCCGTCTGCACTAAATGCTTCTAGAAACCCCATTACCGGAGAACCGAGAAATATCCCATGTGCTTCTAGTTTTCTTTGGGGAAATGCCATTGCTTGTCAGGAAGCCCGATTGTCACCCAGTTCTGCATGTACAGCTTCAGCTCTTGCGACCTTCACCAACCCCCTCCATCGATTCCTGTTCCTTGAGAACAGCGTGCCAGTGCATGCCTCTGCGCTTTTTTGCACACACTGGTTCATCTGTCTGGGGTGTCCCGCTTCCTGAGCTTCCTGCCAAA
The DNA here is from genome assembly GCF_007474595.2 of Lynx canadensis. NCBI lineage: Eukaryota > Metazoa > Chordata > Mammalia > Carnivora > Felidae > Lynx > Lynx canadensis. The sequence continues at coordinate 7,864,892 of NC_044305.1, read as the reverse complement.
ATGTCATCACACTTCCTCAAATCTGAGATGCCTTTGACATCTAAGACACACCATTATTTACGTGCCACCAGGAAAGAAAGAATGTTGCCGAGACATCGGTGGCCTGCTATTGAACGTGAGCTGCGTCCTGATTTTGAAACTAAAATGTGAAGAGAAATGTGCATTCAGAATCGATGAAATTGGGTCTTTACTGTTCCAAGTCCGTCTGCCTTAGGAAGGCGGTAAACCTAAGCAAATATTCATCCCGACTCAGAGCCGGCAACCTAGCTCAAGTATTGGCTGAAGCGATGCCCCCCTTTCTTAATTCTTAAAACGGGTGGGTTATTGATTAGGTTTGGGGAGAATTAAACAAGGTAATTCATGTAAAGCACCAAGCTTGGTATCTGGCACATAGTAAGCCCTCAGGGATTGTTGTTATTCATCATCATTAATAACGGACACTTATAGTGTCACTTTGCCATGACTTTGTCCTGGATTCTCTCAGTCGGAAGTACCCCCTTCCTTTTTGTGAGCCGTTCGAACATTCACAATGAAATTCTCAGTTTCTTTGCTTCCTCGCTTGGGTGTGAACGCTCCGAGAACAAGGCTGAGGACCAGCCACCCCAGAGACAGTGCCTGCTGCGGAGGCTGACACACAGTAGGTCTTCAAAGGCCCTGAGAGGCCTGAGCAGCATTGATCAAGCAGGGAGAAAATACGGACTTCTGATTTTCCAGCTCCCCCGCCCTCTGCCACCTTCTTTTAAAACAAAGAGCACTTTTCAAAAGGGATCTTCCAGCAGAAGCCTGGCTGGTAGAAACATAAAAGGGGAGTTGTTTTAGTTGAAGGTCTTTGGAGCCTCACATCCCCAGACAACATCCCCAAACCTTTCTAGCCATTAAGGGGTTCACCAGGGTCCCTAAACATGTTCCAGGCACATATGGAAAGTAACATTGACATATGCGTGAGCACCCAATCTCCCTTCTCCCTTGCCCGCTTCCCCAAATAGTGGCTAACATTTACTAGGGTTGACTCTGGGCCAGGCGCTGTACCATTTCTCCCCAGTGGGAATTCTAGTGACTACTCTCAAAGACCACTGTAGCATACTCCTAATTCACGGAAGAAGAAACTTCAGATTAGCTCCTATGGCCGATGTGACAGAACTGGGCTACTGTTACCCGGTCTCTGGTTCTAGAGCCCCGTTTGAATCCATGATCTGTCTTTGGCTCGTTAAATCAGTGTCGGAAGCAAGTCCATAATCGGCCAGCTTGTCTTTCAAGTTTGGGCGTCTTCTCCACAATAACCCTCCTGAGAAGGTTTATTTAATCTTTCACGTTCAGGGATTTTAAATACAACAGTATTTGGTCATTTTTTTCCAGCAGCTTCTTAGTCCTGCACAAAGCAGTGTATGAAAGAAAAGAGGATTTTTCTCATCTATAATTTCTGGCCCAAATAGTGAGCCAGGTAGAGGAGAGAGAGGGAAAGGAGGTGAGACTTTATTAATGCGTTAAGCCCAGCTCTGTATTGGGATGGATTTCGGAAAAGAAAAGTCAAAAAACATTCTGATAAAGCAAGCATCATTACAGTAGACATGTGTCTCCTCCCGATAAACAACCCAGCTCTGATTTCCCTCCGAGGAGCAGTACAACAGTGTAGTTTTACATTCAATGGCTCAAAGTCAGAACACCAAATGCTAGATTTTTGTTGGGGCTTTGTGGATTCAGCCCCTTTATTCTCTTCTCTGCCCGGTGATTCATGGTCCAGAAAACAGAGCAAAGATGATGAAAATTGTAACCAACAGCTCACTAAACATGCAGGTCATTTTTCCTTCTTATTTTCTTTGAAAAGGTGGCATTGCAAATTTGCCAACTCATTTTTTTTCTAAGGCAGCGAAAGCAAATCCATGTGTTAAGAAATATGTGAAGCTGCCAGAACCCTGCTAAGCAGCCCCCAACATCTGGGACTCAAACTGCCACAAATGTGGGGAGTAAGAAAGTTATTCTCCCGCTGTTCCTGGAAGATAAAGTAATGCTCATTAAGGCTTAGAGTGATGTCCAGAGATTTAATTCGACTGCTAGGATGACTGTCATCCTGTACAAGTCTTGCCTTGTGTTACTGTAGTTTCATGAAAGAGAGCCAGGCGCTGTCTAAAGTAGGGGGGATGTTTCTCCCTCTTTATGTACTCTCTCAATTAAACGTACTCTTATTTAAACACAGAGCCTTTGATCTACAAGAACTGTTTGCTTGCCCAGAACTCAACCAAACAAAAATTGTTAGTTGGTCCAACAATGGATGTTCATGATGATGAGACTGTTGTCTTACAATACCTTGAAGTTTCTTTTACATCATCAAAGAAAGATTAGATTGTGCTAACTGTATTTGTAGTATTCTGCACTTGTACCTGAATTACTTCCTAAATGCTAATGGTCTCAGTCCAGGATGGCAAATGCTACCTTCAAGCATGCTTGTCTGCCCTACACTTGCCCCAGTACCCATAACGGCCATCCTTAATTTATGATGGAACTCTTTCCTCCAGAATTCTGGACTAGCCTTAACCATCTAAATCGCTGCTAAAACCTGGGCAACACTGATGCTATGGAATAATATTTATCTGCCTTTAAGTTAACTGGTAAGATTTTGTAAGAAGAACATTCCACTAAGAGTAGATAGATAGGATTCTGTTGATCTTATTGTATTGTGTGGGTTGCATTTAGATACGTCTTTTATGATATTAGGTATTTTCTTCAGTGTGTGTAAAGCTGAGCAAAGTTATGTAGGGTGCTGGTGGACTTAGGCAATATCAGTAATATCCATATATGTCAAAGTTTTTATTTATTTATTTTGAGAGAGAGAGAGAGAGAGAGAGAGAGAGAGAGAAAGAAAGTGAGCGCAAGCAGGGGAGGGGCAGAGGGAGAGAGAATCCCAGGCAGCATCCATGCTTGGAGCAGAGCCCGATGCAAGACTCAATCCCATGAACCGTGAGATCATGACCTGAACCAAAACTAAGAGTAGGACGCTAAATGGACTGAGCCACCCAGGCGCCTCAACAATCCATATATTTTAAAAGGTTAAAATGTGATAACGTTAACTTGGTATATAGCAACATATATATAATATACGATGTGTAATGTACATCTATGTGTCTAGTACATATGTAAGTGTGTTTTCATTCTCTTGGTTAAGTATATAGGAGTAGGATTACTAGGTCAAATAGTAGCTGTATATATAAATTCATATGAAATTTGCACTTTGCCAAAATATTGAACTAATTTTCCTCCCCACCACCAATTTAGGAGACTTCTAGATGCTCCACATCCTTGCTGATATTTCATAATGTCAGTCGTTTTGGTTTTAACTATTCTAGAGGGTGTGTGGTAGCATCTCTCTGTACTTACAATTTGTTTCTCTGCTGACTGTTGATAATGAGCAATTTTTCATGTGCTTATTGGCCATTTACATCTCTCTCTTTGTAGAAGGCTGATGAAATTCTTTCTCATCTTTTCATTGGGTTGATTGTGTTTCTGTTAATGACTTGTAGGAATACGACTGCATCCTGGATACAGGTCTATTGTTAGGTATAACCTTTGCAGATATCTTCTCCTACTCTGTGGCTTTCCTGTTCATATTCTTTACAGTGCTTTTTAATGAATGGATGTTTTTCATTTTGATAAAGCCTAATCTATGCGTTTTGTATCCTGTCATAGAAATTTTTGCCTACCCCAGGAGGCAAAGACATCATTCTATATTTTCTTCATAAGCCTTTATAGTTTTATTTATCATATGTAGGTATATGATCCATCATGATTGTTTGGTTTAATTTTTGTCTATGGTATGAGGTAAAAATTAAGGTTTCTAGATGTTCCAATCATCATCTATTGAAAATACTTTCTATTTCTTAATGAATTGCTTTGCAATCTTTGCGAAAGTCAGCTGATCATATGTATATGAACCTATTTCTGGAATTTCTATTCTGTTCCAATAATCGATTTGACTATTCTTATGCAAATACCACATTTACTCTGACTTTATAATAAGCCTTAAGATCAGATAGGGTCCGTCTTCTCATTTGATTCTTCTTTTTCAAATTTACATTTCTAATTCTAGCAATGGAAAATTGGGAAATGAACTTTAGAATAATAACACCATTTACAAAACATCAAAGAACACGAAATACCAAAGGATAAATTTAATGGCAGATTTGCAAGACTTGTACATAAAAACAATACTGAGAGAGGGGCCAGTCGGTTAAACCTCTGACTCTTGATTTCATCTCAGGGCATGATCCTGGGGTTGTGGGATGGAGCTCTGAGTTGGGGGGCTGCTTGGGATTCTCTCTCTCTCCTTCTCTCTACTGCTCCCCTGCTCATATTCTCTCTCTCTCTCTCAAAATAAATAATCATTAAAAATACTCCACAATGCTGAGATAAATTAAAAGTCAAATAAATAAAGGATGGGTAGGCTATGTTCATGGGTAGAAAGAGGAAATACAGATAAGATGAACATTCTCCAAAATCTACCTACGAATTGTGACCTCAATCAACATTCCAGCAGATTTATTTTTGTAGGATTTCACAATCCAATTAGGAACTTTATGTGGAAATACAGTGAACCTGGAAAAGCCAAAATGATCGAATCTTCAGATTCTCCTAATCTGGTGGGGTCTCAGGCTGTTCTCCCCAACTGGATGGTGCTGTGGCTGGACTGTGTTGAGGCGGGACTGTAGGCGGGGTTTTGTGGGGGACGGGGCCTCTGTGGTCAGGCCCGATCACAGGCTCTAGCTCCACAGCTGGGCGGGGTCACAGGCCTGGCTTCACGGTCAGGTAAACCACTGCTGATGGTCTGCTGTTGGGCAAGTTTGCTGGCTGAGCTCTCCGGTCAGGAGAGGTTCCAGGTATATCCCACAGGTGGGTGGGTTTGGAGACTTTTCTCCACGGTACGGCAGGGTCACAGTCCAGGCCCCCTCATTGGGCGGGGCTGTAGGCTATGAGCTATGACGGGACAGGGTCACTGCCTGGGCAAGGACTCGGGTTGTGTTCAGTAATTGAGTAGGGCCAGAGGCTGAGCTCTGAGGCTACCCTGCGTCAGTGTTTAGGGTCCCCGGCCAAGTGGGGCCAGAGGCTCTGCTCAATTGTTAGATGGAGCTGCCGGCTTGTCTCCCTGCCTAAGTGGGCCTGCGAGAAGGGCTCTGCAGCTGCCTGGGTTCTCAGGCGAGGCTTCCTGGCCTGGCTGGACTGGAGGCTATCCTCCACAGTTGAGCCAAGCTGCAGATTTGTTTCCCTGCCTCGATGGGGCAGTACAGCCCATTGGTACAGCCCATTGGTACAGCCCTGGCCAGCACAGCCCATTGACTGGGGTCCGGTCAGACAGTCGTGCCCACCGAGCTCCCTGGCCAAGTGGGAGCCCCTGCTTTGCCCTGCAGATGGACAGAGGCGTTGGCTGGGATCCCTGCTCAGGCACCACTGCCGGCAGCAACGTGGTCCACCCAGATCTGAGTGTGAGCCCAGCCCCCTTCTCCAGCAGGGTCTGATCCCCAGCGGCTGAGCCTCGCAGATTCCTCCAGTGATTCCTGCACAGAGACCCTGGTGGGCGCCCCAGGAAATACCCCACCATGGGCTTTCCTTTCCCGTGAGTGCAGCGCTGTGCCTGACTTGGGGAGTGGTGATGGGATCGCCATGCAGCCGCTCCTCTTCCCCTGTGTTGTGTTCCCGGTCTCTGTGGGACCAGGTGCTTCCACATCGTTCCCCGGTTCTGGGATTTTCACGATGATGTCTCGTCTACGGATAGCTGCTAGAAGCTCTTCTTGCGAAGGGGACTGAAGTCAGGAGCGTCCTGTGTCATCCTGCTATGACGCTGCCTCCATCCACGCGTGTCACGTCTTTCTTTCCCTAGAGTTAACGTTTTGATCATTGTGTCAAACAAAGCCACATGCATTATTTTGTTTTACTGACCCCAGTAATCCTGTGGAACAGCATCAGGAATTTGCATTTCCAGTTTACTAAAGATTGAGTCTGAGACACAGAAAGTGACGTCAGCAAGACGACTTTGTCGATCAGAATTCACTGCTTTATTTATATGGCTTAACTTGTTTAAAAGATGAACACAAGTTATTACCAAAGCCCATAAATTTAGGCTTCATGTAGTAAAGATCAATTTTAAGGATATCCACGTTTACAATAGAACTGAAAAAAGAAGTATAGTTCAAAAATACTAGAATGTCGAAGACAAAATTATAATTATTTTTAGATTTATTCTTTCTCTTCCTTGCAATCCAAGTGAAAAAAAAAGGAACTTCCAATGAGTAAGTTCCAAAAGACAAACAGTAAAATAAATTTGCAGAACATCAATACCTATTTCATGTGCTAAAAATTGTCAGAAAATATGATACAATATAAGATCCCATTCCCTGTAACAGCAACAACAACAATAACAATAACAACAACAAAAAGGCTAACACCTGGGAATAAACTTTTTAAAATGCAGGGCCTAAGGGTGCCTGGGTGGCTCAGTCAGTAGAATGGCCGACTCTTGATTTCGGCTCAGGTCATGATCTCAACGGTTTGTGGGATCGAGCCCTGAGTCGGGCTCTGGGCCGACAGCCCAGAGCCTGCTTGAGATTCTCTGTCTTTCTCTTTCTCTCTCCCTCTCTCTCTCTCTCTCTGTCCCTCCCCCACTCACACTCTCTCGCTCTCTCTCAAAATAAATAAATAAACGTTAAAAAATGCAGGGCCACATTTAAAGAAAAAAGCAAAACTTTTCAGGGGGACACAAAATAAAACAGGAATAAAGAAGGGCCTTGGCTGGGGAAGTAATGCAGATAGGAACAGAGAGAGCACTTATCTGGAAGAGGTAACCCATCACCCCATCGCCTCGTACGCATCGGAACCTGAGCTCCAGTTGGCTTGATTGGTCAGTGGCAATTCACCGGGCAGAGTCCCGGGCAATGCACCGACACAGCATGAGCGAGTTTAATAGGCAGGATGTAAGAAAAGATCAGAAGTAGAGAGCACCAGAATGGGTGCTCCTCACAGAATATGTTGACCTTTATCGTAACTCTCTCTTCAAGGGATCACTTCCTTAATGGATCTAGACTTTATGGGGTAAGCAGGTTTTCCATGCAGACACAAGAAAAAAAAAGAAAAATTGTTCACTCCAGGCTGTAGGATAACAGTTTTTAAGATCTAGTTTTTTGTTCTCACAAATAGGAAATCCCAAGATCGTGCTTGGCAGCTGTCTTGTTGTTGTCACTGTGGCTAAGGGGATGAGTTCATCTCATTGCTCTGTCAGTTTAAGTTTTTCCCCTAATTGCACTATTGGACCAAGCTTCAGTAGCAATGGCGCGAACGTGCCGTCTCCGCACGAAGCCACCCCCGGAGGGAGGCAGCAGCTGAGGCACCCTTACCACTTATCTCGGCTTTGAACAGAAGCAAGTGATATTTTTAAACGCAGCATGAGAATGCGGCCACTCTAACTCAAACAATAGCCATCAGCAGCTGTTACAATTTTTGTTAGTCCAAGGGGCGCCTGGGTGGCTCAGTCGGTTGAGCGTCTGACTTCAGCTCGGGTCACGATCTCGCAGTCCGTGAGTTCGAGCCCCGCGTCAGGCTCTGTGCTGACAGCTCAGAGCCCGGAGCCTGTTTCAGATTCTGTGTCTCCCTCTCTCTCTGACCCTCCCCCGTTCATGCTCTGTCTCTCTCTGTCTCAAAAATAATAAATAAACGTTAAAAAAAATTAAAACAAAAATTTTTGTTAGTCCAAGAAAGACAAAAGGTGATGTCTTCGTTTTTAATTCATCATTGACATTTGATTTCACAAAGTTCTGACTTTTGGTAAGCGGTCTCCTGAGATTTTGAGACCTAACTCTACTCCGCGATTCAGACGAGGGCAGGGCTCACCACACTTTCTGTAAAGAGCCAGAGAGGAAATATTTTGTGCATTGCTAGCCACGTGGCCTCTATTGCAACTTCTCAAATCTGCTGCAGCCATAGACAATGAAAAAATGAATGAGCACGTCGGTGTTCCAATAAAACTTTATTTATGGTCACTGGAATTTCGGTTTAACGTGATTCCATGTGTCAGGTTCCTCTTTAGACTCCCCCCGCTCAACACCCCCAGCCATTTAACGTGTAAAAACCACACTTAGCTCCTGAGCTGTATTAGGTTGCAACCCAGACTTGGCCCACAAGCCATTGTCTGCCAATCCGGTATTATGACATTCACTGATTACCCTTTTCACAAAAATTATTAAGGAGGCCGGATACGGATAGCATTGTGGTCAGGAGCCATGCACTGAAGTCAGATCAGGATTATTGCCTTGCTGTGACCTTTACTAGTAGTGTGGTTTGGGGGTCAGTTATTTAGCCGACCTGACATCAGTCTCACTTGGGAAATGGGGACGTTAACAGTACTGGCCAGCTTGGAGGGTTGCTGTGACGATTCGGTAGGCATAATCCACGTAAGAAACAGCACAGCGCCTGGCTCATAGGGAATGTTCATTACGTACCAGCCCCTGGCTACATGTTGAAGTGGAGCTCGGGTGGGAAGGAGGCTTAGTGGAGCTCTTGGGGGATGGGTAAACTGGACTATGGTGTCCACTGGGCCACAGGGGCACCAGAGTAAACGGGTCTGCTGTGTTCAGAAGGTTTCGTTAGAGTGGAGTATCGTCCTGTACCCACTCTCCACACACCTAGCGTGACGACTTTAGCTAGAGGGCAGTTGGCTCCAGGAAGACTTGGCAACGGAGGACTCCATGCCCGTGTATGAGTTCTGTTTGTCTTATGTTGACAAGCATCGCCTGGGCCTTACACGCGGCGAAAGGGTATCCGGAGGAGTGTGCCAGATCACACTCGCTGACGGCAAGGACTCAGGGACTCCGTAAGATGTCGCAGACTCATCTGGCCGCACACTTGCACCTCAGTGTCGTTACCCATAGCTCTTGACTCACATCCACGAAGCGAAGATGATCACCTGCTTGGGGCTGCAAAGCACGGGAGCGTCATCCTTCACGCACACCCCGACGACCAGACATGTGCGTGGCCATACCGACACTCAGCTCAAAAGCGGGATCAAACTGTCACCTTTAGCCCAAGGGGATGGGGGCGAGTGGGGGCCTCTAAGGAGCTCCCTCCAGTGGGATTCGCCAAGGAATGCGTCTCAAGGAAGATGTGCAGTGGGCTTCTAAGCAGAGCCATTTGGCACAGTCTCTAAGCTTTAGAAACTCAAGCTCTTGAGGTCAGTCTCCACCTGCAGAATTGCCGAATTCCCACCGCAGATTTCTCCCTCGGGGTCCTAAAGCTCACTGGGGTCTCTCACCGCTCCTCATGATGGCCTTGGCTGTCCTTTCTTGGAAGTAGATGTCGTCCAAAATTTGTTTCGGTTAGCAATTAAAGGTCATGGCAATTTGTGTCCTTCGAGATGGTCTCAGCAGCCTTTTAGGTTTTTAAATTTTCACAAAAGATTTCGGTTTTACAGTGGGACTGCCACAGCTCTCTCACCACAGTGGGCATGGGCTCCTGTCTGTCAGTGGTGGGCACCTCCTACCTTGGCGTACCTGCTTCAATCTCAGTTCAACCATCATGACCACAAGGAGATCAACTCCAGGGCTTGCCTTCCCTGTGACCACCATGGCCCCAGCCCACAGATAAACTGAGAGACCAGGAGGACTCTGCGTGAGGACTCAGTCCCCGCGCTCTGAACACTCGCGCACTCCACAGGGCAGGCCGGGGGGTAGTGCCCCCCATTTGAGGCTTCGGGTCCACGTAGCTGTCCTGAGTGCTACTAACCTTATTTTGTGGCTTTATCTCCAAAAGTTTGAGTTTGGGGGAGACTGGTCATTCAGCAAGTTGAATGTTTGGTGAACTGATTTTCAGCATAGTGACCCACAGCCGTGGTCACACACCTGTCGGCCACATACCCCTTCCTCTGTCATTCCGAGTGCTGCCCCTCCCCCCTCCTCTTAAACCTCTTCTCTCCATGCTGGTACCTTGGAGGTCTCTCTGTTCCGCTCCAGGAGTTACCGCATGGAAATACGGAAGAGTCCTCTTTCCAACTGCCGTACCCTTGCGATTAGCATCCAAGTAATACCCTTCAATGCACGATCTGTGCTTGCAACTTTTGTGAAATAGCCACAGTCCCTTGAAACACGCACAGCCTGAGGTGAATTTCAGATCGGCTTTTCTCATTCACCCAGTTCTTTTGGGACCTGGCTTTTCCCACTCGCAGAGTTTGTATTACATGTGTATAATGACTTTGACCAACATTTCCTGCTAGAGAAGTATCCCCAACCCCAAGGCATTCTCCACTTATGCCTGTTTGCAAATCGACTTATTTTTCTCCAGCCATTATAGGATGTTCAACAGGCTCCGGAACAAAGGAAACTGACTTATAAATATATACATAAGCATGAAGACAGATTAACTATGGGGGAGAGGAAACGTGTATGTGTTGCGTAAAAGGCAGAATGCAGGCCCAGGGAAAAGGAAACCATTTTAAATCAGGCCTGGAAATATTTCACAGAAGTTGAATTTTGCGGCAATTGAAATTTCATTACACCAATAAGGGGGGCAAATTACCTAGCTCAAAGACCAGCAAATGTTTTCAGTAAAAGGCCAGCTTGTAACTATGTTGGAGCTTACAGGCTACATGATCTCTGACTCAACTATTCTGCTATTGTTGCCGGAAAGCAGCCACAGACAGTGTGTCCAGGAACAAGCCCGGTGGTGTTCCAATAAAACTTTATTTGCAAAAGCGTGTTCCAGACCAAATTGTATGGCCATACTTTGCTGATGTCTGATCTATTTGATTTCCTGTAAAGCAGAATATGCTTTATTTTATCCTACAATCTGAAAAATATATGCCTTTCAATGCTTACCTAGTCTTAGAATTTGATCAGTAGCCTGTATCATCTTTGTGTCTTTAAACATTTTATTAAGAAATAACTGACATACATCACTATATAAGTTTAAGGCATACAATAGGTTGGTTTGACGTACGTATATCATGAAATGACTGTTACAATAGGTGAGGCTAACATCCATATTCTCATATAGATACTATAAAAAGAAAAGGAAAAAGAAAACAAATTCTCCTTGTGATGAGAACTTTTAGGATTTACTGTCTTTTAACAACTTCCCTATATATCATACAGCAGTGTTAGCTATAGTCACGTATATGACAACCCTAGTAATTATCTATCTTATAACTGGAATTTTGTACTCTTGTGACCACCTTCCTCCAGGTACCCCTCTCCCCCATTCTCTGCCTGTGATTACCCACAAGTTTGATCTCTTTTCCTACGAGTTTGATTTTTTCCCCCTAAATTCCACATATAAAGTGAGCTTAGATAATACAGTATTTCACTCTCTCCGTCTGACCTATTTCATTTAACATAATGCCTTCAAGGTCTGTAATGTTGCTGCAGATGGTAGGATTTCCTCATATTTTATGGCTGAATAATATTCTATTGTGTATATGTATATACACATACATATATATACATACATATATATATACACATATGTATACATATACATACACCACACTCTTCATTCATCCATCAGTGGAAACATGGGTTGTTTCTGTGTCTCAGCTGCTGTCAATAATGCTGTGAACATGGGGGATAAAAGATCATCTTGAGTTAAAAGATCATCTTTTGAAGTAATTCAGCCAGTTGTGCTATTCTGAAATTGCCGAGTTTGCTTTGATATTCCTGGGCATGCAATCCTTCTGTATTTCCAAGACCTACCAACATCTCTAAGAAAAATGCTTTAATTAAGACATCAATAATAAAATAGCTAGTAGATACTTATTTGGAAAAATGCAGCAGTGGTATTTATGAAACTTTGCTGAGACATCAAATATTGGAAAGATTAAAACCTTCACTGCAGCAGTGATAATGGTACTATTTATTTTGTGCTCATTATGTGACCGGTTCTGCTAAACTTTTGTACCTTAAGAGAGATCATCCCCATTATAAATTTGAGGGAACTGAGTCCACAAAGTTTGAATATCACACTTAACTCTTGTATGTAGTAATGTAGCTGATGAAAATCAATCACCTAAAGTTTGGGTGGGGGATTTCGTTTAAAAGGAGAAAGCCATGAAAGAAGTGAAGACATTTCATTTAAATCTGAGGATTGGAAACAAAGTCCCAGCTAATGACAAAAATGGACTTGACTAGAAGAATTCATGTGCAGGAAACAATAATAGTTAGTTGTGCTAGAGCCAATCTGTGCTGGAGTTTTGTGGTTGCAAGCAGTAGAGAGCAAATATGGCAAATGTAAATGAAAGAGAAGGTATTAAAGTGGGGGGTGGGGTGGGGCATAGGGGTTGGAGGACTCACAGAATTAAGAGGGAACCAATATGACCAGGTTTGGGGATGACCCAGAATCAAGGATGCAGGGAGGTTAGCAACCATATTATATCTGGAACAACCTGGTTTGAGATGCCAGGATCATTTTGTTTTTGCCTTTTTCTCAGTTGTTTAAAAATTAAAATCCTGGGGAGGGGGTGCCCAAGGCAGGGGGGTGGGGGGAGGTTACTCACAAACAAGGCCCCATCCCATGCCAGGGAAAGAAAGTATTTTTCCCTTCCAAGTATCCCTAAGAAGAGGCAATCCTTAAGATTGTCCTACCGCCAAGACTACGTACGAATGGGGAGAGAAGATCCCTAAAAGGAAATGGGAACAGAATGGGCAGGCAAAAAAATAAAGTGTTCCCTACTATGAATTCTGCCTAAAAACAATCAATTTATAAATGAGTTCATGCTCAGTTCTTGGATTTATTCAGGTAAATGCCAGAGTTTATTGTCAAGTGATAACCTGCTTATTCCATTTGGCCAAATCTGATCTTAGATAATTAGCTTTCATGTTTCCAAATTATTCCTAAAATGCAAATTGGATTCCTAATTTCCCTATCCCAAACAGTAGTGAGATATAATTATGTTCTATTAAACACCTGCTAAATTAAAATGAGGTAGGTGGGGAAAACGAGGACTATGGAGTGGTTGGATATTGCTATGTGGGGACGTGAAATTGATTTTCATTGTATGAAAACCCCAGCCAGAGGTTCTGTCTATGCCTGTATTCCAGCAAAATTAGCAATTGGATGGATGTGACGTAGTAGCAGGTATTTTTATTCTGTCCCCTGCATATGCCTCTATCTCTCTCTTTTTAAAAATGCTTATTCACTTTTGAGGGGGTGGGGAGAGAGAGAGAGGGGGGAAACCGAGGATCCAAAGCAGGCTCTGTGCTGACAGCAGCATGCCCAAAGCGGGGCTCAAACTCATGAACCACGAGATCGTGGCCTGAACCAAAGTCGGACGTTCAGCCGACTGAGTCACCCAAGCACTTCTGCACAGGCCTCTCTAATTGAACTCAGGAAGCTCATTGAATTTAGTGCCATGAAAGTGAGGTACTGTTTGATGGTGAATCAAGCACTTCCTCTACTGCTCCTACTCCTAGGTAGAAATCTTCTATTCATTCAACATTTTATGAGTTCCTGCTGTAGTCAAGGGCCACGAACCTTTGGGTGTTACGGGAATGAAAAAAATCATGGTTTCAATACTCGAGAAGAGTGTAGTCTAGCTGGGGAAACAAATCGGCTGAGTGTTATGATGGAAGCACATGCTAAGTGTGTATTAAGTGATATGGAAACAGAATAGGCTTATAACGCAGCTTGGGATTCTGACACAGGGTTTCTGGAAGATAAAGCATCATCTTCTGTCACCAAGAATAGAGCACAGTGGTTTTCAAAATATGATCCCCTGATTGGCAGCATAACTTGTTATAAATCAGAAAGTCTGGGGCAAGGGACCAGCAGTCTGTGTTCTAATAAGCCCTCCAAGGAGGGCTGGGAAGATGGGGTAGGAGAACCCTAAGCTTGCCTGGTCCCACAGATGCAACTAGATAACGCCCACATCAGAGTAAATAACCCAGAAAACGACCTGAAGATTGGCAGAACAAACTCCACAACTAAACGTAGAGAAGAGGCCACATCAAGGAGAGTAGGGACGGTGGAGATAAGGTGGGCAGCTAAAAGGGCCCTGGACAACCACAGTGGGGAGGAAGGCAGGGGTACAGGGCAGGGCAAGAAACAGACTATCACTCTGGGGAGCCTGCGTGGGAAAGATGAAACATTGGCTTTGAAGGTGAAGAGGGCTGAATTTTGTGAGCTCTTACAACCAGTGGGACTTAAAGTAAAATTTTAAAAATCAGTAGCTTGGCTCTGGGAGAGGAAGCCAAGTCCCTACCCTTAAAGAGACAGCACCACAAACAGCCCATGGAGATCCAGCATAGAAGCAGAAGTTTGAAAAACACCTGGAGATATGAGAAGGGGGGGTTATGTGCTCATCTCAGAGCTCACTGAGGGACTTCTCCAGGGACAAATGAGCTGACAGATGCTATTTTCCACCCCAGCCCTTCAGCATGAGCACATGACCACCCGCAGTCATCAGAAGGACACCAGTGTTCACTACCTCACGTGCTTACACCGTGCCTTGCCCGTTCCAGCTGGGCCTGCCTCAGTGCCAGCATTGTTGGTACCCTCTCCCAGAAGACCTGTGCAATCCTTGCCCACACTGTGTCTTCTGACTGCACACTTTGCGGAACCACAGTCTTAGCAGTGGTGAGTCGTCACATCCTAGGGAGGATGTGTGCACCTTGTTAAAACTGCACCACCCACCTGTGTGTGCTTTGTGGCATGGCCCCAGCTGATATGGTCTCTACAGTGGCTGTGTGTCCCCAGTGGAAGAGGAAGAGCACTATGGTGTTAAAAGTATGCACCCTGCCCAGTATTTTCAAGAACAAGAGACATAGCTGACTTTCTTAATACACAGAAACAGACACAGAAAGCTAGACAAAATGAGGAGACAGAGGAATATGTCCCAAATGAAAAACCTGGACAAAACCACAGCAAGAGACCTAAGTAAAGCGGATATAACTATGCCTGATAGAGGATTTAAAGTAAGGATCATAAAGATATTCACTGTACTTGAGAAAAGAGTAGAGGACATTAGTGAGACCTTAACAGAGAGATAAGAAAGAACCACTTAAAGGTGAAGAACACAGTAGGGGCACCTCACGGTTTGTGAGTTCGAGCCCCACATTGGGCTCTGTGCTGACAGCTCGGAGCCTGGAGCCTGCTTCAGATTCTGTGTCTCCCTCTCTCTGTGCCCCTCCCCCGTTCATGCTCTGTCTCTCTCTGTCTCAAAAATAAATAAACATTTAAACAGTTTTTTTTTTAAAAAGATGAAGAACACAATAAATGAAATTAAAAATACGTTAGGTGAAATAAATAGGCTAGGGGGAGCAGAAGAGTGAATCAGCGACCTAGAAGATAATAATGGAAAGTAATCAAGCTGAACATGTGAGAGGGAAAAAATTTTGCAACAGGAGAATAAACTTAGGGAACTCAGTGACTCTGTCAAGTGTAATAACATTCACATTATAGGGATCCCAAAAGAAGCAGAGAAAGGTAGAAAATTAATTTGATAAAATAATAGCTGAAACGTTACTTAATCTGGGGAAGGACACAGACATCCAAATCCAGGAGGCACAGAGATTCCCCAACAAAATCATCCCAAGGAGATCCACACCAAGACACGTGGTAATTCAAATGGCAAAAAGTAGTGATAAAGAATTTTAAAAGCAACAAGAGAAAAGAAGACAGTTATATACAAGGGGAAACCCCATAAGGCTATCAGCAGATTTTCAGCAGAAACTTTGCAGGCCAAAAGGGAGTGGAATGATATATTCAAAATACTGAAAGGGAAAAATCTGCAGCCAAGAAAACTTTCCCCCTGAGGTCAGAAACAGGACAAGGATGTGCACTCTCACCATTGTTATTTAACATAGTACTGGAAGTCCTAGCCACAGCAGTCAGACAATAAAAAGAAATAAAATGCATCCAAGTTGGTAAGGAAGAAGCGAAACGTTCACTCTCTGCAGATGACATGATTCTATATATGGAAAACCCTAAAGACTCCACCAAAAAACTACTAGAAGTGATAGATGAATTCTGTAAAGTCACAGGATACAAATTCAATGTATAGAAATCTATAGAATTTCTATACACTAATAATGAAACAGCGGAACGAGAAATTAAGAAAACCATCTCATTTTCAGGTGCACCCAAAATCATAAAATATGCTGAGATAAACTTACCCAAAGAGGCGAAAGACCTGTACTTTGAAAATTATAAAACACTGATGAAATTGAAGAAAACACAAAGAAATGGAAAGACATCCCATGCTTATGGATTGGAAAAACAAATATTGTTAAAATGTCTGTACTACCCAAAGCAATCTACAGATTTAATGCAATTTCTATCAACCAACAGCATTTTTCACAGAACTAGAACAGACAATGCTAAAATTGTGTGGAACCACCACAGACCCCAAATAGCCAAAGCGATCTTGAACAAGAAAAACAAAACTGGAGGTATCACAATTTCAGGCTTCAAGTTATATTACAAAGCTGTGGTAATCAAAACAGTATGGTACTGGACGAGTAGATGCATAGATCAATAGAACAGAACAGAAAACCCAGAAATAAACCCACAATTAAATGGTCAGTTAATCTATGGTAAAGGAAGTGAGCATATATATACAATGGGAAAAAGTCTCTTCAACAAATGGTGCTGCTGGGAAAAGTGGACAGCAACATGCAAAAGAATGAAACTGGACCACTTTCTTACACCACATACAAAAATAAATTCAAAGTGGATTAAGGACATGAATGTGAGGCCTGAACCATAAAAAATCACATAAATACATGCTTTAAAATTTTTTCCAAGTGACGGGAATGCAAGACCAAAGTTTGCTAAATTCAGCCTTCAACTGTTGAACGCCTTCTACATGACAAAACGGTAGGTTGAGAGCAGGAGACATGAATAAGGAAAAGAAAGAAGACGAGAAATAACATGCTTTTGTAATATTGCACACCAGCCACTGAACAGGGAGCTGGAGATTCGAAGAAAGAATGAAAGGAAATAATGAAGGGAAGGAGAGGGGAAGACGAGGCAAGAGACACAAAGCCTTAGCCAACCGTGTCGTAGACACTCGACAAACATTTCCTCATTCAGTTCTCATGACAACGCTCCCAAGAGGTTGCTATTAGACCCATTTTAATATAAGAAAACTAAGTTCAGAAATAGCAAGTAATTTCTCAAGGCTCTGAGATTAGTAAGCAGGGAAGGGTCAATGGCTGAACCTAATGCTGTCTGCCTTCTGCTTCCTAGACCTTTCCTATGCTTGCTGAAGGCTTGTGTAGCCCAGGGACAGTCCTGTGGGCTCCTGCTTTCAAATCCTACCTCTTGCACTTTGGAACTGTGCAACCATCAGAAGATTACTTAGCCTATCTCTGTCTCAGTTTCCCTCTCTGTAAACCAGTCCCAAATGGCATGTAGATTGATGTAAGACGACTTGACAGAAATAAAGCTTTTCGAGCAGCGTCTGGGCTGTAGTTAAGTGCCAGTGCATTTGCTAGCATAACAAACACGATTTTAAAAATCACAAGACTGTTACAACAGGCCCCTATTATCATAAAAATCACTCAATAAAAGAAGAGATATAAATATAACCAAGTAGACTACAGTGTGGATATTTAACAAAAGTACTTCAGATGAAGTAACAACTGTATATATTGACATGAAAATTTCAAGTATTCCTCTTGTCCTGGAAATCCCACTTTTATGAATCTTTTCTACAAAAGTGAGAAAACTTCAGTGGAAATAACAGTACAATTGACGTGTGTTTCTTGCACCTTGCTTTGGAGGTGGTCACAATAAAAAAGAAGAATCAGAAGAAGAAAAGGAGTGGAAGAGAAAGGTGGAAGGAGGAGAAAAATTACTGGAGGAAAAACAAAATAACCTGAATATCTACCAGTTATGGGAAAGTTGAATGAAATGTGGTATGCCTGTAAATAGGTTATATAGTTGTTTAAAAAGCTAGATTTCTCCATATATGCTTAAAGGGATATCCATGATATTACTAAACCAAAACCGAACAAACAAAAACCCAGTTGCCGTGTATGGTATGCAATATGATTCCACTTTGAAAATATACCAAAAAATAGGGTTCCTCAGTGGCTCAGTCTGTTGAGCATCTGACTCTTGATTTCGGCTCAGGTCATGATCCTAGGGTCGTGGGATCAAGCCCTGTGTAAGACTTTGCACTGAGTATGGAGCCTACTTTAGGTTCTCTTTCTCTCTCTCTCTCTTTCTCTCTCTCTCTCTCAAAATAAATAAACTTAAAAAAATTTTTTTAATGTTTGTATTTATTTTTGTGACAGAGACAGAGTATGAGCAGGGGAGGGCAGAGAGAGAGAGGGAGGCGCAGCATCTGAAGCAGGCTCCAGGCTCTGAGCTGTCAGCACAGAGCCCGACACGGGGCTTGAACTCACCCACTGCAAGATCATGACCTGAGCTGAAGTCGGACTCCTAACCGACTGAGCCACCCAGGTGCTCCTAAATAAATAAACTTTTAAAAAATGGTGAGGAAGATTCCCATACCAATTTTGTTCACATGATAGCTTCAGCGAGTAGATGGGAATTATTAGCTGTTTATTCATTTGTTTTTATTTTTGTTTCTTAAATAAATGAAAAATAGCGTTTGAGATGATACCCTGATTTTGATATTTTTAACTGTATGTCTCTCCCATCAGATTAGCAGGTTCTGGAGGGCAGAGGTCCCCACACATTCAGTTTTCTACCTTCAGGTGTAACATGGATGGAGGCCCATGGATAACGAGAAATCCTGTTTGTGTTGAGCTAAACTGTTGAGAAATCCCTGAGCAAAAAGTTGGTAAGTTGCATGAGGGGAGAAGGGTTGCTTGGTAATTACCACAACCAACAAGTTTAGCTTCCTTTTCTACTTCAGAGTCTTTGATACCCAGTGTTTAAGGAGAAAATCAAAACAATCTTGATACTTTATATTTTGTGTGTGAGTATCCTGGGGCAAGCTAATCCAACTTTTTGTGCTATGAGGTCTTCATTTTGTAAAACGTGATGATTTGGGTCATGTGTGCCAATCAGTCCTGTCCTTTATCTGGGACGTTATGGAGATCGATGAGGTTAAGACATGAATGTACTTGGATTCCTTAGGAGGAAGTACATGCAAATGACACAGGTTGCAGATAAGGTACTGTGATGACATAAATCAAGTGTGGTTATTCAACTGAAATCAGAGTTCAGGAACTTCCAACTGTGCATTTCCTTGAATCTTGCCACTACAAAAACATTTTGCAGTACATATGCTTTGGCAGAAATGTGTCTGTGGTCTGGATCGTGGGCACTTGATGGTTTGATCAGTAATCAACTAGAGTGAAGATGATGTGAGTAACTTATTACAGGGCAATGAAGCATGCTTAGAATTTATTGCCTTATGTCCTAGCAACAGTGAAAAATAGGCTAGCTCATTCTGTACCACCTTGAAATCGTTTCAGAGGTAATAGATTGATTAGTCAGCTTCACTTAGCAAGCAAGCAGTGTTGATCATTCGTCATTTGGAGGTGGACTTTTCCTTCTCTTTTTCTCATTGTCCTAAGAATGTGGGTGATTTAAGGAGAGACGAGCTTCTGGATTCATTTTCACCCCCACAGACTCTGTACTTTGTCCACAACTGGGATCCAAAGCAATCAGATTTCATTTGCCACAGATGGTGCTTTGGCCATGTTAGCAAAAAGCTGGCTCTACTATCTGTGTGCTAAATCAATATTCCAATCTTGTGTTCTGGCAAAGTTGACTTGACTTGCAGCAGAAATTCAGCAAAAAAATAAAAAATAAAAAATAAAAAAATAACGCAAAGGGAAAAATAGAATTGAAGAGTTGGACATGGACTAGATTCACTGAAAACGACCTCGAGACTTACTTTCTTTCTTTCTTTCTTTCTTTCTTTCTTTCTTTCTTTCTTTCTTTCTTTCTTTCTTTCTTTCAAGAGAGCAAACACTTGGGCAGGGAAGAGGAGCAAAGGGAGAGAGAGAGGGAGAGAGAATCTTAAAGCAGGTTCCACACTCAGTGCAGAGCCTGATGTGGGTATTGATCTTATGACTGTGAGATCATGACCTAAGCTGAAATCAAGAGTTAAATGTTTAACCAACTAAGCCACCCAGGTACCCCAAGACTTTTATTTCCCTTTGAATGTTGATCAAGAATGCAACATGAAAGGAATATAGACGGTCTTGTTAGATCTCTTTATAAGAGTACATCTCTGTAAAAAGACTAAGTTGTTAATGGGTCCTCTTGAAAAATCCCTTGGCTCTAGATGAACACCATGATATCCTTGTTTAGAGTACTTAAAGTGAGAATTGTCTGGCCTATTCCTGGAATCCCAAAGCTGGGCCAGTGATAATCAGACAACCATTCTGTATATTTGTGAGTATACTGGAAGTCCCAAAAGACAAAATATGACCCAAACTATCCTCAATAATAATTTATTGACTGATGTATCAGAAAACTTCAGATTAATCTTCAGGCATGGATACATCCAGGTGCTCAATCTTTGTCATTAGAGATCAACTGATAGCTCTTCTCTTTACTTTCTTCTATTTTAGCTTTAGTCAGGCTTTTTAGGCATTGCAGCAAAATGGCCTCCAGCAGTTCTAGGTATACATCCTATTAGAATAGCAGCCTCAACATAGTGAGTTTTTAAAAATAATGATTGCTGGGCGCCTGGGTGGCGCAGTCGGTTAAGCGTCCGACTTCAGCCAGGTCACGATCTCGCGGTCCGGGAGTTCGAGCCCCGCGTCAGGCTCTGGGCTGATGGCTCGGAGCCTGGAGCCTGTTTCCGATTCTGTGTCTCCCTCTCTCTCTGCCCCTCCCCCGTTCATGCTCTGTCTCTCTCTGTCCCAAAAATAAACGTTGAAAAAAAAATTAAAAAAAAAATGATTGCATTAAAATCTTCAGATTGTGCCTTATTGGTTTAGCTTGTGTACATTCCTGAGTCATCTGATTACTGCCGGAGCAGTGAGTAGATTCAATCTTCCATAAACTGTATGGACTAAATTGAGGAGGATTTCTTTCCATAGGACAAAAGATGGGCTATTACTAAAGAACAGAGAATAGGTTATGGGAAGTAAAAATCAACCAACCAACAAACAAAAATGTCTGTCTGTTGGGAATGGAGATAGGAAAACCACTGATGTCAAAAATCATTCACATTCCCGCTGTTTTCTTCTGTGGAGTCTCCACTCCAATAATCAAACCATGGCCACTGTATCAAGCCTCGGGAAAGAGTATTATTAAGCCACTTTCCCTTCCCTTCTCCTATTCAGTGCCTTCCTTCAGAAGAGGTACCTAAAACTCCCCTCAGTATGCACCTTACATTGAAAAGTATTACAGGTTCCCTGCATTTTATTCTTGATGACAAAATTGAAAGGTACCAGGGACCTCAGTATTCTAAAGGAAAAAAAGAAGTTCCAGGGTTCACATAAAGCATTTTGAAACTAGAAAGGATTGTTTAAAGAGAGCCTGAATATAAGAGTGCTTACATTTTTAAACACCAAATTGGAACAAGGAGAAATGCCTGTATTAAACTTTAATGTTAGGGTAATGGGCTCTGTGAGGAGGTGTAAGGGCTGTAACAGCTTGTCGAGTAATGGGAGTGCATTCAGACTTTCAATCCTTCCTAAATGCCATAGGAACCATTTGACATTAGTCACGTCTAAACTAAAGACCAAGATCATTTAAGTTCAGGAGGAAAACTGTAGCTAGAAGTCATGCCTCCCCCTCCCCCACCTTGACTCTATATCATACTCGTGAACCTCAGGAACCAAAGGGTTTATCCTGAGGCCGAAAGATTTGCGTCCGTGTCACAGAGCTGGAATTCTAAATCTTTCTCTCGGAAGATGAATACAAAAGTAGGAGAGGTTTGAGAGAGATGAAAAGACCAACTGAGTATCAAAGAAGAAGGTGACCCTATAATTTAATACCATGGCTCATCTTCTAATTAAATAGGGATCCAGATATGTGCCTGTTGTCAATGAGGACGTTTCAAAGAGAGGTGCTTCTCCTCCAAAGCAGGCGAGATTTTAAAATCTATACTCTCCGTATTCTATGTTCTGCAGTTCATTTGGGGTCTTAAAGGGGGACCTATATAAAAATGACCCCTCAGTGTTCCCATAGCACTTTCTCCACACTCCTATCATGGAAACTCACTCAGTCCCTCACTCACCCGCTCACCTGCTTGTTAAAGAAATATTTGTTGAGTATTAGCTACCTTCTGGGCACTGTGGACTCTTCAAGGAACAAAACAGACAAAGCCAGCGCTGTCCTGGAGCTGACAGCCCGAGACTCAAACAAAGATCAAGTAAGCAAGCAAATACACAAAAGAATTATGAAACCACTTATCCGGTCTCTTCCATGTTATTTTAAAAAGGAGACGTGGGGGGGAGGTTCTGTTCTAGATTTAAAGTGACATAATAAAATGCAATTTGTGGACCTTGGTTTGATCCAGGCTTTAACATATCAGTTGAAAAGATGACTTTGAAACAGCTGAAGAAATTTGAATGTGGCCTGGGTATTAGTTTTTTGAGATTCATACTGAAGTATCTAGGGTAAAATGTCCAAATAGTTGCAAATATGCTTAAAAGTATAAAAGTAATAATGAAATAATCAAAAAGTAAATAAAGAAAATATGGCAAAATATTAAATCATGTTGATAGGTACATGGGACTCCATTGTAACATTCTCGTTACTTTTCTGTTTGCTTGAGCCTTTTCATCATAAACATACAAGTTCTGTTTATTATGTCATGTAAGTCAGAAACAGAGACTGAGATAAAGTAATAGTGTTGGCCATCTTGACATTGAGTGATCAAGAGATGTCTCCAGAAGGTGACTTTTAATATGAAATCTGAAGGAGGAGAATGAGTTGGGCCCATTTGGAGAAGGGAAGTGTTTTTTCACAAAGGATACAGCCTGTTCAGAGACCCATAGTGACATGATCTAGTATGGTGACCATCCTAAAAAATCTAACAGAACTGTTAAAATTAGCAAACAAGTTCAGTAAGGTTGCAGTGGACAGGATCAATACTCAAAAACCAATCATATTTTTATACATTAGCCATAAAAAAAATCCAAAGAGGAAATTAAGAAAAAATTCTACTTAGAACAGCAATAAAAAGAATAAAATATTTAGGAACTAATTTGACAAAATAAGGGTAAAACTTGTATTCTGAAAGCTATAGGATATTGTTGAAAGAAATTACAGAAGACCTAAATAAATGGAAATATATCTCTTATTCATGAATTGAAAGAATATCGTTAACATGACCATATTCCCCAAATTAATCTACAGATTCAGTGCATTCACAATAAAAATCTCATCTAGCGTCTGCAAAAATTGAAAAACTTATCCTAAAATTCATATGGAAATTCAAGGGATGCGGAACAACCAAAACAATCTTGAAAACAAAAAATAAAGTTGGAAGACTCGCACTTCCTGATTTTAAAACTTACTATATACAGCTATTGCGTCTAGGATAGCATAGTACTGTCGTAGGGATAGTCACATAGGTCGTTGGGATAGAACTGAGAGTCCAGAAGTAAATCCTCACATTTATAGTCAACTGATTTTTGACTAGGGTGCCGAGACATTAAATGGAGAATAACCATCTTTTCAATATATGGTGGCCAGGACAACTGGATATCCACATGCCAAGAATGAAGTTGGACCCCTAAGCACATGAAAAGATGCTGAATATTAACAGCCATCTGAGAAATGCAAATCAAAATCACAACAAGACACCACTCCACCATACCCACTAAAATGGCAAGAATGAAAAGTACAGAGAATACTGGGTATTGGCAAAGATGTGGAGACACTGGAACCCTAACACACTGCTGGCGGAAATGTGAAATGGTGCAGTTACTTTGGGGAAGTCTGGCGGAAGTTCCTCAAAAGGTCAAACGTAGGATGACATATAAGCCAGCAATTCTGGCTGAAAATGAAATAAAGGGAGATGTCTATATGAAAACTAGTACACAGATGTTCTAGCAGCAATCATTGTAACAGCTGAAAAGTGGAAACGTGTCAAATGTTCATCTACTGATGAGTGGGTAACATATGGTCTGTGCATACAATGGAATACTATTCAGCTGTAAAAAGGAATAAAGTACTAATATATGCTACAAGGTGGATGAACCTTAGGAATATCATACTAAGTGAGACAAGCCAGTCCTAAAAGGCCACACATTGTATGATTCCATTTATATGAAATATCTGAAATAGGTAAACTTACAGTGGCAGCCATGAGATGAGTAGTTTTCTAAGGTCTAGGGAGGTTGAGGGGAAATGGAGAGTGACTGCTAATGGGTGTCAGTCATTTTGGTTTGTTTTCAGTGATGAAAATGTTCAATGGTAAAAACCATTTAGTTGCATACTTTAAGTGGCTATGTAGAGTCCAGTCCCTTCCTTTCTGCTTGCTCTCTGTAACTCAGTCTCTTCAACAGTAAAATAGGTTAATAATTGTAACTAACCCAGAGTTGTCGGGAAGATTAAATATAATAAGAAACTGTGAGAAAACAGTAAGAATTCAATGGCCATTAGTCGCTACTCCTAATAGCATTCTTGGCAAGGTTCCTGTTACTGTCCATTTAATTTTATGAAATTAGATCCTGAAGATCTGCCATATGTAAGACATTATCCCATGTACCATAGGAGGTGGAAACATGAAAGACGGGCTCTACGTTCATGAACGTAGGTGGGGTGACAAGGAATTCACATGGTGGGGAATCAGAACCCTAACTTAAATAAGGCCCCCTGCACTAAGTTTGAAGAAGGAAATGGGCCGAGATAGTCAGGGCCAGCTCCCTTGTAGGAGGTGAGTCTTGGGTGTGGACCTTTGATGATGAAGTTGGAGTTTTGGTACAGAATAAATAGGATTTCATATTAAGTTTAGGGGAATGAGAATTTCAAAGAAATGGATTAACTTACATATTGAACTTTTCTTTTTTTTTTTAACATTTATTTATTTTTTGAGAGAGAGAGAGAGAGAACGTGGATAAGGGGCAGAGAGAGAGGGAGACAGAGGACCTGAAGCAGGCTCTGTGCTGCCAGCACAGAGTTCGACTCGGGGTTCAAACTCAAGGACCATGAGATTACGACCTGAGCCAAAGTCAGATGCTTAGTCGACTGAGCTACCCAGGTACGCCCATATTGCACTTTTCTTAACTTCAACTCTGGTTTTAAATACAAACATAGTAGGACACCTTGGTAGTAGGTACTCAACAGAGTGTGGAATAAATGGCTGCATGAAGGAAGATAATAGCCTTGGACCATGATAGCTTTTCTTCTTCAGGGCTCTGTACTTTATTCAGCAACAACACTTTGCTAAATAAATCATTAAATTCAAGTATGTTAAAAAGCTGAATAAATAGTAAGATCAGTATTACATTATTGAATGCCAATGTTAGAAAAAATTGAGTAAAGAAGTTTATGTTTTCAAGATGGATTACATGAATATCAAACCAAAATATGGATATCACATCTAAATACAGGTCCTGATTTCATAATACAGCTTTGTGTATTGACTTTACTCACTCATTTATTCTAAATCATTCCTGAAACAAAACCGGGCATAAGTCATTAAAAATATTTCATGCAGGAAAGTTTTGGGTAACTATGTGCTAAATACTCTGTTAAGATCTGGAGATTTTTAAAAAGATGAGACATAATCTCTCCCTCAAATTTTTCATCATTTTAACACACTTTAATTTATGCAGTGGTTAATAGCTCTGTCAGTAACTCTGCAACCTTGGGCAAGTTGGTTAACATCTCTGTGCCTGTTCCTACATGTGTGTGTGTGTATATACTAGCTTATTATGAAACCTTTTTCTAACACACATAAAAGTACGAAGAACAGTAAAATGGACCCCCAACCGTCTATCAACCAGATTCAGCAATTTTCAGTCCATGGCCAGACGTATTTTTCATCTAAATGTCTTTCTTTCCCCCCTTACCCCTTAGCTATTGGATTATCTTGAAACCAATCCTGCATATCATATTCTTTTCCTCTATCAGTGTTCCCTACGTACCTCTACTGTTTTTTAAGTTTATTTAATTTATTTTGAGAGAGAACCCCCCCAACCCCATTGCAGGGCTTGAACTCACCAACCATGAGATCATGACCTGAGCCGAAATCAAGAGTCAGACGTTTAACCAACTGAGCCACCCAGGTGCCCCCCCCCCCGCCTAAATTTTAATGTAACCGTAACACCATCATCACACACACAAAATAGCCATCGCTCGTTAATTTTATAAGCTGTCCTTCAGTGTTCAAGTTTTCCTGATTGTATCATACACATTTTCCCTTTAGATTATTTTTCCTTTTTTCAAATCAGGATCCAAGCAAAGCCCACACATTGCTTTTGACTGATATGTCTTTTGGTGTACAATTCACCTTCCTCTTCCTCCCTTCACTTGCGACTTATTTGTTGAGGAAACCAGATTGTTCTCCGTAAAGTTGCCATGTAGATTTTGTTGATTGCACCCCTGTGGTATCATTTAAGAAGTCATTCTGTCATTTGGTATTTTTGTAAGTCAGGTCAAGTTCCTTCCCTGCCACCCCAGGAACAGGTCATAGGTGAAAGTGGTGCTATGTGCTTCCTCTTGCGTCCGGTCAGGTGTGCAATGTCCAGTGTTGTTTGCGTGTTGTCACAACTGACTGGTGGGGTTAAGGGCTGTTAGCCCAACCCACCCATTATAGAGTTCCTTACTGGCTTTTCACTTAACGGCTTCAGCAATCTTTGATTTATTATTCCAGTGGGCGTCGGAAGTGGTAAATTGTCTCGTCTTTTTTTTTTTTTTTAAGTTTATTTATTTTGGGAGAAACAGAGACAGTGCAAGTAGGGGGGAGCAGAGAGACAGGAGAGAGGGAGAATCCCAAGCAGGCTCCTCACTGCCAGTGCAGAACCCGATGCGGGACTTGAACCCATGAAGCCGGGAAATCACGACCTAAGCCAAAACCAAGAGTTGACGCTTAACCAACGGAGCTACCCAGGCGTCCTGGTATATTGTCTTGTCTTACCAGTCCTTTTGTATGTATCACCTGGCACCTTTGGTGCTGATCTTCCCCTGATCTAACGTATGATTACCATGAGGTGCAGTTCACACAGATCTGGCAGGAACGATGCTTGATTTTTCCCCCCCATATTTACTAGAGTTACCCAAGGGTTCCAGTAAGGATTTCTTTTGTTTGGTTAGTTTTGATAATATCATTTAGTAGTATTATGCATGAATTTGTAACACATTTGTTTTTCCATCCAGACCAATCTTCCTTCCTTCCTTCCTCCCTCCCTCCCTCCCTCCCTCCCTCCCTCCCTTCCTTTCTTCCTTCCTTCCTTCCTCCCTCCCTCCCTCCCTCCCTCCCTCTCTCTCTCTCTTTCTCTTTCTTCCTTCCTTCCTTCCTTCCTTCCTTCCTTCCTTCCTTCCTTTCATTCTTTCTTTCTTCCTCCTTTTCATTACTTGAGACTTAATTCTTTTTATCTTTGGCCAAGGGCGTGTCCTCAATTTGCTCCTGAGACCTCTTGATTCAATTTGTGAGATGCTCCTAACACCCGGTGTCCTTTGCCTGCCTCAGACCTGGAATCTGCCATTTCTCCAAAGGGCCATGGTTCTTGTGAAAAGAATATTGTTTCTAAAGAGCACAGTCTAGGTGCCGGGTTGCTTAGACCAGGCTGGTTTGCCTCTTGGCCTTTCTAGTGTTCTGAAGTAAGACATATACCTGGTTCTCAAGGACAAACTGTGAGTTAATACTGCTATTATTCATTAAAATCTATGGTTAGAAGATTTTTACTTCATTTCTTTGATTTTTTAAAATTTGAATCTCTTTACTTTGGTGCTGAAAAATCTTGGTTAATAATGATATTAACATAATTCCCTATTTGCTTTTTAATCATATTTATAAATGTGTGCCTGTATCAGAATAATAATACTGCTATTAGCATTTGCACATATGTGATTAATCATGCATAGATTTATGTGTGTGTGTCTGTGTGTGTGAGAACAATAATACCACTCTTATGAGTAAAATAGCTTTGTCCTTTTGACATATCCCACTAAGGATATGCAGGCAGATTACTAGGCTTTAAAATAATTTCTATCTGTTTGGGTAAACCACCAATCAACATCGATTAGGTTGCTTTGTTTTATTTTGCTTTCATTTTAGGGTTTGCTTTGTTTTTGTTTTTGTTTTATTAATGAAATTGTTTTATTTTTGTTTTATACCCATGTAAAGTTTAAGTCAATAAATCAAGAAATATCCCTGCCCCTATTTTCTCCTTTGCCCTATGGCAAGATTTCTTGTTTATCCTTCATTTTTTGTTTAGAATATAAGCAGATATGTCTATACATTTGTATCAAGGTCATTTCTTAGATAAGATGTAGATGTTATATGTACTGTTCTATATCTTGCTTTCTTCACTTAATATTTTCTGGAAACCACTCCACAGCAGCATATTAATGTTAAGACATTCCTTATTTTTTTTTAACGGTTGCTTGGTACACCATTGTATGGATGTTCTATTGCTTGTGAAATCACTTCTCTGCAGATGGGCACTTGCAGTGTTTCTGATCCTCTGTTATTTCAAACAGGGCTGCTTAACGGCCTCGTGATTTGTGGGTCTTGGGGTTTTGTTTTGTTTGTTTGTTTTCTTTGTTTTATTTTGTTTTGGTTTTTGCTGGCACATCTGTAGGACTAGTTCCTGGAAAGGGGAGTGCTGGATCCAAGAGTAGACGTTTTCGCGAT
The DNA here is from genome assembly GCF_007474595.2 of Lynx canadensis. Taxonomy (NCBI): domain Eukaryota; kingdom Metazoa; phylum Chordata; class Mammalia; order Carnivora; family Felidae; genus Lynx; species Lynx canadensis. Next base: position 7,836,181 of record NC_044305.1, on the reverse strand, counting down.
GGTTCTCTACATTGCCGAATTCCACATGTGATTTTGTTTTCCTACCGGCAATTGTATCAACATGCTTCTTTCCCCACAGCGACACCAACAGATTATTGCTGTCAGCCTAATAGGTGAAAGATAGTGACTCCTTCACTGCAAAGTATCGAATTGTCAGAGCTGACTCAGGTAACTCATAGATCTGACCTCACATCACACTTTACTGATAGTTCAAAAAATGAGGTAGGTAGAGGCAAAGACATAGCACGCTTCTCGGGAGGGACCCCAGACCATCAGCTGCATCTTACAGAACTCTCACTCACACTGGCATGTGTTTCAGTAACAATGCGTGCAGCACAAGTCAGTTGAGGAAACTGAGTGTGTGAGCCTTTTTTAGTTTGAACTCCTGGTCATGTGGAAACCAACTTCTATTCTATGAGACCAGCTTCCATTTTCCAGCTATCCCTGCTGCATATATTAATAAATTCTAGGGCTTTGTTTATGACAGGCGATCTAGACAAACCAAATAGATCCTAGTAAAAATGCCGGAATGTTGCAAAGGGAGTCTGTTTGAAGTTAATCTCAAGAAGAGTGGGAGGGATTCACAGGTCCATGGTGGTTGCCTTCCTTCCCATGATGCTGAGGATTTTACCTACTTTCTTCTTGTGAGCCAACATTGAACACCTTTTCTTATGTTGAAGGTCTATTTGCATTTTCTCCTCGGAACCATCTGTTCATATTCATTGCTTGTTTTTCTAACAGAAGTTTTGAACTTTTCTCTCTTTTTTAGAAGCTCTTTATGTCTTAGGGGTATTAATCCTTTCGTGTAAGTTGCAAATGACTTTTCCCTGTCTTGTAATTTACATTTTTACTCTGCTTATGGTGCCAACGTTTATTTTTAAGTAGTTAAATTCATCAATCCTTTCCTTTATTGCATCTGGATTTTGAATTATAATTAGGAAAGCTTTCAACATAAGTTACAGAGGGATTCGTCAATTTTTAAAAATATTTGTATTATTTCATTTTTTTCTTTGCCTCTAATAAATCTTTACTTATTTGGAGATTATTGTGTACAGTATGAGGATCATACTCAATTTTATCTTTTCCCATATAGCAATCCAGTTATTCAAACATCACTTACTAAAATGTCCATTTTTGGGGCACCTGGGTGGCTCAGTCGGTTAAGCGTCCGACTTCAGCTCAGGTCACGATCTCGCGGTCCGTGAGTTTGAGCCCCGCGTCGGGCTCTGGGCTGATGGCTCAGAGCCTGGAGCCTGCTTCCGATTCTGTGTCTCCCTCTCTCTCTGCCCCTCCCCCATTCATGCTGTCTCTGCCTCAAAAATAAATAAACGTTAAAAAAAATTTTTTTTAAATAAAATAAAATGTCCATTTTTGCCCAATTGGGCTGCAATTCTGAATGTATCGCATACTAAATTTGCACGTACAATTGTGTCTCTCTCTAGGCTTCTTCTCCGTTCCATTATTCTCCGGGTCCATCCATGCATCAATGTGAAACCATTTTAATTTTAGAGGCTTTATGTATGTGTCAGTATCTGCTCGAGCTAGCTGTTTTCCACTCCACCTTTAGTCGTTTTTAGGATTTTCTTGATTTTTTTTTGCCTTTTTGTTCTGACAAATAAACTTTATAATAAACGTGTCCAGCTATCCCTATCCTTTTGCATTGTTATTGGGATGTCAAGTATATGAGTTAAGTTATAAAGAGTTGACATTTTTATGGTGCCATATCTCCATATGATGCTACATCTTTCCTTTTGCCCATGTTAATTTTGGGGTCCCTCAGAGTATTTATAGTTTTCTTTATAATTCTTGAACTGTTCCTGTCAGGTGTACATCTAAGTATTTTATTCATGTGTGCACTTTTATTTCCCTTCTTTTCCACTGTATCCCTTCCACTCGATCCTCTTATATATGTAAAGACTATTGGTTTTAGCATGTTGATTTTATACCTCCTACTTTATTAGATTATCTTATTGTTTGTATAATTTCCCACTAATGTGTTCAGGTTTCCCGGATGTATAAATGTGTCATATGAAAATAGGAATGCTTTACTTCTTTTTTTTTTTCTAATTCTTACATCTCTGATTACATTTTCTTATTATGCCACAGTTCTTAGACTGTAAGATGAAGCAGGAAATTTATCTATCTCATAATTGTGTTGTATGCATTAAATGATAGGAAATGTGCAAAATGCTTAGAGCAGTGCCTGCAATGTAATAAAGCCACAATCAATATTATTGCTGTTGCACAATTAGTTTTTTTATTGTGTGTGTGTGTGTGTGTATTAACTTATGTGTTTGGCAAAACATTTTAGATTAAGCAATTCTGAATATCAGGCATTTGCACATCTACAATTTGGAGTTATGTGGGTTAAAAATCACTTTCTGAGGAGATTGGTGTTCGTAAAACTTTGATCACATGTCACGTTCACAATTTTTGCCATATCGAGTATCATACGATCCCTCTTCATATTTATGTGGTTATTTTTCTTTAAATGGAAAAATATCTTTTTTCTTTAAATATGTATATAAATATATGGAATACATAAGTAAATATGTATTGTGTATAATGTCTTTTTAATGTCTCTATGTATATTATATATTTATAGTATATACAATTTTTATGTATTCTATATGATTTATATAACATATTATATGATAATATGATATAATTTTATATGCATTTATTTATACATATTATATATATATTTGTGTGTATGTATAAAATATGTCACTGCCTTAAGTGGAGAAACAGTCTTTTTCTGATACATGTTCAAATAAAGGCATTGTCACTTAAAAAAAGTGTTTAACACCTCAGTTGATTTCATACCCAACAATTGGGGAAACAATGAGTTTATATTTTAGGCAGGAGTCTTTTTACTATCTCAGACAGTTGACAGGCTTATTTTTAAAGACCTCTTGAATAGTTTTTATAATCAGTCTCAATTACAACGTGAAGACAGACTCCGTGAAGGCGTGATCTTTGGCCTTATCCCCTGCTCCATAAGTATTTGTGGAATTAACTAATTAAGTAATTCAATGCTCTCTTCCTTCATGCCACGCTCTGGGGGTTAAATGGGAACTGTCACATCACGTTTTGCTCCTCTGGCTTATGGTTAGTGTGCATGCCATGTGAGAAATGGCAGAATTGAAGTCTCCGTGTCACTTCTAGAAAATTCACTTAAATAATTGCATTGGCTGGTCATAGCTACCTCCGTTTTTAAGGGCTCATTCCTCATGATATTTGGTTTTGATACGAGACCATGTCCTGATTCACATTTTTCCCTTGCTTCTGGAAGTTTCCCTGCAGATTATTTTTGAGTCATGAGGTTTAAAATTTTTGCAGAGGGTAGTGCTGATGCCATCACAATATAATTAGAAATTTAGAAATGTGGGGTAAAATCCAGCTAGGGTATATTTGGCTTTAGTTAGATCTGCAACTTACATAACCAGCAATAACTCAGTCCCAAATGCTAAATGTTGCCTATAATTAGAAAGGCCCACTTTTATAATTGATGGTTAAAATTATTATAACTGGTACTTAATGGGCTTACTTTAGGTATCCTTATAATCAAGAATGAGGAGGCAGCCTGTTTATGCCTTTCAAAGTGAGAGTCTCAAAAATTGTTCCTTTAAGAAAATAAGGTCACTTTGTGAAGCATGATTCTCTCATGTTCTACTTTGTTAAATGACATAGTTTGTAAGTTTTCAAATTGCCATCTGCATTCTATAATTAGAGCAGCATATTTTTCTTCCAAACATTTGACAAATTAAGGATCCCAAGGTCTCAAACATAACTTTTCACAGCATGTGCCTGATGCTGGAAGCTTCTGTATATATCAATTTAAGAGGAGGATAGGCCATTAGTAGGAAAAACAAGATTAAAAAAAAACTAGGCTTGGGGTAAAAATATGTGAGTTAAAATCATGGCTCAGCCATTCACTAGCTTGGGGAATTCTCTGACCTCCTCGGGGCCTCTGTTTCCCATTAGAAAATTGGGGACAATAGGAAAGGTAAGAAACGGGTCTGAAAGGGAGGAGGGTCCATCTCAACAAATATTTTTCTGTGTTTGTCGCATGTCAGGTCCTTCCTAAGTGTGGGTGAGACAGAGAAAGTTAGGATGAAGCCCAGCCTTCAGGGAGTTTGTAGTCTATTCTGAAAGACAGGAAAATAGGGATAATTACATGATAGTATAGACAGGGGAGGGAAAGAGTGTGGAAAGAAGCATGGGGGAGTGACCAAAGAGAACTAGAAAATTATTTCTTCATTCATTTAGTCAACATATATTGATCGACTACTTCTTATGTGCCAGAGACCGAAGACACTGGAGATTCACCATTGTGTGGAACAATGTGTGCCATCTCAACGCCCTTTCACTCATGAAAGGGGTATGGCGCCATGAGGAAGAGAGAAGTAGGCATAGGAAACAGCGAGTCAGACTGGGGTATAGAAGACCCATCACTGTTTTAGATGTGTTGGCTGGAGAAGGCCTCTGTAATAAGAAGATCCTTGAGCCAAGACCTACAGGAGGTAAGAGAGGGAACCAGGGCCAGGCAGACAGAAATGTGACTTACAAGCTCTGAGGTGAGATGCGCTTGGGGAGAGGCAGGAAATGAGAATGGAACAAAATAGTTTAGGACCTTACAGGCCATGGTAAGGATTTCAGATTTGACTCTCCGTGTTTTGGGGACCTTGAGGTGGTTTAAGACAAACAGTGACGTGGTCTGACTTCCATATTTCACCAAGATTGTGTGAGGCAAGGGGGTGAACAGGGGGAGAAGGTGAGCACCTGAGCGGACAGCAGATGCCATGACTCCCAAAGCAGAGGATATTTTCCACCAGGATGTAATGCGGTGGCAAAGGAGAGGCGGTAAGAAGCCAGGAGAAAGCTAAGCCATCGCCTGCCCCGTGGAGACGGGTGCGGAAGAAAGTCTAACTCCTCTTCATTAGCCTAGAGAAAAACAGCGCTCTCAGAGGAGCGTAAGAGTTTAGTGGACACCATGAGATAGAGAGCGTCCATGACTAGGAGGCGGGTTGAGGAGTCTGGTAACCATGTAACTGGTTTGCCAAGGAGCACAAGGTTTGGAAGGGAGGGAAGTAGGAGGAGGTAGAGAAGCAGAGAACAGTATGTGGATGAAAGACATTTGCAGGAGGATAGCTGGCCAGAGGAACTTCCATTGTTCAGTTCTGACAATATATAGCCGAGGCAGAACGGCTGACGGATACAAGTGGGAGTCCAGCTCCTATGTGGCCACATCACTTTTTCATGTGGCTCCAAGGAGGGAAGTTGGCAAAGGCAACCTCTTGGTGTGTGCTTATTAAAAGCTACTTAACTATAATTTTTCCTACTGTATAAGCCCTTGAATGTGACAGTCCTACTTCTAAAGATTTGTTATCTCAAATAGTTAAGAATATGTGCAAATACTTAACTGAAATATATATAAAGAGCATTCTTAATAATAAATTAATTTTTAGGGGCTTCTGGGTGGCTCAGTCAGTTAAGGGTCCAGGTCATGATGTCATGGTTCATGGGTTTGAGCCCCGCGTAGGGCTGTGTGCTGACAGCTCAGAGCCTGGAGTCTGCGTGGGATTCTGTGTCTCCCTCTCTCTCTGTGCCCCTCCCCCACTCGTGCTCTGTCTTTCTCAAAAATAAATAAACATAAAATTTTTTTAATAATAAATTAAGCTTCAGAGTCGAGGTATCCAATAGTATAAACACACTGGTAGATATTGTATGTCTTCCCAGTAGAATATTATATGTACGTTTACAAGCACATTGCACAAAGATATTTAATAATGTGGGAACTATTCATGATACATTATTAAGTGAGCAAACCAAGTTAAAAACAACAGTTCCATATCATCCCACTTACTCCTGAGGGTCTCCAGTGTCTGAAATTTTCTCATCTCAACACTGTGGTTCAGGATAAATGAAAAATGATTGTAATGTAAAATTGTTGATTAATAAGCTACCTCAAAAAGTAGTCCTTGCTGAACTATGCCTTCCTGGTCAACACCATTGTTCATTGCAGTAGTGTCCTGGTTGATGGAAAGTTGACATGTGGGTGTATAAACATCTGAAAGTGATCGAGAAGGGACCAAATCCTCTTATCATTTATTGCAAGCAATGCAAGAGGGTTCTGCTCTTCACCAATTTCAGTCCCGAGAACGAGATTCTCCCTCCATTCGGCTTTTCATGATGTGGGTGGACACACTAACACGGGTTTCTCTTGGACCTAACTCTTCTGGAGGCTTCCCATTGTTCTAGTGTCACAGACACACAAGGAAGTAGGGATGGGTCTTTAGGTGAGGGCAGAACAAGATGCATATAAAGCCAGTGGTAACAGACCTGCATTGCGATGAAGGCTCACCTCTTCTGGGTCCTGCTGGACCTCCCTCTTCTTATCCCCAGGGAAATGGTATAACGTGAGAATTCAGAGCCAGACTCCGGGTCCGACTTCAAATTCTTACAGATGAAATGCGTTTGGGCTGTTAGTTATTCTCTTCAGTCACCTATAAAATAGGGTTAGGGGCATCTGGGTGGCTTAGTCTGTTAAGTGTCTGAGTTGGGCTCAGGTCATGATCTCGTGGTTCGTGAGCCCCACATCGGGCTCTGTGCTGACAGCTCAGAGCCTGGAGCCTGCTTGGGATCCTGTGTCTCCCTCTGTGTCTCTGCCCCTCCCTCGCTCGTGTGTGCTCTGTCTCCCTCTCTCTCAAATAAATACACGTCAAAAACATAAAAAATAAATAAGGTGCGGTTAAAAATAGTTGTTTTATAGGCTGGATGTGAATCTTCAACGAGATGGCGTGTGTCAGGTGCTTAGAACAGGGCTAGGCACATATTAAGCTCCAATTTTATCTCAGCCACCATCTCCATCACACCTCCACAAAGACTGTCATTGTCCTCATCACCATCATCGCCGTGCCCCCCCCCCCATCATCAGTGCAGTATCCTGTCAGTAATGGAATTGATAATGCCAGCTTTCAAAATGGACTCTTACAAATTATCGCGTAGTTTGGTAGACTTTTTTTAAATTATAATTAAGCTTATCAGGTGTATCACAATCTCTGATGATCTAGCATCTGTTATATCATAATACCTTTATTGTTCAACATTTAGCATTTCAACAACCATCACTACTCTCCAGTTAAAATGATAATATTTTTATTTGACCTGCTGCAATTTCCTTTTCATCTTTTTAGATAAAACCCCTGAATTTGGGTGTTTAGTTTTTCAGAGAATTTGAGAATAGATCCATCAGGATGTATGGATTGAAAGTCACAAACTAGTCCATATCAAAAACTGTATCTTTCATTTCTGAATCTCTATGATTTGTATGTCTGTCCTCCAAAATCAAGGGAAATTGATGCTCATAAAACATTATTTAGGGCAGAAGTTGCCCACCCAGTGAGTATTTAACCTTTTTTTCATACTAAAAGAGGCTACAATTTGATGATGAAAGCAAAATGTTCACCTAGAAGTCTACCTTTTCTGTCATCCTGTGAATATAGGGCTCACCATATGATGAATTCAGGCAAGTGAGATGTCAGTGGAAGTTTCTTGGTGGAATTCCCTGGAAGTCTTTTACTTTTTTACTCAGGGGCACCTGGGTGGCTCAGTTGGTTGAGTCCGATTCTTGATTTTGGCTCGGGTCATGATCCCAGGGTCATCGGATCAAGTGCCACGTCGGGCTCTGCACTGAGCAGAAGATTCTCTTTCTCTCCTTCTGCCCCTCTCCCCCTCTGGTGCGCGCGCTCTCTCTCTCTCTCTCTCTCTCTCTCTCTCTGAAATGAAAAATAAACGAACAAAAATTCAACTCACATGTTCCTATTTGCCCTTTCTTATTTTTCTTGGCCAGAATCTGGTCTTAATGGCTGGAACAGCAACAGCCATATGGCTATCGTGAGGCAAACTTAAGAGTGAAGCCACACACTAAAAATATAGGGAAACTGAGACAATCAGAGTCACCATATCAGTCCTAGACTGTGATAGGTTATACTAACATATTTCCTTTTCATAATAAAAATCTTTTCCTTATTCTTATAACCAACAAATTAATAAATTTGTTCTAAACACATACTACCTGCCAAGAAGTGCGATAAACAGAGATGCAGTCTTTCAGATTGCTTATGAACTGGCAAGATATTTACAATCCAGTGTGCAGTTTCATTACATTAATATATATCAGCAGGCAAAGCCTGAATAGTGCAGTGAAGGTGTAAAGGACCTAGGCAGACTTCCCCTAGGATAGCATGGCTATGTGTTACTGCACTTAACATTTGGTAAGAATCAAGCCTAAAATATGCTTCTTCAGGACATCATGCCTTTAAACGTTCCTCCTCCACCCCCCACAAAAATACAATTTTCAAATGATAAGGAAAACGCACTTAGGTGATTGTCCCCAAACTACTCATTTTCGGTGAAATAGATTACTATTAAATGTTATTTTGAACCATAAATGTATAAGAAAAGCCCAAATTCTCAAAATAAAGTCATCTATCCAGAAATCAACGACATAAGTTTTGTTTTTCTGCATCTTTGTAGGCTTTTATGAGCCTACCATGATACCTTTCAATCCCTGTAATGTTTTATCTCCCATGGGGAGCCTGAGTCCTTGTGGGCATAGTTATCAAGGGAATGTTTGTGACTAAAAACAGTCCATCTCCAGGAATTCTCTGCAAAATTCACAAGGATGACCTTTAAAGATGAAAGTATTTCCTCAGTATTGTATTTCTTTAGTTTGAACATTGCAAAAAAAGTTAAGATATAACATTGACCACAAGCCACTGACTTTCCATAAATAAACATGGGTTTGGGAAAGACCTGAGGATTGTTATTTTTTTGGTCACTCAGTCTTGTGTCAAGACATTCAATGGCTATAGACTTTTGCTTCTTTAATATCCTGATGAAGAAGCATGACAGTCATTCACTCACTCACTCATTCATTCATTCATTCATTCAAGAATATAACTAGATTCAAGGCACCCTTCTTGATGCAAAAGTTATAGCAGTTAATGAGATAGAATTCACATCCATTGAAAGGAGAAAAACTAAAATTTCTAAGTAAACAAACAAAAAATAATTTCAATTAGTTCTGTGACAGCAAAAGGAATAAAGGAATTGAGTAACTGGTAGGAACACATGTTAGTAAAGTGATCAGAGAAAGTCTTTCCAGAGGAGTGCATTTGAGTACAGGTCTAAATGATGAGCAGTAGTGAGCTCTGGCAAGATCCATAGAGAAAGCACTCCTTGTAGTGGTAATAGTAGATGCAAATGCCCACAGGTTGGAATGGACTTGAATTTTTCAAGGAGCACAGTGAAATACGGATTGCTGAATTAGGCTACAAAGGTACCCAGGGATTGCAACACATGGGGTCTTATCAGCCACAGTGAGGACTTGGCGTGTGATTCCGTTCTGTTCGACAGGTTAAGGACAGAAAGACGTGATTTGATTTCTGAAATGTTATTCTGGCCCCTGTTTAGGAAATGAATTGCAACAGGACAAGAGAGGAAGCAGAGAAAACGGTTAGGGGAGTTTTGCCATCATCTAGGAAAGAGACTTGCGGTTTGGACTGCAGAGAGTGGTGAGGATTGTTTGCTCACGTCTGAGATGTTGCCATCATGCTTCTAGAATGTTAAAACGAACAAAAACATTTTGCAAAGGTACCATTATTATTCTAATTTTCCTATGAGAAAATTAGAGAAGTTTAAAAAGCTGCACATAGTCAGTTAGTAAATGGCAGGCTCTACACTGAGTCAGTCCAGTTTCAAAGACTGTGCTCTTGAGTGCTATTGCATCGTGACTTCAAGGAAGCAGTTGCTCTAGATTTTCGTGGGAGGGATGATGGGAGTGAAGGCCGTACTCTTAGGATGTGGGAGTGTCTGGCTCTCATCTAGGGGGATATTTTGCTCCACAGGCCTTTTGAGAACTGAGAAGGGTCTGAGATTTTGCCTTACTTGCAAGAAAACACTTTCCTACGTGCTACCAGAAGACACGAGGCTCCTGGGTCAGACGCAAAGGACTTCATTACGCACAGCAAGCAGCGTGAGCTTTGAGTCTGGCTTGGCTCCCTCCTTGCCCTCCAGGTCCCAGGGGAGAAGAGAAAAGGGAGGCTTTCGAGCAGAAGGGTCAAAGGGGCTTGCACGGCACGTGAGGAACATTGAGCCCAGGGAGCGCCCTGCTGGAGGGTAGACTGCCAGCCAGCCTTCCCGCTCTCTGGGGGAGATGCTACCATGTGCCTCGAAGTTGCTCACTGTTAACGGAGCCCTAAAAAGTGACCTGAGTAAAGAGCAGTCAGGGCTCTTGTAGTTGTCATCATTGCTGTCATTTACTCTCAGCAGGAACATATAGAAACGTTCACAGCCTATGGCGACTGCCTGGCTTCTCACCAGGCCCTCAGCTCATCGCGGTGGGAACAAAGCCATCTTTGTCAACAGCCCCCTCCCCAGGACTGACACGGGAAGTCGTCCCGTGTTTAACCCTCACACTCTTGTACAAAGGGGGAGGGAGAGGCGTAAGTAATCAGAGCACTGGTGTAGGAGTTTTGAATGCTTTTGGCTGCAACTAAGGGAATATTCACTTGCCAGGATCTCGGAGGAGTGTTTCATTTTCTCACCAAGTATGAAGTCCTGGCAGCAAACGATTGGCTGGTGATGGTTTGGTGGCTCCACAGCGTCCGGGGTCCAGGTTAGCATCCCTGCATTCCCCTGAAGCTTCCACTTACAGCCGGAAGACGGACCTGACTCTTCTGAGCACAATGACCTTCACCCAATTATTTCCCGAGCAAGGGCCAGTGGGGCAGAGTGCTTTTTTTCCAGTGCCTTCCTCTCGTTGGGGGGTGGGGGTGGGGTGAAAGCCCCCCTTCCTCAGGGGATTCCTGCTTCTGTCTCTTTGGCCACACCTGGGCCAAACGTGACCGCCTGGGCCCCACCACCATCCCTGGACTGTGGTCTGCTCCTCTCTTTCTTGGCAGGCCGCTGCCGAAGATTTAAATACAATCGAGCTTTTGTGAGGAAGAATGGAAGTGTTGGCCTTCGGGTTGGCACACTTTCACCCCATTTACTTGCTGGCGTTTAGACAAGGGCGCTGGGCAAGAAGGCCGGCCTGGAATCCCGCAATCACTCACGCAAGGAGTGGCGTTATAGGTGGTTTCCCAGGGGACTAACAACGAAGAGGGCTTTTGTCATTCGCGCCAGCCTGGTCTGGGGATAGACATGGAGGCTGCCGATTAATTTGGCAGAGAAGTCCACTTCAGTGAACTTTAAATGAAGAGCACAAAAGAGGACAAATGGGAATTATTTTGTAATTTGACTCAAGCCTCGTATGTTCGTGAGTCACTGAACAGAACGGGGAGAAGGTCTTCTTGGCCATATGCTGTCAACGGGCCAAACGCAGAAGGAAGTGGAGAGAAAGCTGTTTGTATGCCTGGAACCTGTCACAAAAATCCCAAACAAGCAAAATGAATGCTGCGTTTCTCAGCGGGTGATGCAGCCCGGGACGCAGCCCAGTCTGCTTGCTCGCGGGGTTAGTCGGCATCCGTGTCCTCCTTTTAATAGTATTCACCATATCGACAGTAATCTGCAAATTTTTAAGTTCTGCATGTATTCCCACGGAAATCAGCCTTCTCTTTCACTTCCCTGAGACCTCACTCAAAAAAACAAAAAAACAAACAAACAAACAAAAAACGCCTGCGCTAAGCAAAACAGCAGACACATAAGTGAGTTTTTTTTTTAATCGTGCATTAATCAGAACACATCTTTGGAAATTTCTGCAGGCTTTTGCGTGCAAGGTACTGCACCCCTTGAAACGACAGTGGCAACATCAGGGAATTTATTGTGAGGAATTGGAATCGTGATCATGGAATATTTTTCATTGAGAATTATTTTACACTATTAGGTCTGTAATATATGGTTGAAAGGTTTTAAAAAATAACTCCTTGGATGTTTTGTTTTTGTTTTTTACTTGACAAGCACAGCACATTTATTACACCAGGAGTCATTACTGTAATTTATTAGCCATTTTAAGTGCACCTAGAATTACGAATGTGTTTTTATGTGGACAACTCTGTGTGCATGTGCGTGTGTGTGTGTGTGTGTGTGTGTGCGTGTGTGTGTGTGTGTGTGTGTGTGTGTGTAGGAAAACCTAAAACAGACATCAAAGATAGACAACTGGTTCAAATATTGGCCCCCAAAATAATAATATATTTTCAACTGTCTCATTATCATGGTAAATCTGGTGCTCTTCGTGGTTCAGAGTATGGCTTTAAAGTCAGACTCTGGGATTTCAGTTCTCACCCTGTCATTTGACCTTGGGGAAGTTACTTAATTTCTCTGAGCCTCAGTTTCCTCATCTATCAATTGAGTTAGTGGAAAATCCAAGGGTAATATTAATAGCAATAATGATAAGGCAGGTGATGATACCAGCTAATAGTAATTAACTGAGGGGAACTGTTCTAAGCACTTCTCATGTTTACTCATTTATGCTTATTAATCCTAATAATTATAAAGGTCTGTGAGAATAAGATGAAGTATGTGCCTGATGTAGTACTTTATATACTGCAAATATTTTTAAACTTGTATTAGCCAGAATAATATTAAGCGACTAACTGAACTAGGCACATGAGTCCAAATGGAACAGACCAATTATGCATCTAGACCCAGCCCAAGACCTCCATTCATTATTTATTGTTAGAGGCAACACCAAGGTGTTGTGGGCAAAGCATTTTAAATCATATCCTGTCCTCCCAGAATTCACAAAACACATTAACAGCAAAGGATCCCTTATGTAGATTCTTTTATTTAAAAAAAAATTTTTTTTTAACGTTTATTTATTTTTGAGACAGAGAGAGACAGAGCATGAACGGGGGAGGGTCAGAGAGAGGGAGACACAGAATCCGAAACAGGCTCCAGTCTCTTGAGCTGTCAGCACAGAGCCCAATGCGGGGCTCGAACTCACGGACCGCGAGATCATGACCTGAGCCGAAGTCGGCCGCTTAACCGACTGAGCCACCCAGGCGCCCCTGTAGATTCTTTTAAACTAGAGTCTAAAAGATTTCCACATGTTTGTGTGTAAATTTGCCTCTTTCTAGCTGGAACCTCGAGCGCCTAATTAAATATTTGCACAACAGACTATTTCAAGAACGTCTGGGGAGGACAGGCATACCACCTGCTGCCATGCCAGGCCGGCTCATCACCCGGGCGGCGTTTTCCTTTCCGGGTCTGGCACACAGGGGCACTGAGCAACATTCAAGGACACCAGCACTCATCGCAGGCAGGGTTTCTCCGATGGGCTTCCTGTGCCTCCTGGTTTCCGCAGAGTTGTTAAGCCCTCCCTGTGGGCTTTTTAACTATGAACACAAACGACTGGCTATCACCATTCATTCATTCATTCATTCACTCATCTGTTCTGTAAAGGGCACCCAGAAAGGTCTAGGAAGAAAGCCAGTCAGATCACAAACATTCTTAAATATTGAAAAGCTTCAGCCGTTTCTCCTGCACTGGAAGGAAAGCTTGTCCCCTTAGCTTGGGTGTGATCCCCACCTCACCGGCAGGCCTTTGTCTCATTTTGCATCATATCCTAGACTCTCTAGACCCATCCGTCTTACTGGGTCTCATTGAAGAAGCCAAAGTTACCAAGCTTCAAGGCCTCTCCATGGCCCAGGATGCTCTGGTCTACCTTTTCCGTGACGGGCTCATCTCCAAGACTTCCACTCCATGGAGGCTTTTCTTACCGACCCTGCTTAAAGGAACCCTCTCCCCCCGCCCCTCCCGCCCAGTGCCTACAACTGTGCCAAACACAACAGGTGCCAGTGGTCAATTAATTAAAATCACATGAGTTATGCTTCTACCGTGTGCAAATTATTCTCTTTTAAAGAAAATATGTTTGTGTATAATTAAACCTGAAGAGGACTCGTGAGATGATAGCTGATCTCTTGGAAGAAAGAGAGTAGGAGAGCGAAGGCTGATATCTACAAAGGCGGGCTCCAGTTTCATGGCTACAGGAGCCAGGCAGGGAAACCGTGTGTGAAGTCAAGCTAATGTTTAAAATAGAAAGAGTGAGAGATGCAGTCCAACTCGAGAGTCAGGCCCCTTACCTAAAATAATTCAAATTCAATTTAAAAAATAAATACAAAAGCGATAGCCTTTGCCACTGATTCGGCAGGCTGGTTTCTAATCCTTGATGCAGAAGAAGGGGCGGGTACTGACATCATTTAGTACTTGATCATGTGGTACTTGAGCTTTATAGAGCAGGGCAGTCTGTTTGTGTAATATTTTAGGCTTGGCGGGCTATCTGGTCTCTTCTTTGGCTCTGCCTTGGTAGCTCAGAAACAGCCACAGCCGGCATATAAACAAATAGGTGTAGCTGTGTTCCAATAAAACTTTATTTACAAAACAAGCAGCAGGCCGGATGTAGCCAGCCACAGTTTGCCAACCTCTCTTACAGAGGAAAAGTAAGTTGCCTGCCTTTAAATAGCTGCTAAGTGGCAGCTAGGGTTTGAATTCTGTTGTCCTGACTCCTGAATGCTAGATTTCAAATACAGTAAAACCTTGGATTGGGAGCATAATTCGTTCAGGAAACAAGCTTGTAATCCAAAGCACTTGTATATCAAAGCAAATTTCAAGACCCGTTGGTTCACTTGTGATCATGTGATGTTCGTATCACATACTACTCGTATGCAAAATATTGCTCATTTACCAAGTTAAAGTTTATTAAAAATGTTTGTTTGTAGAACAAGTTACTTGCAGCCCAAGGTTTTACTCTGCCATACTGACTCACTGCCTGTCCTTTCTGCTGTTCCATCCAGTAGGTCAGGGCCACCATAGTTTTTTAATCACTGTAATGAGCATTTATTGACTGCTTACTGCATACCAGGCACTGTCTAAGGGATCTATGTATAGATGCAGCGATTTGATCCTTAAGGTGTTGAAGGAAGAAGCCACTGTTCAGTATCTGAAAAAGCTGAATTTCTCACTTCTAGGCAGGGAGAACTGTTCTGGTTTAGTGTGGCTCTGAACAGACAGAGAAAGCTGAGCCTCTAACGGGCCGGGTGCCTGGGGAGTTCATGGATTGGTAGACTTTCAAAAGCAGAGTTGAGGAATTAGTTGCCTTAACTCTCCAGGTCTGCTTAGTTACCTGAGGCTGAGTTGTCATGGACAGTTGGGGATGGTTTTAAAACCACTTCTGCTGGGGCGCCTGGGTGGCTCAGTCAGTTAAGCGTCCGACTTCAGCCAGGTCACGATCTCACAGTCTGTGAGTTCGAGCCCCGCGTCGGGCTCTGGGCTGACGGCTCGGAGCCTGGAGCCTGCTTCCGATTCTGTGTCTCCCTCTCTCTCTGCCCCTCCCCTGTTCATGCTCTATCTCTGTCTCAAAAATAAATAAAACGTTAAAAAAAAAAATAAAACCACTTCTGCTGATTACCTGTTCCTAGTATGGACTAGGGTCAAAACACCATCAACATTTTTCTCTCTTGAATTTGGTTGCTAAGAACTTTTTTTTCTAGATTTTATTTTTATTCTTTTTAAAATGTATGTATTTTATTTATTTATTTTGAGAGAGAGAGAGAGAGAAACGGAGGGAGAGAAAGGATCCCAAGTCAGGCTCCACACCGTCATTGCAGAGCCCAATGTGGGGCTCAGATTCACAGAACCGTGAGATCATAACCTGAGCTGAAACCAAGAGTCAGACGCTTAACCTACTGAGCCACGGAGACGCCCCAGGATACTAAGAACTTTTTATGCTTACACCCGTCCTATGAGAGAGATACTCTTCTTACCCCCACTTAATGTATGAGGAAACAGGGGCACATTGTGACTGGCCCAGGATCTTAAGGCTGGTGAATGGAGAAGCCAGGATTTTAAATCTGGAAGTCTGGATTTATACTCTAGACTCTCAGCCGTAGATCCCTTCTGTTTCCCCTGTCTTGTGTTTGCTTTCATGTGGCTCATGGGGTGGTCATTTACTGCACAAAACAAACTCCTACTTTGAATCTATGCATTGTATTCATTTTAGCTAACCATGTGTTCCCATTTAAGGTCCCTCTATTTGGTAATAACAAATGGCCACTTGAAAAAGAACAGCCACAAGGCCAAATTCCTTGATGTGAAATGCAGTGCCATTTGAGGTAATTGTTCTAGTACTTTTAGCTTCCCACTGAAAAGTCAGGCTTGCTTTTGCTGAAAGGTTAATAAGCAGAAATCTTGACTTCACAGTACATCAGGACAGATAAATGACTACCCAAAAGATAATGCAAAATTACAGCCTACTTTAACCCTGCTGGGTTTGTTCTTGACTCTCAGACCAACCTTACGAAAGGTTAAATGCAAAATTATGGGAAAGACAAGTTTATCTCTCTGCAAATTCATGTGCCACCTTCTACAACTTACAAGACTCAACACTTCTTGGCCAATCTTTATAGCAGAACTAGGCGAATTATAACCAGAGGGATGTAACTGTCTCCTACTTGACCACAGACTGACTCAGAGAACAGAAAACATGGACTTCATTCTGTTTTCACAAATAATTTAGGTGCAAATCCTGGGAAATGGGTTAAATGTATCTATATGTATTAGTTTTCTAGGGCTGCCCTAACGAACAATGCCTTTATTTCCAAATAAGGTCACGTCCTGAGGTACTGGGCATTAGAACTTCCATATATCTTTTGTCGGGGGACACAATTCAACCCATAACACCAGGATTCCATGTTCGCATTGGTTTTGTGACAAGATAGGGGCACGAAGATAGTTTTCTTCATAGGGGCACAAAAGGGTGGATAAGGAGATTCGAGTCCTTTGAGGAAAAAGTATTCAGTAATTATTAAACATATCACTGACAGATTAATCAAAAAGATGAGGACAGGGGCGCCTGGGTGGCTCAGTGGGTTGAGCGGCCGACTTCGGCTCAGGTCATGATCTCACAGCTCGAAGGCTCGTGAGTTCGAGCCCCACGTCAGGCTCTGTGCTGACAGCTCAGAGCCTGGAGCCTGCTTCGGATTCTGTGTCTCCCTCTCTCTCTGCCCTCCCCTGCTCATGTTCTGTCTCTCTCTCTCAAAAAAAAAAAAATAAAATAAAATAAAATAAACATTTCAAAAAAAAAGATGAGGACATATTCATAGGACAACCTTTATGAAGTCTAGAATTCTTTTATTACCCAACCAACGTTCCTTTTTACAGGAGCTGAGCTCCCCAAGGTGTATTTTTGCCAGAATAACAAGTAACTTCAAAATAAGTGAGATATACACAAAAGGGTGATAATTTCTGACCTAGATGTGATTCAGCAGTGAGTTTCAGAAATTGCTTCCTTTGTGTATAGACTGGACACTTCTTAAGAGAAAACCAGTTTTTCCCAGAGATGCAAAAGGTTGTTTCTTCTGTTTGTTCTGGAAGAAAGGAAGTTTTCATCAGCCCAGACCATCCATATTTGGCTTTTTCACTGAACTTGCAGAAAAGAATGTCAATTCAGACAGTAAGTTTGTGGAGATGCAGAGTGTAGGCTCAGACCTCTCAAGAAGTAAGAGTTTGCATGAAACAGGAAATAAAAAGCTCCCATAATCTTGTTTTGGATTTTGTTGCTTATTCACTCATTTGTCGAACAAATATAGAGCCCTCCTGGGTGTCAGGCAGAGACGTGGGAGATACATAGATAGGTAAGATGTGGTTCCTGCCCCCAGGAGCCCACAGGTGAGTGGAGAAAGCATGTAAAGAAACTGGATAATATGATAAGTTCCATTGAAGAGGCATTTCCAAAATGCTGTGGATACAACTGATGCCATTGAAGAAAATCAGGGAAGGTTTTCTTAAAGCAGAAACAGCAAAAGCAGAGAAGGTGATTGTGTAAAGGCCAGTTATGTCTTCTGTGTGGCTGGAGTGTAGGATGTTTTAGGGGACTAGATCATAAATATTTGAACTCGGTCATCACAGAGTAATAATTTTCTTTGATTTTCTTAAATACTATTTTCTTCTTCCTGTAAATTAATCTCTGCTTGTTCTATAACACCTAACATGCAGGAAAGTATAATATGAAAATTCAAATCGCCTTTAATCTCTACGTCCAGAGACAGTGTTTTTGTGATTTATGGGTATCCTGAAGTCTTTTTTTCTTATCAAATAAATTCAATGTAATGCATTTATTTTAATTTTGGTTTATTATAATGCCAAGCTATGCATTCTTTTGTCTGTCTGTCTTTCTCTTTTTTCACTTAACATCATACCATGGACTTTATCTTGAAGACATTTTTTCTAGATAGCGTTGTGATATATCTGTATGTTTAAAAACCTGGTACTCTGGTAACAAGCAGAGGGTCTAGAGTCTAGGATAACGTCAAGAAGCCTTAGAACTCCTAGCATTCCTCGCTGCCACATTTTTTAGTCTTGATGTATTTCAGCTCATCATGTGATTCACAGGAAGAAAACAAATGGCGCCTTTTTTTTTGTGGAGGGGCATTCTAAGTGAAAAACGAAAACGAAAATGTCTTGAGAAAGAAAATGTAGATGAGGAAAAATGGCAGGTGTTAAGCAGAGCTCTTATTTTCTAAAAATAAGCATTTCTCTTTAGTTAAACTGGCAGTTTGTACATGCTGAATCTGTGATGCTTTAAGCCTAAGACTTCCATAAGCTGCATCATTACAAGTCACAGAAGCTTTGTTGATAATATTATAACAAATAATCTGTCTGGAGAAGGAACCTCGGATCAAAATAACATCATAGTACATATCAAACTTTTTAAATTTATCCTTGAAATGATCATAATAATGCCATGAGGCTGGCTCAAAAGAAACCCAATGGGCAGGAACTAAAACAGCTGTACAGGAATGTAGGCTTGTACAGTGTCTTCCAGGCTTTGTCTAAGATGGTTTAATGCTTTTAACGTGAAAAAAACAGTACTTTATTGCAGCTTCAACAATATTTAATAACACCCACAAAAACCACTAAACCAGAGAGTTCAGTTCAAAACATCAGAATGATATTTTATTTTGCCTTGTCTTAAATTAGAGGTTGTTGCCTCTTTTTAACTCATCATGTCACAGTGAACGAATAATATTCATCTATGATGGCATTTGTATCTTCAAGGGAAAAAAAAACCCCACAAACCCTTGAGTATCTAGAGGGAAAAAATCAAGTTATCTATAAGGAAACAAAAGTCAAGCCGGCTTCAGCCTTCCCTTCTGGGAAAGCACTGACCGTCACTGAAAGGTAGTTTTCGGGAAAAGGTAAAATTGCGACTTAACCTACAGACACCAAAATGAACATATGGTAGAGATTTTATTTTACACAGATGAAAGGCCCAGGCTGATGTTATGACGGGTTCAAAGGGAAAGTCCAAACAGCAGAAATTTATCTGGAGTAAAGGGATGTTGACATGAGCAGTAACCAAAGACGAAAACGGACTTATTCCCGAAGGGTAGGAGTGAAGACAGTTTGAACCTGAGACACGCTTTGCACATCTCTCCGTTATCTGCAACTTACAGAGCTGTAACAAAGCTGGGTAACTCAGAGAGTGTGCCGTAGACCTGTGTAGTCTTTCACCGAAGCACTTTTTTTTTAAGTTTAATTATTTTGAGAGAAAGAGAGCAAGTGTACAAATGGGGAGGGGCAGAGAGAGAGAGGGAGATGCAGAATGTGAAGGTGGTTTCAGGCTCTGAGCTGTCGGCACGGGCCCGATGTGGGGCTCGAACCCACGGACCGTGAGATTGTGACCAAAATCGAAATCAGACGCTTAACCAACTGAGCCACCCCGGCGCCCCAAAGCATAATTTTTTTATGCCGTGTTGTATAAATACATCTCTCACTGCCCTGTGGTCTTCTGTTTCCCATTTTGCCAGTCTTCTGCAATAGTAAAACCCAGGATCCAATGAAACGATGTCTGCAAATTTAGGAGGAAAAGGAAAGATTTAAAGCAAACAAGGATCTACATCCAAACAATCACTATTCCTGTTTAAGGGCAATGGAGAGACGCTTTCCCACTGCACTGTAAACTCCGTTTACCCAGGCATCCACTACTCGTGTGAGACCCTGGTTTTTGAGGCTTGTAGCTTTTACAGTCACTAGAGCCCTCTTTAAAAAGAAAATGTGTATAAAAGTATGAATTAAGGGGCACCTGGGTGGCTCTGTCGGTTAAGGGTCCGACTTCGTTTCAGGTCATGATCGCACGGTTCATGAGTTCGAGCCCTGCGTCGATCTCTGTGCTGACAGCTCAGAGCCTGGAGCTGCTTCAGATTCCGTGTCTCCCCCTCTCTCTGCCCCTCCCCTGCTCACACTCTGTCTCTGTCTCTCTCAAAAATAAAGATAAAAAAAATTTTTTAAATATATTATGAATTGAGAATAAGATACAGAGCAAATATTTACTTAGAATGAGAAAATAAATATGACATAAATAATAAATCATTAAAAATCATAAATCACAAATGATTTGAAAGCTGATTTAATAAAAAAAAGTCAAATGTCACATATATATGTCACCAAGTACAGCAAAATAGCACAGAATTTATTTTCTTGTTAACTGATTCACACCTTTGTCATACCTTTTTCCCTACATTTTTTTGTGGACATAGCTTTTGATCATTCTATCATGTAACAATGATTTCATAATCTTATTTCTAGAGGGAAAATGGAAAGATGACTTGGGGTGTTTTCTCTACTGTGGTTGCTTATTTCTGTTTTGAGAGCTGTTTTGTCTAGATCCGTAAGAGTTTGTCAGGACAAGATGTATCAGATGAGCTCAGAGGTGGTTTAATATACCGCTACTCAATTTTCGTGTCTTATACACTATGAATTCAGGAATTCCGGAGCACTGTGTCTCAGAATTCCCATCAAGAAGAATGAAAGTGTATGGTACATTTATTGTTACTGGTGCTAGAGTATCAAACGGATCCTCAACGATAGAGACGTTGGTGTCCGAATTTTTCAGACACTGTCATCTGACTCTGAACCTTCCAAGCCTTGTTTCCCCTCCATGGCCCACGTGAGCTCAGGAGCATGTTTCCACTTTGATACCACTTCTGTCCTTGTACCTTTGTGTCATTAAAAGGGAGAGCTAACCCGGGAGACACTGAGAATCTCTTAGGAAGCAATTTCTACACCAGAACTGTGAGAAAAATGTTAACTGAATACACCAATGACTGAAGCACAGACATCTATCCCACGAACACCAAAATCAGTGTGTCCTAAATTCATCTCTCCGTTAGCCACATCCACTCCTTCTAATGCCACCCCATGAAAGGGATGTGTAACAAGCAGGGAGTGGGTGGGGAGGCAAGCATTCTAACTTGATTGTGCTTAAACACCTCACCCACACAAATACGGAAAAACACAAAAATACGTGTCTGTGTAAACACATCACCAGTAACCCTTCTTCATTTCTCGCTGTATCCCCAGTGTCTTGACCATTACCTAGATTATAATAATAGGCACTTAAATCCATTTAATGATTACATAAAAGCTCAAGGAAGCAGTATGAAAGGAAGGATAGGTTTATGTGAGTTTTTTTGGTGCCCTGAAGGGATGCTTCTACATATAGAAAAATACTATTCAAAAGTTTTTTTTTTTTAAATAGTATTCAATTTATTGAAGTTATCATTATAAAAGAAAAACTATCAGGGTGCCTGGGTGGCTCCATCGGTTGGGCATCCGACTTCAGTTCAGGTCACGATCTCTCAGTTTTTGAATTCGAGCCCCGTGTTGGGCTCAGTGCTGACAGCTCCGAGCCTGGAGCCTGCTTCTGATTCTGTGTCTCCCTCTCTCTCTGCCCCTCCCCCGCTTGCACTCTGTCTCTGTCTCTCTCAAAAATAGATAAACATTTTTAAAAAATTGTTTTATATAAGAAAAACTATCTCTTTGCTAGGCTTTAAGTTTAGTGCACAAATATATTTTTCTATTTTTAAATCTAGCAGGTATTAGTAATCACTTGCAGGATCTTTGACAAATATTTGGTTCCTTTTACAAGCTTAAATACCTCAAATAATTTAAACAGCTTTTATAAATTTAATATATTTGTTTTAAGTACCCCTCAAGAAACTGGATAGTTTCTTGAATAGTTACTAAGTCTTTTTAATTTATGAATGTTTAAACTTAGAAAAATTTGAAGTTTTAATTTTCTTCATGTGTTTCAAATGCATACATGTAAAGTGTGTACAAATTCATTATTTTCAGAATACTAATACTATGATTTTTTTTTACTTTCAAATTTTTTGTACTTAATTTTAAAATTTAAGAAATCTGGGGTGCCTGGGTGGCACAGCCAGTTGAGCGACTGACTCTTGATCTGGGCCCAGGTCATGATCTCGCAGTTCGTGAGTTCGAGCCCCGCATCAGGCTCTGTGCTCATGGTGCGGGGCCTGCTTGGGATTCTGTCTCTCCTGCTCTCTGCCCCTTCCCAACTTGTGTGTACATGCATGCTGTCTCTCTCTTCAAAAATAAGTAAACTTATTTTTATATAAGTTTAGTTTTATGTAAGTAAGTTTTATATACGTAAAGTTTAAGAAATCTATTCACATGTAAGGGATAGTTGTCATTCTCATGAACTGGGCTGATCTGTGAGCAAAACTTCGTCCTGAGACTGTGGGACTGTCCACGGCTACCCTGCTGGGGCTCACCGAGCTCTGTTTTAGTTTCCTTTCGTGTTTTCATAACTCCAGGATGTGGCCGAGTAGCCTATTGTCCTGAGTTCAAGTTATACACAGTTACTGACTCATGTCTATTCACAGGCTCTGTGACTCACACCCGTTTGTCTCTTGATTTAATTTTGCTTTTGCTTTTTCCTCCCATTTTAAAGCCCATGATCTTTGCTAACTCAGACTTAGGAATTTGATGGAATTTTAAAGACATCGAAATAGGATTTCTACCCAGGGATAAAGACTTCTCCGTTGGATGAGCTCATTTTTTAAATATATATTCTCAAATTCATACCACCCATGGAGATGTTGATAATGATACCCAGTTGAATTTTGTATACCTCGCCACGCCCTTTGTCTGATTTGCATTTAAACTCATGAGGTCATTCCACTGGCAGCAAATGTAAAGTACGTTCCCTAAAAATGAAATCAAAGACATTTCCTGCTATTCACAAGAATGTGTCAAATAATTTCAGAGAAGGAAAATGAGACTATACAAAACCACCATTGATCAAAACAGGTGCAATTTATTTAAAGGATAGTAATAGCACAGATTTTAAAAATAACTCTTTTTCGTTTGTTTTTTTTTGCTTGCCTGTGCTATTATTTTTTAAAGTTTTTACTTCAATTCCAGTTGGTTATCATACAACACCAGGTGATGTATGGAATTGTTGAATCACTATATTGTACACCTGAAAAATAACTCTTGAATGAGAAGGCGCAGGAAAAAAAAATGAATGATAGATCTATGCATTGAAAAATCTCAGATTATACAGATACTATGTAGTAGATACTAGAAGAGGTGGCATAAACTATGTTAGATTTTCCATCATAGATGTTTATATACTTAAAAAACCTAATACAAAGGTCAAAAATGATTATTCAAAGACCAAGCATATTGTAAAATCCTGATCATCTTTATCATTGTAACCTTTAAAAAAATTTTTTTAAGTTTATTTATTTTGAAAGAGACACAGACAGCGCACGAGCGGGGGAGGGGCAGGGAGGGGGGGGAGAGAGAAGGATTCCCAAGCGGACTCCACGCTGCCAGCACAAAGCCCGACGTGGGGCTCGAATTCATGAAGCTGTGAGATCATGACCTGAGCCGAAACCAAGTGTCGGACGCTTAATCGACTGAGCCACCCAGGTGCCCCTATCATTATAATTTTATACCAGATATCTTATTAACAAAGGCTGGAAAGAGAGTGGGGTCTGGGGGAAATAAAAATTGCTTAATTTTTTATCTTCTGCAAAAGTTAGACCGTTAAAAATAGATTGCAATATATTCATAAAATTGTAAAATTAACTACCAGGGGGAATAAAAATAGGATAGTGTTGACTGCTGACTCCCCAAAGAGATCATTAAAATAGCCTACAGATCAAGCAAAGCCAAATTTATCATTTATTGCGGTAGTAGCATCTCTAGAGGGGAAAGCCAAAAGTGATGTCTGTGAGGTTTCTGTGGCCTGATTTAAGGTGGGTCTTTCAACGCAGGGGCTTGACTGGTATTGGCAAAGTTTGTGATATAGTTGAGGAATGATGGATGCGGAAAGGTGAACATCTTGAAGGAGTCTTTCAAATAGAAGCAAGAATGTGATGAATCCACTCTGAGCAATCCACTCTTTAGTAGGAAGAAGAGACTATTGTTCCTTGTACTGAAGGGAAAAGGGGAATAGTCTATTGTTTGGGTAAATGGATTCTCAGCAAGTTTCTCAAACAAACAATAAAGTTATTTGCAACTTCATTTTTCTGGGCAAGAATTTCCTGGCATAATGAAATCATATTAATGTAGACGGTAAATTGTGTTGATGTGGATAGTATCAGTTGTCAACAACTTTTTTTTACATCAGCATTATTAAAAATTAAAAAAGAAAATACAGCTTGTATATAAAAAGGGGGGAAGGATGAAATGTAAAAGGAGTGTAAAATCAGAAAGCAAAAATGAAGGGGGGAGGAGGAAGATGAAACAGACCAAAAAATATTAAAAATGAAAGTGAATTAAACTATCCAATGAAAAGATGCATTCAATCATATACTAACTGAAGACTAACTTTAAAAGACTCCTTTAAAATGATTCCTATAGATTAAAAATAAAGGATGGGCAGACCATCACAAAAACATTAAGAGGGTGTACTGTATTATAATCTATGAAATAAGATCTAAGGCATGATTTATTGATGTAAAGGAAGCTCATTTCATTTTGGTGTTACACAACTCAGTGAAAAAAAACCAGTCATGTATCTTTATGCACAAAAATAAAGGGGCATCAAAATATATAAATCAGGAACTGTTGAGGGGAGAATGTAGGAGGAAGCAGCATTAAGGAAGAGCGTGTGGTTTGTGGTTAGTGCGCTACGAGAGGCCAGGTACTGAGAGTGAGTCGGGCGGGACGTGGGAAGGGCTGTGGAGGTTTGGAGGGAAAGGTAGAAGGGTACAAAGGGTACAAAGAGAATGGCCCCCCCGAGTCGATGTGAGAAGGCAAAACGTAAAGGAAAGGGATGTCATTTTGAGCATCAGTGAAGGTTGTATCGTCCGAGGAGAGAACGCATGGACAAGAATTCAGGATTCTTGACAAATCCACTGGTATTCAGACCTAGATGGAAAGTACTGACAGATATCAAGGGCCGGGGAAATGCAGATTTCAATCACGAGTGCAAGCAGAGTGGGGGACCGCACTTCTGGGAGGAGGCAGAATTAGGATCTTGAACGTGACTGGAATCTAGGGTTGTGGCACATGTGACTTGGCACGCCATCTTTCTTATTTTCTGTGGCCCACGACAAAGCAACTCTAAGGCGAAGTTTATGGGGACCAAAAATATTGCTGAGAAGAATCAGACAGTGCCCCCGGCATTAGGAACCTCCAGCATGCGGAATAGGCAATCGCTCAAATGGATCGCAGTGTAAGGATAGCTGTTTTTGTCTTAGCTGGAATGTCATGCTATCGGGATCCTCGCCTGCATTCATTGGGCTGATACTCACCTTCCTGCACTCCGTGCCTCCCGGAAGCCAGGGAGCCTGGCAATTGAGAGTAGACAGGTTCAGTGGAATCAAAACCGCATTATTAACATTTTGTTACATATTTAGGGTTTTTTTATTTTTTTTATTTTATTTATTTATTTATTTATTTATTTTTCAACGTTTTTTATTTTATTTTTGGGACAGAGAGAGACAGAGCATGAACGGGGGAGGGGCAGAGAGAGAGGGAGACACAGAATCGGAAACAGGCTCCAGGCTCCGAGCCATCAGCCCAGAGCCCGACGCGGGGCTCGAACTCACGGACCGCGAGATCGTGACCTGGCTGAAGTCGGACGCTTAACCGACTGCGCCACCCAGGCGCCCCAAGGGTTTTTTTAAATATACTTACAGAATTTAAAAGAATTTGGTCTATTCAAGTTGAAAGTTGTAGTCTCACAGGAAAAAAGTAAAAGAGTCCATGAAGAATTGATTTAGGTTTATAACTAAATTTTACTATGCATTGAGATATTTCAGAAGATTTTAAGGCTCGCAGTATTTACCTGTTTAAAATTCATAAAAATTATTTGTATTGGGGAAGAGTCTACATGTTGTGGTACGCAGGTGAAGTACTTAAGAAGGAAATCAAATATATTAAATTCATAAATACAGTTTAAAATGTTTAAAAGTGTTTAAGCTTGAAAATGAGCCAAACATCATTCAAAGACTCTTTAGAAGTGAAGGTTGAATTCTGCAGGACTGATAAACACAATACTAATTTTTTACAGTCAAAGTTAAAAGGAAAAACCAGATTTTTTTTAACTTATTTTGGAATAAAGATTTACAGAAAGGAAAAATGGTATAGACAGGTCCCTGGTACCCCTCACCCAGTTTCTCCTGTGTGTGTGTGTGTGTGTGTGTGTGTGTGTGTTTAGCAAATAGGTTTTTTAATTTGTGAACTTCATAAATTGAATATTAACAAAATTAAATAAAAAGCAAACATCTGAATAATTTTTTCCTATGAGTATACAGATGCAGGAGTGTCTGTGTGTATGTATATACATGTGCTCAGTCCCTTTCAGGCCACTGGAAAACTCCCACTAACAATAGCTCAGACTGGGACACACTGAGTTTGACCTGTGCTGGGGACATCCGGCTAGAGCACCCCAGTAAATGGTAGAACATACAAATTGAGTGTGTGCTGTGCTCTGTCCATGGTGTCGCCAGCCTGCCTGCCCCCACTCACTGGCACTGAGACCTTGGGCAAGTCTCTTAACCTCTGTACCACAGCTCTCTCACTGGTGACTATGGGTCATGACAGCTGTCCCTGCCACGCTGCGTTGCTGGTGGATTCGGTGAGCTGATGATGCACCGTGAGCTCCTGGATTGTGTTTGGAACCCAGTGTGTACTCAGCACGCGTGGGCTATTGTTCTTGTACGTACGGTTACAGAACTTGGGAGACAGGTCATTGTTCAAGCATGTATTTGGGGAGCATATGGCAACGGGATCGTGTCTCGAATGAGGAAGTAAGAGAGAAGTGCACCGAACCCCTAAGAACACCAGCATTTATGGCATAGCAAAAGGAGAGGGACCTGGGGGGGAAAAACAAGCAGAAAACCAGAAGGGGCAGCCTTAGATGATGGAAGAAAATTGATACAAAGCTATGATCACTAGGGTTGGGGACGGGCATATAGCTGAAGGTCCAGAAGCTGTCCCACGTCGGGAAACTGGAGCTGTAACAGGTGCGACACTGTAGACTGATGTGCAAAGAGGGCTACTGCCAGTGGTTTCACGTAGAAATAGATGAACCGGATTCCAACCTGCCGCAGCACAGCGATTCGCCATGAATTAAGCACTTCCCTGTGAAAGCAAAACTTTAAAGCTTGTGGAAAAACACGTTGGAAAATATTTTATGACATTAGGATCCTGAGAGGTTTCTTTAAAAAGACGCTCCCATGACCAGCTTAAAGAAATGATCGGTGAAGTTTGATTCCATTCTGTTCATGAGAAGACATCATAAAGAAAAAGAAAAGACCACCCCAGGCCAAAAGGTTTTTGTAACACTTAAAAGAAGTTGTTATCTAGAATATGTTATCTAGACTACACTAACAAGAATACAACGACACTCAACCCCATGATAACCAGAGAAAGGAACATTAAGATCTCACACTGATATCCAGAGAGAAGAGCATTCTAGCCAGAAGTGCAAAGGCCCTGAGGCAGAAACCTGGTTGGCTTGTCAAGAAGTAGTAAGAAGGCCAGTGTGCTGCATCTGCTTTGTCTATAAGCCAGGCAAAGGCAGATCAGGGTCCAGATCATTAATTTTCATGTCCTGTGATTTAATTTTGACTTAAGAGGCCAACAAGATGATTCATGAGAAAATAATTTAAAAAATTGATCATAAAGGGGACAGTACTGACTAGAGCGATCAAACTAATTTTGAGAAAGAGGGACAAAGTATAAGATGAGCTAAGTCTCAGATGTTTTAGACAATTCAAGATTTAGTTTAATTAATTGAGGCCACATTAAGCATCTGCTCAGTGCCAGCCCCTCTGTTAGGAACTGAGGATTCAAAGAGAAGAAGGAAATCTCCAGCCAGAGAAGGAGCTTCATGCCTTAGCAACTAATAAAGAGAAATGATAAACAATATAACATGTGATGTTCATAATAAACATAATGTTTACTTGTTGACTTACCATGCTCCAGACATGAGCCTTAAACACATTTTTCCTAATCTCTACAGTAATCCTACACGGTTGATATGGTCTGTTCCCAATTTGCAGATGAGAACATAAAATACAAGAGAAATTAAGCAATTTGTTGAGAGCAGGGTTTCTCAACCATGGTGGCAATCGTGGCTGGGTAATTCTTTGTGGGGAGGATATTTAGTTAGCTTCCCTGGCCTCCACCTACTGGATGCAGATTGTCCCCCTCACCCCACAGTTATGACAGTCCAAATGTCTCCAGACAAATATCTCCTGGGTGACAAAATTGCCCTGGTGGGGAAATACTAGTTCAGAGACAGTGTAAGTAGTGAGGTGGGAATTTGAACCAAATCTGTTGGACTCCAAAGTCCATAGTTGTTGGTTGTTTTTGCTTGTTTGTTTGGACTTCTTTCTTTAGCGTTGAACACCTCTACAAACAAGCGTACCTTGAGTGCTCCATTGATGTTTAACTGTCTTCATTGAAGGCCATGCCGTGAGATGTATTTGCCTACAAATGGCTCGCACCCGAGAAGGTACAGCAATGGCAATGTAGACGTTATTTTAGGTTTCCGCCATTCGTTCAACATCTCAGGGCACATGTAGTCAGATAGCCTGCAGGCACTGTTTTTTGCTTTAATTTCACTCCATTCATTCATTCATTCATTCATTCATTCAATCATTCATCAGTGCCAGCATCGTCCCAGGCACTGAGGCTCATGGTGGACAAGTCAGAAAGGTTCCTACTCATGCCCAGTTTCGTAGAAGGTAGGGAACAGACAGGAGGCATGCCAACCTATCATTAGACAAGAGATCTAAATTTGTCATTTAGTATTTTGCGCAAAATAACAGAGTTTTATGAAGGCAAGTGATTTGGTTAGAAGAAGCATGCTAATTGGGACTCAGAGGTCATGAAGGGCTTCTCAGAGGAGGTGACACAAGCTGATACATAATAACAAGGAGTCAGTCATGTGAAAATCTGAGGCAGGAGTTTACAAAGAAAGGAACAAGCAAATGCTAAGATGCTGAAGTGGGAGTGAGTTTGGTGTTTCTCGGCAACAGGAGGAAGTTCTTTGTGGATGGGAAGGAGGTGTGCAGGGGCAAGGAGTAGCTGATGTCAAGGGGGTGGATGAAGACCCAGGGGCAGGTGTGACCTTGTAGGACAAGGAGGAATGGGGCTTTCATTCTACGTGCAAACGGAACATGATCTTGCTAAAGTCACTTCATAAGGAAGGACAGATGCAACCCTTTGAGCTAAAATACTAAATGCAGAGTCCTTGCATGTTCCTGCCTCTATCATTCATGGTTATATGTTTGCAGTTATTTAAATAGACCGATGTAAGAGTTACGATTTGAAGCTCAACAGGGGAAATCAAAGAAATATTTAAAATATATTAGTTTCGTTTTCATTCTCCCTGCAGAGTTTCTGCAAAACAGACTCTTTATTGCACTTGCTCCTTAGAAGGTCTATTGAGTATTTGATTTCATAAAAAGAGCCCACAAGCAGCTATTGTTTTCAAGAATTTTGATATTGAGCGTCAATGGCTGTCAGCGATTTTAGATTTTTTTTTTTAAAAAGATATGATGATGATGATCTTATTTCATATTTTAGACGTAACAATTTGATGCCTATTGCTCGTAATGGGATAAAACGGAAATAATTTAGATGTCCATCAGTAGAGAGAGGAGAAAGAAGATGTGCTCCTGTCAAATGATGGAGTGTGATTCAGCAGTTTAATGAACGACATGCATCAGCTGTGCAGGTCTCCGCTCAGTTGTAGTGAAATAAGTACAGAAAAAAAAAATACAACTTTCCCCCTGAGAGTTATTGAGATGTAATTGACATATTATGCTGCGTAAGTTTAAGGTGTACAAGTGTTGATCTGAAACATTTATATATTGCAAAATAATGGCTACCATTGCCCAGAGCGTGGTGGCTCGAGACAGCAGGGGCACGAGAGCACTTTGGGGATGAAGGATATGTCTGTTATCCTGACTGTGGGGATGACTTCCCTGGTGTACCCGCCTGTCAGGACTTACTTCACGTTTTACGTATCCGCAGTTTGCTGCATGACAATTAAACCTCCGTAAAGCTTTAATAAACTCTGGTGGTCGGCCATCGACCTGAAAAGTTAAGCCAGAAGTAATTTTTCTTCCTTCCTAGTGCATAAAGTGGTAGTGCACTCTGAAATTAGCGGCATCTTAGATTTCGTAAACTACAGCAATAAACTTAGCCTTTGATCTGAGATTCCGCGGTGGAGCTTTATGCTACTTTCAGCTAAAAAAACCGAAACTGACGAAAGAGGAAATACCAGTGGGGGATAATGTTAGGAGGACTGTGAATTTGCCTGAGGCCACGTGAAGATATCAGGATGTTCGGATTCCTCGTGGTCCCCAGTAGCTTCCTTACGGGTCACTGCGTGCCCTCAGGTTTTCTAGAACTGATCCAGTCCTCGAGCAAGCCGCCCTCTGCCTTTGCTGTCGACTCCCACACTTAGCCTGGCTCGTGGCTGCCTTGCATAAAACCTACACTTCCCCATCTCTTTGTGAAGCCCAGGGCATGTGACTAAGCTCTGGCCAGTGAGATAGAGGTAGAATTGCTGTGTGCAGCTAATTACAGTCACCAGCCAAAGAAAGGAGTCCCTAAACTGCTGCCACACACACACACACACACACACACACACACACACACACACAAATGTGACTGTTTTTTTTCTTTGCCTTAGAATCCACTGACACAGAAACTATGTCTTCAAAATGAAAACATTCCAGATGCAATTTCATTGTATTTTATGAGTGAAGTGAAAATCTCGCCTCTTCGGATGCCACTGCTGTCGCCTGCTAATCCCCCCTGTTCCGATGCAGACTTCTGTGTCTTTGGACAAGTTGCTCAGGCTTTCTGTTTCAGGTCCCTCAGCTGTGCAAAGTGGACGATATGACAGGGCGTGGGGGCGCTGCGAGGATTAATTAGCATCGGCAAAGCACTTTCAACATAAGACGCTGCCCTCTTCACACATCCTATCCAGAGACTTCAACAGACTGTGGCAGTGAGGCTGGTGCCGTTTATCTCTGTTTTCCAGATCAGGTTATGAGGCTGGAGAAATTAATGGCTTGCCCAAAGTCACTCAGTGAACTAGGGGAACAGCCCTGAGGAGACCTCTGGAATGTTGACCTTCTAATCTTCTTGTACAAACCACTGCATGATACATGCTACATTTTGAAAAGGAGCTCTAGAAATGCCAAGGGCCTTCATCATGTACTTAACTTCTCTCGGTCTTTTTCTCATGTGTTGGCCTAGATCTTCCTGGGTTGGCTCTGCATTGACCTACAGAGAGGAACACTCTTCTCATCAGGAAAGAAACTCAAATATCTGGAAGAGCTTAATGATCACAAGACTTTTTTTTTTTTTTTTTTTTGTGGTCCAGTCAAGTTCACTAGAGGCTTACATTTGCTTTTGTGTCCTTGGTTATAAAACTCAAGATATGAGGTCCACCCGTGCAGAAAGAGTCATCCTACTTTTAAAAATTGCATTTTGATTTTTTTTAAGTTTATGTATTTATTTTGACAGAGAGCGAGAGAGAACGCGCGGGGGAGGGACAGAAAGAGAAGGCTAGAGAGAGAATCCCAAGCAGGCTCTGCACCATCAGCACAGAGCTGACTCGGGTCGTAAACTCACCGACCGTGAGATCGTGACCTGAGCCGAAATCAAGAGTCAGACACTTAACCAGCTGAGCTACCCAGGTGCCCCTAGGATTTATTTTCATTTATTTTAAAGCACACAGGAGAAAGTTAATTTAATACTCCCAACAACAAATAATAACCACCGCTACTATTTTACTGTAGATATATTCAACCTTGTTTAAAAAAAAAAAAACAAAGTTTTTAAAAAACCAGACCCTACCTCATAGATCATTTATAACATACTGAGAAACCCTCTTATCCTCTGTGGCTCATCGCCCAATACTCTCTTCTCATTCTCCAAATTCCAGTTCCCCTAACCACCTTCTGTTCTAAATGTGCCATATATTCTTCTGTCTGGGACACTGGCAGATGCTGTCCTTCTCCCCACCACCCTCTCCACCCTCCCTCAGGGGCGAGTGCCTTCTCCTTCCCTATTCCAGCGCCCTGACTTCTCCATCCCCCGTCTTCCAAAGGGGTCACGTCCTGTTTCTTTATCCTTCCCCAAACAGCACCATGTAACTTTCTTCTGTGCATAATTTCACTCAAAATAATTTGAGTATTTAAAAAAACTTTTTTCATGTTTATTTTTGAGAGAGACAGAGCGTGACGGGAGAGAGGCAGAGAGACAGGGAGACCCAGAATCCGAAGCAGGCTCCAGGCTCCGAGCTGTCCGCACAGAGCCCAACGTGGGGCTCGAACTCATGAACCTTGAGATCATGACCTGAGCCAAAGTCGGATGCACAACCACCTGAGCTACCCAGGCGCCCCGGGTATTTTCTTAAAGGCTTGTATTCCTGGTGCATTGTCACCTCTACAAGCTCAGTCTGGTTTTTTCTGTCTGCTTCATTGGCTCCTCAGTGCCTCGCCAGCCTGGCTCAGATAATAGTTGTTGGATGAACGAATAAGAGGAGGATGTCTTTTATATCCATTTTAATGGTTTTGATACGGGTTTGTAACCCATTGCTAAATGTGACTCTTCCTATTGACTCAATTTCAGCAGAAGCCTCAAAAGCCCAGTGGGGGAAACTTATAGAAAACATTCTAAAGCAAGGTGCTGGACTATCTGTGCAGAAGTTGCAAAAAGAGAGTTCAAAACCATTTTGTCTGCAAGAGTTGATCACGTACCGCCAGCCTAAATAAGACGCGGTGGTTCAAGAGTTTGAAGAGGCTGGTTCTTTGGCAGAGAGCTGCTTTTCTCCTGCCCATGAGACAAGGAAGGGAGGGCTTTCCCCTTACTTTATAGCAAGGGAGCGATTTTCAAGAGAATCACTTAGAAGGCTAGAAGTGAGTCGTCTCAAGTACGGAGGACACAAGGACTGGTGTTAGACCCATTCCTTAATATTCAAAAGGTGAAGGCCTGGAGTCAACTAGTTGCCTTGACTCACGACAGAGCTAAAAGCAGTGGGTGCCCCGGGAGTGGGCTCATCATTCACTGGCAGGGCCAACACCGAGTGAGTTTTTCCTCTGGCCAGGGAGGGCTTGTCTTAGAATAGGTCCACCAACAGAACCACCTGGAAGGGCAAAAACCCTGGAGCATGAGACCCTGGGGTGGAGTCAAGAGCAGCCAGACTGAGAAGAAAGAGCTCTTAGCATCTCTAAGGAACTCACAAAAGCTCTGTGAGAGAAAGAGCAAATATTATATACCTGTTGCGCAGAGGTCATCCACTCGAAGGCAAAACTTGGAGCAAGGAAAACTTGCCCATGGGGAGCCTGAGTCGGGAGGCTCAGTCGGTGAAGCCTCTGACTCTTGATTTTGACTCAGGTCATGGTCTCTGGGTTCATGAGTTCCAGCCCCCAGTGGGGTACAGACAGTGTGGAGCCTGCTTGGGATTGGGATTCTTTCTCTCTCTCTCTCTCTCTCTCTCTCTCTCTCTCTCTGCCCACAACCCCACCTCCACCTCCCTCTCTCTCCCTCTGTCAAATTAAAAAAATAAACTTAAGAAAAGTACTTAAAAAAACCTCTCCTGTGTTCTAGCCTTTCCTTCTCCCCTTGAGCTCCAGTCTCCTGGAAGCCAGAAGCCCGTAGTCATTATGGAGGAGAGGAGGCAGGTCAGAAAATCAGTGAAGAAGCCATTCCCAACCCCCAAGCTCCTACTTCCCAACTGGGGTAAGGGACAAAACCTAATTTGAATGATATTCAGTGTGATATGGCTATTAGGCTGAAATAGATTCTTTATTACCTAGTAGTAGCCCCAAAAGCCAGAGACCTTCTGGAGATTTCATTCGGGTTGAGAAAAATAACTTTTCAATAAGCAAAGTTTAGTGGGGAATGATTGTACTCAATTGATTACAGTTCTTTCAGAAATTTGGTGATACGTATATACCCGCTTCCGTGTAAAATATATATTTAGATGCATACGTTTTATATTAACACATGTCTCTATGAAGTTAAGATAAATACACATATTGTCATAAATACCACTGCTGTGAATATTCCTGTAACTAAATCTTTGTGCCTTTGCATGCATTTCTGTATGCATAGAACTGGATAAGCAATTACAAAAGTTTAAAAATTTTTGATAGCTATCACGCTCCAAAACAGTTGTATCAATTGATATAAATTCACATTCTCGGGGCGACTGGGTGGCTCAGTCGGTTAAGCCTCCGACTTAGCTCAGGTCATGATCTCACGGCTGGTGGGTCCCGGCCCTGCATTGGGCTCTGTGCTGACAGCTCCGAGCCTGGAGCCTGCTTCGGATTCTGTGTCTCCCTCTCTCTCTCTCTCTGCCCCTCCCCTGCTTATGCTCTGTGTCTGTCCCTCTCTCTCTCAAAAATAAATAAACGTTAAAAAATTTAAAAACATTTACATTCTCAGCGGAAACTTCATTTCTCTTTCCTTAAAGATTTTTGGGTGCCAGGTCTTTAGAAGTAGATTTTTTCGATGGTCTCACCATTTCCGGTTCAGTCCCTCCTAATCTATTTTTTGTTTATCAGACAGAATAATATTTTAAAACTATAACTTTCCTGTATTCGGCTTTCTCCAGTGCCCTTGGCTCTAGCTGGGACGCGCTTCCCTGATGATTCCCATAGCTTCTGCCCATTGTTCCTGTCTTAGCTTGGATGTCACCTCCTCTGAGAAGTCTTCCTTGACTCTTTCTTACCGAAAGTAAGGCTGCTCATTACTCCCCACGTAGCACAACACTCATGTTCTTTTTGCTATCAACTATAGCTATTTATAAGCTGTTTATCTGCTTATTTTTTTCCCTCTCTCCTACTGGGGTATAAGTTCCATGGGGATAGGGATTTTGTTTGTCTTTGTGGTGTGTGTGTGTGTGTGTGTGTGTGTGTGTGTGTGTGTGTGTGTGGCAATCTCTGCTCATGGCAGGTGCTCAGTCATTATTTGTTGGATGCAGGAATGAAGCAATGAGTAACAGAAGCAGCTCTGTTCCCAGGTTTCCTTCTACCTGATTTCTGTGTCATCTTCCAAGTCGTCTTCCTTTGGGTAGGGAAGGACTGGTGGAGGGGGACCTGGCAGGACAGCAAACAACCTCTCTCCTTAGTGATAGCCGACTCATTTTTATTAGCACTGGCTTACCTTGCCAGAGGAAAGGCCGCCCGTTTCTGTGACTCTCCCACTGAGAGCAGCAGGCAATGGGGCCAAAGCTCAAGCTATTTTTGGTAAAGATATTGGACAAGTGCCATTTCAGCCTCTGCCTTGGTCCTTTGTGGTAGCTGCTGTAAGTACAACCTTTTTGGGCGAGGCGTGGGAACCCATCACCTACCTACCCTGGAAAAGTGCAGAAGCCTCTGAATTTCTGCACATAGTTTTCTGTCCCGAAGAGCTTTGTAATAATAATAATAATAATAATAATAATAATAATAGCAATAATAATCATTGGTTGAATGGAATACAGAGGGAATGGTATGAGTTGTTCATGTTTCAAGCTACAGTGGGCTTCCACTCTGAGTATATTGGAGTAGGGAAATTTGGGATTAATTTCTGGCTCTGCAGTGCGATAGTTACAGTCTTCTATTTCAATTCGTGACACAGTTTTGTTTCATATCAACAAGATGCCCAAATAGGAGAGAAGTACTACCATGTGGAATTCATTTTGATCTCGCATTCATTTCATTTTAATGCAATGAACTCTTACTCTCCCACCTTAGACCCACACCGGGAGAAGGGGATAAAGCATACTCAAGATGAATATGATGATCACTGTTGGCAGAAGGGAGTGTGGATGCTGAGGAAACAGAAATAGATGCTACAAATAAGAAGTGTGAAGTGTTGGAAATTGAGTTAAAAATAGGGATTACAATAATGGTTTTTTTTCATATCAGCCTTATCCCCAATGAAACTGAATTGTGTGGGACTGTATGTCCATTTGGCAGTGTATAGTTGTGTGAGTTGTGCACTGTGCAACTCTGTAAGCACTACTTACATTGCGTATCTCTGAATGCCTCCTTTCCTCTTCTGCCGTGGTTGTGTATTACACATTTTGGACAAATGCAAGTGGCTGTTCATCCTGTGAATGGTACAGTCTGTGTATTTTCCGTGTTTCACGGTTTGACTTAACCAAAACCAAACGAATAAAACTGTATTCTGGGTTCATTCCTGCAATTAAAAAAAAAAATCACTTGTCTCTTAACAGCTAGTTTGATATTTTCCTTTTTTTTTTAATTTTTGGGGGAGGGCAGAGAGAGAGGGAAAGAGAATTTTAAGATGAGAGCAGAGAATTATAAGCTGAGCACATAATCTCACAATTGTGAGATTATGACCTGAGCCGAAATCAAGAGTCAGACACTTAACCGACTGAGCCCCCCAGGCGCCCCTAGTTTGATATTTTCTAGTTTGATTCTAGTTTCCTCACTTCTAGCTTAATTATTTATGGATGTCAATTATACTCAACATTAATTATCATGGGATGGATTTCTCAGTTTCAGGTTTTGTCAGTAATTATTTCTTTTATCTTGAGCCATTCACTTCTAGGTCCTTATGCCTCAATTCCTTCATTCTTTGTTTCTATGATACTGTTGATTTGGTCTACAAATGATGCGTTGGACAAATGCCTTCCACGAATACATTTATTTCATGGCAACCATGGACACTTTTTTTTTTTTAAGTTCTAAGCCTTCAAAAAGAACTCTCCAAATGATTTTTATCATTTCATCCTTCTTTGGCGAGAGATGCAAACTTAAAACATCATTTGTATCAAAGAGCAACATGATGACAGAGTTAATGATTTACCATATAGCACAGAGTTCCCCTCCCGGAATACTTACTTTTCGACTGTCCCAACTCGGTCTCAGTCCTCCTATGACACATTCTTGGGTGATTCTCTTCTTTACCTGACACTCACCAAACCAAAGTGACTAAAAGCTCGTGTTCCTGGTGAGAAAGGAAAGATTCATATAATCTTAGAGTTGAAAGGTCTTCAAATCTTATCAAGTCAAATAGTGCACTCAATAAATGAACCCTCTTCCCCGCAGCTCTGATCAGAGATCATCCAGCCTTGGTTTGGTCACCTCCAGGGAGCAACTGTCCATTTCTGATGCTGTCTTTTTACCTTTGTGGAGAGGGCAAATGATTAGAAAGATCTTCCTTGGAAAGGAGGGAAGCTCCCTCCCTCATGACATCCGCACTCCAGAAGGGCTATAGGACAGTGTTGACCTAAAGCGGGTGTCACACACCCCTCCCTTCAGTCCTTGTCCTGTGGGACCTGGGGCAAGTCTTCATCTGCCAGGGCTTTAGTTTCCATAAAATGTGCAGGATAATACGTATCTCGTTATTCCTTTAACAGGATTAGGACAATGCCTAGCGGGCTGGTGCCCAATAAATGTCAGTGGGTATGAACTCAAGCATGCTTCAGGAGGGTGGTGCAGTCAGGGGCAGTGAGTGTAGAATCTGCTCCCCTTTTAATCTTATTCTAGAGGCAGTATCCCTTAAGGGTTATGAGGGTGAGCTCTATTGCTAGACTACTGGGGCGTAAATATGGGCCTGGCATTTACATAAGGAGGGGACCTACCTCACGAGGAACAGGGGAGTCGAAGTGAGGCAATCCGTGCTTGGGGTTTAGAGCCATGCCTGGCACTAAGAATTGATCATGCACCTGCTCTGGGCTAGGCTTTGGGGGTACACATATGAATGAGGCCAGGTGTCAGCCCCTGGGTAACTTACGTTCAGGCGGGAAAGCCAGGCTCACCCAAGGAAAATGTGGCAAATGATATCACCGAGGGCTGGGTCCAGGGAGCCAAGGAAACCCGAGGAAGCTCAAACGTAGCTTAAGCCAGGGCAATATCCCTCCCCTCCTTTGCCAAGGTCAAGGCAAACCATGGCAACACCGCCTCCCCAGACACCCGCACCAGGAGGTAGAAATCAGCCCTGCTCGGGAAGGGGATGGGGCTGAAGGCAGGGGCGGGGTCGGCGGCGGCCGTGAAAAAGTGAAATTTCCTCTCCTCCGAAAATCAGCCACCGGAGCGGGAAGAGGGGGCGCGTTGTCTCGGCGGGCCGTCAGCGAGGTGCGGGGGCCGGCTGGGGCGCGCCCGGGGTCCCGGAGGAGGGGAGGGATCGGAAAGGGGGGCGGGGCGGGCCAGGTGGGCGGGAGAGGAGGGGAGGGGGTGCGAGCGCGTCCGAGTGTGTCCGCCTGCGGGTGGCCGCGGCCCGGAGCCCGGACCCGCGCGGCTCCGCCTCTTGGGGGTGGGGGGGGGGGGGACCACCCGTCCGCCGTCCTCCTCCTCGTCCCCCTCCTCCTCCCGCCGCTCCTCCCCTCCTCGTCCCCCTCCTCCTCCCGCCGCTCCTCCCCTCCTCGTCCCCCTCCTCCTCCCGCCGCTCCTCCCCTCCTCGTCCCCCTCCTCCTCCCGCCGCTCCTCCTCCGGGGGGGGCCCACTCCTCCGCCGTCCCCCTCCTCGTCCCCCTCCTCCTCCCGTCCCTCCTCCTCTCTCCCCTCCTCCCCCCCCCCCTCCCCCGGGGCCCGCGAAGAGGCAGGGCTGGAGCCCTGAGCAGCCGCCGCTCCTCCTCCTCCAGGCTGGCGGATGAGTCAGCTGACGCCGGCGCTCCAGCCTCGCCTCGCGGCGCTGCGCTCCCCGCGCTCCCCCGAAGTGGCTGCGAGCCGGCCGCCCACTTTCGGGGCTTGGGGGACCGAGTGATGCGCGCCTGCTGAGGCCACGCCGAGCCGCGGCCGCCGCAGCTTCGCCGGGTCAACTTTCCCCCCGCCCCCCCCCCCCCACGCCGCCTCCCGACCCGGCCCTTGACCCGCCCCAGAGCCACCTCGGGTGCGCGCGCTTGGGTGAGGGGGGTCGCCGGCTGCCCGGGATGGCTTCCAATTTTAATGACATAGTGAAGCAAGGGTACGTGAGGATCCGGAGCAGACGCCTGGGGGTAAGTATCGATCCTTCCCCCCCCCCCTTCTTCCCTTTTCGCTGCTCGCGCGTTCAATTGTCTTCCTCGGTCGCCAGCATCCCTGGAGGCTGGAAGGAGGTCCCCCGGCCGCGCCGGCGAACTGCCCCCGTGGCTGCCTCAGCCCAGATGCGCCTCGCCGGCGGCTGCCCCTGGGAGGCCGGGTCTAGGCGTGTCACGGAGCTATCTTTATCTCTCGGGCGTCTCGGCTTTCCGACGGTGGCCGCGTGTGCGGCTTCAGTGGCCACTGGAGCCCGTCTCCTGGAAATAAATATTTCTCGGTAGCCAAGGGAGTTAGAGCGGAGAGGCCGGCCGGGGGTGCTGAGCCCGCCCGAGGCCCCCGGTGCCCCCCCCCTTGCCACTCGCCGCCAACTTAACTTTTCCGGGGGATGGGCGGCTGGCTCAGAAAAGAGGGCAGGCGCTCTCGGTGCCAACAGGGTCAGAGCCCCTCCGACCCCCGCCCGGCAGAGATTGCTGCCGAACGGAAGGTCTCCTCGGGCTCCGAATCCCGGACGACGACCCGCCTCTGACCCAGGTGTTGGCACAGGCGGCGTGGCCTGGCCGGCCTGGGGTGGATTTCCTCTGGTCCTCAGCCCGGGTGGTGGATTTCTGTTGCTGGAAAACACAGCGGGAGCCCAACGGGAAGATTCTTTAGGGTGGAACCCGATACCTGCCCAGAGGAAGTGCTCCCTAAACACGTAGCCCAGGAATGAATGAACCCGAGGGCACCTGTAGGGGACAGATGCTGGCATAGGGATGGCTCCCCCCTTAAAACTCTCTGTCTTTTGCCCCCTTTCCCTTGCTCGCCGTGGATAGGGCTTCAGAGACAACTCCTTCTGCTTCTCTTTGAGACTGAGTGTTGATGAAGGAAATTCTCCAGAGACGGGGGAGCACACTGGAATGATTTTTTTACCCCCTGATTTCAGGCTGCCTCCTTTCGCTTTGCCTTGTGTCGAGTACTGTCGCTGTTTTTGTTTGTTGTGTGTGTTTGGGTGGCCGGGTTCGGGTGGGGGAGGGGCAGAAAGTTTACTTTAGTAATGTCTGAAATGATAATATCAGCAATGATGTGCAATGACCACACTGGGAGTTACAGTGAGAAACTGAATGTCTTCCTCTACAAATCTGTGTCATTGGCACCTTTCTCTTACTTGGTCTTTGTAGTTTTTTATGTGCCAGATAATTTTACTGAAAACTGAAAAGGAATTTCGCAGTGGTAATCAGCTAGGGAGGATGGTAGGAAACATCTGTAATTATTAAAAACTCTTGCCTGCTTGGTTTTGACCCTTTGCTTTCTTGCTTTCTTTTTTTTTTTTTCCCCCTGCCGGTTACCATGTTTTAGCAATTATGTCCCGTGTTATTGTGAGTATATACATCTATCATTACGAAGAAATGTAACCGAGCTAACCGGTCTCTGTCAGCCCTATGCAAGTTTCCTTGATCTTTTCTGCTATGCAAATATCATCAGCAGCAGGAGCAACTATTGTTAGGGTGCTTAACCTAGTGACTCCCCGGCAAAAGGCAAGAAATAGTAGGAGCTTTATATTTTTGATAACCTTATGGGCCAGCCGAGTTGTTGCCATTTTTAAGGGAGCATTAAGAAATGCAGTTCTAATTTTAGATTTACTCCATCATGTCAGTTGAGGAAATTGATAAGAGACATCCATTCTGTGTTAGGGAGCATTCCAAATGGTAGAAGACATGCATTATTAATGCGCAAAATGTGAATTATTCATAAGGATCGGAGTTTATGCCAAATTGTGACACGTGGTGATTTATTTGAAAGACTAGTTACCATAACTTTCTAGTTTATGGTAATTGAGATTATTTTCTATATTATTACAGCTGACATAATATGGTCCTATATGTGTGCCAATGTTTACAGACAGATATTTGAAGCAGAAGGAAAGGAAATAAAGTTGAGTTTGTATTCATTTTATATTTTGCAGTACATTGGGTGCCAGTGAGAAGTCTACTTTTCTAGGATTTATTCATTCTGTCTGTGTTAATACTCGAGTAGATTTTAGAATATCTATGCAATGATGGTTATTGCTCATGGAAAGGTCAAAGATACAATCAACAAAACCCGGTCTTCTTTATTAACACCGCTTTTATCACCAGTTAATTTTTTTAAGTGATTTGATGATGTAATTTATTTATATGAACTAAAGAGGCTGATTCCACAGTTGCCAGAAAACACCACGAACTCAACTTTTCATGGAGCCTGCAAGCAATGGGGGAGAGCGCTTCCGGGAAATGCATAGAGACCCTCTGTCTAGAGTGAGAAGTGTTCGCGGTATTAGTCCAGGCTGCATATAGCCTAGAATGGCACGTAGCATGTGTAAGTCTCAGCCAGCACTTGGGCATTAGGTGTGGTACAGAGTAGGCACTTATACGTGCACGTTGGACTAGAGGGTGATGCGTGACCTTGCAATTCAAAAGCTTCTTGAGGAACTAATATGACATAGTAGTTTCATTAATGGAATCCAGACAAATGTGTGTGGATTAGAACCATGTTTGGGAGGGTTTATAATTAAACAAGAAAACACCATTTCATGGTGAGCAGCTGTTCTGCTAAGGAATGCTCCCTCAGATTGGGAAAAGGAGGAAAGAGAGCCAATTTTGCTTCTATTACTCGTTAGCTCCATGGCCTTGACCTCTTTTACCCTCAGTTTTCTAATCTATGCAATGAACACGATTTTGTAATGTTGGGAACATCGACTAAGATGATATCTATGAAAATCTAATGAGAGTATAGCATTGATTCTGATTAAAATATTTGTTTGGTACAAGCAAAGGTGAGTTAGGGTTGGTGGAAGGATGGGGGGTTGTAGATATCTTTCTGTCTAAAAGTGTCCCATGGCATAAATGGTTTTTCAGTTCTAGATGGTTTCATTGGGTGAAGTTTTTACAAATTCCATAGATTTAAGTGATTTTACAATGGGACAGGAGACATTTTAAGACTGTCTCCATTCAAATGGACCAAAGATAAGCGCTCACTTTTAATTGAGATCTTCTGTAGTTGA
The DNA here is from genome assembly GCF_007474595.2 of Lynx canadensis. Taxonomy (NCBI): domain Eukaryota; kingdom Metazoa; phylum Chordata; class Mammalia; order Carnivora; family Felidae; genus Lynx; species Lynx canadensis. Next base: position 7,793,885 of record NC_044305.1, on the reverse strand, counting down.
AGTGATTAAGCAATCGTTGTATGTATAGACTTACTTTTTTCTGTAAACATCAAAAAGGTTAATGAAATTCAACTCATTTAACTCGAAAGTCTCAGTATCTTCATATCTCTTACCTTCATCTACATTGTTCATGGAGATCTCAAGCTGTGCTCGGGATACTGTGTTTGTTGAGGAATGTCTGTGCCACAATTTGGGGGGCTTTGGCGGTGCGGGGAGGGGGGGAGGAAACAGTTGTCTACACTTATCTGGCTAATCCACAAAAGGCACTAAAAATTTTATTCTTAGCAGGGTGGCGAATCAGGCGATTTGCACATCATTAACCTGACTAAGTGTGTGGCTTAGACGGTATCCTATGACTCTCTTCACTTGGTTTCTTCTTCTGCAACCGAGAGAATTTCTAATCAGTAATTGCCATGTAAGCCTCAGAGTTTAAATTCAGACCTGTTCGCGTCATCTACATGCAGTCTCTCGATCACTCGCCTTTAAATACATTCTGGATGTTCTTGTACACCAGGAGCTTCTTCTCCTGTCTAGCCTGCATCCCTACCTAGATGTCTAAGAGTCTTCAAACTTAATACATCCAAACCCTTGATTGTTTCATCCAGATTGGCTTCTCCCGGAGTCTGCAACTCAGCCACTAGAGGTCCCAAAATTTTAGTTGCCCTGGTAAAAATGAATCCAGTAGGCAAGCAGATGGCAAACAAGCAAACTTCGGGCACATTTGTGTCTCCTTTTATCTCCTTCTGACAACCAGTCCATCAGGAGATCCTGTGGGCGCTGTCTTTGAAATATATCTACATTCTGTGTCACATATTATCCACCCCTTCCACCCTGGTCCAAGTCCCCATCATCGCCTCCCTGTAATATTATAATAATCTCCTAATTTGTCTCCCTGCCTGCTCAGACCACCAGTCCCTTTCCCTGCAATTCATGGGAAGAGACTTACCTTGGGCTTGAAGTTCCTATGCTGACTGAGAACCCTTTCTCCTGCTGTTCCCTCTGCTTGGAATGCTGTTCCCCCAAGTATGGCTTCCCCCTTCCTGGATGGCTTCCTTATCTCCTTCAGTCTTTCTTCAAATGTCACTAGCTCACTGAGGCCTTCCAGATCCTTAATTTTATTTGTTGCCTCCTCCTTCCCATCCAAATCCTTCCATTGCTTCTCTCTAGGCTTATCATCCCCTCACGTACTGGTGTGTTGATTTTATGTGTTGATTGCCTGTATCCCCCAAATAGCACAGGAGGCTCCATGAGGGCTGTGACTTCTCTATCTTTTAATTCGAGCTGAATCCCAGTGCTGGAATGGTGTGTAGCACTTTATCAGCAGTCTTCTTGATGAAGATTTATTGAGCAAATGAATGAATGAATCCATTAGTGCAAACTGGCTTAAGAGCATACACTCTGACATGAGACTGTTAAAATCCTATTCAGCGACTTTATGTGACTTTTTGGTGAATTTCTTAACATGTGCAAGCCTCAGTCTTCTACAAAAATAAGGATACTCATAATACCCACCTAAAAGATGATCCTTACAGAGGTCTTAACACAATGGTTTGACACAGTGGAAACCTAATTAACGTTTCTATTTATTTATTTATTTATTTATTTATTTATTTATTTATAATTTTTTTTTTAAGTTTTTTTTTTGTTGTTTTTTTTTTTTTTTTTTTTACTTTGGACAGAGACAGAGTGCGAGCATGAGCTGGGGAGGGGCAGAGAGAGAGGGAGACACAGAACCTGAAGCGGGCTCCAGGCTCCAAGCTGTCAGCACAGAGCCTGATGCGGGGCTCGAACTCACGAGCTGTGAGATCATGACCTGGGCCGAAGTCGGCCATTCAACTGACTGAGCCACCTAGGCGACCCCCTAATTAATGTTTCTTCCTTGTCTTTCTCACTACCAGTGCTGTTAGGGACGATGATGGTTAGGTGGTTATTATGTTTCCTGTTTCTACTGCAATAAGCTTTCATTCTCCAAGAACTTGCTGTTTAGTTTGGAAAACAAACTTAATACCCGTGCAACAATTAATGTACAAGCACAAATATTGGTTGGCAGTGAGGCTAGGTATAGAAAGAATATTTGCCTTTGTAAGATTTTTCACAAGCCTTAGATAAATGACAGAGGTAACCAGGGACAGAGAAACCCCTCTCCACGGAACTTCAGTTCGAATGAGCTCATCAGACGAGGGGGAATTTCTGTTAATTTGGGGATCTTTCTCTTGGACGGCCGAGAACGGATTTGAAAAATTGGTTAGTTAATGGCCAGATTTTAGGCAGAATATTTTCTTACTCTTTTATTTCCCTATTTGACCAGATCCACTATGCCCAAGCAGCTATAATATTTAGGGTTTGGGGATCCCTGGGTGATTCATAGAGAATCCACCGTTTTTATGGTACCTGGACAGAGTTATGGTCATAATATCAACATTCAGCCATTCAGTGAGATACATGGAGCACTGTTTTTCTTCCTCAGGAGAAAGAGGTTCAACTCTGCAGTAGTGAAATTCGTGGTCCTATACACTGGATACACACGCCTAAGTCAGGACCACTCAGTGTCCCCATGTGAATCCATTTCTGCGGCCTCTGTGTCAGAAGTGCTTTTCAGCTGGTATTTTAGTCATCTTTATTTGATGGGCCGGGTGGATGTTATGATTAATTATGCATAAACCAACCTTTCATCCTCCTCCTTAAAACTGAATTAAGCAAAGAACAGCCAATTTAGTGACTTTGTATGTAGGCATAAACCGGATTCCTGATGTGATGATTCCCCCCTACATCTGCCAATGTATTTTTTTTATCATATACATTCATTGACTAGAAATATTTATTTTTCAAGTAGCTTTGTAATTTTTATGGAAAATCCTTATCTTGGGTATTTTAAGAATTTAGTTTTCATTTGGGGCTGTATTTGATTTCATTTTTTTTTTTAATCATTCATCACATATTTATTGAGTGCATGCTAGTGTTAAGATCAGGGTAAACCATCAAGAGGTCCAGTCTCCATTTTGAAGGCCTGACAGTCTATTTTTGGACTTATATTGGTTTTTTTTTTCAAATTTTTTTTTAACATTTTAATTTATTTTTGAGAGAGAGAGAGACAGAGCACAAGCGGGGGAGGGGCAGAGAGTGAGAGGGAGACACAGAATCCGAAGCAGGCTCCAAGCTGTCAGCACAGAGCCTGAGGCGGGGCTCGAACCCACACCATGAGATCATGACCTGAGCTAAAGTTAGACGCTTAACCGACTGAGCCACCCAGGCGCCCCTGGACTTGTATTGTTAACACGAGGTTAATATATTCACTGTACTTGAGGGTGAATTAGTCTGAGCAACAGGTCAAATATTGAAGTACAGCGATCTGTGCAGAAATCTCCCCGTTCTGTTTTTGTGAAACGAGGGAGGTCAAATTTGATTTTCCTCTTACTTCAAGGAATTTGATTCGAGTTGGGTGGAAATAAAGCCTTTGGATATTCTAAGCCAGGAAGAGATTATGATGCTTCCCTCCTGCAACCCGTGTTCCTCTGAAATTCAAAATGAAATTGTGAGTTTAGAAATGCCACGGATATGTGTGAATGTTGAAGTTAAAATAGCTTCTTTCTAGAATGTAGATGGCTAAATTTTGAGTAAGTATCGGGAAGCTGATCTTTGCTGAGTAGTTGGGGGACTGTCTTTATTTTACTAGTGTTCTAAGCCTCTCTTCATGCCCTGGTTGCCAGAGAACATAAATGTTAGCTTGTGTGTACTGTGTTCATGAGTGGAGTCCTTTAAGTAAGCTCTGGGATAGAGTGCAGGTGACCTTCCTGGGGTGGTGCTTCATAACTTTGATCAGATTCTTTGGAGGTCTGGACCACCCTGCCCACCAGGCCTCTCACCTCCCACAATTTCCACAAGATTAAGAACCACTGTCTCATTTTTTAATTTTTTTTAATGTTTTTATTTATTTTTGAGACAGAGAGAGACAGAGCATGAGCAGGGGAGGGGCAGAGAGAGAGGGAGACACAGAATCCGAAGCAGGCGCCAGGCTCCGAGCTGTTGGCACAGATCCTGACACGGGGCTCAAATCCACGAACCGCAAAATCGTGACCTGAGCCGAAGTCGGACGGTCAACCGACTGAGCCCCCTAGGCGCCCCAACTGTCTCATTTTTTAAAGGAACGTTTTTTAAATTTTATTATTTATTTACTTTTACTTTTATTTTTATTTCTATTTTTATTTTAGATAGAGTGCGTGTGTATGGGAGAGGGGCAGAGGCACGGAGAAAGAGAGAATCTTAAGCAGGCTCCACGCTCAATGTAAAGCCAGACTTGAGGCTCGATCCCACGACCCTAGAATCATGATCTGAGATGAAATCAAGAGTTGGATGCTCAACCAGCTGAGCCACCCAGGCTGTTGATCTTTTTATTTTATTTTATTTTATTTTATTTTATTTTATTTTATTTTATTTTAATTTATTTATCTTTGAAAGAGAGAGAGGGAGACAGAGTACAAGCAGGGAAGGGGCAGAGAGAGGGAGACACAGAATCCGAAGCAGGTTCCAGGCTCTGAGCTGTCAGCACAAAGTCCCATACGGGGCTTGAGCTCGTGACCCACAAGATCGTGACCTGAGTCGAAGTCGGACACTTGATGAACTGAGCCACCCAGGTGCCCCAAACTTTAGATAATAGTAGGTTCACATGCAGTTGTAAGAAATAATGCACTGCAATCTCTCCTACCCAGTTTCTCCCAGTGGCAACATCCTTGAAATGTATAGTATAGTATCACAACCAGGATACAGCCAAGAGATAGAACATTCCTTCACCACAGGGTCCTTTATGTTGCCCTTTTATAGCTTCTCCTCCTGTTTCCCTTCCCACAGCCCTAAAACCTTGATGACCACGAATCTGTTTTCCATTTTTATAATGTTACCATTTTGAGAATATTCTATAAGTAGAACCACAGGTATGTAACCTTTTGGGATTTGGGGGGGGGATTTCCTTTTATTTATTTATTTATTTTTTACTCCACATACTTCTCTGGAATTGCCATGATTATTGTGGCTGTCATGGTTCATTCCTGTTTTTTATTTTTTAATGTTTATTTATTTTGAGAGAGAGAGTGAGCAGGGGAGGGGCAGAGAGAGAGGGCGACAGAGAATCCCAAGCAGGCTGCACTCTCAGTGCAGAGCCCAACATGGGACTTGAACCCACGAATCAAGAGATCATGACCTGACTGAAACCAAGAGTAGGATGCTTAACTGACTGAGCCATCCGTGTGCCCCGCCCATTCCTTCTTTTATTGCTAAATAGTATCCCATGGAATGGATGGACCATAGTTTGCTTAGCCATTCATCTGCTGAAGGACATTTAATGTGGTTTCCAGGTTGGGGCTGTTATGAATAAAGCAGATATAAAAGTTTGTGTGCAGATTTTTGCAGGAATATAGGTTTTCATACCTCTAGGTAAATGGCACTCTAGGGAGTGCTATTGTTGGGTGGTATTATAGGTATTTGCATGTCTAGTATTTCTATTCTTCCCAGTGTTTGTACCATTCTGTGTTCACACCAGCAGCGTATGATCTGGTTTCTCTGCATTTGATGGCACCAGTTTTTGGTGTCCTCGCTGTTTTTTATTTTAGACATTCTGATGTGTGTGTGGTGATATCTCATTGTGGGTTTGATTTCCATTTCCCTAACGGGTAGCAATGTTGAGCATCTTTTCATGTCTTACTTGCCATGTGGACCTACATTTTGGTAAAATGCCTGTGCACGTCTCTTGCCCACTTTCTAATTGGGTTGCTTATTTTGTAACTGTTGGGTTTTGAGGGTTCTTTATATATTCGAGATAGCAGTCCTTTCAGACCTGTGGTTCTCAAATGTTTCCTCTCAGTAGGTAGCTTAGGTAGTTTGTCTTTCCCACCTTCTAAACAAGGTCTTTCATAGAGCAAAGAGTTGTTTTTTTAATGTGTATTTATTTTTTGAGAGAGAGAGCGAGAACGTGTGCACGTGTGGGGGAGGGGCAGAGAGAGAGGGAGACAGAGAATCCCAAGTGTGTTCTGCACTACCACCACAAAGCCCAATCGAATAGCTTGAACCCACGAGCCTTGAGATCATGACCTGAGCTGAAGTCTGACGCTCAACCGACTGAGCCGCCCAGGCGCCCCAGAACAAAAGTTTTTAATTGTGATGATGTCCAGTTTATTCCTTTTTTGCTTTTGTGGGTCATGCTTTCGGTAGTAACACTTAGTCCAGACCAAGATTCCACATATATTTTTGTAGATGCTTTATAGTATTACCTTTTACGTTTCAGCCCATGATCCAATTTGAGTTAATTTTTGTAGAAGGTGTGCTTCTAGGTCTGGGTTCATTTTTTGCCTACATATGGCCAATTGCTGCAGCACCATTTGTTGAAAAGGCTGTCTTTTCTCCACTGAGCATATTTAGGTGTTTCTATTCTTAAGTCCCGTATTCTGTTCCACTGCTCCATATGCCCGGATATGTGCAGCAGTATGACTCTATGTGTCTATATGTGTAGCTATACAATAAGTCTGGAAACAGAGAAGACGGATTCCTCCCACTTTATTTTTCTTTCTCAAAATTGTTTTAGGTATTCTAGTTCCATTGCATTTTGATATGAATTTTAAGATAATCTTGACTATAGTTTCCACACATCGTGCTGGAACACCTCTTTCCTCTCCTCTCCTCTCCTCTCCTCTCCTCTCCTCTCCTCTCCTCTCTTCCCTTCCCCTACCCTCCCCTCCTCTTCTCTCCTCTCCTCCCTTCCCCTCCCCTCCTCCCCTCTTCTCCTTTTCTTTCTTTCTTTCTTTCTTTCTCTCTCTCTCTCTCTCTCTCTCCTCTCTCTCCTCTCTCTTTCTTTCTTCTGCTTCTTCCCCTTCCTCCTCTCTGTCTCTCTTTCATAATTGAATTGATGCATTGTTTTTTCCATGGTGGAAATAGCATACATTTGGGACTGACACTTACTTTTGGATCTCAACTTGGCCACTTACTGAGTCTATGGCCTTAAGGAAATTGCATACTCTTTCTGAAACTTTGCTTCATCATGTACATAAATAAGGTTAATAATACACTTCTCATAAAAGGTAAGTGTATCAAACTCTTAACCCTATTCGTGACTTACAGTAGTAGGAACTTAATGACTGGCAATAATGTTGAGTTTTATTTTTTTATTGTCAAAAGATTGAGGTGATATTTCTTGTTCATTGTCTTTCAGAAAAATAAGCTGGTAAAAATTAATTCACTCATACCTCAGCAGAAGAATCATGGCTTTTGTAATGAAAAACAGAAGGCATTTTACTTTCCTCTTGCTGCTAATTTTATTATTTTTTGATTTTTAATTTTTAAAAGTTTATGTATTCTGAAAGAGACAGAGAGAGAGAGCACGAGCTGTGGAGGGGCAGAGAGAGAATCCCCGGCAGGTTCTGCATGGTCTGTGCAGAGCCTGACCTGGGGCTCGAACTCACCAACCATGAGATCACCACCTGACTGAAATTGAGAGTTGGGACACTTAACTGACTGAGCCACTTGGGCGCCCCACTGTGAACTTCAGTAATACATTTTTGCAGCATTGGGCTTATGAAATGCCATCTTAGAAAATACAGAGTTGAATATATTGACAAAATGGCAGACCTTTGAGTGAAAGCCTGACCACAGTATTCTTGCCTGTTAACTCTCACCGTGGTCTCCGAATGTGGGAATTGTATATCTTGAGAGAAAGAAATTATTAGGGCACTAAACAACATTGAATCATAAAATGAGAATAAAAGCACTATTTCTTATTCAACTCATCTCAAAGAGCTGATAACCTGAAGGCCTTTTAATAGAGAAGGAGCCACCATTGGGTGCAGAGGCTTCGAGTGGCAATCTTCTGTTTTATTGTATTCATTAACTTTATATTGCATGAAATTTTACATTTAACTTCTAGTGATAATTGGTTTTCCATTTGAGATAAAAGTGTGTGGCTGCCTCTTTAAATAAGCTTACTTAATCTACAAAGTGAAGTTATTTAATGGGTAATGAACTCATATCCATGAAATGGCAAAAACAGTGAAGGTAGGTGGTGAGCTCTTAGGGACCGTACGAACCCAAATGGCGGCCTGTGTGTGACTCAGAATAGTTGTCCTTCTCTTCTGAAGTAGGTTTTGTAACGCTTCTTCGTAAAACGTGCAGTTGTCATGTAGCTTGATTTTGTACAGATATCTTAAAAATCGGGTCCTTAGAAAAAATACCCTATGTACTCAATACCATCCTCTTAAGAAACTTATACCTGAGGGGCGCCTGGGTGGCTCAGTCAGTTAAACATCTGACTTCGGCTCAGGTCGTGATCTCGCGGTTCGCAGGTTCAAGCCCCACGTTGGGCTCTGTGCTGACAGCCCCGAGCCTGGAGCCTGCTTCGGACTCTGTGTCTCCCTCTCTCTCTCTCTGCCCCTCCCCTGCTCACACTCTGTCTCTATCTCTCAATGATAAATAAATGTTAAAAAATTTTTCAAAACACAAAACTTCTATCGGATATCACCATAATGTAGCATAGTATATATGTCACTTCTCACCCTAAATCTCCCCTCCCCAAATATATCTCAGATTTGCCCAAGCCTTTATTTTGTCTTCTCTTCATTTATGTGTAACAACGAATACTGTAGAGGTTAATAGAAAGAGAAGTAAGTCTGTCCTATGGGTAGACTGACTCAAATTAAATTGAAACACTAGTAGGAATTCTGAGCTTTCCCTTCATACAACTTTCACCGTTTAGGTAAGCAATTAAAGTCTAAAACTGGAGTTTATTATCTTAAAGCCACATATTAATTCAATAAAAGAAATTTATTTTAAAACCTTGAAGAAATCACACCTCTTTGAGTCCCCTAGCAAAACTGAGGCTTCCTATGAACAGTCTCCTCAGGGTTCAAGGTGTCTGTCTGTAAATATGCAGATATTTTATTTTAAATTTTTTCATGTTTATTTATTTTTGAAGGAGAGAGCGACAGAGTGTGAGCGGGAGACGGAGAGGGGCAGAGAGAGAGGGAGACACAGAATCCGAAGCCGGCTCCAGCCTCCCAGCTGTCAGCACAGAGCCTGATGCGGGGCTCGAACTCACGAACCGTGAGATCATGAGCTGAAGTCTGACCGCCTAACTGGCTGAGCCACCCAGGCGCCCCCATATATGCAGATATTTTAGCTGATTTGCCCAAGAACCACCTTTTGAGCCTGGGTTGTATTCTACCAACACTGGCTCCAAACGGAGATGTTAGGAAACTAGTCTAGTTCTCAGAGTCCGCGAATTCAGATGTAAAATGTGGTGGGAGGTGAGGCTTGAAAGGAACGTGTTCTGGGGACTTTGCCCTGAGAGGTCTTCATCAGTTTGAATAGATCTCCATTAATGGCTCTCCTCTCTGATTTTCTCCTGCCTGGCTCTCTCTTGGTCTCCAGATCTTAACTTTAGAATTCCTGCCTCAGACGACCTGCCGTGACCGCTACAGCTAAAAAGTCTTTTCCTCACATCCCTCTAGAACATTGTTCTATTTGAGAGTATGCACAGGATATTTACATTTTCTTAACTTTTGTGCTAGATATTTTTCTTCATAATTTTTTGGTAGATTATTTCTTCTCCCACTACAGTGTAAGTTTTATGAGGCCAAAGGCCTTAGCCTTCTTGTTCACTGTGTATCCCCAGCCCATAGTGAGAGTTCAGTGTTTTGCCGACCCGGGGGCACCTGGGTGGCTCAGTCAGTTAAGCACCCAGCTCTTGATTTCAGCGCAGGTCATGATTTCACAGTCTGTGGGATCGAGCCCTGTGTGGAGCTCTGTGCTGACACTGCAGAACCTGCTCGGGAGTCTCACTCTCTCTTGCCCCTCCCCTGCTTGTGTTGTCTGTCTCTCTCTCGCTCGCTCTCCTGCTCTCTCAAAATAAATAAATACACATGAAAAAAATTTAAATATTTGCTGACCGAAAGAGTCCCTGATTTTGCTGCAGATCAGAATAATAGAATGGATATTCAATTTATATCCCACCTAATTTTGTTGCAGATTTTATGCCTCAATGGTAGAATGTTCTAGAATTTCTCATAATTGTTGTTGGTATGAAGTCTGTACCTTCAGTATCAGGGAATACAGCAGTTAATGTAGATTGACCCCCTTAAAATTAAATTTTATTTGAGTTTTTTTTCTTGTAATAGGTAATATGTATACTTGGTACAGATTTGAAGGTACAAAGTTTATGCATTGAATAGTAAGTTTTCTTTTCATCCTTGTCCCCAGGAATCTAGTTCCCAGAAGCAACTACTGGGAATAGTTTATTCCAGAATAGTATGTGTCTGAATAGTTTTGTGTGTGCATGCATGCGTGTGTGTGCACATGTGTGCAATATATAATTGCACACTCTTCTGTGACATAGTTTTATTATTCAGTAATATATCCTGCTTTTCAATAATTTAGACAAGATTCCAGTGTATAAATATATTTTGTATATTTGATTATTTATTCATTCTTCTTTCCTTCCTTCCTGTAATTTATTTTCAAATATGTGCATGAATTAGGTGTTTTTATGCCCACTTTACAGATCACAAGGCTGAGTGCCTGAGAGGTTCAGTTTTTGTTGAAGTCACCCAGCAGCTATGTGACAGAACGTGAGTTTGAATCGAAGCTGCCTGTCGGTTGTAGAACATTCAAGTAATTCTTCTCCTTCTCTGGTACAAGAGGTGCCACAGATTACCCCTCCTCTCACCCAGTGGTGACCATACTGGGAAATAAATTCCTAGCAGTGGGACCTACTGTCCGAAGCATATTTCCATGTACAGTTGTATCAAAGTTGCCCTGCCATCTATGAGAATATGCCTGTGTCCTCTCATCTTGCAAAAGTATGCTCTCTTGAGGGCTTTTTCAGAGTTGTGCTAATCGAACAAATGAAAGATGGAGCCATTTGTATATAGATTTTCTCTCCTCTGAGGTTGAGTTCCTGGCAATTTTATGATTAGAATCTTTTCAGTTTTATAGTTTGTTTTTGTTTTTTTTTTTTTAGAGTGACGTTCTACTTAAAACGTAGTTGCTACTAGGATTTAGAAAGCCGTAAGAGATGATTTACTTTATTAGAAGAGCACCTTCCTGGGTCATGCTATGTAAGAAGGCTTTCATTAATTTACTTATGTATTTTGAGAGAGAGAGAGAGAGAGAGAGAGAGAGAGAGAGATGTAGACATGTGGGGGGAGGGGCAGAGAGAGAGGGTGAGAGAGAGACTCTCAAGCAGGCTCCATGCTGTCAGCGCAAAGCCTGACGCGGGGCTTGAACCCATGAACCCTGAGATCATTACCTGAGCCGAAATCAAGAGTCAGATGCTCAACTGACTGAGCCACCCAGGCGCCCCCATGACTGTGTTTTTTATGTTTATTCCAAAAATAAAATTATAAAACTGAAAATTGGATCAACGTATATTGGTAAAAAGGTGTTTACTGAATCAAATAAATATATATTGACTAATGCAGCCCAGCCAATATTTTTATTAACTTGGCCAGTCTGGTCACATGCTTCAAACGGGTCTGGCTGGGAGGCGCCATCGATGAGATGCAATTTCTGAACATTCCATTTATGTGGTTCCTAGATACTAAGAACCAGGAGACCTTGTTTCGGGCTGTATCTTGAGCCTCTCTTTCCTTCTTTTCTTTTCTCTCTAAGCTCCAGCCACCAGCTCCTTTCTGTTCCTAGGGGACAAGCTCTTTGCCATGCATGTCCTGTGCTCTCACCACTTCCTTCTATCTGTCATGCCCTATGGTGGTTGGCTCTCACTCCAGTCATCGGCTCAAAAGTCACCTCCCCAGGGAACTGTTTGTTGACCATCTAGTTGCAAGTGGCCTCTGTCAGGTATTCTCTGTCTCGTCTCCATTTTCTCTTGTCCCACGATCATTCCTCACAACTGTAACAATTTTTGGAAATTATTCCTTTCTCTATCTCTCACTTTTTTCTACTGGCCTCTAGGCATCAGGAGGATAAGATGTTCAGTTTTGTTGATGGTGGAATTCTCAGTGGCTAAAATAGTGTCTGGGCACATAGTAGGAGCTGAGCAAACATTCAAGTATGAATGAAACCCTGAAAGGACATATTATGAAGCAGACGGTAACCCTAGAAGATAATGTGTGTACGTTTTTGTAGTTCCCACGAAACGCCCAGAGTTTCGTGCACTTCCGTTGTGTGATTTTTTTGTTGTAGCCCTTTTGCAGCATCCAAGCTGCAGTCCTCAATGCAGGCAGACAGACATGTGCAGGAGAAAAACCGGGCAGGCATCAAAAGAGCTTTTTTTTCCCCATGTCCTGGTGCTGCTGGCCATCTGCTGTGACCAGAGCAGGTCACTGAACTTCTCACACCTCAGCTCCCGTTGCAGCAAGATGGAGATATTACTGTCTGACCTTCCTGTCCCACCACCTGTCCACCTCCGGGCCGGAAGTACGCTGGTGCACGGGGAGGAGCGTGCCCAAGCACACAAAATATCCTGTTTTGTCCCAGACAGGTCTTCCCAGTGGCCCTGCCATCAGCCTCCTGAGTGGAACATAGCAGAGAAAACTTGGATTGCACTGTGCTGCTGGGACTGGTGTCAGACCCCAAACAAAAACAGATGACTTTTTAAATTTATTATTCACCTCGGGTTTCCAGAAGACAGAGTTCAATTTCTGGCAAGAAAGAAATGAAACGGAGGGGGGGAGGGAGGGAGGAAGGAAGCAAGGAAGGAGGGAAGGAAAGAAGGAAGGAGGGAGGGAGAGGGAAGGAAGGAAGGAGGGAGGGAGGGAAGGAAGGAAGGAAGGAAAGGGAAGGAAAAGGGGGAAGGAAGGAAGGAAAGGGAAGGAGGGAGGAAGGGAGAGGGAAGGAAGGAAGGAAAGAGAAGGAAAAGGGGGAAGGAAGGAAAGGAAAGGGAAGGGAAGGAAAAGGAGGAAGGAAGGAAGGAGGGAAGGAAAGAAGGAAGGAGGGAGGGAGGGAGAGAGAAGGAAGGAGGGAGGGAGGGAGAGGGAAGGAAGGAGGGAGGGAGGGAAGGAAGGAAGGAAGGAAGGAAAGGGAAGGAAAAGGGGGAAGGAAGGAAGGAAAGGGAAGGAGGGAGGAAGGGAGAGGGAAGGAAGGAAGGAAAGGGAAGGAAAGGGGGAAGGAAGGAAAGGGAAGGGAAGGAAAAGGAGGAAGGAAGGAAAGAGGGAAGGAAGGAAAGGAAGGAGGGAAGGAGGGAGACAGGGAGGGAGGGAAGGAGCCCACTCTAACTACAACAAAAGATGGCTTCTGCGTGTATATGTATCAATTCTTTTTAACTAGTTATTTTACATTGCATGTGCATGGCAAAGAAATAAAACAATGCAAAAAAGAATAGAATGAAGAGGCAGTTTGTCTCCTACCCTAGACTTGTCTCACTTCCCAGGTATACCATTCTGGGGGGCAGATTCTTGTCTATTTGTGTGAAGATGTGTGTGCATAGGCACACAGAGAAATACAGGTGGTTTTGTACGCTTCATTCTGCACGCATGGGTTCATGTTTAATGTTGTTGTATATACCCTGTCCCTTTTCTTCATGTCGAAGCACCTTTTAGAACTTTTTATCGATGCCCATTGTTCATTTATTTGGCTGTATTACAAATTCTTTAGTTAATACCATTATTGGACGCTTTAAGGCAATTTCTCATTCTTGGTTAAACAGTGAAGCAGTGGACATCCTTGTGCACACCTGTTTACATACATGATACTGTATATCTAAGGTAAACCCTAAAAAAAGGAGTTGCTCTTGCAAAGTGGTGCACATTCCGATTTTGATAAATAGAGCCCGTTTGCCTTCAAAGAGGTTGTATCAGGTGTGTTCCCACCGAGAGCGCTCAAGAGTACAGGACTTATTTCTGCCAGTCCTAACTTGTGTGTGTGTGTGTGTGCGTGTGTGTGTGTGTGTGTGTGTGTGTGTAACTCTTGAAAGATTTTCTCCTGCCTCCATTCCTCAGCTCAGCCCCCACTCCCCAGATCTATTCTGTTTACTGCAGATTGATCATCTAAAAATCCCAAACCTAATCCTACCCTACCTGTATTTAAAATATTCTCAAATGCCTTCCCCTTACACATGAACATAAGGTACTCCAGATGCTCTGTGATCTAGACCCTGCCGTATCTCATGCCACCCACGTCGGTGTTCAGATCAGCGCGTCCCCCAGGTCAGTGTTCAAGAGAAACACGCCCTCTTGAGTTTCTCCACTGGCCAGGTTCTCTTGCCTTCATGCACATGTGGTTTCGTGGATGAAACAATTCTTCCTCTTACTTTTACTTTCCCTACTTTTTTTCTCATCCAGAAAGTCCCAGCTGGCGTGTCGTTGGTTTGGAGATGCTTCTCTTGACACTATGATGCCATCCCCTGGATCTCAGGGGTGAGAGGAGCCCCTCACCACCTGTATCCCTTTACATTTAAATTTATTAAGATTAACTTAAAATTTAAAAAAAAAACCCTCAATTCCTCAGTAACACTAGCCACATTTCAAGTGTTCGATAGCCACATTTCATTAGTGGCTACCGTATTGGGCAGCACAGATACAAAATGTTTCCATCATTGTAGAGAATTCTGTTGGGCAGTGCTGCCTTATTTTTCTTCATGACACTCATGGCTGTTTCAAAATATATGCTTTGAGAATATCGTTTTGATGATGTTACCCTCAAGAATCTGTGGGCTCCACAGGGCACGGCATGTTCCTCTCTGGCTTTTTGCTTTTTCCCATTATGGGAGTTCAGTAACTGTTGAATGCATGAATGAATGAGTGAATTGAAGAATTCCTCCAAGCTCTTAACTTTATTGTTGTGCTTCATTGATCAGTAGACCTCCTGGGTAGGGGCTGAGCCCTCCATGCTTTTACCCACGGCCCCTTCAACATTCCAGTTGGGAGCCTTAGTAGGACCCTAATTCTTACACCATCGTAATCTGGGAGTATTGGACCTTTCCCATTGGGCTTGACCCTTCAGCACCCGTGGCCTCACTGTGGAAAGGTTGCCCAGGTTTAGATTTAACCTGTGCAGTGGGCATTGTGCTGGGCCTCCCAGATGTCTCCCTGCCCTGCGGGGACTGAAACATTCCATTCTCCAGCTGGGAGTGCTCAGAGCAGTGTAGACTGGCAACTTGCAGCTAAGCCCTCTGCCCCTGCTACCTGGCCAACAGTGGGGATATTCAGAGGTTATGGTAGTCATCACAGTTGACTTGCACCCTTGATTCCCTCCTAGCTGTTGCTCTTGGGAGCCCTTCTCATTGAACTTCCAGAATTCAAATCTCCGTAGAATCTGCTTCCCAGTAAACCCAGCTTGCAACAATCTGATTTGTAATTGAAAAGCCACAGCTTTAGCTCAGCCTTCCAAAGAAGGTTCCGTGATCTCTTGCAAGAATATATTTTTGCTTGATTTGTTGGCTCATGGATTCTCCCTGTATTTTACCTACTTGTCCTCAAAACTAAAATGGTTCATTGATTTAATTTCCATAAAAAGTTTGGCAGCTTATTTCCCTTATTAGGTTGTTAAAATGCTCCAGTCTCTTCAGTAGAATCATCTAGGGAATGAATTAAGAAAATACCTTAACCACTTTATTACATTGAATCTGGACTCCATAAATTATTAGTATCAACTTTTTTTTTCTTTTTTTTCTGGGAGGAAGCAGTTCCCTATAAACAGTAGGCAAGATTTATATGCATATTACTTTAGCTCTTCTTGCCCTGAAAGTCCTGATTATAGTTCCTTGTCCTGAGTACCTGTTTACGCCGTCATAAAAGGAGAGTTCTGGTTATAGCTTGTGGCCAGAGGGAAAAGGAATGCTTTTGTCTCTGTATTTGGTTCTACTTTATTCCTGAACAGGGTGTTTGGCCATCAAGTAGCCCGCTCACTTACAGGAGACAATTTGATTTTTTTTTTTTTTCATAACTGTCAGTTTCATTGGGCAACTGTGAATTTCTGGGGAACATTTGTAAGATAGACGGAGTTACAGAAGATATGCTGACTGGCAGATGTTTCAAGATTGATTAAAGATTTAGAAAGAAGTACATTTCCCCGGGCTGCTGGGCTACCTTTTAATGAGATTGACAGTTTTACACATGGGGCTGAAAAAGTTCTTTATCATACAGAAATAAATTTCTAAAGTTAAATCCACTTGAGAGAGATGGGTGCAGGATAAAGTGTGTGAAGAAGATTGGACATTTTACGGGTGTTTAACTTTGAAGCTTATTTTTCAGAGATAGATGAAGTTGAATATTTCTAAGATGAAAAATCCTTTTGTTAGACTAATTGCTCTAATGTTAACTCAAAGAGTGGGTCAGCTTCCCGCAAGTTGGGGTCACGCGTTCCAGGGAATTTGGAATCGTGGTTTTAGATGGGCATTAGGCATATGGAGCTGGAAATTAGCAGTTTTCATTTCATCTTCCAAAGGTTCAAACTGAAAAAGGCATTGGCATATTAGTTGAAAAAATGACTAACAAGGAGAATTTAAGGGTTATTAAAAAACGTTTCTTACCATTCTGACCTAGAGAGGCGTGCAAGTGAATATTTTATTAAATTTAAGGATAACATATAAAAAGAATAATATCTTCAAGTTTTGAAACCAGAGGATGGAGAAAAGGGACAGATTAAATGGCCATTCAAAGTAAAAGAGAGTTTAAAAAAATTTTTTTTAACGTTTATTCATTCTCAAGAGACAGCGACAGAGCATGAGTGGTGGAGGGGCAGAGAGAGAGAGGGAGACACAGAATCTGAAGCAGGCTCCAGGCTGTCAGCACACAGCCGGACATGGGGCTTGAACCCACGAACTGTGAGATCTTGACCTGAGCCGAAGTCAGATGCCCAACTGACTGAGCCACCCAGGCGCCCCAAAGTAAAAAAGATTTCATATTGATTTGTCTGATCCCTATATTTAAAGATGGGGAAACTGGGGCCAAAGAGATTTAATGACTTTGCCAGAGCTCTGGCCCCTCAGGAATCAAGCTGTGAAGTCTACGACCTGGGGGGCTAAGATCATGAACCTCGGTGATGGGTGGCAGACAGATCTTTCTAGGCCCCTGACTTTAATTTTGGACAGGTTACTTAATCTCTCTTAATTTGTTTTCTCAGTTAAATGGTGTCAGTAATTACAGTTCCTATCTCATACGGGTGTGTGAAAATTACATAAAATAATCGATGAAGTGCATTTTGTGGCCTGTAGATTACTTTGAAAAGCAGATTCTGAAGTTGGAGGGCCTGGCTGATTGTTCATGTGGATTTGTAAGCCGAACATTCTGTCAGGAACATCGTGGGTCCTTAATGAGTCAGAAGTGAACACCATGCCCTGGAAATGTGGAGAGACTGCTTTGTGGAATCAACAAGGCTAAACTTTTGGTCCACTTCAAATGTCAAATTTAGTAGTCTTGCCTTTGAAGAACACGCTGGTATTTCACCCTTTGAATATCTATTTCCAAGCTCTTATGATTAGGATGTAAGATTGTGTAATTAAGGTGTTGGGAAAGGGCATCTTTCAAAGGGAGGAATGGACAGTTGAAAGGTAGTATAATCAGTTGTAAGGTGAAAAATCGCCAACTGAAAATTTGGAGCCTTCAAATTTTGCTCTATTCTACTTTGTTGTTATATCTCCTGGAAAATCGTCCTGATATATTGTGGCATATGAGAAAAAACAAATGGCAGGGAAAAGAGGCATTTCGGTGCATATGTGTGCACATAATATATTTCTGTCTGGGCACAGAACAATGAAGAGAGGAATGGTTTCCGGTAGTAACTTTTATAAAGTAAATGTGCTTTCCTCTAAGAAGTGGGGCCGGTGGAAGATAGGTGGGGTGGGTGGTCATTGCTTTTTACTTGTATGCTTTTCAATTTCTTTATCTATTTACCTGTTTGTTTATGTATTTTTATTTTAAAAAATTCTTTTTTAATGTTTGTTTATTTTTGAGGCAGAGAGAGAGAGAGAGAGCAAGTGCGTATGAGAGGGGGAGGGACAGAGAGCGAGGGAGACACAAAATCCTGAGCAGGCTCCAAGCTCTGAGCTGCCAGCACAGAGCCTGACACGGGGCTTGAACTCACAAACCATGAGCTCATGACCTGAGCTGAAGTCGGACCCTGAATCGACTGAGCCACCCAGGTGCTCCTGTTTTTTATGTATTTTCATAATGCACGTTCATATCTTTTGTAGTATAACAAAAACACATATTAGGACCCTAATTGGCCAGAGCCAAAGAACATTGGTTGGGAGATGAGATTTTTACTGAATTCATTGGATTTAAAAATACACTGAATATCCATTCTCTATATAAGGGCTTATACTTACATATGGTGTTGTCCTAAGAGACCTCATGTGGTAATGGCGCTGAGCTTTCCGCTTATGTAGTGGTTGGGACTTTGGGCCGCAATGGATCACGTTTGTCCCTATGTAAAGCCATTCATTTGTCATGTTCGCTGTGTGTTTTCCTTTGGAGGAGAGCTAGCTAGGCCGCAGTACTGCCTGCACCTTAGCAGAATTATTATGGCTTCGTCAGAAACATTAGAAGACATCTTCCGAGTTAGAATTAAATAATATTTTCCTTTAGTGATCATTATTAATGTTGTTTTAATTAACAGCATTGATAGCTCAGGGTTTCAGCAACATCTCGCTCGCTGTCGTAAATTAGAAGATTAAATTGTCTTTTTACTTATCATATTATCAGGGGAACAATAGCAACTCCAGTTTGTCAAGAAAGAAAGATGGGATCTGGGTTCTTCTGCTGCGATATTTCAATATGGCAGCTTTGGGAGTAAGAGAAAATGGGAAAAGGAGGTTGGGTCAGATTTTCAAATCAAACTGATTTGGAATTACAGTTTGCTTTGATAGTTTGTTCACTTCCAGTTTTCTGTGTTACTTTGCAAGTGTTGGGGTTTGCTCTTATGAAGCAAAATTACATTAACTATTTTAGAGCCATGGTCCTAATGATCTGTATAAATTGTGTAGTCAACATATTTTGTTTAAGACTGTCACATAAAGCAGAGAGGGAAAGGATCGTGCCCCCTTGAGGTTTGAATACAGTCTCAACACCTTACATTGTCCTCAGTTTACAGGTGAAGGACTTGGGCTTACAGAGAATCATACTATAATCATCCTACTCCAGGTTATTCAGTCTAGGAACCAAAGGAGCAAGAATTTCAGACCCATGCCTTTCTCTGCTTAATCTCTATTACACTAATGCGGTGTCTTTGTCCTGTCCTTGTCATTTTAGTATCTGTAATAGGACTAAGCTGACTACCTTGAAATACTACTGTAGGACTGCCTTTTGAAAATATTTTCTTGACCTATTTTATTTACCTGATTCTCTAAAAATAAGAAGAAACTTGGGGCACCTGGGTAGCTCAGTCAGTTGAGTGTCCGACTTTGGCTCAGGTCATGATCTCACAGTTCATGGGTTTGAGCCCTGCGTTGGCCTCTGTGCTGACAGCTCAGAGCCTGGAGCCTGCTTCGGATTCTGTGTCTCCCTCTCTCTCTCTCTATGCCCCTCCCCCGCTCTTGCTCTGTCTCTCTCTGCCTCTCAAAAATAAAGAAACGTAATAAAAAAAAATTAAATATAAGAAACTTGCAAAGTTGCTAGTGAGGAAAAGAACTAAAAACTGGATGTGAATAAAAGCCAAAGTTGTATGACAAAGTGAATGTCATACAACTGGCTTGAAAAACAATGGAGATACAGTACAGCTGGGGTGTTTGAGCATTCTTTGTGAGTTTATTTATTCCTTTAAGAAAATAGAACACTGGGATAGACTAGGTTCCATAAGCAGAATCTTGGGAAGAATTTTAGTGACCAAGATCATCTCATTCAATATAGTTAACTAAATTTGAACACTGGACACAAAGAAAATAAGAAAGACCACATCATTGTCAATAAATGGTTTTTCCCTCTTTTTATCATTATTGTTTTCCTGGGTTTCCAATATTTTCCCTTGTAATAAAATAATATGAACCTAATACCCCAATATAAAATTATTATTTTAGTACATATACTTAGCATTTCCCCCCACCCATCTAAAATTTCACAGCCTCGCAACTATTAGATATTTACATGTCATATCCTATGTATATTCTAAAATGGATTGTGTTATAGTGTAAATATTTTTCCAAACAGTTACACAATCTTTAAAACTATAATTTTGAAGCCTATGATACTCCATTGAGTAGGTACATGATTACTCACTAGTTAAAACAGTCAAATTGTCTCTAATTCAAATAACACTCAGGCTTATAATAACTTGGACCATGTTTTGGATTGTTCCCTTGCAGTGGAGGTGATTAGGAAGCTAAAAAGTTTGTATAATTTTATGACCCTTGATACACATTGAGAATTAGCTTCCCTAAGGGCCACACCAATTTACACCATCGTCAGCAATGTCTGGTGGGACAAAGACCAGTTTTTCAGACTAGAAATCTGCCAGCATGACACAGATGAAGCTGACATTCTGTTTGCTTTGCAGTCGTCCATCCATTCACTGGTTATAGGGATAGGCTGAGAGTCCCAAGGTGTAAGAAATAAAACAAAGTCACACCTACAGTCCTCAGTACATGGTTTGGCTCTTAACATAAGACTACATACGGTGTTTTAGGGAAACCAAAGCAAAAATAAACTGTTGGGACTATATCAAAATGAAAAGCTTCTGCAAAGTGAAGGAAACCTACAACAAAAGTAAAAGGCAGCCTACTGAATGGGAGAAGATTATTTGCAAATGACACGTCAATAAAGGGTTAGTATCCAAAATATATAAAGAGCTTATAAAACTCAACACCCCAAAAACAAATAACCCAATTAAAAATGGGCAGAAGACATGAACAGGCATTTCTCCAAAGAAGAGACGCAGATGGCCAACAGACAAATGAAAAGATGTCCATCATCCGTTACTGTCACGGAAATGCAAATCAAAACTACAGTGAGATATCACCTCACACCCGATATTAGAATGGCTAATATCAACAATGCAGGTATCCACGGGTGTTGGTGAGGATGTGAAGACAAAGGAGCCCTCGTGCACTGTTGATGCAAATGCAAACTGGTGCAGCCACTATGAAAACAGTATGGGGGCTCCCCAAAAAGTTTAAAACAGAACTACCCTATGCCCTAGCAATTTCAGTACTGGGTATTTACCCAAAGAATACAAGAAACCCTAATTCAAATAGAGACATGGACCCGTATGTTTATAGCAGCATTATTTACAAGAGCCAAATTATGGAAGCAGCCCGGGTGTCCATTGATTGATGAATGGATAAAGCAGAGGTGGCATATTCGTATGTGTGTATATACACATATATATGATGGACTATTATTGGAATATGATTGGAATGGAATGTACACACAATGGAATGTTCTTCTGCCATAAAAAGAATGAAATCTTGCCATTTGCGACAACACGGAGCTAGAGAGTGTAATGCTAAGCGAAGTAAGTCAGAGAAAGAAAAATAACATGTGATTTCATTCACATGTGGAATTTAAGAAACAGAACAAATGAACAAAGGGGGAAGAAAAGAGACAAACCAACAATCAGACCTTTAACGAGAGAGAGCACACTGATGGTTACCAGAGAGGGAAGACGGATGGGGAAGAAGGACCCTTCTCGCGCTGAGCACTGAGTAGTGTAAGGAATTGTTGAATCACTGGACCGTACACCTGAAACTAATAGAACACTATGTTAACTAACTGGAGTTAAAATAAAAATTAAAAAAAAAGGGGGGGGATGTATACGTTGTTTCGTGACTTCCGAATTTAGACTTGAGGGAGGGGAGTGGAGGTGTGTGGACACCAGGGAGGGGTGTTCGAGGGCCCGCAGGGAGGCCAGTGTACCCGAAGTGGTGCGAGCAGTGGGAGAGGAGAAGATGCCATCAGTGGGGGTAGGATTTCCTTGGCCACAGGCAAGGACGTTGCATTTTGTTCTCAGCAAGAGGGAAGACATTGAACGGTCTGGGGAATACCCTGGGGAATGGCGTGTGCTTTGGATTACGTTTCAAAAGCATCACTCTGGCCCCTGCAGACGCCACAGGCAAGGGCTGGGAGTTCGTGTGGCAGTGATTCCTGTGCTCTGGGCAGCTGGGACCGTGGTTATAGCTGTGGACGTGGGCGTGGTGAGGAGTAGTCAGGTTCTGGATATGTTGTAAATGTAAGAGCAGGAGGATTTCCGAACAGGCTCCAAATGCCCTGGGAAAGAAAGAGGAAAATTCAGGGGTGACTTCAATATTTTGACTTGGTCAACTGGAAGAATAAGATTATTATTAACTGAAATGTGGGGAAATGGGAGCTACAGCGGGTTTGGGAGCAAAGATTAAGAATTCAGCATCGAGCATGTTAATTTTGAGAGGACTATCAGGCCTCCAGGTGGGAATGCTTAGAACAATGCCTGCCACTTAGTAAATGTTCACTGTTACTATTGCCCTGACTGATGTTAGTACTGAGAACTGTGTGTGTGTGTGTGTGTGTGTGTGTGTGTGTATTTATACTCTGTGTCAGCAGTAAACAACAGTGGATGAGTTCCTGCCCCTGTCCTCATTGTGCTGCTGGGAAGACACATAAATACTCAGAAATTATATATGAGATCACTGTGTGGGGCAGTGCTGCTTTGGGGGTATCACTGACCCTGCCTGGGTCCAAATCGTGATTTCTATGAAATTAGTAATTTGCAGCGTACTTAGTCTTTTTATATCGCTGCCTCATCTGTAAAGTAGAGATATCCACCTTCTTTTTATAATGCATCTAAGTGCCCAGTAAAAGTAGCTTGGTGTAAACGATGCTGTAAAATGACTCATTTGTTTTGAAAATCGTTCTTGAGGGTCTGCTGTGTGCCAGGAACTTGGATGGCATGGATGTGTATAGTGTGAGCAAGACACTATACCTTCAGGGAGATCCTAGGGCACAGGGGTGGGGAACACATGGTAAATAAATGAGACCGGTAGGTGGAGCTAAGAATTACGTGAAAAATTAAATATGTTCTAGAGCTACGCTGTCCAACAGGAAGATAGTGTGAGCTGTGTGTATGCAATTTAAAATTTTCTAGATGGCACATTTAAAAAAATGCAGCAGGTGAAATTTACTTTAATAATATATTTTATTTAGTCTGATATATCCAAAACTATCAGTTTAACATGTAAAAGCATAGGGGCGCCTGGGTGGCTCAGTTGGTTCAGCATCTGACTTCGGCTCAGGTCATGATCTCGCGGTTTGTGAGTTCAAGCCCCGCGTCGGACTCTGTGCTAACAGCTCAGAGCCTGGAGCCTGCTTCGGATTCTGTGTCTCGCTCTCTCTCTGCCCCTCCCCTGCTCACGTCTGTCTCTCTCTATCTCAAAAATAAATAAAACAATAAATAAATAAATAAATAAATAAATAAACAAACAAACATTAAAAAATTTTTTTAAAAAGCATATAAAAGCATAAAAAATTATTAATGAGACATTTTTACTTTCTTTTTTCTACTAAGTCTTCAAAATCTGAAATTTTAGTCATTACAGCATGTTTCACTTGGTCTAGCCATATCTCAAGTGCTCGAAAACTGCACATGGCTGATGGCTGCCATATTGGACAGTACAGAGCTACAGTGAGTGGGTGTCTGCTTTAGATTGAGTGGTCAGGGAAAGCTGAGCCCTTGTGACCAGAAGGACCCGGCCATGTTCAAAGATTTGGAATTGGGAAAAGCCCTCTGGGTAGAAGAAAGAAGTAGGCAAAGAGCCTCGGACCAAAATGGGCTTCCTGTGGTCACAGAACAAATCATTAAGGACAGTGGGGCCAGAGCCCAGAGGACAGAGGGACCAGTTGTATGAGACTGAGGATCTACATGGGGCCAAATCTTGTCGAATTTAGAGTCCACAGTGAGGAGTGGGTTGAAAAGCAGTGGAAGGATGTGTAGGAGGTGAAATGATTAAGCTGTCACTAGCCGCTGTGAGGAGAGAGGAATGTGAGAGACAGGAATGGGAGGAGCCAGCCCCCTCGGAGATACCTCCAGTCCAGCTTTGGAACGTCAAGGATGACTTGGAGGAAGCCTGTCCTAGAGAGGGCTTCTCCAGGCGCAGTTGGGTTGAGATGGGATTGTAAGACACAGAGCGTGTCTTAGCCTCCCAGGCTTCAAACGTTTTTGACCACGTAATTCATTCAATTAGAAAAAAAATAACTCCTGATATCTTTATACTTGATTATTCATGGGCTCTATGATCAATCCATACATTACATTGTTATATTTTAGTAAAGCCTGTTTTCTGACTTATTCCAGACGCCCGCACACAAGCACAAACAAGTTTTACTACTGTTTCCCTTCACGTCCCTGCACCCCAATTTGGAAGTGAGTCTTGTGGGCAGAGGGAATTCAGGCGGAGGCCTGAAGCTGTAACCAAGCGTGACCCACGTTGAGAATAGCAGCAGTTCAACTCTGGGTGGGGGGGGAGAGTGTTGAGAGGGAGGTGGGTGGGCAAGGGGGCGATGGTGAGGAAGTGTTCAAGGTTGTTTCTGCAAAGCACTGCAAGGCCTAGAGCATGCAGGGCATATACGCTCTTGGAAAGGTTTTGACGTATTTCCGTGTATGAAGGGAGGCCACTGGCGGGCTGGAAGCTGGGGAGGTAAGTTCTTTACATTCACGTTCCTATGTTATTCGTCTGTCACACACACGGAGCCAGAGCAAATGGAAAGGTTTAAGGCAAGGTGATGACAACAGTATTTATTACGGACTAGAATATTCTCCTCTGCCTCTTCTCCACTTCTCTCAATTCTACAGGTGGGAAACTCTTGCTGGTAAAGACTATAGTTTTGATCCCAGAGAGATTTCATTCCAGGACAGCCTGCGTGCGGGCTCACCCTGACCCCTGCCTCCGCAGCTCCAGGAGAAAAACCCTGCCTAAGGGCCGATCCAGTAAAAACCATCCACTTATCCTGGAGACCTAGAGATGTCCACCGGAAGCTTTCGGCGAGAGTTCCGGACACTTTTATAAATTTTTTTTTTTGTCAACGTTTATTTATTTTTGGGACAGAGAGAGACAGAGCATGAACGGGGGAGGGGCAGAGAGAGAGGGAGACACAGAATCAGAAACAGGCTCCAGGCTCTGAGCCATCAGCCCAGAGCCTGACGCGGGGCTCGAACTCACGGACCGCGAGATCATGACCTGGCTGAAGTCGGACGCTCAACCGACTGCGCCACCCAGGCGCCCCCCGGACACTTTTAAAAATACCAGTTTACATTTCCTTTTCTTTGCAGTCTTTGTTTGTTTACATGCTGTGGCCCGAAAATGATGCCGCTCTGAGAGACAAAGCCGTTACACTTTTTCTTTGCTGTGGGTTCTCTTTTCTCCCCTCCTTGATTAGGCAGAGTGACTGTGGAAGCAGCTGTTTCCCTGTCCACAAATCCTCAGTAATTAACCGTTTCTCTTTATACTTAATCCTAGGATATATGTACTTGAAATATCATAACATTTAGAGCAGTCTATTCTACACTTTATAGTTGCATGATTTTTAGCTTCTTACTCAAATTAAAAGAGAGAATAAACCTTTTCATGTTAAACTTCTGGTCATGGTTAAGTGCGGTGTTTTGTTGCTCATCTCTCTAAACCACGGCCAGAGATGTATACTCAGAAAATCACTTTGTAATAATGACTAATTGGGAAAATGGACAATACTGTTAGAATGTTGAGAGAAACATCATGTAGGCTTTCTAAATGGATTCGGCATGGGATCCCGTGGCCCAGTTTGAGAGGGAACATTTCTCCTTCCTGATCTGCCAGGATCCAGTTAGCCCATCCTTTTCCTGCCTCGCCTGAGTTCACTTACATTGCCCCAGGTTGGGCTGGATTGGAAGGCTGCCTGGCTTTGTGTGCTCACTGGGCCGAAATGACTCTCCCTGTGTCGCTATTGGGAGCACACCCTGTCTGCAAATGCATCCACTTGATTTCACTTCTGGGCTTCTGGAGTTGAAAGAGCAGCCCATTAGAATGGGAATGAGCCAGAGGGCTCAGCAAAACCGGCTTGATCGACATTGCCTGCCCGTTGTGCTGCACATGACAATACAAAATAGCATTTGTGTGTGAGGACAGTCAGGGCCACCAGACTCCAACAGTTACAACAACAACAACGACAGTAATAGCTACCGTTTATTGGATATTCTCTGTGATGTTCGCAGGGCGAAGCTAAACATTTGTGTGTACTTCTTTATGAAGCTTTACCATGACTTTGTGAGCTATGCAGCATAACTTTTTAAAAAGATTTCTTAATGTTTATGTATTATTTTGAGAGAGAGAGCGCGCGCGTGTGCGAGCACGAGCAGGGGAGGGGCAGAGAGAGGGAGACACAGAATCTGGAACAGGCTCCCGGGTCTGAGCTGTCAGCACAGAGCCCGACTCAGGGCTTGAACCCGCGGACCGTGAGATCATGACCTGAGCCAAAGTCGGACGCTTAACCAACTAAGCCACCCAGGTGCCCCATACGCAGCATAATTTTTGAGGATGAGTGTGCTCATCCTGGGTCTGAATGCTGTGTTGACCACTTCCTTGTTATGTGACCCTGTGGGGATGGCCTAACCCCTGGAAGGACGTGGTTCCCCATCTTTAAAAGGAGGATAACCATAGTAAGAGCACTCTAGAACTGCAGTATTGAGCAGGATACTATAGTGCCTGGTACATAGTAGGTGCTCAGTAAAAGTTAGTTGTTTGCTAATAAGAACGTTTAGGCTTAGGAGTTCACGTGAAGCAGCCTATTTAACTTGCTTATGCTCATGCAACCAATAATTTCCTCTGGTTTTACCAAAAGATGAAGCCAAAGAAAGTGGGGTAGAAAAGATGCCAGGTAGCTGATAACTTAAAAAAAAAGTTTTTCCAGTACTCTAGTGGGTTATCCATAGTCCCCTGGGGGCATTCGACAGCCTTTGCCTTGGTCTTGATCAACTGTTGACCACACTAGGTGAAGGGTCGTAGCTGGAGTTTTTATTAGTTGTGATGCCAAGAGGCAGAAAATCCAATTCGAAGGGAGGGATTGACTCATGAGATTCAAAGGCCAGGGTGCATCTTGCTGGGGGCGTGGCTTGTCAGGAGGAGATGATGTTGATGAGGAGTGATTCTTCATGAGGTTGCAGGACAGCTGTGGCACTTCCAAAGCTCATATCCTTTCAGAATCTGATCCAGTGGGACAGAGAGTATCTTTTCACCCTCCTAACAGTTGAAGAAACATCCTGAGCACGGCACTCAATGGCCACAATTACTCATAAATCTGTCACTGAACCAATCATGTAGTTCAGGTGATGGGGTACAAGACTTGCCTATGGCTAATCAGGTTCCTCCCTTGAACCTGAGCACAGTCGACTTTAACAGCAACCAACAGAACAGAGGTGGTTCAAGGGGGAATTGAGTGCTGCTTACCAGAGGGAGTGGATAGATGCCAAGTGACATAAATATAGAAATCCACCAGGGGCACCTGGGTGGCTCAGTCGGTTGGGCATCCGACGTCAGCTCAGGTCATGATCACGCGGCATCGGGCTCTGTGCTGGCAGCTCAGCGCCTGGAGCCTGATTTGGATTCTGTGTCTTCCTGTCTCTCTGCCCCCCACTCACTCTCTCTCTCTCTCTCTCTCTCTCTCAAAAATAAATAAACATTAAACATTTTTTAAAAAATATGGAAATCCACTAGACAAATGAAATCAATAGTGAGGACACTATCTATGAACCTTCAGAGAAGCCTATTGCCTTACTTTTCTTCCTCTGTTCCCGTCAACTTTTCTTTCTGCAAATTATTGCTTATTCAGAAAATGAAGGAAAAAGGAAAGGTTTATCATTCTCCAGGGGAACCAGCCAACTGTACTGCAGCACTGTATATTTTCTGTGGGTCCGCTGAATATTGTGGCACATCAGTTATCCTTAGACCATCGTGACATTTAATGGTAATTAGCAGAAGTGCTAAGGGAGTGACTCACCTGGACAGTTACACTTTGTAAGAAATATAAATTCTGAATTTCACCATTACTTAGGTCAATTAGGGAAGCTGATCCTGCCATTTATACCCTGTTTACTTAACAGTGGTAACAGCAGCCAGTGGTTTAATTATAGGCTCACCAATTCTCTACCTTTGGACAGCGAGGGTATAAAAGTGGTTGGTGAGAAAGAAAGCGTGGCTTTTTTCTTTTTTTTTTTTTTTTTTTTTTTTTTTTTTTTTGAGAGAGAGCACACATGAGCAGGAGGGGGCAGAGAGAGTGGGAGAGACAGAATCCTAAGTCGGTTCTATGCCCAGTGCAGAGCCTGATGCAGGGCTCGATCTCATGACCTGAGCCAAAATCGAGTCAGGATGCTTAGCTGGCTGAGCCACCCAGGCACCCCAGAAGTGTGGCCTTTCTAAAAGCAATCTTTCATATTGAAATCCTGCACTTCGCTTTACCATTCCAAAATACACATTAAAAAAAAGTTTTTTTTTAATGTTTATTTTTGAGAGACACAGACAGAGAGAGACAGAGCACAAGCAGGGGAGGGGCAGAGAGAGGAGACGCAGAATCCGAAGCAGGCTCCAGGCTCCGAGCTGTCAGCACAGAGCCCGACACGGGGCTTAAACTCATGAGCCGTGAGATCATGACCTGAGCCGAAGTCGGGCACTTCACCAACTGAGCCACCCAGGTGCCCCAAAATACACACTTTTTTAAAAAAGAAATTTGCTATCAAAGAC
The DNA here is from genome assembly GCF_007474595.2 of Lynx canadensis. Classification (NCBI taxonomy): domain Eukaryota; kingdom Metazoa; phylum Chordata; class Mammalia; order Carnivora; family Felidae; genus Lynx; species Lynx canadensis. The sequence continues at coordinate 7,765,285 of NC_044305.1, read as the reverse complement.
CAGTTCTATTTTAGTGATGATTACAAGATTTTGGCCTTGGTCTCTGTGTATTTACTGCCACATGGTCCTGAGGAAGACAGTCACAAGAGCACGTGGCAGCTGGGAGTGGAAGGACAGGAATGGAAGGTATAAAGGAACGGGCAGCAGTGTTAAACCTGTTCCAGAACTTTTCCACTGACTGTTTCATATCAGGCCCCCAATGTAGGTTTGTTTGGTAGACACCTGCGGGTCATCTAATTGGTATCTCTTTCCTCCTTATCCATTTACCAACAGACAGATCCCTGGCTTATTTGGGGTCGTGGTATGCCCGGCTAAAATTGCTACATTTCTCAGGGTGGGTGCAGTCACTCAGTAGGGCTTCTGGTAAAACCTCTTCGTACCGGGCAGAACCCTTTGGCAATTCGTCTTGCCCTTTGCTCAGAGCATCACGGGGAAGCATTGCCTGAGGTCGAGCAGCCATCCTGGGACACGGGCTAACAAGCCACAGTGAGTGGTTTTCTGTTACTCAGTTCCTACTAAGTAAAATAATACCGTTGGCGGTTTATTGAGCTTTAATTCGGAGTGTGCTGTCTGCCAAGCAGAGTGCCAAATGCTTTAAATTCATTATTTCATTTAATTCTTTTTTTTTTTTAATGCTTACCTCTTTTTGAGAGAGAAAGAGAGGTCAGTGTGGGGGAGGGGCAGAGAGAGAGAGGGAGACACAGAATCGGAAGCGGGCTCCAGGCTCCGAGCTGTCGGCACAGAGCCCGACGCGGGGCTCGAACTCAAGAACCGCGAGATCGTGACCTGAGATGAAGTCGGACGCTCAACCGACTGCGCCACCCGGTGCCCCACAAAGCTTCTCTCTTCAGCAAAACTTGGCTTTTTATGTGGTGGGCCTGTGGTTGCACTTTGAGGCAAAATTGAATGAAATACAAGCTAAATAAATAAGTGAAAACTCTACCCCCTAGGAAATGTTCATAACTCTACTTAATTTCAGAAGAGTACGGAAATCAGAATTCCATGTGAGCCGGTAAAGAGCAGGGAAGCTGTTTAAATTCCTTTGTCCCAGATTTAAAACTGCTCATCATCTGGGCTCTAGCTTCGTCAGCTCTTCCAATTTTTGAGGCAAAACTGGAATTCCAATTTTATGTGGAACTTGATTATAAAATATTAGTTCTTCTTCTTTTCCTGTTTTTGTTACCGCTCTGTGGGCCAAGAAGTTCTCCACACCCATGTGCTGGCTGCCGTTTTGTCACTCCCCATCAGTGGCTCATTCCTCTTGTTCCTTCGGCAAAGTGTGGGAGGTTGAAGGTAATTCAGAAGTGAGTCACAAAAGGGCCAGAGAATAGGACTTTCAAAGGAAGATAAAAGACACTGAGATTATTCAAGTCAGAGGAGTGGGCTGATTAATATGTAGGAATTTGAAACAGTTGATATGACTAATTATCCTTTATTTTCTGGAGGATAGTACAAAAAGGAAAATGGATCCATTGTGGAGGAGAATAATTGTGAATGAATGTGAGAAAAATTTCCTGGATGCTGGGAGTTCCTGCATTTTAGATAAAACAGCAGAAAAGGCTTATTTGGTGAAGGTTTTTAAAAAATAAGACAGGTTATCAGAGGGATTGGTTTGTGTGGGTTGAATGGCTTTGGACTCATCTTCCATCTGGAATTGTGAGGCTGGGACTCCCTTTTCTGAAGGGGTTCACTAGCCGCACCCAACGTTTTCATACTCACTGTTCCTTGCAGGGTGCAATCCAAGGGAAGGGCTGCAAAGTCTTGAGTGATCTTGGATTCTGATTACTCGAGAGGGTCTCTGCCCCCCACATGCCATAACTTCTCCGGCCAATGGACACCCGCTTTGAACACAGGGCTCCTTTTGGAAATACAGAAAAGAAGTTTCCCCTGGGGACGTCACGTCTTCCAGCTTGACGGATGCCACCCTGACACTTTGGTCCTCTTTCGTTATTCTGACTTAACTCCGCGAAGCCCTCCTCAATCCACCACTGCGTTGAGCAGGAGCATTGGCCTTTTCCACTCATCAAAAGATGTCAAGAGTTTTTAGGAGTCCACGGTCGGTCTTTGGTTTTCAAAGAGCAGAGGCATTCCAAGGATTCCAGAAATGGCGGTAGATCCCTTACTAGCTTTGGTTCAGGTGTGCTTGAAACATTTGAAGCTGAACGGGATCTTCAATATTCCCTTTCCTTTTGCTGAAGAACCTCAAGTTATTTTAAAATATACGGAGGGTTGCCTAGTAACTACAATTTCACTAGCTGTGCGAGAGAAGTTTGCTCTTTTTTTTTTTTTTTTTTTTTTTTTTTTTTTTTTTTTTTTTGCACCGACAGACTTGGCAAGAGTAGCAGGAGACAGGGTTTATTGAGCAATTAAGGAAGATAAGGTGTCTCTTTGGGGCTTAGAGGTCACGCGAAACTGATGTTAGAGGGAGCGTGGGACACCAGGTTCCTGTCTGTGGTAATTAGGAGCAAGTCCAGGGAAATCTTTTTCTGTATCTTCGTTTATGCTGAGTAGTTTGACTGAAGTGTATCACAGGGAGTGGAATTACGAAAATGTTCTGTTTCTTCCTTTTTCTCTCCATCTGTCCTTCTCTATTCCTTCCCCTCCCCTCCCCTACTCTCCCTCCCCTGCCCTCCCCTCTTCCCTTGCCCTCTCCTTCCTTCCTTCCTTCCTTCCTTCCTTCCTTCCTTCCTTCCTTCCGTCCTTCCTTCTGTCCTTCCCTCCTCCTTCTGTCCTTCCTTTTTTTTCAAAAAGTGTATTAATCTGTTTGAGCTGCCATAATAGAATACCATAAATGGAGAGGGGGGGCCCTAAACAATAGAGATTTATTTTCTCACAGTTCTAGAAGCTGGAGGTCCAAGATCAAGGTACCAAAGAGGTTGTTATTTGGGGAGAGATTTCTTTCTTGCTTGTAGATAGCTGTCCTTACATGGCTCTTCCTCTGTGTGCGTGGGAAAAGAGAGCTCTCTGGTGTCTCTTCTTTGTCTTATAAAAGCCATTAGTTCTTTAAAAAAAATTTTTTTAATGTTTATTCATTTTTAGAGGGGGAGAGAGAGAGAGAGAGAGAGAGAGAGAGAGAGAACAAGTGGGGGAGGGGCAGAGAGAGAGGGAGACACAGAATCCAAAGCGGGCTCCAGACTCCGAGCTGTCAGCACAGAGCCCGACGCGAGGCTCAAACTCACAAACTGCGAGATCGTGACCTGAGCCTCAGTCAGACGCTTAACCGACTGAGCCACCCAGGTGCCCCAAAGACATCAGTTCTATAGGATTAGGGGCCCACCCTTGTGACCTCATTGAACCTTTATCACCACCTTAAAGTCCTTATTTCCAAATACAGTCACGTTGGGGGTTGAGGCTTCAACATGTGAATGGGGGCAGGGAGGCGGACACAATTCAGTTTGTAACAAAGAGCATGGAAACTGTAAGTGTTCTGTTCACCTGACTTCAGGCTCTGAGATCTGGGTTAGTTATGACTGATTTCATAACTGACTTGACTTCTTGTCTTAATTTTGCTTCTTTTAACCTGGTGGGAGATAACAGAATGATCGAGATGAAGTGTAGTTGGTGCCATCACCTGTCTTTACAGCACTCGGTGCAGGTTTGTAACTGACTTGCCGGGGAGCGGAAACACCGGACTTTGCAGAGTCGAATGGGGATCACGGGGGTTTTATGAACCTACAGTCGTCTCTGCACCTTCCCGTATTCCGGGCCAGGGTGTGTGTTCCCTCTCTCCCTCTCTTTTAACGCTCTTGACCTATAAGGAAGAAGCCTGAGGGAAAATGCAGTTTAACTGAAGGGGGAACCACTGTAGTGTGGGATGCAGGAAACCTAGACCAGAATCATCCAAAAAATGTTCATTAGGTGCCATCCCTGAGCCAGGAACATGTACTCCACACAGCATGATGAAGGAGATGAGCAAGGAACGTGCCCCTAGAACATGCCTTTCCACTTTATTAAATCTCAGTCTTCTAGAAGTGGAAGGGCACTGAACTCTGAAAGAAGTGTTCTTTTAGGGGAGGGAAAATGGATTGACAGTTTTCCAGAGGGCCGGGTTGATTCACAATGGTTTTAGGTTTGCTGTGGGCACGGTTTGTTTTAGGGAAAGCCAGCTAGCATCTACCCTTTCAGAGACGGTGACCTCGTTCTTTCACCAAGTGTTCCTTGGAGCCTCTGCATCGGATGAATTGTTAGCCGGACTTTTCTGTCTTTTCTTCTGAATTTTTTTCTCATGTTCCCTTGAAGCCCCATGCTCTGCTACCCCATCCTTCTCTTTTCCATGTCTGACTGACTCTTCCTCGATTTCTACCCATTGATGCCCCCTTGCTCTCCTTCAGGAACATATGCTGCTGTAATATTTTGTTATTAACTTTACATGAATAATGCAAAGCACATTCTCATTATAGGAAGTTAAAACATTACAAATAAATGCCAAGGCTAGTGTCCCTTGGCAATATCATCCCTGCCTTTAATTTCTTACCAGGGGTAACCATTGTTATTAATTTGCATAATGTAATTACAGATGGTTTCTAGGCATATGCATAAATGTATATGTAGCCCTAGAAATAGAGTTATTTGGTATGTGTGTTCTTTTATGTAAATGATATCTTGTATGCCATGTTCTGCATGATGTTTTATTTACTTACCTAAAGAGAAACATATGTGCATAACCAGAGATTCAATAGGATGACTACTCCATCATAGTTTGTATGGTGGTATAAATTAAGAACAGTATCTCTGTCCATTAACAGGGACCAGCCACAGGATGTTAATTATGCATACTATGGAATTGTATATAGTTTAAAAAAGAATGAAGGAGTTATAGAATGAAACGTATACATATGTGTTTATGCATTATTTATTTATTTTAGGATTGTATTTATATATATAACATATATATGTGTATGTATGTATATACATATATAATGACATGGGAAGATCTTCTTTGTACACTGTGCATCATATCTATGTTTTCCTCAAATTATTTATGACACAGTAGTAAAATTTTTGACACGTGTTTTTCTTATATTAGATTGGGAGCAATGAGAGGGTAGGAGCTGAAATTTTCATTTTTGTCTTTCTAATCTACCTTGGCTCAGAGCGAGCTTTCATTAAGGGCTGTTGAACAACTAAAAAAGAAAATATTGCCTGGGTAAATAAATGTGTTATACAGGGACAAATACATAGATACATTTTTCAGAATTGGAAGGAATTTTGTTAAGTTACCATAATTCTGGTTCAGTGTTCAAAGTAGTTCTATATGGATTTGATTTCCAGAAGTGGAAATTAATTCTAAAGTTATTTGTCTGCAATTGTACATTTTTAAAAAAAAACAACTATGTATTATTTTCCTATTGCTGTTGTAACAAATTATTGCAAACTTAGTGACTTAAAAGACCACAAATTGTTGGGGCACCTGGGTGGCTCAGTCGGTTAAGCATCCTGACTCTTGATTTCGGCTCAGGTTATGATCTCACTGTCCTGAGATGGAGCCTCACGTTGGGGCTTCATGCTGGTCATGGAGACTGCTTGGGATTCTCTCTGTCTCTCTGTCTTCTGTCTCTCTGTCTCTCTCTCCCTCTGCCCCTAACCCCTCAAATTAATTAATACTTAAATTAATTCATTCTACAAACACACACAGATTTATTATCCTACAATTCCAGAGGTCAGAAGTTTGAATTGAGCCTTTTGGGGCTGATGTCAAGAGGTCAGGAGAGCTGCATTTCTTCTGGATGCTTTTAAGAAAAGGGTTTCCTGCGTTTTCCAGATTCCAGAGGCTGCTTGCGCTCCTTGCCTCGTGGCCCCTTTCTTCATCTTCAGAGCACCTCTCTCCAACCTCTGTTTCCATTGGCACGACGTCTCCTTTTTCTGACTCTGCCCTCCTGCCTGTCTCTTATAAGGAAATGTGTTATTGCATTGTGCCCACCCCGAGAGTCCAGGATACGTTCCCCATAGTAAAATCCTTCCCTTAATCGCATCTACAGAGTATCTTCTGCCGTGTAAGGCAACATCTTCACAGGTTCTGGGCGTTAGGACGTGGTCATCTTTGAGGGATACTTTTTTGTCTACCGTACTATGCCTTGTCGCTGTTGATTACTAAGATCTTACTTTGAGATCCTCTAAGGGGGGCTGTCCTAACCAACGTCAGTCACTTCAGGTGCAAATTTGTAGAGTTTTGAGCTTGTGTGCTCTCTACTTTTAATCCACTTCAGGAAGTTAACTCATGTGCCAAGTAGACAAATCATTCCTTATATCGGTTGCCAATGAAAAGAGTCGCGGTTCCACCAAAGGGAGCATGCCACGGTGGGTTCCGTGCCTCCTGAGGAGATGCTAGCTACCCAGAAATGCATGCTAGTAACACCGAGAGGTCAGATTGCTGGCGATGAGCCAGCCGTGTCAGGTGATGGCATAAATGTCCAGAGTACGCTTTTATGCAATCCCGTGGTGCTGCAGTAATTGGGTAGTGCAATAGCCCACAGCCATCCTTGACACAACCCTTCTGTTTCCAGCTCTAGTTACTTCTGACCCTTAAAGTGGACAGGGAAACAAAAAAGAAAGGTGTGTATGATAGTAAAACGTTCACTTGCAATGTGTCATGCCCCCTTAGGCTAAAGATAGACAGCGTCTCGAAATCCATCTCCCACATTCTCCTTTCCCTGCGTGTAATTCCTTAAGTGGGCAGAAGTGTGTCTGGTTATATAACCCTGTTATAGTGGAGAGAGAAACTCTGTTTAAATATGCATGTGGAGAACCCATTGTCAGCTACAGATACATATTTAATTACTGTAAGAAAAAAACTCACAAATTTGAGTATGAGGTGGGGGTTGATTTTATTCAAATTAGGGTTCTAATTCAGTCTAAAAAGAACTGAGCAGTGTTGTTTAAATGATTGCCTCATAGGAGAGACAGTATGCGTATATGTATATATAGCCCTGCTTTATTTAAAGAGGCTTTTAGAGCAGATGGGAAGACATAAGTGAGAGAAGAAAGTAATTTAAATTTAACCCTTTAGAAATACTGCAAATTTAGGGACACTCTGTTGTCTTCTTTGGGTCTGGTAGAGTGTGCTATGGTGCCTGAGCTCTGTCTTCTCCGTCTAGGGTCTTGTGCGAAGAGCTTTAGTCTCACAAGACTCAGGTCCCTCCAAGTGATAGAGAAGGGAACCCAACCGAGATGGTTTGACCCCAGGTCTGTGCTCTCCACTGACCCAAGATCTAGCCTAGCAGCGAGTGAGGAAACATGTAACACAGGTATTCATCCATTCGATTACTAAGTAGGCACTTACTCCTGACTATGATCAGTTTCTACTCACAGAGCACTTCTGACAACTAATGCGTGTGTGGTTTCCCCACACCGGCCAGTTCTCCAACCCTCTGCACACCAGCTGGTTTCCTAGAATTCAGTTCAGTTCTGACACTAACTACCCAGAGTTTGTGCAGACCATCCAGGTTAAGAGCTCACGCACAAGACTGCCTCCCACTGTAGATGCCAATCGTACTGGTGGGTCCCCAGCGTTACCCACAATTTTGTCTAATTTGACCTCAAATTGGGGGTTCCCATGAACCCCTCCTTGGGTTTGATCATTTGCTAACACGGCTCATGGAACTCAGGGAAGCACTTTATTCTGTTACTGGTTTATTATGAAGAATGTAAATGAACACCCAGATGAAAAGGGCAAGGTCCTGAGGGGTCCTGAGTCCAGGAGCCTCTATGCCCGTGGGTTTGAGGTGTGCAACCCTTCTGGGACATGGGTGCATCCACAAGCTGGAGCTTCCTGGAATCCCATTGTTTCGGGGGTTTGTGGGGGTCTCCATACACAGGCATTATTGGTTAACATTGGTCAACATTGGTCATTGGTGACTGTCTCAATCCCCAGCCTCTCTCCCCACCCTGGACATGAGGGGACGGGGCTGAAATTCCAACTCTAATCACAGAGCGATTAGCGTGGTTTCCAGAGAAACCAACCTGATTTCTCCCAACCTAAGGAGTCATCTCATTAGGCTAAATTAAGGTGTGGTTGAAAGGAACATAATATAAATAACAAAAGATGCTCCTTACCTCTTTGACTCAGGAAGGGTTTTAAGAAGTATGTATTAGGAATTAGGGATGAAGACCCAATATTTATTTCTTACTGTGTCACAGTATCACAATACAAAAGATACAAATTTTTGCTGGACTGGGAAACACAGAAGTTAGATTTAGTTCCTGCCCTCAAAGAATTTACAGAGTAGGGGGACCCACTTCTGAACCAGCAATTAAGTCTTTAACATCTTTGCATTAAATTCTGCAACACTGAATTTAAAACAGGTTTTTCACAGAAGCAGTTCTGTTTTTACAAACTGTTCCCATGCTCAAAATTCCTCATATTATCAAGTTTCTTGAAAGCCATGCGTTCACGTTCAAATACAAGATATATCAGGATTCATATTTTTTATTTTATAATATTTTTCCAATTGTTCTGTTTGAGAATTTGAAAATATACGTTGCAAAATTCCTAAAGAATTAGCAGGGCTGACATGATTCCAATGTGACTTCCCATGCATTGCGCAATGTTAAACCACTGAGTTTGAGAGATTTGAGTGGTAACCCCTTCTGTGCCTCCAGTCACGGTTTCGTTAGCATTTGGTTAACCCTCTTGGGTTAACTCGGCCTCTGTTTCTTCACCTGAATAATGGGCATAGCTATGGATTCTTACAAGGATCAAGTGCTATCTTGTAGAAGTTCCGTGAAACAAAGTAATGCCATAACAGGTTTAAATTCTGAAATAAATGAGAAGCATCATGATTTTGGCAACACGTGATACCAAAGCAGCCTAACCTCCACGCATGCTGGAGTCATTCACACACCTTGACTTTGAATGAGTCTTTGAAGTAAATCCTGGCTTTGACATTCACAAGCTGTGTGGCTTTGGGTGGTGATTTATTTAACAGCTGTGAGCTTTGGTTTCCCTCTGGTGCAACGGGTATGGGACTAGCCTTTTCCCTTATAGGATTGATTATAGTAAAGGTGCTGGTTGGGATGGTAACATGATGACATTGATGGTAATGACTCACTGTCATTGTTTTTTGGCGGGTACCATGCTGCGCACTCTACACGCATCACCTTCTAGTATTCTCTGTGACCCCCTGTGGCAGGGACAATTATAATCTCATTTGTTTTAATGGAAGGGAAGGAAAACGAGGTGTATTGGCATTAATTAACAAGTCCAAGTGCACCTAGGCAGGAATTCGCACACCTCGGACTTCAGTGTTGACTTGATGGACTTGTAACATGTACTGTGTCTCATTCTCTGTGTTTATTGCCCTCTGGTGACTTGAACGGCATTCTCTTGTATGAAGATTAAAAGAGATGTAGTACGTATTAAATGTTCAGCATTTGTCCCAGAGCAAATGCTAGTACATAAATACTGTTTAATTAGCATTACACTTATTTTGCTCTTATCTGTCAATTATAATCTTTATCCCGTTACTGTTATTCCCTTTAACATTAAGAACCATCGGGAAATGACTAAATTATTTATTCTCCTCTACAGAGACACAAAAGTGAGCAGTGCCCATACCAGAAATGATGAGGGATGACAAGATTGCTATAGTATCTACTAAAAGGCAGAAACGCATTCTTCATTTAGGTCTAAGTTTGAAGTGGAATTAGGACTTGCAGTCAGTTTTTTTCAAATAACTAGCTTGTATTTTTTTTTTAACGTTTCATTTATTCTTAGAGCGCGAGCGGGGGAAGGGCAGAGCGAGAGAGGGACACAGAATCCGAAGCAGGCTCCGGTCTCCAAGCCGTCAGCACAGAGCCCGACGCGGGGCTCGAACTCACCGGCCGCAAGATCACGACCTGAGCCGAAGTCAGATACTTAACCAACTGAGGCCCCTCGGTGCCCCACCTAGCTTGTGTTTTGAACACATACCATGAAGTCTGTAACACCGTCCTCTGGAGGTTCAGTTAGGAAAGAGAAATGGTTGTTGAAACATGATGCTGTACCAGTTCATTTGAGAGTGAATGATGCATCCAGTAACTATTTGTGAATTTGGCGGTATGCTGTGAAATAACCAATTTGTCCGATTTTATCTTTGAATTAATACTTGTTTTGGCTTCAGGGAGATGTGACGCATTGGAAATTGCATATTATCTGTGGCAAATCTGACTTGTAGGCTTTTAGTTAACACCCGACTTCAAATTGTTAAGAGAGAGAATTCTGGTGGGTTTTTTCTTTTGACACGTTTGCCTTTGAAAATCACATGTGTCCTCGCGTTCATGGTGCGCTACGAAATGCCTCCTGATGCTCCTTGACCTACAGCTTCTGCTGAACATCACACTCCTGTAGCAGTGCTCAAGCCATTGGGTCCTTCCTCTTCCGGGCCGTTGGACCAAGACATCTCAGTCAAACTCCTGGCCTCGCTCCCCAGATACGCCCCTCGTGTGTCCTTCTCAGTCAGCTGTACCTCTATCCTTCCAGTTGCTTGGACCGTGGACTTGAAGTCATCCCTGACTCCTGCCTTCCTCCCACATTTCATCAGTCCCTCCTTAGCAAATTCTATTAGCTCTATGTTCAAACTATATCTAGGATTTAGTTCTTAGCACCCTCACTGTTACCGTGTAGGTCAGAACTCCATATATTATCACCTGGGTGAGGACAGCAGCTTCCTACCTTGCTTTCTTGCTTCTGTCCTTGCTTGCTTCCTTAGTTGAGATGACATTTGAGACTGAAAGTCAGAGCATGCCACGACTCTGCTCAAAATTCCACCGGCCCCAAATCTTATGAAGAACAAAATCCAGAGTCCATCTCTGGCCTCTGAAGTTGCACATAATCGTGGCTTTGGCTCCTTCTCTGGTTTCCTCTACCACTGGTCCATTCGCTGCACGAGCAGCGTTACTTTTCCTTAACTATGGCAGGTGGGCACACTGCCTCGGGACCTTTGCACTGCCTGTCCACTTGGAATGTTCTTTCCCTGTCTATGCCTCCGCCTGCTCCCTTACATCGTCTGCCCCCCTGGTTGAGTGACTCCTGGCAGAGAGCCCTGTGAGCACCCTCTGAAGTAGCATGTGTCTTCTCCCGTTGGCCTCATGCTCCATTTCCTGGTCCACGTGTTTTTCCACACTGGTTCTCCAATTTTCCAACACCAGTGGGGTATTCAGTCCCTTTCAATTCTGATGCTGACTCCTGGAGTTAGCACAGACCCCACAGGCTAAGCAAGGGCTCTACCCAACAAGACCAACCGACCGCGCATGCCAACTGCAGATGGGATGCTAGGGCTACCCACACTTCTGCCTGCTGACTACGAGTTTGGGGTTCCCCCAGCCCCCTCTACAGGGCTAGTAATTTGCTAGAACAGCTCAGAGAACTCAGAGAAGCACTTTGCTTGCATTTACCAGATTATTGTAAAAGATGTAACTCCAGAACAGCCAAATTGAAGAGATACCGAGAACACGGAATGTGTGGAAATTCCATGTGCTCTCCGGGCCCGCCACACTCCCAGCACCTTGATGTGTTGACCAACCCCAAAGTTTCCCAAACCCTGTCCCTCAGGGGCGTCTAGGGAACATTCGTTATGTACGCATGGTTGATTAAACCGTTGGCCGTTCGTGATTGAACCCACCCCCGCCCCCAGAGGTGGAGAGAGAGGGTTCCAAGCACAGCCTTCCAAGCACAGCGTTCCACGTGGTTGCTTCCTCTGACCCATCAAGAGCCACCTCATTAGCATAAATTTAGGAGCTGCTTATAGATAATAGAAGAGGCTCCTAAAACTCGGGAATTTCCAAGGCTTCTGAAAGCTCTGTGCCAAGAACTGGGGACAAAAATGAAATCTCTGTTTCTTGTGCCACACCCGCCAGCCTACTTCATCTTGCACTTGGGTGTTGATGGTCTACGTCTGCTGGAATGAAACTCCGCAGCAGCAGGTGACTTTTCTCAGTTTTGTTTCTGGTCTTAGTTGTCACCCAGAACAGTGCCTGATGCACCACACACTCAGTCATTACTCAGTAAACACGTCGAATGAGTTACTTAATTGAATTAAATTGAATGTTAATTAACAGTCAGTAGTTAATGGAGGAAGATTACAGATCAAGGCAGAGATGAGTAAACTCGTGCTCCATGAGAGTCAGAACCATGAGAGGGAAGACCAGAGGTTTTCTGAAGAGCTTTCTAGGTTGAGTGTCAGTCCTTTGCGACACTCTTTTATTTCTTTAACCTAGCGAGTTCTCTGAGTTCCTCCTGTCTCCTGAAAATAATCCCTCTTTTCTTAGGCAAGGTTGAATGGGCTTTCCATTTGTTGTAAGCCGAAGTACCTTGGTTAGTGCAACCCTAATAAGCCTCGAAAAGCAAAAGAAACGTGCCTGGCCCGTGATCGGTGCTCGGTAAATGTTTTCTAACAAAGGAAAATACCCAAGCATGCTCCCTGCACTGCTTAGATCAAACCAAGTTCAGTGTCTTCCCATTGTAAGGAGGGCTGAGGGCAGGAACATAAGTTGTGGGAAGGGAGGAGAAAAGGTTGTATAAGAAAGTCTGGGACTAGAGGAGAGGCAGGGCATGAATGCTGAAGCAAGAAGTGAGGGAGTAGCTAGGGTTTTGTCCGTTTGTCCTCACATATCGGTCTGGTCCACTTACCAACATTAAGCAGATATTTGCTGATAAATGTCCTCATTTGGATGCAGTGGAAATTAACAGGGCTTGCCCTTGAAACCCCTGTAGCTCCCAGAAACCCCAGACTTTTCTTCTCTGACCACATACTCTCCTCGAATGACCTGATTTTAGGTATATCTATTCTGGTGACAGATATTGAAACAGATCGTTGTATGTTTCCCTCCTTTCGTAACTGCTAGGGAGCAGTGAGGACAGTGCTGGTTGCATTTTCTTCATGATTCACTGGGGAAAACTGAGATGCAGACGAGCTGGGGAATTTATATGCCCAAGACCACACGGTGGAAGGAGGGTGAGAGTTTCAGACTCAGCTTTCAGCGATTCTGAAAGCAAATTCACATCATTTCTTGGGGTTTTGCTATGTCTCCTCTGCTGCCTTACTTTATCTTTCTTCATAACTTACTTTTTATTAAGATACTTAGATGCTCTTGCTTGTAGCTGACATTCATCTCTATCAGATTAAAAACCAGACCTTCACAAGAACACGAAAAAGGTTGGGTTTTTGTAGCTTTTCATTTGTGGTTCCCGGTTGTAGTTTGCTTTCAGCCAGTGGACAGCTCTCTGGAGAAGAACATTATTCGAGGATGTTCATGAGTGGGAGATGGTCACCGTCTGGTGAGAGAGCGCGGCCACACTGTTGTGTTAAATATTCCAAGTGGCACTGCTCTGAACTCCCGGGGTTATTTATAGTGGGTCTAATTATGAATGTCCTTGCCCTGAAAGGAAGCGTTTTCTCCAAGGGTGGGGGACTGGCTAACAAACCCCTGAGCTCCGACAGTGGAAGGGAGATGCCTGTTCCTCTCAGTTGGTTGGAAAAATCTTGAGTCTTCTGGTTGACTGTGGGGCACAAAGGAGTATTACCTGGACATAGGGAGTTTCACTGAATGGACCCAAATTACTGTTTTTGGACTCAAGCATTAAAATTCTTATTTCAGGGGCGCCTGGGTGCCTCAGTTGGTTGAGTGTCCGACTTCGGCTCAGGTCATGATCTCACAGTTTGTGAGTCCGAGCCCTGCGTCAGGCTCTGTGCTGATGGCTCAGAGCCTGGAGCCTGCTTCCGATTCTGTGTCTCCCTCTCTCTCTGATCCTCCCCTGCTCACACACTGTCTCTCTCTCTCTCTCTCTCCCCCTCTCAAATAAATAAAGGTTAAACATTTTTTTAAAAAATTCTTATTTCATTCTCGTGCACCCTTTGAACACATTTATGCAGGGAGCAGTGATGATCAGAGAAAATATTCATTGAAGTGCCCCAACGAGTAGGTAACCCATATTTTGGTCAGTTTTTATTAGTTTATTTCTTCAGGGCTTGTAATAATTGTGGGACACGTTTCTGAGTGTGAGGTGGGGGGGGGGAGGAAAGAAAAATCTAGATGCAGCTCTGGTTTTGAGGTATCAGTACCTGTTACGTAACCTTTTGGGAGTTTCTTCGTTATTAAGGTGGAGACACTGATCAGAGTACCCTCGTTGACAGAGTTAAATAGGCTCCGTTTCTGCAGAAACCCAGAGCCGAGGCTCTCATTAAATACTGGCCATTGTTACACATTTGAAATTAAACCACTTGAAACTCATGCTGCCTATTTTTACAGCTTAAAATTTATTATTATAATAATTTGGGCAACCCTTTCATCTTTAGTGAGATCATAGAGGGGTTTGTTAGAAGTTGCGTTCAGGTCTTCTCATGCTTCCCATTTGGCGGGTCAGTTTGTTTCGAAGATTTGCCTGCAGGTGTGGGGCTAAACACTAAGAAATTAATTGCTTTTTAAGAAATTCTAAATGTGTGCGCCACAGTGTGGGATTTGGGGGCGCTGGTTCCCGGCTACAGGCTACGTCGTTTCCTTTCTGTTCTAACCACTTGTTCTGAGTTTTACTGGAAACCTGGCTGCCTCTCCTGATTCAAGCCTCCCCTTCTCTCATTGATCTCTGCCCGAGAAGTCTGCACAAAAGCCACCAGGAGTCTTTTGACCATGGCTCTTCATTCCTCCCTTCTAGGTTTGATGAGGTCAGGTTTCAGAATGTCCGGCTCGACAGTTTTCTCCTTCTTCTGTTGATGGTATTGGATAAAGCCATGCTGTTTCAAGGGCATTTTTGCTTCCGTCTGAGGGATGTCCTTTCTCTGCATGGTGAGGGGCGAGGCCCCAGAGCTGGGACCCCGACAGTCTGGCACCAGGATTCACGGAGTTCTGACTGGTGAATATTCAGGAAAGAAATGGATTTGTTCCCTTTGATCCAGAGCCGGCTGCCAAGGGTGCTGCTGGAAAGTGAAAGAAAATGTGGGGCTTGACAACCTGGGTATTATTAAGCACGTTAGAAATAATGATTGTCTCCTTAGGAATGAACTTTCTTGCTGTCGACTCCTAGTTATAAACCAAGTGAGTATTTGGCAGAAACCAAGCACAGTTGGTTAAAAAAAAAAAAAAAAAAAAAAAAAAAAAAAACTTGAAAACACAAGAAAAGATGTCCAATTGTCGCATGCCTCCTCGAGCCATGTAATTAAATTAGACTGTGTTATTTCAGAAATACCTGGAGCGGTTCCATCTTCCAATAATAGGTATCTCCTCGTACACACGCTCGGTCTGAACTCCGAGAAGACAGGACAGCCGCCTGGTGCAGAGAGCGGCCTTTCTTTCTTTCTAAACACCAGTGTGAAAGACCGGTACAGTTCCTTATTCGGAGGGAGAGACGTTTTAAAGTCAGTTGCTTACCGCAAACAGGTAATGTCTGTGAAATGATGAGATTTTATTAAGGCACAGTTTGCCTGACCTTTCGTCCTGCCGCAGAGCCGTTCAAAATCCCTGTGGTTTCTGTACAGGATGCTGACATAATTGTTCTTGGAGCAGAAAGGGCAGTCTAGAGGCTTTCTTTCGTTAATATTTCTCTGCAAAATGGACAGTTTGAGCAACGTGCCTAAAAACGCGGATTTGGTCTCTGGACGATATAGATATATTCTACTTTGGCAGCTGTAATTCAAAGTCCAGTGGCAAACTTGAGGAGCAGTGTTTCTGAATTTGCCTTCTCTCTGGGAATGACGGCTTTCAAAGTTTTTATTTTATTTTAATAGGTGTTTTATGGTTTGGCAAGTGGAAGATACATTTTAAGTGTATATTCCTATGCTTAGAATTTCATGAAACTTCTGGGGCACCTGGGTGGCTCAGTCGGTTAAGCGTCTGACTTCAGCCCACGTCATGATCTCACGGTCCATGAGTTTGAGCCCCACGTCAGGCTCTGTGCTGACAGCTCAGAGCCTGGAGTCTGCTTCAGATTCTGTGTCTCCCTCTCTCTCTGCCCCTCCCCCATTCACACTCTGTTTCTCTCTCTCAAAAATGAATAAACATTAAAAATTTTTTTTAAGAATTTCATGAAACTTCTTTCCATTTACAAATACCTGGTTGTCCCAAGAAGCTGTCAGGTCCCTTCCTTTTATAGAACCATGCGTTTCAATGGCACCTGCAGCCTCTGCTGTGTATACTCCTCTGTATGGCCCAGAAAGAAATCTCGTACCCATTACCAGTCACCCCAGTTTTCCCTTCTCCTCAGTCCCCTTGCGACCATGAATCTGCTTTCTGTGTCTATGGATTTGCTTCTCTGGGACATTTCATGGAAGTGGAATCATACAGTATGTGATCTTTTGCGTCGGGATTCTTCTAACTTACTATAATGTTTTCATCTTTCATTCACGTTGTAGAAACTTTATTCCTTTTGACGGCCGAATAATATTCCATCGTATGGCTAGACCACCTTTTGTTTATTTATCAGTCGACGGACATTCATGTCGTTTCTACCTTTGGGCTATTTGTGAACATTTGCGTGCAAGCTCTCGTGTAGACATAATGTTTTAATTTCTTCTGGGCATTGACTTTGCTTTTTTCTCCTAGCATTCTGTCTTGAAGGAGACCGTTTTGACAGATTCAGGGTGGCCATGGTCTTCTTCGCAACTGTGTGGTCGTCCGTTAACATCCTTGTTTTGCTTACCGGTGCCCTGATGATGGGTATTCTAGTTGTTTCCAATCCTTTGCTATCACGAATAATGCTACTTGAACACTCTTGCACACCCAGTATTTCACACATATAACAGTTTAAAGGTAAGCTCAATTTCTACAAGTGGAATTGCTGGGTCAAAGGATATGTACCTTTTGGGGGAATATCTTGCCAAATTACCTTCATGGAAGTTGACCTCATTGCATTTCCATCTGTTAGGAAGACACTGAGGAAACATTTCCATCTGGATCTGGTATAAAGGATAGTTGTGACTTTCCTCAGTGATTGGTTTGTTTTCATTTTATGAAGAATTGACTCATAGCTCATCAAGTCTGTACTACATTACCACCGTTATTAAGTATATGGAATGGGGCTATGGGTTTCATGTTAGTGTTTCATTTTTGTTCATCTCATGATATTGCAACAGCATTACTTTGGATCTTCGAACTCTCATTCAGATGGGTCATGAGTCAACTTCAGTCCTATCTTTGGACCTCGGAGCTTTAGAAAACTGAAACTTGCCACAGAAGCTACGTGATAGGCCAGGGAAGCTTTAAATTTTGGGTGAGTTTGAGTCCTGTCCGCTACAGACAGGACACCTAAGGATAGACTAATAAAATAAGAGAGAGAAGTTGCCAACTCTGCTTCATTTCTTAACGATCCAGAGTGGGAATGCCTTTCCGCGGTCTTGTAATATTCAACAGCTTCCTACACAGCTTCTCTTTGGTCTAGAATACAAGGGAGATGAGAGTTGAGCCCTTGCCTCTACATGTCACTGTTGGAGACAAAGTCTTGGGGAAATTGGTTCCAATTAGCTTTTAGTGCCGAAGCTCTCATTTTCTTCCTATTCTTTGTAAAGGCAAAGGCATTTCTACCAAACTTTGTAGAGACAAGCTTCCAAGAAAGCAAAAAGGAGGAATTTGTATGAAAGCTACTGGCTCTGCGGACAGTCATATTTATTTGTTAGGCATTCATTTATTTCTTTATTCCGTTGGGGAACTGTTTTCTTGTGTGCTCACCATGATTCAGGAATTTGAGTGATGCATAAAGTAGGCACTGCCCTTCACAGAACTTACAGTCTAGAAGAGAGAATTAAAAAAAAAGTTACCTTTCAGGGGTTGCCTGGGGGGCTCAGTTGATTGAGCGTCTGACTCTTGATTTCGGCTCAGGTCATGATCCCAGTGTGGTGTGGGATAGAGCCCCTGTGTCAGGGCGTCAGGCGCCACACTCAGCTTGGGATTCTCTCTCTCTCTTTCTCTCTCTCTCTCTCTTTCTCTCTCCTTCTCTCCCCCATCTCTGCCCCTCTCCCCTATTCCTGCTCTCTTTCTCTCTCTGTCTCTCTAAAATTAAAAAAAAAACTACCGTTCAGTATCATGGCAAGTCAAGGTGCTTTGGGCCTAGCCTCTGACAATTCATTTATTCAGCAATTACTTACTGAGTCCCTTCAATGTGGCAAGCATTGTGCTGGAACTGAGGAGAAAACAATGAAGAACATAGACAAATTTACTTTCTGCTAGTGGAGGTTGCCTTCTTTTTTTATCTAAAAACTTTGTTTTTAATATTTATTTTTAAGAGAGAGAGACAGGGTGCGAGCAGGGGAGGGGCAGAGAGAGAGGGAGACATAGAATCCGAAGCAGGCTCCAGGCTCTGAGCCGTCAGCACAGAGCCCCACATGGGGCTCGACCTTGGTAACTGTGAGATCATGATCTGAGCTGAAGTCCGATGGTTAACCGACTGAGCCACCCAGGCGCCTCCCACTCCCTTTTAAAAAAAATTTTTTTTAATGCTTGGAGGTCGCATTCTAATAAGAGTGCCTGTCACTTATTAAAGGTTCATTATGTGCCAGGCATTGTCCCGAGATGCTTTAAATGTCATCTTAAAAGCCCAATGAGGGAGGTACTATTCTAGTTACTGCATGAAGTTCAGAGAGGTTGATCACTTGCCCCAGGCCACACAGTGTGTACATTTTGGAATCAACATCGGAGCCTAGGCAAGTTGGTTTTGGAGGCTGCGCTCCTGACTTCTGTCATACATGCTTCTGTGTGTGGTCTGTGTGGATATTGGCCTGGGTGTGACGAAGGTTTCCTAGAGGAGGTGACGTGACCTAGGGCGGATAAGCCAGTTTGAAGGGTGTGAAATGGGAACCTTGTTCCCCATGGAGGCGTGACACCGGGTGTGAGAAAGAAGGGGGGACGGTTCCAGCAAAGAAGGGAGCCTAGCGGTGGGGAAGGCTGCAGGTGGGGATATACCTCTCTTGGCAGAAAACGTCGACGTCATGTGCTCCCTTGAGACTTCGGTGCCGGGACCGTTGCTGTCCACAGCCTCAGTTGTGTTTCTTTTCCTGCCGATTAATCCTGACTGTGCCACTTTTTTTCTCTTGTTTTCCTTGTCGCGGTTGCCGGTGACTTTTCTCGCCAGGCTCACATTTAGGCAAGATGCCAGCAGACTTGGGGGACTGAAGTCTGGGTGACATTTTCTCAATTTCCAGAACTAATTGCCGCCACCTGACTTCGAAAATACTTGGAAGTTTTTGAATGTCTCGCCCTGGGACTACGGGCACGTCTCAGCTTGTTGGGATCTGTGTCTACCTGGCTCCAAAGTATCCTATCACACGAACAGCAGGAATGTTTGGTCATTGTGATGCTTGGTTTCCAACGTGACAAATACTTGTTTTCACTGCATTTTAAAATTCTTTGGGTATGTATGTTGCCTTATCAAACAGACCTGATTTTGATCAATTCATCCTCTTAAATCTGGGATACAGGCTTCAGTTTTGAGAATGCTTTTCTTTAGCTGATGTCATCTTTTTCTCAACTTGGACACTGTTGACATGTTGGGTGAGATAATTATTTGTCATAGGGACCTATCCTATGCACTGGAGGATGTTTAACAGCCTCTGCCCACAAGATACTGGTAACACCTCCCCAGGTGTGACAAGTAAGTATGCCCCAGACGTTGTCAAGTGTCCCCTGGAGGGCAATCTCTTGTCCCCGGTTGAGAACCACTGATCTAACCGTACCGGACTCTTGATTATCATCTACAGTCTTCTGTCATTTAGATATAGATATAGATATAGATATAGATATAGATATAGACATAGATATAGACATAGATATAGATATTTTACACTTTATTTATTTTGAGAGGGAGAGAGACAGAGAAAGAGAGAGAGAGAGAATATGAGCAGTGGGTGGGGATAGGAGCAGAGAGAGAGAATCCCAAGCAGGCTCCATGCTGTCAGCACAGAGCCCTATGTGGGGCTCGAACCCACGGAAATGGTGAGATCGTGACCTGAGCCTAAACCGAGAGTCAGATACTTAGCTGATTGAGCCACTCATGTGCCCCCAGATATAGATGCTTTTTAAAATCTGGGTGATATATAGTAAAAGGCCATTTCACAGAATTGTAATAATCAGAGATTTAAACATCGTTTTCTAACCTGTTACAATTAAATTAATATGAATGGTGGTAATAAAATAATAAAACACAAAATTAGGAAAAGAACATATAAAGAGCAAAATAATAAAAATAATAATAATGTTTCTTGAACTTACACAAACCTGTGCAGTAAGTGCTAGTATCACTGTTTAACAGATGAAACCCTTAAGCTCAAAAGGGTGTTTGCTCAAAGTCAAGCTGATGGTATTTTTATTAACCTTGATTTATACCAGGCTTTCTATTTTTACAGCTTCAGTTGTACCTCTCTTCATATTAAATTTGTGATATAACAAACAATATTTTTATTTTTGATCATTATTTATTATTTGATTTATTCCTCAAGATAAATTGTTATTTTTTCTAAAGAAAGGTCAAAATTAAAAGATGAAAATTGTGTGTGTGTGTGTGTGTGTGTGTATATATGTATATATATATATGATTTTTTTTTTCCTGAGAGAGAAGGAGAGTGTTCGTGTGCAAGCTTGGGGAAAAGGCAGAGAGAGAGAGACAGAGAGAGAGAGAGAATCTTAAGCAGGCTCCACACTCAGTGCAGAGCCTGACAAGGGGGGTCAGTCCTACAACCACAGAATCAACACCCGAGCTGAAATCAAGAGTTGGATGCTCGACTGACTGAGCCACCCAAGCACCCCAAAAGATGTAAATTATATTTTTTATTGAGTTTTATAATTTTAGAGACAGTAAGTCCCTCCGATGCTGTTTTCAAGCAGCATTGTGTTTGGACAGCAACTGCATTACATATAACGACTTCTTTGATAATCATCTCGGTTTTTGCTATTCTGATAACGACTTAGTTAAGTGTTACATTATTGTCAAGAGTAACTTCATTCCCTGAAGAATGACTCCACAAAGAAAATGGCCGGTATGGTGGGACTACCAGTTATAAAAAATGGACGGTTCGGAATTTTTGTTTTGTTCAGATGTTGGGGATTTGAGGTCAGAGTGTAGATCATGGTCTGGGAGGCGGACAGACCTGATTTCAAGTGTCGACTCCATAATAAATGGAAGTCTTAGTATGACACGTAATATATTAATATTCATATTAAGTCTCTGAGACTTAGAGTTTTCACCCATATAAAGGGAACGTTAGTAGGTCCTAGCTCACACAGTGTGAGTGGCACACGATAAAGTTCTTGTAAAATAATTAGGTGCCCTACATGAAGCCAGCACTCATCGAAGTTGAGGGGGATAATGTGTCACAGATGATGTGTTGGCAGTGTTTAATACCACTCATGCGTAAACCAAACCAAAACCAAAACCAACCAACCAAACAAAAAAACCCCCCAAAAAACCAACACCAAAACTCAAAAACAAAAACCCAGTCAAACCAACCAACTTTGCAGATGCTGTCAGTTTCACATCTTTTCACATCAAGAATAGTTTTGAAACTCTGTTTTTTTGTTGTAAATTGCCCATGAAAATCTATAACCAATTTCTCCCTGGCCACCGAGGGTTCCTTCTGTTGAATTCTAGGCTCAGAATTTTTTACCACATGACTATCACTCCTCACCATTCTGCCCTTTTCTGGCAACATCTGTTCCTTGTGGGGTTTTTTGTTGTTTTTTTTTTTAAGAGTGCCTTCTCAACCATGGAATTCATTTCCCTTCCTTTCTTTGAGCGTGACACTCTAATTTTCTGTACTCAGCCCTCTCTCTCACAGAATGACTTCTACTCACTGTTGTCCCAATAATGTGGAGGAGTGAGTGTTGCCGCGATGTTTCCTTCTGAAAATCATTACAGTAACTTCACTTCATAATAGGCATTTTTTAGTGAAAACCCCTACTTTTTTTTTTTTTTTCCATAGTGGATAGATCTTTTTCCAGTTTGGTTAGAGCCTGTTTCTAATTATAGGAATGTATTTGCTTTAGTCTGTAAGGAAATAGAACCGTCTTGGGGTTCTGTGGTTTTAGGACAAAACCCTTGATGTTTGAGACCACTGATGTGACAGGTAACCACTAGAGTGTTTCTCCATGGCATACAAGGTAACATTTTGTGGAATGCACAGTTTTAGGAAAGAATATGATTTTGTCATTGTTTCTTTTAAAAGACTGCCTCTCGATATCGTTTTCATGTTTGTATGCTAAATAACTTGGGCTTTTTTTTTTTTTTTTTAACGGTCTCTTGCATATAGATGTTAAGGCTTGTCTGGAAATGTCAGGTCCATTATGAAATTCTGGAAATCTCTTTGAGTTCTGAGTGTGGCTTTTCCCCATTCATTTATTCACTCAGTCATTCAAAATAAAGAAATGAGAACCCAATGCTCCTCTAGGCCCTGAGGATTCAAAGTAATTAATAGAAAATATGATTTTTTTTCTTACATTCCAGGGAGGAAGGCAGACCATAAATATGCAGACAGATCAATGAGGGGGATTATTTCAGAAACTGATTTGAAGTGAGCGTGCGAGAGGGACGGGGCGGGGGGGGGGGGGCGTGCTGTAGATTTGGGTGGTGGGAAGGTGGCTCTGAGGAGGTGATGTTCTGGTCGATTGTGTGTGCGCCGATGGTCTCAGTTGTTCCCCCTGACCTTTACTCTGAACCTTTATTGTCCCGTCTGTCCTCTTTGACCTCATGAGATGAAATATTAGCAAACTCGACATGAGCAGAGACTTATTTAAAGCATTTTATACAGAGGCTGTAAAAAGCATTTACCTTCTGCTCTGGGACAGGTGAACACCATGCCTTTTCCCCTTCTCCTGCTAAGTACCACTAAAACCCCTGGACATTACGTGTCAATCAAACCTAAGGACCTGAAAGATGGAGAAAGCCAGACAGGCTGGGACCTCGGGACGCGGGAGCAGCACCGCGGTGAGTTTCCTGGGTTTTCTTCTTGCCAGACTTGGAGCTGGCATAGCTCGCCAGTAACCCAGAAATGCCCGTAGGTACAGGCGAAGCAAAAATGCCCCAACGCAAAACCTTTCTTTTCTGGCCAAAGGATCAGAAAATGAGGCAGCCTAGCAAGCAGAAAACCTTTAGAAAATAACTACTCTATGTTAGGCAGACACCACGGAATAGACTGTGGCCACTTGCCAAGCCGTGTCAGCAAAGGCTAAGTAAGGATCCTAGACTTAAGCCCTTGTGACACTGGGTAGAGGAGTACAAACTTTTCTTATACCCTCTTAAGTGTGGTACTTGAGAACTGTGAATTAAGCTGACAAAAGACTTATGGGAGAAAAGACATACCAATGTCATTGCTATTTTTACATGCATGGGGACTTCACAGAAAAAGTAAAGATCCAAAGAAGTGGTTAGTCTGGAGTCTTATATGCCATTTTAACAGAGAGTAACAATTTGGGGAGAGGTGACTAGGAAACGTAGAGTAGATTAGGGCTGTGTAGTAAGGTTTGACTCATCTCAGACTCATCTCAGTGCCGTCTGGTCTTCCTGGGACAAGATGCAGAAACACCTTTAAAATACAGGTTTATGTCTCCTTTAAAGGGAAATTTACGCCTTGCTCTTAGGCAGAAAGAGGTAGGGCAGACAGCTTTTCCTGTCTCTATTGTTTTCCACTTGCCTTCCGCTCAAAATAATCCTATGCCAAAGTGGCGTATTTTAAAGTCATATATTGCGATCCCCTTCAGCTGTAACATGGGGCTCTATGAGGTGGTATCTGTGAAGGCCAAGTCGGGAGCCAGGACTTCTTCCCCATCCGTCGGTAATTAGTACCCCCCGCACCCCCATCGTGGTGTCAGTGGAGGCCCGTGAGAGAGTCAGGACTTTGACTGTCGTCCAGTAGTAATGAGACCACTCCCGGTGCAGTGTCCGTGAAGATCGTGTGAGGACACAGAACTCTCACCAACCCAAGTGTAATGAAGGGCCCCTTCAGGCATCAACAACCCCAAATAGGGAAGCTGGGTTTCTACAGCAGTAACAAGGAAGCACATTCTACCTCCCACCCCTTCCCGTATCAGAGTGGGGTTGGAGGAAGCCAGCTAAAATAGAAGGTTTAATTAAGATCCAGAAACTTAAAACACCCAAAACGTCCACATTGCCACAACAACACGTACGTGGCGTACCAAGAATGAAGAAGACTTCAAAGCGTAGTTGTCGACACTGAGATGACAGGCATGCTAGGTTTATGTGGCAACGATATTTAAAGAACCGTAATGAAAATTCTCCAATGAGTAATTACAAACATGCTTGAAACACACACACAAAATAATAGAATGTCTCAGTAAAGAGCTTCCCCAAAAGAAATAAGATAGAGAGGAGAACCAAGTAGAAATTTTAGAACAGAAGATGCAGTAATTAAAGTATCTGCTGGATGGGCTCAACAGCACTATGGAGGGGAGAGAGGAAAGATAGGACAATAGGAATTCCCCAGTTTGAACAACTGTGAAAAAAAAATTCACAGTTTCAGGAACCCGTGGAAATACTACAAAAGATCTAACAGTCGTGGCATCTGAGCCCAGGAGAGGAGAAAGAAGGTAGGACCAAAAAAGTACTCAAAAGAAATCATGGCTGACAGGAAATATGGCACAAGGACGTTCACTTGTCAAATGCTGAAGAAAGAGCCATCAACTCAGAAACTTACACCTACGAAGTATCCTTCAAGAATGAAGGGGAAACAAAACCTTCTCAGATGAAGGGAGACTAAGAGAATTTGTCACCAGCATATCTACTCTAAAATAATTAAAGGAAGATTTCTAAACAGAGAGGAAAGGATAAGAGAAGGAATGGTGGAACATTGGGAAAGAAGAAGGAACTCGGTACGCAAACATGTGGGTGAATATGGTAGGCTTTCCTTCCCCTCTTGTTTCCTAAATCATATTTTATGATTGAAGCCAAAATTATAACACTGCTCTGGTGTAGTTCTCGATGTACATAGAGTTTTTTTTTTTTAGATAATTATAAGCCAGAGAAGTCAACGTGAGTAAAGGGTGATAAGGTTTATCCCAAAGAAATGCCGACTTCCCTTCCCTCAGAACTCTGTGTGTGTGTTTATAGCAGCTTTCTTAGAAAGACCCCGAGGCTAAAAAAGACCCAGCTCTTCCTCAAAAGAGGAAGCCATTGACTAAATGGCTCAACCAGCTGTGGTACGTCAATACTGTGGAATATTACCACCTAGATGAATCTTCAGAGAAGCATGCGGAGTAAAAGAAGCCCAACCCAAAAGGATACACGCTGAATGACTGAATTTGTAGAACATTCTTGCGATGCCAACACGTAGAGATGGCGAGCGGATTAGATGAGGCTTGAGGAGGAGGTCGTACAGGAAGGAAGTAGGTGTGGCCATCAAAGAAGGAAATGTTCTGTGCCTGGACTGTATCAGTGTCAACATCCTGGCTGTGATACAGTACTAAACGTTCCCAAGATGTTACCTGTGGGGGAAACTGATCAGAAACATAGAGGATTTCTCTAGTATCTGCTGCCACGGAATGTGACTCTACTGTTATCTCCAGATAAAGACATGGATTAAAAATGAGAAGCTTTTACATTTTTCTGCCCTTTCTCTTGGACTTTTTGCTTGCTCCGGGAGAATAAGCCCCAGCCTACCGTTTGGAGAATCCAAGAACCACATGGTACGGAGCTGAGTCACCCCTCGCAAAGTCAAGAAAATCTGAGACTTGACTGCTCGTGTGTGAATGAGACCATCCATGATGAACAGACAAAGCCAGGTCACATCGGCCATTGTATCCATAAGGAATGATTCATGGTTATCGTTTGAAGCTGCTAAGCTCTGTTGTGAGTCTTCTGCAGTAATAGTTAAGTGACAGAGACATTTCACCGAAGACCTGAAGGTTGAAAGGAGGCAGCCAGGTGAACAGCAAGGGGAAGAAAGTTGTGGCAGGTTCTCCTGTCCTTTGTCAGAAGGGCATGTAACATTTTGGGGGCGTGTCATGAGTGAAGCAGGAAGTGGTGGGAGGTGAGGTCTAACCAGGTGGCCGCGGTTGGATTCTGTAGGACCAGGCTATGAAACTGGAACTTAGTGTTGGTGATTTGGGTTTGGCGATCACTCGAAGACTGCTCTGGAACTGGCTTTGGAAGCCACAATGAGATCATTTCTTTTTTAACTCCACCAAATGCTTAGTGGGTACGTGCTACCAAATGACTTTGTTCCATAAACGTTGTCCATGATCATTATCACCGCGTGCCAGGCATTGTGCTGTGGGCTGGGAGACCCAATGATCTGTCTCTTCACACTACAAAGTATGCTTTGTGGACTGTGCTCTGTGCACTGCCATTTCTTCAGTGTTGCGATAGGGCCTAGCATGTAGTACATGCTCAGTTAATAATCACCAATTTTGTTTTTATTTTTGGGAGAGAGAGAGAGAGACAGAGTGCAAACAGGAGAGGGCAGAGAAAGAGGGAGACTCCAGGCTCTGACCTGTCAGCACAAAACCCAACGCGGGGCTCGAACTCACAAACCATGATCATGACCTGAGCCGATGTCAGAGGCTCAACCGACTGAGCCACCCAGGCGCCCCAATAATTGCAAAATTAATGAGTAAATGAAGAACCAAAATGTGTGTTGTCCTTGTTTGCATGCAGACCTAGATATAGTGAGCCACTGACTGCTCTAGAGGGCTCCCCAAGCAATGGAAACACTTTAAATGCACTAGTTCGGGGTGCCACCTGGGTAGCTCAGTTGGCTGAGGGTCAGACTGAGCCAAGCTCAGGTCACGGTCTCGTGGTTTGTGAGTTCAAGCCCTGCATCCGGCTTGTGCTATTAGCGCGGAGCCTGCTTCTTCAGATCCCCTGTCCCTCTCCCCCACTAATGCTCTCTCTTTCAAAAATAAATGCACTGATTTATTCAGTTCTGAGAGCAGCCCTATGGGAAAGATGGTATTTTTCATTTAAAAATAGAATAAAATCTTGTCTATAAAGGCTCATATCTACAATGTATACATAACTTCCTATTCGTTATGTTTGATCATGTAATGCTTATATAAGACTAGATGTTGAACAGGCATAACAAACTCACTGCATCATCAAATTCCACATCGTCTCTACAAACCCTGGTGGCCTTGCAGGCTTGTTGAGCTCGGTCGGGGGAGCCCCGTACTCCCGCTTGCTCAAACTAAAAATCTTGGAATCGTCCTCGACTCTTGCCTTCCTGTCCCCACACCCAGTGCCGTCTGTGAATCTCGCTGTTTCTGCTTTCCAAATAGATCCAGACCTGATTCTGACCACTTCTCCTGCCTTCCTCACTTCCATCCTGGCCCCGGTCCCCACCCCCTTCTGCATGGCTTACTGGGTGACAGCCCCGAAGTGGTTTCCCTGCTTCTGCCTTCAGACCCCTGCAGTCTGTTTACCGTACCTCAGGTCATATCCCTTCCCGTCCCACTTCTCATCATTCAGGGGACAAAGCCAAAGTCTTTCCCAGAAGATCACGGGACCTATACTGTCCGACCTACTCTCACCGCCACCGTCCCGGAATTGTCTGGACTTCCACTGGCTCCCTTGTTCTTCCTTCTGCCTGCGGGTGTCTCTGCTCAACAGCCACTTGTTTCCTTGGCCTGGAGAAACGGGCAAAACGTATCTGCTCAGTTCACTCCCTCTTCTCCTCCAGCCCCTTCTAGGTGTTCGTTCAGGTGACAGTTTCTCTGAGAATTCCCCTGATTATCCCCCTGAAAATGCTCACCACTGGCCATTTCTGTCCACTTTTCCGGGTGTGTAATTCCTTATGACATGTGATCGGTGTCCTGTAAGACGCATGTGTACATGTGCATGTATCCTGTTGTCTTATCCATGATCTGTAGGCCGGGTGAAGGCAGTGGTTCCTTTCCCGTTTGTTTACAGCTGCAACCCCCAGTCAGTGCCTGGCAGGGGTAGGGGCCCAGTAAATATTTGTCCAATGAATTAATGATTGATTTCAGCACCCAGTGATGCCCATACAGCAGCTAAGATTTTCTGTCATTTTTAGAAGATTTTTAAAAAAATGTTTTATTTAATTTTTTGAGAGCGAAAGAGAGAGAGCGCAGGGAAGGGCAGGGAGAGAGGGGGCTACAGGATCCGAAGCAGTCTCTCTGGCTCTGCACGACAGCACAGACTTGGGGCTCGAACCCACAAACCGCGGGATCGTGATCTGAGCTGAGGTCGGACGCTTAGCCGACTGGAGCCACCCAGGCGCCCACAGCATTTCTTTAGAATAGTTTGGCTTTTTTGCCTAAAAGGTTAGTTAAAAATAAAAGTAAATATACGGTTGCTGTATTTGTGTTTATTTCCATTATCTTACCTTCTGCTTTTTATTTTATCCGTATTACTCCTTTTGATCTCCTTTTCTGTGTTGTCATACTTTCTCTTTTCATTACGGCTTTTAAGACCGGTTTGGAAAACTTATCCTTCAGTTTTCTTTTAGTGGTTCCGATAAGTGTTAGCATGCATTGATAAAAAAAATAAATAAGTAAAAGCCACATAAATGATTTGAGGTGCTTATGGCTTCTTCAGACAGTTCTTTTGTTCATCTTCCTCTTCCTCTCCCTCATTCCTCGTCTCCCTCCCACCTGGTAGATCTGGAGAACGGAGAAGAATTGGAGGGGGAAGTCAAGGGGCACATAACTCTCTCAGTGTTGGTTCCCCCGACACCGGCTGGCTTTATACTGACAACCGGAGGGGTTCCTTGGTGACGAGAACATTTGTGGCGGATATTGATTCCATGAGAATTTATTTAAGTCACATATTACTTGTTCGGTGCTTACTAAAATATGCATATCTGCATATTGACAAGTGAAGGTTGTATAAAGGAGCAAAGCCTCAAAATAAGGCCAACGCGGTAGGGAGGCTCTGGGTCTTGCGGGTGCTGGAATGTCTTAAGACTTTCTTTGGTTTTTACCCACAGGCAACAGGCAGCCACAGACTGCTTTAAACAGTGGATCGATGTGGTCAGGTTAGGGTTTTAAAGATCACCCCAGAAGCAGTGTAGGAAACGGAATGAAGGGCAGCCAAAATGGAAGCAGGGAATCTCAGAACTCGGACGATGGTGACTTAGCTTAGGGTGGCGGTCCCCAGCAGAGCACTGAGGACATTCCGGGCTTTGCTAGAAGGAAAGTACGCAGGGCTCGGGCTGCTGGATTGTGTTCAAAGATGGCTTTCCAAAACGGGTAATATCACGACTCTCATCCAGGTGAGGAGTGAACATGTTACAAATTCTGCTTTAACGTTATCATTAGTTAAATGAAGGAATAATGCAGAATATTATGAGTAGTTTAAAGGGTAACCTGAAGAACCCACACATTTCTATATCTGGCAGCGTGAGATCAGGGTTGTTGGCAGTGGGGGAGGGAAGTCGGTTGGACCTATTCTGGACGGGACAGATGCCTCTTCCTGGACTAGAATTATGTTGCGTTTCTATGAGTTAATCTCGACTTTAGATGTAGAATAGCGCCCACAGAATCAGAGGCAGATAACCTAGTGCTGTGTATGTTGTAGAATGCACAGTTTTCCATTAAAACAGACATTTCCCCAATAATTGTGTGTGTGTGTGTGTGTGTGTGTGAGAGAGAGAGAGAGAGAGAGAATGAGAAATAGTGGGGAAGGGTCAAGTATAGCCCACAATCTTCTTGCTTGAGCCCCTGGGCCCTATCTGTTGAGTGAATATATATATACTGGAGTAGAAACAGATTAAAAAGCAGGAATAACCTACTTTTGAAACTTAATAATTTACTAATAGCATTTTCTATGGTATACGTACTGTTACAGTATCATTTTTAATGATAGCAATTTCCAGTTTACAGATATACCATAATGAATTAAATCAGTCCCCTGGAACATTCAGAGTGTTTCAGTTTTTATGTGGAAGAACCTTTTTCCCCTATGTTGGCATATTTCCTTAATTATTCCCTTAGGGGGAAAGTTCCTGGAAATAATGTTTCCAGGTCAAAGGGTAGGCATAATTCTGCCTCTAGAAAGATTGTGCTAATTTACCTCACCATCAGCAAAGGATTGACATAGCTAATTTATTGCCTGTGGGTGCTTTTTAAGTATTTTTAATCCTCTTTGTACAAATTTTATTTTATGATTAATTATCCTGTTTTTGCTGGTACTTCTCTTTGCAATGAATTTAAAATGTACCTTGCTACCCACCGTGAAGTCTTCTCCCAATTAGCATTTCTTTCCTTACAAGTAAAGGTGTATGTAAATGATAGGCACGGAATCAGGTTGTTTACTCATTAAAATGTTTTTCCCTTTATAAAATACATAATTCTAAACCAGCTCATTATTTTTAGTAAGCTGTCTTGTAGGTAGCAGCCTACAAGTTATGAAAGATGCGAAAGAACTCCTTTTATACACTTCATCTGTCACCTTCTGAAATCCCATAATGATAGGGTCCTTTGTGGGACTGGAAAGTTGCAACCTCCTGGGTCTCGGAGACCATCCGGGTCAAAGTTCTCGGGGTGGAAGAATTTTGCAGACGCTGGCAGACGGGACAGAAGGGGAATTGTCTGCTTGGCTGATTCCCACCCCGTTTGGTCTTATTTAAAGGCTCTTCCTCTCGACCTCCAGACTGCATTATCTGGTACCACTTCCTATGACTGTCGAGCTGTCCTTGGATAGTGGCATTTCCTTGACCTCGAAGTCAAAGGGGAGCCCAAGACTGTAGGAGGGCAGCCGGTTACTCTGGCCGTGTGTCATCGGCCAAAGTGGAGGAGAAGCGACTGGAGCGACTGGAGCTTCTCCAAAGTGGACAGAAGCTTCTGGAGAAGCGACTGGTTAGCCCCAGGTAGGCGACTGCACATGCCAGCGGGAAGCCACTTAGCCAACATGTTCATTTACTGCAGCCATAACTAACTGAGAACAAGAGGCTGGAGGTTAGCAAGGCAGGGAAGGCCGAGAAAAACTGAGATACTTCTGATGTAGTTAGAAATACTTTGCACATTTGGATTTCTGGACTTCAGTCAAGGATGCCGAATACTTAGACACTTAAGGAGAGAGCGTGTGGAATTCTTTTAAAAGCAAACACTTCTTACAAACTGCTAGGATACCTTCGCATCCTAGACTAGGATGTTAAGATTCCAGCTGCAAACACACTCCGTGAAAAATTATCACTGGAGATGAGCCCTTGGTGCCGGGGACCTTAACACCACAAATGCAGATGTCACTGTGAAATAGCTAAGCTATAAAGTCATCATCCAGATGAAAGAACATATGGTTACAACTCAATTTCTCTTTTTAGATTGTGAGAAGCTTGAAAGTAAATTTCTTACAGACGGCTCGACCCTCAGCATAAGTTTGTGCCTCTCTAGAAGTCCAACTTCTCTGGGAGATGCCTGGGGGAGTGGTTAGGCGCTCGTTCTCCAGAGCCGGGCAAGCCAAGGTTGAAATCTTGGCTTTTTTCTAGTATAGCTTCCTAAGGGCTGTCGGGGACAGTTAATTGAAAGAACACACAAAAAGGGGTCGGCACACTGCAATGCATGGGGGGGAAAGTTTAGCTGGTTTGAGGTGTTAATATTGACATCCTGGATGAGCAGAGTATTTGATTTGTTTTGGAGAGTAGGGAAAAATTGGGTTAGTATGTGAGAAGTGAGGCTAATTTAGCATTGTATGGCTGGGGGTAGATTTTTTTTTTTTTCCTGGCTGCTTGGAGTTTATTTTCCACTTGGTGCAAGCCACGTAGTTACGGGTATCAGGAAGGCTGGCATGTGGCTTGGAGAGTAAAGAGTGGGGCTTGAGAAGAGTCGACAGGATTATAGAAAGGGGGTGTTGACAAAATGGAAAACCGACCTTTTCTTCCCAAAGCGTTCCTTGACATCATAGGAAAAGATAATTGGCAAAAGCTAACTATATGCCAAGGCTAGAGATGGGACACTGTGTCTGTGCACGTGAGAGCTCTCTTCGGGACAGCATCCGAATTCATTGTAGAGTAGTGAATCTTGGACAGTGGACAGGACACGAAGTGTGGTGGAGGGCGTAGAAAAAGCATCAGGTCAACATTGTAACATAATTTTATGGAAGTAAAATTTGGGCCGATGGGGAGATGTGGATTATATAGAAATTCTCGCCTGGGGTATATTCCCTCCTCTCTTTCACTCAACAGGGACATGTCAAACAGATTTTAATGTTCATCAAAAAGTAACATGAGCTTAAACAGTTGAGAAATATGGAGGTTGGCAAACTGCAGCCTGGCCTGCTTCCTGACTTTTTAAAGAAAGTTTTATTGGAAGACATCCACACCATTCACTTATACATATCCTATGGCTACTTCGATGCTATAATTACAGAGTTCGGTAGCTCCAACAAATATCTGTGATCATCAAAGACTAAAATATTTACTCTCCCTGGCCCTTTACAGAAAAAGTTTGTTAACGCTTGGAATAGACCACAGAGACCTAAATGGTCACATCTTACTTAGGCCTTCTGCTGCTTCTTGAGTATACACGGAGGAAGTATGTAATTTCCATTTCACAGAACTGTTGTGACCAAAATTTGCTTTCTCTGACCTTTATAACTGTCCACGCATCCTCCAGAAGTTTAATTTGTGACGCTGTTGTTCAACTCATTGTGTTGGACTGCTAATAGAATTAGGAACTCGGGGTGCCTGGGTGGCTCAGTCGGTTAGGCCTCCGACTTCGGCTCAGGTCATGATCTTGCGATCCGTGAGTTCGAGCCCCACGTCAGGCTCTGTGCTGACAGCTCAGAGCCTGGAGCCTGTTTCAGATTCTGTGTCTCCCTCTCTCTCTGACCCTCCCCCGTTCATGCTGTCTCTCCTTGTCTCAAAAATAAATAAACGTTAAAAAAAAATTAAAAAAAAAAAAAAGAATTAGGAACTCAAATTCTTAATTGTTTCAGCTGCTTTTTCGCACTGGAAATCTCGGTGAATTTGCCAGACTGTTCTTTGTTAGGGGAAGAAACTGGTAAAAGGGTCAGAGATTTGAAACCAGGGCTTAGCAATTATTAAAGATATCCAGTTTTAAAGAAAGGAAAGACAATGGGGAAAAAATAGTACAAATCATATATGGGCTGGTGACAATTAAGGCTGAAAATTAGGTGTCCTAAAACCACCACCAACAGCTAGCAAGTGCACACTAAGGAAATTGTCACATAACTGCTAAATCTCGTGTCTGTCCACCCAGGTTGTCAGAACTGTGTGATGTACTTATCTTTTTAGGTTCAGCAGTGGCTTGTGCGGATTAACTGGTCCAAATCCGGGACTTGGAAGATATTCACAAAGCCTCATATTTTTCAAGAGTGCAATCATAGATCAGCGTACATTCATCTGTAGGAGTGGATCTGACTTTGCTCCCCAGGGGACATGTGGAAATTTCTGGAGATAATTTTGGTTGCCAACTGGATGGGGGAAGTTTGACAGAGGCCAGAGATGCTGCTAAACAGCCACATCCTAAGTGTGTAGGATTCCCCACCCCCAGCCCACTATAAAAAGTCACCTTGCCGGGGCGCTTGGGTGGCTCAGTCGGTTAAGCATCTGACACTTGGTCTTGGCTCAGGTCACCATCTCACAGTTTTGTGGGTTCGAGTCCTGCGTCAGACTCCACGCTGGCAGTGCAGAACCTGCTTGGGATCCTCTGTCTCCCTCTCTCTCTCTCTCTGCCCCTCCCCCACTCGCGCGCGCGCTCTCTCTCTCTCTCTCTCTCTCTCTCAAAATAAATAAATAAACTTAAAAAAATATCACCTTGCCTAAAATGTCACTAGTGCTGAGATTATGAATCCTTGATGCACAGGAGGCAAGATACTTCACCATGGGACTTATTCTGTCATCCGGTTTTCTAACGGTGTGTTTATCGTTAGGCTTATCTGCTCTTTATGGGTAGTGAGAACTACACGTAGCTATTATTGTTGGGATAAAAGTTTCCTCTTTTAAATAAAAAAAAAAATTAGTTAAAAACCAGTTGAAAGAAAAATGTTAAGTAAAAAAAGTACCACAGATGGTAAGTAGATGTGTTATATAAAATATGAAGGAGATGGTTGAATGAATTAATTTTACGGAAAAACGAAACCTGCGTGGGGTTGTTCTCAAATTGTCATCTTTTTCACAATGTCTGTGTGTTACTCCAACTAGTCACACGTTACCACGTGCGGTGAGGCCTATTCCATTCCCTTTAAACAATGCTGAGATATTTAGGGTAAGGTTTTAAAATTTTTTTTAAGTTTATTACTTTATTTTGAGAAAGAGAGAGTGAGAGTGAGAGCGAGAGAGCACAAGCAAGGAAGGGGCAGAAAAGGAGGGA
The DNA here is from genome assembly GCF_007474595.2 of Lynx canadensis. NCBI lineage: Eukaryota > Metazoa > Chordata > Mammalia > Carnivora > Felidae > Lynx > Lynx canadensis. The sequence goes on along the minus strand of NC_044305.1, from coordinate 7,731,094 downwards.
GAGAGAGAGGACAGTGCAGTGTCCCACCCCATGAACCGTGAGACTGTGACCTAGCCAAAGTTGGACGCTTAACCGACTGAGCCACCCAGGCACCCCATTCAGGGTAAGTTTTCAATCCTCAGGTACCAGGGGCTTTTCCAGGGCTCTTAGGACTGAGAGTGTTTGGCGGTGAAGTTGAGAGTTCACCAAAGCTTAACAGAATTGTTTCTGCTTGTGTGTCTCTCTTCTCCTCCAGACAGCATCTCACTCTGCTGTCTGAGGCCACTTCAAAGGCCTCGGCGCCACTTGTGGGAAAGTACACATCTCCGAGGCCCTCATCGCGGAGCATTTGTTGGAGAGCTCTTGGTTGGCAATCCCAAGTGGGAAGCATTGTGTTGTCTGAGCCTTTATGAATATTTATGGCCTTGGTTTGCAAATTACAAATGAAATACCTGGGGAACATGTTAAAGAGCAAATTTGTCTAGCCCCACCCCAGGAGGTTCTGAGTCAGTAGACCTTGGCTAATGTCTAGGAATCTACATAATTAACAATTATCTTGAGTGATGCTGGACCAGCTCTGAGAATCACTGGTGTGTGATGGAGAGCGGATTAGCAAATGGCCTTGATTGCACGATTATTCTCAACTTTTGCATTCGTTTTGTACCATGTGCTTGCATGTCGCAAACATCCCGACCTTCCTTTTCATAAACCAACTTCAGATTTTCCTTCTCTCCCGATGAACCGTGATGCAATCTATTCCAATGGCAATGCCCCAACCAATAGTTGCGTGTGAATTTAGAGAATAGTATTTTTGCAGTTATTCGTAACGTTGTCCTTACTTCTTAACAAAACAGAAGGAAAACAAAAAATGAAAAAACAGAAATCCCCTGAGGGATTTCGGCATGCTGAAATTGAGGAGTCTTTAGCTTCCATTCAACAACCTCTGGACATAAGCCAGGAAACTACTGGTACAATTGTGAAGAAGATGATCGAGTATAAAAGAATCTTAGGAGTGGAGTCATTCAAGAGTGAGTGTGAAAGTTGAGGCATAATTAGGAAATGTATTTACGTATCTTTCTTGGTGAAAACAGTTTTGATACAGTGGACGCATTTCTTGCATGCCTAAGGCATGCTCAATTTCTAAAACATCTTCAGAGGTACGTACAAAAGAAAGGGGTTGCCAATAGTAGAATAACAGCCTGTTTTCCACACCCTATATTTGGACAGAGTGACATTTATCCCCACTGTAGTTACAGTCTTCTGGTGGTGGCCAAATTTTAAGGGAGACAGTTGTCTCATCCATTCTTCAGACATGAGTGAGATGTTGGTAAGACTTCTATGTGTCAACCACACCACTGGAAATGTTAATTTTCATGGTGCGGGTCTTTACCCTGAAAAGGATTTTGTGTTTGAACTCTTACCAATCAATGGCTCTTACAACTTGGCTTCTTAAAGTTCCTTAGTCCATTGATTAGACTGTGGTCAGATAGCAACAGAAAGAAAACTGGCAAATGTAGATAAATGCTATTAGATTAGGTTGTCATTTTAAGATTTTGCTTAAATATCTCTACATTTTTCCATTGAAAAAATTTTAAGTGTTTCATTTTGAGATAATTATAGATTTGCGTCCAGTTGTAAGAAATACTACGCAAAGATCCTGTACCTTTTCCCCAATTTTACTGATTGATAACATCTTCAAAGCTATCATGCGACATCATAGCCAAGATATTGACATTAACACAGTCAAGATGCAGGACAATACCATTGCTGCAGGGATCCCTTATGTTCCCCTTTTGTCGACAAAGCTACTTCCCGTCCCCAACCCCTGACAATCATGGATCTGTTTTCCATTTCTGTCATTTTGTCATTAAAAAATGCTATAAATGCGGTCCGACAGTACGTAACCTTTTGGATTTCACTCCCCTCCGCCCCCCCCCACCTGCTCAGCATCATTATCTGAAGACTCATTCAAATTGTTGCAACATTGCTAGTTAAATTGTTTTTATAGCTAAGAAGTGCTCCATGATATGGATGTACCACATTAGCACGTTGAAGAATATATGGGTGCTTCCAGTTTTGTGCTGATACAGATCAAGCTACTATGAACATTTATGTTCAAATTGTGTGTGTGTGTGTGCGTGGGGGTGGGGGGGTGGGGGGGGCAGGGCGGGGATGTTTGCATTTCCCTGGGATGGATTCTTAAGAAAGCAACGGTGGGTCATGTTGCTTGTTTAGTTTTTATTTTTTTATTTTTTTTATTTTTTTTTAAATTTTTTTTAACGTTTATTTATTTTTGAGACAGAGAGAGACAGAGCATGAATGGGGGAGGGTCAGAGAGAGGGAGACACAGAATCTGAAACAGGCTCCAGGCTCTGAGCTGTCAGCACAGAGCCTGACGCGGGACTTGAACTCATGGACTGTGAGATCATGACCTAAGCTGAAGTCGGCCGCTTAACCGACTGAGCCACCCAGGCGCCCCTTGTTTAGTTTTTAAAGAAACTGCCCAGCTGTGTTTCAAAGTTCCTGTATCATTCTACATTCTCACCAGGAAAGTATGAGACACCTAATTTCTCCATATCCTTTTCAGCATTTGGTTGGTGGTATTATCGTTTTTTTTAATTTCAGCCAATCTGAGAGATGTGTAGTGATATTTCACTGTGGTTTTAATTTACATTTACCTGATGACTAATGATATTGAACATTTTTTCATGTGCTTCTTCATCATCTGTGCTTCCTTATTGGTGAAATGTATGTTTATAAACATTTTTTTTAACTTCTGTTTTGTAATTGGATTGTTTGATTCTTTACTATTGAATTTTAAGAGTTCTTTATATATCTAGATACTAATCCTTTGTCAGATATGCAGTTTGCAAATATTTCCTCCCATTCTGTAACTTGTCTTTTCATCCTCTTAACAGTTTTTCACAGAGCAAAAATTTTAAGTTTTGAGGAAGCACAAATTGGCAAGCTTTTCTTTTATGGATTGTGCTTTTGGTATGCAGTCTAAGAATTCTTTGTCCAGATGATGATCCCAAACACTTTTTTCCCCTAAAGTTTTATAGTTTTGTTTTATATTTAAGTCCATTTGAGTTTATTTTTGTTTAAGGTGATTGTTTTAGGTTAAGGTGTTTGTGTGTGTGTGTGTGTGTGTGTGTGTGTGTGTGTACTTTTTTTTTATTCCTATGGATGTTCAATTATTCCAGTGCCATTTGTTTGAAAGTGTACCTTTCTCCACTAAATTGCTTTTCCACTTCTGTCTCCATGTTTTTACATCTCTTGATAAGTTCAGTAACTGTGCAAGATGAAAGCCAATAACTGATTGTAATTGCACTATTTTACTGATACCTCTGGATATTTAGGAAATAACAGTTCTCTTTCATTTAATTTGCAATATTAATTTTTATTAAACACAACAAAAACAAGCCAAAAAACCCCACTTTTATGCACTTTCTCATGTCATTGGAAATTCCTTCTGAAATTTGTTTCAAATAAAATACCTATGTTATCCTTATAGATAGATAACATACACATTATTGGTGGCACATAGTGTATTATATATATTATGTGTATTATTCATATTATGACATTTTAAATATAATGACTATGTTATCTTAAAGATGCATACCTCGATATTATATCTTATATAATATTAGGTACTCCATACTTATTATATGTAATAGAAGTACTATAATTAACCTTGCCTTTCGTTATTGTTGAGGAGTTAGTGGTTTCTATTTATTGTTATTATAAATAATAATGCTAGGATTATATTATACATTCAGCAGGCTGAGGCACACATCTTACCCTCTGTTCAGAGCAAAACTTCAAAGTGGAGTGGATTTCATTTTCTTTTTACCATACCAAACAAAATGATTAATGAATGTTTAGTTCACCCAGTGAGCAGAGAGAAATGGAGTCTTCAGCATTGAGGATAAATAGTAGCAAACCTGAATTCTTCATCCATCTGCCAGTTACTAATAAAATAGTAGAAGGCATTTTCAATGGAGTATGGTTTGAATGACCAAATGTTTTATGTGGACTTTTTTTTTTCTTACTAGCTCCAAGGTTCTTAAACTTCATAGTGCATAAAATTCATTTATGGGTTGACTATACAAAACCACCTAAATATGGTACATACTTAGAAGATGATTTAAGGATCAGGGAGATAACTGTGATTGAATAGTTACCCACCTGTCTGCACTTGAATGCAGAATTCCTCCTTCAGTGTTGGCCTGCATTTGGGCTCTTTCGTTAGGACAGATTCTTACTCTCTTCAGGTTCTTTATATCTGTTGTCAAATTGCCTTTAGAGGTCACCAGCAGAGTAGAAGAGTGCCACTGAGATCTCTTCCACCAGTGAATATTACGATGAATATGAATCCTTATTAATTTTTAGGTTAAAACATCTCATTTTATTTTGCTTTCGGAGAACGTTGTTGTTCGTATACTCATTAGCTCTTTGCACTTTCCTCTCTCTGGCATGACTAATATTTTGGTGTCTCGTTTAGTATATACTGGTTATTTTAATCAGGGAAGCTTTGGTTGCTAGAATCAGAACTCTATTCAGCCTCTGTCAATTAAGAGTGCTGTTGACGGTGGGGAAGATGATTTCTAAGAAAATCAAGGGAAGGGCTAGATCACAAAGTCAGCAGCAGAAAGATGACAGAGAACTAAAATGTCTCTTCTGCCTGGAGTAGAAATCACCTAGTTCTCTGGACCAGGTTCCACTGCCTACCTGTTAGGCACATGATCCAACATGGTCACCAACCTCAGTTTGTAACCTACGAGTATTGACCTCTTAACTCACACTGCTCTTCAGTCTGAGTAATCTTTGAGCCTCTGGGTTGGATTTTCTGAGGGAGAATCTGGTTGGTGTTAATCAGTCATTTATTAGTTACTCCAGTGTCTGGCCCACTCCTGACCATCAGTTGTGAGGATTGTCATATGACATATAAGGGCTTTCTGTTGGACTGTCAGTGAAACCTTCAGCATATATTGGGCCTATGAGTTCCATATTTAATTGCATTTGAAATGAGAGCATGTGCCATGAATACCTATGCTATTTGCGCTGATTTGAGATTTTTAATCTCTGGGACTTTTCCTGAAATGTTTCTACTGATGCTGTTATTGAAATGTTAAGAAATTTGCTTTCAAATACTCATTTTCATTTGATTCCAGTAAATGAATGACATAATACACCTGTTGTGGAAACAATTTCGGGTTTAAAATTTTTATTTTCCCAAAGTAGCATCACACTTACGGCTTATGAATACTTTACAGGTGAAAACATCAAAGAGAAAACATTTAAATGCAAATGTAAGTGATATCTGAGTCACTGATGCTGAACTCTGTCTTTGTATTTCCTTCCAGATATATCAGCGATGCTGGCTAGTATTCAAGAAAGCTTCAAGCAAAGGTCCAAAAAGACTGGAGAAATTTTCTGATGAACGTGCTGCATATTTTAGGTGTTACCATAAGGTAAAACTTGATTGTTGTAACTTTCTAGAAATCTGTTCAGAAGTAGGTAAACTTGAGTTCATTGAATCTGAAAACTTGTCGAGATTATTTAACAAAGGTGCAAATAAGGCTTTTCCCAAGGACAAAACATCTTTAGGTTACTATCTACTTGTTAATTGTTTAAAGTAATTGACTAATGTAAAGTCACTCTTCTGGTTTCCTACTATTTGTTGTTGTTTTCCAATCTCTACTGTAGAATTTACCAAGTTCTTTTGTAAATGCTCGATTTGCATAGTAAACTCAACTCCCAATGTTGAAGCCCCTTTAGGGTAAAGACAAGGTCTCTGTGCTTTTAGCACGTCTAGTGCCCTGATGCAGATTAGATCCTCATTCAGTGATGTGGAGGGAGGAGAGGAACCTGGAAAATGGGTTGGTGAAGGAAGAGGAAGTTCTACTCATTAGTTTTTTAAGCTTGATGACTAAATTTAGTTCAGACTTGCAGTTTATCTTTTGTTCGTTCTTACTTTTTTTAAGTTTATTTATTTATTTTGAGAGAGAGAGTGAGCAGGGGAAGGGCAGAGAGAGAGGGAGAGAATCCCAAGCAGGCTCCACACTGTCAGTGCAGAGCCCGATGCAGGACTCGAATTCACAAACTATGAGATCACGACCTGAGCCGAAACCAAGAGTTGGATGCTCAACCAACTGAGCCACCCGAGAACCCCCAGATCTGCAGTTTAAATAGTGGTAGTGAGGTTTCCTCACTAAAAATAGTAATTGTGTATTAAAATACATACTTCAGAAGCAGCAAGTGAAGGAAAATACAAGGCATACTTGGATTTATAAATTAGGCCTGTCTTTCCCTCCACAGTGCAATGTTCTTCATGGGCCTTGTTAGTGGGCAGCTTCTGTATTTTCTCTTTTCATGAAAATATGTAAAAAAAAAATGCATGGTTAACTTCTTTTTCCCCAAGGGGCTGGTTATTTCCATGTTAGGAAAATACTATTCTTGTCTACAGAGGAATTATGTTTATTGTTATGATAGAGCATTTTAATTGTTATAGTTTTCTATCTTGAGATTCTTTTCCTTTTTTGGTGAGCTTTTATCAGGAGTGAGTCTACTTGCCATTTAAAATTTTATGTGCAACCAGTAGATTCATTAGCACAGAAATTTGGTTCGGTGAAGGAGAGTGGATAATCTTCCCTTTTTAATGCAAATTCTCCACAGGTGATGACTTTACAAGATCTTATTAAGGGCCTATGTTGACACCTTGGTTTATCCAATAATGAAAAGCCATAGGGCAAGCTGTATTCCTTCTCAATTTAGAGAAATAAAGCATATGCTTTATAGGCACATCTGTACATACATAAGGAAAGAAAAAGCACACAGCAAGACTTTGGGATAAGTAGGGAAAGGAGTCAACAGTAGCATTTTCCATGTGTTCCATTTCCTCACCATCTCATTACAGAGTTCCGTATTCCAAGGTCAACTTCATTCCCAGCCTACATTTTCTATAAGGGAGAACAGAAGGAAACCTCTTTATGAACCTGGAATTTCCCCCACCATTTATGTTCCATATGCCAGATATTTCCACTATTTCGGATAATGGTTTTTGTCCTTAGGCAAGAGTTGTTGAGTTGCAAATCTATTAGTTAGGAGCAGAGATCCTTGAAGCCATTGATAGCATACCTTTGAATGCTGGCAAATAATCTTGAGCCAATCTCACAATTTCTGGAACGCCAGAAGCTACTGGTGTCCAGACATTTTGGACCAGATGTATTAGGTCCCAGTTATTCCACATGTATCCATTGTCTACCTAAAAACAAGATGGCGAACAATGATACAGAAATGGATTGCTTCATTTTCACTTGAGAGGCCTTGCCTTAAAGGAAACTCAGAATGCCCAAGGCGGGGTTTGGTTTAGCTATAGGACAAAAGCAGAGTCTTTTCCATTTTTTCCCTTCCTTAACTGGCACTGATGCCTTCTCTCCACCTTTCAGATCATCAGACCCTGGTGACCAGATGCCCTACCATGGTTGACTGTTTTCTTTATCATTCTTCATTATAATTAACAAGATTTTCTAAAGGCCTCATCTCCTAGCTGGCCAGAAGTTGTGGTTATGCCTCAGCCTTCTCTTGAGAACCTCAGCCTGTCTGTAACTTTACAATCCAGCATCTGTCAGCGTATGGTAGAATATTTATGTTGCCCCAAAATTCATGTGTTGAAGCCTAGCCCCCAATGTGATGATGTTTGGAGATGGGGCCTTTGGGAGGTGGTTAGCTCATGAGGGTAGAGCCCTCATGATTTGAATTAGTGCTCTTATAAAAGTGACCCCAAGGAGTTGCCTCCTTCCTTCTTCCATGTGAGGACACAGCCATCCGTGAACCAGGAAGTGGGGTCTCGCCAGACACTGAATCTGCCGACGCCTCTCCGTTGGGCTTCCCAGCCTCCAGAGCTGTGAGAAACAAGTTTCTGTTGTTCACAAGCCACTCCATCTGTAGGAATTTGTTACAGCAGCCCAGAAGGACTAAGACACCATCCGACTCTTGTCCTGTCTAGTTATTGTGTGTGACCGCTAATGTTGATCAGTCCTTTCTTGTTTTGGTAGAGTTCCAGATACAGCCAGAATACCTGATTCCTCACCATCCCCTATGCTTAATGTAGAAAAATAAAGAAATAGGCTATGCTTTGCTTACAGACCTTCCCATGCCTAAGAGAAGAAAGAGGACGAGTGAGGAATACTTTATAGGAACTCCCCAAATCCAGTTGGTCAGCAAGTGGTGTTGGCTCTGTGTTCAACATGCATAGACTCCAGACGTTCTCACAACCATGTTGCTACCACTGTGGTCTAAGCCGTGGGGCTCCCTAATGCCCGGCCCTCTAGAGTCTATTCAAAATATCACATCACGGTACTCCAGGCAAAACCCTCAGCCAAGTCTTCATTTTTGTTTTTGTTTAAAAAAAAAATTTTTAATGTTTGTTTATTTTTGAGGGAGGGAGAAAGAGATCATGGGTGGGGGAGGGGCAGGAAGAGAGAGAGACACAGAATCTGAAGCAGGCTCTGTACCATGAGTGCAAAGCCTGACGTGGGGCTCTAACTCGTGAACCATGAGATCATGACCTGAACTGAAGTTGGATGCTCAACCCACTGAGCCACCCACGTGCCCCTCCAGGCAAGTCTAAACCGTCACAAGATTTGACGCCCTGCCCCCTATTTCGCTTCATCTGCTCAGTTCCCCCATCCCCCTCTGTTCTGCTACGGGCACCCTGGGCTCTTTGCTTTCCTGAGTGCATGCCACCCACTCCACCTTTGAACTTGTTCTTTCCTTTTCTTGGAATGCTCTCCCTGCAAGTATCCACATCGCTCATTTCCTTACATTGTTCAGGTCATTGCTCAAATTCTTCCCCTAAGGGAGGCTGTTCCTTGATCTCTTATTTAAAATAGAATCCTGGGGCACCTGGGTGGCTCAGTCGGTTAAGTGTCTAACTCTTGATCTCAGCTCAGGTTGTGATCTCGCGGGGCGTGAGTTCAAGCCCCACATCGGGCTCCTCACTGATAGCGTGGAGCCTGCTTGGGATTTTGTCTCTCCCTCTCCCTCCCCTGCTCTCTCTTGCTCTGTCTCTCTCTCAAAATAAATAAATAAACTCTTTAAAAAAATAATAAAATGGAATCCTTTGACACACCCTACCCATCTCTCTTTATTTTTCTCTTCAGTACTTACCACTACATGTATATTTATTTGGTTATTTCTTACTGTCTTCTTTATACTGCCACCATAAATTAAGGTCCACAAGGGCAGGTTTTGTGTTTATTTGTTTGGTGGCTGGGGGGGAGGCATGGTTCACTATTAGTTATCATTGCCTAATACATAGTAGACTTTTTTTTTAAACTATTGGTTGAGAGGCAATGCACATTATAAAATTTATTTTTTCAACGTTTATTTATTTTTGGGACAGAGAGAGACAGAGCATGAACAGGGGAGGGGCAGAGAGAGGGAGACACAGAATCGGAAACAGGCTCCAGGCTCCGAGCCATCAGCCCAGAGCCTGACGCGGGGCTCGAACTCACGGACCGCGAGATCGTGACCTGGCTGAAGTCGGACGCTTAACCGACTGCACCACCCAGGCGCCCCTATAAAATTTATTTTTAAGTTTATTTATTTTTGACGGAGACAGAGTGTGAGCATGAGCTGGAGAGGTGCAGAGAGAGAGAGGGAGACACAGAGTCTGAAGCAGGGAAGGGTCAGAGAGAGAGAGGGAGACACAGAGTCCAAAGCAGGGAAGGGGCAGAGAGAGAGAGAGGGAGACACAGAATCCGAAGCAGGGGAGGGGCAGAGAGAGAGGGAGACACAGAATCCGAAGCAGGTTCCAGGCTCCGAGCTGTCCGCACAGAGCCCGCCGCGGGGCTCGAACTCACGAACTATGAGATACTGACCTGGGCCGAAGTCGGACGCTTAACCGACTGAGACACCCAGGTGCCCCAGCAATGCACGTTATAAACAGATGAGATAGAGTACCTACAGATGTCTTCGTATCATACTTTTATTTAGTTTACCAAAAGAAATCTGTGCCTGAGACACCTTGAAGCCAGGAAAGGGAATCTTGAGTTGGAGGATATGGAGTGGGTTAGTGACGGAGGCAGAAAAAGCCAGGGTTGGGAAGTTTTAGGAGGACAGACTCAAATGTAAAACCAAAGTGGCTGGAAAGATCCTCCCTAAATGTGAACCCAGTACGGGAAGATTGTGGACCAACTTGCCCTATTTTAGACTTCTACCTGCTGGCTTTGGAATTTAATACGCAAATCTTTGGGGACGGTGGTAAGCTACGTTCTCTTTCATCTGTAATAATCATTAACCAAAGTTCAAAGCATTAGAATGGAAGAATGATCTACGTTAAGCCTCCAAGACCTTGATGAGTTCCTGTAGCCATTCATTCTCCTTACTCTCTCAGATCTGATACATTTAATATTAATCTCTTGGGGGCATATAAAAAGGCAGAATAACTCTGCGATACACATTTTTTATCCAAATGCTGTGTAACGTATGGATCTTGATAATAAAATACTGAGGTTGTGAGGAGCGCACCGTGACCAGAGTTTAGAATTTACTGGAATATAAATAAAACAATTTCTGAAGGAAATGAGGAGCTGTCCATGATGCTATTTGGTCAGTACAGAGATGATGGAGCCACAGCCCTCCCGTAGGAAATCCGTAGCATCTACGAAAGCACAGTGCCTCTCTTGTTTCATTCTTAGAGACATTATTAAGGAGAAAATAATGAGCCACTTTCTGCGTATCTGATCCTTACTAAAAGTCTTAAAATAGGAAATTGCATAATTTTAAAAGTCAGTGCCTTCCTCACTGAAAATGTAGCTAAAGATGATCTCATGAAAAAATTTGGAAAATAAATACATGAATAATGCGCATACAGGGCAATTCATTTTTCATTTCTTTTCCTCTTGCATGAAGTTCCCCTCTAGCACCACAGCTGTCAGAGATGGCTGTGAAATTGATTAACTGTAATTGCAACAATATTAATACTCCAGTGACTTTAAATATAGTTCCCGACCTTCTTGTTAGAGGCAAGTTCACTGTTTTCATTCAGGAAATCAGAGCTGCTCACCCCAACCAGAAGGGGTTGAGCGTTTCTATGAATAGTTTTGCTTTTTCAAGATGAATAACAATTGGGAGGCAATCTAAGTGGAAGGAAGACCCATCTATTGTTTTTGAGACCAAGGCAAACGTAGACTGGGGAGGATGCCAGCCCCACATTTGGGAAACTTGCTTTCTAATCCCGGCTCGGCCACTGTGTGTGTATGGTAGGTTGCTTAACGTCTGTGTAGAGGTGACCTCTGCTAAAAGATAAACTGGGGCATGTTGAATGTTGTAAGAGTTTGAGAAGAAATCGGTTCAGATTGTGTAGCACCAAACTGGAAGGGGCGGGAGACCCCCACTAATGGGAGTTGGGGACGGACTTCTGTAGTGCAAAGGGGGAAGCAGAGTAAGGCAGTTATTGATGGGCTGTAGCTTAAAGCCTAGTTGGCTGTGACTGGTTGTCCTTAGCGTTTGACTTCATTACCTTGAGGCATTTACGGGCTCAAGATTTGGTTTGCTTCTCTATTCTCTCAGGGCATTACAGCCACATCAGCCTAATGGCCTCCTTGTTTAATTAATTTAACACCTCCGAGGCAGGTCACATCATGGCTTCCTCACCATCACACGTTGCTAAGCCTGCAGGATTCAATTCACTTTGGGCCAGAAGACAGTTCCGACAGATTCTCTGACAGAGTGTTTCCCGGAACGTGTGCCGGTGACTCTGGCAGAGGAGACTTCCAGGAGGACCAGGGTTCTGTGGTCAAAGAAGTTGGGGAACTGCAACATTTCCATCCATTCTTGAGATTCATAATCCATGGTAGCTTATCACAAGACCTGAGGAGGCCAAAGGTTAGGACACCTGAGTAGCTTTGAGTCAGCATTTCCCAAACCAGGGAGCAACCTTTTTTTTTTTTTTAAATCACGTGTTCCATGGAACAAATAAATATAATTCCAAAGAACACAGTTTTGGATATGCTGCTTATGTGTGTTACCTTGTTTATTAAAGGTCCGTTTAGCCTGTTATTCCAACAACAGTGAGCAACTGGGGGTGGCCATTCACACTTCACCAAAATCATAGGGTTAACTTAGGTATCAAAGGAGTAAGTGTTTATGAATGTGTCCGTAAAATGGGAGACCCTCTCAATGCAAAGGGTAATCACCATTATTTTTTTTTGCCAGTTATTTGTTCTGTCATTCTGTCCTTCCTTAGTGAGTAGGTCACTTTCTGTCTCCCAAACCCATTGCCAGACCTTGTTGTTGGTTTTTGTGAAAATAGGATTCTAGGCTCCTCACGGTAAGCTAGCATCCCCAAAAGTATTTCTCTGGAATGTCTACCAGCTTATCCCTCGTGTGTGTGTGTATGCGTGTGTATCAGAACTTTTTCTGTACTAATGACTCGTTTACCCAGCTTCTCGTTCTTCTAAAATGTTCTCTTGTGATGTAGCTGTCTATAATACACCTTTTCAAAATCTTAAAAATATATCATAGCCCCTTTTTTCAATACAGTGCTTTGGAGTCATTCCCTCTTTGTGCACGAAACCACCCACCAGACTCTGTTCTGGAAACTTTCTTCACTTATGCCAGTGAGAATATGCCTGTTGACATCTCCACAGGTTAAATTATAGCTTATTACTTGGATGCTTTTCCCCGTTGGTAAATGCTTCCATACCCACATTTCGTAGGCAGAAGTAGGATGGGTAGAAGGGGTAACTGTAGTACCTGAACCACATTTTGCTTTTTCAAATACTCAAGGAGGTAAAAGTATGCACCAGTGTGCCAAAGGCTCCTGAAATGCGTTCACAATTGAATTAGCTATCTTTCCTACCCAGGGTTGGTTCTTTTCTGGAGTTCCGTGTCTCAGGGTAAGGCACTGATACCTATTCTGTTATTCAAGGCAGAAGCCAAAGGATTGTCCTGGATTCACCCTCTTCCTTATCCCCTCTCCTGTCTCCTGCCCAGTCCGTCACCACATTTGCTCATGCTCCTTCCCCTACACAGATACCCTTCCTTCCCTGGTCCATGTGCCAGACGTGAATGATCCCTCTGGGTCTCTTCTGTGTCTTTACCTCCCTGTAATTCCTCCCGATGCACCCCAAGTTAGCCTGTCTTCTGGGCCCCTTCTGCCTGGATGCACTGGTCATGCTCCGAGCAGTGGGTGGATGCTGGTGGCAGAGTCTGTCTGGTTGCTGCGGACCCTTAATCACACGCCTTCTTCATCAGTGGTGGCCGATGGGTTTCAGCTGAACACAAGGCTACCCAAGGAAAAGACCCCTATGTAGTGAGGTGTGGCTGTATGACTAAATCCTGGCCAGAAGGGGTGTAACAGGGAAGAATGCCTTGGCCTTCATCTCCTTCTCCTTCCTGCTGATTAGAAAATGGACGTTGGCCATCTTGGCCCACGATACGGAAAAGCCCACGGGTTGAGGATGCGAAGCAGCAGGACATGTCCCATAAAAGTGTGGAGGGAGATGTCTGGGTCTGGTCTGTGCTCCCCGACACCATATGTCCTAGTCTGGTTCAGGCAACAGGGACAAAATGTCATAGACAGGTGGCTCATTCAATAGGAATTCACTTCTCACGGTTCTGGAGGTTGTAAGTCCAAGATCAGGAGCTAGCACGGCCAGATTCTGGTGAAGGCCCTCGTCCAGGTTTTAGACTGTTGACTTCTTGGTGTGCCTGCTTGTGGCGAAGGGGTGAGGGAGCTCTCCGGAGTCTCTTTTGTAAGACCAATGATTCCGTTCACGAGGCCTCCACCTCCATGACAGACGCACTTCTAATATCATCAGATTGGGCATTGGGTTCCAACATACGAATTTTGTTGTTGTTTTTAATTTTTTTTTTAATATTTATTTAGTTTTGAGAGAGAGAGGGAGAGTGGGGGAGGGGCAGAGAGCCAGGGAGACACAGAATCTGAAGCAGGCTCCAGGCTCTGAGTGTCAGCACAGAGACCAACATGGGGCTCGAACTCATGAACCACGAGATTATGACCTGAGCCGAAGTCAGATGCTTAACTGACTGAGCCACCCAGGCACCCCATCAACATACGAATTTTGGAAGGACACAAATATTCAGCCTACTGCACCACAGGTCAGCCCTAGACTCTATTTCTCTCATGTGAGAGGAATAACTTTTATCGTGTTCACACCTCATGATCTTGGATTTTCTCTCACGTGCAGCAGAGAGCTGAAAGAGTTTACCCTAAGTGATAGGGACAATTGAATATATGTTCCTCATTTTCCAGCGCACTCTAGGTAGGGAACTCTGTTACAACCAAGAGTATCTTGCTGTGATCACTTGCTATGTTGGACTGTGATTTCCTTGTAGGTGGGAACTGCACTTTCTTCAGCTTTCTGTGTCCTCGGGGCCCAGCATAATGTCTGGCACAGTGGCTGCTTTGGATCCCAAGGACGCTTAGGGTGCCTAGGAAATGATTTGTGGCCTACTTATACATAACAGTACTGCATAGTGGAAGCATTAGGAGACCCTTTGGTATATTGAGAATAAAAGGAGCTGTGTGAATCATGCCACATTCTCACTCACTGGAATTTACTGCATGGTTTTGTCTTCTGGAGGAGACTGCCTAATCATAAAGACAGCCCTGACACAGTTGTACAGATATTTAAAGTTTTAAAAAGCCGCACAAAATATACACAAGGTTCAAACAATCAAATGATATCGAAGGGCTTATGATGAAAATTAACTTTTGCTTACTTCACCTCTCGCCTCCTATTGTGGGCTGAATTGTGTCTCCCAAAAAAAGGTATGTTCAAGTCCTAACCCTCGGTACCTGTGAGTGTGGCCTCGGGAAGTAGGGTCTTTGTAGACGGAATCAATTTAGGATGAGGGTACCGGGTTTGGGTGGACCCTGATTCAGTGGCTGGTGTTCTGGTAAGAAAAGACACAACACCCAGCGGAAAGCTGGGCGAGGACTGGGGCAGAGACTGGAAATGCTACAGACACAGGGCTGAATGAAGGGACGCCGGAGATTGCGGGTCCCTGCCAGAAGCTAGGGGAGAGGCCTGGAACAGATTCGCCCTGAGTCCTCAATAGGAAGCAGCTCGACTGACACGCTGAGTTTGGACTTAGGCCTGTAGAGAGAAGACATTATTGTTGCTCAAGGCACCCAGTTTCTTTTTTTCTTTTTTTTTTTTTTTCAATATATGAAGTTTATTGTCAAATTGGTTTCCATACAACACCCAGTGCTCATCCCAAAAGGTGCCCTCCTCAATACCCATCCCCCACCCTCCCTTCCCTCCCACCCCCCATCAACCCTCAGTTTGTTCTCAGTTTTGAAGGGTCTCTTATGCTTTGGCTCTCTCCCACTCCAACCTCTTTTTTTTTTCCCTTCCCCTCCCCCATGGGTTTCTGTTAAGTTTCTCAGGATCCACATAAGAGTGAAAACATGGTATCTGTCTTTCTCTGTATGGCTTATTTCACTTAGCATCACACTCTCCAGTTCCATCCACGTTGCTACAAAGGGCCATATTTCATTCTTTCTCATTGCCACGTAGTACTCCATTGTGTATATAAACCACAATTTCTTTTTTTTTTTTTTTAATTTTTTTTTTCAACGTTTTTTATTTATTTTGGGACAGAGAGAGACAGAGCATGAACGGGGGAGGGGCAGAGAGAGAGGGAGACACAGAATCGGAAACAGGCTCCAGGCTCCGAGCCATCAGCCCAGAGCCCGACGCGGGGCTCGAACTCACGGACCGCGAGATCGTGACCTGGCTGAAGTCGGACGCTTAACCGACTGCGCCACCCAGGCGCCCCTAAACCACAATTTCTTTATCCATTCATCAGTTGATGGACATTTTGGCTGTTTCCATAATTTGGCTATTGTTGAGAATGCTGCTATAAACATTGGGGTACAAGTGCCCCTATGCATCAGTACTCCTGTATCCCTTGGGTAAATTCCTAGCAGTGCTATTGCTGGGTCATAGGGTAGGTCTATTTTTAATTTTCTGAGGAACCTCCACACTGCTTTCCAGAGCGGCTGCACCAATTTGCATTCCCACCAACAGTGCAAGAGGGTTCCCGTTTCTCCACATCCTCTCCAGCATCTATGGTCTCCTGATTTGTTCATTTTAGCCACTCTGACTGGCGTGAGGTGATATCTGAGTGTGGTTTTGATTTGTATGTCCCTGATAAGCAGCGACGTTGAGCATCTTTTCATAAGGCACCCAGTTTCTGATACTTTGTTAGTGCCGCCCTAGGAAAGTAACACACCTCCCCAGACCTACCTCCATAACTTGCTCCCATTTTCCATTTAGTTGTTTCTGTAACTCTAAATTATATGTTTATACCTGTCTTATCAACCTCCAACGTGATGAACAGATTCCCCACTTTAGGAAGTTAACGACATGGCTCACTGTGATACAGTCTCTCACCAACTCTTTCCTTTTCCTTATGAATTCTGATGACTACATTATTTTAAAGGCCTGTTCTACCGATTGTAAGTAACATTCAATAACTACTGAAATGTCTCTGCCTTGCCCCATTAATGTTAGAAGGGATTTCTTAGCACACAGCGTCCAAGATGAAGGCACTGTTGCCTCTCTATCCTTGTCTCTGCTGCAACTTGTGGGATTTTCTTTGCTTTCATATCGTCCAGTTCCAGATTACTCTTGCACTACAGAAATATGAGCCCACTGTTGTTAGGTATTCCACGCTTTCAAGAGAAACGGGAAATGCAGGTTTTTTGGTTTGTTTTGTGTGTGTGTGTGAGAACTTCTAATGTTTAAGTGTATTTGTAAAATGCAATACAGATCAAATCAAACATTTCTCTGGGTTGCCCTGGCTTGTAGGCTCCCACCGCAACTTTTTGTAATGTCTGAGTTACCTCTTTTTTTTTTTAATTTTCTTTAACGTTTATTTATTATTGAGAGACAGAGAGAGACAGAGCATGAGCAGGGGAGGGGCCGGGAGACGGGGAGACACAGAATCCGAAGCAGGCTCCAGGCCCTGAGCTGTCAGCACAGAGCCCCATGCGGGGTTCAGACTCAGAAACCGCGAGATCATGACCTGAGCCAAAGTCGGACGGTCAACCGACCGAGCCACCCAGGTGCCCCCTCCCTGAGTTACCTCTTGAACAACAGTAGAAAGAGAAAGTGATGATCTTGCACGAATCCACAGTGACACTGTACTTAGTAGGTCTGTTATTTTTGCATGTATACACAACAAATAAAACTGTTATAATACTTTATTTGTAATGAAACGAACATCTTTTTTTTTTTTAAAGTTTATTTATGTATTTTGAGAGAGACCAGGGGAGAGGGCAGAGAGAGGGGGAGACAGAGAATCCTAAACACACGGGCCTTACACTCATGAACCATGAGATCATGACCTGAGCTGAGATCAAGACTTGGATCCTTCACCAGCGGACTTACCCAGGGGCCCCTAACATCTTGTTTTCTTTCAGTTATTTATTTTAGCTATGTACATACATGTGTCGTGACTGAAAAAATGTCACCAACGCTTCACCTGCAGTGAGATTTTCATCCGAGCCACACATACTCATCCTGAAATATCATTTTCATCAAAAGCACTCACTGAAATTGTCAAAGGTGGATTTATTCCGTGTGCCTGTTCTGCACCACGCCTGACCCGAGACGGAAGGTGGTATCAGTCTGTATTGTAACACCTACCGTAGCATTGGGTCATGTGCCATCTGTGAGATGTAAGTATAAGCTGGTTTCAAAACTATGCCTCTAAGGGTAATTTTTTTTCTGAGGCTCCCCATCACCCTTCGAACTGTATCAAAACTCACGGCCATTACCACAAACTAAGGCCTCGAGTGATTCTGCTCTAGCACACATCTCAGACCACCCCGTGCCACTTGCCACCTTGCTACACTGGCCTCCTTTCACCTTGTTCACCTACCTCAGGACCTTTGCACCTGCCGTTCCTTTGGTCTGCCCAGCCTTGCCCCGTGGTTTCTTCTCTTACTTTAGATGTTAACGCATTGCCTCAAAAAGGCCTAACGTGAACCCTCCGTGCAAGTCTGAATGACATTTCTTATTAAATTCCTAACACTTGCCACTGTTGAAAGTTACGTTACACATTTATTTCTTCGTTGGTTTACTGCTAGTTAACAATAAACCCCAGGGGGCCAGCGATCCTGTATTGTGTGTTCGACTCTGTGCCCTCAGCATCTTTATCAACATAAGGAATACAATACACACTCATTAAATGTTGGTTGAATTTGTGGTGGCAGGGAGAATAGTACACCATGGATTTGGGGACAGAAAGGCCATCTACTACATTTCAATTCTACAAAGTGGGATTAATGTTAATAAGACTGGCCTCACAAGGTTGTGTGAAGACGTAAAAAAATAATGTAAGGCAGGCCCTTTATACTTTGCTCGACCCTCTCTAAACCCTTTGGGATAAACTATAAATAAAAAATAGGTGTGCTTTTGGACAATACCATTTAAGCTAGAGGTTTTCCTTTGGTATCTATAGTAGTTGATATTTACTGAGGGTGTACTTTGTCCCAATAGGCATTGAACATACTCAGAGATGTTAGTTCAATTCTACAGGAGTTTCATGAGACAGATACTTTTATTATTGCTATTTTACAGATGAAGGAACGCAGGATGAGTGAAGTTGAGGAACATGACCAAGATTATGCAGTTGGGAGGTGACAGAATTAGAGCTGGAGCCTAGGCCTCACTGCCTCCCTGACATAGACTCTTTACTTCATATGTTGCCTTATTTAGATGGCCCAGCATTTAAGTAGATAAAAGAAAGAGCTGTTTTCAGTGAAGCCCGAGTGGAGGCTGGCGTGGGGAAGAGAGATCCAGACACTCATTCTTTTTTTTGTTGTTGTTTTATTTTTAATTTATTTTGAGAGAGAGAGAGAGAGCGTACAAGCGGGAAGGGGCAGAGAGAGAGGGAGCCAGAATCCCAAGCAGGCTCCACACTGTCCGCCCAGAGCCCGACGTGGGGCTCGATCCCACAAACTGTGCGATCACGACCTGAGCCGAAATCAAGAGTCAGATGCTTAACCGACTGAGGCATCCCCAGACATTCATTTTTACCCCCCTCTTCCTCACATTCCCGGAGACTTATAGAGATGTTCCTTGGAGCACATTTGAAAACTCTTTGTTTACATTTTTCAAAGTTACACTTCATTTGGAGGTAATTATAGACTTCTATGCCTTTGTAAGAAATAACACAGAGAAAACTGTGTCCCCTTTATCCAGTTGTCCCTGGTGGTAACATTTTGCAAATCTGTAATACACTATCCCAGCCAGGATACTGAAATTAATACAATGCACTGCTTTCACTCATATTTGCCCGGTTTTACTTGTACTCATGTGTGTGTGCGTGTGTTTATTTCTATGCAATTTGATCACCTGTGGGTTTCTGTACCCACCCACCTTAGTTAAGATACAGAACGATTCCATCACCAAAGGGTCCCTTGTGTTTCCTTTTATAATTACATCTTCCAGTCCCATAATGTGTTTTTTATAATGTTTTCTTTTTAAAAAATATTTTTAATGTTTTATTTGTCTTTGAGAGAGAGACAGAGTACGAGTGGGGGAGGGGCAGAGAGAGTGGGAGACACAGAATCCGAAGCAGGCTCCAGGCTCCGAGCTGTGGGCACAGAGCCCGTCACGGGGCTCAAACTCACAGACCGCGAGATCATGACCTGAGCTGAAGTCGAACGCTTAACCCACTGAGCCACCCAGGCGCCCCTATAATGTTTTCTTTTCAAGAATCCTGCAAAATATGACCTTTTGAGATGGGCTTTCTTCACTCACCATCATTTCCTTGAGATTGATCCAAGTTGTATTAGTAGCCCCTTCCTTTTTATCGCTAAGCAATATTCCTTCGGAAGGATTACCACTGGTTGTTTGCACTCGCCCACTGAAGAGCATCTAGGTTCTTTCTCGTTTGTGGTTATTACAAATAAAGGTTTCATTTCTGTAGGCTAAATTCCCAAGAGTGCCACCGCTAGATCATATGGGGTTGCGTCTTTAGTTGTGTAAGAAACTTCCAAACTGGGTTACAGAACGGCTGTGCGATTTCACATTCTCCCCAGCGGCGTGTGAGTGTCCCAGTGACTCTCCACCTTCATCAGCATTTGGTGTTGTCACTATTTTTATATTTTTCTTTCTGATAGTGGTATCTCAGGAGGCTTTAATATGTGTTCTCTAATGGCTAATGATGTTGAACATATTTTTATACACTTAATTTGCCATCTGTGTTTTTTTCTGTGAAGTATCTCTTTACATGTTTTGCCAATGTTTAAGCTTTGAAAGTTTATATATATATATATTCTATATATTTAATATATATTAATATTATATTACAATAACATATATAATAATATAACATGTTATCTTTTTATATATTTTAATTATAATTATATATTTATATATATATAATAAATATAATTATAATTATAATATAATATATATAATGTATAATAATAGAATTATATATAATAGAATTATATCATATTAATATATATTATATATTTAATATTTAATTTATATATATAAAATTATATGTGTGTGTGTGTGTGTGTGTGTGTGTGTGTGTGTGTATATATATATATATATAGTGTAGATATGTATGAGTTCTTTGTCATGTATGTGGTTGCAAATAATTTTGCTCATTCCACGGCTTATGTTTGCATCCTCTTAACAGGGTCTTTTGCAGAAAAAAGTTTTAATTTGGGTGATGTCCAGTATTTGAGTTTTTACTTTTATGGAATATGCTCTTGGTGCCAAGTGTAAGAACTCTTTGTATAGCTTTGCATGTTGAACATTTGCTCTGTGTGTTTGTTTGTTTGTTTGTTTGTTTGTTTTGTCCCAAATATTTTACAGTTTTATGTTACATATTTAAGGCCATGATTCATTTTGAGTTTAGGTTTTATACGGTGTCAGAGGTAGATTGAGTTTCACTCTTTTTACCTATGGATGTTCAATCACTCCAGTACCATTTGTTGGGGGGAAAAAAGTTATTCTTTTTCCATTGAATTGCTTTTCACATTTGTCAAAAATCATTTGGACATATTAGCATGGGTCTGTTCCTGGGTTCTGTGTTCTTTGCCGTTAAGCCATGTATCTGTCTCTCTGCTAATATCACACTCTCTTGATTACTGTAGATGCGTAATAATCTTTCATGTTGGGTACAATGACTGATGTCACTTACTCTCTTTTCTAAGATTATTTTAGCTATTCTCTTGCCTTTTCATAAAATTTTAAATGGAGCTGGTCTATGTGTATGGAAAATCCATGCTAGGCTTTTGAGAAGAATTATGTTAAACCTATAGATCAAATTGTGGGAGAACTGACGTCTTTTCTATGTCAAGTCTTTCAATTCATGAACATGGTATGTCACTCCATTTATTTGAATCTTTTAGAGTTTCTTCTATCGGCATTTGTAATGTTCAGTCTTCATATCCTGTACATGTTTTGTTAAGTTTATACCTGATGATTTCATTCAATTTGCATTTTGATTTAAAGTCCCTTTGATTTAATTTAAATACTTAACTTATGTAAACCAGTCATTTTTAGGGGTGCCTGGGTGGCTCTGTCAGTTAAGCGTCTTACTCTTGATTTTGGCTCAGGTCAGGATCTCGCAGTTCCTGAAATCGAGCCCCGCATCAGGCTCTGTGCTAACAGTGCGGAGTCTGCTTGGGATTCTCTCTCTCTCTCCCCCTCTGTCTTTGCCCCTACCCCCCTCTCAAAATAAATAAATAAAGTTATATAAAAAAAAAAAAGTAGTCATTTTTGGCCTATAATCCAGGCCCAAATCCTCGATTTTGGATTTTATAATCCTGTAAAACAATCATGTAGTTTAAATGACTTTTTTCTTATCCCACAGTTATTTGACTTATCATTTGAAATGATTAGTTGACCTTGTATTTTGGAAAGAGTCCCCAGTTTTTGAGGGTTTATGAAAATTTAATCTGCTTATGTTATCACCATCTATTGTTTGACTTAGTTAATATGGTTAAGAAACGCACATATACACATATCAACATAAGAACAATACAAATAGAAAATTAGCTAAACAGTTCATTGACTATAAATGTTTTTTTCCCTTCCTGCGTATGCATTTTTACACGAATTTCTTAAAAGCGTGTATCTTTAGGACTTGATCTGTGTGATTTCACGTTTGTGCATAGGTGGAAACACTTGACTATAATTCAAGTGCACACAAAGGCTTTCTGTAAATGATGTCCAAAGAAAAAGGTGGGTTTTCTGAAGTTGGTGAAAAATTAGTCAATGTTTTTTGGATGTGGATGAAATCACAGAATGTTGTTGGCCAAATGAGTCACTGGTGAAGGAGATGTGTTGTCAAAGGATAGAGATCCACTTCCTTCGTTTACAAATTTTTGGCAAATTTCTCCCTCTGGTTTTTCTCTTCATTTTTTTCTTTTCTTTTCTTTTCTTTTCTTTCCTCCTCTCCTTTCCTTTCTTTGTCTTTCTTTCTTTCTTTCTTTCTTTCTTTCTTTCTTTCTTTCTGAGAGAGAGCATGAGCAAGAGGGGAGAGAGAAAGAGAAAGAGAGAGAGAGAGAGAGAGAGAGAAAGAAAATCCCAACCAGTCTCCACCTGACATGCGGCTTCATCCCGTGACCCTGTGATCATGACCCGAGCCAAAATCAGGAGTCAGATGCTCAATCAACTGACCCACCCAGAAGCCCCTCTTCATTGTTAAACTTTAAGTTATAAACATCACACATGTTCCTAGGAACAAATTTAAACAATTCTGAAGTGCATGGAATACGATAAAATAAAATAACCATATCTTGGACCCTAGTCCCAGACCTCAGAAAAAAAAATACTAATAGATTATGTACTTTTCAGACTCTTTTCTCTATGTGTACAAACAGAAACATATTCTCACGCGTGCCCAGATATTTTGAAATAAGCAAAAGTGGAGTAATTCATTATATGCTCTACATATTGTATTTAAGGCGACTGTAAACACAGATTTCCCCGGGACACTCACTCTTAATGAGCCTCACATCCTTGCAGAAGTTTTAGCAGAACTTCTGTTCCCATTCAAAATGTTCTGGTTTATGAGGTAAAATTAAATGGTCACATGAATTACACTAGTCTCCTTTCCCTCACGTTTTGATTGTTATTCCAAGTCGGTAGTTAGTGGTTACACCTCATTAATTTAAAAGCTCTAGAGTATGCTTTAATGTTGATAGCGTTATTAGCGTCTAGTATATATTGAACTGATAATTGACCCTAACCTGTTTGAAAATACCCACATTGGTGGACAAAAGAGCTTCCGATTGTTTTGCTAATACAGAACTCCATTACGGTGGAAAAACATCTGTGTCTGTTTTTATGAGCTCCTGCTCATCTTTTTGGAAGAGAGGTCTTAGAAGTGAGGTCTCAGATAACATCTTGCACCTTTAAAATGTTTGGGGCTCTTCTGCCAGCGGGTCTCCAGATGGATCACACAGAATCGTACACCACTGGCAGAGTGTAGGAGAAGCGCCTTTGTCTCCAAATTCCATTCTCTCTGTAGATTGCGGATGCTTACGTTTCAAGTGAAGTACCTTTTAGGCTGAGTGTGGCCGTTTATTTTTAAGGAAGCCCCAACAAATGGATCAGTTCAGTTATTTCGCATATACAAATAAAGATCCCTTCCTCGGGGCGACAGTCCAAGTTTACAACTCAGACAGACGCTAGTCCAGTTCATTTTAAGCGACCAAGGGCACTTAGCACTACATGACCAAGGGCATGTAGGTATTTTTGGAAAGAATGAAACCTTCTGTATGGGGACTGGGATATAACTGTCTAGACTGGTTCCCTCTTAGGAAATCTTTAAAAAAAAATTTTTTTTTAAGTTTATTTATTTATGTTGAGAGGGAGAGACAGAGAGAGGAAGGGGCAGGGAGAGGGAGAGGGAAACAGAACCCCAAGCAGGCTCCGCACTGTCAGCTCAGAGCCTGACGCTGGGCTCGAACTCATGAACCGTGAGATCATGACTTGAGCTGAAATCAAGAGGACGCTTGACCAACTGAGCCACCCAGGCACCCTTTGTAAGAGATCTTTTAGGAAACGTTTGTTAAACAGCCCTGTTCAAGGTCCTGGGGGAAGTGAGCAGAGACGTTTCGGGTGGTGACTTTTGATTAGAACCGAACATGTCCCTTCTTTTTTGCCGGCCCTGGCATTGTAACTTCAAACCATTGGTGCCTTTTTAGGAAAGACCATATAAAAAAAGGTAAAAGGTTTGCAACACATCATGAGAAATATTTTGGAAATGTTTAACAGGAAGTGTTCACTAGGGTATTTTCGAGTACTCTGAAAATTTGCAACAGATAACAGTAATGTAATAAGCACAACAATAATAATAGTTCTTTTATTAATACTTGAGACAACATTGTGGATCCAGAAATGGATCGTGTTCACGTTGCTTTTATTTTTGAAGGCAATCCACAGAAGTTAAAGGGGCTTTTACCTCTTCATTTTCAGGAAGATAATGGCCTTGATTTTTTTTTTTTTTTTTTTTTTTTTGAGAATGAAGCAATTTGAAGCTTCTGCAGAGTTTTGCCATTTGCATATACAAAGTGAACCGCTGACTTAATTCATTCAGTCCCACAAGGGGAAAAATAATCAGGATACAGCCTACCAAAGCAAGGTGGAAAATTGCCTTTTAGGTAGTGGTCTTGTTTTTACTCCGTAAACAGAAATAAATCATCATCTGTAAATTACCTTCAGCAAAGAAGGAGAAAAATGGGAAATCGAATCCTTGTTTTCCTAAATGGCTTTTGACTTTGTAGCACGCCAGAAATATACTTAATATTCCCACATAATGCTAATTGCGTAATTTTGACAGGAATGTACCAGTTCCTTAAGGGAATGTATGTGCTTTAAAAAACCCGGTTGTATTAATCGTCCTTTGGGACACCAGAAGATATTTCAACAGTTTCTCCATCTAGTACAAAATAATCCGTTTGGAAAATTGAATTGTGCAATTTGTAATTGTTTTCTAAGTTGTTAATGCAAAACTGTATCAGTAGCAAATTAAACTTTTAAAGTGTGCCCACTTTGTTAATTGCTGGCTGCAAAACATTTATTTCAATGAATACTATCGTTTATGATGAATAGCACGTCTGGGGCATGGCTTTAAATGGCGAAGTTAATTTGGCGGTCTTTTTTATGGGAAATTCCTCATTGGATGGCCTACTTGAAGATTTACCAGAAATTTAGAAGTGTTGACTACTTCCTTGCTTTGATGGAGTCCTAGTACTTTGTGTTTTTGGTGTTCAGAAAACTAGAAATCAGGACCTGCATAGTGGCCAAGAAGCCCTCAAATCTCTCCTTGTCTTCTCATCACTCCTGTTCTGAAGTTGTGGTCACTTACTGCCAGGTTTGTCTGTTGGGCTCCCCAGACCTCGTCTTCATGCTCACTCTTCCCGCGGTTAAGGCCGCTGTGTATGGGCAAGCCAGCTACACACAGCTCACCTCCACGAGGTGCCATTCTCATCGGTTCCACGTGAATGGCTCTCTGCCTCTACTTAAATGGGGAAGAGACAGACACGAGAGAAAATATACAGGTGAAATACAGAGTATGTTGGTGTGACTGATAAATGCCAAGGAAGAAACCAAAGCCGGGAAAAGGAATAGGAAATGTGGACTAAGAGTCTGCAACTCCAAAAGAGAAATCAGAAACGGTGTTATTAAGAAGATGCTATGGGGGCGCCTGGGTGGCGCAGTCGGTTAAGCGTCCGACTTCAGCCAGGTCACGATCTCGCGGTCCGGGAGTTCGAGCCCCGCGTCAGGCTCTGGGCTGATGGCTCAGAGCCTGGAGCCTGTTTCCGATTCTGTGTCTCCCTCTCTCTCTGCCCCTCCCCCGTTCATGCTCTGTCTCTCTCTGTCCCAAAAATAAATAAACGTTGAAAAAAAAAATTAAAAAAAAAAAGAAGATGCTATGGAAGTAGCTGGAGATACGGGGCAGGAGTGAGCCATGGAGGAGTCTAAAGAAAAGCAATTGCCAAGTGTTCCTGCCTGAAGGGACTTGACGAGTCCATATAAATGAAATGGTCTTCAGTTGGGCTTTCAGGATAAGGACAACGATAAATCGTGTCCTGCCTCTATTTCGGCAGAGTTGTGTCCTTTCAGTCTGACGACCTTTGGCATCACAATAGACTGTTCTTGCCTTGAGATGTGTGGGAGCACTCTGAAAGCACCGAAGAACTATCCACTAGATGAGCTGGACCTGTGTGGACACTTCAGTGTGCACCTCTGTCTCTCTCCCAACTGGGGAAAGAAGTCCGTTTCTCGTAGAGGAGCTCCGAATGTGTGGGAGGAAGACACGTGGTCGGAATATATCTTGAAAAAGGGAATCAGAGCTAGTTCGGACTGATTTTCAGGCCGTGCCATCCAACAGAATCACAAGCTGGAGCCAGAAAGCACACCCCCAACAAGGGAGCCTTCTGTCACTTCCTGCGTTGGCCCAGGAAAGGTGAGTTGGACCGCCTTCACCATCTGCCTGGAGTCTCTGACGAAGGAAGGTTGCCTCATTGTGGGCGGAAGATTGGAAGTCCCAGATAAGATGGGAGGCAGATGCCACTGGAAGTCTTGAGAAGCAAAGAAGCACCAATACCTCTTCTCAACAGGCTTCGGAAGCGTAACCTAGGTGGACCCCCGTATTCACGTGTACGTGGTCTTCTTCAGATCCGTGCCCCGGTTAGAACGTGCACTTGTTCGAACAGTTAGCTGGCTGTCCCCACCGAAATGCCTGGGAAGAGCCTGATGGCGGTATCATGTCACAAACAGCGTGGTAGGGAGTTGGCATGCCAGTCAGCTAAATGGACAGAGTCAATTCTAGATGGGCGCAGTTGCTCCCCTGATTAAACGCAGTAGTTACACAATTTTGAAATCATAAATGAGTAGTATAGCGATTCTCGTAGTATTTGTGATCTGTGTTTCTAGATTATTTTGCTTTTTTAAGTTTGTTTATTTTTGAGAGAGGAGGGGAGACACAGAGAGAGAATCTTGCAGACGTGGGGTTAGGTGAAAGAATCCAGACCCAGAAAAATACAGACGGTGTTATTCCATTTATATAAAGTTTTTTAGAAGACAGAACTAACCCACCATGATAGAGATCAGAGTAGTGGTCGTATTTGGAGGCAGCATTGGCTGGCCCAGGAAGTCGTGATTGTGACTAAAATGGTTTTCATGAGTCAGTATGTAACCGTGCATAATGGTTACACAGGTGTGTGTCTCGTAAAGATGCGTGCATGTGCGTGTGCGTGTGTGTGTGAGCGGGTGTGATCCATGGGACCTGCTGTGTATATTCCTGCTCTGGGTGTCTCCAGCCGAATTTCACAGGGCAGGAACCCAGGTTAAAAACCACGGTGCCACATGTACCCACATAAAAGCAAATGGCTTTTGAAAAGCTGAGTTTTCTTCAATATTTTATTTATTGCTTAACTTTTTAAGAGTTTACTTATTTATTTTGAAAGACCGCGACAGAGAGCGAGCAGGGGAAGGGCAGAATGGGAGGGAGAGAATTTCAAGCAGGCTCCCCACTGTCAACACAGAGCCGAACGCGGGGCTCGATCTCACCATGCGTGAGATCGTGACCTGGGCTGAAACCAGGAGTCAAGACGCTTAACCAGCTGAGCCACCCACGTGCCCCTTGTTCAACATTTTAAGTCCAAGTAGCAAAGATGAGTTTAGACTGTCGTCTTTTAATTTAACAAATACCTTATTATTACTTAGGAATTAAGACTTTAAAGATATGACTTATGGGGCGCCTGGGTGGCGCAGTCGGTTAAGCGTCCGACTTCAGCCAGGTCACGATCTCGCGGTCCGTGAGTTCGAGCCCCGCGTCGGGCTCTGGGCTGATGGCTCAGAGCCTGGAGCCTGTTTCTGGTTCTGTGTCTCCCTCTCTCTCTGCCCCTCCCCCATTCATGCTCTGTCTCTCTCTGTCCCAAAAATAAATAAACGTTGAAAAAAAAAATTAAAAAAAAAAAAAAAGATATGACTTACAATTTGCAGAAACATCTTTTAATATATTTGTCTCCAAAACTGTTTGCATCTTTAGTTTTATCTGCCTGTTCATTTATTCGTTCACTTATTCTTGTATTTTTTAAGGAGCACATGTTATGGAGCGTAGCACTAGGTACAACAGGTGTATGTGGAAGCCACAAGTTCTAGCTCTGAGTGTGGCTTTACTTTTCCATTCTGTCTGTGAAACCATAATTAAGTTACTTCTCTGATACTCACTATTCCTTCTTGTATGGGTTTTATTTATTATTTGTTTAAATCTTTATTTATTTTTGAAAGAGAGACAGTGCGTAAGCAGGGGAGGGGCAGAGAGAGAGGGAGACACAGAATCCCAAGCAGGCTCCAGGGTCTGAGCTGTCAGCACAGAGCCCGACGAAGGGCTCAGATTCATGGACCATGAGATCATGACCTGAGCCAAAGTCAGATGTTCGACTGACTGAGCCACCCAGGCTCCCCTTGTATGGGTTTTAATAATAGTACCAAACGTGTTATGTTATCCTGAGTATTTAGTATTACATTGTAGCCATTCAGCATTCTGTGATTGACTGAAGTGAGTAGGCTTTGTGAGAAGTAGATATATAACTTGAGAAGTGGATTTATAATAAATTTATAATTTATTTTTACTCTAAGGGAGGTGGGATTTCTTCCCTCATTTAATTAGACTGGCTCTACTTCTGTATAATGGGACACCATGTTGTAAGATTCTTTTGAAAAACTGTAAAGAGCAAATGATTCAGTTACTAAGTAAAACTGGTAACTGATGTCCTAGTCGATCATTATGTATTTGACTTGGAAATCTGGTCTCCTTTGTGCAAAAAACAATACTATTATACAGCGAGATTTGAGAGAAAATCTGTCTGAAAATTCTTGGCCAGAAGAAAATCAAACAGAGGGTGTATTAACCAACTTCTGCTGTGGTAACGGTTCCAAAATCTTAGTACTCTATGGAGACATATATTTATCTCCTGCCTTTGTTACGTGAGGGGTCTGGGTTGCCTGTGGATGTATGGAGCACAGCTGGATTAATTTCACTCAGTTGAGAGCCATCTGGCTGTACTCAGAGATCCAGGAAGGTGGGGAACATTATTCTCATAGTGGAAGGTTGAAGCTCAAGGAGGACAAAACTGACCTAATTGTGCACACTTTTGAAGCATCTTCTTGGATGTGGCACATCAGGTCACAGTGTGTTGGCCAAAGCCAATTGCACGGCCGCAACCAAACTCATTGGTAAAGAATCAGAAGGGCTGGGAGAGAATGGATGATGGTGAACAAATAAATGATAGAAAATGAAGACAACTCTGAGGGGCAGAATTTACCTTTGGTCTTATTTTACATTCCTCCAAATCCTAGAGACAGAATCATTTTGCCAAATCTTATCAATACCTAATCTTTTCCAGCCTCCATGCTTAGAAGCGTACGTTATGCATCAGAGAGCTTCCTATTTAGTGTTCATTATCTTTTACCAGCAGAATTTTTGAGGAGCCACTATCTTCTGTGAATTTTTAATTAGTCTGTGATAATTTCCGTCAGAAAGAAATAGCCCCAGGATGTGCAAAACCTAACCAGGGCTTTTGAAAGTAAACGTACAATTTCTAGAGAAAAATCAAGCATTGCAAAGGTCCTACTATTGACATCTTACATCCCCACCTACAATTCATAAAGCCTGCAATTTCTCTTCTGCTTGTTTCTTTCTTTCTTTAAATAATGGACATCCTAACATGTGAGAGGTGATATCTCGTTGTGGTTTTGATGTGCATTTCCTTAAAGATTAGTGATGTTTAGCAATTTTCCATATACCCGTTGGCAATTTCTAGGTCTTTGGAAAAATGTCTGTGAAACTCATTTGCTCGTTTTTTAATTGGGTTGCTTTTTAGTTATTGAGTTGTAGGGGTTCCTTAACAGATTTTGGATATTAAGCCCTTATCAGATATATGGTTTGTAGATATTTTCACCCATTCTTTAGGTTGCCTTTTCACTCTGTTGTTTTCCTTGCTGTGCCAGAGTTTGTTTGTTTGTTTGTTTGATGTTTTTTGTCTGTTTTTCAGTGTTATTGCCTGTGCTTTAGGTGCCATATCCAATAAATCTTTGCCAAAACCAATGTTTTGAAATTTTTTTCTGCCATGTTTTCTTAGACTTAAGGACATACACTTAAGTCTTTAATCAATTTTGAGTTGATTTTTGTGTAAGATGAGGGTCTGGCTGCATACTTTTGCATGTGGATATCCAGTTTCCTAACTGAATTTGTTGAAGAAACTCTCTTTTACCCATTGTGTATTCTGGGCATTTGTGCAGCCGTTTATTTCTGAGCTCTTTATTTTATCCCATTGGTCTGTATGTCTTTAGGCCAGTCCCATCCTGTTTTGATTACTGCTGCTTTGTAATATGTTTAGAAGTCAGAGAGTGTGAAACCTCCAGTTTCATTCTTTCTCGAGATCATTTTGACTACTTTCGATATTTGATATTCAGGGTGCTTTGTGGTTCCATATGAATTTTAGGGTGGCCTTTTTGTATTTGCAAATAGTGCAGTGGGATTTTGAAACAGATTACATTGAGTCTGTGGATAACTTGAAGTTGGACATTTTAACAATATTAAATCTTTCAATGCATGAGCCGGGGATGTCTTCCCATTTATTTGTACCTTATTTAATTATTTTCAGCAGTGTTTTGTAGTTTTCAGTGCATAAATCTTTTTCTTCCTTGGTTAAATTTAGTCCTAAGTATTTTATTCTTTTTATAATTTTTTTTAATGTTTATTTATTTTTGAGACAATGCGAGGGACAGAGTGCAATCAGCAGAGGGGCAGACAGAGGGAGACACAGAATCCGAAGCGGGCTCCAGGCTCTGAGCTGTCAGGCCAGAGCCTGACGTGGGGCTCGAACTCATAGACCATGAGATCATGACCTGAGCCAAAGTTGGACGCTCAACCGACTGAGCCACCCAGGTGCCCCAGTATTTTATTCTTTTTAATGTTGTTTTAAATAGGATTGTTCAGGGGCACCTGGGTGGCTCAGTCGGTTAAGCGGCCGACTTCAGCTCAGGTCATGATCTTGTGGTCCGTGAGTGTGAGCCCCGCGTCGGGCTCTGTGCTGACAGCTCAGAACCTGGAGCCTGTTTCGGATTCTGTGTCTCCCTCTCTCTCTGACCCTCCCCCCATTCATGCTCTGTCTCTCTCTGTCTCAAAAATAAATAAACGTTAAAATAAATAAATAAATAAACAAATAAATAAATAAATAAATAAATAAATAAATAAATGAATAAATAGGTTTGTTCACTGTCAGTACCTAGAAACACAATTGATTTTTGTGTGTTTATTTTCTATCCTGCAACTTTACTGAATTCATTTATTCTAACAGGTGTGTGTGTGTGTGTGTGTGTGCATGCGTGTGTGCACACATGTCTATATGTGCAAGAGAGAGATCTTTAAGGTTTTCCACATGTAAGATTATGTCATACAGTAAAAAAGAAAAGCAATAATACAAAAAGATAAGCAATATGAGCCTACCCAGACCCTTAATCCTTCTCGCTACATACATATAAGAATATATATGTGTGCAAGCATGCATGTATAAACATTATCTTTTATAAAAGTGGAAACCAACTACTGTATACATAGTATATAAAACTGTAGTTTTATTAAATCTGTACATAGATTTATGTGTCTATGTATAGACTTAATAGAACCATTTGTGTTTCAAATACAGTGTTTAAACATTTTCTATTTTAAATTGTAGTTTTTCAGTTGAAGCACAGTGTGCCATATGGATTTAGCTTGTGACGCTCTAACAGTGCGTGTGGCTCTCAAAGTAATTTATAAATCCCAATAATCAATTAAGCCCTTGCTTTGGTGAGATATGCAGGGAGTAATTCCAGGTAACTGAGTACTGAGATAATGTTCTGATTCCAAACACCCAATTCTCTTGTTCATGCATTGTTTTCCTCTGACTGGATAATTTCAAAGGACTTGTGTTCAGGTTTTCTGATTCTTTCTTCAGCTTGATCACATCTGTTGTGAACCCCGAGTTGAATTTTCACCTCAATTATTGTCTTCTTCGGCTCGAGACTTCTGTTTGGTTCTTCCCCTGTGCAAAACCAGTCCGTAAAGTCTGAGAGAGGTGGCTGTATTTTCAAATGTGTGGATCCCAGCACAAGCTTACAAGGGACAATGAAGAAACAGGAAACATGGCTCGATCAAAGTAACTAAATCTTTAGAAACTGACCCTAAAGAAATGGAAGTATATGAACTACCTGAGAAAGAATTAGAAATAACCATCATAACAATGCTCAGTGTGCTCAGAAAGCACATTTTGGCCAGATTAAAGGGGGGGGGGGGATGCAAAAGCATGGAGATATTGATCTCCTTAGGTCCACTGGTTTTCATGAGCAGCACACCCTTATGGGGAAGGTGGGTGGAGAGATGCCTGGGGGCTGTGAGGGGGACTGCTGAAAAGGCTCATTCTTGAGTGCAGATATCAAGGGCAGGAGGTCAAATGTTAAAACCTATAAGCAAACATAGTCCTTGCCAAATAAGTTAATTCCTGCCTCAGAGCCTTTGCACTTAACATTACCTGTGCCTTGAATGGCTGGGCCCAGTGATTCATAGGATTCACTTTTTCACATCTTAGGAGCCTCTGCTCAACTGCTCCCTTCTCTGAAAGGGCATCCCTCCCCCTTAGGTAAAAGAGCAAAATTCTCCTGAGCCCACACTGGATCCTTTTTCACAGCTTTGTCCTCATAGCACCTTCTTTATCCCTGCCTGGAAAAATGGTTCTTTATTTTCTCCCTTTAAATATGAACAAACAATGAGTTAAAAGTTTTGATGAATGAATGGATTCAAGGAAGATTCTTGACGAGGGAATGCCAGCTCTACTATAATTGTATTACAGTAGCTCCCTCCTTGATGCTGTTACACCTTGAAGAAGTTTTTACATTTTATTTGCGAATCTGTATAAAGAGCTGGTGTAATTCATGTAGATCTTAGGGTGTGTCTTTTCTCTTGCACAGTGCAGGAAAAATAAAATCTCTGACCACAGAGGCTCAGGAGGGAGTTTTCCTAAAAAATTTTGAACTTGGTAGGAAATAACTTTTGATTGATCTGAGACGTAAGGTGAAGACAAGATATTCAGACTAAAGGTGTACTGAAGGTATTGCACACCCATGGTCTTGAGTGCTCATTCTCTTTGAGGTCGTATTGAGAATCCAATGCAGTCACTTATTTATTTATTTAGAAAGAGAGAGAGCATGAACAGGGAGGAGCAGAGAGAGAGAGACAATCCCAAGCAGGCTCCACACTGTCAGTGCAGAGCTCCTCGTGGGACTCGATCCCATGAGCCATGAGATCATGAGCCACCCAGAGGTGCCCCAGTGCAGTCACTTCTGATGGTGAGTGACACTTATTAGCCCTTATTTAAAACAGCATTCATATCGGGGCACCTGGGTGGTTCAGTTGGTTAAGCGTCTGACTTCATCTCAGGTCATGATCTCACAGTTAGTGAGTTCAAGCCCTGCATCATGCTCTGTGCTGACAGCTCAGAGCCTGGAGCCTGCGTCCGATTCTGTGCCTTCCTCCCACTCTCTCTGCTCCTCCCCTTCATGTGCTCACTTTCTCTCTCTCCCTCTCTCTCTCAAAAATAAATGAACATTTAAAAAATAAAATATTAAAAAAATAAGATAACATTCCTATCAAAAAATAACCTGAGACCTTATCAAAATCTATGCTTGCTTCCAGAGATTCATTAGGGGCAAATTATTTCTTTTTAAAAGGAATATTAAAAAATACATCCTGCTTTGATTTTTCTCATTTACAAAATGGAGTGATGGTGGAAATAAATATGTCTTATACACGTTTTAAAGCGACTTACAAATATATCTGCAAATGTCCTCATGATTTTCATGGTAGCATGTATTTTGAGAAGGGCTCTGTTACGGATTTGTGTAAATTGCGATTCTTTCAAAATAACTGTGTATGTGGGGGTGCTGGGGGTGGGTAAGTGTGCAGGCATGTGCTCATTGAGAGGTGGTTCTGAATTGGGGGCAGAGACTTTTGCGTTGGAACCCGATAGTCCTTTGACACATGAAAAACATCACCCTGCCTACTCTATGAGCACTCAGTCACCACCCCCGAGCTGGAGGTGTTGGGTTGCTTATTATTTAAACCAATTTCCCAAATGGGTAATTGTGTTCTGACTCATGCAATTCTCCCTACATTTCCTGACTCTTTCAGGTGACTTTCCTTCCTCTTTACCTTTAATGGATGTGTAATGAAATGACATATTTCAAAGTCATTGCTGTGCCTCAGGTTAGGGTGGATTAGGCTTATATAATGTTTCAGTAGAGGGTCATCATAAAGCCTGGGCACCTAAGCCCTACTCCTACACCCCCTCCTGTCCTCCCCACCTTACACACCAGTGAAAAGAAAGAAGTCCTCGCATATGAGATGACTTTCTGAGCTAAAGATTGTCTGTGCTGAAAGTATTTAGAGTTAGTCCTTAGTATTTCAGATGGGTGAAGAGCACAGACAGGCTTTGGGGTCAGTTTGCCCCCATTTAAAATGTGGTTCTGCCATGTTTTAGCTGGGAACTTGAGCACATGACTTTGACCTTTCTCATCCACGGCTTCTTCGGCTGGAAAATACTGATAATAATATCTATGTCCTCGGGTGTTCATGAAGATGAAATGAAACATGTTATGTGAGGATAGTGTAAGCCCAGTGTGTGGCATGTGGTGCAGACTCAATAAATGTTGACTCTCAGATGATTGTTTGTCATCGATTCATTCTGTCAATAAGTCATTGATAGGTGACTCACGTCTAGCTGGGTGCTGGAGAGATAGATGGATTAATTACAACAACAGGTAATAGAAGGAAGCTTCACGCAGCACACACGGGAACAGAGAGAAGGCGACCGACCATTAATTCACCCTGAAGTCAGGGCAAGTTTCCAGGAGGAAGTGGGCCTTTCAGGAAAAGTGAAATTTCCCTGGAGAAAGAGGCATTCACCTCGGAGACGCACCATGCAAGCAAATCTGCAGGTGTGTTTGGTGTTTTGTTCATCAAATCCACACATATTCATTGAGTATATGGATATGTATTGAGTATACACTCATTGAGGATGGTGATAGACTCTGTATTAGGTTCGGGGGACACAGTGGTGAGCAAAAAACTTTCACCCTAGAGGCAAGATGGGTGCCAAACCACAGCCCATATGGCCATAAAAGGTCTCCGAGGGCAAAGATGTCATTGAATGATAGACCCTGGAGGCTCTGATTAGATGAGGGATAAGGGGCGTCCAGTAGGGCCCTGCAGGTGACCAAGATTTAAACTAAGACCCATAAGGTGGGTTCAAGTGAAGTAAGGAGAGAGTGGGGAAGGCTCTGTGCCAGGAGAATCATGGTGCTTTCTGGAGCCTGAACTAAAAGCCAGTATGGCTGGGACTTAAGGGGAAGGTATCAGAGAGGAGGCTGGTCAGATAGCTCCAGGGAAGACCACAGAGGGGCTTGAGGGTCACTCCAAGGACTTGGCTGCTTGTCCCAAGTGCAGTGGGAAGTCACTGAAGTGTTCTGTTTTATGCACGAAAATGCTGGAATCAGGCTTGTGTTTGAAAAGATAATTTGGATGCTGTGTTAACAGTGAATAAATGGGGTTACCATGGACGTCGAGAGACCAATAAGTAGGTGTGGCAAGACGATAGTGTTTGTACTGGGGCACTGGCACAAAAATACACAAACAAAAAATAAACAGGGGGGCTGGATGGCTCAGTCAGTTAAGAGGCCGACTCTTGATTTCAACTCGGGTCATGCTGTCACAGTTCGTGAGCTTGAGCCCTGCACCAGGCTCTGTGCTGACAGTGTGGAGCCTGTTTGGATTCTCTCTCCCTCTCTCTCTGCCCCTCTCTGCCTCTGTCTCTCTCTCAAAATAAATATAAAGTTAAAAAAAATTTAAAACAAAAAGTAAACACATGCATCTGGTAGACTCCGAGGGACGTGGAGTAGCTGGAGAATAAAGTTGGTAATGTTGAGTTACTGAAACTACCTGCTAAGGTAGAGAGTACTGTGGCCGGCTTTGAGGGAACACTGATGTGTTAGTCCATATGGGCTGCCATGAAAAAAGAATACCATAGACTGGTAGCTTATAAACCACAGAAATTTAATTCTCACAATTCTGGAGTCTGGGAAGTCCAAGGTCAAGGCACTGGCAGATTCGGGGGCTGGTGAGAACGTGCTGTCTGGTTCATAGAAGGCATCTTCTTTCTGTGTCCTTACGTGGTGAAAGGGATGAGGGGGCTCTCTGGGGTCTCTTTTATGAGGGCACTAATCCTGTTCAGTAGGGCTCCACCCTCAAGACCTATCAGCCTCCAAAGGCCCTACTTCTTAATACCATCACCTTGAGGGGTAGGATTTCAACATGTACATTTGGGAGGCCACAGATACTGGGAGTATAGCAACTATGATGATATTTTATGCAAGAAATTTGCATTTATACTATAAAGAGAGCCAATGCAGGTTAAGAAGTAGGGGAATGAAATAATCAGGTTACTTTATGTGTGGAGGATATTGACTTTTTACCTCCCCTACTTCTTGAGCTAGGCACTCCTTGAATTTAGAATAATAGATAAGAGATGGTTATCTAGGCAGAGATTGATGGGAGATATATTCTTTTAGATAACACAGAAGAGATATCCTAAGGGGAAGTTAGACTTGTCAGAAAGAGTTATTTATCTTATAAAGACCCTGAAGCCACCTAAGCCTTCTCTCCTGCAGGAGCCAGTCATCACAGCCCCAATGCAGCAGATCTTCTGGATGGAACTGGAGGCGAGGCAGCCATTTTGGAAACACAATAAGCCAATACCCTTAGTGCGGGGGAGGGAGAGGGTAGTGGTTTATAAGCGTTAATTTTATGAAAGTTTATAAAAGGGACCAAGACTGTGGGAGAGAAGAAGGAAAGAGAGAATGTCTGATGGAGAAAAACCTTCTCTACTGATAGGAAAAAGGTGATACCACGAAGAATCTAAACAGAGGCCCTATACGCATTGAGAAGCTAGGAGTAAGAGAGAGTAGGGAGGTGTGGTACAAAACCACTGTCTGTCTTGGAATATATGACTTGAACCCCGAGTAGAGGGGCATTTGGGGGACTTCTGACACTCCATTTCTGATTATCAAAGAGTGAGGAGACTGAGTTATGAATTGGGTCACCACTCCCTCCCTCCCTTGCGGTCAGTACGTGTAAGTTGCCTTCACGGGAAGTACCTCGAGGGGTTGGAGTATTGGAAAGGCCTTCCCAGTGATGGGATACAGACCTGAGAACTGTTGATTAGGTAGACTCTTTGGGTAGATAATTCTCCCTCTGTGAAGTTTTGAGTCCGTGCCACTTAATATTCAGGAAATTGAAAAAGGAAGGTCATTCGTTAATTTTTCTTGCTGCATATTGAGGATAGCACACCGAAATAATCCGCAGCTTTCCAAAACGCACCTTTCTGTCGAGGGGTGTTCATCTGTGGCGTGCCTTCCACTGAACGTGCCTCTCCTGAGTGTGGTGGTGTGGACCGGGCACGTTCACGCAGGGAGTGTGATCAGACTTGCAGTTGTCCGTTTTTCAGGTGACAGAACTCAACAATGTGAAGAACGTAGCCCGGTTGCCAAAGAGCACCAAGAAGCACGCCATAGGAATCTATTTCAATGACGACACCTCCAAGACCTTTGCTTGTGAATCAGGTTTGTCCGAGGTGGGGAGGGCTTTTGCCTGTAGCTTTTAAGTGGGTGCTGGGCATGCATGGTGATGTTTCTGGACATTCCCACAGATCTGGAGGCCGATGAATGGTGCAAACTGCTCCAGATGGAGTGTGTGGGCGCACGGATCAATGACATCAGCCTCGGAGAGCCTGACTTACTGGCTACTGGGGTTGAGAGAGAACAGAGTGGTATGTAAAGAAAATTCTCTCCTTCGCTCTATTTGACATTGTTTTTATCCCCATCCAGTACACCGTAAGACATCTTCGTTATGTCAGATTTTTGAAGTTATAAGAAAAGTATACAGAAAGAAGGAAAAAGAACCTTTTATTGCACCTAAATCCTGTGTTCATATTTCAGTGTATTTCTTTTCCTAATATGTTTTCGATGCATAAATATGAATGTATCTGCATTAATAACATCAGCTAGAAATCGGGGTGGGGGACCTGCTATGCACCAGTTTCTGTGGCAGATGCATTAGGTCATTTAATTTTCCCAGCAGCTCCGTGACGGGGGCACTGTACCGTCCCCCTGTTTTACAGATGAGGAAACTGAAGCTTTTGTTCCAACTCCAACAGCTGGTGTTTGATACAAGACCACACTCCTGAGCCTGTATTCATAATATGCTGATTTTAAGGCATAGTGTTTTGTTTTGTTCTTTTTGGTCTTGCATATTTCACTGAAAGTATTTCATTGAAAGTTTTCCAACATTTTTAATAGAATCCGGACATCACGAATGTTTCATCATCTTTAAACCCTCCTAATTCTGTGATTTTTTTTTTTTCCCATTAAAACACTTGAGCCAGCTCCTTGAGCTCAACACTCAACCTGGGAATAAATCATTTGAGGTAATAATGACCAGAATACCCATGATCATTTCAGCAAAACTCACTGTTGGTTTACAGTATGAGCCTGGAGGTGAGGAATGATTTCTTTGTTTCCAGGTGACCAAGCCTTTTGACAGGGCGGATTGGATCCCAGAATCCTGTTCTGTTGTAGCCTGAGGATGCACCTGTATGGACCTGAGCAGATGCCTCACAGATATTTGCATGTGAAGCCAGACCTAAAGAGGAAGATAGGACAGGATTTGATTTCTTTTTTTAATCTAGAGTGCTCCGCTCAGCACTTTTTTTCCACAAATTTATATTTGTGAAGCTCTATCCTGATAACGCTACAGAGTCCCAGGATGGGCTGTGCCTAGGAATTCCCTTTACTATACCACAACCAGGCCTCAGTTTCCTCTTCTGTCAAATAGGAATAAGAATACCCCTGGTACATAACTACTAGGGATTACTACAAAACTCAGCTACCTCTTTGAAGGCACTTTACAATATTAATTTGCATGACTTCAAGTAATTGTAACTAAAGCAGTCACTCTTACACTTGCTGTTATTCTCGAGTGAAGTAAAGTTATAGAACTTCAAGTGAACAAATTGGTAATGGTCTCTCTTACTTTTTTACTTAAGGATGAACTCTTTCTGACTTGCTGCAGAACTCCCCAGGGAGACATTTTACTCCATTAGAATATACTTTTAAAATAATAGTTGCTAGAAAGCAGCAAATAATTGGTGATTGGGAGTTGGAAATAACAGAAAATTTGAAAAATAGACCCATGAAAGCAGTCATGACACTCCTATTTACTAAACTCAACTAAAATCTATAAGAATTCTAGTGACTTCCTTATTATAAAATGATTAATTTAAAATACCACTGATAATGATTAGTGCCGCACTATCTTGTCAGATTTAGGCAATCTACCTTAATGATGGATGGGTGAAAATGTTCACTCCAGTAATATTTGTGTTCATATTTCACTCAAAGATTTTTGACTCTGTAACTTCCTAAATTAATGAATTTTATAGAAGTAGAACAGAAATGCCATGACTGAATCTGTGGGGATGAAAATGTGGTTGCAGTCATAAACCAAGTCGTTTATGTAGAGACATCTTGGTTAAATTTTAACAGTCATCCAAATAAGCAAATGGAAATTTGTAGAGTTCTTGCTAAAACGAGTTCAAATATATCTATTGGATTTTTCACAGACTGCTGGGTCAGTTAAGTGCACGGTATTAGCATGGAGTTTTATTTAAATGATTTGGGATATAGTTTTACTCATTTGGTTATGAAAATTATATGTTGATCAGTGTAACTTTAATATCATTAAATCATGCGACAGTTATTTGCACCTGCATCTTTTGTGAACACAAAGTGTGGGTGGAATTAATGTGTACTTGGCAGGAAAAAAAACATTTTTAATGGTTCCATTGCTCTCGTCTTCTACCGGCAGACACGTTTTTTTATTATGCAAATTAAAAAATTCTAAACATGGTCTTTGCTCAGGCAAATAGTGTTTAGTGTATGTTGACCGCCAGACTGTGTCATTATCATGTTATTTAATATGGTCTTAATTTAAAAAAATCATTTTCTGGCGCTGTGAATTCATGAGAAAGGTTTATCTTCCTGAATATTCAACCTGCACCTAGAATGTGAGCTAGCATTATTTTGAAATGCCTCTTTGTTCCTACGTTGTCTTTGATGTTTCATTCCCGGGATTTTAGACTAACCTTTTGTTTTTCTCCCAGAGAGATTCAATGTGTATTTGATGCCATCCCCTAACTTAGATGTACATGGCGAATGTGCCTTGCAGATTACATATGAGCACATCTGTCTTTGGGACGTCCAGAATCCCAGAGTCAAACTCATCTCTTGGCCGCTAAGTGCCCTGCGGCGGTACGGGCGAGATGCTGCTTGGTTCACTTTTGAGGCAGGGAGGTGAGTTTCATGACTGTTCTCCTACTTATTTTTTCCTTTTCCCAGGTTGGCCTATGAGATCCACCCTGAAGTGCGCTTCTACAAATGCGTAGAGCTCCAGCCCTGTAATGCCAGGCGTATTGTAAAGTAGTCAGATATTCCATATGGCTTTATTTCCCATGGAGAGTTCTCAGCAATGTGATGTAAACTTTCATTGCGCAGTTTGATTCCATACCACAAACTGACATAGAATTAGGTGAAAATGCCAGAAAGGTACCATCTACCGGGTCATGCGGAACACAGGCCAGCTTCTTGGGTTTTGGGAAACACCCATAGTGTTAATCTGTTTATGTTTTCTCCTTGGCTGACTATGGTAGATTATCAATATGAGACACCATTCATTTCTGAAGGTGCCATTGATTGGGTTCCATCCATGGTGTGATGAACCGCACTGACGCTAGGAGGTTGATTCTAGAACTGGCTTATTGCAGTCCATACCCAATAAGCACTTCTAGGCCTTTCCCTTTTTCCTCTTAGAAGTCAATTTTGGAAAGAGAAGATAGTGCCAATGGTGCCAAAATATTTGGGTCGATCATTAACCAGAAAGAGATTTTAGTCTAATCAGGATCTCATTCTTCTTCCCACCCCCTCACCATTCTTGCTTCCTCAGAATTTAGGCTCTTCTTTTGAGACATTGCAGATAAATTTTATATCTTGGAATTTTAAATGACTAAATTTCAAGATACAAGGCCTTCTGTAAAATTCACATTAAAGTTGAAGGCAATCAGCTTGTGGTTTTAAAAATTTTTGTTTGTTTGTTTGTAAAAGTGGATGGTTCTTCCCAATAGGAATACAATACTTGATACAAGACTAAAAACAGAAGTTGCAAACACGTAAGACCCTAACTTGTGTGAACATATGACAGCAATGCTCCGTTCAACTTAATCTGCTCATTCTGTTATAAGCAAATCCCAATTATTTAAAATTTGCTTTTTAAGTACCTGGAAATTGAATTGCTATAAATGAGTCTCTGAATCTCTCAGAGATGGCAAAGGTCTTCACATTAGAAAATAAAACTGTAATCTTCAGAGCGATGTTCTTTTGTCAGAATTACTTATTTATTATCCTTCTGGGAAAATCTCTGTAGAAAAATCAGAATTTGTTGGGGAAAGTGGCTATATTTTCCTGTTTGGGTCTCCAGAATTATTTATGTATTAACCATAACCAGTGAAATCTATGTATGAAAAATGTTTCACAATAGAAGTAGGCTTTTCTATTGATTGTATGCCTCATATCATCTCCCACTTGTATTTCATATCAATGGACAGTAGAATTCTGCATTGATCAGGGTGTCTTGGGCCTATTTCAGGTAGCACTTATTCAAGCATGAAAATTTTTCAGTTCCTTGAATTTATGGGAATTGTAATAGGAAGAGTATGGCTTTCTGTCATAATCTCTGAAAGCTAAAACCTTAGTAAACTTTTATAGTATCTCATGATGAATATTAAACTTTTTTTGAAATTATCTCAGTCTTTCAAGTTTTCATATTACTCATATATTGCAAAAGTTCAACTTATTCATATTAATCTAGTAGAATTGCTAAGGATCTAGGACATTATTTTAAAGACTGATATTTCTCCTAAGTGTAATAGGAAACCATAGAGATTTTTTAAGCAGGTGTGTGTGTGTGTGTGTGTGTGTGTGTGTGTGTGTGTATGTATGTGAGAGAGAAAGAGAGAGAGAGAGAGAGAGAGAGAGAGAGAGAGAGAGAGAGTGGTGTTTATATTTTGTAGGCAGTGAGATAGAGGTGGCAAGTGGATATATGGGGAGATACCAAAGTAGCTCAGATAAAAGAAATGGCGGATGGAAATTACAGATATATTGGAGACGTAAATTTCAGAAATATTCCAATGGCCTTTGACCCAAAAGCATAAAAGTGCTAACTTGTAAAACGAAAGCATTTGGTTCTATGACTTTAGTCTCTTTATGGTCTGACCTTCAGGGTATCTCGTCGAAGCCATTAGATGATGAGAACACCTACAACCCATACCACACCATGCTGTGCCTCAAGGATTGCAGGGACTCAGAACACTCAGCTGCTTTTGAATCGTGTTCTTATTCAGTGGTCGTGCTTTGTGGGGCTGATGCTAACTTGCAGTGAGTCACAGAAGGGAGAGTATTGGGAATGTGTTCTTAGGGTCTTGCTCATTTGTCAAACAGCACGGGGTGGTGGAAGAAGCAGTCAGAGGGACACCCTGGGCTCTAATCTCTATTCTTTATTAGCTGTTGACCTTGGACAGAGGGGTTCGTTTCCCTTGTATGTTTGTCCAAGTCATAACTTCCTTGCAGGACTGTTGTGGGGAACAGCAGTAACGCACACAGATGACCTAGAATAGCGCCGCTTCTCCTCGGCAGTGTCTTTGATGTTTTATTGTGATGACTTTTGGAGCAGGGCTTGGGTTTGCAGGATACAGACAGTGTTAAACACAAGGTAATGTTCCTAGTTTATATTTTGCCTGAAACTCAAATAAAGATGAATTTTTATGGTTACCATCAAGATGCTCAGGATAATAAGATCATTTGTGTTCCCCCAAGCATGAAGGTTTCATATCTGCCTTGCTTTATTAGTGAAGATAATTTTTTCCTTGGCTATTTTTGGATGTGTTCAAAACAAAGCAGTTTCCTGTTAACTAATATGATTTTCTCCCTGTCTCCTATCAATAAATGAAGAGGAGTTAAGTGTCTCCAGGCAGATAGTTTTCACGTATCCAACATGCATCTGCAAAGATGTTGCAGTATTGCCTTCCAGAACACAAAGAATCTCCCCCAAAGACTTTGGGCAAAGTTCTGCTCACTTTCAGCTTCTGTTAGAGTTGGGATGGGGTGTTACTTCTGCTCAAAGGCCCCCCCTTTACCCCACCAAGACTGACACCAGGGCATGTGTAACAGACTGAACTAGAAATTGGAGGGAATGAAATGAAATTACAGCTGTACCACATACTGGCTGTGGGCCTTGAGTGAATGACCTAACTCTCTGAGCTCCATTGGCTGCCTGTAAAATGGGTACAATATATGACATACGTCACAAGATTGCCATGAAGATTAAATAAGGTGTATGTGTGAATGCCTGGCATAATGCTTGGCACATAGTAGGCAGTTGTATCAACCAAACTGAAACAACAGGGAGGAAATTCATTGGCTCACATAACCACAAGTCCAGGAGGTAGGGATGGCTTCAGGCTTGACTTGATTCAGAGTGTACATGACCCTAGGTTTCATCTCTCAGTCCTGTTGCTTCTAGGGTGGCTTTGCTCTGGCTTCACATGGTGGCTTCTAGATGCTTTGGGATCCTCTCACACCATCAGTCAAATAGAAGAGAGAGAAATTCCTACCATATATTGACCGTTACATTCACTGTGTGTCAGGTACTATACTGAGAACTTTATTACACAAGGCACACAGGGTACCAATAGAATGGGTGTTTCTCCCAAAGCAGGAAGGGTTTACTCATGCCATCAAAAGGGGAATGGGTATAAGGTTTAAAAAGGAGAAAAGAACCCTAACAAAATGTGTCCAACATAGCATTTAATAGCTGCTCAAAGCAAATAGGGTAAAGCAGTTATTTGACTGTAATTAGCAATATCACGCATCATGGTGCTGAGATGCAGAACCGTGGTTCTCAACGAAGGGTGCGTTTGTTCCCAGGGGGCATTTGGCAATGTCTGGAGGTATTTTTGATTGTCACAGTTGGTCAGGGATACCATTGGCATCTAATGGGTAGAGAGGCCAGAAGTGCTACTAAACATACACAGAACAATCTCCCACAGCAAATAGGTATGTGGTCCAGTTACCCAGTTGAAAAATTCTGTTCCATCCGGCACACCGGCCACGAAGAGTAATCACTAATATTTATGGAGCAAGTTACTACATGAAGGTCACTATACGAAGCATTTAACATGCAGTGTCTCATTCATATGGTCATGCCATTCACTTATCGTACAAAGTAGGGAATATTACCATTCTCATCTTCAAGGGAGGCTTGGGCAC
The DNA here is from genome assembly GCF_007474595.2 of Lynx canadensis. Classification (NCBI taxonomy): domain Eukaryota; kingdom Metazoa; phylum Chordata; class Mammalia; order Carnivora; family Felidae; genus Lynx; species Lynx canadensis. The sequence goes on along the minus strand of NC_044305.1, from coordinate 7,686,551 downwards.
CTGGGTGACTGGTCCGAAGGCATTAGACTAGTAATTGGTAGATTTATTCACACTCAGGTCTTCTTACTTCCAAACCTTGTAGATGTCTAGAAAGTCTATCGTATTTCATCAGGTTTGTCTATCACATCCATCAGTTATCATATTCCATACTTCCACAGAGCTAGGGAAGAGACGGCGTTCTTACATCACCAGAGGAAAACCATTTGGATATGCATTAATGTATGAATTCTCCTAATTGCTGGAACCTTCTTTTTTTTTTTTTTTTTTTTTTTTTCAGTCTGGAGGACAGGCACATATAGCCAGGGTTGTTCATCTCTCCTGGGCAGCAGTGTGATGATCGTAGGTTGTCAGGATCTTTTGGATGCTGTTTCTCCTCCTTTCCACCCAACATAAGCAAATCCGATCATACTTCTGTTTTGTTTTCTTCTTTCCTTGAAGAAATCCAGGGTTGAAATACAAGCTCTTTAATAAAATGCAATTGCACCGTGGATTGCCACTTCTTGCCCCTGGAGACCAAGAAGAACAGTTAGTTTATCTGGTGGGCCGAGAGACATATTGCTTATTTTGTTTGAGGTTTTTCTAGTCTTTTGTTTGTTTCTTTCCACCTCGAAGCTCTGAAACTTCAGCCAAGCACATCAGGCTGGCAGGGGCTCTGATTTTTTTATGGGATGATCCAACGGACAGGAGGATCTCACTGCGTCAACACCTCCCTTGGAACCGTTCTTGAAACGTTATTGTTTAAGGAAAGGTGGCCGGTGTCCAGTAGGCTCCCGTTAGTTTTACAGCTGACTGCTGAGTTAGCATGCTTCAGCGTCAGGCTCCGCCTCACCTCCTGACTGATTTAGATTAATACCCTGGGTTTAGCACCTGCAGGAGTGACAGCAGCTCAGGTGACATTTCGCAGCACGTCCTGAATAATTACCACACGAGAGCACTCCTCTTTACCAGCCAGAGAGAGTCTCTGTTGTGCTTTTGACATCATTTTAGGAGAAACTTTTAGGTATGCCAAGAATATGTGAAAATCGACATTGCACGTACAAATTCTTTTTCTTAAATGGAGTGCACAAATTTGTGAAAGGTGTTTGGTTTTTTTTTTTTTTTTTTTTTTGGATTAAAGGCCTCTGCGCAGTCTTGGAAAAACAATTGTTCATTTCTAGTGTGTATCACTCTGAAAACAAGTACTGGGTGAAATCGCTTTGCATCGGAGAAGAATATTGTTTTTCCCTGTAGCAGATGAGTTTACAGGTCAAAGGACCCCTATTCTAATATAAATCTTTGAATATTCTCTATTTCTCTTCTCGATTCTAAGCTACTTAGTAATTTCTCATTTCTGAGTATTTTATAGAGCATACACTCATTCTTATTAAAGAGTTTAAAACAAATTAACAGATAAAATGTACTCCGTTCTTCCTGTACTTGAATCCACAGGGTCTGGATCTCACACTCAAACGAAATCAAGGGTCAGATGCTTAAGTGACGGAGCCACCCAGGCGCCCCTGTGGCCATCTTTTGAAGGAAAAATTTTTGTGTGTATTTTTAAATTTTATTTACTTATTTTTCAAGTTTTCTTGAGATCTGATTGACATATAACACTGTTTAAGTTTAAAGCGTACGATGTATATATTGCGAAGTGATAACAACCTTAAGGTTTGTTAACACCTTCATCGCCTCACACAATGTGTGTGTGGTGAGAACATTTTAGATCTATTCTCTGAGCAACCTTCAAGGACACAGTAAAGTATTGTTCACTGTGGTCGCCACGCTGGACGTTAGTTCCCCAGAAGTTCATTTTCTAACTGGAAGTTTGTACCCTTTGGCCATCAGCTCCTCATTTTCCCCATCCCCACTCCGAGCTGTTGGTATCCACTCATCTGTTTCTGTGACTTCAGCTTGGTTGTATTACACACACAAGTGAGATCATATGGAATTGGCCTTTTTCCATCTGACTTACTTCCCTTACCATAATGCTCTCAAAGTCCATCCATGTTGTTACAAACAGCAGGATTTCCTTCTTTTTTATGGCTAACGTCACATTGTGTGTGTGTGTATACATGGCACATTCTCTTTATGCATTTCATCCGTTGGTAGACACTTGGCCATTTCCACGTCTTGGCGATTGTAACCAATACTACATACAGTGAACATGAGGTTCACATATCTCTTTGGGATAGTGACTTCATTTCCTTTGGATAGATCCCCAGAACTAGAATAGCTGGATGATATGGTAGTTCTATTTTTAATTTTTTGAAGAACCTCCATACTGTTTTCCACAAGGCTGTACCAATTTATATTCCTACCAACAGTGCACAAGGGTCTCTAGACTTTCCCGCGCATTCTCATGGACACTTGTTATCGCTTGTCTTTTTCCTCGCAGACATTCTAACAGGTGTGAGATGGTATCTTATTCTGGTTTTGGTTTCCCTGATGGTTAGTGACACTGGGCATTTTTTCACGTACCTGTTGGTCATCTGTACAGTGTAGCCATCACCTGCGGGTGATGATCCACTGGTGTATGTGACCACTTTACATGTGATGGTACCTCACTTTCTAGAAGGGTCTAGTAAATAAAAATGAGCCATTTCCTTCTTTTATCCAATGTTTGTTGAGATCCCCCTAGGAGCCCCATGTGGTTCCGAGCACCGTGGACGTAGCAGTGAATAAAGCATACGGACAGGAGGTTCTCACGTGTTCTGTCATGAAGTTCGCTCTGTGGAGAAGAGGGGATATAGACAATAATGACATTTGAAAAAGTAAAATAGATGTTAGATTGTGTAAGTTCACGGCAAACAATAAAATCATTCAATAGCAAGCGCCCAAAGAAGGGGTGCAATTTTAAGTAGGGTGAGCAGGACTGGTTTTGCCGACTGAGTCAGTGATGCCGACAGAAGACCCAGGAGGAATCATGGAGGCGGCGGGGGGTGGGGCGGGGAGCATTCCAGCCAGAAGGACATTGGGGAAAGGTGCCAAGGGGGGTGCACATGGAGCGTGCAGAGAAGATCCAGGAGGCTGACGTGGCAGGAGCAGAGTAAGGGAGGAGGCCACAATGTATGCAAAGGAAGAAACAGAACAGTGTCAGGCCATGTGGGGCTTGGAGCCACTGTAAAGAATTTGGCTTTTCATCTTAGTTGGGCAGCCATTGTGGGTGGGGAGAGACCACTGCAAGGTTCGAAGGAACAGTCCCCAAGACCTTCCTCACTTCTGACCCCAGTTACAAGTTCGGGGGCTCCCACAACCACCAAACGTTTCAGAATCTGCTAGAATGACCTGGAGTTCACTGACATCTATGAAGTTGGTCAAAGCTTGTACCACTGAAGGATACAGAGTAGCTACCATCGGATAAGGGAGGAGCTGTGGGAAGTGCCCGGCATAGAGATTCTGTGTCTTCTCCCTGTGGAGTCAGAACACTGTACTTTTCTCATACCGGTATGTGACAGTCCCCACGGAGTGTTGTCAACCGGGGACGCTTCCCAGCCACAGCGTTTAGAGTTTTGATTGAGGCTCCACTCCATGCTTGCTTGGTTGATTCATCGGTTACCCACCTGGCTCATCTCAGCCTTCAGGTCAGCTGATAGCGCGTGACCCAAAGCCTCACCCTAAACCCCCTCGTTACTATTTGTTTCACCCAAGAACCCAGGCAAACAAAAATCACCTCCCATGTTGGCAAAGGCCAGACCAGATTGTTTGGACAAGATTAAATTTTTCCCTACACGGGAAGGGATTAGCCAAGAGGTGACACGGTCTGACTTTTTTTTTTTTTTCTTTAACTCAGGCTAAAAGCAGCTGGGAGGGGGCGTTGTAGTGCTCACGGTGAGGACGAGGGTGGCTCCCGGCACGCTGGTAACAAGGAACGTGGACTTAGATGTTTGGATACTGACATGTTTTGAAGCTAGTGCCCAAAGCTGACTGACTGGACGTGGGTAAGGAGACAGAGAGGAATCCGGATCCTCCGGGAGCCGTTGGAACGGCACAGGCACGCCTGGGGGGCCGGTTCGGGGTGGGGGTGATCCGACTTCAGTCTGGGGCATGCGAACTTCAAGGTTTGTTCAGAAGTTTCCCTCTGTTGCTCACCTGGCTTTTCATTCTCTTGGGGGTCAGTAAAGCCACACTTCGCGTTTGGGTTCAGAAACTGTGAAATAGCCCTCCCTTTCATCCTGCTGCTTATAGAGCACTACAGCGGGAAGAACGGGGGGCAGTGCTCCCTGAGATCTAGGTCAGGGCATAGCATGGGGAAAAACGGGGGAAAAGTGTTTCTTTGACTTTACATGTTCATAGAACATGAGGAACAGACGTATTAATAAACAACCCACTGTCTTTTACACTGGCCACATTTTATGACTTTGGATTGTTTGGGTTTTGTTTTGTTTTCATAAACTCGAGTCTAAAAAGTGATAATGGCAGGGGTGCCTGTGTGGCTCCGTCAGTTAAGAGTCTGACTCTCAGTTTCGGCTCAGGCCATGATCTCAGGGGTCATGAGATCGAGCCCCGCATCGGGCTGGGCTTTGTGCCAATTGATGGGCACCTGCTTGGGATTCTCTCTCTCCCTCTCTCCCTGCCCCTCCCCTGCTCATGTTTCCCCTTCTCTCTGTCTTTCTCAAAATTAAATAAATAAACATTTGTTAAAAACACCTTTTTTAAAAAGTTAAAAAGTGATGATGGCAGCGTCTGTACACATTTAAGGGAACCGTTAGGAAGCCTGGTGACATGGATGGTGGTGGGAGAAGGGACAGCGTGTGGCCGAGCACCCTCTGAACTGGAACCTTCTCTTCCTCTCGTCCACCGGGCTGACGGGCTTTTTTTTTTTTTTTTTTTAACGTTTATTTATTTTTGAGACAGAGAGAGACAGAGCATGAACGGGGGAGGGGCAGAGAAAGGGAGACACAGAATCTGAAACAGGCTCCAGGCTCTGAGCTGTCCGCAGAGCCCGACACGGGGCTCGAACTCACGGCCCGCGAGATCATGACCTGAGCCAAAGTCAGCCGCCCAACCGACTGAGCCACCCAGGCGCCCCTTGACGGGCTTTATTTAAGGTGCTGCTAACACTCAGACACAGTATACCTCCTGCAGCCGGAGAAACAAATCCCCCCCGGTCATTTGCATTACAATCTTTGTTTAATGAAAGCTGCTTCTTTTCTTAAAGGGAGAATCACATTCCCGAATTCATATCTCCCTTCTCAGAGAAGAGAGGTTTGTATTATTCTGTGTTCACAACCCGTGAGCCTCAAACACAGACTTTCTTCCCCAGCCACACGCCTCCCACCGCCGTGCAGCTGTTTTTCGCTTTCCCGCTACTCCGGGCTGTGATTACACAGTTTCCATCCAGGCAGAGATGTGGTTGTGCCTCTTTCCTGAAGTTTTCCCCGAGGACCGCCTCTCCTTGGCTTTGACATTTTAAAGGGTTAAAATAACAACAACAAATCCTCATTAGCTGCTTACCTTGACTTGAGATCCTTTCCTAAAGATAAAACACAGTTTCCCCGCTCTCAAAGGTTTGTCCATGGAAACTTCGAGAGGTCAGGAAACTTGACCATGATTCCAGCATATGAGGCTTTCTGTCCCACACCAACTAGAGCAGGGCCCCGGGAAACACAGCCGTGTTTCCCCAGATGTGGGATGGTTTTAGTGATGGAGGCATAACATGAAATGAATGTAATCTCACAGTGACATTTTCTTCTCTCTTTTTTAGATTTTTCTTTTAAGTTTTACTTATTTGTTCTGAGAGAGAGAGACAGAGTGCATCATCAGGAGAGGGGCAGAGAGAGAGGGAGAGAGAGAATCCCAAGCAGGCTCTGCACTGTCAGCCCAGAGCTGGACGCAGGGCTCGAACTCACGAAACAGGAGATCATGACCCGAGCCAAAACCAAGAGTCGGATGCTTAACTGACTGAGCCACGCAGGCGCCCCAAGTCATTTTCTTCTTAATTAGCTTTTTGATCCTCCTGATTAAATTACAGAGAAACATTTCAGTGAGGTGTTGGCACATCTTAAACACATCTTCTAACACTTTCTACTTTACCTGTGTCACTAACACGTGAGCAAACGTCCCGCTTAGATCTTTGACAAGAGGATCTGGTCAGAGTTTAATAACATTTTGTTTTCACCGTATTTACTTTCACATCTGCCTTCAACTTGTAGTTGAGCATACTGGCTTCTACTGTTGATTTGGCGATTCGTTTATGATACATTTGTTTAAGGGAAAGGAAAACTGAGCTGATTAAACAGGTATTAAATAAGGCAGCGCAAGGATTTGACAAACCAATGCGAGTCGTAGGAGATTGGCTGACGTTCTCAAGAGCCGTCCTGGGCTCGGAAGCCTCAGTGGTACTGTGGTACATCACGTGGTGTCTTAACATTGATTTCTGTTTCTCACCCCAGTGGTCTCAGCGAAGGACAGCAGAACCACCGCCTTAGCAGGCAGCCTAGATTAGCTGATCTCCAGCCAACACACGCACACACGTAAACGCACCTACACACGGCACCAGCAGTCAACTGCTACCTTGTCTCAAGCTGAGATCCACTAGGCGATGATGCCCATGACTGGAACGGGCAAGACCCCACAGACCGCAGGTGCGGGATGTCCTCTGTGCTTCATCGTGAACACTGTCTGCGGTGAATCCACAGCTCCCCTGAACGCGGAAGCCGCCTCGCGTGCACAGCCTCTCCAGCGCTGAACCATGGCTTAGGTGCTCCCTAAACCCCTTATTTTTGGTCTATTTCAGTGGTTTTCAGCTGGGGGCGTTTTGCCCCCTTGGGGACATTTATCAATGTCTGGAGACGTTTTGGGTTGCCACAGCTAGGGGGTTCTACTGTCGTGCAGTGGGTAGAGACCAGAGATGCTGCTAAACACCTTACAACACACAGGACGGTCCCCACAACAAAGAACGATCTGGCCGTACGATGTTGCTCATGTCGAATGCGCCAGTGTAGAGAGCCCCTGTTCTGTATTACAAGTTCCTAACAGACCCTTCCCCGGGTTTTTCTTCAAGATGAGGCTGCCAGAACCCATGTGGTTAAGCCTCTTTTTGACTTTGTGTTGTGTTTCTCTGTGCGTATTTTCTTTCTTTTTTTTTTTTTTTTTTTCCGTATTTTCTTAACCATAGTGTCCCTGGCGGCTGCAGCCACAGGTAGGACAGGAGTCCCAAGGTTCACCTCACTTCTGCAATGTTTTGCTCCTAATTTTGTGTCTCTCCTGGAAAGTGCCTCTGATCTGTTCCCCTCCGGTGTTTGTCTTCCTGATTTTCCTTGTTACTATGTAACATCGACACCCACCCCTTTCCCCAGCTCTGCTTTCCTTTATCAGTGCACCTCTGACCAGTACTGTTCCCCAGCTCACTGCACCACCACGTTAGTCTTGAACCTGTTCACTTACATAGATCTTGTTTAGCCGAATACATTATAAACTTCTCAGGGAAAAAGCCCGTTTCTTTACCATTACATCCATTGCTGGAGCCCTTATGATTTGCCTTCTGTTTTCTGACAAGTACCTTACTCCATATAGAATATGTAATTGCAAATGTGAAATGTAACATTGATTTAATAACTGCTTTGCAGGAGTAGAGAGAAGAGTACCATAAACATACTTGTCGAGTATGAGATGCACCCTGCTTGTAACAATGTTCAAATATTCTAAACATACAGGGACACACACACATGCACATGCGCAGAACACATGTTGCAAGTGAGGGAATGCGGAACCCACTGGCACTCCCATCTCACAAGTTTGCTGATTTATACTGGCCACTGTGGGATCATTTATTCTGGTTTTCTTAAAGTCAGTCCCATTAGTATTTTTCCAATGTGGTATGTCTGTGTGCATGTCACTGGCACAGAGAGGGACAGTTTCCGATGTTGGGCATCTGTGCCTGTGGGAATGGTTACAGTCGGGTGGTGACTTTGCAGAGCGAAGCCTGTCATCTCTGGGAGCTCGTGCCCGTTCCCGGAGCTCCTGGAACATAGGCTGCTCCCTCCGGCCCCCCGGCCCCTAGTGTGTCACTTGCCTTTGACCAAATCAGGACATTCTCTGTGCAGTTGTCAGACTGTTGTTCCTCCCTTCTCTTCTAGAAACCTCAGTTTCAATAAAACTTCCTCAAGGAAGCCGGGGTCCAGTTCTTAATTACACCTTTGCCTGGCACCGCCTCCTATGTCACAGTCCATTCTGTAGTTATTTACGGAGCGCCAGATACAGGCCACGCCCTGTTGTAGGCACTGGCGGAAGATCTGTGAACAAATCAGGAACAGATCTGGTCTACCTGGAGCTTACCTTCCAGCAGAAGAGTGGAGGTGCACATTGAGTGAAAGACCTCCTTTGTGCGCTTTATGTATCATGCCTAACACCTTCAGTACGCTTACATGATGGCTGTTATCTATCCTCCTGTTTATTTCGCGAGCAGAAATGCAGGCTTAGGCTGAGTAGTGCGTCGCGGCTCACAAAGCTGGCAGGGGGCAAGCACGGCCAGGCAGTCTGGAGCCCACATTCTCTGCTTATTGCACTCTGTCTTGATACATACTTGCTTTGGGCACCAGTGAGTGAATTTCCCAGGTGCTTTCTGAGCTCCCGACTTTCTTCTAGATTCTTGACCAACTGCATAATTCATGGCCTGGAGTGACAGGTTCATCATTTAGGCAGAGTAATTCTTGGGAAATTCACAACTGTTGTATCTCTGTATGGCCACGGTGTTCTTATGTCTGAATCCTTATCTTCACAAAGAACATGGGAAAGGCCCAACTTTTAAACGGTTTTACCTTCTCTGGGTTTTCATCCACTGTTTCTGATAGTGTCAGGCCATAAGAAAGACTGTTGGGGCTTTTGGGACTACTTTGGAAGCCGGACAAAATGTCCAAGGTAAAGGCCAGTGGATAAAGTGAAAAAAAAGGAATCCAGATTGATTTTGGAAATGAAAGAATCCTTAAAGCCATCGACTATAAGGAAAGAACAGAACCTGGAGTCGTGGAAGCCTTCGTCCACCGCTGAGCTGGATGGCAGAGTTTTCTTTTCTTGTATTTAAATTTTTTTTTAACGTTTTTATTTTTGAGAGAGTGCGAGTTGGGGAGAGGCAGAGAGAGAGGGAGACACAGAATCCTAAGCGGGCTCCAGGTTCCGAGCTATCAGCACAGAGCCCAACATTGGGCTGGAACTCATGAACCATGAGATCATGACCTGAGCCGAAGTTGGACGCTGAACCCTCTGAGCCGCCCAGGCGCCCCTGGATGGTGGAGCTCCTGATGAACTTATGATGCACGGACAGTAATGAGAACCCAGTTGCACAGCTGTCTTTGAGAGGCAATGTACTGGGATTACACTTATGCTTTTTTTTTTTGGAAAAAAAAAATTCAGCTCCGAGTTAGCCTAGAATGAACGGTGTCCTGCCCAATGTTAACAATGAATTGGAAATTCTGATTCTAGCCAACTTTGCTTAGCGAACGTGAACAAGACTCCCGACCTCACGTGAAATAAATGGCTCTGGTTTCATGGCATTTTCTAGGCCCTTGGTGCCTCGGACTTTGTGGAACTGGATTTTCAGGAGCCCTTTGTTTTTGTTTCCACAGGATGTGTGAAACTGGGGAAGGGCTGTTTATCTTTCAAACACGAGATGGGGAGGCCATCTACCAGAAAGTCCACTCTGCTGCCTTGGCGATAGCTGAACAGCATGAGCGCTTGCTACAGAGCGTGAAAAATTCAATGGTATGTATACTCCTGTGGAGTGCAACCCTAGCATATTTATGCTGAAAAACATGGCCAGCACTGTCTGAGCAGGTGGCTTACTCCTGTACTCACCCGTGTATTACTTGGATTAAATGCCATCCTCGCAAAGCCTGAAGAGCCAACTTCTAACATAGTAACCGTGCATCCCTGCGTGTCTGCTTTGTGCCTCAGTTAGGGTTACATGTGTGTGTCCTAATCAGTTTGGGCTCCTACGGCAAATACCATAGGACCGGTTGGCTTCTAAACAACAGAAATTAATTTATTTCTCACTGATAGCTCGATCAAGGTGCCAGCCTATCTGTGTCCAGTGGCACTGACTTCCTGATCCATAGGCGATGGTCTTTTCTGTGTCTCACTGATGGAAGGAGCGAGGGATCTCTCTGGGGTCTCTTTTATAATCCCAATTGTGAGGCCTCGCCTCTCATGCCCTGATCGCCTCCCAAAGGCCCTACCTCCTAACACCATCACCTGGGGGGTTAAGATTCCAATATATGAATTTGGGGAGGGGATATAATCATTAGTCTGTTGCAGTGAGTATGTTCATCAGAATCAATTTGGATGCATATGGACATCTACAGACACATCTACGTAGATTATCTGGCTGTAGGTATAAATTTATAGCAGTACCAGATGGTGTAATTTCAACAGGGGCCAGAGAGAAGAGGGCTGAAGGGAAACGGGGGGTGAAACGTCAAAAGCCCCAAACCAGAAGACCGTTGACGTGCGACTGTGGGCTCCATGTAGGACATCTCTTGTTTTTTTCCAGAGAAGTCTAGGATTTGAGTCTGTATGTAATATCTTGTTGTTTGTAACTGTTGGAAATTGATTCCAGTTGAAACCAACAACGAAACGGTAATTCTTTGTGGGCCACAGGAAACCTGTGTGGAGACTCCATTCTTCCCAGAGCCATGCATCAACCATGTCTGGTTGATTAGCCTTCATAGACGTTGATACATTAAGGTACCACAAACACGAATACACGTAGAGTGTGTGTGGAAACACCTGCTCTGTTCAGTGCATCGTGTTAGGAACTGTGACTCGTACAGAGAATTACGATTCATGAATTTCTTCTTTGAGAAGAAGAAATTCACAAAATCTTAATGCACAAGAGTTAAATAATACACGTCATACATCGTAGCTGCAAACACATGCCTAGAGCTTCGCATCTGGAAGGAAATCTGCAAAACCAAAAGGAACTGGGTTAGTGTGGTAGGATTAGGGTAGTTTCAAAATTTATGATTTAAACATGTGAAGTGGTTGGATTTAAAGAGGGGGGGAAAGCATACCAGCAAGATGATCTTTCCCAAAGCAGCCTCAGATCATTCCCAAATGACTTGTTCGTGCAGTGGTCTGGGATTTTAGAGCAGAGATCAGCAAAACTTTCGGTAAGGGGACAGCTGGTAATACTTGGGGCTTTGTGAACCAAGATGGTCTCTGTTGCAACTACTTAATTCTGTCATTGTAGTTTAGAAGCAGCCGTAGGTAAAAACATTCTCAAGGGGCGTAGGTCTGTCGCAAAGAAACTTTATTAATGGACACTGAAATTCACATTTCATGTAATTTTCACAAATCATGAAATACTCTTCTCTTGATTTTTTTTCCCTATTTCAAAATATTCTTTTTGAACTAATACAGTCTCGGTATCCATTTCCCCATATGCTTACCAATTCTGGATATTGCAATAAAGATAGGTAAATGGAAGGATGGATGAATGGGTGGATAGTTGTAAAGTAGTATTTGGGACACCTTGGTGGCTCAGTCAGTTGAGCGTCTGACTTCAGCCCAGGTCAGGATCTCGCAGTTCATGAGTTCAAGCCCCACGTCGGGCTCTGTGCTGCCAGCTCACAGCCTGGAGCCTCTTCAGATTCTGTGTCTCCCTCCCTCTCTGCCCCTCCCCAGCTCATGCACTCTCTCTCCCTCTCTCTCAAAAATAAATAAAAACATTAAAAAAAAAATAAAGTAGAATTCAAGTCACTTGGAACTTTAGAGGGCAACATGTCATTGCTTTAAAGTTGTATAGCTATCCCATTAGATGCCTTTAAACATCTGAAGAAGTTTTTCCAAGATTACCTTATTGGTAAAGCCATCAATTAGCATAAGTTGTTTTGTGCTTGAAAGGCAGGTTCTTCATGCATATGTTTTTCCATTTACAACCTCCTCATTACTTCCACGAAAAATTAATCAGGAATATGAGTAATCCGTTCAGATCACCCCTTTGCAAATTTAACTGGCAAATAATGTTGTTTGCTCTTAATTTGCTGCCTGCTTAAAGAGTTCCATAAAATGAGTGTGATTTTTAAGCAACAGCATCCTGTTTTCGATGGAAATGAGTAAGCTTCACAATGGGATCTGAATCTCAAGGAAGTTAAACGGGGATTAAGAAATGCTTAGAATCTGTGTACTTAAATCAATCCCTGATTTGGGGAGAAAAGAGATGCCACAGGACAACGAAGCAAATAAAGACAACGCTGCCTGCCCACCCTCCCCGGGTTCCATTTCTGCCCTTCCTGGTAACTGGTGATGGATCCACATAGATATCGTCAACGAGGAATTGCATGCATACCACTACTGGCTGGCTGGCTTCTCTGAGATAGTCAAGGTCATAAATGGAGAAGGGGGTGATGCTAACTGCTGGGCTTAGTCTCATTACTAGTTCGCCCAAACCCACCGTTGGCTGCTTCTGGTGGAAAACTCCCAAGACTGCCTCCACAGACAGGTGCTTTACCGCGGGACCTGTGCCGGTTTCAAGTTGTAGCCTTAGGTGAATTGGTTTGGACCAGACTTGGGACCTGAATCCCAGCAGGTCACCAAGAGGAAGCTTGTGGGCCCACTAACAGCAACGACAGCAGCAATCATAGCAGTAGGGATAGGCTGAATAATGGCTCCAAAGATGTCACATCCTAATCCCTGGAACCTGTGAATGTGATTGTATGTGGCAAAAGGGACTTTGCAGATGTGATCAAGTTAAGGCTCTTGAGATGGGGAGATTATCCGAGATCATCCAGGTAGACCCGGTGTCATCCCAAGGGTCCTCGTGGGAGGGAAACAGGAGGAAATAGAGTCGGAAGGTGATGTGATAGTGGGAGCAGAGGAAGAGAGAGATTTGGTTTGTGTGCTGATGGCTTTGAAGATGGAAGAGAGACATAGGTGACCCAAAGGATGTGGGTGCCCCTGGAGGCTGCAAAGACAAAGAGACAGATTCCGCCCCAGAACCTCCAGAAGGACCCAGATTGGCCAACACCTGGAGTTTAGCTCGGTGAACTGACTTTGGACATCTGGTTTCCAGAGCTGTAAGAAGACAGATTTATGTTGTTTTAAGCCACTGAGTCATGGTAACTTGTTACAACAGCCATAGGAAACTAGTAAGTGATGATATCAATAATAATAAAAATATATCCTGGCTCTACTGTGTAACAAGCAGTATTTTAAGGACTTCCTAACCCTACGACCACTGCTGTATGGAAGGCCAAGGCCACCAGCTTGGAAGCTGGAATTTGGAACCAGTATCCTGGTATAGCCCCCACTTTTCTCCACATCTCCCAATGAAGCCCCCAGACCTATTTTCTTTGTCCTGCATGAGATTAACTAACCGCTATTCTCAAAATCCCAACTTCGTGGCCAACCTTTAAAAAACGGAGAGGTTTCAAATAAAACTCAGCTTTCTGTGGTATCTTGAAGAGTGAGGAGGTCTGACAGCACCCATGTTACGTCCCCACGCAGCAGTAACAATCAGATGCGCCCAGTACTCTCCGCCGTCCCTGGGCAGACTGGGCGTCTTCACTTCCCCACGGTCCCTACCTCTCCTGTGGTTCCTCTCAGCAAGTAGTCCTTCTCTGAGCACCGGCTGCCCGCGCTGTGGCCAATCGATGTCTTGCCTGGATTACTCCATGTGTTCGTTTTCAACTGCTGTGCGGCAAAGTACCACCAACAATGCACTGTAACACAACACACATTTATTATCTCATAGTTGCTGTGGGTCAAGAGTGTTGGTGTGGCTTAGCTGGGCCCCCAGCTTCAGTTTCTCACAAGGCTGAGATGCTTCAGGCTCATTAGAATGGGGAAGGATCCACTCACAAGCTCACGTGGTTATTGGGGGGATTTAGTTTTGTGTGACGGTAGGATGGAGGGCCTCAGTCTGTTGCTGGCGGTGGCTTGGGGGCCACCCTCAGCTCTTTACTGCATGGGCCTCCCCAACACAGCCTGTCTTCACCAAAGCCAGCAAGAGGGAGAGTCTCCTTGCAGGCCGGAGGCCACAATTCTAGGCATCATAACCATGCAAGTGACATCCTATCAGCTGTCAAGTCCTTCCCATAGTCAGGGGAGGGGCCCACACAGAGTGTGAACACTGGGGGGGCGGGTAGACCATGGAGGCCACCATCACGGCATCTGTCCCCACACCACACAGCCTTCTGGGATAATATTTATTTAGTGCTTTGATTTCACCCTTTGAAATGCTTTCCCACCGTAGGGTGTTTGGCTAATAATGCCGGGCGTTTACTGGCCATCTGCTATCTGCCTTTGGTGTCTCTGGTCGTAGCGGCCAGCACCATTCACCAAGCCTCCGACGATATGCCAGGTACTTCACTTGCATTTTTCCCTCATCGCCACCTTGACTGGAAGGTAAACTCATTCATTCATTCATTCCTATTCATTTGTTCATTCAAGAATGTTTACTGAGGGCCTGACGCGCTCTGTTCTGTGCTCCAGGATGTAGTGTGAATAGACGTGAGGCTCATCCTCCCCAGGGCTCGCAGTACGAGAGTATTATCTGTGACCCTTGCCCTGGAAGGAATCACAGTCCTAGTCAGAGAGATGAGACCCCTCGCGGAGTGGTTCAGGCACCTGCCTGCCGTCACTGAGCTCATTTCTACGGGAGCCAGGGATCCAAGACCCTTTTGTCTGGTTCCTGACCCGCTGCCTCTGGCCACAGCGCCTCACTCCCTTGGAGAGTTGGAAAGCTTTTCTGTCCCTTGAATGTCCCCACCGAGAGCTGTCTTAGTGCTTTCAAATTACCCTGAATATCAGAGTGCCTTTCAGAAACATCGATCAACTTAGAGTGTGCCTTTTGGAAATCGCTGTTACTGTTACAAGAAATCCCGTTTTTTGGGGTAGTTTTGGCCCCAAATGGCAATATCCTATCTCCAAATTCCTCGCTCCAGTTCTCGCACTTTAAACGCAATGTGGTGCTGTTCTGCAGGGAGAACAACAAGGGAGTGCTGGCGGGGGGTGGCTGCAGTATCAGGGGAACGACCCCCTGTGGAATGAGACTCAGCAGCAAGAACTTGTCTGCTCGCCAGCTGCCCGTTGCCCCTGCGGGAGTAGTTGCCGGGGACTCTGCCGGGACAGCTCGGGGCTCCCTCGAGCAGCTTGCTATTTTTGCCACCTTGGAGATCAGTGTCTGTGACAAAGTCTAATTTTGGAACAAGGAGTGGCGGTGTGTGGGATGTTCCTCATTCCTCGCTGGGGCCTGTCATTTTTAGAGTTTCCTTCAAGGCAAATCGAGTGACAAGGTGGAGAAAGACTAAGTTAGCAGGCTGTCCCCGGGGGGCTGTAGGTGGGGCTCCACTGGGGGTGACATCCTGGCCCCCGGTGGTAGTGACCTCGTCGAGGCCCCAGGGTGCAATTTCTCCCCCGTGTTCTAGAGCCCTGGACTGGACCCAGGTTTGAGAGTTATTCTGAACTATTCCCTGCCACCTCTTTTTTTGATTGCCTAATTGATAGATTGACTTCCAAACTTGGTTCTGCAAATGAAGTGTAATGAATTTGGAGAATGCAAGTGACCCTCTTCCATCTTCCACAATTCTGGAAACCAAAGTAATTCGTAGTCTAATTTAAAAAGCCATAGGGGCATCTGAGTGGCTCAGTTGGTTAAGCATCTGACTTCGGCTCAGGTCATGATCTCACCGTTCGTGTGTTCGAGTCCCGTGTCAGGCTCTGTGCTGACCGCTCGGAGCCTGGAGCCTGCTTTGGATTCTGTGTCTCCCTCTCTCTCTGCCCCTCCCCTGCTCGCACTCTCTCTCTCAAAAAAAAATGAACATTAGAAGAAATTTTAAAAAGCCATAAACTATTTCTTTTTTTTTTTTTTTTCAACAGAGAGAGCATCAGGTAAATTATAGAATCAATTTCATTACTATTCGGACACTGAAATAAACTCTTCTCTGCGGTGGTTTCATTTGTATAAACACCCTTCCCCCAGCTCAACCTGCCCTCTGTCCCCATCCCTACCCCTCAGAAAAATCAGGTTTTATTTCTTTTCCTCTTTGTGGGCTCTGGTTAATTTGGTTAACTTGTGGATTTATTTATGTATTCATTCTTTTATTTATTGTTTTTTTGATTATTGTGTATTGCTTAAAGCAATCATCAGCTTTTTTACCCTCCTAAATGTAAACCCTTGTTACATCCTGGCCTAAAAGTTAAAACTCAAAAGCTTTTATGGAAACACCTATCTATTTCTTGCAAAGAAAGCATTGTAGTAAGTCTTATGGAGAACATAAGTGTTAAAAGGAAAACGTTTTGCATCTTTTGTTTATTTAAAATTTTTTAACGTTTTTATTATTTATTTTTTTGAAGGGGAGAGAGAGAGAGACAGAGCATGAGCAGGGGAGGGGCAGAGAGAGAGGGAGACACAGAATCCGAAGCAGGTTCCAGGCTCCGAGCTGTCAGCACAGAGCCCGATGCGGGGCTCGAACTCATGAACTGTGAGCTGAAGTCGGACGCTCAACCGACTGAGCCACCCGGGTGCCCCTAAAGGCTTTTGCATCTTAAAGGAGCTTAAAGTTTAGATAAGGAGTTATGATTTCTACCCCTTGATGCATGCAGCATTGAGCTCTGTGAGCTCAGTTTGCTACAATGTCGTTGGAGGACAATTTGTCCTTATTTATCAAAATTAAACCCGCATGTCTCTTTATGCAGCAATAGTACTTCCAGGAATTTACTCTAAAGATAGGACAGATGTATGGGTGGGGAGAGGATTTCCTTAGGAAGAAGGCATAAAAAGTTACCAGAAGCAAAGGGAGCAGTGATTTTGTTTTATGCATGTGGCTGAGAATTCAGATGACTCTGAATAAATTGATGCATGTCACTTTCATTCCCCATGAAAATAACCATTTGAGTGCATCTGGTGTTCAGCAAAATGCTTCACTGGGAAATGTGGCCCCAAGTGGTTGATTTCACTAACAGTCTGCTTTATCAGGCTGTGGGTGACAATGGAGGCATTGTTTTAGCGAGTTCTGTTCACCAAGTTGGTGTCTCTGCGGTGTCTTTCCTTAGCAGGAAAGCAGTCTTGCTCTCCTCCTCACTTTCTTTTGTTTTCTCTGTCTCTCTGTCTCTCCTTCTCTTTCTAACCTTCACTAGGTAAGTCCCCGCTTTCCCTGACACTTCAGTAATCTTCTGTGATGTCTCGGTAGCATTTGGATGGTAGGAACACCCATCACTTTCCCCGCAGATGCCAGAACTGGGGAGAGGAGTCAGAGGAAGGAAAGACAGACCTTTGGGTGGTTTCTGCCAAACATCTGTCAGAGCTGGAATCAGGATCAGGCAGCCATGGGAATGGGTTTCATTAGGAAGCTGAGGAAGACCACATGTTTGGCAGATTGCTACTTTTCACTTGAGAGAAGGCCCCTGGGACGGTGGGGGTCTGAGGGCCTGGTAGCATCACTGTAGATTCTGTGGCTCAAGATGGCAGGGGCCCTCCCCTCTCCTGGCAGCCTAGGCTTTCAGCCAGTTGCCATCTCCCTAAGCTTTGGAAATAGAATTCAGGTGCCTTTTACCTTTACGTACAGGATTTGAGCCCATCCTTTAAGGCTTTAAGGCCTTCATAATATCCTCGGTGCTTTCTAGAGGAACACACAGGATTGTAATATGAACTTTAGCTCTGGAGTAATAAAGAGGCCAGGTCTTAAATGCCAGCTCAGTGTCTCTGCGCAAGTGACCCTTAGCATTTGTCCCTTGCTCTGTGAAGGGGGCTTTTATTAGTACACACCTTGCCAGGTAGGCTGGGGCAGGTGATATCTTGGCAAAGTGCCTGGCACCTACTTAATACAAATCAGCCTGAGCTGTTCTTCTCATTGACTTGTAGTAAGAAAGGATAAAACGACAAAGGGAGTGTTAGGCTGTAGAGGTTTCTCATTCACCTAGCGATCCAGTCATTGAACCACATCTGACTGTATACCTCCTATATGCCAGGAATCATGCCAGGCATTAGGCCTGTGAGCACATACAAGGAATCTTCTCCACCACTGCCCCCCAACCCTCTGACCTCCCCACCTGCGGAAAGGAGAGCTTTGCTTATGAGAGAGTCTATTCCCTTTGGTCGAAGAAGGAGCGCCATTGTGGAGGCAGACGGTGGGCCATGTGACCAAAGCTGACCTTAGCTCTCTGGCCATTTCCTCTAAAATCCTGGGGAGTGGAGGAACTGAGTTTCATTCGTTTTTAAGTTCCCAGCCCCTAGCATTAGTGCATGACTTACAGGCGATGCCCAGAGCATATAAACGGATGCAACGAATGAATGAACTAAAGAACATCCAGGACCGAATTCACCAAAAGGGGTAAGGGGAGAGGCAGGACTGTGAGCCGGGCAGTGTGTTAGCGGCAAACCCAGCAAAGGGGCTTAGTCTGATAGAGGGATAATTCGAGTTGGAATGAGTGGCCCCATCTGGCTCCGTGCTGAGTGTCTGCATGCCGTATTTCATTTAATTTTCACAGCTAGCCTAGGAGATAGGGATTGGTTTTTGGATCCCATTTGATTTATTTTTACAGAAACCCATGTATGTAGAATTTAACTAACTGCAAAAATATGATGATAGGGATGGTTAAGCACTACAGTAGTTTCTCTCTTGGTGATTTATTTGTGTCTATTCCTCCTCTGCCCTCCTTAGGATCTCCTAAATCTTGTTAGAAGTTTGTACTCCTCTCTCCATGTTTTTGTCTGTATCCTTATAATCCCATATGGAAATCCCTATCTACAGACACATGTGGATTGACGCGCACAGGTACATGTAGAAGGCGGGTGTTTGAGAGTCGTCGTTTCTCTTATAAAATGGTGGTGCTGTTACAGATTTCTTAAAATGCCCCCTTGTTTTTCCCATTTAGTGGTAAATGCCTGTTAGAAATACCGTACTTATTATTTTTATTCTCAAGTTAGCTAACACACAGTGTAGTCTTAGCTTCAGGAGTAGAACCCAGTGATTCGTCACTTCCGTACGATACCGGGTGCTCATCCCAGGTGCCCTCCTTAATGTCCATCACCCATTTAGCCCATCCCCCACTTCCCCGCCCTCCCCCCATCAACCCTCAGTTTGTTCTCTGTATTTAGGAGTCTCTTATGGCTTGCCTCCCTCTCTGTTTTTATCTTATGTCTCCTTCCCTTCCCTTGTGTTCATCTGTTTTATTTCTCAAATTCCCTATATGAGTGAAATCATGTGATATCTTTCTCTGACTGACTTCTTTTGCTTTAACATAATACCCTCCAGTTCCATCCATGTTGTTGCAAATAGCAAGATTTCATTCTTTTTCATCGTGGAGCAGTGTTTCATTGTATCTGTATATCTATATCTATATCTATATCTATATCTATATCTATCTATACATATATATATCTTCTTTATCCTTCATCAGTCTATGGACATTTGGGCTCTTCCCATAATTTGGCTATTGTTGATAGTGCTGCTATAAAACATTGGGGTGCAGGTACCCCTTTGAGTCAGCAATCCTGTATCCTTTGGACAAATTCCTAGTGGGGCAATTGCTGGATCATCAGGTAGTTCTATTTTTAATTTTTTGAGGAACCTCCACACTGTTTTCCAGAGTGGCCACACCAGTTTGCGTTCCCACCAACAGTGCAAGAGGGTTCCCATTTCTTCACATCCTCGCCAATATCTATCCTTTCCCGACTTGTTAAATTTGGCCATTCTGGCCGTTTGTGAGGTGATATCTCATTGTGCTTTCGATTTGAGAAATACCATACTTAAAAGTCACAGAGCATAGGTCTGATTCAAGGGTGAGCCGTCTGTGGTCCATGTGCAAAATCTGGCTTATGCCTGTTTTTGTAAGTAAAGTTTTACTGGAACACAGCTCTGCCCATCCATTGCTGTGTTGTTATGGCTGCTTTCACACTGAAACAGAAGAATTGATTCATTGGCATGATGGAGACTGTCTGGCCTGCAAAGCCACTTGTTATATGGCCCTTGACAGAAGAGTTTGCCAGCCTTGCTCTTGCTCATTCCTTTTAATGGAGCCCTTGATGTTTCAGGGTCTCGATGTAATACTACCTTATTAAGCCTGTCTCTGGGAATATCAGATTTTGGGGGCCACTGATAATACCACATCACGCATCCTTATATACATGCTCTTATATATGATAACTTTAACTGAGTGTCTGAGCTATAATGTATTTAGCTGAATTTTCTAAACCCAGGAGCAGGATTGCTGAAGTAAAGGTTGTTAAGTATTTTAAAACTTAAATAGGTATCGCTATACTGCCTTCCAGAATACTGGAGTATTTTGGATTTCGTTGGTAGCATTATTAGGTCAGTTTCATAGAGGGAGAAACTGAGACTTGGTAGCTCAGAATTAGTAAGTGAGGAGTCAGGACAGGAGTGGAAGGTTCAGGATGTATTCCGTGGCCACTGAAAGGGAGGACCAATCGTGGGGACTTTTCTGCAGGCAGAAAGCACAGGACTGACTTCTAGGGCCCTAGTGTGTTTGTGGGCTGGGCGCAGGGGAGAGGGGAGAGGGGAAGAGATTGGGAAAGGTAGACTGGGGGCAGTGGTTCTCCACCTTCAGAGTGCATCACAGTCACCTGGAAGGCTCAATGAGCCACAGGTCACGAGGCTCTACCTCCCGTGTTTCCGCAGGTCTGCAGAATGTCTAGTAAGTTCTCGAGCGAGTTGCTCACTGCTCTCAAAGTGGCTCTCAGCACAGCATGGGGCCGCATGCCCTGATGTCCTGCACACATACAAAGATGCACAGGAAGACATACGCCCATCGGTTGAGGAGACCGCTCTGGTGGGTGTCTAACTATTGGACACTGACCCATACAAGATCTATTTGCTGGGACTTTACAGTGTATTTGATAAACCTCAGAAATCTGTCAGACTTGGCAAACAGACTGCACGCTCCACGAACACGTGCTCGTTTTGATGCCTTTTTTCTTTTTTTAAGTATTGTCAAAGACCACTGGTCTCTTTGAAGGGAGACATTTGGTCTGGATTTTTAAGAAAAAAACCTAACATTTTAAGATTCAGTTCAACACAGATTTACTATTCATGAGATAGACGAAGTGCTTCTCTCTGGCTAGAGATTTGAAATTGTTTTAGCTTCTTTGACAACTCTTCTCTAGTCTCCTTGTAACTGCTCCTGGCTTTCATTTTCTCCTACGTCTCATTTGGAGAAGACCCAAAGGAGTGAGGGCTGGGGACGGGGAGGGCCTGTAAAGCTACGGGGTAGGGAGGTGCCTGGGTGGCTTGGTCCCTTAAGAGTCCCGACTCTTGGTGTCTGCTCAGGTCATGACCTCACAGTTTGTGGGTTCGCGCTTCATGTCAGGATGGGGATTCTCTCTCTCCCTCTCTCTCTGCCCCTTTCCTGCTTGTGCTCTCGCTCTCTCCCTCTCTCCCTCTCAAAATAAATAAACATTAAAAAAAGGAAACTCCAGTGTAGGAAGTAGAGAGATGTTTGCTCTGTGCAAGCCTGTTCGTAGAGGAGTGGGGTCCTTACACGTAGTCCTCAGTGCCCCATTCCCAGCCGCAGAGCTCTTGAAACTAGTGAATGGGATGGTGTGCAGTTGAGGGAGGAAGCTGTGATTTATTTTGAGATGCGTTAGTATCAAAAGGAGATTTTCGGATTGAGGATTTGATTTGCACATGATGTAAAATTGCAAATCTTGCATGAGGTACCTGGAGTGTAAAATAAGTCTCTGTCCTGTGCATTATCACCCCAGACCCTGTAAACTGTATCCCCAGTTTACGTTCTCAAAAGCACTTTGCCGGATTCTTTTGTATCCTTCCAGAACGCGTATCGCTCATTAGATATAAAACATGTCTATTTAGTAATACATTCATTCATTCTACAAATATGAGTATCTACTTTGTGGCAGGCCCTATTCTAGGAAGCAGGAGTATAGCAGAGAACAAGAATCAGTCCTCAGTCTTCAAAGAATTTGCTACATTGTTGTGAGGGGATAGACAATCAACAATAGGCATATAAATCCATAACAAGAGTCGGTGAATGCTGTGAGGAACACTGCAGTGTACAGCAGGAGAGAATGATGGGGGTTTGTTGCTCTGATGGGTTGATACTCTGGCAGAGAACTGAGGGAAGTCAGGTGTAAGCCTTGAACATTTCTGAGGGCCAACTGTTCCAGGCAGAGGGGACTTTAAGTGCAAAGGTCCTGAGGCCATTTCATGCTTTGCATGTTCAAGGTCAAGGAGGCTGTGATTCTGAAGCAAATAAAGTGAGGAGGAGAAGAGTAGGAGGTGTGGTCTAGAAGTAACTAGAAGCAAGGTACTATGTGACCTTGTAGCTATGATAAAGACTTTGGATTTTTCTTGCGATGGTTTGGGAAGTCATTGGAAGGTTTGGAGAAAGGTGAGATATGCTGACTTCACTTTTGAAAGGAACTCCCTGGCTGCTATTTGGAAAAGATTCGTGGTAGATGGGATAAGGGTACCAGCAGGAGGACACATTAGGGAGCTATTTCAGCCATCTTGGTGTTCAGGTGAGTGCCATGACGTGGACCAACATGGTGTTCAGGTGAGTGCCATGGCGTGGACCAACATGGCGGGCTGAACGTGGTGAAAAGTAGGGATTCTCAACACAGTTTGAAGATTGTAAAAACAAGATTTGCTGATGGATGAGCAATCCTATAGGACAGAGTGAAGAAGGTAGTCTCACAGGTTTTTTCGCCTTCTTCTTTAACCAAAGCAACAGGTAGAATGAACCATTTATGTAGAAGGGGAAGAGATTGGAGGGAGCGAACAGTCAAAAGCGGTAGTTGAGGTTTGTACGCGTTCACTGAGGGATGCCTACCAAGCATGTAGGTAGAGGTGGGATGTTCAACACACAAGCCTGAGGTTTAGGGGACAGATTGGAGTTACAGGTATCCATTTGAAAAGCATCAGAGTGTGGATAGATGATACTTAAACCCACCCCAGTGATGAGCTGTCCCTGTGTGCTGTGTAGATGAGTAATTGTGGCCCCTTGTTCTTAGGACTGTTTCAAAATAGCTTCACAAAGATCTGTCTACCTTTTTCTTTTTAATGGCTACAGATTTGTCTGTTGTGTAGATGCACAGTAATGTGAAGATAAGACTGCTTTTTATTTTTTATTCTAAGAGTAAAAATGAAATTACCAACTCATCTACTTTTCTGATGTTGTACAATTTGAAAGTAATTTTTGAGTCATTCTAAGATCCAATTTGACATGTAAATTTAAATTAAATTTTAAAATTCATTTAAATAGTGGCAATCAGAAAAGGTGTTGATTAAAGGGGGTCCCAGAATAAAAATTGTGGTTAGCAGGAAAAAAAGAAACGTCATGAAGGAGAGCGGTCAGAATTTAATTCCATGGTCTCATCTGGTAACTTAAAAAATGGTCAGGGAGGGGGCACCTGGGTGGCTCAGTGGGTTGAGTATCTTGATTTTAGCTGAGATCATGATCTCACGGTCGTGAGATCGAGCCCCGAGTTGGGCTCTGTGCTGAGTGTGGAGCCTGCTTGGGTTTCTCTCTCTCCCTCTCTCTGCCCCTCCCCTGCTCGCTGTCTCTCTCAAAATAAATAAACGTTTTTAAAAATGGTTAGGGAAATGAACAAATAAAGAATGGCGCACACAAAGGATGGGCTGTGACATAGACATTAAATGGCATGTGCAAGATAGTAGTGTGTAGGAACATTAAGGTATGTTCACAATATATTAAATGTGAAAGAGGATGACTTCACAACATATAAACAATCACGCAATTTGTGCTAAGTACACATTATGTATGCACGTTAAAAAAAAGACTGGAAGGAAATTATTAACGTGTTGAAAGTTCTCTTTATTTCTTTGCCTTTGTTTTTTCTAGGAAATGTATAAAGGGCTTATTTCAAATCTACCTTATATTCTTTTGTGTAGTTCCTGAACATAATAAAAATATATCAGTGCTAAGAGAGAAAGAATACAATTTTATTACAAGTTTAAAGTGACTTGTAAATACAGTTTATCACAAGACCATAAACATCACGAAAATGTGGACCTCCCTCCCACCCCCTTTTAGGCGCTAACAAGCAAAATCCTACCGAATCTAAAGGGAGAGCTGGCCAGGAGAGTGTATGCTCCCCAAGGTGGGGGAGGAGCAGACTTTGGTTTCAGGGGGGCTCTAGAGCTCTGGATTTTCTCCTTTTCCTACAGTTATTCAGTGCCTATGCTAAGAGCTCATTCATACTTACATTCACTGAATTCATTGTATACCAACTGGAACCAGGTGATTAAATATGTTCTCTAAGCATATTTTTTTTTATTTAATTGGGTGGCCTTTTACTGTTGTTTCCCGAAAACTTCTTAAAGCTTCTGTCCTCAAGCCAGGAACAATCCAATATCAAATGTTTAGGTTTAAAAAGAAGATGTGACTGTTCCTCCTAGCACCTTTTTTTAGAAACTCTTGCTAAAGACAGTATTTTGATTGACACAGGGTTAATGACAGTATTGCTAAATTTAGGGAACCCCACCGTTAAGTCATGTATGTTCTTAAAATTACCTGTAAGGTAGAAGCTGTTTTTCTCTCTTCTTTACTCATGAGATATTAAGAAATAAAGGAGGTTAAATAACTCGCCTATAGTCATACAGTTATTAGTGGCAGATTCCAGACTTTAACCCTGGTTTTGGCCAAGTTTGGGTTCTTAACCGTGGTAGAAAAAAAAATTTTATTTGTTTATTTCTTTTTCCCTGAATGATTGGTCCACAGGACGTAGAGCAATGGTTCTCCAAGTGAGGTCCCTGGACCAGTAAGATCAGAACCTTCTGGAAACTTGGTAGAAATGCAAATTCCTGGTCAGGGGGGGCCCAGGAATCTGCCTTTGAACGAACCCTCCAGATGATTTTTTGGCTTGCTAAGGTGGGAGAACTGTTGCCCCAGGGCCAGGAAAGCCTAGGTGGAGCATATTTTCAAATATTCTTCTCACAGGAGACCAAGTAGGCAGAACAAGAAGGCGTCGTAGTTCGCGAAGGCGGAGAGTGTCAATGAACACGGAGGGTAGCGTGAACAGGGCTGAGCACTGAGCGGGATAAAAGAGACACTGAGGTTCAGTTTTACCTCTTCTCTCTCGAGTTGTCCCTCTGACTCAACTTTGCCCACACTTTGTGCTTAAAATACCCATAGAAAGTAAGTCGGTTTGTGTATACTTGAACCGAGGGTGTTATCAGAACCGTGTGAGCTTTGGGAGTCTGTCAGGTCGAGCAGACGGTCTGGCGCAGAGGTAGCTCTGACTCACAGCTGAATCTCATTGTCAGAACCCGTGTCCCGGTTCCGTCCCTTCGGGGACCGGGTTCGGTAGGTGGAAAATGGCGAAATGATTTGCATCTGCAGCGTTGCTAGTGGAAAACCGCTCCAGTTACTGTCAGAAGCAACCCGGTGCAGGTGGAAGAGCCCGAGGAGGTTGGGAGGAGTCCTCGAAGCGCCAGCCTGCCGTTGTGATGACGCAGGCCTGTTTGCGAACGGCTCCAGACAGATGTCACGCACGCGGCATCTGGTGCTTATGGTCCACCCCGGAGCACGTAGATATGTCCTGTCATGCTGTTCCATTTCGAGCCACACGGTGCTCTGCTGTAAAACGGTTGGACTCCAGAGAAGGGCGATATGGCGGAGCGTCTCGGCTGACACCCACCGCTGCTCTGTGCTGTGGTTCTCACCCTCGGAAAAGAGGTGCACAGAGCCACAGGTCTTGGGCCAAACCACAGGAAGAATACGGAAACCAAAACTGGGGTTGATGGCATGGAGGACAGGTTTTTTTTTTGGGGGGGGGGGGGTTTGTTTTTCTCACTGAGAAGCTATAAATAGCAATCATTAGAATTGTTTCTCTCCCGAGAGGGTTGATATGATTTGCCCGTCATTATGAGGGAAGGGCCTTGGCCATCAGCATTTCCCTCACTGTGAGCGTCGTGGGGGGATTTTAAAAGGACCTGTCTGGGTTGTTGACCATGATAATGATGGGGGACCGTGCTTGGGCTGTTTGTCACTCAAGTTTAAATGTCGCTTCCCCTGGGGCTGATTGGCCAGAAGTAGCCACCCACTAACTTATGATATCTATCATGCATTGTTTTGAGAGAGAGAGAGAGAGAGAGAGAGCGAGCGAGCACAAGCAGAGGAGAGGGGCAGAGAGAGAGGGAGAGAATCACAAGCAGGCTCCACGCTGAGATCAGAGCCTGACACAGGGCTCGATCCCACAACCTGAGGGATCACGACCTGAGCTGAAATTAAGAGTCAGACGCTCAACCAACTGAGCTACCCAGGTGCCCCAATCATGCATTTTTTTTAATAATCTGCATAGCACATACTACTATCTGATTTTATTGTTGTGATGACAGCTTACAGAGATACAATTCACATACCATACAATACGCCCTTTCAACTACACAATTTCATGGTCCCAATACATTCATGGAGTTGTATCCGTCACCACAATCAACTGCGGAATATTTTCATCACCCCCAAAGGAAACCCACCACCTTTA
The DNA here is from genome assembly GCF_007474595.2 of Lynx canadensis. Classification (NCBI taxonomy): domain Eukaryota; kingdom Metazoa; phylum Chordata; class Mammalia; order Carnivora; family Felidae; genus Lynx; species Lynx canadensis. The sequence continues at coordinate 7,660,153 of NC_044305.1, read as the reverse complement.
GCCATCCCCTCCACAGCTGTAGGCAACCACTAATTTATTTTCTCTTTCTCTCTGGATTTGCCTGTTCTGGACATTTCACGTAAATGAGCTCATACAATGTATGGCCTTTTGCAACTGGCTTTATTCCCCCGGCTTCCTGTTTTCAGGTTCATCCACGTGGTAGCAGGTACCAGGACCTCGTTCTTTTTCGTGGCAGTCTGATGGTGTTTTTTGTGTTTCGTTTCTTCGTCTCATTAAAAGCGAAGTTCTATGAGAAAGGACACCCTGAGGCTCAAACAAGAGGAGGATGTGTCCCATATCACAGGGTCCCTGTGGAGCACAGCCTGAACTGGAGCACCCTCTCTGACTCCACGGCCCTTCTCTGTTCCCGACAACACAGTGCTTTTGTGCCTTCGAAAGCCGATCGGTTACCGCTGTTGATTGGTTGAGTATTTCCGGCCACTGGACAGCATCAGCACTCTTAGGCTGGGGCAGGAGAGACCCCTGTGCATCCCTGCTGTTGAGGGAGAAAGTTCGAGTTGTTGAAGTATAAGAGGGCATTTGCTTGACTTTCCCGAAGCCTGACTTTCTTCCCTGGTGGGATCTTGAGCTAACACTGCTAATAGAATGAATAAATGTGTAGAGCTGAACTCCCCTGCTGCTGGACTGTCCTGGCCAATTGTGCATCTGCACATAGGCAGGTCTTTCCCCGAGGCCTTGCTTCTGCTCGTCACTTGAATAGCAAAGTGGCAGGAAGCAGAGTCTTGTTACCACGTCCCCCACAGCCCGTGAAAGCCGTGTTAATTTAACCTGGACCTGGGGCTTCAGCAGGCAGCCTTGGGCTAACAGTGCTTCTCATATCCTGGGTTGATTCGGATTGCTTTCGGAGAACTAGTCCCTGCTTCCTGGGCAAAAGCGGGTTTCGTGCGTCCATCCATCCATCCGTCCGTCCACCCGCTCGTTCATCCACTCATTCATCCATTCTGTATTTGTGAAGCTGCTGGAGGCCTCCGTGAGATGCTGGGGGTACGGAGCTAAAATACCACCTTCCAAGAGTTTACGGTCTACAGTAGAGGTGGGGTAGTCGAGCAGCTATCAACAAAACAATGAAATGCTGGAAATCAGAGCAGATCATGAGATGTCTGGAAGGAGTACTTGATGCCGTTAAGGGAGAAGAGATGTCAGGAAAATGTTGAGGGTCCCTGAGCTGACTCCTGAAGGCAAGGTAGGCACGAACCAGGTGAGAGAAGTAAGGAGATGAGGCACACACACACCACACGCAGCCCGTTTGTCCTCGGGCCCTCCTTTCACGCTTGGGGTCGGACTCGCTCACATGCGGGCAAACGTTTAATAACACGTGCACACATGGGTGCACAGAATTGGGAAGTGATTCACAAAAGCGTACTGTTTTAGCGTGTCTCCCAAGTGGATGTAACAGTCTCAGATAACCTCAGATCACAGATGACAGTAAAATAATCAGAAAGTGGTGAGTTTTCAGTCACACCTGTGTTACGACTCGAATAACGTGTATACACTTGTAGACGTGATTTATATCTAATTTATTTCACTGTAAGGTTATGTAATGTAATTCTTACTGATGGCTGTATTTAACGGCCAGCTCTCAAAATGCCTGAAAATGCACGAGTTGGCTTTTGCAAGCTGGTTTGAGCCAGCCCTACTGCATCATGGATTGGACCCATTCTTTCCGTCCGCAAGTGTTTACCCAGCATCCACTGTTAACCTTGTTTACCAGGCGCTGTTCTGAGAGCTGAGAATACATCAGTGAACAAAACAAGTGACAAAATTCTCTCCTGGTTCTAAAATTCTGGTTTTTAACCGTTCTTTTTTTTTTTTTTTTAAGTTTATTTATTTTGAGAGAGAGAGCGCGGGGGAGGAGCAGAGGGAGAAGGAGAGAGTGAATCCCAAGCAGGCTCCACACTGTCTGCGCAGAATCCACTGTGGGGCTCAGTCCCACGACCGTGAGATCCTGACCTGAGCCAGAATCAAGAGTAGGATGCTTAACTGGCTGAGTCCCCCAGGCGCCCCTAGCCACTGATCTTCTAATGAGTCTTGGGTATATACGCACCCTGCCTTCTTCAAGCTGTACGCATGACTGCCTTGCACTGACCACATGCATTGTTCCCTGTGCATGGGGCGTATCATCCCCAGATCTGCTAGTGTGGCAGACACCCAGGCCTCTCAAGAGCCTAACATTTAGAAGCAGCAGCTAAGGATGCCTAGTGTGACCTCAGACATCCTGCAGCCCTTCTGTGGACTGAGGTAGTCTGGGAGATGTACTAAGAATGCGGTGAATCTCAGTGACCTGGGGGAGATTACTGGGGATTAGATTGTGTGGGTGGTAGCTCCCCGAGGAATTCCTCTTTGACTGCTTCCTGTGGGCACTCCCGCTGCTCAGAATTTTTTTTTTTAATTTTTATTTATTTGAGAGAGAGACAGAGCACGAGTGGGGGAGGTGCAGAGAGAGAGGGACACACAGAATCCGAAGCAGGCTCCAGGCTCTGAGCTGTCAGCACAGAGCCCGACGCGGGGCTCGAACCCACGGACCGTGAGATCATGACCTGAGCCAAAGTCGGAGGCTTAACCGACTGAGCCACCCAGGCGCCCCTAAAATTTTTTTATGTTTATTTTTGAGAGAGAGGGAGACAGAGTGTGAGCAGGGGAGGGACAGAGAGAGAGGGACACACAGAATCAGAAGCAGGCTCCAGGCTCCGAGCTGTCAGCACCGAGCCCGACGTGGGGCTCAAACCCACGAACCATGAGATCATGACCTGAGCTGAAGTCAGACGCTTAACCAACTGAGCCACCCAGGCACCCCTACCTGCTGCTCAGATTTTTATGCCCCTTTCTTTCCTTTCTCAGACGTCCTCTGTCTTAGCCCTTATTGTAATGTCTTGGACAAAAATTCCTTGAGATTATAGACTGTGCCTTAAAATCAACAAGTATTTGTTGACAAGCTGAATAAACGTACTTTCCATTTATTGATCAGGCGGCCAAACCTCGTAAGCTCTGGAAAAATCAGACAAACGTTTATGAGCTCATGTAAAGACTGTTCCCCATTTTGGCAAGCCGTGGTTTGTTTGTTTGTTTGTTTGTTTGTTTGTTTTCAACGTTTATTTATTTTTGGGACAGAGAGAGACAGAGCATGAACGGGGGAGGGGCAGAGAGAGAGAGGGAGACACAGAATCGGAAACAGGCTCCAGGCTCTGAGCCATCAGCCCAGAGCCTGATGCGGGGCTCGAACTCACGGACCGCGAGATCGTGACCTGGCTGAAGTCGGATGCTTAACCGACTGCGCCACCCAGGCGCCCCGAGCCGTGGTTTTTAAGAGGCAGTTGGAATTTAACTAACCTTGAACTTGAATAAAGAACAAATAGGTGCCTGTCAGAAGGTCCTGAGACTCAGGTCCTGGGAAGCAGGTCCTGGCTGCTACCTTGCTGTGTGAGCCCGGGTCTTAGTGTTTTGGCTTGTGAGCACAGACTGGGCTAGATATTCCTGTCCTTTGACATTCCTCGACTGTATTAAATTTTCCTAATAGTTGCAGGATGCAAAATGGATGATTTGGATAATTTTTTTTTTAATTTTTTTTTTTCAACGTTTATTTATTTTTGGGACAGAGAGAGACAGAGCATGAATGGGCGAGGGGCAGAGAGAGAGGGAGACACAGAATCAGAAACAGGCTCCAGGCTCTGAGCCATCAGCCCAGAGCCTGACGCGGGGCTCGAACTCACGGAACGCGAGATCGTGACCTGGCTGAAGTCGGACGCTTAACCGACTGCGCCACCCAGGCGCCCCTGGATAATTTTTTTAATAAAGAGTTCAAGGATACCTATTTAATGGAAAAGCGGGAACAAGACTGTCAGATATGGTATCTGGTTCTTCTTAAAGCACCATTTCTGTATCCACGGTGAGCTCAGATGCATTTGACAAACTGGAGAATGATTCATTCTAATATCAAAGTGTGTTGGTACAAAAAACACTTTTTTTCTAGGCAAGGAAAGCCCAGAATAGCAGGAGTGGTGTTGTAACCTTTAACGGGAAAGGGGGAGAGCCCTCAATAAACTACTGCACAGATACAGCCTCTTCCAGCTACAATGTAAGAAGATAAGGAATGAGCAGAGGTGGGGGGCCCCTGGGCGGCTCAGTCGGTTAAGCATCCGACTCTTGAATTCGGCTCAGGTCATGATCTCGCGATACCTGGGTTTGAGTCCTGCATCAGGCTCTGTGCTGTCAGTGTGGAGCCTGCTTGGGATTCTCTCTCTCTCCCCCTTCCCTCTCACTCCCTCCCTCCCCCTCCCCTGCTCATGCACTCTTGCGCTCTCTCCCTCTCTCTGAAAGTAAATAAACATAAAAGAAAAGAAAGAAAGAAAAGAAACGAGCAGAGGCACCGAAGGCTCCAGGCAGAGAGGTGCGTCCCCACCTTGCCATATGTCTTGTTCACGTGGCCACACGTCCAGCCACGTCCACCTTTTGGGTAGAGCCTGCGTTCCATCTCTGTAGCCCAGCCTTCTGAATACAACGTTTCTAACCAAATGTTTTTCCGTGTTTCTTTAATAACCCTTGCGTGGCCTCCAGCCTCCAAGCTGCCTCTCGGAGTAGCGAGGACTCTGGTTCGAAAACGGCAGGACGTTTTGAGGGATCTTCACATAAACCGATTTTCCTAGCAGTTTTGCAGATGGGGAGGTTTTTCCAGAAACGTCCATGTTACGCTATAGAAGAAATAGCTATACTTAAAATTTTTATGGCTCGGGATAATTTTTATTTTTTACTTCTTACTGTGAAACTACTATGATTTTTGTAAAAGGAAAACATCAAACTATATAAAAGTTTGAAAAAAAAAAAAGGGAACGAATACAATCATTCTCTCCAGACACTTGAAACGACCCAATTTTAACTCCTCCAAAAATGTAGTGCTACTTTCCACTTCCACCTGCCGTACATATGAGCATCCATTCATGCCCCCTGCACTGGGTGTTGAGATCAAGGCTCAGCATACCTTGCAGCAGTAAGGAATGAGGGCAGGAACTTTCCTGATAGACATATCGCCAAATGACTTCTCCCCCTTAAAGAATTGCATTGTTAAATAAGACTTTTCTTTTCATCTTTTCTCTACGGAGACCATGAAAATGCCCCTTTCATAAACCATGGTAATCTTTCAGAGGGTTGAGGAAGAAATAGAAAGCCAGGCTTTGTAATGTTCTCCATGAAACATGATGTTGGTGTCATTGCATTCTTGTTCCTAGATAAGCTTTCTAAAAATATAGTCAAATCATGCTGCCTGCAGAAGTATATTCACAGTACTGTAGTGAATAATTTGAAGTGACAGAATTTTCCCAAATGTTTCCTTTATATTACATTTTTTATAATATCAACTGTGATCTCTTTTTATTAGGAAAAATCCAGTAATCAGTACCTTGGAAATCCAGGTCTTTTCCTCCCTTTATTTATGTATTTTTTTTCATTCCATGTAAATGAGGTTGAATGTCACCAGCAGTCACTTATCAATAGGTTTCTGCTTGCTTTTGGCTCTTGCTCGTAAGCTTTGAGACGTCCACGTGTACAGAAATAGGGAAACCACCACACTAGAACTTTTCTATCAGCTTTTTTCTCGGCTCTTTGCCCTTTTGGTCTAACAGGATATGTTTAGGAAAAAACGTACCCATGAAACCTGGTGCGGTCAGATTCTACCAGGGGACACATTTTGGTAATTGTCCTATTGTGATAGGACTGAGAATTCAATCCATGGCATGTAAATGCAGCACGTATAAATTAAATTACCTTCGGAATAAGTGGTGATAATCTCTTCTCAAGTTCAGTCTCATTGACTACAATGAGTTTGGGTCTCCAGAGTATGAAGCCTCCTCTTGCTTTCGCTTCACTGAATGGACGGACAGATGTTAGGGCTGGATGTCCCATGCTGATGAGGTGTGCAGAGTGGAGAGTTTTCTTTAAAAAAAAAAAAAAATAATAATAATCCCTAGGGGCTGCCTGAGTGGTTCGATCAGTTAAGCGTCTGACTCTTGATTTTGGCTCAGGTCATGATCTCACAGTTCGCGAGGGCAAGGCCCACGTTGGGCTGTGCGCTGAGAGTGCGGAGCCTGCTCGCGATGCTTTCGCTCTCCCTCTCTCTCTGCCCCCTCTGTCTGTGTCTCTCTCTCTCAAACTAAATAGATAAGCTTAAAAATTTTTTTTGAAGTCTTTAAATGGACCTTGTAATTCATAATGATAACACTACCCTCCATGTTTTCCTGTACCTGGTTTGTGCTAGGCAAGTGCCGAGCAGGTCCAGTGGGCAGGCATTTAATGTAACTGCCTCTCATATGAGCAGTTAAAATGACATGCCGCTAGGAAACAGTGGTCTGCAACTCACCGGTTCCTTCATGACACGATGTACAAATGTTCCCCTTTGAGTTGATCTCCCTTCCTCTGGTTCCCAGTTGTCTAGTACACCGTCGTGTCTCAGCTCAATTAACCAGTCTTCAGTGGTGGAGGCTCCAGCTGCCTCCAGTTCTGCATGCTTGCAAATCGTGTCCTGCCGCGTACCCTTGTGCAAATCTGTGTGTTTCTGGGCACACTTATGAGACTGAGGTGGGTTATTTGATAGCCAGGCAACTCCAGGAAATCAAACATTCGAATAGTCACTTCTTCTATTAATGTGTAATAAAACTATGCGTGATTGCATTGAGACCTGGGCTGAGATGAGAGGGTGGCTGAGGACTGCCTCCCATCCCACTCCTGCCCTTCCAGCTGGTTGTCCCCGTGCACCTGTCCTCCTAGTCCACTCCTACCCGTCCCTCTGGGCCACCTTCTCTCTGAAACTTCCCTTGTAAGGTCAATTCCCCCAGTGTGTCAGACAGGCCACTGATGACTCCCCAGGACCTGGACCAAGAGCCCCGGCTTCCCCTTTTCCTCCCTTGGTATCTGGAACAAGGTGTCAGGTGCCTGGAAGCGGACAGCGTTTTGTTCTGATGCTGGGGACAGAATACCGAATTCAAATCAGCTTGAACTGAGAAGAGATAATTGGTTCCTATCACTGAGAAGTCCAGGGTTAGTTTCCAGGTTCACGTGGGGTCCAAGGTCACCCCCTTTTCTTGGCTGTCTTCCTCTGAATCAGCTCACTGGCTGGCACACTCTCTCTTCGTTATTCCAAGACAGGCTTCTTTCTGTCCTGTCTCCTGTCCTCAGCAACCTCCCAAGGAAGCCATTCATTCAACGCAACACGCATTATCGTGAACCTACCATCTGCCAGGAAACATTCTAGACCTGGGGGAGAAAGCTGTGAACAAAACAGGCAAAAACGCTTGGCTTCACCTCTGTTGATGCTCTCTTTGTAAAAGTGCTGATAAATGTTCCCAGGGGTTGTGTCTTCTTGTCCTGGCTTGGGTCACCAGACCACCCCAAGAATCAATGGTGAGGTCTCCACCGTGTAACTAGATGGATTGAGCTGAGGCGGAGGGAGGTTCCCCAGAGGAAAAGGGACACACCGTTGCCGGCAGGGTGAAGAAGCGATGCTGTTCAGTAGGCAAAAGCAGTAGCCGTGGCCCCCACCGGGAAGCCCTCGCCGATTTGCCCGCCCGCTGTCCATGGTCCTGACCGCTAGCCCTCCGGCTCTCTGCCAGGTGGTTTCCAGCCCCGGCGTCGCTGACGCTCCGTTTTCTTCTCTTCGCTGCAGCTCCAGATGAAGATGAGCCAGCGGGCTGCCTCGCTGAGCACCATGGCGCCTCTGCCCCGCAGCGCCTACTGGCAGCACATCACGCGTCAGCACAGCGCGGGGCAGCTCTGCCGCCTGCAAGGTAAGCGCGGGGCCCGGGGCAGGCGGTGCATCTGGCCTCTGCGCAGGGGGCTCGGCCGGGCCGGCTGCCCGCTGCCTGCCCGAGCCGGGGCCCCCGTCGAGGCCTCACTGCCGGGCGCGTACTCTGTCACCGCGCAGAGTCTTGGGCTCTCGACCCCAGAGGTCCGTGTGGGCAAGGGGACTGGCGTCCACGCTGCGAGAGGTGGTCTAGGGCGCTTAGTGCGAACGGCGTCAGCATCCCTCAGGAGCTTGCTAGCGTGCAGATTTGCAGGCTGCTCCCGGGACCTGCAGAATCGGGAGCCGTGAGGTCAGGGCCCAGCCGTCTGTGTGTCATCAAGCCCTCCAGGCGACTCTCATGAGGGCCCGGGCTTTGCAACCGTGTGCTGCTGGAAAGGGACGCACCGGGGTCCGGGTCCTGGGTTCTAGTTCTGCCGGCACTCTCAGCACATCTCAACACATCCTGTCTTCCGGAAAGTGGTCTTAGAAGCAGGATACAGAATAATCCAGGGAGGGGACAATGGGAGCAATTAGGGGGAAAAAAATCAGACATTTCTTATCTTTTCAAATGTAGTTTTTATGTTTTATAGTATATAAGAATACCTGGTGCATATGGAGCTTTTAAGGTTTATTTTATTTACTTTGAGAGAGAGAGAGAGAGAGAGAGAGAGAGAGAACCAGTAGGGGAGGGGCAGAAAGAGGAGGAGTCAGAGGATCCAAAGAGACTCTGTGCTGACAGCAGAGAGCCCGACACAGGGTCGAACCCATGAACCATGGGATCATGACCTAAGCTGAAGTCAGACGCTTAACGACTGAGCCTCCCAGGTGCCCCTGCATACTTCTAAAAAGTAAATAGGTCTATGTGGAGGGGTCCCTGCTGAAGAACTTTCCATGATGAGCTGGAAGATCCCAGAACATTGAAGGGCGTGTGCTCGACGGCACCTAGTTCGTGTGCAGAAATGGGCTGATTGGACGAATGAATGACCACAGAAAACAGTGGCCTCGGCCGTAAATGGTGCTATTTCGTCATCACTCAGCCTTCCTTTTAGCCCTTCTCAGTGGCCATATCCCGAGTGCCTATGTGAGTGACTGCCCCGTCACTGTGCTTACTTTCCAGAACATACCCACAGAGAGAGGGTTGGGTTAGATCAGGTTGTCAGAAAGACCATTGTTCCCATATCATGTTCAGAAATTTCTGCAATATTGGAATTACGTCATGAGCATTTTTCTCCTATCACACCTCTTATACTATCGCTCAATTTTGTGCCATCTCTTCTACTTAAATTATTTTTGTAAAGAAAACTGTATTTTACTGCCTTCATACTATTATAGCAACTGGCTATATGTATTTTTAAAATACGATAGATAAATAGCAATTATTGAAAGTTTGAAAGAAGTATGCATAACGTACATGTACACAGAGCTATTGAATTGCTTTGGAACTTGACTTTCCCTACCCTTGCCAGGAGGATCTTTACCCAAAAAAGTATGTCTTTTTAGATTCTATGTGCCTGGAACGTAAAATAGAGTTGAGAACCAAAGTGATGTAGGCTTCATAGGGAGGAAATTGGGAGGTGATCTTAGTTCTTGCGATACAGTGTGGTAATTTGAGAAGTCAGTTTGCATCAAAGTTGATGTATCTCGGGGTTTCCCTAGATTAGTGTGTTTGCAAAGATGCGCTGAGAGTGAGGACGTCCTGAACACTTGGGATGTGTTGGAAGTTTTAGTATTTATTAGTGAACATCCCAGAGCTTAAGAATCCTCGGGACACAGAACATACTCACCTTTCTATCTATAACTAATCTAACTATCCTTGACCAAAATGAATAGTCATTCATCAGAAAGGATAAAGCCCAAGGGTCTTATCAGGACCCTGATTATGTAATAATACTTTAAAACATCTTTTTAGGTTAAAAGAGGATGTTGTAGATGCTGTTACCCACTGTTAGTATGCTCTTAGAGTATACACGAGTATTCCGACAATGTCTGCATCTGGTTGCTATGAAGAAAATGGCTTTATTTACAGCATACAGACACATTTTTTTTCAACGGCAACAAAATTTGCAAATTTACCTGCGTGCAAAAAGCCCGTATTATGGTTGGAGGGCCATGCTCCGCTCATGGGTCTGGGATGATTGTCAAAGACGAGTAATCCACTAATTCCAAAATAATAGATAATAGTGATAATGTTACCTCTGGAAACGGAGCAGAACAATACAAGGCATCACAGCAGAGAAAGAAGTTTGCATTCTTTGAGAAGTTCCCGTGATTTTGTATCAAAACCAGCATGCCGCAAATCCAACAACTCGTCGCAATTAAACTTGGGTTTATTCCCTGTATTATTAGGTTTATTATTCATTATCCCCATCCTCCATCGCTCAAAAGTAATGAGGTATTACTGTAAAATTAGGTTCCAATTTCTTGGTATAGATTTTTCAAGGGAACCCAGGAATCGTCGTTACAAAACAGCAATTTGAAGATAGTGATGGCGTGGCTTCTAATGAAATTGATGCCAGTCATGAGAATGAACACCGCAGGTTTTCTGCACACAGAGCGGATTATCCAGCTTTGTATTGACAACCTATAGGGTTTTGAAGATGATAGTTAAAACTTCCGTTGCCCGCTTTTTGTCACATAGTATGATCTTCACTGAACACACACATTTCCGTTTGAGTTCTTGCAGTTTTCCTGTGTGGCGTGCTTGGTGAAATATCCTGCTATCTTACTGTCTGTGTGGGTGAAAGTGGCATTGCAACTGCCTCAGAATTATTTGGGGTTTTCCGGCTTTGTGTTTTTGTAACAGTTACTCGAGCAGCCTGTTTGCTTTCACATACTTCCGTTACAAGTGTTTTGTTTTGATACTTCGTTTGTACCAATGTTCACTGAGAGATTTCTTCGCCTGCGGGTTCTATTTTATCTTTGAGTCACCACTACTCTCTGAGATACAGTACCAACATATGGTCTGTGTGTAGTGTGGGACTCAGTTTACCAGTAATGTGTTACCTTAAATTGTTTTTTTCTCTCAGACTGCCTAAAATTGATCTTGCTTCTCCAAGGTGGTCAGTTACGTGAAAAATAGGATGAGTTCATCTGTCGTTTCACCTCTTCCTCCCATCTTCCTCCTTCCCTTTCTCCCACCCCTGGATTAAAGCTGAAACTGGGGAAAAAAATCATGACACCATTACCCTGTTGCCTGAGGTTACATGGCACATCATTTCTTCTTGTTTTGATGGTTCTTATGAGCTGTGATTCCTCTGGCCGGCTCATTTGCCTGGACATATGTCAGGATGACTTTTCCTGTGGTCTGGAGGTCAGTCTTGGAAAGCACCTAGACCCTTATGGGAGAATTTGCCCGTCAGGTTGGAGAATTTGCCATTTCCTCTCCGAATTTAGTCCTACAGAGCCACCTGCTGGTTGGTTTTGGAATTGTTCTCTTATCCTTGCTGTCTTAGGTGGGGAAGAGGTGCTGACTTTGACCCATGCTGGGCGTATGAAGCCATATTTAATCCACTATCACTGCTTCTCCTGCCCCCATTTCTAATTTTCACATAGAATTTCCCTTCTAGGGTTGAGCATGTACAAAATCAACACGTAAAAGAGGTTTATCATGAACACTGGAAGAAATTTAAGAAAGAGAAGCGTTCAGCAAGTTGAACGCTGGGTGCGCAGGATTCTTTCAGGAGCGCGTCGCATAACAGAACCACAGAGTGGTGTTTTCCCAATTGTGGTCTGCGGAGTGCTCACCCGGGTGGAGATGGCCCTTTCCCAAACTAGTGCTGTGGTGCAGTAAGTTTGGGGAAAATGCTACATGTTCAGGGACGTTCTCCTTTTTTAGAGATTAAGAATGCCAGTCACTATTTTCAAGATTTTGAGATGTCCTGCCACGAAGAGTCTGTTTAATCTTGTTGAAACCAGGGCTCAGCAAACTTATTTGAACGTGAAACCTCTTCTCTCCTTTTTTATGTAAGCGAACATTAACATACCACCGGTCAAGTGCTAGATTTGTTCCTCACAAGGCAGACGCGACATACTGAATGAGTATTTTTTTATGAAAATACCCTTTCTTGAAGGCCTGCTGTATTGAAGGCTTTGCACTGAGTTCTTATCATACACGATCTCAGTCCTTAAAACAGCCATGCGAGAGTGTATTATTCTCGTCTGCAACTAAGCAACTAAGAATTTGAAGGGTTAGTAGTGGGGTCCAAGGTCACCCAACTGGTAAGTGAGGTCTTTGTTTCTCTATTCATTCACCCACTCACTCTCTCGTTCAGTCGGTGAGTGTTCTTGGAGCATCGGCTCTATGCCAAGCACTGTGCTAGGTGACGGGGACACACAGGCTGCTAGACAGGCATGCTTCTGCCCTCCAAAAGCCGAAAGCCTAACGGAGTCACGGGCAATAATTACACAAATGTATTTAATATCAGATTTGGTCACATTGAAAAGAAATGTTATGTGTCATGGAGAGCGGTGAAGCAGGGTTACTGGTCTGGGAACGATCAGAAGACAAGAGGGGCTTCTTTAGGTAGGGCATCTGTCACAGGGGCCTATAGCATTACCTCGAGACCTGCAGTCTGAGGAAAAGCAGCCATTCTGCAGTCCTGGGAAAAGATTCTCCATAGGGAGTTCAGCAAGTGCAAAGGTCCTGAGACAGAAATGAGCCGGGGCAGAGACCAAAATGGAAGCGGCGTGGCTGGTGCCTAAGGGGCGGTAGGAGACAGCAGGTGAATCAGCTTCCGTGGGTGCCCTTCACCTCGAAGTTACCCTCCTGGGAATCTTTAGCCTCACTCCAGAGGGGCTCCATGACTCAATATCTCCTGAATCCCTTTGCTGCAATTGCCTTGAACGATAGCATCACTTGTTTAAAACCAAGAAAAAAATAGGCATGCAACTCATTTATCAGATTTGACTTTCGGTTATTTCAGGAAGTCACAGATTGGCACCAAATGTTTGCGTCACACTCTACCGGGCATCCGGCATGTTGCCTCATCTGGTTCTCCCGGCAGCAGTTTGATTTGGCAAGAGCCAAACGGAGGACTGTGTTCTCCATTTCAGTCACCCGCGGAACCCGACACCCTTAGAGGTCAAGTACTTGCTTAAGATCGCGTGGCTAGTGGAGGGAGGGACTGGCATTAAAGCTCCTTTCTTTTCTCGTATATTCTTACCCGGGAGAAGAAATCCTGCCGCCATGACCGTTTCCAAGGCACATACCATACGATGGAAACAGGTCCTCCAGAGGATTGATTCCAGCCCGTGCGATTTACCTATTTAAGGATGTAGGTTCCCAGAGCAAGTGGCAAGTCAGCATTGTTTTTTTCCATCTTAATTCTAACGTAGTCACATACGTGGTATGTGCATCGGTTAAGAAAAGGTAGATTAATATCTGAACACGTGTCAAAAGGCAACAAATAAATGAAGGTCTCGAACTCTCATGTCTCTCTGGGCCAGGGAGGACGTGCAAACAGCGGGACAGGGCACAGGTGGGTGTGGGTTGGTCCCTGGTGAATCACAGGGACCCTGGGGCAGAAGATGGGCCCGGTGTGTTTTCCAGTTTTCCAGGAGAACAGAGAAATCGGCACCTTTACAGAACTTTTGAGGTTATTTGAATAGTGACAGTCAATTCCCAATGTGTTATGACCTGTGCAGGCCAGAGAACATGGGCCCAGATGGGGTCTGCAGGCCGGTACCAGCTCATGATCTTTGTGTGAACTGCAAAAATGTGGGACAGGTGACTCCACCACCTGGCTTTCAAACCAGCGTTCAGTTAGCCAGCGCGATAGAAGCTGCAGGGGTTTCACTACAATCTGACCCCAGGTGAACACTCTGAGTCCTTTTATTCAAACTTTTAGAGCCTAAGGAGCCACAGATGAAGGTTCGGGAAGGGCTTTGTACTTGATTTGGGTTTTGCATTGACACTGTTTGTGCACTGTCTGCTTCCCTTGGGAATTTTTATCAAACTGTGACAAAGACGTACCAGGATGTTCACCTGTCGCACTCAAATTCACTGAGTAATCTCTGCACCCGACATGGGGCTTGAACTCATGACCCTGAGATCAAGAGTCCGATATTCCACCGACTGAGCCAGCGAGGTGAGCCCGTAGTATCCAAACTCATCAGCACAGTTTCTCTATGTGACAGCGTGCGCACACGTGTGTATTGGAAAGAAAATAGAATCTGTGTTCAAAATGGTCAGGAGGTTGGAAGAAACGATCTCTTGGGATTTGGGATGTTTTAATATTCAAGCTGCTCTGATAATAACCACTGCTGTTGTGCACCAGTGACTGTATGACTATAGATTTCCTTACGGTCCTGATTTGAGGCTTGCAAATATCTGAGTCCGTGACTTATGTCCGAAAGGTTCTGACTAGGTCTGACGGAGGTCGGGGCCATTGTGACAATGCGCTGGAGGGCACACTCAGCCATGTGCCACATAAACCTTTTTGCTTGGCACAGTATTTGAAAACAGCATTGTTTTAGGGGCCCCGGGATGGCTCAGTCAGTGAAGCGTGTGACTTTAGCTCAGGTCAGGATCTCGCGGTTGGTGAGTTCGAGCCCCGTGTCGGGCTCTGTGCTGACAGCTCGGAGCCTGGAGCCCGCTTCGGGTTCTGCGTCTCCCTCTCCAGCGGGGCACGGGTGCTCCATGTAGCCGCAGCCCTGTTGCTGTGTGACCCGGGCTGGACCCGGGCTCTGCTCCTGCTCAGAGCTGCTCCATAGCCAGCAGCGTGAATTGCGCAGCTTGTGGTAAAACCTCTAGCCAGCAGATGGCAGTGAAACCTCTTGTTTGTATAAAATCAAGCGCCCCGTCCAAGGGGACTGGCAGATGGGTGGCCTGCTGGCCAAACCACCAGGTCTGCTGTCTGTTGTCGTTAACGAAGTTTTGCTGGACATCCGTGCCCATTTGTCACGTATTCACCGGGTCGCTTTTGTTGAGTAGCCGCAGTGAGACCATACGGTCTGCAAAATCTGAAATATCTAGTATCTGGCCCTTTATAGAGAAAGTTGGCCAGCCCCCGTCGTAGGTCACAAAGGCTGCTGACAGTGGCCCTTGGAGCTGCCTTCCTGACTTCTTCACTTTTCTTGGTTTGGAACCTACACCTGAAATAATAAAGCCTGTGTGGATTTTAGGGAGTCCTCCTGATAAAAAAATTTCCTAAGTATAAATATAATATTGCCTTATTTCTGATCAGGTTTCCAAAGAATACCTACACAAAAGATTTCCTAGTCCTATGATTCTTCTCATTTCCTTTAAATACCCCGAATATAGGGGTTGATGAAAAATTTTAAAGATTAAGGAGGAACGTCACCGCTAGCGGTCTGATCACAGCTCAGTGCAAAGACCACATGCAAATGATATGGTAATCATGAAGTCTCTCCTGACTCTTATTTGCATATCACTGTGAGTGGCCTCTGGAGAAAAAAGTCCTGTGTTGCATATCACTTGCTTCTGTTATATAGAAACTTGTCGCTAGCTAATTTGATCGGGGGCTTTCTTGAAATGTAACTGCCGTCTTTAAATTCTTTTTTTTTTTTTTTTTTTTTGGAAAAGATGTTGCCAGCCCTCTGAAGCTTCATCGAACAGAGACTTTTCCTGCCTACCGATCTGAGCACTGACACGAGCTGCCCAGAGTGGTTGTGGGACGCACCTGGGATGTGTCAGCCACCGCAGATCCTCGAGGCGGCAAGATGACAGCGAGGGAGACCACGAAGGAAAGAATCTGAAAGTCCCCGGCTGATCGTGTGGTCATTGGGAAACGGCAATGCAATATTTGTCTTTTTCTTTCTTTTTTTTTCTTTTTTTAAAAAATCTTAGCGTGATTGAAACATGCTCTATAGATTTCGACTTCTCGTTCCCCCTTTTACAGCTGGACAGAAAGGAGTCAATGCCGCAAAATGATTTTCTATCGTCGATACTGTGTCCCTTCCACTTCCTCTGAATCTATCCTTTTGTGGATTCTTGTGATTTCCCTTCTGAGTGTTTCAGTTGTATGACAGTCAGTACTGACAATAAAATGGCTCTTCATTATTTGTTATTTGCTGATACTGTATTCCTCACTTATTAATGCTACGGCTCCGGTTAACTACTGGAAGTTATTTTTTATTATATTACCGATACGTGAAATCAGAGCTTTGACCTGACTCCTACCTGTGAGGTTAAGAAATACCTTCAAAGGGCCCTTTAGGATTCTCTACGGGGTTATAATGTTGCTCTCGCGTGATCTTCCTCCAATCACCCACCTCCGTTTTCTAAAAGCCTTTGTTTTATTTGGAGTATCTTCATAAAACATTTTAAAATAAAAGAACATTCTTCACCCCCTATGTTCTTTGGATTCTGGCTACTTGGTTTTCTCTTATGTCTCCAGTGTTTATGAAGGTATGTGGATATCTTCCTTACGAGCCGTGAGCGTGGCCTGGCATTGCATTTGACGTCTGTGCAACCGTTTACACGTTTGCCCACTCATTCACGAAGCTGGTCTGCACTGAGCACCTTCCAGTTCCAGATGCTGGGCTAGATAGAATCCAGGGGTACAGGGATAAAGAGATATGCGGGCCCTGTCACCAAGGACTTCCAGTGCATAGGAGTATGACAAGGAAATAAAGTTGCAGTTGTGACACAGAGTGACATCTGCTAAATGGGTCCCCAGTGGGCCATGTGCCTCTGAAGAGACGGTCATTCTAGTCCCCAGGCTTTCCCCCTGGGAGCTTCCAGGTGGGAATTAAATCCCGGGAGCTCCCGAGGCTGGAATGGCTATGACTGCATGGGAAGCGGGGTTCTGTGTATCTGGGTCACCACTCTGTGGTCAGTAGTGTTCCCTGATAGAGTGTAGGGCATCGATTAAGTTTGATACACAATGACTGTTCTTTTAGTGTAAGTATATCCAAAACATTGCATGAGATGTCATTACACTAAAAATGGCTCATTGTTGGGGCGCCTGGGTGGCGCAGTCGGTTAAGCGTCCGACTTCAGCCAGGTCACGATCTCGCGGTCCGGGAGTTCGAGCCCCGTGTCAGGCTCTGGGCTGATGGCTCAGAGCCTGGAGCCTGTTTCCGATTCTGTGTCTCCCTCTCTCTCTGCCCCTCCCCCGTTCATCCTCTGTCTCTCTCTGTCCCAAAAATAAATAAACGTTGGAAAAAAAATTAAAAAAAAAAAATGGCTCATTGCATATCTTAGACTGAAATTTGTTGGGATGGTCCGAATTTTTCTGTGCTAAATCTGGCAATCCTGTTTCCCAGGCACAGAACTGTGCCTTACACATAGCTCATGCTTGAAAAATATGTGATGATTGACTGGGTGGTTGAATAAACTCCTATCCTGGGGATAGGATTCTTTCTACGAGGGGAGGCAAGTTATTATCGATTATGTACTTTCTCAGTGCCAGGTACTGAGGTAGGCCCTGCTAAAATTATTATTTTCCCTGGAAAATCCTATCCTGTATTTTCTAGGGAAAGATGGGAATTTTACTCAACACCAAGCAAGGGCCAGAAAAAGATTCACTTTCATTTGTGCTTCCTCCGAAACGTGCATAATTTCCCAAAATGGGAGATTGACCAGTGAAACCCCAAAGGCCCTGCTAAAATGCAAGTTTGCCGAGCTAGATTCCCAGTTGGATCTGAGTTAGTTGGGATCTCCAAGGACACTGCTGGTTAGGATGTGTTTGTCTCAGAGGTGGGGAAACACTGGGAGGGGGAGGAGGGTTCAATTCAGCCGAGGATTAATTAGTGGGTTAGGGACACGTAAGTGACTTCGTGCTTTGTTGGGGTGCGTGTGTGTTCTGTGTTGTGTGTGGCTGCTTTTCCCATTACATTAGCTCATCTGCCTTCTCCCAGGTAGATTCATATTCATCTTTTTAAAATTTGGTTCGCCACACACATTTGAGCATTCCCTCACCGTTTGTTGTCCTTACTCTAGCTGGCTTTTGTTTTATTTTCCTTTTCTCCCAAAACTGTCTCGTAAGAAGTTCTCCCTGGTTCCCAAGGTCTCGGCTGCCAACATGGGGGCTTAAGTGGAAGAAGGAGATAAAAGGAACAGAGTTAAATAATTATAATTTTAATGAAGTCAGAGTTCCTGGAGCACGTCTAAAGCTAATGAGTGTGTAAAGAAATGTTGCTGAATGTAGTCAACTAAAAATCAGAACCTCCTTTAGGACTTAATTTGTTTTTCTTTTTTTAGAGAAAGAGTGCAAGTGGAGAGAGGGGCAGAGGGAGAGAGAGAATCTTAAATAGGCTCCACACTCAGCGTGGAGCCCCCCAAGTGGGACTTGATCCCACGACCCTGGGACCATGACGTGAGCCAAAATTGAGAGACGAACATTCAACTGACTGAGCCAGCCAGGAGCCCCTAGGACTTTTGGAAAATGAAACATATTGACAAAAAGAAAAAAAAAGAAAGAGAGAGAGAGAGTTCTGTTAGGTTATCCTAATGCTTATTTATTGTCAAGCACTATTATTCTAAGTGCTTTACTTGTATTCTCTTAATCTCCACAACAGGTCCATGAGGTAAGTATAATTTTTGTCCCCATTTTATAGATGGGGAAACTGAGTCTTAAGGAGCCTGAGTCATCTAAATAATATGCCCAAGATCTCTTAGCTTTGCTAGGAGGTGAAGAGGCGTGTTAAAATTTTCAAGTTTATTTGCAAAACAGAACAAAAAATCTTTTCAAGTTTATTTGAGCAAAATTTGTTGGAATCGGGTGGCACCAAGCCAAAGGTGGTTAGAGGTGCTCCAGACACAGGACCTGGCAAGAGGTTTTTATAGACAAGATGTGGAAGCAAAGCAAGGAAATTATCTGATTGACTGTAGCGTAAGTGGTTGTTTCATTTGAGAAAGCTGCTTGTGATTGGCTGTTCTTAAACATTTCATTTCCTAGGAGTCCCATGCATTGACTCTGGCTTACATTTGGTTTGCTTATGTTTTGGTTTGCTTGCGGAGGCTACCAGGGCCCTAGTGCCCTCCTTGTTTAATTACTTTAATAGCCACTAAATGGTCGACTCGCATTGGAACCCAGATATTGTGATTCCTGAGCCAGCTGTATCAATCCCTAACACATGCTGCACACTTTTCTTTAAAGGGCCAGAAGATAATTTTTTTTTTCCTTAGTGTTTGTTTATTTTTGCGAGAGACAGAACCAGGGAGGGGCAGAGAGAGAGACAGAGGGAGACACAGAATCCGAAACAGGCTCCAGGCTCCGAGCTGTCAGCACAGAGCCCGATGCGGGGCTCGAACTCATGAACTGTGAGATCATGACCTGAGCTGAAGTTGGAGCTTTAACCGACTGAGCCACCCAGGCACCCCTACTGGGCCAGAATATAAATATTTTAGGCATGTGGTCTCTGTTTTTGCTGTATTGTGAAAGCAACCACAGATAATACCTAAGCAGATAGGCATGGCTGTGTGCCAATAAAACTTTATTTACAAAAGCCAAACAAACAGCAGGCTGGATTCGCCCACACTGTGGTTACCAACCCTTACTCCGGGTCCTATGAACCTCAAATACTCCCTCTTATTAGTTTCAAGTTTAGAACAGAACATGAGAGATTTAAACACTTTAATCTCAGGCCTTAATAAGGGAAGTAATTATTTGAAATGATTTTTCTTTGCCTAATCTCTAACCCAGGTGGTGAACATACCGGGAGCTTTTTCAAAACGGTGGTGGATTTGTACATGATTGAAACTATATTCTAAAGCACTCTTGCCAACATTGGACATGAACTAAATCTGGAGATGAAGCCACAGAATTCTTCGTAGACACAGTTGTTGCTTTCTGCTTTAATTACATACTAAGAAAAGCAACATTTTTGGGGTGGGAGGTGTTGGGGGGGGATCAGAGAGTAAATTGCATATTCCCCTTTGCATGCGGGGGGCTAGTGCTACAAAGATCTTTTACTCAGATTGAGGCAGAATAATGTAGTAGTTATTCGAATGCTTGCTAGACTAAGCCTGGGTTTCTGAAATTCATTCATTCATTTACCAAGTGTTTATTCAAAACCGTCCTGGGCGTGCCAGGCTGTGTGTTGTAGTTACTGGAAATAGCGTGAGTGAAACCAGAGCAGTGTACCTGGTCTGATGAGCTCAAAATATTTCACTGGTAGCTCAGCAAACAGAACGAAGCCAAAGACAGTGTAGATTTGCATACAGTGACATTTTATAATTCCATTTGGGGACAGTCTTAACTTTGAGGGGGGAATACTGTATAGACTACTACTAACCCTTGGACAACATAGATTTGAACCATGCGGGTCCACTTATATGTGGATTCTTTAATATAAATCCAGTACAGCACTGTAAATGTATTTTCTCTTATAATTTTCTTAACATTTCTTGCTTTATTACCTTGCTTTATTGTAAGAATACCGTGTATTTTCTCACACAAAGTATGGGTTAATTGACTATGTTATTGGTAAGACTTCTAGTCAACAGTAGGCTGTTAGGCGTTAAGTTTTGGGGGAGCCAAAATTTATACTCAGATTTTCAACTGAGTGGGGGTCAGTCTCCCTTCCTCCTGTGTTGTGCAAGGGTCAACTGTACTAACAGTCTCTTCTTCCCTGTGGTCCCAGGAAAAATACACCCATTTTCAGATTTCCAGCCAACTCAATCCTTTCCATTCGTGTTAAGGTCTTGAGTTCTTTTGTTTAAACATCGGAGGTAAGACTGCCCATCTTCTGACGAAAGTCAACAGTTGGCTGAGTTCAGAGTGAGCTCGTTGGCTCAATCTGTGATGATTTGACTCAGCCAAGGCAGGACCCGCGCTAAGCATTTGCCTACAGCTGTGCTGAATAGGATGATGCCACGTGCATTCTACCCACTGAACTTGTAGTTATCAAATGTTGGCGGAAGATGATCATTCTGTAGGTCTGGGGCGGAGCCCACGATTGTGCATTTTCAATCAGCACCTCTAGGTAATTCCGATGCAGGCGGAATAAAATTCCATTTTAAGGATGGAATTCTTTAAAATTTAAATTCTTTAAAATCCCCCCGCCCCCTTCCCCCACCCCCGCGGAGATAGAAACGGAGAGTTCCCATCAGGTGAGATTTGGCACCTGGCGTCCATCAGCAAGGTGTTCTTAACCAAGACACCCCCAGGAAGTCAGGAGGAGGAGTCGGGACGCCGGGAGATGCAGGGATTCGGGCACACAGGTAGGAGGGCGATTCTGCACGTGGGTTGCACACAGGAAGGGGACATGTGTCGTGATTGTGGCTTGGAAGTGAGCTCCTGCGTGGCCGCTTCGGTGCCTCTGCGATAGTTTCTTTGTTGCCATGACGACTAGGAAGGGACTCAGTTTGACCTTCTTTGTTTCTGTAAGATGCCTGAAGTCCCAGGGCCTCCTGTGCTGCTCTTTTTTTAATAGGAAACCACCAGCCAGGAGCTACTTGTGAAAGCAGAGCACAGTCTGCAGAAGTCGGGCGGGGCGAGGACAGAGCCAGAGTCCAGCTGGTGTTGTTAATGAATCAGCACCGAGCCACCAGCCGTCTGGCCTCCCGCCACCCCGCCTGCCCCAGCGTCCTCTCATCCTTACTGTTGAGCAACCGTCTCTTCCTTGGCCTTTGGTACCGTTGCATTTCCCTCCGCTGAAGGGCAGGAGTTTCTTGGGGGGGATTTAAGATGTTGGAGGTGGGCAAAGACTGGTATTTTTTGCTCTGAGTTTTGCCAGACCACGAGGGCGCCTCTGTATGGCTCTAGGTTGCTTACGTGTTGTGTTCGTTTGCTTGTTTACCCTGGAAACCCCAAGAGGCGAAGAATCGGCTTTGATTGTTTGTTTTTTCGGTAGGTAGTTACCCTCTGTAGGCACCACCAACGCAGCACACGCGGGAGCCCTCTCTAGAAAGGGTCTGCATCTGGCCAGAGTCGACCTCCTTCCTGCTTTTGTAAATAAAGCTTTATTGGCACAGAGCCGTGCCCATTTCTTTATACATTAGCCGTGGCTGCTTTTGCATGACACCCAGAGAGCTGAGTGGTTGTGGCAGGGCCATACGCCCTCTGCGGGAAAGGCTTGTCGGGTCCTGCGCTGTATGACCTGTGCCCTCAACCAGCTGATGGCTTAGGTTCCCCGCTACTGCATGTGTCTCCCATCTTCTGTGTTACCTGTGAAATCAATGTTCTCCGTGAACGGGACGCTCAGCAGGACCTGGGCCCTCTCGCCGCAGAGGTCGTTGTTTCTGCCGTCTGTCCCTTTGGCCCAGAAAAATCTTACCTTCCTCCACTCTTGCAATACTGACCCTTCAGACTTCAACTTAAACACCAGCCTGTCGAAGTTCCTTCCTGAGACCCCCAGACCGGACAAAGTCACCAGTCATAAGCTTTTAGGAAGCCCCATTCTAAACATTAATGGGTGCTGTGCTTGAACATTTCCATGTGGTTAGTAAATTGTCTGCCTTTTCCATGCTTCTCAAGTTCCCTGAGAGAAAATGTTCCGTCTCTCGGGCTTAGCTTTGTACCCTCAGCACCAAACAAAATTCCTAGTGAATTTCGTGCGTACTCAATAAATACTCACTTTGTAAATAAAGAAATGGAAAGTGAGACCACAGCAGGTGCATCGTTAAATCATGGTGTACGTGATCGGGGTTCTACCTCGGATGAGTAACCCCTTTCCTACAGAGAGGTCGGCCCTAATATTTGAACTTGCTTCAAATGCAGAAAGCAGGCAATATTATTCTAAGAAACGCAGACAACCAAAGAAGTGCATTGTATTATTTCTCATGTTGATTTCCTATATGACCTAGAAGGGAAAGGAAACGTAGGGCAACCCATAGTGGCTTTTGCCTTCAGTCCTACCTTATCCATCATTAAACCTAAGCTACCTCTCTCATAGAGAGGTAAGCCCTAACGTTTCTGGAACTCCTGTGCGCTGAACATAATCCTTACATCGTGCCTGTGAGGTGGCTAGCCTCCGCCTCATTTTATGACATAGGGCCTAAAGCGCTGAGACTTGGAGCGACTGGTCTCCAGAACAGTCTAGCTCTAGCGCCCGCATTCTTCTGCTTGTGTTTTTCACTCTGTGTGCCAAGGTGCCGTGGGGTGCCACAGGGAACTCACAGAGGTGCTGTGGGATAGATCAAGTTTCTGCAGGAGAAGGTGATACTCCGCATGTATTGGACCCACGGGAATGACTCCTGGCCAGAGGCTGTTCGATTTCAACATCAGATCACACCAAATTCACTTCTGTGACGCCATTGTTGTGAAGCTGGGTTTTGGGTAGCTGCTCTGATAAAAAAGCAGAAGCACTTCGTGAAAATCCATGTGGACAAGGACGTGAGGGTGGGGGTGGGAATCCAGTCTTATTCCCGAGGGCCTGGCAGACACACACATCCCCTTAGCAAGGAATTGTGAGTAGTTAAGAATAAAATACAAATATTTTTTTTTCTTTTGATTTCGGTGTATTTTTTTAAATGGCTACTAAGTTGTCAGGACATAAATACTGAAATTCTTCGGATGAACCTAGCAACTTGATAAATGGAACCGCTGAGTATTTCTTTTGGTCTAAGAGCGCTAGGAAGAAATTCCTGAGATCTTAAGAGCACTGTGGACAGAGAAAATGTGAGACCCTCTGTCCCATATTCTGTCTCTGCCTTGGCCACAGCCCCAGATGTAGGCTCTAGGGTGTAAGCCCCCAGCTCTGTATTTAGTACCCACAGCAGGACGGTTTTACGGGTACAACCCACGCAGTCACACAGGAATCCATGCTCCGAAGGGCCCTGTACTCGGTTTATTGCTTTACTGTAGCCATCTTGATATCCTTGTCCTTTTTTTTAATCTTTGAACGTGTGTTTGTAAGTAAAGTCCAGTGGGACAGTGGAGCATGTCTATCGGCAGGGAAGGTAGCTGAGGTATGAGTGTCCACTCGCTGGCCCTCGATGCCTTGTGTGTGAGTAGCACTCATGATGCCCCATGAACACACAATTCCAGAGGCCCCCCGATGTGTGGGAGTTCAGTGAGACCCAGAGCAAGTTCAAGATAAGTGTGTTACATCCATCACCGAGTAAGCAGGGCCCTTTCCCTGTGAACCAGGGAGCCTTTCCCTCTGAACCTGAACTTGCTTCAAACGCGGAAAGAAAACAATGTTATTCTAAGAAACATGGACAACCAAAGAAGGTACGTCGTATTTCTCACTCCTGCTGCTTTCCTATGTGACCTAGAAGGAAAAGGAAAGATAGGGCAACCCATAGTGGCTTTTGCCTTCAGTCCTTCCTTATCCATCATTAAACCTAAGCTATGGTATTGTTGCTAGAAGGTACATGCATAAGATGTGATCATAAAATGAAATAAAAATCACCGTGTTCACTTTGTGCGGTGTTTCCCCTGTTCGGGGCAAGAACAAAGTAGATGAGCCCGTTGGAGCCACAAAATGGGAGCCGTGCGATTTTGGTGATTCAGCATGTGAATTAAATGTTCTTATATTAACGTTTAAGATGGAGACGGCACAATAGGAAGGGGACCAGTAAAACCCCTGCTACTCACTCAGAATGTTAATTTTTCCTACGATCACATTAATAGCAAGTGACAAACACAGTGACAGGTTGAGAGCGAGGAAGGAAGAGAGGAAAACACTTTACATTTCAGTTCCTTAAGTGGCAGGTCTTTCCTGCTTTTTGAACAAGTGCGTTTTTGTTTTGCACTTGGTCTCACAAATGCTGTGGCCGGTCCTGTGCCGAAGATGCCCCTGGAAGAAAGGGCAGGGTGAGCAGGACAGAGGATTATGCTTCAGGTGTCTTTTCTGCCTCTTTCCTGCTTCCACGTGGGGCTCCCGCCCAGAACTGTTGCTCGCCTCTTAAACCCTCCAGTCCAGTCATTCAATAATTGACCTCTATTGAAGACACTGGGCGCAGTTCCTATTTTGAGCAAATGTCACGGTGACTGCACCGCGCTAAATACTGTAGAATTATTTTCCTCATCACTGAATTCCTTTTAAAGTTGTACCTTCCTAACAAAGAAAGAAAGAGACGCGTTTGGTTATCAAAGGAAGCCAGCCCCCACATTTACTTTCCTTCAGCTGTCATGCAAATTGTGAGCCAGAGGCCTAGCAGGATGGCTTTGAAGATAGAGATCACAGTGCGGTCCTAGAGAGGCTTCAATAGGGTTTCTGATGATCCTGTGATTTACTCAGAGAAGGAAGAAAAGAGCAGAGAACAATGGGAAGAAGTCCGCTCTTGAAGTCATAAAAGCCCAGTGTCTAATTCTGGTCCTCTCCTTGCCTGGAGGAAATGTCAGTTAATAGTGAAGGGGTCAGACAGGGCTAGACCAGGATTTCCTCAAGTGCATTCCAGGGGGTGCCAGTTCAGGTGGGGGGGGGGAGTAGGCGGAGGGGTGGGCGGGCACGGGGGAGTTTTGTCCTTAAGTGAATCGTTGGTAAATGGAGAGTCAAACCAGTGTCTTTGTGAACTTCTTGGAGCCCAGCAGAGTAAACATGATGTAATAGTCTAGAGGAGGCCCCAAGATGCAGAATTTTTGTTGTATCTGGACTTACACCAGTTTGGCTGGCATCAGTAGCCTTCAGTGACTAAAGGTAGGTGAAGGCAGTTCTCCTGGCTGTCACACGTGGCCATTGGGTAGTTGCTTACAATGCAGTCGCATCAAATTTTCAGGCACCTGCTAACAGTACCTCGCCATCAGGGGCAGAAACAGTGATGTGGCCCGAGTGATGAGCTCCTGATACGTTCAGATGCTCTGATGGCTTTGCGTAGTACAGATTTTACTGAGACACACGGGACAGCATCCTAGCAGCAAGACTGAGCTAAGGTTCTAGTGGGAGATGGGAGAGTCTCCCAGCTAGCAACTGGAAAGAGGACCAGTGGGGAATCCTAAGCCTGCAAGGCCGCCATTTTGCCAGGTGGAGGTGCTTTGGGTCTTCGGGAGTCTTACTCCCTAATCCTGAAAGGGATCAGAATGTCTACAGCATTTCTGGCTATTCTGTTTCTAGCCGTATTCTTGGACACCCCCTTGTTCAGCAAGAAGAACCACTTCTAACATCCATTATGCTAATTAGCAAAACTTCTGGTGTTGACCAGTCAAAAAGACAGTAGACACCACTGTTGGAGTGAGGGAGTTGATGAGTATTTGTGTGTGTGTGTGTGTGTGTGTGTGTGTGTGTGTGTGTGTTTATTTTTTGCAGATCCCAACTCACAAATTCTGGAAGGCAGGTTTCCACTTAGGGCGTTGCAAGTATTAAATGTGTAGATCAAACCAAGCATCCTCCAATATCACACTCTTCATTGTCTTTACTATTTTCAAGTTTATTGTAGATACTACAATAGTTTCTGAAGTGTAGGAGAGCTCTTTTCCCTGGAGCATCTTTTGGGATTGGGGTTCTAAGGATCCCACTTTAGGAACTGATGGGTGGGATTAAAGAATTTCCATCTGGGAGCCTCTCAGTTACTGCGTGGTTGTGCTACTCCATGCAACTCACTTAACCTCTCTGTGGATTCTTGGGTTCTCGTCTCAATGAAATGGGATAATAATAAGTATATTTTTTAAATGCCCTGTAGCCTGCTCTAAAAGAGAGTAAGAACTGGAAAAGTTTTGGAGATGGCTGAAATACAGACTCTTGAC
The DNA here is from genome assembly GCF_007474595.2 of Lynx canadensis. Taxonomy (NCBI): domain Eukaryota; kingdom Metazoa; phylum Chordata; class Mammalia; order Carnivora; family Felidae; genus Lynx; species Lynx canadensis. The sequence goes on along the minus strand of NC_044305.1, from coordinate 7,633,831 downwards.
CCAATATCCCCATCTACAAAATAACAGCAGCGATTCTCTTGTGCATTTGGCCAAGACCACATGAAGTCATAGGTATGAAAGTTCTTTGACAACTGTAAAAATACTTCAGCTTTGGGGTTCTTCCCATATCAAGCACCTCTCCTCCATGATGGCATGAAATGAGAGACTATGTTTAAAATGAAAGATGCTTCTGGTCTTATTTTGTGAGATTACCATAGTGTCCATGTTATAGAAGAGAGACAAAGGGAATTAACACTTAATGAGAAATTGCTATTTTCCAGAGATTTTTAATAAATTATCTCATTTGACTTTCACCTACACACGAGTGGGTATTATTTTAGGAAGAGGAAGCTGAAATACAGAACAGGGAGAATAATTACTCAAATTCTCCCAGCCAGTAAGTAGGAATGGCCTTGAATTGAGCTGGTCAGAATTCTAAAACGGGCATTGTTTCTACTACACTGAGTAATGACATTGCTGTCATTGGCCTTGGTGTTCCTTGCTGTGCAACGGGACAATGTTGGCTGCATTTCCATAGTGTGCCAGTGAGAATAACAGGTGGGCTTTCTCATTATATCATTGGACATTCTGTCAGTGATAAGAGACAGCATGAATTTGGGGGGCTTTTTTACTAAGATAATTAGTAACGGCCACATTTAAACTGAAGGCCTAATTCAAATGCCTCCAGGGGCCACACAAGTAATGTCAATAAGGGAGGTTGGGCCAGCTTTGGCAGTAGTGGAGGCCAGGAACCCCCAGTTCATGGGGCAGCCAAGTGTCGCCATGCAGAAACGTGAAGCCAAGAGTTGCTAAACTGCCAGGGTTTTTGGTTTTGTGTGTTCAGTTAGCGAAAAGCTGGAACTCTGGCTTTGTGAAATTTCCGGTTTTTAAATATTAGAAACGAATATAAATCATTAGTGCTGAATCTGTGCTGGCTAATGCTTCATACGTCCAAGGGTAGAAGGAAAAATAAATGTCTGTGAGCTAAAATCTATAGTAGGCCTTCCATTTAAACCCCTAAATTAAATTGGGTTTGCACTGATATTAACTATGGTTATTAGCTATTGCTGATATAATCTTACAAGTGGGGAAAGAGACCAAGTGGTGAAATGCATCAGGAGGCGGCACCGTGATTCTCGGGGTAAGACGAGGGGATTTTTCTTCTTTTAATCTTGTTCTTCTAATTGTATAATATCTTCGTTCTTTTCCCCCTCCTGAGCCACGGTGCGCCTTTAAAGCCCTGATCCCTTAATTTGTCTTCTTTAGCAATGGCAGCATGGGAAATTTTGTCAGAGGCATGATGGTTCAGTAAATGCCTTTGTCTAGGTGTTATTTATCAACTAGCAGGTGGGGTGAAACCAGAGTTTTCTAGAAAGACTGGAAATGCTGAGACCTTGGTCTTTGCTTGAAGGTCCCTTAAATTTGTTGAAAAAAGATTTTTGTTTGTGGTTATTCATCAGCCTTCTTATGGAAAATCAAACTGATATGATATTGCTTTGGTGCTGCAGTGTTTGTTATTTGATATGTAACATCTAACATCTGTCAAAACATCTAAGATCTATTTCTTCGAGTGGCAGCAGCAGATTGGATCCAACATTTAAGAATGACGAATAGTCATTGCAGCTAAGAGACTGAGAGTGCTTAGAGGGAATAGAAAATAAAGGCTCTCCTCTGCCCGGGAGGTCCTGCCCCCCCAGGGTTAAACAGTGGGCCATGGAACCCGTCTGCTTCATTTTCACTCGCAACACTTCTGACACAAAAAGTGTGTATATATATTTTCCATCCCAGCAACCACTTCTGGCACCAACTGGGCGTCTTACAACTCCATTCGGAAGCTAAGTCCCTAGAGTCAGTACAGACCCCTCGGGTGGAAGGTTCAGTCCCACAAGAGTGCCCCATGTCTGGTTGCTGCCTACACTTCTGACCAACTGGCTATGCATTGGAGATTCCCAAGACCCCTGATCCGCTAGGTCAACTCCCACAACTCGGGAAGGCCCTTTGCCTACTGTTACCAGTTTATTATAAAGGCAGCAACTCAGAAGCAGCCAAATGGAAGAGATACGTAGGGCAGAGTGTGAGGGAGGAATGCAGGGCACATCACCCTCCCAGGAGCACAAGGTATTCACTAATCCCTTTCCAAATCCTGTCACGGAGGGGCGTCTATGTAGGTTTCACTGCCTAACTACGGTTGATTAAGTTATTGGCCATTGGTGATTGAACTCCATTTCCACTCTCTCCCCTCCCAGAGGTCAGGGGTGGGAAAGTTCCAATCTTCTACTCATCTCTTGGTCTTTCTGGCAACCAATCCCCACCTAACCTCTCCCACTCAGGGATTCCGAGTGTTTAAAGACCGAATAGGTATTCTTATGTCACAGTTGACCGGAGATCGATTCCCCCCTTCTAACCACTTATTAGCTACATAAACTTGGACAAGTAACGTTGCCCGTGCATGCCTCCGTTTCCTCATCTCTAAAATTCCTAAAACAATTTCTAATTCAGAGTATGGCTGTGATTGCTGAGTGAGGTTCTGAGGCCCTGGTATATGTTCTGATGGTGATGGGTATCTATTTTGATGGCTGGCCAATAAAGGTGTATGGTGCTTGGCTTCTTTGATGGTTAATTTGCGTATTCCTAGGTCATTTGAATGTGAGGAAATTCCAAATCAAGTACAACACTGGCATTTCACTAACCGTCACCATAGTCTTTAACAATCAGCATTTATGGCATTTCAATTAACATAATATCCACTCTTTATTTGTAAAGTTTGATCAATTTTGACAAATGTACACTGCCCTGTAGCCACCACCACAATCAAGACCTAGAACATTCCATCACCCCAAGTTTCCCTCCAGCCCCTTTGCTATCCGTTCCCCCTGTGGTCCTGCGAAATGATTTATCTGCTTTCTCCCACATAGTTTTATCTCTAAGATATAAATGGAATCCTACATCTAGTATTCTTAACCTGTGGGTAAAATAAATGCAGTGTGTTACAACCAGTATTTAAAAAACTGAGCTAGAAAATATCAGAATGAAACCTGCTTAGTAATGATAAGTATAGGATGTCACATTTTTGGTGTGTGTGTGTGTGTGTGTGTGTGTGTCTTGTGGCATAACATAAGCTACCTTTCTCACAGCGTGCCAGAATCAACAAAGTTAAAGCAAAAGAAAAAGCACAATCCTAATCTAATAGCCTTAAAATGATCTCTGATTCATGGGAATAACTTCCATTTCACCTGTCACCTGAGCCAGTGTGGGGCCAGAAGACTAGGGATCAGACAGACAGCTGATGTGTTACCGGCTGTTCACCATTGGCCCAGGCGCAGTGCTCACACAGTATCTCATTTAATCCCCCCTGTAAGCCTGAAATTCCAGAAGCCTTTTACAGGTGAGGACGGTGAGGCTAAGTTCAAGTCCTCACGACCAGCGGCTAAAATTCAAAATGTGGGAGATGAAGATTAACCACCGGGCATGTGGTTAGACAGCTGAGAGGACTAAAGAAGGAAAAGAATAGGAGTAAAGATATAACTTAAAATAAATCCCAATTTCTGGCTGCTACTAGATTATCAAACTGCTACCAGACAAATCCCAAATGCCAAGCCCAGTGTGGTGCATGAGTCAGAGAAGCTCATGAGCGCCTTGCCTACAGTTGAGGTGTGAAGGTGTCCAAAATTGGGTGGCTGAGACCATGGACTCTGGCCTCACACCCAGATTCTAGTCCCTGCTCTGCCACTGATGGGGTCCTTGACCCCTAATAGGACCGTTAGTCTCTCTGAGGTCTGGGCTCCTACCTCACAAGATTTTGTGCCGATTCAAGTAAAGTAGGGTTTCCCAACTTCGGCGCTATGGCTATTTGGGGCTGCATCGTTCTTCGTCGTGGGGGGCAGTTCTGTGCATTGTCAGATGCGTATGTCGCATCATCCCTGACCGCTGCTTCCTAGATTCCAGTAGCAGCCGCCGCCACCAAAAATACTCCCGGTTGTTGCCAAATGTCCCCAGGGGAGGGGAGGGGCAAATTTGCCCCCGTTTTGGAAGCACGAAAAGAAAGCAAACCAGATCAGAACAGCTTGAATGCGTTGCTGAGCCACGTTCCAAGTTCAACTCACAAACACAGGCTGCGTGCTTTAATGACCGAGAATGGCGCTCAGGAGCGAGGGTTCAAGTGTATCTTGCCGTCCGCTGGAAGAGGCCCCGATGAGCTGAGCTTCGGGTAGCCGGGTCAGGAGAGCACCCCGAGGCATCTTCTGCCTGCTGGGCTGTGCGTCCAGCAGTGTTCTTGTTGAGGGAATAGCACTTGAGGTAAAAATTAGCAAGTTGGTAAGATTTAGCCAGGCCTATTTTTACTGGCCTAGAAAGACAAGGCCAGTGTCTTGTACTAGCAAATAAGTGATCTGTAAAAATAAATACAGCCTGGGGAAGCGGTTGCTGCAGAAAAGTTAGCAAATAGGCGGCATGACATCACGTCATTTTCTTACTTCGCCCAGGTGCTGACAGAGGGCAGCTGGCCCAGATTTTCTCCTCCTGGTGAAAACCTGCAAACTCCCTCCCCGTTTTCTGTTAGACTCAAACTTTCCTGAACTGAGCTGTGTTTCCAAAGATTTGATCATTCAGGGGCGCCCGGGTGGGTGGCTCAGTTGGTTACGCGTCCGACTTTGGCTCAGGTCCTCATCTCATGGTTCGTGAGTTCGAGCCCCGCGTGGGGCTCTGTGCTGACAGCTTGGAGCCTGGAACCTGCTTCAGATTCTGTGTCTCCCTCTCTCTCTGCCCCTCCCCTGTTCTCTCTCTCTCTCAAAATATAAAAAACAAAACAATTAAAAGATTTGATCATTCATTAGGACTGAAGAGTTTTGTTTTATAGGAAGTATGGCTGTTGAAGCCAACACTGCTGACTGCCTACTCGGTCCCCACCTTTCTCCCTTATACTTAACGCTTTTCCTACGAACCTGGTTTTGTTTGGGGGAAGCAATGATCCCACTTGAAAGTAAAGTAAAACCTTGGTGTGCAAGCATAATTCGTTCCAGAAACACGGTGGTAATCCAAAGCACTTGTATATCGAAGCAAATTTCCCCATAAGAAATAATGGAAACTCAGATGACTTGTTCCACGACCCGAAACTACACATATAAAAAGGATTAATACTGTAATATAATACAAAATAATAAAGAAAACACAAAATATAAAGAAAAATAAGCAAATTAACCTGTGCTTCCTTTTGAAAGCCTTCGTGGCTGGTGTCAGGGAGGTGAGAGGAGGGCTATTGTGACTTTCAGAATTACTAACCAAATCACTGCTATCTATTGGCTCAATGGAATCTTTTTCTCTTCATGCAACTTTAACGAGGAGCCTGTCCAGCGACCTAGAATGACGCAAGCGTTCCTAAGCTCGCTCTTGTCTGGAAAAGCAAAGGACTGTCCACAGGTGCTTGGAAGTGACAAAAAATACAACAGTGCCAGCTGTGGACACCTTCCAATGTCCTGAAAATTTACTGGTTTTTGCCAAACACCGTAGCCTGGGACCAAGTATCCAAGCATGGGAGGTGATCACCCACAATCCCGGAGACCGAGAGAGAGAGAGAGAGAGAGAGAGAGAGAGAGAGAGAGAGAGAGACACCCAGACCCAGAGAGAACCGTTGGCTCAGTTGTGATCAGGTGACGTTCGGTATCCTATACCGCTTGTGTTTCCAGACATCACTCGTTTATCAAGTTAAAATTTATTAGAAATGTTTACTCATCTTGCAGAACCCTCACAGGACAAGTTACTCACCATCCAAGGTTTTACTGCACTTACTTTTCCAGATTCTCTGGGATGCCATGAAACCCAGTTCAGGCCCGCAGAAGGTTTCCTTCTCCAGCAAAACAAAGCTTCTGGAGGTGAAGGCTTTTATCCCTGAGCCTTGGCCCTTTCCTCTTAATCTTGCTTGGAAAAAAGATGGGATGCCTTCCCCCTCCATGAGGAGCAAAGACCCGTGGTAAGGACACCAGAGAGGAAAGTCAAAGAAGCATGGGTTCTCTATGCACCCCGCTCCCCCACCACGAATAGCTCTGCAATCCTGGACTGCCCTTGTCTGGAGTTATTTCATAAGAAAATTTTTGATTTGGGCAAGCCACTATAGATGGGTCTCTAGTATCTGAAACCAAGCGTAATCCTAACTGAACTGTTGGGTATTTATCTCTGTAGTGTTTGGCCGGTGTTGTAAGGATCCCAGCCTTGCAGGCATGTGGACTGAGGTTAGCATTTCTGTGTGTGGTTTTTCCAGTCGATGGCATCTTCACATGACACCGTCCTGGCCGCCTTCTCTGTCAGGCACAGCGGGTATGGGGCCTGGGGTGCCTGGGACCCACAGTACCTTTAAAGGCCCATAAAAACCTTTTACTTTCTCTTAAAATCAGAGGGAAAAAAAATCCAACTTGAGTTATATTGGTCTTTTTTAAAAACTCAGTTGTAGGGGCGCCTGGGTGGCGCAGTCGGTTAAGCGTCCGACTTCAGCCAGGTCACGATCTCGCGGTCCGTGAGTTCGAGCCCCACGTCGGGCTCTGGGCTGATGGCTCAGAGCCTGGAGCCTACTTCCGATTCTGTGTCTCCCTCTCTCTCTGCCCCTCCCCCATTCATGCTCTGTCTCTCTCCGTCCCAAAAATAAATAAACATTGAAAAAAAAATTTTTAAAAAAAACTCAGTTGTATAATATAATTTTTAATAGTATTTTATGGAAGAAGGGGCCATGAAGGCAGAAGTATTTATGGCCCATGAAGGTCATCATATGTCTTCATTCAAGAAAGAACTGGTCTCCTTTACTGTTCATTTTCCGTTCCCATTCTTCCTTCTGTGGCTACAAGAACATGCCTCCATCAACAGAGGAAGCCAGAGGCACTGGAAAACCTTCTGTGTTAACAGAACTGTGCCCAGCATGACTTTTTTTTGTCAAGTTTGTTCTCCTGGCGTCAGTTTTCTAAAATGCATTGATTGATTCACGTGTTTATTCCACAGTGACTCGAAGGCCCACGATGCAGCAGGCACTGTGGGCAGGGTACTGATTATTTTATTTTATTTTTTATTTGTGAGAGAGAGAGAAAGAAGAAAGAGAGGAGAGAGAGAGAGAGAGAGAGAGAGATACCTGGGATCCAAAGCAGGCTCTGCACTGACAGCACAGAGCTCAACGAGGGGCTTGAACCCACGATCCTCGAGATTATGACCTGAGCCAAAGTTGGATGCTCAACCAACTGAGCCATTCAGGCGCCCCAGGATGGAGATCTTTTGAGACTTGTGCGGATTCATATGCAGAAAACTCAGTATCTGGCACTCAGTGATGCTTCTAATTTCCTTCTATGTGGCTGTGAGCTCCAAGCCCATCGCTCTGTCCACGTTCCTTCTCTCTCAGTGTACTTAACATCAGAATTCGAAAGTGGCATCTTTTCAAGATGGGATCCGCCTAGTTTTGCAGAAGAGCAATGCTTTTGCCTTGAATTTAGTGAAGGCCCAGGGCTCCTTCCACAATCATTACTGAGATGTCTCAGCATTGCTTCTCTAATAATGTTGTTCTGTAGAAATGTTTGTAAAACTCATTCTTGAAGCAAAACAATCAGCAGTGTAAGATCCAGTAATTCAAAGGCCTATTTAACTACCTTTCATTGGAAGAAGCTGTCAGAGTTTCAGACCCGGTTTATTTTTTTTGTTGTGTTTTTTTTTCTTTTTTTGCCTTCTTAGAACTCCCTTACAGATCCATCTGTGAAAAAAGCAATTGGTTATTAGAAAACTGCGTTGTTCTCCATTATAAGATTACACTGTGCCACATCAGAGAGCCTTGAAGATTCTCTAGTAGGTTATAAAAGTGCCAAATATAATTTGTATGCAAATATCTTATGCAAAAGATTACTTTTATTTATTTTTCCGATGGCATGCAGGAAACCACACCAAGTGAATTTGAGACAAACCCATGACAGATCCTGCTGTGATAAGAAAACCTCCTAATGCAAAGTTGCCTGTAGAGAAGAAGAGGAAATTTCCTTTGTATCCACTCATTCAGATTCTCTATAAGAAATAGCAGGACTTCTTGTCTCCAGGAAACAGAGACTCAAGATCACCTTTCCTCTGCTATCTAAATGTGCCCATTTTCAACCTGCCTGTCCCCTGCCTGGTTCAGGAATTCCAAGGAGGCACCAGAGAAGTGTTGGCCAATGGATTCCATCGGGGGACAGGAGTAGTCCCACTGAAGCCTTGTTAAATTGGAGTGAGTTAACTCGGTCATTGCCAATTCTCCCCCACTCTCCTGTTGTGTGGGAAGGCAGTGGCCTGGGATATATCCTTATGGGGCCATCCTAGTGGCTAGATAGTCCTTTCTTTATTCGACCCGCGAGGATGACGCCCGCGATGTGCCTAGCAGAGCACAGGGCAATTGCTTTAAGAAATCTGATAGTCTGAAGTTCCAAACATATTCAACACATGATTTAACTCTGTAAAATAATTTGAGGAATGTCGGAATCCCCCAGATATGTCCCCTGTTGTGTCTTCCATTTAATCTTTTCTCAACAGAAGGTTTTGCTTAAAGCTGAGCGTACCCAGGGGAGCAGGGAGTAATAATTTCTTGAGTGACCGTAGTCGCTTCGTCAAAGAAGCCCAGAGTAACACCTACACATACACTCCTTCGTTTATCTGTTCATTCCCTAAATGTGACTAGTACCCTTGATATGTGCCAGGCATCATGCTAGGCTCTAGGGAATAAGAAGAACCACACGTTGAAGTGATTTTTCTCAAGTCGCTTGGTACCATGCGAGAGAGCTTGAGGGGATAGAGATACAAGTTCAGCCTGGTGGTGGAGTGCTGATGGTAGGCGGGTCCTGAGTATTTTGGAAGTCCAGGAGAGGGGGACCTAATCCTAACTGGAATGGTCATGGAGGGCTTCCTGGAGGAGGTGATGCCTGAAGAATGAAGAAGAGTGCTGAAGCCCAAACAAGCGTTGCCCCCTGGGCGGGTAGGTGTAGTGGAAGGAGGACAGGGGGACACTCTAGAGGACTTGGGGAGCCTCGGAGGAGGATGAGGTGGTGGAAGAGAAGCATAATGTTGGAGAAAGGTGGTAATTAAGACCATTTGGTAGATTCAGCTGACTGGCCATGGGGTGAGAGAGCCCGGCATGGTAGCAACATTTGGTGTCTGGTCCCCGACTGTCCCCTCTCTGGAGTGGCATGCAGGAAACCCGCCCATCTCATTGCCTTGCGCAGAAGCCCTTTCTCCCCCATTTCAAGGAACGATGGAAAAGGCCTCTGAATTCTTGCTAGAGCGCAGATTCTGTGATGGCACAAGAAGGCAAAGCCGTGCGATGCGTGGCTCCTTACAGCCATTCGCTCATCCACCCATCCAGCAAGTGTTTATTGAGGACATGCTATGTGCTTTAGACATTGGAGCTGCCACCGTGAATAAAATAGAGCAAATTCTCGGCCCTCGTGGTGCTTCTAGTCGAGGAAAGTAAAGAATAGGTAATATCTGCGCCATGGCAGCTGTTGATAGGTGCTACCAAGAAAACCAAGCAGGGAAGGCATGGGGAGTTCTGGGCCACCTGTTGGAATTCTAAGTAGGGTGGTCACGGAGCGTCACCATGAGATGGTGTTGAGCGAAGACCTCAAGTGGGTCAACCTCAGAGTCTAGAGGAAGGGCATTCTAAGACGGGCACAGTGAGGGCAGAAGTCAAGGAAGAAGGGTGGCGGGAGAGAAGGGAGCTGGTGGGGGGTGGGGTATGGAGAGCAGGTGCGGGTGCAGGGACCGTCCAGGTGCGAGGAACCGCACTGGGAAGCCGGAAGGGCTGTGAGTCCAGCTAGCTTTTTGTTTGTCTTTGACCAGGTCGAACTGCCGGGCAGGTGGCAGCCGGGGAAAGTGTCCATGTCTAGCCCCGAACTGCGGAAGGATTTGTACTCCCCCGTAAACACACGTGTGCCAATCCTCTGGTCCCCAACACCCATGTCCCTTCCAGAGGCGCCTTCTCCCCCTTGTCCTCGCTGCTGCGCCCCTTCCGTCACTGCCCGAAAAGGTGAAATCTGCCTTTTACTGGTGTGTTTGGATGAACTGTCGGAGCGTCCACTGTTCCGTCCAAGTTTGAAATATAAGGCCCACGTTGTAGAACTCATCCGCCGTGCCTGCCTTTCCATAAATCAGTGGGCTGACAAGAATTGTCTGATGATGGGCCCAAGGATGCCACCTTCATTGTTGGTGAGGACCGCGACGTGCGATTGCCTTCACTTCTGCACCCATGGCCGCCATCCCCAATCAATCACCGCATTCTTTCCTGCCACGCTGAGCAGAAAGGCCAAGGTCCTTAACGATGGCTTTCATAAAGTCCACACAGTCCTTCACTCCGACGTCCCCCCCAACCCCCAGGCTCTTTTTCTTCCTCCCCTCCCCCCTGCCCTGGGTCACTCTCTGTCTCCCACCTTGCCCCCTGGTCTTCTGAGCCCCCCCGGCCACGTCTCACTGAGGGCCCTTGCCCTGTTTGTCCCGTTTGACCGCCTTCCACCGGCGACTCCCGTCTCTGATGCCCTTACATCTGTCAGGATCTTTGGTCCTTCTCAAGGTCCTAACCTGACAGCTCTCTTTAAAAATGCCTGCTGCCCACCTCTGACTGTACTTCAGATCCCCAGTGCTCTGCTCAGTGGGTCTTTTTTTCACCTTCCCTCTTATTCTATGACTTGTCATTTATGTTGTGTCGCCTCCTCAGAAAGTAAGTCATGCGAGGACAAAGATGTTGGTTTTGTTCACTGATCTGTTTTAAGCACCCAGGAGAGTATCTGGCACATAGTAGGTGCTCCGCAAAGATTTGTTGAATGACTGCTAGGTTCCTGGGGGAGAAAGACAGAAAACAGCGCACATAAAAACCCCCCGTTTCTGTGATAAGTAGTGGGTTTATATATGTGCATATATTTACATGGATAGACGTGCACATGTGTGACTAGTGAAGGTGTGCGTGTGTATGTAATGAGTACATGTGCACGCATGCGTGCACACACACAGAAACACACACACACACACACACACAGCTCAGAGGGCGTAAGCAGACCACACAGCCTACATGTTAATATCTAGGTTGAGGAGTTTAGGGTAAATTTAAACTCATTTTTATGAATGTCAGTTTATATTATCTGATTCCTGAAGGGAATAAATAACACTTTATACTCTGGAAAACATAAAATTTATAAAATATAGATTCTTGGGTTTTTTCCCCTAGGGTGTTTATTCTGACTTTGATTTTATCAGATACGATGGTTGAAACTAAAAGCGTTTGGTTTCCTCGAGACCGTCAACTGCTTTTTGTTGGGCGGCCCCGTGTTGCAATCTTGGAGGGCAGGTGTGCAGGGCCCGGGACGGCCTCCAGCTGAGGATGTGTCTGTCTGCGAGGGGCAGAGCCCTTTTCAGCAGCAACAGCAGAGCGCTCAACAGTGGAGACCCCGGAGCACCAGACTAAATAATTACTGCTTTGCTCCTGACTCCCTATTACCATTCAGCTTCCCTGGAATTAGTAAACTCTCATGTTTGTGGTGTTGTTTATATAAGCTTCCTTTTTCTTATTCAAGCATTCAAACAAGTACCTTTTGGAAAATACAGAAACGAGTAAGAGTAAAAATAAAACAAGCTGTCGTCTTACCTACTGGTCTGTCCACTGTCAGCATTTTGTGGTTTTCCTTTGCCAATTCTGTGCATATATGTGCAGTCCGCGATTATTTCAAAAATCATAATTATACCTCATGAATCATTGCTTTTCTCATTCAAAATGATAATATGAGCTTTTTTTTAAAAAAAAAAGTTTATTTATTTTGAGAGAGAGTTAGAGAGCGAGCAGGGAGGGACAGAGAGCAGAGAGGGAGACACAGAATCCCAAGCAGGCTCCAGGCTCCGAGCTGTCAGCACAGAGCCCCATGCAGGGCTTGAACTCCCCAACCGTGAGATCATGACCTGAGCTGAAAGCAAGAGTCGGATGGTTAACTGCCTGAGCCACCCAGGCGCCCCGATCATAGGAGCTTTTGGATCACTCAAGAAATTTAAAACACATGCTTCTTATTGGTTTCATATTTCAGTTTATGAAGTTTCCATGAATGAGTTATGGCTCTACACTTGAACGTTCCAGTTGTTTCCAAAATGTCTGCAGCCGTCAATGGTGTTGCGGTGAGCACCCGTGACTGTTCATCTTTAGCTGCAAATCCTAGAAACGGTACCACTGAGTCAAGGTGCACATTCCTCTGGTCGTTTTCAAAGGCGGTTAAACAAATTTACGCCTTTTCCTTTTTTTTTTTTTTTTTTTTTTTTTTGCTATGTCTTTCTCCTTGCTACAAACAAATACTACTATTAATCAAAAAAAAATTTTTTTTTGGCGGAAGCAATTAATGATGGCACACCCCCTCGGAGGGAGGAGGGTAGAGTGGAAGGCACCAGGCCACGTCCCTCCTAGAATTTACTCTCCTGTTGCCCTTGGACTAGGGAGCTTTCCTTTGCATATTAAGGAATTGCTTTGTTCTTCTGTAGGGGACGAACTTGACCTTGGACTCACTTGCCTCCTGTGTTCCCTTGGGAGCCTGATAAAGAGGGCAGGACGGCTGTGTCAGCAGGAGACACTGGTCAGGGTCAAAATGACCACTGCCGAGTAGAGCGGTTAGTGCACGGGCCTGTGAACAGCCACAAGTGAGCTACAATGACGTGACGAGAAGCACAGCGTTGAATTCCCCTTTGGGGGATGACTCTTGTCACCGGGTACCTTCCTCACATGGACCCTCTCCTCCCGCCGAAGAGACATCCCTCGTGCCCCGCTTGCTGGCTTTCCCGGACCGCCTGCGGGCTGGGTGTGCTCGTCGGGAATCTTGTGTGTCTGTTACAGACAAATACGGACCGGAGTCCCAAGCCCGGGATCTGTCACTCGACCGCACACAAAGCCTCAAAACCTGGTTTCCTTGTTCGGAAAACAGGAAGGGTGATCGTGCGCATCTCCTGGGTATTATTCAGATGGAATGAGACCACACGCACCAAAAGAGGATCTGACCACAAATTAAGAAGTCAATAAATAATGGTAGTAATAACTGTAGCCATCGTACAAAAGTGAACATTCGTACTATGTTTTTGTTTTTTTTTTTTTACATTTATTTTTGAGAGAAAGAGGGCGGGCGGGGAAGGGGCAGAGAAAGAGGGGAAACGGAGGATGCAAATCAGGCTCTGAGCTGTCAGCAGAGAGCCCGACGCGGGGCTCGAACTCACAAACCGTGGGATCACGACCCGGGCCAAAGTCAGACGCTTACCCAACGGAGCCCCCCGGGCGCCCCCATCAACATTATGAACGTGCTGTTCCAGTCAGGGCTGGCTTCCTGGATGCACGACCCCCCACTCAGAAGGACGCCACGCTTTCCTGAACAGGGGTTTGATTTGGCTGGTGGATTTTGGTCTGGGCGCCACCAAGTAGGTAGCCGGTTCTCATTCCAGTATAAGGGGTGCCTTGTAAATGAGGCCTATTTTACCTCAAAAGAGACCTGTTTTACCGAGAGCCTAGATTTGCAGCTTTGAGAGCTCAAGCAGAGGCCGAAGGGGAAGAAACGGCAACGCTTCACATCCACGCAAACCCTCAGATTTCTTCTCTACAAGTCAATGGGGGAGGAAACCCGCACATCCATTCTACTGGTTAGAAACTTGGGGGACGTAGAATTTCAACTTTCTGCAATCACTGGGCTGGTGAGCACTATGCCAGACCGCTCGGGGTGGGCTTTCAGGGCCCCCGGGCTCTGGCAGGTCCCACCGTGACGCCTCTTCTCAGTGGGTCCTCTCTGCTCCCACCGGAGGAAGGGAGGAAGGGAGTCTTTTGGTGCCGAGCCTTTCCTGTGGGCTGGAGGGTCCATTAGGCAAACGGTAAGCCCTCCGCGTCTGGGGCCCCGGAGGCTTTATACAAACAACCCCCCTGCACTCACATGGAATAGCAAAGCGTGGTCTCTGCTTTGTTTCTGGGGCGCTCTGAACGGCGCATAATCGACTGCCCCAGGCGCTCCAAGCTCGGGTCTCCCTGTGATGTCTTCTGTCCTCATTAACTTTCACAAGGGCAGATTGGCACTGAGCGCTAATGATGCGTTTCCGTGGGCCCTGTTTGGCGTCTATGACTGTTGGCAGACTTTGGCTTATGGGAAAATGATTACTCCGGTTTTTCAGAGCAGGGAGAGTTTGGTCCTAAGAGCGTGGGTATCGTCTGCCCAATGGGGCCATTCTGGGCCCGCGTTTCTGCCATTTTGGGGAAGGGATCTTCCAGGCTAGCCGCTGGTCCTAGACCTCTTTGGTCTCCAACCTCACCTGACCTCGTCCGGATCGTTTCTCATGTTTTCAGGCAAAAGTCGCTTCCTCCACTCCCAAGACGGATTCTGGGGCCCTTGCCGTGGCCCCCTGAACTCCTCAGTTAGCCCCACGCATTCTTTTAGGACTCTTCATCCTCTGTCGTCCCCATTAGACCTGGACCTTCATAAGGTCAGGGACCAGGTCTGCCTTGATTCATCCTGAATCTTCTGCATTTCCAACAATGTCTGACGAATAGCCAGCAAACATTTCTAGAGCTCTCTCTTTGGAAAAACCCAGCCATGCACATGAAACTTTGAGATACAGTCCACAGGATCTCACTCCCTGAGGTTCTCCATGCAGATAGATGTCCGTGCATCTTAGGACATAAGCCCTCCTTTCCGTGCTCTAGCATTTCAAATACCACAATCTCCACTACAAAAAATCTGTCAAGAGTAGTTCAGACACCACCTGGGTATCTCCAGGGATGGTGAGCTCACTACATCCTTGAACATTCCATTAAGGAAACAACGTATTAGAAAGTAGGTGGGTGGGCGTTTGAGTGGATAGATCCACTCACTGACTAGATTTTATTGGGGGCCTTCTCTATGTCAGGTCGTTTTCTAGGGAAACAAGGGTAGACAAAACCAAGCTCCTGTTCTCCAAGAGCTGTGTTCTAAGGGAGAAGGCAGACAACATTAAAAGGACTAGTTACATGTCAGCTATGATTATTGCTATGGGGACAGTGAAGCAGGGCAGGGATGGGAAAGAAAGGCTATTTTAAATAGACTAGGCAAAAAAGATCTTCCTGACACCCGAATAAAGTGAAAAAGAGAGCCATGAGAAATTGTGAGGCAACGGGCTTTTCGGGTAGAAGGAACAGTGAGAGCAAAGGCCCTGGGGCAGGAAGGCCAGGGCGGCTGCCTTAGGCCCTGAAGGTTACCATAAGGATGTAACTTTTCCCATGTTTGATGGGAAGCCTTTGGGGGGCTTAACAAGGGGAGCGAAGTGGTCCCATTTTAAAAAGATCCCCGTTTTATGGAGAGGAGACTCCCGGGCAGAAGGATGGTGATGTGGAGATCAGTGAGGACGTAAGTGTGGTCCTCCAGCTGGGGGGTTGCTTGAGCACACTGTCCTTCAGCCAGCCCCGCTCACAGCTCCGTCCCTCTCAGATGGAAAGATGTACTTGCCCCCAAGGGAGATGCAGATACCCCTGCTCTTGGTGCTCTGCTTTCTGTTGGCATGACACAGGAGTGAGTCTGGTGCTGGGTCGGGAGTAGGTTTCCACGTACCCCCTTCCCTGGCCAGACTGGGTCGTAGACACAGATCTGGGCCCCTGAACTTCAAGAAGGCTAGATATGACACTTCTAAATTTCCTTCCAGTTAAATTTCTCTCTCGCTCCCCATCCAGCTGGATTCATGGGCGAATATACCTCTGCTACTGCCGAGGCTCACGACTCACCTGGGTTGTACAAAGGTCCTGGGGTCTTTTGCTGAATCACCAGGAAGAGGCTGCTGTTTATCTTGAGATGACTTCTGCTTCACTTCTCGTTGTCCTCTGAGGGCCAGCGGTTCTACTGATTCTCTGCTACATCTGGGAAGTAGAAAATTTTGGCAAGGCTGGAAGTCCCTTCTTGAGACAGATGACAGGGAGGTGGCACTCATTAAAAAGGGGATGCGTTCCAGTCAAAGAAATTAATCTCTAACTGTGACCTTTTTCACTTTTATGCAATCAACATTCTGCTAATGTCCTCTTTAGAAAGACAGCATATATATAAGTAAATACATTTATCTTCATTAAACATTGAGCTCATGGTCCTCTCGCGCATACAGCGACGATTAAGACATCGATCTATACTCCAGCCACACGCACATTAGCAAAGGAGGCAGTCATAAGAAGCAAAGCTCTAATGCACGGTCAGTGGGCAAAAACGTGTGGGCAGCAGCTGTGATTTGAGTGAGGGCATATCTTCTCCTGCCGGAATCATCGCGAACCAGGAGACTATCAGCGTGAGCTTGGGCTTGGGTTGTTAGGTTCACTGCGTAGGTTGTATAGAAATAGAAGTTGTCTTTTCCCTGCCTTCCTCACTGCGAAATAATAACAACAGTGATTCATTTATTGGCCAGTATTTACTGGAGGCCTGCTAAGTGTTGGGCCCTTCCTGCCCTCATGGAGCTAACGCTCTTGTATGCAAGCCAGATGGTAAGCAAATAAGCCAATAGAAATATCACGGGGTACTAGGTTCTGCGAAAAAAACCCTGCAGCAAATGGATAGAGAGCGAGGGTAGGGGTAGGGTGTGGTGGGGGGGGGCGGGGGGGGGTCTCTGGGTGTTGGGGGAGGGGAATCCTAGGAAACCTTGAGGCACATTCCAGGCAGCAACAGCGCAGAAGTCTGAAGCAGGCGCATGCTTCGAATTGTGACGATGAGCAATTCCCATTGAGAATTTATTTAATAAACAAGTGAGTAAATTAAAAGTGTTGCGGCACGGTCTTGCGACGTCTTCCGTGTGCTGTCCCTGACACTCACCTGTGCTTTGGGAAGCGCACCGTGGAGCTGAAGTTGTGTCACACCGGCGAGGTGCTGGGAGCTGGTGCAGCCACCCGGACGAGACCCTGGGGTGCTGCAGCTTAAGGGACAGAACTACACATTAGGAGGGACCGGGGTCCCCGATGCAGCGGGATTCCATACCAGTCGTGAGGTGCTTCTGCTCAGCCGTTACCGGACAGAGAAGCAGCCGATTCCGATCTCATTGCAGCCAAAGCGTGGTTTTGAACTTGGCTACAGCCCTCGCCTGGCGTCCTTCACAGTTATGCCTTCAGCTCTGCCCACACGTATCATGTGACTGCCCTTGGCCCTGGAGAAATGGGAGCCCCTGGCCTTGGAGTTTAGTGCTTTCAGCCCAGTGGGGAAGAACAGATTTTATTTTAGAATAAAAGTTTTTAATGTTTCTTTAGTTTTGAGACAAAGAGACAGAGCATGAGCGGGGGAGGGGCAGAGAGCGAGGGAGACACAGAATCCGAGCAGGCTCCGTGCTCCGAGCTGTCCGCACAGAGCCCGACGCGGGGCTCGAACTCCTGAGCAGTGAGATCACGACCTGAGCCGAAGTCAGACGCTCAGCCGACTGGGTCTCCCAGGCGTCCTGAGAAGAACAGATTTTAAATAAGGAATTATTTAACTGAGAATGTACCACAGGCGAGGCCTGACCTAGGCTGGAGAAAGTAATGTCAGAAGGAGAATCCAACGATGGATAGATGGATCGACTCCAACATGTTCTTGCAGTGACTGGCAGCCTGTTGTCCGTTTATGTAAATAAAATTTTATTGGCACACAGCCATGCCTACTCGTTCCCATATTATCTGGGGCTGCTTTTGTGCTACAACAGCAGAGTTGAGGAGTTGTGAAAGAAACCGTATGGCTCACAAAACCAAAAATACTTCTGTCTGGTTCTTTAAGGAAAAAGATTTTCCAGCCTCTGTTCTAAGTGCAAAAGGAGATGAGGGCATGGGTGGGCCAGGTGGGGGAGAGAATTTTGAGTTGAGCGAAAACCTAGCTGCTTACGGCAAACCAGGGATTGGAAAGTCAAGGCTCACAAAGGCCAGACAAGTAACAGAAATAAAAGAAGTGTATTGCATGGGGAAGATCCCAGAGAAATATGCTTTCCACCATTGTTTTTTGAATATATGCTCTGCTTGGGCTATTTATTTCCCCACTTTAGTAGAGACATTGTTACAGAAACATTTCTTAAACCTAAGGAAAAACTCACAACAACTATAAAAGTGGCAACTAAAATTCAGACCTCCTGTTAATGGGACAATAGGGTGGGGTGGGGATTGTGGAAAAACAGGAACATGCCTGTTCCTTGTGAACCCAGTTCTGGCAGCTATTAAGATTCTTGTTAGAAATCCTGGAAATCCAAATTTTTGTGGGAACTCTCTTAGTGTTGCCACAATGGATTTTGTTTTGTTTTCACAACCCAACTTAGCTGCAGGCAGGATAGTCTCTGTGGCCCCCAGTTAGAGACCTCGGTAAAGGCGTTTAAAAGACCCAGGGTCTCCTACCTTAGTCGAGGACAGAGTTCGAACAGCCCAGGAGCCATGGGCAGGTTTTTTTTTTGTCAAGTTGTATGTCTCACGGTCACAAGCTGCACTGGGGAGCCCAAGGAGGGAGAATCCAATGTGACCATCCAAGGTAGCCTCTGCACTCTTTGGGATGGTGGGTAACGCAGCAGGCATTAAATAATGGGGAAAATCTGAATAATAGAAGCGAGGAGAGCTGTAAGACCTGGAAAAGCACGGGCGGAGAAGATAAGAGTTGTGGAAGAACAAAGAAGGATTTGTAAGACATTTGGTCTCCTGAGAATAAGTCATATATAAGGGACTCTAAGAGGTCAGCAAGCAATTTGAAATCTGTGCTCCTTCTATTATCTGCAGTCCCTTCTTTCTGTCAGCTGCTGACCTCTGAGGTCAGGTTTGGGTTTAAATTCGGTCTCCTGGTTGTTTCCCAACTCACTGGTGGCGATTTAGAAATTCCCCAGCAGGTGGCGATGTTCTCATTTGAAAAAAGGAAAAGGGACCGACGAATGAGCAACTCTTTGTTTAATGGTGTCTGCTGGGCTCTCTGATTCCTGCCTAAGCCAGGGTTTATAGCTAATAAAGTAAAAATAGCTTACCCACTTTTCCTTTTTTATTTATCTTACAGCACTTTCCTTAGATCCCGCCACACCAAGACCATAATATTTATTCTGTAGCGTTTGCTATGCAAACTGTATGCGAGGGGCACATCTGTATTATTCCAGGCATCCTCTCTAGAAGCGTAACGGCAGACGTGAAAGAACAGAATAAAAGTACGTGTGCATAGATGGTTGGAGAGCTGTCTCAAGGATAGGGGTAAAAAAAAATAAATAAGCGGGGGCCTCCCTTCCAGCTTTCTGAGACTCGTTGATTTCGACAGAAGGTCTGCTTCCAAAAGACCTGTTCCAAGCGAGAGGATATGGAACCATTTTTAAGAGTTTATTTTTCAGCCTGTCCATTTGGAGGAGCTCAGCACAAAAACACCCAATCAGAAATGAATGGCTGTTTCTGCATGACCGTCTGCAAGGTGTGAATACCAGAGCTGTGAGGGCACGAGGTGGGAAATGACAGAGAGAGAGAGAGAGAGCTCCCAGCAGGCAGCCTTTAAAATGTTCACTTATTTCTCTGACCCAATAGATGGTGGCCCCATGTAGATTTCCTCAGCCCCCAAAGGACAGTGTTGAATCAGGACACTTCATCAGGAGTTCACTGTCAGCTCTGGCTACAAGAAAGTTACCTGGGTCCATGTCGAGAGGACAGTAGGAGCCGGTTCGTAAGCCAGTGAAAGAGGAAATACCTGTGAAGAGTTTGTCTGAGGCCGGCAGGCAGGAAGGGCTCAGCAAGTGTTAGTAATTCATGTCTCCTTGGAGGTCAAGAAGGTGTGTTAATAGATTTAATCTATTCTACTGAGATCTCCCCCTCCCCCAATTCTGGCGCCTTCTTCCTCTCTGCTGTGCAGTTCTGTTTCTCATACCTGTATGTTCTCAGTCTGCCTCTCTTGCTCTAAGGGGAATAAACGTACGTGTGTGTGTGTGTGTGTGTGTGTGTGTGTGTGTGTGTGTGTGTGTGGCATATTTCTTCTCTCCCTTCTCTGTTGGCCCCCTGCTGGCCATCCTCTCCCCACCTCTCCTCTCCACCTCTCATTGATGGGAAGGTGATTGCTCATGTGCATTTGTTGCCTGCAGACCTCTTGGATTTCCCACCACGAAAAACAGGGGTAAAGACTGATCCTTTTCGGGGCACCCGGGTAGCTCGGTTGGTTAAGCATCTGACCTTGCTCAGGCCATGATCTCAGTTTGTGGGTTCGAGCCTCGCGTCGGGCCCTGTACTGACAGTACAGAGCCTGGAGCCTGCTTCAGATTCTGTGTCTCCGTATCTGCCTCTCCCTTGCTGAATCTCTCTCTCAAAAATAAACATTAAAAAAAAAGACCAGTCCTTTTCTACATTAAAGAACATCTCTTCGAGGTGGACTGCAGCCTGGCTGGGCTGAGATGGGTAGAAGAATAGGGAGAGAGAGCAAGAGATACAGACTAGAAAGCTTTCAACATCGGGCTCCACAGAGGCAGCACTCATGGCCTGCCTGCTACTGGCCTCCCCAAGAGGCCCTGCTGGGCAATCACAGGTGGAGCCCAGGCGCCCAGGCCATCCTCCTCCTGGCCACATCCTGCCCAGTGTGGCCAGGAGGCTGGATCATTTTGCAATGGACTTTGTGTGCTAGACTCCATCCGTGTGGTCTGCAGGTAGCTGGCTAAAATTGATTTTTATACTACAGGTTTTTTATTAGTGGGCCCAACTTCTGGAAGTTTCAGCCAAACTTCCCAGAGAGACACCAAGCCTGAAAAACAGGGATAGATTTCCCATGACAAAGGAGCAATCAGCCACCTCGCCCTGCATGCTCCTTCTCACTGGGCACCACAGGCTTACCCCAAGCTCTGAGCACCTCATTGACCTGCTTGGTAAGGATCTGGCATCTGGAACCTTTCCCAGAGTCTGTGCTGAAAGGGCCCTTTGCGGCTGACATTTTGAGCTGCCCATTCCGGACCGTGATGTTTCTCAGGGCTTTGATTTCAGGGCACAGGTTCACCTGTGTGGGGTGAGTCAGGGTGGTCTTGCCATCTTGGCAGGCAGGATGGATTAGTTGCTGTTTCCAAATCCCTTCCAGCTCTAAGTTTTGTGAAGGGTAGCAGTCTGGTCCAATGGGATCAGACCAGCTTCATTTGTTCAGCAAACATTAGACAGCCTCCCAACACTGCTCTGGGCATGGGGGCTCTAAGATGAGTTTGAAAAATGTCTTGCTGCCATGGAAAATTCTTTAGAGTGGAGTAGATACAGGCTCTACGTGAGGCCAACGCAGTATGGCAGGTGGCAATAAGGCTAGAGGGGAAGATTAAAGGAGTGACAAGGGGTCGTCAGGGAAGGCTGTGTGATAGAAATATTTGGTGGGTGCTGAAAGAGGGAGAAAAGTAGTTATCTGGGGGAAAGAATGTTCCAGAGAGTGAGAACAGCACATGCCAAGGCCCTGAGGTAGAAGTGGGAGGAATGTATTGGAAGAAAAGCATGGAATCCAGTGTAGCTTTGATGAAGTGAGTAAGAAGAAAGTAGTAGAAAAGGAGGTTGGTGAGATAAGAGCAGGCATCACGAAGGTTATAAAGAGCTTTACAGACCCTGTCTTTTGAGTTTCATTCTGAGTGTAAGATGATGTTTCCGGAGGGTTTTGAGCAGAGGTGTTATCTAATATGACTCCAACATTTTAAGAGGCTCATGTGTTTTCCTCATTTTTCTAAAGGGGAATGTGGTGTGTGTATGTATGTATGTGTATAAGGTTATATGTAAATAACTGTATGTTTGTACACACCTCTATACAAAGTTATGTATGTTACACATATAATTTGAAAATAACTGTAGTCTATGTCTATAAACCCCTTTGTCTAAATCTCTCCTGTGCACGAATCATTTACCTTTGAAGTGAGAAAGCTGTTGTCAAGACCCTCTGAGGTTCTGACACACTCCATATCCTCCCTGGGGACATCTGAGCAGAGAGTGATGACCCATGCCCTCCCTTTTCTTAAGAAGTAGCTAGAAGCGGGGATGTTTGAGAAAGGTTGGGAAAGGCTGGGTAAGGAACATGAAACATAGGCAAGGGAAAATGATTTATAGGATGTCCTTGATCATTGTATGGCTTTGTAAGAATGCACTGGGAAAAACTGGTGTTCTCATTACACAGAATGCTTGTCTCTCCACAAATGTAAAATGACTCGAGAGAGAGAGCCTTCTGGTGTTAATGAAGTACTGTGTGTATTTTTAGAAGAATGCAGGAGAATAAAAGAAATAATTCACAATGAGACCACAGGATGTTTCAGATAGGATGTGTGCATTTGTGTGTGTGCATGTGTGTGTAATGTCTTTTAAATGGAGATTTCTTCAAAAATGACTTTTATTGAAAATAGATATTCTGATTCTCCTACAACTAAAGTAATCTGGTTTTGTATCTGAGTGAAAGTCTGTGGAGCGTATTTTGTCTAAATCAAGGATCTGCCTGGTATCTTTGACCAAAGTTCTAAAGCTTGGCTGCAAACCCGGGTTCTCTCATTTTCTTCTGCTCTTAATGGGCCATCTCCTGAAAGTCGACTTGCAGTTTACTAGTGAGGGTAGAGTTATCTGAGGTATGGGGGGAAATTTTAGGAGTCTTTCTTTGAAGTCTTTCAATTAGTGGATGAACTTGGGGTTCTCTACTCAAATTCATCTGGATTCAAATGTTTTATAAATCTGATTTGCATGGCATTACATTCCACATTTCTTCCTAATGAGATCTGAACAAGCAATGACCACGACATTGGTCAAACAGAGTCTCTCTGGGGATAATATGCAGAAACCCATCCTTTGGCTAACTAGGGGAAGAAACCAAGGCAATCTAAAAGTTGAGAAGAGCTCCCTCATGAATCTTTACAGAGATTCTTGCCCAGCTGCCTGATCTAATCTCATCGTTCATATAGCAGCCATTCGTGGTGTTCCAAAATGGCTTCCATGATTAAGTCCTTAAAAAAACCCTTGTGGTTATCACCACAGGCCCTCTTCAGCCTCACCTGGAGCTCCTCTCCTCTGTGAAGTCTGTGTTGCAGCCACACAAATGTCCCCCCTTCCTCCCTCATTTCCTCAAACAGCCACCAGTGCTATGCTCATTCTCACATCTGAGTTCCTCACAACCTGTGTCTCCTACCCTTCTCCTCATAATCCCTCTGCCATGGATCCAAACTCCACTTCAACCCTCCTTTCCAGAGATGCTTTTCCTGAGTACCCGCCCCCAGATGCAGGATGCCATAGGCAATCAGGACCCTGGACAGAACTTATCCCTCACAGAACTTCTCACAGCTAGAATCTAATACAGTAAAAAATTGGATTGCAAGTAACTTGTTCTGTGAGTGTTCTGCAAGATGAGCAAACATTTCTAATAAATTTTAACTTGATAAACAAGTGATGTCTGGCAATACGAGTAGTACATGATGCCAAATGTCACATGATCACAACTGAGACAATGTTTCTCTCTCTCTCTCTCTCGCTGTGAGATTGTGGGTCATTAACTCCCATGCTTGGATGCTCAGTCTCAGGTCATGGTGTTTGGCAGAAATCAGTGATTTTTCAGGACATTGGAAGGTGTTGTTGTATTTTTTGTCACTTCTAAGCACCTGTGGACAGTCCCTTGCTTTTCCAGACAAGAGTGAGCCTAGGAATGCTTTGTTTCATTCTAGGTCATTGGATAGGCTCCTTGTTAAAGTCGCATGAAGAAAAAACCCAACAAGTTTCAACTGAGCCAATAGATACAGTGATTCCGTTAGTGATAGTGAAAGTAGTCCTACACAATAACCCTCCTCTCTCTCGTCTCCCTCACACCAGCCACGAAGGTTTTCAAAGGTAAGTGCAGGTTAATTTGTTTATTTTTCTTTATATTTTGTGTTGCCTTTATTATTTTGTATTATATTACAGTATTGTAATCATTTTTATATGACAATTTTGGGGTTATGGAATGAATCATCTGAGTTTCCATTATTTCTTATGGGGAAATTTGCTTTGATATACAAGTGCTTTGGATTCCAGTGTGTTTTTGGAATGAATTATGCTTGCAAACCAAGGTTTTACTGTAAGTTATTGAGAGTCATTACTTGTTGAAGGTCTGTTCCTCCACTGGAATATTTTGCTTTGAAACTGCTTTATTGTGGTATAATTTATATATTGTAAATTTGCCCATTTTAGTAAATGTACAGAGTTGTGCTGCCATCGCCATACTCCATTTTTAGAACATTTCCTTTACTCTCAAAAGATCTCTTGAGCCATTTGCAGGGCAACCCCATTCCCACTCCTGACTCCAGGGAACCGTCAATCTACTTTGTGTCTTTCTGGATTTGCTTATTCTGGGCATTGCGCACAGAGAGGATCACACAGTAGGTGGTGATTTGTGCCTGGCTCCTGTCCAGGCACAAACCTTGAGGTGCTTCCACATTGCGGCATGCACCAGCAGTGTTCCCTCCACCAGAATTTAATCTTTTCGAGGGCAGGGACCTGGCATGTTTGTCCAGTTTAGGAATACGGATCACGTAGCACACCTATCACATGCCACATGCCCAAGACATGTCTATGAAGGAGTGATACTCATCACTCTGTGAGTGATAGATTCCTGTTGGGGAGACAGACAAAAACATGTACATGGACAAACATTAAGATAACTGCAAGTTTTGGTGGACTTCACAAAATATTAAGTGGATGTTGAATAAGTGAATGGTGATAAAAAGGTGTCAGAAGGTCTCTAAAATTATCATGTTTGTTTTCACTGATGAGTGTCACTATCCTTAGTTGCCTTGGGTGCCGAGGCTGTGGGGAGAGGAGATCCCACCTGGAGTCGGGCACAACGAGTCTGAGCCAGAGAGAATGCAGGTTCAAGGTTGACTGGGGGAGACAGGCAGGGGTTGAAATAACGGGTACAGTCTGTTAGGTACGCAAAATGGCTTGAGCATGTGACAGAAATTCTCAGCTCAGCTCTGCCAGTAACTGACTCTGTGCCTTTGGCAAAACCACTTGACATAGCAATAATTACAATAGATAATATGCATAGAATGATTTTCTACATGTTTTTACCAAGAATTTTACATAAATTATTTATTTGATCTCCCCACTAATCCTATGATGTGATTATATACATTATTATTATCAAATAATAGCATAACAGCAATAATAATTGTTACAACATTATGATTGTTATTATACTGATGGTATGATTACAATCGTTATAATTATTATCATATGCCATTAGACTGCTCTAAGCATTCTATTGATATCCTCACTTAATTTGCACAGCAACACTAGGAGGTAAGAACTAGTATGTCTACTAGATTGTAAGTTCCATGAACGTTCCATGAATATTCCTTTAAAGTTCCATGAAAGTTCCATGAAGTTCCACACACTATTCCTCAGTGATGCAGTAACACATCAGGAAATGCACAGGTACCTTCCGTGACACAGCGCTTAACAAATATTTGTTGATTGGAATTGAATCCATGACTCCCCTTTACGTAGATGAAAATGAGACGCCAAATGGTACCTAATACTCGACCCAAGGTCATGCAGCCAGTAGATCAACTCAGGTGGGGAATGCTGAGTGTCTGAATCCAAAGGCCATACAGTTAACCTTTTTATTCTGCTAGTTGAGTTCTTGTTTCCTTCCTCTAGAGAATGGTACCTTTATCAGTGATGACCTCTGATGTCCTTTCTGGCTCTCAATCTCTACATCAAAACCATGTCACATCCCTGCATACATGAATTTATATGCCTACGTTTTGGGGGTGAAAAAGGGAGAGAAAATTTAGGAAAGAAGGAAAGGTATTTGTGAGGAAACGTTCCCAGTAGTCTGGGTCCTTCCCAAAGTGTGCAAAGGTGTGGGAGGTAAAAGAGAAACAGCTATACCATCTGTCTAACTGACAAACTGGAACAGCATGTGAGTGGGTCACCCAACCAGTTGCATGGGAGCAAGGAAGGCAGGTATGTGGCCGTCCTGGTAAGCTCTGTGGATGAGGAAGCGTTCTAGCTAATGTTCTCAAGGTTGGCATTTCTCGTCATTCCTGTGGGGTTTTTTTCTTAATTTAAAAACACTGCTCTTAAAAATCCTATGAATAAAATATGTTTATCACAAATGGTGCCATAAGGCAACACCTCCAGGTGGCCTGCCACTCAGAATCAAAGATGCAGTAACACATCAGTAAATGCACAGGCAACATTTGAAAAGAATGAGATTTTGTCTTCAACTCTGGGGTCTATATGTTGACACTTCGGCAGCCCTAAATTGTGATCCAAAGGTTGACCACAAATAGAGCCTCAAAACTGAATGGCATCCCCATGAAGCTTAGCATCATAAGATACCTTGAACGAGTTCTGGTATAGAACGCCAGGAATTCAGTAAGGTGAGTGAGACCACCCTGTCAAGATCGTATGTTATTATGTCACCCTGTTTTATTGTCTCTATAGCAACTATTCTTACCTGATATGATCTTGCTTATCCATTTGGTTATTGAGTTGTCTAGCTCCTACCGCGAGATGATTAAAGTTACCTTCGTGGCTAGAACAATGCTCATAATGGATACTCAATTATCATCAGTTGTAATAATGGATGAGTCATATAAGTGAAATATACTTCCATAGTCTGCCTCCCCTAACCTTCCACTAGCCTCCCTCTGTCTCAGCTAGATAACCAATATTTATGGCAAAGAGTGTATCCATTCAAATATTGCTCTATCAATATAAACAAATAAGAATATTCACTTTTTTATTGAGGAGGGCACCTTTTGGGATGAGCACTGGGTGTTGTATTGAAACCAATTTGACAATAAATTTCATGTATTGAAAAAAAAAGAATATTCACTTTTTCATAACTATTCTATTATTAATGTTATTAAAAATCTTTTAAAACTAATCATGGAAATTCCTCCCGGTCAATAGATAGTGATAACTTATTAATTTTAATCTTTGTAATAATGCATAATATGAATAAACCACAAGTCATTCAACCATTCCACGACTAATCTGTGTATTCAGATTATTTTCACTTTTCCCATTATAAATAACGTTGCCAGAAATACCCTTGAACGTATATCCTCATGTGATTCTACTTCATTCCTACAGGTTAGAGCCCCCAGAGTGAATTTGTATTAGTTTTCTTTTGCTGCAGACAAGTTACCACAACTATAGCCACTTGAGGCAATATACATTTATTATCTCACACTTTCTGTGGCTCACCTGGGTCCTTTGCTCAGGTATCATAAGACTGCAGTGAAGGTGTTTTCTGGGATATGGTCTTATCTGGAGACTCAACTGGGGAAAGATCCACCTTCAAGCTCACTCAAAATGTTGGCAGAATTCATTTTCTCACAGCCACAGAACCGAGGTCCCATTTTCTGGTTGGCTATTGGTCTAGGGGCCCTCTCAGCTCCTAGAGGTGCCCACAGTTCCTGTCATGTGGCCCTCTCCACACAGAGTTCACGACATGGCTACTTGCTCCTTCAAGGTGAGCGGGTGAATTTCTCTCACTCTAGCGTGTTAAGAGGGAGTGCTACATAACATAACCTAATCATTGGTGTGCTATCCCATCACATTTTCTGTACTTTATTGATTAGAAGCATGCCATAGGATCTGCCTGCCATCAAGAGGCAGAAATTATATAAGGACATGACTCACTGGGGGTCACTTAGGGTATGTCCACCACAGGCTTGCTAGGTTAAATCATAAGTATAATTCAATATTACAAGATGTGGTCAAGTTATACAGCCCAAGGGCTATAGATTTCCTCTTTCTCCTGACAGTATATGAGACTATCTGTTCCCCAGTGTCCTTGGTTACTATTTTTCTAATTTATCTGTCTCATTCATTTGGAGATAGTTAAGAGTTTTAATTGTTGGGTTTTACTTACTTTATATAGAATCATGTGTTTGCTTAAGAGCCACAGGTAAATGGATTATGGCACAGACTAGTGCTTGAAAAGGTATAGGGTGTCTGGGTGGCTCAGTTGGCTAAGCATGCGACATCAGCTCAGGTCATGATCTCACGGTTCGTGAGTTCAAGCCCCATGTCTGGCTCTGTGTTGACAGCTCAGAGCCTGGAGCCTGCTTCAGATTCTGTGTCTCCCTCTCTCTGCCCCTCCCTGCTCATGCTCTCTCTCTCTCTCTCTCTCAAAACTAAGCATTAAAAATTTTTTTTCTTAAAAGAAAGTCAAGTGACAGACTTGGTTTGATTTAAGCTCTACAACTGATTAGCTCTGAGACCTTGGAAGAGTTTTTCGGCATCTCTAAACCTCTGTTTTTTTTCCTCTGTAAAAGGAGATAACGATAACACCCATCTTATTCAGTATTTGTGATTATTTAATGGAGTAATAAATGTAAGTTCCTTAACCTGATGCCTGATAAATGGCTCTGAATGTACCGAATGGTTATGATGTGGGTCCAGTGTTACCATCGGCAATAGTAACTTCAGCATCGTCACAACCATTAGGGATCATCTTCTTGATCAATATTATGTGTCATCGTTTTGCTTCTCTCGGGCCTCAAATATCTCATGATAGTGTCTGTGTGCTGACAGGTACCATTATCTATGTTATCACATCTTTCTTAAGTGCAAACTACCATTGAAGACTTATGTGGCTTTCATGACTGGTTTTGAACTATTTTTGTACTTAGTGATATTGAGAAGCCCTTCTTTCCATCAAAGGGTCTTGAACTTCTGAGCACAAATTAAGAACTCTTTCTCTATTTCCATTTTTTAAACTTAGTTTCCCCCCTCTATCCCAATAATCCATTAGAGTCCCAGAAGGGATTATTCTGTGAGTTTGTAGAACCTTCATACTTATTAACATTTGGAATAAATGACCTAGACTAAATCTGAGGAGAAGTAGGACTAACGTAGTTGGGGAAGTAAATATATATTTCTTTATATATGGACCTAGCTATCTATCATCTACCTATCTATCTGAGAGATTAAAAGGACCATGAGTTCAGTGTAGAATTTGGATCTCTGGCCTTTTGAAATGTTGCTTCTTGCTTCTTTTCTAACCATATTGGTAGAAAGTATTATCTACACAGAGCAGTGGCAGGGCCACGTGTAGGGAGAGAAGACTGGTTTGTAATTTAAAACATTGGCTGAAGATTCAGATGAACTCAAATTTGAATCCTAGATTCACTATGAGCTCTATTACATTTGGCACTATACATTTTTGAGCAAAAGACCATAATTCATTGGAAGACTCAACAAATATTCAGTGAATAAAATAAGTCCATGACTAAGGAACTTAGCTGTCACTGGCAGAGACAATAAAGAAATGACAAGTACTCTTGTGACACAGTGACAGTGACAAGAGGAGGAAAGACAGGTAGAATGGAACTATTTTAGAAAGGATAGTTGGAGGAGGCTTGAGGAGGTAAATATCAGAGGCAGAACCAGCTTGTAAGGTTGTTACAAGGATTGGCTAAGCATACCGAGTCTTCAGAATAGAACCTACATCTTCTTTCTCCATTCATCAGTTGGTCATATGTGGAATTTCAGAAACAAAACAGATGAACATAGGGGAAGGGGCAAAAGAGAGAAAGGGAAGCCAATCATGAGGGACTCTTAACTATAGAGAACAAACTGAAGGTTGCTGGAGGGGAGGTTGGTGGAGGGGTTGGCTAAATGGGGGATGGGCATTAAGGAAGACACTTGTTGGGATGAGCACTGGGTGTTATACGTTAAGTGATGAATCACTAAATCCTACACCTGAAACCAAGTTTACCATACATACTAACTAGAATTTAAATAAAAAGTTGAAATATTAAAAAAAAAAACCTGACAGATATGCTTGAAATAATCTCTCCTAGTTTTTCTGTCCGTTTTCATAATTAATGACACAAGTCTGTTCACTGTCTTTCCACAAACACCCAAATGTTGGAGCTGGAAGAAGCAGGCTTACAGACATTGAGATATGAACATGTGAGCCAGAGTTGTAGAGGTCAAGGATGGGAGGCTAGATTTCCATAACTGGGCAGTGTGATTCCAGGCGAATCACAGCATCTTTCCACTCTCACTGGACCAAAGGGAAAAGGTGTGTGAACATGCGTTGGCAGACGGGAAAGTTGTTATAGCCCTAAGTCTCTACTTTTGAAGTATTCTTCCCTTTACCGTCAATGTCTTGAGACTCTGAGATTCTGTTCTCAGGGCCAAGCACCTCCCCGGCGATTCCCTCTGCTATGCCCCATCCTTTATTTTCGCAAATGATCGTAACCACATGCAATGCAAATTTCGTCTAGACCAGGTTTGGGGTGGAACAAGCCTGTTATTCTCGCCCTGTGCTTCTCAAATGGATTATTTCATTTACTTGTTTGCGCAGTGAAACAAAATCAATCCAAAGTCGTTTGTTTGTTGGTTGGTTTCCCCCCAGGACACGTGACGGTCCAATCCCAGCAGAAGAGTACTTAAATTGCATGACCCATTGCTTAAAAGGGGACAGAGCATTTAATTACAGTTTAATTATCTTTGTAGATGTGGAGTTCAGTGGGGATGGGGTTGGTCGGGGGACAGCTGCAGCGTCTGGGTTTCCTGCTGCCTTTTTTGAGAGTGAACTTGTTTGTAACACAATCAGATTCGCCAGTTATAGCTTCCCAGGCCCTATCAACTGAGAATTTCATTGCTTTTAAATTGCAAGGCTTTTGTTATCAGTACAACTGTGAACCAGACAGCCAAAATCAAAGCAAAAAAGAAATGTTACTGGATGAGGAAGATTGAGTCATAGCTTTGGTCCAGCCCAAGTTACAGAGAATGCAACTTGCTGAAGATTATTTGCAACCCCACTTCCTTATCCGTGATGGCATGGGGTGCTTTTTATTTGAAACTTCCAGATTATTATCCTTGACTCAAGTTTAATTGTGGCCTCTCTGCATTTTTGCCGCAGAGGTGTCTGAAACTGCTAATACGATCTTTTTCCCCTCACACAAAGAAAGGGAGCGAAAACTGTTTTCCTCCAAAGGAGATACGAGAATATAAGCATTGTGTAGATGACTTCAGAGTCTGTCTGCATCTGGCTAATAGGATAACAAAAACAGTTATCAGAAAGAAGAGCCAAAGAATAAAATGTCATTTCACCGAACCTGGGCTTCATTTCTATTTGTAATTTCAGCTTGGTGTGCATTAAGGCACAATGGAGCCATCAGGAGAGAATAAACTTCGCCGTAAGAAAGTTTCCGCGGCTGTTTGTCAGCTGTCACCGGACGAGAAGGTGCGGCAGCAAGAGCTGAGTTTGTCACTCCAGCTTCTGCTACGAGGGGACCATAAATCGGAGGCAGGGACAAAAAGCGATGAAATCTAAATGAGTCTTCAAGATTCAGCAAAGACTTTTTAGGACCAGAGGGCCCAGGAAGAGATTTCAGCAAAGGCTACGATAGCATAACTGCTGGCAGAATTGTTTCTTTTTCTGGCCACTTCCACAGTGGCCATTGTGTTCCCAAGTAAGCTGCCTGGTGTCCACCTTCCCAGTTACATTCTGTGCTTTGCACAGATATTTAATGCTCAAGTGACAGGTTTTTTTTTTAACGTTTATTTATTTTTGAGAGAGAGAGAGAGAGACAGAGCACAAGCAGGGGAGGGGCAGAGAGAGAGAGAGAGAGACAGAGAGAGACAGAATCCGAAGCAGGTTCCGGTCTCTGAGCGAGCTGTCAGCCACAGAGCCTGATGCGGGGCTCAAACTCACGAACCATGAGATCATGACCTGAACCGAAGTTGGATGCTCAGCCAACTGAGCCACCCCGGTGCCCCTCAAGTGACGGTTTTTATGTGGCATTCGTGTGCTCGTATGTGGAATAAGATGTTAATTTCCCATTATTTTATTTGCAGCAACCTATCTTCACTTATTCATCTTGATACAGATTTAGGGGTGTCCACTAAAAAAGAAAGGGCTAGACTCCATCAAAGTGGTTTCCATCAATGAGACAAAATTCTGGAGTCTGTTATCTCCCCTCTTGCTCCTTGTATCTTCCCTACAAATGCAGTTGCAAAGAAAAAAGAAATGTGGCCTGGAGAGGCAGGTGACCTTTTTTGGACTGAGTGCTATCTGTCAGGCAAGGGAATAGACTTTTATCCGATGTCTACCTTGAAATGCTTCATTTTCACCATTGTCCTGAGAGGGGAGATGATCTCCCTGTTGTAACAGATGAAGACGTGGGGGGTGAGAGACTAAGGAGCTTGCACAGCTCAAACCTGCGGCCAGAAGGATTCATTTCCTCATGATACTATAGCAAATCACCGCTAATGAGGTGACTTAAAACAACACAGGTTTGTTATCTTAAGTCTGGGAAGTCAGACATTCGAAAATCAAGGTGTCAACAGGGCTTTGTTCCTTCTGGAGGCCCTAGGGGAGAATCTGTTTCCTTGCCTTTTCTAGTTTCTAGAGGCCACC
Organism: Lynx canadensis; assembly: GCF_007474595.2. Classification (NCBI taxonomy): domain Eukaryota; kingdom Metazoa; phylum Chordata; class Mammalia; order Carnivora; family Felidae; genus Lynx; species Lynx canadensis. Next base: position 7,601,534 of record NC_044305.1, on the reverse strand, counting down.
TGCTTTCCTTGGCTCAAAGCCACTTCCTCCATCTGCAAAGCCAGCAGCCCAGAATCTTCAAATCTTTCTATCTCTGCTTCTGTTGCTCAGCACGGTCTCTGACCCTCCGTTGGACCCAACTGGATAATCTAGGATAGTCTCCCCTTCTCAGGATCATTAACTTAATCACACCTGCAAAGTCCCTTTTGTCACATAAGGTAAAAAAATTCACAGGTTCTGGGGATTGGGACCTGGACACTTCTAGGGGGTCACTGTTTAGCTTACTATAATAGCCGGGCTATAGCAATTAGGGTTAGGAGAAGAAACCAGCCCTGTTCTTGCGGATATATTTGGACAGAAGGGCCTGTGGTCCACAAACTCTATGGAAATTTCTAGAACTGTGTATGTACAAGATTCTCCTTGGTTCAGGTGGATGATTCTAACCGCTGTAGAGCCCATCTGCCTCCCTCTTGGAGTGAGTGATTACTGCTCAATGTCCTTTTAGCCTTTCCCACCCTCACACAACCCCCTGCATTCCCTTCATACCAGGAATCAGATCTCTTACGCATTAAAAAAACAAAAGTAATTCTGGAAAAGAGGTGATACATTCCCCTCCAGTTTTACATGCATTTCAAAGTTTATCATCAACTCCATGAGTAGGGAATTCGCATGACTGGTAAAGACCCATATTCCTGTATGTTTGTGTGTTGGGTGGGTGTGGTAGGCAGAATTTTGGCCCCCAGGATCTCTCTAGTTTCACACCTGTGAACATGTCATGTAACATGGTAAAAGGGACTTTGCAGATAGAGTTAAGATTGCTAATCAGTTGACCTTAGTAACAGGAAGATTCCTTGGATTATCAGAGGGAGCCCTGTATAATCAGATGGGTCTTTAAAGTAGAAGCAGAAACAGAGATTGGAAGCAAGACAAGGACTGGATACACTCTTGCTGGCTTGGCAGATGGAGGAGGCTATGAGTCCAGGAATGTGGACAGAAGCTTCTAGAAGCCGGCTACCAGTCTGCCAGGAAATAGGGGCCTCAGTCATACAAACGCATGGGACTGAGTTCTGCCAGCAATTCTGAATAATTCTGGAGGTGGATTGTCCCCCAGAACCACCAGATAAGATCCCCAGCTGGCCAAACCTTGACTTCATCCTTGTGGAACCCTGAGCAGGGAAGCCAGTTGAGGCTGCCCAGACTTCTCTGACTTGCAAAACTGCGGAATGATAATGTGAGTTGTTTTAGGCCTCTGAGTTTGTGGTAATTTGTTAACAATAGAAATCCCAAACTGATAGGGGATTATGGAGGGTGGATATTTGAAGGGAATAAGCACTTGCTTTTACTCATGACTCCGAGTAACTATAATATTTACACATTTTCCTTGTCTTTCCAACTGAATGTCTCGTTCCCATGGCAGACTGGTCACTTACATCTTCAGTGAAGCCAGTGGGGCCTGGAAAGTGTGCTGTAAAAGGGACAGTGCCGGTGTCTCTCTTGGTTGGCCTGAGCTGCTAGTTTTCTTATCCTGTTTTCCTTTTTTATTTTTTAAACTTATTTTAATTAATTTATTTAGTTGGAAAGAGAATGCACACAAATGGGGGAGGGACAGAGAGGGAGAGAGAGGGGGAGAGAATCTCAAGCAGGTTCCATGCTCAGCATGGAGCCTGACGTGGATCTCCATCCCACGAACTTGTGATCATGACCTAAGCCGAAATCAAGAGTCGGATGCCCAGCTGACTGAGCCGCCCAGGTGTCCCCCTCCTCTCCCTTTTAAAGGACACTGAAAAGAAATTATTTTCCAAATAGGAGCGTAGACATGTTCATGCACATTCTTGTAAATATAGAAAGAGGAAATGGAGATAATGGAAACAAAAAAGAGAGCAGGTTGGATAGCCCCATGGAAAGGAAGGGTGGAAGAATATGGAACCCAACTGACCTAGTTTTAACCCCATTCCCCCACTTGCTAGCGATACAACATTAGGCAAACAACCTCGTTGCCTATGTCTTTGTTTCTTTCTCTGTAGAATGTTTTCCATCTTGTTTTAAGCTCATTTGTGTAAAGTACCTGTTAAGGACAGAATTGTTTCCCTCCCCCCCACCAGACAGCCCCCAAAATTCATGGGTGGAAGCCCTGAACTCCAATGTTAATGAGGTCATAAGGTGGGGCCCACATCCAGTAGGACTGGTGTCCTTACGAGAAGAGGAAGAGACACCAGGAGTGCATGCCTTCAGAGCAAAGGCCATGTGAACAGATAGCATCCGAGCCAAGGAGAGAGGCCTCATCTGAAACAATATTAGCACCCTGACCCTGGACTTCCAGCTTCCTGAACTGTGAGAAAATAGATTTCTGTTGTTTAAGTCGCCTGTCTGTGATATTTTGTTACGACAGCCCTTGCCGACTAATGCAGCCCCTAATGAGCACATTTTTATGGTTTAGCTCATTTAATCTTCCCAGCATCCTCGAAGGGGTTTCTGTTACTGCCACTTTAGAGACAGGTTGGCCGAGGCTTAGAGAGGGGAGACAATACAGTGCGATGCACAGTTGGGAAGCAAGTGTGGGTCGCTGGAGCCCAGAAACCATGTACATAACTGTTATACGTCCCTTCTCCTGTATGGAGTGGCTGTGAACTGAGATACCTCCAGGGCTAGGCTGCTAACTTAGTATGTGAAGTCAGCTGGTGGCAAACTGGGCTGTACCTCTAACTAGGGGAAGCCACCCCCAGAATCTAGCTGATTATTGCTTTTTGGGAGTGTGGGAACCAATTTGTCCTATCTTTTAATTTTTCAAGAGAAGCTGAAAATTTGGATTTTTGTGTGGGGTTTTCTAACAGTAAGAGCTACCTATTATAATGGACGTACAGTAAAGGTATCTATTACTTATCACGGTGCAGGTCAAACCAACGTGACTTCAAGATGGAAGCCAGTTTGTAACATCTGGAACACTGTGGTTCTTGTTCCAAGGTCCAGGGTGGGGGGGCCTGGGCACCAGCGGAGTTCATAACATATCCCCCAATCACAGAACTAGTCTGTTTAGCCGATCCATGAGTTTGTGAAACGTCAGTCAACCTGGTTTCCTTTAAAGGATTACGCTGGCAGAGTCCTTTGCAGAGCCTGGCTCATGGCAGATATCCAATCAATGAAGAATAGAAACATTCACTGAACAGGACCACAGGTAGAGAGGACAGAAGACGCAGTAATAAAACTATGCTGAGTTCAGTAGCTCCATTAGAAGTTATATTTTGAGTAAATTGCTGACCAAACGCATCTTGATTTTTGTGTCTGTTAGTCTTCTAAAATCTTTTTTTAAGCTTTATTATTATTATATATTTTTTTTAATTTTAGAGACAGAGCACAAATGGGGGGAAGGGCAGAGAGAGAGAGAGAAAGAGAATCCCAGGTAGGCTCCATGCCCATCACCGAGCCCAACGCAGGGCTCGATCCTACAACCCTGAGATTATGACCTGAGCCGAAATCGAGAGTCAGATGTTCAACCACCTGAACCGCCCAGGTGCCCCTAAAATGTTTTTTTCATGAGTTCGCTGAGTGTTTAGCCCATCATTAGCTCATTCTAGTGGTGTGTAAGTAGTGATATGAAAAAAGTATACCCAGGGGCTGGTGATATGGGCATGAACAAGGAAAGTTGATATCCACTCATGGAGCTGATGGTCTAGCAAGGAAAAGAAACATGCCTAGTTTCCTGATCACCGTGCCTCTTACACCTAGGTTCCATTTGTAGTATGCAGATTAATTGAGGTTTTATGGATATGGGGAGGAGTTCCCATCTCAGTCATAATATCCTTTTGGATTTCCCTGTATTTCTGACAAAGTGACCTGAATTGAACAGAGAAAAGGTGCTTCTTGTGGCTGTATCCACAAGTGAATAGCCATTTTCTATGACTAATTTACATAAGTTATGTTTATTTTCCCATTATATCCTCAAAAACACTCTGTGTAATAGAGATTTGTGCCCTCCATCTGCAGGAAAGTAATAAAAACTGAAGCTAAATATCTTGTTTAAAGTTACTCCCCTAGCAATGGCTTTATTAATCAAGAAGTTTTAGAAGCAAATAGGGGGGGAAAAACCTTTGGATTGAGAAAATAAAAGGAATATGTTACCATGCGAAACTGAGAAGCTTAGGAATAGACCCAGGGGTCATGCTTTCGGATCTCCATCTTTCTATATTTCTTGGTTCTTCTGGGTTAGCTTGATTCAGCATGCACATTTCATCAGAAAGTCCATCCTTTCCAGCTTCTCTGCATATGTAGCATAGAGGAAGGCCATATATTTTATAATAGTACCACAGAAAGTCACAGGACTGAGTTTTGCTGGAGTGGAATTTCTGAACCAAGGCCAGAGAAATTCAACTTGCTGCTGTGGCAAATGGTATCTTCCAGAAATGTCGAAAACAATCATCTGTTTGGGTAGGCTCTTTTCAAGAACCTTGCTACTACCCGTTGAAATGCAGTCTCTCCCTTTTCTAGAAATGGGGTGAGTCTTTGTGATTGCCTCAGTGAAGACAATGGTGGAGGTGACACCCAAGGCTAGCACAGGACATCCAAGGCTAGATTGGAAAAAGGAACATGCTTTCACCCTGATTTCTGTCTCTTAAAGATACTCATCTTTGCAAGACTACTATGTGATGAGGGAGCCCAAGCCACATGCAGGGCCTACATGCAGGAATTCTGGGCAACAAAGTTAAGGTCCCAGTTGATAGCAAGCATCAGGTACCAGGCTTACATGAGTAAGACTTCAGACAATTCCAGTTCGTTCCTTGCAGCTGACATTGAGTGGAGCAGAGACAAACTATCCTCACTGGACCCTGCCCAAATTGCATATTTGTGGGCAAAAAGGGATGCTTGTTAGTGCCTTAAGCCACTAAATTTGGGGGAGATTTGTTATACAACCATGGTAACAGGAACAATGATCATATCTGAGTTGTATGACTACAACTGGAGTTGGAAACGTGAAGGGGGGCAATGAACCATCTTACGGGGCAGAAAGTAAAGGGGGGTGGCTTATAACATAAAAACTGGGTGAAACAGCCAGAAGGGGGATGATGAGAATTAACAGACACAACAACAGATACCCTTTACAGTGGTAAAGGAAGTCTCTCAATACTGTCTTCAAAATGCATGCTCTTTTTACTTCCTGAAAACGTTCTTCCCATCTCATGAGCTCCCCACAGCCTAGCTGGGACAGAACGTAAAGATATAAATTACAAGGTAACACAAAAGCTGATTGTCCTTTCCAGTAGAGCAGATACGTCAAGACTGGCTGCATTAGATAGCATGCATTCTGTTTCCATATCACAGCCTATGATGGTTATAGTCTAGCAGGACTGAGGTGGCCCCGAGATAGAATTCCTTGCTCTAGGGTCCATATGGGGACTGATAGATCTAAGTCATTTTTGATGTTTTCATTGCTTATTATGTAAGTTTTCATATGCAAAAAAAAAAAAAGGAATCTGGGTCTAGAAGGCAAATGGAAAATGCTACTTGAATTAGTTTTAACTTATTTTCATATTGTATTTCTTCCCTGGTATTTGTCTCTAAGCATCATTGGTAGAGTAAGCACGAATGCTGCTTACATGAATTTTGCTGGATCATGGGGAAGAAGTGGCTACCACAGCATGCTGACACAGTAATAGTTCGTTATGAGCCTCCAAATGGGAATGTGCTTCCGAGCTGTCTTCTGATGGCTGCACGGTGACAGAATAATTTATAAATATAATCAATCATTCCATATTCCACTTACTGATGGCAATGCCCATTAACACATGTTAGGGACATAAACTTCTTCCCAAGTGCTAAGTGGTTATCCACGGTCTTGCCAGTGTTCAAGTGGGGAAAATCTATCTAGAGGATGTTTTTACAGGCTAACTGGAGTAATTGGTTTCCTGCTTCTAACCATTCCATGCAAATGTGCTGATTCATCTTACAAAGTTATCTTTGTACAAAACCAACTGTAATATGTCATCTGCTTATGATACCAAACAAACAAAAATTAGACTAAACATTGGATGACATGTCTTTGAGGCCCTTATACAGCCTTTTGTATCTTGGCCCCATCTTACTACTCGCCTTGTCTTTCTTCTGTCTACTGTGTGGTTTTTCAGGCTCCTCATTGCTCCATGAACACAGGCGATGTCATTTTGCCACGCGAATTCCTCTTTCAGAGGTACCTTCTCTCCATCATCCATATCTTCCATGCCTCATCCATTTCCTGGACACGCTTCAAGGCATTTGTATTACTTCCTCTATATTCCAACAATAGCATGCTTATAAATTTATCTATATACGTATATATATTTGTATTTTAATTATTTTGTCCATATTTAAAGCACCCACTAAACTGAGAACTCTTTGACAATTGGATCATGTATAATTCTTCTTTGTGTATTCGATGCCCCATTCAGTGCATCCATTATAATAGATGATGAATGGGTGGACAGATGGGTCATTGACCAAGTGAATCGTAATCAAGTTTGACAGTATGGCACGGTCTTGAGTACTCCAGCTTTATAGTAAGCCTTGAAGTCAAGTAACAGAAGTTCTCTCACTTTGTTACTTTTTAAGATTTCTTTGGATATCCTAAGGTTTTTGCATTTCCACCTAAGTTTTAGACTCAGTTCAATGTCTACGAAAAAACAAAAAACAAAAACCCACAACAAAGCCCCAAACTCTACAAAACCCCAAAACCAATAGAATTATGATTGGGGTTGTTGTAATACTGTTGAGTGATTCTACCCATAAATAGCAGTCTATATACCCATTTACCTAGTTCTTTGATTTCTCTCAGTCATCTTTTGTCATTTTTAATGTAGCCATGTTACATTATTTTACTCCCCTCCTTGATTTCAGTTCCTTTTGATGTTATAATTCATCTAACGCTCTCCTTCTTTCCTTCTCCTTCTCTCTTCCTACCTTTCTCTCTTTCTCCCCTCCTCTCCATCTTCCATCCAGTGAATATATTTAAGTTGTAGAGCTCAGTGAGCACGTCACATGACTTCATGTTAGTGGGGTTTTCCCAGGATCTCCTCCTAGTATATCCCAGGCAATATATTATTTCACAGAAGGGGAATGGTTTTCTGACCCTTCTCTGCTTTACTCCACGCTCTCTCCCAGTAATTTTTGGAGATTCTGGGTATTCGGATGACAACCATTTTCATTTCCAATTCGGAAGCTGCCTGCTGTTCCACAGGCTATTTCTATGCTGATCTTGGTGGAAGGTTGGTGCTTGTCATTAGGATACATCCTTACACGAAGGCCTGTTATCACATTTTTAGGATCTGTTTCCAAGAAACTAAAACAGGGGCCCCCAAATAAACTTAAAGCTTTCTATTTTTTTTAACTATTATATGGAATAATTGAACCGATAGGGATCTGTTTAATACTAACAAATGAAAATGGGATTTTTTCAAAACTGGTAGTAAGCAGGGATTCTAAAGTTATTCCTTGGTTAAAAATATCTATTTACATTTTGCTGGCATTAGGATTTTTCACTTTGAGCTGCATTCATTAATGATTTTAGGTTTGATTGTATCTCATACTTGGGTCATTCCAAAACATTAGGTTTAAACATGAAATTATAGTTCATGATGATTAAAAATTGTCAAATATCCATAATTTCATATGCTCAATGAATAGATGAGCTTTTTGCTCTGTATACCTTTTAGTGAACGTGTCACACATCTGCTTATAAGAGATACATTTTTAAAAAGGAAAAAAGGAAGCTTTATCATTCATTCTTTCCAGAATGTTGTATAAGACAGATGGTACACCCCTCAGATGGGCAGCTAGGTGTCTCCTTTTCTTGGGAACGACTTGAAAATCTGGATCGATTTCTCTTCAAATACCTTCTTTTTTCTTCACCAGAAAATATATATGCAATTTGGAAGCAGTCTCTTATCAGAATGCATTTTCTCATGTTCTTACACTAAGAGATAAAGATTATATTCCTAAAAAATACATTTTGACTTTTAAAATTTCCACTGACTACATAGCAAATCCTGAGCAGGCATTTTCCCTGTATTTTTTTTTTAATATCTCAAGGGCATAGAAATGTGGTGAACCAGACGTGTAATTCAAAAACTTTGTAACTTTCAGTAAATACTATCGGTCCCTTCACAGAAGAAAAACGCCAAATTCCAGTTTTGAATGAGGGATTTCTGCTTCTCAGACTGTGAGATTAACCCAGAATTTCCAGACTCCAACTGGTCTCTTAATCTCCTACTCAGTCAGAGGTCTAAGATCACATTGGGGCTGGGGGTTAAGTGAATAGGATGTTCAACTTTTGTTTATTTAAAAATTTTTTTAATGTTTATTTATTTTTGAGAGAAGGGCAGACAGTGAGCAAGGGAGGGGCAGAGAGGGAGACACAGAATCTGAAGCAGGCTCCAGGCTCTGAGCTGTCAGCACAGAGCCCGATGCAGGGCTTGAACCCACAAACCATGAAATCATGACCTGAGCCAAAGTCAGATGCTTAACCGACTGAGCCACCCAGGCGCCCCACACGTTCAACTTTCAGCAATGTCGATGACATATGAAGAATTATAGAGTATAGGGCTCAGGTCAAGTAAGTTCCATCCCCATACTTGCCTTTACAAAATCAGATTAAAAACGGTAGGAATAGTAAAATCACTTGAAAAGAGATTCAAAAACACTGTCACCAAAAGAAGATCGCCAGTTCTGGTTCTTGAAACTGAATATGTGATTAGTTGGTCAGATGGGAAAGAAAGATCTGAAGAAGCCAATGTGTGTGGGCAGGTAGATTTCTGAAATATTCAGGAAAAGGAGCAGAGGAGGGATGTCATCACAGATCTATAGGAATAGGTTTAGGAAGAGTAAAGGTCATGATGCATTAAACCTTGTGGAAATCTTATCAAAAGGGAAAAATGCTTCTTAGTGATCTGTCAGGCAAGAAGACAAATTGGAAGTGGCACATTTGCTTGGGGCACAGTGAGAATGGCACAGCCATTCAATCCTCATTTTGTCTCAATCTTCTTTACCAAGAAATCTGATCTTCAATCTAAGTGTCAAGCAAGCATCATTAAGGGGAGCATTAAAGACATAGTACAACATTAAAATAAGTCAGCGGTTGGCAACGTTTTTCTACAAAGGCCTAGGACCTCTAAGTAGTGTTAGCTTTGGGGGTCTCGTCTCTGACTATTCAGCTCTGCTGTTACAGCACAAAAGCTGCCTATATAATATATAAATGTGTGGCTGTGTTCTAGTAGAACTTAATTTAGGAAACGGAAATTTGAATTTTATGTTATCTTCACATGTTACATGTTTCAGTGTTATTCTATTCTTAATTCTTTCAACCATTTAGAAATTAAAAAATATATATATATATATATATATATATATATATATATATATGTGTGTGTGTGTGTGTGTGTGTTTAGTTGTTGAACCCTATAAGAATGTGCTGGGCCAGAGTTGACCTGTGGGCCATAGTTTCCTGACCCTGAAATAAGAGATCACTCAGTCACTTTCAATGTGAGATGACATTCTTTACTATTAAGTATGGTGACATTGTACAATTGCAATATTTACTATTAAGTATTGAAAAACTTGGACATGTGGCTAAGGGACCATTCTGCCATCAATCCACAACAGATGGTATTGGCTAAGCGAAGGATCAAATTTGGAGACTGACATGTGTAGTAATTTTCTAAAAGGTGGTAAATTGTCACTTCTGGGAACCAGAGACCAGAATTTTGAGATCAATCACTGGAATATATTAGAACACATTATTAAACAAGCAAGCACACTAAAAATTGATTATTCCCTAGTGTGAGTTAACAAAAATAAATGTCAAACTTGGAAAAAAAAAGGTAAATCAAATTATTAAAACAGATGAGAGGCATAGATAGAAGATATATTGAGACTGCAGGAAATGCTTGGCCCAAAATTTTCAACATACACTACTGGACAAAAGGAAGAAATTGGCTAAATAATAGCATAATTATGAAGTATATGATTATCTTAACAATGGTCACTGTGCATTAATTGCTGAGTCCATAGTGGGTTGATGGTGTAAGATAACTTCTATTATCTTATGAGACTAAATGTTAAATTAGATACTTATATGCCAGATTAGCCTTCTAAATTGCCTTTTTACCCAAATGTCAACTTGAATTCCAAAGCCATGCTTCTCAAATTTTTAAATGACCCAAGTTTAGCAAGGGCTTCCAATAGAATCACATTGAAGAATACCTCAGATTAAAGAACAATAGATCCAAACCAAAAGGACACCATGGAATAGGCAAAAAGCAAAAGTTCAATTAGGTTAAAACAAATCCCTTTATTGACACATATAGATGGCGAAGTTCTTAGCACAACTGCCTTTTCCCCCCTCTTTTGTGTGTGTGCACGTGTGTGTATGTGTACGTGTGTGTTATGTTTCCAAAAATGGTGAGGAAGTTTTGGTTGATCACAAACTCACAATTAGTCAACAGGTTGACATTTCTGCTTGAAGATGTGTGGGTATGTCTCCTTTTCTCTTTCTAATTCCTTGTACTACAATTTAGGAAACTGCAAAGAAAAGAAAGAATTGGAGCTCATTTGTAGTTTGGGAATTTTCCTCATCAAGATGGTAACTTGGAAACATTCTTGGTCGCCATTTTGTCTAGTGAGGTCATGATTTGGACAGCTTGGCTGGGTTAAATTTTCATAACTTGGTTGCTCATAATGGGCCATCTGCATTCTTAAGTGTTTGGTTGATTTCATTTTTTGATCCAACTGTATTTTAATGTACCAGACCATCAACGTAGGAGGTAACACAGCTTGGCGACAACTGCTATACTGGTGATGGTAAGAATATGAAGGAACTTAGGATCTTGTAATAGAGTTTCTAGTAATTTGCATTCAAGCATTATGTGAAATATTTAAACTTTTTGAAGACCAGGGCTTCAGTTTCTATATCTTTAGCAGAAATATCTGTGTAATTGGGAATGAGGTGGAGATGTCTCTTCCCTATGTTCATGCCTATATTCTTTCCTCTTGGGCCTCTGTGAAATAAGGATGGATATCTATATCTAGATATCTATATAATCTATCCTCAGTCCCTGACACAGTTTCTTAAATCCTTATAATATGAGTGATACAAGTGCTAGAAGCATCTTTTGTTTTATTATTTGGTCTTTGACCATGGTTCTTGACACAGAGCTCCTAAAACTCTTGTAATTTCTTAGGTGATAGGAGTGTCTTTTGTTTTCATTAGGTGATTCCTAGATAGCTTCATGATGGAGCTATTCATTAGAAAGGCCAAGCATGATTAGAAGCTTGGAACTTCAGCTTCTTCCCCCTCCATCCTCCAGGGAGGGAAGAAGGGCTAGAGACTGAGTTAATAATCAATCATGCCTCTGTGAAAATCCCTGAAGTGCAGAGTTCAGAGAGTTTCCAGGTTGGCAAACACATCCAAGTGCTGGGAAGGTGATGTACCCCAACTCCACAGGGACAGAAGCTGGGCACCCTTCTGGACCCCACCCTCTATACCCTTTTGTCTGTTCATCTGTAACCTTTAGGATTTTCTGTATTATATAATAAGCTGATAAATATTAGTGTTTCTCTGAGGTTTTTTTTTTTTGAGCCATTATAACAACCCGAGGAGGGGATCCTGAGAACTTGCAATTTATAGCCAGTTGGTCAGAAATATGGGAGGCTCTAACTTTTGATTAACATCTGAAGCAGAGACAGTCTTCTACAATTAAGCTGTTAGCTTGTGGGATCTGATGCTAACTCCAGGTAGGTAATGTCAGAATTGAATTGAATTGTAGGACACCCAGCTGGTGTTCAAAAATTGGTCAGTGGGAGGGGGGAAAAAACCCCAAAAAACCAAACCATACATTTGATGTCATTAGTGGTGTGGGGAAAGGAAAACCAGCTGTTTTTCCATTTAGCCTCAGAATAAATACATCAACACGGGTAATGACTTGGAATTAGATTTGACACAGAATGTAAAGACTATTTGTCATGCATGGGTGAGATGATTTGTAGTGTTCCTACCCACATGATAACTTCCAAATTCCAGGGTTTGATTCTTTTCTTTCTTGATATCTGCCCACATGTCACTCTTTTATCAAATATTATATATTATCAAATATATATTATATATTGTATCAAATATTATATATATTATCAAATATTATATATTATATTGAATATTATATATATCTTTACACTCTATCAATGTTTTAATATTATTATTAGTTTAAAAAGATACTTCTAGTGATAAGCATCCGACTTTGGCTCAGGTCATGATCTCATGTTTTGTGAGTTTGAGCCCTGCATTGGGCTCTGCATTGACAGTGCAGAGCCTGCTTGGGATTCTCTCTCCTCTCTCTCCCTTCCACCCTCAAGATAAATAAATAAACTTAAAAAAATACTTCTAGACTTGCTAGGATAAATTTTGAGAGTTTTGCAAAAATTATTCCCTTTAAATTCTATCTTGTAACAGCTATTCTAAAATCTAAAGGCTGATATCTAGAAAGTTGTAATCAATGTTGTATGCAAATCTATAATGCAGAATTCCTCCTCCCAAAAGATGTTAAGGTCAATCAATAGGTCTAGGGGATGAGGGTAATTCTGTTATCCTAGAATGATAAATTGGAACATTAATTTCCCACTCTAAATTCAAACTAACTTTCCGTCCAATATTCAATACCTCTGCAATTCAATATGGCGGTCATTCATTAATTTCAACTCAGTAGAGTGTGGATTTCTTATCTGGAGACATGCCAAACAACACTTAAACTGGAAATGCTGCTATTGTCCACCCATATCCTTTTCTCAATCCTTCCGTTCTCCACATACTTCCTCTTTACCTTGTTCTTTTGTGTTTCTTTTCTTCCTGTCCCCGGTCTTTTTGTGTTCCCTTTGTTTTGCATTCATGTAAGCCTCTCTGTGGCATATATCACAGTGGCAAGTGCACTGTGGTGCACTTGTGGAAGTAAAGACATATGCTGTGGCTGTCTGCCCAGATGCGTGCAGATGTCTGTGTGTATAATATACGAGAGACATTTAGCGATATTTTGAAATTATACAGTAGCTTTGATTTTTGGTTCTTGGTCCAGTTCCAAAGAGGGCTTCCCTCCTCCATACATTGGGCTAACTAGAGGCCCTTCTTTGCTTCCCAGCAGTCTTTTTTCTCTTGCAACACACTAGTGGTATCGGATACATACCTGTCTCCATATGGGCTACAAAATTGTGGCGGAGGGCAAGCTTGATGTCATTTTTAATTTTAATGTTTACTGCTTTCCCAGATACAACATGATTAACGTCATTGACTGATAAGGAGACCAACTCTCTAGGTTCACAGAGGTGATGCATGAAGTGGAGAAACGGGGTAATCGTACACATAGTCCGACTGGGGGGAAATATCAGAAGTCCATCCCCACTTTTAAAGATAAAATGTTGTGTTCAGCTGGGGTGTCTATATGAATCAAGTTACTCTGAATGCTCTACCCATCCGCTTTGCCTGGTGTAGATTCTAACACCTCCCTGTTCCTGCCTGGAATATCATCTTCTGCATCCTCAAAATTCAGTCAAGTTTTGACTTGGGACAATAAACTGTATCACATACAAGTCCCCCTCTGCTAATCAGACTAGCCATATATTTACTGACTGTTTGGAATTTCTTCCTTGGGAAGAAGTTATTCATTGGGAGAAGTCCGTGCGATGCTGAAAATCATCTTTTACAATTTAGGCACGCAGCGGAAAGATTTACAATGTATTTTCTTTTTGACTCCTTCCAGCTGCCTAGAGCAAACATTCATCTTCTGTTTCCTTTAATAGGAGCTGACTTGTGACATCATGTTCTGAAAGGCTGCAGTTTAATGGGTGTGTTTTCTCTCTCACACACATATATTATGCAGAGACTCTGGGATTTCATTTTTATTTTATTCCTTAAGTCTGTAAAGGCCACTGCTTTGAGGTCTCCTTCTTCTAGGGACTGGCAATGCCAAGGTGGCATTCTGGCAGGGTTGAAGTGCATCATAAATAAACATCCTCCCATAATGTGCACTCAGAACTTGACTCATACAAGAATGCCTTGTCCTGCAGTTGAGTGCAACACTGAGTTGCTAACAATGACATTTATCTTCATTAAGTTTCCAGATCAACAGGCTAGATGTGTGTGCACAATACTGCATATTCATTTTTAAGGCAGGTATCTTTGATTCTGAAGTTGCTGGAATGGTAGCTTCAATGTGTCTGGAGACTTTTGCCCAAAATGTTGACCTTGGATGAAAGGATAACGTGATGCTATGCTTTGTAGAGAATTGTAGCCTACTATGAACACTCCGGGGAGAATTACAGAATCATCGACCATTTGAGGAAGGGGGCGAAAATAGTCCTCAGAATGTCTTCATGTCATGAGGCAAGGATGTCTTAAAGTTTGGCAAGTGCAATGCTCGCTGCTTACTAGAAAGGTGGGGATTTTGATCTTACATGGCTTCAAAGAATTCAAGGTGACTTTGCAATGAACTTCAGCAGCTCTTCTAATGCCTAAACTTGTTCTACGCCATATGGATAGAGCATTAATTTTTTCCCTCTTATTTCTAAGAATGGGAATGTCAGGGCAACAACTCAATGTTTAACATCTCCATAATGTAGGGAACCTGTTAGGTTGGTTAGGGCTTTCTCAGCTCCCAGAGGAAAAACAAACAAACAAACAAACAAACAAACAAAACAACAACCCAAAGTCACTTTAGAAAACATAGCTGAAAAGTTGAGGGTCATGCTGCTTTTAGACATGTGGCTGGATTCTGGAGTCACGTGTTGTCAATAGAACTTTCTCTCCAACTCTCAGCGCTTCGTTCAGTAGGACTGACACTATGGTCAATGTCCATGCGTGTGCCATGCCTCCCACTACCCCGTTCCAGGCTTTCCCTCAGTGATGGCAAGTTGGCTGCTGTAAATCCTCCTAGGTTCTAAGGCCTAGCCAGAAACAGCCAGCACCTCCCCTCCCCTCCAGAATTCTCGAGACCCACTCTGATTGGATCCATGCCTGAACCCAGTACTGTGGCCTGGAGACTGGTGTGTGCTGAAGCCAGGGTTGGACCTCTCCTGAACCTAGTGGACCCAGAGGGGAGAAAGTGGATTCCCAACAAGAATCTGTTCTTTTGCTGAGGAACAGGACACCAACAATACGTGTTTGGTGCTTATATCGTATACCCGGTACGGGCTGACTTGCGTCTCTCTCCCCTGCCCCTGAATTCATATGTTGCATCCCTCACCCCCAGCACATCAGAATGTGACTGCATTTGAGACAGGGATTAAGTTAAAATGACATCACAGGTGGGTCCTGATCCAGGCTGACTGGTATCCTTCTAAGAAGAGGAAATTTGGATGCACAAAGAGAGAAATAAGTAACTAAGTGGTTAAGACACTGACGTTTTGGGTATTCCCCACCCCCCCCAGGAATTTAATATCTCAAACAGTTTGGTACTCCTAACCTCTTCAAGCATCTTGACTTCCATATTAAGATTCTGTCAGGGGCGCCTGGGTGGCGCAGTCGGTTAAGTGTCCGACTTCAGCCAGGTCACGATCTCGCGGTCCGTGAGTTCGGGCCCCGCGTCGGGCTCTGGGCTGATGGCTCAGAGCCTGGAGCCTGTTTCCGATTCTGTGTCTCCCTCTCTCTCTGCCCCTCCCCCGTTCATGCTCTGTCTCTCTCTGTCCCAAAAATAAATAAACGTTGAAAAAAAAAATTAAAAAAAAAAAAAAAAAGATTCTGTCATCCCCTTCAATTTCCCCCTAAAGGATATGATTCGTTTGCGTTCTTCAAGGCCTAGAGAGTTAACAGAGGAGGGATGCATCTCGAAGTCACAAAACAAATGGACAAAAGTCAGTTTTTCCAATTCTCCTCATTCGCCTTCTCATCACCTGAACTTAGATCATGCAAATGTAGCGCGGAGCGCAATCTTGAAGCGAGAATTTGAAAGCTCGACGCCATAATCACATTTCTCTGTTCCTTACATCTTTGACTCTGTGAAGGATCATTTCTGTTGTAGTGTTTGTTGTTTCATCTGCCGTACGAAGAAAAATTTTCTAGCTGACACAATAAAAAATACATCATTTAAAAAATAAATAATGCATAGTGTTTTCCATACTTCTTTCCAGATGCATACAAACACCCCCATTTCAATTATTTGAGCAGCTCTTTTAGCTGCTGAGTACTTGCTCCCAGGATTTCCCTATTCCCACCCACCAGCCTCCCAAAACTTAGAAATTTGTCTGGTATGTGAAATCCATTCCTGGTGTGTGTGAACATTGCTCTTGTGTTCTAGTAAATGTAGGATATCATTATAGCATGTGTCAGTCATAAGAAAAAAAATTAACTTCAAGGCCATATGTGTGTTCGCCAGCTTAATAAATTCTAGACAACAAATGTAGCTGCCACTTTCTCCTTCTGCCACTTTCCCCAGTTCAATAAAGAAGTGCAGACGGTTGTTTTCACTCCGGTGTCTTGAACCTCGGCACGAAGGCACTGAAGGTTGATCCTTCTCTGGAAACTTCCTCTGACCCAAAGGACCACGGCAAGCTAAGTACCAAACAAGACTGCCTTGCACAGATCTGGCCATTTGGAATCCTGAAGCCTTTAACAGTTGAAGAGCAGTTTGGAGCCCCTCTCAGCATTCTGCACGGAGACACTGTTGAGTTACATTTTCTCCTCTGCATTTGATTTCTCCCATGCGTGGCCCGGAGAAGCCCAGGGCTAGCAGAAAGGTCATCTGGACCTGGCTTTCCCTTAGGAAGGGCCAGAGCTAATCTATCAGAAAGGAAGACAATCCAGGCACGCTTTATGATTTTTCAGCTCAACCAAGAGGATCCGAGGCCCCCTCTTTTTGGTATTAACACAAAAGTTTAAGGGGGTTAAAAAAATAAAAGGTCCGGAAGGGTATGTCCTATGGGATAAATGCAGTTTTGTTTCTTCTCTATAGAAAATGCTTGTTCTTTGAGGATTGGTATTAGTGCTTTGTTCTACCCATGGGTGTCACAGAAGGGAGCCTGTGACATGTTGAGAATCCATTATATTTACATGGTCCTTATCCACGAAATAGCTGGCAGGGTTCCTAGGTCACAGCCAGCCAGGTTTTGAGCCATGGGACCATGACACCCAGTCCTCTCAACTTAGATGAGAGGTTAATGTCTGACCCAGAAGTAAGTATAGGACGGGTATAGGTAAGTTGTCCAAATGCATTACGCTCAAAATGAGGCCAATAGTGAGAGGGAAAGGGGCTTTATTCTGGATGCTGGAGCAATCAGTGTGAACTGGGACAGGCCTGGACAACCTCGTTCGGGCATAAGACACAGCAGCCCATGCCCCCTGAACACACTTCTAAATACCTCCCCACGGATCATTTCCTTGACAAAATATGCTGTGATAATCCTTTTACATCCACGGAAACTGAGGCACAGGGAGGTTAAGTCACTTCCTAAATTGATACAAACCCAGAAGTGGCTAAGTCAGGAGAGAGGCCAGGAGCCTCCTGGACCACCTGTCTGGAGGGGTCCCGCCAAGAAGGATGCTCTGCGCTGGGGAGTGAGTGACCGGTCCCATCAGATTCTTTGGGTTTGGCATGGCAGAGAGGACACAGAGAATAGAGGTGGGGAAGAATCAAAGTTGAAGCACAGGGCCAGAAGGCACTTGGAAGGGAGGAGAGTGTAGAAAAGGATAGAGAAGATGACACAGGAGGACTAAACGGCGACAAGAGCATCTTCTCAGGCAGGGGGAGCAGCGGCCGTCCTGGTGTCCCCGAGCTCTGTGCCCGCCGGCCTTGCTCCCTCGGGGCCTCTGCTCCACCTGGCCTAACCCGATGTTGGTTCCCACAGCAGGAGGGGGACAAGTGGGAAACCGGTCGCGCCCTGGGGGGGTGGGGAGGGCGAGGTGGGAGGCAGGGGCTCCTCCTGCCCCAGAGGAGTCACTCCGGATGCGCCGCAGGGGAACCTGCAGACAAGGCCCCTCTTGGGCCAGAGACCGGGAGATGTCAGCGCCGCCCTGCCCTCCAGCACCTTAAAGTTTACAGAGGCCTCCCAAGGGGCCCGGCGGCGCCCACCGTCCAGAGGGCCTGCACCCCGCGGGCTCACTCAGGCCTGCGACCTTGAACACGTCTGCAGAGGCGGAACGGAACGGCAGGAGCGCGCACACCGCACCCCCGACGGGGCGGGGCCGGGAGCCTCCAGTGCCGGGCGGGGGCGGGTCAGCGGAGGTCACGGAGGTCACGGAGGGGTCGTGACCTCCCAGCCCCCACCCCCTCCCGGGCCCTACGCTTTCCCGACACCCGAGCGGTTCCGAAGGGCCCTGTGAGCTGTGAGTCTCCGCATCGCGCCTGGCTGCGACTCCGAGGCTGGAATTGAATTTGGAGGACCGCGGCCTGCGGTGGGGAGGGAGCGAGCCCAGCGCCCGGTGAGCACTTGCGCGTCCCCGGGCCATGCGGGGCTGGCCTCTGTCTGCCAGGGTCATCCGCTTACCTAGGCCCAGTGCGCCACAGGCCTGACCTTCTGGGGCTTGGCCAGCCGTGTTCAAGCCGAGGCACACTCCTGTGCTCTAAATTAGTCTTTGCCCAGGGTGTGTGTGTGTGTGTCTGGGAGGGGGGGTGCTCCGTGCTAGTTGCTGTTCTTGAGGGTGGGGTTCAAGAAGGTCTCGGGGTCTACCTCCCCATATCAAAGATTCCCGCCATGAGTTGTAGTATTTTTCTGTTCTATGCCGTTGCTTAAGGGAGACTGAAAACATGCCGTGCTGTGTGTGTGTGTGTGTACGTGCATATGTATTTTTTTTAAGATTTTATTTTTAAGGAATGTCTACACCCAGGGTGGGGCTGGAACTTAATTCTGAGATCAGGAGTCGCCAGCTCTTCCAACTGAGACAGCCAGGTGCCCCCTATATTTATTTTTTTAATTTTTTAACGTTTATTTATTATTGAGAGACAGAGACAGAGCCTGAGGGGAGGGGCAGAGAGAGGAGGGGACACAGAATCCCAAGCAGGCTCCAGGCTCTGAGCTGTCAGCACAGAACCCTTCGCGGGGCTCGAACTCACAAACTGTGAGATCATGACCTGAGCCAAAGTCGGATGCTTAACCGTCTGAGCCATCCAGGTGCCCCAGCCCCTATATTCAATTTTTAACTTGCATAAGGTAGTTTGAAAACACCAATGAAAGTGAGTATACCCGAGTGTGTTTTAGGCGGAAGCTTTCGCATTGGGCAATACTGAGATGTTTGCTTCTGCCGCAGAATGAGCTCTTTAGTTTGGAATGCAGACTTTGGAGCCAGAGGGCCTGGTTCAGATGCTGCCTGGGTGCTTCCTCGCTTGTGATCTGGCACGTCGCTTGCGTTGTTTGTGATGCACTTCCTCATCTGAGAAATGGGCACAGTCATAATACCTAACTCATGGAGCTACGTAAGAAGTGAATGCACCATAAAGCCCTTAGAACAGGCTGGTGCCTAGAAGCACAAGATGAATGTCGGGTCTTATTTGTTAATGTGTCCGCTGCTGTGCTCAGCATTACCCTGCCTCATTCACCCGTGTGAACTTTCTGTGAGTGCACCATTGATTTGGAAAGTTTGAGGCTCTGCCCTCGCCACGTATATATAGGATACTGCGTATATTATCAGCTATTGGTGGAAGGACAGGCAATAACAAGGAAAGGTATAACATCTACCAGGATGCTACTGTATCACTTTGGGGGTGTTTCCTACTGTTTCTCATTTGATCGTAACCTATGTTATGTACTATATTCTGTGATTTTCTCTCTCATTTAATTTTTTTTTTAATTCCAGTGTAATTAACATAGTGTTATATTAGTTTCAGGGGCATAATATAGTAATTCAACAATTCTATACATTACTCAGTGCTCATCACGATAAGTGTACCAAAAAATATGGAACGCTTCATGAATTTGTACGTCATCCTTGCCACAGGGGCCATACTAATCTGCTCTGTATCATTTCAGTTTTAGTATATGTCCCACTGAAGCAAGCACTGTAATTTTCTTTTTGAATGGTATATATTTATTGAATACGTTATATACTTTATATATCTTTTATACTGAAAGTATTTTTATAAGTATTTTATATGTAAAGTTGTATGAACATTTATAATATGTTAATAGTTGTATAATATATAAATATGTACATCTCATTAGAAATACATATATTTTATGTGTATTTTATACCATTTTTATATCATTTGAGATGTCATAGTATCTCAAAACTAGAGAAAGATTCAGACAATAGTGTAATCAACACCTATGCATGTATTACCCAGATATAATAATATTAACTTTTAAAATTTTATTTGATCTTTGTAAAAGTTTATTTATTTTGAGAGAGAGGAGAGAGAGAGCACACACGCAAGCATGAGCGGGGAATGGGCAGAGAGAGAGGGAGAGAGAATCCCAAGCAGGCTCCATGCTGTCAGCACAGCCCGACATGAGGCTCAAGCTCACCACCTGTGAGATCATGACCTGAGCCGAAATCAAGAGTCAGATGCTTAACATACCGAGCCACCCAGGCACCCCAATTTTGTTTAGTTTTTTATAGAAACAAAACACTATGGGGGCGCCTGGGTGGCTCATTAAGGGTCTGACTCTTGATTTTGGCTCAGGTTATGATCTCATGGTTGGTAAGCTTGAGCCCTGCTTCAGGATCTGTGCTGAAAACGTGGAGCCTGCTTGGGATTCTCTCTCCCTCCCTTTCTGTCTGCTCCTCCCCTGCTCACACTCTCTCTGTCTGAAGATAAATAAATAAACTTGAAAGAAAGAGAGAGAGAGAGAGAGAGAGAGAGAGAGAGAGAGAGAGAAAGAAAGAAAGAAAGGAAAACAGTGGATACGATAAGCCCTACTGTGCTCTATTTCCTTCCCTGTTCCGCTTCTTCCCGCCTCCAGTTAATGCTGTTCTGAAGCTGCTGCGTATCCTCTGCATCCCTGGTTTTAGTATTTTAACATAAATAGATGGTCCACAGGCCGATATTTAAAATGCAGTATCGTATTTTTGTTGTTAAGCAAGGTAAGTAATACTTTGTTAGCTGTATCTTTCTGCAGCATCTCGGTCCATTTCCTTTATTCGCTCCGCTTTTTTTTTTTTGAGATGTATTCAGGCTGATAAATCATCCCTATTTCATTTATTTAATTGCTGTGCGGTGATACTGTTGTAAGAATATATCGCGATGAATCGATCCTTCTCTCAACTGATGTGTTAAGTTGTTTAGTCTTTCGTTCTTACAAACATTGGTGCGCTGCATCGACGTGCGAATCTCCTTAGACAAATGGTGGGGAAGCTTCTCCAGGACGCACACGTAAGAATGGAACTGCCGGGCTGGACTTCCCTGTCTTACTTTTATATTTATTTGTAAAACATCAAGCATTTGTTAGATAGTCTTTATTCTCCACCTTGAAACAACTATGATTATTGCCTCATTCTTAGGCTTTTGAATGAGTCAGTTGAATACTAAAGTTTGAAAGCAAATGGAAAAATGCTTGGCATTTGGATTTGCTTATCTGTATTAGACAGGATTGACATGATCGTGTAGGGTATGCAATGCCAAAAAACCCCAAACCAAACCAAAACAAAAAAAAACAAAACAAACACCAAAACAAAAAACGAAAAAAACAACCCCAAAATCAATTGGATGATGAGAATCGCAGGAGACTGGAGCTACCAAATCCAGTCACCAATGTGACTGTGGTGTGCTTTTCAAAGACGTTGCATTACGTGTAAAATACTGAACTCTTTTACTTTAAAGGTGTCTATATTAGATTTTTATTTTGATAATACGTGATTATACTTGAAAGGTGTATAGAGGAAGAAGGGGAAGACTTTTAAATCTCCTCTACTCAATTTTAATCTACAACAGCCACTACTTATAACAGTTTGATATATGTAAATAATCTTTCAGATTATTTCCTAAGTATTTACAAGAGGGTGTGTATGGGGGTGCATGTGTACGTTCTAATAAATGGCATTTTAGTATATATCCGATTCTGTAATGTAATGATTTGAACCTGCATTTCAATTTATATGTAAAATAATAATATAAGTAAACTACAGTAATTATATTTATTTTTTTGCATATCGAGGCATTGATTAAATTGTGAAGTGAGCCCAGAGACTAAGTTCTCACTCGGCATCATCAAGCTTTCCTAATTACTTCAAGGATACAAGTGATCACCAAGTGTAGGCAAAGCAAAGAGAAGCCAAGGACTGTCCGGGGAGCTCCCCAGGTCCGTTCTTGCCGTATTTGGACGTGCTCTAGGCAAATTTAACACGCAAGGTGTCTCAGAAATGTCTGCCGGTGCATGACTTACACAAAAATCTCTGTTTTATACTCTCTGGTAGCTACGTAGCTCATGCAGCAATTTTCAGGGAGCCATGTCCCAGAGATCCATAGAGTCCAGATTTGTCTACCACTAACAACCCCAGACAGACCAGGTTTATTCTACTGAAAACATGTCATAGGTAAGGATTCTCCGACTCGTGAATATCCCAAATTTGTGGGTTGATCCGTCTTCAGCATATTTTCGAGGAGATTTGATTGGTTCACTTTCCTTTCTTTTCTGAGGCATCCACAACAAAGAGGGAGAAAAGATTGCAGGGTTGCTGTGCTGCAAACGCTTGCCAATAACCGTGAAATAACCAGGGGTCCACGGCTAAAGCCACTTTAAAAGTCTTGCAGATGGGTTCAGTAGCAACAACAGTAAAGTTAGTGGTGATCATCCTTGGTACGTACTCTCATTCTCTTCATGTTTGCTATCAGATGTCTATTCCTCTTTAACATTTCCAGGCAAGATGCAGTTCTAGCTTCTAGCTCCTATTCCTCTTGGAGCTTGTCCCCAATCCTCAATCCTGACCTTCAGTGAATCCTCTGAGTGGCACATGGGACTCACTTTGTCTAATCAGATAAGATGTCGAACGTACTAATATTTTCTAAAGATATACCTTAGTGGAGGGTATAGCTTATTCTGGTTCCTTGATGTAACTCTGCCATTTGTCCCCTTTTTCTGCATAAACATAAGCTACTCTGATTGGAAGGAGAACTTCTGTTTCCTGTTGGTATCCCAGTAGAAATGGAGGTGGGGGTGGGGTAAGTTAAGTCCCTGGGTCATTTGTTTTTCAGGACTGGAATTCTGGGGTGCTTGGGTGGCTCAGTCTGTCGAGTGTCTGGCTCTTGATTTTGGTTCAGGTCATGATCTCACGATCTCATGATCAAGCCTTGTGTTGGGCTCTGCACAGAGGTGCTTGGGATTCTCTCTCCCTCTCACTCTGTCTCTTCCTCTCTCTCTCTCTCTAAAATAAATAAGCATTAAAAAAAATAAAGAAATGGAATTCTTCCCCTGGAGCCCTACCCTGCTCCTAGTGGTCCATTTGCTTCCCTGTTTAGTTTCCCACCTCACAGAAGGCCACCTGTGAATAAACAATTGTAGGCACATGCATACTGAACCTGGGGTGGGGGGCGGCGAGGAGGGAGATGGTAATCCTATTTATGTGGTTTATAGCAGTGGAGTTGTCACATTGAGAATGCATACTCAACTGCGCCCAACTCAAGAAAGGAATTTTGTTTTGCAACAATCTGAGAAGGAAAAGCAAACAGTTAATTCGAAAGAGACAAAGCAGATGAGCTTCAAACTAGATCTCTGAAATGATTATCCCTGGTTCCCTTTAGAAAATGTCTTCTCACCTACCAAACATTTCACATTAATTGGGGAATATGCTGGAGATTAAAGTGGCAAAATGTCATTGTGTTAGTGCCTCACGACCTCACACCTGGTTTTCAGAATAATAACAGAAGCTATACAAGTATTCACCACAAGACATGAATGAATCACACAGGGAAATGCAGGAAAGCTATTCCGTAATGTAAGGTTTGAACCTGGTCGGGGGCGTCTGGAGGGTACAGTCTCCAAAATTATGTATTTTCTCTGCTCTGGGAGTTTCCGCCCTGAGGTCAGTTTTGTAGGTCCCACGGGCAACCCGAACCAAGTATCAATACTGCCTTTTATACAGCTAAGTGGCTTTAGGCTTCCTGCTTTCAGGTCTCAAACATCACACCCCATAAAGTCAGTGTGTGTGTGTGTGTGTGTGTGTGTGTGTGTGTGTGTGAGATCAGACAACACTTAAGAAATAAACGACAGCCCATCAGTAACTTTAATGACAGTAGGCATTCTCAAAAAGAGACACAAGAAAGCCCCAGTTAATTCCACATCAGTCCTCGAGGATTTCTTGGTATTACGAGACTCAAATTGCTAGGAATCTTGGATTTGAGGGGGTGAGAAATAGGGTGTATATGAACAGGAAGCTCAAAAAGGAGAGCCTTTGGTCTTAAATGTTTAGACTGCAAACAAAGCATGATTATAAGTCTGAAATTAATCATAAACAACATAGATAAGTGGATCCAAGTGCATTAACAGCAGGAGAGGGACACTCTTTACTACCTGAATCTAAGCTCCAAGGAAGAGTTGGGGGGGTGTGTTTCCTAACAGGGCAGGTGGTGATGATGACTCACATTTATGAGCACTTACTCTGTGCTGGGGGGCTGTTCCCGGAACTTTCAAAGCATCATCATATTTAATCTTTACAAGATCCTTATGAAAGGCGAATTGTCCTTCTGTTCATTTTGCTGCCATGAGACTGACGCTCAGAGTAGTTCAGCAACTTGCTGAAGTTCCTGCAGCTTCCAAGGGGCAGTGTTATCAATCTCTCATCGGTCTGGTGCCGGACAGCTCTGTTCTTACCTTCACCGTGGTTGTGGTTACCTTACATTTTATTAGCACATTATCTGATTTGGAAGTAAATATATTCACTCAAGGATCTGATCCATTTGATGGCTGATGGGGCAGCATAGGCTCCTAAACTTTGCATTTTTAGCTGGGGAAACCATGTCTCTCCTGAGCCGTCCCTTTGTGATCTGAGAGTAACATCTTAGGAACCTGACACCTACCGGGTCTCAAGGGCATCGGGCCACAGGACTCTTGTGGCCGACATGGATCCGTGACATCAGATGTCTGTCTTACTGGTTCTTGGCCCTTAGTATTTTAGGACTCATACGTGGTCTCCTAGACCCAGTGTCACCTCCTAATCCTAATCTGTGACTCCGAAGCTACCCAAAGACTTCTTCCCTGGTGGACTAATGCAAGAAAAACATAAAATTTATCTATTTTATGAAATAAGGGGCATTAATAGATGTGGCCAGTTTAGATACCAAAGAATATTGTAGGGTATTTGATTTCTTTTTAATTAAAAAAATTTTTTTTAAGTTTATTTATTTATTTTGAGAGAGACAGAGACAGCACAAGAGGGAGAGAGAGAATCCCAAGCAGGCTGTGCACTGTCAGCACTGAGCCTGATGCAGGGCTCAAACCCGTGAACGTGAGATCATGACCCGAGGTGAAACTAAGAGTCAGATGCTTAATAGACTGAGCCACCCTGGCACCCCAGGGTGTTTGATTTTTTTTATGTGTTATCTTTGTTGACTGAATTGACAGTATAAGAATGTTAGCATTTTATTTATGATGAGTAGACTCAACTGAGCAATTCGCTTCGTTGCTATTTTTTGTTATAATAATTTGATTCTTGTTTTCAGTAATTTTTTGGTTCCGAGTAACAGAAACCTAATGCAACTCAATTAAGTTTTAGAAAAAAAAATATATATGTACGTGTGTGTATGTGTGACCATGTCGGGAGGATCAGGGTGTCTTAAGAACTCAGGCAGGAGAAATCTACACAGATTTGAGGGAACAGGGCCAGAAACTATAAAGTTAAAAACTAAAGTTATTCTCTTTACCTTTTATGGTTCGAATGGAATCCATTTCTCCTTGTCTGTGTAGATATAATTTGTTCTCTTGGGGCGCCTGGGTGGCTCAGTCGGTTAGGCATCCGATTTCAGCTCAGGTCATGATCTCACAGTTCATGGGTTCGAGTCCTGCGTCGGGCTCTGGGCTGACAGCTCAGAGCCTGGAGCCTGCTTCGGATTCTGTGTCTCCCTCTCTCTGTGCCCCTCCCCTGTTCATGCTCTGTCTCTCTCTCTCTCCCCAGAATAAATAAACATTAAGAAAGCCGGTGGCCAGGGGCTCCTGGGGGCTCAGTCAGTTGAGCGGCCTACTTGGGCTCAGGTCATGATCTCACGGTCCGTGAGTTCAAACCCTGTGCCAGGCTCTGTGCTGACAGCTCAGAGCCTGGAGCCTGCTTCGTATTCTGTGTCTCCCTCTCTCTGTCTGCCCCTCTCCCACTCACACTCTGTCTCTCTCTCAAAAATAAACATGTTTTAAAAATTAAAAAAAAAAGATATAATTTGCTCTCTGTAGCCAGGCCACCCCAGTGTGCCTCTACATCCCTGTTCAAGTTCAGGGCTCACATGAGTCTCTTAAACCCAATTCCAAAATCTCTGGGGTAGAGAATCTGAAGGGTCTAACTTGAACCCTTGGTAATCCTGGGGCAGTGAGGTCAGATGGGGTTCCACCTGCTTGTCCGTGCCTGGCGGGAGTAAGACTTTGAGAGGAGGAGGAAGGTTCTGCCCGGGGAGGAGCGGGGCAGTAGGGGCAGTGATTAGTGCAGGACATATGGCAGCCTTTAGTCCACTCACCTGTACATTTATTTCGCATGCACTTGGTTTTCAGTCACCCTGTGTACTCCCAGGGCTCACCTTCCGTATGATTCCCTGTTGTCTGATGAGTAATGCTGTCTGGAATTTTCCTATGCATTTGGATTAAGGAACTTAATACATGGAAGGTAAACGTGGTACTGAAGGGGTGAGTTGTACGTTCAGAATGCCCACATTTTCATCCCAACCACCTAAGCTTACTAGCTGCGAGACCTTGAGGGAGTGACTGAACCTCTCTGTGCGTCTTTGTTCTATTTCATACAACGAGAGTAATATTAGTAACTCCCTATGAGACTTTGGTAAGGAGTGACGGTTCGAATACAGGGGTGCTCTTAAAACAGTTCTTGTCATGTAGGTTTCTCTGTAGAGCTCTTGTTGGGCGAGAGATTTTGTCAATTATGAGATTTTGTGATTATGAGATTAAATATGCTCTGGGATTTTTACACATTAATTCATTGAAATAAAGGGGAGTGAAAGAGAATGTAAACACTGAGTGAAAAATGAGCAAGATGATAGAGACCGGAAAGTCATTACAGTCTCGTGATGGCAAAGGAGTGGTTCTATCAGGTGCAAGAATTGGTCCGGTTAAGCGGAGACTATGTGGCCCGTTCCTTGTTTTTCTCTGTTAAGGGACGCCCCTACCCCCATCCCTTCACACCAATATTGTCAGGAGAAGAGCCACATGCAATTTAAGTGAACTGTAATTGGGTAGAGCAACGAGCATTCTGGCTAACACCACGTGGGAGGAAGTTTGGGAGAAGTTTGGGCGGAGGACGCAGAACGAGATCCCGAGGGAATGGGTTTAGTTGGCAATAGAAGGGTTTGTTCGTCTATTCCAGCTGGGGGCTTTCCCACGTGGGGGAAATCCTGATGTGGAAGGTGGTGTGGATCTGTATCTTAGTGGCTTTTCAGGCTGGCCTGGGCCCCTTGCACTGTGGCCACTTCTAACTTAACTGATTGACCCTTTCTTTCTTCAGCAATTGGCTACTCCCAAGGAGGTCAAGCCTTGCTAAGGAATATAGAAAATCCAGCTGTAGTAACTGCAAAAACAGTGGATCGTTTTAAGTAAAGATGTAACCTAAACATGTTAGGCATTTTCTCTGCAAAGAGACAGCCAACATGTTTGACCTGGGAAGCAGTTTCAGTGGTAAGGTGAGGTCACAGCTGTTGAGCCTCAGATAGGGCAGGTGTTTCCAAGCTGTTGGTCTTCCCATTCTCCCTCTCAAGAACACCCAGCCCAGTTATACCACACCCAGTATGGGGATCAAGGTGAAGTATTTGAAATGTGAGCATCTCTGTTTTGAATGTGAGCAGACCATACCATGTTTCCCCCTTTCGACTTCTCCAATTTGAAAAAAAAAAAAAAAAAAAAAAAAGAATTGAAATATTGAAGATGAACTGATTTCTGACCCTTCTAGAAGTAAGTTATGTATTTAATCATATACTTTTTGACCATCCTCAGCTATTTTTATTCTTGCAACATTGTGGATTGACCCCACGATATTGAAACCCTCAGTCAGTTCAAAGGACTCACTGGAAAGTAGCTGTGTAGGTTTTATTTTTATTATTTATTTATTTATTTTTTAAAAATTAAAAAAAAAATTTTTTAAATTTATTTTTGAAGGAGAGAGAGACTGAGCGTGAGCTGGGGAGGAGCAGAGAGGGAGACACAGAATTTGAAGCAGGCTCCAGGCTCTAAGCTGTCAGCACAGAGCCTGATGCAGGGTTCGAACTCACGAACTATGAGATCATGACATGAGCTGAAGTCGGACGCTTAACCGACTGAGCCATCCAGGCGCCCTGGTTTTATTTTCAAATAAGTACTTAAAATTTTTTTAATTTTTTTTTAATGTTTTTATTTATTTTTGAGACAGAGGCAGAGCATGAGCAGGGGAGGGGCAGAGAGAGAGGGAGACACAGAATCAGAAGCAGGCTCCAGGCTCTGAGCCGTCAGCCCAGAGCCCGACGCGGGGCTCGAACTCACAGACTGTGAGATCATGACCTAAGCCGAAGTCGGATGCTCGACCGACTGAGCCACCCAGGCGCCGCCTTAAAATTTTTTTTAACTAGTTGTAGAAATAAACTCTGGATTATTTCTGTGAAATCACATAATGGGCAAAGTCACCTTCAGATGTCCTTTCTCTTGGTAAAATTTAATTCAAATACAAATTTTATTATTATTTTTTAATCTGATGAAAGCAAACACATAATCACCTAAAAATGTTTTTGTTCATTTGGGTTTAATGATTTTGAGAAGATAGGCTTTGATAACAGAGTATGTTTAATTTTGTGGTTAGTAAAGCTTTGCTTAAAATGTAGTAATCAATTGTTGACTTTTTGAATTGATCAATGTTATTGTACTGTTGTTATGTGGCTAATATATTGTAGTGGTATTTAGTGAGAGTCAGCCTTTCTGAAAGAGAAGAAACTGTGGACACAGAATATACCATCACCCATCATACCAAAAGGTTTTTAAGAATACAGTGTTAAAGGGAGTCTTTAAGAAAATAGGCATTGGGGCGCCTGGGTGGTTCAGTCAGTTAAGTGTCCAACTTCGGCTCAGGTCATGATCTCACAGTTTGTGAGTTCAAGTCCCGCGTCAGGCTCTGGGCTGACAGCTCAGATTTTGTGTCTCCCTTTCTCTCTGCCCCTCCCCTGCTCACACTCTGTCTCTCAAAACTAAATAGACTTTACAAAATAATAAAAAAAAAGCAACAGGCATTGTGTCTTCTTCATGTCTGTGTCGCTATTACATAGTGTATTGCCTTATACATAGTAGATCCTAACAAATATTGAATATTGGTATTGACTGGAATTGGAACTTAGATCTAACAATATACTGAAACGTAAACATTGAATTTAAATATGCAGATCCAATAACAAGTTAGAGGAGTTATATTTTAGTCAGGGAAGACTTTTATATTTATATTCATAAATACAAAAGAAATAACAGTAGCAAATACACACTAGATCTTTCTACATGCCAGCTGCTAAGCTTATAATTTTACCTGGATGCCCTCATTTTGTCCTTATGGCAAGGCGCTGGTGATGTCCCCTGTACAGATGAGAGATCTGAGACCAGGTGAGCCTAAGCACTTCGCTGAAGATCTCCTTTGTGGGAAGTGTCAGAATTGGAATTTAAATTCAGGCTGTTTGGTTTTAGAAAGTACCTTCTTTGCCATTGCTAATTTTCTTTCTTCCCATCATATATTCTCTGCTAAGGGTCCGGTTACAATTCATTAACTAAGATCTGACAGAGTATAAGCCTGGCTTCTAAAGACCATAGAGACAATAAGACTAATTGGAAATAGGAGCCAGATTCCTGAAGGATTTTCAAGCACAGGACTTCTGTTCTTCTTTCATTTAGAATTCCTTGTTGAGTTCCCCCAAACCTCACCTAAGAAGTACTTGTTTCCTGGGCTTACAGCTCTGTGTTTTTTTTTTCAGTAGAGCAATGAACTAGTTTCTCTGTGGGCAGGCACTCCCTGAGGGACTGAGGGAGAAGAAATATTTAGTGGTGTGTGTGTGTGTGTGTGTGTATGTATGTATACACATATATTTCTGAAAGAAATTGTGTGTGTGTGTATATATATGTGTGTATATAATATACGTATATATGTACATATATATACACATATACCTATATATACGTATGTACATATGTATATATATACACATATATATGTACGTGTATACGTGTGTGTATATATACACACACATATACATATGTATATACATATACATATGTATATACGTATGTATATATGTGTATATATACGTACACACACACACACAATTTCTTTTAGAAAACTTAGGACTTCTAAGCCTTTGGGTGGATTTGGGAATGTGTGCTTTGAATTATTGATCCTGCTGTGGTTTCGTGATACTGAAAGGTACTTTCAGACAATGAGGACGCTTGCTTTTTCTCCATGAATATTAGTTGGCTGTGAATCTCAAGTTCATTGTACCCTTTTGGGTTATAAATGACACAAAATACAAGACAGGATGCCAACAGTGACTTTGTTAAGTGTGGTTGGTGGTAGGCTAGAGAAAAAAATGCTTTTTAAGAGTTAGAAGCTAATGAGGGTTTATCATTGAAAGACAAATTTAGTGGTTTTCAAGCACTCTGCAATTCATAATGAGAACACATTTTGTATTGTGACTTAGTGTACCCATATGTGTGTGTATAGATGTATGTGTGTAGGTGCGGGTGTGCGTGTGTATATGTGCATGTGTGTATGTGTGTGTGTGTGTGTGTGTATATATATATATATATATATGCATATGCATGTGGGTATATGTGGAGGAGATACATGTCTATTCTGTATAAAACATTAATATGTGAGATAACCCCCACCTTACTACGTACAGTGCATTCTGATACTTCAGTTATGTTTTTTATATTTTAATTCATAACATGGTATTGTTACAACCTACAGTTGCATGGTAATATAACTAGCGGAAAATTGAAGAGAATTACGTTGTATATAAATATCTGTTGATTTACACATGTATGCCAACATCTCATTACCACTAAAAACAAATGCTGAAGAATCATTGGACTCGATGGCTCAAAAATATGGAAACATCTAAGGGCGAGTTATTTCACTTCTCTAGACATTCCCACTTATTTTACTAATTCTTTGAAGAAGCTTCAAAGAATTCTGCTATATGCTGGGGCCATTAGCTTGTTGTAAAACAAACACGTTCCCTGAGCTCATAGCTTAAAGACCAGTGGGCAAACAGACACTGGAAGATGTATACGTCAGCTATATAATGAGGGATTATGGGAAACATAAAGAATCTATTGTGTGCTCAAACAGAGAGGGAGGCAAACCTAACAGACTCTTAACTATACAGAACACACTGAGGGTTGGTGAAGGGGAGGTGGGTGGGGGGATGGGCTAAATGGGGGATGGTCATCAAGGAGGGCGCTTGTTGGGTTGAGCACTGGGTGTTGGATGTAAGTGACGAATCCCTGAATTTTACTCCTGAAACCAATATTGCACTGGACGTTAACTAAACTTTACATTTAAAATAAATAAATAAAATCTTCAATGAGAAGAAACAAAAACAAGAAACAAAAGAATATATAGCATGCTCAATTAACATTTAAATGAGAGGTCTTAATTGTTTTAGTAATGCCAAAGCAAATTTCTAAATAAATTAATTATAAGCCGAGATTGTGGGAGGAATTGGAATTCCAATGAAAGGGATTAAAGAGAATAAAACAAACAGGCCTGAGTCTGGAAGGAACTCATGTGCGAAAATGAGAAAAACCAGAGAGCGAGGCAGTAAGGACAGTCTGGAGAGATGAAGAGAACAGGTAGAAATGAGTCAGAATGTCGGCCATCTGATAGACCAGGTTAAGGGATTTTATGTTATCCTAAACATGGTGGGGAAGTATTGGAGGTTTTTCAATAGGGCATCTCAAGATTTTGTTTTATTACTGTATTCTGTTCTATTGTATTCCTTCATTTCACTTCAGATATTCTGCTGATGAGTGAAAAATGGGCTGTCTGGAGCCAAGGTGGTGGAATGTAGCCGTTGAACTAGATGGTCCCTGAGGCCATTGAGGCTTAGACAGTCTGACTTTGTAACCTTTATGTTATCAAACATCTATAGGCTTACCCCACATAGCTGGCCTCCCTCCTTCCTTCCCTCCCTCCTTCCTTCCTTCCTTCCTTCCTTCCTTCCTTCCTTCCTTCCTTCCTTCCTTCCTTCCTTCCCTCCTTCCTCCCTCCCTCCCTCCCTCCCTCCCTCCCTCCTTGCCTCCCTCCCTTCCTTTCTTCTTTTCTTCCTTCCTTCCCTCCTTCCCTCCTTCCCTCTCATTCTTTTTCATTCTTTCCTTTTCCCATCATTTGGCTTTCAATGGCTGATTTGGTTGACTAGAGAAAAACAATTACAGATCTTTTTCTAGGACCTCAGGTAATTGGCTGGTGCTCTGTCTTCTTCCAGTTTCTTTTTCACCAAACTAAATATGACGCTGGCCACTCCAACTTTTAGGAAGTTGGGACATGGAAGAAAGCATGCTACTCAGAGGACAAATCAGATTAGGTGTAAGCCAGCTTTGCCAAAGTATATATTACGTATAATACAATAAAATACATACATATATAAACTTTTTTTTATTACTCTCTTTGATTTTTAGAGAAGGAAAAGGAAAATGACTAGAAATAAATGGGTATCAGCTACTTGTTGAATAATCCCTTACTCCAAGGGTGGCTTCAGAGCCGAAAATGATTGTAGCCAACCTCCTTCTCCTCCATCTGTAAGTTTGAGACTTGATATTCTGCATAAGACCCTAACTTAGCAAGCAAAGCTTATGATGCCTATATTTATTATGGCAGGAAGGTAGAACCCTTCATTTTAGAAATAACCTTTAAAAAGATAAAGCCTAAATTATTCTTAGAGTTATTAATCAGAACTCTTATGCTTATAAGTGAACAGAATCCCTCCTTAACCTAGCCCGAGAAGAAAAAAGGAAAATTCGTTCTCTTGTAACTTAAGAGGCACAGAGGTAGACACAACTTCAGTTGGACGTATGGGCTCATATAGCATCCTAGGAATTTTTCTACTTCTCTTTACTGTTGTGTGTGTCTGTTGGATTCTTCTCCCTCAGGCGGTCTCTTTCCTCGTGGTGTGGCAAGATGGCTACCAGCTGTTCCAGGATTACATTCTACCACCCTGTTCAGCAGCGGAGGTGTTTTCAAACTTCCAGAAGTTCTAAAATAAGTCTCATTTGCCCCACTTGGGTCATACACCAGTCTTGGAACCCATCAGTGTGACTTATGGAGTGGACAGTGCTGATTGGCCAGGGCCGGGTCATGTGCTTCATCCTTTTTCACCCACCACCCTTCTTCAGCATCCAGGTTTGGGCCAGATTTTACCCAAACCACATGGACTCAGAGAGGCAGAGCAGTGGTTCCTGAAAGAACAATCAGTTTTCAGTAATGAGAAGGAATAATGAGTAGGGGGGACCGGGTAGACCTAAGAGATGCCCTCTAGCATGGAATCTCCATGTGAACAGAAAACTTACCTCTCCGGCTCTCCTTCCATACCACCTGGCACACTCTTTGGCACTCTTTTAACATAAATTTAATACGTGAGATTCTTCGTACATAGAATACAATTTCTTACTTTCCCAGTGCATTTTATTTCATCGAAACTTGATTATAGCAGACATCAGATGGGAAGTAGTATTGGATCTTTGAGTCCTTCAGTGTAACACGAGGAATTTTGTCTGATGAACCACAGTGTTAAACAAATAGTGGGAGTGATTAGCAAAGAGCAAAGAGCAGCGGGCCAAGTAGTCTCAACTCCAGGGTGGTCAGAGACTGTGACTCAGTGCCATTGACCTTCTCAGGCTTTAGTAAATCCAGTTGGAAATTCTGATAAAGATCAGTATGTCACCATCAAGAAGACATGGAGTTTGAAATGACCTTTTTTTGAATAAATAGATTAGAAAAGACAACAACATTAAGCAGCAACTTTGAAACAGCTGAAATCTGCGTTGGGGGAGACACGGCCTTCAGGCTTCTGGACCTTCTTTCATTGTCCTCCAGCCACCAGCTATTTTCCAACGGCTTTTTCTCTGCTTTGTTAGCACTGCAAGCTTAAGTCACATTTGAGGATGTAAACTCTTAGGTTTCACTGTTAACTGATCAGAGTGAACTTTTCTGGCTTGTGGATCGTTTAGTGCCATCCTGTCTGTGGATCTGGAAACAAGCAAGGAGGTAGAAGAACGTAGGCATTGGAGTCAGGCGTCCTAGGGCTCAAGCCCTGTCTCTACCACTTTCTCCCTATGTCTTTGGACAAGAAACTTAATATTTTTGAATATGTTTCAACTGCAGGATACCTACAGTTCCTACCTTAGAGTGCTGTGTTATGTAGCACAGTTTATTTTACTAAGGTTTAGCAAAGTGTCTGGCACATAGTAAATGCTCAGACAATAGTCAGAAAATGAAAGATGCTATAATTCGCATACAGTGTGTTCTTCCAATTAAAAGGCATCATCAGTTTGTCTTCAATTAGAATTACTACAGGGACAAGCCAACTACGGATTGACTTGTGAACCTATAAACTCGTATCATCAAGTGGGATGCATCGTCTTTTGTTTTTATTTCCCCTGGGAAAGAGGTGAGGGGAAATGGAAGTCAAAAAGTATGATTTCTCTAATTAGAAGGTAAAGAAAGATAGAATGACAAGTCAGGTGTATCAAATCACAGAGAGATTTCCTCTGGACACATAAATAGTTTCTCAACTCTCTTTTTTGAATGAATACCTAGGGTGTGAAGGGCAGATGTGAGAATCAAGCACTTTATTCCCCAATTTTCATAGAGACTCAAGTATAAAATGAAGATAAAATGTGAGTTTCATTTATCCGTGCCAATGGATGGCAGCTCAGAGACTTGTATCATCTACCGTAATTGATACTTGGTCTTGGAATGCATTATTTAGTTTGGCTGTGTTTTGTTTTAGCAGACTCACCTAATTATGGTTTGCTGAGGCTCATGCTGAAACCTCTGTGAATTTTCTAAGTATATCCCAATCAGCAGTGGGGAAAATTGGCCTAGAAAACTCTTCTTGGCAGAAGGATAATGGCAGACTGGGATAACGAACACATAGGAAATTATTTGCATATGGATAATTGAGTCTTGACTGTAAGCAACAGTCATTTATGTTCTTTTGCTGGAATACTCAAATAGTTAGTCATTTTACCGAACAAAAAGAGATCAGTAAAATCTCTGGGGAAATCCCATCCCCCACCAAAAGGACAAATTATTGCTTGATGAGGTATGTAGATGGTTATTTGAATCGTTCTCTTTTTGTTTGGAAGATCTTAGAGCGTCACTTCGATTTTTGATAAGATAAATATATGTAACCTATTTCAAACTTTTCTGAAATGAAAACAAATTTATGTATGTTTGTGTATATAAACAATACATGAATACACACACACACACACACACATACACCCACAAACAATACATGAATATTCGCTAGCACTTAAATTTGAATTTTGTAAATTTGGAATTAGTTGACATTTTGTGTCCCCTTGAGCACTAACCACGTCCATTTTTTCTTGTTTATGACAATGTAATAGTATTCTGATGTGCTTTTGTTTTTCTGAAATATGTACTTTTAGTGATGTCTGGTCTGAAGCTCCATGATTTGATCCCAAATTTTTACCTACCTTTATTTTTAGGATTGTAATACTATATTGAAGACTTGGTATATACCTCTCCCTCTCTCTCTCTCTCTCTCTCTCTCTCTCTCTCTCTCTCTCTGTGACAGATAGACAGCTGTACATTTAGATGTCTCTCTGTCTGTCTGTCTCTCTCTATATGTCTCATGTATACACACACACACACAATGTCTGTATATATGTATACATTGACATTAAATGATATAGATACAAATGTACATTTACATGTCTCTCTCTGTCACTTTTTCTTTTTATATGTACGGTTGATCCTTGAACAACACAAAGGTTAAAGATGGTGAGTTCCCCTCTTCCTTACCTCCCCCCCCACCCATAGTCAAAAATCCGTATATAACTTGACTTTCCCTAAACTCAACTACTAACAGCCAACTGTTGATTGGAAGCCTTACTGATAACATAAACAGTCAGTTAACACGTTTTGTATGTTATATGTATTACATACTGTATTCTCACCACAAAGTAAGCTAGAGAAAATCAAATGTTAAGAAAATCAAAAGGAAGAGAAAATACTTTACTGTCCTGTTTTTTTTTTTTTTGAAAAAAATTCATATGTAAGTAGATCTTCCTAGTTCAACCTGTGTTGTTACAGGGCTAAGTGTAGCTATCTCTGTACACATCAATATTTATATACTCACACATATGATAACGATTATTTATAAATCAGGTATATATATAATGCCATATATGATTGTATGTAATGGTATATGTTATATATATTATACACACACCCCTCTCTATGGTGACAGAGAGAGAGAGACAGAGAGAGAGAAACAGACACCTTTTCAGGAAAGTTTGACACATAGAATTGTTAGTTATTTTACTGTACAGCTGTAATTTGAATCCAAGCCTTCCTATAGGTCGATTTTCCTAAAGTGTGCCACTTATATCTTTGGCACATATAAGCTGCATTTTTATGGAATTCAGACATAACATTGAACAGCGTTCAATGAGGAGACATTGGTTCCTTCTGCACCGTGTCAAGGAGAAACTCCTGGTTTGGTCCTAGGAGGTACTAAGTCCTCCCTGTCTTTAATCTCCATTTTTAACATTGACAACAGACCTCAAGCAACCGATAAGGCCTGGAGACATTTTGCTTTATTTTCAGTTAAATTTTATGTATGTCTACTTTCTGTTTGTGTCAAGTGATATTGATTTTTTTTACTTGTTTATAATATTCCTAAGTAAAATATAAAGCGTTGTTTAGAAAAGTGAATCAATTTAATAACAAAATATTAAGTCCGCGAAAGTGAGTTGATATGCAAACTTCCTATCGGCAATACCCGTATAACCGGATAATAACAAAGATAATCATAGGACATGATTTCACTTTGCGACTTTTGATGAATGCTGGTCTCCAGACATAGGCTTACCTTTCTCCATGAACAATACGTTTTCCAATTATAATAGCTTACTGTTTCTTCTCTCTTGCTCCTATCTCATCGTAACTAAATTCCAAATAGTCACAAAGGTCAAGTTCATGCACTGTGTCCGTAAAGCTTTCCTTGATTTCATAGCTGTGAATGTTCCCATACTGAATTCCCAGATTGTTTTCTGTCATCGAAGTCGTCTACTTTTTACTTCCTTACAAATAAGCTTATTTCCCCCTCCTATCATACCTTACACACCCCGTGTTTAGTACACTTGCCTGTGTGGATCAGTACCTGGGAGAATGCTTTGGGTGTAGGAGGTACAAGGTAGACATT
The DNA here is from genome assembly GCF_007474595.2 of Lynx canadensis. Classification (NCBI taxonomy): domain Eukaryota; kingdom Metazoa; phylum Chordata; class Mammalia; order Carnivora; family Felidae; genus Lynx; species Lynx canadensis. Next base: position 7,564,029 of record NC_044305.1, on the reverse strand, counting down.
TGTGGAATCAATAAAGTCATATGTGAATGAATAAAGGCAATTTGAATAGGTACGTGATTCATCAGACCCTTTGCCAATTTGCAATGACTCAGCCTCACCTTAGAATATTAAAATTTTGCTTTCTAGAACACTCAGTAACCCAGATGTTTCACGTTAATCGCCAAGGTATGGGAAATAATCTGGGACCTGAGACACAAATTAGAAACAAACACTCCCACACAGAATTTTTAAAAATCATGTCGTAGAGTGATACATAATTTATAAAAAGAGTAGAGGAACCAGCTCAACTGGCTTGAGTTTTCTAGTACCAGGAACTCTTTTCCACCTTCCACTTAGAAGCATTTTTAAAAAATGAATATGAATGGCACCTTCCTGGGTGTGATGGTCTTACTGGGCTCTCTGCAAGGGGATGTAGCTGATGAAAGAGAATGAAACAGGTCGCAGTTCAACTTGGTGGAATTGTAACTGTTTCTCTGGTTGATTACCATGCCAGATGCTGAAAGCCATACAGCAGAACTTGAGTGAATCCTGTTCTTTAATAAACCTTGAGTGGCTGTGGCTGCTGATTGGGGATGGAATTCTGTTCCTTCCCCCACCAACTGCTCTCTCGGAACCTCTCCTTCTTTGTTTTGCCACCGAGAAGATTTCTCCTCTGCTACTTTATCTCCTTTTTTCTCTGTCAGTAAGGCGATTCCCAAAATACCTTGGGGTGTAGTCGTACTTCCGGATGTTCATTATCTCTGGATTTCCTCTGCTACAGATATTTATTTTCTGCAGACCTCAGTCTGCAAACAAAACAATAAACTCTGCTGCTTGCTACAGCAGCAGAGCAATCTAAAATGTTTTTCTGAGGCAGTTCAGAGACCTTAGCGTCTGTATTTTTTTTCTTCCCCCTAGGTTTTCTGTTTCTCAAAAGTGAAATTTTATGCCAGGGACCATTTTTCATGCCAACTGTCTCCCCAGATAATCTGGACCACTGGATTTTTCTGAACTCCCTTCCTTAATCGTGGCTATAAAATCACTCACAAATGAAGACTGCATTTCTGGAAAAGGCTGATTTTGAAGCAAGGGTGCTTGCAAAATAATGAGTGGGCCTTCAGAAAAGTGAGCATGTACTTGATTGTGTTATCCTTTGAAAATCTCATACTCCTTTTCATTGAGAATGAACTTAAGTGGCCGAACATTCAAGTTCTTTGAATTCAGATCAGATTATATCTGAGATTGAGGCTGCACAATTTACAGTTTATTCCAAAGATATTTCAGAATACTAATCTCTACCACCTCCACTTTTATTTTTCTAGGGTCACCATCTTTCCAAGTAACCGATCAACACCAAAGGGCTTAAATACAAAATGCAACTTTTATTTCTCTAGAAAGTCATCTGGTAAAATAACCAATATAACTAGAAGAAGAAAGAGTGCTAGAGACAACAGGGGAAACAATATCTAAGAAATGTTTTTTTTTTTTTTTTGCATATTATTGCTTAAAATATGTACCTCATTTTATGGGATACAGTTTTGTCAGTGGTAATATTTACTGTAAGCACTTAATGGCAATACCGAGATGTTCACCAAGAATGAGAAAATCACATCAGTAATTTCCATTTCAGAGTTGGTGTGTGTTTTACTTTTGCTTATTTCCAGGTGCGTGAGATGCAGACTCTACTGTCCTGGATTAACCACAGGAGCATTGATTTTTCTCACACAGGAAGTGGGTTGGAGAAGAAATCCGAGGGTGAAATGGTAGCTCTGTGATGCTGGCCTGGATGCAGGTGACATTTGTAGTTCTGCTGTGCTTTTCTCGGCCATGTGGCCTCCACCCATGGTCTCAGCATGGCTGCTGAAGCCATGGCCATGCTACGTGCATTCCAGGCAAAGAGAGGGGAAGGGCAGAGGCCACAAGGCAAGTGCCACGCATGTCTACAGCCCTTTTCGGGAACGTAATCACTTTCCTTGCCATAGATTCCCACTTAAGTCTTATAGATGAGACTTGCTGTCCCATGTCCACTGCTGCTACAAGAAAGTTTGGGGAGGTGGCCCCTTTTATCAACAAATTCAGTGGAAAGATACTTGTGTACGACTAACAGTGCCTTTCTTAACACAGAAGATCGACATGTTGTTGGACAGGCCAGAAAATAATGCCAACTCATTTCAGATTAGGTACCTGATTTATTTTATTTAATAAAGAAAATGCCAGCAAGCAGAAGGAACATAGTAAAAGTATTGTTGAGGAGAAATGTTGGCAGTTCCCACCCCAAGAACTGCCCTGGAGAGGAAATCTGAATGAAAGGGCTTTATGCATTTATATGAAGAATGAAGATAATGCAGGGTGTGTGTGTGTGTGTGTGTGTGTGTGTGTGTGTGTGTGTGTGTGTGTTGGGGGAGGGGGAGGGACATGCGCGTGCATGTTGTGGGGAAAGAAAGCAAAAGAATATACAATTCTATTCTTTTTTTTTTTTTAAGTTTATTTATTTTAAGAGAGAGAGAGAGAGAGACCGAAAGAGCACACAAACATGTGTGAGCAGGGAGGGGCAGAGAGAGAAGGTGAGAGAGAATCCCAAGCAGCTCCATGATCTGCACAGAGCCTGATGCAGGGCTCAATCCCACAACTGTGAAATCATGACCTGAGCTGAAATCAAGAGTTGGAGGCTCCACCAATATAGTTCTATTCTTAAAGCAACATTGGGAGTGATTTCCTGGCTCCCTTAGCTACTGGCTGATGATATTAACCTAGTTACTTAACCACATTTTGCCTTGGTTTGTAAAATGGGATTATAATAATACCTACCGATAGAGATTCTCTCCTTGACCAAACTTTAGTAGGGCTCCTTTGAGCCCTCTGCCCGACCTTGATCTTATGTTCTACCCTTGGCAAGAATCCTGCTAAGTCAGTTTAGCCAGAATCTCCCATCCCTGATACATGATCTCCCTGTTATCTGACCACATTCCTCATCCCCAGGTATTATCTTAGTATCTTATCACCCTGACTTGTCTTCACCTGTTAGGTTACTTAGCAAGGATTACCCTAATCCCTTACTAACTTTCCATCTGCCAACTACCCCTCCCCACTCTGGTCCCTGACTGTAAACCCCCATTTTCCTTTGTCGTATTCAAAACTGAGCCTAATCTCTCTCCTCTGCTGCAAAACCACAGTATACTAATCTCCCGAATAAAGTGGGCCTTACCCTTTTAACAAGTATCATGAATAATTTTTTCTTTAACACCACCTTATGGGATGGTTGTAATAACCAAGTTGATACTTGTAAAACATTTAGTTACAATGTCTTTTACGTAAGTGGTTATTAAATAAGTAAAACACTCTGTTGGGTGGAAGGAATTCATTATGTCTTTGTTAGACACCAGGTTAAATCTTTATCAGATTTAACATGTCCTGTTCCCTGTCATAGTCCCAGTCTCTGTCATATTGCTGGACTTAAGTTGATGCTTGCGGAATTAAGTAAATCTTAACTGATGCCAAGGCATTTTTGGTTCAGCTAGCACACTACTCGTTTGTTGCATTTTTATCAACAATAGTATGATTTCTATGTAATCTGTTGAAAGTTTCAACATATGGACTTTGAATAATTTCAGTCTATAGGAGAATAATTTTTCTTGGCATATTCTTCAGATGTCTTCTGATTATGACTTGATTTTACATGAAGCTTGATTTTTATTTGGCAACAAAGGCAACAGTCTTGTCAACCCATTTATCATTCATTTGACAGTTGGACTTTTCTGTCAGATTAATAAATTGGCATATATCTACCTCGTTTTTTTTTGTTGTTTTGTTTTGGGGGGAGTAGAACAGTGTTCAGTTTGTCTAAAGGTCTGATTATTTTCAGAAGCAAGAAAAGCAGATCTCTGGAGGAATTGTAGGGAGGATGTGTGGACAGTCCTCTAAAGTGATTACACTAAACCCATTTTAATTTTCTGTTTTCAGCTCTTCTTGGCTGATTTACAAATTAAGTAATTTACTTGGAATAATTCTGTTTAGAATCTAATCCCAGCTCCACAGTTTATTAGTGGCATAATTTGGGCAAATTATTTAAGCTCTCTGTATGTCAGTTTCCTTGACTATAAAATAGGTTCTATAAAAGTGTTGCTCTATGATAGGGTTACATTGTAGGTTAAATGAAACAATCCTCTGTAATATTAGAATACTTCCTGGCACATCATAATTGCTCAGGAAAAAAGAAATAGTATCTACATGTCCAGTTAATTCATCATTTAAAACAATTGTTCCTGTTGTGCAATTGACCACAAATGGGTAAACAAATGATCAGTTCAATAAGAAAATGGTCAATCACTCTAAATATTTTTTTGGTGGGGGCATCTGGGTGGCTCAGTTGGCTAAGCATCCTACTCTTGGTGTCAGGTCAGGTCATGATCTCCTGGTTCGTGAGTTCAAGCCCCAAGCTGGGCTCTGCACTCACAGCTCAGAGCCTGCTTGGGATTCTCTCTCTGCCCCTCCCCGGCTTCCTCTCTCTCTCTTGCTCTCTCTCTCTCTCTCTCTCAAAATAAATAAATAAGTACATAAATGAATAATATATAAATACACACACATATATATATTATATATACAACAACAAAACAACAACAAAAACACAAATATATATATATATATATTTGTGTTTTTGTTGTTGTTTAAGATCAAAGATGGAGTTTTTTTTTTTTTTTTTTCAACGTTTATTTATTTTTGGGACAGAGAGAGACAGAGCATGAACAGGGGAGGGGCAGAGAGAGAGGGAGACACAGAATCGGAAACAGGCTCCAGGCTCCGAGCCATCAGCCCAGAGCCTGATGCGGGGCTCGAACTCACGGACCGCGAGATCGTGACCTGGCTGAAGTCGGACGCTTAACCGACTGCGCCACCCAGGCGCCCCCAAAGATGGAGTTTTGACTGCATTTGTTCTATCGAGTATTGTAAAACTGTAAACAGAGAAACTGCATTTTAGGTTAGGGCCAGGGAACTGTTACTGACTTTGTTCAAGATGTCATTTTAGCTGCACTGTAGTATTCTGTAGCTAGATGTGATACATGCTGTCTGACTATATACACTATATAGTTGACCTTCCAACAACATGGGTTTGAACTGTGTGGGTCCATTTACGTGCAGATTTTTTTCGATAAATACAGTACAGTACTATAAATGTATTTTCTCTTCCTAATGATTTTCTTAATGACATTCTTTTCTCTGGCTTACTTTAAGAATACAGTATATAATACATATAATGTGCAAAGTGTGTGTTGATCTAGTGTTTATGTCATCAGTAAGGCTTCCAGTCAACAGTAGATGATTAGTTGATTAGTACAGTTTTAGAGCAGTCAGAAGTTAAATGCAGATTTTCCACTGCATGGAGGGTCAAAGCGTCTAACCCTTGTGCTGTTCAAAGGTCAACTGTATATGGTATACTGTAGCTATACTTTGGTTTATTCAGTGGGTATTGATCACTTATGAGGTGTTAATCAGATGATACTGGGTTCCATATTAATTTGGAATTAATTCTTTTTTTAATGTTTATTTATTTTTGAGATAGACAAAACACAAGCAGGGCAGGGGCAGAGAGAGAGGGAGACACAGAATCGGAAGCAGGCTCCAGGCTCTGAGCTGTCAGCACAGAGCCTGATGTGGGGCTCAAACTCACAAACCACGTGATCATGACCTGAGCTGAAGTTGGATGCTTAACCCACTGAGCCACCCACGCACCCCGGAATTCATTCTTTTGAAAATTGCCATATTTCAGGCCTCTGTGGTAAAATATATCTTTGCACAACTTTTAAAAGGAGTTTGTAAAGGAAATTAGTAATGAAATAAGATAAATAACTAAAAGTAAATTTTAATCAACTTTCCAATGCAATAGCTTTTATATCCCTGGAATGTACTAAAACTTTTCAGTTTCACTTAAAGTTTTAGCCCTGAGTATATTAGTAGAGACTGTTGAAAGTTTTAAGACTATAAACATTTTCTAAGTTATAAGAAACATACATTTAAATTAATTCACATTTGTCTTTACCTACTAATATTAAGTAATTTAGTGAGACTTTGGCATATCTTTTTTTTTTTTTTATGAAACAAGATTTATTTATTTATTTTGAGAAAGTGTGAGTGGGGAGGGGCAGAGAGAGAGAGAGAGAGAGAGAAAATCCCAAGCATGCTCTACACTCTCAGTGCCAAGCCCAATGTAGATCTCGAGCTCACAAACCGTGAGATCATGATCTCCACTGAAGTTGGATGATTAGCCAACTGAGCCACCCAGGTGTACTGATGTTAAAATTCTATTTGTGGGGTATGCCTGACTGGCTCAGTGTGTGGAGCAATGCAACTCTTGATCTCAGGGTTGTGAGTTTGAGCCCCATGTTGGGTGTAGAGATGACTTAAAAATAAAAATCTTAAAAAAATAAAAATAAAATACTTTCGCATTTTTTCCTATGCTTTCTTTTTTTTTTTTAACGTTTATTTATTTTTGAGAGACAGAGAGAGAGAGAGGAGCAGGGGAGGGGCAGAGAGAGAGGGAGACACAGAATCTGAAGCAGGCTCCAGGCTCTGAGCTGTCAGCACAGAGCCCGATGCAGGACTCGAACTCACGGACCTCGAGATCATGACCTGAGTGAGAGTCAGATGCTCACAGCCACGTGCCCCACGTTGTTTTTTTGTTAATGTTTATTTTTGATAGAGGGAGGGAGGGAGGAAGAGGGAGAGAGAGAGAGAGAGAGAGAGAATGCAAGTGGGGGAGGGGGAGATACAGAATCCGAAGCAGGCTCCAGGCTCCGAGCTGTCAGCACAGAGCTCTACCTGGGGCTCAAACTCATGAACTGTGAGATCATGACTTGAGGTGAAGTTGGTCGCTTAACCGACTGAGTCACCCAGGCTCCCTTCCTATGTATTTTTGTAATGAAATTCATTCTTAGTTTTCTACTAGGCTGTGGACATTAGGAGATCAGTAACTTTTTGTTGTATTCCAAGCACCCAGTATTCATTCATTCCTTCACTGAGCAGCAAGTAACACAGATGGGTGCTCCAAAATGTTTATTGAGTGAGTGAAAATGTGCATAGAAAACTGAAAAAAAGATGTATATGGAAAAGTAAAATGAGCAATTACTGCTAATAGCAGCCTGCTAACAATGTACTATATTCTCCTGCCATTTCTTTTTTAATTGTGGGTATACTTTTAGACTAAGGTGAGATTAGTTCTTTATATGTAGAAGTATAAGCATTTTCCTTTACTTTTTAAAAAACAAGTTTTGAAGTTTTTGCTTAAAAAACATCATTTGATAGATAATGAGAATCTTTTCCCCACTGAATTCAGGTTACCACGGATGCTTCCAGTGTGAGGTTGTTAGATGAGGGCTTGTGTCAACAGGCTGTGGAAACTCAGAATCTGAGTGTGTGCGGCAGCAACCTGTCCAGAAAAGGCTGTGGTTTGTGGGAGAGTCAACTCAGAAAGGCAGACAGGATCAGGGAATGTGTCACGTGCTTCTAGACGAACTCTATGAAACACTAAGGTGGCACTTCTGACTTGAAAAATGGGCCCACTTACCCCTTATTTGTAATTCTCAAGTGCAAAAGGCTCTGAGGGTCAACCTTTGTGTTTTTGGTGAAATTGTAGCCAAAATTCACGGGTTGGTAAAACATAACCTAAGTTGATTTGAAGCAAGAGTACCCTTCATTCATACGTTTGACTGCAGAAACAGTAAGGTGATTGGTTACTGGGCAATTCTGTTACTCTTCTGGAATTGACAAGTTCTCAACATAGAATCAAATTCTGCCCCTTGGGTTTCCGATAAAGGACTGTAGACTTGCATTTACTTGCCAGACACTTAAATTTTTAATAAGGAGATGGTATGGTGTGGTTGTTACAAGTTGAGCTCTAAAGACAAAAAACCTACTTCACCATTTACTAGGTATGACCCCTTGAGAAAGCTACTGATTCTCTTTATGCTTCTTAAAATGAAGTAACTAATTTTCATTCAGACAGAGTTATTCTATGAATATATACATAGTGTTTAAAATGTTACATTAGTAAGTCTTCTACAAGCATTGGTAACATACCCACTTCCAGGCACTTAGTGTTTCACAAATCTGTTGAATATAAGATTGAAAAGGGGGCAGTCAAGACTAATGCTTCATATGGAATTTGCTCATCAAATAGCCAATAATATTTGACAGGGGAAAGACTTCATCTCAAATTGTAGATGTTTAAAAGACATATCCTAGGACAATGCCACTTTGCCTCACTGAACAAATATTGTATCTCCAGGTCAGCAAATATCCAGGGATTATCCCCAAATAATTACGCTAATAATTGGAACTTTATAAACTGATGTTCAGTTTAAGTGAGTGTGATAATTTATTAATGACTATTTGAAGAGAAAAAAGCAAGGCAATGTAGGATAACATTTTATAACATATCCAAATATGCTCGTTCCTTATTAAACATGCAACACCAAGTGTTCTTTGTTAAAATAAAGTATTTCATTCAACCTCACAGTGTATAAATTATTGATAGGGTCATTTGAACAGTTTCCTAGTGGAATTATAGTCTGGTTTTCATTTTTAGGGCACAGTATCCTTCTTCTAGATAAGACCATCTGCACGCAATTTCTCATCTAACTATTGGCTTTTTACATTTCTTGAATGGAACTAACATTGGCTTAGTTCTCCATTTCGTAGGTACTGAGAAAAGATGGGCTGCGATATTATTCTTCGTTGATGATTCAAGATGATTTTTTTTTCTGAGGAAAAACAATTTTAAAGGCTAATTTTCTAAATGTTTTTTGAATATCCACTTGCCATTATTTTCAGTGTTCAAATTCTTAAATATATATTCATTGCTGAAAACAGGTGTGGTATTGGTAACATCAGTTTGCTACTCATTTAAAAAAAAACTTAAAGAATATTGTTTCTCTAGGGACTTTCATAAATTGGACTTGAAATACAATTTTTTTATTAGGTTTATTTGTGATAGGTGTTTCTCCATTTCAGGATAATTTTTTTTTATAGGAGAAATGTTATTTTGTTTTTCACTTCATACACACCTTTTTCAAAAGATGACCTAATAAATAGTAAAAAGATTCCTGGTGTGAAAAGTTTCAGGTTTTAATAAGAATATCTCAGTGGACTTCAATTATAACAAAAATATCTCTACTTACTATTGGCTTCTTAGTATCCTATGTGGTCCTCATTAGTGTCATTCCTTATGGTTCACATAGAAGATTGACTTTTAAACTGGGTGAAAGCTCATGTTAACTGGTAGGATAGTGATATTATATCAGGCTCAGGGATTTGTGTATATGAAAATGCCACATATTTCATAATGAGGCTTCGAATGGATACATTGATATGGGTACTCTTTATGACTGCTTCCCTTATAACTAACTGTATGTTGTGTTTACTTGAGCTCTGTGATCTTAAGCCAACTTTGTCACAAATACACGTTTATATTTCAGTTTGTCTTTTTCAAATAGTTATTTTCACATATATATACAAATATAAATTATACGTATTTTTTCTTATATATATAAATCAAAAATACCTCTGATGTGTATCTATCTATCTACCTACCTATCCTACAATGGAATACTACTTGGAGATTAAAAAAAAAATGAAATCTTGCCATTTGCAACAACACGGATAGAAGTAGAGTGTATTATGCTAAGTGAAGTAAGTCAGGCAGAGAAAGACAAATATCATATGATTTCACAAATATGTGGAATTTAATAAACACAACAGATGACCATAAGGGAAGGGAAGGAAAAATAAAAACAGAGAGGAAGGCAAACCATTAAGAGACTCTTAAATACAGAGAACAAACTGAGGATTGCTGCAGGAGAGATGGGTGGGGGGATGGGCTAAATGGGGGATGGGCATTAAGGAGAGTACTTGTTCAGATGGGCACTGAGTATTATATGTAAGTGATGAATCACTGGGTTCTATTCCTGAAACCAATACTACACTGTGTTGTTAACTAACCTGAATTTAAATAAATAAATTTTAAAAATACATAAAAAAAATACCTGTGAATTTTGTAAAAATTCAAAATGTCCTTCAAAAGACAAAAACCAAGAAAGTGAAGTAAAATAAATCATAGGCTAGAAGAAAATATTTGCAAATCAAATAATTAAGGGACTTGAATCCAGAATATATAGTGAACTCCTACAACTCAGTAATAAGAAGACAGGGTAACCCATTTAAAAAGTGGGTGTACTCATAGTTGGGAAGAAAAAATATTGTTAAAATGTCAACACTACCCAAAACAATCTACACATTCAATGCAATCCAAATCAAAATTGCACCGTCATTCTTCTCAAAGCTAGAACAAAAATCCTAAAATGTGTATGGAACCACAAAAGACCCTGAATAGCCAAAGTTATGTTGAAAAAGAAAACCAAAGTGGGAGGCATCACAATCCTGGACTTCAGCCTCTACTACAAGGCTGTAATCATCAAGACAGTATGGTATTGGCACAAAAAATAGACACATAGACCAATGGAATAGAATAGAGAGCCCAGAATTGGACCCAGAAACATATGGCCAACTAATCTTTGACAAACAGGAAAGGGTATCCAATGGAAAAAAGACAGTCTCTTTAACAAATGGTGCTGGGAAAACTGGACAGCGACATGCAGAAGAATGAACCTGGACCACTTTCTTACACCATTCACAAAAATAAACTTGAAATGGATGAAAGACCTAAATGTGAGACAGGAAACCATCAAAACCCTAGAGGAGAAAACAGGCAACAACCCCTTTGGCCTCAGCTGCAGCAATTTCTTACTTGGCACATCTCCAAAGGCAAGGGAATTAAAAGCAAAAATGAACTATTGGGAACTCATCAAGATAGAAATCTTCTGCACTGCAAAGGACACAGTCAGCAAAACTAAAAGACAGCTGATGGAATGGGAAAAAAATATTTGCAAATGACATATTGGATAAAAGGTTAGTATCCAAAATCTATAAAGAACTTACCAAACTCAACACCCGAAAAACAAGTAATCCAGTGAAGAAATGGGCAAAAGACATGAATAGACACTTTTCCAAAGAAGACATCCAGATGATCAACAGACACATGAAAAGATGCTCAACATCACTCACCATCAGGGAAATACAAATCAAAACCACACTGAGATACCACCTCACACCAGTCTGAGTGGCTAAAATTAACAACTCCGGCAACAACAGATGTTGGTGAGGGTGTGGAGAAATGGGAACCCTCCTGCACTGTTGGTGGGAATGCAAACTAGGGCAGCCACCCTGGAAGACAGGTTCCTCAAAAAATTAGAACTACCCTATGACCCAGCAATAGCACTACTAGGAATTTATCCAAGGGATACAGGAGTGCTGATTCATAGGGGCACATGTACCCCAATGTTTACAGCAGCGCTTAACAACAGCCAAATTATGGAAAGAGCCTAAATGTCCATCAACTGATGAATGGATAAAGAAGATGTGGTTTATATATACGATGGAACACTGCTTTGCAATGAGAAAGAATGAAATCCTTCCATTTGCAACAGTGCGGATGGAACTGGAAGGTATTACGCTAAGTGAAATAAGTCAGTCAGAGAAAAACATGTTTTCACTCACGTGGAACTTGAGAAACTTAACAGAAGACCATGGGGGAGGGGAAGGGTTAAAATAGTTTCAAACAGAGAGGGAGGCAAATCATAAGAAACTCTTAAATACAGAGAACTGAGGGTTGGTTGGGGCAGGGGAGGGGGGAAATGGGTGACGGGCATGGAGGAGGGCACTTGTTGGAATGAGCACTGGGTAGTATATGGAAGCAATGAACCCCGGGAATCTACCCCCAAAACCAAGGACACACTATGTGTATACTGTATGTTAGCTAACTTGATAGTTACAATATAAATTAATATAATAATATAATATAAATATAATAATGTAAATAAATAATATAAATTATTTAATATAATTTATATTAAATAAAAAGTGGGCAAATGAGGGGTGCCTAGGTGGCTCAGTTGGTTAAGTGTCTGACCTGGGCTCAGGTCATGATCTCAGGGTTGGTGAGTTTCATCCCCATGTCATGCTCTGTGCTGACAGCTCAGAGCCTGGTGCCTGCTTCGGATTTTGTGTGTCCCCCTCTCTCTCTCTCCCTTGCTTGTGCACAGTCTCTCTCTCTCTCAAAAATTAATAAACATTAAAAAAAACACTTAAAAAAAGTGGGCAAATGATTTGACTAGCTGTTTTTCCAAGGAAGATGTCTGAATAACCAGTCAACGTATGACAATCTGCTCAGCTTCATTGATCATAAGGAAAATGCAAAGTAAAACTGTGGTGAGATGCTGCTTCATAGTCACTAGAATAGATAAAATCAAAAGACAGACAAAAAGATTTGGTGAGGGTTTGGGAAAATTGAAACCTTAATACCTGCTGGTGGGAACGTGAAATTGGTACAGTTCACTTTTGAGAACAGTTTAGTAGTTTCTCAAAATGTTAAAAATAGGGTTACCCTATGACCCCATAATTCTGCTCTTAGGTTTATATCCAAGAGAATTAAGAAAAATGTCTACACAGAGCCTTTAACATGGACATTTTTAGAAGCATTGTTTATAATAGTCCAAGAGGGAAAGAAGATATGTAGACGGAAAATAACCATATGAAGAAATATTCAACATTAGCTCTTAAGGACATGCAGATTAGAACCACAATAAGCTACTATATATCTATTACAATGGCTATAATTAAAAAAAAAAGTGGCAATACCAAATAGAGGCAAGGATGGGGAGAATCTGGATTACTTATACATTGCTGAGTGGTATAGCCACTCTGGAAAACAAAGGGGCAGTTTCTTAAAAAACCAAAAAACAAAACGTGTGAGGGGGTGTTTGGGTGGCTCAGTCAGTTAAGTGTCTGACTCTTGATTTTGGCTCAGGTCCTGATCTCAGGGTTCATGGGTTCGAGCTCCACATAGGGCTCTGTGCTGACAGTGAGAGCCTGCTTGAGATTCTCTCTCTCCCTCTGTCTGTCTCTCTCCCCTGCTCACACTCACGCTCTCTGAAAACAAATTTAAAAAAAACTTCAAACAAACAAACAAACATGTGACCATCCTATGACCCAGCAATTACTCTCCTGGGCATTTATCTGAAATAAATGAAGACCTATGCTCAATTAAAAAAATCTGTACATTTATGTTTCTAGCAGCTTTATTCATAGCAGCACAAAGTTGAAAAGAAAACCCCAAATATTCAGTTACCTTAAGCAAACTAATATGTCTATACCATGGAATACTACTCAGCAATGAAAGTAACAAACTGTTGATATCAACCACAGCCTGGATGAATCGCCAGGGAATTATGCTGAGGGAATTATGAAAAGTCAATCCAAAAGCATGCAGACTGTATGATTCTGGTTTTTTTTTTTTTTTGAATATTCTTAGAAGGAGCACATTGTAGAGATGGAGAAAAGATTAGTGGTTAATGGGGGTCAGAGAGGCCAGTGAGTGGGAAAGGGGTATGGCTATCAAAGGTCAATGAGGAACATGATGCTGATAAAGTTCTGTGTCTCAACTGCATCAGTATCAATAGGCTGGCTGTGCTATTCTACTATTATGTATGTATGTATGTATGTATGTATTTATTTATTTAAGAGAGAAATAGAGAAAGTACATACACTCGTGAGCAGGGGAGGAGCAGAGGGAGGGAGAGAGAGAAAGAATCCCAAGCAGGCTCCACCCCCAGCACGGAGCCTGACTCAGGGCTCGATCTCACAACCATGAGATCATGACCTGAGCCGAAATCAGGACTCAGTCGCTTAACTGACTGAATCACCGAGTTGCCCCCGTGCTATGGTTTTACAACATAGTACCATTAGGGGAAACTGGATAAAGTGTGTGAGACATCTCTCCGTATTATTTCTTATAACTAAATTTACATCTATAATTATCTCAAAATAAAAGGGTTAACTTAAAATCCTGCAAAAATAGAATAAGGAATTTTTATATCCCCTTTGTCTAGATTCCCCAAATATTAACATTTTAGTACATTGCCTTATAATCTAGACCTGCCCCTGGGTGTGTGTGCATTTGTGTATGCATGCACTCGTGTGTGTGTGTATATACACGTATTTATCTATATATTTTATTTTCTCAAATGTTTGAGAGTGAGTTGAAGAAATGATGCCATTTCACTTATAAAGATTTCAATGTGTGTTTTCTAGAAAACAAGGATATTCTCTCCTATAACCAGAGTACAAATTACAAAACAGGAAATTAACAACAGCAGTAACTGTGTAGCTCAGTAAACATACCTTTTCACATTTTTCCAGTTGTCCCACCATTGTCCTTTCCGTGGTCTGGGGTTCAGTCTAGAATTCTGCATTCCATTTATTTGTCAAGTCTCTTTAATCTCCTTTAATCTGGAAGAGTTCTTCAGTATTTTTGTTTCACGACCTCGCTGTTCTTTTATTTTTTTTAATGTTTTTTATTTAGTTTTTGAAGGAGAGAGAGAGAGAGAGAGAGAGCATGAGCGGGGGAGGAGAAGAGAGAGAGGGAGACACAATTCGAAGCAGGATCCAGGCTCTATGTTGTCAGCACAGAGCCTGACACGGGGCCCGAACCCACGAACCGTGAGATCATGACCTGAGCCGAAGTCGGATGCTCAACCGACTGAGCCACCCAGGCACCTCATGACCTCGCTGTTCTCAAACAGCACTGGCTGTACATAGAATATCTCTGTTTGGGTTTGATGATGCTTTCTTGTGATTACTTCATGTTATGCATTTGTGGGGGGAACACTATAGGAGTAATGTGTTCTTTTCTGTCTGTACCCTCGGGAAGATTTGCCACTTGATTAAGGAGGTGTCTGCCAATTTTGTACTAGGGAGTTACTGTTTTCCCCTCTTTAATAACTGTGTGTTTTGTGGGGTGATACTTTGAAACCATGCAAATATCCAGGAAGTCCCATTTGAGAAATGAGGAGTGATTGGTTAGGTACGAGGATTCTGTTGGGAGGCATTTCCGGAGGAAATGGCATGTGGGAAGTCCCTAAGGCCAAGGGTCTTGAGCTGTCAGAGAAGGAGGGAAAAATCTCATTCAAATATGCAGTTGGGTTCATCAACAGTTGGGGTGGTGGACGGGTAGCATACCATGCAGACCGTCGAGGCTGTGCTGAGTTTATTGTACATTTTGAACTTTGATACCAATGCAGTGGGAAAGCCTTCCAAGTTTTTACATAGAGCAGTGATACGACCAAGAGTGTGTTGCAGAAAGATCACACGGACTGTGTCAGGAATAGATTGGAGTTAGGACAAGAGACTCGTAGTTTACGTCCAAGCCTTGTATCTATTTGCAGTTAGTTTTTGGCACATGGCACACTGTAGGCGCCCAGTTCTTTTACTTGACAGATGATTAATTGTCTCAGCATCATTTAATGAAAAAATAGATATTATAAAAGAATATATGTTTATTCATTCAAAAATGGTTAAGTGCCTATGACATTTCAGGGACAATTCTAGAGAATGGGGATACAGACAAAAATTCCTGTCCTGGTGGAGTCACATCCTAAAGCATTTATTTTAGAATAATTAGACAATGCAGGTAAGTATTTTGAATTTTCTTCCAGGTTTCATCAAGGTATGCAGTTGTACATATCTATGTGTGTATTTATATAGGTTTGAACAAAAGCCTATAATCCCACAATGCAGAAAAAACTATTATTAAAAACTGTGATGTATATCATTAGAAACACAAATGCCACTTAAATTTTTCCTTTGAAATGTTGTAATATATTTGCTCCTTTTTGTAACCTTAGTTTATTTATTCACTTAGTATATTTGAAATGTCTTGCCAGATTATTAACTGGTCTTGTACAATATAATTTTTATTTGCTCTGCAATATTCTGTTGTATTACTATACCATAAATTATTTAGCCAATCTCAGAGTCTGATCTAAAATGGAGTGACTGAGTTGAAGGAGGTCAATTGTTCTGCATAATGAAGTAACTCAGTATGTTTTCCCTTGGTGGCCCTAGAGTAGAAAATATGGGCTAGTTCACTGAAAGCCAGTTCACTGAATGGTCTATTTACCAAAAGTAGGGGTCTGCAGATGTCAATATAAGAACAAATGAGAGGAGTCACTAGGTATGGAAGAAGCTCATTCTAGAAAATAATGGCATGGTGATCCAAGAAGAGAGACAGCTGGTAGGGGGTCTACAGTGTGGAGCACCAATAGATTTTAACAGATAGGGTGCCTGATATTTAATTTTAAGCTGTTTCTTGCCCCCCCCCCCCAAATTCTCCAAACTGTTGAGTGGGAAATAACATTTTTGCAAAAAAAAAAAAAAAAAAGGCTCACGTAATATAATTTTAGCAAGACACAGAAGGACGAGGCAAGAATGTTAAGCAAAACTTACACTTTGACTGGATTTTGAAGCACAGACTTAATTATTCTCATCTAATTAGTAGAAATGGTACCACACCATTAAAAAAATGCATTATATTATCTGTTTGGGGACAATGTACCATAGTGGTGAGATGCTTCAGTCTCAAATCGGAAGTGGACGTGTTAGAGTTTTGGTTTTACCACTTGCTTGCACACGTGTGTTTCCAAGAATGCTTTCTTGCATGTAAGCCTGGAGTTAATATGAGTATGTAGCACCTTAGGCTGTGATGAGGATCAAATGAACTCATGCATATTAAGTATGTGGCAGCACAGTGCCTGTCTTGTCAGCTCAAAGGTATTGAGCTTATATGATAATGACGATGATGGAAATGATGACGAAGCACATGTTCAAAGCTTTCGATACATACTGCCAATTTGCTCTCTGTAAAGCTCTACCGTTCATATCAAATTGTATTTCCACCATGGCATTTGAGAGATCATTTTTCCCTCTTCATTCTGGAAATGATAGTCTGTAAATCATCAATAATTTGGATTAAAAATCAGGGCTCTATGCAGGGACTACACCTAGTCTGTGCTGGTCATTTGGTTCAGCACCAAGGACATAAGCACATCGGACAGACTCAGGCCCTGTTCTGGAGTTTCTATTCTGGGAGTGTTCCTTTTCTGCTCATTGATTTATAAGGATGCCAAGCCCTTTTCTGCAAACATGTAACCCTATCTTGTGATAAACCTTTAATTTTGTTTATGGAGCATAGACTCTACAGACTTCTTGGATTTCATGTGATTTTCAGCCTGTGAAGTCTTGTGGTCTTTCCTTTCTGCTCAGTGAGGCTGCCTTATGTGAAGGGAAGCTGACATCTATTTCATGAGTGGGTCTTTTCACCAAGTTCTGTAAAGATGGCTTCTCAGCCAGTAAAATTTATGCTCACGGGGATAGGAAGACATGAAGTTGTGTTTTTCATGTTAAGCTGAGATTTATTTATTAAGGGCCATCCTAAACATGGGGGATCCCAGTCATGATTAGTTTTCCCATTAGTCTGAGAACACTCAAAACCTTCTTAAACCACCTGTCGCCAGAGAGCGTCCTATTAACAATCTATTACAGAATTTGGCCAATCCTTCGAGCCAGTCTCCTCTTTAAAGACCTCACCGACTGCTTCCTCTGTGCCACAGTAGTGTGCTCTAAGTGGCTTTACCATATTGCATAGGTCACAGACATGTGGCCGTGAGTTCAAGGATGCGATTTATGTGAAAGTTCGTCTTAGGATCACTAGCATTTAATACAGCTCCTAGGAGAGAATCGGAATGTATTTATTGAAATATCTTATCACATTGCTTTCATATTATTTGGGTTTTGTCTTCTCCACTACAGTGGGAGCAACTTCATGATAAGGATAATACACTAGTCTTTTTTGTACCTCCCCCCTCAGAGTGCCTGTCACACAAGTAGATGCTAATAAGTGTGGTGGTATAGGATGATTAATGATGGGCTGTGCTAATTAAGCCCCTTAACTAGAAAGGTTTATTTGGGATCATGGATCCAAGTAGGTCCTAAAAAGGGGACCACTTAAGCAGAATTATTTCTTGTATCCTGGTAATTTCCCTCTGTCACAAAAAACTGTTCCATGAATCCATTTCGGGTCCCTCAGCCTCTAATATTGTTGACCTAGTCCTCTGTGTTAGGGTACGTTCTTAATTTTTAAACACATGGATATATACATAGAGAGTAAGATCAGTGCATTAACTATAACCACCTGTTTTCATGCGTGTGACTCCCTTTATAAGTGCCTTTCTAAGTTTAATTTGTTTGGGACAGAATGGGAAGAAGCGGGGAAACAATTTCTATGAGTTTCTTTTAGATGTAAATTTGGTATGGGGGACCATGGGGAGCAAAATGGCAGTGGGTACCTAGCAAGGAAGAGGTGATATTAGACAAGGAAGTACATGTTTAAAAATTAAAAAAATTGGTATCCATGGTCGATATATATTCATGTCAGTTGGTATAGAACATTTATTATAAATATGACAACTCTCAGGTGAAATGAGATTTTAAGACTGACATTTTATTCATTTATTCATTTATGGTTCTCATAAATTAGCCCATTCTCGCCTTATAACACCCTTAGGAGGAATATACTTGTATTATAGATGGGAGACTGGAGCACAGCGGGGAGAAAGGGCTTGTTGGTGAAACGGGATTTGAGTCAGCTGGTCTAGCTGCATAGACTGAACTTTTAGCTCATGCTCTATGGGTCATATGAATCAGATGGACGAAACAGTCAGAACTTAGGGTAGGGAGCTTCTGACAGAGAGTGCTTTCAGGGGGCACCTGGGTGGCTCAGTCGGTCAAGTGTCTGACTCTTGTTTTTGGCTCAGGTCATGATCTCACAGTTCATGGGTTCGAGCCCTGTATCAGGCTCTGCGCTGATAGCAAGGGATTCTCTCTCCCCCTCTTTCTGTGCCCCGCCCCCCCCCACTCTCTCTCTCTCCCCGCCTCAAAAATAAATATTTTTTTTTAAACAAGTGCTTCCAGCCATGCCTATCAGATGTGCACTGGGGCATCTTTTTGTTTGTTTGCTTTAATCTAAATGAACAAGGAATTTGCACATTATATCTTTTAGCTCTCCTTTAGTGGCAAGTGTCAAAATATCTATTCCAGTTGTCCTAGGCAGAGAAATTAAATTTGCTGGCTTGCACAGTTGAACAGAACAGGGCAAAATCCAGTTCGGGTCAGGCTGGATGCAGGTACTCAAACTGACAAAAGTTGCGCCCTTCTCTTTCTTCATCACTCAAGTCAGACAACCTTTCTTTTTTATTTGCAGCATGGTTGCCATAACAACCCGAGGCTAAAATCCTTCTGAGGTCAAATCCAGCAAAGAAACGTGAGCCCTTATCCTTCCAAGGTCAAATCTAGTAAAGAAACATGAGCCCTTTCTCCCCATTATTTCTAGGCAAAGCCCCACTCTCCACTTTCATTGGTCTTAGATCATGATCACTTTCATTGGTCACTTTCATTGGGCTTAGATAACATGATGCCCAAATCCGAGTCTGCTCAGGACAAGTTGTTCTGCTGTTTGATCCAGTTCTGGGGATTGGTCATGGATGTTGAGAATGGAAAGTGGGAAGATTCCCTTTAAAATCCATAGATGGTTGGAAAAAATGGGGGAGGGTAGGTGGTAAATAAATGCTGAGGAGGCAAGATGCAAATATTCATGGCAAATTCTAAATTTAAGTTCTGTGAAAAAGTAGATTCTTTTTAAACTGGTCCGTCCTGTATGATCAGTAGAATTTAATACCTGAGTGTCCTGCCTTAAATGAACGACATCTAGGTTTACAAAATTAATAAGCTGCTGGATTGGTTTGAGGGCAGGTTGGAGAGATAATTTAATGAAATTCTTCAGTGTAACACCTGAAGATTGTTTTCCTCATCCTCCTGCAGCAGAAAATACTTAATAGGACTAGGGTTCTGATTATGTGTCCAGCCAGAGACAGTCAGTTCTCCATCAATTAAGATCGCCAGTGGATTACAGAGAACAGACACAATGCTCCTTGGCAGAGCAGGTCAATCAATTTTCCACCTCGGTGGGCGAAAGCAGAAGGAAATATTTATGATATATATGAAACTCATGACTAATATACAGTTATCTGGACCAGACTCTCCCTCTCCTCCCATTCAAAATCATTGTATTTTAGTCTTTCTGGCTTCTGTGTTTTGCATTTTTTTTTTTTTTTTTTTTTTTTTTTTTTGGTTCTTTAAAGTTCACTCAGGAGGAATCTGTTTATTCAGATGCAAATAGAGGGTGGGGTGAGATCCACAAAATTCTTCTTCCTACTCTGTGTGAGTGAATTAGGGTGGGTGGGAGTGGGTGGAGAAAGAGGAGGGAGTCTCCTTCGGGGCAAGTGTGAAGGAAAATGACGATTCAGCTGGAGTGCCCAATGACTCCACTAATTTATATTTGGATATTTTGTAACTTCCATTTGAAGGTTATATCCGATGAGAAGAACAGTGATTAAAATTGAGAAGAAGCCCAGATCTGTCCCTTTAAAAGAAAAGTAAAAAACCTAAGGAGACCTAAGTTACTTACAGCAAAGCAATCTCGAGACAATTTGCGACACATCTCCTTGTATCATTACCTGATAATACAGGGGACCTAATGTTAGCAGAGAGGCCCGTTCTTAAAAAAAAAAAAAAAAAAAAAAAGTGCAGGGAAATCACATCTCTACTGAAGAGTAGCAGTTAACAGTGGGGCAGCGGGCAGGAGAGAGGAGCATGGTGGGGGCGGCTCTGATACTGAATTGCCTCCTTTTGATTCATTAATGATCTGTAGAACTCTGGGTAAGTTACTTGCTCCTTCCAGGGCTCACTGCAAGGTGACACTTCTAGGGTGCCATCTGTAAAATGGGTATAATGCAACTACATGTTTGTAATAAAAGTTTTATGGACTAATGGAAGTAAAGTTTTGGTTCAGGAGCTAACACATAATTGTATTTATTAAATGTTTTCAGTCATTGTTATTTATCGACTGCATGGTCTGTGCCTGGAACCATGCTGAGAACTTTATTGGTATGATTTTGTGAAAGTCTTCTGATGTGGCGGGCATTATTAGTCTCTGCGTGTTTCGGATAAGGGACAGGAAGCTGGGAGAAAAATAATTTTCTCAAGTCATACACCTTGTGAATTATAGAGCAGCCAGAATTAAACCCACATTTTTCTGACTGCGGATCTTCTGGAATTTTTATATTAAAAAGAAAACGTGGAAATTCTGACTGTTTTGGCTTGCATCGTGATCACTGTTGAATTCTCAAACACTGGGTTTTTACGGTGACCTGGCAGAGATGGCAAGAAATAAAGCACAGGTACTTTCTTAGGCTGTGTATATGAGTGGTTGTAAAAACGGATGTAGACCAAACCCAGGAATTACTGGTATTTTTCGTGGGTGGGGTGGGGGAACCTGTGCTTTTTGTAAAATGTAATTAGTTCAGTACTACCAAGGGCTAAATATTCTTAACCATTTTGTATTTAACACTTTATAAAGAGGGGCAAACGGTAATGCTAGTTTAATTGAACAGCTGAGATGTGACTCACTTCTGTCAAATCCTCCTCCCAAACTCTGTAGCTGCCAAAATATGTTGTGTCAAGGAGGGAACTGGGTGGGGGTGGGGGGGGGGAGGGCAAGGAAGCTGCTGGAAGTGCTTCTTCTTAGGCCTGTGCAAGCCACCTTCTGTGGTAGTTTTCATCGCTGCCCGACAAATGACTACAAGTACAGTGGTTTAAATGACATATATTCCTTTCCCCGAAGTTTCTGGGGTTAGAAGTCTCGGCATGACTTAGCTGGGTCCTCTGTAAGACTGTCTTTACTGTGCCAGCCAGGGCTGAGGACTTATCCAGAAGCTTGTCTGTAGAAGAATCCACTTCCAAACCCACCCCATTGGCAGAATTCACTTTCTTGCAGCTGCAGGACTGAGGGTTTCAGTTTCTTGTTGGTTGTCTGCTGGAGGTCACCCTGAGCTTCTAGACGCCTCTTAACATTCCTTGTTATTTGGGGTTGCGTAACACTGTGCTTGCTTGCTCAAAGCCGTCATGGGAATAAAGGAGTCCAGCAAGATGATGCTACAATTTTATGCAACCTAATCAAATAATCACGTGGTGGGTTGGGTTGCTGCATTCTTTTATTTTTGTAGGAAAAAAAAAATTATTTTAGGCCCACAGGATGGGAGGAGTCAAATGTAAGGATTAGAGGAATAGAATGTAAATCAGCGGGCACCTTATTTATTCCAAGTCTCACAAGTGTGCAGTGAAATGTTCTGAGTATCTTAAAGTTAAAGTGTCTGACTGTTAAGAGCCACCAGATCTAAGTCGCAATGATAAAATAAATAAAGGGATTTATTTTTCAGATATTAAATCTCAAGTTGGAATAGCTTTTAGCTTGGCCAGTTCAGAGTTTTAATGATGCTAATAGAAGCCCAGGTTTTTTGTTTTTTTTAAATTTCTACCTGGTCATCCTCGGCATGCCTTCTCACTTCCTCAGGATCACACAATGGCTGCAGTAGCTCCTGAGCACACATCGCTGTTCAGAAGTAGGAAAAAGGGCCTGTCTCTTCCTTGCATCTCTTCTTTTTTGAAGAGCTAAGAAACATTTTCCTGAAGTTCTGGCAGTGTATTCTCACTGTATCTCCTTTGATAGAATTGGGTCCTAGACTACTTTCTAAGCGAATTAAGGGAGATTAAATTGCCATGATTTTCTCACAGAGATCGATACGTAACCCTCCAGGCTGTGTCTGGGGTCTTCCTCTTAGAACACAAAAATCTGTAAGCAAAAAGAGCCCTTGGTGCAGGGAAATGTGTGTGCACATGTTGGGTGTATGTGGGTGTGTGTAGAAGATGTTGGTGTGGGTTAGGAAAACAGCAGTTGTATACCCGACATTTCATGTGTGGAGGGGTCCCCCCCCCAAAAAGGATTTTGGAATCAGAGACTTAGTTTCAAAGCATGCCTCACACACCGATTAGTAACTGATGTAAATGCTCTACCCTGCCTGAAATGCACCAGAGATCTAAGACTCGCCTTGCAGATTTTTGTGACGCTTTGGTGATGCCTGCTGCCTACAAAGTGCCCAGTAAGTGATGGTGAATGCGGACGGGGCGCTGAGATTACATCATCAGGATTACGCTCCTTCTTGAATTTTCCAACGGCCACACACACACCTGTAGAATAGGTTTGACTTTGCCGCAGCGGAGTGAATCAAATCATGAGTTAAGGTTCACAGCCACTCTCTCGGTCACCCAGCGTGCGGCTCTCTTCGTTGGGTGCAAGAAACACGTCTGCAGAGGTAATTTCTCGGACACGGTGGCATTTCTTCTCCGCCGAAAGCTCTCGTAGAGCTTCTCTGAACCTCCAGTGTAAGTGCAACACAAACAGGGTTGCCCAGGCACCAAGGTCGTTTTTTACTTTTATATGTACTATTTCTCCCTTGACAGTCTCATCTCCCAAACCGAGTACCTTGGGCGATTGTTGGTTTACGGGGCCTCTCCATCTTCCTTTCTCCTTCACTTCTTGCCTGGAAAGATCATAAAATCTTTGACCGTGGTAGCTGGCTGAAGTTCTCTCAGAAGAAGTAGTTCATGAAGTTTAATTAGAGGCACACTGGGAAACTTTTATGTGGGTGGCATTTGTCCAGGACAACGGAGAGATGACATATGCAAGATTACGAAGCATTAAAAGTGAGTAAAAGAATAAAAAAAAAAAAATGCAAAGAGCTCCATCAGCCAGAAAGCAAACATTCAGCAGGGACTGAAAACAGTGTCCCTTTCAGGATCCAACCCTTTCGGCAAGTGAGATGGGATAAGGGTCGTGGAGGGGGAGGCTGGGTGTGACCTAACTGAGCTTGGGGAGGAGGCCAGCAGGAATTGTACAGGAATGAACCACATTTTGTGGGGAGTTTTTCGGTGTAAATGACAAAAACCCAAGCCAAAGAGGATAGAGAAAAGAAAAGAAGAATATGCACGGACTCTTACCTTAAACGATGGGATCTAAGTCCTAGACCCCCCCGCCGTCGCCCCCACAGCCTCCCTCCCCCATCACCCACTCTGCCTCTTCTTTTCCGGGGCTGGTTTCCTTCTCAGGCAGGGTCTCCTGGAGGTGGGAACTGGGAACTGTAAACTGCTCAGGCTCTCGTGGAGCCTCTCAGCAGCCCCAGGGAGGGAAAAAAACCGAAGAGATTCTTTGTCTTTTTCAGTTCAGGCTGTTGTAAGAAATACACCACAGACTGGGTGGCTTAAACGATTTATTTCTCACAGTTCTGGAGGCTGCGAAGTCCAAGGTCAAGGTCCCAGCACATTCAGTGTCTGGTAAGAACCCGTTTCCTGTTCTGTGAATGGCGGCTGCCTTCTTGCTGTGTGCTCACAAGGGAGAGCCGGCTCGCTTCTCCCTCTTCTTAGGAGGGCACTAATCCCGTCGTGGGGCCCCACCCTCAGGACCTCATCTAAACCTAAGCCTTCCCAAAGACCCACCTCCAAATACCATCACCCTGGGGGTTAGGCTTCCATATATGAACTTCCGAGGACAGGAGCCTGCTGTCTATAACATTCTCTTGCTCACATTGTTCCTCAAAAATCTGGGAACTGGATGGATGTCTGACTCTGATGCCCTGAGGCTGTGGCCGGGATGCGAGAGAGGAGAGAAGAAGCAGAAGGCGATACTCGCTCAGGCTCTCTCAGTCAAGCCTGGGAATGTCTGGGGAAAGACAGAGCTGAAAGTTAAGGTGGCCGGGCTGTTTTCCTCAGGAGACGGACTGCTTTCAGGCCTAGACAGTATTGCTCGAGGCCCTGGGGGCAGAGGGATTCATCGATTCCTGTGGGAAGTTTCTCCCCAGTTCTGTGGGAGGCAGAGACTGCCCCAGGGAGCACTGCAGGAAGTCCTCCTGGATTGCCACCTTGAAGTTTCTGTAGCATGGCAGCTGCCGGAACACAGAGATGTTATCAAGGAAGGTGCTTTCAGGAGTGGCCATGCTTAGCCCCTCCCTCAAGTGACTATGGCTCAGGGACTGTATTCATCTTCTGTGGTGCATGCTAAATGGCCACAAATTTAGCAGCTTAACGTAACACGCATTTATGATCTCTCAGTTCTGTAGGGCAGAAGTCTGGGTGGGCTTAACTGAGTTCTGCACTTAGGATCTCACCAGGCTGAAATCAAGACTGGCCAGGCTGGCTTTGATCTGGAGGCCAGATTACTGGGTGGGAGGAGCATCTATTTTCAGGATCAGTCAGTTGGCTGTAAGAACTCAGGTCTTTGCAGCTGGAGGACTGAGCTGAGGTTCCCCCCCCCCCGTTTTTTTTTTTTTTTTTTTTTTTTTTTTTTTTTGGTCTGTGGGGGTCAGTCTAAACTTCTGAGAGGCTGTCCTCATTTCCTATCCCTGTGACCCTTTTCATCTCTGAGCATTCACCTGCCACCTACCTAGAGAAACTCCCTGCTTTTAAAGGACTTACCTGATTAGGTCAGGCCCACCTGGATCATCTCCATACGTTGAAGTCAGCTGTTCCATATAGCATGTGTATAATGTAACGTCACCACAGGGTAACATCTACCATATTCAGCCAAGGGATTGTATGAGGCTTGTATACCAGGGGGTTGAGAAATCTCAGGGGATGTTTTGGAATTCTGCCTACTGCAGGGAGATCAACAAGGAGTCTCATCTAGAAGAACCTTGGAGGACAGGCACGAAGCCCATATGGAACAACCCTAGGGTCTCACTAAAACACCTGTAGGGGCGCAGTAGGTTGAGTCGGACTCTTGATTTTGGCTCAGGGCGTGATCTGATGGTTCATGAGTTCGGGGGGTTCTCTCTCTGCCTCTCGCTCTGCCCCTGCCCTGCTTGTGCTCGCTCTCTCTCTCTCTCTCTCTCCCCCCCTCTCTCAAAATAAATAAATAAACTTAAAAAAATACTTGTGGATACTTGAGAAAGGGCAGAGGTAGACATCTCCGGAGGTCCACGTACCATTATGTTTTAGGTACTGATGTGCGTAACAAGCAGCATCGCATTGTGGTTATGGGGCCAGACTGATGAACTTCAAAGCCTGGGTCTGTCATTAAGGAGCCCTCAGAACCCCGGCCAGTAGCTAACTTATGTGTCTCCTGTAGAGATTCATGAGTTTGGGTGTTTGAAACGATTTGCCCAGTTCCACAGAGCCCCCTCCCATAAATCTTTTTTTTTTTTTAATTTTTTATCATGTTTATTTATTTTTGAGAGGCAGAGAGAGACAGAGCATGAACGGGGGAGGGGCAGAGAGAGAGGGAGACCCAGAATCCGAAGCGGGCTCCAGGCTCCGAGCCGTCAGCACAGAGCCTGACGCAGGGCTTGAACCCTCGAACCGTGAGATCGTGACCTGAGCCGAAGTCGGTTGCTTCACTGACTGAGCCACCCAGGCGCCCCTTGTAAATCTTGTACTTCAAGGCACAGGATATGGTGCAGCAAGAGAAAGAAAGTCCAGCCAAGCATCAAGGGTTCAGGAGACATCATCTTGGCATGTGCTCCCCTGGTCCTCATTTGTACGGGGGAAGCTGGCTGCTCTCTCTCTCTCTCTCCAGGTGAGACCAGCAAGATCAGTGTGAAGAATCTTGGGGGCCCCTGGCTGGCTCAGTCAGTTAAGCATTCGAGTTCGGCGGAGCTCATGATCTCGAGGTTCGTGAGTTCGAGCCCCGCGTCGGGCTCTGTGCTGGCAGCTCGGAGCCTGGAGCCTGCTTTGGATTCTGTGTCTCCCTCTCTCTCTGCCCTTTCCCCACTCGTGCTCTGTCTCTTTCTCTGTCTCAAAAATAAATAAACAGTAAAAAAATTAAAAAAAAAAAAAGAATCTTGGCTTCAGGAAAGTTCAAGGCAAAGTTCCCAGGTGTTAGCCAAGCTGACTGAATGAGTTCGGCTAGCCACAGAGCCATCAGTGAGGAAACTGGCCCTCGAGACTCTGACTCGAGGACTCTGACACTGGACTCTGAATAGTACTTCACAAAGCCCACTACCCTTATTTTGGCCAAGAGTCGCACCCAGACACCCAGGCACCCAGGCAAAAAAAAGACAGAGCTTTCCCAGTCCAGCTGTAAATCACTTTTGTCCTTCACAGCTCAGTATATCATCAGAAAAACGTGGAAAATAATAGTATGTATTTCACAGGATTAAACATTTGTGAAGTACCTATATGAGTTTTAGTACCTAGAAAGCGCTGTAATTTTTTTTTAAAAGGAAATACATGCAATCTTAATTATTTCTCAATGCCAGTGAAGCCTGGAAATGATTCGTGTTATATGGACAACCGAAGTCGTCTTTTGCAAACCGTTTTCTGGGGGCAGCAGACTTTTTTCCTGCTGGTCCGCTTCATAATTTGGAGGAGAAAGGGGTCAAATTCACCTGTGTGGAGTAGACTTAGTGGAATGCTAATTAAGTGACATCTCTTAGAAGGGGTCTCTGGGAAGCACAAGATTTGCTACCTCAGAAGCAGTGGTTTAGTCCTAGGAGTCCTGATGTGTTCATTTTCTTCGACAGGCAGTATGTGTTTCAGTAGGTTCTTCTTTATGTGTTATCACGCTCATTATAAGTATTTATGTCTGAGGAACATATCGTATCCTCAGTTATTTCCAGAACCTTAACTCTATAAGCCAAGCACCACCAGTCCCTCCCCCCCACCTGCCTCCCCATCTTCATTATTTTGCTAATGAGTCACTTCATCCTGTACTCTTCATAAATCTAATTCTGGCCGGAATATTCTGCCAACACTTGTCTGAGAGACAGTACTGGAAGCTTAGTTACATGGTCCCCAAGAAAATGTTTGAGTTTCAACTGTAACTGTTTTCAACTGAGCACTTGTGAGTTTATGGCCCTTTGGTCAGGCACTGAGATGACGAGTCCCTTAAGGAAATGTGGAAGGCAAGGGTGCAGGAAGAGTCTACATTAAAAACAGCAACAATGGGGCGCCTGGGTGGCTCGGTCAGTTAAGTGTCCGACTCTTGATCTCGGCTCAGGTCATGAGCTCACGGTTGGTGAGTTCAAGCCCCGCATAGGGCTCTGTGCTGGCAGCGTGGAGCCTGCTTGGGATTGTCTCTCTCCCTCTCTCTCTTTCCCTCCCTCTTTCTCTCTCTCTCCCAAATATATAAATAAATGAGCATTAAAAAGAAATAAAAACAGCAACAACAACAAGAACCGGAGATTGTTGACATTTTTCAAGGTATGAAGTGGTTTTTACACACACACACACACACACACACACACACACACACACACACTATAGAAATGTCCAGATCAGAAGAGCTTTCACCTATTCTTTTGTATGGCATTCGTTCGACTTACTAATTACTTTAAAGGCCACTTGAGAAGCTGTCTGTAGAATGTGTTTTGGGATTTACTGTTTTTCAGTAGAGGAGATCTGGACCGCATGCTGAGCCAGCAGAAGTGGTATCTATCACTCTCTTTTCCTCTAAATTAATTTTTCTATATTCGTTTTTTCCAATTCATTTATTTCTCTCAATAAAATTTTCCTTTTGCTTTTAAGATATGTTATCTCTGGGCATGTGAGCTGGGGTCAGGAAGTGGCTAATAAAAGAATGAGTTCGAGCATTCTGTCGTGTCAAGGTGCCCTGGTTGAATGTCAGATACAGAGCTGGTAACTCGAGGCAGGAGAATGGTGAACTGACACATCACGGGGTTTTTTGGATGTTATGAAAGACGCAGTGGGGCAACGTGGTTCAGAAAATGGGAAAAGCAGGGAAAGACCAACTTATAATAAAACCGTATTTCAGCAACTCTAAGATACCGCTTATTAAAATATGCCACCTTAGTTTATGTACCCCTAAGAAAGAAAAAAATGCTGTCAAATGGACTTGATCTTCTGGGTACTACCTATTTTCTAATATATTCTTGAGCACTGTTCTAGAATTAAGTTAAATTACTTGGAGATAGTTTGATCCTTTCAAGTCTTGTTTTTAATATTTGTAAGGTTGGACCTAAGTAGCTTTTTGCCTAGGGCTAATCAATTATTTCCAACTCCTGAATCAAGACCCTTCTGAGTACCCTACCAAAGACCCCATAAATGAGGAGGGATTTTCAGTCTGGCTCATAGAAAGGGCACTGTGTCTGATCCTGTGTAAGTACTCAGCAGATCTCTGTAGATCTCTGGGATTCTCTCTGTGTGCATCTCTCTCCTCTCCAGTGTTCTATCTTGTGAACTCTGGCCCCTTGTCTCCTCTCTGATTCCTCAACTCAGGGAGTCCATGGGCCTCCACCAAGCTCTCTCCCTTTTCTGTGGCTGGAAAACTCTCAATCTCGTAAACTGGGGACATCCTAGGGGTTACTTCATTTGCTTCCCATGTTTTCAGGGAATCGGTGTCCTCTGTTGTTGAAATCCAGTGTCTTGCAAACTGTTGTTTCATACGTTTGATCAGTTTTATTTTTATCGTTCTGGTTGTGGCTGTAGGTGGGACGGTCAGCCTGGTCCCTGTTACTCCATTTTAAGTAGATGGAAAGTCCTTTCTTGTGGTTTGACTTTGGATAAATTGCTTAATCTCTTGGAGTAGACAGCAGGCTCTTAAAAGGTTTTTTTTGGCTATTTATTTTTTTTTCCATAACTGCCTCTTGCTTACCTGATGGAACTGGCAATCGCATCCCTGTGTTTTTTGTGACAAAATGATGTGACTCAGACTGGCTGGTCGGTGTAACCCACGTCCACAGTGGCTGGGGTAAAGATGGCTATAGATTACACACTACCCAAATCCTAGTCATTCTAGGAAAAATTGCTAAGGTGTTGTTAAAAACCACTGATTTTATCTCTGGTGTCACCACCAAGACAATACTGTCGTAGAGTTACTGGCATTAACTTTACCACCGTAAGGGAAGACAGTGCCTGAGCACAAGGGGGGGAGACAGCCTTATGGACTCAGCTGTGACAGGAGGCAGCACTTTCCACTTTTCCATTATGCGAACCAATACATATTTCTCTCCTGTGATTCTGGGTTTTTTTTTTTCTTCCACTCTTGTTTTGAATGAAGATTCCATGTCTTGAAACCAAAGGAATCCTGCTAATACATCCTTGTATGCTTTGTTTTTCACATTTTAGGAACAGAATATGTCTGTCTTTGTATATAGAACATATCTATTGTGCATCGATCTATCTCCTAGTGTTATGAGGATCAAATGGAATTGTAGTCTGCTCTAGACAGTGTTTTCTTTTTTAAAAAATTGTTTTTTCTTACATTTTATTTTTGAGAGAGCAAGAGAGATAGAGACAAAGCACAAGTGGGGGAGGGGCAGAGAGAGGGAGACAGAATCCGAAGTAGGCTCCAGGCTCCAAGCTGTCAGCACAGAGCCCGATGCGGGGCTTGAACCCACGAACTCTGAGATCAAGACCTGAGCCGAAGTCAGTTGCTTAACCGACTGAGCCACCCAGGCGCCCCAGTGTTTTCTTTTCTGATAACAGTTCTTTCTTTTGCTTTCTGTCATTTAGTTGATTTAGAACTGCTACCCTGACTCCCACCTAAGAATCATGAGCTGGTCTTGTGACCAGGCCCCTGGGTACATTCCATCCCCCAGCCAAACTGACTGGTTCACGGACGAACGAATATATGGTGCCAGATTGGCCCAATGAGACCCGATGCCCAGGAATGTTGCCGTAGTTGTTAAGAATTCGTTTGGGAGTACTGCTAGTAAACATAAAGTTTCTAGAAGTCTCTGTTGGAGAGGGTCTGCCTGTGAGAGATTCCAACCCCAAGAAGGAAGACAACAAAACCGAACAGTAGGAAGAGAGAAAGCAAAATACCGTGTCAGTCATCAAGGCCCCTCATTCCACTTAGGCATTTTAAAATTCTATAAGCCGATAAATTATTCGTTTTTTTTTTTTTTTCTTAAGCCGATTTGAGTTGGGTTTTATCACTTATAACTTCCATGTCTGGTGAGGATGATGGTGATAATTGCTGTTATTTCTCTTGCTGCTGTGACAATGTGCTGTGTGTGTGACAATTGCTGCTGTGACATTTTCCATGTCCCTGGAAAATGTGGACATGGAAACGTGGGCGGCACAGGTGGGAATTAGCTCCCTTTCCCGCACCCCGCTTCTCTAACCTCTGCACAATGAACGGGCAGGATCTTAGGTCAGCATGCCTCCGGCAACGCGGAATCAGACCTCTGTGAGTACAGTGGGCAAGAGAAATTTTGCATGCTTCCATTGAAAAGGTGCTTCCCTTCTTCCCACGAAATCTACCTCTTGCCAATACATCCTCGCAATTTTTAGGTTTGACCCATCACTACACCAGTCAGCGGCGAAGCTCTCCAGATAAGGTGCTAGAGTCCCAGCTGCCTTAAAGAAGATTTCTTAATGAAGCCTCGGGATGAATAAAATATCACGTCTTCCATCACCTCGTTATAGGATGTCGGGGATTACTTGTTCTTTGAAAGTGGTCATCACTCTTTGATGACAACTTGTTAACATTTAGATTGTCATTTTGTGTCCTGGCAAGTAACCACGCTGGCAAGCTACAGAGGGAACTTTGGTATGAAAGACATGGAACAGCCCTCCTGTCTGCAGCGAATAACCTGTTTTCAGTTGGTTCACATCAGACACCCCCCAAAGCAAAAAAAAAAAAAAAAAAAAAAAAATCTCTCCATTTGGTTCCTGAGAAGTCCAGGGTGCTCTTACCCTCCGGAGTGCTTTTGGTCCTCAGACTGGTAAAGGGCATCGTTTCTAGTTTTGCAGGGTGCTAAAACCGGGGCCACCGCGTATGCTGCAGATAAATATTAAAATGATACTCGGCCTCGCCACTCACAGCGTGTTGCGCAGACCGGCGGCAGCTGGCTCGAAATGTAGACTCACAGGCCTGAGCCCAGGTTTGCTGGACTGGATGCCACATCCTAATAAGATGGCCAGGAAGTCTGAAGGTACCTTTAAGGGTCAGTAGAGAGCATTTGTTCCCAAACTTAGCTGAGCCTTACAAATGCTTGAAAAGCTCATTAAAAAAAAAAAAAAAAAAAAAAAAAAAAAAATATATATATATATATATATATATATATATATATATATATTCATTCCCAAAGCTTGTTAAAAATTATAGTTGCGTGGGCCCAACCCTGAAGATAGTTTTTTCAGTGGGTTAGGCTGGGTTTCAGGTACTTGAATTATTAACAAGCCCCTCCACTAATTCAGATGCATGTGGTTAAGAACCCCTGCAGAACCAGTGATCTGGTTACCATGGAACATGCAGACAAGTTTCGCCAAAGAAACAGAGAGGCTGAAACGATTTCCATCCCTGAGTCGGGACCACTAGTGTGCGGAAGTGTGCCCGTCTGCGTCTGCCTAAGTGCACGTTTGTGCACATCTGCGTGTATCCAGTTGGAGTTGCGTGATGCGTGCACACACGTACACGGTCTGTTCTGGCGTATGCACACGTGTCTGACACAGCGAAGCGACGAATTTCTAGAACCTAAGCTGGTCTCTAATAGCGCCGTGGGGACTAGGTTGGCCCCACTTCTAACTTCTTCTTCCTTCTCTCGTTCCAGCAGCAGCATCACTGTTAACCCCGCTGACGGTCCTCAGCACATTTCCATTTATTAACAGGCTGAGTGGTGGCTAAGGGCCTGGCGGGAGCCAGACTGTCCCCCCTTGAGTCCTGGTACTTGCGCTTTCCAGCTGTGTGACCTTGGGCAGTTAGCTTACCTCCACAGCCTCAGCGGACCAATTTGTAAAACGGGAATAATGTCCAGTTGTCATGTCAATTCTAATTGTCATGAACTTGACGCAGTGCTTAAAATCACTTGGTAGAGTCTCAAAAGTATCAGCTGTTATCGCTGCTTTGTTGTTATTTGTTTTTTTTTAATTTTTTTTAATTTTTTTTCAACGTTTTTTATTTATTTTTGGGACAGAGAGAGACAGAGCATGAACGGGGGAGGGGCAGAGAGAGAGGGAGACACAGAATTGGAAACAGGCTCCAGGCTCCGAGCCATCAGCCCAGAGCCCGACGCGGGGCTCGAACTCACGGACCGCGAGATCGTGACCTGGCTGAAGTCGGACGCTTAACCGACTGCGCCACCCAGGCGCCCCTGCTTTGTTGTTATTTGTAAGGACAAATGGCTAAAGAGAAATAGAACACAGAGTTCAATGTTCATGCGTATGTATCCATAATGGAGATGTATGTTTCATATACGTAGGTATAATATGTGTATATATGAAGCATTATCTATGTGTGGGGATATATATTTAGATAGGTATATTATATATAGAATTCTGTTAAACTGAAGTGAAAATTTTTAAATGATTTTCCTCTATGCTAGCATTA
The DNA here is from genome assembly GCF_007474595.2 of Lynx canadensis. Lineage (NCBI taxonomy): Eukaryota > Metazoa > Chordata > Mammalia > Carnivora > Felidae > Lynx > Lynx canadensis. The sequence goes on along the minus strand of NC_044305.1, from coordinate 7,530,872 downwards.
GTGGTCCATTTTTTATTTTTATTTTTGATATTAAGGAAATGACTTTTAGTTACCCTTTTAAGTCTGATGAAAGTTTTGGGCCTTTACAGATAAAAAATGTACCTCGGTTCACTCACGTGCATAGTGCAAAACGCGGTGTGTATGACAGGTCAGATTGCCCATGGCGGGGGAAGCAAAATGTATGGGTCCCAGGTTAAGAACTGCACTGACCTCTGAGCCCCTTAAAGGCAGGCACTGTCCTTATTGATATTCGTAATTCTGGTCCCTGATACACCATCTGGCGCAGGGGAGGTGCCCCAAAACTGGCTATTTTGGCCATTTACATTTTTGATTATTAGCAGTTGGGTCTTCCACTTCTGTTGGAAAATGATAAGATGTCGATGAAGCATGAGAGTTATTACAGATCTTGGATGCTTCCCATAAAACGCGTCCTTCAACAGCGCTTCTCAAGCTTCCCTGTCTATAAGGATCCCCTGGAATTCTTGTGAAATGCAGATTCTGATTCAGTGGTTCTGAAGGTGGAGGGAATGGGATCTTGTGTTTCTCTAAAGCTCCCCGGGGAATGCTGATCACCGTGCCCTGAGGTGCCAATTACAGAAGACACAGCGTGGCATGATGGGAGGAAGAGGGGAACCTCAGTCTAGTCCCAGCTCCTAGGTTATGAACTTGGGTGCCTCAGGCAAATTCATTCATTCAGTGCATATTTACTGCGCACTGTCTTGTAGTGTAGTATTGCAGGCGCTAAGGATTAAATGGACAAGACTGCCGTTGTTCTACTCCTATGAAGTCTAGTTATCTAAAGACCTACACCTTAATTATTATACTAGAATCTTTCCCCAAGGGCTTGTTGGAGATGAAACAAGCTTATGTAAATAAACCACCCAACACAATGCCTAGCATAGAGTAGGTGTTAAGTATATTGTTCTTTTTGAGGATAAGAGCTCAGACACTGTCCTACTCTTCCTGAATGCAGGCTCTTTAGTAGTGGCCTTGATGTTGGCAATATGATAACCAGCTGGGAATCAGTGATGGAGAGTAAATCAAGGTTCCTGAATAATTCATGAGGTTAATACTGTAAGGTGTAATGAGAAGCTGACGATATATAATTTAAAGAGACCCAGTGACTTTTTGGAGTAAATTCTTGGTCATGAATCAAAAGCTGTGATCTCTAATCTTTAGTTTTTCACGGGCGCTTTTTGAAATTCCGGACAGCTCTCCGTAACTTACATTCCCCTTCCTGTAAAATCAGGTACTGTGGAATTAACTCATGTGGAAATTGACTGTTAAAACACTTAATATTTCCATTCAACAACTATTTATTGAGCATCTACAAGGCGCTATGCCCTAGTGGGGACATGAGAAAGTTTGAGTCATAAGTCTGCATCTGAAGTTTTTTGAAATATCAGGAAAGCAAGAGTTACATTCGTTTATGTGTCTTGTTCATTCATTACTCATTTGACACATTCTTGCCAAGTGCAGCTAGAGGGAGCAAGGTTGAATATGATATAATCCTTGACCTCATCAGAGAGGGGGTAAACCTAGATTTTACAAAACTGTTAAGTGGCATGGAAAAGAATGAGGGAAATAGTAGAGTAAGTGTTATAGATTACCAGAATGGCAGAATTTCAAATGTATACCAAAAAATTTGCATATATTTGCATGTTTTAGGAAATGATTTTGCTAGCAGGGGGTGGACTTATGGGTAAATTGCTGGGATTTATTCATGTTGAGAGATGATGGAAAACATTCTTGAAGAGAGAAATAATACAGCATTTCCAGTGCTATCGGCTGTTTGCTATGTACTGAGGACAGTGTGGGGCAAGTACAGTTTTTGTCAACAAAGAATTCCTATCGAATAGCAAAGGCAGATAAGCAAATTAAAATCAAGTGTGCTAGGGGTGCCTGGGTGGCTCAGTCCATTAAGCGTCCGACTTCGGCTCAGGTCATGATCTCACGGTCTGTGAGTTCGAGCCCCGCGTCGGGCTCTGTGCTGACAGATCAGAGCCTGGAGCCTGCTTTGGATTCTGTGTCTCCCTCTCTCTCTGCCCCTCCCCCGTTCATGCTCTGTCTCTGTCTGTCTCAAAAATAAATAAACGTTAAAAAAAATTTTTAAATCAAGTGTGCTAAGTATCAAGTAGAACTGTGAACAAGGTGGAGGTAAAGCCAAAGGCGGAGGGATTAAATCTTTGTGAAAGTGGGGGATTTCTCTTTTGGCTGAGGCTGGTGACTTACGGAACTCCAAGCAGGTTTTCTGAGAAGGCTGTGTGTTGTTGTGGTTGACATAGGAGTTCTCAGGAGGACAGGGAGGAAGAGGTAGTCTGTGCAGAGCAATCAACACAGGGACATGTGAAGTCATCTGTGCCTTCAGGGACTATAGTTTGGTGTTGCTCGAATCTCAAGGGTGACGCAAAGACTGAAAAGAAAAGAGGGGAGCCTGGGTGGCTCAGTTGGTTAAGCGACCGACTTCAGCTCAGGTCATGATCTCATAGTTTGTGAGTTCAAGCCTTCCGTCGGGTTCTGTGCTGACAGCTCAGAACCTGGATCCTGCTTCAGATTCTGTGTCTTCTTCTCTCTCTGCCCCTCCCCACTCATGCTTTTGTGTGTGTATGTGTGTGCGTGTGCATGCTCTCTCTCTCTCTCAAAAAACATTTAAAATTTTCTCTCTTTTTTTAACGTTTATTTACTTTTGAGACAGAGACAGAGCATGAGTGGGGGAGGGGCAGAGAGAGAGGGAGACACAGAATCCGAAACAGGCTCCAGGCTCTGAGCTGTCAGCACAGAGCCCGACGCGGGGCTCGAACTCAAAGACCGTGAGATCATGACCTGAGCCGAAGTTGGACGCTTAACCGACTAAGCCACCCAGGCGCCCCTAAAATTTTCTTTTTAAAATAAGTAAACTTAAAAAAAAGGAAAGAAACCAGAGTGATGGGTACCAATCTGGTTAATAAAGGCCTTATGTCACAGAAAGAGGTTGGCCTGTGGAAAGGAAACATGGCAGGAGTGGAGGCATGAGGAGACAGGAGTCCTGAAGAAAAAGAGTTTGCACGGGGCTGTGCTGTGGCTTCCCCTCATGACAGGCTCCTCAGAAGCAGGTCCTGAGATGAGGCTCCATGAGAAAGTCATTTGAGAAAGTCATTTGGAGGATGTGCTCCTGGGAGAAAGGGGTAAGGAAGTGACAGAAACAGAATAGCAAAGGAGGAGAAATTAAATCCCACGAGGGGCAGGCTCAGCCTGACCCTGGATGGGACTCCAGAGACCCATCTGGGAGTCATGCTAGCCTCAGGCGGGGATGCTGGGCTTTTATATTCCTGCATCAGTCAGTCATTGGTTCAAGGCTGCCCTCGGAAAGACCAAACGCTCCTGGCCTGCTTTTCAGTGGGCACAGTGCGAGGGCAGTTTTCTGAAGAGAAACACAAGGGTGGCCTTTGTAGGCAGAAGCGCACCGAAGCTGGGCCGGTGTGGTGAATGAATCAGGGAACGTGAGTGCAGAAAAGCAAGCTTACTGGAGGTGAAGTATGGTGGGTACCAGTGTCAGCCCATAGATGCAGAGCGAAATCCTTTTCTTCCTAAAATTTTAATTTTTATTGAAATTCCTCATTTTGTCCTGGTAGCAGACATTTAATACAGCAATCTGTAGACTCCTAACCTTCTTTTAGGGATTATGTCTAAAATTTGGATTATAAAATGCCAAGGCCTTGGGAGGAGGGATGGACAGCTTGTTCTTAGTGTGTGCTGAGACCCCTCCACCCCCCCCCCCCCAGGTAATCTAGTTATCCATCACCCATCTGCACGGATAACCATGGAGATGCCCCAGTTTTCCAGAGTCAGGGATCCTCTGCTATTTCAGTACCTCTTGGGTGATAGAGTCTCTCTGTTCTAGTCCATACTATTTGTATAAAACACTGCAGGAAGTTGTTTAAATCCACTGTCTAGAGGTAAGTGCTGTCTTTGCCTTCCTCTGGCATCGTCTGCCTCCCTGGGATCCCACCTAAGAAATGAGGTCTAAGCCACCTCTGTCCTTGGATACTTCACGTATTTGGGGAGTTGACCAATCTTCATTCTTCAAGAATATAGTCCATAGCTCTTTTCTCTGAACTATGTTTATACTCAATACTATACTCAGTCTATACTAAGATGTATACCAAGTCTATACTACAGATGCATACACTTAAATTATCAACCTCCAACTTCCACCCTTCTGTCTGTACTGGGAAATTTTTCTACCAGAGAGAGTTGGACAAGGTTTGCTCCCCAATTTTTTTAAAAAGAGAAAATCCAGGGGAGGCTCCTTTTATTCTTGCTTTTTGCCATTACATTCCTTCTCTCATTTGGCACAGAGAAGTATAGTAGGGCCCAGCGATTAAGGACAAAGGAGAAAAGAGAAATAGTAGGGGAAAGTACATGGTTAATATTTCAAGAACATGGTCCTCATACCCAGAGATAACAGCAAGAATATTTTCTCCTATTCTGCCCATTATTTAAATTTCATCTTGGTCCTTTTATCTCATTTAATATCTGTAGATGGCAACTGAGGATGCAGCTTAGAATCACTTGGGGGAACTTAAAAAAAAACATACAAATACCTGGATCCCACCTCAGATCAACCACATCCGAATTCCTAGGAGTGGGGTTCAGATATTTGTATGTTTTTAATCCCACTAGGTTATCCAAGGGTGGGTCAAATGGGATGGGAACAATGGTACTATGGATTTTTACTTGTTACAAATGATCCTGCCCTGGTCACCTCCGAGAATGGTTATGCCAGATGCAGAATCTTGGCATTGTTGCATCAATGCCCAGTATCTGTCCGTGTGGAGTCCCACCTGGATCCCTGTGTTGCCAGGAAACCATCTCATTTCAAGCTGTATTCTTGGCCCCAATGTATTATTTACCAGCTTTGCAACCATTTAATAGTGTGTGGCAATATATTACAGTTGCAACGATGAAACACATTTAAATTGTTTCAGATTATATTGCTAAATATAAGGAGAGAGAGATAGAGATATAGAAAGATAGAAAGACAGGGATACAGATATATAGCCAGGTAATTCACCATGTTCTTTACTTTGTGATTGGTTATCACCATGGAAAAATGGCTTTTTGTTCTAGGAGATCCCCCAATGATTCCATGTAATGCGGTGATTGAAACCATAAGCTTTGAGATAGGCCCGGGTCTGCCGTGTGTGGCCAGCCTTCAGTCTTCCAGGGCCTTGGTTGTCTGCCCATCTCCTAAATGGAGGTAGACGTTCCTACCTCATAGGACTGTTGGAAGGATGAAATGTGAATTCGATTGATGGAGCGTTTGACACACAGTGAATGCTCAATGAGTATTTCTGTGTTGTTGTTTTTTCGATTTTCCTGCTATAATCCATGCAAACAGACACCATTAGAAGGAGTCACGATTTTTATGAGGGTGCAGGGCAAGGGGCACACAAGTCTTCTGTCTGGATGCCTGACCTTTCTATCAGTAACACTCCCACACATCTTCTAAGGAAAGGACATATGTATGTTGCCTACATGCCCCAACAGCCGACGCCCATGAATTTCTTATGTCGACTATCATCTGCAAATGACAATCTGTTTTTGGGATTCCAGATTGCATTTAACATTGATTGATAATTATCATATTTCAGAGTTGGGTGCTCACGGTCGAGCTGCTAAGACCTGACAGACATATTTCATCCGAGGCTCATTTGTCTTCTCCGATAAGTAAAAGGTACTGCGTGTTCGCAATGTAGCCAGCACCACGGCGCGCTGCTGAGAGGGACCGTCTCCCTCTGACGCTGGCCCCAAGATTGATTTTCCATCCTGAGTGCTCTCTGAGGCAGCCACAAGCCTGAGTCCCTTCTCATTAATATTTGGTGGCATTTATGATGACAGCCTCGTCGTGAGTAAGTGGGGACGATTATGCCGGGTCAGGTGTGGACTTTATCGGCCGCTGTGTCTGAATCGGAAGGCTGTGATTTAGGGAGACATGCTCGTTGGGAAAACAAAAAAATGAGATAATAAGTTTTGCATTAATTTTGAGAGTCGTAAACATACCCCGTGTAATCTGAGATCAAGTGAGAGCCAGATGAGACCCCATCCCAGGTGTGTCCCTGGGTTTCAAATATGTTAAATGAAGGCGTGGGGGTGTTTTGTTTGTGTCCGATGTCGGTTTCAAAAACGCGAAAGGGTCAAAATGGAGAAAATGGGGAATCCCCGGCTTGAATTTTATTTCATGTATTTGTCAGGTATTAATCAAGTGCTTACTTATATGCTGATACCATGGTGAGGGGCTTGGTCACAGGGACACTAACAGCATTGCCACCACTACTGTTAGAAAAATAACAATGGCTAATAATTCCCGAGGGTTTCAGACATGCTAGGCTCTGTCTGAACACGCTTCATCTTGTATAATTAGCAGGGCCCTGCTCACATGAAGGTTTCCATTTAGTGGGACACAAGCAGTAGCAGTATTAAGCGTGGAAATTTCGTGAAAGGAAAGTACAGCGCTGTGGGCATTCAGCAAGGTCATGGTCAGATCCAAACCAGAAAGTTACCTGAAATACAACCCTGGGCATCGGCTGCATTTACAAACCTGAGCTACACCGCAAGCTATATACGTTTTGGGAATTCACTTCTTTGCACTGTTGATAGTGTTTGCTGTTTAAAAAGCAACATCTAAAAGGATATGAATTTAAGAGAAGAAAGGCAACACTGAGCTCTCCAACAGATCCTGTCTTGCCTTTCAGTCGGTCCTTCTTCCTCCTCCGGGTCTTGCGAGGATGGCAAAGTGAGAATGCTCCATCAGGGTCCATGAGAGGGGGTGCAAGGTTAGTCTGCCTTCTGGCGCACACCTCAGCTGGTGATTTCTGTCTGACTTGACTTTTTGCACTCAATATTTATATTCTTCAGCGCGAGCTATGTCTGGATGTTGAACGACAGTAGGGTTTCTCAGGTGTCTGTTTTGTTTTCATTACCATCTACCTAAGGAGGCTTTTTGGACACTTTTTTTTTCCTATCTACCTGCCCCATGAAAGTTTTAACACCACAAAATATTTGGCACCCCTGGTTTTGAACTATATGTAGACCTGTGCTTCATGCATGAGAGAAATAACCCTTTTTTTTTTTTTTTTTTTACCCTCCCCAAAGAATCAGTTCTCCCTCTTGGAGGAGAGATTGTCTCCTTCTCTCTGGTCTCTGGTCTTCCCCTCCTCTGTCTCTGTCTCTGTCTCTCTCTCAAAAATAAATAAATATTAAAAAATAATTTTAAAAAAGAGCAAATCTTTTCCTTAGTCAAGCATGGGCTTGTTTTCACCTTACCATTGCCCTTCCCTACGTCTGTCCCCCCTAAAAACATCAAAAAATTCCTCAGAGTTCAGTGGCTTCATGCCTTTCCCTCTTTGCTCACCCCTATCACTTTTCGCCTCTTAAATCTGGTTTTGTTTCTCCTGCTCCTCTCCACCCCTAAAGAGATCTTCGGCCTTCTGGTGATGACAGTGGCATATTGGTCCAATCCCATGAACTTTTCTGAACACAACTGCTAAAAATGTCTGCACTAATTTTTACATTGGCTTTTCCTCACCACTTCCGAAATCATCTCCTTTTCTTGTTTCTCTCTGTATTCCCTTGGTTCTTTTAACACCTCTGTCAACTCCTATGTTCAGAGTTGTGTTTTTTTTTTTTTTTAAAGAAATGAAAGTAATCAATGTATGTAGTAAAAGAAAAAAAACATACAACAGGTTCTCCTGTGGTATTCCTTTTTGGGTGGTATTCCTTTAAATTTTCTGGGGCATCTCTTTGAGTCCTTTCTTTCTTTCTTTCTTTCTTTCTTTCTTTCTTTTTATTTTATTTTTTTTATAATTTTTTTTTCTTTTTACATTTATTTATTTTTGAGAAACAGAGTGAGACAAAGCATGATCTGGGGAGGGGCAGAGAGAGAAGGAGACACAGAATCTGAAGCAGGCTCCAGGCTCTAAGCAAGCGGTCAGCACAGAGCCTGATGCGGGGCTCGAACCCACGAACTGTGAGATCATGACCTGAGCCGAAGTCGGACGCTCAACCGACTGAGCCGCCCAGGCACCCCTTTCTTTTTTTAAATGTAGCATGCATTCAAAGGATAAAAACTTCTGGTTATCAGGTAAATAAGTTATGGGAGTGTAATGTGTAGCTTTGCTGACTAGAGTTCACAATACCACCATATGCATATTTGAAAATTGCCAAGAGGGTAAATCTCAAAAGTACTTATTAAGGAAAAAAAAATTGCAACTATGTGAGTGACTGATGTTAACTTATTGTGGTAACCATTTCACGCTATATACATATACCAAATCATTATCTTGTATGCCTTGGACTAATTCAGCATTAGAAGGCAATTACATCTCAATAAAACTGGAAGAAATATATAGGGTACATTGACAGTACTTTAAAAAATTCCTACATGTCTAATATCGTCTTTCCTTTGCCCTTACTCCTGGTTGGAAATTTAATTGGTTATAAATTGCTAGTATCAATTTGAAGATTATGGAATTCTGAGTTCAGCAACTTTTCCTCTCACAACTTGGAGGCATTGAACTCTGTTGTCTTCTAGTATCTAAGTTTCTCGTGAATTCTGATACTCAGTCTTCTTTGTTCCTCGGTAGGAAGAATGTCTTTTGTTTTCCCTTTTCTGTAAATATGTGTGTGTGTGTGTGTATATATATATATATATATATATATATAAAATACTTATAATATATATGTAATTACAACTATGTGAGGTGCGTATATATAAATGTATATAATTGTAACTGTGGTGTGTGTGTGTGTGTGTGTGTGTGTGTGTGTACGCGCACACACACACACACACACACACACACACCCAGCATGGAGCCCAATGTGGGGCTTGAACTCAGGACCCTGAGATTAAGACCTTAGCTGAGATCAAGAGTCAGACTCTTAACCGACTGAGCCACCCAGGTGCCCCTTTTCTGTAAATATTTTTAATTCTTCTTCATCGTTAGCGTGCTGATTGTATCTTATTTTTTCTACCTGGTACTTCAAAACATTCTTCCAGTCTGAGGACGGATGCTTTTCTTCAGCTAGGGAAGTGGTATTCTATTATTCTTTGGTTATCATCTCTCTCTTGTTACTTCTGTTCCCTACCTTTTTCCAACTCCTGTTAGCCAAATGCTGGGCCTCTTGGATCTTTTTATTCATGTCTTCAACTCTTTAGTTCCTATCTTGTTTTCTCCCTTGGCTTTCTCATGTAGAAAACGTGCTCACCTTCATCTAGTACATTACCATGACGCTGAGCTCTACCTTTTTCTCAGTCTCTCCATAGAACTGTTGATTTATGTGTCATATTCTCAATTTCCAAACTCTCTCTTAAAAGATGTTCTCATCGTTCCTTTTTGATAGTCTCCTGTTCTTTTTTAAGGGCTATACTCTTTCTCCCAAAGACAAACAGAGCAGAGACTCCTTCGTCATGCTTTTCCCCTCCACCCCTGGCTTCAGAGCCCATCTACCGCCTGTCTCCTGGGCTCCAACACTCATACTAGCAGCCTTCTTGACTCCTTGGAAAGCAGGTCCACTAAGGCTGAAAGCTGCTGCTATAAACCTCCTGTCTGTGGATAGGAGCCCCATCTGCCCTGGATGTTCTGGTCTTCAATCAACTTCCTGGTGCCTCATTATTCTAGTTGCCATAGGGCTAAATACCAGGAGCCCTTAATCTGAAAGTTGTGGGTCCTGTAAGGCTTCATCAAGGAATTATGTTTAAGCTGGGGTTGGAAAGATGTGAGGAATTTAGAAATCAGTGTTGCAGATCTATGCATTCTTGTTCTAGCCTCTCGTGTCTACAGTCACTCTTCTGTGTGGCAGACGTTGCTAATCCCCTATCCAATGCCCATGACTACTTTTAAAAAAAAATTGTAATTTTTTTTTTTGTTTGTTTTTGAGAGAGAGAGAGACAGAGTGCGAGCGGGGGAGAGGCTGAGAGAGAGGGAGACACAGAATTGGAAGCAGGCTCCAGGCTCCGAGCTCTCAGCACAGAGCTTGATGCTTGGCTGGAACTCAGGAACCGTGAGATCATGACCTGAGCCGAAGTTGGACGCTTAACCGACGGAACCACCCAGGCGCCCGTCATGACTAGTTTTTTATTGCCGAATCCTAATTTTGTTCAAAAGGACAAATCTGACAGCCAATAATTTGCTTTGCTTTCTATCCAATCACCTTTAGAGTTGGAGAGAGAAAGTCCTGTAAGCGCACTTTATTATTGAGATGTTGGTATAAATCCCCCCGGGGAAGATAATCCTTCTAAACAAAAACAAAAAGCCCATCCAGGAGAGAGGTTTGCTTTGCTTTGCTATTGCCCAGAACAGGGATACAATGACTGGAGGTGCAGCAGCTGTCTTGCAACCATGAGGATAAAAGTCACATACCATACAGATCTGAAGCGCGAAAGAGTTTGGCTTTTTAGTGACGTTCTTGAGCAACCGTGTGAGCCATGGAGACATTCCTCCCGAATTTGTAAGGGAGAAAAATAAATACACTCTAGTCTAGACCCTGTTAGATTTTCTGTCTTTTCTAGTTCAATATGATCTTAATGAACCATACTAGTTCAGGTGTTCCTTACACTTTCAGTAAACTACTGGATCAGTGGCTGTCCAGGTGTGGTCTCCGGACCAGAGGCATCAGCAACACTCAGGAATTTCTAGAAATGCAAGACCTACTCTAGGGATGGGTGCCAACAATCTCTGTTCTGACAGTGGTCCAGGTGATTCTGATGCACAAACTAAAGTTTGAGAACCACCAGAATAGTCATGATTCAATTGATTGCCTTGAATTTAGGCTTCCTTTCCTTGAAAAAAATTTTTTTAAGTTTATTTATGTATTTTTGAGAGAGAGAGAGAAAGTAAGTCGGGGAGAGGCAGAGAGAGACAGGGAGAGAGAGGATACCAAGCAGGCTCTGCACTACCAGTACAGAACCCGATGCAGGACTCGAACCCAAAAACAGTGAGATCACGACCTGAGCTGAAGTCAGGCACTCAACCAACTGAGCCACCCAGGTGCCCTTAAAATTTTTTTTTATGTTTATTTATTTTTGAGAGGGGGGGGAGGGTGTGAATTAGGGAGGGGCAGAGAGGGAGACAGAATCTGAAGCAGGATCCAGGCTCCGAGCTGTCAGCACAGAGCCCGACGTGGGGCTTGAATCCATGAACCGTGAGACCATGACCTGAGCGGAAGTCAGAGGCTTAACCGACTGAGCCACCCAGGCGCCCCTCCTTGACCTTTTAATAGTACATTATCAAATACATTTCCCTCAAATGAAGCACTATATATGCACACTGTTCCTTTTCTGTTATGACTCCCTATTGCTTATTGAACCGAGGAAAAGCATCTGAGTCAGTTATTCGTAGCTGTTGAAAATATTGGCTTGGCCATGTTCTTCATTAAAATTTTCCTTCTATTTTCAATTTTCTTTTCAAATCACATGATCCTGGTAAAAGTACCAACTTACGCGGACAGAAGACATTCCCCGTCCCGCCCCCACCCCAGGATCGTTGTGTCACAACTTTTGTCTTTATTCTTGGAAGCCCTGTCCGCCATTCATCATGCATAAATAATTGCAACCATATTCACGAGAGCTTTAAGAGACTTTCTCTTTTCGGATCCTACATGCCTTCATTTGTACCTTTTTGATGGTAGTTTGAATTGTTGTTGTTTTATTCATGGGGTAATTTATGGAACTGGAGAATATACCTTGATAATTACATTTTAAAAGAATGTAACGTGTAATTAAAATTAAACAAAATATAATTTTATGCATAAATGCATTTTTGGAAAATATGTGCACAAGTTGAATCTAATCATTATAATTTTCTATAAACATAATGAGTGCTAAATTGTTATTGATTATTCATTTTTTTATCATGCCATCTGGGACTCTGACACTGGAAGGATGTAATGATTACTTCTACTGTCATCAAGTTATTTTAAATTTAAAGATGGTAAGAGATAGATTCCTTTTTTTTTTTTTCCTAAAGCAAACTTCACAATTACAGCATGGTAATTAACTTTTAAATTAGGGAAAAAAGATGCTATATTTTTTTCTTTAAAGGAATATGTTGGGATATAAAAACGAACGTATCTGTAATATTTCATTTTTTTAAACGAATCTCTTAAAGGCAGTCATAGAGACATGGCTATTCATTTCATTTCAGTAACTCCTAGTTAAAAGGCTCACATTCTACTTATCAAATTAATTTCACTACTTTTACATTCCTTGAAAAATCATAATGCAGTGAGGCTTTTTTTAGGGGTGGGGGGAACGAAAGATTATTTATATGACAAAATTATCTTTTACTTCTGAGAATAATTTGAAGACTTTACAGAGAAATAGTGTACAGATTGGTAGGTAGACATGATATACCCTCCAGGAAGTACAGACATTGATATATTTAATGCATTTTTCCAACTGTATAATGTGTATACATAAAAATACACACACATGGAAGCATTGGTGAAAATAAAAGCTCTCTCGTGTTCTTTTTTTTTTTAAAGCTAATTTATTTATTTTGAGAGAGAGAGAGAGAGAGAGACCACAAGCAGGTGATAGGCAGAGAGAGAGAGGGAGACGGAGGATCCCAAACAGGCTCCACGCTGTCAGCACAGAGCCCAACTCGGGACTCGAACTCACGAACCATGAGATCACGACCTGAGCTGAAACCAAGAGTCAGACGCTTTACTGAGCCACCCGGTGTCTCTCACTCATGTGTTCTTAACATTCATCAGTTCCCACATCTTTTTCTCATTGCATTTATATGTGGACACACACGTGCTTTTTTTTTAATGTTTATTTATTTATTTTTTTTTGAGAGAGAGAGAGAGAGAGAGAGAGAGAGAGCGCGAGAGCGAGCAGGGGAGGGGCAGAGAGAAAGAGGGAGACACAGAATCGGAAGCAGGCTCCAGGCTCTGAGCAGTCAGCACAGAGCCTGGCGTGGGGCTTGAACTCACGAATCACGAGATCGTGACCTAGGCTGAGGTTGGACGCTTAACCAGCTGAACCACCCAGGTGCCACCATACACATGTGCTTTTTTTACCTACCTCATAGGATATCATATTATACATCCTTAAACCAAGTGATTTACTTCACTTATTTCTAGTTAAAACTATTTATTACATTATAGTCAGGAAGTTTCTGCCCTTTGAATTTAATTGTGCATGTGCTTTCTTAAATAACAAAGTATGTATTACGTTTACAAAATAATTTTTTTAAATCAACTTGAACTGTCAAAAACTGAAAGAGCTATCCGTTCATTTGTGTATTCTTTCATTTATATATGGAAAATTACAATGGTTGGTCCTTACTCTCTCTGGGAAGATTGGGGCTCTTCCTTCTATAAAAACTGATGGCATTTACATATATGACCTTTTGTCAATTTAAAATTCTGTAGATACTGTTGATGATCTGGTTGAATTACCTTGTATTCTGTATATTTTAATAAGGATATTTCAGTCACTTGAATTTTGTTTTAAATGTTTATTTGTCATGTCTCTTCTGTGTTTGTTTCTTTTTTTTGCTTTGTTTTATGGGAACGTGTGTACAATTTCCTGTTCAAATATTTCAGCACCAAACAATGGAGAAATGGTAGTGTTTATGTTAATATTGCACATCTTTCCTTTTTTGCTTGAATTCATCAGCTATGGTTTACCTTTTTCTTTTTTCTTTTTGTACCTAAGGCAGAAACCTCACGGATCACCTGCTGAGTGAACTGTGTGGCTTTGAGAAAGTTATTTAGTGACCTTGTGATTCTATTTTCTCATTTGCAACACAGTAATAAAATAGTACTTACCTTGTGTAGTTGGTATTAATATAACATAAAATAAAAATCTTTATAGGGTTTGGAACATGACTGAGAAGCATTAAATGCTCCGTAAATGTTTTACTCTTCTTTTTCTCCTGTACTATTTCTGTTAGTTGTGTTTCCTGTAATGAGCATTTAGTTAATTTTTTAATTATAATGTAAGATCTTTTGTCTTTTAAGTAAGGCTGTATATTTTCATATTTATTACTCACAAGGTACTTGGGTTTAGTTTTTATCTGTGTTTTGAGGGGTGTGTATATGTTTATTTGTTCACTGAAATATTTTCTGTTATTTTTTTACTGATCATACCACTGAAATGTAACCTTGAAGAATGAGCAGACACTTCCCTTGACTTGTGCACAAAGATTAAAATTTGTTCCCATTCCACCCCCAGATAGCGTGACTCGGTTTTCCCTGGTTCCCACCACTTGGCTTTTTCCAATAGTGCCTTTATGTGGTTTTTTGGTTTTTTCTTTTTTTCCATAGTTGCTTTCATTTGGAGAACTTTGCTTTGAGATTACTGAGTTTGTATATCTCTTTTGTATGTTAACTTCATGTTAACTTCAATTTATGGTGATAGAAAATTGCAAATACTTGGCTGATTCCCTTATGGTTTCTGTTATGAAATAGAAGATTTTGGGAATTTGAGTTAGGTGTGTAGGTAAGTGGATAAACTCATGTTGCTGCTTAGAACTAGAAACATACTATGTCATTTCTCTTTAAATACCACGGTTGTTCCTTTCTCTCTATTTCCTGATGACAGCAAAGCCTGCACCAGTATTGTGCTCCCTCTCTCTCTCTCTCTCTCTCTCTCTCTCTCTCCTTCTCTCTCTCTCTCTCTATATATATATATATTTATATACACACACACATAAATATATATACACTATATACTATATATATATACACTATATGATATATATATATGTATATATATACATATAGTCCTGTGGTTTACGTGATTATAAGAGAAAACCACACCTTTGTGTTATCATAGCCCAGTGTCTACTGTGCACTTGGCATAGCTCTCATAAAGCTGTCTTGAACTCAGTGGCTTCAAAAAGAAAAAAAAAAAAAAAAAAAACCAACCTGGATTTCTTTAGATTAAATTTATTCTTTGGAAGTAGAATCTGGTTTGTCTTGGTAGTGGGCTCAATATTAAAAGAAAATGTAATTTAAAATAAGATTCCTTTTGCTTTTCTTGTATACGTCCCTTCGGCGGGCTCTCTTTTTAATCTCTGTACTGAGGCCCTACTGTTCTCCTTCCCTTGTAAAATAAAAGATATATGCTTCGAGAAAGTCTCCAAAGGGAGATAACTTAAGGAAAGCCATAGTAACAAATGTGGGATTCTTTTATGTGCTCCTGGAGATTGAGAAGTTCCACAAATAAATGATCCTTTGTCACTGCTTCCTCTTTTCTTCTTTGTTTGCTTTCTAAAACATGTGTCTCCAGGTAATTAGTTTTATGCAATGTGAGTGTCGTAATACTTAAAAAAATTTTTTTTTAAGTTGATTTATTTATTTTGAAGGAGACAGAGACAGTGCAAGTGGGGGAGGGACAGAGAGGGAGGGAAAATGAGAATCCCAAGCAGGCTCTGCACTGTCAGCATGGAACCCAACACGGGGCTCGAACTCCCGAAACCGTGAGATCATGACCTGGGCCGAAACTAAGAGTCGGAGGCTTAACTGACTGAGCCACCCAGGTGCCCTGAGTATCATAATATTTTACCCCTAAATCTTTTGGGATTTCTTATCGTAGATGAATCTGATAACAAGCTTAGGATGTCACTACAGATTACATTAATACGTTCACTTAGCAGGATTAAATTAGGAGGGGGGATAGCAGGGAAGAAAAAGAGTGACTAAGATCGTCTTGATTTGCATTCGGTGCTGCCATTTGGGAATCCCATTATGACTTTTCCCATTATGGCCAAGTTTCTAAGATTTCCTGGGCTCAAGTTTTCCTCACCTGTAAAACTGGAATAATAATTACAGTATCTATCTTAAAAGCTTGGACTTTTAAGGACTAAATAAGATTGCGCATGTAACTCTTTGGCACAGCCTTGGACAGATAGTAAGCCTCAAAGTTAGCAAACAACAGCAGCACCCATATGCCTTATTGCTTTTTATGTGACAGTCGCAAATTCCCTTTCACCTTTGCCACCAAGTTCACAGGCTGGCGATGATCACCACAGCTGAAAGCATGGGTGCGTTTTCATTCCGGCCTCTTCCCTTCCACAGCTACCTTTCCAAACGCACGAGGATGGCCATTAGGTGCCTTTTCTCTTCATCTTACTTACTTTTCAAGCCTGTCTGTGTTCACAGCCACACTCACTGTTGGCTCACCTTGGGAAACGACACAGTCCTTGTCCAACAGGCGGTTTTGGAGAGAAGACAGATGGAAATCCTGTCTCTCTTCTCTGTTCTTACTGATGCCCCTGTCCATCTACCCTGGTCCCTAGCTGGAGGAAGGACTAGGGAGGATATTCAGTACAGGACAGTGGCAAGATTTCTAGCTATTCAGGCAAATTTTTGACCCTAGGAAAATGAGCCCACGTGTTCCCCAGAACTGGGACTTTGCTTCTTGGAAGCAATGCCCACCGATTTGCAAACACTTATTTTATGCACACGGACTAAAAGGAAGTTAATATGCATTTGCAACACAGAAACTCCCAAGTCTGGGGGTTCATCCAACTGTTTGCATTTCTAAACCCCTCAAGATTTCATTCCCTGCTTACTGCAGACACACCTCCCAAATTCCTCTCTGGACCATTCCTCATATGGCTCTGGTTGCACCACGTGTCGCTCTTTCTGTGAATAATGCTTAATTATTTATTTTTTTAACATATGCCTTTTCATATTTCCGTGTTATTTGCGTGAAAAGGATGTGTGGTTGCGAAGGCCACCAGGACTGGGGTGGGTGCCTTTAGACTCAGTTATGTTCCCCGCTTCATTTGGTGGAATTCTAATCGTGCTCATGGCTCATCCAGCGTCTGTGGTTGCAAGAATATAAACGTCACGAAGACCTACTTGTTTCTTTGGCTGTTTTCCTAAATATGTATTTGCCTGAATTCACTAGCTTAATGCTTTCCCTTGCTGTTAATTAAACCTGGTATGCTGTGTCCAAAGCTAACTATTCTGCTGATCTTTTCTCTACTGAACACTGTCAACTTCTTTCTCTCTCTCTCTTTCAACCCTTCTCTCTCTCTCTCTCTCCCTCTGTCTCTGCCTCTTTCTTTCTTAATTCTCTGGCTTGTCTCCTCATTTTTGGAATACCTTCTGGTCTCCATTAGGTTTTCTGTTTCCATGAATCACACTAAATGCTTAATAATAGCGCATTCATAGATTGACCAGTTGGCCTCCTCGCGACAAGCGGAGGGTTTGTGGGATTGTGCACATACATAGTTGGATGATTTAGGGCAACAGGAGAGGGTGTGGATCCCCCTGAGTTAGCTCTGTTCTGAGGATAATCCAGTTTGACTACAAGAATAGCAGTGTCTTATTCTCCTTACCCCCAATTAGACCACTTTGAAAAGTCCAATGAGATGCTGCTTAATTTCAGTGTCTATTACAACAGAAATAATGAGGAAAGAATAACTTCTGAGTCAGGTGAGAAACAGAAGCACAACCTATTTCCATGCTGATAAAAGTGTAAGGATTCATGCAGGACCTCAGCTCCCTCATTCTGCAGTAAATACACACACTTCCGTTTATCCTGACAGACCATGAATGCTTGACCGTGGGGACTCAACGTTATCCGTGAGGGTGGTGGAGAGGAATCTATGAACAAGGCGACCATAATAGAACGTGGAAGAGCCCATGCGCCCCGAAACCCCTTTTGCTACTGCCTGCAGCCGAGATGGTGGCAAGCTGCCTCTGTGGCATGGTGTGAGGTATGATACGGGCGGAGTGCTCCCCGGACATCAGGCTTTCTTCCAAGAGTCTCGTCCATGTTGTTTAATTCGATCTGTATAGATATCCCATGAGGTTGAAATGAGCTATGCTTGTCCATGGGCACACAGCATGCAAACATCGTGGCTGGCATGAAAGCTAATAGGGCCAACTCCACTCCTCTACAGGCTTCATTCTTACATTGTACTCGGATGTGCCTAAGGGAGGGGCTGCGTCTCAGTTGAGGTTAATTGATATTTTTGTGTCTCGTACTTCCAAGTGTTCTAAAACGAGAGAAAGGGAAAAGAGGAAGGGCAATGAGAGGAGAGGGGGGAGAGAGAGAGGATGGCTTTGTTATTAGAATAGTAACAGTAGGGGTGCCTGGGTGGCTCAGCTGGTTAAGCGTCCTGCTCTTGATTTTGGCTCAAGTCATGATCTCTCAGTTCATGAGTTTGAGCCCCACGTCGGGCTCTGCACTGACAATGTGAAGCCTGCTTGGGATTCTCCCTCTCCCTCTTTCTCTGCCCCTCCCCTGCATGTACATGCTATCTCTCTCTCTCTCTCTCTCTCTCTCTCTCTCTCTCTCTCTCACACACACACACACACACACACACACAATAAGTAAATAAACATTAAAAATAAAATAGCAACAATAATAAAATTTGTCTTTAAGAATGCGGGCAATCTGTCTTGATAGTTTACTGTTCAATCCTTTCGCCCACCAAACAAACAAATATGTGAGCAAAATACAGCCCAGACGAAAAGGCTGTGCTGGGATTTTTTTCTTTCTTTCTTTTTATTTTAACATTTTGTTTTAAAGCGGTAATGAATTTCTTCTTTGATTTAATTAGAAAATCTGCCTCACTTCCAAACTAACACTCAGGTAAGTGTCAAACTTCCAATTATACACATAAAAAAATATGTTTGGAACCCATGTTAAAAACTCTATTTGCATTAGGCTTTAATCATCATAAAGGAAAAATGTAAATGTTTCCAAGCGGTCCAGCTACATAAATAACCATCCATTTTTTTTAAGTGCACAGTAGAGTTTTCCCTGAGAAAATTCTATAACTTGGAGAGTAATGTAATAGTAATTAATTACCAGAAAGAGATTAATACTGCATGCCAAGAATGATAAAGAAATGCACAGAGGCCCTACAAACGTAGTCTGCAGGCAGCACAGAGAAGAAAATGTTGTGAAGCAAGCCTATTTAATTTAAATTTCAGGCCGATTTTATAAAATGCTATTCTTTTTTTTTTGGTCAATTATCTCAGTTGAATTTCTATTCCACATCACCTGAACTAGTGCAATAACTTCTACATTGGCCTTCGTATCCCTGATATAGCTCTCCAAACTCTTGCCTTAGGAAATCTGTTTATGGTTTACTGCTCCCTTTCGTAATGCCTAAATCGTCATAGTCCTCTGCTCAGAAACCCTCAATGGCTCCCTGTTGCTTTCAGAATACATTCCAGTATTTTCAAGACGATTTTGAGGTTCTTCATAATTATGGCTTTGACCAGATCTGCTCTATTCTTTCCTCCCCTACCCCCGACAGGCCCAGACTTCACAGACCCACCGTCGCCCAAACATATACCCCCAGCCTATTCCCAGGAATTGGGTTCTCTAAGAATTGATAAGGGGTATGGCATCTGCATTAACAAGCGACCCACGTCTCTTGGACAAGTTTGTAAACTCTGTCCTAAGCAAACTGTCCCTTTTGCCATCCCCTAAATATCCCCCATACTCCTTCCCCTCACCCACACCCTTGGCTTTCCATAAGCCATTTTTCTTATGGGAGTCCTACCACAGTGGACAGTTGAATCAGCATGGGCTCAGTATGGTTTTTCCAAAATTAGAGCCTAAGACAAGACTTCAGATGCTGGTGGTTTATTTGAGAGGCGATCATGCAAAACGTGACCAAGGGGATATGAGAAGCATTCCAGGGAAGGGAAGAAGGACCCCACAAGGATTTTTATCAGCCTTACTGCTGTTGGCAATGACGGCTCAGTTCTGCTGACTCATTGGCAGCTTCCTAAGAAATGTGCAGAGGGCCTTCTAAAACTGTCCATCTGAAGGGTGGAAGTTTGGGGCATTTATCCACCTGCTTGGGTCCCCCCCCCCTGTGTGGTGGCACCAGAGGCATTAAATTCCTTGCTCTTTCAGCCAAGGGATCGTGTGGCACCGCAGCGGGCCCTGGGACAGAAGGGGGAAGGAAGTGCTGTGTGTGCTCTGGGCAGGATTCTGCCAGCTGGAGGTGGGTCTGAGTTCACATGGAACTGTTCACTGCAGCTGCAGCTGATGCCAGCGGAGGTCCCACGGATGGGACCAGGTGACAAAGGCATGCCGTATTAGTTTTCTGTTGTTGTGTAACGGTGATGAATCATGGCTATAACAACATGCATCACATGTATTACGTCACAGTTCCTGTGGCTCAGAAACCCAGGTGGGACTCCTACAAGCTTGAAGTCATCTGAGCACTTGACTAGAAAGGACATGCTTTCCGGCTCACTCACAAGGTGGTAGGCAGGATTTAGCTCATGACTGACTGGATTGAGGCCCTCAGTCCCTCTCTGGCTGCTGGTCAGAGGGGCCCTGTGACCCTTGTCATGGGGACTTGCTTACAGAATTTTTCACAGCACGGCAGCCGGCTTCATCAGGGTGGCAAACCCAAGGCCAGGTGGGTGCCAGCAAGATAGCTTCAGTCCTTTGTACCCTAATCTCAGAAGTGACATCCCTTTCACTTCTGCCGTGTTCTGTTCATGAAGTGTGAGTCACTGGGTCCAGCCTACACTTGGGAAGGTAGGATTCATCATCCCCCATCTGTGTAGTCATCTCTACGATCCATTAGCAGCATTTGATAAATTGTCCATGAATTAGTGTCATGATAAGCCATTGTATCAAATGTTGTTTTGGTGTTTTCCCTGTCACATTTTAGATGTGCTTTTCCCGTATTTGAAACGAATGCAAATTTAAGGTAGAGTAGGATGTATGGAGAGAGCATTTGAATAAATGACTTGACACCTTTCTAAAAAATGCCCTTTGAAAATTAATTCAGATGAATCCAGTCAAGAGAAAATAAGTACTACAGGAATATAAGGCACTCTAAGCTTTAAATTAATTTTCCGTGTTGCATAGGATTGAATTAAAATGGAGACCGTTGCAGTTAGATGATCAGCCTAAAGCTTGTGGTGCTTTTGTGTTATACTCTTTGCTTACTAAACCATCTCTATGTTTCCTGGTGGAGAGGACATTGACCTGACACCCAGAAGTCCTGGGTCTGGGTCTTGTAAATTCTTAAATCATCTGGGACTGTATCATTTCTTTTTCAAGGGCATCCTAATGTGAAAGTCAGAGAGTTTGTCGAATATTGATTAAGCACCTGCAGTGTGAGGCTGAAAAGCACGAGTCACACTGCCCACATAGTTCTGGGCACACAGTAGGTATGCAATAAACACCGCCTGAACCTGACTCTGGCTTTACGGCAATGATTATGTTTTAATTTTTTTTTTTTCAACGTTTATTTATTTTGGGGACAGAGAGAGACAGAGCATGAACGGGGGAGGGGCAGAGAGAGAGGGAGACACAGAATCGGAAACAGGCTCCGGGCTCCGAGCCATCAGCCCAGAGCCTGACGCGGGGCTCGAACTCACGGACCGCGAGATCGTGACCTGGCTGAAGTCGGACGCTTAACCGACTGCGCCACCCAGGCGCCCCAATGATTATGTTTTAAAGGGGAGCCTCTGAAGATCTTCAGAAGCAGGAGGAGCTATGTTTATGGGTTAGATGACATTTACATGTACGGAACTTGAAAGAACTTCCGTGAGTGAGCAGTGGAGTTGCAAATGTTTATTCCTGTAGTTTGAAGAACCTACGGAAGTTGGATTCTGAGCCTGCCCTGGGGTATCCACTACTCAGCTCTATTTATTAGGTGCCTTCCTATTGATGGCATGCTGTTCCATGGACCCTGGGGATAGCTGGGTGAAAACGGAGTCAAGGCCCTGCTCCCGTGGGGCTCGCGGACCGCGGATTCACGTGGGCTGGGAGTGCGGCCATGTTGGGACAGACATGGGTGTGTGGCTGTGTTTGTACTGGGGAGACAGAAGGCAAACACGAGGCGGTTCCCAGGCTTGTGTTCATAGTGACATACTTGGTGGGGCTGACGGTAGCATTTGGGACAATGCTGAGGCGTCTCTTCCTGGGCCACAGTGGCTGAGGGCTTGTCCGATGGAAATCACCTGCCTGGGTTTGAATCGTAACTTGACCCTTGAATCGCTGGGTGTTCTTAGCTGTGTTACGTGATCTCTCCGAACTTGAGTTTCTTCATCCGAAATGTGAGAACGACGATAGGACATATTTCCTAGGGCTGTTGTGAGGATTAAAAATTGTTATGTGGGAAGTAGTTAAAACAGTCTGGCAGATAACATATTGATATTATTGCTGCTGTTGCTTCTGCATAGTGGGGAGCCCCCTGTCCCTCCCATCTGCCTTGCCCCTTACCTTTCGCCTTTGTCTTAATTTCTTTGATCCCCGCCATAGTTTAGACCTTTTTCAGGTTTATGATTCTTATCTAAGAAGAACCCGGAAAAAGGTGTTAAAACGCAGATTTGGAGGCCCCATTTTTGGTTCAGTGGGCTCAGTAGTTGGTTGTGGGCTCAGGAATTGGCATTTGTATTTTTATTTGTTTAATAATGAAAAAAAAACCTTTTTAAATGTTTATTTGTTTTTGAGAGAGAGAGAGAGAGAGACAGAGTGTGAGCGGGGGAGGGGCAGAGAGAGAGGGAGACGCGGAATCGGAAGCAGGCTCCAGGCTCTGAGCTGTCAGCACAGAGCCCAACGCGAGGCTCGAACCTGAGGTGAAGTTAGACACTTAACCGACTGAGGCAATCAGACGCCCCTGTTTTTTAAGTAGTTTTTAAAAAGTTTACTTATTTATTTTGAAACACAGGGAAGGGGAAAAGAAAGAGAGAGAGAGAGAGAGAATCCCAAGCAGGCTTTGTGCTATCAGTTCAGAGCCCAACATGGGGCTTGAACCCACGGACTTTGAGATCATGACCTGAGCCCAAATCAAGAACTGGACACTTAACCGGCCTTAATTACCCATGTGCCCTTCCTGCCTTAAAGATTATGGTCACGAAACCTAGGATTTATGGAGACACTACTTTGCTTCAGACACAGAACTAAGTGGTTTGTGTCTATCATTCATAATCCTTACAAAAGTCTGCTTTTGTCACATTATTATCCCCATTTACTAAGGAGCAAACTGAAGCCCAGAAAATTCAGACGTCTTATTCAAAGTAATGAAGCTGGAAAGTTCCAGAGTCTGTGTATTCTATAGCCTGTCTCTTTCCCACTATGCTGCTGTGCCATTATGTATGAAGGCCTGCTTGATTACAATGTGGGGGTTAGGGATGTTGATCCCCTCATAGTCAAGAATCTGTGTATAACTTCCCAATTGCTAATAGCCTACAGTTGACTGGAAGCCTTAAATATAACATCAACAGTTGGTCAACATATCTTGTGTGCTATATATATGATACACTGTATTCTTATAATACATTAAACTAGACAAAATAAAATATTAAGGAAATCATAAAGAGGAGAACATACATTTACAGTGTTGTACTGTGTTTATTGAATAACTCCACGTATAAGTGGACCTGCACAATTCAAACCCATGTTGGTCAAGGGTCAACTGTACTTTTTTTTTTATGTTTATTTATTTTTTGAGAGAGAGAGAAAGCACACGCATGAGCAGAGGAGGGGTGGTGAGAGAGGGAGACACAGAATCAGAAGCAGGCTCCAGGCTCTGAGCTGTCAGCACAGAGCCCGACACGCGGCTTGAACTCATCATGAACCGTGAAATCATGACCTGAGCCTAAGTTGGACACTTAACCAACTGAGCCACCCAGGTGCCCCAAGGGTCACCTGGACTTTTGTCGATCCCCAGTGCCAGGTCATTTAGCACAAAGACCTTCAGACCTTTTTTTTTTTTGGCTGGGAAATAAAGCATGTTTTTTAAAAAAAAATTTTTCCAGCTTTACTGAGATATAATCGACATACAACATTGTTAAGCTTACAATGTACAATGTGTTGAATTGATATATTTATATATCACACCATAACATTAGCTAACACCTGCATCATCACATCACATAATTACCATTTCTTTTTGTGGTGAGAACATTTAGTATCTACTTTCTTAGAAACTTTCAAGTATATGATACAATATTATGATTTCATTGACTATATATTGTATTATTGTATTGACAATATTATATTAACTATAGTCACTATACCGAACATTAGATCCCCAGAACCTTTCCATCTTATAGCTAGAAGTTTATTCTCTTTGACCAGCATGTTCACTTTGCCCCTATGCTCCAGCCTCTGGTGACCATCATTCTAGTCTCTGTTTCTGAGTTTGGCTTTTTTAGATTGTGCATATAAATGGTATTGTGCAGTATTTGCCTTTCTCTGTCTGACTTATTTCACTTAGCATAATGCCTTCAAGGTGCATTCACGTCAAAAATGGCAGGATATCTTTTTCTTATTATATTTCTGAATAATATTTTAATAATATAGAAACTAAATCTATAGCCAGATTTAATAATAATCTATCGTGTATATATACTATATTTTTTAGAGGTAGGTCTGTGCTCAGCATGGGGTTCGAACTCGCATACTCGACCGACTGAGCCAGCCGGGCGCCCCTGCCACCTCTTGTTTTAATCCATTCATCTGATGACGGACACTTGGGTTGTATCCAAACCACACAGGTTGGTTGTTGTGAATAATGCTGTGATAAACGTGGAAACGCAGCTATCTCTTTGATACCCTATTTTCATTTACTTTGGATGTGTACCAGGTGTGGGGTTGCTGCATCGTGTGGTAATTCTATTTTTAATTTTTTGAGGAACCTCCATACTGTTTTCCATAGTGTTTGAACCAGTTTAGATTCCCTTTTTTTAAAAAAGTTTTTTTTTAACGTTTATTTCTTTTTGAGAGACAGAGCATGAGCAGGAGAGGGGCAGAGAGAGAGGGAGACACAGAATCCGAAGCGGGCTCCAGGTTCTGAGCTGTCAGCACAGAGCCCAACGTGGGGCTCAAACTCATGGACCGTGAGATCATGACGTGGGCTTAAGTCAGACGCTTAACCGACTGAGCCACCCAGGTGCCCCACCAACAGGGCACGAGGGTTCCCTTCTCTCCACATTCTGGCCAACATGTATTTCTTTTCTTGTTGATGAGAGCCATTCTCAACGAGGTGACGTCTCATTGTGCTTTTAATTCGCATTCCCCTGATGATTAGTGGTGCTGAGCACCTTTCATGCACTTGTTGGCGGTTGGATGTCTGTTTTGGAAAAATGTCTATTTAGTTCCTCTGCCCATTAAAAAAATTTTTTTTTGTATCGAGTTGTGAAGTTCTTCATATATTTTGGATATTAACCCCTTATTATATATACGATTAGCTAATATTTTCTCCCATTCTGTATGTCACCTTTTCGTTTCCTTGATGGTTTTCTTTGCTGTGTTGAAGCCTTTTAATTTGATGTACTTCCAACTTGTTTACTTTTGCTTTTATTGCCTCTGCTTTTGTTGTCAAATCCAAAAAAATCATTGCCAAGACCCGTGTCAAGGAGCGCACTGCCTGTGTTTTCTTCTAGGAGTTTTACTGTTTCAGGTCTTACATTCAAGTCTTTAATCCATTTTTCGTTGATTTTTATGTACGGTGTAAGACAGCAGAAGGACCTCCAGATCTTTCACTTCATCGTTGCCTTTCAAAACCAGCCTTGAGGGCTTTTCTTTGACTTCCAGCTCTGGTTCCAGAAGCAGTACCTTTGTCTTGTTCTTTAAAACAAAAATCCTGCTTCTCAAGTCACCTTGAGAGTCACCTTGTTTTATAATTCTTTGCTTTCCATTTTGCACACCGTTGGTCCAGTTCCTCTGCAAAAAAAAAAAAAGGGTCCTCTATAACTCTTGCTAGTTTCTGCCCGAGACTGGCGAACCAGGGCAAAGTGGGGGGACTGAGGTCTCTGATTTTCCAACCTGGGCTCTGTCCGTGGGGGTGTGGGAGTAGTATCCAACTGAGCCACAGGGAAAGGGTTTTCCCAAAGTGAGAAGGAAGAAGAGGGCTGGGGCAAACCGATAAAAGAGATGTTTACGGTGGTGAGGTTTTACAGGAGGAGTGGTGTCGGAGTGGCATTTTGAGAGACAGGAAGCATTTTAGATAGGCAGGCATACTGAAAGAGGAAGTGGAGGAAGAAATAGGCATCATGTCAAGGAGGTTAAAAAGATCATAGGCGGTCTGGGGATTGCAGGGAGCCTCTTGTCGTAGAGTAAAGGGTGGTGGTTGGTGGGACTGGAGAGATGAGAATGACCGTGATGGTGAATGACGTGGTGACCCATGCTCTGGATTCAGTGGGCAGCCACCAGAAGATTTTATGCACGCGAAGAACATGATTTTTAAATATATTTTTGATGCTTATTTATTTATTTTGAGGGGGGAGGTACAAGCAGGGGAGGGGCAGAGAGAGAGGGAGAGAGAGAAGCCCAGGCAGGCTCTGTGCTGTCAGAGCAGAGCTCATGTGGGGCTCGAACTCACGAACCACGAGGTCATGACCTGAGTCGAAAATGAGAACTGGACGTTTAACCGACTGAGCCACCCAGGCACCCCAAGTGGAACGTGATTCTTTTTAACCACATGTGTGCCCACAGTGTACTAGGTAGGTAATGCGAACACTAATTTAGAAGATCTAGAAAAGCAAAATAAACTTACAGTGAAGTTTTGTGTACTCTGTGTGTGTGTGGGGGGGGGCACAAGCCTGTCACACAAGAACGATCGTATTCTACCACAGCGCTTTATGATTTCCACACCTTTCATATTTCTTTTGCCGTCTGACTCTGAAAGAGAGATACATATGAACATATCCGCACGAACTCTGAAGTTAACCGAGTATTTGAAAGCAAAATTAACTTCTTGCTAATGGTTGCATCTGTTTTTTTTTTTTTTAATAATTTTATTCTAAGTAATTCTCCACATGCTTTTCCTTGACAAGGATATCATTTAAAGTCACAGTGGAGTAAATGCTACAATACGCTGCTCATTCCCTCTCCCTGACGGATTTTTAATATAAATGTCAGAGCATGAATCTCCAGAATCCATTTTACCTCTTCTCCCGTCCATGCTCTCTACTCCCAACACTTCAGAGGCATCGGGAACGTCAGCAGAGGAATGCATTTGTAACTTTTGAGGTCCAACTCAAACAACTCAGTGACTATTGGCTGAATGTTTCCTGTGCACCACGGTCCATAGCAGACAATAGGGTCCCTAACGAGAATTTAACAAGCGTTGTGCCCATCTGGCGAATGCATTCAGGAATGCATATTTGAGGTGCAAGTTTGCGGAAAAGAGCTGTACAGCTGAGTCATGGAACAGGGCTAAATCGGGTGCCTAGAGCTAGACTACATTTTAGAGGAATGTAGTCAGTGAGTGCAAGAAGATGTGGTTGGCCAATGTCAGTAAAAGCTCTAGAGCCCACGTAAAAAGTCGTGTGGACTTGATTCCCTTTATCTTAAGAGCAATGGTCTCAAAGCCTTTGAAATGAAAGGTTTTAAGTAGGGGGTTAACCCCCGATGATCATCTTAGAAAAGATGGTAAGGCTAATACTAGCACATGTTGAGTGATTGATAAAATTTGAAAAACATGTCCTTTAGGGAGAGGACAAAGCGTGGTGCCTGGATTCATTATTTTGGGGGAGTAAAGACATTGTGGGGTAGCAACCCCTGCTCCCCCTTCGCATCAAACCCACACAGTGGCTCGTCCTAAAGGGTAGAATGGGGGATGCAGGCAGGAGGCTCGTGCTTTCGTCCTAGACAAGGCGTGATGATACGTGGAATGCAGGCGGCGGGAGATAGAGAAGCAAAAGACAGATTTGGCAACATCAGTGGACTTGAGTGAATATAGGAGGGTTAAGAGAAAGAAGGACACTGAGGTCGATGCCTCAGTAGCTGACTGAGTGGTCTCAAGATGGCACATAAGAAATATGTCTGTATGAGACCGTATTATGTTAACATTTAACATAGCATATATTTTTTTTGTTTTTTTTTAAATTAATTTTGTATTTAATTTACTTTTTTAATTTACATCCAAGTGAGTTAGCGTATAGTGCAACGATGTAACCTCTGGTTTTTAAAAAAAAAAAAAAATTTTTTTTAACGTTTATTTATGTTTGAGACAGGGAGAGACAGAGCATGAACTGGGGAGGGTCAGAGAGAGGGAGACACAGAATCTGAAACAGGCTCCAGGCTCCGAGCTGTCAGCACAGAGCCTGATGCGGGGCTCGAACTCACGGACCGCGAGATCGTGACCTGAGCCGAAGTCGGCCGCTCAACCGACTGAGCCACCCGGGCACCCCAACCTCTGGTTTAAAGTATGGACCAAGACACATGCATGTTGTTTAATGATTATTGATTCTTTTTTTTAATGGAAAAAATGGTCTTTTAAAAAATGTTTAATTATTTTTGAGAGGGAGAGAGGGAGGGAGGGGCAGAGAGAGAGGGAGACAGGATCTGAAGCGGGCTCTGTGCTGAGAGCAGTGACTGAGCTACCCAGGCACCCCTAATGATTATTGATTCTGATTACCTATGGGGACATTTTCAATACATCCCAAATTATTGCTTCCACACTCCTCAAACAAAGCCAGAATCAACTTTCTCTGATTTTTTTTTTCCCCTCTTTTTCGATGATGAGGGATTTTCTTTCTGGAAAGCCACAGGTGCATATTTTTCTGAGCCCTTTTTGCTGCCCCAGTTCATGGATGGCTTTGTGCCAGGGTCCACAGCCCTTAGATTCTCTCTTCCCTTGGCTGAACTGCATGTGGAGTATGAGCAAATCCAGAAAAGGCAATTTAATCCCAGACAGCATCACACCAGGGATGTTAGGTGCTCAGAGAAATTTCCTCCGTGGGTTGGCTCTTCACCCTAGGGAGGGCGGGTGGAGGTAGGAAAGGCTGTATACCAATGGCCCCCTCCTCTTCTGCCAACTACCTGCTTGTCTTGCCACATGGGCTCTCCTTTGTCTGCTCCATACCATTCTTCTCCATCGCAGGCATTTAGAGAAAGGGGAAAACTGTCTGGCTACTAAACATTTAAAAAGCCCCGAGTTGTAACCAATCCAACCATTTAATTAAATAAAATTCCTCAAGAGATCAGTGTTCACACAACATTAGCATCTGTTTCTCAAAGCTTTAATCCCAATTCTTGTCCGGCCCAGATCTCAAAACTTTGCTCCATTATTTTGTTTTCCACATATATTAAAACAATAACAACAACAACAACAGTAATACATACGTGGACAAGTACCAAAGCACAAACAAAATTCAAAAAAGAAAGAAGAAGAAAAAGAGTACACGATTCTTCCTTGAATAGAGGTTTTCTGAAGTGTTTCTCCAGAGTGGGCTTTTATTTCTTCAAGGACAAGAGGCCAAGCTGACAAAGTAGCAAATAAACACTTTTTCCCCTCCTTGTGTCATTGCTGACCTAGATTGAGTGTTGATCCTTTCAGAAAATGGAGTTGAGAAGGCTGTGATGTGTTGGGTTTTCCCTTGAGAGCCACCTGGATTCTTTGGGGAGAAGCATAGGTCAGAATTCTCCTTCCTTCTAGAAGAAGGAAAGCAGCGGGAGAAACTATTTGAGAGTGTGTCAAAATGGAAATGGAAAGCACTAGACAGAAGGAGAGGTGTTTCAGGGTCATTCTCATGTCAAGTGCCTTCACCTGTTTTCATTTTATGTGTATGCTTGTTTGAATGGGTAGCACATACAGTGCCCACACTGTGTCCACAGGACTAGTGGGAACAAGAAGCTGAGGAGAAGGTCATGACTGCTCCTGTTTTGTTATTGTTATAGGTGACACTTGCAGCTGACTAGCCATTTTCGTTTCACATGGACTCAGAACAAAAAAATGCTCAGCGTGATCAAATATCATAGCCTAGCTTCCTCTATCTAAAATTGCCTTGTTCTTTTAAAAATTGTCCTTTCTGGATTTTATCTATCTATCTATCTATCTATCTATCTATCTATCTATCATCTATCTATCTATCTATCTATCTATCTATCTATCTATCTATCTCACTTCTGTTACTTTTCTCCAGCATGGTTTCCAACCCTTTAGTGGCCCTTGGGTGACCTCATGGAAACTCTGGGACTCTCAGTTGATCATACCCCAGAAGACCCTTTGCTGTAACATTTTTTTAGCACTGTACCCTGGTGCCGGATGAAGGGAGTGTTAGAGGAGGTCATAGAGGGGAACTCCTCACCTGCTGGCTGATCTGAAAGCTGGCCCCTCCCCTGTCCTTGGGTTGTGCGCTAAGCCCACCCTTTCCTGCTTCCTAGCCCTGGAGCCATTTTTTTTTTTTAATTTTTTTTTAACGTTTATTTATTTTTGAGACAGAGAGAGACAGAGCATGAGTAGGGGAGGGTCAGAGAGAGAGGGAGACACAGAATCTGAAACAGGCTCCAGGCTCTGAGCTGTCAGCACAGAGCCCGACGCGGAGCTTGAACTCACGGACTGTGAGATCATGACCTGAGCTGAAGTCGGCCGCTTAACCGACTGAGCCACCCAGGCGCCCCATGGAGCCATTTTTAAGTTCTCAGCCTTGAGAGAGCAATATTGAGCACTGCTCCGGACCGGACCGTAGATTTGACTAAACCCCATTGACGCCTCTCTAGAAACTGCAAGATTCTGGCAGGTGGTGGGGAGATCGCCTCCATTGGGACCCCCATGACAAGCCTCAGGCGTAAAGTTCCTTAGCTGGCTAAAAACGTCCACCTGTCCATCCATAGTGACCTGCCTCTGTCTTCCTCTTTCTCCTGTCCCTCTGGGTACAGGGGCCAGTTTGGGAACCAACGGGAAGATTTGTTAGGGCATCCTCATTTTCTCAAATTATACTCTGTCTTATTTTAAATTTAAATATAAGGTGATCCAGTGATGGATTTTAAATAAGGAACAGAATGTGCCCACTGACACGCGCCATGGTAAGCGGTGTTGTGATGTAGATAAATAGATCTTAAGTGAATTGTTGTCATTTTGTTAGTTATGGACTGTTGGAACAAAGGATCTGGAGGAGGCTGTTTTAATTTCCCGCTTCCAGCCTTTTGCATTAAGAATGACGAATCTAAGTGAAAAACCCGATTAATTCAATGAGTTACAGCTGACATGTACCTGTCACGGGGATGAGAATGTGTTTCAGCATGCTGGGACTTTCTAAGGCAGTACTGTTTATTGAGTCTCTGGATTTATGTCACCATTAAAGTTTTCTGTGTGTGCCTACTGTGTGCCAAACACAGGCATATTAATATGGGACCGACATTGTCGAGCTTAATCCTGTAAACTCAATTGTGATGGGATATCTTATTCTCTAATTTAGAATGGGGGTGCTCAGCACAGCATCACAACAATCGTTGAATAATAATGGGGGAGTTGAGTTGAGAAATATGTGAAATTAAATGTCTGTGTCTGTTTCCATATAAATGGAGAAATTTTCACCAGTTTTGGAGAACATTTAGGATGGATCATTTTTAAAGTGGTCTGAGTGGTATAAACACAATTTGTTGTGAGTTGTGTGTTCTTGGATGGTTCCCCTTCCTCAATGAAGCTGGCATCCTCCAGAAGAGCTGAAACCAAGGTGGGCAAGGACTACATGTCTGCCAGTCAGAAAAGGCAGGCCATGCTTATTAAGTGTCCTAGAAATGGAAAAGAATCTCTAACATTTATACGAGACTTAAATTAATCGTCGCCTGGTATTTGCCCCCAATTTCAAAGACTGATTTATCTATGAAGTGCTTCTCCTGTGAGCAACGTTGTGGAGTTGCTCAAGGATAAATGGTGGCAGGAATGTATTTACTTATTTAATCAGGGTTCTTAATTTTCCCAAGGAACAGTAATAGCCAGGAGGCTAACCAGTTTGATGGTAATAAAGTAGTAAGTTTTGCAAATGATTTACTTCTGTCTCAAATCAGCACCAACTCAAAATTTTCTTATAACTACATAATTGTCACAAGTCTTGTCTACTATGTTTTCTTGAGTGCACCGGGGTGAAATTTTACCACACCTCCTGGGAATTTGGAGAGCCCCCGGCCCTCCTCCAGAAAGTACTTCCTGTGCACTTAGACATGTTCTTTATGTGTTAGGTGACAGAAGGCAGGCTGAGAGATACTGTTCTGGTTCATTGACCCTGCCAGTGTGGCCCTGGGAGCTTGGTTAGTATTGATGTCCCCAGGGAACTGGTTACAAATGAAGATTTTTGAGCCACTCCCGAAACCTACTGAATCAGAATCCACATCTTAACAAGATCTTCAGGTGATCCGTAGGTACATCAGACATTCAAGTTTAAGCAGTGCTGGTCTAGAAGGCATTTGGTATTTAAAAAATTTTGCCTTTTGTTTAGTAATTCTCCAATGCTGTTTTTGACAAAGTAGTATCTCCCTCCTCTCCCCACCCTCACCCCCACCAAATCAAAATGTTTTGAAACAGAAGTCATTTAGACCTTAAATGGGAAGGTGGGAGAGAAAATGGTTGCATTTGGAACTCACTGTTGGATAACTCTGATTTTTAAAAATCCTAAATTTATCCATTTTCGAAGTCTAAGCACAGCATGGTCCCAGACATCATAATTCAAACAGATTACTTTATCTCTTTACCTGTATTCTGAAGAAATAGATGTGTATTTTTAAATGCATGTGTACATAGCTTCCTTAATGAAAGTTTTACTGCAAAAGCACTTTGTTCCTAATGCATCCTTAAGTGAAGTTTTGCATTCTTAATTTTCCACTCAAGTAATTTAGAAACCATTAGTTAAAATGGAACTCTAAGATAAAGTAGGATCCTTATAAGTTGAGATGGTTTCCTCTGAAGATTGCTCTTATAATTGTCAGAGAAAGATAAATTCTTAATTGCATTGCACTACATCTGGGTAGCGGATGCCATTTGCTTTCGAGATACCTGTCTGGCAGGAGTAGAGGAGAATGGGGTATTGAGTGATATGGTAACTTCAGGCTAACAAATTCCAGAGCTGGCCACCTATCCAGCTGGCGCCTGAGAATCTATCCTCAGTCACCAGGACAAAATCATCTCCCCCTGTCTATATGCACCTCCGTCCTCAAGTCCAAGACTGTTTCTTTGCTGTTCCTGTTACTTACGTAGTTTACTGGGTAGCCAGACAAGGTTAATGCCGGTTGCTCTGAAGGTTAGAGATTGCTGTTGTAGCCCTCTAAAACGGGCAAACCCTGGATGATGTGGGCGCTAACATCAGAATTGGGTACCCTGTGGTTCTTTCTCTCTGCATAAGTGCAGTTCTGCCTCGTGGCTCTTTTCAAATCTCAGCACAAAATCTTTTTCTCCTCTGCCTTGAATGGTTTGATTTTTTCTTTCAAGTTAGAGGTCTCCCAGAGAAAGGCTTTGAAGTGCAATCAGATCCAAATTTCAAAAAGGAAAGAGATGTGTTTTACTGATCTAAGACAGGAATTGCATTTGCAAATGCTAATATTTGCCTAGCGCCCTTTCCACAATGTAAGGTTTGACCACGTAGATGAGTCTAAACGTGTGCTTTGTGGCTGTAATTTAATATTGAGGTTATAAAATGCCTCCTATCATACAGATCCTATGTAAGCTTTTCTTATGTAACATTTAACTCTTCTCTTTTTCAAGTCCATAAGAAATGTTACAAATTCGAGTTAGAAATTTTACCATGGTCTCTGGTTCCTGATATATTTTTTTTTTAATTGCTCACTTGTTTATTTCTGAGTATATTTAATATATTTTAGTCCTAGAGAGTTATAACAAATAGCATTCAGAGACTTGCAATCATGCAAATGAGGGGAGGGTTTGTACTTTGATCAAGATTTTCCTGATGAATTTGTGCTTTTGGGGGAATGGAATTTGAGGTTAGAAGAATCTACTTACAAAATCCTTAGGGAAAGTTTTCTTAACCTTTGGGGGATCTGGGACTGACTGACTTCATATACATACTTATGTGTATATCATTTTTATTTTATTTTATTTTATTTTATTTTAGATTTTAGACAAAAAGCCCATACTTTCATTGACTTGCAAAGGGGTCCCTGTTAAAAAAATAAGGTTTGTTGCTCAAATCATTTTACAACTCATAAATCTCTACTTCTCATTTTCTTTAAAATATTTGGGTACCCAAGCTCCTGGTGGCTCAGTCGGTTAAGTGTCTGCCTCATGATTTTGGCTCAGGTCATGATTTCACGGATCATGGGTTAGAGCCCTGCATCGGGTTCTTTACTGACAGTGTGGAGCCTGCCTGGGATTCTCTCCCTCTCTCTCTTTCTGCCCCACCTGTGCCCTTCTCTCTCTCAATATATATAAATAAACTTAAACAAATTTAAAGTATTTGGGTACCATACACAATCATGGTTTCCATGACAGTTTTCCAATTTCCAATTTCATTCTTTGCTCCAGCCAGGATAGTACCTGCTTAATACAGGGGTATATAGATTTGTGCTTCCAGGAGAAGAGAAACTGTTCTCCTTCATGGGTTTTATAAAACCTACTGGTTATTATGAGCTTTGTATTGCTTACATATTATACATTTGCATATACATGATATACACACAAAACATGTATGTATGTAAATGCATGAGTACACATAGCTGCTTTGTGTATTTAAGTATGTATGTGTACATTTGTATGCAGGCAGTATATATGTAAATCCATGCATGTGTGTATATGTATTTATTTGTATGTATATGCATGCTTATCTATAGATGCAAATATGCATATATATATGTGTTTCTATAGCTCTCTCTCTATACATCTGTATGTATGTATATGCAGTTGCATATATGTATATATAGTATATGTGTGTACCCATGTGTGTACATCTGTGTATGCATGTTTGTGTGCACCTATACATATGTGTATAGATGTTCATATGTGCAGTATATTTGTTTCTATCTCTGTAGTCATGTATGGATATGTGCTTATTATTCTCTTTCAAGCCCAAACCTTGCAGTCATGAATTGAATGTCTAAGTCATTGTTCAGGGATCAAAAGGGACGCCCAGTGCTGTTTGGAGGACGGTGCCTTTTTTCCTGAGCAAGACTTAGAGAAGAGTACATGGAGGCACCTTCGACCAATTCTGCCCTGGAGCTTCTGGCTCCCCTAAGACTGAAGTTTCATGGGCGTCTCCCAGTCAAGGGGGTAGAGGTCACGTGACATTTTCCTGAGTATTCTATATTGTAAGTGTCGGGACTGTTTTCATGGAGGCCAGTGTTCCCTTACGGAGGTCCCGCCTCCCTGTGGCTGGGACCTGCTGTGGGCAGGGCAGGCAGGACTCTC
Source organism: Lynx canadensis (assembly GCF_007474595.2). Lineage (NCBI taxonomy): Eukaryota > Metazoa > Chordata > Mammalia > Carnivora > Felidae > Lynx > Lynx canadensis. The sequence continues at coordinate 7,495,794 of NC_044305.1, read as the reverse complement.
GGTGGCTTCATCTGGTCAGTTTCCCTTCATCTTATCAGTTGCCCTTGCGAGAGCATGATGTTCTATTTTCCTTGTCCAGACAATCTCATTACTCAGAAACTTTGAGGAAGCATGTTATTAAGTAGCTGTGACATGTGCTGCTTTGGTTGAGAGCAGAAAGGAAATGCAGTGAAAACCCTCTTTCCCTGCTGAGTGGCTCATGGATGCGGATAAAAGAGACTGGTCAGTTTTCTACATCTCTGGATAACATTTTCCAATGCCTCCCGTTTTTTTTTTCAGTGTGAATACAAATGTTTTCCGTTTCACTCCACACACTGAGTATGCAGTGGATGATTTCCCTGTTGTTTAATGACAGGTCTATCTTCAACCATTTAACTGTGAATGACTTTGTCTAATAGCTTGATAAGTTATTCATGACATTTTTAACAAGCCCTCTGTAGGCTGGGTGGGAATACTTCTCTTTTTCAAGTGTGTTAGTTTTGGGCGATGTTAAACTTAGTTTTTTTTCTGTGTAGTTGATCACAGACAGACAGTGTTTTAAAGGTCTTTCATCTCCCTTAAGCTATAGTAAAAACTTATATACTCGTATTTCCAAATAAAGCCCTTCAATCAATTCTTTATTGTTTCGAGCAATAAAACCTGAGGGGTGGAGAACTGAGTCAGAAAGTGATACCTAAAACGTCTAGGTAATAGTTTCACTGTTTCGTTAGATAGTACGGAAAGAATCCTCCCACTCTTGTGTTACCTCTCTGGAGCTTAGTTCAAGAGGAGTGTAATTTTTTTTTAATGTTTATTTATCTTTGAGAGAGACAGAGACAGAATGCGAATGGATTACAGGCAGAGAGAGAGGGAGACACAGAATCTGAAGCAGGCTCCAGGCTCTGAGCTGTCAGCACCAGAGCCCGACGTGGGGCCTGAACTCACGGACCGTGAGATCATGACCCGAGCTGAAGTCAACTGAGCCCCCCCAGGTGGCCCCTGAGGAGTGTAATTTTTAATGGAGAAACTGTTGAAGGCTTTAAATAACATTTCAACTTTCAGGACACAGTGAGTGAGAATACGTGTGGATTTTGAAGATAATCTAAGAAGTTGAAAAACAGCTTCCTATACACAGTATGTTTTTAGACAAGATAAGCATTTGCCTTTCTGATATTATTGGCTACGTTTAAGCTGATGTGAATTTTCATAGTGATTCTGCAAAAAAAAAAAAGGTATAGAATTATTAATATCATTAAAGAAATAATGGCGTTAAAATTGCGATAATCAATTACCCATTGCAAACTTGTCTTGACCCCTAGTGGTGATGATAACATCACCGGTATCCTTGTTACCCCAGTCCTCATGACATAATCTGCCTCTTCCTCATTCTCCAAGCCCACGCTCCTCAAGTCCGTCTTCACCTTTGGCCTGTTCAATCCATTGCCCGCAATGCTAGCTTTGAGTTCCATTATCCCTTTGCCAGTTGTAGCATCCTTCTTCCAGTCTATGCTTGGTGCTCCTCTGGACCCTCCTCTCCTATCAACCACCCTGTAAAGTACTTGGTTGAAAATCTTCCTAATGCTAAAGCCATTATTAGGTCATCCCCATGAATGGCCATTGCAGTAGGCACCACGCAGCTGTCTCTAATGAATTCAGTTTGACAGATATCCCTTAGCTGAGTGTCCATTCTATGCCAGACACTGTGCTAGAATTTGGGAGAATCCTTACCTATGGAAAGCCTTAGTGTAAAGGAGGATTAGTAGGAGACTTAATAGAACATATAGAAGGGGATAAGAGAAGAAAGAGGAACTGTGGTGTATTAGGGGACAGGCCAACCAGCTCCACTGGCTGTGGTCAAGGAAGGGTGGTTTCACAGAATCACTAACGGGATTGGACAGGGATGGACCAAGGGATGGACCTTGAAGGTGAATTAATGCGCACACTTCGTTGCCTTCCGTTCAAGTTTTTTCCCTAAAATTGACCTCATCCTTCTTTTATCACCGTATCTATGAGTGATGGTAATAACTATAAGACTGCGTGCCTCTAATGGATGATATATGACTGTTTTGGAGCAGTTACCAGTTATTGGCCGATTGCTAGTCCAAGATCGTTGCATGAATTATCTTACTTAATCTGACAAGGCCATTTTCACGATGGAGGCGCAGAGCAGTTAAGTACTTCTCAAGGCCTCTCAGCCAGTCAATGGCAGAACGAAGCTTCAACCCTGGTCTTCGAGACTCCCAAGCCCTGCTTTGACGGGCATCCTGTGTGGTATGTAACTCCTGCCCTGTGCTTCTAGCAAGTGACTGTGACTCAGTCTCAGTTTGGGTGGCCACGTGATCTTGAAGACAGGACGTGAACTTGGGGATCAGAAAACACAGGTTTATGTGAACAACTTTAGGCAGTTCCCCCAGGCCTTCTGAATCTCAATTTCTGCATTTGTAAAATGACAGAAACAGTAATAGCTTCTAAGGGTCATTGTAAAGATCAAATGAAGGGTGCTGGGTGGCTTAGTCGGTTAAGGGGCCGACTTCGGCTCAGGTCATGATCTTGCGGTTTGTGAGTTCGAGCCCCATGTTGGGCTTTCTGGTGACAGCAGGAGCCTGGAGCCTGTTTCAGATTTTGTGTCCCCCTCTCTCTCTGCCCCTCCCTTGCTTGTGCTCTGTCTCTGTCAAGAAAAATGAATAAATGTTAAAAAAAAAAAAAAGATCAAATGAGATGATGTAGGAAAGTACCTTATGAATTTAAATATTCAACTTATGCTTGTCTTGCAGCTGTTATTACTAGTACTGGTTACTATTGTGATGGCAAACCATGACTTAGTAATAGTCATCAAAAAAGATTGAAACTGGGGCGCCTGGGTGGCTCAGTCAGTTAAGTGTCCGACTTCAGCTCAGGTCACGATCTCACGGTCCGTGAGTTCGAGCCCCGCATCGGGCTCTGGGCTGATGGCTCAGAGCTTGGAGCCTGCTTCCGATTCTGTGTCTCCCTCTCTCTCTGCCCCTCCCCCGTTCATGCTCTGTCTCTCTCTGTCTCAAAAATAAATAAACGTTAAAAAAAATTAAAAAAAAAAAAGATTGAAACTGTTATCTATAAATAGTTAAGGATTGGGGCGCCTGGGTGGCTCAGTCGGTTGAGCTTCCGACTTCAGCTCAGGTCATGATCTCATAGCTCATGGGTTTGAATCCTGTGTTGGGCTCTATGCTGACAGCTCAGAGCCTGGATCCTGCTTCGGATTCTGTGTCTCCCCCTCTCTCTGCCCCTCCCCTGCTTGTGCTCTCTCTCTGTCTCTCAAAAAATGAATAAATGTTAAAAAAAATTTGTAAATAGTTAAGGATTTTTAGCTGCTAGTAACCATTATTTTATCGATTCATTCCAGACTGTCAGCTATTCAAGGACAATTTGCTACTTACATTTGGCCACTAGATACTACCTACCTTTTGTGTATAAGTATTCTTCCCTTTATTAGAAATGATGGATATATGGGGGGTTACTTGTACTCTTAGCTGAAAAATAAAAGCCTATATAGGAGTAAAGGGTCCAGGCGTGTCCATCGTATGATATAGGCCTGGGTGCATATTTGAAGTGGAAGTGATGTGGTTTTGTGAGAAACAAGCCCACTGACCCCGTCAAAGGGATGTGGAGACTTGGAGTGCAGAGAAAGGAGGCTTTAATCAGTGTTCTTGCAACTGCGGGTGTCTGATGGACAGGCACACTCGGGGCAGTTACAGCAGACAATTTATCTCCTAGCATGTAAGTCCCTCCCCTGGTTCCTCATTGGCTGAGCACTACAGAGGTAAGTTCCTCCCCTGGTTCCTCATTGGCTGAGCACTACAGAGGTAAGTTCCTTCCCTGGTTCCTCATTGGCTGAACACTACAGAGGTTACCGTCTTACCTGGAGGTCGCCTATGCCTGTGGAAGGCAAAAAGTAGTCTGACTGGAACACATGTTCATTTCCTGATTTGATGCAGAGACTTTCAGTCCCTCCCCGCTTTGTTCTTTGGCTCATGCTCATCACAAAGCCTGTGAAAGAAAGCCCCTGAAAGGGAGAAAGGAAAGAAGAACGAGGAAGTGAATTTCCAAGGGTTTGGGACCCCATTATGGGGGAGTTCATATATATATTTCCAACAGCTTGTCAACCTACTGTTAACTAGACAGCACAGCGTTTCTGTGCTATTTTTGAAAATGAATCATCTCCGCTAAGTCTCACAGTTTGGAGTGTTGGGGTTCAGAGCCAACAGCCAAGAAGGAATGCCTCTTGAAACGTCTTCAGTGCAAAAAGGTGGTTTTATTAAAGCATGGGACAGGACCTGTGGGCAGAAAGAACTGCACTGGGGTTGTAAAGAGTGACTGTATATCTTCAAGTTGGGAGGGGGTCAGGGATCGTGTTAAGGTATTTTGGAAGCTCGGTTTCTAGGATTTTGAGGGGCTAGCTGCTGTTAGGAAAAGGTCATTTATTGCTGTTTAGTAAAAACTCAGTCATGAGACCCTTCAGATGTGTATCAGTGGGCCAGAAGCTGCGACTGTGATTGCCAACATATATCTTGGGGGTAGAGATAAAAGAAGTCTCCAAAGGAATTTTTATATGTTAAAGTAGACTTATAGGATCCTGGGGGATTGGGATAAGATTGCCCTTTGCCCTTACTGAACTGTCATCCTGGCGCTCCCAGAAGGATGTCACTGTGCCTGCAGCAAGGATTGGTCAATGGGCTGTAAGTTGTAAAGGAATTTAATTTTTCTTCTTCTGCCTTTGTTTCCCACGTTGAAAGGATCTATTGAGAGCTGATATTTCAATCAGTGAAGCTACTGGCACTTCTAAAAAATAACTCTGGGTGTCAGATTTAAAGATACTGCAAAATGTTTTCTCCACCCTCAAAATGATAAGATCATGTTCAGGTAGAAGGGACAAATGGTTAATATTCTTATTGCAACCTAATCATCTCCCATTACAGCATTGGAATCACTTTTAGGAGGTTTTGCAGAAGATGAACTTGATTTCGGTTGCAGTGAGTCTTCATGGGATCCCACGGGGTGCCTAGGAATCCCTTTCCCGAGGTGCCAGGTTCTGAAATGATGAGAAGTATCCAAGTAACTGTTGTTAAGTAAAACAGAGTTGGATTGCGCAAATTATATGCCGAAGTTCATGGAAACATTCATTCAAGACACAGAGGGAAGACAAAGCTGTATTTGTTTTTAGGCTTAAATAAAAGAGCACTTACTAACTTAGAAATGGGCTGGTTTAATTTCTTCCAGTGCTCTTTAGAGTCCTTGACAAGAGAGGTTTGGTAACTACTCAAAATCATTTCATCTACCTCTCCAGGGCAATTGATTTATGCTAAGACAGAAAAAGGACCTTCCATTTAATTTCTCTGGACTTAATCGATTAAATATGTTAATTACTCTACTTAAATTTCTCTTGTGATGTTGTGCATTTGTTAAGGTGGATCGTTGGGGCGATTGAGAAAAAATAGCTTCCTGCTAAGCCAGGATAATGAATATTGACATTCTTGGCTTTTCCAGTCAATAGAAATCACATTTCCAAGTCCCTGTTTCCATGGGGCTTGCTCAATAAATAACTTCCCCAACCATGTGCACCCTGGGGAGGGCCTCTTGCAAAATATGGAGTGAATAAAATTTAAAAACTGTTTGCGGATTAACATCAGCACCCGTAAAAGAGCAAATACTGAGGCTGGATGTTTGAATCTCTACGACTGGGAATGGCGGGGCGAGCCTGGGAATCATTAACTTGAAATGTGCCCCCCCTGCTGTGTCTGTTCCATTAGCGTCAAGGAACATTACCACGTTCAATGTGGCCAGAGTTCCTGATAAAGATTCTAATTGAAAGAGGAACTTTTCCAGCACCTCGTCCCTTTTCTCTACACCCTTCTCAACCTTTATCTTAGTTTCACAGAGGAGAAAATAAACCCAAACCAAACCTGAGGCCAGAAGAGATGGTAGCACATGAGAAAACTGTTCTACCTTTGTTTCTTTCTAAGCCTCTTACATGAACATTGTCTTTTGCTAATACGCGTCTCTAAAAAATGAGAAGGAAAAAAAAAAAACCTCTTTGAAACGCTTAAGAAAATACGACACTCTCCTAAGGAATATTGTAATTTTCAGTCTCCAGGCTTTGAAGCTCTCTTAGGGGGCATTTTTCTAGAAAGGTCTTTAAATCACTCCTCACTGAAACTTCTCAGCTGTCTGTCTTTGACGGTTCCAGTTTACCAATCCATGATTACATGTCGTATCTTGTTGCTAGTGTGAACGTGGAAAATGATGGCATTTTCCCCTTCTTACAGCTCCCACCTGACCAGAGTTCCTCTTCATGGCGAGGTTCTGCAAATGCTTGGGTTCCTCTAGGATCTCCTAGAATCAGGGAATTTAAGAGCCAGGATGGCTCGCCGATGTCACCTTGCCCTACCCTCCTGAGTCCAGGTAAGGAGACTGGAGTTCAAGCTTAAAGTGCTTCCCTCTAACTTCCTCTTCACTTCTAAGCAATTGTGTCAGGTTTAGAAACTCAGGTGATTTAACTGCCAGCCTCTGGCTACCGCAGAGCTGATAGGCTCTTTTTCTACTTTCGGAAAATTAAAAAAGAAATTGCTTGACAGCTCGCTGTACCTCCGGTTCACAAATGTCTACTTTTCCTCCATTGTTTTGAAAACCCACTGTGAACCCATGGAAAAGCCTTCCCATTCTGAAACATTGTGGCATGTTAGGCCTTCTGCATTTTCTTCCAGACCTCTTGCCTTCCTGCTGCATTTGCTGTAAAGCTTACTTCTTTTTCAATGGAAACGAAGGCACTTTATCCAATTTTTCCCTTTCTCCTTGGGAAGAAGATGGCATTTGAAAAAAACGTTCCAGGTCAATGTCAGTCTCGCTGTAGGAAAATCGCCTACGACCCCAGCCACCCTTGGGTAAGGGCGGGCAAACAGTTGTGACCTAGCGAACAAGCTAGTCGCGTGACATCCAAATAGACTTTACTGGGTTATTGAGTGAAGGATGAGGGTACTGCCGTATAAACGCAGGATAGTAGAATTTCAGTGGAGATACTTCTGTCTAACTCCTTCTTTTGGCAGACAAAGAATCAATGGTTGTATTTATTTTTATTGGTTGCCATAAACACAAAAACAAGAAGTTTAAGAAACGTATTGGTACAAGTAAATCCAGATGATAGATTCAAGGGCATGGATGATGTCATTTGTCTCCTCTCCTCTCCCCTCCCGCCCTCCTCTACTCCTTCTCCCTTCCTCTCCTCTCTTCTTTCCTTTCCTCCTTCCTTCTTCCTTTCCTTCCTTCCTCCCTCTCTCCTCTCTCCCTTTCTTCCTTTCTCCCTTTTTTCTTCCTTCCTTTCTCCCTCCCTTTCTTTTCTGTTTTCTTTCATTCTTTCCTTCCTTCCTTCTTTCTAACTTCTTTCTTTCTTTCTTTCTTTCTTTCTTTCTTTCTTTCTTTCTTTCTTTCTCTTTCTTTCCCTGAATATTATTAGCCATCTTAATTTCCGCTTTACTCTCTGTTGGCTTCACTTAAATTAGGATAACTTGGGTCACATTGACCCAACCTCACCAGGAGCAGAGCATGCATATTTAGAGGGGTGGGGAGGAACTTACTGGAACTAGGGGATGGATGCTTAGAAGAAACTACTAATAGTAATAATCACATTGATACCACAGGTCTTGAAGTCTTACTTCAAGACTTCAAGTACTATTGCCAAATACTTTTCTAAGCATTTAATATCCATTAACTCCTCTAATTTTCAAAACCTCAATAGTAGGAAATAGTACTTTCATTTTACAGAAGAAGCTTAGTCACAGATATAGAAGGTATCTTGGTTATGATTTAGAAGCCAAGCACATCTTTTTTTTACCCCCTAAGTGTATAATCTTTCAACTAGCACTCATTACAATACCTGTTCAATATCAGCTTTTCCAGATATTGGGAAGTGAGAAAATACTGTTCATATCTTCGTGGTATATGCAGTGTAGGGCTGGAATCAGAGACATCTTATATCTCAGCATATATCCTCTGTCTCAACTGTGGCTGTATAATTTGCAGAGATAAGTGCTGTAAAGTAGTTATACAAGATGAAGGATCATGGCATGGAGGTAGCGAATGTATACTCTTTTGGTTGCTCAAATGTAAAGAGATCTCAGGGCACCTGGCTGGCTCGGTTAGTAGAGCATGGGACTCTTGATCTCGGGATTGTGAGTTTAAGCCCCATGTTGGGTATAGAGATTACTTAAAAATAAAATCTTAAAATAAAAAATAAAAAGAGATCCCAGTAAGCTGTATTACAATGGCTTTGTTAAGGAAAGTTAGTCCAAATGACAGTAATTGTTGAGCCAAGAAGGCCCACTTCTCCCAAACATCAGGCCTCTTTTTCTCCTACTTGAATTGGATCTTGCCAAGGGCTAGCTAGAGTGGGGAGCGGAGGGAGAGGTGGATATTTTCTGAGAATGTCTGTCTGGAATAGATAAATGACAAGCAATTCTAATGTTAATGGAAAAGCACTGGGGCTAGTTCATGTTTAGATTTGGTGTTTTTTTAATGTAAAACAAAGAAACATGAAACACTTGTGAAGAAAACTGTGAAGTTGGCTCATCATAAACTCTAAAGGACGTGTCCCTGTTTCAGATTGGCAAAGGTATACGGAGAGCATTTTCTTTAATTTTAAACCAGAACATTCCTAGCATAAAAATTGAGATTTAACTCATGCGTCCAGGACTTCCTGCGAAACCTTAACATTAGCCTTATTTCAAGGAAAGCACTTGAACCATTTAGGAGGACATGAACAAGTCCTATAATCTTAGAAGCTTCCATTTTTTCACTCATTGGCCACTTCATCCTTTTCAGCTATTTCAAAAAAGTTAATGGGTGTTTATTAACAGCCAATTTCACCAGAGATTGATTATTCAAAAAATGTGCTTTGATTATAATCAGAAATTTTACAGGGTGCTCCTTCAGATACCTAGAGATCAGCAAAGTCTTTTTTTTTTTTTTTTTTAACATTTATTTATTTTTGAGAGACAGAGAGTGAGCGGGGGAGGAGCAGAGAGAGAGGGAGACACAAGAATACTAAGCAGGCTCCAGGCTCTGAGCTGTCAGCACAAAGCCCAACATGGGGCTCGAACCCACGACCCTTGAGATCATGACCCGAGCTGAAGTCAGATGCTTAACCGACTGAGCCACCCAGGCAAAGTCTTAGAAACCAAGAATACCTGACAACTGTCTGAAAATCAAAAATGTGATGTCTATTGAAAGATCTTCCAGAGGATGAAAAAACCTAGTTTATCCATTTTTTAGGCCCTTATTGATGTGTTTGAATAATGCCTGTGATGCATGGCTTACTCCTGATACACAGACATGGTTTTCTTGATAAGAGAGGGCCCTTAAGTATGTCTCTGAGACTAGAAGGGGTTGCTTCAAATTTCTTGGAAAAACTGACTAGGAAGGCCATTGAAGGCTAAGGCACATGGGCAGTTATACTGGGGACTTGCCAGAGACTTGCCACTTATGTTTTAACGAGAAACTAGCGTCAATACGATGAAGGATTTTGAGTCTGCGAGGTCTGCAGTCACGACTTCCCTAACTTGTCTTTTCTCATAAATGATTACTGTGTGTGTGTGTGTGTGTGTGTGTGTGTGCGCGCGCATGTGATTTTATTCTTCCTGATATGTGGACGGAGATACAGAATAACCTGAAATGATTTAGGAAGGTGGCAGTCACTATTCAATTGGCTCCATCTGCCACATTAATTCTGGTCAGATTCAAACCCCTTGAATAGACAGCAGGTGTCAGATAGAAGTGAATGTTTTGTGTGTTTGTTTTGCTTTTCTCTTCCCCATCATATTTCCAGGGTTATGAGTCTGAAGATAATGCACAGTGGAATTACAGAAATGTGTTCCTATAGAAGAGATTTAGAGCATATTAAAAAAATTTTTTTTATTACGTTTCTTTATTTTTGAGAGGCAGAGAGAGACACAGCATGAGTGGGGGAGGGGCAGAGAGAGAGAGAGACACAGAATCCCAAGCAGGCTCCATGCTTCGAGCTGTCAGCCCAGAGCCCAACGCGGGGCTCGAACCCACGAACTGTGAGATCATGACCTGAGCCGAAGTCGGACACTCAACTGACTGAGCCTCCCAGGTGCCCTGATTTAGAGCATATTTTAAGGAATTCAGATTCACTCACGTCTGAGGCCTAAAGATATAACTTTTGTATTCTGAAACCCTGCACGTGGGGAGCACGGGGTCTGAATGTTCAGAGGTTTTTCTTCATTCTGTTCTTGATGCATAAGAAGGAATAATATGCAACTTCTGGTCCTTTTTCTTCATTTGAACTTGGTCTCTGTTGTGCAACAAGAATATGATAAAGATCAGAAATTAATTGGACAGCTAAAGAATCCTAAATTATAGCAGTATGGTTCTAAAATTACAATGAAATACAAATATGTGGGCTCTGTTCTCTGAGAGGCAGTCTTTGCTTTTGGGAATGAGTATAGCGATGTGCGTATCTGAAGGTAGGAGAAAGGCCACATTCTTCTCTACATCCTAAGTGCCTAGAATAGGAACTAGCACACTAGCAAGGTAACGGGAACCAAGATTGTGTAGCGCTTACTCTGTGTCACGCATTGTGTAAAGCCCTTATGTGTATATATGAATTAATTCACTCATTGGAAGAATCACTTCTTTGCTGCAGATGCCCTACCCCCCAACTGCCCGCCTGAATTCACTGTAGGCTACCACAGACAGCTTCGATCTTAACTCCTGGTACCTGAAACTCTTCCTATCTCTCTGTTTTCTCCAGTACCCTGGGAGTTTGCTGGACCAGGAACATGCTCCACTCTCGACCAGTGGGTGATGGAAAATAGTGAATAAATGGCATAGCCTCCCCAGGCCCCAGTGGGGCTAGCAGATTCTAAGGTGTGTTTTACGTGATTTCTCAGAGGGTCTCCCGGAAGTTCAGCCCGAATGCCTACAGCTGGAACTTGCTCATTGCCTCGTGTTGTATTGATTTTTTTTCCCTTTCCCTGATTTGCACCCTTTATTTCCTCCACGTTCTCACTGTACTTCCTGGGATCTCCTCCCAAATAATCTACCTACAAGTAGGTGGATTTTTCAAATCCTTGTTATTTTAGGGTCTACTTTTGGAAGCACCAAAGTTAGACACTCTTGCTTTTAAAGTTTTTGTGGCATGAATGAACAAATGAATGAGTGAATTTCAGAGGTACCTAACTTTCCCAGGCCAACCAGAAAGTGTCCCGTTTTCCATAGATTATTCCATTAAGGTAATGTACTCGGGTAGTAATAATACAGCTGCGGTTGTTAATGAAGCAGTAGGGAATTATGTTTAAGTAGAGACACAGGAAGGAATAAGCTAACTGAATGCAAAAAATCGTTGGAAGAACCTGGGTTCATTTAACAAAATTTGAGTACTATTGAACTGCTGCTGAACATTGGCTAGCCATTATCGCCCAACCTCATTTTTCTGTCCTTTCATATTAGCAAGCATTGAGATAATTATTCAAGACAAAGGAAGGCTTTTGTATGAAATGACAGACAATTGAGAGAAAACTAAACACAATAATTGGGAAGATTATTTTTGATTCCTTTGAGTGATATTGAAAAATGACTCCAGAATTGTTTAATGAAGAACATGTATTCACCATTTACTTTTTGATTTTGTATTTTGGACTAAGGCCAAGTGGGCTAATCGATTATTGATTGTATGTTATTGATTGTTGATTTTATACACTTATTGTTGCTGAGAAACCTCAACCTCACTTATTTCATTCTGCTCCCAGAACTAAACCGATGATTTTAAGAGTTATTTTGGTTCTCTTAGTTTATGAAAACAACAGTAACAGCCATCAGAAATTACGTAGGCTCTTAATTGCCACGGATTGAGGATCTCCTATGTGTCACGTACTGTTCTAGACATATGTTTCCTAATTTAATTACCATGGCAACCTATAGAGGAAAGTTTATTTATCCTCATTTTACCAAGGAAGAAAATGAAGCTCAGAAAGAGGTAGGGTAATGTTTCTAAGTTCATGCTCAAAGTAGGAATCAGATTCATTTTTGCCCACAAGTCAAGCCTCTGCTCCTTCAGCTAAAGTGTTAGGGCTTGGAATCCTGGGAGAACGAAGACCTCAGAAAGTGTTTGATTTCACTGGAGGACACCAAGCATTCTCTGGCACTAAGAACAGATCAGAACTCAGAGTTGGTGGTGAATTCAGAGGTGAGGTGGTGTTCCTAACCTGAATAAAGCCCTCGTAGCCCTTCATTTCCCTCACAACACAATCCAGGTTTCTTAAGTTGGTTCCTAAGTCTTGCTGACATCTGACATCTCTGTACTTCTTCAACACTTTATTCCATACTGTCTTCATGGCAGCCAAAGTGAAATTCTTTTAGTTCTCCAAAAGGCACAGTGCACATTTCACCTCTGGACTTTGGCCCTGCTGTTCTCATTGTCTGAAACGTCTCCCCTGTCCAATTCTTCTTTGCCTAGCTAACTCCTGTGTGTGTGTGTGTGTGTGTGTGTGTGTGTGTGTGTGTGTGTATTATTCAGGACTCCAATTAGATTTCATTTTCTCTGGGTAAGACCTCTATCTCAAATTCCCCAGGGCCCGTGCCCCTCAGCCAAGTTTAAATTAGGTGTTTCCATAGCTCACTGATTTATCTCTGGGATCCAAAGGGAAGGATACTTATATCTCTTTCACTAGGCAGTGAGCTTCATAAGGATAGATGCTACCACATTCCCAGCAGCTCACAGGGGGTTTAGCAGATAGTTGACCCTCAGTCATTATTTATATAGTAAATGTATAAATGAACATGATGAGAAAATCTAAACAAGTGGGTAAAACAATAGGTCTTGTTGATAGAAGGCCACTCACTGGGGAAACTCTGGCTGGCTGGGGGACTAGTCAACGAAACTCTGTGTACATGTAAAGAGTGGTGAGAGTCCTGCAGTTCCCTTCAAACTGATATAGCCATGGCATCTGTGCCATATGTTTAGACATATAGGAAATAGACACATGACCCAAAGCTAGCCAACCCATTGGACGGTCAGTGGCCAATCAGATTCCCCTGCTTGAGAATTTGAACCAAGAGAAACTGAGTAATCAGGAAGCGGGAGGGAGGAGGATTGCCGAGAGGCATTGGCATGCCCTTGGGGCCATGGAGGACCACAGACCACGTGGAGAGTCAGGGATGGAATAGATGTGAGAGAGAAGACGTACACCTCAAAAGAAGAAACCATTCACTGAGATTCATCCATTGATTCAGCAAGAATATATTGAACCTTCTCTACATGCCTGCCCTTGTTCTGGGCTCTGGTTAGATAGCTGCGAGCTAAACGTTGCAGTCCTGATCCTCACTGAGTTTTAATTCTAGCTGGGGAAACAGGTAAAATATGTCACATGCTAGATGGTAGTAAGACCAAGGAAGACAATGCAACAGGGAGGGAAGGTCGGGAAATGGAGGTGGTGGCAGGTTTTTAAGAATGGTGTTAAATGGGTGCCTGGATGGCTCAGTCGGGTAAGCCTCCAACTTCAGCTCAGGTCATGATCTTGCAGTTTGTGGGTTCGAGCCCCGTGTCAGGCTGGGGAAGACAGAACTCCTAGTCCAGTTGTACTGGAATTGTCTCTTGGGGACAGGATGGACTTTCAGTTAGCATCTGGCATGGGTAGACTGAACAAGATCCTCTGTGGGGAAGTGGCGTTTACCATTAGAGAATTCAGTTTATCTTGTGAAGAAGAGACATGGAAAAAAGTTTCTAGGAGGTTTGTTCCTCGTCTCCAGAATATAGCAAATTTATGGCACTTTCTGATGAAGAATAAAAGCTTTAGTCAGGATTTGAACCAGTGACTCCTGGGACTGGCAATATCATTAAGTCAGATTGAAATCTCCTTAAGCCAGGTGCTTAATCCATTAAATCCAGTCTTTAGTTTGCTAAGCTACCTTTCTGTGCCTGCTTAGGGAAATGAAGTGTGTCTGCTCCCAAAGGTTTTCTCAAAGTCAAAGCCAAATGGAAGTCGGATGCCCCTGCAATCTGCTGTAAGGAAGGGCATGAATTCTTTGGTTCCACAGGAATTTGGCTGTGACAAAGGCCTGAAGAAGTGCAGCTGCCTGGGTTTTAATTTGGTTTAGATCATTGCTATTTTCATACCATAATGTAGAGCGGTGGTATTCATTGGATACGGAGTTAGGGAAAGAGAAAAACCAAGGATAATTCTACTTTTGGTCTTTAGAACTCATTGTTCAACCAGCATGCACCCCTCCCCATGACTCTAGGCTTTTACAAATTTTGAAATTTTTCACCTGATAGGTGGTGAGTATATGCTGGAATGGTAGTGGAGGTTGGAATCACAAATTCCAACATTTTCAGGAGAGCCTGAAGCTAACATAGTAAAGCAGTAAGATAAAAGAAAATAGATGCTCGGTTACAAAGTGACATTATCTTCTAAGCACAGTGGGAGTCCTCACAAAATGCCCTCTCGCTTCTACAATGTATGCTAGCTAATTTCAGACAAGTATGGTGGGGTTCTGAGTTCAGCTCCTAAGACCGACTCTCATTAACAATGTGACCTTGAGCTTTCTGAAGCCTTTGTTTCTTTATCCATGAAGTGGGCATAAATCCTTCCTCAGAGTATGGTTGTGTAGATTCACGGGGACAAGACTTGGCAAGTCCTTACATGGATGGGAATAAAATGTGAGTGTAAGGAGTCACTCTGCCTGGTGTTGATGAGTGTGCTCCACTGAGGAGATCACCCGGTGGATCAGAGTTACTGGAATTTTTTTCTTACCTTTTTACTTCAGAGTGCTGAGCACTGCTAGTGTTTGTCTGTGTCCCCATCTCATTGTCATTCTTTGTCACAAAAGACCAAAAATACATTAGCATACAGTATATCTTCCCTTAATAAATGATGAAATACTCATAGTAAAATCTGCTAAAAGCTGGGACACCTGGGTGGCTCAGCCGGCTAAACGTCTGACTTCAGCTTAGGTCATGATCTCACTGTTTGCGAGTTCAAGCCCTGCGTCAGACTTTCTGCTGTCAGCACAGAGCCTCTGTTCCGCTTTCTCTCTGCCCCTCCCCTGCTCTCTCTCTCAAAAATAAATATTAAATTTTTTTTTTTAATCTGCTAAAAGCAACATGCTTTGCTAATTAGGACTCAGGTACTATAAACACAACTTAAAATGTGTTTACCATTTAAGGGGCACCTGAGTGCCTCAGTCAGTTGAGCGTCTGACTTCGGCTCAGGTCATGATCTCACGGTTTGGTTTGAGCCCCGCATCATTGTTGGGGTCCGAGGATGGAAGTCAGTAAGAGCAACGTTTGGGGTAAAAGGGGATTGTGGATAATCTGAGCTGACAGGATTCCTGCTGACTGCAGGCTGGGGTGACCATGCAACCCCTGGGGGACGGCGAGGACGACACCCTGATTAGGAAGGATGGGGGGTTCTGGATAAACTGACTTCGCAGGATTCTTGCTGAAATTGGAAAATGCAGAGAGGAACATGAAAGCCTGAAAGTCAGGCCGCGTTGGAAAAAGCTCAGAAGAGCCTAAGTAGAGCTGGTCATGGAGAGCATCTCTGTCAACCAATACTTGAAGAAATCCAGACCTGCTTCTCTTCTGGAGCTCACATCATTTCATCTGCGTTGAATCTCCCTGCCTCTCTCTCCACAATTTTGTCTCTTCCTACTCTTCTTTCTTTGACAATCTCATTACCAAGTAGGTTTACTCTCTGTGCCCGTGGGGTGGTTGTCCTGTCCCCAGAACTTGGACTTTTTTCATGGCTGCTTTTTACATGACAGTCTCTTAGGTGCAGCCACAGGAGGAGACACGGGAGAGGCTCGGGAAGACAAAGTTTATTATACTCACAGGTCCCAGAGAAGGGGTTACCGCATGCCATACAGGCCACAGGGGAAACAGCAGGTGTGGGTCAGGTTTCAGAAGACAAGAGGGAGGAGAAAGCCAAGGCTGGTGCTCATCTTGGGATTTCTGCAGCAAAGCCAAAGCAGGGAAAAGTCAACAGTTTAGGACTGGCTGGTTTGAATGTTTCAGTGGAGCTTTGGGCTACGACGCTGGTCCCCAGTTGCCTGGCACCTGGCCCTGGATGATTAAGGCAGAACAGTACTGCCTCCCTGGGTGTTCAAGCCACACAGAGGAGGTCTGGTTCTGGATTGGTTTACATATCAAAGGCATGCTCCAGGCTGGCCCCTTGCTATCTCTAAGAGGTGTCTGGCTCTGGGAGGACAGTCGCTCTCTAGCTCGAAAGGCTTTTTTTTTTTTCCCCCCACATGTCAAAAGCTGGAAAACAAACACACACATCAAAACATCCTAATACACAGAAAAATTGAAAATATGTAAACAATATACTCCTCCTGTTTTCCTATTTGGAGCTCAGTAGGCTTTTGTGGAAGAGAGGAAGGATGAGTAAGTAGGGAAGGAAGTGAGGGAGGAGAAGAGGCCCCCGTTAAGTTCTCCAGCAGGTGCAGAATACACTGGAGATGTACTTCCGTGTAAAACTGCCCACAGTCCATGTTGCAGACTTCAAACAACTGCAAAGAAGCCTGTTTGGTTTTGTTTGAGTTTTTCAAAGACTTGGGCTACAGGTAGAACTTTTTCATAAGGACTGTTCATTGGTACCCTCGTTAGAAACATAGTGACTATAATCTAAAAAAATGTTGACTTTTTTTTTTTAAGAAATTGGTTGTCATGTTGATATTATAGGACTCGTTTTGCATCTATATCATCTCTAGTCTGAAGCCCCGATTTCTGTTTAGATTACACTCATGCAAACAGGGTAACATCTGAGAACATGTTCCCAGAGGGGGAAGAAGTTCTCTCCCTCGGCTTCACAGACCATAAAGAGCTGGTTTTCGAATGGTGTCTAATCTTTAGCCACTCCATTTCTTACCCTCCTGCAAATATGTGCCCAAAATACCCTTTGGTGAATAGTAATGCGATTCAAATGACATCTAATCAGACTATTCTTCTCATAATTGATCTGATATTTTCAGGGATGTTTCTTCATCTTTAAGGATGCTTTGTAGCAAGGGCTCTGCCTGTCTGTTTGGATTAAATACGAGAAATGGAAATATTAGCTCTTAGATAACAGTAGATTAAAAATCAGAAATCAGATAAAATGCAAATGATGGTTCCTTTTTAATTTGTTTCTTTGAAAAAAAAAAGATTTTTATCACGGCACAAACAAATAAAATTTGCGTGTGTAATTAAACACATTATGTAAAAGGAGCCTGTCTCTCCAAATTGTTTCCTCTTAATGAATTGCAGACGTGTGTATTTGCTTGGGGTGTTTGGCCTGAAAAGTTTAAAATAAGACTGGTACAATTTTATTTTTTTTGTTTTTGTTTTGTTAAAGTTCAACTGAAGGTTCTCACAGCACACACAGGAAAGAGGTGGAACCTTGGTTGAGATTTGTGCTTTGTTGTATTAATTACTCCTTTTATCTGGGAAGTGGTCGACATTTAAACTTCATTTATATTCTGATGATATCCATGCTGGCATTTTTCTTTGGAATTATTCTTTTTTCCCCTCTGTGATATTGGGGATGAGAGGATGGCTCAAGGCAGTAGTCACAATAGGGGGTAGGGGAGGAAAAATACTTTTTCCTCTATGACTCAGTTAAGCTTCTGACCCTTGATTTTGGCTCAGGTCATATGTCACCGTTCATGGGATCGAGCCCCACATTGGGCTCTGCGCTCACATCTTGGAGCCTGTTTGGGATTCTCTTTCCCCCTCTGCCTCTCCCCCACTCATGCTTTGTCTCTCTTTCTCTGAATAAATAAACTTGAAAAAAGATTAACAGGAGAAAGACAAACAGAAGTTTAATAACGTGAATGCCCCCTGTATACATGGGAGAGACCTGGGAAAATAGGCTCCCCAAAGAGACCCAACTCACCACCTCAAATACCTTCTCCTGCTAAAGACAAACAACGATGTTTGGGGGTGAGGTATAGGCCAGATACAGGAGGTGACCAGGAAAAGCACAGTCAACAAGGGTATGGCTGTTAGATTTAAGTTGTCTCCTTCATCAGTTAAGAGTTTCTAGGGATTTAGCGTCATCATGTCCTTCTGGGTATTGAGCCGGGAGACACCCTCACAAAGGGAGATTTCCCTTATTCATGTAAATCTCTCTTACAAACGGTAACTTGTATTTGCTTTTCCAGAGCTTCTATGATGTCTTAAGTTTCTTAAAACCAATCAGCCTAAAATAATCCTTATGCCAGAGACGGATATTTTGGGGTGACAAATTCTGCTTTTCTTCCAGGGACTATCTTTGGTTCTAAGTGAATGGTAAATCACTTCGGGCACTTGGGCCTCCTTCTTCTGTACTTCTCTCCCGTATCTGACAATGCCAGGAAGGAGAGAATTCTGGCCTACTTCAACAGAGGGAGGAAGAGGGGTGCCTGGGCGGCTCAGTCGGCTACGCATCCACCTCTTGCTTTCGGCTCAGGTTGTGATCTCAGGGTTCATGGGATCAAGCCCTGCATCCGGCTCTGTGCTGATGGCGTGCAGCCTGCTTGAGATTTTCTCTCTTTCCCTCTCTTCCTGCCCCTTCCCCTGCTCCTGCTCTCTCTCTCTCTCTCTCTCAAAATAAATAGACATTTTAAAAAAGAGGGAAAAAGGAAGCTGGCAGACAGACTCACTCACACACACACACACACACACACACACACACACAGGTAGAATAGGGCAACAGGAAAAAAAAAAACCAGACAGAAATGGTGGTGGGGGTGGTCAAGGAAAGAAAAAGAGAAGAAAAAGGAAGGATGGGGGGGAGGAGGGAGAAGGAAGGAGAAAGGGGAGTGCTCCCAGTAGAGCAGAAA
The DNA here is from genome assembly GCF_007474595.2 of Lynx canadensis. Taxonomy (NCBI): domain Eukaryota; kingdom Metazoa; phylum Chordata; class Mammalia; order Carnivora; family Felidae; genus Lynx; species Lynx canadensis. The sequence goes on along the minus strand of NC_044305.1, from coordinate 7,476,966 downwards.
GAACACGAACTGGACAAGGACACAGAGAGGGAGACGAACAGACCCAAAGAGAAAAGAGGAACTTTTTTGGAGGCCACTGGGCCTTGAGAAAGCCTCTGCCAGGCCCCCTTCAGAAGGCAGTGAACCCAGCCGTGCATCCAAAACCAAAACCAAAACCGTGCAAAAACCGGGTCTCCTCCGGCCCGCCTCTGAGTGAGTGTTATCTGACAAGACACACACGAGGGCACCTGGGTTTTTCTTGCAGGGACAGGTGCCCGTGGAAGCTTGAGGGGGCTGCCCAGCTTCAGAGGCTGGCGGTCTGCACCCCCGCCCCCAGCCTTCCAGTGCCCCCCCTCTCGTCTCTCATTTCCCAGGACTGGACTTACTTCCTTCGTCTTGTGTCTGTCTGATAGCAACCAGATTGGGAGTCCTCACTGGCTGAACTTTGGCACGTGACTCAGACGCGCGCCTTGTGACTTTGGCGCTGGGAGTTGCTCTGTCATCTGCTAACGGGAAGACACTGGTACCCCACGTCCCGGATGGATGCGGTAGGTCGAGTACTGACTGTGGCTGACCCACGGCTTTCTATCTAGAGAAATTACTCCGCGTGCATGTTGGTTTCTTTCTCCATCTCACCCACCTCTCCTCGTTACCCATAGTCCTCCCTCCTGTATCTGCTCTGGAATATTTAGCATGGTTGTGGGATTTTAACGCTTTAAAGCTGCAGGGGGGCTAATGTCACCAAAGCTTAATATCAGTCTTAAAAGGGTCCTAGCTTCAGAGAGATTTGGAGTGAAGGGCAGACCCCTTTGGAGTCTGCGTCTTTCCTTATTATCTTGCCATCTCCCTTCCATAGCTTCTGATGGCCGTATGATTGGTAATGACTTCCCTGTTTTATCTTCTGTCATATCTGTCACTTCAACTAATAGGTTTCAAATTTCTCCCCATGCCTTCTAATCCCTGCTATAAGACTTCAGTCCTAATTCTATGCAAAGTTTAGAAAATGTAGAATCTCAGGATGCGTTGTGGACTTACGAGATGAGAAGGGAATGAGGTCCTGGAGGAGATGGCTGTGGCCCCTTCTCTTGTGGTGGAAAGAAGTTGGGCTGGGGGAAGATGGGATCAAATATTGACATATTGAGGCCTGGACAATTCCAGCGAATTGCTCTGTTGACTCAGGTTTGAACCAGGCAGGAGGTGCTACCTAATCGCATGATTTGGTTGATGCCAATTGTTGATAGAATCTCCCGGGTTCTTGCCGCCTCCATATATTCTGTGTTATTTCAGGACCCCCATGAGCCATAGCAACCAGGGTAATGAGCTATGGCTCTGATAACCTGAAAACACAGTTTTATTTACTGATGATTTTATACGTCTTCTCTCTCATAACCAACCGGCCAACTCACCGTGAGTAAATGCTGTATTTTTATTGTTCCGGAATTTTCCATAGAACCGTGCAGCTTTTAAGAGCACATCAGGGACTCGATAAATACCTGTTGATTGACAGCTGATAGCATCACTGCTTTGAGATCTAGAAGCAACCATGCAAATGGGGTTTGACAAGATTACTGCAGCCCCACCCCTGCCCCATTTATATATAATGTTCAGGTCTCTTATGATAGAAGATCTTTAAAATAGTATAATTTTCACCTTGCCTTTTAGAGACTTCCTGACAGAACTGTTTTCTGTGTAGGCATCTGTATTCAGGATATATAACAGAATGGAGCAGGGGAGTTAGATTTTTGTTTCAACCTTGTATTTTTTATGTGTTTCATGAAACAAGTATGTAAATATTTATAGGCTAAAGGTTGGTTCCAAAATTCAACACTTTAAGGGAGAAATTAATGTCTGGTCTTGTTCATTCTGGTAATTTTCCAAGGCTATTAAACTTGAAACAGTCTCTCTGAAGGTACTGGTGTTTAAGCTATTTGAAAGGAATCGGGAGGCCCGTGTTAGAGAGGGCACATTCTCTATTGTGAAGCCCGGCTCTGTGTAATGAAAAATCAAATTTAAATATAAAAAAAAATTAATTCAGCCGTGGCAGAAGACGGAACTCACTGCTCAGCTGTGGTATACTGCTAACATGCAGTGATAAGGTTTGGTGATGAGAAATATTCTCTAGCCTAACCTGGGTGATTCTTTTGTTGCTAAATAGAGACTTTGGAGAAGCACACTTGTGGAAATATTCTGAATAGGAAATGCGTCTGTTCTGATCCTGTCTAAATAAACAGTTTGGGTGCATGACTAGTGTTGTCCCAATCAGCTTTGTTTATGTGGCTGAGCCAGCTGATGACGGGCCCTGACTCAGGGATTGGATTTTACAGCTTTCATCTTCTACTTTGCCACATGGCATTGACAAAGATCAGGGAATTTTTCCCCATAAGGAGAATACCTCAGCTGGGTGAAGCCATTATAATAAATATAGCAATTTGAGATGAATGAGAAAATCAGAGTTAATGAGGCTTGCAGTCGCATGGAGAAAATGCAATTGCTCATGTGATAGGAAAAACACACAAATGTGCACACACACGCTCTTGTAACCCCGCCTACCTCTGCTTTCTTGATTCATCATCAAAAGATAAAACGAAGCTAAACACCCAGTGATATTTGATTCCCATGGGCCTGTTGTTTAAAGTTTTCATTTGCTTCTAAGAAACAGACAGCTAGAGTTATAATTCTGTTGCCAACACAATTCACTAAGTTTCATTTTTTTGTTTTTTAAGCTATCTATATGGGTGATTTAAAATACCCTCTTAAGGGGCGCCTGGGTGGCTTGGTCGGTTAAGCGTCTGACTTCGGCTCAGGTCATGATCTCACGGTCCGTGAGTCCGTGAGTTCGAGCCCCGCGTCGGGCTCTGTGCTGACAGCTCAGAGCCTGGAGCCTGTTTCAGATTCTGTGTCTCCCTCTCTCTCTGCTCCTCCCCTGTTCATGCTCTGTCTCTCTCTGTCTCAAAAATAAATAAATGTTAAAAAAAAATTAAAAAAAAAATAAAATACCCTCTTAATCAAGAAACGAAACACATGGTTTTGGTGTTATCATTACATGCCCATCTTCAGAAAAGTCCCCCTTACAAATGTCAACATGAATGTCCACATGCTATACAAACTGGAATTCTAAGTCATAGTGGCTGGCTCAACAATGCAAAAAAAAAAAAAAAAAACCTCAGTGGATTAATTTGGTTGATTTCACATACAGGACTGCCAAGATACAGGTTTGATTGACATTTTCCCAGGAACTGATTTGTTGACCTCATGTAGAATTTTAATACTGGTCTATGCTAACCGACTCACATTCCAGAAGCATTCTTGGGTCTGTTCTGTGGTTACGTCAGCACTCTTGGAGGGCTCCCTCAGTCATTACGTTGCAATTTGCTCAGGTATTTTACCGCATCTGTAAAGGGTTGGTGGCTTTGATTATACTTAAAATATACCTGTGAAGGGAATGACTTCAATGCCAACGTTATTGATGGTTTCATCTGCCATTTTGAAACAGGGTATCCAGTAACATTTTTCAAAAGCACAGATTTATAATTTGTAATAGGTGTTGTCTTAGCTCTCACACTATATTGATATGGTATTTGGGCTCAACTGACCAGCCATCATATTTCCCCCCTCATTATGGTGGAGAGGTCTCACCTGCACTGTTTGGGCAGCCAGGAGTGTGCATTCCCATTTCAGCAGTTTAGTTAGGATACCAATAAGCCTGTGGGTCAATGAGAGAAGGGGAGGGTAGAGAGAGGGTGGGAGAGGTCAGTTAACTATGTCTTTTAAAATCTGTTGAACAAGTTGACTGTACTGGAAGGTTAGAATTTTAAGATTAGAGAACTCTTTAGTGTCCTATACTACAGGGTTAGTTAAGATGGGCAAATCAAAACCAAAATAAGAAAGCTCAAAAATTAAAATCAAAGCAAGCTGACAGTTTCTCCATGTTCACCTGTAAGAAGGAAGACTAGGGCGTTGTGTCGAAAGTTCTACTGAGGGGAAATTATGCACAATGGTCCTTAAGGGGGATCTAGGGTAGAGGAAGTTTGTCTGATTGTTTGATTTTGGTGTGTGGGGAGAGGTGGGTAGTAGAATGCTGGAATTAAAGTGTCTTGGAAAAAGTCCCATGTGACTGGGGTCAGAAGAGGGTAGGAGGGAGTTGATTGTTCTTTTGTGTTAACGTATCCGTACCCAGTGGTATGCTAGTAAATGTTTAACCAGTGGCTCCTTGACAAACCTTGGATGCAAGTATGCGAATAAATGAGATCATTATAAACATAAAGCATATTTTTGCAGCACATGATATAAGAAACTATACTATATTCTTTATTGTGAATTCCGTACAGGCAATTGATTCTCACAGAATATTTTCCTTAGTTTTTGCTGAACTCATATCTCTAGTCAACTTATGGTTGTAATTGATCTAGAAGTGTAGTTACAGTATGAATGTTGACGGATTATTTTTTTTTTGTAGGGTGGAAGTGAAAAGTTGAATGCATAATGTTGTAACTTCACTTATGCATCAATGATGTAAGAAATTTCTTTGCTGAACTGGATAATAGTTTTGAAAACTGGAAGGGTAATGCCTCAGTTTTTGTGCTGTGTATGTGTGTGCGTGCGCACGCTTGTGTGTTTTGTTCTTCACAATATAATGGCTATTGGCATTAAGTTTAATCTACATTGTCAACATGTTTTCTGTCCATCACTTTCTTAAGTCTGGGAATCCACAAGACAGTAAGTCAAGACATGATTTGTAGCATTTGCTAATTTCCTTAGTATAAATTTTCTCACCTCTGACTTCAAGCCTCTGATATGAGGGCACTGAATGGGGAATCAGGAACACATGGGAAGTAGCTCAGTGTCATATAGAATTTTCATCATATGGGTAAAATAGACATAAGTAAAGTCAGCATAAATTGTAGTAAAACGAAGTGAAATACTAGCAAATGATCATCTTTACATATTTGCCATCTTTGTACCATACTTTATTTAATTGTAACTTTATGTTATTTACTTAAAATTTTTTTTAATATTTTTATTTATTTTTGAGACAGAGAAAGAGAGAGAGAGAGAGACAGAGAGAGAGCATGAGCAGGAGAGGGGTAGAGAGAGAGAGGGAGACACAGAATCCAAAGCAGGCTCCAGGGTCCAAGCTGTCAGCACAGAGCCCGATGTGGGGCTCGAACCCACGAACCACAAGATCATGACCTGAACTGCATGATCGTGACCTGAACCGTGTGATCATGAGCTGCTTAACCGACTGAGCCACCCAGGCGACCCTATGTCATTTACTTTTAAATAATGTTTGCGTTTAACAACCAGCTTGCAAAATTTCCATCAGCTAACCATCAGCTTTTGCAAGCCTGTTCAATCCTGCTCTGACACACTGCTGCCCAGACCCCCATCCTGCTCAGCACCCTGAGGACAATGACCTTCATGGCGATGGCTGGGTGATACTTTCTGATTTAAATAAAGTCTCTTACACCAGTGCTTAGCTCTAATGCACCAGAGCTCCCTGCTACCACAGATCACAGGGGTTGGACATGTGAGAATAAAAAGCAGTAACTGGGGTCAGTGAAAATCAAAGGTCTTCCCTAAGTTTGAATCTGGACTGAAGATAGCCTGTCTCTCACCAGGACTAGTCACATGGCTTCTTTTTTGATGACGGAGCCCTAGTAACAACAGAGAATGAAGATGAGCTCCCAGGACTGCTCCCATCAAACCGCATCCCCATCTAAACGGGGGACACTTGGAGTCAGACTGAATTCCACTTAGGAAAATAAAAATAATGTGACCTTTCTCCCATCAGTTACAATAGAGTAGAATTCATTCCCTGTAGACCCACCACGATGTTTTAGGATGAGGACAGCCATCGAATACAAAAGCATGCTCTGAGAAAGGGAGCAAGGGCATCACAAGACCTTAAATAAATCAACAGAGGTTTCGGGTTCCTCTAACTTAACTCTAAATGCTTTCAGCTAAGTTGACTGTAAAAAGATTGCATTAGAGTTGTAATATTGTTTTAATGCCCTGCATATACCTGCCGGCAGATAAAGAAGCTACATCGAAATACAGTTGATTAGGAGAGTTGCACAGAGTAAGAAGTATCAGCCTGCTGCTTACAAATACTTTTTAATAGAATGTGGCTCTTTTAAACTAGGCAGGTAGTTTGAATCACACAGAAGTATTTATAGCCTCTCCAACGTCTCAAATATTCTAGTTGAAAATGTCGCCATTTTTCTTTAAAGAGTCTCGGGTATCACAGTGTATCCTTTAAATATAGCCATTCATAGACAATATTCAAATGACACTTCTAGTGTGACCAAAGTTCCCCCTGTCTCGTGGGACTGTGCTCTTTCTGTTGAGAATTTGCACTGCTGGACATAGGGTCCTTCCTCATTTACTTTGGAATGGCTCACCATTCAGTTAACACACAGTTTACAATTCAGAGCCAATTGTATAATAAAACCAGAGGGACACAAAAACTATGGAAAATCATCATGAAATGCTGAAACAAGTTGAAAGTTCAATTGAAATGGTTGTTTATACCAAAAGCCCCTGATTATTTTAAAGTATCTTAATTGGCTGATTGGATTCAACACTCGAGATTTTCTGAAAAAATAATTTATTCAAATCAGGTTGTACTTGTACCTGAAGTGAATTCAGGCATATATAAGCTACTTTAAGTTAATTAACTAGTTTTGCCCAGTCTAAATATAGGATGTTTAATAATGTATCATGATGTTGGCATATAGTCAAGACCTGATCTAGACATGGCAACAGAGTATCCACACCTAGAGGGCTTCTTATCACATCTGAAGACATTTATTTTTTTACATAAACTTTTATTTGGGAATAACTTTAGATTTGCAGAAAAATTGCAAAGTGAGTATGGAGAGTCTCTGAATACCCTTTGCCAGCTTCCCCTAATGGTAATATCTTATTCAGCTATTGTAAAAATTTTAAAGCAGAGAGGTAAAGTTTGGTATTGTTATCAACTAAATTTTAGTCTTTATTTGGCTTTTCCGCTTTATCTGTTCCGGGATTTAGTCCAGGATCCCACACCGTATGTATCTATCATATGTCTATATTCTTTTCTGGTCTGCGCAATTTTTCAGATTTTCCTTGTTTTTCATGACCTTGACAGTTTTAAGTAGTACTGGCCAGGTATTTTGAAGGCTTTCTCTCATTGTGGATTTCTCTGACATTTCTCCATGTTAGACCAGAGTTACGATGTTTTGAAATGAATTCCATAGAAGCAATGTGTCCTCATGACATCATATGGAAAGGGTTACATGAGATCAACATGAATTGTCCATGGTGCTGACCGTGGTCATTTGGTTAGGATGGTACCTGCTAGGGTTTTCAGGTGTAACATTTCTATGTTACATTGTCTATTTCCATACTCTGTTCTTTGGGAGTGAGTCACGGAATCCACTACACCAGCAGTGGTGGTAGTTGAATTAAGTTTAATCCCCTGGAGATGGGAGTATCTGCACATGTTTGGAATCCTTCTATAAGGAAGATTTGTCTCCTTTTCCTCTGGAGGAGTTTTAAAAGATTTCGGGGCACCTGGGTGGCTCAGCCTGTTAAGTGTCCGACTTCGGCTCACGTCATGATCTTGCAGCTTGTGAGTTCGAGCCCCGCGTTGGGCTCTGTGCTGACAGCTCGGAGCCTGGACCCTGCTTCGGATTCTGTGTCTCCCTCTCTCTCTGCCCCTCCCCTGTTCATGCTCTGTCTCTCAATAATAAATAAATGTTAAAAAAAGTAAAAAAAAAAAAAGTAAGATTTCATAAAATCACTTGTGAACTGGTTGAACATGACTAAGTCCACACTTAATATTTAAACTTTTGACAACTTACACGTGCTGATTCATTTTAGAAGTCACAGAGGAACCTCCAGACTGTTTTTTAGAGTGGCTGCACCAATTTGCATTCCCACCAGCAGTGCAAAAGTGTTTCCCCTTCTCCGCATCCTCACCAACATCTGTTGTTTCCTGAGTTGTTAATTGTAGGCGCTCTGACAGGTGTGAGGTGGGATCTCATGGTGGTTTTGATTTGTATTTCCCTGATTGTGAGTGATGTTGAGCATCTTTTCATGGGTCTGTTTCCCATCTGGGTGTCTTCTTTGGAAAAGTGTCTATTCATGTCTTCTGCCCATTTCTTCACTTATTTGTTTTTTTGGATGTTGAGTTGGGTTAAGTTCTTTATAGATTTTGGATACTAGCCCTTTATCTGATATGTCATTTGCAAATATCTTCTCCCATTCCATATGAAGGTTCTTCAAAAAATTAAAAATACAACTACCCTATGACCGAGCAATTGCACTATTAGGTATTTATCCAAAGGATACAAAAATGCTGATATGAAGGAGCACATGCAGTGCTATCAACAGTAGGTAAATTACGCAAAGAGCTCAGATGTCCATCGACTGATGAATGGATAAAGAGGATGATATATATACATGTGTATATATATATACATATATGTATATATATACATATATGTATACACACAATGGAATATTACTCGGCAATCAAAAATAATGAAATCTTGCCATTTGCAACAACATGGATGGAACTAGAGTGTATTATGCTAAGCGAAATAAGTCAGTCATAGAAAGACAAATATAGGATTTCACTCGTATATAGAATTTAAGAAATAAAACAGATGAACCTAGGGGAAGGGAAGGAAAAATAAGATAAAAAAAAAGAGAGGGAGGCAAACCACAAGAGACTGTTCAATACAGAGAACAAACCGAGGGGTGCTGGAGGGGAGGTGGGTGGGGGGGATGGGCCAAATGGGGGATGGGCACGAAGGAGGGCACTTGTTGGGATGAGCACTGGGTGTTGGATGGAAGTGATGAACCACCGGGTTCTACTCCTGAATCTAGTACTACACTGTATGCTAACTAACTTGAAATGAAATAAATTTAATAATTATTAATTTTATAATAATAAAATTATTAATAATAATAAATTTACTTTTTTAAGAAAAGAAGTAACAGAGACAATAAAAATAGTACAGCAGGTAGGATTAAGTTCCCAGATTCTCTTTGTAAAGGGTCTCATGAAACAAATTCTCTAATTTTACAGTTTTCAGCCTCCAAACCATTTCGAATGCACATCGCATATAAAATGAGTATATGCATCTCAGCAAATGTTTATTCATTTATTAATCATATGTGTGCATTACTGACCTAATACATTATGTACATTGGGAGATGTGTAAAGCGAATTTAAAGAATATGCTAAAAGTCTAAGTATAAACAGAGCAGTGATTGCTACTATTTGAGTGCTTAGTGTGGTTGCCAACATTTTCCTAAATGTGCTTGCAGGATTAATAAACTCGATAGTAACAAAAAACCTGGGAAGTCAGAACTATTGTCATCCACTTTCACATATGAGGAAATTGAGACAGGAAACACGAAGTGCTTTGCCTGAAGTTGCAGGACTGATCAGTGATGGAGGCGGGGTCGTTCACGCACAGCCTGTACAGGAGCCTGCACTCTTGACCGTGAACTTTGCGGGAAGAGCTCGCATTTCTTTTGCCACCTCACCTTGACATGTGTGCAGTTCCTGCTCTGGATTCTGTGCAGTCCACCATCGAGACCATTGGAGTTTTATATTTTTTTATTTTTGAGAGAGAGAGAGAGAGAGAGAGAGAGAGAATCCCAAGCAGGCTCTGAGCTGTCAGCGCAAAGCCTAACGTGGGGCTCGAACCATTAAACCGTGAGATCGTGACGAGCCGAAGTCGAATGCTCAGCTGACTGAGCCACCCAGGCACCCCTGACACCATTGTTTTAAAGGATGTAGCCAAGGCATAATTCAGGACCTGTGTTGATTTACTTCTGTGTGTCCCACGTTGGTTTTGCCCAACGCTTGTCTGTGCTGCATTGCCCATTTTTTTTCACCAAGGCTCTTGGGGAATGAGGTTTACTCTTTTCCTGTGCCCTTGATGGAGACAGGGTCATGGGAGATTTTGCTTCACTTTCTTATCTCCTGGAACAGCTGTCTCTTGCTGCTGCCCTGTCTCTCTAACACGAACCTGTGGGAGGGATGCCTTGTTCATTCATTAGTGCCTACTATGTGGCGTGAGCACCACTTGGTTTTATACTGTGTGCTGGGAGGAGAGAAGGAATTGCATTACTGCGGTCGTGGGGTAAAAAAATCTATCTCTGTTAGGGACGCGAACATGAAAATGATTTCACAGAAACTCAGCACTGTGGAGGCTCTTTCTATATGCTGCCTTTAAATATCTCCCAGGCAACAGTTCCTTGGATTATTACCGTGGAATCACTTGATGGCCAATATTCTGTGGTCCCATAGACTCATACTATTTTTTTCTTCTTAACATAAAATGTGTGTTGCTTTTGTTTATGAAAGACAAACATAGCCCTTGGAGAACATTGAGATATATAGAAAACATAAAAAAGAGATTAAAAAATGTCTGTAAACTTTTTCCATCCAAAGATAATTCTTATGAATAATTGGAGGCATTTCTTTTCAGCCTTGTTTCCATACCAGAGAAGTATATATATATGCATCTATGTGCAAATGTATGTGTATGTTTGTATGTACTTTCTAACTTGTAATATGATAAATTGTGTTTTATTTTTTTTTTTAAATTTTTTTTTTCAACGTTTATTTATTTTTGGGACAGAGAGAGACAGAGCATGAACGGGGGAGGGGCAGAGAGAGAGGGAGACACAGAATCGGAAACAGGCTCCAGGCTCTGAGCCATCAGCCCAGAGCCCGACGCGGGGCTCGAACTCACGGACCGCGAGATCGTGACCTGGCTGAAGTCGGACGCTTAACCGACTGCGCCACCCAGGCGCCCCTGTGTTTTCTTTTAAAAACAATTTGTCAGAACTTAGTTACGTTGGTTAAATTTTTAACCTGCTTTTTAACTGATTCATTAAACCCACTTTTTTTTGCGGTTAATTTATTTCAGTGTGATATTTATGTATTTTTCCTGTTTTTCTTGGTTTGATTGTCGTCCTTCTGATTTCTCAAGTTGGATTATCAGTTGATCTATATTCATTGTTAGTTATTAATAACAGCATGTTGTGCTGTGGCTTTTATCTCTATTCCATTTTTGTCTAATGCCATCAATTTTCATGTGCTTTACTTTTATTGGAATTATAACAAGTTGGCTACAACTATGGCTTTGATTTCCTCCTTAACACAAGTATTTATTAGATAAAAAGATTGTTGGTTGTTTAGATTTAATCTTTTACATGTTTAAAAAATAAACTTCAGGGGTGTCTGGGTGGCTCAACTGGTTAAGTGTCCGACTTTGGCTCAGGTCATGATCTTGCGGTTTGTGAGTTCCAGCCCCACGCCGGGCTCTGTGCTGACAGTTCGGAGCCTGGAGCCTGCTTCAGATTCTGTGTCTCTTTCTCTCTGTCCCTCCCCTGCACGTGCTCTCTCTCTCTCTCTCTTTCTCTGAAAAATAAACAGTAAAAAAATTAAAAATAAATTTTATATTTTAGCATAGTTGTAGATTTACAGCAAAGTTGGGAAGGTACCAAAGTTCCTACATACCCCATGCCCAGTTTTCCTGTTATTTACATTAGTATGGCATATTTGTCATAATTAATGAACCAATATTGATATAGGTTGAATTAAAATCTCTAGTATTGTGCAGATTTCCTTATTTTTCCTTACTGTACCTTTTCTGTTCTAAGATCCCACATTAGATTAAGTCATTTTTTTTTTTTTTTTTTTTTAGTTTTCTCTTAGCTCAATAGTTTCTCATGCTTTCCTTGTTATTAATGACTGAAAATTTTGAGGAGTATTTATCAGATATGTTGAAGACTATCTCTCAATTGAAATTTGATTTTTTTTCTTTTCCATTTTTACAGTTAGACTGGGCTGATGAGTTATTGGGAGAGAGATTACAGAGATAAAGTACCATTCTCATCACATCATATCAAGGGTATAGACTGTGCGTATGATTTACAGACTGTTGATGTTGACCTTGACCACCTGGTTGGAAGTAGTTTTTGTCAATTTCTCCCTGTTAAAGTTACCCCCCGCCCCACACACACACTTTGTACTATACTCTTTGAAAGAAAGTTACCATGCATAGGCCATACTTAAATAATAGTGAGTTATGCTCCACCTCATTAAGGACCGTGGATCTACATAAATTATTTGGAATTCTCCTATCCAGGAGATTTGTCTAGTATCCCCCGTGTATTTATTCAATCATTTATTTATATCAGCGTGGACTTACAGATATTTTTCTAATATTATGGGTCATAATCCAATACTACTTTATTTCCCCCCCTTGAATTTCCAGCTTTAGTTGTTGGGATCCCTTCCAGTTTTCTCTTGTGTCCCTTTGACGTCGCCATTATTGTGTTTTCCCTTACTTGTGTGTCTGTTAGCATTTCCTCACTTTCTGGTTCTGCGAGATGATCCAGGCTCCGCCTTGTATGTTCAGTGCCCCAGTTCTAGAATCAGCCATTTCTCCAAGTAACTCTGGTCCTTTTTATCAGAGAATAGTATTACAAAACAAGGTATCAGTGCTTGGTGTACTCATTGCTACTGGGGAACCCTCACGTATAGGACTTCTCAGCAGACTTAGTAAGGAAGCACATGTGAACATACTAACTCAGGTGCATATACGTTGTTAAAAGAGAAACTGAGGCATGTTAAGCATTTTAAGAGTTTATTTGAGCAAGAATCCATTTGCATCAGGCAGCACCAAAGTGGAAGTGATTGGGAGCCCTTCACCAATAGGAGCTGGGGAGAGACTTTGTAGAGAAAAGGCAGAAGCAAAGTAAGGCAGCTGTTGATTGGCTATAGCTTAAAGCCTAGGTGGCTGTTTGTGATTGGTTGTCCTTAGCGTTTCAATTCTGGAATCTCGAGACATTTATAGGCTTGGATTCTGGTTCCCTTACACAGGCCACCATGACATTAGAGCCACGGCAGTCCAATGGCCTCCTTGCTTAGTTAATTTAAAAACATATGTAAAAAATATTTATAAACGTATCTGGATTAAGCTAAACATGAGTTCATAGTGATGTCTCCAGTTCTTGTCTATTACTGCAGGGATCATTTTAGCCCCTTCTTTTTGCTCCTCTGTATCCGCTCCAACAGTGAGAAACCAGGCCTCCATCACCCACCATTCAGTTACTTAATTGTTCAGCTCCACGTTACATGTACAGAGGTGTCAGAATCGCTAGCCTAGTCGTGTGGGAAACGACTTTATCAACTAGAGTGGAGTGCTTAGAGACAGTGGCTTTTTTGCCTGTGATCTGACAGACCTCACTCATTTACAGAGTTACTTTGGTTTGCACCCTTGCCCCTCCTCACTTCAATAATACACGTTTGTAGTAGTTAGATTCATTTTTCACATTAAGCATTCGGTCCTCTAACCTTTGATCTCCTAAGTGACTTTTTGTTTCAACTGCATACAGTAAGTTTCACTCTTTGTATACAAAGTTCTATGGGCTTGAAAGATGTGTAAAGTGGCCACCGTTTCAGTGTTAAAGAGAATAGTTTCACTGCCCTCACATATCCCCGTGTGATTCCCCTATTCAACGCTCCTCTTGGTTCCAATTCCTGGAAGCCACTGATATTTTTATTGTGACTATAGTTTTGCCTCTTCCAAAACATCACATAAATGGAAGTATACAGTATATGGTCTTTTCAGACTGGCCTCTTTCATGCAGAAATATATATACATAAGGTTCATCCCTGTTTTTGCAAGGTTCGGTAGCCCATTTTTCTTTATTGCTCAGTAGTATCCCATTGTTTGGATATACCATGTTTACCCATCCACTTACTGAAGGACACCTTGTTTCTTCTAGTTCTCTGCAGTTATGGAGAAAGCTGCTATTGGCACTCATGTGCATGCTTTTGGGTGGACATTTGTTTTCAAATCCTTTGGGAACATCACTGGTACATCATATGATAAGATTGTTTAGCATGGTAAGAAACTGCCAAACTGCCTTCCAAAATGGATGTGCCATTTTGCATTTTGACCAATAGTGAATGAGACTTCTAATCATTCCTTATCCTTAACAGCAGCTGAGGTTGTCAGGTTCCCCCCCCCCCCCACCATTCTAATAAGCATGTGATGGTGTCTTGTTACTTGAATTTGCATTTCCCTAGTGACCAATGAGGTTGAATATCTTTCCATATCCTATTTTCCATCTACTTTCTATCTGTTTAGCTATCTTGCCATCTATCTACCCAGCTATTATTTATATACTTACCATCTTCCTTATTAAGATGTCTGTTCAGGTCTTTTGCACATTTTTTAATTTTTTTTTTTATGATTGAGTTTTAAGATTTCTTTGCACACTTTGGATATCTGTCTTTTATTTTATCTATATGTCTTGAAAGTGTTTTCTCCCAGCCTGTGGCTTCTCTTTTCTTTTTCTCAGTCATATCTTTCCTAGCTTAGAAGTTTAATTTATCACATTTTTTTTTCATGGTTCATGCTTTTGGTGTTGTACCTAAAAACATCATCTAATCCAAGATCACATAGATTTTCCCCTGTGTTTTCTTCCAGCTTTAGTGTGGTTTTATATTTTACATGTTGGTCAATGATCCATTTTGGGTCAATTTTTATATAAGGTTTCAGGTTAATATCTTTATTTTTTTTTGTATGTAGATAGACACATAATTGTTTCAGCACCATTGTTGAAAGATTATCCTTTCTCCAATGAATTACTATTCAACCTTCTTTTAAAATGTATAATTTTATTGTGTTTTGATCAGGTATCAATGATAGTTGGTATGCTTATTTAAAAAAAGTACCTTGAGATTTTCTTTGTGGCCCTATATATTACTTTAAACATTTAAAACTGCATTCTTTGTAGACTGCAGTTATAACTCTTAAAATGACATTATTAATTGTGTTATTTAAATTATTAAGGTCTTGTTGATGTTTTATCTGCTTTCTTATCTGTCACTTAGAGCTTCTGGCTATTTATTTTTGATCATTTCTCCTGTATTCTAAAATTCTTCTTTATCTATTTTGATGACGATTTTATATCAAAATTTCACAAAAATATTGTTTCCTACCTGTGTTCATCACTGTTACTTGCCTACCCAGTATCTATTTTCCCTTTTTCCCCTTCTAGATGCTAATTTTCTTTGGGAAGGAAATGGGTCCATCTTGAACGAAAGAAAGAACCATATAACCCGGCATCCCTTGAACTTCGGGATGGCTCTGTCATAAGTATCAGTCCAGAAAACATAGGCCCAAGTCAGCTGGGAGTTTTAAACATGTCTTTCCTAGTATACGTAGCATCTCTTGGTCCTCATCACGTTTTCTTTCTTCATCCTCTTTGAAATGCACATGGGAAGCAGGAGAGGAAACAGCTATGCATTACAAACGCAGATTTCCTTCATTTCTAGGAAGTTGTTTCTATTCCTCCTGTTTTGAAATGTCATCTTCTGCATATTCTTTTTATAAAATTTTTTTTTAAGGTTTATTCATTTTTCAGAGGCAGAGCGCAAGCAGGGGAGGGGCAGAGAGAGAGAGGGAGACACAGAATCCAAAACAGGCTCCAGGCTCTGAGCTGTCGGCACAGAGCCTGACGCGGGGCCCGAACTCATGGATGGCGAGATCATGACCTGAGCCGAAGTCGGACGCTTCACCGACTGAGCCACCCATGTGCCCCTGCGTATTCTTTATTACTGTCTCTTGCCATTGCAGGCATGTGTGTGGGGGGTGTGGGAGGGGAGAAGGGAGGAGGGGAGAACCAGGAGGGGAAGAGAAGAAGCAGAGGCAGAGAGAGAGGAAGAATTTGTTGTGTCCGTTCCCATGTTTTTTGATCTTTCTCTTTATATTTTATTCTATTTTAAATTTTCCCTGAGCTCTGCAAGGAATTCATAAGCTTGCCTTCTTCTTCACAGATTTCTTTGTCATCTCTAATCTACTCTCTCATAGATAGGAAGTCTCATCCAGAGCAATTTGTATTTTAGCAGTTGATGTGGCCCCAAAGCATGCAAGTTAAGAGAGCGACCTCAAGGAATCAGGAAATTGCATTCCAATCCCAGGTCAGCCACTAGTTCTCTTCTCTTGAGCTACATTCCTAACATCTACTGATTGTTTTCTCACATGTAAAATGGGTATAAAAATCGTACCTCTTAATAGGGTTTGGGGAGCATTAAATGAGAAACTGCATACAAAGTCCCAAAGGCTGTGCCTGACTTGTGTCAAGCCCTAAATACACATTCTTGTCCCATACTGTAATTCTGCAATTTATGGTTTTGTTTAATAGTAATTGGAAGGGTAAGAGAATCATAAAGTTTAATACTTCCCAAGTAAACAGTTAAATTCTTCTGATAAGATCAAATGCTAAATATTCCTACTCATTAAAAACATAGTGATTCAGGGGCGCCTGGGTGGCTCAGTTGGTTAAGCGTCCAACTTTGGCTCAGGTCATGATCTTGCAGTCTGTGAGTTTGAGCTCTGTGTTGGGCTCTGTGCTGATAGCTCAGAGCCTGGAGCCTGCTTCAGATTTTACGTCTCCCTCTCTCTCTGACCCTTCCCCACTCACCCTCTGTCTCTGTCTCTGTCTCTCAAAAATAAATAAACATTAAAAACATGAAAAAAAAAGAAAGTCGTGGTCCAGATTTATCCATCAATGTTCATAGCACTACTATTCACAACAGCAAAAAGGTGGAAAGAAGCCAAATCTCCATGGGCAGCTGAATGGATAAATTAACTGTGGCATATACATACAATGGGATGTTATTCAGTCTTATAAAGGCATGAAATTCTGATGCGTGCTACAACATGGATGAATCTTGAAAATATTCTATGAACTGAAAGAAGTCAGAAACAAAAGGACACACAGGGAAAGATTTCACTTGTACCAGATATTTAGATACTCATAGAGACACGAAGATGAACGTGGTTGTCAGGGGCAGTGAGGCTGCAGGGAGAGTAGGGAGTTACTACTTCATGGGAACAGAGTTTTATTTGGGAAGATGAGAAAATCCTGGAGGAACCACATACCGGTGATGGCTGCACAATGTTGGGAATGTATTGAATGCCACTGAGTTTGAAAACTCAAGAATGGTTAAATTGGTAAATTTTACATTTGTGTATTTTACTATAGTAAAAAACTGAAAAACCTACAAAATGTAGAGTTCCAGTTATCATTTGGATATTTCATTTTTCATGTCTGACACAGAATTATCTGCAGTTACTGTCCATGTAAGTTAATCTACTATCAGGAAACTGACAATATGTCAAATGTACCTAGATTTGATTTCCTCACTATTTCTCCTGTCTTTGGAGAGTTATTTGCCACATTTTAGACTAGATAATATATGTGTTAGGGATGCAGGGGTTAGTGGGTGGCTCTGAACTGTGAAGGATCTCCCTGTCCTCAAAACACATAAGGAATTTACAAATTCTCACTTGCAAAAGCTCACCACAAAGTTTATTTTCATAAGGCACTTGTGTTTGGCTTCCTTCCTTCTTTCCACAAGCAGGATTGTTGTGCACTATGTGTTCTAATACACTGGCGTAGATCAAAGTAGGAAATTTTATCCTTGATTAGCATGAAATGAATTTAACTTGAAACATCGTAAAGCTGACATGCTATACGTTCCGGGATTTAATCACATTTCCCCGTGTCTGTAGATGCAGAAATCAGAAATATCACATTAACAGGATTCTGAAGCTCAAGTCTACTGGGGTGACAGAGAGATGTCCTGCAAATAATGAACAAAAGGCAGTGTTCATAGAAATCATTCCTTCATATTAGAAGCATACTAGAGAGGGAGGGATAGTAACTCTGGAAAATTGTATGGTAAATGCTTGGAAAAATCAAAAGAAAAACTCAGTCTTATTTTCTTTCAAAATATGTAATGTAAGGCTTTTTTTGGGGGAAAGATCTAGCTAAATTTGGATTTTAACCATTAGAAATGGTTTCCCATAAATATTATTAAAGGAATGGAAAAGCATCCTATAAACTGGATGGGTCAAGTATTTTACCAGGAAAGACTCTTTTTAACTCAACAGAACGACTTGCCAATACGAGGTCGAGTCGTGAGAGTCAAATTTCTACTTATCTCACTGAGTTCATTCACCCAGCCAATTTCTTGGGAATTGTGCAATATCCACGTTAAATTCATACGTCTAGTAAAGACTTTGAGTGATGACACCATTTGCATGTTTGATGAAAAGTTAGTGATCTCACACTGATTCGTGATCAGTTGGTGAGTATTTTTCATATAGTATTTCTTGTTTCTTTCATTTGGGGGGTAAATACTGACTTTACTTGGGTCCCTTAGATCTCTAAATTCAATTTGTCTACATTATTCAGAAAGGCTAAAAGGTAAGATGCATCGAAACCTTTTCTCATTAGCAAACAGGCTAGAATGTTTGAGAAAAATGAAAGGCAGAGTAAACTTTTCTATAAAATACCCTGTGGATTTTCTGCTAAAGTAAAGCCCTTTCTAGGTTCTTGTCAGGTGGAACATGCCTGCTGATCTGAAACTTTTCACTTCTAAATACTGTACATAAATTATGTGATTGGGGAGTTTCCTGGCATTCATTTGATCCCGTCTGTGCATGTCAAATAGTTGCTTTTCAAACTACCAACTGTTAAACATGCACTGCTAGGTACAAATAATCTTTGAATAACAGGCCTCATAGGGAATCATGGTGAGAAAGCTTTAACTGATGAATTGCTAGCTACATTTTTTTTTTTTAAAGAGGACTTAGAAAAATTATGGGCAACGAGGTGCCATTCAAGTGTACAAAGAGCCACAGGCTGAACTCATGAATGATTGATTCTCTGGTGGTCTTCTGCCTTGTGTAACTTTAAATTACAAAATGACTAGATGCATTCACAAGATCTGAAAGCTACTCACGTGGCCCAAGAAGGAGGGCCCAAGATGTTTCTGCGTGGGACGGGGTGTTAAAATGATTACCTGACTTTTACTGGCATCTTCTGTCCATCGGCCCAATTTTAGACCCAACTTTAATAAGCAAATGGAAGCACTGTGTTGTAACAGAAAAAAGGAAAAGGGAAACACTGGTATGGAAATCCTAAGTCTGAGTTTCAGTCGTAGCACTGTGTTGTAGCTAAGGGCTTAAAATCTGAAGCCAGACTTCCCTAGTTGGAAACTCAAGTCAGTTTCTCCCTGGCTGTGTGATCTTAGTCAAGCTATTTAGTATGTCCGAACTTCCATTTCTTCAACTGTAAAATGGAAATGAGAATGACTCTAGTCTTCTACTCTAGAAAAATTAATATCTCATAGGGTTTTATGTGGAATAAGTGAGTTAACCTATTGAAATTCCTTAGGATAATGCTATTACAGAGTAAATATTCACTGGATGTTGTTATTAACGCGACCCTCAGGTAAATCACTTGTGACACTATCGTGTTACTTGCCTGGCTCTCAGTTTTTACATCAAGAAAGTGAGAAGCATGGATCCATGGATTCCGAACATATTTCAGGACCTTTTTCTTAAAGGGCTCTTGCACACTCATCCAATGAATGAAATAATTCACATGTGGGTTACCCTGACTATAGCAGGCAAGAGGGTGGAGGGCTCTGATGGCTCCCTATCACAGGTCACATTTGGGTTTCTGATGAATTCTCAGTTCTGTGGAGTGTGGGAGTGTTTCCAAAGCCCTGATTTAAAAGGCAGACATAGATCAAAACCACACTCAGATACCACCTCACGCCAGTCAGAGTGGCTAAATGAACAAATCAGGAGACCATAGATGCTGGAGAGGATGTGGAGAAACGGGAACCCTCTTGCACTGTTGGTGGGAATGCAAACTGGTGCAGCCGCTCTGGAAAACAGTGTGGAGGTTCCTCAAAAAATCAAAAATAGATCTACCCTATGACCCAGCAGTAGCACTGCTAGGAATTTACCCGAGGGATACAGGAGTGCTGATGCATAGGGGCACTTGTAATCCCAATGCTTGTAGCAGCACTCTCAACAATAGCCAAAGTATGGAAAGAGCCTAAATGTCCACCAACTGATGAATGGATAAAGAAATTGTGGTTTATATACACAATGGAGTACTATGTGGCAATGAGAAAGAATGAAATATGGCCCTTTATAGCAACATGGATGGAACTGGAGAGTGTTATGCGAAGTGAAATAAGTCATATAGAGAAAGGCAGATACCATATGTTTTCACTCTTATGTGGATCCTGAGAAACTTAACAGAAGATCATGGGGGAGGGGAAGGAAAAAAAAAGTTAGAGAGGGAGCCAAAACATAAGAGACTTAAAAACTGAGAACAAACTGAGGGTTGATGGGGGGTGGAGGGAGGGGTGGGTGGTTGATGGGTATTGAGGCGGGCACCTGTTGAGATGAGCACTGGGTGTTGTATGGAAACCAATTTGACAATAAATTGCATATTTAAAAAAAAGAATAAAGGCAGACATAGGCTTAAATTCCTTGATTGTTGCCTTTAGTGGTTGACTGATCTTAGGTAAATTATATACCTTCTCTGAACCTCACATTCTGCACCTGTAAAATCCAAGCAGAAATGAAGAATGACTTGGGGAATTAACGAGGTAAAAAATGTAGAGTGCTTCATTCTATGCCTGACACCGAGGAATCTGAGTTCAGTAAATGGGAACTAAAAAATGCCTGATCACCACAACAAACAAAGGAAGTAGTATGTTTGATGGTCAAGCTGCTCTCAGACGAGGGTGAGTTAATTTTAAGTGTTTCAGGTTGGAGCTTAGCTTAAATCCCTCTGAGACAAAAGACCACAAAGCGTTGTGAACAGTTTTTCTTCAGAGGGAGAACATTCTATTTTTCTTTAGGGTCCAGGAGTCTGTTTGAGTTCTAGAAATTAAAGATGGGATTTTTTTCCTATTTCCACTTTAACTTCTGAGTTTGTGTATCTTCTTACACAGAGCCTGGGGGTCTGTCATGGTTCAGAGCTGGACTACATCATCGATTTCTCGAACTTCAACTTTTAGCTTAGGGATCGAGCCCCTCGGTTCAGCAAGACCACTGCTGCTCTCCCTTTCCTCCCCAAGAGTTTAGATTTCTGGGTTTAGATTTAAATCAAAGGAAACTGGGGCTAGGAAATTATTGCACGATTCTCGTTTGCAGGGAACAGTTTTCTTGGAAATCTTGAAAGTCCTGGTAGGTTGATGAGAAGGCTAAATCGTTTTATTGCCTGTGTCTCATGTAATTTTTTCTCTTTACGAGGATTATTAATTTCCCAACTTGCTATCTTTTTAAAAATGGTCTCGGGACTCAGTGATCACAATTACAAAAATGCAGGGTGTATTCTTGTAAAAGTAATTAGATGAGTGGATGGTGAATGGAGAGGTGGATAGATAATAGATAATATAGTTCAGTGGGAAGACTAAAATAAAGCTAAATGCAAAATAACTAGGATCCTAAAATTTCTTTGTGTTATGTATAACATGCTGCTACTCTTCGTAAATAGCTTGATTGCAATTGTCTAGGAATAAAAAATGGAACCTAAGTTTTTCATGGGAGCCTTCATGGTTTTCCTCCTTAGAACGTAGGCTCCTGGAGAACAGACTGATGTCTTATTTTTCTTTTCTATGCAAATTCAAGAAATGTGTATTAAGCATTTCCCAAAATGCATTGCCCTGTGTCCAGTACTGAATACTTGTTAAATACACGAATAAAAGAAAAACAACAAGCAGAAAAAATGAAAGGATGTTCGAAAAATCTTACCTAGAATTGACCTTTTCAGTTTTGTAATCCAGTGTAAAGTGTTTTTCTGACCACTGCTGCAGAGACTGATGGAAACCGGCTACTAGGGGAGATTCGGATGATTGTTTTACACAAAAACGTAAAAATAAAAACTATTCCTTTATTCCATGTGTCAATTCCATGAAAAGCCCTTCCTACAAATTTTGAATGTAAAGAGTTTAACTTCACATCGCTTCTGTCTTCTCAGTGGTGGCTTTTCTCACTATTCACTGGGTTTTCTCAGCGGTGTTCATAACATTGTCTCGGGCTTTAAAGATGAAGTGTGTTTGCGATGAAAAAAGTTTTCTTCAAGCTTCCTGGAAGGAGCGTCCTCTGTTTATGCTTAACCACAAAGTGAGGGTAGATTTTCTCTGCAGAGGGTGGAGGGTTGTATGTTGGTGATTTGAGATGCAAACTCTCCTACGGAATTATTTAGATATTGAGAGCAGGTCTGTCAGTATTTACACAGCTCAGTGTGGAAACTCAGATGGATTCAGCCAAGCTAATGAAGGAGTGACATCTTTCTTTCGTTTTTTCCTTTCTATTTTTTTCTTTTCTTTATTTGGCATGGTTTGCTTTCGTTGATAGCAATATGAAATGTTGGACTACTTACGTATAATATTTCATATAAATTATACCATTTAATACAACAACCTTAAAAGGTAGATAATATTATTCCAACTTTAAATGAGCAAAGCAAGACTCAGAGAAGCTATTTTTCTAAGGACGCACAGAATGAACACAGATCTGTCTGTGTATAGGGTTTATTCTTAGCTACTATACAGATTTCAAAAAATATTTTTCATGTTTCAAGACACCGAAGTAGATTTTTAAACAGAGGCTGCAATTTGTTGGTCCTCCTAAAGGGAAGGGAAACCAGTAACCTAACTTTAACATTAAATAATTCGATGTATATTTGACAAGTACCATTGAATTTCCTTTACCTAATATGATGTTAGGTTCTAGGATACAATGGTGGGGGAAAAAAGACACTGTTTTTGTATTCACAGAAGTTGTATAATTTAGATCAGGAATTTCTGTATTCTATAGTTTATAGTAGGGGCTGGCAAATTATGGCCCACAAATCAAATCTGGGCCGGGACCTGTTTTTATAAATAAAGTTTTATTGGAACTCAGTCACACCCATTTGTTTACACATAGTCTATAACTGCTATTGCACTGCAGCGATAGAATTTAGTAATTGCAACAGGGACTCTATGACCTACAAAGCCTGAAACTGTCTCCTGACCTCCGATACAGTTTGCTGGCCTCTCTTCTATCTCAGGAGCCAGCCAGACATTTAGGGATAGATAGATAGGTCTTTCTGGAGAAAATGACATCCGAGCCATCATTAAAAAAAAAAAAAAAAAAAAAACTTTTTTAAAATGTTTATTTATTTTTCGATAGAACACAAGCAGGGGAGGAGAAGAGAGAGAGGGAGACACAGAATCGGAAGCAGGCTCCAGGCTCTGAGCTGTCAGCACAGAGCCTGACGTGGGGCCTGAACCCACAGAGTGTGAGATCATGACCTGAGCTGAAGTTGGACACTTAACCCAGGTGCCCCAAGAGCCATCATACTGATAGAAATTCTTTGGGAGTAGCAGAGTGAGGTGGGGGAGCAACAGAGAGGTAAGACTGTTTAGGTTTGGGAACCCCTGTGGTAAGTCCTGGGATGAAGAAGAATGGTGCTTTAGAAGACTTAAACTATTCAGTATGAATAGGGGCTAGTAACCTATATCGCAGCTCTGGGATCTTATGATTGTACCTTCTAAATGTACCATCTAAATGTCGGGGTGGCATTCCCTATCACCACTAACCCACAGATGTCCAGGCCAAGCTCCATTTTGAATTTTTTAAAATGTTTATTTATTTTTGAGAAAGAGAGAGAGAGTGCATGAGCAGGGGAGGGGCAGAGAGAGAGGGAGACACAGAATCCGAAGTGGGCTTCAGGCTCTGAGCCGTTAGCACAGAGCCTTTCACGGGGCTTGGACCCACGAACCCTGAGATCATGACCTGAGCGAATTCTTACTTTTAACTGGCTGAGTCACCCAGGCGCCCCTCCATTTTGGACTTTTAGGAATACTGAGCTGTTGGCAGGGGAGTACCCATGGGGTGGTCATGCTGATATTGACTGAAGACAGGGTGAATCTGGTGCTGGCCATGTGTCTCCAATCTAAGCCAATACCAGCATGAACTGGGCCATGTCTGAGTGGCTGTGATGGGTGGTTCTTGCTCTAATGGAGCTCATGGGCATTCTAGCACAGCCTTTGGATGTAACTTACCCCTTCTTGAGTAGTGCTTGCTGCCCCCCACTCCCCACCCTTGGGAGAAGATCTTGGACTTCAATCCCAGACCTTTAAATCGGGTCTCATCTACCCAAGTCTTTTGATGCTTTCTCTCCCCAGTTTTTATTGCCATACCTCCCAACCTTAGTCCTTTTTCTTTTCTGTGAGAGTTTAATTGTCTATTGAAAAAGAAGCTGGGGTTATTGAGACAGTATTGGGATGAGTATGAGTTCTGATGCCAGAATCTCCAAGTTCAAATCTAAAAGCTGTGTGATATTGAGCAAACCACTTATTTTCTGTGTTTCTCCAGGCTTAACTGTTGAGGATATACCTTACTGAGTTGTTTCGAGGCAAAACTGTGTTAATATACTTAGAAATGTGCTTATGGCAAATGCTATATAGGTCTGAATTATCTTACCATTGACTAAAAACTCAGTTCCCCTTTCCTAGAGGGCAGTGGCTCCTAAGTCCCCAGACACTCCTGGAGAGTGAGGGAGACTGTCGTGATTCTATTTTGGGCTGGGTGTAGGGGAAACATCTGAGGTGTGTGCGGGGCAGGCAGGTCAAGAGTGCCTCATTCTCTTTGGGACCAAAATGTAAGGATGCTCCAAAAAATACAATTACCATGAGAAATATTATCTTAATGCAACATTTAAAGAAACAAAAATGTATACGAAAAATTCTGTAATCAACAAAACACCCAGATTTTAAATCAAGACCTGCTTTGTGAATCCATTTTGGGGCCTAAGGCGAAAGGAAAGTCAACGATGCAAGTGGAGGAGGAGGCCTGACTCTCTACCAATGTAGCACGAAAGGGAAATAGAGCAAAACAGCCAGGTGTCCATAGGACAGCATGGGGAATGTCCATGACTTGACTATGCCTGGAGTGAAGATCGGGAAGCAGTGAGTAGACAGCCAGAAAGCGAATGCTGTCTTATCAGGCTTGGTGAAGATTATAAGCTTTATCCCCCAGACAAAAGGAATCTTTGAAGGGTTTTAAGCTGGAAAATGGCGTGATCTGATCCTTGTGGTGCATAAATCGGAGGTATTCAAATTTGTAGGTTTGAAACTGAACTGGGTCCAAAAATCTTTAGTTCTTTGGAGTCAAAAAGTAGCAAGCAGCTTTAAGTAAAAGAAGCAGGTGGCTAACAGACACTGAGAAATTGCTCAGCATCACTAGTCATCAGAGAAATGCAAATGAAAACCGCAATGAGATACCAGTTCACATCCGTCAGAGTGGCTATTCTCAAAAAGACAAGAAATAACAAGTGTTGGTGAGGATTTGGAGAAAAGGGGACCCTCAGAGAATGGTGCATCTCCTGTGGAAAAACAGTGTGGAGGCTTCTCAAAAAATTAAAAATAGAACTGCAGTCCAGCAATGCCACTCGTGGGTATTTACCTGAAGGCAATGAATACGTTACTTTGAAATGATATATATGCCCCATGTTCATTGCAGCATTATTTACAATAACCAAGATATGGAAGCAACTTACATGCCCATCAGTAGATGAACAGATAAAAAGGAGGTGATATATATATCAATATCATCATAATATTAATAAGCCATTAGAAGAATGATATCATTTGTGACAGCATGGATGAACCGAGAGGGTATAATAGGGAGTGAAATAAGTGAGAGGAAGGCAAATACCATAATTTTTCAGTTACATGAGGGATCTAAATACAAGAACCAATGAACCAACAAAACCAAACCAGAAACAGATTCATAGATACAGAGAATGATCTGATGGTTGCTAGAGGGAAAGGGAGTGGGGGATGGGAACATAGGGAACGGGGATTGAAAGGTCTAAACTTTCAGTTATAAGATAGATAAGACAGAGGATACAATGTACAGCATAGGGAATATAGTTAATACTCTTGTAACAACTTTGTGTGGTGACAGGTGGTAGCTGGGTTCATCGAGTGATCACAGTGTCTCTAAATGCTGAATCACTATGTTGTGTACCTGAAACGAACATAATATTGTATGGCAACTACAGTTCAATAAAAAAATAAATTCCGAACAGTTGTCTTACAAATAAACTTTCTGTTACATACTTTTTTTAAAAAAAGAAGTAAATCTATATTTATCTTCTTGTGAAGGGATTCTGAGATCAGACAGTATTAATGTAATTCTGTTCAACATTAACTGGAAAAAACTGAAAGTTGATTCAACCAAGCTTTACTTTTGGTACTCCTCTACTTTGATCACTGCCTATTTTATGAGCACCCTTGCTCAAATACTTGTGAACAAAATTGAAAGAGGCTATTAAAAGTATCTCTGGATGATGCTAAGTCCGTCTACATTTCCAGGATGATATTTTTGGCAAGAAGGGATCCATGATATGTGGTCGCTTTTTGTTGTAGTTTGAAATTACCTCATGGTAATTCTTTAAATTTTTCATTTAAAATGAAAGGTTAATAGTTATCCTGCACAGTTCCTGCAAAGTGAAAATGAGATTGGAAAGTTAAAATATAATTAATTTACTTTTCTATTATCCCTTCCGCTGGAGGAATATTCATGCATTCTGAACAGATAAGTTTTAAAAGAGGCACTAAATTGCAAGCGTTCACACTTGGATTCAGTTTAAAAGTTAAAAGCTTTCAGGCCAAATAAATTAGACAAGCATGCAAGATGAAGCTCCATTTCAATATTAATGAGTGCACGTGGCACCTTTTACATTGTTTTGTTTGTAGTTTCAGTATTAGAGTCAGAGATCTTGGAAGTTGCCATGGGACTATATTGCTCTTTAGTCTGCAAATGAATCATTACAATTTGTAGCTGCCCAAATTTCAGCTGTGGCCTTTCGAAATGAAGACAGTCCCAGATTCTTGCTGGAGACTTGACTCAAAGGAGTGGCTCAGACCGTTGCTTGCTTGGCTCAGAAACCCTCAGCTTTCTGTCAGTGATGGATCACTGAAGGTTCTCCGGTTGCAAGCAACAGAAACATTATACAAGAATATAGATAAGTCCCTGGGATGCAGAAGAAAGACCACAATTAAATAGTAAAGTTGTGTAGAAAGACAGAGCCAAGTTAGTGATCACAGTGGTACCTCAAGACAGCCTTAGCAGGATCCCTGAGATAAAAAGGTGAGCTGTATTTAGTCTACCTGTGCTTTATAATTCATGTAAAGATGATATAGATGATGTTTATAGGTGAAATGATAGTAGGATTATTCATTCTACAAATAATAACTGAGGACTTACTTATGCCAAGTACCCTGCCTGAGAATTTTACATGAATCAGGCAGACATGGGCAAATGGGAGAATGCAGATGAGCCATAAACAGGTTGTAAGAAAAAAAAAAAAAATCCTGCAGATTAGGTGCACTATAAAAAAACAAAAACAAAACAGGGCAAAATGGCCCAAAGAACAATGGAGGTCAAGAAATAGCACTAATTTAGGAAAGTCCAGGGAGGCGTGGTTGGGGGATCAGCATTTGGGTTGAGTCCTAAATGATATGAAGGAACTCGTCAGGCAAAGATCTGGGGCAAGAGCATTCCAGGCAAAGGATACCACAGATACCAAGGCCGTGAAGCATGAATAAACCTGGAGAGTTTGAGGCAGGGGATCATAGAGGCTGGGGTGCAGTGAAACGTGATAGGGCATGAAGGTTGAAAAGGTGGTGGCGGCCCTATGGCTGTGGTTCTCTGAGGAGCTGGGGAACACCCGTGGAGTCCTGCTCGCTCTCTCACCTGGTCCTCTGAGCCCCTGAGAACCCTCATGCCTTAAGGCAAAAGTAAACTCCAGATCAAGACTGACCAGGGGCTCACAGAGGAGGAGACTTCAGGGAATCCTCCGAAGGATACCCTTTCAACTCACAAATAACTCTCTGATTTGTCATTATGTTTAACCCCATGAGAGCTTTAATTTGAAGTCTGGAGAGGGGCGCCTGGGTGGCTAAGTTAGTTAAGCATCTGACTCTTGATTTTGGCTTAGGTGATGATCTCACGGTTTGTGAATTCAAGCCTTGCATCAGGCTCTGTGCTGTGTCAGCTCGGAGCCTGCTTGGAATTGTCTCTCCCTCTCTCTCTGCCCCGACCCCACTCAGGCTCTCTCTCTCTCTTTCTCTCTCTCAAAATAAACAAACTTAAAGAGATTAAAAAAAACTTACTTAAAATTAAAAGAGATTAAAAAAACAAACTTAAAGAGATTTTAAAAAACTTACTTAAAATTAAAAGAGATTAAAAAAACAAACTTAGATAAAAAAAAGTGATGTTTGGGGTTATTTCATTTATTTTACTTGGAAACTTAGTAAATAATAATAATATAATTTATAATAACTTGAATGTTTTAATTTTTTGTGGCGTTGTCTCCTCAAATATCCTTGAATTTCTATGATCGTAATTATAAATTGTAGCTAGTATCAGAGGGAAATTAATTTAGAGGACTCAATTAATTTTTCAAGTTCTAATTAAATTTGTACACCTTCAATAATTCACTATGAGGCTGTATAGCTATTGTTTTAAAACTTTTACGTCCCGTAGCAGTGTTTGTACAGACATATCAGTTGAATATATTTGATGTGGGTAGGACATCATGACATAATTTTCTTTATCTTTCTTAAACACCATCTCACTCACATACAAAAATCTGCAGTTGGATGGGGCGCCTGGGTGGCTCAGTCGGTTGGGCGTCCGACTTGGGCTCAGGTCACGATCTCGCGGTCCGTGAGTTCGAGCCCCGCATCGGGTTCTGTGCTGACCCGCTCAGAGCCTGGAGCCTGTTTCGGATTCTGTGTCTCCCTCTCTCTCTGACCCTCCCCCGTTCATGCTCTGTCTCTCTCTGTCTCAAAAATAAATAAACGTTAAAAAAAATTAAAAAAAAAACAAAACAAAAAAACCCCCACAAAAATCTGCAGTTGGAATAGCGATCATTAAAACCTGTAGAGGATTTGTATTACTTAGGATGAGTTTTGTCCATGAGTGGGAGACCCAGAATAATAGTGGAAATAGTGGACTAAACAAAACAGAAGTTTTCGACTCTCACGGATGAGTCAAAAGGTAGTCATTTAAAGGCTGGTGTCATACTTCCGCTTACTTGAATCCTTGGGGGGCAAGTCCAGGCCTTCATCATTTTTAGGGGGAAGCTCATCATTTTTAGGTACAAAACTGAGATGAGAGCTTTTTCCATTGTATCTACATTTCACCCAGAAAAAGAGCAGAAAAGAGAAGGGACAAAGGATGAATATCAGCTATCATTTCGGAAAAATTCCCTGAAGGTCGCTCAGGGATACATCTCATTTATCAATAGCTTGCTCACATGGTCAAAGTTATCTACCAAAACAAAAACGAAAACAAAAACATAAAAAATGTGTGTGTTTTAAATGATGGATTGTCATATGCCCAGCTAAAAAATTAGAGGTTCCTCTAAATTGGAAGAAGGGGAATGGGCATTGGTGGGGGACAACAGGATTCTGCAACTGTATAAAATGTTGCCAGTTCCTTTAGAAATGTGCCAGTCCAACCATAATAAGGGAACCTGGGTAAAACTTTACATACTTATTTCATTAACTTTATATCTTTAACTAGTTCACATATTATTTTTCAATAAGTTAAGCAAAGAATATTCCATGGAAAACTTGGTATTTTTTCCCCCCGGGAGATAAATCGAGTAGGGGACAGAATTAAATAATTAATGATAAGAAATGGAAAGAGTTTTGCCATCATAAATGTCATCGTGTTCAGGGTGGCTCTAACTTTAGTAGCAATTTGACGAGTCAATATTCTGCTCTATTTGATTGGGAATAGAATAAATTTCTGTCTCCACTAAATAGCTATGATCTTACACAAATTACTTAAATTGAGAGTCGTAGTGATAGTGATTGTAGCAGCAGTAAAATTAGTAGTAATAATATTGTCCATTTAATGAAAATATTTACCTCAGTGATTACTTTGGAAGCTGAATGAATTAGTGTATGTCAGGGCATTGGTCTTGCAGTTTGAATTTAACAATTAATACACGGGGAAATGTTCCAAAGATCCAAGATGCGTCCGGCTCGGGAGTCTTTTGCCCAGAGACCTCTCCTGAATACCATCCATGGATGGCTCAGCAGAGGGTTAAAAATGTCTGTTGCACATCTACTAGCAGAGTCTCTTTGCCTTCTCTATCTAGATTTTATTCTCCAGTGCCTAAGCTCTCTATTTCCTTCATTGCAAACAAGTAAATTGAACAGATATTTCTTGAGCTGTGAGCAAGGTGTGTTCTGTGCCCAGGTGCCCTGTGACTGATACAGAAACAAATCAGACAAACTTCTCTGCTCACAAGGTGCTTACAGTCTAAGATGGAAAAGCAAATAGATAATAATCATGACAGTGCTCAGTTTGACAGTTGTGTCCTAAGAAAGGTGATGGTAACAACGATGTAAAATTTCTAAAATCCAGGTGGAGACATAGAGTAGGTAAATTTCAGTGAGTAAATACTTTATCTTTCAGACAGACTGCCAATATATTGAAGAATGTCGTAACTAGTTTGTGTGTGTGTGTGTGTGTGTGTGTGTGTGCGTGTGTGTGTGTGTGTGTGTGTGTGTGTATCTGCTTTTGCTGATCTCCAAGTATCCATTTCTACTTTTCTCTGGTGACCACCCCTATCTCCTAAAGGGAAAATATGTGAGGGGGAGCTAAGAAAGGAAATAGACTGATTTATAGGACAATTAAAATGTGAATCAGTGAATTGCCTATAAAAGGCAAAAATATCATTTAGAAAACTGTAGCCATGTAGTTGTTTTTTTCTCCTGAGCTGTAACATCACTATAGATTACTTTATTCCTGTTTTATAATGCATAATGCAGTATAGTGGCTTTAAATTATTGCTATATTAATTATCCATGGATGGTGGCATTTTGCATACAAATAAAAGTGGTTTTTACTATTAATGTACGGCATAAAATCTTAGTTTCTGGTGTCAGTGCAAAAAGGGAAGCATTAATAATAAGACTGAGTTAAAATGAATACATCAGTGGAGTTTGGAAAAGTGGGGATTTGGAGCTTAGCAAATTGTTAGACAAGTGGACACTTATGATTGGAACTTTTAGGAGAGAAGTATGAATAACATGTTATCATTCGGAGCAGAGCAGGGGTTGGCAAATTACCGTCGGAGGGCCAGATAGGGCCAGCTGCCAGTTTTTAGAAATAGAGCTTTAATGGCACACAGCCAAGCCCCTTCATTTACATATTGCCTATGGTTGCTTCTGAACTGCAATGGCAGAGTTGACTTGTTGCACCAAAGATGCGTTGCACGCAGGCCAAAATGTTTACTTTTTGCCTCTGCAGAGAAAGTTTGCCGATCCCTGGAATTGCATGACAAGCCTGCTCCAGCCCAAGGAGCTGATTCCTTCTGTACTCTGTGTGTGTCAACAACCTTCTCCCAGATCTTCCCTCAGCTTCCTGGCCCTTGTTGTCATTCAGTTCCTAGTGTAGCAGTCACCTCCGTAGGGCTCCTCAGGGAAAGGAGGAGCTCCAGAAAACCTAATCTCAATTAGCGTCTGAATTTCCTGCTCTCCTAGCCTTCCCTTTCCCTGCTATATTGCCCTGGTGCATTTGACTCAGAGCACTTTTCATGTCTGACATTACATTGTTTATTTTTCCCTCACTAGCATGTAGTGTCTACAAGAGTAGAGACATCTTGTCGGTCTACTTTGTCACTGAGGTCTGAAGAGCCTGATTTGTAATCCGCGTTGGCTGTTGACAGAATGGACCAGAATGTGAGCATGGTCACTGTGGCGGCCATCTTGGATGTGTTTCCAAAGGCAACAGTGCTTGTGGTCTGACCAGAGTCATACTGCCCTGGGGTCAAAGGAAATACGAGTGTCTGTGCTGTTGGTGATGATGGCACGAGACTCCATGGCATCTTAGGAAGTAGATTTCTCACTCTCCTGAGATGTTTGCTTTGAGGGTCTCTGGATAATAAGAGATTTGTAGAGAATGCCACAGACTGAAACATGAATCTTCTCTTTGTCACTTGCCTCAGGGGTTTCCCTTCCTCTTCCTACAGGTATGTTTGTGAGGGAATCGGAGCCTGTGACATAAGCTAAATGTCACATGTGACTTCATCCTCACACTTCCTAACTTGGAGAGTGTGGCTTTGTGCAACTCAGTTCATCTTGCTGATTAACTGACCTGAAATTGTATCCATTTGCTTAATTTTATTGCCTTCCAAGGTATTTTTTCCAGACAATAGACACTATTAAATATTTAATTCAGCGACGAGAGTTCTGTTTATGGAATATTTATTAGATGCTTTTACTGAAGGTTTTTTATCTTCGGGTTTGCAACGGATAAATCTTATGACAAAGAGCTTCAAATTGGCTGTACTTTATGTCATCATTCTTTTGAGAGAGGACGCACAACGTGACAGTGTTCATAAACTCGACTGTGTAATTAGATGTGACCTAAGAGACTCTACTATGTTCTTCTTCTAACCTTACATACTAATAACCTGACCTTCCTAACTGTCCTTGAAAAAAAGTTGCTTTGTTTTTTTTTTCTTCACACTTCTAAGGGAAAATAAAGCGGCTTATATATCCTATTAACTGAAGATACTTGTAATGTCTTGATGGATCATTTTGTTTATTTGTACTTTCAACAATATTTATTGAGCCTTTTCTTTGTGCTAGGCTGTGCTGGCACTGGGGACAAAGTCATGGGCTCAATCACTCATGAGGAATATAGCTCAATCTATTACGAGGCTTCCCTTTAGAACTCATTTTCCAGTAAAAGACAAGCAGAGTAAAATGGAGATTTGAAGGCTATGTACAGGAAATTACAAGAGATATAATGTACCATTTCTGACATGAAATTCCCACCTGAAACCAACTGAAATCCTAGTCCCCTCCTGAATCATTTGAACAAAAATGCCTAGCACATGTGGGTACACTGTGTAAACGTGTAATAATACTACCTGACTTTTCGAGCACTTATCAGATGCTAGATACTTTATGAACCAACATTATTTCTGTGTCTTCAACATTGTTTCCATTTTCCAGATGGGCAAACAGAGTCATGAACATGTAGCTCTTCGTTGACTGGGTCCAGTTTCAAGCCAAAGTCTTGGGCTCTAGGGCTCTAATACTTCCTAGCTTCCCCACTGTCTCTTGTATCTTCTAAGAGAACACAGTTTGCTTTTCAGTATTTTAAGAAATATCCAGGAATCAAAACATGTTTTCACTTCTCCTCACACTGGTTGTTTCCTGGTATGACGATGCAGGTGCATAGAAACAGAGGGAAAAATCTAAACCAGTGGTGCTCCAGCCAAGAACATCAGTGTTCCACCGACCACGTTGGAACCCCTGGAATATTTCTCCAGGTGGGAATTGAAATGGTGACAACTTGCATTCAAGTGGACAAACTCACACACGCACATGTACATACATCGTGGATTCACCCAGGATATTTTATTCCAGGTTTTCTGGAGTGAAACACAGGAATAGGTATTTTTAGTGAGATCCACAAATCCTTCTGAGGTACTTTTAGGTCTAAACGCTTAGCCTGTTTTTTCCAACTCTGAGAAGGTAGATTTTTACCCTTCCACTTTATTCTTACGGATTTAGATTTTCCTTGTGTCACTGAGTTTCTTTCTTCAATCTCAGGGAAAGAGACTACTCCAATAGGCTTCTGTTTTGTGTGCTCAGATTACTTCCTTTAAAACTTATTTTCCAGTCCTGCTTCACATGGATTAGAGACACTGCCTCTTATGCTCTACTAATGACAGCAGGAGATTCACAGTGTTGAAATTTTACCAGTGAGGCAGATGTAAAAGTCAACACTTACGCATCTACCAGGCATTCCCGCAATGCTGTGCTGAAGTAGCCGAGAACTGAAGGGTCCGTCTACTTTTGCACAAACATTAGTATGATTTTAGGAGTTGATTTTGGAAAATTGAATTAGAACCTTTGCAATTAATGACATGGTGTAATGAGAGGCAGCTACTATTCTGACTTCCACTGCCTTCATACATGAGCCTGGTTTTGAAACTCAGATAAACTGAACCATCACCATATACCTGATCATACCTGGCATCATTTACTCTTCTTTTGTCCCTCGTCTTGTTGCATGCATCAAGATGCCTTATTTCCGTGTGGTGTTCTGTTTTAAGAATATACCACAGTTTGTCCATTCTATGTATG
Source organism: Lynx canadensis (assembly GCF_007474595.2). Taxonomy (NCBI): domain Eukaryota; kingdom Metazoa; phylum Chordata; class Mammalia; order Carnivora; family Felidae; genus Lynx; species Lynx canadensis. The sequence continues at coordinate 7,442,903 of NC_044305.1, read as the reverse complement.
GTTGTCTGGGCTTCTGGTGTTGTGGTATTATGAATACAGCTGTCAGAAACATTCTTGTACATACCTTTTGGTAGACACAGACACTGCTTTCCCTTGGGTTTATACCTAGGAGTGGACTAGACATTATGTTTTGCTGTGATAGATATAGCCAAGCAGTCTTCAAAAATGGTGTGGAGTGCATTCCATATAGAGTAAGGAACATACTCTCACCAGTAATACTTAAAGAGTTCTAGTTGTCCTACATCATTGCCAACATTTGGTATTATCGGTCTTTTTACATTCTAGCAATTCTGGCGAACACGTAGTTGTTTTTCACTGTAGTTTTGGTTTTCATTTTCCTGGTGGGATCTCATTTGTGTAATGGCTGGGTGATACTGCAAGAAAGAATGTTCCATGTCTTATTGAACCAAACATCTACTGGTGGGCCATGAGGCTGTTATAATATTTTCCTCTTATAAACCATATTTTCTCCGTGATAAAGCCCAGAACTTGAAACACTGGTTCAAAAGTTACATTTATATTAAAACTTTAATAGCTATAGTTCCCCAAAGAAATTGTACCCATTTTATACATCTGTCATCGATGTATGAAAATTCCCTTTCTCATACCCTGGACACCTACACCTAATATATTATCAGGGTTTAAAGTTTTAGGTCAGGTTTATCAATGAAAAGTCATAGTTTGGGGAAGCTTCATTTTGATTCCTTTTACTGAAAAGGTAGAGTTACTTTTCATGTTTAGAAGCTGTTTGAACCTCATTGCCTAGGAATGCTTGATCATATCCTTTGCCTAACTTTTCTATCAGATTGTTGGTGTCTCTATTATTGTTCATAGAAACTCCTAGTATATTTAAAATATGTACTTTGTTATATACGTGGCAAACATCCTTTTCCTTATAAAGAATATTTTAAAGAAGAAAACCCCAAATATTAATATAAAAACTAATCTTCTACCTGAACTTTGTAAAACATAAAACAGTACATTGTATGTTCATACAATAGCAGTAGCTCATATATGCCCCCCCCCCATTTAATAGTTTATAAAGTGCTTGTTTACATGACTTTTCATTTCATTTATGTCTGTATTCTCTTTGTTGAATAGATTGGGAGACAGATCTTTAGTGATTTGACCAAGACTGCATACCAGCATGAGGGAGAACTCATGTAATATAATTTAACTTAAAATGTATTGTAATTTCTCAAGGACCTAGTCTCACTCTAAGCTTTGGTCATCTGGTCAACCTTTAAAGTGACATCATTTTTATTGCTGACTCCATTAGTCTCCATTAATACAAACTGTTTGATACAGGAGAAAAGGAGAGATGGACTGAGATGTAGAAGAAAACCTGAATCAGTCAGATCTCTTATGATATCTTGTTAGAGAATAATTAGAAAGCTATACATTTTGAAAAGTTGAGATCAACTAAATATGTAAAAACAGGGAATTAAATGAGTGGAGGTGTGTGTGTGTGTGTGTGTGTGTGTGTGTGTGTGTCTGTGTGTGAGTGATGGAGTACCATTCACACATTTGACATGTTGTAGATGTATATTAATTCAAGTTGGAAAGTATTAATGATATACTGTTCGGAGCCAGTTAAATAACAGTACCACAGATGGTGTGATTGAATTATGTAAAATTGTTAGTATATAGTAACACCAAGTCCTTCCTATTTGCTGGGCATTATTTCTAAAATTTAGTCTTGGTAACTTATGAAATCTGCACAATAATGCTGAGATAGGTACTGTCTGCAATAGAGGCATGTAACTTGCCCAAGGTCATAGTTTTTGAACTCTGATCCTGGGATGCAGAGACAAATTATTAAAGAGAGAAGGGAGAATGGAAGGAAGGAAGGAAAAAAAGAAGGAACAAAGAACTAAAAGAAATAACAGTAGTTATTTTCTTTTTTACAACGTGATTACTTTTTCCAATGCACCTGCATGGCTTAGAATAAAGTGAAAATTATAATAAGCCTGGGAAAAGACTTAGAGGGGAAAAATTGTTTCCCTGTGAGTTTTCACTAGTCCAGTCCCCAAAAGTTACTGATGTGTTAAGGATTCAGATATCCAATTTAAATTGGCAAAACTCTGGTGAGTTTTGAGGGCACACAGTGTACAAAGACTGGAAGTTTCATGGTTCCTCAATAGTCCCACGATATTGTCACCTTGGACAGAAGATTCCTATCCACAGCCATACATAGGCTGATGTTAAACTGGAAAAGATCCTGTCTTCTGATGCCCACATATTATTTGCTTTAATGATCCAGGCTTTGTATTAGTCTCTTCATTTCATTGTGGAAATGACCCTCAAACAAAGTGTCCAGGAGTGAGGGCAACTGTCCCTACTACTGGGTTTGAAGATGCTGTTTATGATAGGGAGCATGGTACCTCAGTACAGGGGAAGTGGGAGGGAGTTCTAAGTGATATTAATAATGGGGAGGCTGGATATTTTCCCAGGTCCTTCCATCAGGTAATTACCAGGAGGGCTTCTTTACTGTGTTTTATTAATCCCAGAGGCTTCAGAAATGTCTGTAATCAAAGGTGAATGTATGATGTATTCCAGAGGGAAATGGGGGCGTTTGGGGGGTTATCAGTTGGCATTTCAATGCCAGTGGTTATATCTCTGTGCTTCATCTCAGCTGTCTCAACGGACCGGCCATGTGGGAGATTTTGAATTTTCACGAAAGAATTTTGGGAAAAAGATTTGAAGATTCATCCTATTAATTTTAATTGAGAATAAACAAGTTGAATTTTCTCCACGGTGGTTTTTTGTAAATAAGAAATCATCAAGCTCGCGTAGTCCCATTCACCCAAGACAGACAAGTCTGTATTTTATTAAAGGAAAACTGAGCTTTGCATTTAGAGCTAATTAGTAATGAGACAAACACCCTCAAGTTTCTTAGGAAGTGTACATGAGGAAGTAAGATATCTGAAGGCAATTACAGAGTTGGGCTTCAAAATTACTTTTATGAAAAAGAACATTTGTCATTTTTGTTTAAAATCTTGATTTATCACATTCTGAGCTGAACTTGAGATGTTGTGTTTTTATTTTACCTAACAGAATGCCTTGCCTGCAGGCAAACAGAATGTTGGATTAAAACTTTTAATACTCTGGGGCAAAATCTGCTGCTTTTAATAAGAGACAAAGGCTCATTTGGATCTTTTCGTCATTATACAAACACACTCAGCTTCCGTTTATCATGTTCATTGCTTTAATTCCGGGTGCGCAGCACTGGGGAGGGAGATGGTTGCCAGGGCACACATGGCCTGCAATGAGTGATAAATTTGAGGATCTGTCAACAGAGGCACTTTCTCTCACAGGTAATTGTCTGATTCCATCTTCTTTCATCTGTAGCCAAGAAGATTCCAAATGGATATTGTTGACAAATGTTATCAATTCATGCAAATGGCTTCAGAGAAAAATGAAGTAGAACTCTACACAGATAGATGGTACCAGTGAGGTCTTATGTCCTAAAAAAAAAGTAATTCTTGGCACTCTGCTATGCACTCCTGTGTCTGAATACATGTAGTCCTCATAATAATCTTTTGACTTAGATACGGTTACCGTTCTGTTTGACCGATAAGGAAACCATAGATCCAGAGTGTCAAATACATGGCTCGGCCAAGGTAACAGAGATGGACTTTTATCTCAGGAATCTGACTCTGGACACCCGGCTCTCAAACAATAAGCCATCTAGCTTTCCAATTACAGCGGATCCTAAGGCACGGCCCTTTCCCTTCTGGAAGGAGTATGGAATGGAGCAGTGCAGGGGCTGGCTTCTTAAATGGGAATGTCACCAGCATCAGTGCAGGCAGGAAGGAAGCAGGTTGTTCCAGATGTGAGGGGAGCTGGCCATACTCATGCCACAGAGATGTGGTAGTCCTTCTATTTGTAATAGAAAAATATTACTGATGCGTATTTTTTGGTGTGTGTGTTTCATCTCGAAGATCACCATTGTCCCCATGCATTCCTTCATTTATCAGAACACGATAGCCTTATTATGGTAAAGACTGGGGACTGCACCAGACCAATTGGAATATAATCTTGCCTCTGCTCCTCATCTAGTTACCTGTGTCAACCTGCACAGACATTGAAACCTCTCTTAGGGTCCATTTCTCCATCTGTGAAATGGGCATAATTACTACCACTTTCTAGGTTTGCTGGAAGGATTTTAAGGAGATGGTATTGGTGAAGAATTTTGCAAAGGGGGTGCTGTCTGTTTGTGACATAAAGGTGACTCTTTCACCACGATAGGGATTTGAGTTTGAGAAACAAGGATACTTGTGATTGCTAAGCTACATATATTCTTACAGAGTAAAATAGAGAGTTGAAGCAATTTAAAAAATATTTTAGCCCTTGAATACACTCCGTTAATACTTTCAATATGTAGGGACGTCTGTGTGGCTCAGTTGGTTGGGTGTCCGACTCTTGATTTTGGCTCCGGTCATGATCTCATAGTTCATGAGATCGAGCCCCGCATTGGGCTCTACGCCAGACGTGGAGCCTCCTTGGGATTCTCTCTCTCCCTGTCTCTCTGCATCTGACCCTCCCACTCTCTCACACACAAAATAAATATTTAGAAACTTTGAGGTAGTTTTATTTGGTAAATGTTATTAAGCACCTACCATGAGCTAGGCATTGTGTTCACTGTGGCCAAGGCAATGATGGTCTGTTCTCAGTGAGTTTATGTTCACAGAGCAAAAGCAGCCGCAGCAGTCCATCTCTCTGTTCATGCATCCATCTATTCATCCATCCGTCCATCCATCCACCCATCCATCAGTGATTAATAAATAATATGAAATGATATATACGTGGCAATGAAACTATTTGGCATTCTGGGAAGACACAAAAATTAAGATGATATCTGAATAAGATTTAAACATAAATGGAAGTTACTGAGGGGTTTCAATGGGGAGAAGAGTTGTATTTATTTATACATTCCATTATTTACTTAGCATAGGTTAGTTAGATACCTACTTTGCACCAGGCCTGGTGCTAGGTCCTCAGGCTATAATGGTGAACACACTCCGAGATGCTACCTGATCTCATGGCACTCCCAGTTGACTTGGAAGATACATCAGACCTGCATTGTAGATGGTTTTATGGTGACAGTGTATATGACATAGTAGAGTAGCATAACCATGGAATGTCAGGAGAAAGGAAATAATTGCAGTAGGCCAAGTGCTATTTTATGAGGAACTGAGGTAAGGTAGGGAGAAATAGTGATCTGAATTATCCACAAAAGTGCATCCGATTAAGGCTTCATAGTTTCCTGTTACTCTATATGCTACCCACACGGTATTCGTTTAATGAGAAGAGGTAAAATATAGGCGAGTGTTTTCTTATCTACCTGAGTATTCAAATTTGTGGTTATTTCCAAATGGTGTTGCTCAGACGGATAGAAATGGAAATAGAACCAACTCCAGTAATGTAGAGTGGATGGATCTTTAAAAAAATGAAACAGTGAATAATTGTCATGAAAATGACAGCCTGGGATGCACACAAAGGCAGCAAATTCTAATTTCGGATTGTGCAGTCAGGCAACAGAGCTAAGCAGAAATGAAAGGCTTTGTAAAAATCTCATGTCATAGTCTAATTTTGCACGTAAAACATCCACCCACTCTAAGAACAGATAAAAGTGCTTAACCTTCGCATATCTGTATCTAAGAACTTTTCTGCAAGGTTCTGATAAGGTGAAGGAACTCGACTATCGGGCCACTGGAAATTAGCCTGCTTGTCTGTGATGCTCAATATTTTAAAACTGCACATTGAAGTTAGAAAACAGCTACTGAGGAAGGAAGCACAGGGAAGGAAGGTGCCTTGGACAATTCAAAGTTGAGTAAGACTTGGTTTGTTTTCCGGAAGGTCTCAGAATCCCCTGTGATGCAAATCACAAAGGTGCATGTCTTGAAGTGAGACACCCCTGGGTTCAAACACCAGCCCTTTGCACTTAGCATCAATGTCCGTGAGGGCGTTACTGGCCTTCCCAATTAATTCTCTAACTTGCCATGTCTTTAATGAGAACGATATTAGTATTGTATTGGTTTGTATCCTGGATAGCAAATAACCACAAACTTAGTGGCTTCCGATAACATACATGTATTAACTCATAGTGTTGGTGGGTGGGTCAGAGCTCTGGGCATGCCTTAGCTGGGGCCTCTAGTCAGGCTGCCAAAGATTGGAATGCAGGTGCCGACGGGGTCATGCTTCTTTCTGGAGCTTGGGGTCCTCTTCCGTGATCACATGGTTGTTGGCAGAATGAGTGCAGTTGGAAGACTGAGGTCCTGGTTTATGGATAGCTGTCAGCTGACACCTGTGAGGAGCTCCTGGCCTCCCCTACAGTCCTGGGCCCTGTGGCAGCTTCTGCTCTCAAAGCCAGGTGGAGAAGCTCTCTGACCTCTAGACCCGGTTTAAAAGGAATTGGCTGATAATCTCCCTTTTGATGAATTTAATTGTTTAAATTAATTTAATTTAATTTCAGCTGGTTAGGAATTTGATTACCTCTGCACAACCACTGCTCCTTTGCCATGTTCTATTGGTGAGAAGCAACTTACAGGTCTAGCCGACATTCGGGGGGAAGAAATTATCAAAGGTCCAGGAATCACAGACTGTATCTTGGAATTCTATCTATTGCAGGTGCCTACTTCCCTGATATTTTCTTACAATTAAATGAGGCAGTAGGTGTGTTACTTGGGATGTGGACAGGCAGCATATGGCCAATATGTCAGTGGCTTAAAAACACTTTGTTGTGGGGGTGTCTGGGTGGCTCAGTGGGTTCAGTGTCGGACTCTTGGTCTCAGCTCTGGTCTTGATCTCAGGGTTGTGAGGTGGGGCCCGCGTTGGGCTCCACACCGGGCGTGGAGCCTCCTTAAAACAAAGAAACAAACACACAAAAAAACAGGTTGTTGTGGTCACTTGCAGGCGCTTATGAGCCCCTTCCAAGTTTGGTTCAGACCACAAGGTGGATGACGCCAGCCACACACACACCAAGAGGATACGGGAGGGTTTGTTACGTACGTAATTGCAGTTCAGACGGAGGAAGGAAGCCCTCTCCAGAAGGTCTGGGATGGTCTGAGAGAGCATGGGAAAAAGACTGGCCTCAGTTTGCATCTTGCTTAGGGAGTGCGACCAGTGTGATAAGGCTGAGGCTCACACGGTGAGCTAGCCAGCACCAAAGGTGGGAGCACCTAGATTTCATCTCAGCTTGTCTAGATGTGTGGACATGGGGGAGGTGGGGAGGCAAGCCTTGGAAGCTGTAAGTGGTCAAACGTAAACAAAATGGAATCTACTAGTATAACATTCTATGTCAACTATACTTCATTCATTTTAAAAACTGAAGGGAAAAAGTAAACCACCACCAACAGCAACAGACAAATGAATCAGACTCGTCATGACACATGTGTAAAAGCCATCCTGAGTTGCCAGGCGAGGCCTGGTGCGGCAGCTCTTCGTGGTGAGATGTGATGTAGCTTCCTGCCGTTTCTTTGTTGTTCCAGCCTCAGTGATGCCCTTCCTTCTTCAGGGTTAGGTGACTCATGACGGCCACTGGACTTTTAGCTTTGTGGTCCACATAACAGGCAGCTGGAAGGAGAAAAGAGAAAATGTCGAAAAAATGGCTTTCCACGGTTGTCTCACATAAAATACTTCCCAGAAGTTCTTCCACAGCACGTGTGCTTGCACCTCTTTGCACGGCCGTGGGTTATTAGAGCAGGAGAGGAGCCACAGGGGAGAATGGGAAGAGTGGTTTTTAGCTAAGCCCAGTGAGGAAGGAATTTGGTGAGGAAGGGAGAAATGTCTTTTCTTTACACATCAGTTTTCTAGCCCAGTGACCAGCTTTTTCTAGAACCACCATGTATTTTTTAAGACAACTCACACTGGGTTTTTTTTTTGTTTCCTCAAATTGACTTGTTAATTAAAAAAATTTTAATATAAATTATTGTCAAATTGGTCTCCATACAACACCCAGTGCTCATCCCAACAAGTGCCCTCCTCAGTGCCCATCACTCACTTTCCCTTCTCCCCAACCCCCCATCAACCCTCAGTTTGTTTTCAGTATCCAAGAGTCTCTTGCGGTTTGCCTCCCTCCCTCTCTGTAACTCTTTTTTTCCCCCTACCTCTCCCCCATGGTCTTCTGTTAAGTTTCTCAAGATACACATATGGTGTCTGTCTTTCTCTGCATGACTTATTTCATTTAGCGTAACACTCTCCAGTTCCAGCCACGTGGCTGCAAATGGCCAGATTTCATTCTTTCCCATTGCTAAGTAGTATTCCATTGTATGTATAAACCACATCTTCTTTATCCAATCGACTTTTAATTTTGGAACAATTCCAGATTTACAAAAAGCGTTACAGATAGTAAAGAGAGTTTCCAGGTACCCTCACTGTCTCAGTTTGCCCCACTGTTACCCATCTTAAGGGATCAGGGGGCCTTTGTCAAAACTATGAAGCTGGCATCAGTGCATTATCCTTCACCAAACTCCAGACTTCACTGGAAGTTTACTAGCATTTCTACTAATGCCTTGTCCCTCTCTCAGGATGCTATGCAGGGAACCTCACTACAGTTAGTCATCAAGTGTCCTTAGTCTCCTCTGGTCTGGGACAGTTTCTCAGAGTTTCCTTAGTTCTTCTTTTTTTTCTTTTCTTTTCTTTTTTCTTTTTGATGACATTGGGAGTTGTGAGGAATATTGGTCAGTTGTTTTGTAGACTGCCTTTAAATTTAGGTTTTACAGATGGTTTCCCATGATGTGAGTTCTGAGGAAGAATACCACAGAAGTGAAGAGCCCTTCTTGACACATCACTTGAGAGGACACACGATATCCACATGATATCATGGTGAAGTTCTTGATCTCTGACTTGGCAGGTGGTGTTTTTCAGGTTTCTAAAATTAACTTTACTTCTCCCTATCCATACATTGTTATTTCGAAGTGGGTCACTGAGTCCAGTCCATCAGTCTGTGTTCAGGTGTGTGGGTGTGATGGGGAGGGGATTAAGCTCCATCTATTTATTTACATATATTATTTGGAATTCTTTAGTAAAAGATTTGTCTCTTCTCCCTCACACACATACTCAATAATTTATCTATATGACTATAGATTTGTGTATATTTATTATATATGCCAGTTGTGGTCAATCCTATATTATTTATTTTGATGTTCAAATCATTTCAACCTTGGCCATTGGGAACTCTTTTAGATGGCCCCCTTGACCTTTCAATGTACCCCCATCCTTTTGGTTTTTGAGCCCTTCTTTAATTTCTGTCACTACTGGATGCTGCTGGCTCATCTCGTGTGTTTCCTGGTGCTAGTCCTAGAACCAGCCATTTCTTCAAGGATCCCTGGTTCCTTTTATTGGAGAATGGTATTAAAAACCCTGGGTGCACATTACATTTTTATAAATGTCAGCTGAATAGTGAGATGATGGCAAATAAACAAATTTCTATAAAACTATGGAAATGATGATCAGTGGAGAGTTACAGTGTAATAGCATGAAATGTGCTTGGTGAATGACATCAAATTTGTACAGCATTTCACTTTATTCTCCCACAACCCCCCCAATTCTTGCATGAGTCAGTGGCAACTAAGACAGTCACATCCCTTGCCCATGTTATACAACTGGTGAGTGCAGTGATGAATTCTAAGCCACATTTCTCAGATCTTTCTCTTTTCTATCACAACATGTTGCTTTCCCATGGGACTTTTTTAAAGGCTGGATTCCAAGTATTAACTTTTATTTTCTTTTATTTAATTGATGAGTCCATAAAAATTATTTATTTCTGCCTATTGGCTAGATACTGCTGTAGACACTGAGAATCAGGCAGTAGGGCAGAAAAGTTCTTGGTAATCATGTAATTTGTAGCGTCATGCAGAAGAAAGCCAATGAAGCAAGTGAGAAAGTAAGTAAATAAATAATTTCAGAACGTATTAAGTACCATGCAGAAAATGAAATGTGCCTGAGGGTGAATGAGGAAGAAGGTGATGTTAGTTGTGTGTGCATCAGGACATGGTTCATATGAAGAACCCTGGTATAAAATGGGACAATGGCAGAAAGAGGGCAGTTTTTTTTAAATTTATTTTATTTTTTATTTTTCATTATTTTTTTTAAATATGAAATTTATTGTCAAATTGGTTTCCATACAACACCTAGTGCTCATCCCAAAAGGTAAGAGGGCAGTCTTCAATGCCAGAATGGACTTGGCATGTTTCGTGAAATTGAATGAGGGTGAAGTTTGACTGACAGAATCATGGAGGTATTATATGAAAAAAATACATAAACTCAGAGACTTAGGCAGAGGACAGATAATAAAGGGCCCCATGTGGCATGTTAAGTAAGTTATAATTTTATCTTATTTATTGATTTTTCTCAGAGCAGTGGAAGCCATTGGAAGTTTTGGCAGGAGAGTAACATGATCTGATTTGAATTTGAAAATGTCTCTTCTTCCGGTTATGTGGAAAATATATGCCACATATTTCATCAAAGTTAAGACACCATTGATTGTAATATCTCCACTCTTGCTTTTGAGATGTTAAAGTCGGAAAGAAAAAAGAGAGAAAAAAGAACCAGTGCAATTTTAAACTGCCATCAACTGATTGTAAGATGTGTTCCAATTTCAGAGGTGTTGAAATATGAAAAAAAAAATGTACATCTTAGAATAATACATGAAATACAGAACTAGTTGACAGGAGTGTAAGCAGGAGGCAAACAGTAGGTGATGGCAGGCGGGTTGGTGGGAGCTATCAGTAGATTAGGCTGGTGTCATTGAGATGGAGGTAATTGACCAGATTTTGAGTATATTTGGAGGTAGAATAGGATGGGCTTACTAACAAATGAGATACGGGGGTACAGGAGAGAGAATGACTTCTAGATTTTTGGTTTGAACAATAGGTGGTAACCTTATTGAGGTGGAAAAGGACGTTTGAAAGGGTCTTCAAGTGAGTTTATTAAGCACAAGTTGAGTAAAGAAATCTCGACTCAGTAGAGGTGGGTGAGAGCCTCTCATGTTGATTTGGGAGTCATCCACACATGGTAGTTAAAGTCACGGGACTAGATGAGGGAGAGACTAAAGAAAAACACCTATTAAAGGCCTTAGAAAACAGCCTTGGCCAGGGTAGGGGGAACTAGCACAGAAGTCTGCAAAAGAGGAGGCAGCGTGGTAAATGGCTAGTGGTGAAGTTTGGCCTCACAAAGGCCAAGATCTTGAAAAGTGAGGAAGGGATGGCTGACTAGGTGGCTTGTAGGTGAGCAGTTGAGTTTGATGGAGAAGGAATACTGACAAAGGGTTGTGCATGACGGGACCATGAATGATACTCTAGACTTTTTCCGCGTGTTAATATGTTGATTTACACATTGGAGGAGAGCATATAACCCTTTCAGGAATTAGTAACGCTGACTATCAACTTTGTTCATGCTTTCCTCCATCCAGTTTTCCTTACTTTTACAACCGCAGTAAGATAAAAAAATATTTGCACTTTATTTTTAAAAATGCTGTCAATGTCACATTTCTAATGAATGAATTCTGAAATTATTTGGTAAAAATAATGAAGTTACAGTATTAAAATTGGGACTTACATTACATCAACATTATTTATTTTATGTAGTTAATAACCTTTCTTTTTCTGTCCTGAATATATTTACAGGAGTCCTCAAATGTCTAGATGATAATTACCTTTTGAAAATTAACCACACTCTGAGTGTTTTGAGTTTGACTAATTATGATAAATTTATTTACTGGCCATTTTCTGAGTATTTTAAAGTGGCCTAATTATGCGATATTCCTTATTATGAATTCTAACACAGATATTGTCATCATGAAAAGAGAGCTTTAACCAAGTTCTTTGTTATAGGGAGGTAAATATTTTAGATGTGGTGCTCACCTCCCTGGAACAGCAACCATATCATGGGGTATTTGGAGGATAAAAAAACCTACTGAGCTGAGTATATTAAAACTCTTTAATCTATATTTTTTGGTAAATGCTTTGTTTTAGAATAATTTTAGATAGTACAGAGTGTTGTTTCTCCTATTATTGACATCCTACATTAGTATGTTACATTTGTCACAATTAATGAATCAATATTATTAATATGTTCTTATTTAAAAATTTTTAATGTTTATTTATTTTTGAGAGAGACAGAGACAGAGCATGAGCAGGGGAGGGGCAGAGAGAGAGAGGGAGACATGGAACCCGAAGCAGGTTCCAGGCTCTGAGCTGCCAGCGCAGAGCCTGACACGGGGCTCAAACTCATGAACTGGGAGATCATGACCTGAGATGAAGTCAGACACTTAACCGACGGAGCCACCCAGGTGCCCTTATTAATATGTTATTATTAAATAAAGTCCCCATTTATTCCTAGTTCCTTAGTTTTTCATGTCATCTCCTTTTTTTTTTTTTTTTCTAATCCAGGATATCACATTACATTTCGTTGTCATGTCACTTTAGGTTCCTGTTGGTATGGTAGTTCCTCAGATTTTCTGTGCTTTTGATGACAGGGACATTTTGAGGTATACTATTCCATTTTTTGATTACTCTGAGGTTTTGGATTCCACAGGAAAAGTATCATTCTTGGCCCCTGCTATTAAGGGTACGTACTATCACGTGGCTTTGACTGTTAGTGTTCATCTTGCTCACCTGGCTGAGGCTGTAGTTGTCTGGTTTGTCCTGTTGTTCACTCTTTCCCCCCCTTTTTATACTGTACTCTTTGGAGACGAGTCACTAATGTCAGCCTATGCTTAATTAGCGGGGATTGATACCGCATCTCACTGAGCGCAGTTTCTCCATAAATGATTCGGAATTCTTCTGCATGGGAGACTTCTCTCTTTGTTTCTCATTTGATTGTTCATTTGGTCTGTCAGTCAGTAATTTAGATCTGTGCAGACTCATGGGTATGTATTTTGTACTTTGGGTTGTAAAACAGTACTATTTTATGTTGTTGCTGAAATTGTTCCTTCTTTGCCATTGGGAGCGTTTTACTGCTCTTTCAGGTGGCTCCCGTGTCCTTTGTCATACCTTCCTCAGTGTGTGTGTGTGTGCATGTGCGCGTGTGCGTGTGTGTGTGTGTGTGTGTGTGTGTGTGTATTGAATACTTTGTTACTTTCTGGCACTACAATGGGCTCAATTTCATGTTGCATATCCACTGTCCAGTTTCTAGACTTAGTAATTTCTCCAAGGATCCCTGGTTCCTTCTTTTTGAAAATGGTAGTAAAAACCAAGATCTGGTTGCTAGAATTGGACATTGCTATTGGGGTGTCATTTCTTCTAGGTGATCTCAGCAGACAGAAAGGAAGTCTATATATACTAACTTGTGTTTGTATAACTTCTATAAATCTTTCTACGTATAAATCTGTATATAGATTATACGAAGCATGAGTTCACACTGATGTCTTCAACTGTACTGCATTTCTGCGTTGTTCATTCCGGCTTCCTCCCTTTGCTTGTCTGCATAGTCCACCCGAACGAATGAGAAACGTAGCTCCCATCACCCACCATCCATTTACTTACCTGCCCCATTCCAGTTTACATAGATAGCGGTTTCAGAAGTTTTACTATTAAAACTCTTGTAATACCAGTGATTTCAACCTGTGCGTCAAATATCAGTATAGGAAAAAAAAAAAAACCTTTTGTACTATGGTTAATCTGTAAACTGAGGAGTATAATATATCGGAGGTGAGTCAATAGGCAGTTAATTTTTTTGTTTTAAATTTTATGTTCATGAACGCAACATACGTATGGCATTTTATTTTTATTTATTTATTTATTTAAAAAATTTTTTTTCAACGTTTATTTATTTTTGGGACAAAGAGAGACAGAGCATGAACGGGGGAGGGGCAGAGAGAGAGGGAGACACAGAATCGGAAACAGGCTCCAGGCTCTGAGCCATCAGCCCAGAGCCCGACGCGGGGCTCGAACTCCCGGACCGCGAGATCGTGACCTGGCTGAAGTCGGACGCTTAACCGACTGCGCCACCGAGGCGCCCCTTACGTATGGCATTTTAAAAAGCAGTGTATGCAAATGTATGCAGATAGTCTAGCCAACTGCTTTCAGACTTCATCTGCGACATTGGGTCCTTCCGCCTGATGCCCTTTGAACTGAAGTCCTGGCTCTTTAGGTCTCTTGCACCATTTTGAACTCACCAGCCTTCATAATTGCATGAGAATTCCTTATAAAAAATCTCTTATATATGAACACCCACACAAATTATATTGGTCCTATTGCCCTGGAGAACCTTGACTAATACACCTTTTTTTTTTTTTTTAAATTTTTTTTTTCAATGTTTTTATTTATTTTTGGGACAGAGAGAGACAGAGCATGAATGGGGGAGGGGCAGAGAGAGAGGGAGACACAGAATCGGAAACAGGCTCCAGGCTCTGAGCCATCAGCCCAGAGCCTGACGCGGGGCTCGAACTCACGGACCGCGAGATCGTGACCTGGCTGAAGTCGGACGCTTAACCGACTGCGCCACCCAGGCGCCCCTAATACACCTTTATTCTACAGTCTCTTCCCTGTGACGCACCAGTCTGTTTTGCTGAAAACAGTCCGTGTGCTATGGGCTGGTGAATTTGCAGAATTTGCACCAACATTATCGTAGTCCTAGTTATGTATACACCTTTGCATCTATTTCTGTAAGAGGAAGAGGGAGCCATCTACAGATTTATTCATTCACTGATACTAACTCTGCTGACTTTTTTAATTCTCTCCCTGCCCCTGCCCGAGTCAAGAGAGATTCCCCTCGGAGTTGTTCGCTGGGCTTTTTTTTTTTTCCCCACTTGTTATTTGAATTTAAAGAGCCGGTTTTTCTATTCTTACCTTTATCCTTATGGAGTTACCTTCTTGAAAAATGACCATCTAATTTAATGCTTTAGATTGGACACATCTAATGAGCATGTGGTAGGGCCTGAAAGCTTGAGAAATTTGGCCTTGATTTGTGCAAATGCAGTAGCATGCTTAAAGTCCTCTGGACACTAGAATAAGAAAAAGTAATCAGTGGAAATGATCAGTTTGTATCACCCAGGAGACAATGAAATTGGGCCATGAATGATCAGTCCCAGTAAATGCTTTGGCCTTATCTCCTTCGAGTATGGTGACATACAGCCAGTGGTATATATAGTACAGAAGAAGAACTATAGAAATAGATTTTGGTAATATACTTCTGGGGAATGATACTCTCTGATACTCTTGATAGTAGTACTTTAGAGTAAAGTTTATTGCCATGGTTGAGCTTTTAGGCTGGATAGTTCTTTTTAGGGGGGAAGGAAGAAAGAAGGGAAGGCAAGGAGGGATGGAGGGAGGGAAGGATTTGTAAAGGGAGGTACGGACAAAAGTTCATTTAACACAGACTCTTTGTGACTTTGCCCTAGTTTTTGGTGTTATTCTTATGGGGACGTACATCTGTTAAAAATTGTATTGAACTCAAACAGGATTTAAGTTAAACTCAAGCTTTTTTTTTTTTTTTTTTTAGAATTGGTTAATGACAACTAAAACGCTTTGACTAAAATAGATACCATTCCTTTGGGAAGTCAGTTTTTAGAAACACATTTATGTATTTTTCCCACCTACCTGTTTGGGGGAGTAAAGCAACGACCATAAGAATAGAAAAGATTGTTATTTGAAAAAGTATGCTGGGTCCATTTTCCTATAGAGAATTGTGAGAGCTTAGGACTAATTTCTGATTACTTAGGAAAAAAGCCAATCCTTTAACTTGATGATAAAGTCCTTCAGAGTTTTCACAGGCAACTTAAAATTTTTTTTTTCAACATTTTTTATTTTTATTTTTGGGACAGAGAGAGACAGAGCATGAACGGGGGAGGGGCAGAGAGAGAGGGAGACACAGAATCGGAAACAGGCTCCAGGCTCCGAGCCATCAGCCCAGAGCCTGACGCGGGGCTCGAACTCACGGACCGCGAGATCGTGACCTGGCTGAAGTCGGACGCTCAACCGACTGCGCCACCCAGGCGCCCCTGATGTGTCCTCTTTTGAATGCGGTTTCCGTGTTGGGATGATTTAAACCTGAGACAGACTGTCCTGATCTCATGCGAGATGTCTCCTGCGGTAGGTACTCATCTCGGAATGCTGCCTACAGGCACTGTTTTAGGAGGGAGCCACACACAGGAGGGGTTGGGATTAGGAAGAGATGGAGAAGTTATCACCAAAGAATCATCATGACATCTGTGCAACTGAGTTGTAGCCTGGGTAGATCTACAGCCCTCGCCACATATACTAGCTCAGTAAACAAATTGACTCTGACCATTTGGCTAGCACTTTCCTGGATTAAGAGCATAGGCAGTGCCATAAGGCATGCAAACCACTTCTGTGTTACAACAGTGAAGGCAGGCCCAGGGAAGGAGCAGGTCTGGCTCCTTAAATGCTCAGTGTTAACGGGAACGAAGAGGCAAAGGAAATCAGGAATAAAGAGGCAGAAGGAGGCTTATGATCAATGCCAGCTCCTTCTTGTTTTCCAGGGGCTCCCGCGAGTGATGCATAGGTATGTGGAACAGTGAGGGTCTGTCACGCTGTGTCAAAGGAAATGTCATCTGCAGCTCCATGCAGAAGGTTTTAGAGCTAAGGAAGGCGCATGGGATACAATATACATACCGAGGCTGGCATTAAATCAAAGCATATTAGAGGAGTCTTTGCAGAAGAGAGGCTGGTCTGAGCCCTGTCAGTTTCTCTGGGTTCCCGACCAGGCATGTTACAGAGCAAATTCATATCAGCTTTGTGGAAAATTCATCTGTTGCTCCAAAAGCAACTGCCAAGCTGTCTTTGGTACATGACAGCTGGAAGAAATTTCTTTCTCAAATCAGTGTTTCAAATGCAGGCACTCCCCAGGTTGGTTAAAGAGGGAGGAAGGTAAAGGAAATGAAGATGTGAAGATCAGTGATGTGAAAAGCAGAAGGAGCAAAGGGGGATCTGATGGAGAAAATTAAATGAACTGTAAGTGGCTCATACAGACACCACTGCAGGTTTCAGATAAGTCACCTGTCAGAAGTCATTTTCTTGCAGGACGTAATTCGCCCTTATTGACCATGATGGGTTTCCATTCAATTCAAAGCCATGTTCCCAAGCTGGAATTTCACCTTTATTTCTTAAAACATTGGCTTAGCGCAGACAAAAGCACAGGCTCTGTAGTATTGTGACGCTCAACGCTAACGGTTTTCTTGCCAGTGTTACCCTGAAAGTTACATTTAAAATGATACTGTGCCAATTTACCCTTTAAAACCAGCTCCACGCAATGTCCACCAAAAGCATAGGGACAATGGGCTTGGAAATGGTAGGTCTGAGAGCTGTTGTATTGTTGCCACGTAATTATTTCCCTCTGTGAACTCCATGTAGAGCACATGCAACCTGGAACCTCTCTGCCAAGTAAACCACATTAAAAAAATTTTTTTTAGTGTTTCATTTATTTTTGAGAGAGACAGAGCCAGAGGGACAGCAGGGGAGAGGCAGAGAGAGAGGGAGACAGAATCTGAAGCAGGCTCCAGGCTCTGAGCTGTCAGCACAGAACCCGATGTGGGGCTCGAACTCACAAATTGTGAGGTCATGACCTGAGCCAAAATTGGATGCTTAACCAACTGAGCCACCCAGGCACCTGTAAACCATATTTTTAAATTTTAATTAAGTTAATTAAACTAATTTAAACTTAATTAATTAAAATTAATTACATATATACATATACATGTATATGTGTATATCTCTATCTCTCTTTCTCTCTCTCTCTCTCTCTCTCTCTCTCTATCTCTATCTCTATCTCTATCTCCCAAACTCTGTTGGTCTTTGGCAGATAATCATTAAAACTATGTTATCTTTTTTAAATTTTTTAATTTTATTTTATCTTTTAAATTTATTTTTATATTAAATATAATTCACTGTCAAATTGGTTTCCATACAACACCCAGTGCTCATCCCAACAGGTGCCCTCCTCAATGCCCATCACCCACTGTCCCCTCTCCCCAATCCCGCATCAACCCTCAGTTTGTTGTCAGTATTTAAGAGTCTCTTATGGTTTGCCTCCTTCCCTCTCTGTAACTTTTTTTTCCCCTTCCTCTCCCTCATGGTCTTCTGTTAAGTTTCTCAGGATCCACGTATGAGTGAAAACATATGGTGTCTGTCTTTCTCTGCCTGACTTATTTCACTTAGCATAACACTCTCCAGTTCCATCCACATTGCTGCAAATGGCCAGATTTCATTCTTTCCCATGGTCAAGTAGTATTCCATTGTATATGTAAACCACATCTTCTTTATCCATTCGTCTGTTGATGGACATTTAGGCTCTTACCATAATTTGGCTATTGTTGAAAGCACTGCTACAAACATTGGGGTACATGTGCCCTTATGCATCAGCACTCCTGTATCCCTTGGGTAAATTCCTAGCAGTGCTATTGCTGGGTCATAGGGCTGTTTTCAATTTTTTGAAGAACCTCCACACTGTTTTTCAGAGCGACTGCACCAGTTTGCATTCCCAGCAACGGTACAAGAGGGTTCCCGTTTCTCCACATCCTCGCCAGCACCTATAGTTTCTTGATGTGTTCATTTTAGCCACTCTGACCAGCGTGAGGTGGTATCTCAGCGTGGTGCCTTTAACAGATAATCATTAAAACTATGTTACCTTTTTTACATTTCAAATCTCATTTTGTCCACTGTATTTTTTTTTCTTTAAAACAGAGTCACATTGCTTCCTGATTTAAGAAAAAATATATACACACATATATGTGTGTGTGCTTATTATAAACGATTTAATCAGTCTTGACAAATATGGAGAAAAATAGAGTAATTGAAATACTATCATCTGAGACAAGTTCTGTTCTTCCAAATCTTCCTAAGTTTATATGAACTCCTGTGTACACATACACGTATGTATGTGTGTTATTTTCACTGTCTGCCTTCTCCCCCACAAAAATATAAACTCCATGAAAGCAGGGATTTTTTTCCTAATACTACACTCTCTAGAACAGGGTTGGACACATGGTTGGAGCTCAATATATTCCTATTTGTTGAGTGGAAAAAAAAAATAGAAATGTTCTTCCTAATTGTGTTTCTTTAGGACTAACTGCAAGAATATACTTGTAAGATCAGAGGATACATTTTAATCCTCATTATATTTAGAGCCTGACATGTAAAAAAAAATAACTTTTGAATTAAACATTTTAAATATTTATTTTTGAGAGAGAGCACAAGCAGGGGAGGGGTGGAAAGAAAGGGGGACAGAGAGTCTGACGTGGGTTCTGTGCTGAGAGCAGAGAGCCCAATATGGGGCTCAAAGTCATGAACCATGAGATCACGACCTGAGCCGACGTCTGATGCTAAACAGACTGAGCAACCCAGGCACCCATAGGATTTTAAAAATTTTAAAAAGAACCCAGGAGTTTTGTACCTAGAACATTGGAGGATAGTGATAGTTGCTTACCCTGCTTGTATTTCCTCTTTCTCCCCTCCAAAGGTACAATTTACCTTCTCCATATTTTGACGCCTGTGGTTAAGGCAGAATTCTAAAGGTGCTCCCCCAACATTCCCATATCATCGCTATTCCATCCAAAACCAATGTAGGTATTGCTCTGAAGGGGGTTCGCAGGTAGAGTTCAGGTTACTTCTCATGCTTTAGGTGGGAAATTGTCTTGGTTTATCCATATACATATAAAATGTTCGAAAGTGATATATATTATGACAAACAGAAAGAGCCAAGTGAGGGGAACTGGGAGTGTTAGGTGGGTTTTTGCAATTTTAAATGACATGGGCAAGGAGAGACCTTACCGAGAAGGTGAGCATTTGAACATGGGCCTAGAACTGGTGAGGAGTGAGCCATGTTTCTTTCTGGGGGGAAAAGCACTACCATCCCACACCACCCTCACCCCTGCCTTTAGATAAGACCCTTAGCTACTCGGTCTTAGCTATGAAGGCCACAGAGATTTTTATATATCAGTCAGACTTTGGGAGGCTTCAATGAGAAATATTTTGGAAATAATGGTGGCATTCTATTAGAAGGGGCGAGAGTGTTTTCTGTGGAGAGCAGAAATAAATGCCCATTTACAATGCATTGACATGAGTATTCAAATAGATTTCTCATTCTTGGAGAAGGACTAACAAGAAAAAGTCATATACACATCTGCTCTCATCACAAATATATTCAACTTTCACATTGCTCGTGTAGATTCTCAAGGAAATTTCCCCAGAAAAGAAACAGTGTTAAAGCTGATAGCAACAAAGCAAATTCTAACATTTTGCTTCCCTGGGCTAAAGAGAGAAAACCCCCCTTGTCACAGAAATGGATAGCCTCCTTGATGAATTTCTACATTTTGATTTATATCTATCTCATTGTGGGGTAGAATAAGAGGATGGATCTATAGAAGAGGGAATAGGAGTAGCTTAGAGGAATTTGTGATTTCAACATTTGAGAAAAATATGGGCACTGGGAGGAAATAATGATACTCATCAAAAGGCACCATAAAACAACATTATGGAAAGAATATGCTTGTCTGCAATTCTATTTTGAGAATGAATGATTAGCTTGTACTGCAATTCCACAACATTCCCTCCTTGTTTTCTCTGCTGCAAATCATGATTGTATGTGGAGTTTTCTGGCTTGTACCCCAGCCATGGTATGGGGCACACTGTGTTAAGGTGGGGCTCCCAGGGCTCCTAGGGGAAAGAGGCAGGGGAGTCATCAATTTACAAATATTAGTTGACTTCTGTATAGTTAGGAATTTGTTCACATGCTCAAAGCAGAGGGGACTCCCTGCTCCCCCAGAAGTGAAAAATAAAAACTACAGTGGATAAAAAAGGATAAATGTGTTTTTTCTCTCCTCTAAAAGACACCTAGACCTAGTTACAGTAAGACAAGGCCGTATACTATATGGTGCTCATTGTATTACGGTTCCACGGAGAAACAGAGCCAATAGGAAATGTATACGTATATATGTGGGATTTCCTGTGGAATGTATATGTATATAATAGGAATTGGCTCCAGTGATTATGGAATCTATAAGAGGTCCATGATCTGCCATTTGCAAGCTGGAAGACCAGGAAAGGCAATGATGTGATTCAATGCAAGTCCAAAGGCCCGAGAATCAGGAGGCTGACAGTGTAAAACCCAGGAAAGTCCAAGAACCAAGAGTGCTGACCTGAGGACAGGAAAAGATGGGTATCTCAGCTCAAATAGAGAAAGCGAATTTGTCCATCCTTTGCCTTTTTGTTCTATTTAAACTCCCAGTGGATTAGATGATGTCCAGCCACATCAGTGAAGGTGATCTTCTTTACCCAGTCTACTGGTTCAAAGGCTAATGTCTTCCAGAGGCACTCTCAAAAGCACACACAGGAATAATGTTTTATCACCTACCTGGGCAACCATTAGCCCATCAAGTTGACACATAAAATCAGCTATTAAAACTAAGTCAGGCACTTGAGGCTATTTCTACCCCATTACTTCTCCCATCCTCAGCACTAGTTTTCCAACTCACAATCCAACATGGCTGATTGAGTTCTAGTCATCATATTTGCACACCTGCTGCCGGAAGGCCACACCCTCAAAGTCACATGTCTTTGAAGACATTTTTGAAAAACAATACACAACATTTCCACCTATGTCGCATTGGTTAGGACTTAGTTGTGTGGACTTAAGTCTGTGTTTTAGTAGACCATGTGCCCAACTGCAAATCAAAACTTTTATGATGAAGGATGAATGAGACCCTAGTTACTAGGGGATGGCAACTAGAAACTGAGCTCTTCGAATGTTCCCTATGTTCTGTATGCTTGACGCCTTGAACCACATTGTACCAGCTTGTCTAGATAATTTGTGCAGACAATGTGGTTTATGGTGAACATGCACTTTCCTTCTGGGGGTTTAGAATTTTAGTAACTGTGGTTACCGAAGGTATGGAAGCATGGAGGCACATGTTAGTACATGACAGAGTCCAGTGAAAACCTAAACTTGTAGTCTCAAACAACCTTCCCCGGCAGAAGACGTTTCATACGCATTGCTACAGTTCATTGCTGGAGGATTAAATGTGTCTTGTGCAAGTCCATTGGAAGAAGACTCTTAGAAGCTCATACCCAGTAGCCTCCAGACTCTGCCACATGAACCTTGTCCCCTTACTGATCCTAATTTTTATCTGTTGGTTGTAATAAACCATAGCCATAGGTGAAATAAATGGCTTTTGAGTTCTACAGGGCTAGGCAGATGTGCTAAATGCCTTATATGCATTAATACACATGAATCTCCTAAAATCCTACAAAATTATGGTTACTCTTATCTCCATTTACGGATATGAGGCTGGAGGCTTTGATAGATTAAATACTTGGTCCAAGTTCTCACATCCTGTGGGTGGAAGAGCCAGCACTGGAACAAGGGGAGCCTCTGAAAATATGTGTTCTTCACCGTAATGTAGATTCTGGAAGCTTGTTGCACAACTATGGGAAAGAAAATGTCTGGAGTATTGGTGTGTGTCATTTTTTAAAATGGTAGAATAAAAAACAGATTGGTGCAGTAAGTTTTATTTTTTTTAAGTTGTCTTTTCTTTCATTTCTCTGTTCTGTTGACCTTGGACTCACACAGGTGGCTTGCATTGTCCGGTGGAATATGGGCACGTATTACACTGTTTCCGACAGAGGCTTTAAAAGCCACCACAAGTTTCCATTTGTCTTCAGTTCCTGGCTTCTGTGATGAGAATATCAAGACCTGGGTGACGCTGACTTTTCAGCTTGAGTGAGAAGCTTGGAATGAGAAGACAGGTGGAACAGCCCAAACCTCAGCCCAACTCAGACCTGGAATAGAGCAGTCACGGCACATGCACCCCACCTGTGAGGAAGAGCTAGAAATGCGTAACCACCAGTGTTTTGGGGTTGTTTGTTATGTCACATTACCACAGCAAGGGTGACTAATACAGGTATACAGTAAATATGTAATTTTAAATGGAAACAATTTGGAATAGGTTGTTAGAGTTCCCACAATAGTCATTCTTATGATTAACTGATTTTAATTAGTAAACAGTGTTTTTATTTTTGCATCACTATAACAATATTTCTTTTAAGTTTATTTATTTTTTTTTGAGGGGGGGAGGGGCCGAGACAGAGAAAGAGAATCCCAAGCAGGTCCTGCACTGTCAGCACAGAGCTGGATGCAGGGCTCAATTTCACGTACCATAAGACCATGACCTGAGTCCAAGTCAAGAGTGGAGCACTTCACTGCTGAGCCACCCAGGTGCCCATTATAACTTGATTTTTCTATCCAAAGAAAATGACAACAATTATTGAGTGTTTACTGTGCGGTAGGTACTTTTCTAAGCTATTTACTTATCTTTCTCTCCCCTCCCCATGACTCTCAACACTACTGGATAGTGAAGTTCATGAGTATTTTGACCTCCCTAGAGAGAATTAAATACATACATGA
Source organism: Lynx canadensis (assembly GCF_007474595.2). Classification (NCBI taxonomy): domain Eukaryota; kingdom Metazoa; phylum Chordata; class Mammalia; order Carnivora; family Felidae; genus Lynx; species Lynx canadensis. The sequence continues at coordinate 7,419,539 of NC_044305.1, read as the reverse complement.
GTAATTTGAAGATTTTTTTCAGGGGTTTCCCATACTGAAAGGACTGCTCAATGCTAACCTTTGAGGAGCACTTGCAGTGTTAAATGTTTCATTTAATTCCTCTCCCAGGGTAGTGAGTAGACTTACATTTTGGTTAACATGATGAATGCAATGCCAACTACAGATTGCTTTTTTGGCTTGTTGTATTTATCCATCCACTTTAGGAGCCCTTATAGTACATTTTGTACTAGATACATAACCAAAAATAAATTGAGATTTTGATAATTTGAAAATTTCTGTGGTTATTAATTCTGGGGGATAATAAATTAATAAAGAGATGGAGATTTGCACTTTGCTAATAAGAAATTGGGGACCCATAAATAATCAGTTTCAACAATTTAGAGTTTACTTACTGCCACAGGTGTATATATCCAATACACCTTACCAAGATGCACCAGATGCGGCATAAGCATTTTACTGTGTCATATTCCATATATACTTGATATTAATTTATAGTAGAGTAATGGAACAGGTGGTGACTTGGAAGAGTGTCATCACCTTTGATGGGGTAGTGAATTATCATTTAGTAAAAATTAAATGATTTACACGAAGAATTAGAGAAAAATAATACCAGTTTCTAACCTCTCATTATTTTATCTCTGAAAATATTTTTTCACTAGTGACATAAGGTACAGTGATAAGAAAGGTATTTTATTGGTGTTTTTAATCCCTCCACATTTGATGCGCCTAAAGATTGTTCTTTCTTACTGACCCTTCTCCCTCAATTTTTTGTCTGTCTGTCTGTCTGTCTCTGCCTCTCTTCTGTCTCTCTCACCTGTGTTCCACTTACTAGACTTCCATCACTTTTTTGGGTGCTTATTTTGGTTTGTCATTTTGTTTTGGGAGCTGTAAAAGTTAATCACAAATTTAGATCCCCAAGAGAAGGGGGTTGGTAGCTTTAATGATTTCTGCTGTTTGAAGAGAAGATTTCTACTGTTTGAAGAGAATTCATTAACTAGATAAATTATGGTGAAATTGCAGTATTTATGACTTTTTATGACTTTTTGAATTCATCAGAGAAATACGTGTATGGTTCATAGACAGGACTAGAAATTAACAGTTCAAGATTATTCATCACACTGGAAATGATAAACCACAAAATTCCCTCCTTTCCGCTTTGGGTCTTTTCTGAATGATTGGTGACTATCATTTATTTATTTATTTAATATATTTTTATTTTTATTTTTTAAATTTATTATTATTTTTTTAATGTTTATTTTTGAGAGAGAGAGAGAGAGAGAGAGAGAGAGAGCAAGCAGGGAAAGGGCAGGGAGAGAGGGAGACACAGAATAGGAAGCCGGCTCCAGGCTCTGAGCTGTCAGCACAGAGCCCGATGCGGGGCTCGAACTCACGGACCGTGAGATCATGACCTGAGCCGAGGTCGGATGCTTAAGGGACTGAGCCACCCAGGTGCCCCTGGTGACTATTTTTGACAGACGTGTGTTGCTTAAGTATAGATGTCGACTATCCTGTCAGCATAGTGATGTTGCTATTAAATGTCATTCATGTTGGAATACCTGATTTGCAAAAGTGTTCTTTCTTCACACAAACACACCTCAGGTCAGTTAAGACAGCAGACTTGGGCTTTAGGTATCCAAGGTTCAAATTGGATCTTTCTCATGCACTTGATGCCTGTGACCTTGGGCAGTGTATTTGTGTCTTAGTATGCCAGTCACTAACATCAGAATAACAATTCCTCCTTCTTAAGATCACTGTAGTTCTTACTGTAAGAGACATTTTAACATAGGCATATAACAATTACACACTGAGGAGTCATTTATTGAATAAATGCTACACATTTCAGGTTTTAGTCTCACACTTGATGGGTTGCATGCATTTTTTAAAATACATATTCTAGTCTAGATGAAGATTTTCTTTAAGAAGAATTGGACAACCCCCAAATACACATGAAGTCCACAGTTAAATCATGTATGTTTTTTTCCTACTAAGTCATTTAAATGCAATATTTGCCAGTGAATTTCAACTTCAACAGCCTGATCAGTTAAGTGAATTCGTGATTGAAAAGAAAAGATAGAAAATGAACCAAAGAGTGAATTTCACAGAATAAGCACCCTGAAAAAATTTGTTTCCCTAGAGGACCAGTCAGAGAATGCGAGAAGAGGCCATGAGGCCTTCCTCCTAAGACTTCACAAATTTGCTTAAAAGCTATGCCTACCCTTTAAAAGAGTTGACACTTGATATTTTCCTAGGTTATAAGTAATTTGGGTAATAAAGCTGTAGGGAAATTGAACTTGTCAGCATGTTAAATGCATTTGTCTCTCCGAATATAATAAACCATGATGGTGGACTGGTTGATAATTGCAGGCATGTTTTTCTAATTAATCAGCAAAGTATGAAACTTTTTTGTTCTACCTTTATGTGCTTCCTCTGTTTGTTAGCAAGTGTCAAATTTAAAACTTGACATAAAACAAATATCTTTATAATGCCTTTTACTAGAGTCTCAGGGTTATGGCATGAGAGTGTTTTATGCCATAATAGTAGCCCTATTAATTTAAAGTTTGATAGTTTGCTACCATGGATTTATTCAAAGTATCTCACCATTTATTATTTGAAATATTTTAATTTTATATAGTGTGATAATATTTTGTTAAACATCCATTTTATGTAAGTCATAGTCTTAAAATTTTTTTTTAATGTTTATTTATTTTTGAGAGAGACAGAGTTGGAATGCGAGTGGGTTAGGGGCAGAGAGAGAGGGAGACACAGACTCTGAAACAGGCTTCAGGCTCCAAGCTGTCAGCATAGAGCCCAATGCGGGGCTCGAACCCATGAGCTATGAGATCGTGACCTGAGCCGAAGTCGGACGCTCAACCGACTGAGCCACCCAGGCGCCCTCATAGTTTTAATTCACAATTGGAGGTAAGGTGCTTACAGGTCAGATACATGAAGTAAGGTGAACATTTGTGAAGCATGTTGGCACAGACTTCTGTTTTGCTTTAACACTTATGGAAAATTTAAGTAATGAGCTCCGTGGGAAAAATAGGAAGCATACTCATTGCGGGCCAGGCAGATTCCAAGTGTTTTACATGAATGAACTTATTTAATCCTCACAACCATCCTAGATGGTAAGTACAATTATTATCATTATCCTTGTTTTAATAGATAAGCAAACAGGCACAGAAGGGATCAGTAATTTGCCTAAGGCCACACAGCGGGTTAGTTGCAGAGATGGAATTCAAATCCAGGATGCTGGCACCAGAAAAGGACCCTTCACCCCTAAACTGTTCATTCCCAATTTGCATATTTGCCACCCATAGCCTAAAGGGCCTTGAGCTATAACTATAATGTACTGTTAAAAAATAAAATCAAAGGGAAGCGAATATTATAAACCATTCCGACGTTAATCTGGGTAGAGGATAAATCGGTGCTGGGTATGCTATTTTCTATTATGATCTACCCTTTGAAATCTTCCATAATAAAAAATGCTAAGAAATAAAATTAAATGTTCTATTGATGCGGAGGTAGAGCTCTCAGTCACTAGGTTGGGGCCGAGCATCATCAGTTTCCTGGTGTGGTCCCTTCATGGTGACACATTCACTTCCTATTCTCTCACGTGCGTCAACAATCATGAAAAGTTACCGTTTGTAATTATGGTGTAATTATGGAGGAAGCCAAGCAAATTATGGAATGAAAGTGACTCGGGAGGTTCTACAGATATATCTCTTGGGATACCCAGGGACTACTATATTTTGCAACCACCCTGGTCGTGGAGGATCGAGTGGACATTTCTATAAGCTTCACTCCGGTTGTTAATGGGATGGCAGTTTTTGCCGGTCTCGCTCCATAGTCCACGTCCTGGAATGGATAAGTAATACTTCTCATGCTAAATCTCCTAACAAGAGACAAATAAAATAAACCCAGAAGATTTTCCAGGAAAATCATGACAGTAATCAGATCTTTAGATGTTATATCCTCCCTCTGAGTAGCTAAAATAAAAGTAGTCTTGAAATACAAGCATCGTTGATAGTTAGCATATGAAAACATGAACATTTGACTTTTGGCATGAAGATGACAATTGAATTGATAGCTTTTTTTTCTTAATGTGAGATAATACTGTATGAACGTGAATTATTGCTAGAGAGATTTAGACGTATATGCTATTAAGCTGGATTTGTTATGACCTTAGCTGACAAAAGAAATGGTTCTGTGGTGAATAAGCCTTAACTAAATGGAAACTGAAATGCATTAAAGTGAATAAGTTTCAGAAGAATTACAAATTCAAGCTTCTGGAGAGTACTTCGTACTCAGGGTTTGAAAACAGCAGTTCTCAAATGCGTTCAACAAATACTTCCCCAGACCGCCCCATCTTCTTTCCTTTCACTCCTGCTCTTTACCCATTAAGAAAATGTTAGGCCCTCTCAAAATTAGTGCCCCGATTTTGCTGCTTACTTATTTGATTGACCTTAAACCATTTTCTAGCATCCTTGGTCTCTAATTTCTTAATCTCTATCAAAGATGATGGTATTGTAGTCTGAAGTCTAAAAGCCCGTCCAATGCTAAACTCCTACGGGTCTGGATATTTTGGGGCCATAAAAGAAATTATCTTGCAGCCAACTCTGCTGTAGTTATCACAAAATGAGCCACAGTCACTTGCTCTGTCTCCAAGGAGGAATCATTCTCCCTGTGGAGTGGGTATCTATTGTGTTATTGTTGTTATTATTACTGTTAGAGTTTTATCTGCCCAGCAGCCATTTCCTCCTTCCATAACATCACAATTGATTTTCCACAGAGGAACAATGCATCTCTCACCTTTGATCTGTGTGATTTGATGGGTGCAGGTGGGCACAGGAATTAGCTTTAGAAGTGAAGCCTTAGTTTATCATAACATTCCATTTACCAGCCATGACCCACCCCAGACAATGAAACTCTATTCGAGAATGTTACAGCTCTCAGGGAAGATAAGCACCTCTTTCGCTGATGGCATTAAAAGATTGTATATGTTTGAGGTTGTTAGATGAGCAAGGTTGAGAGCTGGTCAAATCATTTGAGCCCCTGAATCAGTCTATGCCTGAAGCCAGACCTCTCCTTGGAAGAGAGTTTTGAGTTAAAGGAATCAATGCATTCACTCTCCTTGCTTAAGGTAGTTGGGGCTGTTTCTGTAACTCAGAATGGTAGGAGTTCAGACCAATTAACCCTGTGTATCTGGATCGTTGAAAATGATCCAACCGCAGAAATTGCATGAGGACTAAACACGTGTGCCGCTCCTGGCCCGTCAGACTTCTGGTTTCTCAGCAGTGGCCTCCTTCCTACTGATTCGGCTTTGAGCCAGGTGTTATTCTTTTCCAAAGTCTAGCCTGAAAAGTCAAATAAAATACTTTTTGGGAAATGTGAATGAATTAGTCAACATTCTCCGGAGAAATAGAACATCAGACAATAGAAAATCAGTCTGTCTGTCTGTCTGTCTATCTATCTATCTATCTATCCATCCATCCGGTTTAAGGAATTGGCTCACACCATTGTAGAGGCTAGGCTGGCAGACTGCAGACCCAGGCACGAGTTTTGACATAGCTTGAGGCTAAAGGCTGTCTGTTAGCAGAAATGGCTTTTCCTTGTGGAAGGTCAGTCTTTTTCTTAAGATCTTGGGCTGATTGGATGAAGACCATTAACATTATGGAGGGTAATCTGCTTTACTCAAAGTCTATAGATCTAAATGTCAATGTCATCTAAAAAATACCTTCCCAGAAATATCTAGAACATCTAGTTGTTTGACTAATTAATTATCTGGGTACTGTGACCTAGTCAAGTTGACACATAAAATTAACCATCACAGTGAATATGTTTTAAAATTTGGTATTTGATTCATTGCAGGGAGTGTGTATGTATATACATACATATATGTATGTATATATATATATATACATATAAATACATATACATATAAGTATACAGATACATATAAAATTATGTATTATCTTTTATATATATACATTATCTATATCTATCATATGTCCTAATATCCTCTATCTCTCTCTGTCCTGTCTCCTGCTCCTCTCCTGTCTTCTGTCTCTCTCTCTCCCTTTCTCCCTTGCCCCGCATCATCCTGCCCTCCCCCTGTGAAGGCCCCCACCCCACTCGCTGTGCTGCCCCCTCGCGTTCTCCCCTTGCCCCCTCCCAGTCTCTTCTCCTGTCTCTGGTGTGGTTTTTACCGTCTTAATTAAATAACACTTTCTACCCGTATGCATGTATGCTTCTCTTCTGTTTGTTCCTGAATTTTAAAGATTGTTTTGTTCACTAGGTAGTCAGCTGCGACTTGCGCCTTTTCACCCAGCGTGCTGTTTCTAAGGTTCATCTACGCCATTGTGTGTAGGTGCAGTTCATTCACTGTTGCTGGTGTATGAAATTCCTCCGGGTGATGGTAACACGCTATTGTTTTTGTCCAGTGTCATAGCAGTACGTGGTAGAGTTGTTTATACCTTTTTGCTTTATGGGAGAGCTGTTGCTAATATGCTTTTTTTTTGCAAGTGAGTTTCTGAGATTCTGTAGGTCAGTGGCTCTGCATCACTTGCATTTCTAGCAAATTCTCAAGGTCTTTGTTTTTTAATTTGTTTTTATTTTAACATTTATTTATTTTTGAGAGAGAAAGAGAGAGAGAGAGAGAGAGAGAGAGAGAGAGCACGAGCAGGGGAGGGGCAGAGAGAGAGGGAGACTTAGAATCTGAAGCAGGCTCCAGGCTCCAAGCTGTCAGCACAGAGCCAGATGCAGGGCTCAAACTCAAGAACCACAAGATCATGACCTGAGCCAAAGTCAAATGCTCAACCAAGTGAGACACCCCCCGCACCCCGCAAATTCTCAAGTTCTCAACCAGATCTACTAAGTTAGAAACTCTGGGTTGGGCCCAGCAATAGGTGTTCTCAGGTGATTCTGATGTTCTCTCAATTATAAGAACCATGATTCTAGATATATGCTAGGAGTTGGTTTATTCATCCTTGACTCAGTTTACCTTACTGTTAAATTTTTTTTCCTTAGAATATCTCAAATTTATATCTCTTGACTTTCATGGTTTCATTTTTTTCTCCTTAGCTCAGAGCTTCTTAAAATATACTTCTAAATAATTAATTTATTCCATCTTAATCTCTAAATCCTAATCATAGACTTAGGATTTCTATCTCTAGGATTAATTTTACTTTCTTCTGTTGCTTTTACCCTTTTATATCTCTTGGCTTAAATATTTCAGGTTTTATCTCATATTTATTTTAATTTCTAATTTTCAGTCTGCTCTAACCTTCTTAAGCACCTATTATTTCTGTATTTTTCATCTTCTCCCACATTTTCCCCATGTTCTTATGTTTTAATGGATTTCATTTTACTCTTGGTAAGAAATGAGTCTAGAAATTTATGAACAGAAGACTTCATGTTACAATCAATTGCAAAATACTAAATTGCCCTAGTATCTACTTCTTACCTCCCCAGAAAGGATTCCTACCCCAGCTAGGGCAATTCACTAAAATATCTTGGACAGGAGATATTGCAAGATGAGATTCTCTGCCCTTTGGACTACATGGCCAACTGCCTGGCTGGAAACTTTGATTCTCTGAAATAATTTTGCTTGTTAATAACTCACATTAATTTCCTTTGGATGGAATCCTCTTTTCTATTTAGCTGATTTGACCCAGAAAAAAAGATAGAACCCCCTGCCACCCATAACAGGCAAAATGAGGGGCGCCTTTGACCCTGGGGAGTTCACTCAGGCTATGTGTCAAATGTCCTGTGACATCACAGATGGTATCCCCAGGGGGTGAAAAGTTACCTAGAGGACCCAACAGACAGCACAGTTTTAGTATTTGGAAATATTCAAAGCCCTAGAATATAGGATTCCATTGTGAAGAATGAAGTAAGGAACTCCTCAACCAGTTTTGCATGCAAGAATTCTATTGGTCTTTGTTGGTACAAAGGATAATGAAGGACTAAATAGGGTGATGATGCTTGGGGGTTGCTACTTAACAAAACAGTGTGCTAAATACTAGAGGTGGTATAGCATGGGGATTAAAAGCTTGAACTCTTTTTTCTTTAATATTTTCTAATGTTTATTTATTTTTGACAGTGACAGAGACAGAGTGTGAGTGGGGGAGGAACAGAGAGAGACAGAGACACAGAATCCAAAGCAGGCTCCAGGATCTGAGCTGTCAGCACGGAGCCTGACACAGGGCTCGAACTCACAAGTGGTGAGATCATGACCTGAGCTGAAGTTGGATGCTTAACCGACTGAGCCACCCAGGTGCCCCAAAAGCTTGAACTCTTGACCCAGAATCGTGATCTTGGGCAGGGGTCTGCTAGCTGCAAATCCCACTAGCTGGAAAGATTTGGGGCAAATTGCTTAACTTCTCTGTGCCTCAGTTTATTCATAGATGGCATGGAGATAATAACATAATTGTTCTAAAGATAAAATGCTTTAATATATGTGAAATGCTTAACACGGTGCTAATAAGCACACACTAAGCTTAATAAATACGTTATTGTTATTGTTATTATTGTAATGATATAATTTACATTTTATAGATGCATCATAATATTGCCTCACGATTTAGGACCCATGACCTAGCCTGTGAAGACTTTTTATTTATAGGCAACATTTTAATTTATTTTAATATTATATTTCACAGTTAATGGGAAAAGATGTTGATATCTCTGGAAAAAAGCTTTTTAATAATCCATTAAATATTAACTTAGCTCTTTATTTATTTGAATACATTATGAAGAACTGTAAATCTCTAGAAGTTATAGATTAGAGTTTACTGCTAAACAAAGAGCAGTCACGCACACACACACGTGTGTGCACGCACACGTACAGACACACAGACACACACAGGTGGGTTATGATTAGATGTACTTGCTTTACAAGGTAAGTACTAACACAAAAGAAACACATGAAGTCAGAGTCTAGATTTAACATTTCTGTGGATTTCCAGTTAATGGCCTTGAAATCCTTTAATGAAGGATGCATACCGAGTCAAGTTACACACATTAGTGTTAGGGAATAATTAGGTTCATGAATAAGTAATTCAAAATAATGAAGACTTACGAATTGATGTGCGTTATAAACTGAGATCGTGGTTGCCCTCCTAGAATTGAAAATTAAGGGATGCGCCCTTCCGTTAAGACCTGGCCTTCCTGCGTCCAATGAAAATACTTTTTTTTAAAATACTTTTCTTAAAAAAACGTCGTCAGTCTTTCCCAAAATAGTCAGGGAAGACTCAAGAGAGTCGACAAATAGACACGAGGAAGAAAACCACTCGAAGACCGTGCTTGAACGTACTTAAGAATGAGGCAGAGTAGAGATTTGAGTGGCTTGGCTACATTGAGCCACGCATAGACGGTGCACGCCAAGGTTATGTGCCAACCTGAGTCCCAGAGGCAGGAAGAGGATGCCATTTCACTTGACACAATTCTCACTTCTCACCACCGCTATTGTCTGTGGGCTCTAAGGGCTAGCAAGGGGGATGGAAAAAACAGTCCATGTTTCATGCCAACTGTGATCGGTTGGGGGGGCCGCGTGGACTGTGTTGAAAAGGAGTCAGAAGTTAATTGCCAGCACAGAGAGTGCTGTAATCAATTAATTAGGTCTGGCATTGGGAGTGGGCAGAGGATCATGCCAGGTGCTGGCCCTCCCAGGCTAGAGGCATATGTGGAAAAGAAAAAAAATTCTCCTTTGTTCAGCTCTGAAATCACACTCCGGGGCCTGGATTAATTTTCTCTGCTTCATGGGTTGGCTCGGAGAATTGAAATGCCAGGCTTCCCAGTAGTTTTTAAAACTAGATAGCCGAAAACAGATAACGCTAGGATGCCTCCTTCCTAGCTGCTTATGGACTGGTGAATGGGACACGATTTTGGTTTATTTTTGCTCCCTTGTCAACACAATACCTGGCCCATAGAACGAGCTCCGTAAACTCTTAATCATGTATCCAGTTATTTGTTGAGCACCTGCTAGGTGTCAGGCACTATCTTCGGACTTGTGAGTGAGCCAGATAGAAATATCATGTGCTTGGTAGAGCCTATGATTTAGCCAGAGGGGTGGACACTAAAGGAATCGATCCCCAAATCGTGGTATTCAGTGTGGCACTGCGCTCTGGGAGGGAGAATAATGGTAGACCCTGCATGAGGAGAAGGATTTGGGGAAGGGCTCTCCAAGCGAGAAATTTTAGGTTGAAACTGAAGGAATAGTAAGAATTTTCCAGCCAGGGATTGTGATTTTGTTTGGAAGAGTATTCCAGACCAAAGTAGCAGCACGTGCCCAAACCTGAAGGTGGGAAAGGATCGGGCACAGGGTGTGAGGCTGGCAGGGCTGAGGTGTAGCGGGGGTGGAAGCATACCTTGCAGAAGATGTTGCGGGGAGGCTCCGGTCCCGGGCTCTGCTGGATTGCACGGCCCTGCTAAAGAGTCTGAGATGAACTTGACGAACAGTAAGAAACCAGTCAGGACCTGGCAGTGTGGTGGGTTGGAGACTTTAATTGATTGACATTTTAATTTTTTTTTAAGTTTATTTTTGAGAGAGAGAGAGACAGACAGAGCATGAGCAGGGGAAGGGGCAGAGAAAGAAGGAGACGCAGAATCCGAAGCAGGCTCCGGGCTCCGAGCTGTCAGCGCAGAGCCCGACGCGGGGCTCGAACTCACGGACCGCGAGATCATGACCTGAAGGGAAGTCGGTAGTGCATGGCCACAGACACATAGTGCCCGTGTCTTTAGACAAGGTGTGAGCTCTCCAGCTTACAAAAGACTCCCTTTCGCTCCCTATGGTGGCCGAGGAGATAGGGAGAAGCGGGTGACGTTTGACCAGTTCATTCACAAAAATTACGTGATGTCACTGGGCCACTACCCTCCGCTGAATAACTCCTGTTCACACTTACCATGGGCTCCCTTTTCCAAGCAGAAAAGGTTCCAACACAGCTGGGAGTGCCACTGTCTGCCATTTGGAGAGATTTTCTGGAGGTGAGATGGGGAGACATTGCCTTGACCGTTTGCATTTGCGGACGTGATCTCATCTGTAGGGATATAGTTGCCCTGTAAATTCTTGGACAGGTTGGTCTAAGTCATTCAGTGGGTATTCCCAGAGGTGGGGGAACCTTTGGGTGGGGTCCAAGGGGGATTTCCATCATCCCTGCTTCAGCACGATTCTCCCGTTCCTGGCTGGGCTGCAGCCTTTCATCTTTCTGCAGGAAGTCCCCCAGTTAGGAAAATGGTGAACCTCCTTGAGCACCCATTTGAACTGCTCTTGTGTGAGAGACGGTACGAAACGGGAAATTATTTTCCAAGCCCGGGCCCTCTGGCAGCCTTCCTGTGAGGGTTTGGGCTGCATCTCACCAACGCAGCTTAATAATGTTGTTTCATTTGGTTAAGGGAACATTATGTTAATTAAATCAGCAAGAAGATATTGGGTGGCTAAATTGTAATCATTTGGTCTTTGATCAAGACACAGGCTTTCTCAAGCAAGTCGGTTAGAGAAAAGGACTTTCGTTGCTTACATTGCCAGCGGCAAGAAAAATCCATTTTTCCTCAACCCGGAGTTGTTTAAATACATCTTAATTGTCCTGATTACTCTGAGAGTTTTATTCTCAAAACTTGGCTCCATTTTCAGGACTGCGTACTTCTTGAGAATGCAGGAAAAGCAACTCCAGCTGAGTAAGAAAGACTCACTAAGATCAACATTGGTTTTATTTTTCAAGTTTATTTATATATTTTTTCATAATCTCTACACCCAGCTTGAGGCTCCCACTCACGACCCCAGAGATCAAGAGTCACATGCTCTTCTGACTGAGCCAGCCAGGAGCCCCGGTTTTTATTTGTTATTAGCTAGCTATTTTCTCTCTTTTCTAAACTGAGAAATAATGCAGATACATTGTAAAGCATTCCATCAATGCCCAAGGTTATATTATGAAAAGTAAGACTACTCCTAGTCTCGAACCTCTAGTCCCCTAGATTCATGATGGAAAGTGAGAGTTGCTGATGGATATCATTCCCTGTGGTTCCTTCTAGAATTAAGACTGTGCATGTTCATATAAGCGTACAAGTGTGTAGATGATGTTTGTGGATTTTTGCAGATTGTGTCTAGATATTGTTTTTTTTTTTTTTTGTTTTACTCAAATGAGGGCTTCCTATAGTCTTGCTATGCACCCTGCTTTTCTCGCTTAAATACTTTAGCCCTTATTTCGTGATTCTTGGTAATTTCAGTATTCATGGAAATCAAGCTGCCACCCCCCGTGAACTCCCAGTGTTATGGACTCTGCAGTGGTCTTCAACCTCCTCGTTCCTGACCATATTCCAATCAAGACTTTGTTGTTACCAATACATAGGACACCCCTTTATTCCCAGCATCATGAACCCCACTGCCGTATCATCACATCTGCATTACAGTGTCACTCGCCTGTCTGTATTCTGATTCCAGCAACGTTTCAACCCCAGCAGGACCTACAAACCATTGAGCGCCCACCATGAACAGTTCTTCAGTACTTCTAATCTTCACTTCCATTCTTGCCCAGCGAAGGTCTCAAAACCCCTCGTTATAATCTCCTTCAGACATGACCTCAACCCTCTTGGCTTTCATCATCCTCATCAGAGAAAACACATCACAGACTGGGTCCAGCCTTTACATATTTCATGCCCTAAACACAGTCTACTAACTGGTTTGACCTGAAATGAATAATTTCTAACTTTAACTCAGCCATCTGTGTTGCTGATTTGCCTACAACTTTCCTTGGCCCAGTCACTCCCCGTTCTCCTTCCTTCTCAAACCTGCACCCCCCTTTGCCTCTAACTTGACTGATGATGTTGCTTTTTCTTTTCTTGATAAAATAACCATCATAAGAGAGCTTCCACCTGCCAATACCGGTCATCCACCAACTGACAGGCTCAGCAGTCACACAGCCTACCTTTCATCCAGGGGCTGCAGATGAGGAGTCTGGCAGGCCTGCGGCTGACATTTGCAAGGCTTGGAGAACAGGCATACTTGGACGTCCCCACTCGGTCATGACCACTTCTTTTTCAAGTTTGATTCTCCTTTCCTGAGCAGAGAGGGGTCCCCAGAAGTGTGGTCCTCTCTCAAAAAGCTGACTTGGGGGGCGCCTGGGTGGCGCAGTCGGTTAAGCGTCCGGCTTCAGCCAGGTCACGATCTCATGGTCCGTGAGTTCGAGCCCCGCGTCAGGCTCTGGGCTGATGGCTCGGAGCCTGGAGCCTGTTTCCGATTCTGTGTCTCCCTCTCTCTCTGCCCCTCCCCCGTTCATGCTCTGTCTCTCTCTGTCCCAAAAATAAATAAAAACGTTGAAGAAAAAAAAAATTAAAAAAAAAAGCTGACTTGGAAGAGGATCTTTTAGGTTTTGGGAGTGGATGCAGGCCCTTTGAACAGAGAAGCCCAGGATCCTGGTACTATGTGATATATTTATGGAAGTGAGGACCCTAGTGCCTGGGTGGGGACATCTGTGGTGGACTTAAGTAGGGCCAGAGGAAAAGTGCCTCAAACCCTGGGGCCCAGGCCAGGGACTCCAGGTGCCCAGATCTAAGAGCAGCATGGCTGTCTGGTCTCCTAGAACGGACCCCGTCACTGGTATAGTCAGCTTTATCTCTGCTCTTACTTCTGTGACTTCTACTCAGTAAGCGTTCCCACTTTCTTTTATATCAGTGTTCTTTTGCCCCTTCCCCGGAGAGCTCTCAGAATACACGCGTGCTGAATTTTCTATCATATTGTAAAACAAACACACTAAACCACTGACTTCTGGGGCACTTTGTTACTCATCAGTAGATACTTGGAAAACCGTGTAACGCATACTTAGTGCTTAAAGTTATTTGTCACATGAATGAAGGAATATGTTTATCGTTGGCATGCCATGTTTTACTTTCTGAAATCCTTTGGGCTCTCTCCCTCTCTCTCTCTCTCTCTCTCTCTCTCCCTCTGTCTCTCTCTCTCTCTCTCTCTCTCTCTCTCTGGGGCTAGTGACATAACTAGTAGCTTTGGGACTTGGGGTGGATCTCACGTACCACTCCCTTTGTATGACAAAGGCATTTTCAGGAACTACTGTGAAATGAAACAAATAAAATAGTGGCAGAAAAGAAATATAAATGGGGAAAATTTTCTTTTGTCATGTGTTCTTCTATATAAACATGCCAGTAAAAAAGTAAATAAATATACATATAATAAAAAATAAAGTAACAGTGATAAAGGCAAATAGTAATATACTAATAGTTTTGAAGGTCATCAATGCATTTTTATAAAGGGGGGGATCTGTACCAACCTATTTGTCTTCCGCAGTCACAAATAGTGACATTATGGCTTCTGTTTATTAAGCAAGTTTAAAAGTTTTCCAATGCAAAAACTCCAAATGGTCACATAAAAGGACAAGACTTGAAGTATCCCATGTTTTGTTTTTTCCTTTATTATAATCCCTGGGTGATCCATGTTAGTTTTGCATCGACTGTTGAAATGCAAAACTGGGTAGTTTCACAGGGGTTGAGGATGCAAGTTACCCCGAGGCGTACTTGAAGGGTTCCAAACCTTTAAGAGTCTATTCTTGAAATGGATGCACGTGACTGAGTCCCCCCCCCGTGTCCAAGGCCAGCTTACAACTGGAAGTTCTTCAAGTAAACTGCCAGGTACAGAACAGTGTTTTTTATTTTTTTTATTTTTATTTTTTTCAATAGATGAAGTTTATTGTCAAATTGGTTTCCATACAACACCCAGTGCTCATCCCAACAGGTGCCCTCCTCAATACCCATCACCCACCCTCCCCTCCCTCCCACCTGCCATCAACCCTCAGTCTGTTCTCAGTTTTGAAGGGTCTCTTATCCTTTGGCTGTCTTCCACTCTAACCTCTTTTTTTTTTCCTTCCCCTCCCCCATGGGTTGGAACAGTGTTTTTTAAAGGAGAAGTAAAGACAACGTGCTAATCTGAAGCTACCTATCTATTGTTAAAAGCCAATGATAAACAGAGCACTTGATGAGAACTAAGATACACACAATATGTTTGGGAGAAAGATTATGTTTTTTTTAATGTTTATTTTTGAGAGTGGGGGGCAGAGAGAGAGAAGGAGACACAGTATCTGAAGCAGGCTCCGGGTTCCGAGCTGTCAGCACAGAGCCCTACACGGGGCTCAAACTCATGAACTGCGAGATCATGACCTTAGCCAAAATTGGACGCTTAACTGAGCCACCTAGGCATCCCAAGATTATTTTTATTAGTAATATTGTTTAGAATTTTTGGCAAGATGATAAGCAGAACTACTTGTAGTTATTTATTTTCACTTAAAAATTCTCTATGAACAGTGTGTGTCCTTATTCCCTGCACCCAGGACAGACCCCTCCTACCACTCCGCCCTTAGTTCTCCCTCACTAGGGACACAGAGGCAAACGGCCTCTGACCTCAATGGTTGTTCAACGTTTGTGTCTAACGTCTACACTGTCAACAAAGTTTTCAAAATGGCGTTCTGGAAACCAGATTCAGTGTCACAGGTCTTTCATTTTGACTGTGCTGTGGTTTCAAGTTAGTGGCCGTCATTTAACGGTGCAGAGTTCACGTGAAAATCTGTGTTTCTTGGCTGCTCTTAAAATACCATCAGATGCTACGACACAGATGAATTTCTAAAACATGAGGCTAAGTGAAAGAAGTCAGTCACTGCAAAACACACATCGCCAGATTCCCTTTGTGTAAAAGGTCCAGAATGGGCAAATCAGTAGAGACAGAAAATAAGATTAGTGGCTGCCAGTCGGGGGAATGGGGTTTCTTTTGGGGGATGATGAGAGTGTTCTTGATTTAGGTTATGGCGATAGTTGCATCACTCAGTATACTAAAAAGCACTGGTTGGTATACTTTAAGCAGGTGAATTTTATGCTATGTGAATTAAGTCTTAACGTTGTTAAAAAAGAAAAGGAAAACATTGGAAGATCAGGTGATACTGATGCTGCATCATTTCCTGTTGGTGGAAACTGCCAAACTTGATGGGGACCCGTTTCAATGGATTATGTGCTTTCCTGCTCACCACTGTCCCCCCTCTTCCTCAGCTAACTGCCAACTCTTGAGTCCAGGTTCTAGGTGCTATTTATCTTTGTCCCTGCACTACTGGTTCCTGCACACAAAAGAGGAAATTTTAAATTTCGTGGTCGTCACGTCTCTAACAGATGTAGGAAGTGGAAAGAGACGGTGAAAGGCTAATCATGTGTTTGAAGATGAATGGGAAGCAGGATCATTCCTCTGTGGCGTCGGGTCTATGTCACTGATTCTGCATTGCCCGCCTCGCACCTAAAGGTGGCAATCTGTGTCTTAGAGTTCTCTCTGGAAAGCCTGGGAGAGAAGGAACACAGGTGATATTCCACCAGAACGTCCCGGTTCCGTCACACCTGGGGTGCACATCCAGCATGCAGCAGGGGCAACTGGAGGTCAGCCTGGGCTGTGTGCCATCTGACTTGCTCTGTGCCTCTTGTTAAACACGGTACAGTGCACCCCTGTCATGTGCCTCACGCAAAGGGATATTGTAGGTCAGATCAGAAGGACCTCAGGACTTGCTGCTCATACAAATAGATGCTACCTGCCATCGTACCCTTACCCTTACATGTGAGGTGATGTCTGAGATGTTGATCTGTTTCAGAGGCTTTCTCCCCTCTTGATTATGATGTGAAACCCAACAATGGGATGATAAAGCAGTATTCTTTCCCTCTTTCCCACCTCCCCTCCCTCCCTCCCTCCTTCTCTCCCTCTCTCTTTCCCCAGCTATCTCTCTCCCTTCCTGCCTGCATACCTACCTACCTACCTATCTGTCATCCATCTATCATGTATATTTGGAAACATATGAGTATACTACTTTGAAAATTGCTTTTATTACTAAAAAAAAAAAAACAACCTCATCACTGATTATAGCAGGTAATACAGTAGGTGACAGATTATACACACATTCTCTGCCTGCCTGTCTGTCTGTCTCTTTCCCCACTCTCCTTGATAGAAATGTGTTCAACTTTTTTTTATCAGGGCACCTGCATGACTCAGTCGGTTAAGTATCTGACATCAGCTCAGGTCATGATCTCACGCCTTGTGAGTTCGAGCCCCGCATCAGGGTCTCTGCCGCCAGCACAGAATCGAGCCGCTTTGGATCCTCTGTCCTCCTCTCTGCCCCTACCCCACTCGCACTCTCCATCAAAAATAAATAAAACATTAAAAAAAAAAAAGAAATGTGTTCAATGTTCAACTTTGCAAAAAAAAAAAAAAAAAAGGCAGACTCCTTGCAAGCAGGGACCTGGTTCATTTTGTTCATCTTTGTGCATCAAGTGGTACATAAGGCATTGTCCTTACATATTTGCTAAATGAGAGTCTGATTGTTAAGGCAAAAGGAGATATAGCTGGTCAATTAAGAAGCCTCTTGTTTCTCGCATTGAAACAATCTTACGTTGTTTTAATTTGTCTTGATTTTTACTAACCAATATACTGGCTATACTGTTCACAGAATGTAGGGCAATGTCAATATACTTTTTATTTAGAAATAACTTCAAACCTACAGAAAAGCCTTGTTCAGAGAACTTTTTTTTCCCTCTAAATCATTTGAGAGTAAGTTGCTGACATGATGCCATATCACCAGCTAATATTTTAGTGTGTGTTCCTACAAATGAGGGCATTATTCTATATAACCGCAATATAGCCATCAAATTCAGGTCATTAACATTGACATATTACTACCATCGAATCCATGCACCCCATTCAGATTTCTTCAGTTATTCTAATAATGTCATTTATAGCAAAGGAATCCAATCCAGGATCACGTATTGCATTGAGCTGCATGACTCTTTAGTCTTCAACTTGGAATATATCCTCAGTCTTCCATTGTCTTTCATGACATTGGCTTGATAATTTGGAACTTTACAGATGAGTCATTTTTTAGAATGTCTTCCGATTTGGATCTATCTGATATTTCCTCAGAATTTGATTGAGGTTGTGCATAAGGGGCGAGAATGTCATACTATAACGACACATCTGTGATAGCTGTGCATTTGTCATTACACCCCATCAAGAGAAGCATGATTGTCATTTCCCATAATGTTTACTTTGATCACTTCTGAGCTTTTCCCAATGGAAAGTTACTCTTTTCCCTTTGCAATTAAATGTGCATCTTGTGGCGAGGAGCACTATGTAAATATCCGATTCCTAATCAAACTTTTACTAATTATTTCCATATTCATTGATATTTCTTGGCTCAATTATTACTCTGAGAGCTGATGAATGGTGATTGTCCAGTTCCATCATTCTCTCTACATTTATTAGTTGACATTCTTGCAAGAAGATTTTTATTTTCCCATGTGTTCATATCAGCACCATCTCATGGATTCATATTTTAGGTATAATCTGTTACTACGTTGTTTATTTTGATGATGAAATTGTACCAGATTTGACCAGTGAGAACCTTTTCAAGCTGACTTTGGCTTCTTTTTTTAATGTGTCTGCTCTTCTCTGAGAACATTATTTAATCTTTTTTTTTTAAGTTTATGTTGCTTTTATTGAAGAAAAGTTGACATAAAATGTTATGGTAGTTTCAGATGTACAGCATGGCGATTTGACAATTCTATGCATTATGCAGTGCTCACCATGAGAAGTGTAGTTACTGTCTATCACCGTTCTTACTTTCTGGCACAAGATGATCTAGGCTCATTTCGCCCTGCTTCCATCCCAGCCTTGAATCAACCTTTACTCCAAGAAATTTGGGTAGAAAATGATATTTAGAAAGTAAAATCTGGACTAGATATATGTGTATGTGTATGTATGTATACATACATATAGATAGATATATCCATATTATATATATAATATATATATATTACATATATATAATTCAACTACTTTTCTCCTTGTCCGTATGTGAAACCTTTTTCTCCAACAGTGCAAACAAACTAGCTGCTGTTATTCTGAATATGTTTATTCATCTGATTAATAATCCCCCTGTGTATCATCCATCACTGCCTTCCTTGTTTGGTGTCCATCCTTACCTTACTTGGTCTCTGAGGCTTTGTGCCAGGCCACCACTGTCACCCTCAACCCCGGTCAACTCTTCACCCCTTTCAAACTCTTGGTCATCATATATTTGTGAACCACATTCACAGTGTGGCACGCACTGTTCCAAAGACAGGAGATGGTGGGGTGAACAAAACGAACCTGGTTTCTACTCACAGGAGCCTCCCTTCTAGTTGGAAGACACCAATATATTTTTGAATTTTTTTTTTTAGTAGGCACAAAACCTCACCAGAGGTCATATAAACCATATCAGGGTCAAAGACTGATATATGTGGAAACATTATAAACAGATTTAAACTTAGGTCAACATGGGGCACCCGGATGGCTCAGTCGGTTAAGCATCCAACTTCCGCTAAGGTCATGACCTTGTGGTCAGTGAGTTCAAGACCTGCATTGGGCTCTGTGTTAACAGCTCAGAGCCTGGAGCCTGCTTCAGATTCTGTCTCCCTCTCTCTCTCTCCCTCCCCCACTCACATCTCTCTCTCTCTCTCTCTCTCTCTCTCTCTCAAAATAATAAATAAACATTAAAAGTTTTTTTTCCAACTTAGGTCAACATAAGCAGAGTGTTTCCAGGAATAGCACTTCTTTGGACAAGACTGATCAGAGATACAGGTCAATTTGAATAATCATGATCTATCAGTATTATTCATCACCACCTAGACTATTTATCAGAATTATCAAAGTACTGACCTGTTTTAAAGATTTTCCTTTCTTCCAATTAGATCTTCATTGTCAAGCCTCATTTAGATGCAAATCTTTAAGTTAAATCATTCCTGGAAGCCTAAATTTTAAAAGACATGTAAGAGGAGGTGCTCTGTTTGAAGTGGGAGTAGGGTCCAAGAAACGTTGCCTGTTTTCTTCCTCTTTCAAAATAGCCCATGGTGCCACTGTGCCAAACACTGTTTGAAACCCTTGGTCTGCACGGATGCCATCCTCTTCCCTCGGTGAATCTTCTGAAAGACTGCATTCTTTTTTAATTAATTTATTTTATTTTTTTAATGTTTATCTATTTTTGAGAGAGAGAGAGAGAGAGAGAGAGAGAGAGAGAGAGAGAGGGAACGAGTGGGGGAGGGGCAGAGAGAGCGGGAGACACAGAATCCGAAGTGGCCTCCAGCCTCCGAGCTGTCAGCACAGAGCCCGACATGGGGCTTGAACCACGAACCGCAAGATCGTGACTTGAGCTGAAGATGGACGCTTAACCGACTGAGCCGCTCAGGTGCCCCGAGACTGCATTCTTTCATGTGTTCAACAAATAGCTCTTGAGTATCTTTTCTGTGGCTAGTGCAGTGCTAGAGAGAAAACAAACTGGCAAGGCCCACTGTCATCTCCCCCAGATTGTGGACTGCTGCGGAATAGGGACAGCTTACAAGTCAAGACGCACCGAGTAAACAGGCACCACGTGAACACACACCAAGATGTTTCTAGACTGTTGTAAGAAATATGAAGTGAATATATGAATCTGCTAGAGAGCCCTGTGGCCACAGGTGAGAATTTTATGACAGCATGGTCTGGAGAGGCCTCTATAAAATAGTGATATTAAAGCTGAGCTCTAAATAATGTGGAGCCAGGCATGGGAATGGTGGGCAGCAATGGTAAGATAATTACAGGCAGAGGGAAAGACGTGTGTAAAGGCCGCAAGATAGGAGAGACGTGGTGCGCTTTTAAGAACCTAAAGAAGCCACTCTTGGTTGGGAAATATCTACCAAGGGTAAGGGCGGAGGTTGCAGAGGTAGGAAGAGACCACTTCTTGAAGCGCTTCGGTTAGGAGTTTGGATTGTATTCCTAAAGACCCAGAAATTCATGAAAAGAGTTTATGAAGCAAAGTGATTTCATAGATATCTGTCATGTTTTGGCTGCACAGCATCTCATCTACCTTCCCGTATTGGGAGTTGGGGGCATGGATAGTGGTTCTCCTTTGTGCGCATTCTGTGATCAGTGCTGACCCCCTGCCAATTTCCAGAGCAGAGTCCTTCCTCTCTCCACCCATTGTCAGCTAGAAGTGTATGCCACAGGATCCTGGCTTAGCCAGTCACATGCTCCTCCCCGATACTTTGGGCCTTGGGACAGTCGGGGATGACTTCTAACAGTGTGGTCTTAATCTAATGGCTGCTTCTGGGCATGGCCTTGGCAAAGGGTCCCACGGCTTGTCTTCCCTTGGTTCCTCTTCGTTTCTCCATTCTGGCTCCCCAGCCTTTGTGTCAATCTGGCGAACTCCACAACATTGCTCTAATCAGTTGTTCTATTTAAGCTGGTATCTCGCTTGCAACAAAGAACTATGATGTGCATATTTGAAGAAGATCTCTCTGGTTGCTGGGGACAGAGGAGAAGGTAGCCTTGACTGGGTAACGAGGGTGATCCTAACAGAAAATCCTGCATAGAGATGAATATCCACAAGTAGATGAAAACACTTCTCTGAATGGGGAAGTAAATCACAGCTATGAAGTTTTTCCTTCACATGAGAATTTCCAAGCCAACCTTTGCCTGCAATCCAATGTATGTTCAGTTAGGATTTTGGTAAACATAAGGTGATTGTTTAACAAGCTCCCTTACTTGCTTTTCCATTTACAACAGATATTGAGAAGCAGATGAGAAGTAGAAGTGAGGGGGCACCTGGGTGGCTCAGTCGGTTGAGTATCTGATTGTTGATCAGGTCATGATCTCACGGTTCATGAGATCGAGCCCTGTATCAGGCTCCATGCTGAGTGTGGAGCCTGCTTGGGACTCTCTCTTTCCCTCTCTCTCAAAATAAGTAAATAAGCTTAAAAAAAAAAAAAGAAGTAGAAGTGAGGTAGGAAGAGCAGAGCTCTTAAAGGCAATTAATTCTTCATACCTTCGCATCCTTTGAAAGCCATCCTGTAATTCAACTCAGCACAAAGATGCATGTTCAGAATGATAACGCTCACCAGCTTTTAAGGACTCTGAAAGGTATGTTTTGTTTGGCTTATACAGCCTTAAAAAATGACTTCGTTGTCCACATCAAAAAATAGGAAGCCTGGGTTGCATTGTGAAAACCCTTAGCTTTTCTGCCCAAGAATTTTGAGCAGCACCCTTTGAAATGGAAATGAACACTCTCCATTTTTACCACAGTCCTGACTGTTCCCTCTTGTCTCTTGCACCTGATACGTATTTATGTTACTTGTTTAATCCCATGAACATTTAGTTTTGAGATTCTCCAGAAACATCGACAAAAGTTTAAATTCTGTTCCATGGATGTTTAAAAAGATGAGACCATGAATGAAAATATTAGAAATATTTTCATTAATTTTACCAAAATACTAAGATGGTAGGAACTAAGCTTATATCTTATTCCTTAATGATACAGAGGAAATAAGAGTTGCTCTATGGCTATATTCCTTTACTAATTACTTATGAGAAAATACTTTTTTTTTTACAGCCTGAAAAGGCAAGGAAATGAACGTGACCGCACATGAGGCAGGTTTACGGGCAGACAAACCTCATTGTTTTTACAATTTGGAAAGAAAATGACTATTATTATTTATGAAAATAACCCAAGAGTTGCTCTGCTCTTTCTTTTCTCACCAGTGTTGAGCTTTCGTGGTGTCTGGTATATTCTTTTGATTTTTAACATCCTTGTGTACTTTTCTGTATTGTTAGAAGTGCTCACAATTATGTGAACTTTACAGATATGAGACAGCTGTTTAAAACATCAAGCATCGTGGGAAAGGTGAGATTGCTGATAGATTTTGTGGATAACTATAGAGGTTTCAGGTGGAAATAAATTAGAAAACTTTCCGGGGGGAACTGAAACATTAATTTTTGTATAGTAAGAGCAGAGATTACTTTGAAGTCAGCCATATTTGGTGCTATTGTCTGTGGTGCGGGGGTGGGGGGGGGCATGGGCCAGCTGTTAGTTTCCAAACTCAGGATGAAACCTCTCTTTCAATTCCTATCTAAAGGCCCTAAGTGGTATCATTCTAGCCCACCTCTCTGACTCTTTCATCTTTCCCTATCATGGCTCACTAAACCCAATTTACACTTCTCCCCCTGTTTCTAGAACATATTAATGTGTGGGTCTGGGATTAGCCTGAAGCAAATAAAGCACCATGTTTAATTTCTGTCCCTGACACCCACCCCTACCCTTCACCCCTACCCCTGCCCTTACCTTAATTTCTGTGCCCCAGTATGTCACTTGCCTCAAGTACAGAATTTAAGTGTGTGTGCATATGGGGGGGGGGGGGGGGGCGGATTACAGAGTCAGTAGTCAAGAGAAATAATATCGTGATGCAATATTTTTTAAAAAATTAATGGGGCGCCTGGGTGGCGCAGTCGGTTAAGCGTCCGACTTCAGCCAGGTCGCGATCTCGCGGTCCGTGAGTTCGAGCCCCGCGTCGGGCTCTGGGCTGATGGCTCAGAGCCTGGAGCCTGTTTCCGATGCTGTGTCTCCCTCTCTCTCTGACCCTCCCCCGTTCATGCTCTGTCTCTCTCTGTCCCAAAAATAAATAAACGTTGAAAAAAAAAATTTTAAAAAAAATTAAAATTGAGGCAAAAGGAAAATGTGGATCCATGTACAAATTTTAATGTATTTTTAATACTTAATTTTTTCCAAAACCTTAAAGCCGTTGAAAATGTATTGAATAATTGAAAAGTAGGTGTATTAAAACTCATAACTTTAATATAATTTTAGACATATCACTTATACTAACAACAGAATTTATTATAATTTGACTGTTCTGGCTTTAATGGAAGCAAAATCACGGCTGCTATTCTCAACATCCACTCCTTCATTTACCTTATTTTTAATGGAAAGAATTGCCGTATTTGACCATTTCTCTTTTTCAAGTAACTATCTTACTTTAGTGAGGTGGATTACAAGTTCATATGGCCTCTGAGAGGGGGAAGAGGCCTTGCCTGTCTTAGTTCTGAACAAATTGAGAGGAAGCTGATGAAGTGAGGCATGCGTGGTCGATGGAGGTCAAATAGCACCTTGATTCCTGTAGAGCCCATGTGGAAGGACTTGGCTTGAAATCTGTTAGTCAAGAAGCCTTATTGATTTGGAATTCCAAAGCTGGGTAGACTAAACCCAGCCAGTCACAGGGAACACGTCATGAGGGCAGGATTTTCCCTTCTCCCACCTGAAGCAGGGCAGAGCCACTTCTGGAGAAGCCAATCAGAAAGCTGCTCCTGTAGGGCAGGCAGCTCGCTCCTGAGAGAAAGGGTACAGATGAGTTGAACATGAACGGTTGTTGTTCTGCCTAAATTTACCACTCAGATGCCCCTGCCCTCGGGGGCAAAGAGAATTGAGGATGGAGAGATGTTGGAAATGACACCAAATGAGCTGCTTTTACAGGAAGGAACCTCAGGAATGGAGAGGAGGAATCCCCACTAAAGCAGACAAAGCATATTCTACCCCAGGATATTTGCATCTGCTGTCACCTCTGCCTGAACCACCCTTTCTCTGTGTCTTCACACAGCTGAATACTCCTCAACATTTTAGCCAAAGCTCAGGTGTTGCTCCTGAGGGAGGCCTTGTCCTGACCACTCTATCCAACATTGCTTACCTGTTCCCAGGTAGACCTTGTGTGTTTATGGAATGTGTTTCTGAAGTTATGTCATCGGTAGACGGTCAGTTCCACGATGGCAGTAACCTCGCCTGTCTGTTGAGCACCTCAACCTGACTCGCCCATGGTAAACAGGTGTCTTAGGGTAGGTTTTCCAGATGCAGAGCCTGGGATGCGTTTTCTTGTGCAAATCCCTCACCGAGGTGGTGTCCGGGAGAGAAGTGAGTCCCGGGGAAGCCAGAACTGCTGGCCACCCAACCTCAGTTTAATCCCGTCGGGAGCTCTGCAGCATGAATTCCATCACACAGTTGCCCCACTTAGAAGCCAGCGGACTGGGTTGCCACCCTACTTTCCCAGGGTGATCAGTCATTGACATGAGAGTGGCTCCCATGAGCGGAGGGCAATTCCCAGAGAAGGGTACCGTTGTGAGCTATTAGCAGGTAATCCTAACAGCACCAGTGCATTTCTTGGGGAAGAGGGTCTAGGGGAGCCAACGGCGGAATAATGTTTACATTACTAAGTGTGCAACAAATATTTGGTCAACGAAGGAATGAAACATATGACACTTACACTCTCCTCCTGTGCTAAGCAGAGTAACCCAACCGTTGTTTTGCATTTTGGATTTTGCGTGACTGAGACGGTATGATTTCCTCAAGCTCTTCTATCATATACCTTGGTGATATCTTACATTTTACAAGCAGAACGTGCTGTGCCTCCGATTCTTCTCTCTTGTTTGTGTTTATACAAAGTTTACGACTTGCTGACTCAGGTTCCCTCAGTCTGTTAACGCACACTGGGGGTAAGTTAGGGGCTTTGAGAGAATGTGCTAACTTCTTAATGAATCCACAATGCCTTGTAGGAAATTTTGGTTCTATTCCAATGTGACAAATGGTATCCTGGTGGGTAATAGAGACATTCTTTGCACAACTCCAAAATAACAGTGGAAAAGTTATAAAGAAGGCAGGTAATCAATTGGTCTTTTCTCTTTATTTCCAATTGACTTATTTTGGGCTCCTTCCACCTGCTACTTACATTCAAATTCTATTTAAATAACCGAGTAATTCTAAATACAGAGTGTATCTATCTGCATATGTATGTGCTATTTATATGTATGTGTATGTGTATATATAAATATATGTGTGTATCTATAAAACCTCCCACCTTTAGGCAGTATTAATGGCAGTTTAGAAACAACATCTAAAGCAACAGGATTGTAAAAGGAATACAAAAAGGAGAAAGTACTAACATTCACCATCATCCAAAGAAACGGAACCAGGAATGAGTTTAACACAAAAAAGTATATTATCAAACCCTATATACTTGTTTGACAGGACAAAGCTCAAATTTCTTATGGGAATCTAACATAAGGGGAACAAAGGCATCTTTAAGGCATCTTATAAGGCTTCTAATAAAGGGAAATGACATCGTTTATGGCACTAAGATAAAGGCAAACTAATTCTTTATGAAAGGTACTAGCATTCTTGAGTTGAAGGAGAGGCACGTGTCTCATGAGAGTCTTCATGTGATCTGTACGCATACTTTTGTTCATCGATATCCCTCTAATGCAATATATGTGTTCCTGAAAAACCTCGCAGAATTACTTGGTAAAAATAATGGGGCTTTGGGGGCAAATAACGTTAGACAAACCAAACCACACAAGTATATAATCACGACAATGATAAAAATAATAAGAATTCTAAAAGAAATAAATACAACACAAATATATTACTTCCTTGTTAAAAGTTTATTTATTTATTTGAGAGAGACAGAGAACGAGTGCATGTGAGCAGGGAGGGGCAGGGGAGAGAGAGAGACAGAGACAGAGAGAGAGGTGGGGGGGAGAGGGGGGATCCCAAGCGGGCTCTGGGCTGTCAGTACAGAGCCCAGTGTAGGGCTTGATATCATAAACCATGAGGTCATGACCTGAGTCAAAACCAAAAGTTGGATGCTTAACTGACTGAGCCACCCAGGTGCCCCAAGATATTACTTCTTAATAAAGAAATACTACAGTAAGTAGGACTTTATATCTTTGATGAGAAGTAAAGAAAACTCATTGGAAGAGACTGTAAGGAAGAATGGAAGCTGCAAAAATAAATGAATAGATAAAGAAATGCATGAAGAGTGGAAAGGATCATACAAAAATTATTTCCAAGACAAACTCCTAGGTCGGTCAGGTATAGAGAAAAACTTGGAGCAAACAGGCATCATCCAGTGCCCCTTGTGCACCAAGCCTTCAACCCTATGTTGACATCATCCCTTTATTCCCTGTTTACCTAGGAGCTAATTTACATCACAGAAGAGGTATTGAGGAGAACAGACCATACTTTTTAACAGGAGGCATGCGTGGGTGCTTTAAGGGTACCAAACCAACCACCTCTCCAAAACAGTTTAGAAACTTTGAATAAGCACACATTTTGTTTGTTTTTACAGAAATAACCCATAATTTAAATTACCTTGTTTGTGTTTCATTGTGTGTGGTATGCAGTTTGCCAGTTATGAATCCACATAATAGATATTCTACTACATGGCAAGTTCACTGATGTTTGGCAATTAGCAAAGTGGGGTGCTTTTCATAATGGAAAGTACTGTGCTTTCTGATTTTAAAAAATTCATCCATATGATTTGGCTGTTCCTGTCTGAATAGGAATTGGCGAACTAGGTCAAGAGTGGATTAGTATTTTTCTTAAAAAGCACACTATTTATAGAGGGGCTTTCTGAGTGTTTCACACGCCAGACATATCGCAATATTATTAAGATAAATAACAGGAAATAAAACACTTTCAACTTGTGTAAGTTTATCATGAAATTTTTGGATAACCGTTTAGAATGCAGTAGGTTTTTGGCGAGTTTTCTCCCTACCAAGTAAAGATCGATCCTCAGGAAAAATCAAAGTTACTATATTATATGGGCCATTCCGTTAACAGCACTTGAGGAAAAATGAAAATGGGCGGCTAGTCTAAATGTAAATGGCATATCCAATTTGGAAATAAATGGCCAAAGGATTGAAGAACTATTGAAATATATGTCTGCCTTGTGTTTGGCCCCTCAATCCAATATTATGAAGTAAGTGCTTGGATTTAGGAGTGGCACTTACCACTTTATGACTCTACGGGAGCTCTGTGATATTATTTTTGTGTCCCTTAGAGGTAGGAAATGCACAGAACTCACAGAAATACAAATAAAGAGATGTTAGCAAAACGAAAAGAGGAGCACGAGGATGAAGCAGTGGCAAATCACTTGGACCACTAGTATTTTCCTCTTGGAATCAAGGGAGTGTAGTGATACCATGCTGCGTATGTTAAATGTATAAATCTGTGTCGGTTTCAGGTTCAGTGAGATTAAAAAAACTTTTTTTTTTAATGTTTATTTTTGAGAGAAAGAGAGCATGGGCAGGGGAAGGGCAGAGAGAGAGGGAGACACGGAATCCGAAGCAGGCTCCACGCCCTGAGCTGTCAGCACAGAGCCCAATGCGGGGCTCGAACCCACAAACCAGGAGATCATGGCCTGAGCCAAAGTCGGATGCTCAACCGACTGAGCCACCCAGGCACCCCCAACAAGATTTTTATTGTTGTTGTTTTATTTCTCCCTTGAACAAATTTCTCCTGAGAAAATTCATTTCTAAGATTGCAGAGAAATCGTGATCTGCCAATCACGGGCAGACTTTATCAATGTAGACAGCTGTGTCGTCAGGAAGCTTTTGTCTACTCTGGGTTGAGCGTTTGGGAGGATGGAAATTGGGATTTGGAGTTGAGAATACCCCATTCATTATATTTTTGGGACATATGTCATTTAGGAAATGATTCTGAGGTGTGACTTCTTCCTGTACATTGAGGGGTGGGGAACAAAATTATGATGGAAACCCTAGTTTCTGAGATCTGGCTGTCTGAGTTCTAACAGTGGCTTCATCTTGTTCTAGGTGTGTCATTTCAGGAATATATTAAATCTACATCAGCCTCAGCTCCCTTTGCAGAACAGGGATGATTGGATAAGGCAAGGCCCCTGGTGAAGGACCTGGTACCTTACAAGCACCCAATATATGTTAGCTTCCTTCATTATCACTGGTGTTATTACACTATCTTTAAAGCCAGGCTGCGGCAAGATTGATTGATTCTTTCAGGGCAGCGGAAGCTACCCTTTGGAATGTAGATACTAAGGATAACAAACTGTCATCATTTACCTAAAACCTAGAATTTCTTTACCACTTATTTGCGTGTCCCTGAGTGGATTTGCATTACCCTGCAACCAAGCAGTGAGTGGGAACAATTTGCATGTGAGTTTCTGCTGTTGAAAACCATTCTGGAAGCAAATTATATACGAAATTGTCATCATCATAATAGGTTGAACAGAAACAGATTCACATGATATTAGAAAGCATCTCAGTTTGCTTAGATGATGCCATTGTTTTGAATGGCACAGGTGAGGATCTATACTTGTTTGTGAGTGGTTTCAAATGTTGATTCAGGAACAAGTGTTTCTTTTTTTGAAAATTAAACTTTTCCTTGTTTTCAGGTAGGGTTGGCTAACCTAATGAATGTAGAGCTTCACTGTTTTTTTGTTGTACAAAATCCAAGCCTCAGTTGTAGAAACATACAGGTCACCAAAAAGACAGTAGCAATTTGGGCTAGACCATACCATATCTCATTCTCTTAATTAAAAACTCATAGCATGAGTGCTGTCTATTTAGTATTTCAGAATGATGCATTTAGAAAATAGCCCACCTCTGTAATCGGCTGGATTGATCATTATTTTTTTTTATATGAAGATATTTCTAAGACATTTATTGTTTAAAACAAGCCAATACTAGAAATCACTTGTGTGAGTTATTTTTTTTTTTCCAAAGTAGAGGCATTCAAATTGTCCTTAAATTCTTCTTGAAGCTTGCTCTCAGCCCCACAATACGTTTCATTTTCATCTTCATACCCTCATGGTGGCGATATCCACTGTCTTGCAGAGAACATCCATCCTGTCTCTCCCGCCCTCTATTAATGACCTAGTGAACTCCGGTATGGTTGAACTCAGACATCCACCATCTGCCTGCGCAGGCAGAGCTCTTTGTTTGACACACTTCATTCTCCATTCTTCTTTACTCAGGAACCCTGATTTCACTCAGGGCCACAACACACAGCCAGAGATTCACGTCTCCTGGCTCCCTTGCGGCTAGACTTGGCCACGTGCCACAGGTCCACTGGCGTGTGAGTGCAAGTCTGGTGGGTGTTTCTTGGAAATCCTTTGTTTCTCTAAAGAAGCTTACCAAAGCTGGTGAATCCCCTCTCTTCATCTTCTTGCTCTGAACGCTAACGTGACAAGGTCAAGACCATAGGCTGTATGGCAGTGAAGAAAGATAGAAAACGTCTGCATCCCCGATGACGATGAAAATATTTAGCAGTTGCTGAATCAACACCACATCATTATCCCCAGACTTCCTATTATGTAAGACAAGGAAATCCCTATTTGTTTAACCCACCATGCCCAGTTTTTCTGTTTCTTGCAGCTCACATAACTAACCACATTCCTGCAAGCACATTCATAGCTGAAACATGCTGGAGAATCAACGTTTGTGATTGATCCCGATTTTAACTCAATGCTTATATAGTAGACCTTTCAAATCTATGATGCTTTCCTCTTAAGGGTATTCTTCTTTTCCTTTTTCCTTTCCTTTCCTTTTTTCCTTTCTTCCTTTTTTCCTTTCCTTTCCTTTTTTCCTTTCCTTTCCTTTCCTTTCCTTTCCTTTCCTTTCTTTCCTTTTCTTTTTCCTTTTCCTTTTTTTCCTTTTCCTTTTCCTTTTCCTTTCCTTTTCCTTTCCTTTCCTTTTTCTTCCGTCCATTTGCCTGCCTTCCTTCCTTCCTTCCTTCCTTCCATCCTTCCTTCCTTCCCTCCCTCTCTCCTTCCCTCTTCCTTCCTTCCCCTCCTTCCCTCCTTCCTTCCCTCCTTCCTTCCTTCCTTCCTTCCTTCCTTCCTTCCTTCCTTCCTTCCCTTCCGTCTTAGGCTTTAGTTACTGTCTTCTCTCTACAACCTGAGAAAGTCACTCAAACTTCATTCAGAACATGTGATTCCCCCAGGAACATTCTCTATCCTTCTGTCCTCTACCACATCTGCCTCTTCCTGCATCACTACTCCCCACCCTTAACTGGCTACAGGAAAAGATGTGCTCCTGCATCTCTCTCTCCAAGG
Organism: Lynx canadensis; assembly: GCF_007474595.2. Lineage (NCBI taxonomy): Eukaryota > Metazoa > Chordata > Mammalia > Carnivora > Felidae > Lynx > Lynx canadensis. Next base: position 7,388,822 of record NC_044305.1, on the reverse strand, counting down.
CGGTCTTTCTGTTGTTGCTGTGCACCTGCATTCCATCTGTCCTCCACCACGACGCTGCTCCTTTATTTTCTCCTCTCTCTTCTCCATCTTCAGTTTATCTCTTGATTCTAGATTATTGCATCCAACATAAAAACATTCTGCTGCTTTTCATGTTGATAAAAGTTTGCCTTGACTCTCATTCCTTTAGCTTCTGACCCATTTCTCTGCTCTCCTTTCCAGCCAAACAATTTGAAGATAATTTACACACACCATCTCCATTTTCTAGAGTCCTTAGCAGCCCTTTACAGTCCTGCTTATCTTCCTACCAGCACACTAAAACCGATCTTCTCCAGGTCACCAATCTTTGTGTAGACAAATCCATGGGATGGTATTATTATTTTTTTAACCTATTGGCAACATTTGGTGCAGTTCACCAAACTTTCCCAGAAGTTTCTTTCTTGATTGTCGGTTGTTGTTTAATTGTCTTTTAACACTATCTCAGCTTTTCTTCTTTCCTTTCTTCCTGCTTTCTCACAAGATCTCTCAAAAGTTATGATTCCTCGGGGTGCCTGGGTGGCTCAGTCGGTTAAGTGTTCAACTTCAGCTCAGGTCATGATCTTACGGTTGTCGAGTTCGAGCCCCGCATCGGGCTCTGTGCTGACAGCTCGGAGCCTGCAGCCTGCTTCGGATTCTGTATCTCCCTCTCTCTCTGCCCCTCTCCTGTCCGCACACTCTCTCTCCCTCAAAATAAGTAAACATTAAAAAATTAAAAAAAAGTTATGATTCTTCAAGGCTGAATTTTGGACCATCTTTCTTGTGTATCTGTGTTTCTCCCCAAATGATATCATTCTGCAAATAGTAAAAATGTACCTCTGCCAATTACCTCACCTCTGAGCTCCAGACCCGTGTATTGAAATACTGATTTGACATGAGGTGGGTTTGTAATAGGCATCCCATGCATAACACGCCCACGCAAGATCTGACTCTCTTTGCTTCCGATCCTTTCTATCTCAGAAAGCGTCATCATCAGCATCCAGTTATTAAAGCCAGAAATATGAAAGTCATACATGACACTGCCCTTGTCTCAGTTCTCTAACCCAATCTAGCAGATGATCCTCTTTGTTCTGTCCTTAGAACCTGCCATGTATACCCGCTCTACTTGGCCCCATCATGCAGCATCCACAATAATCTTCAAAAATAAAAGCACTCATTGAAGAGCTAAAATTGGAAAGAATGACAGTACCAATCGGTAGTGAGTCATGGGGCAGGAGGTCTCACACACTGTTAGCACAAGCTTTTTTTTTTTCAATATATGAAATTTATTGTCAAATTGGTTTCCATACAACACCCAGTGCTCATCCCAAAAGGTGCCCTCCTCGATACCCATCACCCACCCCCCCCCCCCCCCCCCCATCAACCCTCAGTTTGTCCTCACTTTTTTTTTATTTTTTTATTTTTTTATTATTATTTAAAAAAAATTTTTTTTTCAACGTTTATTTATTTTCGGGACAGAGAGAGACAGAGCATGAACAGGGGAGGGGCAGAGAGAGAGGGAGACACAGAATCGGAAACAGGCTCCAAGCTCTGAGCCATCAGCCCAGAGCCTGACGCGGTGCTCGAACTCACGGACCGCGAGATCGTGACCTGGCTGAAGTCAGACGCTTAACCGACTGCGCCACCCAGGCGCCCCTGTTCTCACTTTTTAAGAGTCTCTTATGGTTTGGTTCTCTCCCACTCTAACCTCTTTTTTTTTTTTTTTCCTTCCCCTCCCCCATGGGTTTCTGTTAAGTTTCTCAGGATCCACATAAGAGTGAAAACATATGGTATCTGTCTTTCTCTGTATGGCTTATTTCACTTAGCATAACATTCTCCATTCCATCCACATTGCTGCAAAAGGCCAGATTTCATTCTTTCTCGTTGCCACGTAGTATTCCATTGTGTATATAAACCACAACTTCTTTATCCATTCATCAGTTGATGGACATTTAGGCTCCTTCCATAATTCGGCTATTGTTGAGAGTGCTGCTATAAACATTGGGGTACAAGTGCCCCTATGCATCAGTACTCCTGTATCCCTTGGGTAAATTCCTAGCAGCACAAGTTTTAATGACAATGAAAAGAAGAGGCGGGGCGCCTGGGTGGCTCTGTTGGTGAAGCATCCGACTTTGGCTAGGCCATGATCTCATGGTTCTTGAGCTCCAGCCCTACGTCGGGCTCTGTGCTGATGGCTCACAGCCTGAGGCCTGCTTCAGATTCTGCGTTGCCCTCTCTTTCTTTCCTTTGCTTGTGCTCTCTCTCTCAAAAATAAATAAATGTCAGAAAAAAAAAAAAAAAGAAAAGAAGAGGCAAAATGACTTGGAGGAGGTATTGCCTTCTGAATTGAAGATACACCACAGTTCCATCACCAAAGGCCTGCCAGCCAACAAAAAGAGCGTATGCATGCACTGCAAAGTGTATACACAAATGTTCATATCAGCAGACCCCCGAAACAATCCAATGCCCAATGTGCATCCACAACAGAATGGATACAAGCATTAAATCGAAGGATAGGCATGCCATGGAACATTATAGAGAATAAAAGTGAATGACTTGTAACTACGTGTCACAACATTAGTTTCCAAAATTATATTTCAGTTGTATCAGTAATACTTCTTGTGATTTTTTAAAAAAAAGTTTGTTTGTTTGTTTGTTTGTTTGTTTGAAGTAATCTCTACGCCCAACATGGGCCTCGAACTCCCGACCTGGAGATCAAAAGTGGCAAAGATCAAAGTTGGCTCTTCAACTAAGCCACCAGTGGACCCTATATCAGTAATACCTAGCAAAGGAAGCCAGACACAAATTGATACAAAGAACAATTTCATTTCACTTTAAAAACCTGGAAAGCTGAGCTGTAGTGTTTAGCAGTTTGTACTTAGGTGGGAAAAGTATAAAGGAAAGCAAGAAAATTATTACTTGAAAAGAGAAACTATCGTTTACCTATGGAAGGAGGGAAGGTAGCGTTGAGTGACAGGGGGTCGGCAGGGGTTCTGGGATGCTGTCAAGGCTCTATTTTTTGTCTTGCATTTGATTTTACAATGGCACACCTTATAATTTATACATTAATGCTTAGTGTACCTCTCTGTATGTGCATTGTCCGCTACAATGAAATACATGAGTAACTTCCTGGAATGAAACCACTGTGCGCAGAATGGAATCCAGGTGCCTCTGTGTCTGACAAGACTCTGCAGGAGCCGGCTGAGCTCCTTTGCAACTTTACCTCTCAGTTCTTTGCTGCCTCTTTGCTGCTTTTTAACCACGCTGAAGCTCACCTGCTTTCTGCCCGTTCCTTGAACACTCCAAGCTCTCTGCTTCCTCATGGCCTTTTTACCTGCTGTTCCCTCGTAAAGAAAGCCCCCCTCTGGTTTTGGTTTGGTGAGCTCCTTGGCTCCTTCAAAGTATCAGGTTGAGATGTCATCTCTTCACAGGAGAGATTCTATGTAAAGGTTCTACCTTGGATGCGCTGGCATATCACCCTGTTTGTTTCCTTTGTACCTAGCACACTTTCTGATTCTTCTGGTGCTACTTACTAATTTGCCGACTCTATTCCAGCTATACTGGAGGTTCTAGGAAGGCAGAGATCTTTGTTTGTTTGTTGTGTGCTTGCTCATCATTGTGACCCTCCTGCTTGGCACACCCTCCTGCTTGGTTATACTCGTTTTCTTGGAAGAAAATCAATAGCTTGGGCTTTAGGAAGATATCCTATTTGATGACCTATTTGAAAAATATTAACTATTAAATGAGTAGGCATTTTCTCCTCTGGTTTGTGAAGTGGCTCTGAGCAGTTAAGAACTTTTTTTTTTATACTCTCTTTCCACACACACAAAATACCGTATTGAAAAATGGCTGTATTGTTTTTACATTTAAATCCAACTTAGTTAACGTGTAGTGTGATAATGGTTTCAGGAATAGAATTTAGTGATTCATCACTTGCATATAACACCCAGTGCTCATCCCAACGAGTGCCGTCCTTAATGCCGATCACTCATTTAGCCCACCTTCCCACCCCCTCCCCTCCAGGAACCCTGAGTTTGTTCTCTGTATTTAAGAGTCTCTTATGGTTTGCCTCCCTCTCTGTTTTTATCTTATTTTTCCTTCTCTTCCCCTATGTTCATCTGTTGTGTTTCTTAAGTTTTACAGATGAGTCAAATCATATGGTATTTGTCTTTCTCTGACTGATTTATTTCACTTAGCGTAATACATTCTAGTTCCATCCATGTTGTTGTAAATGGCAAGATTTAATTCTTTTTGATTGCCAAGTAATATTCCATTGTGTGTGTGTGTGTGTGTGTGTGTGTGTGTGTGTGTGTATAAACCCCACATCCTCTTTATCCATTAGTCAGTTGATGAACATTTGGGCTCATTCCACAGTTTGGCTATTGTTGATAGTGCTGTTATAAACATTGGGGTGCATGTGCCCCTTTGAATCACCATTTTCGTATCCTTTGGAAAAATACCTAATAGTACAATTCCTGGGTCATAGAAGAATAACCCCATTTTAATCACCAGTGTTGTCTTCCAAAGGGATTGTATGGAGGAAGATGCCTCAGTGGTTATTAACTCTTAGTTTGAAGGAAGGATGGATAGAGCTGGAAGATGCACCAGAGACCATTTAGTAAATAAGGAAACTGAGGGACGGAGAGGTGAGATGGTTTCTTTATGGCAGAAGGCAGAGGGGGGTTTTATTTGCCTTAAGAAAAGGCCACCCTCTGTCCTCAGACCACTTCAGGTGACTGACATCTGCCTGAATGGTGACATCCTTAGCACCCAGGAGCTACAATTTCCCTAGGGTCCCTCCTAATCTTGCACCTTGAGACACTGCCCTGGCCTTTTTGCCAGAGTGGTCATCTAAATCCCCAGTCTTTCCACAGATGACAAAACCACAGGAGCTTTGTCAATCTGCATAAAACATCTGAATGCTAATGAAATGGCCCAGCACATTAATTAGATAGTCAATAGATCATTCAGTCTCAACAGCTCAGTTCATCTTCCTTTATTTTCCAAACAATAGACAGCACATTAGGAATGAAATCAGAATGCCAATTAATTCCAGTTCGGTACATTTCCAAACAAGTTTTCATAACCACACTAGAAATATTTTAAAAAATAATTTCGTAATATTAAACTTTACCTCTTCTAATCCTAAAAAAGAGAAAATACATTGATGCTATTTACATATAAACTCTGAAGACATTTCAAAAGGAGTGGATCACAACACTAACAAAGCCAATAAATATGAATCTCAGAAAGAACAAAATCATTTGCCCACATTAATTAGTCATCAGAATTGATATCTAGTATGAAATGTCTATAAATTTAAATGGAGGCGATGTCAATTTTGTCGGAAAATAAGATTATAGGGGTGCCTGGGTGACTCGGTCGTTTAAGTGTCCGACTTCAGCTCAGGTCATGATCTCGCAGTCCGTGAGTTCGAGCCCCACGTCGGGCTCTGTGCTGATGGCTCAGAGCCTGGAGCCTGTTTCAGATTCTGTGTCTCCCTCTCTTTCTGACCCTCCCCCGTTCATGCTCTGTCTCTTTCTGTCTCAAAAATAAATACATGTTAGAAAAAAATTTTAAAAAGAAAATAAGATTATAAAATTCAACTGTCAGATTTTATATTTTATAGGACTTCTTTCAGGCTAAATAATATAGTCCAAAACTCATTAAGAAAGTGTATTTTTTGTAAAAGGCAGAAAGTTTAACTTGAAATATCAGAGTGTTAAGTTATTTATCTATTTCAGAAATCATTGGAGAACTTTTTAGAGGAAAAAACAATATCACTGTCGTTCATTTTTTTCTGTTTAATCAACCTGCAATCAACTGACTCATTAGAAGAGAATGTGAAGGATCAAAACTAAGTAAATAAAAAGCAATGTCTAAGCCAAGATCTGGAGACAGTTTGAGGTTGTTAGTTCATTTCATTGCTTTGCTGTTGCTGACTAGAGTAGTATTTCTAGGCGTTAAGATACATTCCCAAGGAAGCTTATATACTGAAATGCCTTAAAACCAAAATTACTAAAGAGTTTGGCTTCCCCCCACCCCCCGCTCCAAACACACACATTAGATTTTTTAATTTCTACTGAGGATCTGAACAGTGATATGCATGGTTTTCTTCATACTATCACGACGTTGTCTTATATTAATGGTAGATGATTTGAAAACTACAAAAAAAAAGTAGCACAAAGAAAAATAAATATTGCCCAAATCTATCACCAAACATTATATTTCCTGTAGTCTATTTGTCCATGCCAACCTAATGTACAGATTTTGCTGCATATATACATATTTGATGTGATTATATAGTTTATAAATATTAGATAATCTCATACTTTAAAATAATAAGCTTTATTGAGGTGTAATTTACATGAAATAAAATTCACTTATTTAAAATTCTGAAACATTCTTCATTCCTTGAAGTAGCCCTCTTTGGTAGTGGTTTATCATCTTTTAATATACTACAAAATATAATCTGCCAAGTTTTTATTAGGATTTTTGCATTTGTATTTATGGATGAGTTAGATCTATGCTTTTCGTATTTTATCTATGTCAGGTTTACATAGAGATTTTGTTTTACTGGAGAATCTTCTAAAAAATTCTGGAATAGCACATAAAATGGGGATCCACATTCTTGGGAAAGAGAAGTTAAAACAAAAAATTAAGCTCATGTAAGTCCAGAATTCTTTATTATTGTATATGTATGTACAAATTGTGTGTGAACGTGTGTGTATTAAAATTTAAAGAGCAGTAACTGAGAAAGAACCATTTTTTTGTTTCTAAAATTGAGTTTTAATAAATCCATGTGAATTTTATTTGTATTATCTTATTAATTAATGGATGAAACCATTATATTCAAATTTATTAGCACAAAGTTGCATGTTTTCTTTTTCTTTTTTTTTTAGTATTTTTACATGCATTTTAACAATTTTTTTTAATTTAATTTTTTATTTTTTTAAATTTGCATCCAAATTAGCTAGCGTATAGTGCAACAATGATTTCAGGACTAGATTCCTTAGTGCCCCTTCCCCATTTAGCCCATTCCCCCCTCCCACAACCCTTCCAGTAACCCTCAGTTTGTTCTCCATATTTATGAGTCTCTTCTGTTTTGTCCCCCTCCCTTTTTTAATATTATTTTTGTTTCCCTTCCCTTATGTTCATCTGTTTGGTCTCTTAAAGTCCTCATATGAGTGAAGTCATATGATTTTTGTCTCTCTCTGACTGGCTAATTTCACTTAGCAAAATACCCTCCAGTTCCATCCATGTAGTTGCAAATGGCAAGATTTCATTCTTTTTGATGGCCGAGTAATACTCCATTGTATATATATATATATACCACATCTTCTTTATCCATTCATCCATCGATGGACATTTGGGCTCTTTCCATACTTTGGCTACTGTTGATCGTGCTGCTATAAACATGAGAGTGCATGTGTCCTTTCGAAACAGCACACCTGTATCCCTTGGATAAATGCCTAGTAGTGCAATTGCTGGGTCATAGGGTAGTTCTATTTTTAGTTTTTTGAGGAACCTCCATGCTGTTTTCCAGAGCGGCTGCACCAGCTTGCATTCCCAACATGTTTTATTTTTCTATAACATTTATAGGCTCTTATGTATTTAATTGTGCATCTAATTTAAGTTCCTTTGATTTCCCTAATCTTCTGTTTTGACCAGAAAGAGAACTTCTTTAATGATTGTTTTGAAATGATCTCTTAAGCTTATTTGTCATGTATTTCTTTATCTGCACCGATCAGTCATTATTTTTATTCCTTTTTCTTGCTTTCTTTAGATAGTTTATTATTTTTCAATTCATCCTCCATTTATTTACTTTTTAATTAGTTTATTTATTTTTTACAGTTTACTTAGCTTGAGAGAAAGAGAGAGAGAGAAAGAGAGAGAGAGGGAGGATAGAGAAAGAGGGAGAGAGAATCCCAAGCAGGGGATTAATTAGCACAGAGCCTGACTTGGGGCTCGATTTCACAAGCCATGAGATCATGACATAAGCCAAAATCAAGAGTCAGTCGCCCAACCGACTGAGCCACCCACACCATCCTGTATTTATAATACAATGACTTAAAGGCATAATATATTTTTGAATATACTGTTTACCAGATTTTTAAAAAATGCTTTTTCTCAGTTTATGTTATATTAAAAATTAGTCAATGAATGTGACATACTCTTTACCTAGATTCATCAATGATTAACATTTTCTTCTCTCTCGTGCACATTCCCTCTTGGGCTCTCTCTCCATATTTGTTTTTCCTGAACAATCTGTGAGTAATTTGCAGGCATCACAATCCTTCTAGACCTGTGTCATCACCTTGTATTTTCATAGTAAAGGGACATTCTCTGACATAAATCTTGGCATATTTATCAAAATCAGGAAATTTAACACTGTTTGAATTTCACTATCTGATGTAACACTCCATATTCAAATATTTAAGATCATTCCCAAAGTACAAAGTTGTATGTTATATATATTGTTTCCATAAGTTTCTATGAGCAGTATTTTTTCCAGCTCTAAAATCTAATATTTTATTTATTTCCGTTAGTTGCTGTGTCTCTTTAGTTTCTTATTTAATTGCTAACCGTTTTCCAATCTTCCATTTTTTTTTCTTGATGTTGGCAATGTTGAGGAATATAGGTTAGCTTTTATAGAATTCCCTTCATTTGGGCTTTTCTGATTCTTCCTTGTGATTGGACTCAGGCAGTGCATTTTTAGCAGGAATACTGTACCAGTGATGTTGTGTTGTGTTGTGTCCTTCTACATGTGTTACACCAGGAGGTACAAGATCAGTTTGAGTCAATGTTTTTTTAATGTTTATTTACTTTTCAGAGACAGAGAGAGAGACAGAGACAGAGGCACGAGTGGGGGAGGGGCAAAGAGAGGAGACACAGAATCTGAAGCAGGATCCGAGCTGTCAGCACAGAGCCTGACACGGGGCTCGAGACCATGACCTGAGCTGAAGTCAGACGCCCAACCGACTGAGGTGCCCCGTTTGAGTCAATTTTTTTATATGACATTTGCTAACTTCTTCTAGGTAGTGCCTGCCAGATTTTGCACTATGAAGTCACCTCTCTCCTCCATTTGTAATTACTAAGTAATCTGTGGGAAGATACTTTAAATTGTGTGAATATCTTGTTCACCGCGAGGATTTTAATCTCCACCCCTGATTTTGCCTGAATCAATTATTGCTATAGTCCTTGCAGAATAGTGAATTTATAACTCTTTCATTACTTCAACATTTATTTGTTGGTAGTATGAGTACTGTACTGGAAAACAAGTAAATAAACAAAACCCAAAAATCAGAAGCTCTCCCTTCCTCGTTAATGCATGTGTATACTCCCGTCCAGTAGAGTTACATGGGTTCATTTTTATTTAGTATGTGAAAATCACCTGCTGTCATTATTCACGAAATGCTCAAAAATTTCTGGATTTGACATCAGGCTGTCTCTTCGGAACTTTTGGCATGTTCTCATCAGTTTTTCAACTCTTCTGTACATCTTGGCACAGAAATAGGTTCAAAAGCTCCTTATGTTTCTCTGTTCTGGCCAAGGAATCAACCATATTTGTGCGTACTGGCATATCATAAACGATGTAGGCACTAGTTGTCAACACATGTGCATGTACATGTACATGTGGACTCCTCCATTCATACTCTAATTCCAATTCAGAACCTCAAGAATCTTTCATGATCCAGGAAGGGAGGAGAGAACAAGACAAAATGAGATCTGCTGTTTGGTTTTGGGAAGGGGTGCCATTCATGGGAGTGTCTGTCTGCCTTTCCTTGGGCAGAATTGGGATGCCTGGGCACATCAAGAAAAGGTTAGGAAATGTTTGTAGATGAATATAATGCCTGCTTAAACAAAATGAGGGTTCTGTTAGTTAAAAAAAAATATAGGAACCATAGAAATGACCATTCGGTTGACAGCTAGCAATGGTTGCCACAATATGACATATCAGCCAGGAGGAAGACATACATGTTGTTATATCCTCTCTTAATTCTGGAAAAACAATGATGCCTAACCCCTCATGCCTGAAGAAGAGCACAGTTTTCTTCTTTAGTTCCAACTGATAGTATCTTAACACCTATTTTTTTTTACTTTCAATAAATATAAATACAGTGAAAACATTGAGAGGTCCCAACTGAATATCTTAGTGTTTGTAGAGTAGCTGATAAGACAGTTACTTATTCTAGCATACCCCTTTGCCTGTACAAAGGATGAGGTCTAAATCTTATGTACACATCAAGTCCAATGAAGTGTTGTGTCGTAGTGTATGACTTCTGATTCATGGATATCCTAACGCGTGCACTCATCCATACTCAGTTCTCATTTTCATGTCTCTTATGCCCAGTGGCTTTGTTCTAACTCTTCCTTGCTTTTTTAAGCCTGATTCTTTATTCTCTGAATAAGGTAATTATACTCAAAAGAAACCTATTTTTAGGAAGAATAGCTTCATTCCCAAAAGATCTTATGAATGATCTCAATCCAACCCATATAACACCACACTCAGAAGAGGTTACTATATTTCTATGAATAGAAAGGAGTATTTTCTGCTTTCCCACCATGAAATGTCTTCCAATATGCCCTCTGGGGATCTACTGTTGAGTCTCTGATTATAGTTTGGAGAATAAGGTTAAAAATCCAATGGGATAAAGAGGATACATGCTAGAGAGCCACTTTTCAATCTTTGTGAGTGTTGACTTACAAACTGATCATTGGCAGAACCACATTTTTTCTCTCAGAGAAAAATCACAACACATTTTCTGAGTCTGGGGGGAGAAGGAGCCGAGAGAAACTTGTCATATTATCTGAAGCAGACCTATCAATCGTGTTCAGTACAGGTCACGATTTGTCCAATTCCCTCCCTAAACACATGTGTATCTTAAGGAAGGAAATAGCATAAAATGATTTGGACTAGATGGAAAAGCACTGCTCTGCTTTCTTTTTTCCAGAAAAATAGTTCCCTTTTGAGATTATGTTCATTTTAAGAAAATTTTGAAGATCTAAAATGTCTCCACTCTGTTCGTTCAGTTCAGTCTCAATTGCTGTATATTCAGCTGTCATGGGGCCTGGAACACTATTCCAGGGGCTAGTGACTCTTTCTGGTACTTGGACTTGACCATAATTTGACTGCCTTATGGTCATGGTCATCTAAAGATTAATGCCACCATGTTTACACACCGTAACTCTAGTCTGGCTAGATATTTGCCATATATCTATCCCTAGAGATGACTTATTCAAGACAGAAAATTGAGACCCACTACCCTATTATAACATTAAAATATTGCAGCTTGAGACTGGTCCAGAATTACCTTGGTTTTGCTTGCCCAAAGACTCACGATAAGATAATATTTTGTAAATGTTAGAATTCTCTTCACGCGTGGGGGTGAAGAGTGTTTCCCAAAGTAGGTTCTGTGGAACCCTAGTTGCGTGAGATACTCTATGGAAGGCAGGATTCTGGAGACAAATAAATTTGGGAAATGCTGCAGACCATGTCTGTCACTTGGATGTTCATATTTGCGAAGTTCTAGAGAAATCTTTATGTTGGAATTAATCTATTTGACCCCAGAACTCTATGATCATAAAATACTTTTTCACATCCTTTTGCAGAACAGCTTTTGGAAAAAATAAACACATTTCTAGAATGTAGGTGAAGGACTGAAATTAATCCCATTACAATTTTTTAAGGCTTGTCCTTCCCACCTCGGGCTCAGATAGAGACCACATACATTTCTGTAGCTAAATAGTTATCGAAAACATTTAGACATGGAAAAATATCCTTCATGTGTTCACACACACTTCCTTGCCATAGTTTCCTCACTGCTGGGGCCTCTGTTCTCCAACACAACCGTGTTCAATCCTGCCTCTCCCACCTGAAACCATTGTTAAAATACAGATGTTCCCTATAGCTAATTGTGTTAAGTTCAGACTCTGAAACTTTACTTTTATGTCCTGACACGAATTTGTTCTCCCTCTTGTCCTATAACCAGCCAACCTGATTTCTCATTATTCTTCTAAACAGACCTTAGTCTTTGTCTCTTGTTTACCTCTCGCATATGTACTGTGAATTTACTACCCCCTCCCCAACGTTTGTTCTTTCTACCTTAAATGTTCTCTTTACCGCTGTCCTGCTCTTGACCCACTGAAAGCTTTCTGGTTCATTTCAGCAGCCATTTTATAGTGGATCCCTTCTCAGACTATTTCTGGAATTAGGGGGAGGTGATAAGGTTCCGACCTATCTTTACTCCCTACCTTCACAAATTTTTTTAATGTTTATTTCTTTTTGAGGGAGGAAGAGGGCATGAGCAGAGGAGGGACAGAGAGAGAGGGAGACACAGAATCCGAAGCAGGCTCCAGACCCTGAGCCGTCAGCACAGAGCCCGACGCGGGGCTCAAACTCACGAGCTGTGAGGTCATGACCAAGGCCAAAGTCAGACGCTTAACCGGCTGAGCCCCCAGGTGCCTCTTTATTCCCTACCTTCAAATAGGCTTTGCTAGCCCCATAGACATGAGTATACAGCTGCTGGCAAGCAACTTACCGCCGCGTTAAGAGAATCTGCCTCAGGATGTAGAGAAAAATCAGAGTCGAGAAATGGAAGGATATCTGCAACCCTGTATCTGGCTGTGCCTAAAAGAATCCCTTGTGCTTTCCAATAGCTTGAATCATGTTCAGTTAGGTTTCTGCCATTTGCAGCTGAAGAAAGACAAATTAACCCAAACAACAAAGTTGTAAGAGACCCTCTGTGAATTACGACTTTGTGACAGACCCTCTACATGTTATTTTCATATCAGCAACTTACCCAAAAGTGTATTTTCAGGCTTGACAACAATCTTATGTGGTCAGCATGATCACACGTAGCGGAGACTGAATGTTTCAGAGTCTGCCTACACCATTCTTCTCCCTGTGCCTACTTTTTCTATTCTTCCATTGATAAATATTTATGTCCTGATTTTAAAATGCATTCTCCAATTTTGGGGGGGGTACCCTCATATTTATCAGGAACACACACCAACATAGATGGAAAGGATCTAAATGGGAAAGATCAAAATATGTTAATGCACACCCTCCTGCATGGAGATGTTTTTTGCTGGTACGCTGGCTAATGCATTTTGCTGTCCAAACACACACAGCAGCCCGGATAGCACTATTAGCCTTGATCCATTGTAAGCTGGTGTCCAACCAGGTTGGAGCTTTTCGCAGACGCCATGGATGGAAATCCTACCATGCAAACAACTTTGGTCATTTTTAGCCCAGTGGAGGGAGCTGATTTGACACTAGAGACAGAGCCGGAGCCCCAAGGGTCCATCTCATAAACTAGACATTTCTCCTCCTTCATGCCTTATGCAAAGCAAGGAAACTGGTTTTATTTCCAAGTTGGTAACAAAAAGGAACAAGGTGCTAATCTTTCAAATGAAGATGGAAATATTTTTCCTACGGATTGACTTTGCAGCACTGTTTCTCAGTGAACTGTCCTCAGGGAAGTGGCCCAGGATATAATTTTGCTGTCACAAAAAACATTGCTTTGTATTGTAGTCAGATACATTTTACACTTTTGCAGTTCTTTCTCTCTCTCTGTCTCTCTGTCTCTGTCTGTCCGCAATTTAGATGGAAGGGATTTCTTGGAGTGAAACTTTTAATCTCACTGCATGCTGCCCGCCCTCAGACTTACTGATGAGCAGATACAGTTTAACACATACTGAATGCTGAAGGGCATTTGACATCCCCACCTTCTCCACGCAAAGAAAACTGTGTCTTGTAAAGAAAATAAAAGAATAGAAACAAATCTAATAATACAGAAAGACCTTCCATTTTTCTTCCTCAAGGAGATAAAGTGCCTCAAGGAGAAGTATGTAATGGGGAACAATATCTATATAAATAGAGGTGGAAGGGGAAAAGGTGAGAGAAAGCGACCACCTTCTTTGAAGTCATATCATTTTTATAATATGAGAAAATTATTCGTCTGGGTTATTTAAAATTTTTTTTAATGTCTATTTATTTTTGAGAGAGAGAGAGGGCACAGAATCCAAAACAGGCTCCAGACTCCAAGCTGTCAGCACAGAGCCTGACGCAGGGCTTGAACTCACAAACCATGAGCACATGACCTGAGCCGAAGTCGGACACTTAACCGACTGAGCCACCCAGGCACCCCTCGTCTGGGTTGTTTTTAAGTGACGTGGGGGAAAGAACTTCGTGCAACATGTCTTAGATAATATTTTTTCAATTTTTCAACGTTTTAGGTCATTTTTCTTTTGTACCAGGGAAGAATTTGATCTAAGACTGCTTTTCTTTCAGGCTCACCTTTAATGTATATCAACTTTTATTGGACTTGAACTATCACGAATGATGGAATTAGCATTTCTTCACATCATCCCCATATCTAAGTGTATCATAATTATATTGTCCTAAAAGTCTGGGTTCCTAGAAGTGATTACTGGATTACTGTCATCTTAAAAGTGTAATTCTAAGTACAGTGCCTTATTTTTAGAGAGGAAAATCACTTCTCGGTGAAACTATAATATAGGTAGAGGTGTGGATGGTGAAATAATATTAAATGCATTATGGATAGGCTGCACTGTAATAAAGCCAGGGAGGCTTCATATTGTGAAAACCAGTGGGAAGTCCACATAGATCAAAGCCTGGGTAATAGCAAACCCATTAATAGAGAAACCCACAGGGACCAGAGGAGAAACCTAAGCTCATACAAGGGTGCCACTCAATGCCCCAGACCCTGTGTCCTGCTGTCTCCATTAGGAAAAAGTCAAAATGAGCCTTTTTCCTGCATTAGTAGGTCTGACATCTGGACTGAATCCTTCCGGTTTTAAGGAATGTGGCACACACAGTTTATCTCCACCTCCTTGAGGGCTCAGAACAGCTGGGGACAAGGCGTTACCTCCATTTTGCATTAGACACTGGACATGGTACCTTTTGTCTGTGGCCAGCTGTCCCTGCCTTGACCGAGAGCAGATGATCGCTCTTTTGGTTTCTTTTCTTGAAAAGGGTTTGGAGACCTTGTTTTCCAAAATTTTAAAGGCTTGTGATGCAAAGCCTAACAAGATAAGCAGAGATCCTTAGAAGGAATTATCGAAAGTAATTTCAGTCAAACCTTGAGTTGCGAGTAACTTGTTCTGCAAGTATTCCACAAGACGAGCAAACATTTCTAATAAATTTTAACTCGATAAATGAGCAATGTCTTGCAATATGAGTAGCATGTGACACCGAAGGTCACATGATCACAACTGAGCCAATGGTTTTTTAAATTTGCTTTGATATACGAGTGCTTTGGATTACAAGCATGTTTCCAGAATGAATTATGCTCACAAACCAAAGTTTTACTACTTCAGAATTGACCTGTAGCAAATATTTTCTCTATTTTTCTAGAGTTGATTGTAGGGAAGGGCAGAACATACTTCCTAAGACAAGTAGCTTAGCAATTGCTATGAAAAGGCAGGATCACCATTTCATTAACTTCCAGGGGACAAATATTAATACATTGTTTTGCGTGAAGGTAACTGGAAGTTAGCTGGTACCTGCCAATATTAATGGTGATTATGAAGGCAGAGCCACAAATGTGTGTAGAATATTTATGGTGGTCAACGTGGTGGACTTCTGTATTTCATCTCACATGGTTTTTCTAACAACCCTGCTAGGGAGGCCTTGTGATTTTTCCCTTCTCTAAGGAAATGAAGTCTGAAGACATTAAATAAGAAACCAAAGTTCCTACAGCTGGTAAGTGGAAGACAGGACTCCAACCCAGGTTGTCTGAGGATAACGCCTTATAATTAATCCCTATGTTATACTGCTTTACAATGTGGTTTTCATAACAAAGAGTAAAATATATATGTAGGGATGTCAGACATTTTAAGGAAATGAAAACTTTCTTCCCATTTTCACAACTGACAATAGATTTTATTTATTTATTTAAAAAAATTTTTTTAACGTTTGTTTTTGAGAGACAGAAAGACAGAATGTGAGCAGGGGAGGCAGAGAGAGGGGACACAGAATTTGAAACAGTCTCCAGGCTCTGAGCTGTCAGCACTGAGCCCGACGCGGGGCTCAAACTCACGAACTGCGAGATCATGACCTGAGATGAAGTCGAACTGCGAGATCATGACCTGAGATGAAGTCGGATGCTTAGCCAATTGAGCCCCCCAGGTGCTCCACTGACAATAGATTTTAAATTCTGACCTCGAAAGCTACTTGGAGAATGGCCAAGAGGGATACAGGTGTTTTCATTATTTCTTAAAGAATCATCCTCATTTCTTGGACTCAGACACACATTTCTTGGACGTTGGACTCAGACACAGTATTTTATTGTCATGAGCAGGGAGGATGCATTACTACTTACAGAGATGCTGTCTTCATTGGGTGGTGGATGGAGCCCCCCTTTTGATCTTCTGACTATAATTAGGAGAACCCAGGTAAAAAGGTATTACATTAGAGACAGAGTTGGCTTGGAGAGTCTAGCTTGCCTAGACCCTGGAAAACTGAGGAAGAGACATGTGTTCAGGTCCAGTTGGGCATAATTTTTCTTGATCTCCCCAGGGCGAAGATGAGGACATGCTGGGCTTAGTTTAGCTCAGGAGCAAGAGGAGCTGCTGTGTGCGAACATCCCTGTGGCTCCGAGCTCTTACACTGTGTGTGCGTCGAAAGTCACCTTGGAGGGCTGGTTAACATAATGGGACTATTCTTACCAACCACCCCCCCCCCCTCCCCGCGAGTTTCTGAATTCTGTAGGTGATGGACTGGGTTCCCCTAGGGTTGTATTTCTACAATGAATAAATGCCATTGGTCTGGGACCACCTTTTGTAACACTGCTGAAGGATAGTAGTTTGTACTCTGCAATTAACCCCTTGGATTTCTTAACCAGATCCTGCAACCAGGTTCCAGGCCATCACTAAGACCCATTCTGCCTGAATACAGGGAGAGTGGAGTCCCCTGTGCCAACCCTCAACCACGACTGATGGTACCACGGTCACACTGCCTTGTTCCCACTGCAGTGACTCAGCTGTGACCTGCACTGGGTCAGATTTCCCTGTAGGACTGAATGAAGGTCGCCTGCCATGGGACTTCGCTTGATATTGCCACCATTTCTTGGCTCCTTCCAGACTCAATCCTTCTTCCTCATTTGTTTTCCAGTGTTTTCCAGGACCACTTTTTGGTGGATCGTTTTCCCACAGATCTTCAGAGAACCTAACATAAGACCTAGAGCATCATTTCTTCATGAGAGTTTCTCTGGGTGGGGACATAAGCCTGGGCATTAAAGAGAGAGACATAGCAAGACTTAGTCTTCCTCCTCAGCTCCACCTCAGGAGTGGGTGGAAGTGATGGTGGGGGTGGGGGGCCTGTGAGGCACCCAGCGCAATCAAAAAGCCACACATAGGTGTGTCTGCTCCTCCCTGCACATACGAGAGTCACATTTGCCAGTCTGTGGATGGATTCCAATTTTACAACAGAATATAAACTCCTTAAATTCAGGGATTCTTTTTCACTGTTTGTTAGCTGTTGTGTTTTTTAGAGACGCCCAGCATGTAGAAGGTGCTCAAATGTCTGTTGAGTGAATACATTATGAGATACCAAATAGTGAAAAGTGGTTGAAAATGAAAAGTGGAAAGTTCTATCACTGGGAATTTATATAGTGCATGGGGGCTCAGCTCTAATCATCTTCAGAGCCGTCCTTGGTGTCAGAAGTGGGATTCGAAAGCCCTGCGACATGAACCTAAACAAAACTTGCCGCATTGATTCCACTGACTCTTTTCCCTCTTTCTGTGTCCCTCTTTTGTCAGTTGAACATTCTTGAACGTGCACCACAAAGCGAAGTTTTAGGTTTTTAGCCACTTTGCAATATTTGGTAGTTAATTTCTATTCCACCAGTGAATACTTGAGTGCACATATATGGTGAGCCCCTCTAAGGGCTGGGAGTATAGTCAAAAAAGAACCCTGCCCTCGAGGAGATGCAGGAAGGAAACCATCTGCAGACTGACCAGTGTACCCGCATATGTGAAGAAAAGGGAAAACTTAAAGATTTAAAAATTAAAGCTTTAGGCCAAAAAAGCTTTAACGCTTTAGGTGAAAAAAAAATCCATTAGCAATCTTTTCTCTTTGAGGCTCCTGGGTGGCTCAGTCGGTTAAGCATCCAACCTCGGCTCAGGTCCTGATCTCACGGTTCGTGGGTTCAAGCCCCGCGTCAGGCTCTGTGCTGACAGCTCGGAAGCCTGGAGCCTGCTTGGATTCTGTGTCTCCCTCTCTCTCTCTGCCCCTCCCCCACTCATGCTCTGTCTCTCTCAGTCTCTCAAAATAAATGAACGTTAAAAAATTAAAAAAAAATCTTTTCCCTTAGTTCAAAATAAAAGCAATTAAAGCAGTAGAATGCATTTATTTCCTTCAACCTGTTCCCTGGGCAGTTCTTGGCATTTGCTCTTTTCTTGGATTAAGAGATACAAACCTTCACTTGGCTTTCCCTTCCCTTCATTCTAGCCCATCAGAGAGGCCATCCCGATTCGCTAATTCTGCGTCAGGTGAATTCTTCCCTCCCAACGCCCACACCCTGCACGCTGCCTTTCTGTCATGCTAACCTGTACGTTTTTCTTCAGACCACAGAACACTCTGAGTTATGGTGGTATTTATTTCATTATTGGTTTATCCTGAATCTTTGCCTTCCTAACTGCTAAGACTTCATGGTTTTGGCCCACAACAGGCACGCCATAAATATTGATTGACTGCATGGCGGTATGGATTTAAAAGTTGAAAACAGTTGTGGCTATTAACTTTTATGAAGGGATCAGTCTTGCACATGTAGGTATGACCTGCTCTCTCCGAAAGTGGGGCGCTCCCAGGAAACCTTGTATACCCTGAAATGGTGCAAAGCAACATCCTCTCATGTGGCAGTCGAAATCCTCTCTGGGTTTCTTTTGTTGAGCACAGACAGGCACTGACATAGGTCTTGGGTCAAAGTTGCAGTGGTGCAAAATGAACTTGAGGAGAGCGGGGTACACCTGCAATTATTTGATTGAACTCATTTTTCAGTCTGAATCTGTCATTTCTGTAGCCACGGACAGGGCCATCTGTTAATTTGAAGTTGTAATTTTTTTCCCCAGATGGGTGGTAAATTATAGACGTGACCAAGAAGACGAGGCTGAAACTCGTTACCATCACTTGCCAGTGGCCTTTTCAGTGTTCATTTTAGAGACCAGACTAATTACTCAGTTTAGAAGCCCCCACATAAACCAAGTGAATTGTCTATAATGACCATTTCAGAGCAGTTTTGTTAGGCCATGGAAGTGTTTTGTTTTTTTTTTTTTCCTTTGGATGAATTGTCTGAGCTTTGGGGAAACCTGGATATCCCTTGGGCTATCAGCCGAGCTATCTTGAAGCACTAGAGATTATAAAAGACCATTTCTGGAAGTGGAATTTATGCGTTCACTGTATACACCACGGCTGTGCTGTAAACCCCGTAGCTACAGTTCCAGAACATTTGCTTGGCTCATTTTCTTCCTTCCTTCCTTTCCTTCCTTCCTTCCTTCCTTCCTTCCTTCCTTCCTTCCTTCCTTCCTTCCTTCCTTCCTTCCTTCCTTTTCACAGAATCAGTCCTCAGCACATCACAGATTTTGGTCAAATTGTTTTTCACTGCCAATCAAATAGATGGTAGGAATCAGTTCAAGTGATTTGTCCAGTGTTTGGCATTATATATGCTGGTGGTTGAAAATCATGCCAAGCTACACTTAGAATAGACTTTGTCATCTGTGATAAATGTCTGCCGATTATTTTTCTTAGTTTGGAGTTTGTCATCACTTTTGACAAAAGAAGGGTCTCACAGAATTTCCAAACCTAATGAGGAATTTAAAATACGCGTTGGCTTTATTAGAAAAAGACACACTGCTTAACAGAAGTTTTGGCTGGTGGGCAGTGTAGTGGACATCTGTTGCTTTTTTCCTGCTTGGATTTTATTTCTTATTCTAGAACGCCCCTTCAGTTTTTTCTTTTGTAGGCCCACCTGTCCCCAGTCCTACTCCCTGTGAGTCACATGTGCATGACTCTCCTATTCCCTCCTCAGTCTTGACGGGTGGGTACCTGACCAAGCGGTCCCGTCAGCACATACTAATCCAAGAATCCCCCGTCTAGTCAGTGATGGGCAAGTGACCCATCCTGGCCCAGGTAGCCTGAACACCGTGGTGTTTATAGAAGCTACTAAGAAGGAGGCATGCTCATTTAACAGACCAAGTGCCATGAGCACCTTGAGTCTGGAGTATCAGTAGCCATAAGAAGATAGAAGGAGGGGCGCCTGAGTGGCTCAGTCGGTTGGGCATCCGACTTCGGCTCAGGTCATGATCTAGAGGTTTGTGAGTTCGAACTGTCTGTGCTGACAGCTCAGAGCCTGGAGCCCGCTTCGGATTCTGTGTGTGTCTCTCTCTCTGCCCTTCCCCTGCTTGTGCTCTGTTTCTCTCTGGTCTCTCAATAATAAATAAACGTTTTAAAAAAAAAGAAGATAGAAGGAAATGTAACAGAACAGAAAGAAAGTTTAAAGGTGGAAAGAGTGAGGGAGAAGGAGAAAGAAGAGCCTCTCAGATCAACTTCTGATGCGAGTGTTTTAAATCCTAGATCTATCTGTACTGAAGGGGAGACCCACCTACCCCCCCGCCTTTATAATTATCTAATTTTTAATCTAGTTGATTTACATTTCTACCATTTGAATCCCCTGATTTGCTCACTGCTAGAGGTGGACTTACCAAACCCAAAGGTAACTTTGCAATTCTTTAGAACCTGGGCATGAGTTAGTCCTGGAATCCATGTATCTTAAAGACCCGGAGTTTTAGTTTAATTACACATTTTATATGACAATTTGTGAATATGATTTCTTAAGCTAAGCATGCCCGTCTTTCTAGTGAGGATTTCAGGAGCCACATTTGCCAGTAGCTTTGACATCTCTTGCTGAAGATGGGGTAAAAGCAATATTAGGGAAGCTCAGGCCAAAAAAGAGTTTTGTATTTTTCACCATGCATTTCCAATTTATTTCCAGCTGAACTCAGAGGAGAGAAGAGTAGATCACCATATAATCTATTCAATTTCAATTTCAAAAGATGCGGCAGCTGATCAAAGGATACTCCTGAGTAGCATATTTCCATAAAATGAATTTTGACAACTTTCCCCCAAATGTGTGTCTTACTTTAGCTTTTGATTTGAAAGGAAAAATGGAGGTTGGCAGGAAAGATAAATCAAAGCGGGTACTGACAGTGTTCGGGCCCTCCAAACAGTCTGTCTTAGAATTTCTGCCATTTTCTCAGGTAAGCCTTAAAACCTAGTATTTTTAATCTAGTATGTGAACCACTTCTTACTCATGGTTTCTCTAGAAGAGCCTTTGTATTTCCCAGAGTAATGGATGTCTCAAATGAATGTCCCCTTTCCCCTCTCCCCAATTTAATCTCAGAGAGGTTAAGCCCTACTGATCTCGTTGTCTGGAAATCCTTTATATGTCTACTAAAATACAGAAAATGTTCTTAGGTGTGATCTCTTAGAATTCCACATGAGTATATGCTCCAGATAATAGCCTAGAGCAGTTCACTGGACTGATATGCTTACGTAGGCACCAACACCTGCTTTCCTTTTTAAAAGCTAACACTCAGAATAGTCACATGTTACTATCTTATGCTTTTAAAATAGAACTTGACCATCTTCTTGAAACCACCTGAAAGACATTCTTGGTCAACTGCTTAGTATCTGTCACTTGCTCTCCAAGTTCACAGCAAACTTGCCTGCTTTTATAAGAAGTCCGACTAGTTTGGGGTCCAGAACATAGAGATTCTGCCATTGCAAAGCAAGAGGGGGCCATAATCTTAATTAAAAAAAATAATAACACGCAATGAATCAGATATAATTTTAATTTTTGAATAGTTTACTTCTGGTCTAGAGTTAAGCAAATAGTAAAGTATTTATGATAAATTTTCTCCATAAATATTAAGTATTAGTATGTAACGTAGGATCTATCTTGCCAGTAGGTAAAATCAAATTATTAACTTTGAAATTTCCCGCTTTTTGATGTCTCTTCTCCAAAGTTCTGGATTTTTATTCTTTGAGGCTAAGCTCAGCCAGCATGTAGAATTGATGAAAGTGATTCCAAACCTTACCCCTTCAGAAGTGTTAGGCTTTTGGTAGAACATTTAATAAAATTCAGAAATATTTAAAATTAAGTGGAAAAATATTAATGAAACACAAGTTATAAAGCAGGATTACAATGGGATTTTAGTTTTTGTTTGAATATATATAACTAATTATATACATATATATTAAAGAGCATGCTCAAAATATTAGCGGGCTTATGGTTGGCTATTTTCATATTTCTTATGTGATTTCTTATGTGATTATATAAAACTAATAACTATAACTTTAAGAAAAGAATTCTGCTAGAAATCTGGTGAACCCAAATGAATACATAGTATTTATTCAGTTACTCCAGCAAATTGATTATTGTGTGTTTTGGCCATAAAGCTGGGCGTGTTCCAGAAGGGATTTTAATATGGAACTTCTAGATGAAGGAGTGGATACTTTCTGGAATACATTGCCTGTCCCAAATGTATCCCCTTGCCCACCCATCCCCCATGTATCATTTCAGTTTCTCTACATCAGGAGTCTAAGCACAGCTTAGCTGGTGTTTCTATTTCAGAGTGTCTCATCGAGCAGTACTCACAGTGTTGGTTGAGGCCAAGATGTCTCAAGGCTGGCCTGGGGGGAAGATCTGCTCCAAGTTCACTCACCTGGCAGGTCTTAGAAAATTCACTATGAAGCCGACTATTGGGGCCCTTGGCAGGTCTCAGATTCTCTGTCTGTCAGCTGGACTCATCCCCTTCCAGGCACGTGAGCCTCTCCAGAGGGGTACTCACAATGTGGACACTGCAGAGTGAGGCAGGGAGAGTGAGAAACAGAAGGAGAGAGAGAAGTGGAAGTCATGGTCTTCCTGTAGGCCAATGTCTGCCGTGACATCCCAAAGTTTGCCGTGTTCTGTTTGTTAGGAGGGAATCAGCAGGTCTAGTCCACACTGGAGATGAGAGGATGACACAAAGGCGTGACTAGCGGGAGATGGGAATCCCTTGGGCCAGTGTCGGGGGGCTGCCTGTCCTACCCACTGAGAGATGAGCTTGGAGTCAGAGAGACCTGAGTTTTGGTGCCACACCTAGTACTGATTAGCTCTGTGCTTTGGTCAAATTCCTTAGCAAGTCAAGTAACTTCACCTCCGTTTGCTCATGTAGTAAACACGAATACAGTATTTCCACCTCCCAAGCTTGTAGTCGTCGTAATGTGCGGGTGACGACACCACACCGGAAGCCCCTCGCACAACGGCTCTCACATTAAGTGTTCAGTCACATTAAGGTTGCATGGGATGTGCCAGCCTTCCACTCTGGCCGGGTCTCCTGCATCTTATTGACAGGAGCACATGTGCTCTGGTGATTCTGTCTGAGTTTGATTCTAGACTTTGAAGCCATTTATTAAATGGGGAAGATCAAGGATCACAGAATGTTTGGGAGCATTAAATAAAATAGATGTCAAGTGAGTTTAGCATATGCCTGGCAGATGACTCGTATTTATATCCAAATTATTATTCAATGAAAATTATAAAGAAAGCAGCCACTATCATGGTAAGTGTGGGCCTTTGCAAAAGAATATTGAAAACTGCTTTGGGGCGCCTGGGTGGCGGTCCAACCCTTGGTTTCACTTCGGGTCATGATCTTTCGGTTTGTGAGTCCAAGCCTCGCATTGGGCTCCACACTCACAGTGCTTGGGATTATCTCTCTTCCTCTCTCTCTCTGCCCCTCCCCTAGCTCACTCACTCTCTCTGTCAAATAAATAAATAAACTTAAAAAAAAAAAAAAGAAAACCTGCTTTGAGGTTCTTTTGAATGGTTTCTTCCATTCTCTTTCTCTCCCCAAAGCACAGTCTCAGAAAGTATGCCATATTGAGCAGCGGGTTCACTCCATTTAAGAAAGTGATGCTGTGATTAATTGGGGGAGGAAGAACATGGACAGAAAAGAAGACTTGTACTGGGAGCATTTAGCGTATTCTATAGGCCAAGAGGCAGAAGGAAGTAGAGAGAAATGGCGATTGTTCCCTGGCAGGGAGAACAGAGGAAGGAAGGAAATAATGGAAACAGAAAGAGTTGTTCAAGATCACAGTGGTATAGAGACTGTGTGGGCTGACAGAAGAGAGGGCGTCTTGAAACGCTATCAGCTCCTCTGGTAATTAGTCCCTAATTCTGTTTGAATTTGTCTACGTAGGGTAAAAAGAAAAGAAAACACACACACACACACACACACACACACACACACACACAAGACAAAGCAAAGCAAAACCCACCTCTGCAATGAGACAGAG
Source organism: Lynx canadensis (assembly GCF_007474595.2). NCBI lineage: Eukaryota > Metazoa > Chordata > Mammalia > Carnivora > Felidae > Lynx > Lynx canadensis. The sequence goes on along the minus strand of NC_044305.1, from coordinate 7,364,449 downwards.
TGGATGTTCAGTCCATATCATCTGAGGCAAAAAAGGTGAAAAAGATGTGATTTGAAAAAAGAATTGTAAATTATGTTCCCAGTTTCCTGTTTATGCTTCTCCTCTCCACTTTCTGAGCCCTCAACCTTTTGCCCCACCCCATCTAAACTGCTACCTCTGTAAACATGCTTGTCCTAGACCACATATTGACAAATTCGCATGCGTCTTTGAAAAACAATTTCTCACTTGTGGTACCCTGTCAGGCTTGTCCAGAATCAAGAAAAGACCTTGTGGGGCTCAGAAAATGAACTCAGTTAAGCTGCACTGTTTCAACCCCACCTCTTACAACGATCACCTGGAAGCACGTGTGGCAGAGGATGGTCTGGAATATTAAGGAAGATGATTCAGGGCCTGTGTCTGTCTTCGCCCAGCCTTGGTGACCAGGATGGGGTCCCCCTCTGATTATGCATGTCCACATTCCCCTTACACCCAGCGGGGGCTGAGCTATTGGAAATGGGGCTCAGGAGGAGGGAGGGAGAGAGGAGAGAGAGAGAGAGACGGACGAAGTGGATTTCTGTCACCCACACCAGGGAATCACCTTAAACACAGAGAATGTGGGTTAATGTAAATACTCAGGATAGCGTGCAAGACACGTGGATCCTTACGTCACCCAACGCTGGGCAGGCGTGCAATTTCTTTATTGCTGTACTGTAGTGAGCTGGTTTCTTTGAGTCTCTGAAGACCTAAATTCAACCAAGAAGGGTAATTTCTGATTCCATCCCCTACCCTTCCCCATGTGCATGCTTTGGCTTTGAACTTCCGGCAAGGGCATAAAATAAAAATGGACACGGCAGAGCAGAGAGGTGACTCCCACACAACCTTGCTGTGGGTTTCAAGCTGGCTCCTTCCCTCCCTGGAGGTAGAGCCTTGGGTGAGTTTCCCAGTGGTTCTGTGGTTAGTTGTCTCATTCTGTGGTTATAGGCATGCTAGTTACAGAGTTGTGGGGTTAACGTTTTAGTTGATAGAGACAATGGCATCTATTCCCTAATAAAGGTCCAGTCGATGCTGGGTTCTGTTGTTGGGATTTGAACCGCAGTTTTCATTTTGTGCCATCAATAAACACTTGGAAAGAATTTCTCCTTAGACACCACAGGCCCTCGGCAGAATTGGGTTCTAATAATAGGGCTGGTTTTCAGGGGTTTTGCTGTTTGTGTTTTGGTTTTTTGGTTTTCTTTGTTTTGGTATTTACAAACCATTTCCTGTATGTTCGGGTACATATTAATATGTTAGACTTGTTTCTGTCATAGTGATTTTTGTATCAGCCTTGTTGCAATTTTCATAAGCTGCTGCTTTTTCTTTGTTCCTACCATTGGCAAAATGTGTCATGATTCCTTTATGTCATTATTCTAATTTTTTGGTGTGTGTTTGAAAATTCTTTTTAATGTTTATTTATTTTTGAAGGAGAGAGAGAGACAGAGCGTGAGTGGGGGAGGGGCAGAGGGAGAGGGAGACACAGAATCCGAAGCAGGCTCCAGGCTCCGAGCTGTCAGCACAGAGCCCGACACGGGGCTAGAACCCACAAACTGTGAGATCGTGACCTGAGCCGAAGTTGGACGCTCAACTGACCGAGCCGCCCAGGCGCCCCTTTTGTGGGACTTTCATATTGGAAACTGTATATTCTATTCCTATTCAAAATTTAATATCACTGTCCCTGCCAAATAATTAAAGGAACTTATAATATTTAAACTCTGACTATACTCTTACAACGATAGGCCTGTGTGGGGTACCTGAGTGTCTCAGTTGGTTAAGTGGCCGACTCTTGATCTTGGCTCAGGTCATGACCTCATGCTTCATGAGATCAATCCCCATGTCAGGCTCTTCACTGAGGCACAGAGCCTACACTGAGGCACAGAGCCTACATGGGATTCTCTCTCCCTTGCTCTCTACCCCTCCTCCCCCCAAATAAATATTTAAGAAAATAGGCTTTCATTCAGTGTATTATTTTCATTATTTAACTCAGTAAATTTGACATTATTTTTTTATTGTTTGTTTTTTTTAAGTTTATTTATTTTGAGAGATACAGGGACAGCACAAGTGGAGGAGGGGCAGAGAGAGAGAGGGAGAGAGAGGCATCCCAAGCAGAGCCTGATGCAGGGCTGAACCCATGATACCACGGGATCATGACATGAGCTGAACCCAAGAGGTAGATGCCTAACTGACTGAGCCACCCAGGCACCCCAAGTTTTTTAAAGTTATTTTTGAAAGAGAATGAGAGCATGAGAGGGGGAGGGACAGAGAGAGAGGGGAACAGAAGATCTGAAGCAGGCTCCTGGCTGACAGCAGAGAGCCTGATGTGGGGCTTGAACTCACAAAACATGAGGTCATGACCTGAGCCAAAGTAAGAGGCTTAAACGACTGAGCCACCCAGGCGCCCCTAGACATTATTATTATTGTTTTACATTGAATGTTTGTTTAACAATATCTGCCATTATCAGTTTTACTATTCATTCTTTCTGTACCTCAGACCTTCCTTCTGGGAGATAATTTAAAGCATAATGTAGTGTTTTCAAGTTTACTCGTTACGATTTTGTTTAATAAAAGCCTGCTGACGGTAAAAATTCCTGGGTTTTGTTTATATAAAAATGACTTTGTTTCCACTTCTGTTTTTGAAGTATAATTTTACAGGGTATGGGCTCTCTCAGGTGAGAGCCTCTTTGCTTCTTTGTAAGATTCGTGTTGCTTTAGAGAAGCTGTGAGAATTCTTTCCTTGATCTGGGTCTGTCTTCTTACTCTGACTGCTAATACAATCTTCTCATGGTGTTTGGTCTTCTCTGGTTCCCCTATACTCTGGGATTTCTTTCATTTATTTGCTCTGATAGCTATCATTGATTCAAAGATACAGTTAATCTCTCAAAAACACTTTAACCCACCCAGGTTCTATCTTTCTGCAGCTCAGATTAAATATCTTTCACTAGTTTACATAATATTTACCCCTGGCTTACATTTGGAGTAATTATTTTCAATTTTTCTGTTCTCTAGTTATTTGGGATTTTTTTTTTTAGTTCTGCCTAATTTCTGGGTAACCACTCTCCCCCCAACCCCCCATTCCAATGGCTTTTTAAAACATTTTTTGAAAGCCTTATATTTTTTCCTTTCTATTCTGATTCTCTTACTGAATGTCCCTGATCTTTCTATTATTTCATATCTTTAGGATTTTTGCAAAGTTACCTTTATGGCATATTTCATATTCCATGATTCTGTTATGTGAAATTTTTGGAGGCCAGTTCTGCTGTTTACAACTCGTATGGACATTTACCCTTGTGGTTTGTTTCTTTTCACACTCTGTAGTCTTTAATTCTAGACTCATATGTAATTGACCTTGAACTGTGGGAAATTGGGGCTTAAATCGAGGACATATTTTTTCAGAGAGGATTTACGTTTGTTCTTAACAGAAAGCAGGGGGCTTTGTTCAGGTGGAACTTTAACCACCCCTCCCCACCAGGCTTCCCAGATTTATCTTGAAGTTTTGTGTGTGGTTCCATCACCTTGCTGTTGGCCAAATGCTACCCAATTCTGGTACTTGGGTTCACATTTTTCCTATGCTGCTGTGCCCTTTTCATGTCTTTTTTCTTTTGTTCGCTTGTTTGTTTCAGCTTATGGGTTTTGTCCTACGAGAATATATAGGCTGCTGTGGGGCCTCCAGGAGCTCCCCAGTTAGAGCTTCTCTAGCTCAGCCTTTTCTTTTGTTTGTTTTCTCTCTGCTTTCAATTTCAAACCCTGAAAAGGGCAAGTGATTCAAGGGGGAAAAACATTGGAATTAATTTATGCTACAGTGAATATGGCTAATAGCATAAACATTTGCTGCTCATCCATAATTATTTCATCCATGCTTTCAGTAATATTTACTTGAGTATCTCCTATGTAACAGGCACTAGAGCAGGTGCAAGTTGCACAGCGGCAAACAAAGCAGATGTGTTCTGTTGTACAGCAAGATGAATCATGAGGCATAAGTGAAAGGCTGTTCCTTTAGGGAATATAGAAGGTTTAATTCATATTTTCAGGATGTAAAGAATTCCTACTATGCCTGTAAGTAATAATCTGTACCGTTGTGCAGAATTTTACGATATAGAGACAAGATTCTATAATGTTATATTGAAGAGAAGCCATAAGTGATGGGGTAGAATGAGAAAATATGGCTTGAGACCCACATCTTGCACTCGCCAGCTCTGAGGTCTTTAGTCCATCCTTGAATCTCTTGGGTTCTCTTTTCGTATCTAAACGATGAAGATAACAATACCTATCTTCTAAGGTCGCTGCAAGGACAGAAGTAGATAAGTAATGTAGTTTTATGTAATGGCATGAAAAGGTAGATGAGATCCCTTTATCTTTCCCCCAGGGTTATTCACATGCATAAGAATTTCCATGTAAGTAGTTGGGCGTAATCCTCCTCTACCAACTCCAGCAAACATCACGGGGATATCAGGTGTCTCCACTGTCATGGTCACTGTGACTTAGAAATCGTGTCATCTTCTTTTCAGAGCAGTCTGATCCACTTGAGATTGCAAATTGAATAGGGAAGGAGAGAGGGCTTTATGGATAAGTGGACAAAGTTTAGATACTTCTGATGAAGAAATAGTCATCGAGGTCTGATTTCTGGCATCTCCATTTCTTCCTGCCACCAAAACAGTAACAAAAACAATAAAATAAAACAGTTAATTCAACAAAAGGAACAGCATGTTGCTTGGACAAGGCAGATATGCAGGATAACATGAAAAATATAAATGAGATCCACTTAAAAACATTTCCAACCCACCAGCTTAGTATCTGACATATCATAAGCACACAAAATATGTTTACTGGGCAGAGTAGAAATGGAAACCATTACCAGTGAGCATCTTTTACTTTACTTTATTTTTTAATTATTTTTTCGCATTTGAAGGAGTCAGTATAAAGTACAATTTTGTTAAGAGACTGGGCTTTGGACAGGGGCACACCTTAGATGCACGTTGCCGGTGTGAATTAGTGTACATGACCCCACCTCTCTAACGCCCGGATCCCCGCTCAGAAGACACAGACACAGTACCTATTTGTACAGTTGTTGTGCAGTTTAAGAGGGATCCTGCTGTATCCTGCTTACCTTTCCTGTATTCTTGTCATTATTCTTCATTTCCAACCACCACTGCCACCACCATCATCATCATTGTTACTAACCCCGCATTTGCTGAAATTAAGAAGTCCTCTCCTCAAGTGTAGGTAGTCAGGTATTTGCCTATGAGAGTATAGACTGTGAGTAGGAGTCATGTTTTTAAAAATATTCAAGTTTATGCAAATGAGGGAAATGACACCTAGGATAGATTTTTCCCTAAGAGGAAAGAAGGAAGAACAAAGGCATGTGAGTTCGGTACCCTCAAATAGTTAGAAAGACAGCTGTGCTCAGTGCCATTGCTCTGCCTGGAGCCCCAAGTCATGCGCGTAAGGAAAATCAGATGATGCACTTTTAGCCAATTCCTGAACCTTATTTGCTCCATGGGGCACGAAAGAGCGAAGATTAAAAGATGGAAGGGTTTTTTTGTTTGTTTGTTTGTTCTCTTTCACTAGACTATTTTAAGAAGGGAAAGGAGAGAGGTGAGGTTGTTAAAGAGAAGAAGGTCATTGGGGAAAAAAAGAGATACACTTTTATGAGAAATTCAATGATATATCTTGTCTTGTAGTATATATGATGATTCTTTCTCCTGCCTCCTCACAAAACCTTTAGTAAAATCCTCATTTCAAGCGCCTTATAGATTCTTATACTTTGATCCAGTTAATTTCTTTGTCTTTCCTATAACACGTCAATAAAGAGTGTAAGAATCTGGCAACCTACAAAAATTAAGGCAATTAAGCATAGCATAACATACAGAATTGTTGGATCACCATGTTGTGCACTTGAAACTAATGTAACATTGTGTGTCTGCTCCACTTCAGTGAAAAAAAAGGCAACTTCAAATGATATTAAATTGAGAATATAATGAACTTATAAGGGGAGGGAGCGGAGAGGGGAAGTGGGACCTTGAGAATTCAGGGAACCTCATGCTCAAAGGAAATTAAACTTTGATGCCAGAATCCTAGTAATGTTCCAGTGCAATCTCCAAACTCGGAGCCTTAGGTTTTAGTGTATTTGCACCGTGTCATTGCTCTAGCCTCCCAAATGAAAATTCATCTCAAGACATTGAGTAAATTTGATTAGAGTCATTATGATTATATCAAACTTATCTTTTTACCAAGTGCCTAGAAATGTGCTATTTTACATGCATTACCTCGTTGTCTTGCAAAACCATTATTGTCTTCATGTTTTGGATGAGGAAAAGAAGCTGAGTCTCAGAGAAGAGAAGTAATTTTCCTATAGGGAGAGCTGAGGGTTCAAGCCAGGCCAGTATGTTCTAAACCCCTTAAATATCATCTTGTAGCGTTCCTTGGTTTTTCCATCCAAACCGGAGGGGGAAAAGGATGAATTTTAAAGCAAACAGAAGAGAGGGATTTCTAATTCTGAAGGTAAAGGAGTAGGCCCAAATGTCTGACGGGTTTATAGTATGACTTTGTGGAAATAGATGTAATTTGAAATGCAATTAAAGGAATCCGTGAATGAAATGAGAAGAGAATTAGAAATGATGCCTTCTGTAGAACACCAGTTGTGCATAACAATGTCATGGGTAAATGCCCATCTGATAAAGAGGTTTTAATTAAACTAAATAATTTATTATCCATTATACTTCAGTGAATTAAAAAGGATATAATCTAAGATGCTTTATTTCTCTGAAACAGGATTGTATACCATAAATTCAACACATCATGTGTTCTCAAGCGAGGAAAATGTCAGATTAATAAAATGTAGGGGAGATAGTAATTAATTTCCATTATATTTTAACCCTTGGCACATTCACCCAAATACTTTTCCCCATGCAGATCTAGACACTGTTTTTTCTTGGAAGGAAACTGCATGAGAATGAGTTCTTTGTAGGGAAATTTTTAAAATTAGATGCCAACTGGTGACATAACTTAATTCAAAGAGAGAAGATATCCCTGTGTATTTCATGTATATGCACATGCATACGCCTTTATATATAGATTACCTGTATGTAATACTTACATATGTACTCACAACATAACATTCGCATGTTTATGTAGATAGATGAATATGTGTTTGTATAGACTCATCAGAGCCACATATGATTTCTGAGTTTTATACACCTCAGTTTTTAAATGCTTAAATATTTGTAGTTGTTGCATAGTAAATAAAAGGCATCTACCAGGCAAGACATAAGTAAAATATAAAGGGTTAATTTAAAAAATATTAAAAGTTTTCTTCCCAATTTTTCTTCTTGCCATTCCTTTTCATAAAGAAAACGATTAATAATGTCTGGGCCTCATTTCAGAAAAAAAGATTCAAACTGGCATGTAGTGTTTATGTATTTTTATCTCTGTATATTCTGTTCTTTTTAATGCTCTTCAATGAGATCATATCACATACATTATTTTGACCCTTACCTTTGCTCACTTACCTTTCCCACATCAACACCCATAACATAGCTTGTTCTTTTTAACAACTTAGTTTTTAGGAATATAACCCCATTTATAGATGTCTTCTGTGGATGAATATTTTATTTCAAATAATTTCCAGATATTTGCTATTAAAAGCAATGCTATAATGCATATCTTTGTGAGCTTTATTAATAATAATTTTAAGCAGGAGAGTTATTGAATGATAAGATATGGGAATTTGAAATTTAATCATTATTGCCACTTGCTGTCCAGAAAGCATTTACCAATTTACACTCACTGACAGTGTTTTCCTATTCCTTAATCACAAATGGGATATATCTCATCATTGATTTAACAGAGAATTATTTAATCAAGTTGAGTATGCAAAATTTATAAGAAGATTCACAACAGTGTTTTCTTAAAAGAGAAAGCCACTTTGAGTACTTGAGAGAAATACAGTTTTGAGAAATTGATCTTCATACAATTTTTCAGGATTATACTATTCTTGTGAGTATGTGATTAGTTACTAGTATCCTGGATAGAAATATGGCTAATTGAAGGAAAGATCATTTTTTAAAGGCATTAAAGCATTCTCTCTGATAATTAAGTCCAGTCTAGGTCATTACTTAGATGTGAAAAATATTTTAAAAAAGCACAGCAAAGTGGAAAACACCCATAATTCCATTTTTTGAGGGGTATATATTTTAAATTTTTTTTTCAACGTTTATTTATTTTTGGGACAGAGAGAGACAGAGCATGAACGGGGGAGGGGCAGAGAGAGAGGGAGACACAGAATCGGAAAGAGGCTCCAGGCTCTGAGCCATCAGCCCAGAGCCTGACGCGGGGCTCGAACTCTCCGGACAGCGAGATTGTGACCTGGCTGAAGTCGGACGCTTAACCGACTGCGCCACCCAGGCGCCCCAAGGGGTATATATTTTTAAAAGAAGGAAAGTGTATCCTTTCCTTGAGTAACTGATGGCTCATAATTTGTGTATCTTTCTGTTTTCTTTTTTTCTGTCAGACCCTATGTATCCATTTACCTATCTAGCCAAACAACAGATACACAACAGGTATGTGTGTGTGTGTGTGTGTGTGTGTGTGTGTGTGTACACATCTATCTTACATTTATTCCCATTTGCATAAATTAAAGGTCAGGTAGGACTGTAAGATCTGATTTTTGTTCCGCATCCTCATTCTTTTTTTTTTTTTTTTTAAATTTTTTTTTTTTTTCAACGTTTATTTATTTTGGGACAGAGAGAGACAGAGCATGAACAGGGGAGGGGCCAGAGAGAGAGGGAGACACAGAATCGGAAACAGGCTCCAGGCTCCGAGCCATCAGCCCAGAGCCTGACGCGGGGCTCGAACTCACGGACCGCGAGATCGTGACCTGGCTGAAGTCGGACGCTTAACCGACCTGCGCCACCCAGGCGCCCCCCGCATCCTCATTTCTAAGTGTATTTTGATAACGTTATATTCCTCTGGTAGATATTCACACCCAAATCTTCCAGATGTGTCTCCAGAATGTTAATTCCAATTCAAGCAAAATGTAGGATAACAAGATGGCTTGTGAGAGGTTCTCTGTGGACTTGTGTCCCTTCTTTCAGAGCCTTTATTTCAGGAATGGGCTCTTCTCCAGTTCTTGCTAACCATTCATCAGGAATTCTAGGGCATCTCATGAAAGAAAAAGGGATGTGCCCAAATAAGAATCTCAGAAGGCCTGATGTTCATGTCAGTTAACACGGTGCTTTACTTGTTTATCAACATAGAACATAATATTCTTTAAAAGGCAGCACCTGGGGTACCTGGGTGGCTCAGCATCTGACTCTTGATCTTGGCTCAGGTCATGATCTGACCATTCCCGAGTTTGAGCTCCACATCAGGTTCTGTGCTGACGGCGCAGAGCCTGCTTGAGAGCCTCTCTCTCCCTTTCTCTGCCCCTCCCCGACTTGTGCTCTGTCTCTCTCTCTCAAAATAAATCAATACAGAATAAATAAATGCAGCACCTGCCTTTCACTCTGGTTACTTCTTCTTCCTTGAATGACACTAGATATACATCATGAAGAAGGATCTTGAAACCCTGTATGTTTATTTCTTCACTTTTCTACACGATTTGAGGATTTTCCTACTCCTTTCACAACTGCATGCGTATCATTGTGATGAAGCCAGGCTAACCTCCATTCTAAAGTCTTCTGTTCAACTTTGTTCAAAATGTTCTACTCTGGGGAGGCGCTGTCCCTCAGAAAATTCTCAAGACTATTTCCAAGATAACCTGCTGGTTTGACCTGTCACATTTGTTGTAAATTTACTGTAGGCGTACCCACTGGGAGAAAAGTAGAAGAATGGTAACAATTTTGTATTTCTTTAGGAAACGTTACCTTCTAAATTTGTAATTTGCGAGTTGGAACGATGCGTAGGTAGGGACAGAGGGCCAGGGGATGATGGGTAGAAATGTGTCATTTGCAAACAGGAACTATTATTTTTGAAAAGTAAATGAGAGCTCAGCCTGAGAGATGTCATAGCAACAGGAGAGAAACTTTGCTATTGGACAATAGGAGTCACATAACTTTGTGTTTATGTGCCACCCCCCTCCTTCCTTTTCTAACTTGCAGATTTAAAGAAAAACAGAGACTGTGTTCTGTCTTGTTTACTTCATCCCTTGGTTGCTCAAAAAGTTAGAGAGTTTACTTCAAAGACTGAAGACATAGGCATTGAAGGACTCTAAATTCCACGTAGAGGAGAACAGATTCCCATGAAAGTTCTGTCCAGAATCTTCTCAAAATGTGAATTTAGGATTAGATGATAAGAAAAATGGAAAACGTACCAAAGTTTAACTTAGATTTGTTTTGCTTTACTTTTTATCTTAATTTAAAAAATAAGTAATATGTGTCTGTATGTTTTCTCATTAAAATTCAATATTGCTGGATATGCTTACTTATAATAATATGGTACAGTTAGTGCTCTTTTGTATTTCTATGATGCTGATGATGGTGATCTATCTGTCTTTGCACACCTGTGCTAATGTGACTTAGGAGAGATTTTTAGAAGCAGGTGTTTGTGTGAAGGAATTAGCATTACAAATTTTGTTAGTTACTGACACATTGCCTTCCGAAAGGCTTTACTGTTTACAGTGACTCATTTCTATCAGAATAACCGGTTTCTCCACATCTTTGCCAGTACTGAACATTTCCAAGCATTTATTTTTTTTTGCCAACTTGATGGCAAAACACCCCGTTGTTATTTTATTTTATATCCTTTTAATTACGTATGGAGATTTTTTTTTTTTTTGCATTTTCATTTTCTTCAGGAAATAAATATTAAATCAGAGTCAAATACTGAATGCTTGGACGTGGACCCTCTGGAAAGCTTAACAGATAGAGAAAGGGCTACTGTTTCAGGGAACTGTGCCCTAGCTCTGTCTTCGTTCCACCAGATGAGGTTGTGGGCTTGTTGAATTTGCTTCAAGAAGTGGAAAAGCTGAAATTAGCAGAAATCTTTTCCTGGACTCTCTTATCTATTAGGTTAATCGACTTGTTCCTTTACAAATATTGCAAAGCTTGCTTTACTATTACTTTATAAAATGTGAAGCTATCTGATAGGACGTCATCCTCTGTTCTTTATACATTTCAAGTTATATTTGCGGTTATTTAGATTTTGGATTTAATCAGCTTAAAATGTTCAAAAATATTCTGTTTTGATGTTCATTGCGATGAATTTGAATATATAATTTGGTGAGATAATTGACATCGACAAAATAGTGAGCCTTCCCAGCTGAAGACATACATTTTCTCTCTGCTTATTTAGGGTCTTTTCTAAAAAAGGTTTATAGTTTTCTTTCATTGCTATAGCATACTACAGTGCTTGATAGATTTTACATATGTATTTAATACATCTATTTGTAGTGGAAATTATTTGCATTGCCTTTGTAAATTGTTTATTGCTGATGTGAGGAATATTTCATATATTCAAGTATCATAAACTAATCTTATATTTGGACACCTTACTGAACTTATTTTTTTTAATTTTTAATGTTTATTTATTTTTGAGTGAGTGAGGGACAGAGTGCAAACAGAGGAGTGGCAGAGAGAGAGGGAGACACAGAATCCGAAGCAGGCTCCAGGCTCCCAGCTGTCAGCACAGAGCCTGATGTGGGGCTCAAACTGTGAGATCATGAACCTGAGCTGAAGTTGGACGCCTGACCGACTGAACCACCCAGGCTCCCCACCCTTACTGAACTTATTAAGTGAAGGAATCTTTCAGTTATTTCCCATTTATATCAAATTGATCAAACATCTCATCTGTAAAAGTGATACCTTTGTCCTTTTATTTATTTTTCTTGCCTTATTGCATTTACTTTAGGTGTTGGAAAAACTGATTATTATGATACAGAACACATATGGGAAAATCTACGTAGTTACAGCTGTGGCGAATAAGCACAATGGGTTCTAGAGTCTGAGCAGACCCAAATATTCCTGTCCCCGATAACTGTCCCCTTCCATCTCCTAACGACGACCACTATCATGGCCTTTTAGGCAGTGGTGTGCTGATAAATGTTTCACATCCCCTTCTCCAGAAAACAAAACAAAAACTCACGTCTGTAGTGTTTGCTGATATCAATAATGTAAATATTCCTACTATCACTCATTTCAGCTGCCAACACAGACCTGGGTTGAAATGCCCCAGTCAGCTCTGCTGGTGCATCCTGGGCCACCTCCAGCACCCCACGGTGATTATCACAATCCTTTCAATTATTCACGCCTTTACTGCTCAAGGATACATCCCTAAAAACCCTGAAGCTTAGGTGAGTCCTTTTCTTTATATAATTGGAATAACGTAGAGTTTCTTTCAATCAATATTTTATGTCCGTATTTCATCAGTGTTGTCTGAGTAATATAGGGGTGACCATTTTTATGGATGTGTAATTATATCTCAGTTCACTGGAAATTTAAATCATTTCCAGTTTAAGTGTATTAAAAATGATTGTGAGTGTTCTCTTGGAGCTATACTTCTGATTGGTGTTTCTAGATAGTAGGATAAGTGCATCTTAAACTTCTGTGGATTATGCAGTTGTTTTTTTCTAAAATAGTTGACCAAATTATATTCCCCCCCACCCCCCGTGTATGACATTTTGTTTTGCTCTGTGTTATCAGTTATTATTGTCAGTCTAATTTCTTAGTGAAAACTTAAACATTTGTTCGGCTATCAAGTGGAATTGTAAACAATTGACATCTTTAATTTTCTCATTCTTGTTATTTTAATATTGCTTTGCAAAAAAAGTAAGTTTTTAAAGAGTCAAGAAATAGAATAGAAGCTGGTGATTTCTATCTGTTGAGCACCAGCTGTGTGTTGACATTTTTTACAACTCTGTCAGTTTTTTTAAAGCTACTTTTTGTGAGATGTGATTGACGTACAAAGACCTGCATGTATTTGATGCATACAGCTTGACGAGATTGTAGATGAGCATATACCCATGAAACCATCACCACGATTCATGCCATCAACCCCCTTCACCTCCAAATTCTCTTCCCTCCCTCTTTATATTTTATGATAAGAATACTTAACCTAGAGGTGTGCCTGGGTGGCTCTGTCAGTTGATGGGTAGACCCCTGGTTTCTGCTCAGGTCATGATCTCACAGTTTGTGAGTCTGAGCCCCGCATGTCAGGGCATCGGGCTCTGCACTGACACTTGGGGGCCTGCTTGGGATTCTCTCTCTCTCTCCATCTCTCTCTATCCCTCTTGTTCTCTCTCTCAAAATAAACGAATAAACTTCAAAAGGAATATTTAGCATAGATCTATTCTCCTAAAGCATTTTTAAGTATACAATACAGTATTATTAACTACGGGCATGATGGTATACAATAGATCTTTAGGACTTGTCCATCTTGCTTAACAGAGACTTTGTACCCTTGGTCAGATTTCGTATTAGTCTTAATAGTGAGTGTATTCATTGCGTTTTAAAGTCTATTGCCTGAGTCTTAATTAGCATATTTCTCTTTTTTTTTTTTTTTTTTTTTTTTTTGCCATTTGGATTTTCTTGTTTTTGAACTGCCTGTTCCTCTCTTCCATGTTCCTTCTGGTTGTCTTTTTCTTATTGGTTTTGGAGCTATTTTCCCATGATCCTAGATATGGGCCCTTTGCCAGTTATATGAATGAATTGCTTGCCTTTTAAATGTGACTTTTCATTAATATACATTCTTAAGTTTCCCTTCATGAGTCTTTGTGTATCTTTTAAAGAAATCTATTCCCAGTCGAAGCAGGAAACTCAGAGTGGAAACTGGAGATTGCTAATGGAGAATGAAGCAAGGATGGCCTGTCTTATGTGCAGTAGAACGTTGGGTAATAACGTAGAAGAAACCAAAACATGTACCTAATCGACCTGTGGCTACTGCTCACGAGATTCCTAGCGAATGTTGAAAAAGTGTCAGTTGTCTTCTTTTAGCTGCTTATAATAAATATGGGAAGGTGAGGGGGTGCCTGGGTGGCTCAGTCCATTAAGCGTCCGAGTTCAGCTCAGGTCATGATTCTCGCGGTTTGTGAGTTCGAGCCCCCGTGTCAGGCTCTGTGCTGACAGCTCAGAGCCTGGAGCCTGCTTCGGATTCTGTCTCTCTCTCTGCCCCTCCCCCATTCACGCTCTGTCTCTTTCGCTCTCTCTCTCAGAAATAAGTAAACGTTAAAAAGTTAAAAAAAAATAAATAATATGGGAAGGTGAAGTAAGGTGGGAGGAACTACTTAGTTTCAAGCAGAATTAAAGCGCATATAGAAAGCCCTGAAAAATTCTCTGGCTGGCAGAAAATCCCCAAAGTAACAGATGGGGTAAAGGTCAGATCCAGACTTGAACTTGAGAGCGGTTTGTTAAGAACCTCAGAAAGATTTAAAAGATTGTCTCCTCAATTAGACAAAATAGCTCTAGAAAACCTCAAGGTATTTATAACACAGAGCCTCATACACCCTGAAATGGAAGGACTTATCTCGTAAAATGGCCTGAGGGATATATTGGGGCATTAAGTGACCCCAGTAAGATTTCTAAAAAAACCTGCCAAGTTTTTTAAGAGAATTATATAGGCAAAGCACTGCCAGCTTGAACTAAAAGTGATAAAGGCATTTAAAACAAAGAGAGGCAGGGGCGCCTGGGTGGCTCAGTCGGGTAAGCATCTGACTTCGACTCAGGTCATGATTTTGCAGTTTGTGAGTCCGAGCCCCGTGTCAGGCTCCGTGTTGACAGCTCGGAGCTTGGAGCCTACTTCTAATCCTGTGTCGCCGTCTCTGTCTGCCCCTCCCCACTCACACTCTGTCTCTGTCTCTCTCAAAAATAAATAGACATTAAAAAATTAAAATCAAGAGAGGCTTTCAACATTTTATAGGTAGCAAGGAGCATAGCAGATGGAGCAAAGCTTTGTTTTTTTTTTTTTTTTTTTTTTTTTTTTTATAGAAGGTTCAGGAAACCCTTCTAATGACCAGAAATAGGCCATAATCAAAGATCATTTCCTGACCCAAGAGTATGGATATTAGGGGCAAGTTCCTAGCAGATTTCAAAAATTGTTATGGATTAGTTATTATGATCTATTTTCCATTCTCCATTTTGTATTTTTGTGTTTTTTTAATTTTTTTTAATGTTTATTATTTATTTTAGAGAGAGAGACAGAGCACGAGCAGGGGAGGGGCAGAGAGAAAGGGAGTCACAGAATCCGAAGCAGGTTCCAGGCTCTGAGCTGTCAGCACCGAGCCTGAACGTGGGGCTTGAACACACGAACCGTGAGATCATGACCTGAGCCATAGTCAGACACTTAACTGACTGAGCCACCAGGCACCCTTGTTATTTCCCATTTTGAATAGACATGTATAGTGTTCTTTGGGTGCACAAGACACAGGTACCTTAACAGGTCTCGGAACAAGAGGTTCTGCAATTACGGAAATTCATTTCTATCTGGACGTAATTTAGATCCCACCTTGGACTTCAAGATTGAACCTGAGCCT
This sequence comes from Lynx canadensis, assembly GCF_007474595.2. NCBI lineage: Eukaryota > Metazoa > Chordata > Mammalia > Carnivora > Felidae > Lynx > Lynx canadensis. The sequence goes on along the minus strand of NC_044305.1, from coordinate 7,348,980 downwards.
GAGAGGCTCCTGGAAGGTCCTGGGTATTAGCATATTTTGCATGTAAGTGGGATAGAAACAATTTTTGGCTAAGGGGACCACTGTGTTAGCTTAATGCCTATAAATAGCTGCTCTCCCACATCTCAATGTCCATTTGCACGTGGCCTGCTGCTTTTCTATCCAGAAGTCATTTCTTTGTCCATAACCTTAACTTGACTTTGGTCATGTGACATGATTGGCCAATGAACTATCCGTGTTTGACTACGGATGCAGGTGCATCAGGGCTTGTCCACTTGCAAACCAGCTGCTACAGAACAAGTATTGCTGTCTTGTTGGTGAAGACCTGTGGGGAAGAAGTGAAGTACTGGGAACGAGGGAGCAGCTGGAGAAAGACGAATGTCTCTAGCAGATGGCCGTCATTACATGGCAAGTGGGAGGGGGAGGCCAACCTTCCTGCTCAACGTAGGCAGTGAGAAACTCCAGAAGATAACTACGTGGAACAAATAATCCCCCAGCTGTACCACCCAATCTAGGGTAAACAATGCATCATCATTGTTTTAAGTCACCCATTTTGGGTTCTTCTGTTACACAGCGATAGCTACTGATGCACATACCATTTCCATAGTTGAGACGATTCAAGATTATTGACTAATAATTCTCATTAATCATCTTACGAATTGGTTTCAGTTCCAAACACCCTTTCAAAGGAATGTTTGCCCGCTCAAGAAAATTATTCTGAAGCTCATCCGAAAGAATAGACACGATGAGAATATCCATTTGTGAAAAGTAGTAAGTGAAAATAATGTGCTGATGTTCTTTCTGATCATATTTATAAAGCTGTACTTATGTATTAAAATGCATAAAACATGAAAAAAATTTCCATTTCAGAAACGCAACATAAATGATATTGAACATTAACCAATTCCTTCAACAAATATATACTGAACGTCTACTGTAATATAATTAAGATTATATTAAAACCCTTCAAACCCAGTCCTGAGCTAGTTTGGAAGTCCTGGCTAGAGCCTGGTTGCTTCCCTTTCTACAGAAATTAATAAGGACAAATATACCCACTTCCTCTCTCAGACTCCCATACTCCAGGGCCACTGGAGCCCTATGTCCCTGGGGTAAAAGTAGGGACAGTCCCTATGCCCCAGTATACCTCATTTTTTTTCAAATTAGCCTGTCCCAGGAGACTCACAAAACCCAGTTAACCTCACCTGCTTCCCACAAATGAGCTGCCTCCTGAACTCCAGCTGGCTCTTGCTTCACCTTCGGGTGCAGGCCCCCCCCCCATGCCCCCACATGGCCCTGTCTGGCTGCCTTCTTCCCCTTAGAGCTGTCAGTCTCCTTCCATCCGAGCCTTAGTGTGCTGTGTCCTTCCAGCAGAAGAATCGTTGTAGCTTATAAAACAATTGCTTGCCAGGAATTTTTGCATGTGCTAAGAATATAATGTGGAAGAAGCAAACAAAATGCCCTTCCTCAAGTAGCTTGCTTTTTTTTTTTTAATGGATTTCAAGGTAAGACTAAACCCAGGGTGAATATTTGTGTCACACGTTACAGAAAATAAAAAGCTTCTGATTCTTTACATATATATATTATTACAAATTGATCCGAAAAAATATCAACATGCTGAAAGGAAATTGAAAAGGCCAGTGACATCATTGACAAAGTAAAATTTCAAGGTTCAAAAACCAAAGGAAAAGACGTTAATAAAAATGCAAATGGAGACTTTCACGTATTTTGTTCCATTCACTTGGCCATTATTATCAAGAATAATACAAACCATATGCAACCTTTTTAATACAGGTTTAAAAATGTATTAAATGTATTTAATGTAAACCTGTATTTAATACAGGTTTAAAAATGTATTAAATGGTTCATTTTAGGTCAACTCTGAGACCTTTTTACCAAAAGTAGAAGAAGGATAAAAATTATATAAAGGAATTTTGAGACCTCCAGCCCATAAAAGCCGAGACATAAGGTTCTTTTCTGCGTCTTCTCTGATAGGTGAACAGACGTAGCTCTGAGCTGCACTCTGAAACTTAACTGAAATTCATGTACACCAACTGATATTCTTTTTTTCACTGTTCATTACCCTGGTAATTATAGTATTGACTGAAAGCTTAGTTTAATTTGTATCAATTACCCAAAGACCATTTCAATACACCGCTCTTTGCCTTCTTGATCAAAGCTTGCTTGAGAATGTTTTAAGTATATTTCTGCCCGTGAACTTCATCTGTGAAGCCCATTGAAGTTGTTGGTGAACTTAGTGTCAAGGGCATCCTGCTGGTCTGATGAGGGCTCTTGGTTCTCTATGCAAATGATATTTTTTCTGAAGCTTCTAATGAGTATTAACTTCTCAGAGTAACTGTTTTTCAGAATTTAATGGATGCTGTAAAAACAAGTCAATATCTTAGTAGACATATTTTGAATAATAAATTACATTTTTCTCTATTCAGAGGTATGAGTGGAACTTCAAAACAACTCTGGTTTGCAGGGCACCTGGGTGGCTCAGTTGGTTAAGCGGCTGACTCTCAATTTTGGCTCAGGTCATGATCTCACAGTTCATGAGTTCGAGCCCCGTGTTGGGCTCTGCACTGACACTTGGAGTCTGCTTGGAATTCTGTCTCCCTCTGCCCCTGCCCTGCTCATGCTCACACTCTCCTCTCTCTCTCTCTCTCTCTCTCTCTCTCAAAATAATTAAATAAACTTAAACCCAAAAAAGCAAAAAAAAAAACAACAAAACAAAACAACCTCTGGTTTGTTTAATTCCAGAAAGAAAGGAGAGTCAATAAAACTAACAATTTCTTCTTCTTCTTCTCTTCTTCTTCTTCTTCTTCTTCTTCTTCTTCTTCTTCTTCTTCTTTTTCTCCTTCTCCTTCTCCTTCTCCTTCTCCTTCTCCTTCTCCTTCTCCTTCTCCTTCTCCTTCTTCTCTTCTTCTTCTTCTTCTTCTTCACTATCAATCAATCTCAGTCCTTTCACCAGTATTTGTTATTTAGGCCTTACAGCAAACTTGAAGAAAGTAGTCACATTTTATAGATATGGAAATTAAGGCTCAGATTCATGAAATCACTTCTCCCAGGTCACTCAGCAAGTGATGAATGGAGAATTGTATCTGATCTCAAAGCCAATATTCCTTTGAATTTTCTATGGCATTTGAGGTAGTTTACTTTGAGTGGTATTAGAATCACTCAGGCAACTAGTTAGGAGGCAGGGTATATAGCATTCAAGGATTCTAGACAGAAGGCCAGACTCTTAAGAACTAGGCAAGTTTTAGTCACAAGCTACCATGATCAGCACAGATGCATCTGTATTGAAGCTACTGAATGAAAGTGGACCTAAAAATGAAATTCAGTCTAACAGAAGCAGGTGAGTTAATGCCATTAAGCACAATTGGGCCTAGGCCAATTTAGCTGTGTTTCTAGTAGGCAAAACTGGATATACTTGGCAGAAGAATCATTTAGAAATAGAGATAGACTTTGGTTAGTGGTCTGGTTTTGGACCAAGGTCAGTATGGTTCACAAGGCACCTGTCCTATATATGGGTCTATGGATATATGGAACAGGACTTATGCCTCAAGCCAAATGGATAGTGTATGTGTGTGTGTGTGTGTGTGTGTGTGTGTGTACTTGTAGTGTAACAAAGTACTACAAATTTAGTGCCTTAAAGCAGCCTCCATTAATTATCTCATACTTTGTGTGGGTAAAGAGTCCAGGCACACCTGGACATCAAGTGTCACCAACCTATAGTCAGAGTATCAACTGGGCCATGTTCTCATCAGGATGTTTAACTGGAGAAGTATCAACTTTCAAACTCACTCAAGCTGCCCCAGAACTTTCCCTGGCATTGTAGGACTGAGACCCTTACTTTTTTTTTTTTTCAATGCTTATTTATTATTTTTGAGGGGGGAGAGGCAGAGAGAGAGAGGAAGAGAGATTCCAAGCAGGCTTTTATACTGTCAGCACAGAGGCTAATGCAGGACTCAAACTCATGAACCGTGAGATCATGACCTGAGCTGAAACCAAGAATGGGATGGTTAACTGACAGGGCACTCAGGTGCTCCCTGAGAGCCTTCCTTCTTTTGCTGGCTGTTGGCCAGTGCCTCCTTCGGCTCCTAGAGGAGATTCATGGTTCCTTGCCCTATAGCCCTCACCATGGCAATTTGCAACATGATAGTTTGCTTCATCAAGGCCAGCAGATGTATAGAGCAAGTCTACTGGCAAGGCAGAGTCTTATATAATTTAACATAATCACAGAAGTGACATCCCATCACCTTTGCCATATTCTATTAGTTAAAACCAAGATCCCCCATACACAATCAAGGAGAGAGGATCACAGTATTGAAGGAAAGGTGGAGGCACGGGTCATGGAAGCCATATTTGTCTGTCCACTCAGATGGTGAAAGAGACTGATTTCCATCTGTTTAGTACCACGGTAGGAGAAATGACTGATCAGGTTTTCAATATATTCGATAATATGTGTTGAATAGAAAGTGGTCACTACCAACCTTTTCATACATTTTTAAAAATTTGGGTTCAGAGACAGTAGACTCTCATTTTTTCTTTCCTTTTTTACTGGCCACAACTTTTACATGTTGGAGGTCTCAAGGGTTACTTACCAATTCATGCCCCAAAGACACCTCCCATTTTCTGTGAATTTTGGCCACATTGGTGCTTGTTTTTCTCAACTTGTCTCTGTGAACATACATTTCCTAAGTGATTTCATTTGGTTTCATGGCTTTAACTGCCACCAATATACCAAATGCTACTAAATGTATATTCTAAATTGAACTTCTTTCTGTATTTGAATATCCAATAGCCTACTTAACATCTCCACCTAAGGCTTTCAAATTCCTCTAAAACTTAACAAATCTAAAATAAACTCCCGATCTTCCCTCAAATCTGTTCTTCCTTCCCCCATTTCAATAAATAAGAAGTTACCTCTTCTAGATGTCCCAACAGAATACAACAGAACAGAAAAAATAAACAAAACCCTTGGTGATATTCTTGAATCTTTCTCTTCCTGTCACAATTTTCATCCAATTTGAAAACAACTATTACCTTTCTTGTGACCATGGCATTTATCATTTGACATACTATCTATTTCTCTTTAAGTAGCCTCTTAGGGATTTTTCCTGATTTTCCACCCTTAGCCTCCTACAGGCTTTTCTTGGTACAGCAAGAAAATGATGCCCTGTAATGTAGCTCGGATCATGCCAGTCCCCTGCTCAACACATTTGCAAGGCTTACAATGAAGGCGTAAGAACCAAAATCCCGAAAATGCCTACACACAGGTCTGCGTGATTTAATTCACGGCTGTTTATCTAATATCATCTCTTCTTCCCTTGGCTCCCTCCATTTCAGCAAAACTGGCCAGAAGCACAGTTCTGCGTCAAAATTTTTTACCTGCTGCTCCTTTTACCTGGAGCACACTTCCCCCAGATAACCACATGACCTACTTCCGTATCTCTTTGAAGTCTTCGCTCAAATATTAACTTGCCTATGACCATGGCATTTATCATTTGACATACTACCTATTTCTCTTGTTAGTATATTCTGATTCCATTATATTTTGCCCTCTGCAAAGGCGCACGCACATGCACACATGTGCGTGTGCACACACGTACACACACACACACACACACATATTAATATATAATTTTGTAACTGCTATATCTCCAAAGTCTCCATAGTTTCAGGTATAGGGTGGGTGTTCAGCAAGTATCTGTCGAAATGAATGGACTAAGTCCATTACATTGATTGATTTCAAATGTTAAACTGAACTTGTGTTTCTAGGATGAACCCCACTTGGAAATGATGTAGTATCCTCCTTATGTGTTGTTGGATTTGATTCCCTAACATTGTATTTAGAATTTTTGCATCTAAGTTCACAAGTAACTGGAACTCTTACATGCTGCTGATGACAATGTAAAATAGTGCAGCAGCTTTGGAAAACGTCTGTCATTCGGCCCAGCCACTCTACAGCCACGTATTAACCAAGAGAAATGAAATAATATGATGGCACACAAATACTTGTACATAAATGTCTGTAGTGGCTTTAGTTTTCATTGTGAAAAATTAGAAACAAACCAAACGTCCATCAATAGCTAAATGGCTAAAACACTTTGGTATTACATAATGGAATACGACTTAGCAATAAAAAGGAATGGACCATTGACATTGCTACAACAGGACGGTATATCAAATAATAATTTTAAGCTAAAGAAGCTAGACAAGATAAAAACAAAACCCCAAAGCATACAGAGTGATTTCATTTATATCAAATATTAGAAAAGGTAAATTAATCTATAGTGATGACCAGCTGTTGTCTGTGAACGAGGTAATAAGCATAGTAGAGAGGGATTATAAAGAGGTGCAACTTTGGGGTGCCTGGGTGGCTCAGTTGGTTAAGCATACAGCTCTTGATTTTGGCTCAGGTCTTGATCTCACAGTTTGTGAGTTCGCGCCCAACCGTGTGCAGCCTGCTTGGGATTCTGTCCTCCTCTCTCTCTGCTCCTCCCCAACTCATGCGCACATGCACTTGTGCACGCTCTCTCTCTAAAAAAAGACAAACATTTAGAAAGAAAAATGGGTGCAACTTTAAGATATAATGGGAATGTTCATCATCTGTTCTTACAGTTGTGTGCACGTCAAAATTTACCAAATTACACACTTTATTATTTTTTTTCATGTTTGTTTATTTTTGAGAGAGAGAGAGAGCAGAGTGTGAGTGGGGGAGGGGCAGAGAAAGGGAGACCCAGAATATGAAGCAGGCTCTGAGCTGTCAGCACAGAGCCCGACGTGAGGCTCAAACCCATGAACCGGGGGATCATGGCCTGAGTTGAAGTTGGACGCTTAACCAACTGAGCCACCCAGGTGCCCCCCAAATTACACACTTTAAATATGTGTATATGGTATGTCAACTACACCTCAATAAAACTGTGTTTAAAAGAGGGATAAAATAGGTAATTGATGTAGTTGGATTTTATCATGTCCCAAATCACAACAATCACTCTCTGCTCTAGAATGTGTCAGTATAAAGATGTGTTCTGAAAAAAAAAAAAAAAAAAAAAAAAAAAAAAATCTAGGGGCGCCTGGGTGGCGCAGTCGGTTAAGCGTCCGACTTCAGCCAGGTCACGATCTCGCGGTCCGCGAGTTCCAGCCCCGCGTCAGGCTCTGGGCTGATGGCTCAGAGCCTGGAGCCTGTTTCCGATTCTGTGTCTCCCTCTCTCTCTCCCCCTCCCCCGTTCATGCTCTGTCCCTCCCTGTCCCAAAAATAATAAAAACGTTGAAAAAAAAAATTAAAAAAAAAAAAAAAAAGATGTGTTCTGATGTCTGTGATTTTGATATTCCACATGAGTTATTTCATGCTTTTCTGAGTTTAGTTCAGCCAATAATGATAGGTGGAAATTTTAGCTAATACCAAAAAATCCACTATTTTCTTGAAATGGTCATTTTATGATGATTCCATAGAGCAAGTTAGAAGCTTACATGTTACCTCACTATTGAATTTGTGTCCATCCCACACCAATGTATTATGTGAGAATGAAGCGGTAGGATGATAAAAGCTTATTTATTGTAACTGGCTTTTCTCACTACTTGTTAGCCCAGTAAAATTTATAAGTACAGAATGTTATTGAGACTGTACTGTCACTGAAAATACAGACCACCATTTAAAAAAGAGATTTTTCCACACTTATTGTTGATTTAAAATGCATACTTTCTGCAAAGATGTGTACAAGTTTTTACTGTTTGTGAAGCTGTGTGCAATAAGTGAGTTATAGCTTGTGATTTATCCCTCTATTGTTACATGGTCAAGGATATTGTCAAAAAGCCCATCCAGAGGGATGCCTTCTCTCTTCTCTCCTTCAGGAAGGACATTGCAGTACGCTTTCCAATTTGTGTGACAAGACCCAGCTTCCAGTTCTCCCTCGTCTGTGACTTCCGATATTATTACTTGAGCACAAAACATATTTAAGGGACAAAGTGAAAATAGACATTGTAATAAGAAGTGAAGCTTTCCAAAAGAAAATCAATGAGAAAATAGATCTTTGGGTAGAATCCAACAGTAATTCATCTGCTTCAAATAATCTTGTCTCTACTTCTTTTGGGTCCAACATCTGCATGAAATTACATTAGATATTCTACTGAGGTACAAGGATGTAAGGACAGAAAAAATAAAGTTCTTTCTACAAGGATATAGATTATTTTCTGACAGCTTTTCATAGTACTTAAGCTTTCTTAGCCATCATTTATATTTTTTCTTTTCTTTAAAAAACTGTGTAAATACTTCCAAATGATGCAGAAACTACCAAAAGGATTTTTTTTTTCACAAATAGCATCATAGAATAGAATACAGTGCCATTACTAAAATGTTTTTAATTAGGAGAGTATATTCCAAGTGTTTGTTGGCTTTTCTTTAGAAAAATATGTAAGTGTAAGTAAAAGGAGCCTAAGCAGGTATATGTCCTCTCTTACTTAAGACCTGTATTGGATATTTTCCATTTTTCTTTCCGTATTTATTCTTCAATTGGCTCTGTCCTTAGAGAGAATGACATTTGGTTGCATAAAAGTCTTCTAGGAAGATGGAGTGGATATACTTTTTCCTATTCACCTTGCTAAGCACAACTAACAACCCTGGACATTATATGTGAAACAAATGTAAAAAGTATCTGAAACATGGAAAAAGGAAGACAGACTGGCTAACAACCTTGTGCCAGGACAAAAGGCAAGGGAATAAGTTCCATGGTCTTCCTTTGGCCTCATATATTCCAGATGTACAGAGAATATTTCTGTTAGGAAAAAAAATAGAAAAAAAACTTTGGGGGTAAGACCAGGCAAAGAATTTTTAGTGGACACCAAAGGGTGCTTTCTAAAATGAAAAAAAAAAAAAAAAAAGATAAATTGGATTTGTAAAAATTAAAAACTTTTGTGAAATCTCTTGTTAAGAGGATAAAAGGTGGGAACATTTTTGTTGAGTGGGAGAAATTACATATTGTCAAACTACTAGTACCTAGAACACATGAAGAACTCTTAAAACTCAGGAGTAAAGAACTACAGACCCATTAGAATATGGACAAGAGACACGAGGAGACTTTTCTCTGAAGAGGGTGTACAGACAGGCATATATGAATATGTTCAACTTCATTGGCCATTATGGTAGTGCAGATGATTATCCTGATAATACACACACATTGGAATAAAAATTTAAAAATAACATAAAATAAAACACCAAATGCTGGCAAGGATGTGGAAATATATATCATTCCTTCGTTGCTGGTGGGATGTAACTGGTGTAGCCATTGTGGAAAAAAATTTGGCAGTTGCTTAAAGAACACTAAGTTTTAAACTATCATACAACTCGAGAACTGCACCCTTGGCATTTATTCCAGACAAATGAGCACTTACATTCACATAAAAGCGTGTACACAAATGTTCATAATGGTTTTATTTATAATAACGTAACACTAAAAAAACACAGACATCCTTCAATGGATGAATGGTTAAACAGGTTGTAATAATCGCCTAAAATGAAATAGTAATAAAAAGAAATGGGTTATTGTTACATGTAATGACCTAAATGAATCTCTAGAGAGCTGTGCAGAGTGAAAAAGCCAAACCCCAGTGTTTAGGAGCAGTATGATTCCATTTGTATCTCAGTCTTGAAATAACAAAATTACAGAATTAGAGAATAGAGAAGTGGTTGCCAGAGGTTCGTGCACTGGCATGGGTGAGAGGGAAATGGATACAGAGTATAAAAACAGTAGCATTAGGGATCTTTGGCTGATGGAAGTGTTCTGCATCTTGAATGTCAATAACATTGTTTTTCAAATTTACAAATTTACACTTTTGCAAAATGTTACCAATAGGGCAACTGGGTAAAAGGCTACAGGGTATCTCTCTGCCTTATTTCTCGCCACTGCATGTGAATCTAGAATCATCTTAAGATAAAAAGGTATAAAAGTCCTCTTTCTTATTTTCTAACTTCCTTTTGGTTCAGTTAATGGGGAACCTAAGGAGATTATAACAGAGGGAAGAATTCAGAGGAAGGAGTGTTTTTCCCTCAGTGCCCCTCACACTCCCATCGTCTTGCAGTCCTGGCAAGGAAGTCTTCTCTCCATGGTGCTCTCTAGCTAGCCTTAGGTATCCCCTTCAATTCTTCATCTGTTTAGGTTGGCCTTGGGTAGCACCTCTGTTTTAACCAGCCCCTGGATACTAGTGCGGTTTTCTATGCACTGCCTGCAACTTAGTAAATAAATTGCTTATTAGACTCTCCTCTCGTTGTCTTAATCTGAGCGAGACATCCGTCTTCTGCTGGTATAGAAGCTGACTTGTACAGGCTCTAGGTTGTGGAACGTGGGGACTTGTGTGGATTCAGTCCCTGCACGTACGTGTGTATGTGTCACGTGGCAGATCAAGTCATGACAGCCATGGACTGTCTGTTACACAGCAGAAAGAGAGGGAGATCCACAGGTGACTGAGTTAGGTCATTTCATAGAGTGACATGAGGAAAGTCCGAGAACTTGACGAAACAAGAAGCAATGGCAGACGTGGTCCTGCTTTAGATACTATGGTTTGTGTTCACGTCTCTGAGCAGGTGGCATCCGAGCCGAGCTTTGGATTATGTAAAGAACCCAGCTGTGCCACGATCCCAGTGTTTGGGGGGTGGGAAGGGAATTTGGAGTGTTTGAGCATAGGAGGGCCAAGGTCACCTCAACATATTGACTAAGGAGACTGGAGATAGGAACTGAAATCCTAGAGTTAGGCAGAGCCCCTATCAGTGTTTTGTAGCTATTTGTAACCCAACTTGGATTCATTCCATTTGAAATGGGCCATGATTAGAGTGTTTCCTTCACTACATTCATTTAGACTATTATAAGCAAGGTTGCACAATGAAGAAGAAGGATTTTACTGAAGAAATACAGACACTAGGACTACAGAAGCTCGAAGTTCATTGAAAGAGATAAGATGAATATACAAACAGCTACAAGAAAGCTCTAGCTAATTTACATAATGATCGATTTCATTCTAAAAGAGCAAGCCTTTGGGATTATCCAACTTGTCTATCACTTCCACATTCCGGCCTAGTAACAGCTACTCGGGTAAGAAGGGAAAAGAGAAGGAAGACAAAGCAAAATATGCTTGATAAACATCCTTAGTTGTTTAAAAATTTTTAATCGTTTTTTTTGTTGTTTTTTTGTTTTGTTTGTATTTTTAATGAAGTGGCATCATTCTGGACACCAAAATGAGAGGTAAGTTGATGGTGCCACTATTCCTTCCCCTTCTCTTCTGGACAAGTATAATCAGGGCAAAGAGGTACCCTGTGCCACTGCAGGAATTGGTCCAGATTTTGATATTTTAGGTAGCATTTTCTCAAGTTTCAGTCCTTGAATGGGATACACCAGACTTTTCTGAGGATTCTAAATTAAAAAAAAAAAAAAAAGTCTGAACAAACTCTTGGCCTTCATCTCTGTGAAGTCTTACTTTATTGGTCAGTGTGCGTATATGGGAGGGTTGGTAAAAGCTTAATTTACATTTCCCAAGTGACTTGAGAGTGTTCACATTTAGAAAATCAAATTTTAGCAAGTAAACTGACAAAGAGTGATTCGAGTCAAGTATTTGAGATCAGCACACCTTCCTTAAGTTGCCCATAGCCTTTCTACACACTGCTTTCTTATCTGAAATGTTGTTTCTCCGAAAAAGGGTCACAGCTTTGTAGCACTCAAGAAATGCATTTACGTAGAAAAACGTGTTGTATCCTGGGGCACCCTTCCCATTGTCTTTGAGCCCCGTGAGCCTGTGGCCCTGAATTGCCTGTCTGTCCCCACTGTTTTCCTTGGTTTCTCCAACTCTCAGCTTAAATATTAATTCTTCAATTAATGGGGGCCTGTGCCGACCCCCAGGTTGAGGTTAGATCTGTCACCCCAGGTTAGGTTAAATATCCCTAGCACTTTGCTAGCAGCCAATACTTTCCTGTAACATTTATCAAAGTGATAATTAAATAATAATGCTTATTTTTGAATTGCTTCAATAATTATTCCCTTTTCTGGGAATAGAAGGAGAGTTTAATTATTCAAGGTCTCACAATCCATGGGTGAGAAGCTGGACTTTTCCTAAGGACAAAAGGAAGCTAAAAAAAAAAAAAAAAAAAGGTACAAAAAGAAATGATCAAATTCCCATTCATAATAAATAACTTAGCTTGAATTTGGGGAATGGAGAGGAAAGGAAGCAGGAGGGGGGTAATCAGAGACAGAGAGGCCAGAGAGGCAGTCTGCAGATACGGCTATGTCCTGGCATAGCCGTGGCGAAGATGGGGAGAAGGAGAGACTATGACCATAAATGGATAGACCTGGGGAGGAGGAAGGAAGAAGGAAGGCTTTCCAATCGGAGACTCGGGTGGCCTTATGTATTCATAAATGGAATGCAGAGAGAGGCTGCTTTTGGAGAGAACCGGTCCCATTTGGCCATCAGATAAGTGGGTTTGAAGCCCCAGTGAGATGTCAGAGGTGGAGACAGAGACTGGGCATCTGGCAGAGAGTGTTAGCCATCCTTAAAATGCATGTTTTTCCAGGTTTCCTTGCAGGAAAACTGGAATCGTGTAACAGGGTCCTGGCTAATGGGGAAGTAACGATGAAAGCCATTGCCAGCCTGACTCTTAAAACACCTGCAGACTCTTCAGTAACTCTCCTTCACAGCAACCCTGGGGGCCACGTGCTCCTAGTGGTGTAGTTACAAGACAGAGGAAGTCCCCCAGACAGACTGCAGGCTTTGGGAGAACAACAAATAACCTTGCATTAAGCATGCGGTGGCAGCTAGGACTGCTTCCGTGAATACAGGAGTCCGCATCCATGGGAAGAGATGAGGCCATTCGGGGAAATTATATAGAGAAAAAAGAATCTGAATAACCTCACTATGAAAAGAGAGCAATCACTCTGCAGTACAGATATGCTCAGCTTACCCATCCTACTTTAGAATTTCTTTCTTTGTCCTTGATGAGACCTTGGGAACCGCTGCCCTGACCTCAGGAGATGAATTCAGATTCTGGTGTTTTTTCATTCAAGTAGCCCAGCCACGTCTGGCCAGCCCTGTTTGGCCACTATTGTAAAGGACTTATAACCCAGCATCCCACCGAGACATGTTATTTGGACACAAAACATGACAGTGTAAACTTCGCTCGCTCCACGACCAAGCTTTTGTCTGACTCCTTTCTTTACCTGGCACTCTGGCCAAACATTTCTTTCACCATTTACTCTACTCTACTCTACTCTTAACTAAGTTTCCATCTGTTTCTGACCCTGAACAACCAGCATATACAGCATATATGCTCTAATTATTTTATTGATGGTGAATTTTAAGTTTCAACACAGGCCCATATCTGTATAGCTGATCTCTTTTATGCCACTTGGCACAACGTCTGAAATATAGTCGGCACTCGGTGACTATTGACTGAGTGAATAAATGAATGTAAAGTGACTGAGTTGGTCTCAGGGTTTTCTCATTCATGCTCATAAACTGTTTCTTCTCAGAGTTGTCAAAATTATTCTGGATATTCAGCCGGTGTCTTCGTGGCTTATTGTGCAACACTGTCTCCCTCTAAGCAATGGCTGATTTCCACCGTATTTGCCGAGCATCCGTTGGGTGTGACTGTATTGGCCACTGTTGGAAGTGTCTGTCTCCTGCAGGGCATCTCCTGCCTCTTTGCTGGCAGCCTGTGCTGATTTACCAATGCTCTGCTAGGCACTGCCTTTAAATCTCAAAACTGCAGAGTCGAGACGTCACTGGGGAAGAGGGAAGGCTGGAAGAGATCTCCCTTTCTCCCTTCTCAGCTCCATTTTCGAAGGACCCCAAAGCAAGAGATTCTTGGGGTCCAATGGACTATCTTGCAGATTTTCCTTAGAGCTTCCTACTTTCCACAGGGCATAGATGTTAGTATACTTGGCCGGGGCCAGAAGACAGACTTGAGAGATATCACTCCTAACTCAAGCTTATCCCTCTTTTGTAAACTATTCATTCCGGGGCCCACTAATTATGCTCTTTTACTTCTGTGGGGATGAATTCTCTTGGGAGGGTCTGCAGGCTCCCTACCCCCCAACTTATTTGAATCTTGGAAAGAATCTGTGATCCCTGTTATACTTGAACCAAATTAGATATTTTAATTTATATTTTATGTTTTAGAGAAATAGAGACCTTGCAAGTGGGGGAGAGGGGAAGAAGGAAAGAGACAGAGCCTTTTTTTTAAGTGTATTTATTTATTTTGAGAGAGAACTAGAAGGGCATGCGGGGGGGGGGGTGGGGGCAGAGAGAGAGGAAGACAGAGAATCCCAAGCAGGCTCTGCATGTTCAGCACAGAGCCCGACGTGGGGCTTGAACTCATGAAACCACGAGATCATGACTTGAGCCAAAACCAAGAGTCAGAGGCTTAACCCAATGGGCCACCCAGGCGCCCAAGAGAGAATCTTCAGCAGGCTCCACACTCAGTACAGAGCCTGGCTTGGGGTTCAGTCCCGTGACCCTGGGATTATGACCTGAGCCGAAATCAAGAGTCAGATGCTCAACCGATTGAGCCCCCCAAATGCCCCCAAATTAAATTTTTAATCAAGTATACTATGGTGCAGTTTTTGTAAAGACGTGGTGACTTGACCAGCTGCATCAGTATCTCCTGGGAACTTACTAGAAATGCAAATTTGTAGACTCTACCCAAGACATGCAGAATCTGAGTTTTAAGAAGCCATCCAGGTGATTCTGAGACATGCTACTGTTTGAAAACAACTGTAGTAATGCTTAATGTTCCTAAATATTCTTTTACCTCCATGTAAAATGAAAAGTGCAAGCATTAAATTAAATACAGCACATGGCAGTGCAATTAGCCTGGAGTAATAATGCTTGATATTTTGTGGGAAAAGAAAAAAACCCACCAAAAACACACCGGGAGTCTACGCCACAGCCTTTTGGTAACAAGTAGAACTGATTCCCTTGTGCTGTCTGTCGGGAGGAATGATCCACACAGAGGAGCCAAAACTCATCCAGCAGGAAACTAGCTATGCATTTATTCCTGTATGTGCTAATCATAGCACCAAAGACCAAAGTAACATTTCGGTAAGGTAGAGGATTAAACGGATGCGTAATTATTTCGCATAAAAGTACAGGAAAGTCGATATTAAAGACATTTAAAGGGACAAATCTCAGCACGTTGCACTTTTATCTATGAAAGTGATAGAGAGGCAGGTATAGAGCTGGGAGAGGCAATGATCCATAAGGCTGGTACTTTGATTAGAGAAAGGGCTACTGGAATCTAGTTAGGCATCCATTCTTTTCTCTTTGAATTTCATCCTTAAAAGTTGTACGGCTCAGGCCAGCCCTGTTCACCAGTTCCCAACTACAAAGAGTTGCAAGATGCTACCTCAAGACAGCCCATCTTTTTCAATCATTTTGAAGGAAACTTCAGTAAAAAAAAAAAAAAAAAAAAAAAGCAGATGTGTGAGCAGGTACATTTTAATGCCCGGTTAACAAAAGAAACCATCTTCCCTATGCATGGCCATTAAAAAAATATAATATCAGTGTGAGAGGGGCTGTTAAGCATGGCTGCCTATGTGAGTATCACTGACTGGTAAAAATAAATTGAACACGAAAACACTAATGCTTTGCAAAACTGGAACAAAAATGAGCAAAGAATACAAATTGCTGGAGATAATGGTTGCCATGGCAATTGTTTGTCCAGAACCCAAACTGTGATAACTCAGGTAAGAGTAATTGAAAATAAAAGCCCTTAGTAGACCTTCCCCACTATGATTTTTTTTCCCCTGCTGCAGGATTGGTGAGTATGACTAAATATTCCCTCCTGGTCTCATGGAAGCCTGAGTACAATTATAATTTGTGAAACTAGGAGAGGGCCATTTGCCTAAGTCCCACTCAGCAGCGGGCAGTTTTTAAAATCATCGTTGTTTGCTAAGCACACCAGACATTTCAAGGTGGAGTGATGGGGATTGGCGAGATTGTTCTGATACCCCACTCTCCACCACAATAAGTGGTTTTCTTTTATTGGAGGTGCACAGTGGTGGGGTTTTTTGGATCAGGGTCGCAGAATGCTGGATCGGAAGAGGCAGCAGCTTGGTTTTCTAACCCGTGAGTGGCAGGCCATACTCATTTCTCTCCTGGAGTTACACATCTGATTGAGAGGGAGGTAATGCTTACTGTATCATTTAAAAGAAATGTACCTGTTTGTAGAAAGGCAAGATAACCTAGTTTGCATTGTGTCCATGGCTCTCAAGCCTGCTCTTACTGACTCAATGTTTTGGGTTTGGTTTTGTGTTTTTGTTTTTGTTTTGTTTTCATACTCAAATTACTCTGCCTCTAGACTTTTCAAATCCGACTTTTTCACCTTTCATATGTCAGTCTTTGGGTCAGCTTCTAGTGTGAAAACTACTGTTGGAGAAGAAAGCAAAAGAAAAGAAAGGAATCGTATGGGAAGAGAAAGATTTTGGGAGGAGAAGAAAAGCGTCGAAATTCACTTTCCTCTCTCCTAAATTCTGTAACCATGTTCTAGAATCTTTTCATCTTGCCTAGTTGGTTGGTGAGAAATGTAGCATTTGCCTTTCAAGGTAGACAAAGGCTTTCGCCGATGGCCAGTAACCAGGGAAACTTAATGAGAAGTTACAGTGGTTGGATTTGTAACAACTTGTTTTCTGTGGTTGCCAGACAGCAGAAGGCCTTTGTGCACACAAACACAGAAAACACTGCTTGTTAGGTACCACATCTAATTAGCCAGAACCCAAAAATCTTCCGCTAATGATATTCTTATGCCAGGAGAGTTTGCGAAATTGCACTCCGGTTTGGATGTTTTAAAACAGTAGGAGTCCCCAGAAGTTACACACATAAATACAACAGTGAACAGGGATTGATGATTAGTGCTCTACATCATTGAATTCTCAGCACAACGCTATGAGGTGGCGTATCAGTTTTCTATTGCTGCCATAACAAATCACCACATGTGTAGTGGCCTGAAACCGCACCCATTTATTATCTCACAGTATTCTAGAAGTCTCAAGTCCAGAATAGGTCTCACTGGCTTCTAGTCAAAGTGTGTGCAGGGCTGCGTTCCTTAGCGGACGCTCTGGGGAGAGGTCGGATTCTGTGATCATAGAGGTTGGCAATTACAGTTGTTTGTGATTATAGAACTGAGGTCCCTGTTTCCTTCCTGGCTGCAGGGTGGGGCTGCCCTAATTTCCTGGAAGCCTGTCTTTGGTCCTTGCACCTGGGCCCCCCTACATATCTGAGTTAGCAACAGTGTGTCAACCCCTTCCCCTGCTTGGAATCCCTCTGACTTCTTTTGCCATATCTCTCTGCAGTCAACTGGAGACCTTTCTGTGCTTCTAAAGGCTCGTGATTGGGCCCACTCGGAGAATCCATTATAATCTCACTATCTTAAGGTCACTGGTCAGTAACTTGAATTATCTCAGCAAGTCTGTTTTACCATGCAGCATGACAGGTTTCAGAGATTAGAAGGTAGACATCTTTGGGGGCCCATTGTTCTGCCCACCCAAAGTGGGCAATGCTATTGTCTCCATTTTGCAGGAGAAGACATTAATAAAGAGTGGTCAAGTAACTTCCCAGGAGTAACACAATTAGCAAATGGCAAAGCCAGGATTTGAATGCTGTTCTGATTCCAGAAGCCAGTTTTCCAGAACCATCCCATACTGTCTAAAAGTGAATACTTGATAATATTCCATGGGTGTAAGCATTTTGTCCCTCTTGCTTCCATATGGCTCCCTCAGCATGCAAGTCATTTGATAGTAAACTGGAAGTTATATTATTTTTCAGAGAGAATTTATTGAAAAAGTGGTAGTGTTAAGCTCTGGAGGGCTATTAAATGGTCACCCCTTTAAGAGATTTCCATCCAGTTAAATTGGTCAAATTGTTCTGGAGACACATGGAGATCTTCAAAAGTGCTTCCTAGGCTTCCTGTAGTAGACTGCATCACCATAATTTCACTGCTTTCCTGTCATTAAGGTTTTCACTCCTTTTCTGTTAATAGAATTGTTTTTCCCTACCATTGCTGTGACTTTGTGGTGAGTGGGGTATATTTCCTTATCCCTGGGTTTGGCCAAGTAACTTGCTTTGACTATGGAAATGTTAAGGTTAGTGGTGCAAACAAGGCTTAAATATATCTGCACAAGTAGCTTCTTCTCTTGTGTTCCTATGATCTACCATGAAAAGAACATGGCTTCACTACTAGTGGGAATGAACACTGGGATAGTCACTTTGGAAGATAGTTTTCCCGTTTCTTACATAGCTCAGCACAGTCTTACCCTACAACCCAGCAACTATGCTCTTTGGTATTTAACCAGAGGGGTTGAAAACTCACATCTACACAAAAACTACACATGGATGTTTATAGTACCTTTATTCATAATTGCACAAATTTGGAAGCCACCAAGATGTTCTTTCATACAGAGTGGATGGATGGGTACACTGTGGCACGTCCAGACAATGGAATATTATTCAGTGCTAAAAGGAAATGAGCTATCAAGCCATATCAAGACCTGGAAGAACCTTAAATGCAATGTTAGTAAGCTAAACAAGCTAGTCTGGAAAGATTGTGCACTGTATGATCCCAACTCTATGATATGCAAAAGGAGAAACTATGGAGACAGTAAAAATCTGGTTGCCAGACTGCTGGTTGCCAGCAGTTGGAAGGCGGGGAGAGATGAGTAGATGCAGTACAGAGGATTTTTAGGGCAGTGAAAAGACTGTTTGATCCTACAATGATGGATATATGTCATTATACATTTCTCCAAAGCCATAGATTGTACAGCACTGAGAGTGAACCGTAATGTAAACTAGGGACTTTGTTTGATTATGGGGTGTTAATACAGGTTCACTGATTGTAATGAATGTACCCTCTGGTGGTAGGTTGATAATTGGGTAGACTGTCCATGTGTGAGGGCAGGGGGTATGCAGGAAATCTCTGTACCTTCCTTTCTATTTTTCTGTGAACGTAAAACTGTTCCAAAACAAAACAAACAAATCAAGCCTTAAGAAAACATCTGTGACATGAGACGACTTTTTAAAAAGTTTGGGAAAGAGACTTCTTAAGAACTCAAAGATGATTGATAAAATCTTTATGAAGAACCCAAACCAATACCAAGGCAAAAACAAACAAAATCATGTCCTGGGTAGCTGCTGGACCCTCAGTAATGACGATGCAGAGAAAAGACCTCAGGTTATCCTGCAGCCTAGAACCCAGCTCAGCTATGTTCAGTCAAATGAGCCACACCCTTCAAATCCATAAGTGAGAAAAGAAAATACTTGTTTTTGTAAACCACTGAAATTTTGAGGCCGTTTATAGTGTAACAACAACAACAACAACAACAAACAACAAAAAAGCAAATTAACCCCCCACCTCCAAAGAAGAACCCTCACTAATAATCATGATCTAAAAGGTCATGTGCTTTGGGAGGAAACCAATCGTGTTAACCCTATTCAAATATCAAAGGTGTTCCAAGGTCTTGACATAAATAAAACATTGCCCTTAGAGATGGATGATCCACATCCATTGGTGACTAAACAACCCAATCGATTGTAGGATGGGAGGTGGGGGAGATGGGAACGTGGGTGATGGGCATTGAGGAGGGCACCTGTTGGGATGAGTACTGGGTGTTGTATGGAAACCAATTTGACAATACATTATATAAAAAAATAAAAATAAATGCCATAAATGAAAAAAAAAAAAAACCAACTGAGTTCTGGAGAAGTTGATTTTAGAGGCAGAGAGAGAAGCACAGGTCACAGAGACATCTATAAATCTTTTATAAGACATAAATTTAAATCATAATCTCCCATTTACTTTGTAATCTTGATCACATTAGTTGAACCTGCTAACGTGGAGAATATTAATACCTGCCTCATCCAACTGATAAATGAGGATGAATGACAAAATTCATCTAAAGCATGTAGCACAATATCTAGTACATAGTAAGGACTCAGTGAATGTCCGCCATTAAATACCAACCCTTGGTAAGGAAGAAGTGATTACATTTGTTAACTCCTTCATTTACTCATTCAACCTCTGTCAAAGATACCACAGAATATTTTTTTGAGTAAATGAATGCCTTAAAAGCAACATGATTGGTGGAGTAATCTCAGACAGATGGTTGGGTCTTACAGAATCTGGAAGGAAATGTTTTTAAGGAAAAGATTTATCCATGTGAAAACCTCAAAAATATGTAAAAATGTGAATAATTAGCAAAATAATTCAACATATACTATTTTTAAAATGCATTATATGGGTACATAAATTACTAGAAACATGGACATACCCCAATTAAAAATAAAAAAAAACAAACATCGACTTAGAATTCAGATATAATAGGCTTGTTACAACTTGAATCAACTTGACAAGATTCAGAGCACCTAGGCTTATTTGCCAAACTAATATAGGGTTCTCTTAATAGTATTTGCATCAGTAAATGAAGACTTCCTAAAAGAAAATCATTCCTTGGAAAGAAAAATGTATCAGTTAGCTCTTGCTGCATAACAAACCACTCCAGAACTCAGTAAGCTGAAACAGCAAGCATTTTTTTTTTTCTCAAGTCCCTAGGTTGACTAGGGATGGTTGGTCTGGCATAGTTGTACTCTTTCCTGTGGTTAACTACAGGTTGGGTTTTCTCAGCATGGCTGGGGTCCTTCACAGGTCTGGAGCCTTGATTAGGAAGAATCAGCAGACTTAACTTTATTCCACATGGTCTCTCATTTCCAGAAGGCTAGATATGTTCATATGATTGTCTTGGGGGTCCAAATAAAAGCAGAAGTATTAAAGATCTCTAGAAGACCAGGGTCAGACCAGCAGATAGTCATTCCTACCACATTTTATTCATTTAATTGAAGGCAGAATCATCTCAAATTCACGGAGTTGGAAATACATTTCACCCTTGATGGAAGAGCTACAAAGTCGCACTGTATAGGGCATAGATACAGGAAGCAGTGGAGAATTGAAAAAAAATTTTTGAGAAATTTATCCTTAAACATCCAGCCAAACTAGAGGTGGGACAGCTCATTTGCTCAACCCTACCAGGGGCTGTTAGTTTTCACTCTTGGGGAAGTTTAATAGGTTAAAAAATTACTAAGACCTCTATATGATTTCGGGTGAAGTAAGTTGATATCTGTTTGAGAAAACCTAACTGAAAGGGGACAGAGCAGATAGACCTTTCCATCAGTAGATGGAACGTCATGAGGCTCTGATGTACTAAGAATGGCAGAAACACTTGATGCAGGACTTGGCTTCTCCATGGTAGTGGTGCCATGGAGAGAAGGTGGCAGCATGTGCAGGTAGTGGCATAAGGAGGTTGTAGGTCACCTGTGTGTACTGGAGCAAAGGCAGCAGAATGTAAAAGTAATTAACGGGAAGGTGCACAACCCTAGCTATCTAATGGGATGTTTTTGTAAGTATATGTAAGAAGTCCTAGTGGAACCCCAGAAATAATTTTAAGATAAACTATCAAAATAAAAAAAAAAAACTGTTGGTCAGGTAAGAAATGTAAATAGTGATAATATTACAACAACAAAGACTTCCTCCCTTCCTTCCCTCCCTTCTCTTCCTCCCTCCTGTCCTTTCCTTCCTTTTATTTCCTTCCTCCTTCCTTCCTTCCTTCCTTCCTTCCTTCCTTCCTCCCTCCCTCCCTCCCTCCTCCCTCATTTTTTTCCTTCTGTTTTTTGTTTCCTTTAACATCTAGGCACTTGAAACTTAAGATCTTTGAGAGGTGCACAGATAATTTGTGGCTAGATAATTGGGCTAATGAAGAATTGTAATTTTCATTTTGAAGGGTAGAAGAATGAGACATGGGTTGCATTTTTTTCTTTTTTTTACAAATGAGGATACAAATACACATAGCTTTGCATTTGGCTGAATGTTAACATGCAGCTTCTTATCTCTGAAAATGTATTCAGGTTAATAAACAATGGCCATCGCATGATGGAGAGACTACAGCAAGGGGAACCAATAGTGATGATATTTTTATGGTCAATTGCTCTTAATTTGGGTCTAAAGATCCCAGGGACTTTAATTAATAGGCTTTAGGGATCCATTTCTTTTCATTTTGTATTCGAAGTTTTTGTATGTAAAAATGTGTTGCCTAGGAAGAAGATTTATAGGTTTTATCAGGTTCTCAATAATCTTGATCTAACTTTTAAGCTTTAGATGATTTTTTAAAATATTAAACAAACAACAACAACAACAACAAAGATTAAGGACGACTGCTTTAGTGGCTGCTGATAAGTAATCGTGGCATCTTCTACAAGCTATTTACCTGTACATGTTTATGTTTTGATATCTGTGTAATGGAACTGTTATTCTTTAACTCATAGAATTGTTAGGAAATGATAAGATGGAATCTATGGAAAAATGTGTAAAATGTAAACTACGTGCAGAAAGGTCTCGTAGGCTCTTTAGTTTTTGGTATCATGACCAGGCAGTCGAACTTTAATTGTATGTCAATCTCTCCTCCAACTAGTTAAGTGCTGATGAGTTTCCAACTCAAAACATTCAGAGCCCAGCAAGCCTGTGGTTTGGAGTGCCTGAAATGTTCAATAATCACAGTATGATTTGATTTCTCCCTACTGGGTCTCTTTAAAGTTAGAAAGGTAAACATCCTGGGCTACTTTTTATCTCAGCTTAAGCCTAATGGGGCCAAAGCCATCTTATTTTTGTATGACATTGATGGCTCGGTGATAAGTTTTATGGTGTTTTATTCTTTTTTTTTTTTTTTTAGCAACTCAATTATTTTAATGATTTACACAAGATAATGGCTGTTGATAGACATCCAGATCTTTAGAACAAGGAAATTTCATTCCCATGTCCAGTTTTTGTCTTCCATTGATTGAAAGCTTTTGCCAATGATGAGGTGTCAGAGGCTGAGAAGTGTCAAGGGGGGTGGGCAGAGAGTAGACAAGCAGGGAGTAGAGATTGAAGCATGAAGTAGAAAAATCACCCTTTAGAAAAGAAATTTGTACATAAAACAGAGATGATTTGCATGTGTTGTCCGAGACTCTTGGTTGAAATTCAAAGAAACTTAAGCAAAAAAGGGATTTATGTCACTTAAGCAAAACAAGGGATTTATCAGTCCAAACGACCTAACAGTCCAGTGTGACCTAAGCTCAGGTAGGGCTGGTTCCAGGGGATCTAAGGATTTTGAGAGAGTGTATCTCTCTTCCTGTTTCTTGGACTTGCCTCCTTATCTGTGTTCCCTTCATAGGCCAGCTCTCTATACATGGAACTCCCTGGCAGCTGCAGACAGATAAATCTTGTAGCTTATAATCCTGATAGAATGTGAGTTCTTCCTGATCGTTTTCTCTGAAGTCCTAGAATTAAGTCTTGTTGGCCTGTCTTGGGTATTATACCCATAAAAGATCCCATGCATATACTTGAGAGATGGAACCACCTGATTAACCAGATGGGGTCCATGTACTCACAACCAGAACTAGGGGGTAAGGTTAACCTATAGAAATTGCATGGTGTCCCATATAGAAATCGAGGTTTTATTCCAAGGCAAACAGGTCAGACAAAAATGAGAATTTGTGTACTGAATTGTGCTTAATAATTAGCCTATATAAATTATCTTGAACTTCTGTTGAATCATCATATATAAGAATCAGAGGGACTTTTTAAACATTTTTATTTATTTTAAGAGAGAGAAAGGCAGAGAGAGAGGGAGAGAGATCATTCCAAGCATACTCCACACCATCAGCATGGAGCCCGATGCAGGGGCTCAAACTCACAGAAATGTGAGATCATGGCCTGAGCCAAAACCAAGAGCCAGATGCTTAACTGACTGAGCCACCCAAGCATCCAAAGAATCATAGGGACTTTGGATCATCTATATGAAGTTTCTCTTTTCACAGATGTGATTTCAAGAGCACAAAAGACTCCAGAGGTGTGTCTAGAGTTGCCCAGTGAATACGGAAGCCAGGAAAGGAATCCAGGACTTGAAACTTATGCCATATTGTCTACAGATAATGTGCGCATTTGTGGAGATACAGCTACTCTATTTTATCTTGGAGCAAATGTTTCCCTTTGCTTTTTCTTTCTGTCTTATCTCCCTTCCTCTAATAGGTATTTATCGGAGACCTACTCTAATACATCGTCCGCTCCTAATTCTTTTTTGTTTGTTTGTCTTTGAGTTGTCGCACAAAGAAGCTCCTTTTTTTTTTTTTTTTTTTTTTTTTTTTTTTTTTTCTGCAGCAAATAAGATCATGGGGAATGGCTTCCAAAGCTGTGACTCCCCAAGAGAGGGTGAATAGATTCCTTTTGCTTAGGGGTAGGATGAATATTTAGATAGGGAAGCCTTGTCATTGTATATAGAGGCGGGCATAAGGCTGTTCATGCACCTCAAGGAACCATGCCTATACATATACCGCGTGTTATGTAAATGAGGCTGAGGGGCCTCCTTGGGCAGAGATTTTAGGATGATACTGTGATCAAGGTGATCGTGGGTCACTCCAGAGGTCACTCCACGGTCCGTCCGCACAGGCATGAGTCAGGTTTAGCTCAAACCGTCTGGGTGGTCTGGGGTGGCAGGTGGTCTTCTGAGAGCAGTTGCCATGGCCTTTCGTGCACAAAACAAGCTAGATTCATTGCTACTCATAGTCTGAATGCTCGTCAGGGCCAAGGCACAGGTGTACTCCTGCTGACGGATTTGGCCTTGGGTTTAGCAGAAGACGGGTAGCCGAGCACAAAGAAGGCATCAAAGTATGGCACTGAGTGAGGACTGAGGGGAGAGCCCACCCAAAAAGAAGGGGAGACAAAGACCCCCCTACACACACACACACACACACACACACAAACACTCACACTGTCAGTCTTAGAAGCTCCCAGTCCTACTTCCTACTGGAAGTTCTGAGGGAAATGAAAGCCTTGGTTGGAGGTGAGCTAAGTTCACCAGAGGAAGAAGTCCCAGGCTCTCCCTATCAGGAGTCAGGAAAGACCCCTCTTTGAGTTCTGCCTAATTCCTCCAACACCAGCACTGAGAGGAGGCCCCTGTTATGCTGGGCAGTCTAGGTGGCTGTGGCTGGAAACCCACTCCTAACTCTTGATTGAGAATTTGCTCTGTTACTTGGTCTTGATTCAACATATATTGGATAAGCAGTTTGTATTCCAAGTGTGTTGCTGGGCTTTGGAAATAAAATTATAGGGAACGCATTCTAGAGGGGGAGAAAGAATTAATCCAATGACTGTAAATTGTGACAAGTGTGTTTAGGCAAATAACAGGTAAGACCTAGTTTAAAGAAAGGTGGAGATATTCAAACCATCCCTGAAGGATAACAGGAAGTCGTCAGGTAGAAAGCCAGAGGGGAGGGGGAAGGGATCCAGTATTTCAGGGGAAAAGATTTTCAGAAGGCATGAGCCTAGATTTTCAGGAAACAAGAGTTTGATTAGAACTCAGAGAAGGGGTTAGCCAGTTTTGTAAACATTCATGGTATTGTAGGCTAGCAGGTCTCTGCTGCTGAGCCGTGCTGCTAAAAATGGCCATAGGCAATGTGTAAGGAAATGAGCGTGACTGCATTAGAAAAAACATGCGGTGACAAAAATCCCCTGATCCCGGGGAATAGAGATTGAGAGGGAGAGACAGGAGTCTACGCTGAAGGATAAGCAGGAAACTTGAAGGCTAGAGGGGTATGGTGTCAGTGTAGAATTAGCTTCGTGTCTGGAAAGATTCAGGTTTTTGCTACAAAATGTCATGATTTGAACAGTCTTTTCTTTCTCTTAAAAAAAAATTATCATTGACATTCAAATACTGAGTCAAGTTGGAAGCTGTCTCCATGGTACAGTTTGGGGATGACGACAGATTCTCTCTTCTCTGGCTTCAGTTGTATTTTCCCATATATCTTCCTTGTTTTGGGTCCTCTCCCTTGACATTCGAGTCCACCATTTCTCTGGATTAGATAACAAGAATAGAAAATTATGGGGGCACCAGTGTGGCGTCAGTTAAGTGTCCGACTTCCACTCAGGTCATGATCTCACCGTCTTTGGGTTCGAGACCTGCATCGGGCACTGTACTGACAGCTCAGAGCCTGGAGCCTGCTTCGGGTTCTGTGTCTCCCCTTCTCTCTCTGCCCCTCCCCTGCTCACTCTGTCTGTCAAAACTAAATAAAATGTTGCAAAAAATTTTTAAAAAGAATAGAAAATTATGTCCAAATGAATAAAATAACAATGACGACAATAACAAAAATTTAATCAGAAAATACATGACTGCTCTCAGTAGGTCAAGCACGGTGACTCAGGAAAAGTACCCTGTGTGTCATTTCCTTGGGATTTCCCTGAGGTGAAATGTTGAAGAAATTTAAGCCTGCCTTTTATTTTCCAGTTAGGAAGTTGTCATTTGATTTCTATTTCAGTCATATGGTGATATTTTTCTGACCATGGTAGTATCATGTTGGAAACATCTACTGAATACATCAATTTTTCTGAAATTTTGAGTTTAAGGGAGAATGGTATTCATATTTACTCATGGCACAGGGGAAAGACAACATAAAAGGACCAGGAGAAATTCTGACGAATGGTAATCACAAAAAGAAAGTGGGTTCAAAACAATTAGGGGCCCACAGTTCATTCTGGAGACTTCCCACAGGAAACAAATTGCTGGTCCACAGCTCCAAGATTCTTCAATCATGTTAAAATAATCCTGATTATCAGTAGCTGGGTTGATTGGGTACACTTTGCCACTCTCCTGTTTAGCAGTTTGGGGAGAAAATGAAAGCAATATCCATGTAAAACCCTAGTACATTCATCAGCTGAAAATTGCTCATCAAAAGCATTGTTGTGCTAATGATATTGTTGAAATGGATTTACTTGTCAAAAGAAGTATCTCCCTCTGAAACTGGAAAGTTGAGTCCTTTGAGGAGAAAGTTTAAGCGGGCAGATGCAGGGGAGCCCGAGCTGTGTGCCCCACTCCCAATATCTGTCATTTTAAAACCCTTCCGGTCCCCTCTGTTCAACCGTGTTGTGTAAAGTTCAAGAGGAATTCTAATTGTTTTCTCTCAGGAACTAAAATATATGATTATAATTCATCTTGAAATATCGATGGGTACTTGATTAATGGCAGTTTGAACCAATGCTGTTTTGGGTTCTGTGGTTTCCACATATTCTGTACCTTAGTAATATTTTAAAGTAACTTTTCCCCTGGAGGGGGGTGCTGGGGGGCCAGTTCGGTTGAGTCAGATCCTGCCGATGGTGAGTTCAAGCCTTGCATTGGGCTTTCTGCTGTCAGCACAGAGCCTACTTCAGATCCCCTGTCTCTCTCTTTCTCTCTGCCCTCCCATGCTTGTGCGCTCTCTCTCTCTCTCTCAAAAATAAATAAACATTAAAAATTAAAAAAATAATAAACTAACTTTTCCCCACCATATACTAAGAATGTATGTTTATTTACCTAGAAAATAAAATGAAACTATTAGGAAAGTGTAAAGCAGTACAAAAACTTTTGTCAGTCAACTGTTGTAACATTTGATGTAGATTTGTCTAGCCTTTTTTCCCCTTTGTGTATATGCACCTTTATGAATATGCATACGCTTTTTCTCACAGGCACATAATACTGGACACACACTTTTACGAACTGTATTAGAAACTATATTTTTGACGAACATTTTATAGTATTTCCCTTGTCAATAATAGTAGTATTCGGTTGATAGATGCATCGATGTTTATTTTATGAGAAGTGTTTATTGCTTCCAGTGGTTTGTCGTTATGATAGCATTCCAACAACATAATGCATGTATTTTTTTTTCAATTAATATTATTCTCATTAAGCCAAAAATGCCCTGTCCTTAAATCTTTAAAGAAAATTTAAATGTAAATTTAAGAACTTTTTGAATGAAAATACACAGTTGATTTGAAAAGCTCTTTATAAAAGAGATATGAGTAAATGACAAAAGAAAATCCAATAAACTTAAATTACAGTTATTTCTCTCAGTTAATTCCTCAATTTATGTATAATTCTTATAAAATTGCTTTATAAGTGTATAATTTCTCATAAAATTTAATGCATAATTTCTTATAAAATGTATAATTTCTTATTAAATTTTGCTTGAAGATTTTTCTTCTTGATCGCTTAAAAAAAGTCACAAGATCATGAAAGCAGAGTCATTGGCATATTTGAATGTTTGTTAAATTTGTTTTCATGTGTGGAAAAGAGCTAGATTTTGCTGGCACTCTGGAGAAGGAAGGTGCAAAGTGTATGCTGTAGGCAATTAAAGAATTATGAGGTAGTGTCAGTTTTGCCTTTGTTGACCATGAGAAAATCACGTTATACAGTGCCCAAATCGATGAGTGGGATAATCATACTGAATGCTAACTTGGAGACATATGGAAAAGATCTAGAAAAAAGATGGGAAAATGTGTGAACAGTTTAGTGGTAGACACATTTTTAAAAGACTCATTTATTTATTGTAAATTTGTTTTAATGTTTATTTTTTGAGCGAGAGAGAGAGAGAGAGAGGAGAGAGGCAGACTGCAAGTGGGGGAGGGGCAGAGAGAGAGGGAGTGACACACAGAACCCGAAGCAGGCTCCAGGCTCTGAGCTGTCAGCACAGAGCCCGACGCGGGGCTCGAACCCACGAACCATGAGATCGTGACCTGAGCTGAAGTCAGACGCTTAACCAACGGAACCACCCAGGTGCCCCAAGAATCATGTATTATTATAAGTTGAATTTTTGATCTTAAGAGAATTAGCTTTTATCATGAAGTTGTAAGAAGTGCTACGGAGGGATCCTAGGTCCTCTCTCCTCACTTTCCCTCAGTGTTGTGCTGCTGTAAAACTGCAACACAAGAGTAGGGCCAGGGTGTTGGCATTAACACAAATGAGATCCAGGATGCTTCCATTACCATGGGGACCCATCTTGGTGCTGTTTGTGTAGCTCCACCCATTTCCCCCCTACCCACATCTCCATCCAGAACCCTTGGCAACGAATAACAAATGTTTTCCATTTCTATAATTAGGTACATCACGAATGTTATATAATAAAATTATATAGTCCGTAATCTTTTGGGACTGGCTTAACATGTAGCACGATTCTCTGGAGATTCATCAAGGTTGTTGCATAGGTCGGTATGAGTTCCTTTTTGTTGTTGAGTGGTATTCCATAATATGGCTCTCAGTTTGTTTAACCATTCGCCTTTGAGGGACATTTGGGTTGTTTAAGTTTCGGAGTCTGACAAATAAACCATCTTTAAAACATGGATCTTTGGATTTCTGTATTAACATAAACTTCCATTTCCCTGGGATAAATGTCCAGGAGTACAAGTGTTGAGTCATATACTGATTGCGTGTTTCTTTGTTTAAGTAACTGACAAACCATAAGCCACTTTTCCAGAGTGGTGGTCCATTTTTACAATCTTACGATAATAATAATTTTACATGATACGTGAGAGGTTCATTTTTTGGTCAATGGATGCCAATTGCCCTAGCACCATTTGCTGGACACATAATCTCCCTTCATCATATAGCTTTTGTAACTTTGCAAAATATCAGTCGAACATATTTCTGCATTCTCTATTCGTTCCACTGATCCGTGTGTCTCCCCTCAGCCAAACACACAGTCTTGATTCCTGTGGCTACAAATAAGTTTTGAAATTGGATAGAT
Source organism: Lynx canadensis (assembly GCF_007474595.2). Classification (NCBI taxonomy): domain Eukaryota; kingdom Metazoa; phylum Chordata; class Mammalia; order Carnivora; family Felidae; genus Lynx; species Lynx canadensis. Next base: position 7,319,373 of record NC_044305.1, on the reverse strand, counting down.
CATTCTTCCCACTTTTTCTTCGCTTTCAAAATTGCTTTTGCTATTCTTGTCCCTTTGCCTTTCCAATAAACTTCACTATTGTATATATCTACAAAAATTCTTGCTGGTATTTTGATAGGAATACTTAAAATTTGCGAATGAATTTAGGAGAATGGACGTCTTTACTCTGTTGAGTCTTCAAATCCATGAGCCTATGTATTTCTTTAGATGTTCTTTAGATTCTTTAATCTGTTCTATCATTTTCAACATACAAATGTTATAATTTTGTTAGAATTATACCTGAATATTTTATGTTTTGAACGATTGTATTTGGTATTGCATTCTTAATTTTGATGGTCATGAGTTCATTTACAATATATAGAAATTTGTTTTATACTTACGTTGTATCTGCAACCTTGCTGAACTCACTTATTAATTATAAGGTTTTTTTTTTTTTTTGGAGATTCCTTGCGATTTTCTATGCGGATATCTGTCACCTGTGTATAGGACAGTTTTACCTCTCCTTTCTGATCTTGTGTATGTTTTTTTTTTTTTTTTTTTCAACGTTTATTTATTTTTGGGACAGAGAGAGACAGAGCATGAACGGGGGAGGGCAGAGAGAGAGGGAGACACAGAATCGGAAACAGGCTCCAGGCTCTGAGCCATCAGCCCAGAGCCTGACGCGGGGCTCGAACTCCCGGACTGCGAGATCGTGACCTGCTGAAGTCGGACGCTTAACCGACTGCGCCACCCAGGCGCCCCATGATCTTGTGTATGTTTTATTTCACTTTCTTCCCTCATTGTGATGGCTAAAACTTCCAGAACTATGTTGAATAGTAGCGGTGAGAGTGGGCATCCTTGCCTGTGATCTAACAGGAAATGCTTTAAATTTTTCACCATAAGGATGTTATCTGTGGATTTTTTTTTACATTTTATTTATTTTTGAGAGAGAGAGAGACAGAGCACAAGTGGGGGAGAGGCAGAGAGAGAGGGAGACACAGAATCCAAAGCAGGCTCCAGGCTCTGAGCTGTCAGCACAGAGCCTGACGTGGGGCTTGAACTCACAAACCATGAGATCATGACCTGAGCCGATGTCTGACGCTCAACCGACTGAGCCACCCAGGGGCCCTCTTATCGTGGATTTTAAGATGCTTGTTATCAAGTTAAAGAAAGTGTCATCTATTTCTATTCATCTCGTGAACTTTTATCAAAAATGGATGCTAAATTTTGTCAAATGCTTTGTATTGATTGATATGATCATGTGCTTTTTTCTTCTTTAATCCATTAGTACGATGAATTGCATTGAATAATTTTTTTTAATATTAAACTAGACTTGCCTCTTAAACACCTCTTTTTGTCATAGTTTGATGTATATTTATATATACTTATATACTATTACATATATTTATATATTTATATACTATATATATATGATATATAGTAGATATATATTGAAGAATATATCATATATAATATATTTAAGAATATATGTGAAATATATATTTAAGAACATATATATTCTTAAAACTATATGGACATGTGATTTATTTCCAAAAAAAGCAGTAAAACTTCTTTATGGTGGGCGGTGGGGGTCTGTGCATGGAGAACTTCTAACCTTGCTTCCTACCTGTCTGATAGGAAATTCTTCTTGTCAGTGTAACTTTGATTAACCTGACAGTATATAGCACTGTTGATGTATTCACAGTATCACCATCATCATCATTACTATTATTGCCATTGTTACCATCATCTTCAAGGTCATCTACCATAGATGTGAGTTCGAATCCAGACATCCATGCATTGATCATAGCCTTCTCCATTGAGCAGCGGGTCACTGACATCACCAAGAGTACTCCCCATGGCCATGTCTTGCCTCTCAAGTCTGCAGATACAGAAGTGATTGTGGTTTCTGATGTCTGCCCCCAAATTTTCTGTTCCTCAAACATTATGTTCTTCCATAATATGTCATCATTTCACAAGTTAACCATTTAACTAATTATTATTATAATTTCACATCTCATTTCAGGTGATCATTTTTCGTAAGAAAACTTTACAATATTATGATGACTTCTTTTAAAAATTTTTAAAAGTTTATTCATTTTGAGAGAGAGAGAGAGAGAGAGAGATAGAATGAGTGGGGTAGGGCAGAGAGAGAGAGGGGAAGGAGAGAATTCCAAGCACTGGTAGTGCAGAGCCTGATGCAGGGGTCGAACTCACAAACCATGAGATCATGACCTGAGCCGATATAAAGAGTTGGATGCTTAACTGACTGAGCTACGCAGGCACCCCTATTATGATGACTTCTTTGGAAACTTGATGTGTATGTGATGCAGAGAAAAGAATAACAAAGCTCAAGTATGGTACTTGCACAGGAAAACTGAGTTGGGGGGGTGGTGGTAGTGAGGGGCATGTGCTTCTATTTAAGCAATAGGATCCTTCCCACCAACCTCATCTTTACTGAGACATGACTTTGTATCTTGGTAAAATTACATAGTCCTGGGGCATGCACATTCAGGTCATTTATGAATGATTGAGATTGAAACATCATAGTCATTGCTACCTAATTTGTACTGAATATAATTGGAAAAAAAATACTCAATTCCTTAATCACTTTAGAACTTAGTGTTTTTTCTACTAAATTATTTCAGAAAAATTATGGAAGCAAGACTTGGAATTTATATTGAAATTCTTTATTCCCAGGGCTCTTGTATACCAAGAGATGTTCATGATCTTTATTAAATGAGAAAAGGGCAAACTACTGACATCTTAGCAATCACTAGCTTCTTTCGGACAAAACTTTGGGAAAAAAAATGATACTGACTCTTAAAATGTTCATGGTATATAAAGCATTTTCATTGCAGTGAATAACTGTCTGTTAGGGCCTTGGAACTTAATTAAATGCCCTGAATTATAACTGTCTTCACTGGCCATAAAGGTGTTTTTCCTTGAGATCTGTGGCTGTCTCTTTGCCATATTTTACTGTGTAAATTTGAATGCACATTTTGTAAATTAGGGTCACAATTATTTATATGGCTGAATTTCAATGATTGGGCATTGCCTGCACTATTTTAAGTACAGCTGTATGTGAAACTGAGCATTAAGAGCAGTCTAAAAACTGTCAGATGATTTTTTTTTTGCATTGCTAGGTATTACCACCACATACCATTTATTTGAATTACCTCCCCAAAGATAGGTTCCAAAGTGGAAGGTTGAAAAATCACCTGTTTTTTTGTAATTATCTTCAGATTTTGGGGAAGTATTCCATACAGTCTGTCTCTTTTTTATACCTCGAGTTGTTTCAATCAACCCGGCTGCCAACCATGTTTCACCCTGAGAACACAGATTGTTCTGGGCAGTTCTCATTGACATTAATGTTAGTTTAAAAGCTGCCCTTAGGTACTGCTTGGAAAATTTAGGGACTCTGTTCTCTGCCAGAGCAATATTTCTTCAGGATGAAATCGAAATATGGTCTGATACTGAGAAGGACATTTCAGTTTAAAGCCTGTGGAAAATTTTGTGGACAAGACTTTAAACAGTAGTTTATTTTCAGATCAGCTGCAGAAGGGGCGTTGTTTTGCCACCCAAAGTTGACGGGCACTGAATGTTTATACACGAGTCGCACCGTAGTAAAAGAAAGTTAAAAGGTAAATAGATGAGCTCCTGAACTGTGACCTGTGGTACAAATCCAGATTACCGCCTGGTTTTGTATGGCTCATAAGCTCAGGATAGGTAGTTTTTTTCCATTTTCAAAGACTGAAAATTAAAACATAATGATGTGAAAATTATATGATATTTACATTTCAGTATTCATGAATAAGGTTTACGGTAACATAGCAGTCACTGGCTACTTTTTGTTGCAACAGCGAATCGGCAGTTGCAAAAAAGACCACATGGCCCACAAATCATAAAATATTGACAATCTGACCTTTTACAGAAAAAGTTGGGCCATAATTACACATAAGCTCCTCATGCTGTTTGCATCCTGTAAGCAACTTTGTGTATTCTGAAATATTTTGCAACTAGTTGCAATTTTTTATGTGAATATCTTTGTATTTATATATATTTTAATATTAATATTGGTCATTAAAGATTTGAAATAATCTTAATTTCTCTTTATATGGTCAGCGTTTAAAAAATGTCTATGAATATGGTCTTTTATTTTTATGAGAAAATATTATGACAAACATTTTCTATCATAAAATTGATATATTATAAACTATAGAAAATACAGGTGGTAAAATAAGAAAAAAAGAAGTCATTCAGTCTCCCAACTTAGAGGTAACAATTGCTACATGTACACACCTAAGTTTTAGAAAGGAATAAACAAATACACATATATTGTCTTTAAAAAGGCAATATATATTCTTTAAAAAATGGAATAACCAGGGGCTCCTGGGTGTTTCAGTCAGTTGAGCATCAGGCTTCCGCCTGATGATCTCATCGGTCATGAGTTCAAGCCCCGCGTCGGGCTCTGCGCTGCCAGTACAGAGCCCGCTCCCGCTTCAGATACTCCGTTCTCCTCTCCGCTCTCTGCCCCTCTTCTGCTCGTGCTCTCTCTCTCAAAAATAAATAAACATTTAAAAAATGGAATAACAATTAGGTACTTTGTAATCTCTCTAAAAACAGTCATGTTACAAGTTATACGTTTCCATTGTAGGAAACTCAGAATATAAAAATGGCAACTCCATTTACTGGATGGCCTCCAGTCAGAGATCAGCAATAGTAAGTTTTTTAGTGTATTATTTTGTCATGTATCCCATTCATAAGTTATCTTTATTTTGTCAATGCACATCTTTGGGGCGCCTGGGTGGCTCAGTCGGTTGAGCATCCGACTTTGGCTCAGGTCATGATCTCACGGTCTGTGAGTTCGAGCCCCGCGTCGGGCTCTGTGCTGACAGCTCTGAGCCCGGAGCCTGCTTCGGATTCTGTGTCTCTCTCTCTGTCTGCCCTCCCCAACTCGCACTCTGTCTCTCTCTCTCAGAATAAATAAATAAGCTTTAAAAAAAAAATAGAGGGGCACCTGGATGGCTCAGTTGGTTAAGCGCCTGACTTTGGCTGAGGTCATGATCTCATGGTTCATGGGTTCGAGCCCCGCATGGGCTGTGTGCTGACAGCTCAGAACCTGGAACCTGCTTCGGATTCTGTGTCTCCCTCTCTGTCTCCCCCTCCCCCGCTCATGCTCTGTCTCTCTCTGTCAAAAATAAATAAACATTAAAAAAATTTATATTGTAAATGCACATTTTTAAATATCTGTTTTCACAATTACGCTGTCAGGTTTACATCTCCTTGATAACATTTTTCATTTAACATTCCATTATTAGCATCTTTCCACATGAATAAACATTTTTATATCATTTTAATATTCACATAAGGATATAAATGTTCTTTAGCAAAGCATGGACATCTTTTTATGTCAATAACTGTAAATAAGAAAATAAGAGCAACCTAATTGTTTACCCATATATGTTATGACACCATATAGTGCAATGACTTTTAGTTAATATTCTATTTTAGATGAATATTGATTGACATGGTTGATGCCGTACTTCCCCCTTGCTAGCTGCCATCCTTTTCCAGCTATTCTGAAGACTGACTTCTTACTCGGCTTTCAATTTGTCCATAAAACCATATGACTAGTATGTTACCATCAATACTGATAAACACATATACACATGTGTGAGCATTTCTGTGTGTGTGTGTGTGTGTGTGTGTGTGTGTATGTGTGTGTGTGTGTTTTATGTAAAGGGATATGGATATCTGGCTAGATGAATGGATGGAATATGGAAAGGCAAACAGAACGATAGCTAGCCATCTATCCACATAGTCAGCTTGCCTGAAAGCTCGAAGGAAATACATCGGACACTAACAATGATCGTCCTTAGTTGGCAGGATTTTAAAGGACATCTTTTTAATGGATTTTCTAATTTTGTTCTCAACATTATTTGAAAAATGGCAGAAAACAGTATAGTAAAAAAGACCTATGTGGTTTTATACTTATATCTTAGAGAGTTTGGGGAGTTTAGTCGCCCATGTGCTCAGTATTAGACAATAATACATGCTTGACAAATCCAGCTTTCTTCAAATGTAGTTTTTAAACTCAATCTGTTAAAGCACCACAATGCCAACGAGGGCTACCGTCACAGGTCCCATCTGTCTGTGGTCCGGTTGTTTGAATCCACATGTGAGAATAGTGCTCTTTCCTTACTGAGCTCTGCCATTGGGCACTTTGCCATTGGACGCCATTTCCTATTGGGGACTTTACTCGGTCCGTGTATCCAATGGTGACCTAGAGATACGTGGCCTTTGCTGTCCTTTGTGAAAGAATAAAAACTGGGTGTGGGATAAAGAATAGCAGGGGAGGTGCACCGATCAAGGTACCTGGGGAAGGAATTTTCAGAAAAGACTGAGCTGAGTTGAGACAAGAGAGGGAGTCAGCAAGGTTGAGAGAGATTCAGGTGGAGGAAGTGATTCTTCTGACAGGAAGAACCAGTGTGTTTGAAGAACAGAGAACAGAGGGAAAAGCAACGGTGCCAGGAACTTGCAGAGTGACGGAGAGGGTTTCAGGGGAGTCTCCGGATCTTTTAAACCCCAGAGAGGACTGACCCCTACACTGGGTGGAGTGGGAGGAGCATGGCTGTCCTCAGGGGACTGTGATAGGACCCAAAGGGACACAGACGCACGTAAGGTCGCGAAGTTTCTTCACAAGTAGTGGAAGTGGAACTTCAGAGCCGCATGGAGCAGGAGTGACTACTGAATGTCCCTCCCTGTGGAGGAATGCTTCTCAGATCCCCGTTTCCCATGGTGAGGAGCACTGCCCCGGACCAGAGAGCCACTGTTCTAGACGGGCGAGTTGTATCTTCCTGGCCCTCAGCAGCTTGCCTGGGTGGCGGTTTTCTTTCTAACAACTGTGCCACTTGAACTATCTTGACGGGAGTCTCTCATAGTCCCAGCGTGGAGGAGACATTCTAAGCTCAAACCACTACTACTAGCCTTTCTGATTGTAAAGGCAATAAATATCCTTTGAATCAAGTTTGAAACGGGGAAAAGCAAATACCATCTGTATTCCCTTCTCAAAGATATCGTTAACTGTAAAATATACATCCTGCTCCTGTCCTTTTTGGCTATTCTTCTTATCAAACCAGGCTTATGATTTAACTACTACTGTAAAACCTGCTTTACTCTTTACTCTGTAACCTACGTGTGGACCAGCCGTTTTGTGCCTGTCTTTAACCTGGATTCAGCATGTTACTGCATCTGTCACATAACTGTGCACATGTGTGCGTGCCCACGCGCACACACACTTAAATGCGTGCACACACACACACAAATGCATGCACATACACACATACCTGACTTTACTCAGTGATACAGACCTTTATTTTACTTTTTATGTTTATTTATTTTGAGACAGAGAGAGACAGAGCACGAGCAGGAGAAGGGCAGAGAGAGAGGGAGACACAGAATCCGAAACAGGCTCCAGGCTCTGAGCAGTCAGCACAGAGCCCGACATGGGGCTCGAACCCACAAACCGTGAGATCATGACCTGAGTCGAAGTCAGACGCTTAACTGACTGAGCCTCCCAGATGCCCCCAGATCTTTACTGATGATCCTCAGGGAAATAAAAAGGGAGATTTTGTTGCACTTATCACAAGACTTAATGTTCAATATTTTAATAATTTCTTTCCCCGGACAAAAGGCAATGTTCCTGATAACTTTCTGGTCTTTGTTTCCCTCTTGCCTTGGCCTCTTCCACTTTTCCCCTGCTTCTCTCCTTTAGCATCTTCTTATAAATATAAAACAGCGTTTACAAACCCCCTCAGGTTTGCCCAGTCCTTGAATTTTGACAAGAGTTGAAAAGATGTATTTTGTGAAATCTCCCTATCTTTCAAACAGGTGTGGCTCAGACCATTCCTACGATCTGTATTCTAGACTTTATATAGTTTTGTTACTGAATCATTGCTTTTCTTTTTGTATGTTTTCCCTTCATCTTTTTAAAAAAATTTTTTAATGTTTTTTTTTAAATTTATTTTTGAAAGAGAGAGAGAGAGAGCATGAACAGAGAGGGAGAGAGAGAGACAGAAACACAGAATCCGAAGCAGGTTCCAAGCTCTGAGCTGTCAGCACAGAGCTCGACGTGAGGCTCGAACTCATGAACCACGAGATCATGACCTGAGCCGAAGTTGGACGCTCAACTGACTGAGCCACCCGGGCACACCTGCCCCTCTTCATCTTAAATTCATGTTATATGTTTTTGAAAATCTTGCTTCTAAGCTTTAATATCCTCATGTTGTTCATTTCAATATCTTTATTCTTCTCTGCTTTATGAGATACCTTTTGAGCTTTCTCTCTTAGGAATTGAACGACTTGTAGATTTTAATCTCTTGTTTTTGGTGCCATGTAGCCTGTCTATTCTCATGTAGTTGAGCTTTTGCAGAATGTCACGTAAATGGAACTCTACAGTTGTGTAGCCTTTGAACACTGGCCTCATTCACTTACCCATATGCATTTAAGATTAATGCCTGGCTTTGTGTGGCTTTATTGCCGAGAAGTGCATTATGTGGGTCTACCACAGTCTGTTTATCCGTTCACCTGGAACAGGACCTCTGCCCTTTTTTTTGGACATTTTTTTTTCTTTTAGGGAATGTTTTCTGACTGCTGTTTAAATGGAAACTTTCCACGATAGAAAAAATAAATGGAATTTCTGTCTTTAGTTTCACCACTTGTTTCAAAACTGAATTAATAATTATCTCAAATTTCTTCTGCTTATAAAGTAGCTCTTATTTGGATGACCCTTTCTTTGAACTCTCTTTTGAGATACCAGCAAGTTTTCATTTGCCTAATGATTTTTTATGTCTATAATTCAGCAATGTGTTGTAACTTTACAGACTGATGCCGCTGTTGCCACCACCGAAATTTAGATTTCCATCTCCCCCCCAAAAGGTCCTCAGACTCGTTTGCAGCCAGTCCCCTGATCCGTGCCAGACTCCAGCCTGAGTCAGCCACGGATGTATATCATCCCAGTAGATTTGCCTTTTTTGGTCATTTCATATAAATGAGATCATAAAGTATATAGGTTCCACCCTCCCCCCCGCCCCTGGTTTCTTATACCTCTTTTTGAGGCTCATCTCTGTTGCAGTAGATGTTAGCAGTTTGTTCCTTTCTGTTTCTTGATAGGATTCCATTGTATGGATATACCACATTTTGTTTTGGCATTCACCAGTTGATACTTGGACTGTTTCCACTTTGGGAATATAAATAAATAATGCTGCTATGAGCATTTATATATAAGATTTGCATGATGATATTTTTTTTCTTCCTTCAATTTTTTTTTTTTAATTATAGAGACAGAGTAAGCATGAGTGGGGGAAGGGAACAGAGAGAGAGAGACAGAGAGAGACAGAGAGAGACAGAGAGAAGCTTAAGGAGGCTCCACACTCAGCACAGAGCTGATATAGGGCTCGATCCCACAACCCTGGACTCATGACCTGAGCTGAAATCAAGAGTCAGACACTCAACCAACTGGGCCACCCTGGTGTCCTTTTGTCTTCATTTCATGTCTGCATTCCTGGCCAAGGTGTATGCATTTCCAGCATTGGCTATGGAGAGGAAGTCTCCGCGATTACGTGGACTTTATCTTCATTTTCTTAGGCTTAATTTTTAGGATTTTTTTTAGGAAAGTGGGAAAGTTTTATTATTTACTGTATTTTCCCCTGTTGAATTGCAAACAGCCTGGGAAGAGTGTAGGAGCAAAGGTGAGGGCACAGCCAGCAGCGGACTTGAAGCTTTTACAATTCAGAAAAGTGCCTTTTAATATTAATGTTATAGGTTGTCCTCCCAACCCTATTTGCAAAACACATCCCATCTAACCACTTCTCTCCATCTGTCACACCGTCCAAGCCAGCAGCAGCTTTTGCTTCGGCCATTGCAAAGGCTGCTTCCTGGCTCCCTGCCCCTGTTCACAGCGTAGGTGGGATGATCTCTTAAAAACATCAATGAGATTAATTTTACCCATAAACTTGAAATCTCCTAGTGGCTTCCCATTGTATTTGACATAAAATCTAATTTTTTTTTTTTTTTTTACCATAGCTTATGAGACCCTTTGTGGTGTGGCTCTTAATGATCTTAATGATCTCAGTAGCCTTATCACCTACCAATCTCTTTTGCTTCCTCTTCTGAGTCCAGAGAGGCTTTCTTTCCCAGACTTGTTCTTACCTCCTTACTCAGGAAATGCCCCTACTGCCTAAAAGACCTTCTGCCGCCCACCCCCCCCCCCGCAAGGTACTACTGCTTGTCCCATTTTATTTTATTTTTTTAATGTTATTTTTTTTATTTTGAGAGAGAGAGAGAGAGAGAGAGAGAGAGAGAGAGACAAGAAGAGAGAGAATCTGAAGCAGGCTCTGCACTGTCAGTGCAGAGCTGGAGGTGGGGCTTGATCCCATAAACTGTGAGATCAGGACCTGAACTGAAACCAAGAGCTGGACGTGAACCCACTGAGCCACCCAGGCACCCCCTGCTTATCCCTTTTTAAAGTACACTTTTCAACTTAAACATCTTCCTTTGGCCATGTTGGTCCCCATCACTGTCAAGTTCATCTCCATTTCACGTAGCTCATCCATTTTTTAATTTATTGCTCTTCTTATGCTTTAGACTGGAATCTATGAAAGGAAGGACCTCACCCTTCTCATTCTTGATTCCATTCCTGGTGCCTGGAACCATGTTTGGCATCCAATAAATATTTGCTGATTGAATAGCTGTTTGCTGGGGCCTGGTAACCTCAAGGACACACAGTCACAGCTGAGTTGCCTTTGTGAGTTTAATTGGATTTTCCCCATCAATGCACACCGAGAGTCAGCACTGTCATAGCCCTCCTGTTCAAGGTAGCTGACCTCACCTGATTTAGCCTGCACCTCCAGAGCTGAGGAGATGACCACGGAAGCCCCATGACCATGACCCCGTTCCTCCAGGTTTTACCCCTGAAGTTAGGGGGCATTGGTAGGATCTTCATTCTCATGATTTGCTTGTCTGGGTCATGTTGGGTCATTGTTTCTTAATGCAGGCACAGCTGTAGATCTCACAGATTAAGTCTTCTCACGTAGGAACTGATCCTTCAGTGGTGCTCACTGAAGTTACAGGGTTTTTCCTATTTTGGTGTTTGTTGTTCTTTATAATAGGAGCCTGGCAACATCAATGTGCATGTGTAAGGATGCATGTGTGGTCACTCTTATGCTTAAAAATGTCAGATAGTGTGGCAGACAGAACTCTAGATGGCCCCAATGACCTTTGCTCCCCGGTGTTATTGCCCTGATTCCTTTTGTTATATGATAAAAGGGATTTTGCAAGTGCAATTAACAACTCAGTAGAGGTTATGAGAGGGAGATTACTGATGCAGGCTCAGTCTAATCACATAAACCCCACAAAAGCAGACTATTTTCCACTGGCAGCAGAAGAGAAAATCAGAGAGATTCCTAACCTGAGAGGGATCTGACATGGGAGAGAGATTACCCACTACCGAGATGGAGGAGCCCAGAGGACAAGGACCTAGGAATGGCCCCTGAGAGCAGAGAATAGTTCCCCACCAATAAGCAGTAAGAAAACAGGGCCTTCGGTCCTGCAACCAAAAGGAACTGGATTCGGCCAATAACCCGAATAAACGTGGAAGGAGATTCTTCCCCGGAACATCCAGAAAAGAACACAACTCTGCTGATCCTTTCATTTTGACCTTGTGAGACCCGCCAAGGCCACCCGGGCTTCTGACCTACAGAGCTACGAAATGATGAGTGGATATTGTTTCAAGCCACAAAACGTGTGGTCGCTTTTCACGCGGCGGCAGAACACGAATGCAGATACGCTTTTTTGAGTCATTGTCTTACCCAGATAAAATATGTTTATCTTCACCGCAGTTCAGTCATGTTTATTCTTCTTCAGGGGAAGTGATGCTTTGTTTCTCCAAGTGTTTTAGAAAAAGTAAACTTCCATTTCTCACAGTAATTACTAGGTGTAACTGCCCAGATGAACTTTCTGTCAGCCGTCTACTTTTTGAAACTACTGTTGCGGTGGTGTGAAATCTTTGCAGACCAGGGGCCACTATTAAATTGATGATGCTCATCGGACGGTACTTGGCTGTAAGAATGAACACAGAGATGTGTTGCCTGCTTGTGAAATACCCACGTCTTCTGAAATTCAGTCTCACGTCCTGCTCAGGCCCCAGGGTAGCTTTGGGTTTTACATTTGTCTTTCAAGAGTTACACTTTCTGGGGCGCCTGGGGGCTCAGTCGGTTAAGCATCTGACTTCGGCTTAGGTCATGATCTCACGGTTCGTGGGATCGAGCCCCGCGTCAGACTCTGCACTCATTTGCAGAGCCTGGAGCCTGCTTCGGATTCTGTGCGTCTCTGTCTGCCCCTACCCCACTCATATTCTCTCTCTCTCTCTCTCTCTCTCTCAAAAATATATAAACATTCAATTTTTTTTAAAAAAGAGTTACACTTTCTGTTGTTCTTCTGAGTCATGCGTCGTTCATTTCTGACAAGCGTGTCTTTGGATTGTGCTTCTGGTCTTGTCCGCGATTACACTGAGGTGCCAGGATAAAGGGTCAGGAGATGCTCGCCCTTCAGTGTAGCACTGCTTTCATTTTATTGAACCAAAGATTGCTTCAAAGTTTTCTAGACAGAGGGAAGTTCAGCGGCTATATTGCCGCCACAAAGAGAGAAGAAGATCGTGGTGTATAATTCCTGTTACTGTACGTAATCCAGTCTCCGTTTGGTGCTCTGGGAATCTTAAAGCAAAACAAGATGCCTGAGATCGAGGTAAAAATTCTTGGTCACTGACGAGCTGTGCATTGTAGGTCAATTATTTATGCTCTGTGATTTAGTTTTTGCATTTATAAAATGACGTAGCTATGCATTAATTACCTAGAAATCTGGTGCCTCTTAAATTTTTCATTCATGTAAAGCTTCTCAAAGTGTGATTCCCTAGACCAAAAGCAGAAGTATTACCTGGGAACTTATTGGAAATACAAATTCTCAGGTCCTACCACAGACTTAATAAATCAGGAACTCTGTGGTGGGATCCAGCCATCTGTGTCTTACCAAGAGCTCAGCGACTCCGTGTGAAAATACGAGAACCATACTAGTGTGTCCATACTAGTGTACAATATAATGTTAACATTGAACCTGGTATGTATTTTAAGAAACATTAGTTGACTTATGTAATGTGTGTATGAATGAAAGCAGCATTGTATACGAATGGTAGAAATTAACTGGGGTGCTGGGACATAGCACAAAGGAGTTCTATGAAACTTGTAATCTGTTTCAAAAATCCATGGAGAAGTTGTTTGGCATTTTTGCTTGTTTTAATATAAAAATACTTCTAAAATTACTTTTAAAATGCGCAAAAGAAAAAGATTTCCTATTCTAAGTCATTTAGTGGAATTAAGAAAAATGAAAGCTCCAGAAAGAAATGCTATGCTGTTCCTAAAGCATTCCTGGCCCGCCTCTGGTAACTCTCAGAGTACCTTGAGTTTGAGGTGCGTGGGCCTGTGCTTAGTGGAATCATTTGGGGCTGGCTAAGTTTGGTTTCTCTTCTGAGTAATTATGCTGTTTATGTCTCGTCTGCTTTATAAGTTCTTATTTCAAAGCTTTCATCGGTCAATGGCTAGACATTGCCGCAGTGTTCTTTTTGTGTTGGTGCCTTCAGGCTTACTGTGAGAAGCTATATTCTGGTATACTCTGGCTGCCACTTTCTCTTTAGTCTCTGTTGAGTCTCTCTCTCTCTCTGTCTCTCTCTCTCTCTCTCTCTCTATATATATATATATATATACCCACACATATAACACATAGATATATACATATATATATACATATACATAGGTATATATATACATATATACAGAGGTATATACATATATATATATATATATATACATATGTGTTATGTGTGTGTGTATATATAAATTAGAGGGTGTCAATTTCATAGCATGCTTATTATTTGGTAAGCCATTTCAGTTGGTCCTTCATGTCTAGTAACCCACTGGAGTCTTGTCAAAGAAATCTGCTTAGGTTTAAACTTAAAAAAATTTTTTTAATGTTTATTTTTGAGACAGAGAGAGACAGAGCATGAGCAGGAGAAGGGCAGAGAGAGAGGGAGACACAGAATCTGAAGCAGGCTCCAGGTTCTGAGCTGTCAGCACAGAGCCTGACACGGGGCATGAACCCGTGAACCGCGAGATCGTGACCTGAGCCGAAGTCGGATGCTTAACTAACTGAGCCACCTAGGGGTCCCACAATATTTATTTATTTTTGAGAGAGAGGGAGACAGAGAGAGACAGAGAGAGACAGAGACACAGAATTGCTTAGGTTTAAACTTTTGAGGCAAGACCATTACCTTTGAACCAGAGTCCTAGGGTTATGAAGGATTAGTAGGAAATTTAAGGCAGGACTGTAGATTTTGTTTGTGTTCTATAGTTTCTTCTACATTTTCCCCCTTATATATCATAGACTTTAGTATCAGAAAGCCATGGATTTGAATCCTGGCTTGACCGCTTACTAGCTATATAACCTTGGCCATGTTACAGAAGTTCTTTGAGCCCCAGTTTTTTTCATCTGCAAAATGTGGCTAAAGACACTTGTGCAACTAGGTAGCGTATGAAGATACCTGGTATCTGGTAGATGTTCAGTAAATTTCAGCTAACGCTGCAGGCAACAGGTAATGAAACTGGCCAGATATTAGCCAGGTGACGTCACTGTTAACACGCAGTGAGGCAGGAGAAAAACGGAGGCAGGGTGGTACATTTCCAGACACTCCCACCCACTCACTTATCTCCTTACATTGCTCCTCCTATTATTTCTTAGACGTGCCAGCATCCTTCCCACAAGTGATCTCTAGTTTTTATGTCTTCCTGGTGTACTTCCCTCCTAAATTCCTCATCGTTGAAGTACTTCATTTAGGTCCTTGCTTGACTGCTGCCTCATCAGAAGGCCCTTCCCTGAACCGTTCCTACACAATGGCTCTTTTACCCAAGTCTCTCCTCGTCACTTACTCTGCCTTATTTTGCCCTATTGGACTCATCCAAATTTATGTATTGATCTGTTTACTTTTACTCACTTTTGTTGTTGTTGTTGTTGTTGATTTTTGTTTCCCTTAGGACATGATAACGTGTTCCATGAAGACAAGGGACTTGGCTGTTTTTTTTACTGCATTATTCCCCATCAACCAAACCAGGGCCAAATAGAAAATAGGAATTTAATTCAATTTTTAAGTGAATAAAGTATTTGATGAATGAATGGATGAACGTGATTTATTCAATATACCATGGCACTTGAGGTAGAAGGGAAATAAATAAGGCACCTGTTAGGATCTCTAAACCCCCCCAAATATTCTAACTACAGATCATGCTTAGTATATGAAAGCATGTATATTATGGAGTCTAAATCTGAGGCCACTTAATATAGAAATAAATTTCTATTTTTTCCAGATAGTAGCTTATTTTAAAAAGTATTTTTAATCATTTGGAAGCTGAAAACAGGTAAAATGTGGGATTGTGAAAAAGAATTTCAATTTTAAAAATTCTGTTGAAACTTTCAAGGAAGGAAAAAAACTTTCAACAAAAAATACTCCGAGATTGGCAATAGTTGTACCGAGATGAAGCTCCCTACATATCTGCAGATTTCTTAAGCATTTACTCAATTCATTCACTGCTATTGGCTATCCAGGCAAGTGACTTTGTTCACATTGTTGTGGAGGTTGGATCTCCACCATAGGTGACCTTGTTCCAAGGTTGATAATGGTCTCTTAATGACTCTTTAGGTCTTTTTCAAAGTTCTAGGAGCTTATGGGATCATTATACCAGGTGATTTTGTTAATTGGGAATTATCTGGAAGGATTGTTAATAGTACAGGCCATTAGTAAATCTGCCAGATGACACAGGGAGTGTTTCTTTATTCTGTTTTTTTTTTTTTCTTTATTTTTCCGTTTGGCTTTGACCTTAACTGCGGGTCAGCTTGTTAATGTTTGGAGTTGCAGTTTCAGAGGTAGTTTTTAGTTGACAGGGGCAAGTAGGGTGGTTGGATATGGTACAAATAAATACTCCATTAGAGCTCAAGCCATGCTTCCACAGTGTGCTAAGGCTGGATAGAAATTTATCAGTCATCTGCTGGAATGATACAGTTGCTTGCAACCCCTTCCCAGCTACTCAGGGCAGGGGAAACAGATAAAACAAATTCTTCCTGAATAGCAAGAGTGTACACATGATGGGCAGTTCCTTTAATGAAGATAGGTCTGCATAATTATATTTGGAAAGACCCAAGAGTGAATCATGAAAGAGGATAAAAGCGTATTTCATAGGACGCTGTATAACTTTGGCTTCAAATTCTAGCTCTAACATTTAATAACTTTATAACCCATGGAAAATCCCTTTCAACATCATGGTGCCTCCATTTCTTCATCTGTAAAATGGGAACAATGATAGTATCTACTTTGGAGAGTTGTGAGAATTGAATATGTGCCTATATGTAGAATATTTAGCACAACACATCTCATGCAAGTGTTCTGTAAGTTGAATTAGTTATCTATTACTGCTTAACAAATCACCTCAAAATTCAGTGTCTTGAAACAGCAGTAAATGCATATTTTTTTTAATCTCACAGTGCCTGAAAGTCAGAAGCCCAAGAGGGGCTCAGGTGGTTGGTTTTGGCTCAGGACATCTCATGAGGTTGCAGTCAAGATGCCAACTGGGGCTGGAGTCATCTGAAGTGAACCTTGGGTCTCTAGGATCTGTTTTCAATATGGCACCCTCACACACAGGGCTGTCCACTGGTGCAGGCTATTGTCAGGGGTTCTCAGTGCCCCATTTTGTGGCTCTATCCACACAGCTGCTTAAATGCCCTCACATAATGGCAGCTAGTTTCCTTCAGAAAGAAACTATCCTTTCCTTCAGAAAGGTAACAGGAAAGAAATGACAGTGGCATTTATGACAGAAATCACACCATTACCTCAACCACATTCTTTTGGCCACACAGACCAAACCTAATTCAGTGTGAAAGGACGCTATACAGAGACATGAAGGCCGGAAGACATGGGTCTTTGGAAGTCATCTTGGAAACTGGCTACACTAACAAAGTGTTGACTATTATATTTTTTTTCTAAGAACTAAAAAATAATGAATCCAGTTGAGTTGGAACATAGCATGTGAAGAAAGCAGAGATGGGGTTAGAGAGGCAGATATGGGTCAGATCCCTGAGAATCTTGTTAGCTGTGTCAAGTTTAGACTCTTAGTCTTAGAGCAATGGGAGAACATTTAGGAGTTTTAGCTGGAGGATGAAGGTCAGACTTGGTTTCTGTAAAGGTTTCAGATTTACACTCTGACTGCTGGGTAGAGAATGGACTAAAAATCATGAGCAGTCCTGACGGTTTGGAATGGAGAGAAATGGAAATTGAGTGAATTATAATGAAATGTGGGTAGTGGAGTCAGAAGATGTCAGTGTTTGATTGAATGTGAGGTGTCAATCTAAGGGTGATAATGGTTCTCAGAATTCTTGTTTGGCATTTGGGGGTGTAAGAGTTTTGTGAATGGAGAGTGAAAACAGGTGTGAGAATAAAAGATGAATATTTCGGCTTGGATACTGTTAAGTTTGAGGAGAAATGGAAAGATGTCTAAATGAGAAGGTACTCTGTTGATACGAATAATCAGGTGTACAAATACAGGTCTTCAATGGTTTCCTTACCAAGAATAGCCTCCAAGGTTGAGTAATAAAATTAAATTTGCAATGACACCAAAGTCTTTGCAAAACGAAAATGTAAATCCTGTCCTCATTGGTTTTGGAAAGCACTTTGGATATCTGCTTCTTTCATGGTTTCTGGTTCCAGGAAGGTAGGGAGGGCACCATTTAACCCTTAAGTCTAGGGGTGCCTCCCCAAGGAGACCTACATTAAAAGAAGCATGTCTTGCCTCAAACCCTGTGACCACGAAGACAAGGTCAGAAACTCTGCCATGAGGCATCAAGAAGGGTAGGACACGGCTGGTGACTTCTTCTGTGCCAGGAAGGTCACGGGGGTGCGGCAAGTTGCCCCTACCATCTGGCTGTGGCCTCAGCAGGGTAGGAATGAGGGATCTCACAGCTGGGGCGATGAGACAGCCAAGCAAGTGATCTTGCTGCGTGGACAGAATGTGTGAAAGATTTCACTGGTGCATCTCCCTGACAGTTCCTGGCGTTAAAAGACACAGTTTGCTATACTCAGCTGTTTGAAAAAAAACAAAAAAAACCCAACACTCAGTTGTGGGCATTCTTATTTTCCCCAACAGGACAGCATTCCCCTGCTGTAGAAGTGAAGAGTACCTTCACCTCTCTGTTTTTGAGACCTGGGAGATGGTTTCCTAGGTGAAGATTTCAATGGTGTAGCAGGATAGCTTATCAGAGGGAATATAAAAAGAGCCACACACTGTAAATCTTTCCTGGATATAAATAAATAGGATAGAAGAGAACTAGGTTCCATTGGGTTTCTAGGGACAAACAACCAACTGAGCAAGTATTTATTAATGTGCTCTGTGCCCTGCAAAGCCATACGGACTCTTCACAGTGGTGAGGGGAATACGTGAAAGCTACAAGGAACGAGTGGTCTGTTTTTCTGTTTCTACTATTTCTAATATCACTGAATAGATTTCTGTTTGGCCCTTTCTGTTATTTCTGTACTGCGACCACAGCTGCGCCTTCCTCAATCACTAACACCATTATCACCCCTGCGATTACTTGCATTTCCTTTCTCCTAGAGCTTTGTAGAGATTCAAGTGTTCAGTAAATAGTAACAGCTATTATTTCTATTGTGATCATGACAGTAATGGCAATTAGTACTATATTTGTTTTACTAATTATTGCTGCTACTTATTTAGTATATTCTATGTGCCATCCATGGTACACAGACTTTTGTGCATTTTTCTTATTTCGTTCTCATTTTTACTATGTGCCTCTGGTTGTACTAACATCCCCACTTTCTAGGTGAGAATGTTCTAGCATAAAAAAGTTGAACATTTAAAATCAAAGGTTGAGGGGTGCCTAGGTGGCTGAGTCGATTAAGTGACTGACTCTTGATTTTGGTTCATGTCATGATCTTATAGTTCATGAGTTAGAGTCCCACGTAGGGCGGTGGGCTGACAGCACAGAGCCTGCATGGGATTCTCTCTCTCCCTCTCTCTCTGCCCCTTCCCTCCTCTCTATCTCTTTAAATAAACAAATAAACATTAAAAATTGTTTAAAATAAAATAAAATAAAATAAAATAAAATAAAATAAAATAAAATAAAATAAAATAAAAAGCTGAGCATTTTCCCCTAGTGGTAAAAGCAACGAGTCCAGCCCATGGTGCATTCATTAAACATATCTGTAAGAAATATTTGCCAATTGACTGATTAACTTTAAAACTTCTACTTTATATCTAGGCTTCTAGACAGAATGGGAGTTCTTTAGCCAGAATTATTCCATGGATATTTTATTTGGTCTTCACAAGCTTGTTTTTTTTTTTTTTTTAAATTAAATTAGGGGACATCATTTTAAATTGGGAGAATTCATAACACATATATACACAATCTGAATTTATGGCTTCTTTTGAAAAAAACAGTAAGAAGCGGCCACTCTGTTCACATTTTGGTGTGGAAATAGCTGCCTTGTGTGGAGAAGCAGCCCGTTCAATCATCGGAGGCTGTAGTCATTGCCCATCCTGCTTCACCTACTCAACGCCTGGGGTCATTTCCGTTTGAAGCCTCTGAAGCAATGCCCTGAAGGGACACACTGTAGAGGCCCACAGATTTGGTCAGGAGGTGATGACTCAGAAATGAAGCAGCCAGAATGTAACAGATCAGGGCAGGACGCAATAGTGTGAGACTGTGGTATAGACAATAGGTGATACAGAAATTTGAGCATGGAGGTAGACCTTTGTTCTGAGTAAGCCGGGACAGCTTTGTGACAGCGCTTGAACTTGAGCCATGATTAAAGAACAGGCAGCCTTTGCAAAGGCAGAGAGGAGAAAAAAGTTGTTTTGTATGATACCTACAAATAATAAAATGCACAACTTCTAGCCAAAGCACTGTACTGGGGCCTCGTATTCACCAGAATTGTATTGGCTTTTTAAACTCTTGAAATGACCTGAGAGTAGGGAAGTGAAGCCAGGAATGACCCTAGTCCCTGGAGTTATCTTTGGGATTAATTATCATTGTGGAGATTCCAGAAGAATCTCTGTGGTACCACTTCCTGCCTCACAGAACTGATTGCACTCACTGGGCTGCGCTCTCTCTTCCTCTCCCTCCTGATGCTCCCAGAAGGAGAGGCAGGCAGGAAGCAAGGTAGATATGTGGAAGTCTAAGGACCTCCCAAGGACATACCAGTGATCATCAGCTCCATACATGGCCTGGGATGGTCACAAACCCCTCAGGCCTCCCAGACAGCAGTCTCTCTGGGCTCTTGGCATCAAAGCCAAAATCGTCCAGCCCAACTTCCCAAGGTCACAGAATCCTTGATTTGCCGATCCCCCTAGTTGTATGGTTACTGGGCTTAGAGGTACCAATGCCAAGTCTACCAACTTAAGTCTGTTTCTCTTAGCCAGAGTATTTTCCGCCTCTGTACTACACCAATGCAGTGTGAATAGTGCGTGCTAATTAAAGTATGTGTTCTGGCATCAGATAGACTTATATTTGAGTCCCTTGCGTGATCTTGGGCTTCATTTCCTAACCATCTAATTTGTGGTTTCCTTGTCTGTAAAGTGGGGGAAAATAATTGGTAGGGATTTAAATCAGATCAGGCGTGGAAGGCATCCAGAGCGGTGCCTAGCGCGTATTGGGCACTCTCCATTCATCATTTCACTATTCTCATTATCATTGCCACGAGGAGGTAATACAAGGCAAAAGAAAATAAGGAGTAACATGAGAGTTCCAGTGGAGCTTGGTGGCTGGCTTGCTTTCTCACGGATAATTATAAGTCATGGGCATGGATGAGTGGTCCAAGGAGACTCTGATGCAGAGGCTGGGGAAGAAGTTGTATGTGTGCCTCTTGGAGAAGTGTGAGAGGTAACATTCCATTCTGTGCTTCAGTGAGTCACAGGTAAAAGTGCTGGTGACAAGTGCAAATGGTTTGCTCAGCACCTGGAAAGCACAGGGTGTGAACTTGTTCCACAGCTAGGTGCAGGCTCCTAGGGGTGAGCAGAAGTGTGAATGAAACAAGAGGACCGATTAATTCAGTGGCAGCGGGAGCATGGAAGGCTAATTGCATTTCTGGAAGAGTCACATTCCGACCACCTTCTTGCTGCCTGTCCTCCCGTATAGCACTCAGCTGCTTCCCATGCACCCCAAAGGCTCCTAGCAGCAGATAGCACTCTTGAGTCACTCAGTATCCCCTGTGGCACGTAGACCAGCCTGGTAATCATTTCTAACACAGTGCCTCATTAAGTCAGCCTTGGCCGAATTTGGGTGCTTGGAATCATGGTAGATTCACTGACACACCAAAAGGCTTGGGGCTGTCCCTCAAAGCAGGCTTCATTAGCAGTATGGAAAACCAGAGAATCCTTCCCGGGCTCTACTCCTTGACAGTCAGGTGGTGACTAGAGTCACCACAGACCCTTGAATAGTCTGCACACTTTACAACCCTGGCAAGTGGTTCAGTTTGTACAGTTGTTGGAGGAGTCAGGGAGAGGGGAGAAAAAGAACTTCAGATTTTTCTTTTCTTGTCTTTTACCGATTCAAAACCACCTCTCCCTGGGTTTGACAGTCTCTAGCAGCAGAATTCATCACAATGCTGGTTTCTGTTGTACTCCACAATAATAGGTTTTGCTGCATCACTGTGAATCACTCAACTTTCAGGATGGGTAGGGATATAGCCATCAAATACTCTATTCTCTTATTTCACTGATGAACAATCAGAGGTCAGAATGGCTAGGTGAGATTAGGAAAACCAGAGTCCAGTTTGACATATTACTGTTTCTGTCTCCTTCCTAACAGAATAGTCCCATCGGTTTTTCTTTTAGGAAATAGTCTTCCCAGTTCTCAGCACATACAGTTTGGGTGAGGCTGACCAGAATATCTCTGGCCCAGCCAACAAATGCCACGGTCCAGTGGTTGACATGGAGCCCAGGTTTGGCCAGTTAGTGACTGGGTTAGATGTGTGCTGTGACCACAACCAGGCTGACAACATTTAATTTGCGGAATTGACTTAGAGTAGGGAAGGAGAGCTCTCGTTCCCATTGGGGTGGTTGAGATGGTAGGGGACAATCCTGGAACTGCTGGAGGCTATTTGCTAATGACAAAGGAGAACCCACGTACTGATGAAGCGAACACAGCCATCAACAGAGAGGAGAAATTAACAAATATCGATTTCTAACGACATTGTTGAGTCCTGGATCAGTTTACTGGAATTTCAGGTTGCCCAACACAGTATGATCTCTCTCTTTTAGTTCAAGCAATTTTTAGTTCAGTTTCTTCATTGGTAAACTCTGGCTGCATTAGAACCTGCTAGATAGCAGATCATCTGAGGCCTGGACCAGGGCCCTTTCTATTTTGTCATGAAGAATAAAGGAAAAGAATAAACAGTGGCAATTATCAAAGAGCATGAATAAGTTCAACTATTTTAATTATGAACAAGAGGCTGAACTTGTACATCTTTTTTAAAGTATATATTTCTTTTTTTAAAGTTTTATTTATTTATTTTTGAGAGAGAGAGAGCAATGGTGTGAGCAGGGGAGGGGCAGAGAGAGAGGGAGAGAGAGAGAATCCCAAGCAGGCTTCACGCTGTCAGCACAGAGCCTGACGTGGGGCTCAATCTCGTGAGATCATGACATGAGTCAAAACCAAGAGTTGGATGCCTAACCAGCTAAGCCACCCAGGCATCCCTGAGCTTGTAGAATCTTAATCAGAGATGTCCCTAATAGAGTCAGACGTTAGGAAACACCAGTTAGCAGTAACATTATGCCGAAGCATAATCCCCAACCAAAAGTGAGCGGGTGTGTAAAATGCATCTTCTCTTCAAGTTGTCCTCTGCCTCACTGATGTGACCTTGAAATGCATTGTCTTCCTTGGTGTTCTGCTTATCTATTTCTGCGCAACAAACAGTGGGTAGTTTGGTTTCTACCACCAAACAGGGGGTTTAAAACAGTAGTAATTCATTTGTTTGCTCACAAATCTGGGGTTGATTGAGCTCAGGTAGGCCTGGGAACTCTCATGTGGTTGCAGTCAGATGTTGGTTGAATTGGCAAGGCCGCTTTGCTCAGTCTCCCAATTTCAAACGCAGCCTCATGCAGAAACCAACCCTCGTCCCACCCCCGACCCCCACAGTTATGTTTGATCAAATATCTGAGCCCCCTGTGGCCCCATCAAGTTGACACGTAAAATTAACCATCGCATGGAGTAAAATGTAATGGCAGATAGGAATGCAACAGAATCAACCAGTAGGCTGGATTCACCAGCATGAACTTTGAGAGTTTCTAAAGGTCTAAATGGTTTTGAACAAATTCTGCATAAAGTTTTCATGTTGTTTACTCTTCTCAAATGTAAGCATATGCATATTAAATTGTGTGTGTGTGTGTGTGTGTGTGTGTGTGTGTGTGTCCTTACTAGGCCACTTGAAGTGTTTTTTTACATTCTGAATATAAAAACAATTTCCAATACATACAAAGATAGAATAGGATAATAAATCCCCTCATATCCATTACCCAGCTTCAGTCATTATCAGTATTTTTCAATCGTGGGTTTATCTACCCACCACACTTATAGTTTTTGCCACCTTACTTTAAATCAAATCTTACACGTCGTGTCGTTTGGCACACAAGCTCTCCAGGATGCATTTCGAACTGACAAAGGTACTTTATTTTCCCTACATAACCCCGTTCCCTTATCACATCTAACATGTATAATAAATCCCTAATATCATCTAATATTAAGAGGGCTTGAAAAGTGATTTTGATTACACAATATTTTTATCTCATCTTAGCTAATCATCTTGCCCAATACCCAGGTGTATGTGAGATGATCAAAATCTAGTAAGGCAAATAAGAGTGACACAGACGAAAGCACTCAGCAGGAAAATGTGACCACAGAGAGGTGCATGTTGGGCTGCGTGGTCGAGGCTGGAAGCAGTTGAAACATCCAGGGAAGTGAGAAAGCAGAGTGGGCTGCCTTGGTGGGTACGGCAGTGTCCTGTCAACCTGTCATCCATAGCTCTTGCTGTGCTCCCCGGTAGCGGGAGCAGAGATGATCACATTCACAACAGAATCCTAGAAAGCGATGGTTTCTTTTTTCACGGGGAGCGTGATGGCTTTATAGATGAAACAAGGTGCCTGCCAAAGGAAATAGCATTTTTGCTTCTAATTGAAACAGCTTAATAACATAAGGGATGGTGCACAAAACTCTTTAAAATTCTGGGCTGATGCAGACTTGTGCTGGGTCGCTGCCAACCCACCACACCTGCAGCATTTCCCCACTAATATTTCAAAGTGTCAGCCTAAGTGGCCCGAGAGCCGCCTAAAGAACTACGGTAATTGATGAGCTATGCTTAGACCAGCTGAGATAATAGGGCGCCAAGAAGCAGGGGAAAATGTCAACAGCTGGGGTTCATGCTACTAATTTTGTTTTCTTAAAGCTAAACTTGATGGAATGACAAATCCTACCAAGAGCTAATCTGGAATTATACAATTACCAGTTCTTTTATTTATTTTGGAATTCATGCGTTCAGTCATGAAATGCATTGCAAATAGGCGTCAGAGGTCACGGATGCATTCTCCCCCTGCACCTGTGGTGGGTGTCGTGAGTGCTGCCCTCTTTTGGGTGAGCCTGACCACGGACACTGCATCCTTCTCAACACCAAACTCCAGGCACGGAACATGGTTAGCATGTGATACAGAGTCCATTCCCTTTTATTCTAGCATGATCTCAGTACTCACTTAGGCTCTCTGGGAAGGCAGAACAACGTGCTGACCACTCTATGTGACTGTGCTGTCTCACGGTAAACAGGCTAGCAAAGGCACAGAACTCTGATCAGGGCCGAGACCATACTGTCTTGTTATAGGATACGCTCTCGAAGGCGGGTTTGTGCAAGCACGCCGTGAATGCCCCTGTTAATCACGAGCTTGAGAATGTGCAGACCCCACCCTCCCTCTATATTCCCATCAAGCAGAATGTGTAGGAGAATGTGTAGTTCAGCGTTGGAGGTCAGGGACTCTGCGGGTGGCCAATCTGGAGCATCTCCTTTTGTAACAAAGAATGTCTGGATGGCAGGCCTGACCTCCTTGGAGCGCAGCCTGTGCAGGAGAGAGAGGCTACGGATAGTTGCTAGGCTCAGTTGCTATGCCATAAAAGCTCACTGCATGTAGATCTCAGCAGCAGGTGCTTTGTCCAGTCGGCTGCTCCTGGACTCCCTGTACGTAGGTTCCCCCAATAAACCTATGTCTCCATCACTGTCTCCAAGTCTTTGGCCTCACCAGGCCATCATCCACCCTTGGCTTAGAGTCTGCTGGGATACAGCAACACACTCATTCACCACTATAGTTTTAGTATGAGGAGTAAGGGAGCTACTAAAAAAAAAATATATATATATTTTTTTTTTTTTAATTTTTTTAACGTTTATATTATTGAGAGATAGAGAGACACAGAGCGTGAGCAGGGGAGGGGTAGAGAGAGGCGGAGACACAGAGCTGGCTCCAGGCTCTGAGCTTTCGGCACCGAGCCCGACACGGGGCTCGAACTCACCAACCGTGAGATCATGACCTGAGCCAAAGTCGGCCGCTTAACCAACTGAGCCACCCAGGTGCCCCTCAAAATACATGTATTTAAAAACTTCAATGAGTAGTTGAACAAATGGAATCAAACGTGGAGACTGATGCGTATGCAAAATAAGAATAACAATAGCAATGATAGTGTAAAATAATTAATAGGGCAGCTGACACTGAGTGAATCTTCTTGTGCCAGACCCTGAGCTGGTCATGGATGTTCTCTTGCTTATTACTCACAGCAGCCTTTGGTGATAGTTCCTGTTATTGGCTGCATGTTTCCACTGGAGAAACTGAAGCTTACAGAAGTGCAGCTAGTTGCCCGAAGAGCAGGGAGGCAAGCTGAATTCACTGCCTGGATTCTTCTCTTAGCCACTGCAACATGCTGATTCTCGTGAAGACAAAAGCTTGGCCAATTTTAAGCGCTTATTATCCCCTCTTGATATCTTTGTAAAACAGATCTTATATGGTCATTCATTTTTTTCCTGGGTGTAAGAGCATTTGATGTAATTTCACTACTTATTTCAAGGTTTGTGAAATTACACAAACCTTCGTTTGCGAGCATAATTCACCCTGGAATCACGCTTGTAATCCAAAGCACTTACATATCAAAGCAAATTTCCCCATAAGAAATAACGGAAACTCAGATGATTCGTTCCACAACCCAAAACTATTCGTATAAAAATGATTCCGATACTGTAATATAATACAAAATGATAAAGAAAATGCAAAATATAAAGAAAAATCTGTGCTTCCCTTTGAAAACCTTCATGGCTGGTGTGAGAGAGACAAGAGAGAAAGAGGGTTAGTGTGTAGGATGACTTTCACAGAATTACTGCTATCTGTGGGCTCAATGGAATCTTTTTCTGCATGGGGCCATTGTATACACTTGCACGGATGTAGTCTACAGTATAGTATTAATAAACTCTTGTCATGTACTGTATGCAGTGTGACTGGCAATAAGGCAGCAGAGGAAAGGGTCTAGATCCACAGGCAGCCTGACCTAGAATGAAGCAAAGCATTCCTAGGCTCACTCTTGTCTGGAAGAGCAAAGGACTGTCCACAGGTACTTGGAAGTGACAAAAAATACAACAGTGCCAGTTGTGGGCACCTTCCAATGTTCTGAAAAATCACTGATTTCTGCCAAACACCGTGGCCTGAGACTGGTCACTCGAGCATGGGAGATGGTCATCCACAATCCTGCAGTGAGAAAGACAGAGAGAGAGAGAGAGAGAGAGAGAGAGAGAGAGAGAGAGAGAACCATTGGCTTAGTTGTGGTCATGTGACATTCGCCATCATGTACTACTCGTATTGGCAGACATTGCTCGTTTTTCAAGTTAAAATTTATTAGAAATGTTTGCTCATCCCGCAGAACACTCACAGAACAAGTTACTCACCATCTAAGGTTTTACTGTATTTTTAATTCAGGGGAGAAGTAGAATTCTACCACAAGAAATAATAGCAGTTATGTCCCAGGAAGAAACTTTAGAAACTAGGATCAGGAAGAGAAAGGAGGGAACCAGATCCGGAAATAACTTGTCAGATAACCACAGAGCCTCATTTTATGGCTATTCCCTCAAGAGCCCTCTGTGTTTGCTTGAATTACTAATACAAATAGAAACACTTCAAGGGTGGGGTGCTTGAACCTTTAAACTCCATAGGACCCTGGGATTTCAGATTTTATTAAATTTAACTGAACAGTTTTAACACTGGCTGTTTCTGTTTTGTATTTGAAAACATATGTCTACATATGTCTACATATGTCTACAAACGTGTGTATATGCATATGCATATATATACACACATATGCATTGTGTATACCATACCGTGTGTGTGTGTGTGTATAAAAAAAATTAAAATTAGGCATATTTCCTTTGGCAGGACTTGGGTACAATTATAAAAGAATTATAAAGGAGGTGGTGTTTTTGTAACTTTATTTATTTTGAGACACAGAGATAGAAAACGTGCGAATGGGGGAGGGGCATAGAGAGAGAAGGAGGTGAGAATCCCAAGCGGCCTCTGGACTGCCAGTGTGGACCCCGATGTGGGGCTCAAACTCTTGAACCATGAGATCATGACCTGAGCCAAAGTTGGATGCTTAATGGACTGAGCCACCCAGGTACCCCAAAAGGAGGGTTTTTTTTTATTGAAGTATGGTTGCCATACAACATTATATTAGTTTCAGGTGTCCAACATTGCGATTCAATAAATCTATCATGTTAGGCTGTGCTCGCCCCAAATGTAGTGAATACCATCTGTCACCATACAACACTATTGACTATATTCCCTATCTTGTATCTATAAAAGGAGTTTTTCATGCCTTTGTTAATGTATTTAAGTTTACGAGATCAGTAGGTATTAAGTGACATCTTTTATACAGTAACAGTCAAGACAGCTGTCCTGTTTGCATTTCATTGCCCCTGAATGATGATGTAATGGCACAGCCTACCGGAGATTGTTAACTTCTGTGTACCTACTGGTCCATCTACCTACTTCCCTTGCTTTTGGTGAGAAAACGTGCTCACCTCTTCCTATGTAGTCCTGTATTAGTGGTTGCACTGGCAAGATGGATTCCACATAGTCTCTCTTAGTTCTATATCCTAACACAATAAACCTCTTTGCTTAGGGAAAATGCTCTGTAACAATTTTTGTCTAGTGAGACTTATCAAAAGTTCTTTCTCCCTTTCATATTTGAAACTATGGCATAATGATCCTATAGAACTTCTGGAAGGCAAGTTCCTAAGTGACGCTACCCCCAATCAGTTTGGATCAGGGTGGCTTTGACTGAGCCCCAGCGACAGTGAAGGATAATGAGATTGCTCAGATGAATTTGTCTTGGGGGATGGGGGATGTCTAGGCCAAGGGTATGGGCTAAATATAATAATGTCATGTTTTCAGGAGGATAACTGGCTTCAGCACAGCATGTGACTGATTCTAGAAAAAAAATATCTAACTATAAAGCAGTAGTTATATGATGAGAAGCAATGGTTGAGCTTTGGGGTGTAACTAGATCAAAAGGACCACCTGACAATAAAAATAAAAGTAAAGCCTGGGAATAAAAAATAAAAGCTTTCTATAATTGCTCATTAGTGCCATGAACTGTTTTTGTGGGTTCTTTGGAACTTTCAACATAGATGATAATACTTCTAGTTTCTCTTGTTGCTATCCTGTTGTTTTTTAATTTCAATTTTATTTTTTAAATTTACATCCAAATTAGTTAGCGTATATTGCAACAATGATTTCAGGAGTAGATTTCTTAATGCCCCTTACCCATTTAGCCCATTACCCCTCCCACAACCCTTCCAGTAACCCTCTGTTTGTTCTCCATATTTAAGAGTCTTTTATGTTTTGTCCCCCGCCCTGTTTTTATATTCTTTTTGCTTCCCTTCCCTTGAGTTCATCTGTTCTGTGTCTTAAAGTCCTCATATGAGTGAAGTCATATGATATTTGTCTAATTTCGCATATGAATTTGTCTGACTAATTTCGCATAATACCCTCTAGTTCCATCCATGTCATTGCAAATGACAAGATTTCATTCTTGTTGATGGGTTGAGTAATAAATACTCCATTATATTTATGTGTGTATGTATGTATGTATATGTGTATGTATATACATATACACATGTACACATATACATATACATACATACACGCATATACATATACATATACACACATATACAATATATGCATATACATACATACACACACAATATCTTCTTTATCCATTCATCAGTCGATAGATATTTGGGCTCTCTCCAGAGCTTGGCTATTGTTGATAATGCTGCTATAAACATTGGGGTGCATGTACCCCTTGGAATCTGTATTTTATATCCTTTGGGTAAATACCTAATAGTGCAATTTCTGGGTCTTAGGGTAGTTCTATTTTTCGATTCTTGAGGAACCTCCATACTGTTCCCCAGAGTGGCTGTACCAGTTGGCATTCTCACCAGCAGTGCAAGAGAGTTCCCCTTTCTCCGCATCCTCACCAACACCTGTTGTTTCTTGTGTTGTGAATTTTAGCCATTCTGACAGGTGTGAGGTGCTATCTCATTGTGGTTTTGATTTGTATTTCCCTGATTATGAGTGACATTGAACATCTTTTCATGTGTCCGTTAGCCATCTGGATGTCTTCTTTGGAAAGTGTCTATTCATGTCTTCTGCACATTTCTTAACTGGGTTATTTGCTTTGTGGGACGTTGAGGTTGATGAGTTCTTTATAGATTTTGGATACTAACCCTTTATCTGATATGTCATTTGCAAATATCTTCTCCCATTCTGTAGGCTGTGTTTTAGTTTTGTTAATTGTTTCCCTCCCTGTGCAGAAGTTTTTTATCTTGACGAAGTCCCAATAGCTCATGTCTGCTTTAGTTTCCCTTGCCTTTGGCAACGTGTCTAGTAAGAGTTGCTCTGGCTGAGGTCAAAGAGGTTTCTGCCTGTGTTTTCCTCTAGGATTTTGATGATTTCCTGTCTCACATTTAGGTCTTTTATCCATTTTGAGTTTATTTTTGTGTCTGGTGTAAGAAAGTGGTCCAGTTTCATTCTTCTGCATGTTATCATCCAGTTTTCCCAACACCATTTGTTGAAGAGACTGTTTGCCCCATTGGATATTCTTTACTGCTTTGTCAAAGATGAGTTGACCATATAGTTGTGGGTCCATTTCTGGGCTTTCTTTTCTATTCCACTGATCTTTGTCTGCTTTTGTGCCAGTACCACACTGTCTTGATACCTACAGCTTTGTAATATAGCTTGAAATATGGAATCATGATGCATCCAGTTTTGTTTTTCAGAATTGTTTTGGCTTCTCGGGGTCTTTTGTGCTTCCATATAAATTTTACAATTATTTTTGTAGCTCTACAAAAAATACTGGTGGTATTTTGATAGGTATTTAGATTAAAACATTTGTTTTAAATGTGTAGATTGCTTTGGATAGTATAGACATGTTACCAATATTTTTTCTTCCAGTCCACGAGCACAGGATGTTTTTCCCATTCTTTGTGTCCTTTTCAATTTCTCTCTAAGTGTTCTATAGTTTCCAG
Organism: Lynx canadensis; assembly: GCF_007474595.2. Classification (NCBI taxonomy): domain Eukaryota; kingdom Metazoa; phylum Chordata; class Mammalia; order Carnivora; family Felidae; genus Lynx; species Lynx canadensis. The sequence goes on along the minus strand of NC_044305.1, from coordinate 7,288,625 downwards.
AGTATAGGTCTTTCACCTCTTTAGTTAGGTTTATTCCTAAGTATCTTATTGGTTTTGATACATTTGCAAATGGGATCAATTCCTTAATTTCTTTTTCCGCTGTCTTTATTGGTGTATAGAAATGCAATAGATATGTGCTCACTGATTTTGTATCCTGTGACTGCTGAATTCTTGTATAGTTCTAGCAATTTTTTGGTGGTGTCTTTTGGGTTTTATACATATAGTGTTATGTCATCTGCAAATAGTGAAAGCTTGACTTCTTCTTTGCCAATTTGGATGCCTTTTATTTCTTTTTATTGTCTGATTGTTAAGACTAAGGCTTCCAGTACTATGTTAAATAGTAATGGTGTAAATGGACATCCTTGTCTTGTTCCTGACCATAGGGAAAAGGCTGTCAGTTTTTCCATTGGGGATGATATTAGCTGTGGGTCTTTCCTATATGGCCTTAATGATGTTGAGATATATTCCGTATATCCCTACTTTGTTGAGGGCTTTTATCAAGAATGGATGCTATATTTTGTCAAAATGTTTTTTTCTGCATCTATTGACAGGATCAGATGGTTCTTATCCTTTCTTTTATTAATGTGATGTATCACATTGATTGATTTGTAAATATTGAACCAGCACTGCAATCCAGGAATAAATCCCACTTGATCATGGTGAATAATTATTTTGATGTACTATTGAATTCAATTTGCTAATGTTGAGAATTTTTGCATCCAGGTTCATCAGGGAAATTGGTCTATAATTCCCTTTTTAGTGGGATTTTGTCTAGTAATGCTGGCTCTGTAGAATGCATTAGGGAGTTTTCCTTCCATTTCTATTTTTTTGGAACAGTTTGAGAAGAATAGGTATTAACTCTTCTTTGAATGTTTGGTAGAATTCCCCTGGGAAGCCATCTGTCCCAGAGCTCTCATTTGTTGGGAGATTTTTGATAACTGATTCAATTTCTTTCCTGGTTATGGGTCTGTTCAAATTTTCTATTTCTTTCTGTTTCTGTTTTGGCAGTTTGTGAGTTTCTAGGAATTTGTCCATTTCTTCCAGATTGCCAAGTTTGTTGGCATATAACTTTTCATAGTATTCTCTTATAATTGTTTGTATTTCTGTAGTGTTGGTTATGATCTCTCCTCTTTAATTTGTGATTTTATACATTTAAATCATTTCTCTTTTATTTTTAATAAGTCTGGCTAGGGGTTTGTAATTCTTTCAAATAACCAGCTCTTAGTTTGGTTGATTTGTTCCACTGGTGTGTGCGTGTGTGTGTGTGTGTGTGTGTGTGTGTGTGTGTGTGTTTTCTTCTATATCATTTATTTCTGCTCTAATGTTTATTATTTCCCTCCTTCTGCTGGCTTTAGGCTTTATTTGATGTTCCTTGTCTAGCTCCTTTAGGTGTAGTTAGGTTGTGTACTCGGGACCTTTCTTGCCTCTTGAGATAGGCCTGAATTGCAATATACTTCCCTCTTAGAACTGCCTTTGCTGCATCCCAAAGGTTTTAGACTGTCATTTTTTCATTTTATTTGCTTCCTTGTTTTTTATTTCTTCTTTAATTTCCTGGTTAATCCATTCTTTCTTTAGTAAAAAATTTAGTAAAAATTAAATTTTTTTTGTTGTTGACTTCAAGTTTCATGTGTTTATGATCTGAAATATGTATGCTATGATCTCAGTCTTTTTGTACTTGTTGAGGGCTGATTTGTGACCCAGTATGTGATCGGTTCAGGAGAATGTTCCATGTGCACTCAAAAGAATGTGTATTCTGTGTATTAGGATGTGTATTAGGATGAAATGTTCTGAATATATCTGTTAGGTCCATCTGGTCCAGTGTGTTATTCAAAACCATTGTTTCCTTGTTGATTTTCTGCTTAGATTATCTGTCCATTGTTGTAAGTGGGGTGTTAATGGCCCCTACTAGTATTGTATTAGTATCAATGAGTTTCTTTACATTTGTTATTAATCAATTTATACGTTTGGGTGTTTTCATGTTTGGGGCATAAATATTTACAATTGTTAGATCTTTTTTTTTAAGTTTATTTATTTTGAGATAGAGAACAGAGGAGGGGCAGAGAGAGAGCATCCAAGCAGGCTCTGCCCCAGCCATGCAGAGTCCAACACTGGACTTAAACTCATAAACCGTGAGATCATGACCTCAGCTGAAACCAAGAGTTAGACACTTACCCAACTGAGCCATCCACATGCCCCTGCAACTGTTAGATCTTCTTGATGAATAGACCCCTTCATGATGATAATGCCCTTCTTCATCTCTTATTACAGTCTTTGTTTTAAAATCTACTTTGTCTGATAGAAGTATGGCTATTCCAGCTTTCTTTTGATGTCTATTAGCATGATAGAATGTTCTCCAGCCCCTTACTTTCAGTCTGCAGGTGTCTTTAGGTCTAAAATGAGTCTCTTATAGGCAGCCTATAAGTGGATCTTGTTTTTTATCCATTCTGATACCCTATAGCTTTTGATTGGAGCTTTTAGTTATGGCAAATACTTTTTTATGTTCTCTTTAAGTTCATGAAGATTTACCCCTGGCTATCTTCTGGCAAACTTCTTGATTTTGCCTTTCACATTTATATCTGTAATCCCCTTAGAATAATATCTGTATTAGAAGAAAAAAAGAAGCTAGATACACTTGTATTTCCAAAAAAAAAAGTCTAGTTTTCCCATGTTGACTTATTTAAAAGAAAATCAAAAGCTTCTTTACTCTGTTACTTTTGTCCATACAGGTATGTGTCTTCTGGATTCTCTATTTCCTTGTTTCATTTGTCTGTTCTTAAGCTGCCACACTTTCTTAATGACTATAGCTCTGGAGTAAATCTGTTGATATGGTAGCATAAATTCTCTAGCTTTGGTATAGCTTTCCAGAATCATGTTGAATAATTTTGATCCTTTCTTATCCCTGTAAATGACAGAATCAGTTTGTAACTTTCTCCAGAAAAAGACCTGGTGGCATTTTATTGGGATTGCGACAGAAAATTATTCATAAATTCTAATCTACTATAAGGATTAACAAGGACATTGCACTACATGAGGATCAAAACTTGAGACTGCAATGAGCACGTAAGTCTAGGTGAGGTGTCAGAAAACATCAAGTCAATGAAGTAGGAAATAAACAAGAAGCTAAAAAACAAAAAGAGAAAACATAAAGGAAGGAAAAATGAGTTGTAAGAGGATGAATTCAAGAGTGACAAAATACATTGAAATGTTTTATTAAAAAATCAGAGCTGATAGGAATTATGGAGTAAAAAAGCAGAAGAAAGGCTTTCCTAAACCACTTGAAAGATCCAGTAGACAATAAATGAATTTGTAAGTCATTTGAAAAAAATGTAACAAACAAGGATAATTTTGAGAATAATACCAAATTTCCACTCCATCCTTTGTAAGAATCCTTGGATAGTAAAAAAAAAAAACAAAAACAAAACAAAAAAAATAAACTTTTCATAATATAGATTCAAAGGAAACTTCTATAGGTGCACAAAATAAGTTCTCTTTAGGCCGCCTTTACTAGTCTAATGCAATATAAATTAGGTAGAGAATAATTATCTAAACAATATATCCAGCCAAAAAGGAAAAGAAAACATTGTTCTCAACAGTTTCTGGGTTCAAGAGTAAATTTCTGACATAATTATCAACTCTTAGGAAAGTAATGTTCATGAGAACAGTATGTATATTAACATGTTGAGTATAGTAAAAATGTGGTCACAGAAAATGTATGCCCTTAAGCATGTGTATTTCTATACAAGTAACAATTACAATGAATAGACTCAGAATAAAAAATGCCAAGAGGATCCTGAAGAAATAACATTGACATTTAAAATGAGAAACTAGTGATGAGGTTCATATATTAAAAAAAAATTCAGTACATGAGAAAGAGAGATAAAAGTGAAAACAAATGTTTAGGTATGCTAAGATGGGTATGATAATTTTAAAATATGTGACAAATCGATTTAGTACAGTATAAATTGTGATTAAATATCTGTAAATCTTTCTATAAGAAATGTAAAAACACCAATAAAAAGATTATTTTTCTTAAATGACTTATCCCTAGTACTAAAAGAAATAACTCAAAATATTCGCAAACTTAATGGACATTTATGGAAGATACTCAAATTATCAGGCTTCGGCTATTCTCCAGGACCACATGATTTTATAGTTGCATTTAAAAATCTTTCAAGGAGGGGCGCCTGGGTGGCGCAGTCGGTTAAGCGTCCGACTTCAGCCAGGTCACGATCTCGCGGTCCGTGAGTTCGAGCCCCGCGTCGGGCTCTGGGCTGATGGCTCAGAGCCTGGAGCCTGTTTCCGATTCTGTGTCTCCCTCTCTCTCTGCCCCTCCCCTGTTCATGCTCTGTCTCTCTCTGTCCCGAAAATAAATAAATGTTGAAAAAAAAATTAAAAAAAAAAAACTTTCAAGGATCACATAATTCATAAACAATTCTCTAAAACACAGATAAAAGAGGAAGTTTTTTGTGGGCATTAATCGGGTTAAGTAACTCACTCAATCTTAAGTGTATAGTAATATCCTAAGTAAAACATTATAAATAAAACATAAACATTGTTCAGTGTAGAAGATGATATTCAAAGCAGAATATCTTTTGTGTCTAATTCAGATGCTGTGGAATTTTAATTATTAAACTTATTAGCAGAACTTTGGTACTTCTAGGAAAATAGAGTGCATAGATTGTATGAAATCGTTACATTTAAGAGTGGTGAGACCTAATTACCTTTATTCTTCTGATATCGAACTATTGTTACCACTGTTCGCTTCTGGATTGACTTTCTATAATCCAAGTGTTCCTTGGTTTCTTCTTGAGTATGGCTAGTTAAATAACTGGCCAAATATTCAGATAACTTAATGATGTACATTAAGTGTCATCAGTTATATGGATTTTGATCAGGGACTTCCAAGGACTGTTTCTCTGGGCTTTCTAATGGGGAGAGTACACATGTCCCTTCATACCATGTCTGCAAAGACTGATATTTCACTTTCTCCTTGACTCCACCCTGTATGGATAACACTCTAGTCCTATTCTAACCCACACAGAGAAGGTCCTGGCTTTGTGGGATCTGAACCTTACACAGTTTGAGTGTCCTTCTTTAAGAAAAAGAGCACATGGGGCGCCTGGGTGGCGCAGTCGGTTAAGCGTCCGACTTCAGCCAGGTCACGATCTCGCGGTCCGGGAGTTCGAGCCCCGCGTCAGGCTCTGGGCTGATGGCTCGGAGCCTGGAGCCTGTTTCCAATTCTGTGTCTCCCTCTCTCTCTGCCCCTCCCCCGTTCATGCTCTGTCTCTCTCTGTCCCAAAAATAAATAAACGTTGAAAAAAAAATTAAAAAAAAAAAAAAAAAGAGCACAACATGACAAATTTAGGCATAGGAACAAATGTTTATTTATAGTAATAAAATAGATAACCTTGAGTTAGAATTGTAAAAAGCTGATAAATGTTACAAACATCCCGAATAGTTTTGGCTTGTATCAGATTGGGTTTCTTGGAAACAGACCTCAAGATTAGGGTTTTCCTGTAAGGGATTTAAAGAAGGTATTACCTCCAGGAAAGAGGAGGAGGCCAAGAATGTGGGATTTCAGGCAGAGTCCCCAGAAGATTCATGCCCTGACCTCACAGGTTTCCTGCCCAGAAACCTAGGGATCTGGGTGCTCCTCCCCCTGCCCAGGCCAGTTAGAAATTGGTTGAATTTTTAGACCAGGCAACTCTGGCTCCCCACACCAAAGAGAAGATGCACAAAGTGGCATGATGGGATCTGAAGAAATTGGAGAGGGGGTTTGACATGATTTGCCACTTGGTCCCCTATATTGTCAGCTTTGTTTCTTCTCCACTACCCAAAGTGTGTGTGTGTGTCGGGGGGGGGGGTACTGTAAACATGGTACCTCTGTACCACATGGGACGACACAGTTTTGGGAAGGGATGTTCCTGAAAGCCATTCATGGACTTAGACTTAGCGATGCTATAACCATTGGTGGGAGTGGCCGCACACCAAACGAATGGATCCCCCTAAAACCAAACCAAGTGCATTCCTGGGTACACTTTCACTTACATGGGGGTCCGCAAGAGAAAGCAACTTCAGGTGTACCCTACACAAGTGTGGACGTGATGAAGGGAAGTCGGAATAGAAAATGATGGGAATCTTCATGGATTTTAGTTAAAAGAGCTAAATTATTTCTACAAATTTTACAAAAGATGTGATTATGAGGGTGCTTTTCTAGGACCCCATCACCCCCCCCCAGATTCTTAGGAGGGGCCCATAAATACAAGGTGTCCTGAAGCTTAATCTTCACTAACTTCATCATGTATCTGTCTCCCTATGATTTCATGGTAGGTGAAATCTATTTTTTATGGACCACCCAGGAATTTTTTTTCTAACTTTTAGTGGAGCCAAAGAGTTTTATTTGACTGGTGTGAGATTAATAAGAAAGGAAAGTGCTGAGGAAGATCACACCTCGACACTAGACACTCAGCTCTCCCCCTGGTCCTGACTACGTCATGAACATTTTTTGTTGTTCCCTTGTAACTAACTATGACCCAAATTCCAGGAATCTTCTTTGCCTGCTGGCCTCTGTCAACTCAAGTTTATATCTGATAAATCCTAAAGGTGAATTGTTTTCTGATCTGATGTTTAAGGCACATCTTTGATCTAATTATGTATATTAATGTATAATATCCTATTATAAACAACCTCTGCTCTCTTGTGATGAAGATGTGACTCAGAACCTGAACTATAAAACATTCTCCCACATCCCTTCTGCTTGAGAAAAAGCTCGGAGGTGACTGGATGACAGGAACCAGAGTGTTTCCATTACATACTACAACCACAATCTGACATTTGGACCTCCGACCGCTCACCCAGTAGATCCTAAATATGTAATTTGTATAACTTATATATAAATTTGTATACTTTCCTAACCTGGCTCACTATTACTCATTCTTCAGAACTCAAAAACTTGTATTTCGCTCTCTAGGAAACTTTCTCTGATTGTTTAGGTGAAGTGAACAATATATATACCCACACATCACATATACTTACACATCTCGCATATATATACTTACACATATACACTTACACACCACCCATTCTTTGATTATCTGTTCATGTGTTGAAATTGAGCTCCTTGAAGCCAAGACTGCATTTTTTTAAATGCTTATTTATTTGTGAGACAGTGTGAGTGGGTGAGGGGCAGAGAGTGGAGGACAGAGGGTCTAAAGCCAGCTCCTCACTGACAGCAGTGAGACCGATGTGGGGCTTAAATTCCTGAACTGCGAGATCATGACCTGAGTCAAAGTCAGATGCTCAACCAACTGAGCCACCCAGGTGCCCCAAGACTGCATTTTATTTAGGTCTGTCTCTGTACTCAGCACGGTGTTACACACAAAGTAAGACCTAGGGGCACCTGGGTGGCTCAGTCAGTTAAGTGTCTCACTTTGGCTCAGGTCATGATCTCACGGTTTGTGGGTTCAAGCCCCGCATTGGGCTCTGCGGACAGCTCAGAGCCTGGAGCCTGCTTCGGATTCTGTGTCTCCCTCTCTCTCTGCGCCTCCCTGCTCATGCTCTCTCTCTCTCTCTCTCTCTCTCTCTCTCTCTCTCTCTCTCTCTTTCAAAACTAAACATTAAAAAATTTTAAAAAGTAAGATCTCCAAATGTTTAAGAATTGACTGATGAATTAATGCAGGAGTTTTTGACTGGTAGAGATTTTTATCCTTTAGGAAACATTTGGCAACATCTGAAGCCCTTTTTGGTTGTTAAAACCAGGCCTGATCCTGGAATGTGGTGGGGAGAGGCCAGAGATGCTGCTGGAGAACTTATGATGCATGCGGGACAGCACCCCAACAAAGGCTGAAAAACCTTGGGTGAAGTGAATGAGTGAATGTCCTTCACACTCAATAATAAATCAAATGTGTTTTTATGTCATGAAAGAAAATTGTGAAAGGCAGCTTTCATACCCAGACCCCAAGATTACAATTTGTCTCACCCTTTTTACTCCTAAACAAACTCTTCATTTGTTCTTTAAGAAAGAAAACTCAGAGTGATTTCATAATTTTGGAATATTCAGCATCAATACAAGTCTTCATAATCATTTCAAGTAAACTGAAGCATAAAGGAGAGAGTGGCCATATTTGCCCAAATCCTTTTTATCAGCCTTGTCTACTGTGTTAGAATTGGGGATGCCAATATCTGTTGAATAAGACCATTGTGTCTCATTTTAACAGATGCGCAAGTGATGCTACTTATACTCATTTTCTACAACCAAATCCAGGATCAAACTCTTAACTGGTGACTCATGAGAAGAAGTGTGCACGTCACACGGCATTAAATCTGTTGTGATGGCCATGTAAGAGTAGAAAGTCTCTTCATTTGGACTCCCGTCCATTCCTTTACTTTGGACTTACTCAATATGTGCGCTTTGCTAATTGGTCTCCTATTGTCTTTACCTCATTTCAGCTGGTAGGAAGACAAATACAGAGACTTTATTCTTGAATTAATGAAAACAATGCCTCCCGACAAAGTCTTTTGGTTTAAATTGCAAATACAGAAAGAAAATATGATACAACATGCATCTAATGTAGCTAAAATAAGCCACCCATTTCAAGTCACGTTACAGAATAAATTAATTAGAGTTCAGTGCATGCCTGTGTCCATGTTGTTATTAATTACCCAGTGGTCCTTCTACAACTGTTTGTACTTTAGATATAATTGAAAAATTCTTTTAACATTCTTGGAACACAAAGTGGTTTCCTTTAAAAAGAACACGGAAGAAAAAAACTCAAGAGCTTTTACTTAGCATCATAGAGAAATACATAGCAATTTCATAACCAAGGAAGAAAAAATGACCACGAATATGGTCTCTAGAATAACCAATATAATGTGTGTGTACATGTGTTCATCTTCTGTAGCTAATAGATATATACATAGATGGATAGAGATGAATCTGAATAAAATCTATGTGTGTATATACAAATACATATTCTAGAGAACACACACATACATACTCCATAAGCACATACAGGTAGTATATACAGTTTATTCTCCTGGTCGTTAAGCTAATTCATGCTCACTGTAAAAATTTTAAAAACACCAAATGAAACTATGCAAAACATAAAAAAAAACGCACATGAAATTAATCTAACCACTGAGCAAAGATCGTTGTTGGCCATTCGTTATATTTCCTTAGTATTTATTCTGTGTACTTATTTCTCCAGTAAAATGCACATATGCATTTATGTTTATTTTGTGTTACAAGAAACATACTCTATATGCAATTTATTATGCTGACTTTTCCCACTTATTATATTATGAGCAACTTGTCAATTCATTAATTTTTTAACATGATTTTTAGTACATACATAATGTTACATGCTATGGCTATCTTCTAGTACAGAGCTTTGTGCTGGAAACTTAGCAATTTTTTTCACGTTTTATCATTGGAAATAGCACTATAGTTATGAATATACATAAAATTTCTTTACTTTTTTAACATTTATTTATTTTTGGGAGAGAGAGAGATAGAGTGCTAGCAAGGGAGGGACAGAGAGGGAGGGAGACACAGAATCTGAAGCAGGTTCCAGGCTCTGAGCTGTCAGCACAGAGCCCAACACGGGGCTCGAACCCATGAGCCGTGAAATCGTGACCTGAGCTGAAGTTGGACACTCAAACTATTGAGCCACCCAGGGGCCCCCATAAAATTGCTTTACATGTAAATCCATTTTGCAATTGGGATTGTACTAAAGGTTTTATCCTGATTTTTATGAGAATGCATTGTGTTATATACATTATGCCAATTCATAAAATGTTATTTAAAATTTGGCATTTAATGACCACATAATATTTCATGATATGAATGCACAAAAGTTACATTAAATTCATATATTTGAAAATTTATATTTTTTATGATTTATTGATAATATAATAAGTTGACTATGGAAAATATTATACATGATGCCCTTTGTATTTCTTTGATTATTGTCTTAGGACAGAGTTAAAAAATGACATTACTGGCCAAAGGTATAATCATGCATAAGGCTCTTTGTATATGTCAGATAATTTCCCACTAACTAGGGTATTTTTAATTTTCATCATTAGCACTTAAAACATTTATCTATACTACTGAAAACTCTGCATTTAATGCCATAAAATAAACTGCCAGTTTGATAAAGTATAATGTTGTTGTGTTTACCTTACATCATTTCTTTGATTACCAATGAAAATTTGATGTTTTTACCTTTAAAAAACAATTTTCCTTTTTTTTGGTTGGGATTAGACAGTATATATGCTAAATTCCTTTTATTAGTGGAAAACTTATTCTTAAATATTTCTGAAAATCTTGGATTTAATTTGTTTCTATTAATATATTAAGGGTTTTCTTCCTGGAGGGATCGGAGTGATATTTATTTACTCTGTTTTACTATTTCATTCTCTTAACTCACGTGTGGACGAGGAAAACTTTGTCCAGACTCAGTGTTTAGCAACAGACAAGGTGACTGGATTACCCGTGACTCAATTCACTCCCTGTCAACCATGCAGGATTTACAGAAAAGTTTCCTAGAAATTCTAGGCAGCATAGTTTCTGCTGTATCCAAGCAAAACATCAGCAGAATAGCATCTAGTATTCATCTAGAATGGGTAATAGCGTTGTTGCTTCAGGTGCTACCCTGCTTTTCTCAGAAATTCAAGTGTTAGAAGCAGCTAGACAGACAACACTTAAAAAGTGGCATGGAGGGGCTCCTGGGTGGCTCACTCAGCTAAGTGTCCAACTTCGGCTCAGGTCATGATCTCACAGTTCTTGGGTTCAAGCCCCGCGTCGGGCTCTGTGTTGGCAGCTCGGAGCCTGGAGCCTGCTTCGGATTCTGTGCCTCCCTGTGTCTCTGCCCCTCCCCCGCTCATGCTCTGTCTCTGTCTCTCTCTCAAAATAAATAAACATTAAAAAAATATTTTTTTTAAGTGGCATGGAATTTGTTTCTCTCTATAATCATCATGGTGGTTTGCCTGTTTGGGAAATAATTATCAGCATTTCCACAGGTATGTCTAGAGCCATTCTGTTGGACTGAACAAATTCCATCAACTCTTTAACCTTTTCAAGTAGTATAAATGGGTCCTTGTAGTGGAAGAATTGAAAATTCCAATTACTTATAGGAGTTACAGAGGAAAACTACAAAACATCATGGAATTGAATATTTCCTAATGCAGTGTTTCTCAAAGGTGGGCCTTTTGTCCCTCTAGCCCAGTAAAAAGGAAAAACTCATGATACGCTTAACTGTATGATTGCATTTACATAACATTCCTGAAATGAAAAAAAAAATAGGAATACATTAGTGATTGCCAGAGGTTACCAGGGATCAAGGGTGGGGTAGGAGTAGGGAGAAGTAGGTAAAGGGATCCAAGGGTGACATTAGGGGACACTGGTCTCAGAACTGTTCCATACTTATCATATAATTGCTGTCATTATAATTTTGTCTCAATATAAACAAAACGTCCTATTTTTTCCATTATCAAAATTATTAAAAAATATTTAGGCAGGATCTTGATAAACTTTAGTCCCTTTTTTTTTTTTCTAATTTTGTTATTTTGAGGAAGAGAGCATACGCATGTGGTCAAGTACAGAGGCATAGAGAGAGAGGGAGAGAGAATCCCAAGCAGGCTCTGTGCTGCCAGTGCAAATCCACACGGGGGGCTCCATCTCACGAACCCAAGCGTGAGATCGGGACCTGAGCCAAAATCAAGAGTTGGCCACTTAACCACCCGAGCCACCCAGGTGCCCCTTGATAAATTTTAGTCCTATTTCATGATGTGAAGTACCTATCAAATTGTTCTGTTATTATACACTGAAAATGTGGTTCCTAGGGGCACCTGGGTGGCTCAGTCAGTTGAGCGTCTGACTGTGGCTCAGGTCGTGGGATCTCGCAGTTCAGGAGTCCAAGCCCTGCCTCCAGCTCACTGCTGTCAGCCTGTCAGCACAGAGCCCGCTCCGGATACTCTGTCCCCCTCTCTCTGCCCCTCCCCTGCTTGCAGTCTCTCAAAAATAAATACTAAAAGAAAAAAAAAAAAGAAAACGTGGTTCCTATTATCCCTGGACTTATTTTAAAGGTGAATTCTGGTAATTATCATAGGATAGCAAAGACCTCCTTAAACAGAACGCAAAGGCCTTTGACCGTGTGTCTCTTTAATGTCCTGTGGTTCTCTGGGGGGGGGTCATTAGAGTGGGCTGGGTGGGGGCCCAGGGAACCAGTCTGGGGAGGGCAGTCAAGGCCTGGTGTCCTGCTTGGGGCCAACTCTGGACTTCCGAATTAACCGCAGGCATGGGGGAGGGGGGATATAGAGCATCTACCTGCTGAATCTGTTCTTTTTCAAAGAAAAGGCTGGTTGCAGGGCCAGCTACCTGTCATTCTGTCACTTCAGTCCCGTAAGTTAGATAAACTAGTAAGCAATCCTCCAGGATTCTGGTAATATGCTGGCTGTCAGTCTTGGACTTTGGTATTATCCTTTCTGTGGCTTCAAAGAGTTTGTAAGGGGAAACTGGGAGAGCTTCGGTGATGGACTGCTGGCCAAAGAATGTATCAGAAGTCAGAAAGCCGCTCATTGCCTTTCAAATTTTACATGATGCCTTTTTTTCTTTTAAATTTAAATTCAAGTTAGTTTCCATATGGTGTAGTCTTGGTTTCAGGAGTAGAACCCAGGGATTCATCACTTACATATGACACCCAGTGCTCATCCCAACACGTGCCCTTACTAATGCCCATCCCCCATTTAGCCCATCCCCCCCACCCAACAGCCCTCCAACAACCCTCAGTTTGTTCTCTGTATTTAAGAATGTCTTATGGTTTGCCTCTCTCTCTGTTTTTATCTTCTTTTTCCTTCCCTTCCTCTATGTTCATCTGTTGTGTTTCTTAAATTCCACATATGAGTGAAATCATATGATATTTGTCTTTCTCTGACTTATTTCGCTTAGCGTAATACCTTCTAGTTCCACACATTGTGGCAAATGGCAAGATTTCATTGTGGCAAATGGCAGTATTCCATTGTGTGTGTACACACACACACACACACACACATATGGCACGTCTTCTTTATCCATTCATCACTCAATGGACATTTGGAAGGAAAGACTATCCAATGGACAAAAGACAGTCTCTTCAACAAATCGTGCTGGGAAAACTGGACAGCGACATGCAAGACCATGAACCTGGACCACTTTCTTACACCAGACACAAAAATAAATTCAAAATGGATGAAAGACCTCAATGTGATACCGGAAACCATCAAAATCCTTTGGGATAAAACAGGCAGCAACCTCTTTGACCTTGGCTGCAGCAGCTTCTTACTTGACATGTCTCTGAAGGCAAGGGAAACAAAAGCAAAACTGAACCTTTGGGGCCTCGTTAAGGTAAAAAGCTTCTGCACAGTAAAGGAAACAGTCAACAAAACTCTATGGCAACCAACAGAATGAGAGAAGATATTTGCAAATGACGTATCAGATAAAGGTTAGTATCCAAAATCTATAAAGAACTTACCAAACTCAGTGCCCAAAAACAAAGTAAGCCAGTGAAGAAATGGGCAAAAGACATAAACAGACAATTTTCCAAAGAAGGCATCCAGATGGCCAACAGGCACGTGAAAAAACATGCTCAACATCACGCATCATCAGGGAAATACAAATCAAAACCACAATGAGATAGCACCTCACACCTGTCAGAATGGCTAAAATTAACAACTCATGATGCCTTTTGATCAAGAGAATATTTTTGTCTTTGGTGCCATAAGTTATGCTGATTTTCCCTTGTGACTCTTTGTTATTTTTATGAAAATCACACTGATGTTGCTATAGAGCTTCTAAAACACTAAGATTATACTTATTTTTATATTTAACATACCTATGTTTCAACTACCCATGTTGTGTTTATTTGGTGAAGAATTGACATGAAACTTCATTTGAGCCTCTCCTCCCCCCATTTTTGTCAAAATTTACTTGACTTCTCTGCAATATATGGAGTCTATTTTTAACTAATCTGTGATGCCAAATTATTATTATTATTATTTTTTTTAATGTTTATTTATTTCTGAGCCAGAGAGAGACAGAGCATGAGTGAGGGAGGGGCAGAGAGAGAGGGAGACACAGAATCCGAAGCAGGCTCCAGGCTCCGAGCTGTCAGCACAGAGCCTGACGCGGGGCTCGAACTCACAAACTGTGAGATCATGACCTGAGCTGAAACCAAGGGTCAGATGCTTAGCTGACTGAGTCGCCCAGACACGCCTCCTTGAATATTCTTATTCATTTACTCTGATAAACTTACGAGTTACCGTAAGAATATTCCACTCAGTTTTTAATTGGATCATATTAAACCCACACACTGATTTAGAAAGAACCATTATTTTTTGCAACATTCCGCCTTCATATTCAGGACTATCATATATTTCTCCATTTATTCAAGTTTTCTTTTATGACCCTCAGTAAAGTTTTATGATTTCTTCAGAGCAATATGGAAATTACTTGTTATGGTTATTCCTAGGAAATTGTTGTTATTTGCTGGCTATTTTAAATAGAGTCCAAGTGTATCGTCCCAAAGGTTATTGATTTAAATATGTGATATATATGAGAATACATTTAATTTTCCATTTATACTGATGATGAGTGAGAGGCCTAAATTGCATTGAGAATATTGCAGTTTGGACAGTTTGAAGAAGTTCCTGACTATAGTGTTGATTACACAGCACCCATCAATAGAAGCCTTCAGTCAATCCACTGAGTGAAAATAGTTACCTTTGAGTGCATCAGATGGAACATTTCTCATTAGTATATATTGTTATTTAAAATGTATTTCTAGTTAAACACTTTCGACTCTATTTATGTTTCTCTACGGACGGGGTCCCAAAGGGAGTATATTTATATTCGTATTGTTGAGTCTATACATTATAAAGAAAAAGCACCAAAATTTCCTGGAATCAGGGAAATTCAATACATAATTGGCTCAGGATGCCACTTTGCAGTTTCTGAATTTATCCCAAGTTTCTTTTTTTCTAGCTCATGTTGACTAACTGAACCTTGGACTCTAGGGTTTATGATGCCAAAAAGGAACCTTTGTAGACCAGGCTTTTCGATGTATTATCCTTTTGTCTCGGAAATCTCAAAGTATCAGGATGATGTGCAGGGACTTACCTAAGAGAATATTAATTGTAGATGGCTCCCAAGGAAATAAATTATCAATTGTATCTGAATATCTCTGTTCTTCCTCTAAAATAGCAATAATGTACCTCAAGTTTCAGTGTGATCTGATAGGATGCTATAAACTCAGCCGACACTTGTCAAGAGGCTTGTGGCATCTTTCAAAATCACAGATCTTAACAAAGGCTTTGTCAGGACCCAAGGTAAGTAAATTTGTTTCAAGTATCAAAGAGAATTACATTTCCTTTTGTCTCTGTAGAGTCAGGCTAAAAACAAAGGGAGAATTAACTTGGGGAGTTAATTACTTCATACTGAGTTTGGATAAAAATCCTAACAGTATTGGCCTAAATACTTTTTTTGGTAACCATGTAAGGACATTAAGCTAATTGTAACCAAAGTGAAAAATCAAATTTAAAATTAGCAGTGAAATGTGAATCATCGCATCAAGGAATTTAATTCTTTATGTTCGAAGCAGACGCCAAACTTGAAAACTATACTATTTTAATAGAAACATTAAAGATTTCACTTGAGGGACACCATCCTGAAGATAAAACTTTCCTTCTTCTCCAAGAGCAGAGCCGATTTGTCTTGAAGAGGGCACAGGGGGTCATCCTGTATACTCTTCTTCCTCTCCTCTACTGCGGCTATTAGATATTGCCATATTGCAGCAAAGGGCGAGGAAAGAGGAAATGACTAAACATTCCTCCAGCTCCCCCCTGGGTTGGTTTTTCCAGCTTCTTGGCCTTGTAAGGAACTGTCCACGTGGACCTCTGTGCTTTATCCTTTTGTTATAGGTTGAATTGTGCCCCCCGCCCCAATGTATTGTTGAAGTCCTAACCTTCATCACCTCATAATGTGTGTGACCTTAATTAAAAATAGGCCCCTAGAGAGGTAGTCAAGTTAAAAATAAGATTATTAGGTGGTCCCTAATACAACATGACTGGTGTCCTTATAAAAGGGGGACATTTGGACACAGAGGCAGACCTGCACAGAAGGAAGATGATGTGAAGACAGGAGAATACTGTGTAAAAGTGAGGATGGATATTAGAGTGATGCATATACAAGCCAAGGACTTAACAAAATTTGCCAACAAATCACCAGAAGGTAGGAGAGGGGTGTGGAGCAGATTCTTTCTCATAGCATGCAAAGCCACCAACCTGTGGACAGCTTGACATTGGACTTCTGGCCTCCAGGACTGTGAGATAATAAATCCCCATTGTTTGAGCCACACGATTTGTGGGACTTCGTTAAGGCAACCCCAGGAAACTAAGACACCACCCAAAATGCTAGCTGTTTTGCAAGGGTGGGTCTTTTGAAAGCCCTACAGAAAGTCCTCATGCTTGTTCTGTGATGTGAACATTCTGGCCTAAGTGTGACCTCTTCGACCATTCCCTAACCCTTGTAGGATAGCTCCCATCTTCTGAGATTCCTCGTCTGGGTGATGGCCCTACTGGTAGGGTGCCAGAAAGATGGCCCAAGCCCAAAGACCTTCCTCAGTCAATGCTCACTCTTCCCTTGGAAAATTCCTACCACATAAGATATTGAGAATGTAGTTTCTCCACTAGTAAGCATCCATCCATCCATCCATGCAAGCAGGGAGTAAAATGCTGATCCTTCATTCTTGAAGCCATTCTTGATCTTCAAAAGTGATTATCTTGAACCATCCTGCTGTTGAAAGGGTCAGTGGCTCCTTCTTCCTCCTCAGAAAGGTGTGATGATGGTCTGCTTAGGAGCACTCCATTCTCAAAGAAGTGTCAACCTCCTTGACTTCTCAGTCCTCCCATTGGGTTGACTTGGGGGTGGGAGACAGAGGTCAGTGGCAGGACCACATTTGCTCTTGCATGGGTCACAGAGTCATCTGTGAAATGTCTGACTCCAACTTCTGGAAGCTTTTGAACCTAGACTGTGTGGTGCTTAGCTCCATTTGCCCTCAGTTTTAGCCACAGTTCTAAAACAACAGGAAATATGCCACTCAGTATCTTGTCATATATGGATGGTGATTCTGCTGTTAAAATATTTTCTTGTTTTCACTCTCTGTCCTTGTCACTCTTTTGAAAATACCTTGCCTGTATCTGAAAGTATGGAGGGTTTTTTTAGACATCTTATAAATAATCAGTCATTTGGTGGTGTTGAGGTTGAAGAGATACCAAAATCAGTGAAACATCAAACAAAATATTTCAATTACTTTACCTCATCCTGACATCTACTGTCTGTGTGTCATGCAATAATGCTGTTCCTCCAGTATTTCTGGATCTCTGTCTTCTGGGCATAGGCTAATATAGCACTTGCTTGGCCCTTTGAAGTCTATCATGGCCTTGTGACTTGCTTTGGCCAATGAAAATGTGACACTGTGACTTCTGGGTAGAAGCTTTAAGAAGCAATAGATGATTTGCAAACATTATTTTTTTGTTCTCTGTCATGGCATCTGGCCATCTCGAGATGATGGAAGCTCTATCAGGTTGGGTCCCGGAGTAAGGGCGATGTAGAACTAACTTCCAACTTACTAGCAAGGGCATGCAGTGAGACCAAGAAAGAGGCCTGATCATTTCAGACACTGAAGGATTTAGTCATTTTGTTACCATGATATGAACTGCCCTATTCTAGTATAGTCGTCGTCTCTTAGACTAGAGAGACCCCCTCTTTTCTGTTTTATTTCTCTTTATACTCAGTAGGCCAATGATTCTGAATACATTCCATATGTTTAACTTCTCCCTTCTGTTCCAGAACGCGTAACAAACCATCTAGTCATTTAAATACTAATAGAACCACAGTGTAACCTACCTAAACACAAACTCTTGATTATATGCTCTCCAATGTGCTTGTCTGCAACAGTCTCCATTTGATGAGTGTACTAATCTAGCCAGTTAGCTACTTACTCTGTCAACAAATACCGTTGAGTCTGTTTTCAAAAACCTACCCAGTTCCCACATACTTCTCACTATCTCCGGCACTGCCATCCCAGTGTAAGCCACCATTACCGTATAACTGGGCTTCCGTGATTACCTGCCGAATACCTCCCTGCTCAAGTCTACCACCTGCTGCTACATAGCAACTAGAATAGCCAGTATTTTCTTTCTTTCTTCTTAAGATTGCTTTAATGTGTATTTATTTTTGAGAGAGAGAGAGGGAGAGGCAGAGAGAGGGAGACACAGGATCCAAAGCAGGCTCCAGGCTCTGAGCTGTCAGCGCAGAGCCTGATGCGGGGCTCGAACTCCCAAACCGCAAGATCATGACCTGAGTTGAAGTTGGATGCTTAACTGACTGAGCCACCCAGGCAACCCCCTCAGTCTTTTCTTTAAAATATAAAGCAGATCATGTCATTTCCTGCTGAGTCTTCCAATGGATTTTCATGAAACTGAGAATAAAATGCCACACCCTGATATACAAGGATTAACACACTCTAGCCCTATTTCCTGACACATATTCCCTTATTCGCTGTGTTACAAGCACACTGACCCATACTCTTCTTCCAACTTGTGAAGTACATGCCTGCCTCAGGGCCTTTGTAGTTCTTGTTCCCCAAACCTAGAACATTCTTTTGCCTTAGTGCCTCACTATTTATTTAATCAATTAATTAATTTATTTTTAATGTTTAGTTATTTTTGAGAGAGAGACAGAGAGAGACAGAGTGCAAGCAGGGGAGGGTCAGAGAGAGAGGGAGACACAGAATCTGAAGCAGGCTCCAGGCTCTGAGCTGTCAGCACTGAGCCCGATGCAGGGCTTGAACTCACGGATTGTGAGATCATGACCTGAGCTGAAGTCGGATGCTTAACCGACTCAGCCATCCGGGCTCCCCTATGCCTCACTTTATATTGATCTCAACTCAAGAATCAACTGTTGAAAGATCTTCTCTGATTATCCAACAAAAATTATCACACTCTTCAACTCTCTATATCATTTTAGTCTGATTTATTTATTGCACAACCATTCCCTGACATTATATTTGATTAAAAATTTTTTTCATGGTCCACTTCCATGCAATCTGTATGAGGTCATTATTTTGCCTCCATTATTTACCTTTGTACCTCCCATGCCAAGAATGGTACCAACTCAATAAATAAACAATAAATACCTGATTATTGACAGAACAATGAATAAGTGGGCTAAGAGACGGTAAAGAAGATAAACATAACTGTTTTCCCTCATGAGGCCTCTCAATATAATAAACACAGGCAAATAATTATAATCAACCATATAATAAGACCAAATAAATATATATATATATGTATATAGTCTTTTTTTTTTAGAGAGGGGGAGTGTCAGAGGCAGAGGGAGAGAGAGAGAGGGAGGGAGAGAGAGAATCCCAAGCAGGTTCCACACTCAGCACAGAGCCCCACTCAGAGCTAGATCCCATGACCCTGGGATCATGACCTGAGCTGAAATCAAGAGTTGGACGCTCAACCAACTGAGCCACCCAGGTGCCCCAAGACTATATATTTAGATATTAAATTAACACATAATTTCTGTCCCATATAATCTTCATTATCCCCAAATTCACTCCCATTGAAACAGTGGCATTAGTCATTTTAGCCAAATCTAAACAGTGGATATACTTGTTCAGCTTTGAGCATCAAATTTTTATTGTTGTGAACAGTATCACACAAACAGATAATAGATGAGAGAACAGTATATGGTTCGCTGAATCACTGAAAGGCAGACATTCCTGTAATTACAACCTAAGTCGTGAAATGGAAAAAGACAGTGCTGTTATTACCCACCCCCCGATTATATAACAATTGAAAACAATTCCAGATTTGATTTTTTTAATAGTATGTTTTCTATAGGGAATGTCCCACTATGGTCATATAGTCAGCTTGTCAACTGAAGGCAGAGCAGAGGCTAAGACAATGGAAGGCGAGGAGGGAGGAAGGGGCCAGTGAGGACAGACCTCAAACTCTGTGTGTAAATTCCTCCCTGATCTCTTGTGGGTCCTTGAAACACACATGCACAAGAAAAATAGGTAAAAATGAATGAATTGGAGTGACATTTGAGCTTCATCCCCAGAGACAGAATTTGCAATTTGAGTCCTATCAAGAATGCCCTATTAACAAAACATCAACAGCCTTTCAAGAAAAACAGCAAAGTCCAGAGTCTCACCATGTGTGGGTTGTAGTTCAAAATTGCTTGCCACACCAAAAACCAGGGAAATAAAGGTGAAGACATTCAGCTGAGATGAACCTGAAATTGACCCCAGATGTGGGTTTTGGAAAAGGGTAATGAAAGCTGTTATAGCTTTGTTTTTAGCAAGTCAACTAGTCTGCTGATGAATGAAAAGATAAGAATATTAGCAGAGAAACAAGAGCTATAAAAAACCACATGGAAATTCTAAAACTTAAAAAGGCAATATTAAACAAAAATGGAATGGCTGAACAGAAGAATGGAGATAAAAAAGAAAACAGACATTGTTTTTGAAATAGTATGCCGTTGGATGTGAATTTGAAAACAGGTAATTGCAATTTGCCACATTCTCAGTAAAACTAATATTGCTTTTCTTTTGTCTGTAAGCTCTTTCTGTAGGTATGTGACAGTATCTCTTGGTTGGCCTTAATTTGTATTTCCCTGATGGCCAGTGATGTTGAAAAGAAACTTTCCTGTGTATACTTGCCATCCAAACATTCTCTTTGATGACGCAGCTCTCCCAGTCTTAACGCCCATTTTCTAATTGGATTGTTTGGTTTCTTAATTTTGGAGTTTATATTCTGGGTACAAGCGCTTTGTTGTGGATGTTACCATCCCCTCCCACCCCGCTTCCCAGCCCCCAGGATGAAAGCAGGTCTGAATTAGCCAATGCACAATCAGTGGAAGTAACAGTATGTATCTTTCTTTTTGAGGGGTGTTTTGCATGTAGAATATCTACGTGGCTAGTTATTTTCTTCCCACACGTCACATATATTATGCCAAATGGCATCAGGCTTTTCACATACATATACAAAACTCTTCCTGTATTTTTTTTTTTTTTTTTTTTGGCGCAAGGAGTTCAGGGTTTTAGTATCAAGTGGCAGAATCCAGAGAAGTAACATTTCCTTCCTTTATTTGTTCCCTCCCAGATTTATCACTAACTGCTGTTGGACCACACCGATATCTCAGGAAGGCTTCCTGAGCCTTAACCTAGGCACTACTTACTAAATATTCCATGAGAAGAGTGGGAAGGTTAAATTTTAAAACCATGACACTTTTACAAGCTACCATACTCTTTTTAATTTCTTCATCTGATCCATTTTGCTTGATTTCTGCCTCTGATGGGCTTTGCTCTTGGAACACACTTGCCAGTCTGTATTTGCTTTTTCTCCCTTTCTGCTTCCCTTCCTTCCAAACTCCCTTGTTTTTTCTGAGATCGCACCGCCTCCCTCCCTCATGAATCCTCAGAGTGGAAGGGGTGATTCAGACCCTTTTTCAACGGTAATGAGCAAGTAGGTTTGGGGTGAACACTAGTGTTTTGCTGCTGCTGCTGACGTCATCAGCAAAAGCTTCTACGCCATCTGGCAGTGGACCGTCCCTGCCCTGATGTGTGTGCCCTTCTCTTCAGCCCCCGTGGGTGCGGTGAGTCATGTAGTGACTCCCGAATGTGCTCTGAAAGGAGCAGTCGAGAAAAGGCGGGCCCAGGACACCATCCGAAGGTCCCTGAAGCACTCTGTCCTTGGACCCTCGAGCAGGCAGTCTCCATGCATATGGACGAGGAGGGCGCTTTCCCCACCACTCCTTGAGGTCTGTGCCTTATTTACTATTGATGAGATCTCTTTGCAGAGCATGTCAGGTCACTGCTTTCGCTTGCCTTTTGTTCTCCAAGGGCATTTAAAACAAAGCTCAGTATTCCGGCTGAGTGTTGCCTACTTTGGGAGAGGAGAGCAATGTGTGCAAATACCCTTTTCATTTCAATGAAAGTTCGCTGCAAAAAAAATTAAGCAGTCTTACTGTATAGGCCTTTTATTCTGTTTCTTTTAAGAGACGGGCTACCTTATGAGTTTATCATATTAACGGAGAGCTCACGTAGATTTCACATTGTGCTTTTAGAGCTCTAGTGCATTTAAGCAAGTACTGATCACTCACTTTTATACGCCGCGTATCACTAGGCATTGACACGGAGGAGGACACAAAGGCCGTGCGTGGTGTAAGAGCTATTCTCCAACGGCTGATGTTGGGAGAATTGGGGAAGACCTGTTGAGGCGCGTGAAACAGTCAGGTTGCACATGCCTGAGCACAGAACACGAGAGCCAAAGGAAACATACGCTGTCTTTTTGAATGAATGAAGCATGCCATGAGGGCTGCTGAACAGCTGCCACAGGAGATCACTGACTGTGAATGGTGGTGGGCTTCCTGGAGGAGTGAATGAATGAAAGAGTGAATGAACGAATAAATAAATAAATAAATAAATAAATAAATAAATAAATAAATAAAAGAGGGGCGCCTCAGTGGTTCAGTCACTTGAGCATCAGACTCTTGATTTTGGCTCAGGTCATGATCTCACGGTTCATGGGTTCAAGCCCCACATCGGGCTCCACACTGACGGTGCAGAGCCTGCTTGGGATTCTCTCTTTCCCTCTCTCTCTGCCCTTCCCCAACTCGTGCTTGTTCTCTCTCTTAAAATAAACTTTTAAAACAAATTGAAAAAACAGGGACGCCTGGGTGGCTCAGTCAGTTAAGCATCCAACTTTGGCTCAGGTCATGATCTCACGGTTCGTATGAGTTCGAACCCCGTGTCGGGCTCTGTGCTGACAGCTCAGAACCTGGAACCTGCCTTGGATTCTGTGTCTCCCTCTCTCTCTGCCCCTCCCCTGCTCACACCCTGTATCTCTTTCTCTCTAAAAATAAACAAACATTAAAAAAAATTTTAAATAAAAAAAAGAAAGAAACTATTACCTGCAAAGGAGAAGATGTAGGACGGACCTTGGAAAATAAATTAGAGCAATGGAAAATGCATTCATAATTTTATCTTGGTTATTACACATGTATCTTTGGCAAATGAGAATACGAGTATATCAGAGTTATGTGTATGGTAGTTTAAGCAAATAGGAAGCTATTTTTAAGATATAATAAGAAGGCTAGAGAAAGTCCGTCTGAAGTTGGTGAAATGACCCCACAATGTTGTCAAGGTCGTAAGACCCTTCTGTCTTCTGTTCCGTGTAGGGTTTTCATCCTCCTTTCTCTGCCTCGTCCCCTCAAGATGGCTGCTGCCCCTCCAGCCTCGTATTCCCACGGTTGTGGGTGTTGTGGAGCCCTGCTCAGCTCGCCCTTTGGGAGTGGAGGTCGGGAGTGTGGCTAGTAGCCGTCATCCAGCATCCCCCTTCAGGGCTGGCCTCAGCTCAGAGTCGTGCCCCGTCTCTGGGGTGGCGGTCACCCAGCTGCTGCCCGACACAGAGCAGAGACCTTTTGTGCCACGTGGGATGGTCCTGAGAGGTCGTCTTGTCTTCGCTGCTCCTTGTTGATTCATCTGAGTCTTCTGTCAACATTACCTTGACACGACCCATCCTCTTCCACCCGGTTCTCTGCCTTCCCTTTTGTAAGTTTTGATACGATGAGAGCTCCTAAGAATATTTCGCATGCCACTCTCTTCTGAGGGTCTGCTGCCTGAGGAGCCCAGGCTTTGACACGTCTTGAGCAGAGATAAGTTTGAAATAATAGGCAAAAAACATGGTGCCCGTATTAGGAAGGCCAAATTTGTTTCAAATACCCAGGAGAAACGTCATGTGTCCTCATCGACAGAATAGTGTTGCATGGCCACCTTCAGCTACAAGAGATCGAGAGCACGCATTTTGGGCAGAATACGTGACTTCCCCAAACAAAATACGAGATTATCTTCCTCTACCAAAAAAACCCTCAGAAGGCATCTGCAATGGTGAGAACTGAGCCACTATTAACCATCAGGCAGGCTGAAAGTGTCATTTTTATCTCGGCACGTCATTCCCTCAGGTAAAAAGCAGGATTCTATTATTGAGAATGAAGGCAAGAATGAGGATTGGGTAGGAAAGTATCACTATCTGCCACATGTAATAATAATAATAATGATGTTGATAACTAATACTTACAGACTTCTTACCATGTATCAGGTGTTGTGCTATATGGATGTATGTATATATATGTGTATATATATATATATATATATATATACACACACACATATATATACATATGTGTATATATATACATATATATACATATATACATATGTGTGTGTATATGTATATATATATATACACACACACACACACACACACATGCACAGGATGTTGAATTTTGTCAATAACTCCATTATTAAACCCTTGGGAGGGGCACCTGGGTGGCTCAGTTAGTTAAACATCTGACCAGCTCATGTTATGATCTCATGGTTCATGGGTTCAAGCCCCGCTTCGGGCTCTGTGCTGACAGCTCAGAGCCTGGAGCTGCTTCAGATTCTGTGTCTCCCTCTCTCTCTGCCCCTCCCTCACTTGTGCTTGCTCTCTCTCAAAAATAAATAAATAAACTTAAAAAAAAAGCCATGGGTTCTATGGGACTCACAAAGCATGGTTTGCATATGAATATTAATGCACAACTTACAATGTTTTCTTTCCTTGATAGGACTCAATCTGTTTATATAGAGCTATAGATGTTTTCTGTCAGATCATTTTCATGCTCAATTCTGAGATACGGGCATTATTATTAAACACATTTAACAGACGAGCAAACTGAGGCTTACCAGGACTTAAGTTATTTCCTTGAGGCCACACAGCTGCCCAGATGCAACACTGTGATTTGACCCACGTCTGTGTGACTTTTTCGCATCCTCTTTTCAGCGTTTTGTTCTTCAGATCTTCTGCTCTGGTTCAGAGATGTCAGCCTCAGGCTACCGGCATTCTGTAAGAAACTCAGAAACCTGTGTCCCTTAAATATGCTAGGACTTATGCTTGGTGGTGGGCATAGAACTGAAAACCAACCATTTATTCTTGAAGAGTGTGTTCAAGTGGGAATCCACAAAAATGTATATACCAAGTAAGATACAAGGTGATTGGTGCTATAATAGCAAGACATAAGAGCTTTGGGGTAAGGACGGAACATTTAAGTCTACCTAAGATCACAGGTCTCTCAGAGCCCAAGATCAAGGAATTTCAGGGCTTTCATAAGGCATCAGTTTAGGTCTCGAGAGGCCTTTAAGACATAACTGCTTTCTGTGTCTTGATGAATATTCCCTCTGGGTAAAGTGAGGTAATGTTAGTATGAACAGAGTTCTTATGTTACTATGGCTGCCTAATAAATGACAAAGTTTATTGTGCTCATGGGTCTACAACTTCTGGAGGACTCGGGGCTGGGAGTATGTCTCTGCTCCACTCAGCAGCAGCTTGGCCGAATCAAAGGCTGGGGCTGGAATCATCTAAAGGCATGCGCATTCACACGTCCGGTTTCGAGGCTGGCCTCTGGCTGAAGCTTTAGCTGGGATTGTCAGTATCTAGGTACAGAGCCTCCACGTAACGCAGTGGCTGGGTTCCACGGGAGGGTGTCAGGGAGAGGGAGGGAGAGAGAGAGAAGTAGAGAGAGGAAGAGAGGGAAGGAGAGAGAGGGAGGAAGGAAGGGAGAGAGAGAGTCACTTCCTTTCTTTTATGATCTAGCCTCAGCTTCCATATAACCCAGTGGCTGGGTTCCACGGGAGGGTGTCAGGGAGAGGGAGGGAAAGAGAAAGAGAAAGAGAGGAAGGGAGGGTGGGAGAGAAAGGGGAGGGAGAGAATGGTAGGGTGGGAGGGAAGGAAAGAGAGTGAGTAAGGGAGGGCTCAGTCCCTCTCACATCCGTCACAGACTATTGGTCAGAGCAATCACAAGACCCTGATTCAAGGAGAGGAAAATTGACGCCAGCCTTCAGTGGGAGAACCACAGCCACAGTGCAGGAGGAACAAGGAGAATGCAACACAACCATCTCTGGAAAGGACAACCTACCACACTCTGCCTTCTGGTCACAGCACCTCACATCCCTTACCCGTGCAGAAACTCACTGCCGCTCTCCCCCAGGACTCTCAAGAGACTCCCCTCTGGGCATCAGACTCAAAGCTCAAAGTCTAAGATGCTGTTATCTCCATCAGGTCCAGATGGGGCAGAGGCTCATCAGGTGTGATTCCTCACAATTATTTGAGCACAGTTCTCTTGTTCTCTATCCCTGGGAAGTGCAGGGCATTCGCCACCCCTCCTGTGTGCCCAGTATGTGTGCATGGGATAACCACTCTAGAGACCCCCATTCCAAAATGGGGAGGGGCGATGAAAGGAACAGAGGAGTGGTCCGTAGTAATTCTGAAATCTACCTAGATGATGTTGGAAGTTCTGCGACTAACATACCATCCCGTGGCCTGGAGACCATTTTCCACGGCCGTTGGGTCCTCCTTGTGGGCTCTTGATGGCTCACGACGAGTGAGCTTTCATTTCCGTAAGAAGTGCCTGGCACTCGCAGATTGGTAGTTTTCTGAGAGCTTTTCTGCCTGTAGTAGTTTCGTGGTCATCTTTTCATTCTGTACTGTGTCTGTCACTTTTAGCCCTACCTGGCCGTGGTTTTGCAAATCAGTTCTCATTACAAACCTCTGCATTTCCTGTGAATTGCATTAGGTATACTTGGTCAGTAAAAAGTCAACCCTGGCCATCAGGATCAGCCTTTCGCTACCTTGAGCTTCCGGTAAGACTGCTTAGGGAGCACACCTTGCTGATCCTTGGGTGTCTCATTGCTTTAGTGGAGAGAACCTCCAAGG
Organism: Lynx canadensis; assembly: GCF_007474595.2. Lineage (NCBI taxonomy): Eukaryota > Metazoa > Chordata > Mammalia > Carnivora > Felidae > Lynx > Lynx canadensis. The sequence continues at coordinate 7,261,769 of NC_044305.1, read as the reverse complement.
CCTGCTTTCAAGGCCCTCGTCTATTTTAGGCGCCTTCTGAGGTCTTAACAAAGGGTTTTATAATTACATTCTTAGCTTCATCTTTAGGCCGTGATTCCTGCCAGTGTCTTGCAGTTTATCTTTGCCCAGAAGCCATTTCTTAACTTTAGCGGCGTTCCGTTCTGTGAGGTAGTAAGTAATATTTCAGGAAATGCCTTTTTAGGCTAAAGTTAGCTAGCATTGGTTTTAATTGCTACCTAAACAGATAAAAGTAGATAATACACTCTACCTCCTGGTTGTAAGCGTTAAGTGTGAATCAATGGATGTAAATTGCTGGACACATTGTAAGGATTGTAAAAGTAGTTTATTATTATTATTTAAAAATTTTAGTGTTTATTTATTTTTGAGAGAAAGAGAGCATGAGTGGGAGAGGGGCAGAGAGAGAGGGAGACACAGAATCGCAAGCAGGCTCCGAGCTGTCAGCACAGAGCCCGATGCAGGGCTCAAATTCACCAGAGGTGAGATCATGACCTGAGCCAAAGTTGGACACTCAACCGACTGAGCCACCCAGGCACCCCTGTTATTATTTTTTTTCTTACGTAAACTCTACCCCAAGTGTGGGGTTAGAACTTATCACCCCAAGATCAAGAGTCACATGTTCTATGAACTGAGCCAGCCAGTAATTAATTATTAGTAACAGTTTATCAACAGTGAGTATGAGGTTTGCCCCCTACACTTTCCTCCTTCCATTTTAGCAGCCAATTCAGGGATGGTCGTTGAAAGGTGGCCCAGAGGACCCTCGTAAGTTGACTGTAGCCACCATGGGCTAGATTCCATCTCTCCATGTGGTCATTGCTCAGGGCCACACTCTCATTAAGAAGGTCTTGGGTCTGTGGGTCAAGTGGACCTCTGTTCCCAGCACGATTACTTTTTAATCCCTTGTCTTTGTCACTGAATCCAGCTGCTGTCTCTGTGGATAATCTTTTCTGTAGGAAAATGTTCTACGTCTGAAGGAAGCTGTACTTATAGCTTGCGAATCTTCCTTTTCAGCGGGTTGGGTAGGTGAGTCTTCCCTCCTGCATTTTCCACAAAAATAAGCAGTTGGTCATCTCCTTCTCAAGGCAGTTTACGATCCTGTTGAGTTCAGGGGAGCAAGGCACTGTGCCACTGGTCTTTCTCATGGCATCCTCAGTATTTTTGATCACTTCTGACACTCATGGAGGTGGTTTCTGACAAGGCAGCCATCATTATACCCATTAGAAGCTTCTAGAAATGTAGTGAATATTTCATTGGATGGAATGGCGTGTGAACATGGTGTCCTATCATTATGATGACTTTGTATCATTTTTTATTAGGAAAATAGGCAGAATACTCATTATCAAGGGATATCGCCACAGGATCAGCAATAAAAGAGAAAATACAAGTTCTTCAGGGAGTAGCAGAGCTTCAGGCCAATCCCAGGTTCGGAGGACACAGTGTGTCTTACTAAAATGTAACATTTTTCATGTAAATATTGGACAAGTTATGTACCCTCTACACCTGTGTTTACACATGTGTAAATTATAATATCTATCTTGTAGGACTCAATGAGACCATGCATATGACGTGCTTAGTGCACTGTTTAAACAAAGGAGACCTTTGTTAAATATTTTTGATTACTTTATTATTTCACTTCTTACCAGTGAGGGAGGAAGGCAGTTTTAAAACAGACCCTGAGAGAGACTAAAGAGAAAAGATATGGATATGAGAGCATTGGTTTTGAGCCCTGGCTTTACACGTGTACCACTGAGGAAATAATTGAACTTAATTTGAACATCAGCTTCCTTGACAGTCAAACTCAGATTAAATAGAAATTTGCACATCTCCTGCCTGGTTGGCTCACACGGTAGGTATTTAATATGTGTTTAGCTATTTCGTTGTAGCCGTGCAGGAACTCAATCCTACTTATTTATGTAACCTTGGGTAATTCACTCCTCTGGCCACACAGTGTTCACCTACAGTATGCGGAGCTTGGACTGTATTACCTATATTATTCCTTGCAAGCCTGAGGTTGTGAAACTACATTAAGAAACAATATTGAAGTCCGAAATCGTTTATTCAGTAATATTTATTGGGTGGCCCTATGTGCCAAACACTACCACGTTCTGGGGCTAAAAAAATTTTTTTTTCTAAATATATAGTCCCTTCCCTCAAAGATCTCAGACTGTTTGGGGGACACACACACACACACACACACACACACACATTATCAGAAAATAACCAGGCACCTGGGTGGCTCAGTAGGTTAAGCATCCAACTTCGGCTCAGGTCATGATCTCATGACTCGTGAGTTTGAGCCCTGCGTTGGGCTCTGTGCTGACAGCTTGGAGCCTGGAGCCTGCTTTGAGGCTCCGTCTCTCTTTCTGCCTTTCTCTATCTCTCTCAAAAATAAATAAAAATCATTAAAAATTTTTTAAATAAGAAAAGAACCTAGAAGGGAGGTGATAGAAATATGTTTATGGTATTATGAAAACATAGAAAGGGAGACCACCTAACCTTTCCCAAGGAGGTGAGGTTATCTTTCCTGGTAGACTTGAACCCTAAAAGGTGCCTAAAATTGAGGGGGCAAAAGTGTATATGTTGGGCGTAGTAGGGGCAGTGAGGCAATTCTCTAATAATAAGGTGAGACATAGCATGACTTATGGCTTATAACAACTCATCTGTGGACATGAACAGGAAAGAACCGTTGCTGCAAATGTCAACAGGATCAAATCTTGGTGAACCTCACCACACGAGGGGCTCTTACTGTCTCCATTGGTGCTGGGTAGGGACATGCGCAGGCAGTATGGCATCCAACAGGAAACATGTTGTTATGCCTAAGATCACAGGCTTTGTTGGTACAATCCCTAGGTATAAGCATCATGGTGATAGGCAGTTTACAGTCACAGACATCTGTCATTTGTGGGTACCTATAATCTTTGAATACTGGATGGCCTCTGACTATTGTATATTCTAGACCCTGATGCTAAGTCTTATGCAAGTGACTTCCTGAACATTTGGACAATGTTCCCAATGGCATTCTATGGATGTCTTGACTTACTCAGTCCCCCACTGGCTGCAGGACCCACAGACTAATGTTTATTCTCCAGTCTGACAGCTGGATTGACGTTCTACTTCACCCTCTTTGCTGAGTTCACCCTTCTCTGCCATTCAGTATTTTCCCTATATGAGAGTCAAAGTCAACGTGGGAGATTTATACCTTAGGGGACTGCTGTGCCAGGCCCAGGTCCTTGTGAAGTGACAGTACCTTGATTGGTTTGAAGCAGCTTGGCAGGTGGCTTCTAATCAGAATCATTTAGGAAGCAGGGGAGGGGTGTTCTCTCCTTCCCAGTTAATACTGGACTTAGCTACGTGACTTTCTTTTGCCAAAAGAATATTGATGGAGTTTGAAGTGCAAGTTTGAAGCTGAGACTTTGAGAGTCCTGGCACATTTCCACCAGCCCTCTTGAGTTTCATTGTTCTTGCATTGTCAATGCATTGTTCTTGTTGTAGAATGGCACTAAGCCAGGAAATGACATAGTCATATATGAGTTGGAAACCACCTTTGGTGGTTTAGTAAAGGACAGACTTGAAAGATGTGAGCTTTAAAATGGAGATGGTCTTCTCTGATGTGGGTGGGACCACCTTTCCTTATTCACCTGACACCGTGGGTGAAGACATGCTATGATTTGGGATGGAGTTGGACAGATCTCCTTTCCAGATAGTTACATGGAGAGATTAAGAAGTTGATTCATGTATTTTGGGTTTCTGATATGACTTGGTTTCTGATAGGACCTCTGACCACTTTTCCTTTGTTTTTTTATGAATTCAATTTTCTTTACCTACGGTGAAATGTAGATAATTTAAGCTTATAAAATAATCAGAGAAACAATCAAGATGGCAATAGAAAATGTGCTAGGTTCCTGATCAATTCTTGAATACTAAAGTTGATTTAAAAAAAAATACTACCGTGAAGTTGTCTTTTATCCAGTTTGGGTAGAGGTTTGAACCATTTTGACAAATGAAAAGGACTATGCCTGCGGTGCCGACCTGGCTAAATTCTGAATCCCACGACCTGGGATTCCTATATAGAGGAGTTATATATTCATGTAGGTGATTATATCATTTAGTGATTTCCTAAGAGGATTCAAGAATTACTTTTATTATCAGTAATTCTTCTTACTTATTCCAACTTTCAGAGCCAGACCTCCTCATATAATCATGACAGTTATATTTTTTCTGGTAGCCCCGTTGCACACCCTCTCTCCATGAACCCAACAGGAAAGAATGCTAGAAAATTGGAATAGGAAAAGCAAACATTTCTGGAGTGCCTACAGCCGCCACATGTTAGGATGAGTCATTTCATTTGAGGTACACAGCCCGAGCGCTTAGGCAGCATTATTATCCCGTTTATAAAGGTGAGGAGACTGCGTTTCAGGAGCAAACTTACCATGCCACGGATGACTTGGTGGTTGAGATACGATTGGACCCAAATGTAGCTGCATCTTTAGTTCAAATATGCAGTCTCTGCTCTGTACTTCTGTGTTTTGTTTTGTTTTGTTTTAGTTTATAAATGATTTATGTTTTTATTTTCAGCATTGACTGACAGATTTAGTGACAGCCTGGGGACCTATTCTGTCCTTTAGAACAATCCAGTCACAAGATGTGAACAGCTATTCACAGATTTTTCCTTCTTCTCAACTGAACAGAGAGCATGTGTTATGTGCAGAATCTCCCAGACGTCTCTGTAAAGGGAGAACCACCCAGAATGGGGATCTTTTACAAAGATACCACTTGCCAAGTTCCACCAAATGAGGCTTGGGCACCTTAATCCTCTGCAAGTCCAGATTCTTAATTTAAAAAAAAAATGTTTATTTATTTTTGAGAGAGAGAGAGAAAGGGAATGGGATGGGGGGAGGGGGGCGGGCAGAGAGAGGGAGACACAGAATCCGAAGCAGGCTCCAGGCTCTGAGCTGTCAGCACAGAGGGGCTCGATCTCATGAGCCATAAGATCGTGATCTGAGCTGAAACCAAGAGTTGGATGCTTAACCAACTGAGCCATCTAGGAGCCCATATTTTTTTTAAATGTTTTAATTTATTTTTGAAACAGAGAAAGACAGAGCATGAGCAGGGGAGGGGCAGAGAGAGAGGGAGACACAGAATCCAAAGCAGGCTCCAGGCTCTGAGCTGTCAGCACGGAGCCCCACATGGGACTCAAACTCACAAGCCGTGAGACCATGACCTGAGCCGAAGTCGGCTGCTTAATCGACTGAGCCTCCCGGGCGCCCCTATTTTTCTTTTTAATTTTTCAACGTTTATTTATTTTTGAGAGAGAGAGAACAGGGGAGGGGCAGAGAGAGGGAGACACAGAAGCCGAAGCAGGCTCCAGGCTCTGAGCTGTCAGCACAGAGCCCAATGTGGGGCTCGAACTCACGGACTGCTCAACCGACTGAGCCACCCAGGCACCCCAGATTCTTCATTTTAAAAACATCCCCTAAGTGTTGAAACACACAACTACGAGAAAAACTGTTACAGGATCTGGTACAGAGTACAAACCCAGAAGTGGTTGTTAGGAATGAACAAGTTATCCAGACTATAATCTCTAGCAAGTAAACCACAGTTCTGTAAACAACCGGGATTTAAATTCTAACTTGAGCTTTTTGTTACTCCCTGCTAAATTAGCAGAGATGAGGAGCCCTCTATAAGTAAAACAAGTGTAAAATAAGTATAATAAGAATAGTATGCTAAGTATAGTAGTTTAACAGCTACAGCTACCAGCTGATTCCTATCCATTTTACCCTACTTGCCTGTCTTCTCTGGGGCCTGTACTGTTCATATTTTCATATAAACGTTCCTCCTTGCAGGGCTCTTTTCTCATCCTTCCACAACAACCCTCGTCAGGCTTTCTTACTTTGTCCTATTTAATTCCACCTTCATATTTACTACTTTTTGAACTCTTTTCTTAAACGTTTTAAAATGTATTTATATATTTTGAGAGAGACAAAGATAGCATGAGTGGGGAGGGGCAGAGAGAGAGAGGGAGAGAGAGAGAGTCCCAAGCAGGCTCCATGCTGCCAGCGCAGAACCCACGGCGGGGATTGAATTACAAAACCGCGAGATCATGACCTGAGCTGGAACCAAGAGTCGGATGCTTATCTGACTGAGCCACCCAGGTACCCCGAGCTCTTTCTTTTTTTTTAAATTTGAGAAAGAGAGAGAGAGGGAGAGAGAGAGAGAGAATATGCATGAGCTTGCGGTCAGGGGAAGTGCAGAGGGCAAGAGAGAGAAAATCCCAAGCAGGCTCCACACTCAGTGCAGAGGCTGATGCGGGGCTCAATCCCACGACCCTGGCATCAGGACCTGAGCTGAAATCAAGAGTCGGTCTTTCAACAGACTGAGCTACCTAGGTGCCCCTACTTTTTGACTCTCCTGACAGTTTCCTGATTTGTCTGTCTCTCCTGCTCTTGCGTGAAAACTTCACAGCACCAGACCAGCTCTGTCGTCCTTTTATATCTGCAGAAGCTAGTCGGGGAATCCATGAACGGTCTGTGTCTGAATCAAGGAATTCTTTGTATTGACACTATAGCAGGACGCTCGCAGGAAAGTCCAAAGTTAAACCTCTGACTAACTGCCATTTTGACTACTTTATGAGCCTCACAGCTTGTGTGAATTTATTTTAAACTTTTCCATCACTTTTCAGATATCTTCCCAAAATAGGCCTTCGTGTATACCAGATCTCCCAGTGCAGACGTTAGCATAATTTTGGAATAAGGTGTCCCCCCCCCCAAATGTCAACTTCTCTAGTGGTATGTACCATCTGGGGGAGCAGCTGGAAAAAGGAAAACAGAGATCGAATAGGGTTCAACTCAAACTTTCTATCACTTCTGGTGTCAAAGAGCTGTCTCTTTTGTTTACAGGAATCTAAACAGCAAGTGTGTGAGGAGGGCTTTAGGGAAGACTCCCAGACATGGAGAAACAGGATATGAAATTGATAAAACAGGTGGTAGACTAATTTTGAGAAAAAAAAGATAAAAATGCCATATTACTAAGTAAATCCATTGCAATCTGTTGAGCAGCTAATCCCAGGAAAGGAAAAAAATAAAAGCAGGCAGCCCCCAAGCATCACAGTGTTTGCAACAGAAATTTCTGTCTAATTTATATCACTTGTATAACCACAGGTGCAGTGAAGGTTTAATGTATTTTCGAAGTGTTCAGATGCCCTCATAGCAATTCAACAGCTGCAGTTAGAGATGTGTCTCCAGCATCAGAGGAGAAGATCCATTGTCACTGGAGACAAGCAACAGAGCTCTTTGCATTCTCTCTCTCTCTCTTTTTTTTTTCCATCCTTGGTTTCTTTTCCTTTATTTTTCTCCTTCCTTTCTTCCTTCCATCCCTCCTAACTTTTACCTTATTTTCTTTTTATTAAGAAGACTGAACTGGGGGGGCCTGGGTGGCTCAGTCAGCTAAGCGTCCGACTCTTGATTTCAACTCAGGTCATGATCTCACGGTTCATGGGGTCGAGCCTCATGTCGGGCTGCCCGCTGGCCGCGCAGAGCCTGCTTGAGATTCTCTCTCTCTCCTCTCTCTCTCTCTGCTCCTACCACCTTCATGCTCTCTCTCTCAAAATAAATAAATAAACAATTTTTTTTTTTTTTAAAAAGACCGAATTATTTGTTTGGTATGCGAAGCTGCCACTGCCTGAGTGCCATCTTAACACATAGGACAAAGTCACCAGATATCAGAGATGCCACACTGGAGACAGACAGAGGAGAGGGTATTGTCATCAGGCCAGCAGTGATTAATTCTTTTATTAGATTGAATCTAGTTTTCAACTTACCTGCCATATTTCATAAGAACTGCATTACTTAAAATGATGAGCAAGACTTTCAATAGCACTTTTGGAAGGAGGAAGAAACCAAGCATCTGTAGATTGGTTTGAAAGTGACAATGACATGTCCCCTCGTCTTCATCCCCTCTTTTGACCTCATTAGAACTGGAATCAGCAAAATGAAGTGGAAACCCATTGGCCTGTAAAGAAAGGAGATCTGGACTTTGTTTTGTGACCTTAGACAAGTTACTAAACTTCTTGGGCCTCAGTTTCCTGATTGTAAACTGAAGGAGATTTGGGCTCCTGGTACCCAAGAATGTTGTTCTTTGTAAATTGATTTTTTTCCCCTGGTTCTTTGATAGACACGCTTAACAGGTGTAGTAATAAATAAACCTCATGTGCCAGGCCCAATTCCAAGCACTTAACATATTTCAACTTCCTTAAACCTCACAACCCACCTGGCTGGACATAGGCTAATGTTATCTTCATTTTCTGTCTAAAACAATGTGAAGCACAGAAAGGTTAAGAAACCAACCCAAGGTTGCTTCATTCTGGCATGGAGACAGAATTTAAACCAGGCCTATCTAGAACCAAATGCTTGGTTCTCTTATTGCTTTAGAAGGAGCTGAGTTTCAGTTTTGTTACCACTCCTAAGTTCCTCCATACAGTAGTTGTTAAGTGCTGAGGAAATTACTGTTTGTGCCTCACTTTCTTCATCTGTAAGAGATTATCATGGTACCTTCCTCAAGGCTGTTTGGAGGAATTGAATGAGACAATATTGTCATCTTAGGACAGGTTGGCTTTTGATTCAGTAAAAACTCAATGTCCAAACTTCAGTGGCTTAAGACTACAAAGACTTTTGTCACCGTGCCTCATGCCCATCGCAGTGTGTAGGGTTTCTTCTCCATATGGTAACTCAGGGACTCAGTCTAATGGGGGATCTAACAGCCGAAGAATCATCTGCCCTGTATAGTAAAGGAAGAGGCAGTTGAAGAATTACATATTTTCACTGCCCAATCTGAATGTGGCCCAATCCCCAACCATTGGTCAGAAGGAGTCTTGTGGGTTGGCCTGACGCTAAGGGAGCTGGAAATGCAGAACAAAATAAGATACCAGGTGATCGCTGCTCTGTCACAAACACGAAGGTCTTTCATAAGATTCCAGGCTCAATTAACACTCAATAAATAGTTGCTATTGCAGTTATCAGCCTTGGTCATAATCAAAGCATTAACAGAATTTTATCACCTATAATTGGGCATTCAGAAACAGGTGCTGTAATTTGGAGTGATCAACATGGTAACTTTTTAAGAGGTGTTGAAATGTATGGAGATTAATGAGAATGACAGAAGATGATTTTTTGAACCCCAGCAGATAAAGTATTAATTTTTCCTCACTTATGGGACATCTTGAAATAATTGCTTATATAGTTTATTAACTCTTATTTAGTCACCCCGTTGTTTCTATCTGTTTACGCTCACCTGTTCATGAACAAGAAAAAGCTGGGTGTCATCAAAGGAACGACTTGCTCGTTTCATTGGCCGATAGCATATAAATCATCTACATCCTTTTATGCCCCATCAGCTCATTTATAAGGTATTGCCCTTTATTATGACAGATTTTATGATATTTTGTGATGACCAGTCATGGAGAGAAAAAGGTTTAATGCACTGACATCTAATTTTATTATCTCTGGTACCTATTCATTTTTTAGAGGCATTTCTTGACTTCGTGCCAGTTTAAGCATGAAGCTTTAAAAACTAGATGATGACAGGGTCGGGAATTAAACCTTTAAATCAGAACGGGATTAGAAAGACAAATCACAAAGAGATTTCAGTCATTTAGCATCCGTCCAGCATGTTAATAAGTGGTACTCATGAAATAAAAAGCAAATCAGCCAGCCTGTTCTGGTGAAGTTGTATGTGCGGTAGGTGCCATATCTGGGTTAGATGATGGGTTGTTCACACTGGCCCAAGATAAGGGACGGGAGCAAACGTGTATTGAGTGCTTGCTATATCCAAAGTACCGCGCTGGATGTTTTTACTTATGTTACCTCACTTTATCTTCAGAAAATACTGTCAGGGAGTTAACGATGGTCCACGTTAAAATGGGAAAAATAAAAAAATGGCAGAAAAATGAGGGAAATTTAAGCTTGCTTCCCACGCTGGCTTTCTCTTCCAAATACCTGCTTGCTTTTGCTTCGCATTTGCTGTTCCCTCTTTTTTTTTTTTAATTTTTAGTGTTTATATATGAGAGAGAGAGAGAGAGAGAGAGAGAGACACGGTGCATGAGCAAGGGAGGGGCAGAGAGAGACGGAGACAGAATCTGAAGCAGGTTCCAGGCTCCGAGCTGTCAGCACAGAGCCCGACGCGGCGCTCGAACCCACGAACTGCGAGATCATGACCTGAGCCGAAGTCAGACGATTAACCCACTGAGCCACCCAGACACCCCTCTAACTCACTTTTTTTTTTTTTTATCTCCAGAGCTTAGAAGAGTTTCTGGCAAGAAGTAATTTCTTAGTACGATTTCAGATGAATACACACACACACACACACACACACACACACACACACATACACACACTTTATTTATTTATTTATTTATTTATTTATTTATTTATTGCTAGAGATACTGAAGCTCTGAAAAGAGAGGTCACTTGTTTGAGATCACACATCATGAAAATGGCAGAGCTGGGTCTGCAACCCAGGAAATAGCTATACTAGGTAACACTGTTAGAGCAAATTACTTTTGTGCCCCTCGCTATTTCTTAGAACGGTGCTTTGGATGTATTACTTCAGCTAATCCTCACTACAGCCCAATTGCTTTTTAATTCCCATTTTACAGTTGAGGACTATGAGGCGGGAAGGCTCAGTAACTTGCTCTCAGTCTCCCAGCTCCTTGCGAGCTCTCTATACAGCCTCCCAAGCTGTAGTTTTACAGTATCATCCATTATTTTATTTGGCAAAAGCTAAGAATGCTCTTTGGTCCAACATTCTCTTCCCAGATAAGGGGGAAGGGAAACTGGAATACAAGTTTTTCAATTATCTGTCCTGGCTTCATTCACCAGCCTCATGAATTGTAGTCTGCTTCGCTATGGGCACTCGGTGAATATTTGTTAATGTGTGAATAAATGACTGCAATGGCATTCGTAGAATGCAGAGAATTTATTTTAGTATCTTGGGAAGCTGGTCGATGGGTATGTTAATTGCTTACATGGTATCATTTAACCTTGCAAAGATTTCGGGCAGCCAGGCAGTTATTATCCCTCCTTTTTAGGGGGAAACTGACAGTCCACAAAAAGCCATGTGTTATCATACTTGTTTGCATTTCAGTCAGTTGTGCGGGTTGAATTTATATTTGCATGAGGAAGGTCAGAAAGGAGTGACACCGAACCAAGTATCCACCCGAGTTACAGTACAGACACTTAAGTTAGCACCTGTGGGGATTAGTGGGTGTCACTTTCCCTCTGAGCTTTCATTTACCCTAAAAGGGAAGTACCAATGGTACCTGCCTAAAGACCATTCCTTCTGTCAAGTTCTTAGCACAAATAGTGAGAAAACATCCCAGTCTTGAGGGAAGAAAACTCTTCTAGAGTGTTCTAGACAAAGAGCCAACTTTATCTTTTACATCCCATGCTACCAAACCTGGTACTCTTTCTCATATAAATACAGTGATTTGGGGATGCCTTACTTAGGCACATTGTTGTTCCCACTGCTAGTGGGAGAAGGGGTCCCCAGACACCATCTGGGTGCACCATTGGGAGGAAAGGTCAAGCTCGAGGAAGGCCAAATATAGATTCTAGCTCTAATTATAGTTCTTCCACGTATTAGCTGTGTGACCTTTGCAAAAGTCACTTAATTCTTCTATGTCTCAATAGTCTTCAAATCTTTAAAATGGGGCTAGTGCCTACATTATTATATGGTTGTTGTGACAATGACAGGAGGCGATATAGACAAAACGTATAGCATAGGTCCTGGCTCAACATAATTGCTAAAAAACATTAACCAATAATACGAATGCCTTGAAATAAAAATTCATCGGTGCAAGTACCAGTTGTTCCTTAGTTGTCTACCTTCCCCCAGATTCGCTTGCTTTCTTACTCACCTGTTCCCTGTTTCCCAACGTGCCAGTGCAAGTCAAGACCAAGGCCTCATCCTAACAATTGCATTCTGGGCATATTGGTTATATATAATCACATTGACCTGACACATTGGCCATCTTTAATCCTTTTAAAAGTGGTTCTGACTTGCCCATATTCTTGTTTAACTATCTTAAGCAAATTAATTAGCTTTGTGGGGCCCCTGATGCCATTAATTCGTGGTCTATAAAACCTCAGACCTAATTGAACTTTTTAATATTGTACCTTTACTACCTGATATAAGTATCTTTTAAAATATGAGAATTGCTATAGTTAATACCTTATTAAATAACTACATAGAGATGGAAGTATGAAACCTTTCCAGGATTGCAGAGTAGTCAAAACTCAGATTTTAAAACAAAGATCATTTTATTTCTCTTTTATGGTAACATAAAAATATCAAGAAGTTTGACTGTGTAGCAAGAATAATAGAGAGGTCTCATGTTTCCAGCTTGCAAAGAATGTGTGGTCATGGGGCAGCATCTGGTGTCTGCCAGTGAATCGGTAAATATTCATTAGCTGAAATACATAAACAAATAAATCAGATCTCCAAAACCACAAAATCACCAATAATACTTCATGCCCACTAGGATGGCTGTCATCAAAAAGAGAGATAATCACCAGTGTTGAAGGTGTTGAGAAGTCAGAACCTTAATCCCCAGCTGGTGGGAAACGATGGAAAACAATTGGAAGACAATCTGCCAGTGCTCAACAATTCCATTTGTCTACACCCAAGAGAAGTAAGAGCGAGTGTTAGTATGAAAACATCTAGACGAAAATTCATAGCAGCATTACTCGTAACAGCCTAGAGGAGAAACTACCCAAGTCTCCATCAGCTGATGAGCCGATGAATAAAATGTGGTGCCTTCATATAATTGAGCATCATTTGGCAATAAAAAGGAATGAATTACTTGATACATGCTAAACAGATCAACCTTGAATATATTAAGTGAGGGAAGTCGCAAAAGACTACATATTGAATGATTCCCTGTTTATGAAAGGTCTAAAGTAAGCAAACTTTGAGAGACAGAAAGGAGATCAGTAGATGCGTAGGGTTGTGGGGGAAGAAAGAGCAGCGATAGACTGCTGATCGGCATGGACTTAGTTTCTGAAATGACAAAAAGGTTCCCAAATTAGATCGCAGTGATGGACCCACAAGTCTGTAAATATAAAACCCGTTTCATTGTATACATTATTTGGGTGAAATATATAGTAGTGAACCATAACATATGAGGAAGCTCAAGAAAATTGCCTAAATTTTTTTTTAAACCTAATTACAAAAAAGAAAATCTTGAAAAGAAAATCCTTGGAAATCAATGTAAGAGGCCATGGATGTAATAATTTGAGTGTCAATATGAATAAGAAGTATGGTAAATTGAAATATATTCTATATGTTAGGACCCCATGAAGTCTTAATGATACTTTATAATTCATTGATTTGCCTTAGAGAACATTATAGAGCTCACTTATTATTCTAAAAATAGGTACATAAAGGGAAACATTAGGCATCTAACCTGCCTTTTCTGTTGAAACCATATCCCAGAGTATCCCAATTGACTGATAAAGAAATGCTTCTTTCTGTAGACACATCCATCAAGTAAAGGAAGAAGTAACTGGAATTATAATATGAAATTATACATGTCCTTAACAAAATAATGGGTATAGGCAATGGTCATCAGTGGTCACATCAATGACATGATGGAGACGCAAACTGCAGAATCCTGAATGTGGGGATTCTACTGGGTAAGCAATCCAGCTTCAGCAAGAAACTAATTGCCAGGGGGAGTAAAAAGAGGAGAAATCCTTGATTCAAGAGAATTAAGGGACATATCAAGATGTACCATGTGGGCCTTGTTTGGTTTTGATTATGAAATGATAGATAGATAGATAGATAGATAGAGACAGAGAGAGAGAGAGCCACCAGAAAAACTTCAACAATGATGGGATATTTTATGGTATTAATTTTTGATGTGATAACGGCATTATGGCTATGTCTTTAATAAGAGTCCTTGTCTTTCAGAGATGCATACTGAGGTATTTATGGATAAAATTATGTTCGGGATTTGCTTTAAAATAAGCTAGTAGCAAGATGAATTTGGTGGGAGTACAGATAATACAAGAATGAGCATGATTTCATAATTGTTGTAGGTGGTGATAGGTACATAGGGGTTCATTATATCATTCTCTCTATTCTGAATACATTTGAAATTTTTCATGCTATAAGTCACAAATACATGCACTTAAAATATTTATGCAAGTGCTCCTACAAGCAAAAGATGTACATTAGACACATTAGGAAAATTGGCTATTGGAACAGGTGACGAAGGAGCAATGCATATGAATATAGGGAGGGGACAAAACCAGGAAGGGATTTGAAAGGACCAATGATAATTGTGTGGCATGGGATGAGGAATATAGTCAATCTAAACCACTTTACCTGAGGTCCAAAATGGGAAATGGAACAAAGTATTCCAAGTTGTCTCTATATTAATGTTGGTCTTACTTGCATGTAAATACATCTTCTTCACTTGGGAAGAAAATTGAATTACTCATTCCTGGGTCACCATGTATGTATGCATCTATGCCCAGGAAAACAAAAGTAACAAAAAAACAAACACAGAACACATGCTCTAAGCAAAAGATCGGACCGCTGCCATGTTAAGTAAACCCTGTCAAAACAATCACAGTTACATTAATCAATAGAATTTAGTCTAATAAATTGTTTTGTAGATTATCAGAAAGATTCACTTAAGCTGTAAAGGTTTTTCTGACAGTAATAAGAACCATTAAGCATGAGCTACGTCTTCTTAAGATAATTCATTTGTGGAAGCCACATTAAACATGAAGATAGAGTCCTGCCAATCGTCTGTGATAATTCCAATTTTGCATGTGGAGAGGTCACTAAATGTTACCTCCTGGAGCTCATCTTACCATTTTGAATGTATTTTGTACTCACGCAAACTATCTCAGCCGAGATGGTAATGGGAATTCATTTAAAGCCTACTGTTTGGTCAAGAGCCGAGTGAATTAGTGAGCTCTCAAAGATGTTCCAGAGACCACTTCTCTGAAATCATCATAATTTATGTTTTCGTTCCATTAGCACTCCATATACCCCGGTAACATCAGAGATTGTAAACTTAGTTCTGCATAAAAGAATATTGTCTACGACTACTTTATCTGTGGTTTCCTAGCTTAACTTTCAAAATAAAACTTACTGAGTATCATTTTAAGAAAAATTCAAAAAGATGTCAGTTTGGTTTTCTTTTTTTTTTTTTTTTTTTTTTTTTTTTTTTTTTTTTTTTTTTTATATGAAGTTTATTGACAAATTGGTTTCCATACAACACCCAGTGCTCATCCCAAAAGGTGCCCTCCTCAATACCCATCACCCACCCGCCCCTCCCTCCCACCCCCCATCAACCCTCAGTTTGTTCTCAGTTTTTAACAGTCTCTTATGCTTTGGCTCTCTCCCACTCTAACGTCCTTTTTTTTTTTTTTTTTTTTTTTTTCCTTCCCCTCCCCCATGGGTTCCTGTTAAGTTTCTCAGGATCCACATAAGAGTGAAACCATATGGTATCTGTCTTTCTCTGTATGGCTTATTTCACTTAGCATCACACTCTCCAGTTCCATCCACGTTGCTACAAAAGGCCATATTTCATTTTTTCTCATTGCCACGTAGTATTCCATTGTGTATATAAACCACAATTTCTTTATCCATTCATCAGTTGATGGACATTTAGGCTCTTTCCATAATTTGGCTATTGTTGAGAGTGCTGCTATGAACATTGGGGTACAAGTGCCCCTATGCATCAGTACTCCTGTATCCCTTGGATAAATTCCTAGCAGTGCTATTGCTGGGTCATAGGGTAGGTCTATTTTTAATTTTCTGAGGAACCTCCACACTGCTTTCCAGAGCGGCTGCACCAATTTGCATTCCCACCAACAGTGCAAGAGGGTTCCCGTTTCTCCACATCCTCTCCAGCATCTATAGTCTCCTGATTTGTTCATTTTGGCCACTCTGACTGGCGTGAGGTGATACCTGAGTGTGGTTTTGATTTGTATTTCCCTGATAAGGAGCGACGCTGAACATCTTTTCATGTGCCTGTTGGCCATCTGGATGTCTTCTTTAGAGAAGTGTCTATTCATGTTTTCTGCCCATTTCTTCACTGGGTTATTTGTTTTTCGGGTGTGGAGTTTGGTGAGCTCTTTATAGATTTTAGATACTAGCCCTTTGTCCGATATGTCATTTGCAAATATCTTTTCCCATTCCGTTGGTTGCCTTTTAGTTTTGTTGGTTGTTTCCTTTGCTGTGCAGAAGCTTTTTATCTTCATAAGGTCCCAGTAATTCACTTTTGCTTTTAATTCCCTTGCCTTTGGGGATGTGTCAAGTAAGAGATTGCTACGGCTGAGGTCAGAGAGGTCTTTTCCTGCTTTCTCCTCTAAGGTTCTGATGGTTTCCTGTCTCACAATTAGGTCCTTTATCCATTTTGAGTTTATTTTTGTAAATGGTGTGAGAAAGTGGTCTAGTTTCAACCTTCTGCATGTTGCTGTCCAGTTCTCCCAGCACCATTTGTTAAAGAGGCTGTCTTTTTTCCATTGGATGTTCTTTCCTGCTTTGTCAAAGATGAGTTGGCCATATGTTTGTGGGTCTAGTTCTGGGGTTTCTATTCTATTCCATTGGTCTGTGTGTCTGTTTTTGTGCCAATACCATGCTGTCTTGATGATGACAGCTTTGTAGTAGAGGCTGAAGTCTGGGATTGTGATGCCTCCTGCTTTGGTCTTCTTCTTCAAAATTCCTTTGGCTATTCGGGGCCTTTTGTGGTTCCATATGAATTTTAGGATTGCTTGTTCTAGTTTCGAGAAGAATGCTGGTGCAATTTTGATTGGGATTGCATTGAATGTGTAGATAGCTTTGGGTAGTATTGACATTTTGACAATATTTATTTTTCCAATCCATGAGCAGGGAATGTCTTTCCATTTCTTTAAATCTTCTTCAATTGCCTTCATAAGCTTTCTATAGTTTTCAGCATACAGATCCTTTACATCTTTGGTTAGATTTATTCCTAGGTATTTTATGCTTCTTGGTGCAATTGTAAATGGGATCAGTTTCTTTATTTGTCTTTCTGTTGCTTCATTGTTAGTGTATAAGAATGCAACTGATTTCTGGACATTGATTTTGTATCCTGCAACTTTGCTGAATTCATGTATCAGTTCTAGCAGACTTTTGGTGGAGTCTATCGGATTTTCCATGTATAATATCATGTCATCTGCAAAAAGTGAAAGCTTGACTTCATCTTTGCCAATTTTGATGCCTTTGATTTCCTTTTGTTGTCTGATTGCTGATGCTAGAACTTCCAGCACTATGTTAAACAACAACGGTGAGAGTGGGCATCCCTGTCGTGTTCCTGATCTCAGGGAAAAAGCTCTCAGTTTTTCCCCGTTGAGGATGATGTTAGCTGTGGGCTTTTCATAAATGGCTTTTATGATCTTTAAGTATGTTCCTTCTATCCCGACTTTCTCAAGGGTTTTTATTAAGAAAGGGTGCTGGATTTTGTCAAAGGCCTTTTCTGCATCGATTGACAGGATCATATGGTTCTTCTCTTTTTTTTTGTTAATGTGATGTATCACGTTGATTGATTTGCGAATGTTGAACCAGCCCTGCATCCCAGGAATGAATCCCACTTGATCATGGTGAATAATTCTTTTTATATGCTGTTGAATTCGATTTGCTAGTATCTTATTGAGAATTTTTGCATCCATATTCATCAGGGATATTGGCCTGTAGTTCTCTTTTTTTACTGGGTCTCTGTCTGGTTTAGGAATCAAAGTAATACTGGCTTCATAGAATGAGTCTGGAAGTTTTCCTTCCCTTTCTATTTCTTGGAATAGCTTGAGAAGGATAGGTATTATCTCTGCTTTAAACGTCTGGTAGAACTCCCCTGGGAAGCCATCTGGTCCTGGACTCTTATTTGTTGGGAGATTTTTGATAACCGATTCAATTTCTTCGCTGGTTATGGGTCTGTTCAAGCTTTCTATTTCCTCCTGATTGAGTTTTGGAAGAGTGTGGGTGTTTAGGAATTTGTCCATTTCTTCCAGGTTGTCCAATTTGTTGGCATATAATTTTTCATAGTATTCCCTGATAATTGTTTGTATCTCTGAGGGATTGGTTGTAATAATTCCATTTTCATTCATGATTTTATCTATTTGGGTCATCTCCCTTTTCTTTTTGAGAAGCCTGGCTAGAGGTTTGTCAATTTTGTTTATTTTTTCAAAAAACCAACTCTTGGTTTCGTTGATCTGCTCTACAGTTTTTTTAGATTCTATATTGTTTATTTCTGCTCTGATCTTTATTATTTCTCTTCTTCTGCTGGGTTTAGGCTGCCTTTGCTGTTCTGCTTCTATTTCCTTTAGGTGTGCTGTTAGATTTTGTATTTGGGATTTTTCTTGTTTCTTGAGATAGGCCTGGATTGCAATGTATTTTCCTCTCAGGACTGCCTTCGCTGCGTCCCAAAGCGTTTGGATTGTTGTATTTTCATTTTCGTTTGTTTCCATATATTTTTTGATTTCTTCTCTAATTGCCTGGTTGACCCACTCATTCGTTAGTAGGGTGTTCTTTAACCTCCATGCTTTTGGAGGTTTTCCAGACTTTTTCCTGTGGTTGATTTCAAGTTTCATAGCATTGTGGTCTGAAAGTATGCATGGTATAATTTCAATTCTTGTAAACTTATGAAGGGCTGTTTTGTGACCCAGTATATGATCTATCTTGGAGAATGTTCCATGTGCACTCGAGAAGAAAGTATATTCTGTTGCTTTGGGATGCAGAGTTCTAAATATATCTGTCAAGTCCATCTGATCCAGTGTCTCATTCAGGGCCCTTGTTTCTTTATTGA
The DNA here is from genome assembly GCF_007474595.2 of Lynx canadensis. NCBI lineage: Eukaryota > Metazoa > Chordata > Mammalia > Carnivora > Felidae > Lynx > Lynx canadensis. Next base: position 7,242,922 of record NC_044305.1, on the reverse strand, counting down.
CTGTGTGTCTAGATGATCTATCCATTTCTGTAAGTGGGGTGTTAAAGTCCCCTGCAATTACCACATTCTTATCAATAAGGTTGCTTCTGTTTATGAGTAATTGTTTTATATATTTGGGGGCTCCGGTATTCGGCGCATAGACATTTATAATTGTTAGCTCTTCCTGATGGATAGACCCTGTAACTATTATATAATGTCCTTCTTCATCTCTTGTTACAGCCTTTAATTTAAAGTCTAGTTTGTCTGATATAAGTATGGCTATTCCAGCTTTCTTCTGGCTTCCAGTAGCATGATAAATAGTTCTCCATCCCCTCACTCTGAATCTAAAGGTGTCCTCAGGTCTAAAATGAGTCTCTTGTAGACAGCAAATAGATGGGTCTTGTTTTTTTATCCATTCTGATACCCTATGTCTTTTGGTTGGCGCATTTAATCCGTTTACATTCAGTGTTATTATAGAAAGATACGGGTTTAGAGTCATTGTGATGTCTGTATGTTTTATGCTTGTAGTGATGTCTCTGGTACTTTGTCTCACAGGGTCCCCCTTAGGATCTCTTGTAGGGCTGGTTTAGTGGTGACAAATTCCTTCAGTTTTTGTTTGTTTGGGAAGACCTTTATCTCTCCTTCTATTCTAAATGACAGACTTGCTGGATAAAGGATTCTGGGCTGCATATTTTTGCTATCTAGCACCCTGAAAATCTCGTGCCAATTCTTTCTGGCCTGCCAAGTTTCAAAAGAGAGATCAGTCACGAGTCTTATAGGTCTCCCTTTATATGTGAGGGCACGTTTACCCCTTGCTGCTTTCAGAATTTTCTCTTTATCCTTGTATTTTGCCAGTTTCACTATGATATGTCGTGCAGAAGATCGATTCAAGTTACGTCTGAAGGGAGTTCTCTGTGCCTCTTGGATTTCAATGCCTTTTTCCTTCCCCAGTTCAGGGAAGTTCTCAGCTATTATTTCTTCAAGTACCCCTTCAGCACCTTTCCCTCTCTCTTCCTCCTCTGGGATACCAATTATGCGTATATTATTTCTTTTTAGTGTATCACTTAGTTCTCTAATTTTCCCCTCATACTCCTGGATTTTTTTATCTCTCTTTTTCTCAGCTTCCTCTTTTTCCATAACTTTATCTTCTAGTTCACCTATTCTCTCCTCTGCCTCTTCCATCCGAGCCGTGGTGGTTTGCATTTTGTTTTCCATTTCCTTTAAAGCGTTTTTCAGCTCCTCGTGACTGTTCCTTAGTCCCCTGATGTCTGTAGCAAGAGATTCTCTGCTGTCCTGTATGCTGTTTTCCAGCCCAGCGATTAATTTTATGACTATTATTCTAAATTCACTTTCTGTTATATTATTTAAATCCTTTTTGATCAGCTCATTAGCTGTTGTTATTTCCTGGAGATTCTTCTGAGGGGAATTCTTCCGCTTGGTCATTTTGGATAGTCCCTGGTGTGGTGAGGGCCTGCAGGGCACTTCCCCTGTGCTGTGGTGTATAACTGGAGTTGGTGGGCGGGGCCGCAGTCCGACCTGATGTCTGCCCCCAGCCCACCGCTGGGGCCACAGTCAGACTGGTGTGTGCCTTCTCTTCCCCTCTCCTAGGGGCGGGATTCACTGTGGGGTGGCGTGGCCCGTCTGGGCTACTTGCACACTGCCAGGCTTGTGATGCTGGGGATCTGGCGTATTAGCTGGGGTGGGAAGGCAAGGTGCACGGCGGGAGGGGGGGCAGGCTTAGCTCGCTTCTCCTTAGGTGATCCACTTCAGGAGGGGCCCTGTGGCAGCCGGAGGGAGTCAAATCGCTGCCGGAGGTTTGGCTCCGCAGAAGCACAGAGTTGGGTGTTCGCGCGGAGCGAGCAATTTCCCTGCCCGGAGCCGGTTCCCTTTGGGATTTTGGCTGGGGGATGGGCGGGGGAGATGGCGCTGGCTAGCGCCTTTGTTCCCGGCCAAACTGAGCTCTGTCGTCCGGGGGCTCCGCAGCTCACCCTCCCTTTGTCCTCCAGCCTTCCCGCTTTCCGAGCAGAGCTGTTAACTTATGACCTCCCAGACGCTAAGTCGCGCTTGCTGTCTGAACACAGTCCGTCAGGCCCCTCCGCTTTTGCAAGCCGGACTCGGGGGCTCTGCTTGGCCGGCGAGCCGCCCCTCCGCCCCGGCTCCCTCCCGCCAGTCCGTGGAGCGCGCACCGCCTCGCCGCCCTTCCTACCCTCTTCCGTGGGCCTCTCGTCTGCACTTGGGTCCGGTGACTCTGTTCTGCTAATCCTCTGGCGGTTTTCTGGGTTATTTAGGCAGGTGTAGGTGGAATCTAAGTGATCAGCAGGACGCGCGGTGAGCCCAGCGTCCTCCTACGCCGCCATCTTCCCCGGAAGCCTCTCAGTTTGGTTTTCGATTGGATAGTGAGGGCAGTGCTGGCGAATTCCTTTTCCTTTTTTGTTTGTGATAACATTGTAAAAGTGATGAAGGTCAGAAAAGGTGCGTTGCCAACTAGTTATGAAAAGGTAATTGTAACAAGGTCCATCAAGATGCAAGAATGATTTTATTGGCTCATGTAAACAAAAATTAAGAAATGAGTCTGGTTTCAGCACAGGTGGATTTTGCTACCCAGATAATGTCCTCAAGAATCCATGTCAGATTCTGTCTTTCTGATCTGATTTTCTGAGTCTTTGCTTCAGTATCTCATGGACTCTTTTCCTTCATGGTGGGAAAGATGGCCCCTGTGTGCCCAGGCCTGCAGTGTCCTTTCTGCTCAAAACCCCAGCAGAATCCCATTCCTCCCCAACCCCATCTGTTTGTGAACTTAGTTTTCCAGATCTAATTCAGTGATTTACTGAGGGTTGGTTTTTGATATATATTGGAACTATTATATATGTGACAAGAAAAAAAAGAAACCATTCAATGATAAGTGTTTCTAGTATTTTTACCCCCTCCCCTCCTAGGAATCCTTTTTTTGACATAGATTTGACACCTTGTGAGGCTGACAAAGACAAAGCCAAGGCAGACAGGCAGCATCGGTGAAGAGAGGAGGAAGGTGGGTCTCTTTCTAGGAGAAAAATCATAAGACTGCTTTCTGGAAAAGGGAGTGCATTCTGAACCTATAATTTGACTTACATTGTATCCTTTTCATAAAAGCACTGCTCCCATCCATGAGGAATGTGCCCACAGAATGGGGCACAGTAATGGAGGCCCCGCCTCCATACCGTCACATGAGGGGGGCAAGGGTTTGGACATAGGAATTTTGGGAGGGACACATACATTCAGTCCATAATGCTTTACTTTTCCAATTCATTGATTTTTCTGCATGTAAACAGTCCAGTGTGTGGTTAGAGCAGTGATCAGCAAAATAAAACTGGTGAACCAAGTTGTCCTGCTGCTAAGTTTTGAAGACCTGGGAGCTTTTCAAATGAATGGTCTTACAATTTGTAAAAGGTTGAAAAAAACCTGTTTTTTCTTTTTATTTGTATTTCTCTAATAATGAACGATGTTGAGCATCTTTTCATGTGTCTGTTGGCCGTCTGTATGCCTTCTTTGGAAAAATGTCTGTTAATGTCTTCTGCCCATTTCTTAACTGGATTGTTTAATTTTTTGGGTGTTGAATTTGATAAATTCTTTATAGATTTTGGGCACTAACCCTTTATCGGATATGTGATTTGCAAATATCATTATCAACAATAATCAAACCATGGAAAGAACCCAAATGTCCATCCACTGATGCATGGATAAAGAATATTACCAGACCGTCAAAAAGGATGAAGTCTTACCATTTGCCATGACGTGGATGGAGGTAGAGTGTATTATGCTAAGGAAAGTAAGTCAGTCAGAGAGAGACCTATACCATATGATTTCACTCATATGTGGAATTTAAGAAACAAAACAGATGAACATGGGGGAAGGGGAAAAAAAGAGAGAGAGGGAAGCAAACTATAAGAGACTCTTAAGGATAGATGACAAACTGAGGGTTGACGGAGGGAGATGGGCAGGGAATGGGCTAAATGGGTGATGGGTATTAAGGAGGGCTCTTGCTGAGATGAGCACTGAGTGTTTTTCTTAAGTGACGGATAAATTCTACACTGGAAACCAATTTTGCCATATATGGTAACTAACTAGAATTTCAATAAAAACTTGAAATTAAAAAAAAAAAAACTTCTTTTTGAGACATGAAAATTATATGCAACTCAAGTCCATAAATAAAGTTTGGTCAGAACACAGCAACACTCACTTATTTACATATCGCCTGTGGGCCCTCCATGCCTCGAGAGTGGGTACTAGTGATGAAGACTGTTTGGTCCTCAAAGTCCCACACGTTTATTACTTGGCTATTTACAGAAAATTTGCTTTCCCCTGACTTATATCCAGACCCAAAGGAGCTATGGTCAAAGAGAAAAACACAGCTCAGGGAGGTCGTCTGAGGGCCTGGAGATCAGAGGGAAAACATAATTAGAAAACTCTGATGTAAAAGGCAAGTGATTTTAGGGTTTCTCTGTGTGTGTGTGTGTGTGTGTGTGTGTGTGTGTGTGTGTGTGTTTCTGTTTGAAAACTGTGAAGATCTTTGGTGCATAGACTATTCAGTCAGCAGCACCTGCCAACACTTGCAGGAAGTCAAGACTGAAGATCTGAGGCTGCCTTGAAAGGTATTCTTGAACAGTTCCCAAATAACTGACCTTCAAGTGTCCTTGTGGTAATTCCCACAGGCTAGTGTTGTTTTGTGCTTGGGCAGTAAACTCATGAAAAGAGTAACTAAGTACGTTGGCAGCAATCATCTGCTTTGCTCCAGGCAGTTTGGAATTGCAGGGGAAGAATTCTAAGGTTGGTGATAAATGTATCACCTATAATCAATCAATCAATCAATCAATCAATTCCTCACTATGTATAATACATATTACATTATAGATATATACATATTTATACATAATAGATATCTAGGTATCTAGGCAAGGGCAGTGGAATAAACAAAAAGGAGGAACAGCTCAAAGAACTAACAGCGTGGCTAGAGCTGAGTGTGGAAATGTATAAATGGGAGGAATGAGAGATGTACCTAGAAAAGTGGAAAGTAAACAAATGTAAAAATATTCAAATACCAAAATGAGCAGTTGACATTGAGCAAGCAAGGGGAGACATTGATGACTTTTATGCATAGGACCTGATGCTAATTAGCATCATGGGTTTTTTTTTTTTTTAAGTTTATTTTGAGAGAGAGAGAGAGCACAAGCATGGGGAGGGGCAGAGAGAGAGACAGAGAGAGAATCCCAAGCAAGCTCCGTGCTGTCAGCGCAGAGCCTGACGTGGGGCTTGATCCCATGAATTGTGAGATCGTGACTTGATCTGAAACCAAGCGTTGGACACTTAACCAAGTGAGCCACCAGGCAGCTTCAGCGTCGTGTTTTAATAAGCATATTCAGTGACTATGGTTTTGAGGCATTTGACTCACCTTTTGTTAGGAGACTAAAATCAGTCCCTTTATCCAAGATGAGTTCAGGAACTAAGATCAGGTGAGTTTAGAAACCATGAGTTTTTACAGTTTGTTGACCATGTCTCTCCTGAAACCTAATATTATGGGTGAGTGGTGGTGCAGTATTCATGAGACAAAGCCTTTGAAGGTATTTGGAAAACAATAGGGAACAATATAAATACAAGGGATTATTACTATCATCGTCATAATCATTATTATTATTATTGTGTTGCAACCTTCTGTGGAGGAGCTGGCAGGCAGTGTGTGTCCTCCTGTGTGAGCTCTGAACTCTTTTTGAGTTATGATTTGTATAGATTTGGCAACTCAGAACTTCCAGCCTGGAACTTATTAACCTTACTAATGTAATTGACCTAAAACTACGTTCACAGTTAAAGCAATGATGTTCCTTGGAAAAAAAACCATTGGCATTCTGACATGAGGGATGGGCATCATTAAGTTCACCTGGGGAATCCAGGAAAGAGAACATTCTTGTGGTTTCTTTTGGAACCAATTGTTCTCTCAATGGGGGGGTGAGGAAGAAGCCAGGCACCACTTTGGTCCGTATCACCTGCGATTCCAGCATCCGGAGCTCTACAGCTTGCCGAGAGTAAGGTGGTTTTCTAGCAAAAGAGAATAATATAAACTTCAGAATGCAAAAGTTTGATTGCATTCGGAAAGGTCAGTGGCAGAGACGGTAGCTCCTGTCGTTCTTGGAAAAGAGAGAGAGGTGGATAATCCAAGGGTCTGAAATAGGAAAAGACACAACGCTACCAGTGGAGAAAAATTCTACCCTAGTCAGTCTTGATGTATTAATTATGTGAGATAAAGAAGAGATGGTAACAGGAACGCTCTTTATTCAGTGAAGTGAACATTATGGTGATGGCATCAGAAGTAATTGAAGACCGTGGGGGCGGGTACTTTCCACTTCACTCAAGGAAAAGCCACCTGTGACTGAATAGCGTGCTGGTCTTGTCATTTTACCAATTTCAGTAAAGCGTAAAAACTTTTATCTCTTAAGTCTCTTTATCCTCCTCCATTTTAATATAATCATCTTGGATATTTTCTCTACTTGCATTTGGAACCTCATCAGACAGGTATAATTTTTGCTTCCACCATCAAACATAATTTAGAAAACTCTGCAGGAGAAGTAGTATATTCTGTTACCCATATTTTTGCTTGCTGTGTTAGTTCCTCCTCATACTTCAAGATTTCTTTTCCATCATTTCCTTTCTGATTCAGTGGCTTCCTTAGTTTCTCTTTTCGAGTAGAGATGGGAGTAGCAAATTCTCGTACTTATCCTTCATCTTAGAATGTCTTGATTAAGCCTTTGTTTCCAAAGGATCTTTTTGTTGGGAGAAGGATTCTGTGCTCTTGATTATTTTCTTTCACCGTTGGGAAAATATCACCACTCCCTTCTGACCTCCATGATTTTTCACAAGAAATCTATAACCACTGGAGTTGTTTTGACATATATGTAAAGCGCCATTTCTCTTTCACTGCTTTTAATACACACACACACACACACACACACACACATATATTAATATATAGCCTTTAGTTTTCAGAAGTTTGACTATAATGTCTTGGTATGTATTTCTTTGAATTTATTCTTTTGGAGTAAACTCAGCTGTTTGCAACTGTAGGTTTTGGTCTTTTGCTAAACTTGAACATTTTCCAGGCATCATTTCTTCAAGTATTTCTTCATCCCCACCGTTTGTCTCCTCTCTTTTTGCAACTCAAATGGCATGAATGGTGGATGTGTTAGGTGCTGCAAATCCGCAAGCCTCCTCCCCCTCCCCCAGGTTACCTCTTTCTGTTGTGCAGATAGGGTAATTTCTCTGGTTCTTAAGTTCAGTAATTTTTTTTTCATCTTCCTTCACTATCCTGATGTTGAATCCATTCATTGAATTTTAAACATTTTTGGTTATTAAATTTTTCAATTGAAAATTTCCATATGATTCCTTTCTTTAAAATTATTTTTATTGTTATATTTTTTTATTTTGAGAAAGAAAGAGAGAGCAGGTGAGGGGCAGGGAAAGAGGGAGAGAGAGAATCCCAAGTAGGCCTCATGCTTAGCACAGAGCCTGACATGACACTTGATCCCACAACCGTGAGATCATGACCTGAGCCGAAACTGAGAGTCAGACGCTTAACCAATTGAACCACCCAGGAGCCCCCTGATTGCTTTTTGTATATTCTATTTCTTTGCTTATATTATCTGTCTATGCTGAAACTTTCTATTTTCTTTCTTTCTTCCCTCCCTCCCTTCCTCCCTTCCTTCCTTCCTTCCTTCCTTCCTTCCTTCCTTCCATAGGCCACGCCCCCTGTGGGACTTAAACTCATGACCCTGAGATTAAGAGTTGTGTACTCTACCAACTCAGCGAGCCAGGTGCCCTGAGACTTTCTGTTTCATAAAAATGTTTCTAATGTGTTAGTCATTGCTCACTGAAGCATTTCTATGATGGTGTGATGGCTGTTTGAATATCTTGGTGAGATAATTCTATCATGCTGTTATCCTAATTGTGGCATTTATTGGTTGCCCCTTTTTATTGAATTTTTCATTCAGTTTCCCTGCCAGCATTGTGCCAGTGATCAACTCCTACTTATTTTTCAGGTTTTGGACATCATTTGCCTTAGGAAGCTTTTCATGACACACACAAGTTTGGGTTAAATGCCCACTCTGGGCTTTCAACCTGCTTTCTCCCTCATGAAAACACTTACCAGACTACATTGTATTCCATACTGTTTACTTATATCCCTCACTTGAATAAAAGCTATATGATCCTCAGTATTGTATCCTATGTCCAGAACTACTGGAAAGTATTGGGTGACCCACAAAGGTTTGTTGAGGAACTCTTATTTTGCCTGGCTTTATTTTTATATCAGACACATTATATATGATCTCTGGAGTGAATAATGGGCTTTCAAAGAAAGGCTAGGCTTGATGGAAGGCAGAGAGTAAGAGACCATAAATATATAGGATTTTTTCTATATTTATAGAAAATTCCCCCCATCACAATGTAAATATATGAGTGTGTAGGATGGTATGGTCTTTGTGACAGTGTCTACTCTGTCCTAGTTTAACCTTGCACGTCCTCCCTCTTGTCCAAAGATACCACTCCTGTGTCTTATATACAGAAAACACTCTATAAATGCCGCTTTAATTGAATTTGATTTGTTTGAATTTTATATCTACCCAGTTATATGCTTTGATATGCCCTTTGCAAATTTAGCCTGAGTCGCTGACAATAAAGGTGACTTTAGCCACTGGGCTTAGACAAAATGTGTTTTAGGTCACAACAGGGTAAAATGTACTTGACTTTTTAGTTGCCACTAGAGACCTTCTCTTCTGAAAAGCAAACAACTAAAGTGGGAGACTTTGCTAGGGCTAGATTTAGGCTGAGTCAAGTAAGGCACTCACTCAGGAGCAAGAGAGGCATCAAATACTCAGTGATCAAGATAAATAGTATTTAACGCAATCCTTTAGAAAATCAAAACTCACAAAAAAATTCATAATGAGCAAACTATTAAAATTTTAAATAGAGACAAGCTGTTGATACACAAATCTGCTTTGCTGTGCAATGGGAATAGTCCTTTTGAATCAGCCTGCAGTTGATTCCAGGGCCCATGTGGCCAACTGTCTCCGCTCCCCACTCACTGGGGTGGGTCTGTGAGAGCCCACAATGGCACCTGAACAGATTAGGCAATACAGGACTTTGTATGTAGTTAAGCTTTTTTTTTTAAGTCAAGTAAAATTAACACAGTGTTATATTAGTTTCAGGTGTTCAATATAATGATTCAACAATTCTATATATTACTCCGTGCTCATCATGATAAGTGTGCTCTTATGTCCCATCCCCTCTTTCCCCCATCCCTTTATTATAGAGTTTTCAATAAGTTATTTTCACTTGGTTAGAAATAGGAGAAGACATTTTATAAGTGTGTGTAGAGGTACATATTTTCTCTCAACTCCAAAATTGTTCTTTAGGTCACTGTCCTTGGTAATATCCATTAGGTATCATATTATAAGAAGCAAGGGATGGCTGATTTACTTGAACCTCATATCCCAGGGTCCAGTGTAAGGACAGGATCCAGGCTAGAAGTGAGAGGGCATAAGGAATCTACTTGCACAAGGCCAACTTCATTTGTTGAAAGTCAAGCAAAGTCAACTGCGTAAATTTAGCAGCCAGTTTTCCTAATAGCAAAGAGAATGGGAATAAGAATTTCCTTCTGCACGTGGCTCTCTGTTCACATGTGTCAATGGCTATACGTTCTCAGTGATTCACTAGATGAGGGGAAGAGGTAGTTGTTTACATTTTAAAAGTTGCAGTTGTTTATAACTGTTTTAAATACTGTATTTAAGGTGTAAGTAATAATATATTTGAAGCCTCTGTGTTCACCAATCACTTCTTCCTCTGTTTCCCACCACATCAAGAGATAACCATTGTCCCCGATTTATATTTGCTATGAGAGTTCTGCTAATGGTAAGTAGGCTTCCTCAGCAACCTATGAGATAGTTTTGCGTATTTCAATACATATATAACATCAACTTACATTTTTTTTTCATTTGGCATTGTAAAAAGTATACTGTTACCACATGTAGCATAGGCTGATTTATTCTCCCACTGATAGGCTTTTAATTTCTCTTCATCTTTCCTAATACATAAAAGTTGCTTTCTTGGACATTCTTGAACATGTCTCCTTATCCAAGGTACCAACTCAAAGGACAAGTGCTAAGTTGTTAATATTCACATCATTGGCTTCCCTAGTTATTGCTGAATTCATCTCCAAAGTAGTTCTACCAATTTTCAGTCCCGTGAACAGTGTGTAAGAAACCCCCCTTGGGGGTGCCTGGGTGGCTCAGTCGGTTAAGCGTCTGACTGAGAGGCTCAGGTCATGATCTCACAGTTCTTGTGTTCGAGCCCTGCATCGTGCTCTGTGCTGACAGCTCAGAGCCTGGATCCTGCTTTGGATTCTGTGTCTCCCTCTCTCTCTGCCCCTCCCCAACTCATGCTCTGTGTCTCTCGGTCTCTCAAAAATAAACATTAAAAAAAATTTAAAAAAAAGAACCCCCTCTTGTACCACATCAAATGCCTATAGATGATATTAAGACTTAATTTTAAGATTTTTGCCCATGTGTTGGATATAAAATAGTATCTAATTTCAGCTTTACATTTCTCTGACTACAATGAGCTTAAGATACCTTATATATGTTCAGTATTGATTTATATTTCCTTTTCTGTTAATTTCATACATGTATATATATCAGATATATTAGATATGTCTGTATATGTATATATGTACATAAAATCCATTTTTCTATTTGATTGTTTTTATTTTTCTTGCTGGGTAAGAAAGTCTTTTTATTCTGGATACTAATTTGCTAATCATTTTTAATTCCATGCAAATATATTCTAATCTGTTTTCTGTCTCTAGACTTTTAAAATGTCTTTTGATGAACAATTATATTCTCAGTGTAGTCAAACAATCAACATTTATTATGATTTATGTTGTATTACATTTTATGTAAAAAATCATTCTCTGTCTCCAAATCATAAGTATAGTTTCTTATGTTTCCTTCTAAAGTATTTAAACACAATGTCTTTTTATACCTTGGTCATCAATTCCCGTGTGTATATGTGTGTATGTATTTATTCAATTTTATTTATTTTTTAAAAGATATGTGGGCACCTGGGTGGCTCAGTCGGTTAAGCATCTGACTTTGGCTCAGGTCATGATCTCACGGTTCATGAGTTTGAGCCCCGCATCGGGCTCTGTGCTAACAGCCCAGGGCCTGGAGCCAGCTTCAGATTCTGTGTCTCCCTTTTGCTCTTCCCCTCCCCTGCTCCTCTCTGTCTCTCTCTGTCAAAAATAAATAAACATATAAAAAATTAAAAAGTAACAATAATACAAGATGCCCAATGGTCCAAGTACCAGCTGCTGCAATTACAATTCAATCCCAGGTATTAAACTTCAAAATGTGCTGTTCTGAGCTCCATTTTCTATTCCACCAGTGTTTTCGCTCTTCCCAAGCCAGCACTCTACACTTCATTCCTGTGCCTGGATACGGGTTTGGGAAAGTAACCATTTCACCTTCTTGATCTTCTTCCAGATTGTTTAGGTTATTTGGACAATTTGTTCTTCCCTATAATCCTAGAAACAGTTTGCCAAATTACAACAAAAACCCTGCTGGAATTTGTATTGAAATCGTACTGTATTTTGATTAATTTGGAAACATCTCACATCTTTGTGTTTTGAAGCCTTTATAGCTTGAAGACTATGAATGAGTCTTTCCATCTGTAAACAGGGTATCTATAGCCGTTTACTTAGACCTTCTACCTGATTTGTCAAAATTTCTAATACTACCTACAAACCCTGCACTCTTGTTAGAATTTTTCTTAGCTACTCATAATTTTGGTGCTATTTTAAATGTTACTTTTTAAAATGTTTATTTTTGGTTCATGCCAGCACACAGCATTTTTTTTTTTAATTTTTTTTTTTCAACGTTTATTTATTTTTGGGACAGAGAGAGACAGAGCATGAACGGGGGAGGGGCAGAGAGAGAGGGAGACACAGAATCGGAAACAGGCTCCAGGCTCCGAGCCGTCAGCCCAGAGCCTGACGCGGGGCTCGAACTCCCGGACCGCGAGATCGTGACCTGGCTGAAGTCGGACGCCTAACCGACTGCGCCACCCAGGCGCCCCAGCACACAGCATTTTTTAACAGAGATCTCATATGCAGCAACCTTGCCAAACTCAAATATCTTTAAAAAACAAACAAAATAACATCTATGATCCCTGCCCTTTCCTCTGCATTTCCTGATCTCTGTTCACAGCAGAATGGTGGAAAGCATTGGCTTTGAGAGAAGAATAGGACAGAAATTCTCATTCTGAAATGCAATTGTATTGTGATACCAGGAGGCAGTTATGGAATTTCTCTCAATTTTAGGGATCTTTTTTAGTTAGCTCTCTCTACCTCAGAGATATTAAATAGTATCTCCTGTATTGCATGAGCAGGAAAATAAGCTCACGGATGCAAAACTCTTGGCATGTGGTAAGTACTTCATAAATGTTAACTACTATCGTTGTTATTATTACGTGGTTATTTCCAGTAGATGGCTCCACCAATTTGGGAGTGCAAATATTTGTGCAGTTTCTTAAATTAGGGGAAAATTAAGTGGCAGCTGAATGTACAGCAGGGTTTCTTAGCCTTGGTTATAAAATCTTTGGCCAGATCATTCTTTATGTGGGATTGGTCCTGTACATTGTAGGATATTTACTAGCACCCTTGACCCATTTTCATTAGATACCAGTAATACGCCTGCCCCTGCTTCTTCAGTTCTGGTGGTAACAACCAAAAATATCTCCAGACATTGCCAAATGTCCCTTGGTGGGGAGAGAAGCAATATGCCCCTTAGTTGGTAACGACTGGTCTTCGTAAATCTTCAGTCTTTCTCTCTCTCTCTCTCTCTCTCTTTCATCCAAGTGACACATAATAAATTTTCCTGCAGTTCTCTCTGACCTTCTACATCCTGTCTTGTCTCTGCATGTCCTTCCCCATCTTGAAGTTCACTAGGTCAGTGACACCTATCAGCAGGAAGCCAGAAACTGCAAAGATGTGGTCCCTAAGGGATTGTCTGACTCTCATGCTTAAATTCACATGAGCCCTGTGGTCTCAGTGGAAATATCTGCCTCCCTTCCCAGAGCTAGCTGGTGGGTGGTCCGCTTGCCTTTGTTGCACCCCATGCTACCCCCTCCTGTGTTTCAATCAGCAGCCTGCTGGGCTTTGTTAACGTAGCTGCTTTTGGAAGAGAACCTGATCTTTTAAATGATGGAGCCGAGGATGTTAAAAAAAAAAAAAAAACTTGAACGTAGCAAATCAGATCTTACTTTGAGATGAATAATGAGGAGTCCAAGGAAAGGGTTTCAGAATCCTGAAAGGAGCAATTAAAAATAATGAGTATTGAGAAGAAAGCATTATTCTCAAAGAGGAAACCCAAGGGCCAGTCAGCACACTTGAGCGTGTGCTTGGGGTGTGCTCAGCCACTTTAAGCAGCAAGAACACTGAGGGGCTTTACCTTGATGAAATGCGTGTGCAGTAAAGAGGAATGGAAGTTAACATGGCTCTTGGCTGGGGCGGGTTCCTACTGTGTTTGCTTACTGGCAAATTATAATTGAGTAATAATTGATGAGTGTTTACCTATTAAATTGAGTGACTGGCTACCCCCCCCCTCTTATTCTGCAAAGCTGGTCCGTGGTCACCTGCTCTTGGTGAGTCAACTTCCCAAGCCTCTTCCTAAGCCTGCTGCTCTTGGGAAGGGTAACAATAATTGTCAAGGCTCACAGAAGAAAGACAAAACCTCTTCCCAATGACACTTCTGCTCGTTGCACTACATTTTCCAGTACTGACTGTGTCCCTTGTTCATATTCCTGTATCTTTTACGCCTATCCCAACCTTCTTCTTGCCAGATTCTGAGACAGTTTTCTTAGTGACAAGTCCTTGGAGGCTGGCACCCCCAGCCACTGCTATTTTGGTGATGCTCTGGAATAATCCATCCTAACTAACTTATTTGCATTTGTTCTTGCTACCTGCCTGCTTCCCTGACACACTCCCACATGACTTTCCTTCCCACATAATCCAAAATGTTGGGGCATCCTCTTTCTGTGAGATGAACCATCAAAGAAATTGCACTGGACACGTTAAAGAGACAAGAAGATTTTTTTTTTTTCGAAATCAAACTATTGGCTGATGTAAAAAATCTTTGTTTACCTCATGAAGATAACCTCCTATACTTTATCTGCGGCATTATTTATAATAGAAAATTATAAAAACCATGCTAACTAGCTATAAGAGAATTGACTTAAAATGCACGCTTGTGGCATATAGTATAATAATAGATAGCCATTAAACAGCTCTTAGAATAGTATGTGATGATATGAGTAGTGTTCATTCTCTTTTGGTCAGTTGAGGAAAGCTGGTTATGAAATATATTGTAAAATATGATGCTTTTTTGAAAATGCATGCAGGAACCAAGACTGAAAGAATACACACCGTTTAAAAAATTTTTTAATGTTTATTTTTCAAGGACAGAGACAGAGTGAGCAGGGAAGGGGCAGAGAGAGAGGGAGACACAGCATCCGAAGCAGGCTCCAGGCTCTGAGCTGTCAGCACAGAGCCCAACGTGGGGCCCGAACCCACAAACTATGAGATCATGACTGGAGCCAAAGTCAGATGCTTAACCGACTGAGCCGCCCAGGTGCCCCAATACACACCATTTTAAAAGTAATTATCTTTGAGTAGTGATATTATGGATTATTAATTTCCCTTTGCCAGTTTTTATTTTGCAATGTTTATACAAGCATATGTCCCTATTGTAATAAAAAAAAACGAGCAAATCTGTTAAAATGAAGAGATGGAAACACTAACTTTGACAAATATCTTATCTCATTTCTTGGATTTTTAACAATAAGAACATGATGTAGATATTAACTTATTAATACTGTCCAGTACATCTACTGTCCTACATCTGTAGATGTTCATAGGCATAGGAGGGGACTGCAGGACAGTGGGAACAAGTTGATATTTTATGCCTGTCAAAGTCAAAGTCTAAAAAATGTTTATGGGTTCTAATCAGCAATAATTGTTGCCTGCTGATGCTCGAGTTCTCCAACTGGCTACAGTCCGATTTCCAATTGAATATTTAGTTAGCATATCAATTTATTCTCATTAGTAAGCCTGTGGTATCGTAAATAATTCAGAAAATTTCTACCAACAAACACACAGTCACAGTCACTCTTCACTTTCGAACTTGGAAACAGGAGATCCAGCAGGCATACAGTTTTCTTGAGTATCTCTTTCCTGTGGAAAACCATGGGAAATGGTGTAATTGTCTAGATACTTCTCACTCCGGTGACATATGGGTTATTTTTCATGCCATTCACAAAGTAAGAAAAGAAAAAGGCCTTTGTAAATCTGTTGACCAAGAATACTGTCACTTCCAAAAACATCATCCTCAATTTTAATTTTATTTGAATCTCTCAAGGGATATCTATGCTGTAAGTTAGATTTTTGGTTTTCATTTTCCTGAGTCTTTAGTTTCTTTCAGAAATCAACTCAAAAAGAGTAAAAACCATCAACCCTGGGCCTTCCTCAAATAGAATGATTGAGAGAATGTTGCAACAATTAGTAATGCCAGCTTGCTAATATTCTTGCATTCACTCAGTAAATCCTGTTCACACCAGATGCTTTTCTCTGTGTGGGAATGTGAGGGTTAATTTTATGTGTCAGTTTGATGGCCTAAGAGATGTTCAGACAGATGGCACAGTGTTGTTTCTCGGTGTGTCCCTGAGGATGTTTCTGGAAGAGATTGCCATTTGATTTGGTAGGTAAGTAAAGAGATCGCCCTGACCAATATGGATGCCTCATCCAATCTCTTGGGGGCCCAAATGTAACAAAAAGGCAAAGGAAAAGCAAATTCTTTCTTTTTGAGCTGGGATATGCATCTTCTCCTGTCCTTGGACATCAGAGCTCCTGGTTCTGGGGTCTTTGTTTCCTAGGACAGATACCATTGACTCCTGTGGTTTTCAGGTCTTTGGATTCAGACTGTCTTAAAGGTGGTAAATTATGGGACTTCTCATCCTCCATAGCCATATGAGCCAATTTCTGTAATAAATATCCTCTTCATATCTTTATATTTATATATCTATACATATCTATCTATCTATCTATCTATCTATCTATCATCTATCTATCCATCCATCCATCCATCCATCCACCCATCCATCCATCCATCCACCTATCTATCTATCCTATTGATTCTGTTTCTCTGGAAAACTCTGAGTAATAAAAGGGTTAGAATAGTGAATAAGGTACATGGAATCCCTGCCCTCAAGAAACATGCATTCTATTTAGGGAGGCAGGTAGCAAATAAGCAAACTAAAAATAATTTCAGATAAAGATAAAGGTTCTGAAAAAATAAAGCAGAAGAGTGTGAGAAGCAATATGATATAGCAGAGCAGTGGTTCTCAAAGTGCCTCAAAAATATGGCACCTTCTCACTTTACCAGGAATGAAGGAAGGAAGAATCTCAGCTCCCACCCTCACCATTATGCTGAGTGTCCTTGGTCAGGACACAATCGACACAACTGTATGTGATGGTCTTAGCTACACTAAAGGAATGAGTAACTTTTATCTTTACTTCCCGTATGAAGGAAGTCCTGCAGTCATGGCCAGTTTCGTGCATGTGTGGCCTATACAGCTGCACAGGACCTGCACTGAGAGGGGAGCATGCCTCGTTCAATGTTATATGTTTAATAATTTTGTCTTTGAGCTTGTGATTCCTTAGTGAAATCTGACGGGACCATGGAGCCTGGCTCGAACAGAGAGATACGTGCAATATGACTGCCCAGTGTTCCTTGCCATCCCATTTGTAAATAACATTTGCAGTGCTCTGTGAGCACAGAATTTTGGTGGGCACACCATGTGTGGAAGTTTAACAAAACTCACAGCAAGTCCAGGGTACGTGTGTTGCATCTCTAACTGATTAGGCAGGAACACGACAACATCACATTTTCCATGTGAACCAGATCTTGCCTTGAACTTAGAAAGGAGATAATAGTGTCCTCAGAAATATGAACGACCCAAGAGTTCTGTCACAGCCTTTCTTGCTCATGTTACTTTCCTGAACTAGACAGCCACCTATATTGAAGAGGATCACATGGAAGGAAAGGGCAAGCTGGGGCGCCTCTTCTCCCCACCCTTCCCTGCCCATCCATGAGCCGAAGGCACAGGGTGTTGATGGAGTGTACATGAAATAAAGAGCAAGGAGTCAGTTTTATACAATGATCTCACTGTCCTGATAAGAACAAAGCATATACATGTATGAACTACAAAATACCGATCGTGTGATTTTGGTAAATTTGTGCACAAGTTAAATGCTTATCTATTGGCATATAAAATCAACATTGTATAACAATAAAAAGGAATGTTAAAATTTATACTACTAATTTAAAATTAATTTTATTGATTTATGTTTACTTAGAATGATATTTAGTAGCAAACACAAAAAACCTGTCCACTATGACAAGTCAAGACAGACCATGAAAGAAAGGGAAAAGTAACTCTAGCAGTATTTGTTTTCTGGTTTTATGAATAAGAGGCACTCCATTTTCGTTTTGCACTAGGATCTGCAAATGATGACCTCTTCCTGTCTGTGGGAAACTCAGTGAGTTCAAGAGACTATAATGAAGAAATGATTGACACAGAGCAGTGAGAAATTGGGAAAGACGTATCCTGACCTTTTCCCCTGCCTGCCCTCTGATCTTCCAGGCCCTTTCTTTGGCAAACCCAACTAGAAGCCAGCCAGCTAGGGAGCCTGGGGGGTGCAGCCCATGGAATCAGGTTCTCAGGACAATAAGGCAGGTCAGAGGAGGGCAGAGGAAGGATTGGGGGGGGGGGGGAGATGGTGATAAATTGAGAATAACTGAGATATAATAAAAAATAGATATTTGGTCTTTGCTCTCAGTTCCTGGCAGAGAGTTCCTAAAACTTTTGGAATCTTCTTAGGGATAAGAATATATTTTGTACCACCTGGCAGGGTCTCTAGATAGCTTCAGGATGGGGCCTGGCTGCCAGAAAGAGCCAGGCGTGATTAGAGGGCTGTGACTTTCAGCCCCACCTGATCCTGACCTCCAGGGAGGGGAGAAGAGCTAGAGATTGAGTTAATCGTCCATGACCAATGATTAAGGAAACCACAAAAACCCCTAAAGGACAGGATTTGGAGAGCTGGGTTGGTGAACACGTTGAGGTGCTGCAAGGGTGATGTGCCCAGGGAGGTTCTGGCAGCCTCATGCCTGTCTCTGTTACCTTGTGTGCGTCTCCTCTGTTTGACTCTTCCTGAGATACAGTCTTAGTAATAAGCTGGTAAACATAAGTCTTTCCCTGAGCTCCCTGAGTCATTCTAGGGGAATATTGAATCTAATGGCGAGGTCATGGGAACCCACAGATTTTAAGTTGGCTGGGCAGAAATGTGGGTATCCCAGGCACCCCATTCACAGCTGGTGTCTGAAATGGGGGCAGTCTTACGAGTAAGCCCTTGACCTAGAGAGCCTTCACTAACTCCTGACAGTGTCGGAATTGAATTGAATTGTGGGATATCTAGTTGGTATGAGAGCGCACTGGTTGGTGTTGGGAAAACAACACGCACTTGGTGTTAGAAGTGGGGTCAGAAAATGTCACAATAACCGGCACGCTGCTCTACTGATGGAGACAATGAATGCTGAGCTCTGTACTAAGCATTTTTCTTCATTTCTCTCCAGATTCTCATAGTAGGGTGAAATGGCCAAGTTATTAGTAAGCGCATCAGGAAACCACAACTGGGGAGGTTGAACCGAGAGCTTCACCGGGAACAACTAATAAGTGTCAGATACAGGATTCGGAACTGCATTAGGTTCCTATGGCTGCTGTAACAAATTGCTACAAACTCAGTGGCTTAAAGCAACACAAATTTGTCATTTCACAGTTCTGGAGATCAGGCTAAAAAGGGTCTTACTGCTAAACTCAAGGTCTCAGCAGGGATGTGTTCCTTCTGGAAGCAGAGGTGAGAACCTATTTCCGTGCTGTTTTCAGCTTCTAGAGGCCATTTGCATTTCTCAGCTCCTGGTCCCTTTCTCCATCTTTAAAGCCAACAGGGGGGGCATCTTCTATTCTTTCTCTCTCTCTCTGTTTGACACTTCTGCTTCCCCTTCTTGGAACCCTTGTGATTACATCGGATCCACTTAGATGATCGAGGATAGATATCTCAAGATCTAGTCATATCTGCAAAGTCTTTTTTACATCATAAGGCAACATATTCATTGGTTTCAGAGCTGAGGATGTGGACATTTTGAGGGGAGCCATTTAAACAAAATTTTTTTTTTAATTTTTACATTTATTTATTTTTGAGAGACAGAGAGAAACAGAGCACAAGTGGGGGAGAGACAGAGATAGAAGGAGACACAGAATCTGAAGCAGGCTCCAGGCCCTGAGCTGTCAGCACAGAGCCCAATGCGGGGCTGGAACTCATGAACCTTGAGATCATGACCTGAGCTGAAGGTGGACGCTCAACCGACTGAGCCACCCAAGTGCAAGGGGAGCCGTTTTTTCCGCCCACCACAACACGCAGCTCTCCCATCCTCCGGTGCAGAATGCTAGAAATGGAAAATTAGCGGCATCTTGAATTTCAGATCTCAGCATATTTCCTTGAGTCCACACAGTTTAAAAAAATTTTTTTTATTTAACTGCCAAGATTTGACTCAATAGTTTTCTTTTTTTTAGTTTGTTTATGTATTTTGAGAGAGGGAGAGCTCGGGAGGGGCAGAGAAAGAGGAAGAAAGAGAGAATCCCAAGCGGGCTCCACACTATGAGTGCAGAGCCTGATGTGGGGCTCGAACCCATGAATAATGACATCATGACCTGCACTGAAATCAAGAGTCAGACGCTTAACTGAGCCACGCAGGTGCTCCTCAACTCAATTGTTTTCAGTAAAAATCTGCATGTCTGACTTGTCTTAAAGATGTAAAGAAGCCATGATTTTGGCAAAGTAAGAATAGGTCATATTGGCTGTCCCTGGTGGACGGGTTGTGGACTATCCGGTTACTATAACCCCACAGTTTCCTGGTCATGTTCTCAACATGGAGGCCACGTACCCATTGTCACTTGTCATCTTACTCCTGACCACTGGGGCCATTTGCGGAAGCCATCCCATCTTCGTCCCTCTTCGTGCCTTTCTTTCCTGCTCATACACATCCAGTGGAGTTTTAAAGGATGAGCAAATTTAGCATATGTGTCCAAAGATGAATCTGCAGTTTTTAAATCTAGGTATTGCCAAAATATTTAAGCCTTATTCCTGTCTCATTTGGGCATGGGTCAGCAAATATAAAAGCAAGCAAAAACCTGTGTATAGTGACATCCAGGGCATGGCTGTGATTTAGTTTGAAAGGCTTTTGAAAATCAACCTTCTCGGTGTTCGGTGGAATGCAATGGGGCTTGTTAAAATAAGCCTTTTTCAAGTTATTGACTGTTTGCCAAGAAGACACCCTGTTCTGGAAACTCGAAGAAGCCTCCTTAAGGTTTTAAAAGTGAAGTCTACAGGCCTCTGCTAAAGTTCCAGATATTCCGTTTGTAGTAAGTATATAGGGGGGGAAAAGGTGGATTTGGACTTTGTAGTTGCTAGGCAACAATGCACTTGGCCATTGCCATTCTAGATTTAATAACCTTTAGCTTCTGCGCTTTTTTGGACATACGGCTAATTTACAGGCAAGTAGCCCTCACATTGATTCCACCTCTTCATCAGAAATGCTGGTGTCATGCTAAATTATGTGGTCCATGACATACCGGAGGTATGGCAATTCGGGTTAATATACTGCCGCAGTTCTACAATGTGGACCTTCCAGTGATTATTAATGAAAAGCTGTGCTCTGTGTCAAATTAATGTGCCGTAGAGTTATGCTTTGGCTCAAAAGCAAAGCCAGATAACTGATCTCTGCCTCTGTTTATTAGCAGAACGCTGAGCTCATTATTGCCCTTGTAAATTGGCAATATGCTCTGAAATGCCAGCCTGTTGAGCCTTGATCAGGGATAAGGGGCATTCTCCTTCATTGGTAGGTTGTGTTTTCCTTTTCCACCAAATTCAACCCTGCGGTGAAAAAAAGAAAGGCAAATTGTTGCATTACAAATTCAGTTCAGTCTCTTCGGATCCATCTCATGTAATCTGTGTAATAGTCTATGATACATGGAGTTTATGGCCCCATGGTCTCAGCTTATGGCACATAGTAGATTTTCAATAAATGCTCATCGAGTGTTCAGTCTGAGGTTAGCCACCATGGAGGCTGTTTTTTCCTTTTGCCTCGCAAGCCCTCTTTCCCCCTTTTTCTGGAAACTTGACCTGCACTTCCTTCCTCTTGCTGGCCATGGCGGGCATATAATACAAATTAGGCTTATAATAGTACCTTATTCTTACAGACATAATGAAGGAACCGGGAGTCTGCACACAACACAAGCAAAACCAATGCAAGCCCTCCCTAGAAATGGTTTGAAGGTGTAACAAACCCCTCTCCCCTTTTCTGAGTGTGCACTTGAGAAAGGTAGGACTGGGGACCAGAGTGAGACAAGCAAGGTGCCTTTAGGACACAGAATTTAAGGATGCACCTACTCTCAGGGCCCTGCAGGTGCCGGGCTGATACTTGAAAGTGGTACTTCCTTAAATAATGACCAGCACCTGCCTCGCTGGCCTCAGCCTGGCCCCAGACCTGAGAAGATGTGAACCTGGAAGTGCCAGCAGCCATTCCTTCAGCCACACAAAGAAGTCCGTTTCATTTGGAGGGAGTGAAATCCATAAGCAAAGTAGGCCTGCCCCTACCATTTGTAGGGCCCAAGGTGAAGGTACGAATGAAGCACACAGCATATATTTGAAGAGTTATACTTTATTAATAAAGCTACGCCAGTAGCCCAACCAACATTTGTGCCCAGTGACCATCAGCCATGTCCACGGTCTTCCCCTCGGGACCTGGAGGCCAGACGGGCTGAACCCCTCTCCCCTGACCTCCTAGCCCTGCATGTCTGAGTGGTAGTCTGGCCTTGGGAGATGAGTCACCCACTCACCAGTCACTGAGAGACCAGGCTGAGGATTTCCTTCTCCCCAGCTCATTTTCCTGGCTCAGATAGTACTTCAGCCCAACTTTATCCATGACAAGGAGAAGGCAGCTATGGCAGGAGGCCTATTGTTATCTCCATGTGAGATCAGAAGCGGAGAAGTCCCCTGGGTCACCAAAATGGCCACATAGACTGTTGGAGTTTTAAAGATACCCCTTTAAACCATGAGTTCGTCTGCATGAGACGAACTCAAAGAACAAAGAAAACAAAGCTTTGGTAAATGTGAAACCCTCTCCACCTCTCCACCATTCATGGCGTTTTCAAATGTCATACTCAAAACAGCTCAAGAACAAAGCCTGTTTTTATATAAGCAAAAGCAGTACACGCATAAGACCGTCCCCTGCCCAAACCTATCTACAACTCTGCCAGAAAGATACGGGGTGATCCAGGCAAAAATGTATTTAATTACCCAGATTAGAAACTGAGTATCATGACTTTCATTAGCATGTAGAAACAGCTATTCAGAGGGTGCTTGACATCAGTTTTCTCTTTTCGATTTTTCTCTCCTCCTGGAAAAAGTGTTGGGAGAATTCTTAAGCTGCTTGAAATGATCTTATTCCAATATTTACCAATCAAATGCTTTACCATGGATAACGTGTTAACCGAGACTCTAGCGGGATATATTATGGGATTTGGAGATCTTATCCTAAAACAAACTTCTTCTCAAAAGATGAGCTTCTGCATGATTTGATAATATGCTCCCTCCTTCACTGTAGAAGAATCCAAAGACGAATGTAAACAGAGGTAAAAATGAAGAGTCATTTAAGGCAGAGAAAAGCCAAATGACCAGCTTCTGTGTCGGGAAGATTGAGTTTCCTGCTGTTCAAGAAAAAGACTGTTTTTACCATAGTAATGGTGCCCAAATCCATTAAATGTCTTTTTAAAAAATTTTTTAAATGTTTATCTATTTTTGAGAGAGAGAGACAGAATGTGAGGTAGGGAGGGGCAGAGAGAGAGGAGACACAATCGGAAGCAGGCTTTAGGCCCTGAGCTGTGAGCACAGAGCCTGATGCGGGGCTCAAACTTACAAACCACTAGATCATGACCTGAGAGGAAATTGGACGCTGAACCAACTGAGCCGCCCACGTGCCCCAAAATGTCTTCTAATCGAGGGGCCTTTGTATTCCATCTGTATCCTTGTGTGTTCTGTAGAGAAGGTTTCTCAACCTCAGCACTACTGACGTTTTGGGAAGGATAATGCTTAGCACCACAGGGGGCTGTCCCATGCATTGTAAGATGCTTAACCACATCCCTGGCTCTTTATCCAACTGGTACCAGTATCACCCTACATCCATGTGATGACCACCGAATAGATCTTTAGGAGAGACCAAATGTCCCTGGGGACAAAAGACCTCCTGGTTGAAAAAAATGGTTTTTGAGAAGTCCTCCTGGTTGAGAAAAGTGGTTTTTAGAGGACATTGGAAGATGGTTGCCCAGCCAAACCTCAGTTTCTTTGTGGGAAAATGCCTCTGGCCATCAAGATAAATTCGTGTGCCGATTCTCCCATTACAGAAGCTGGGGGGGATCCGTGAAGGATCAATGAGCCAGATCCTCAGACTCGTGGCCTCAGCAGGTCCCAGGGAAGGTGTATGAGCTAAACTTAGCCAGTTAGGTTCTTTGCTAGACTCCAAAGCTTCATTAGAGGAATGCGGTTCATGAATTGGTTGAGTCATTCCAGTGGCAAGTTCCCAGGCAAGACCGTTGAGCCATGACTCTTACTGATACCTTCTTCCTGTCTGTTCCACATCTGGTCTAATGGCCTTCTCTCCCAACCTGTAATAACCCTCATCTTAGTCTTTAAATAAATTAGCCAGAGTTACAAGGCCACTTGCAACCAAAGACCTTTGCTACAACAGATTCCTTACATTCATTTCCTTATTAAATCTTTGAAAAGCAACGAATTGGTGAAAAACAAAATCAAGGAAAAATAGAAAATCAAAGAATTTAAAATTTGTTTTAAACAATGTAACTAACTAAATATTATTATACTCAAACAATTAAACATTAAATGATATTGGGATGCCTGGGTGGCTCAGTCAGTTGAGTCGCACTTTTGATTTTAGTTCAGGTCCTGATCTCACGGATCGTGAGTTCGAGTCCTGCTTCAGGCTCTGTGCTGACAATGCGGAGGCTGCTTAGGGTTCTCTCTCTCCTCTCTCTTTGCCCCTCCTACATGTTCACTCGTTCTCATTCTCTCTCTCTCTCTCTCTGTCTCAATAAATAAATAAATAAACTTAAAAAAATTAAGTCACATTTATTGCTTGTCAATTGCGTGCCAGTATTCTACTGTGTCCTTATGATACAAACTTTACTCTTGCTCGCCTCAAATAAATTTCCTCTTTGATTTAGTTATTTCAAACAAACAAAAATATTACAACCTGACATTAATGACAGTAACTGTTTACTTCAGGGATACTCAAACGTTCAGTAGCAAAACCCAAATTTCAAACAAAGTCTATTGCTCAATCTCAATATAAAGATGAACAAAATAGCATTCTATTAGTACCTTTTTTTGACTTCTATATAATGCTCTATATAAGTATAAAGCTTAGCTTTATAATGTTTATTCATTTTTGAGAGAGAGGTAGAGTGCACACAAGCAGGGGAGGGGCAGAGAGAGAGGGAGACACAGAATCAGAAGCAGGCTCCAGGCTCTGAGCTGTGAGCATAGAGCCCCGACTTGGGGCTTGAACTCAGGAACCATGAGATCATGACCTGAGCCGAAGTCAGATGCTCCACCAACTGAGCCACCCAGGCTCTCCTTTATGCTTCATACTTAACGTTTAACTCAACCTATGAGAACACTAAGCTATGTTGGCCATGATGATATTTTCAAATTTTAAATATAAAAAAAAAATACTTAGACACCTCAGGGGAGCCTGGGTGGCTCAGTCAGTTAAGCGTCAGACTCTTGATTTCGTCTCGGCTCATGATCTTGCAGTTCATGGGATGGAGCCCCACATCCAGCTCCGTGCTGACAGCACAGACCCTGCTTGAGATTCTCCCCCTCTCTCTCTGCCCCTCCCCCCGGATAAATAAATAAACATTAAAAAAATACTTAGAGACATCAGTTTGTCTCAGCATCCAAATTCTATCTGCCTTGAAATTCTCAATTTGTTCACCAATAAATTAATTTCTCCCTATAGATCATTTCTTTTTTTTATGCCAGCTGTCAATTTATTGTCTGGATTAGCCCCAAATCCAGCCTTCAGTACGAGCCCTGCAATCATGGAACTGGACCCTGTGCACGCTTCTCCTTTGCCCACTGACACAATGTTGAGCTTTGTTAATAGAGGCACCCGGAGAGACACCGGAGGAGAGAACCTTTTCTCTTCCTTTTCGCAGCGTGCTCTCTCAGGAGGCTCCTGCAAAATGCACGACTGCTATAGTGGCCTGCTTCCGCAGTGCAAGCAGCTTCGGCCGCAGGTGGCTTCCCTAGCTCTGGTTCCTGCCGCATTTGACATCCGGCAGCCAGGAGTATGTGCACCTCCGTCAAGACAGCTTCCCTCTAACCCCTCTCAGATGGCTTCCCAGAAAATGCTGACATGACACCATCCCATGGACAGCTCACCCAGACACCCCGCAGAGATTTCTAGAATCCTGCAGAATCCTCGGCAAACTTCTCCACGAGGTCACATGAGCCATGACCCAGTTCTCTTGGACGAGGTCTGAATCCTAGCCCTGGGGGCAAGGGGACCTCTTCCTCATTCACTGCTTCAGCCCAGGAGGCAGGAGGTGCTTTGTCTCTTGGCTATTCCTGTGTTTTTTACAACCTCTTTATCCCTGGCTAGCCAATCCTCTGTTATGATAATTCCATGATAAAGTTTAAGTCCTTTATGTTAATGTTTTCATTTTCAAATCACTGGGTGGTTTCTGTCTGCTGACTGGAGCCGGATATATCATTTTTTCTCTGTTTTTAATCACTAACGTCCTTGTCTGACAGTTCCAACGTGTCAAACATGTATGAATTTTTTTCTATTGATTTTTAACATTTTGACTGTAAGTCACAGTTTCTGTTTTTTCAAATGTCTAGTAAACGTTTTATTGTATCATGGATATTGTAGGTAATACTTTGTAGATTCTAGATTCTCTTCTGAGGGATGATGACTTTTGTTCTATAAGGTACTTAAATTATGGGAAGAGAACCTTGACGTTGTGAAGGCTTGGTTTGCAATTCTGTCATTGTAGAACTATTTAATTTATTCATTTTTATTGAAAATATTTGACATATAACATTGTGTAAATTTAAGTTGTGCAACATGTTAATTTGATATACTTTTATATTGTGATGTGATTGCTCTTGTCGCCATATTTAGCAATTCTGTCACATTATGTCTTTATACTTTCTGTTTAGTGGTTGGAATAAGTAAGTTTCAGTCTCTTAGCAAGTTTGATGATTGTACTATAATATTGTTGTCTATATTAGGAATATTTCATTTTTATACTTAGTTGTTGGGTATATCTCTTAGTCCTAGGACTTTTTTCTTAACTGTTAAGGCATGCCTATTTTGAATAGAAAACAAGGATGTTTATTAAGACCCTGTAATTTGGCAAAACTTGAACTAAAAGCTCTATCTCCCCAGCACTGGGCAACAGGTAACATCTGCTAAGTTAACATTATAATTGTTTATTCATAGCTTCCTTGGAGTTCCATTCCACAGGTGGACATTTTAGAAGTCAGCAAATGATTTAAAGATAAGGGTGGCTTTATGTAGAATTGGGAGCTTCCTCCCTGTGCCTCAATCCTTTCTGCCCGCCCCCCCCCCCACACCCAATTTCTAGCCACACTGGCATCCCCAAGCTCTTATCTCTAACTCCCCAGGTTTTTTCCTGATTTTTATCTCCCATTTATAGAATGGACCAGAATTCCACGAGATAGAGGCCATATAAATGTTTATCTAACCCTGTAGAATCCCTTGTTTCAAGGTTTTATCTTCTGTTTATACCTACCATTTTTTTTTTTTTGCTCTCTTGTGCTATTTCAATAACCTATTGCTGTGTATGAACACACACCAGAACCTAGTGGTTTCTAACACAAATTGTTCATTTAGCTCTCCTTTCTTTCTGTTGGCTGGATGGTTTTTATCTGAGCTGACTTGGCTTATTTGCGCTGGGCTCACTAACGCACCTGCAACCAGCTGGAGGACAAAATGGTGTCTCAATGGTCCATGATAGCCTCACTCCTATTTGGCTAGTGGTTGTTGGCTGTCAAAAGGGGGCACATGGGCCATATAGTTTTCATCCACCAGGCTAAGTTGGGTTTCTTCTTGGTCATGGATTTTCAAAATAGCAAAAGCAGAAGTCTCAATGAACGAGTGGCATATTTTTAATGTTTCATTGGCCAAAGCAAGTCTCATGGCCAATCCAGGTTCAATGGGCTTCAGATTGAATAGATCCCACCTCCACATCTGACTGCAAGGGTATGGAGGCAACAGGGGAGGAATAGGTAGCCTCTTATGCATTCTATCACAAGTTTCTTCAAACTGTTTATAAAAAATCATCTGAAGTTTGGAGTTATTTTTGGTCTAATATATGCTGCTTCACTATTGCCGAACCTGTACTTTCTGGGTCTTTAAGAGAATGTGGAAGCCATATGTCATTCATGTCATGTGATCTGTTGCAAATTTGCTTACACACTTTATATGGTCTTGTATAAGCTATTAAACTAAAAGAGAATGTAACACTAAACCAATCCCAATTATGCCTGCTATATGGAGAACATCTTCTATACAAGAGATTTTTTCCTCACAGCGAAGCCTGATTCAAAGTTCCCACAATGCAAGACATGCTTTGATGTGTGATTCTTAATAAAAGGTAGTTTAGAGAGATTAGAATTATTTCCAATTTTGCATAAGGTCAGAATTTTTGTGTAATTGCATAATTCAGATTCTGATAAAATATAACCGTGGTGCATATTCACAGATATAACAAAAGTAGCCTTACTCCCAGGACCGCATAAAACAAATTAATCTGACAATATGAGTTAGCACATTTTGGGGTTATAGTGTTATCGCCTGGTATATCACCTGGTAATATTTGATGGGGCAGAATAATTTATTACAGTCTTAAAAATAATTTAATCATATTTTACTAAAATTCAAATAAAACATTTGCACAGTCCTTGAATAATACCTGTACTAAAAGGAACATAGTTCCTTAAATATTGTTTCATATGTGGCTTCTGCCACAAGACCATAGATGTCTTGAGAGCAGAAACCCTGTCTTATTATTGTATCCTAAACTCCTAGAAAGTAATGATCCTCAATATTTTCTTTAACTGAAGTTTAATCAAATAGTAAAACATTAATTTGGCTAGTGGCAAGATAAGTTTTGGTCCTGAATGGTGATTATTTTACAGCAAGTTCTGTACGTTAGGCACCATAAATTGCATCACAATAAATATTATTGAGTCCATATTATGGACCCGTGTGCTATGAGAAGTCTACTGGATACTAAATAGGAATATTGAATAGTTTTTGTAAGCATGCAGCTCACAGTATTGAAGTGGTAATAAATATAATAGTAAAATCACTGTGAACACATGCATTGTTGTTGAGAGGTCAATTTAGAAAAATCCACCCTCTGCTGTGTTTCTCCTTTGCTGTCACACTATTGCCAATCTCAAAACCCTTCTCACACGGATATATGGGGTTTTTCCCCACACCAAGCAATTTTGTGACACCAGCTAGGTGTCCTGCAATGTAACTAAATTCTGACGTTTTCTACGTGGAGACAGCATCGGGTCCTACAGGTTACGGGCTCAGTCCTAAGAGACCGATGTCCACCTCGCCTGCCAATTGTGAGTAGTAGATCTCCGTGTTGGCCATAACTTCTGTCCAACCTGGCTACAAATCGGGGCTTCCCATGACCCCTCTTTGGTTTGATTAATTTGCTAGAGGAGCTCACAGAGCTCATGGAAACACTTTCAGTTGCCAGTCTATACAAGAATGTGATAAAAAAACATAGATGAAGATAAAAGATCTCAGATGAAGAGTTGCATGGGGTGAGGTCTGAGGGACCCAAGTGCAGGAGCTTCTGTCCTTAGGGAGTTGGGGTATGTCATTCTTCTGCTATGTGGATGTGTTCACCAACCTGGAAGCTTTCCACACCCCGCAGCATTGGGATTTTATGGGGCTTTCTCATGTAGGAATGATCAATTATTAACTCAATTTGCAGCCCCTTTCCCCTTTCTGGAGAGTAGGGAGTGAGGCGAAAATTCCAAAGTGCTGATCATGGCTGGGTCTTTCTGGAGACTATCCAGAGTCACCTTATTAGAACAAAACATGCTTCTAGTGCTCTCATTTAGAAAATTATAAGGGTTTTAGAAGCTCTGTGCCAGGAACAGGAGGCAGAGACCAATATATATATTTTCTGTTATCTCACAAATGTAAAATGGTGCAGCCACCTGGAAAGCAGTTTGGCAATTTCTTAAAATGTTGAGTCTTTTAAGATGAGTATCCACCCGAGAGAAGTGAAAACATATGTCTACACACAGACCATATGATAAATTGAGAATGTCAGTAGCATTATTCATGATAGCCAAAAAGTGGAAACAACCCAAATGTCCATCAACTGGTGAATGGCTAAACAAAATATGATATGTCCTTGCAATGAGATAACATTCAACAATTAAAAGGAACAAAGTACTGATACATTCTGCAGCCGGAATACATGGATAAATACATCCATGCATGTACCTCTAGAACATGATGCTAAGTGAAAGAAAACAAACACAAAAGACCACATGTTGCACGATCCCATTTGTATAACATGTCCAGTAAAAGGCAAATTTGTACGGACAGCAGATTAGTAGTTGCCCGGGGCTGGGATTGGGAACAGGGAGTGTCTGCAAATGAGCACAAAGTTACTTTCTGGGGTAATGGAAATATCCCTAAATTCGATGCTGGTAATAGCTGCACAATTCTGTAATTTTTTAAACAACTACTGAATCGCACACTCAAAATGAGTAAATTTTATGGCTTGTAAATTATACCGCGATAATGCTGTTTTTTTAAAAAAAAATCCTCATTCGTAGGATGTAATATATTTTGGGTCAGAGAAGGCATGCTGGAATAGGTGGCCTGAAGTACATCTAAAAGGTGATAAAAATTCGCTACTTTCAAATAGCGAATTCTGTGGTTGATCGGTAGCCTAACAAAAGGCTACCACTGGGATGAAAAACAGCCTGATGCATGTTGAGTGGGCCTGCTATGTGTGTAGCATCTATGGTAATTTCTGTTTCAGTAAAATAGGCAGTCGTAAGAGATGAAGCTAGAGATGTCAGAACTAGCTAGAACGTGGAAGGCCTTGTGTGTCATATTTTAAAAGTGGGCTCTTCTTCTGTACGTGATCAGGATATTTTGAAAGTTTGAAGCCATTATTGTCACCTAATTGGCTTTAGTTTTCGGATGAACCACATGGCAGCTCCTCGTTGCCATGGGGATGGTCATGGAGATTGAGGGAAGCAAGGATTGTATGGGGAGGGCATTGCTGGTGCCAGGGCACCGATTAAGAAGCTGGTAAGGGGCACCTGAGTAGCTCGATGGGTTAAGCGTCTGACTTTGGCTCAGGTCGTGATCTCATGCTTTGTGGGTTTGAGCCCCATGTCAGGGTCTCTGCTGTGAGCACAGACCTCGCTTCAGATCCTCTGTCCCTCCTTCTCTCTCTGCCCCTCCCCCACTTGCACATGTTCTCTCTCTCTCTCTCTCAAAAAAAAAAAAAACCAGTAAAAAGAAGCTGATAAAATATTGAAGATGAGAGATAAAGATGATTGTAGGTAGGTTAGTTGGAATAAGAATGGAAGACAAACCCTTTTTCTGTGAAATTTGCAGGGAGTGGTGATTGCATATGGGAAGTTAAGAGCGAGGGGAGAATCATGAAAGAATTCTAAGATTTTGGCCTCAGTGAGTAGATAAATGATGATTCCAGTAGCTGGAAAGGAGAATCCAGGAGAGATTATTTAAGGGGAAAGATAATATGTCATGACCTCTGGCCATCCTGGTGGCAATATTTCAGCAGGCCATTGGGACTGGATAAGAGACTGGATACAGGCCTGTGTTTGAGCTTCATTAACATGGCAGCTGAAACTATGGGAGTGGACTATTGAGCCAGAGTCAACATGTAGATTGGAAAGAACTGTAGGTAAAGAATGGGATCCCAGTGACCATGAAGGATGAAAACCAGAAAATTATTTTGTCTGGTGCTGTTCAGCCTGGATATCCCAATGCGCTGAGTAAGCTGAACTCTTGTCTTCCTAACACACTTTTACCAGAATTCATCAATTTTTTATCTCTTTAGTATGGGGTAGACTTGGCAAGGTATTAAACATGGCCAGCAGGAATGATGGAGAAATATTCTAAACCATCTTCTGGATGTATGGTCTGTCCAGGTTACCTGCTAGTTGATAAGGGGACATCTGAAGATAAACCAACTACTTATAGTATCTTAAATACTGTGAGTCGACAAACAATTTGTCAATGAATTGAAAGCGATGTATTTCTGTCTTTCCTATTTCAAAGAAATTATCCATATCACTCACTAATTCAACTACAATAGAGCATCAAAATAATATTTTAATAGCAATTTAAAGTTGTCCAGTGATAAGCACAGATTCCAAAGAAAGGCGATCAAATACAAAATCATTCTTCCCCTCTCTTGTGGTTGGTATTTATTGCTAATTCACTGGACATTTAAAAAAAAATTGTCTTGTAGATTCCTAGAATTGTAAGAAGTCATCCCATTTCACTTTCCTCAATTTAATTAGCAGAATGTTTGTACCAATGTCTGCTCCCTGACGGAGGAGTCCCTATATGTGGCTTTGGATTGGTGACTTTTACAGAATGTTGCAGGTGGAAGGAAACTTGGAATGAATCTTTATTTGCTCCTCACTGATAGATCATGGACCAAGGGTTCCCTCAATCATGTTTTATTGGGCTCATTTGCCCAAATTTCACTGTAACTTTGGTTAGTGGTAAATTTCTTTTAAAGGAAGATTTATCATAAAAACCTGGATTTTCCAGCTGTTCTTATAAAAACAACTGGAAAATTGTACAGTGCTGGGGCCCATTTTCACATGTTAGCAGTCAGCTAGGACTGAGTAGAGGCTGACGTCTTTTGATGGGGCACATGCTTTCTAGGTGCCAGAGTCACATCCCCAGTTACTGCTGGCCGATTTACTAAATTACTTTTTTTTTTAACCAAAAAAAATAAAATAAAATTCAGTGTTATTCAACCATAATTTCTCACCAGCCATAATTTATTTTTAGTTATTACTGGATTGGTCTGCAGATACACACGAAGACTATTTTTAAAAGTGATTTTAGGGGCGCCTGGGTGGCGCAGTCGGTTAAGCGTCCGACTTCAGCCAGGTCACGATCTCGCGGTCCGTGAGTTCGAGCCCCGCGTTGGGCTCTGGGCTGATGGCTCGGAGCCTGGAGCCTGTTTCCGATTCTGTGTCTCCCTCTCTCTCTGCCCCTCCCCCGTTCATGCTCTGTCTCTCTGTCCCAAAAAATAAATAAAAACGTTGAAAAAAAAAAATAAAAGTGATTTTAAACTATTTCTGTTGAGCATGCTATCTGAGCATACTTTTGCCCAACCAGTTCCATGCCAGAGGAAACTAATTTGTGTTGTCACTTGTATGATAATTATTGCATTTACAAGACAATTTGAGACTCAATCTGGTACTATTTTCTTTTTAGTGTGTAGAAATCGCATAATTTACTATTCATTATATATAGCTGTTATAGGAAGTATGTGAACATTTTGGGATAAAAATTTTTAAAATACAGCAACTCGGCATGTCTATTAAGGCGATTCAGGCTTGAAAAGCTCTAAGCGTTCATGCCAACATCTGTCTAATCCAGAAAGCTAGTCTGGTCTGGTGATAGTGGCAAGAGCTTGCATTTGAGCACTCTACTGTGGGATTCTGGGCAGCTTCCTGCTCGAGTTATCCTTCTGAGTGATGTAGAAGTTGGCGGAGATGAAGCACCATTGGGACACAGGCTGAAAACAGATGTTGTGACATCTTACCCCTTTAATTTTTAGAGTCTGTTATTTGCCTGGGTTGCTAAAACTGGTGTTGGTAAATTGAGACTGTTTATCTAGAATTTAAGTCACAAATCTGTGCAGTGATTCATATAGGGAAAATTCCCAGCGACTTGGGACGTAGTCTGGGACAGCTGGATGGAGAAATGTCAGCAGCTGTGCAAAACACCTGAGCTTCATACAGGCATAAGACCGAACAGAGCCCAAGATCATCTCCGCAGGTAAAAACTAAATGGTGGGCATGAAAGAGGCAGTGTGAATTACCAGAAATTATCCAGCATGATGGACAAGTAGTCTTCTTTCTTCAAAGGCATCTTTTCTTTCTTTTCCCTTCTGAGAAATGATACTTTTTTTTTTTTTATAGAACAACAAAGGTAATCATGCCATGGTAAGTAGAATGTTGAAGCAGAGACGTAATTGGAGGTTGAGTCATTGAGGCATAGGTCAATGTCAGCTTGATTAGCAGGTCAGGAACCTAGTATTAATAAGGGTTCAAAAGGAAATTTAGGGTCCAAGAAATATAAGATCCAAATAGGAGAAGGGTCCAGAGGAGCACATCTACTCATCTTTTGGCCGTGGCAGGCATTGCCAATCAATTGGACATTCTTCTTCTGAGCCTAGATATGGCATACTTCTCAATCCCATCCTTCCGATAGCTGCATGCTTTCGCTCAGAGGCAGAAGCCTACATATTCTCCTACTTACCAGCTCAAGATACCTAGTTCACTTTTCCAGAAAGATCAGAATGGAATGAATATAAAGGCTGCAGTTGAGTCACGGTGTTATGTATTGCTTTAGCACCAACCATGGGTAGGCAGAATTTTTTCTTAAACTCTGCTGAGGTAGGGCCTCCAGATGAAAAGGAAGAGAACATTTTCTTCTAACTCAGTTTCTTTGAACAACAGTTGCTGTCACTTTCAGTAAAATGACTCATTTTACTGAAGGAGTTTTTTTTTTTTTTTTGGTTGTAAATTATCCCACTGACTTACATTACCTGGAAAGGTATCTATTTCCTTATTCATGTCAAATTACATGAACATAGCTGAATCTCATTTATTATTTCAATAGAAGGTACTTTTGTGTGTTCTGGGAAGCTAAGAATATGTTGTTCTTAATAAAACCCCATTACCTATGGGGAGGATGTGTTACATTCTGGATGGGATGTTCTGTTACAGGCAGGTCCTAGAGCAAATGTTACTGTAGATTATTTACGGACAAGGTTATATTTCGTTCCTTCTGTCTTTCACCAGTGAGCTTGTGACTCTCGGAGATA
The DNA here is from genome assembly GCF_007474595.2 of Lynx canadensis. NCBI lineage: Eukaryota > Metazoa > Chordata > Mammalia > Carnivora > Felidae > Lynx > Lynx canadensis. Next base: position 7,208,494 of record NC_044305.1, on the reverse strand, counting down.
TTCACCCTTTATCATCATATTCATTTGTTCTTTCGTGAATTTCAACATTACCCATTTATATTCAGGCCTCTGTTTGAGTATAACCAAATATGTCTTGATCTTGTCAGGTTCTCCTCCGTATTTCTGCTGTAGCCATTATGAGTCTTTCGTTGCTGTGTTATAGCTTTAAAGATACCTATCAGCCGCATAAGTCATTTTGTCTAATATGACCTGATCCTCTTTAAGGGCTTTCTTTATATTTCTTCCTCTTTAGGGAAGAGTAGTATACAAAATGGCCAAGAGCATGCATGAATAGTTATGTTGTTAAAATCTTAGTGGAGTGCCATGAATGTAACCTTACGCTCCCATTAGACTTCAGAGAAAGCTTGTATCTTGAACATGGTTTTTGCAACATTTTCTTCCTAAATATCCTATGATTTGTAAGTAAGTGAACACTGCTTCCTATTGTGCTGAACCAACAGCATTTTCTTTATTATTTTTATTTTTTAATAAAATGCCATGTCCCTTAAACAGTTGTGAAAGAAAAATGAAAATCTGATAGGTAGGCAGGCTAATGTAGCATTATTTAAAATGTAATCATCAATAACGATGAATATTAATGCAAGTGTTCTTTTTTTTTTAACATTGGGTGAAGTTTGCTCTCTCTTTCTCTCTGTCGAAATAAATGCTGGGGCGCCTGGGTGGCTCAGTCAGTTATGCAACTGACTTCCGCTCAGGTCATGATCTCACGGTTCGTGTGTTCGAGCCCTGTGTCAGGCTCTGTGCTGACATATTAGAGCCTGGAGCCTGCTTCAGATTCTGTGTCTCCCTCTCTCTCTGTCCCTCCCCTGCTCATTCTCTGTCTCTCTCTGTCTCTTAAAAATAAATAAGCGTTAGGGGCGCCTGGGTGGCGCAGTCGGTTGGGCGTCCGACTTCAGCCAGGTCACGATCTCGCGGTCCGTGAGTTCGAGCCCCGCGTCGGGCTCTGGGCTGATGGCTCAGAGCCTGGAGCCTGTTTCCGATTCTGTGTCTCCCTCTCTCTCTGCCCCTCCCCCGTTCATGCTCTGTCTCTCTCTGTCCCAAAAATAAAAACGTTGAAAAAAAATTAAAAAAAAATAAAATAAAATAAAATAAATAAGCGTTAAAAAAAAAGAAAGAAAGAAATACTTAAAAATAAATAAATAAATAAACCAGAGCACCTGGGGGCTCAGTCAGTTTAATGTCTGACTCTTGATGTCGGGTCGCTGTCCTGAGATCAAGCCCCATCTTGGGGTCCGTGCTGAGTGTGGAGCCTGCTTGGGAATTCTCTTTCCCTTTCTCTCTGTCCCTCTCCCTTCTCCAAATAAATAACATTTTTTTTAAAGTATTGGGTGAAGTTTTGTCATTTAACGTAAGCCTTCCATTCTTTTTCTTTTGCTGACTAATCCCAAATTAAAGCTCTGGAAATTCATTCCCATCTGGTTTCAAACTCCCAGGTGATTCTAAAGTACACCTAAATTGCTATCAGCACCTGTAAGCCTCTCAACTGTATAAACTTTTATGCTAAGGAAAGGATTATTAGGATACTAAGTTTCATCATGGCCTGGAGACACCCTCCAGGTGTCTAAACTGTTGGTTTGCTGAACAGAGCATCCATTCTCAATCGCTTCTCTCCTGTGGGCATCCCATATAGGCCCAGACACCTTCTTCGTAGCCAGATATGGGTTTTGAATTGGTATTGGTGTAGAATATGGTGTGTGGTATGGAGTAAGGATTTCAGGAAAGCAGTTAAGTTGGTTTGAGGTTGAGTTTGAGATTCTGACAGTGATTCCAGCTAAAAGATCATGGTGGCTTGGGTCAAGGCAACTGCAGTGCAGGTGGGGAGAAGAGATGCACTTGAGGGATACTTAGGAGTTTTACTTGACAGGAATTGAAGACTGTAAATCAAGTTGGCGGCATAAGAAGGTGTCAAGAAGGACTCAGGTTTCTGACTGTAGCAACTCAACGGATAAAGGTTTACTGGGATCTGAAATGTTGATGGAAGAGACCTGGGACTCCCCAGCAATGGAGTGATTGAGATAAGCAGAGGAGTACAGAATTAAAGGAGATACGGCATCCAGGATGGGATTCTGAAGATGGACAGGAAGAGAAGCTAGGGAAGTCAACAGATTATTGAGGAGAAAAACCAAGAGCATGCAGTGTAACAGTAGCAGAGAGAAAAACAGTATTTTAAAGTGATCAGTGAGGTCAAGAAAAGGACTGAAATGGACCAGTGGATTTAATAGCTTGGGAGACTCATAAGATCAGATGAGCTGGAGAGGATTATGCCAAACCTTGATATGTTTATGAATTCATGTGTAAACATAAAGTACTATATAAATGTTAGCTACTTTCCCTCATCAAATCATAAACTCACTGAAGATACAGATACTTTTATTTATTTTGAATCAATAGCACCCACCTCATCTCTTGCCTCAAACCTGTGATTATCAAATATTTGGTGGCATAACGAATGAACACACCGTGACACATTAGGACCGTTAGAACACTCTGTAATTTGTTTTAAAAGAATTTCTTTAGAAGTTATTTTTGTCTCTGACTTTACAAACCCAATTTTAATCCACCCCTTTAAACTTCCAATTGGGGAAAGTCTATCCTAGGCCATAAGATTTTCCTGATTTCAGTTATAGTCTCCAGAATTTGGGAATTTATAATTCCAAACAGAGGTGAACTTGAAAATATGAGTTGTGTTTCACTGGCCTCGTCTAGAAATGATGACTTTAAGTTTGGTTGTTACCAGTTTACAAACTTATGTGTCCACTTTAGAGTATTCTTTGCTTTCATGGAGACAAATTCTGTGTTATCAACTGTTCTCATCAGCTTTTTATTCTTTTATGTAAACATTATCAGAATAAAAAATATAAAGATGTTACCCATTATAAAAATACAACACCATATACTTGGTAATTTTATTATTTCAGGGCATTTTATTATGGTCCTAGTTTCTGGACATTACATATGATAAAAAAAGTGTAATAATATTTTCATTATAAGAATATATATGAGGGGCGCCTGGGTGGCTCAGTCGGTTGAGCGTCTGACTTCGGCTCAGGTCATGATCTCGCGGTCTGTGGGTTCGAGCCCCGCTTCGGGCTCTGTGCGGACAGCTCAGAGCCTGGAGCCTGTTTCGGATTCTATGCCTCCCTCTTCCTCTGACCCTCCCCTGTTCATGCTCTCTCTCTCTCTGTCTCAAAAATAAATAAATGTTAAAAAAAATTTAAAAAAAAGAATATATATGATAGCATTAGTGGAAAATATGTAACAGGATAAAAAAATACAGATACTCATTCTGTTCTTTGTATTCTAGTACAGATGCTTTTAGTTGTTTTTTTTTTCAAAATATTTATGTCATAAAAAATTCCACTATGCTTCGCAACCTATTTTATAAATATATTTAACTCATTTTTTCTTGGTCATTATGTTGAGACCATTTTCCAAGCCAAGTGATCTTCTGTGAAACACAACACAGCACACACACACACACACACACACACACACACGCACACACAAAGTCTATTGCATGGGTGAATCCAAACTCAGTTAAAGAGCTTCCAATAGTTAGACATTTAGATAATTTCCTATTTTTCAATATTATAAACAACATTTCTGGGCATGTTTTTAAAGCTAAATCTTTGTATACAGCTTTGATTTTATCTCAGAATACATTTCTGGAATTAAGACAGCAAAGAATAAAATGTAGACATATATAAGTTACTGATAAGTAATGCAAAATTTGGAAGCATTAAAAATGTCGCATACATACTGAATGTAGAAAAAGTGGGAAAAGAATAAAATAAGAATGGCTTTTAATCTCACTCACCTGAAATGGAATTTATTGTATAATCTTATAGATTGTGTTTATTAAACGTGTCAAACTCTCTTCCTATCTTCATTTTTTGGTAGCTAATGTATCTTTCTTGACATATTATATAGCATAGCACATAACTTATAGCATATAATATGTTATATGATATATAATATGTGATATGTGATGTATAATATATAATGGCCTCACTAATGATTTGTCATTTTCTATACTGAGATCCTACACTGATCCTTTGTTCATTTTCATTTTTATTTTTATTTTGAGAGAGAGTGCAGCATGAGCAGGGGAGGGGCAAAGAGACAGGGAGAGAGAGAATCCAAAGCAGGCCCCGTGCTCTCTGCGCAGAGCCCAATGTGGGGCTCCAGTCTCCAAACCACAAGATCATGACCTGAGCTGAAGCCAAGAGTCGGATGCTTAACTGACTGAGCCACTCAGGTGTCCCCATTTATTTATTTATTTATAAAAAATTTTTTTAACGTTTATTCATTTTTGAGACAGAGAGAGACAGAGCATGAATGGGGGAAGGTCAGAGAGAGAGGGAGACACAGAATCTGAAACAGGCTCCAGGCTCTGAGCTGTCAGCCCAGAGCCCAACGCGGGGCTCGAACTCACGGACCGCGAGATCGTGACCTGAGCCGAAGTCGGACGCCCAACTGACTGAGCCACCCAGGCGCCCCCCCATTTTTATTTTTAAACGTGATTTCATGTTCCCTTCTTTATCATGGTAGGTGGGTCATTTTATTTACTCTAGATAAATATTGCTACTACATAAGTGAGCTATTGATTCCAAATATTTCATTTGTAACAGGTCAATGTACTAAACTCTCTTAAAACTTTCAATGATTTTTTCAGATAGTTTTTGTGGATTATCTAGACAAAATAACTTTCCCTTCTTAAAAAAATAGGGTAATTTACTTTCATCATCTCCGAGGTATATTATTTTTCCTTCTGTCCTGCCTTCTCTCAGTTCATCCTTCCTTCCTCCCTTCCTTCTTTCCTTTCTTTCTTCCTTTTTGTCTATTGCTTTGGTTACAGTTTGATGAAGAATATAATGTGCTGATTATGATTATGCCTGTTTTCTCCGTTAGTTCTAAGGTGTAATGTCTGTTGCATTTTCATTAAGTGCCAGGTGAGATTGACTGAGAGTTTAAGATTTTTTTTATAGTTTAACCACGGTGTCTGCAGTGCATCTGGCATTAATATACTAATATTTAATTTATAATTTGGTTCTAAGTTTCTAAGTGAGATAGGACTATGAGTTTGTGTGTGTGTGTGTGTGTGTGTGCGCGCACACGAGCATCTGTGTGCATGCATGTGTGTACTATTTCAGATTTGGCGATATAGAAATATGAGCCTTCCTAGTTGAATTGGAAAATGTGTAATTTTCTTCTGGGCTTTAAAAAAGTTTAAACAACCTGGAACTTACTTTTTTTAGAGTGTGAATGTACCGTTCATGCTTTGACCCTTGTCCAAGCACCTCCATAATCTCTTGTCTGGACTGACTTGATGTTCCAGGTTCCACCCCTACCTTCCCTTTGGTATGGTGTTTAGCAAGCAGCCAGAATGAACCTTATATTTGTCAGCACATGTCCCTTCTCTGCTGAGAACTCTCCAGAACTTCCTGTGACACCCTTAAGACTATAACCCAGCCTCACTCACCCTTCTCTGCTCCTCGCCCCTCGCTCTCCCCAGCCCTTTGGAGTTCTCTTTGTTGTTTCTACAATGAAACAGAATACATCCCAGATGGCCCCCAGCTGTCTTCCTTCGCTTCCTTCTTGGATTCTACTATGATCTCTTATCAGAAGCGCTTTCCCGGCACACTAAGAACCCCACCGCCACCCCCATTTGTTTATTATACACCAGGCACTCTTCTAAAGATTTCCCATATTAACTCACTGAATCTTCACCATGACACTGTGGGGTAAAAAGTATGAATCCCACTTTATAGACGAGAAGCATGAGGCACAGTGCTTGTGGTAACCTATGCACGTTCACGACAGCTGCTTGGTTCGGTGGTGGGGATCCCAGCTGGGCAGACAGATGCCCCCACGGCCACTCATCCTTTCTACAACACCCAGTCCTTGCCCTGATTTGTCCCCATGTCATACTTTACCACCACCGGCTATCCTAGATCTCTTCAGCAGTTACCTTGTTAGGACTGGGGATTTGCCCACAGATGGATTCCTGCTGGATTCTTCCTTGGGCCCTAGAGCAACATCTGGCAAGTCACAGGCTCCCAATAATACACATATTTTTCAGAAATAAATTCACTCAAAGAATCAGGAAAATAGGGGTGCCTGGGTGGCTCAGTCGGTTAAGCATCCAACTTCAGCTCAGGTCATGATCTTGCGGTTTGTGGGTTCAAGCCCCGTGTTGGGCTCTGTGCTGACAACTCAGAGCCTGGAACCTGCTTCCGATTCTGTGTCTGCCTCTTTCTCTGGCCCTCCCTTGCTCACGCTCTGTCTCTCTCAAGAATAAATAAATATTAAAAAAAAAAAAAAGAATCAGGAGAATAAGCTAAGTGTAATTTTTTTTTTTTTTTAGGGAGTAATTCTTTGATAGCTTTTAAAAGCTTTCAGGATAATTCTTTTTTTTCTTTTTATTTATTTTTGAGGGAGAGAGAGAGACACAGATTGTGAGTGAGAGAGAGGCAGAGAGAGAGGGAGACACAAAATCCAAAGCAGGCTTCAGGCTCTGAGCTGTCAGCACAGAGCCCAGCGCAGGGCTCAAACTCACAAACCCTGAGATCAGGACCTAAGCCAAAGTCGGACGCTTTACCGACTGAGCTACCCAGGCGCCCCAGGATAATTCTTGTTCTACTGGGCTGTCTACCTCCTGAGTCACTGGTCATTTTTTTTTCCCTAGGAAATTAGTGTTCCAGATGCCCTGCTACCAATTGTATCCATAGAAAGCCACCATATTAAATATTCTCTATTCATATGAAAGACAATCTCCCTCATTAGCCTTAATATTGTGCTTTGTGATTTATCTCTTGTTTTTCCTCAACCATTCTGTGAAGGCTGTTGCAAACACACTGAGTTAGTAAGTGTAAACTTGTTCCTACACATAATCAACAGATCCATTGCTTTTTCTGATTTCTTTTTGTCTGCATTCTATTCTTCTGTTGATTCATTCTTTCTTTCATTAATTTCCATTGTCATTATTTTTCACCTTATTTTACTTATTGTCAGTCTCCCATATGTAATGATGGAATTAACTGATGCTGAATTGGCCTGCATTGCAGATTGGGGCCACACCCTCTCGGGCTGGTGTTTTGTTCTTTTATTTTCTGAATAACCTCTGGCTGCAGTTTTAATTACTTCTTTTACTCAATAGCGAATTAAGCAGTTTTTGTTTTCCCAAAGGCTGATAAACTTTAGATATTTAATCTTTTATATTAGCTGCTGTGTTTGTTGCATGATAATTACATAATATGGCTGACACAATTTATACTTGTGGGGAAATTGCTGAGGCTTTTGCTTAGGGCTACAGAAATGGTAGCAATTCATTATGCTTTTTTCAAGGAAAATATGAAAATAATACATATCATTGTTCTCTTTGGGTTCACACATCAATACGTATGTTTTTCATCTGATGATATTCATTGTATGGTTTATTTCTTATACTAAATTTACTATGATATTAATTATGAGACAAATTATTACTAATAATAAATGTTATGAAAGTTTGGAATATTGACCACTAAATATATAAAATACTGTATATATTGTCTTACTCATTTTTTCTTCAACCCAGTCATGTGTAAACCCATTGATGAGTAAATTTGAGGCTTGGAGTGGCTAATTAATAAAGATTCAAACACAGATCTGGCCGAATTTAAAGATTTTATTTTATTTTATTTTATTTTATTTTATTTTATTTTATTTTACTTTATTTATTTTATTTTATTTTATTTTATTTTATTTTACTTTATTTTACTTTACTTTACTTTATTTTATTTTATTTATTTTATTTTATTTTATTTTAGTTAAAAATGTTTTTTAGGGGCGCCTGCGTGGCTCAGTCGGTTAAGTGTCAACTTTGGCTTGGGTCATGATCTCACAGTTCATGGTTTCAAGTCCCGTGTCGGGCAATGTCCTGACAGCTCAGAGCCTGGAGCCTGCTTTGAATTCTGTATCTCCTTCTCTCTCTGCCCCCACTTGCTCACGCTCGCTCTCTTTCTATCAAAAATAAACATTAAAAAAAAATCCTTAATTTTGTTTAACGTTCATTTATTTTTGAGAGAGAGAGACAGAGCGTGAGCAGAGGAGGGGCAGAGAGAGGGAGACATAGAATACCAAGCAGGCTCCAGGCTCTGAGCTATTAGCACAGAGCGTGACGTGGGGCTCGAACCCACAAACTATGAGATCATGACCTGAACTGAAGTCAGATACTTAACAGACTGAGCCACCCAGGTGTCCCTCAATGCCTACAGTTTTAATCATTGTCATATACTGAGAGCATTATCCATCTTGTTTAGTATATATGGGATCAGTTGATAGGTTAATAGATGCTTGTGTACTCCTTAAAAAGGAACTACCCATTTTTGAAGCAATTAATTATTGAAAGCAATATGAATATTTTCCCCATGGCATGAGTTAGTTTATACATTATGTTAAAAATTATATAATATTCCATTTTATTAATGCTCCACAACTTAACCAATCCCTATAATTTATTCATGCTAAATATTTCCAGTATTTTATTATTATTCACAGCCATTTGATGACAACTTAATAGGTAAGGTTTATCCTCATCTAAAACTATTTCCATGCAATAAAATATTAGAAGTGAAAAAGCAGGATCAAAATTCATATACCCTACCCCAAAGACATGGCAGTTGCACTACTAGGTATTTATCCAAAAGATACAAAAATACTGATTTGAAGGGGCACATGCAATCCAATGTTTAAGCAACACTATCAAAAATAGCCAAATTATGGAAAGAGCCCAAAAGTCCATTGACTGATGAACAGGTAAAGAAGAAATGGTATATATCTACAATGGGATATTACTCAGCCATCAAAAAGAATGAAATCTTGCCATTTGTAATGACCTGGATAGAACTAGAGTGTATTATGTTAAGTGAAAAAAGTCAGGCAGAAAAAAGACAAATATCATATGATTTCACTCATATGTGGAATTTAAGAAGCAAAACAGATGAACGTAAGGAAAGGGAAGGAAAAATAAAATAAGATAAAAACAGAGAGGGAGGCAAATCATAAGAGACTCTTAATGGTAGAGACCGAACTGAGGGTTGCTGGAGGGGTGTTAGGTAGGGGGATGGGCTAAATGGGTGATAGCTATTAAGAAGGGCACTTGTGATGAGCACTGGGTGTCATATGTAAGTGTCGAAGCACAAAATTCTACTCCTGAACCCGTTACAACACGATATATTAACTAACTTGAACTGAAATAAAATCTTGGCAAGAAAAAAAAATTACCAAAAGGAAAATAATTCATATATGTTATGAAGGCCTTGGATCTATATTTTTAAACTTCTCTCCTATGCTGCCGTGAGAACTTTTTTCTTGCATTTCACTCATTTTTCTCATTTTAAACAGTTTTCAATAATTTTATATGTAAAGCATTATCTTTCTTTCGTAGATTAAAATGTTTCCTGGCTCACACTGCCCACTGATATTCAGAGTTGAATGGGGCAATCATTTTCTCATTTATCCAATTTTTGTGTACTCTCCACAGTAAAGATTTGGTGAAGTCCGTGCAAATAGGTTCAGCAGATGTAGGGTTAATATTATCTCTAGGTATTTCACTTGTGTTAGTGTGTTTAAAGGAAATTTGTGGGGCTTTTTCTTCCATCAGCCCTTCCTGGCTATTATTAATAGAGATTATTGCTATTTTGTACTTACTTTTGAGTTCTTCAAGATTATTGAAGCTCCTGTTTTTAAAATGATTTTTCAGTTGACTCTCCCTTGTGTTTTTATTTTTATCTAGGCTAATACTATCTTCTGTAAATAACAATGATTTTGTCTCATCTTGGTAATCACTGTGCTTAAAATTTTTTGGTGTTGTTCTATAATTGTTTTGACTAGGATTTCAGAACATTATTAAATTAGAATGGTGAGAACAGAAATGAGATGCTTATAGCTTAGTCAGAATGCGTCTGTGTTTTGTCTCATTGTACAAGATTGGCTATTGGTTTCATGTGGATTTTCTTTATCTTAAGTAATTTTTAAATTCCTAGTTTACTAATTTGATTTATTATTAGAGATGGATGTTAAATGTTATGAAATGTTCATTTATAGGCTCTGTGGATTATATAGTATGGCTTTCTAATGTCATAAAATAGATTCGTGGATTTCATATTTATGTTTATATATCTAGAGAGAGATGATAATATATGTAATTTCTGTTCTGTTGTGCTGATTCTGTAGACTAATAATTACTCAGAAATATTTTTTTCTGTAGTTATAAAAGAGGTAGTACCTTGATGTATGTGTGTGTGTATACATGTGTTTGAGATTTTTTTCAGATTTTGCTATAAAAGATGTACTATGAATTATGTAATAGGGATCATTCTCTCTATAGGATTTTTTCCCTTTTTGTGATGCTGTAAAAAAATAGGTATCTTCTGTCCTTTTACTTAAAACAATTCGTCCTATAAGCACATCTATACTTGGCATGAAAAAATAAACCCAATAGATTGGGATAGAAAGCCATAAAACATAGACACATATATGTGAACTTTATGTATTACACAGCCTCCATTTCAGGTCCCTGTAGGAATGATGAGCTATTTAATAAATTATGCTGGGTCAATTCTATATAGAAACATATAAAATTGAATCTCAGGCTCACACTCGCCACAGAAATCAATTTCAGGTGGATTTATGCTTTAAATATGAAAGATAATACATTAATTTTTAAAAGAAAACTTAGAAGAATATCTTATAACATTGAAATAGGGAATTTTGGATTATAAATATGACACAAATGAGAAATCATAAAGAAAATATTAATATGTTGAATTACATTAAAGATAGATTTTTACCAAAAAAATATTATGAAGCTGAAAGGACAAACCACATAATGGGAAAAGATATTTTTAAGATCCATAACCAAGTGTTAGCATCTGGAAAATATAAACAGCATCTACAAATCAATGATAAAAAGAAAACTCACTTTGCTAAAGATGTTAGAAAAGTAAACAGGAATGATGAGTAAACAGTAATACATTCTCAAAATCGTTGGTAGTCATGCATGCAAATCAAAACCACAATGAGATACCATTTTACACATATTATATTAGCAAAAAGTAAAGAGTCAGACAATATCAAATGATTTATTTCCTTGGGAGGTCCATAACTACTTTGAAAAGGGAGGTGGCATTATTCAGTGAAGTTAAAGATGTGCACATGTACATTTCAAAATTTCAATTCCTAGGAATATACTTAGAGAGCCTCTCGCATATTTTCACAAGGAGACACATGGAGGTATATTTAGAGTAGAATTCTCTATAATAGCTAAAAATTTGGAAACAGCCCACATATCTATCTGCAGTAGAACAGATAAATAGAATGGATAGATACATTTTTAATATTTAGACAATGGAACACTATGGAAGAATGTCAATGAATGAATGTGGGATGAGACTCAAAAACTTTATGTTTATCTGGGTTGGGGGTGGGGATGGAATTCACAGAATTCTTGGAATATAACTCCATTTCTATCAAGGTTACGCATGGCAAAGCTATGGAGTACAATATATTGTTAGAGATGTGTGTGAATATGTTAATACTATTTTTAAAAAGGCAAAGGAAGGATTTTCAAGGGAAATGATATGCAAAAATCACAACAGATATTTCCTCTGAGAACTAGCATTGATGAAAGAGTGTACTGAGGCTTTCAAATCATTTTTCTATTTCTTAAGCTTATTCATGGATAAGTGGGTGTTAATTTTAGTTTTCTTTAAAACTTTCATACATATGAACTGTTCTCTAGAATATATATATCACAGCAATTAAAATATGCAAATGTGCTATCTTTTTTCAGCTTAGTTATACGTAACTTTAGTTTCTTCCATGTTTTTTGATTTACTTATTTCCTTCACTTTTTTGAGTCAAATAACATGTTTGTATTCTTTCTAGAAAATTTCCATTTTTAGGAGATTTTAAAATGTATACTCTATGTAGCTTATTTTTAGCAGTTACTTGACATTAAATTATACTTTCTTTGAATACAGCTCTGCATATTATCTTCAGACATTAGTATGTACTAATAGAATCCTCATGATTATTTTCATAATAATCATTTATGGTAGCTTCTGTTTTCTTTCAGAACTTGGAATTGTTTTCAGCCTTCCAAGTTTTTTATTTGGTTTGAGTCATTGACCTTTTGCTTCTCATTCACAGATTTATTGCAATGTGTTCAGAGAATTTACAAATAGTCTTTTGTTGCTACATACAATGTGACTTTTCTCAAAAATATTTTCAATTGTAAAATATAAAACAAATGCAGAAAAGCACACAAAACCAATGTGATTATGATGTGACTTCCCTTTTACCTGCCACCTACATCAGGAGCTAAACTTTCCCCATGACCCTTTCATTGGATAGATCCCATTCTTCAACACATATAACCGTTGTCTATAAAAAAAGAATCTCATTTCTCCTGTAGAGTTTCTCATGGTGTGGATTTTGTGGATTGTTATCTCTCTAACATCTCTCTATCATCTCTATCTCTCTCTGTCATGTATATCTATCTATCTATCTATCTATCTATCTATCTATCTATCATATATCTATCTATATCTATGTATCATCTATATTTATCAATCTATCTCTATCATCTATATCTATCTTTCTTTATCATCTATATCTATCTATCATCTATCATCTATATATCTATATCTCTCTATCATCTATCTATCATCTATCTATATCTATATCTATCTATCTATCTATCTATCTATTATCTATCTACCTATTTACCAATCTATCTATCTATCTATCTACCTATCTATATGTGTTTCTGACAAAAAATTATTTATGGCTATGTGCATTCTTTGTTAAGAGACAGATAACTTTCACACCCACTGAACTATTTTTGAAAAAATATCAACAACAAAAGTTGGTGAGGATTTGGGCACCCTGAAGTCTGACACATCATTGGCAGAGATGTAAAAGAGCACAATTCCTTTGAGAAAAGTTCTGGCAGCTTCTAATAAAATTAAACATACATTTCCCTGGGGTCCAGCCATGCCACTCTTAAGGTGTTTACCCAAGACTGAAAAGAAAACATTTGTTCACAAAAGGACTTGTGCAGGAATATTTACAGAAGCTTTATTTAATAGCCCAAACCTGGAAATATCCCAGATGACCATTAATGGAAGAAAGAATAAACAAACTTTGCAACATTTATACAAATGAATGCTCTTCAGCAATTACTGAATTGATCTGACCATACACACAAGAGTAGGATAGAGTCTGAAAACACTGTGCTCAGAGCAAGGAATCTCATAAAGCAGTCATTCTGTGTGATTCTGTTTACATGAGCTTCTTTTATGTTTTCCTATTTCTGTTTCCAAATGCTTTTTGTGTCTGTTGTGGGTTTCTTTTTCTATTTTATTTAGGGATTTGAAACTTGACTCATTTTATTTTCTGATAGTCTTTGCTTTCACTGTAAAACAACATAAAATCATCAAGATTAAACCATGATCTATTAGCTGTCTTCAAAAATGAAAAGTTTAAGGTATTTTTGTTATCTATTATCACCACAATATTATCATAGTTTTCTTATCTTTTTTTTAAGTTTATTTATTTATTTTGAGAGAGAGAGAAAGCACAAGTCAGGGAGGGGCAGAGAGAGAGAGAGAGAGAGAGAGAGAGAGAGAGACGTAAGCAGGCTCTGCACTGATACATGGAGCCTGATGTGGGGCTGGGGATCCATGAACTGTGAGGTCATGACCTGGGCCAAAATCAAGAGTCAGATGCTTAACCTACTGAGCCACCCAGATGCCCCATCATAGTTTTCTTTTATTTTTTTTAAGGCAATCTTTTTTTTTAAGTGTATTTATTTATTTTGAGAGAGAGAGAGAGAGAGAGAGGGAGAATGAGAGAGAGAGAAACAGTGAGCACTATCGGGGGGGAGAGGTTGGGGGGTGGGGAGAGAGATAGAATCACAAGCAGGCCCACACTGTCAAAACAGAGCCTGATGAGGGGCTCAAACCCACAAACCATGAGATCATGACCTGAGCTGAAGTTAAGAGTCCAACGCTTAGCCGACTGAGCCACCCAGGTGCCCCATAGTTTGCTTTAAATCTTTCTTTTGGGGCACCTGCATGCCTCAGTCAGTTAAGCATCAGACTTCGGCTCAGATCATGATCTCCCACTTCATGGGTTTGAGCCCCGCTTCAGGCTCTGTGCTGACAGCTGGGAGACTGGAGCCTGAAGCCTGTTTCAGATTCTGTCTCCCTCTCTCTCTGCCCCTCCCCAACTTGCACTGTGTGTCTCTCTCTCTCAAAAATAAATAAACATTAAAATTTTTTAAAATCTTTTCTTTTAATAAATATTTTAATATTTCAGTGCATTTTAAACCTTGGGAACAATAACTGAGGCAATCTGTCTTTCATGATTTACTTTGTTACATGTCTTATAATTCCATTTTTTTAAATTTGTATTTCTTTATCTCTGACTAAAATAATTATTTGAAAGGTCTTTTTTTCAGGAAGGATATTAATATAATGCTTTCTGAGAACTTATACATTAGAAATACATTTCAATTGCATTTGCAAATAGTATCCAAATACTCAAAGACCCCCTGGGTATTGCTTTTAACATGTGAAAATATAAGATATGTCAGTCTCTCTCTCTCTCTCTCTCTCTCCCTCCCTCCCTCCCTCCCTCCCTCCCTCCCCTCTCTTCCTCCCTAACTCTGCCTCCCTCTCCCTCTTTTCTTTTATTGCTGGCTTTTTTTTTCTTTGATTAGATCATTGGTAGTTTTTTTTTTTTTAACTTATCCTAAAATTTCAGAAATGTCTTCAGGACATGTCTAGGTATTATTGGCTTCTTAAAAACATTGCTTCCTTCTTGAAGGAAATTAGAATATGTCAGAAAATCAGAGACAAGTTCAGAAATAAAAACAGAGAATTCAGAGACATTAAATTAAGGATGATGTTCAATTCGTGTAATTTAATGGGATCCAACAGAGAGGAAAGAAGAGGTTTAGGAGGAAGACCAAAAAACCTACAATTCTGCAAATAGGGTAGAAATGGGGCAGAAAGCAATGAGGACCCAGATGATGAGGAAGGAGAAAGACAGAAGTGGTTGTCACAGAAGCTGTGAGTCACAAAAGAAAGAAAAAAATCCACTCCTTAGAGGGTGGCTCTAGTGTAAAGTTGTATTTAGGGAAAGAGCATCACATCGCTAAGGGAGTAACTGTTTAAAAAACAAAACAAAACAAGGAAACACTGACCCTGTATGCATTTTAGGGGTATTTGTCATTTTATATTTTGTTTTATTGTTACATATGTCCAATTTGTTAATAGTATGTTCAATACATACGAGTACATACAGAATAACGAAATAAGCAGCACTTTCTCCATCCCCTGTTTGCATTTATGAAATTCTCTTGCAGTCACTTGTATATTTTTCTGGTATCTAACTCACCTAATGCTATGGATATTTCCAAAGAGATACTGCTAAGCTTCTTTATTGTAGCTATAATATCTGTTTAATTAGCTCAGTCTCCCTTCTCTATTAATTTACATTCTTTTTTCTTATTTCAGCAATTTAAGACTGTATGTTTTCTTCTAATTTTTTTCTTTATGGCATCCCCTGAGTTTTAACTATTTGCTGTTGCTTCTGTAAATATTCTCTATAGACCTGAAAAAATAACGTGTACTGTTTAATAGTTGGGTCCAGGATTCAATATATGTCCATAGATCAAGTTTGGTCAGGCAGGTGTATTTTTTGTAGCTTTTTCATACTTTTTCATACTTTTTGAAGCTATGTGTTTAGAGACATACAATTTTCAACTTCTTTTATGTCCTTGAAAAGTTGAAAATTTTTATTGTAGCGTGCTGGTACAGTTTGTCTTAATGGTTTTTGCCTGAAGGTCAACTTCATTTGGTATATCGCCACCAAATTGTTTGGTTAATAGTATAGTAACCAATATATATATACATGTATATATATATGTACAATACTTATTTATATATAATATGTGTGTAATATTTATTATTATACCTTTTCTCACTATTACTCTTATGTTTTTGTCTATCTTGTGTTAACTGTATATACTTGGATTTTTTTTAAATTACAGTTAAACAATCATTGTCTTTTAAGCAGATAAATTGACATATGTTGTGATTACTGATATACATGGATTTGTTTCTCAGTCACCTTCTATTATTTTAATTTCCCCTGTTTTACATTTTAAAACATTTATATTTACATTTTGGTTGTTCCTTCCTTTCATCACATTGGATTATCTTATTTTTGTTGTGATTATAACACTTTTGCTTCTAATGCTTTAGAAGTTAACATCTTTCTATTCACTTTGGTTTTATCCTTGAAAAAAATTTTAAGTTTATTTGTTTATTTTGAGAGAGACAGAGAGAGGGCAAGTTGGGGAGGAGCAGACAGAGAGAGAAAGAGAGAGAGAGAATCCCAAGCAGGCTCCACACTCAGCACAGAGCCTGACCTGAGGCTCGATGTCACAACCATGAGATCATGACCTGAGCTGAAGTCAAGAGTCAGATGCTTAACCAACTGAGCCACCCAGGCACCGTATCCTTGAAATTTTAACAGGCATATAGAATCAACTCTAAAATCAATCCTCCTTCTGTACTCCTGAAGTCACTGGAGTTCCATAATTCTGACAACTCCCTTCTCAGAGCATAAGTGTCTATTCAGTGTTTTAGTCCATAATGTTTTTCATACAAATTATACATTATTACTGTTGTTGTATGCAGACAGTCTTACTCAGAGGTGGATTTGCCTGTAGGTTTAGCAGTATCTTTTTTCCCTCCTCCCTTCTGCCCCTCAGAGCTTTCTTCTTAGGTGGCATTCTTTGTTTGTAAAGGATATCCTTTGGAAGTGATAGTCTATGTTAGTAAATCCTTTCCGTTTTTATTTTAGAATGTTTTTTTTAATTTGACCCTCATTCTTCAAAGATTATTTCACAGAGTATAAATTCTGAATTGATGCCATTTTTTGTTATCTGAAGATATTATTTATGTGTCATCTGGCTCCCATTGTAGCTGTGGAAAAATCAACTGTTGATTTACAATCTTGCTTTGTCGGTAGTTTTCT
Source organism: Lynx canadensis (assembly GCF_007474595.2). Taxonomy (NCBI): domain Eukaryota; kingdom Metazoa; phylum Chordata; class Mammalia; order Carnivora; family Felidae; genus Lynx; species Lynx canadensis. Next base: position 7,191,376 of record NC_044305.1, on the reverse strand, counting down.
ATGCATTCTGACTGTTCTTGTGGTTTTCTTTTAGTGCTTGGTGTTCTGCACTTTAACTATAATGGTCTAATGATTTATATCTGTCATAACATCTGGAAGATTCTCAGTCATTCTCTCTTCTTATATCCCTTCTCTAAATCTCTCCATTTTTCCCCTTCTGGGACTCTGGTTAAACATATAAAACTTTTCTTGCCTTGCATGCTCTTAACTTTTGCCGTAGTTTTCCATTGCTTTGACGTTCTGGGCGTTGGGAAGACATTTATATCTCTCAGTTCTCCCAACTCTTTCTTCATCTTTCAGATTTGCTGTTAACCCATACATTTGATGTTTTTTTTTTTATTTTCAACTAAAATGAAATCTATTATTCATTAGAGAAGTATTCTTTTATTTTTTTCAATATATGAACAATTTTCTTATTCCTCCTTAATGTTTTCAAGTTGCCCTTTTATTTCTTCAAGCATACGCCATACATTTATTTCATATTCTACATTTGATACTTTCAATATCTAAAATATTGTGGACTTCATACTGCTGTTTGTGGCTTCTGCTGTTTTTCCCTCATTTTCCCTCGTTTTCCCATGTCTTGTGATGTTCAGTGTGATTCCATGCTTGCTAAAACTTGATCTCTGGGAATTCTGTGAAAACTACTTTGAGGATTTACATTTGTTAGTTTGAACATCTGGACACTCTACTATACCAAGACCACTTTAAAAGATTTTCTGGGACTGAATTTCTTTATATTACACAGATAGTGAATTTGAACCCTAGATCCATGTAAAGGCTAGTTGTAGATCATACATTTCAAGATGAACAAATTTTCTTTTGCAGATAGAGTAAAAACATACAGAGAATGTCTTTGACTACTGCTTTTGTAAAATGGGATGCATTATTCTTCAGGTTAGCTTACCACTGAAGATACTACCATTGCAGATTCTAGATAACACAGGCATCTCTGCTCCAATATGTTGCCTTCCAAGGGACTAAGGCCAGTCTCCCATCTTCCTCAGGACTCTCAACTGAATGCCCTTTAGCTTCCTGCCTCAGTGCCCTCTGGGATGAATATTCTCCTTTATATCACAGCTATGTGTTTAAAGCCTTATTTTAAATGTATCTTTCAGAGTTTTAGACATTTTGTAGCAGGAGGGATTTAAATATATATGGTCTACTATATTTTTGGAAATGAGGGTCAATCCATTCATACTAGAACCAAAGTAGGGCATTAGGTTTTGAAACTAATCTACTGTTTACTATACTTAGAAGTGACCAAGTGACTACATGCTGCCAATTAAAAACTAAAGACAGAGACAAACTACCTGACATCTTCTCAAGAGCTAGGTTTTTGCCTCTTGGTTGTTTGCTCTTTTGGTGAGCTCCTAGGATGAGAGCACATTCTTGTGAGAATTCGATTTGCTACAGTTACATTTTGATATAATGTTGGAGAAAAACAAAGCTCAATTAGAGAGGCTTTTCAACTTGAGAAAGGAAACACAGTAGGGGAAGGACACTGGGGCTTTGGAAAACTAACAAAGTCATACAGAACTCCAGGTACTTTTTAAGGAAGAGAAATTACAAGAGACTAAGGGAAACATGAAAAGGACATGGTGCGAAAAGATAGCAATTGCATATTTCCAAATTTAATAGATGCTGACTGCTCAAATACCTGTATTAAGAATTTTTTAAATGCTCTCTCTCATTAATACCTAAATTTATTTGTGTGTATCAGATAATTATTTAAAACTGTCAAATTCTACGTCTTTATTGTTTGAATCACAAAATTGATTTGACACATTTTTGTTTTCATGAGCTGTGTAATTTTGATTTGTTGGTTTTTAGAAGAAAATATCCAGGCCGCTGCTTTGGGATTATGTTGACCCTACTTTCAATTCGTATACTGGATTGAATTTCAAAAAGGGAAATTGGTAATTTTACAAAGATAATACAGTTCTCATCTGTGATAGGCTATGTCTACATATTCAATTAAAAAACTAAGAACAATTATCTAATAATTTTAGGTAAACATGTGGCCCCCAAACTCTGAAAATCTAATTTTTTACCATTCATATTCCATTATAAATATATGCACCAAAGGCAGACGTGGTTGTTTCCCCCCCCCCCCCACACACACTTCTGTTATTCAGTCAGACCTCAACTTTCAGTCAGATTCAATTGCTTCCCACTCAACTCCTGCAGATTGTAAATCCTCCCTGTTGAGTTGCATAGCAACTGACACTCAACCTCACCTGCAAAAGGTTAGTCCAACATCTTTCATTTTTCCTATTTTTTTTTTACTCTAGAAATAAGCAAGCCAGCTGGTAGCATTCTAAACAGAGCTGCTCAGATCTGCGTTTTAAGTACAACACGATTGTTTTCCCAATTGTTGCAAGTGAAGGGCAATGATAGAAAAAAAAGAAACCTGGACGTATACCTGCCTGTAGCTGGCCATTTGAGAATAACGTCTCTCTTCCCCTTTCTTGACCTTCGTTTTCTCTTTTGTATAACGAAGTAGTTAAATGAAGTGGTCATTGGATTGTTTCTAGGTCTGACGTTCTGGCAATCGCACAAAGAAAAATATTTGTAGGTGCACTGATCTAGGTGGCCTTAAATACATCTTTACGGCTGCCCCATTATGCAGTTCCTGGTTTCAGTAGTCAGTCTATTCAAAATAAATGGTGTCTCTTGGAGGACTTCCTAGGAGCTGTTTACATGGATTAAAATGGGCAACTCAGCTTCTCTCTATGTCCGAGTTAAATACTCATAGAAATGCAAGGCAAGATTCTGGTGTCTATGCTTTCTTCATGGGGAATCTAATGTTCAGAGTGATTGAATCCATTACTCAGGGTTTTATGCTAAGTGGTAGCCTTAGAAGTTGAATGTTAGGCAGCCAGACTCCATAAGCAGTGCCTCTGTAATCAGGCTTTAAGGTTATCTTTCATTAGACTGTGTCTGATGATAGATAGATAGATAGATAGATAGATAGATAGATAGATAGATGAAAGAAAGAAAGAAAGAAAGAAAGAAAGAAAGAAAGAAAGAAAGAAAGGAAGGAAACAGAGAGGGAAGCCATAAGAGACTCTTGAATATGGAGAACAAACTGAGGGTTGATGGGAGGTGGGGGAAAGAGGAGGGAGTAAATGGGTGATGGGCATTAAGGAGGGCACTTGTTGGGATGAGCACTGGGTATTATATGTAAGCGATGAATCACAGGAATCTATCCCCAAATCCAAGAGCATACTGTATACACTGTGTGTTAGCTAACTTGACAGTAAATTATATATATAATTCAAAAATTTTTAAAAAGACAGTATTTTTCAGGACTCAATTGCTAATGGCAAAAAGATAGAAACTCATTTCAATCAAGCTTAAAAAGTAAAAAAGAATTAATTAGCAAAATTAGTAGTCGAACTGAATAAAAAGTCCAGACATACGTTATATCAAGCTTGGGATCAAAATTTTCTCTCTCCACCTCTGAACTGTGCCCTCTATTGTATTAGCTTTGTTTTGAGACAAACACACCCCATCTGGTAATGCAATGACAGCTAAATTCCAGTCCCCACTGTCTTAGAAACCCCAGTGGAGGGGCGCCTGGGTGGCTCAGTCGGTTGAGCATCTGACTTCAGCTCAGGTCACGATCTCGCAGTCCGCGAGTTCGGCCCCGCGTCGGGCTCTGGGCTGATGGCTCAGAGCCTGGAGCCTGCTTCCAATTCTGTGTCTCCCTCTCTCTCTGCCCCTCCCCTGTTCATGCTGTGTCTCTCTCTGTCTGAAAAATAAATAAACGTTAAAAAAAAATTAAAAAAAAAAAAAAAAAGAAACCCCAGTGGAAAGGCAAATGCTCTTTCCCAAGAGCTCCTGTTGAAGTCATAAGTTGGAAGCTCTTTGGTGCCAGCCTGGGTCATCTGCCTAGGATCCCCGTGCCCAGTGGATTGAATACTCTGTCCCCAGGTCTGAGAGACCCACTCAGTGCTGAGCTATATGAAGGAAATGTCAGTCTCACTGAATCACAAGGATGGAAACAATGTCAGACGTGGGCTCTGAGAAGAAAGTCATGGTGCCAGAAGTGAGGATGGGTAGATAATGGGTGAACAAAATACAATGTTTACCCTGTACCCATGTTTTCACTTACTGAAATTGAACTGTCATTGCCAGACCCAGGAATGAATGCAGTAAGAGAGGAAATTCTGTGTTTTGGAGTACTGTATTCTCTATGTAATATTTTTCAGTTAAGCCAACTTTCATTATATTGAGACACCTGTCTGTTGCAAGGTTGTAGCTCTGGTTGACAGAAGAAAAATATTATTTTATATGTATCTTCTCTTCTTTTGCCCTTTATGCTGTAGCTTTGACATTGTCTAGAAACGGAGCTGGACAAAAGGAGACAATATTATTGGTAGATAGTAATTTGGAAGGAAACCCACCAATTCTTCCAATAGTATTTCCTTTAAAATATCCTCAATCTGACTTTTAATGTCTCACACAACAATCTCAGGAACTTGGTATTCTCCTGTGACAGAGAGTGTTATTTTACCTCATAGACATGAGCAGAATGGTGACTTTGAGCATTCTATTATTTCCAGAGATTATTAATATGTCATATTTCCCATGATATGAAGTTTTTAGAAATATCCAGTATTCTCTCAGATGAGTTTTCGAGACAATCTCTTGAATGCTTCCACAAGAGAAAAAAAAAGATCAAATGATCGGTTGATAATTTGAAAAGACAGTTCTATTCAATGAACAAAGCTCACTGGAAAACATGCTGACTATGGGAACGGTACATTCTCAAGAGCAGAATCTGTGCCTTTTATTTCTCTTGCGGCTCCCTTAGCAAACAACAGGTGCATGCTTTGTGTTCGTTGCAAGAAGTACCTCAACAAATTAGGCTTCAACATTAGCAAGTGACACTGCAAACATTTCCGATTTGCTAATGTATTTGTCGCATGCATGAAATGATATAAAAGTGATGTTGAAAGAAGGAAGTACGCACTGCATTACCAGTATGGAAGATACAACTATCCCATTAGGCCCTTCCTGTTCTATGAATTGGGTGTAAATTCCTTAGTATTTCCTTTCCTTATAGTTCTTCTTGAGGAAAGCTCCTGGGGCCCTTTCACCATTATCTCCATTGGAACAGCATTTGCTTTGTTTCTAACTCTCCTTCTTAGCCTGCAACATGATGCCTCACACACATTACTTAATAAAAATTGGTTGAATGAATTAATGAGTGTGAATGTATCTTTATTTTGAATTTCATAACTTGATTAGTCTTGTAGACTTGAGAAACAACTTATGGGATAGAGAAAGTCTCTACATTTTCTGTGAGTCGAAATTCTTTTGACAGGAGCTTGAATGCATAGGCACCTCTGGAAAAAAAAACCACATAATTTTCTGTTTGAAGCCTGTTGACTTGGTTTTTTAAATAAAAGGAATCAAGTAAAAGAAGCCTTAACTCCTTCCTAGTAGTGAAACATATTTTCCATTGAGTAATAGCAGGTAACATTTAATTTATGAATCATAATGAGTATCCCTGTCTCAGAAACTAATTGAATTTGACCCCGGTACAGATTTGTAATATGAAATGAACAAGAGGCCATAAGAAAATGCAAAATAGAGCTTAACACGATGACCATATCACATTAATATTTTCAGGCCATGGAGACTCCAGCTCTCCTAAATGATCTATGCAACAGCATAATTATAGCACTATTGCGGCAAATGGAAGTCTGATGTGTACAAAATAATGCCTGATTAAGTGTCATCAGAAGGGCACCAGGGGAATCAGCAGCCTAAATAATGTCATGTTGAAGATTAAAACGATGACGGATTAGTTGTTCATTGTGTCATTAAAGAAAAAAAAAACCCACCACAACAGTGATACCTAGCATGGTCAATTGCCATTTCAATTACAAATGTCCATTCTTCCCTTGTTATACATGGAGTCTAAACAGGTAGGGTTTTTTTAAAATTGATTTTCCTTGGCATCTGGATAGGGATTGTCAGTCAGAGCGTGATTTAAGATCTAAATCATCCTGACCAGATCTTATTGGGTTTAGAGTGAGTAAATTATGGTGGTTGGCACATCAACTCCTCTCAGTATACACACACACTCCCCAGAAAGTGCCTTCATATGAGCAGGATTTGTTTAAACGCTTTGGGATTTGCTTCGCGCTGTGCAATCACCCAGCTGTTCTAAAGACGGGAAAGACTTGGCTTCCTTTGAAGGCTGTAGCTCCTGCTCTAGATAATCACAGGGCAAATGGAGACTATGACCTCCTCTTTATCAAGTAAGTGAGACGTGTCACGACGTCCCGATTCTATGTCCATGGTGTTCACGTGAGCAGACACTGACCAGTTCCAGTCGGTCCTTCTTGTGCCTCAGACTAGCCATCTGCCCTGTTGTGCAGTTCCAAGTTCTCATGCCATTGATGTTTGAGAAGTAGAGTGTGATCTTCAACCCAATCAGGTCACTAGCTCCCTTGGCCTAGTAACTGTTTTGGGGTTTTGCTCATTTTTCTCTCTGTCTGGATCTCTGCTCCAATAATTCCTTGTATCATTCAGAACTCTTCATTATCAATGATAGGTTATTCTAACTAATATCCTCGAATATATCATTTAAATACCTACTACACCTTTTAAAATATCCCAGCTCAACCTCGGTGTTAAACAGTTTCCTAATCAGAGCAAAGAACTGTAACCAACTGAAGGCTTTATCCTCGTACCTCCTTATGACAGACACGATGAAGCCCCATTTAGCATTATTTTATTTGGACATATTTTGTGTTCTCAAAACTTTTGCCTACCTCAAGTTTGCAAAGACTGTCTCCTATATTTTCATGTAGAACCTTTCCAGTGTTAGGCTTTACGTTTTGAATTAATTTTTGTGGATGATGTGAGGAAAAGGTCAATGTTCAGTAAATCTGGTTCCCACCACCCACTATCTATTTCTTAATTGTTCAATTACAGTAACCATGTACAGTAATATCACAATTGTTAATCCATACACCACAGTAAACTACAGTGCTTACATACAGTTTCTTTGCCTTAAAGACTTTGCTTATTTGCATTGGGTCAGCACTTTTTTCTCCCATCCTCTTCAGTGAATTCTTTCATACATTTGTAATACAATTAAACTATTTTGTCACTTTCAGCATTCCATCTGGGGATCCTCTGACCTCCTAAATGATTTTTAAATTTGCACACATTAAGATTTACTCTTCATGCTGTAAAACTCTGTGGGTTTTAACAAGTGCATAGTATCTTATATTCACAGCTAAAATGTCATATCATACAGAATAGTTTCATTGCCACAAATAATTCCTTGTGCTTAACTTATTCAACCCCTCCCTACCTCCAGCTGAACCTCTGGCAACCCAATAATCTTATATTCACTATAGTTTTGCCTTTTCCAGAATGTTGTAAAGTGGAATCAGACAGTACATACCTTTTCAGACTAACTTCTTTCACTTAAAAATGTGCATTTCTGATTCATCCATGTATTTTTGTGGTAATTTTCTCTTGCTGCTTATGGACTTTCTACTTATCTCTATTGATTTCAAATGATCTTTTTTGAGTATGATACGTCTAGATGACTTTTTTTTTTCTGCTTATGCTACTGGGATTTTCTTTACCTTCCTGAACTTATAGAGTAATATTTTTCACTAAATTTCACCAAATTCATTAAATAATGGGACTTTCCCACCATTATTTCTTCAAATAATTTTTCTGCCCTTTTTTTTTGTCTCTTTTTGGACTCCAATCATATGAATGTTGGGATGTATAATATTGTCCTACATGTCTCTGAGGCTCTGTTTATTTTTCTTCAATATGTTTTATCTGACATTTTGTTGTAAAATTTCTATTGTTTTATATTCCAGTCCCTGATTTTTTTTCTGCTTTGTCAAATGTGCTCTTGCACTCATCTAATAAGTTTTCCATTTTTATTATTTGCAAATCTTAATTTTTTGTTTTTTTCTTTTTGATAGTTTCCTCCTCTCTGGCACAATTCCCCATTTATTCACTTATTATTGGCATATCTCCCATTGATTATTTAAACATACTTTCCTTTAATTACTTGAGTACATTTATAATATATGTATTGAAATATTCATCTACTCAATCCCAAATGTGTTCCAACTCAGTGTCTGTTTCTATTGTCTTCTTGTTTCCAGAGCACAGGTAAGACTTTCTGTTTGCTTTTAAAATGTCTTTCTATTAAAATGTCTTAATAATTTTCGGTTTAAAACTGCACATCATTGCTGATGCCTTGTAGCAACTCTGGATTCAATTTCTTCCTCCAAATGTTGTTCATGTTTTTATTTTGCACGCACATAATTTGCCTGGGCTCCAACTGTAAAATCTGTCTCCCTCACTCAGAGCAGCCACAGATATCTATGCTGAAGTTTTATTTGTTTGTTTGGTCTCCATCTCCCCAATTACCATCCTTTTGATAGTGTGATTAGCAGTCAGCCAATGATTTATCTGCTGCCCAGATTGTATGTGGAACTCATTTAGATGTGCCGTTGATTTAAAGTTTCTCAGGTTTATAAAAAAACGAAATCTTGCTATTTGCAGTGATGTGGTTGGAGCTAGAGAGTAGTATTATGCTAAGTGAAATGCATGATTTCAGGCATATGTGGAATTTAAGAAACAAAACAGATGAACATAGGGGGAGAAAGAAAAAAAGGGGCAAACCAGAAACAGACTCTTAACTATAGAGAACAAATTGAGGGCTTCTGGAGGGAGGTGGGCAGGGGGAAGGGTTAAGCGGGTGATGGATACGAAGGAGGGTGCCTCTTGTGGTGAGCACTGGGTGTTGTAGATAGGGGATGAATCACTAAATTCTACACCTAAAACTAGTATTGCACTGTATGTTAACTCACTGGAAGTTAAATAAAAACTTGAAAAAAATAAATAAATAAAGTTTCTCTGGGCTTTCTATTTTTTCTAGTTTCATCCTCTCCCCTGCACACAGTTGAAAAGTCAGCTAGAAATGTGCCAAGAATATATCCTCTCCGCTCTTCCAAAGGCCTTCTATTCTCATTATCTTCCATTTAAATTCCTAACTGCTTTGCCACCTGCCCAAACTGAGTCTACCACCTCTGGCTAATCAGACTTTGGGTTTTTTATCGCTTGAGCTGGGAGAGACGGACATGCCTCCAAGCAAGAAGTTTTACAAATTCAGCATTCTTATTTGAAACAGTAGAGTTGCCCATGAGTAAACACTTCTCAAGTCGGTGCCTGTGTTTGGTCATTTTCAGTTGTTTTAAAAATAATTTTGTACGGTTTTATGCTTGTTTACTATGGAGGGGAGTTGTCTGAACGTCTCACGCTGCTATACCAATAACAGAAATGAATGCTTGAAAACAAAAAAGTAATACCTTCACATGATTGAAAATGCAGTGAACGTATATTGCGATGAAAACTCCCCTCTTCAAATCTGTCTCTTCCAGCTACCCTGGAAGGGAATCAATAAATGTCAGTAAATTATTATGCACCCTTTGAGAGATATCTTATGTATATATTAGCAGGTGTAGACATATATTAATTTTCTTTTTTTCATAAATTTTTTTGCCTACTTATTTTGTTAGAATATTTTACATCCACGTATAAAGATACTTCTTAATTTTATGCCTGTCCACTGTTTCACTGAATATATGTATATTAAATTTTGCATATTCAATACTTATAAACACTGAGATTTTTTTAAACCTTTTGCTATTCTAAACATACTACAATTAATAAAATAATAGGGAGCTATGTTGGACATACAGTCCTGTGTAATAACTTACCCCAGATTTCACAAGTGAAAACAGCTTCTGTAAGTCAGCAATTCAGGAGCATTTGGCTTGCATGGTTCTGGTTCAGAATCTGTAGAGCTAGCTGTCAGGGGGCTGAAGTCAACTGAAGGTTTGACCAGGGTTGGAGAATCTGCTTCCAAGATGGCTCATTGACATAGCCATAACCGTAGTCAGTTTCACACTAGATGTTGGGAGGGAGGGATCTCCTTTCCATACTAAATCAATCTTTTCTTAGGGTTGCTTTAGTGTCTTTGTGACATGGCAGCTGTCTTCCTCCAAAGTGTGCGATCCAGGAGAGAGAGTAAAGTGGGAACCACAATGTCTTTTATGATCTAAGCTGGGAAGTTACACATCATCATTTCTAATCAGGTGCTATAGGTTAAGTGGGTCAACCTCATTCAGTGTGGGAGGGGACTACACCAGGTCATAAATACCACAAGGTGATAATCATCATTAGAAACCATGTTGGAAGCTAGCTAAAATAATATTTATATATATTTTTCTATATCTCCATCTCTTCATCTATTGCTATGTGTATTTCATATCTATCCATCTCTGTAAAATATTTCATTCATATGTAAGGATAAATTCCTTGATATAGAATGGCTACATCAAATGGTATATGCATTCGTAATTTTGTTGGACATTGTCAAAAAGCTCTCCACGGGATCTGATTCATAATGAGTAGTCATGCTTAAATTTCTAGTCACTTAACTTTATTGGATTGTTTCACACTAATGCAGTTTGTCAAGCATATACTTCCTATTGAAGTATTGAGGTTTCTAAATTTGTGACTGTTAGATTTAAAGGCAAAAACTTACATTATGAAGCAAAGTGTAAATATCAGCAGCTTTGTAAGCAATATAAAGCTTCTAAATAAATAATGGTTTGCATTTTGATCAAAGGAAAATTTAATCCATTTTCATCGGTACATTCCCCTAGACTGATCTTCTAAGGCTGCAGTTCCCAAAGTTTGCAGAACACATGTCCTCAGAGAGTTTCCATAAGTAGAAGACAGAAAACATGTGTAGGAAGTGCAGACATTCACAGAGCACATCAGTAAACTCTGTGATGTCTTTCAGAAATGAAATCTACTTCATTCAGTATTCCTCAAACTGTGTTGACCATGAGACCTTTTATTTTATAACATAACACTGCAACAATCTGACATAATATTGGGCATGGGTTCCAGCGGCACATGCAATGTGGAGTTTTTTTGACAAGGCATTCATTTCTTTTTCTTTTCCTTTTTTTATTGCAATATAATTCACATACTATAGAATTCATGGGTCTTTGTATAATCACAAAGCTGTGCAATCGTAACTGATCCAGAATATTTTCATCACCCCCCCAAAGAAACTCCATACCTATTAGCAACCACAGTCTACCCCTGACCACCCCTTACCCCCACCAGCCTCTGGAAGCCACTAATCTACTTTGTATCTCTATGATTTTGCCTTTTCTGGATAAGTCATATACATGGAATTATATACTATGTGGTCTATAGAGTCTGGCTTCTTTTGTTTTTCATGTTTTTAAGGTTCATTCATGTATAAGTACTTAATTCCTTTATGGGGCTGAATAATATTCTGTTTAATGAATATTATCACTTTTGTTGATTCCCTCATCAGTTAACGGACATAGTATTATTTCTACTTTTTGTCCTTATTTATAACATTATTCATGTTACTATGATATAATTGTGTGGCAGTTTATTTGTGTGAGTGTGGACATATATTTCCAATTCACTTGGATATATACCTAGGAGTGGAATCGCCCGGTCATGTGGTAATTCAATATTTAAACCTTTTGAGAAGTGATATTAATTTCTATACCTTGCTGTATTAACACCACCAACTGTTTTCAAGTCCATGGGAGTATAGAAACCATTGCAACACTAGGGAAGTTTATGTAGAGCAAGCAAGTTGCCATTCTTTTTGCCCACAGTTTACTTCTTTTAGTTTACCCAATAACCGTTCAAGAAATGGAACTGAAGAGAGAAAAACTAAAAACTGACTGAGCATCATGTGTTTTACATATCGCATACACTGATAAATACAGGGGAATTAATAGTTGCCCCTCCAGTTTTCAGATAAATTTCTGTGAATAAGGAATTCAGTGACTTATTTTCTCTCAGTTATAGCTAGTGAGTGCCTTCTCTTTGTGACATTCTTTGGATGTAGCAACTCAATTGTATTCTATTATTTTTGAGAATGGTGGCAATATGCTCTTGTTGGAAAGAAAACCAATTGTTCTTGGGATAAGAAAAAGCAAAGAACATTGAATTTGGTATTGTTCTTTAGACTTTCTGTGTTTTTCTTGTTGGGTATGTGTTAAAGAAAACTGTTACTCTATTTGGAAAGCTTTGCTATTTTGCATCAAGCCTACCGATACTTCATCACACAAATCAGAATTGTGTATAAAACAGTGATTTTCTACGACTTTTGGCACCAGGTTTGTTTTGAAAAACTTCATCTTCATTTTGACTCAGAGCTTTTGTGCTTTTTGGTTGTTGTTCCTTCACATATGTAGTTTAGGTACAAAATGTTTGCAGATGTTCCAAGCTTGATTTATTAAAATGGTTTCAGCACAAATCCCTTATGCAATTAAATGCCTATTCATGTGTTCTTTTCACAATGAAATGTTGTTAACAAATAGCTTTAATATAATAGCATTATAGTTAAGGGAAAACTTGAGAGCAAGTGCTTAATAGATACAAGCTTGTGTAATTTTACAAAAAAAAATAGCACTTATGTTTTCACTTTGACTTAAAAGTAGCGTATGCACTTCGTGGGGAATTTGAAAAGGACAGAAAGGTACAAGGAATACATAGGACTTTTGATTCCAACACCCCAAAATAAGCACTCTTAATGGTTTATTATTTGTTTTTCCAAAGTTGTTTATATTGCTATTAATCTTGAAGTTCAGGAATTTCACCCTGAGTTGTGTCTTTCTCTATGAACTTTTCTCAGGTATCTTTTTTTTTTTTTTTTTTTTTTTTTGAAGGAGAGAGAGAGACAGAGCATGAGCAGGGGAGGAGCAGAGAGAGAGGGAGATACAGAATCGTAGCAGGTTCCAGGCTCTAAGCTGTCAGCACAGAGCCCAAAGTGGGGCTCAAACTCACGAACCATGAGATCATGATCTGTGCTGAAGTCAGATGCCTAACTGAGCCACCCAGGCACCCCCCTCAGATACCTTTTTCTTAGTACCTTCCTACCACACTCAGAAAAAAAATCTGTAGGACCAGTAGGAGTGTGTTTCCCTACTTGTTTTGCTTTACATAAATAATTTGAGTTAAAATGTTGACATTCATTTATTTAAATTTGTATTTCATCTTTGAATTTTAAGAGATAATTTTAATATTTTAAAACAAATAACTTTTAAAACATGGAAAAATTAATTGCATTTTATTTTTATCATTTACTTCATGTACTTTGCATAGCTGCATTTTTTTTAATGTTTTAGCTCATTGTTATCAATAGGGCACAAATGGGAAAATCTTGATGATAATATTATAATTTGTGATTTTGCTGAAATGAAAACTGGAAAATTATATTACATGTTATAAATTTAAAGCATTTTATGAATGATCTGTTTCATTTCTTATGGACAGAGACATCTGTGATAGTTACATTTAGTACTTTTTGATAGTTGGCCAACTTTCAGTCATATAAAAGTCTTACATTTACATATTTTTAAGAATTGTCATCATGACCATATACTTGCCAAAACATGAAGATAGGATATATGTTATGGAGTCAGTGATGTGTGTGTGTGTGTGTGTGTGTGTGTGTGTGTGTGTGTGTGTGTATGGTGGTGGAGGGGGAGTGAACCCGTGATTCTGTTTGGTGTTCTTTTACTCCTTTTCCAAAATAGAAATGGTGCGTGGTGCCCAAAGTACTTGCGTATCAGTAATTCTCATTCACTGTTCCAAACATGGCTACAGCTTTGCATCTCTTTGTGTATTTTACTAAACGTGCGGGGAGACACATGAGGACTGTGACAAAATCCTCCACTTGGACACTGCCATCTTCAGCTGGAGAAGTCTTTCCTAATTCAGTTTTCATTATCCCCACACTCATGACATTATATTTCGTTGGTTCAGCTGTTTCTTTATTCTGTGTTACCCGCGCCTTCTCTGGTCTGAGCTGGAAAGATTGCACCATAAGTGACTAGTTATAGATTCGGCTTTAAATGAACACAAACAATTAGCTATCGTAATGACAATTATGCTGAAAGTGCACTTCCATTATGTTCTCATCTGTCTAATGGCAGTTTTCAAAATCTAAATATGTTTAAGGGGCATTTACATAGCATGTTCGATTAATTTTATTTTAATAGCAATTATCATAATTTAAACAAATCTATGAATCTGTGCCAGATGACTTTCTGAGAGGTTATCGAAGGTTCTTTACACGCAAATTTAAAGCGTGTTTCATGCTATGGGGGTCAATGTTTTATCTTTTTGACGTAGTGTCTGCATATGACAGTCCTAGGACACTTGTCATTTCTGTGTATCCAATCCAGACTCCTCCAGTTTTAACTGATGTGCCTTTCAAATTTGCAGCTGTAGTCTCTGTTCATTAATCGACCAACGAACTGATACCTTCAATCATAGTTTTGCACATTAATAATTTTATTTTATAAAATCATTTATTTGTTCAATGAATACTTGTGGCAAACTGCTGTGCTGGGTGTCAGGGATGCTATATGGCTTCTGCCTTCATTGTACTTCACATCTGATGATGGAAATTAGCAATACACAACTAGATACCGTCATCCAATGAAAACTAGTCTTTTTTTCTTAATGTTTATTTATTTTTGAGAGAGAGAGAGAGCATGCAGGGGAGGTGCAGAGACAGAGGGAGACACAGAATCCGAAGCAGGCTCTGGGCTCCGAGCTGCCAACACAGAGCCCGACGCGGGGCTCGAACTCACAGACTGCGAGATTGTGACCTGAGCTGAACTCAGCCACTTAACCGACTGAGCCACCCAGGCACCTGTTTTTTGTGTGTATGTGTGTATTTATTTATTTGAGGTGGGTAAGGAGCAGGTGTGGGGGGAGGGGCAGAGAGGGAGAGAGAGAATCCCAAGGAGGTTCCAGGCTGACAGCGTAGAGTCCAATGTGGGGCTCAGTCTCAACAAGCGTGAGATCATGACCTGAGTGGAAACTAAGGGTCAGAGGCTTAACTGACACAGCCACCCAGACACCCCAAAACAGGTCTTAAGTGAATACAGTGAAACTTTGGATTGTGAGTAACTTGTTCTGTGACTGTTCTGCGGGATGAGCAAACATTTCTGATAAATTTTAACTTGATAAATAAGCAGTGTTTTGCAATACGAGTCGTGTGTGATGCTGAAGGTCACATGATCACAACTGAGCCAATGGTTCTCCCTCTCTCTCTCTGTCTCATGCGCGCACGCTCTCTCTCACTGTGGGATTGTAGGTAATTATCTCTCATGCTCAGATGCTCAGACTCAGGCCACGGTGTTTGGCAGAAATCAGTGATTTTTCAGAACATTGGAAGGTGCCCACAACTGGCACTGTTGTATTTTTTGTCACTTCCAAGCACCTGTGGACAGTCCTTTGCTCTTCCAGACAAGAGTGAGCCTAGGAATGCTTTGCTTCATGCTAGGTCAGGCTGCCTGCGGATCTAGACCCTTTCCTCTGCTGCATTATTGCCAGGAATGCTCAAAAGAAAGCAAAATCAAGTGTCATTGGGTAGGTTCCTTGTTAAAGTTGCATGAAAAGGAAAAGACTTCATTGAGCCAGTAGGTAGAAGTGATATCATTAGTGATCGTGAAAGTCGTCCTACACAATAACCCTCCTTTCTCTTGTCTCCCTTACACCAGCCACAAAGATTACAAGGGTAAGTTCGGGTTAATTTGTTCATTTTTCCTCATAATTTGTATTCTCTTTATCATTTTATATTATATGACAGTATTGTAATCATTGTTACATGAATATTTTTGGGTTGTGGAACAAATCATCTGAGTTTCTGTTATTTATTATGGGGAAATTCCCTTTGATATACAAGTGATTTGGATTAGAAGCATGTTTCCGGAATGAATTATGCTCGCACACCAAGGTTTTACTGTACTTAGAAAGCTCTTATTCTAGAACTTGGAAGTCAATATACGTTTTTTAGAAAAATAAATATCCAAGTGGATGTCTGACTGATGGGTGAAAGTTAGTCAAGTAAGGAGCACGGAGGAGGTGGCAAGGGAGGAAGGACGGGAGCTATGAGTAGAGGGCAGGGGCTGACTGCAAGACATGCGAGTTAGGTGGGAGTTGTGACGGAATTGACCTGGGACAGGGTCTTCATTCCAGCTTTCTACACGAGGATGGAAATTGAATGGATTCCAGAACTATTCACGAATCAGAATATGTAGGATTTTAAAAATTGATTTAATTGGGGAGAGAGAAGAGAGAGTACAGTGTTTTCCAAACCTGTCTGATTAGAAGAATCAATCGAAATGACTATTCAACCCAGATTCTCAGCCAACTCCGGGTTTCCTGCATCCGCATTTCAGGGTAGGGATCTGGGAATCCGTGTGTAACACCCAGCACAGGTGATGCTGAGGATCAGAAAAGCTTGGGAAAATGGGAATAGAGGATGATGGCCCCAGTTTTCACTTGAGCAACTGAGGAATGCTATTCACTAGTTCAGTGATGCCACGTGGAGTCGCTATGATAAAGGAGGTAGCACAGATAAAATGATTTAATAGATTTTTGTATGCACGGGGTTTCAGAGGCCCACGGGACTTCAGAAGAGAGCTGACTCACAGGCAGCTGGATAGGACGTGCCGAACTCAGGGGAGTGGTCAGATTCAAAGGTGCAGCCTTGGGAAGCCAGCAGGTCATAAAGGGTGGCTATAGCTGTGAATCTAGCTGAGGCTGTCCATGGAGAGCACACAGAGTGAGAATGGACGATGCCTACAGCCATGTAAGTAAAGTGTAGAAAAAAGGAAACTCCTGCAAACAGACTGGGGGAAAAATAAGATTGGTGAACCAAGTAAGCTAGTTACAAAGAACCTAATGGAGGCTCAGGTTACCATCGATGGTGACAAGTATCCAGTACAGACAGGAAGGAGAATAACGTATTCAGCAGTTAAGAAGATGTTGATGCCAGGAATTGAGTTCTGGGTAGTATAGCTACTTTGAAATGGGTTAAGGAGCTTTCTGAAGAGTATTATAAACTAACCAGCTGTCCGCTCAAGATAATATACAATCAGAAGCTAACTTGGATTATTTATATTTTCCATGGGATCCAATTCTCATCATTACCTAATATTAAAGCTTTATGATTCGGGTCAGGAACAAAAGGAATTTCTTGGGTTTTGTTTGTTTGTTTGTTTGTGTCATTTATCTAATCTAATCTAAAATATCTTCAAGTAATAAAAGCTTTGTCTGGCATGTTGATTACATTTCCATTTGGTGTTACAGTGACAGAGGGTCCTTTGCTGTGTTGTCCACCATGTTGCTCCCCAGCCACTGACTGTTAGTATTTGAGGAAAGGGGTTTACAATCTGTTCCTTGGCAAAAATCTCAAGAAGTTAAAATCTTCTAACAGAAGGTTAAAATCTACTAACAGAAATTGAGTAACGCTAGTGAGTCACTAAATAAACTACCTCACTCTTCAGTCTCTCTGATGACTCAAAATGGTTGGGCAAACATCAGTCGGGTGCTTCCTCCTGACTTTCAGTGTCTAGACAACCAGTTTTAAATAATCAATTTTTGCCATTTCTCACATCCTAGGAACGGTCTAGGAAGATCCCTTTGCTCATAAATCAGATTCCAGGTAGACTTTTTTTTAAGTTTATATATTTATTTTTGCGGGGGGTGGAGAGAGAGAGAGAGAGAGAGAGAGAGAGAGAGAGAGAGAGAGAATGAATCCCAAGCAGGCTCCAGATTAATAGTGTGGAGCCTGACATGGGGCTCAAACCCACAACCCATGAGATCGTGCCCTGAGTCGAAATCTAAAGCAGACACTCAACCGACTAAGCCACCCAGGAGCCCCTCCAGGTAGACTTTTAATTGCATCTTTATATCTCCATTTCTAGTGTCCAAGTTTAGTTGTAGAGCCAAGACTTAAAACAAGTTCTGTCTAAATTCAGAGCCTGGACTCTTCTACATGACATTTCCTCTTCCTCCCTACTTTCTTCCTCCTTTTCTCCCTCCCTCCTCCTTTCCTCCTTAATCACTCTCTGTCTTCATTCTTTCTTTCCAGAGACCTGGGTCTGAAGACACACAGTACATTTTATGAGTAGAACCTCTATAGAAATTGTCACACCTCTGATCGTTGTGTAACCCAATTAAATGGATTCTAGACGTGGGAGCTTTTGTTCCAACATTCACAAAGGAAGAAGGGCAAATAGAGAAAGAGAAGGGAAACAGCCATTGCCTAAATCAGACTCTCACCCAAGAGAAATGCACACATCTTTGAAATTTCAAAGGAAAGCCACTACCAATGAAAAACCCTCCTACACAATAAACTGGTAGAAGAGATTGATGAAATTAGGTACCCACAATTCATCGCCCTTAGCGATTTAGGTCCCAGCTTTGCATTCACTGAGAAACACTTCTCTAGTTGAGGATGTGCTGAGTCAGCTGGCACTTGCCCACACAGCATGCTGAGAACGATCCATGAAAAATGAACTGTCTGGACGTCCCATTAGTAATGTGGAGAACAAGCCTGGTAGAAGAAAGAAGAAGCAAACCATCTCCTAAAGTCATTTGGTTGCCAGTTGAAATACACACTTCCACAGCGCTGAATGGAGAAGAGCTTTGGCTTAAAGAGGACAATGGGTGGGGACGCAGACAGCAGCATCCGAGGATCTGAGGACGGGGTTACTCCAGGGGCCCAGGAAGGCTACACACGATCTCACCGATGCCCTGTTCAAGAGAAGTGGGAGTCACTCCATTTCACAGACGGCAGAGCGAAGACTGGAAGCTGTTCAGGACGACATTTGTCAGCCTGTAAGACACACATGTGTACGATGGAAAGGGCTGTCTTTGGAAAAAGTAATATTAAAATCCTTTTTATCATATAGGTTGTAGAATTATTTAAAACTACTTTATATGTGCTGGAATGTGATAAGAAATCATAAGCCAAAGATTGGTAATGACATGCTGCCACCCTTAGAAAAATCTGTAGTGACAGAGCAAAAAAGGAAGAGTTGGTACGACTGATACCGATGGAAGTAAGAATACATTTATGTTCTAAACTGTTAAAATTGTGGTGTGAGATACAGTTCTCCGTTTTATCAGCTGTGTTGCCTGTAGCTTCTCATCTTTGTCAGGAGACCGCCGTGAGGATATTACAGTCTTATACATATTGTTTAGTCTTGTGTTCTACCAAGAGGACTGGATCAGAAATCTTTTTGGATGTTATGGGCTTTAGGCCTTCCATTGGTAATTTAAACACCAGGTATTTGTGTGTGTGCATGTGTGTGCATTTTATTTTACATATACAGTACACACACATGCACACACAGTCCCACACTTGAGTTTGTAAGTGTGATGGATTCATACAAGTCTCATTTTCCCATTGGGTCTCTTAATTGATGTCAGATATTATCTAATCTTTAATGATTCTACGTAGGACCTCTATCTCCAAGCTATGTAATCTTCATCATTACTTTAGTAATAATAATAATAGCAGAAATCGCTCTAAAGCTTATTAAGAGTCAAGAACTGTGCAGTGCATTTTATATTCATTCTATCACTTAAATACTCATTGCATTTCTTATGTGTTACGCTGCGCATATTCTCACCATATTCACAGAGGAGAAAAACAGTAAAGACTGTCAATAGATAAGCTATAAATAGATAATCAATATTTATAGCTTATAAAACCTTTAAAGTTCCACCTGCAATACACATAGTCATCCGTTTTGCTGATAAATATCAACTTTTAAACAAAGCATAAAACAGGAACTTAATTTTCACACAGGTTTGAATATTAATTTATGAGCACCTTCAAATAACGGCAACAGCCTATCCGAGCCTCTCCTATCTCTGCAAAGAAGCTGTGCTTAAATTGCAAATCATTTTTATCAACCCATTAAAACAGACCCTCCATTAAGCAACGCTTGGCCTGCTTTCATTCAGTTGGTCCATGTACTTGAACATTAAAGAACTATAGAAATAAACCTATCTGTATGACTTCATAAAGTTTCTCAATATAATGGGAGGAAAGGGACTATTTTTAAAGTTAAGGTTGAAGGTTAGGCTAAAAGTAGAACGGGAGTCTTCTTACTACGAAGAGAATTTGTGGGGGGAAAATACTTTGATGGACATGTTGGTTATGAAAATGAGCCCTATTCTGAGGAAAAAGTTAAATTAAAATTTAGGAAAAGATGGGGTGCCTGGGTGGTTCAGTGGGTTAAGAGTCTGGCTCTTGATTTCAGCTCAGGTCATAATGTCAGGGTTGCTCAGCAGGGAGCCTGCTTACGATTCTTTCTCTCCCTCTTCCTCTCTCTCCCTCCCTCCCTCTATAAATTAACTAACTAACTAACTAACTATATATATATATATATATATATAACATTTAAAAATTAAAAAATAAAATTTAGGAGAAGACATTTAGACAAAAAGAATGTAGTTATCTATTGCCATTTGCCTCAGTAGAACCATCCCTCATTTTTCTGACAGTATCCCCAAATTTTGTGCTCCTCCTTAATTATTCATTTCTGTGATCTTGTTGGTACCTCCCTGGGGTTGAAGTGGTGACCCTGGCCTAAGCCATGGCCAGCATGATTGTTTGAGTTGGCCACGACCAGTCCAATAAGAATAAACTTTAGGACTCTTAGAGGGCTACAGGAGAAGGCATTCTCCCTTTCCCACTGCACTTGAACATAACACTGTAGGGCTTGATGCCACTGTCCTCACATGGAACCTAAAAGTGGAGTGAGCACAGAGGAACTGGGACCAAACCATGGAGAAGGAGGCCTAGTCCTGGTCGCTGCTTGAACCTTCGTGCTCAGTTCTGTTTGAAACCAGCTGTGCTCTGGGACTTGGTGATGCGATACAGTCTGTTCCAGTTTTGTTTTTTTGTTTTTTGGGGTTTTTTTTGCTTGTTTTGGGCATTTTGTCACTTGCGAATGATAACTCTGTGCATTAAAGTAGATGGGATTTTGCATCTTTGTCTTAGTGGATGGGGGGGGCGGAATTTGGAGGCTTAAAAATGTTGGGAAGAGAAAAATGAAAAAGGAGAAGAGTCTCAGTAGGAAGAGAAGGGTCAAGTGACATAGCTCGGGGTGGTAACTGGAAAAATGGAAGATGTCTGATGGCCTAAGAAGAGTATGGACAAACACATCCTTGTAATATATCATGTGTTCTGGGCTCTATCCCCTCAGTACTCCAAATCTTCCATGAAATCTGATGACACCTAACAGCTTTAGATTTACCCAAAATGGCGCATATATATATATATATATATATATATATATATATGACTTATAAATGCACAGTCCAGGAAGTAAACTGGCACTGAGGCATTTGAGAATTCAGTGGAGTCAGGCATTCATCCTGAAAAGCACATAGAAGACACACAAAGCACACAGGACATGTTGGGTCTTGTGTGAACTTCCAGTCCTATTTAAGAGGAGGAAAGCTGATGCCATGTTGTTGGAAAACAGACTACATCGATATTGCAGAAAAAGCTTGTAATTTCACTTTTTCAATATAAAAGTGAGCTTAAACAATTATTTGATTTCATCAAGGAAGAAAAAAGAAGTTAAGTATACTTTTTAAACATTTAAGTAATTTTTTTACACCCTGTCAACTATTGCTATGATATTAAGCAACAAACAGCATTTTTTTAAAGGGAAAAGACTATGTTAACTGTATGTTAACTAATTTGACTTAAAATAAAATAAAATAAAATAAAATAAAATAAAATAAAATAAAATAAAATGGATCAGTTCATTCTGAGTTCAGAATTGGGTGGGTTTAAAGGCATCTGAAGTGTCATCAATTTTTTACATAGTTAGGAATCTAAAGAATGGACCCAGGCAAGCATGCCCTAGAAGCCACTGGAGACTCTCATCTCAGGGTAATAGAGAATACTGTGGAGTCCTGGCAATCAATTGAACCCATCTAAACTCCATTTTCTCAAACTATCAGATTGGGATTATAATAGTACCTTCAGAATATTAGAAGAAATGAGACACATCACGCTTAACATGGTGTACCATGCAGGGCACATAGAGAACACATTTTCCTGATTGCACTTACAGCTTTCTGTTACTATTATTCCTCCCTTTCTGCACTTAATGTAGGTATAAGTTTAGAAGTTGGGGATTTTGAAAATCTGGATTCCATCTCAAGTTGTATTATTAGCTTAGCCATGTGACTTTTGGTCTTTCGGCCTGCAATCTCCTTGCCTCTACAATGAGGCCTACTAGACAGTCTCTCCTATGTGCCTTTTGGGTCTGAAATATCCAGGGTGTTTCACAATGTCTGTATGTGTCTGGGCTCATGCTTCTTTATGTCTCTGTTAATGTATAGTCCCTACTCTATAAATATATAGAATAAAGACAATCAAATTGATAACTACCTAGTGTACTTTCCTCCTGAGCGTGTTCTGTATAGGCAGTGAACTTCGTTCCACATATTTTACACAAATATGGGAGAAGCTAACATCTTCCAACCAATACTGTGGAAGAAGCACAGCCCTGATTCCGAGGCCCCGGTTGCCACGAAACTGAAATGCCTGTTTTCTGTGTTTAGTAGCTATTTATCTGTGTTCTGCATATACGCTCCCACTTTCCGTCTTGCCTCCTCTAATAATTAAAAAAATGCTTTAGGCGTGTGAAGGGGACAGAAAGAAAGAGGAAGGTAGCAGGAAAGACTGGAAATGCCGGGTTTGTGTTAAATTAATGTTTGAAGAAAGCCTTCTCCTTCGGAACCCCATCAATTGTGCATCTTCCTCCCGCAGCCCCACCTCCGCCAATCCCCAGGCTTTAAATGGGATGAAGGGTTAAACCTTTTACTGGTGAAGAAGTATTTATGAGTATTTACGTGCGTTTAGTGAAGAGAGAAAATATTTTATTAGCAGACTGCTGCGAGGGAAAATTGATCTGTCTGCTTTATGTGAGAAAGTAAATGTGTCCCTTTAACCTAAAATTGGTGCATCAAACTCTACAAACTCCAATTATCTTGACAAAAATGATTTAACCAACCACAGAACAACAAGGAGACCAAGAAAGAGGACTCTAGAGGAGGAAAAAGATACTGCCAGACCTAAGCCTTAGGCACCTCTCCATGAGAAACTTCCGAAGTGGAACTGGCTATCACCCCAGAGGGTGGAATACTCTGGGAGATTTGTGTGCAAGAGAATGCTGTGTTTCACATTTAATAATAATATGTGGTCTTGCAGTTTCTGCTGAGCAAAGTCCTAGTTTTGTTTTCAGTTAGGTCATTTCCGTTTGCTTGCAAAGATGAAATGAGATCCCACATTTAACAACAAACAAACATAAACTCTTCTACCGTCCCCATATTTCCTCAATGGTGTCTGGGAACCCCATCAATCGTTACTGAATGAGACAAAAACCAATACTATAAATCTGTGAAAAAGTTTACTAGAATGTGGCTTAAAAGCCAATTTATACTCTTCCTTCTTTTGATATGGTCCCCAACCTATTTGAGAAGAAGCACTAGTCTCAACAGTATTTACTTAACCACAGACCAGGCATGACTGGTCCTTCCTTCTTTGAGGAGATGGGAACCCGATCTGCTGGGGTTGCAGACCAACCTGAAATCTGGCCTGAGGATATGGCAACGGTTTAAAAGTTTGAATTCGTTTTCAACAGGAAAACTCAGAAAATTCCATGCATATGGCCTGATTTTTTGACTTATCATAAAGAAACAGGTCCCCCAATACTGGGAGGTGCATTATGGCAAGGCAAGAGAGTATTGCACTGAGTAGAGATTGCCTCCTATATACAGGCCATGGAGTTACAGGTCTCCATACCAGATTCATAGTACTAATTTGTTTTATCTACCTGGGCTCTATAGACGCTGAATTTGCCCTCGTTGATCTACTGGATTACGCCAAATGGAGGCATCATTTGTTTGAATCCATTTTGATAAACTCCTTAGCTAATTCCATGAAACAGACAAGCCTGATGGTGGAGGCTGCATGTGGACTTTTAGAGTCTGGATGAAATTTCAACAGGAATGCAATTTTAGTATATCTGTCTCTGTCGGAAAAGACTGGACTTGGGCATACACCATTCCTCCCCACCCCACCTCCCCACGCACAAACACACACACACACCTGTCCGCTAACAAACAACAGAATGCTAAATCAACAGAACAGCAAAGTCTTGGTGACTCTGCTATAAACAGTTTCCATGCATTGTCTCCATGGTGATGCCTGCTTTTATGGAGAGTGCTTTGTAAATTAATATACCTAAGAGGAAGAAGAAAAGCATACCCACTAACAGAAAGATTAAAAGGATTTTGTTGGGTTTTATTTTCCAACAGATCCTGCTCTTTGGTAACATTGCTCTAAACCTTGGTGTCTCCTTTAAAAGAAAGCAACCAAGTTCATCTCGCCGCCTTGGGACCTTACAATTACATCTGCTTATCGCAGCTACCAGTGCCACTGAGACTTTCATCATATTTTTACCTGTGTTAAAATTACCTATGATTTCAACAGAGCCGTATTGGGAGCTTTTGATTGTTAATGTTCGTTAGTTCAGAAAATTACCTTTCTTTTCTCATTTTTGAGTGGAAAGTCCAACAAATGAATTGCATGATAACATCAGGAAGTATACTTTGACTCCTTCCTTGTAGCAGGTGATAGTTTTGAAGTTCCGAGATGATAAGATTGTTTCATGTTACTCCTAGATGCACTTGATATTGAGCTTATGTATGTATGTTGATCTGTCGCTTTGTTTGATTTCATGAAAATGGGACCGTTTTTCAAAAATTGCTCTCCAGTTACCCGTACATCAGGAGTTTCTCTCTTTCCTTTCTCCAAGCAATCAACATTTAGTCCTTCTCGTCATTTTCCTCAGGTTCCATGGTTTTTAGAGCTCACTGTTTATAAGATGTTTGGAGCTGGGTTTCTCAAAAAGACAATATATGTTACTCAATACATTCCCCCAATATGAACAAGACCTAAAATACGGATAGTTTCATTATGGTTATATCTCCAGAGTTCGTGTTTTAAAAATATTCGTCAAAGAGTTTTACATAAGCACGTGCCAAAGGAAAAAAAGGAAGATAGGTACAACAATTATTGTTTTGCATGAGAATAAATTCATGTTAAAATGTCTGTGCCCTTCATAGAATAGTTCCAGTTGGAAAGCTACTCTTTTTTAGCATTTTAAAACTCCATAGACTACCCCTTGCTCTCAGACGCCTGTGGGTATATTTATAATAACAGGAGAAGGGAAAGTATTCTTTGAAAAGCAGACTTTCTTCTCCTGGAGCTTGAGTTTTGTTAAGCAATGCCAGCAGCCTCTCCTACAATGATGATTTGCACTTAAGCCATTAGCTTTATAGACTCCCCCAAACACCTCTGAGACAGAAGCCCCAGTTTCCCATGCAGTGTTGTGCTGACATTCTTATGCAAAATGCTTATTAAAAGCATTGTCATGCATTTCCAAGGGACCTTAAAAAATAATAAATCTGAACCATCTTGCTACTATTTTCATGAATAAATGCCAGTGTCTGACCTTATCTTTTGGCTCTGCCTGGCAGTAACTTCCCTGTACCTCTGCACTATGGGTATTGTCAGAGAAAAAGGCTGCAAGGTTTTATTATTTAGAGAATTATTCCATCTTCCTCAGACCTTTTCTAGGATGAATAATTCTACATGGGGATAAATAGAGACTGATAAAAAATGGGTCACTTCATAATGCAGGGTTTTTTTTTTCCAAGAAAGGCCAGAAAACAAATTGGGGACACTGTAAACCCTGAACTCGACATAAGTCAGTAAGAGGATGTTATAAAAGGGAGGTCAACCTAGGGTATAAATGATTGCCTGAAATAGAAGTGAGAATATCATTATGGTAAGAGCATTGCCCGTAGCCTTTAGAAGTTCTGCCGTTTCTTTATAGTGTGGATCTGTAAAGTTTGCCTGGTTTTTGTGGCCACTCTAAATATGAACCTATTGTTCATGATAGTTAAAGTTTTCAAGTCTGTGAATGATTCGTGTACTAGAAGTAATAAATTAAGTCCCGCCACAGTTGCTAATGCCATCTGCCTCATGTGCATTCAGTGAAGAAATGAATGCATTCATAAATTACCTTGGACCGTCTCTTTCGGGTAGGTTTGATTGTTAAATAGCCTCCATCTTTATGAAAACAGAGACCCCCCCGCCCCGCTCATTCCTGCTATTGATTGATTCTAACTCTTCTTCAAAACAGTGTCACTGTTGTCTACAAGTCTTCACTTTACACACATCAACCATTTGATCTTGTGTATACCGAGGATTTAAAATGTATAAACAAAAGTGCAATTTGAATCAGGTCTGCATTAACTCTCAGGTGCTATTCATCTTTACCACAAACTAAGTATTCTTAACCAGGACGATGGAGAATTGTTTCCATCTCTTGTTTTTGCCTGCTCTGTATCCTTCCTTTATGCACACTCCTCACTCCATATGGTCCTGGTGAAACCCATGGGAGTTACTCAGTGACCACAGGCTAGGCAATCATAGGACCACGTCTTTTGGGGCAAGTAACACAACCAGACCAATCTGTCTTTATCCAGAATATTAAAAACCAGAATTTGAGAGATAAACCTCTGTGTTCTTGTATCATGTGTCAGAAGCATGTGTGCTTGGGGTTACTGTGGCCATCTTTCCAGACTAATGGAGAAAGCTTCCTATAAGGAAAGAGTAGAACCAAAATATCCAAAGAAGCAAAGAATCACAGCTAAAAGAGAATGAGAGGGGAGAAATATATATAATTTTGAGGTATTGGAGGTGGTCGTGCTTGAAGTGGACACCCTGTTATGTGATTTACTAAGTTCGAATTTTTGCTGAAACAAGTTTGAGGTTAGTTTCTGTCACCTGTAGCCAAGAGAGGGTGGATGCTGAATACATTGTGCGGGACTTAGAGTCTGAGGGTTATATTTAGCTCAATTGCAAGCCCATCTGTTGCACTTAGAGTGAAAATTTTTGTCAGCTTTTCTCCTCCCCTAATGATCCTGTTGTAGTTAGCTTATGGGCTGATGGTCACAGTGACAATTGTATCTTTGGGTCTGTTTTCTAATCCAAATTATCATCAACTGGAGAACAACCTTCCCTCCACCTGGCCTTTCATACCACTGGTCCCTCCCTGGTAGAGGCTAAGGACTGTCTGTTCTTTGGTCTGATGAAATTCACCCCCACTCCTTTACATCCAAAGCAGAAAGATGTTATGTAGGGACTTATTCTTTTCTGTCGTTCACCTTTCAAAATTCACTCAGGGTGCGAGTTATTTTGCATTAACTATGTGAAGTTTCTACAATTGTCTTTGTCTCACTAAAGTAAGTCTCAATATATATAACTAACATATATGCGTTTTACACACACACACACACACACACACACACACAGGTATATTTTATATATTATGTCTATTTTTAAAATATAATTATTTCAACCACAAATGTACAACTTCAACAGAGTAGGGTCCTTAGATTGAGGTGCCTAGAATTTGAGAAAAATTATGAGCTTATGGATACAATGGTTCAAGTGTTGTTTCCCAAAGGCTAATCTTTAAAATGGCTGCATTTGCAGGGTTTTGAAAAACTAGCTGAAATACACATCCCAGGAACTGTCTGCTAAGTGTGGTCCTTAGGTAGATTTGGATTGGATTCTGAAACTCCATAGATTTTCTTTTAAACTTTCTTCATTCTTTGAAGTGCTTCCTTCCA
This sequence comes from Lynx canadensis, assembly GCF_007474595.2. Taxonomy (NCBI): domain Eukaryota; kingdom Metazoa; phylum Chordata; class Mammalia; order Carnivora; family Felidae; genus Lynx; species Lynx canadensis. The sequence goes on along the minus strand of NC_044305.1, from coordinate 7,163,704 downwards.
AGATTTGGAAACATTACTTTTGAGGTAAGGAAAGCCGATAGTACTTAGGTCAGATCATTGAGTCCATTGGGGCGGGGGGGGGGGGGGGTATAATAAATATAATAAATAAGAATTTAAAATAGAGAAGAAACAAGTTAGGGTTGATTAGTAATTGGTAGGTGAATTCATTATGCTAAGATCACATCTTTCATCTGCGAGAGCTCCCAGTATGGGCAGTGGTTTGGCTTAGTCACAGAGGCGACCTGAGGTAACGTGACATGGTGCAATGCTGGGTCTCAAGTTAGGGACTGGTTTAGCTCCAGTCAAGCATGTGATTCTGAGTAAGCCACTTAACTTCTCTGAACCTCAATTTCTCATCTGTAAAGCCGCGTGATGATAATAACTTTTTCATAGTATTTTTATGGGAACGCGAATAAATCATGCAAGGAAATGTGCTTTGAAAACTGCCAGTAAGTTATAGAAGTTCAAGTTCTTACTACTAAGAAGTAGCTGGTTATAAGGACCACTTGATGTTAAAGAAGATTGAAGTGAAGTAAGGGAACAGGCACCTTACTTTCTCTTTAGAACAATATTGCTGTTGTTCCTATTTATTTGGGGTCATGGATCTCTTGGAGAATACGATTGCAGACACAGATCCTCTTTCTGAACATTGCCCAAGTATATATAAAAAAAAAATGGAAAAGTTTCAGAGTTTTCAAAGACTGTTGGTGCTTATGATGGCTTAGTTTAGGAACACTGTCTTCTCTTTTAATGTGCTGCTTTCTTGATTTGTTTCTCTGAATCACTTGAGTGTGAGCTTCCTGAGTTCATGGACACAGACAGCTGTGCTCTCTGCTTCAGGAGTAGCACTGATACCAGTGTCTGGTCCATTGAAATAGGAGCTCCATAAGCCAAGTTAACACATCCCCTGGTGACTAGACCACCTCCTGGAGGGCGGCTACAGGCAGATACACACACAACTGCTAAGAAGCATCGGTAAGACGTGTGCCCAAAGTGAAGCATGCTGCACCCTGGAAACATTAAGGGGAAATGGTTGGGGGGGTGACCTTCGAGCAGGGTCTTGAGAATGCATTTCAAATGTAGGAGTCAGAGAGTAAATTTGAGAGTTATGGAATGGCTCGAGAGAGGTATAGAAAAGATTCATAATATGTCAGAAGTTAAAAAAACAGCTACTGTTAACTAGGGTTGGCTCACGCCCATGCTTTGTAGAACTTCCGCCATGTTTTTAAAATGAAAAATTTTACTTAAAAATAGGAAGCTCTGCCTTTTCTTGAGGAGCGAGATGTGGTGACCAAGGCTGACCCCATTGATGAGGCAGAACAGTAGCTGAGCCCTTGGATGAGGTCTGTGATATGCCAGCCCCTTGCCACGTTGTCACTCATTTGTGGGCTAGCTTGGTCTACCTAGTCACTGAATTTTGTACCCAGGTTCAGGGTCCTAGAGACCACTGGACCTTGGATGCCTGCACCTTTATGACAAGGACATCTACAAAAAGACTCCTGTGGTAGAAAAATCATCAGGTAGAGTGTTTGTGTGTTGGAAGCTTGCCATTGAAGACCAATAGTGCTGAAGTAGGTGAATTTAGAACGGATATATTTTTAAAAAGATCACATGATGGAAAAACACTCCTGTGTAATTAGTACGAATGATTAGGAATTCAATGGTGGTGGGGGAGGTGGACATGATCGTTGTAGGTGAACATTAGGAAGGGGGTGCTGCAAATTACGTTCAGGTGATTGCATTGAGAACATTGTTGTTTTCTTGTTTTAGGAATTTTATTTGGTTCTTTTAAAGTTTATTTATTTTGAAAGAGAGAGAGAGAGATAGCAGAGTAGGGGCAAAGAGAGAGGGAGAAAGAGATTCCTAGGCAGGCTCCACATTGTCAGCATGGGGCTCAACGCGGGGCTCAAACTCAAGAACCATGAGATCATGACCTGAGCCGAAACCAAGAGATGATGCTTAACTGACTGAGCCACCCAGACGCCCCATGTTTTAGGAATTTTAATCCTTCAATTCAATAATTGTGTTCATCTCTCATGGACTCACAATTTCTGATACATCAATCACATTAATTGTCTTCATCATCATCAAAAAAAAAAAAAAAAAAAGTTCTGGTGAGGCTCATCGCCCAGCCCCAAGCAAGAGAGAAGACAAGACACAAGAGAAAGATTGAAAACCTGAGCAGCCAGGGCTAGCGGAAGAGAAAGTAATTTGCTTTGACCCAGGCGATAAATCCTCTGGGCAGTAATGACCATCTCTTGACACAGGTAGTGACGTTGATAAAGTGCCCTGTCCCAGGCTGTTTCCCCCCTTTCCCCGGAACCACAAAGCTCTCCTGATTGTTTGTGTCACTATTTATGAACAAGTGTCAGAGAGCAGAGATAAAGGGATGATAAAGGGACAGTGGCCTCTTTAAGTTAATGTGAGCCCGATTGAAATCATCACAGATGCCACTCTGCAGACCAAGCGAGGGCACTCTTTTCTGTTTATGTTATTTTTTTTTTTTAACCTGTGGAAGTGTTCCCAGAACTTGATATTCAGACAATTGCAAAGTTCTCATTGGAACAAAGGAAAATAAGAGAAGATCAAAGGGTTTATGCAGCTCCCACTGGTGATTCAGCTGTGTGGGAGTGGTCACAGGGCCATGATTCATTTTCCTCATTTGGAAATTTTAGGGCAAAGTTTTAAAACATGAAGTGAAGCAGGGTTTTGGGGTTTTTTTCCCCTCCCATCCTGATTTATTATAAGTCTTCTTTACGGAAGTTGTTGGATGCCGTATCTCTGATTTTTGACCCTGTTGCATTTTGTTTTTGTCACTTAAAATTAACATGACATTTCATATAATACTTTTTAACCTACATTTTAAGTTGCTGTGAATTATTTAATATGTACAAGAGTTTATTTTGCTTTATTTGATTTTACTTTTTTACAGCTGGCTAGTTAAAAATGTTTTTTTCCTCTCACATTTTTAAATTGTTATATTTTATTTTATTTTATTTTATTTTATTTTATTTTTTTCCAGTTCTTTTTTTTTTTTTAATCCAAGTTAGTTAACATATAGTGTAATAATGATTGCGGGGATAGAATTTAGTGATTCATCACTTACATACAACACCCAGGACTCACTCCAACAAGCGTCCTCCTTAATGCCCATCAACCATTTAGCCCATTCCCCACCTGCCTCCCCTCCAGCAACCCTCAGTTTGTTCTCTGTATTTAAGAGTCTCTTATGGTTTGCCTCCCTCTCTGTTTTTATCTTATTTTTGCTTCTTTTATTCTATGTTCATGTGTTTTTTTCTTAAATTCCACATATGAGTGAAATCATATGATATTTGCCTTAAATTGTTATACTTTAAATAATTATGTAAATATAATAGCTATACAAGTACCTACAGAATATCCTCAAATTTGCATCTTGGCCTGCAAAGCTTAAAACATTTCCTTCCTAGCTCTTTAAGAAAGTTTGCTGACCCATGCTCCAGGCCATTAATCACATTGTAAGAATTTTCTTTTTTGTAAAATATCTAGTCTCAACTGATTGTTTCTATTTGTTTTCTGTTATAAACACCACAGTATAAACACTTTGGAGCAGTCCTTTGGTGCACAAGTTTCCTCGTAAGTATAGGTCAGAATGTAAGTTGTGTGCATCCTCAGTTTTGTCAGACAGTCGCCATATTGTTTTCCAAAATGGTCGTTCTGATTTATGGCCCCACTGGCACTACCATGATCCCAGGTAAAAGGAGGCATTGGTCTGTTTTCTCCACTTCCCTTTTCAAATGTTGCCTTACATAGCTCCCTGTTTGGGTGTAGAGCAGAAACATCAAGATAAATAAAATCTCCAATAACTGTCCTAAGATATTTGCACAAAACTTTTAAAAGTAAGTCTCAGGGCGCCTGGGTGGCGCAGTCGGTTAAGCCTCTGACTCTTGGTTTTGGCTCAGGTCATGATCTCATGGTTTGTGACTTCAAGCCCCCATTTGGGCTCTGTGCTGACAGTGCAGACAGAGCCTGCTTGGGATTCTGTCTGTCTCCACCCCTCCCTCAGTCATGGTCTCTCTTGTCTCTTGAAGTAAATAAATAAACTTTAAAAATTTATTTAAAAAAAAGTAAGTCTGCTAATAAGCTATCATAATACTTGATAGATGCTGCTTTATTAAGCTATAATAATAATCTATTAATTTATCTTGATAATTTTATTCAAAATTGTACAAATATTTTGAATTTTATGTTCGTGATATATATTTATATATATATTCATAATATCCAAATGTTAACATCTTTGTTGGTGTATGTATTTAAAAAAAATCAAAGAGATATTTTCTAATTGTTGCCAATGTATATGAAATTTCAAGCTACAAAATGAGGTTTCAACAGAAATAGGAATAATAACAGCAGTCTGTGCCGAATGAAATGTGATTTTTGTGTGTCTCAGAATGTTCAAGGAGACAAGAAAGTCTGACAATCAGGTTGCAACCTCTAAAGGTTGTTTGTTCTGTGAGTTGATTTCCAGGACCATATTCTCACTCTCAGAGAAATTGTACTTCATCATGGAAATGTGAGCCCATCCATCTTGGGGAACAGTGCTTATGTAGATAGCTCTATTTAGAAATACTATTATAAAGCTAACCCAGGAAGTTCAATTTCCCTCCCCAACCAGCGTATCTCTGGAATTATTTTCCTTGCAGATCAATGGAACAGAGAATTGAATTGGCTTCTCTTTGTCGGCATTCATACCTCAGGTACCCCCAAGTGCTTTGTGTAATGAAAAACAGCAATGTTGATGCCTTTAATAAAACATTGACAATAATGCTTTCTTTTTCCCTGGCATTACTGCAGAAATGGAACTGATTTGGAGTCAAACAGCATGAGAAAAGACACGTTCTCTTAAGTTAATATATCTGAAAAGCATACGTAATTTTAGATGTGTCAAAGTTCTGAAACAGTGAACTTCCTGTTATCCAGAGTGATTCAGAAAGTGAAACATCCTTGTTTCTTTTCAGTTATGTATCTATCTCCACTGCATATACTATGAATAATTGAGGATAGGGACTATATTGCCCTTGTCTCTATATTAATTGGCACATAGATGCCTAATAAATTTTTACTGAAAAAATACATGGATAACTGCAATAGATTAAGTGGTCTCCTAAATTCCATGAAATAACGATGATATCAACAATTATTTACAACACGTTACCAACTTCCTAAAATGTGCTAGATACCATATCAATACAGAAAGGAGTAGTCTCCAATATTTATATCAAAACAAGAGCAAACATGATCCTATTATTCATTAACAATGTGGATTTCAAAGTATGTGTCTTCTAGCCATTGCTCTGAACATTATCTTATTTACACACACACACACACACACACACACACACACACACACACACACAATTTGGTGCCAGTACTGGCTTTGTAATTTTATAATTTAACTCACTGAAAATATAACTGCCTACCTACTACATCCCCTCACTCTGTAACCATTGTTGAAAATAGCAAATAAGGAATGTTCAGTCCCTAAATCTAAAAAATGTACAAAGATGTTGACAAGGAAGGTGAATCTTGACTGCTTGAAACAATCCCTCCCAAATATTACTAAATTAAATCTGTTGCTGCACTAGAAGAGATGATATAGGCTCAAGTGGTAAGGGATGAACCAAGGAAAAGACAGAGCAGTGAGCATCTGGGTCATCAGGGGAGGACAAGAGGACACCTGACAAGACGCTGAAGAATTGAAAGACGACAAAGTACGGAGGTTTCATGGCATCCATCCTGACCTGTGCAGTCTTATACCTAGCTAGAATCATTAATGACAGTGGAACCAGGAAGTTGCTGTAGGAAGAGGTGAACCAGTCGTTTATTCCTTCTGGTTGGTTGGATGGTGGAAGATGATTATGTGTCTTGCTCTCTCCTGATTGCTGCTCTTGTACGAGCCAGGGTGCTCACGGTAAAAGCAGGACTGAAGGAAGCAACCTGGCCTCTGAATGTACCGTGTACGTCAAACTCCTTTCCAAACCCTGATATTGGTGTGTTATTTCTAAAACCGTAGTAGGCAGAACTGCGTTAGCACTATACCCCATCACCACAGGGTACACTTCCTTCACGTTATGTCCCTCCCCTCCCCTTCCTGCCCATTTGCTTCCATTCCCTTCCCTTCTTGCAAGCCAAAAGCCCCGATATCAAATATTTGAATATTTGAATGCAAATATAGACAGAACCTGACTAGAGAGACTCTAGAACTCTAGATAGACCTGTATGGTAATTGAGCTCTGATGCATACACTTTGTGGCATCACAGGTAATTTATTTAATTTCCCTAAACCTCAGCTTCATCAACTGTAAAATGAAATTGGGAATACCTATATTGCAGAAGTACTTTGAATTTGAAATGACCTAGCACATATGATACCTAATTTATTGCCTTGCCCTATATTAATTGCTTAGAATATTTGACTCTTATTAGTACAACTTTTTTTTTTTAGGACAGAAACAGGGCAAAATACTTTTCTTAGGAGCTCCCATGTGTCAGAGGGTCCATATACAATAATATCTTCATTTTCTGAACCAATAGTTAAGCCTGTGGTCAGGCAACTATTTCCCTTATGAATGAAATACCTATAGCTCAGGGAGGTTAAGTGACTTACCTAAAGTCACAGAGCCAGTGACATTGCTGGGATTTAAACCTGGATGTGTCTGGCTCTGAAAACATGCTGTCGTAAAGTATACCGTGCTGCCTTCATGATATGGAAAGTTGGATACAGATTCCAGCTGGTCAAATGTTTTGCCTGCAGTCACTCAGTTAATTAGCAGTAGGGTCTAAATTGGAACACCAATGATCATCAAGTAACAGTTGATGAACACTATCATCAGCCAACAGGATTATAGATTAGTCAGTTCAACAGCTAGTTGGATTGTAGTTAGCTTGTTCTTTGGCTCAGAGGATTGACAGACGAGGGGCCATCCAAATAGTCATCCACAACATGAGTCTGTTGGTTGTGTTTTGGATTATCCTGTGGAATTTCATTTTGAAGGCACCAGAGTAATATTTGGCAGGGACTAGAGCTATAAGATGAATAATTGCTTGAATGGCTCTACTTGAGTGAGAAATGTCTAACTGTCCATTATAGTAACATGTTCAGCTTGGGACGTGTTCACTATGGGAGAAACGAGGAGTTCTCTTTCCTAAACTTGAGGGATACTCCATGTCCCTTACTGGATGATGGTGTCTCCGCTGAGTGGCAAGATTCCCCCTTTGAGAGCTACAGTCAGCCAAGATGCTCAAGTCTAGTTCCTCTTCCTGTTCTTCCCGTCGCCTCCTGGCCACCTCCTTCCTCCTTTCTCCCTCTCGCCACCACTGCACCCTTCTCTCTCTCCTCTTCTCTTCTATCCCCTTTCCTTATCCTCCTCCTTCCTTTTTTCTTCCCTTTCTTCTTTCACCATCTCTTCTGTATGCTCTTCCTCTACTGTCTCCTCCCCTCCTTTTTCTTCCTTCTTTCCTTCTCTATTTTCCCTCCCCACTTCTTTCCTTCCTCACTGCCTTCCCTCCTCCCTAATCCATATATTTCACTTCTCATTCATTTTTGATTGGAAGGTCTATTCAGATAATTGCAGATGTGCATGTGACCGTAAGAAATAAGGTAAGGAGACCTCAGTACACTTTGTTTAGTTTCCTCAATAGTGATGTTTTGCAAAGATATACTATTATATCACAACCAGGATACTGACATCGATACAATCCATCAGGCTTATTTAGATATCCTTGGTTTTACTTACCCATCAGTGTTTGTGTGTGAATGTATCTGCTTGTATTTAGTTCCATATAGTTTTATCCCCTATGTAGTTTTGTGTATTCACTGTAGTCAAGATACTGAGCAGATCCAACCCCATGAAGATCCTTCATGTTTTCCTTTTATAAACAAAACCATCTTGCTGTGGCCCCAATCCCCAACTTCTGGCAACCACTAATGTGCTCTCCAATACTAAAATTGGGTCATTTCCAAAATACTCTGTAACATAAATGATTCAGCCGCCACGAAATTACAACTAGTAAGGAACATGATAAGAGGGACATCCGATACTTGAGCTTCCAGACAAGATCCAGGAAATCTGGAGTAGCCAAAGGTGAGGGCAGCATGGACAGGATGAGACTTAGGAAAGCATTGAAGGCAGCACATTTGATGGGCCAGAGAAGCTGGCGTGCTGTCAGGCAGGAAATGGTTAAACAGGGTGGACTTCTCCTGTCCAGGGGACCATTGATGGTGGTCTGTAGGACCTGGCATGGAGCTGGACAATGGGAAAGTCTATTTTTAACAAGGATGCCTATAGGAGATTGAATATACTAGTAAAAAAATGAGTTGAATTGTCCTCCATTCTCTGAGTGAAAAGAAAGCAACTCTTGAAGGCAATTAGGTAAGAGCAGTAGCTATAGAGCCTAACAAATGCACTAAGGTCACCTTACTGGGTTCACAGTTACTCTGGCATTTTGCAGTGTGTGTTGGAAGAAAGCGAACCTTTCATAGACTTCAACTGAAAAAATTGAAGCTAAAGTGAACTCTGAGGAATGGAAGTAATAGGGGTCTAAGAAGCAGCAGCATATAATCATATATTCTCCCAAAAAAGAAATCAACCAGTCCCGGGGCAGGTGGCATGGAGGGACATGTCAGGCGAGGTCCACAGAGTCGGCTTTCAGAAGAGACTAGACCAGATCTGACCCCGTGACAGCAGAGAACATTTTCTTAGCCCAGATTCTCAGGAGAACACAGAAATCGACACCAGACACTCCCAAACATTATGTACAATTGTGCATGCTCAGGCTTCAAGCCATTTACAGATAAACAGTGTAGCTGAACATATTGAAGCCTCATTGCCGAGTGGAGGCCCATTCATTCTAAACATTTTTCCTTCCCCCACCCCTGCTCCCATGAAGTCAGGAGTTAATGAGCCACTTCAAGTATTGTTCATCGATTTAACTGCTTCCCCACGGCCAAGGACCGTTTCTTATGTGTTTCCCATTTACCCTCAAGGTCCAGGATAATTTATTTATTCCACAAATATTTATTAAACACCTAATTCCACGCCAGGCAGTGAGGATACCATCAAGGCACAGAGCGAAAGAGACCTCATCCTCTCTTTTGTCAGAACTTAGAGTCTGGTGGGAATAATTCATTTAATCAACCAACAAGTATTTGGTGGCCATCTACCATGAACCAAACTCTGGTCTAGATGCTAGAGGTAGAGCCAACCATAACAAAAGGAAGGGAAAGTAACCAAGCTGATCATTAAGGATGTGGGCAGATGGGTGATACCTGGACTAGAAATGCACAGGGAGATAACTAGCAAGCATGGTGTCATAGAGCATGGCTGAATGTCCATGGAGACCGGAAGTCAAGCCTCCCAGAAGCAATGACGTGTGAGCTGACATCTGCCTGGCAGCAGTGAATCAGCCATGAAAATCCTGGGCATGGAGAATTCCAGGCTGATTAAGACTTCAACAAATAATTGGGGCACCTGGGTGGCTCAGTTGGTTAAGTGTCCAACTTTGGCTCAGGTCATGATCTCACAGTTCGTGGGTTCGAGCCCCGAGTCGGGCTCTGTGCTGACAGCTCAGAGCCTGGAGCCTGTTTCAGATTCTGCGTCTCCATCTCTCTCTGCCCCTCCCCCACTCATGCCCTCTCTCTCTCTCTCTCTCTCTCTCTCTCTCTCTCCCTCCCTCCCTCTCAAAAATGAATGAAAATTTATTTAAAAAAAACTTCCACAAATAATTAAATATAATTATTTAATCACCATTATTCTAAGCGCCGTAACAATTTTTATAACCTGCATTTCTCCCTCTTTGAATTCATATTACTGTCATCTCATCCCCCTCTAGTTCTAAGGTTCTGAAACCGCACAAATGAAAAAACTCTACCAGATTTCCCTCTCCGCAGAAACTGTTTCTTATGTGGCTGTCAACTTTTGATAGCTCTCCCTCCTAATTCAGGGTAGTTATTGACAGCATTTTGGGGCTAAGGCTTGACTTTTACCTCTGGCTTGGGGCAAGAGATACTGCTTTTTGCAAAGCTGGTTTTAAATTTCTCTAGATTCAAGATACCAAGAAGCAGTGGAATAACAAACAACAGAAAAAATATTCAGCAATTGACATTCCATCATTGTTTCAAAAAAAAATTAAAAGCTATGCTAAATGGATCATAACATGCTCAAATACATGAAAAAATTGCTTCAAAACACAGCTGGGGAAAGATGTTTGTTTTTATTAAAAGTTGCTCAGAGGCATCATCATAACGACAGATTCTTTAAACATCCACAAACACAAAGGCCTGAAAAATAACTCTTCATTGATTTTTTTTAACCTGCTGTATTTCATATATTCTGAAGCTATTGGTAGTCTTTTAACAAGCCTTCCTCATATCTGTGGGATTTTATGAATGATCATTTTCTGCTGACTCAATGTGGGAAAATCCCTTTTGCTGAGACAATCCCTAATGGCCACTTTTTAAGTCTCCTTACTTGTTTTATTACTCAAGGGGACTTCCGACTTCTCCAGTCTAAGCACAGCAGATCTGAACAACAAAAATACCTATTATTGGGGCGCCTGGGTGGCTCAGTCGGTTGAGCATCCTTCGGTTCAGGTCATGATCTCACAGTTTATGAGTTTGAGCCCCGTGTCGGGCTCTGTGCTAACAGCTCGGAGCCTGGAGCCTTCTTCGGATTCTGTGTCTCGCTCTCTCTCTGCCCTCTCCTGCTGGTTCTCTCTCTCTCTCTCTCAAAAGTAAACATTAAAAACAATTTTAAAAAATGCCTATTGTTGGATTTTCCTGCTATAGTCAATATGGATTTTTAGATCTTAGAGTTCAAAGAGATTTTCTGGTTCATGTCATGAGAACCGGATCACGTAGACACAATATCAGTAGATTGTTGCTTCATGAGGAACAGAACTCTGCCATCTGGTCTTTTGCTTGTGTTCATCGTGGGTCCATCCAAAAACCCCCATGTAGAATTCAGAGCTTCTAGTCTCTATGCTTAGGCGTGGATTGAAATCATCACAATGGGATTTAGATCAGCGTTTCTGAATATAGTGTCTGAGACAGATTCTGATTCATCGAGGGGGTGCTCTCAGGAGAAAACTACAAGGATATGAAGGAAGCAGAATAGGGCAGAAGGAAAAGGGGAAATAAGATGTGGTTGTAGATGCTGTCTTTCCCCAGTCTGACCCCACAGGGAACTCTGGAAGCATACACAGTTCCACAAAGCATCCCAGCTTGAGGAAAGAGGACTGGGCTTTTATGCCACTTAACACCAGTCATTGGCAGTGGGCCGTCCCAGAGGGAAGGAGGTGACCTGTCAGGTTATTTCCAGGTGAATTGGTTCCTATCAGGCCCAGGGAAGATCTCTTGAGAAGGGTGGAGCGACGGGCTGTGAGCACTCAACCGTCCTAGTAACTGGGAGATGGGAGCACCAGTCTGGTAAAGGGGATCCAAGCAGGGAATCGGCAACGTCTTTTATACAACCGTAACACCTTGCCTTTGTTGTTCTTGTTTTGTTTTTCCTGGCATCAGCCATCCTGGGCTGTGAGGCCAGCCATGTTTCCAAAGCCGTTTTCCCTTCAGAGTGAACAGTTACCAATTTGTAACTGATTCGTTTTAATTCGCTGCTAAACTAGCTCAGTCTGAACTTGCAACATCAAGAATCTCCCAACAAAAGGCATAATTATCGAGGTTGACAGTGTCATTGATGACTTACTGTCTGTGGCGTTACCGGTCATGATTCCCTCAAGTGGCACATTGTGTTTGTCAGCTAAGAGAACATTTAAAACAGCAAGGCAGAGTTTCCCGTTAGGGAACCAAACATTGTTTTAAAGTTTCATGCTTCAATTGAGTTCCTCCCTGCCAGCCCTTGGGGGAAGTGCACGTGCTCCGAAAAGTACTTAGAAAGCAAACCAATGGCAAGAACTCTGAATGGTGTACAATTAGGTGTAATGCTTAGACCCAAACTTTCAATTCAACTGTGAAAGGCCAATTTAAGGATGCCTCACTTGGCATCGAAATTAGAAAGTCACTCAATCTTCCAATCTTCTTGAGATAAGTAGGGCAGCCACTGTTGATAAACTGCGGAACTCAAAGAATACGGATTCTAAAACAACAGACTCAACTGTTGCCATGGCTACCATTTAATGCCTGTTTCTGTACGATTTAGACACTGTCCTAAGAAGATGATATATCTCACTTAATAAGAAAGAACCCCTGTGAAGCGTATATTATTATTCTTGTTTTATAGATGAGTCGGCCGAGCGCAAAGCATTCCTATTACGCGCACGTTGCTGTATGTATAGTGGACAGTTCTGCTCCCCTGCAGCTAACTCTGAAATGAAGGTAAGATCCCAGCTGTGAAAAATGAGGCAATGAAGACTTAACAGCATTTTAAACCAACAAGGAATAAAAAGAATTTTGATCTAATAAAACCACGGACAAAAATTTATTTTTAAAAAAATTATGAGCTCCCGCAATACAGGTATGTGATTAAGTCGTGTAGATTTAAGACTTCCCTGAGATAAAGAGCAAGAGAAAATATTCTAGGCAGGGGGAGTAGGGGCAAATACTCTGTGGCCAAAGAGAGCATGCTCCACATGGCTGGCTGGAGTAAGTGAGGGCTGACCTGGAGGGAGTCACAGCAGAAAGGTAGGCAGGCTCCAACCAGGCAGGACGTGTTGCCATATTAAGGGGATTTTCCTTATCATTATGAGCCACTGAAGCGGTGGGAGAAGCATGAATTTCCTGTAACGTGAAACTAAGGGCAGGGGTGCGTACTTGCCTGACATTCGTTTGGTTTTTAAAAGAGCCTTCTGGTTGTGGAATGAATAGTGCGTTCGAAGGAGGAAAACGTGAAAATACCAATCAACATTTATTGCAGGGGGAACCTGGGTGGCTTAGTCAGCTGAGCGTCTGACTTTAGCTTAGGTCATGATTTCATTGCTTGTGAGTTGGAGCCCTGCACCAGGCTCTCTGCTTTCAGCACAGAGCCCACTTCAATTCCTGTTTTCCTCTCTCTCTGCCTCTCCCCAGCTTGTGCTTTCTCTCTGTCTCAAAAATAAATAAAAACATCAAACAAATTTCTTAAAAAATATTCCAGAAATATTTTGCCAACAAACTGACAGGAATTGGTATGGATTGAATGGGGGGAGGTACCACAAAGGAGACGCTAAAATGTATTCCTGGCTGCTGACATACAGCTATGAGAAGAGTTGTGTCATTTACTGAGGATAGAAACATTGCATGCTTCTCAAACCCCAGTCAAGTTTGTTGAGAAGACCATGGGTTTAGCCCTGGATGTGTTGAATTTGAGGTGCTTTTGGGAAAAAAAAAAAAAAAAACAAACGGGAGAGGACAAGCAGATAAATAACAAATCCAGAGTAGAACTGTAGGGATGCCTGGGTGGCTCAGTCAGTTAAGCGTCTGGCTCTTGATTTCGGCTCAGGTCATGATCTCACGGTTCATGAGATTGAGCCCCGGTGGGCTCCGTGATGATGGTGTGGAGCCTGCTTGGAATTCTCTCTCTCTTCCTCTCCCTCTGCCTCTCCCTTGCTAATGTCCTCTCTCAGTGTCTGTCTCTTTCTCTCTCTTTCAGAATAAATAAATAAAGTTAAAAAAATAGAACTCTAGACTAGAGATGGTTATTTTATCATGAGCATGGATGACATTTCCCTACAAGTATTGTAAAGTGAAAGAAAAAGACACAGAAACTGGCCTGACTGCTCCAGTATGTAATGTGTGGGTGGATAAGCCTTAGCAGATCATAAAATCTGTGGAATGGAAAATTCATTAATGAGTGGAATACATGATAAACTGAGTTTGTAGTTAGGGCAGGATCAGCATCTGGCAAAATTATCACACACAGGCTGTTTCTCTTTAACTTCTCTCCTGGAAAAGATCACCAAAGTGAGAGAGCACAAGAATTTGTTTTATTCCAAAAGCAAAGGAATTATGTTGAAGAGCAAACAAAATTGTTTGCCTTCTTTTTGTTCTCGTTTAAAACTTCTTTTCTCCCCATGCTCCTGCTGAAACACAAATTCTCATCAAGCCTCAGTACCAGCCCGTCAACCTCACATCGGAGGACACTCTGTGTCTTATGATGACCAACCTCTGACCAATCGCTGCCCAAGAAGCCCAGGACACAGCTGAAGAGCGTAATTGAAAACTCTAACTACAGGATGGCTCCGGGGTTAACTATTAAAACGGAAGAACTAAGGAGTGAGCTTACTAAATTCTCTTTGACTGAGAGCAGGCAAGCAAGCATCTGGACAAACATGTCACCTGAAATACACAGCAGCCCGAGGCTGCCTGAAAAAGAGAAGAAATCCAAGAACAAAACTACCAAGAGCATCTCTGGCTTACCTTAGTGATTGTGATTAATCCATCACCAGAAACCTTTTCCAGGTATGAGCTGTCTTTCTGCGGCTGTCCTTGAGTAACCTTGCCTCTGTCTCACCCTATCAGCTGAGACACATCAGCTTCTGGAGATTCCTTTCCTGCTCGTTTACTTTTTTCATTGCAAATAAATAAAGTGGCAAAGTTGCAATTCACTGAAAATAATACTTGGCAGATTAAATCTATTGCACATTTGCTTTCTTCCAGATAAGCTTGAGAATGTGGTGCTTTTTTATTATTTTATTTTTTTGAATAAACATGACTAAAAGCTGGAATTTTCTCAGCAGAGGCTAAAGTGTATGGATGGAAATCCTAGGTCAGGGGAGGAAAACCAGTCTTGTCTGGTTGGCCAGCCAGTTCAGCTATATTCCACCTTATGGGATGGCTTCCACGATGTGTACTCATGTCCATTTGTCCCTCTGGATGACTCTTTAGTCTTTATTATTAACCCTGCTGTGTCCCTCAGGAGGCTAATTGGTATGGAAATTATCACCAAGCTCCCTTGCCTCCTGACTCGGGAGTTGGGTCCACTAATGGAAAGTGTCTAGCAGATCAGAAAGAGAGAAGGGAGTAAGTTTGAATTATTTATTCCATTTCTCTGGTCATCGGGTTCCTGTGGGCTGATGTATTGTTCTGTCACAGGTAAGCATCCCTCCCCCCATGGCCATCTTTGTCTCCAGGGATGGGAATTGGCTTCCTCCTATCACCCCTTCAAGCCTCTATAATGATACTGGAGCCCTGTTACCAATCCCATAGTGCTCCACCGTCCCTTGTGGTTTCCCTACACTCAGCCTACATCTTTGTATGAAGTCCCTTTATAAAATTGCATTCTCCGTGAGTCCCTATCCCACATGGGGTAACATATACTGCAGATGCATCACTCTGTACCCCAAACCAGGGACTGAAAATAAGAAGCTATAGAGACAAAACTGCATTGGAAGGATGCTTATGGACAGCAGCTGACTGAAGTTATAGTCACTGGTAAAGGTATCTTCCCAATTCACAATGTTCTTCCTTCCAGAGCACTGGCCCCCCGTTGACTGGGATGTATTTTAGGCAGATATGTCTATTTTTTCTCTCTTTAAAAATATGTTTATTTACTTATTTGAGAGAGAGAGACAGAGACAGTGCAAGCAGGGAAGGGGCAGAGAGAGAGGAGGATAAAGAATCCATGGAGCCTGATGCGGGACTTGATCCCATGATCCTGGCATCATGACCTGAGCCAAAATCAAGAGCCAGACACTTAACCAAGTGAGCCACCAAGGTGCCTGCAGCAGGTATACCTATAGAGTACCCCCCCATACGTAGACTACCTCCCCAGTCTACCTCTCGTATCCGAACTTATAAGAGGACCAAGGGCAGTCGAATGACCCAGTAAGGGTGAGTTCCCTCCTTTTCATGAAAACTTGGAATGTGGCCAGCCAATGAACTATGAGATTAATCACAAGAACAATGGGAGAATGAAGTAAAGGAACAGAAGGCAGAGATCTGGATCCCTGGAGAGTGGTTCCAGATTGCAATACCTTCCCAAAACCTGGGCCCATCTCTCCCTTGAACGGTTATCACTGTATCTTTAAGATAAAACCCTCCATTCTTACTTGTGAGCTAGAGTGATTTCTGTTATCTGCAACTAAAAGAGTCCTAAATGATCCATTAAACAACAAATGATGCTTTTTATCCAGCAATAATGTGGCGGGTACCTATGGCTCTATTCCAGCACAGTCCGGTAGAACTTTCTGTAATGGTAGGATGTTCTATAAAGTCTGCACTGTTCAATGCACTAGCCACTGACCACATGTGGATATTGAGCATTTGAAGTGTAGGCAGTGTGATTAAGGAAATGATTTCTTAATTTTAATTTTAACTGAATTGAATTGAAATAGCCATATGTGGCCAAAAGTCATCATAGTAGATAGCCCAGCTCTAGACTTCTGGCTTTTTCCTGTTTGATGCTTTTGTTTCTTCTCTATTAGTTGGTTTGGCGCCTTCTGGGTATCTACTAAAGGTACTCAGTTAAGCTGGCACATCATTGTAAATAATCATCTATAATTAGATGGTTACTCCTATTCTTTCAGTTTTTAGCATTTTTTCCAGATATCTATACATGAGAAACTAAGAAACTTGACACTTGGTCCTTTATGATCAGATTACTGCTTAATTGTCCAGCCCAACTCTTGTCATTCTTCAGTCCTAACCATTGAGTCCTGTCATACTAAACTTAGCGCGAAGTTTCCATAGTTTTTGTGCTCTGTCACACTTTCATGTGTTTGTGTAAGTGGTACCCTCACTATATGTGTTTTATTTATTTATTCTTTCTTTTATTCACCCACCCATTTCATCCATTCATCCATTCACCCGACCATACAAAAAATATTTGTTAAACAAGACAGATTCAGTATCAGAAAGACATCTACAAATGGCATATTTGTATGTGGAATGGATTTTTTTTTAATCGGTGTTGTGAACTTGTGTAACCAGATGACCCACAAAAAGAGGAGATTTTAGCAAAAGACGGTTTGTGTGCAACACACATTAAATTGCCCAGGATGCATTACAGCAGAGTGGTTGGGAGTATAAATAATATTTTGCTTCATTCAATGTTTTTTAATTAACTCTGTAAAATACTAGAAAGAGTGTCTGTTGAGTAAGTGTGCAGTAAATTTTAGACAGCGATAGCATTTGCTCTAAGTTTTTCCACTATTGCACTCCCGATTCTGTCACCAAAACTTGCTCTTCCTGTACTGTCTTCCCCATTCGGTAAATGGTGGCTCTATCTTTTGCAGACTGAGTATTTTCTGGGGAGCAAACCCTGAGATGGAAATTACTGTGTGGGAAGTTTAATCAGAGAGTGCTCTCAAAATCAATGAGTGTGGGGAAAGGGAAGGAAGTGAGATGGGCAAAGGGAGAAGCTGGGGTAAGACACAGCCTCAGCTGAGCTCTCCAGAATGCTGAAGTTGGAATAGATTTCCTGAGTCATCCTTAGAAGGATCCGGTGAGTCAGGCTCTTATCTCCCAACCCCCATATCAGCCAGCTGTTGGATGCACGCTGCCGGCAATGGGGAGTGACCTTCAGCAAGGGAATTCTGGTCAGCTGAAATCGATTTCCAGCGACGACTGGGAGTTGAGGGCTCCCTGCTTGGTGGCATGTCCTGCAACTGGGGAGATCAGTCAGTCAACCCAACGGAGGGATCTCTGTGGTCTATCAGAGCATCTAAGATGACATCTTTTCAGTTCAGACTGAAAAAAGTTATCTTTCATTTCTCTCTTTACGTTTTATCCCAGTTCTACCTCAAAATACGACCTCTACTGCTGCGATGATTCACACCACCATCGCCTCTAATTTGCATTATTTAAGTAACATTCTTACTGGTCATCCTGTTTTTGCCTTTACTCCTAGTTTATACTCAATACAATAGACAGTGTGATCATTTTCAAACATGTGTCGGGGGCGCCTGGCTGGCTCAGTCAGTTAAGCGTCAGATTCTTGATTTCAGCTCAGGGCATGACCTCACAGTTTGCAAGTTCGAGTCCTGCATCTGGCTCCACTCTGACAGTGCAGAGCTTGCTTGGGATTCTCTCTCTCTTCCTCTCTCCCTGTCCCTCCCTTGCTCATGCTCTCTTTCTCTCTCAAAAATAAATACGCTTAAAAAAAACTCCATAAAACGTATGTCAAGTCACTGCTCTAAACTCCAAGCGTTCCCCATCTCAGAGTTTTCTATAGGGTCATCTGTCCACTGCATTTCTAACATGATTTCTTTTTTTTTTAATTTTTTTAATGATTTATTTATTTTTGAGAGAGAGGGTGGGAGTGGGGGGAGGGGCAGAGAGAGAGGGAGACACAGAATCGCAAGCAGGCTCCAGGCTCTGAGCTGTCAGCACAGAGCCTGATATGGGGCACGAATTTATGCACCAAGAAATCATGACCTGAGCCGAAGTTGGATGCTTTACCAACTGGGCCACCCAGGCGCGCCCTGACATGATTTCTTACCACTTACTCCTATGACCACTCAGCTTCAGCTTTGTTCTACGTCAAACACCCCAGGCATCCTCCTGAGATTTTGAATGTTACTCTTTGCTCAGCCTAGAAAACATAGCCCCCATTTCCCCTTGTGGCCTCCTCCCATTCTTCCCGGTCTCTACCCTTACATCACCTTATCAGCAAGGCCTTCTCAAACTACCTCCGATAAAACGGGTCCCCATCCCTTGACATTTCTTATCATTTCACCTATTTTATTTTGCTCCAAGTCCTTTTCATCCTCTCACATATTATCTATTTGTTTTCTTGCCTGTCTCACTGTCAAAATGGAAGCTCCACTAAGCAGGGCCCTTCTTTCATTGTTCTATGTCAGCCTGGTGTCGGAACAGTGTGGCAGGCAGCAGGTGCCTGGCTACTTGTCGACTAAAGCTTTCACATTTTGGCCAAATTTAGTCAGATAAAAAGACGTCTTCTGTACCTTGCAACACTGAGGAATAAAAAAAGACAAGTTTGGAATGGGACATACTTATTGGTTACAGTACAGGCAGAGTTCTAGAACCTGCTTCCATCATCAAGATTACCATCCCCCGTTGGTCAATCAAAGCTAACCTAGTTACCGCGGTGAAGGGGCTTGGCAGATGGAATTAATGCTCCGGACCTTCATGGGAATGCCCTGGGTCCTCCAGGTGGGCCCTGTATAATCACTTGAGTCTTTAAAGGCAGAGAATGTTCTCTGGCTGGAATCAGACCGGGTGAGTGAGGGGACTACAAGAGGTTCAAAGTGTAAAAAGGGTTCAACCCGTGGCTGCTCGGTCTGAAGTTGCGGGAAGGAATTCACAAGCCAAGAAGTGCAGGCAGTCTCTAGAAGCTGAGAATGACCCAACAAGGACTCGAGGACCTCAGTCCTACAATGGCATGCAATTGAATTCTGCCAACAGCCTCAAAGCAGAGTACCCAGTCGGCTTTGCTGGTGGACTCGGGAACGGTGAGCGAATGAGTATTGTTTTAAACTACAAACTTTATGGTAATTTGTTACAGCGGCATAGAAAATGAATACTTAAAAAAAAAAAATACATGCTTTGCTCTCAGATAAACACTATCTTAGTAAGCAATCTGCATATAAAGAAAAGGAATAACAAACTAAGCTTCCGGCTTCTAGTTATTCTGCTTTTTACTCGATAACTAAAGACCAGTAATGGGAATCATTGAAGTGAACTGTGGTTTTACTAATAGAATCATGATTCTGTACTGCTGGTCCAATTAGTATATATTTTGCTTGTCAGAGCCTAAGAGGGGGGCTATCGTTTTATTCAACAACGATCCTGGGAAGGTTCCTTGTGTGTGTTAGTGAGCTTCTCTGCGTTAGTTTGTGCCCCAGGCAGTTAATTCAAGAGAATAATCCCATAAGGCAAACAGTACCCACAGTTTCAATTACAAATGCCAGCACTTTTGACTTGGAAACAATAAAGACTCTCACCAACTAGTCTGTTGAATCGTGATTATTCTGGCAGTTAAGAGCCTTTACGGTTATTTACATGGATTTTAGCGAATCCATTAACTAGTTCTCTTTTCTCATTCTCCTGCAACCTCCAGGAATCGCTCTAAAGATGTGACTGTAGGTGCAAAAGGCTTTTTACAAAAGTTACAGGGTTTAAACTAGTGTTAAGTAACGAATATTATTGATGACCTTGTTCAGTTGAGTTTCCGCTCCTTGTGGTTGAGTTATTTCTGAAGTTTAATGATCTCCAGAGCAATTCCTTCTCTAGTCTTAAGGTCTCCTTTGGGATGCCTGCATGGCTCAGTTGGCAAAGTGTTTGACTCTTGATTACCTCCCGGGTTCATGAGTTAGAGCCCCACATCCGGCTCTGCACTGGCAGTGCAAAGCCTGCTTGGGATTCTCTCTTCCTCTGTCTCTGCCCCTCCAACTCTCTCTCTCTCTCTCTCTCTCTCAATAAATAAATAAATATTTAAAAATTTTCCTTTGGCAAATTTTGTGACCTTCCTTGAACTTTCTAGTTTTCAGTGGTACAAAGTGGTTAGCATTAGGCTATTCACTGTAGCGTAAGTTCTAATAACATGAGTGGGAATAGTCCAAATGCCCATTAATAGGGACTTGTTCAGTAACTTAAGGTATATCTACAAAATTGAGTACTACATAGCTGTAAAAAAACAAAAGATATCCTGCTATTTCTAGGTACCCAAATGATTGAGAGAAGATTCTCTTAATAGAGTGTTTTGATTAATGAATGAATACAGAATTATGCAACTAGAATATCACTTTATAACACCTAATGAATTAAAGGATCTAGACAAGAATTATCAAGCAGTAACCAGGTATTTTGTGCTCCCAACTGTGAATTAATTTTGCATTCACCACTCTCCAGTTGCATTTGAATCTAATAAATCTTTCAGATCTAAATACCAAATTTCCAGGAAATCCTGGGGATATGTGGACTTTAGAAACACCATCAGTGACATAATCATTTAAATTCAGACTCTGAGGAGCTCTACAAAAAATCATTATATTAAATATTTTAAGTGGAAAGAGGGGAGAGAGTGAGAATATATGGAGCCAACAGACCTCTGGTTCTGCCAGGAGCGAATAGCCCTATTTCCTCCCAAGATCCCCTCCTTGCAAATAATAAGGCACGGTTCGAACCTAACAAGCATCAGAGAGGTGAAAGCAAGAAGATGGATGGCCTAGAGGTGACTTCTCAGGATTTTCTTCTCTCATTTGTACAGACAGGATGCTGCAGAAATCTCCAACCTGGAACTTCCAACAGGAATAGACAAGGGGGTGGGGGAAGCGTTCAAGGAAAGCCTATCTCCACCTAGCCAAAAGTCTGAGGGGAAAAATTGGCCTAATGAAAGAAAAATGTTCTGGCAATAACAGCCCTACTCAAGCTGAACACCAGTGATAAAACTCTTCTCCCCTACCCCACCTCCTCAGTTTTAGCCTGGTCTTCTGGTTTATTGGCTGCCCCACAGAAACAGGGTTTAAGACCTAATTCCACCTCGCATAGTGTTGATTGGTCAACAGGGAAGTCTAACTTCCATCTTTGTCCTAAGGGAAAAATACCGGCTCCAATTTTACAGGTGGTATCGGAAGGCTGAACTGAGGTGGTCTTCCATTTTCCATGTTGAGGAAGCAGGCAACTGTGATTAGATCAGATTCTCCTGCTGGGGTAGAGTCCATGAGATCCACTTGAACTTCCGTCCCCTTCCTTGGGTGATGCCTCAATAACCATGACAGGGCAGTATTGTTTGGGTCGAGTGGTGAGGTGATCTTCCTGGAGGAACAAATTCAGCAGTGAGCAGAGCCTCTACCCTCACCTGTAGCAACTAAACTTAAAGAAGCAGTGTGAGGTCAGGCTAGGGACCATTCGGCTTCACCCCTCCCTCGGGTCAGCTGGACACCAGGAGGGAGCTGAGTCTGCACCCTGACCTGGCATCAGTGAAGCAGAATTAGGTGGTACGGGATGGGGTGGGGTAGTGGGTAACCTGCTTTCTCTTTCTCCATGTCAGTTGGTCCCAGGGGAAGCTAAGCCTCTACCTGACTCTGCATCAGTGAGGCAGAATGAGGTGGAGGGAGGCTGGGCTGCATGGCTTTGACTTCTCTCCCTCCCCTACACTGGTATCAGCAGGATCTAATGAGAAGCTCCTCATACAGTCCCACATGAAGACAATTAAACACGTGGGAGGTATCCACTAAGCTGAAGGGCTGGGGGTGCTAAACTTTTGCCTCACCATCTTCAGTGAGTCTGGGATCCAGTGTTCCACTTCTGTTAGAGTGTTACTGGCAAGGTCCAGCGGGAAGCTGAACACACACATTAGTGTATCCCTTGTGCCATACCTCAGTGGAGGGACTGTCTGCTGACAGTAGAATAGCAAATAGGATTCAGAATCTCCTCAAAAAATTTGTGGATACAATTAAAAATCACTCATACCAAGAAAATAGTATAAAATTAAGTCACCTGGTGCCAATACTGGTATGAGTCAGATATTGACTATTTTTAACAAATGAATAGAAATAGGCCAAATATCCAGTACAAGAAACCTCTGGGTGATGATCGTTTTACTAGAACATGCTACCGACCATTTAAAGAAGTATCCATATGACTTCTGTATGATCTCTTTCAAATAGAAGAGGAGGGAACATTTTCAACTCATTTTATGAGGCTAGCCTTGCCCTGATAGCAAAAATAAAACAAATCCTCAAAATATTGGCGACAGGAATTAAGCAATATGTAAAAAGAATTCTATACTGTACAAAATTGGATTTATTCCATATGTGGAATCTGGCTCAACATCTGAAAAGCAGTCAAGCTGGCATTTTAAAATTAGGAGCTAAATTTCATTAATAGCCCTATAGCAATTTAAATGATCTATATCCTATCAGGAGGGATATCCTAGTTTGTGCTTTATGATGAATTGGTCCATTTCACCTAAATCCTAAAATCTTACTACACTAATTCCCTTATCTTTACCATAGTTACAGAAGCTGTTGTGATAGCACTTGTTTCATGTTTGATATTGGTAATTTGTGTCACTTGACTTTGTATCTTTGTCAGGTTTGTCAAAGACCCCCTTTTTTTTTTTCCTGAAGAACCAACTTTTTGCTCCCTTGACTTTGTTTTTCTGTTTTTAAGTTCACTTCTCTTTCTTGCAATTGTTCTGCATTTTGGTCTTGTTTTTCTAGTTTCTTGAATTAGAAACTTAGATTATTAACTTGAGGCTCCTCTTTACTAAGGGAAACATGTAGTACTATGATTTTCCCTCTCAGCACTGCGTTAGCTGCATCCCACATATCTTGATACATGTAATTTTCTTTTCTATATTTTTTTCGAGAGTTCTTGTCAGATCCATAGGTTGATCTAATGGTTAGGTAAGGGGTGTCATATTTGGGATCATTAACACAAATGCACATTAAAAAAATATTCTTTCCGTGCTGGTGAATTCACTTCAAGTATAGCTTGAAACTATCGGTAAACAATGAAATGACAGAAGTCAACTACTGCTCCGTGGAAATAAACTCCACACCAAGAAGAAAGTGAAATATTCAGTATGTTGTGTAAATGTAGTTTTTAATTATTCATAATACATTATAGCCATTGCCTAAGTCCATCAAATACCCTCTGAGGAGACTGACATATTGCAATGGCATTGTATTACAAAAAAATTTTGAAAAAATATAAAGCAGCAAGTAAAATAAAGAAACATCGTTTGATCTACCAAAGTTATAGCTAAACCCTAAGCCTATAATTCTTATTTATGACCTCCTCTAGCTAACCAACAAATTTAACACTAGTTCTTTTTTTACTTATCTCTAACTAGAACTGGGTGGTTTTCATGAGGGGGAAAAACAGTTAAACCAATTAAATGATGTTAACATTTCTTAAATTCTGGTTTGATCTTAATTTTTTTTCACCTGATTTGTACTCAGGTAAATAGTTTCTAAATATTGCATGTAGTAAAACTAACAAACAAACAGACTTTTAAAAAGTAGGAAGTTAAAATGTTAATAAAAATAGAATCACATTTTATTTTATTTTTTTTTTTTTTTTTAATTTTTTTTTCAACGTTTATTTATTTTTGGGACAGAGGGAGACAGAGCATGAACGGGCGAGGGGCAGAGAGAGAGGGAGACACAGAATTGGAAACAGGCTCCAGGCTCTGAGCCATCAGCCCAGAGCCCGACGCGGGGCTCGAACTCACGGACCGCGAGATCGTGACCTGGCTGAAGTCGGACGCTTAACCGACTGCGCCACCCAGGCGCCCCTAGAATCACATTTTAAAAGTTATCTTCCTTTCAGGTAATACCTTGATCATCATGGTATCTGGGATTTTCTGTTTTGATAGAAACACAATTTTCATAGATAGTGTTAATATAAAGAATGAGATGTAACACCTAAAAGTTGTATTTACCTGTTTATATTTTTGGCTTTTAATTTATTATACTGCAGACAGTAAAAAAAAAAAAAAAGTTCTTTAAAAACAACAATCGGGGGGCGCCTGGGTGGCTCAGTCGGTTCACCGTCCGACTTCGGCTCAGGTCATGATCTCGCGGTTCATGAGTTTGAGCCCTGCGTCGGGCTCTGTGTTGACAGCTCGGAGCCAGGAGCCTGCTTCGGATTCTGTGTCTCCCTCTCTCTCTGGCCCCGTCTCCCTCCCTCCCTATCTCTCTCTCTCTCTGTCTCTCACTCTGTCTCAAAAAAATAAACATTAAAAACTTTTTAAAAACCAACAAATTTCTTTACCTGATATGGTGTTAAGATGCAAGTGTCAGTGTGTTTAATACAAAGCTGTCTGCTCGTAAGATACTCTAATACATGAGAAATGAGACTCTACAGTAATTCTAGTAAATTAAAGCACTTGCAGACTCTAGGACATTGTGTTATAGCTTAGTTTAATTTTACTTCAAAGGACCATTAGGGGTAGTGTAGAAAGCTCATCTTTACGAGTTGTTTTATGAATAAGACATAAATAGATGAGCAAAAGTCTAAGCTTTAAGTGGTGTGTGAACATATTTAAATAAAAGCAAGAGAAATCTTAGTTTACTTTGGTTTGGTTTGTTGATCTCCTGTGTCATCTGAATGTACAAGATTTCGTAGAGTTATAACAGGCCTAAAATTTAAATGTGTGAGGTATTTTTATCCCACACTGATGCCACAAGCTTCTAAAATAAAACAAATTTATGCATTAGTCTTTGAAAATGAAAACCTACATTCCAATGTCCCATACAATTTTAACATGAGTATATTTTCACGGAAATCACATTAGTAGAATCCATTTCCTGGCTGGGAAAAAGGATGCTGAAGTAATTAAAATACAGCTCAAGTGCCCAAAGATATGGAATACTAGAGAAAAAAGGTGATAGAAATGGAAAAATGGGATAGAAGAGACTGGCTTGTCAGAATCCTCCTAGGACAAGGTAAATTCAAACTATGGTTATTTCCTGATTATTGGAGACAAGCATCCAATTTATATACTACACGGGCCAGGCCAAGGGTGTGGAGGGCCACTGGTAAATTGCTTTGGGTGAAACTGCACTCACAAGCCTTTTTATATAGCAAACTCATATTATTAATATGAAAGCAAAAAAGCTCAGAAGAAGAAAAGACAAAGGTCCATAGTCTTGGAGAGAAGAATGAATGAGGTGGAAAATTAGAGGTACGTGCTAAGTTAAAGGCAGATGTGATTGGCAGGGAAAATAGCTGGCCACCTCCTGTTTAAATGTAATCCCCATAAGCCACTGGTCCATTCTATAACCATCACAAAGATTCACGTGCATTCTTTCCAGTGTTCCCCTATATCAGCTGAACACTTACGTAATTTTTCAGGCTAGATGTTGGTTTTCTTCTACAAGATATATGTATTCATCTGATGCATTAAGCACATACTGTGTGCCATCTATCCTATGCAGTATGGATACAGCAATGAAGACAAATATTGGTGGCTTTTATCTGGTGGGGGAGAAAGCTAATAAAACAGAAGCAAATTGTATAGCGTATTCTGTATAGCATAGTAAATACTGAGGAGAAAAATCAGGAAAGGTGGGTTGGAAATTTGGGGAGTGAGGAGAGGACTAGGGCTGATTTCAATGACCGGTAAGCTTTGAAGAGCTGGAGGATGAGTGGGAGGGGGCTATGCAGATATCCATGCATGGACTTACTGCAGAGCATATATGGAATGTTCCAGAACAACAAGGGAGCCATCCTGTGGCTGGCACACAGCTCCAGGGAAGGGATGACAAGTAGTGTGATACGCAGTTATGAAAATTCCAGGGGCCTTCCTTGGGCTTTTTGTTTCTTTTTTGTTGTTGTTGTTTTTCTCTTTGCATGATCCACGAAGCCTTTGGATGGTTTCAAGCACAGGGCTGACATGATGGGATCTAGGTGTTGGCTCTGGCTGCCATGCTGAGAGGCCCCAGATGGCGGAAGCACAGATACTAGTTCTGCCATTTTCGACAAACTTCCATAACCGCCTTGCGCCTCTTTCCTCATCCACAAACTAAGGATAGTAGTACCTACTTCAGATGGTTGGTGTGTGAAATAAATGAAATATTATATGTAAAGTACAAAGAACCATGCCTGGCCTATATTATATGGTCACCTGTTTATCACTATTATCATCATGGTGATGGTATGGACAAAATGTGATACAAGCTTGGAGATAAGTGGTAAGATTCTGGATACACACTTGAAGGTTGAGCAAGCAGGACCATTTACCGTTTTTCTGTAGCTTGCAATTATGTGTGCGTGTCATCAGTCTTACTAGCCTGATACTTGAACTCACTTTGCATTACCCAAAGTATGTCTATTTCTAGAGTCATTAGCCTGGGCTTTAATGGCATCTTCTGTGGGCCAGAACTGGGGAACTGTTCATGTTCACTTAGTGGCAAATGAGGAAAGCATCTTGTTTTGGTCTGGCTCTGTCCCTTCTCCACCCATAGGTGTAGAAATATAATATGTAATATATAACAGTTAAAATCTTTTGGGTGTCTCTTATGTCTCATGGGCTGTGCTCTGCGTTCTCCATATTCATATAAGGAAGGTGAGTCCAGAAGAGTCTAGAATCTTGCCCATATACACAGGTAGGGAATAGTAGAGTTGGGTTTGAAACCAAGCTTCCTGACTGCCTAGCCCACGCAGCAGACCCCACTCCGCCTGGACCACCTGCCCCGATTCTGGGGTTTCGGTCTCTCATTCTTCCTTCCCGACTGTCCTTTCCAGAAGAGATGAGAGCGTACAGAAACATTGGTAACACTTAAACCAGTTTTCTCAACTTCAGGGCTGCTTTTAGTGGTTCAGCAATGAGCGGTGGCCACCTAGATAAAGTGGGCAGGGGCCAGTAGTAAAGGGATTGCATAAAGCTCTATAATTCCCTCTTTAAAAACAACTGATTTGTTTCTTGGACTTCACAGCCTGTTACCTCTCCCAGGAATCAAACCCCTAAAGATGAGGATTGGAAACGAGAACTGGAAACATGTGAAAGCCCAGACACAACCCTAATCCACTTGAAAAAAAAAAAAGTGACAACTTTCTTTCCTTCGGATTAAATCACTGGTGTATATTTTTTTCTGGAGGTAAGTCTTATTACTGATGTTTGGAGGCAGGGTTGCAGGAGGTTTTAAATATCTTCAGGAGAGGGGAACACTTTTTTTCTATCAGGGTCACTTGAAATTATTTACTAAATGATTTAGCTCAGCTCCTTTTAGAAAGAAACAAAAGATTTGCAATCCTTTGGCTGTTCTCACTGATAATACTCACCGCACCAGACAACAACATGTATTTCGTTCATCTAAGTGAAGAGCAATTCTCTTGCCTTGAATGTCAGGGTGACCACTGAGATTTGAATTAATTTTAAAAACAAAGTCTGATATTCCGAGTTAACCATTTCTGAGAAATACACATGAGAGTGACTGATCCTCTTCAACTGTATGAGTTGTTTTGTATGTGTGGGTGGGTGGACAGGTGGCCGGGTAGGTAGATGCTACTTTTGATTATAGAACGGAAGAATCATTTTGGTTACTTTTTTCTTTTTCTGGAATGTTTTGTTATTGCATAAACTTTAGCAAATACAGACATGAACAAAGATGAAAATATCACCTTTAAAAAGACCTCTGCCTTTTTTCCCTGTTGGTTACCAGTGTCCAAACCCACATCTCAAAGGAAGAATGAAGACTTTGGTGGAGAGGAAGGCCCTCCCCGCTTCAGAAGCCTGAAGGGAACAAATACATATATGTTTTTTCTCCTCCCCAGATGCTGAGCTGTGGGCATGTGAGTTAGGCCCGTGCACATGGAGTCTTCCTGTTGGGATTCTGAATTTTGAGCCCGTGATGCAAAAGTGGCAGGACCTTTGGATTTCATTCAGGGCCATGCTGTTTCAGGAGGTGACAGCCAAAGTGAGGCCAGTGGCTGTGGTGTCCTTCTGCGGTGGTGACAGTGGGGCCCAGGAGCAGCATGCTGACAGGGCTCTTTGTGCAACTTGGCCTTGGCTGCTTCCTGACTCCAGCACCTTTCAAGCCCTGTTCCCTGGCTTCCTGTCTCTCTTGTGAGCCGGCCAGTAGCCCACATGCACCTGCCTTCTACTTAAGTAGCTGGAAGATGGTTCCTGTAGCCTACAACTCGGAACCTAATGGATAAAGCATCTGTAGATATTTACTTTAAAACTATTTTTTGGTGGTCAAAACAACCCACGCTAAATTGTAGAGAAGAAGAAAATATCTAAGCAAAAAAGTACCCCCCCCCAAAAAAAAGCCCAGCTATAATCTCACCACCCAGAAACAACAGATTTTAATATTTTGGTGAAGATCCTTCCCATACTATTTTTCACATACAAAAATAGGATTACAGTAGGTCTGCTAGTCTACTGCCTGCTCTTTGCTCAATGGTTTATAATCAAAAAACCTTATCCAGCAGCATTGCTCTTACAAAAGGAGCAGAAGGGAAGTGGGATTTATTGGGAAACCCTGATTTTAACTCCAGTTCAATATCTCTTTTTCTTTTTTCTTTATTGAAATATCATTAGCAGGCAAAAATTGTGTATCACCATGTATTCATAGACGTGGACATGTACATACAATTATATCTCAGTGGTTCTCCACTGGGAGTGATTTCATACTCAGGGGAGTATTGGCAATGTCTGGAGCCATTTTGGGCTGTTACAACTGGTGGGGATGCTACTGACATCAGTGGGGAGAGATTGGGGATGCTGCCAAAGTCTAGAATGAACAGGACAGCCTCCACAAGACAGCGCAAGAATTGATAAGTGTATACACCTAAATTTACTACCTGATTCTTTATTGTAGGATACTTAGTTGGTTTCCAGATTGCAGTGTTATGATTAGTGCTGTTTGTGAATACCCTCGTGTATACACATGCACGTCTTGGCACACATTCCTAATTATTCCCTTTAGGTAAACATCTAAACTAGAATTGCCAAGACAATAGATATAATGATTTTTGGAGCTCTTTATAAACACACCAAAATTACCTTTTTGAAGAGTCATCCCACTTAATCCTCTGAGAATCCGCTGGGTAGCCTGTCATCTCCATATCTTCACCACAACTAGTGTGACTACGGGCACCTGGGTGGCGCCATCAGTTGAGCATCTGACTCTTGGTTTTGGCTCAGGTCATGATCTCATGGACTGTGAGTTCGAGCTCCACGTTGGGCTCAGTGCTGCTGGTGTGGAGCCTGCTTGGGACTCTCTCTCTCCCTCTTTCTCTCTGCCCGTCCCCTGCTATCTCTCTCAAAATAAATAAAAAATAAGCTTAAAAACACTAGCGTGGCTAATTTTTAAAAATATTTGCTGGGCAAAAATAGAATGTAATTTTATACGTGTTTCTTTCATTACTGGCGCAAAACTAAAATAATAGTTAAAATTGGCTTCCTCCACTTTAATTATAGTGCTCTCTAATTATAATGATGTTGACTGTTGATTTCAGATAGTTTTCTTTTTTCTTAATGTTTAAGAAAATGTTTAACTCCATTTAAGAAAATGGAAGTTGGTGTTGACCATTTGTCAAATGATCTTGTTGTGAATGAATTAATCTTTCATTATTTGAATCAATGTCAAAGCTATGTGACCTTGAGCAAGCTACTAAATCTCTCAAGGACTGTGTGAGGTTCTGCACAGATGAAAAGATCAGGGAAAAGTGGAGATTGAATTTAGAGTTAATTTTCTCAGTTCGGATACCTGGGAGGATTTGGAAGGAGCCAAGCAGTGGGCAGTCAGACTGAATTTGCTTCTGCAGTAAAGCATTTTTCTTCTTATCTGTTTCGGCAGCCTGGGGTCTGTCTTAGAAGCAGCCCCAATCTAACCATACCTGCTGAAGGTAAGAAGAGAAAAAGCGATATTGGCACAGCCATCATGGCGGCCGCTGCTACCTGGTGCACACGGCAGAGGAGTGGGTGCAATCCAGATGCTCCCTCCCAATGCCAGGTGACCACCCACCCTCTTTTCCTCTTTAAAATCCCGGATGCTTTTTTCTTTACTCCCCCAAATGGAATGCATGTGTTCATATCCAGGACAAATGGAGACTCTTTTCAGTCCCAGTTTTGTATGTACTTCTTCAAAGCCAGTATTCCCAGTTTCTGTTAAGTGAGTAGCTCTTTGCCTTGTATATAGTGCTGTTACCAATTTTTCGGTTTTCCATTGGGCATTTCGATGGGATCTGAGAGAAGAGGTGGATGTTCGTGTTCAGATACTACTCCCGAGTCTCATTACTTGGCTGAGTTCATGCCTCTGCTGGCTTCTGTTTTCTTGTTTTAGGATTACTGTGGATTTATCTTCATGTTTATTTCAAACATCTTATTGAACTCTATTTAAGATATTTAAAAGGATTATTTTGGTTATTTCATTCTTGACTTTCTAGAAACCACCTCTCAAAGTACTAAGGTTCATGTTTTCTCTTCCTGATTGGCTTTATTGTTTGATTAAGTTTTATTTATTGAGAGAAAGAGAGAGAGAGCATGCACGCATGCACGTACAAGCCTGGGAGGGGCAGTGAGAAAGAGAGACAGAATTCCCAGCAGTCTCCACGCCATCAGCACAGAACATGATGTGAGGCTGGAACTCACAAATCCTGATGTGGGGCTCAAACTCAGATCTTGACCTGAGCCGAGATCAAGAGCCAACGCTTAACTGACTGTGCCACCCAGGCACCCCCTGATTGGCTTTAATTGGCTATATATAGTTAAGTTTCTTTTTCTAATTATTTATCTTTAAGAAGGAGAGATCTGTAACAAAATTGTATCTATCACCTAAGTATTTCAATGGCTATTGGGTCTACCCACTAACATTTGAACAATGTCACCTTTTTTTTTTTTACCGATGCATTCTTG
The DNA here is from genome assembly GCF_007474595.2 of Lynx canadensis. Classification (NCBI taxonomy): domain Eukaryota; kingdom Metazoa; phylum Chordata; class Mammalia; order Carnivora; family Felidae; genus Lynx; species Lynx canadensis. The sequence goes on along the minus strand of NC_044305.1, from coordinate 7,132,454 downwards.
GAAATAAGACTTTGGTAATTCTATCCAAACAGCAAATTGTCCAAGTAGCACATAATATTTTTTTATGAAAAGGGAGCAGAACATGTGGGTCACTACAAAGGATGGTTTTGTCCTCCGTGTGCATTTCTTGACAACACACCCGGGCTCTCAAAACATGGGAAAATGGTTTCTGTGCCTAGTAGTTTGACCAAGTCTAGAATCCTGTTCACTTAATATTTTAATTGTGGACTAATCTTTTCCTATGCCCACTATAAACCAGAAGAGTATGTTAACAAACAATCTCTATCACATGTTTTATATCGCAAGTGTTTTCATTTCTTGAGATATACTTTATGGCATACAAACTTTTCTATTTTTGTAGCAGAATGATGACAAGAATGAGAGATAACAGGTATTGAACACATAATGGTTCAGTTAACTATTACCATGTAACTAAACACCTCAATGTTTATTGGATTCGATACTAAATTGGATTAAAGATAGAAGTCTGTGCGTTGGTTAGGAAGTTCTACAAATTAGGGTTACCCATGGCTGATTTGGGGCTGGCTGGCTCATACATGTGCTTGTATAGCCTTTTCAAGGTAAGCTAACTGCAGGCAAATGGAAGTCTTGGCTGGGACCCATCTCCTCGTCTCTCTTCTGTGTGGTCTCTCATTATCTACCAGGATAGATTGGGCTTATTTTCATGGTGGAGGCATGGTTCCAAGAGAAAATAAAAGTATCCAGGACCTCTTGAGACCTTGGCTTGGAACTAGTAAACCATTACTTCTGCCACATTCTGTTGGACAAAACAAGTCAAAAGGCCAGGCCAGGCCAGTTTCACAGAAGGGAGAAATCACCTCCACCCCTTGATGGAAGGAGCTACAAAGCCATATGGGGAAAGATGACGAACTGAGGCCATTTATGCAATCATTTTTACCATAGCTTACCTATGTGTCAGTCTCTGTTTTAAATACTGCATATATATTTCATTTAGTTATCACAATATATAAGGTCAACATAATATTAGTATTTCTATCTGAAGGCAAATAGCATGTAGGTGTGGTTGGGAAAGCAAGGGAATAGTACTCAGGCATTTGAAGAAACAGTCTTTGTAGAGAATAGAAAGGGAGCTATTCTCTTTTATTTCCATCCTGTGTATTTCTAAACCAGAGAGAAGAGAAAGGGAGAGTGAAAGCAGCTTTTATGATGGTAAGTTTTCTCTTTATCAGATGGTTAAGTATGTGTTAGAAAACTAATGATGCAATAGATTGGTTGGAATTATGAGTTTTTATTTCCAAATTTGTATCAATATTTCAGTATAATTTTGGAGCAGGCTTACCTGAGGACTGCTTATCAGATTCTGTTTAGAATCCTAGAAATTTCTTTGAAATAGACCTTAGTCTTGGCTAACCCTCTATTCCAGAACACTTCACTGAGTCCAGCTCACTTTCTGGTGAGTCTAAGTAACTTGTGGCCAGACAGCTCTTGCTGGGATTGTTAAGGAGTGCCTTTTTTTTTTAAGTTTATTTTTTGAGAGAGAGCTTGTGTACGGGGTGGGGGAGGGGCAGAGAGAGAGGGAGAGCGAGAATCCCAAGCAGGCTCCCCACTGTCAGCACAGAGCCCGACACAGGGCTAGATCCCATGAACCGGGAGATCATGACCGGAGCTGAAATCAAGAGTTGGGACGCTTAACCAACTGAGCCACCCAGGTGCCCCTAATGAATGCTTTCCTAAGTTGAGGCAAAATCTGCTTTAATTTTATTCATTGGTCACCTCTGTGAATATCCTATGTGGTTAAACATTGCCCCATCATTTTCTATTCCCTTTAGTTTTTTTTTCCCCCATAGTACTTTATATTTCCTTATTTGATTGTACTCATTTTGGTTTATTTGTATATTCTTCCTACCAGATTGTGGACTCCATGAAATCAGGAACTTGATTTTGTTCATTGTGTATAAAGTTCCTAGAATAAGGCCTAACACATAGTAGGCATTCAAGAAACCTTGCTGACCAAATGAATGCCCTTTTTGAGTACTTCTTATTATATCTCACCGTTCAATGTGTGTGAGTTCCACAAATGTGAGAATTCTGACTTCTGTGCATTTGCCAACATTTCTGAAAGAATGTTGAATAAGTTATATAAGAAACAATATGGAAGGCATAGAAGCTTCTACCACTGAGATATTAGGCAAAATCAACATTATATGGGTCATCACTCAAAGTTATGAATCTCCTCCTTTAAGCTATATTCTCCTATAACCAAAATAGCATCTGGATCAGATAAAACATGGTTAAAGATAGTAATACTATATGTAGAAAGAAGGAATGTACCCATGAAAAGGAGTAGTAGGCAACCATGAGATTAACAGAATGAGAACATGCACAGAAGAAAATTCAGAGATACCCATCCCTGGGAGAGGATGGGAGCATCTTTGTGTCTAAAAAGCTGTGTCTCTAGTAGGGAGGTATATGAACCATCGGACTCTGTGAGCCATTAAACATGCAAATGGATATTTATCAACTCCACTTAATCTGGTACTACAAACTAAATAACCCTCTGATAATTTTGCTTTTGTCACAGCTGGCCTACAGGGAAGGAATGTGCAGTCAAGCTGATACTAGTATCCTGTTTACTTGATAATTTTATGTCTCATTTGAATTCAGTGGTTGCCATTTTGGCAAAGCCCATCAGTCTCTTTGAGTTTTATTAGTATGATTCAGTCTTCCCGAGTCCAATCAGATCCAGGACAATGACGTGACCATGTATTTGAGCTTGGAAGGCTGAGAGACAGGTCCTGGACTGGGTTGAATTCATCAGTCTGGACAGCCAAGTAGCCTATCCTAGTCACAGATACTAATACTTATGTTGGGTGTGCAATATTTTGAATATCTATATTATTCAAATCAGGAATCACTTTATATACATTCCCAAAGTAAACCTTTGGGGTAGTTCCATCGAGGAGCCTGACTTCCCCCCCCCCCCCCCCAAACAAACACATGTAAAAAAAAAACAGTGATTGAAAAACTCAGCACAGAGTATGTGCCTTAGTCCCAGGGTATCTCCCAAATTTACTTCCAAAAAATATCTGATGTATTCATAAGAGGAGTCATAAATATTTCTAATTTTTCTGTGTTTCTATTTATGGAATATTTCTTGGAATTTCAAAGTGCTATTACCCAATTAGTGAAATAATTAGTGAACTTAATGCATACTTATTACCTGTTGTGAAATCTGACTCCCAAACCCTTCATGTGCAGTACAAACATCCTTTTGTTTCTCCCTTTTTTTTTCTTACTTTTCTTTCCCTTGTATCAAGTGACACAAAAGAGTTGTGATCTGCTGCTCTGGGGAAATGAACACGTTACTTGATGCAATGCACAAGCTTAAACTTTAATGGATTCTTCAAGAAAGACCAGTCTGCAGCCAGAATTCTTTTATCCTATAATGGTGACAGGGAAAGAGGAACCAGGAATTTTTAACAGTGAAGAATAAGAAATATGGGAACTTTTTCAAAGGGTAAGATGATGTACAAGTTCCAAAAATACTCCATTTGCATTTAAGATATGCCCTTCTAGTCTACAAAGAATACAATTTTTTGTTAGATTTTAGATAATTACACTGACATACTGGTGCTTTTAAAAGTCACCAGCCATCTATTATTTAGAAGAAAATAGAGTAGATTTAGGTGTAAAAACATGCTAGAGTGTATTCAACACAGTGAGAAATATTAGTCATTTTTTTCCTTAGGCTTTGGGTTGAATAATAACAGCACACTGGGCTATTTTTATAGCTTATTTAAAAATTAGTATTTCTAGTGCTGAAGTAAAGAGTTTTTTCACCACTAATTCTAGTCTGCCCTTATTCCACAACTAATTCCAGTACAGTTAACTTATATTTTCTTTCATCTGTACACATATCCGTGTAAGCTAAGCCAATAAATAAATAAGCAAATAATGCATAATCAGTTACTTATGTGCTTAGTATGGCTAGAAGATGTGGATGAAAAAGCAAAAAAAAAAAAAAAATGAAGTTTATAGTCTGAGCATCACATTTGAGAAATTTGTAATTCACTTGTTCCTAGCAAAGCTTGGGCTTTGGGTTCCATAGGAAGGATTTGAGGAAGATGAGACTGGGTTCTGCCATTTATTGGTAGGTGGCTTGATTTTGCACTGGTGATAGTGCCAGTCTGAAGACTGGTTTTTCCTCTGTGAAGTGGGATTTCCATATTTGTTGAGGCTAAATTAATATTTAGGAATCTGGCTCCGTTTCTGGCGTATATAACCACTCAGAAATATGAGTAATGACCTGTTATCTATCCATCTTTCCATCCATTAATAGACATATACTAGGACAATGTTTTTAGGTACTGGGGATGCAGAGATGAATTGCCCCCTGCCCTCAGTGGATTTACAACAAAATGAGGGAATCCAAAAACATTGTCCGTAGGGTAAATTTTCACTCAAGTGCACAGTCATACTCAACTTTTACTCTATTTCATATGTCATACATCTGTCATAGAGGGATTAGAAAAATAGAATGATTAAAATAGAAGCTAACAATGGCTGATTGCATATTGTGTGGCAAAGGTTTGCAATACCTGATCTCAAATATTAAATAACAACGCACAACAAATCACTATGAAGTGCGTGTGAAAACCCCTATTTTACAAACTGGGAAATGGAGGCTTATCCATCAGAAAAATAAATGGCTGCGTCTGGAGCATTAACACAGTTGTCTTTGACAGGAATGCTGTGAAACTTATAATTGTGTGGCAATCATTAAATTTTAGAGAATTCTGATGGAAGCATGGGTACATGTGCAACGGACATGGTTCCATCATCTTTTGGTGATGGATCTTGGTAAGGCACTATGCCAACCAGTCTCCATGGTAGCACTAGATAGCTATGACATTATGTTCCTCAACCAGTCCCCTCCTTCTGCTAAGTACCCTTTTTCAGGCCCCAACCACATGGTTCCCATGGAAGCCGCCATGTTGTTACACAACTCTGTTATCCTGTTCGTATCAATTAACTCTTTCAAGTGTGACATTGACCTATGACAAGTAAGTCTCATTCATAAGAGTTTGGAACTTAATAGCCAGTCAGTTGAGATGACTAAATCCATAGTATTATTTAGGGCTTTTAATTACAATTGACATAAACCCAACTTACACTGGCTTTAATAGTAAAAGGAATCCATAGTCTCCTATAAGTGGACATTCCAAAGTAGTATTGGTTTCCTGTTAGGAAAGACTCAGAAATTCAAAAGATTGTTCAGAACAGGGTCTGTCTCCATCTCTGTTCTGCTCCATGGTAGAATCTTTACTTTCTAACTCCATTTGTTTGAACCCCACAACTTCTAGCCCTTTTCCTTTTGATACCAAATAGTGTAGCAATTCCAAACTTCATACTCGTGTACCATACAATCCAGGGAACTAGAGCATCTTCTACTAGTTCCCAGATACTATTTGGTGTTCATTCACTATGCCCATGCAGTAACTTGTATGTGGATGGTCATAGCAGAATTATTCAGAACAACATCGCAAGTACCCATCAACTGATGCATGAATAAATAAATGTAGTATCGTCGTGCAATTGATCACTATCAATAAAAAGGAATGCTACGTGCTGCAACATACATGAACGTAAGAATACTAGGTTAAGTGAAAAAAGACCATATAAGGTATGATTCCATTTATGTGATGGCCACATGATAGGCAAAGCTATAGAGACCGATAGTAGAATAGTAGTAGTTCCCTAGGGCTAATGGCAATTGGGAGATGGAAGACGGGGCGTTAACTGCTAGCAGGGGCAAAGTTTCTTTTTTGGGTAATGCAAATGTTATAAAATTAGATTATGGCGGTAGTTCTACAGCCCTGCAAATATACTAAAAATCTTTAAATTGTACACTTGAAATAAGGTGAGATTTGTAGTATGTAAATTATATCTCAATAAAGCTGGGTTTTTTTTGTTGTTTTTTTAAAAAGAGTGAGAAATACTTTTAACCCTAGTTTAGAAATTAAGAAACGAGAGGGGCACCTGGGTGGCTCAGTTGGCTGAGCGACCAACTTCAGCTCAGGGCATGATCTCACGGCTTGTGAGTTCGAGCCCCGCATCGGGCTCTGTGCTGACAGCTCGGAGCCTGGAGCCTGGTTCGTATTCTGTGTCTCCCTCTTTCTCTCTCCTCCCCCACTTATGCTCTGTCTCTCTCTTCTCAAAAATAAATAAAAAAATTAAAAAAACATTTTTTTAAAAGAAATGAGAGCCCCAAGTGACACTTCTAGGAAGCAATAGATTCAGACTTGATTCAGATTGCCTGCTTCACTTCAGTGCCTGTGTTTCAGTTGGGGTTTTTTGTTAGCCACAGAATCCAGCTGACTAATTTAACCTTACCTTCCTACAAAAGGAGCCACATAAAAGTGTTTGTTAGAAAGCTACTCGATAGTTTACAGGATTGAAATGCTGAAAAAGACCTCATGAGAGAGAAGAATCAGTAAAATCAGGAGACCTTAGTCACGAGATCACAGGGCTGATTTCTTTTCAGTGCTGTCACACACTGCGTCTCGTCCCAGAAATATAGGAATGTCCTGTGGGCCTTGTTTGTCTACCCTTATGATAAGGGAATATAGATCCAAATACTGGCAACTCCTTGGATCCACATGGAATAATGGATGGGGTCTTTACCAAGGGAAAGAATATTAAAGGACTCCTCCATTGTGCTCAGCCTTTAATAAATCCCCACTTGATTTGTGCAGCTTTCGTTCTTTGAGCCCTAGGATAGCCATGTGTGTAAAAATAATAATAATTTTTCAAATCAACTGATGGACTGAAATTGTTGAGATTTGCTAGTGTTTGTGTAACTCAGACCTATCAGAACTATCATGTTGAACGTAATAGTATTTGTGTATTGATGTTTACCTTGGGTGGCGACCATGTTAATCCATGTTGAAAGCTTCCTAATTCGCATACTCTTAGGATAAGATTCCTAAATTCAGGAAGTAAAGAGTATCTACAATTCTCAATTTTCCACTATCACTTGCAACTGAATGTGTAAACACCAGTGATGGCATTCTGTAAAAATCACCTTGGCAGATTGAAGCAAGTGAAGCTAGTCCAGAACAGAGAGAGCCGGAAAGATTCTGTAGCAGTCACATCCTGAAACTGCAGGGCTCAGAAAAGCAGAGGCACATCAAAATTAAATAAATCCTTTAAGAAGTCTGGTCTCACCACTCTGTTTTTTCAGTGCTAAGGCCTGACAGTCTTTAAATAAAATGAAATCGTGGGTGAGATCTTGCTGCTTTCAGAATTCAGAGATTTAAACCTGGAAATAGGGGCACCTGGGTGGCTTAGTTGGTTAAGCATCTGTCTTCGGCTCAGGTCATGATCTCAGGGCTTGAGAGTTCGAGCCCCATGTTGAGTCAGGAGCCTGCTTCAGGTTCTGTCTCTGTCTCTCTCTCTCTCTCTCTGCCCCTCCCCTGCTCATGCTCTGTCTCTGTATTTCTCTCAAAAGTAAACATTAAAAATACTTTTAAAAATTAATCCTGGAAATAATTGCTATATTTTGGTGACCTTCAGTCACATTTTGAAATCATCTCCTATGTCACATGGGCATCTCAAAAGGTCTATACAAGTCAGAGTGTATGTTATGGGCACTGCTGATAAAAACAAATTTGATTTAAATATATTTATCCTCTAATTGAATTAGTTCATAAATACTTACTTGACTTTGTTCCTTTTTTTTTTTTTTTAATTTTTTTTTTCAACGTTTATTTATTTTTTTGGGACAGAGAGAGACAGAGCATGAACGGGGGAGGGGCAGAGAGAGAGGGAGACACAGAATCGGAAACAGGCTCCAGGCTCTGAGCCGTCAGCCCAGAGCCCGACGCGGGGCTCGAACTCACGGACCGCGAGATCGTGACCTGGCTGAAGTCGGACGCTTAACCGACTGCGCCACCCAGGCGCCCCAACTTTGTTCCTTTTTTTAAATTTTTATTTATTTTTGATAGAGAGCGCAAGTCAGGGAGGAGCAGGGGTTTGCAGAGGATGTGAAGCAGGCTCTGTGATGACAGCAGAGAGCTCAAAGCAGGGCTTGAACTCATAAACCATGAGATCATGACCTGGACCAAAGTTGGACGCTTAACCAACTGAGCCACCCAGGCGTCCCGCTCCATTTTTCAAATGTACTTAACATGTTCCCCTTTCTTCTCTCTCCAGCGTCTTTTTCCATTCTTTTATTTACTCATTTAACAAATATTTATGTATGAGACCCTATTCTGGGCCTCAGAATAGGGAGGAGCCTTTCAATAATCTTGGTACCGATGAATTTTTAGTTGGAAAGAGAAAGACCATCAGATGAGCAAATGCACACATTTATAGATACATAATTATAACAAAAAAGTATAGTTTGTTGTGAAAGTGTAATCCGGGCTACCTGATCGAGGCTGCATATCCAGGAAGGCTGTTGGAGGAAGAGGCTCTTTTGCTGAGATCTGAAGTATGAAGAGTAGTTAAGTAGGCAAGTGTGATGCTTGCGCCCATGGGCAGAGATGGAAGGGCATTGCAAACAGAGGGAACAGCATGTACTAAGAGGCTGATGCCAAAGAGAGCAAGCTTTGGGGAGAAAAAAGAATAGACGAAGATGAATTTGGGAAGGGAGGCCAGGAGAGAGGTCATGAGAGCACTAACATGCCCTGGAATATTTTAAACAGGGAAGGGGAAAGATCAGAGTGGTACTTTTAAAAGCGCTAACTACTTGATGAAGAATACTTTGAAAGAACTCAAGAGCAAATGCAAAGCAGTTTGGTGGCAATGGTAGTAGGCTCGGTGACAGATGACAGGGATTTGGGTTCCGATTTGGCTCCACTCTAAAACCCTTTCTTCAATTTGCTTGATTGTGTAGAACTTCATTTTTCTTATCTGTAAAATGGGAATAAAAATAATACTTCTCCAATAAAGTGTCGCTGAAGGTGGACGTGTAAGTTATGGAAAGTGTTTACCATGATGAATAGTGCAAGTGTTTTATCACTCTGAAGTATTACTTTTTTTTTATCTCTAGTAATATTCTTTGTTCTGAAGTCTGCTTTGATATCAATACAGTGATTTCTTTCCTTTCGATCAGTGTATACGTAGTGTATCTTTTTCTTTTTTCTTTCTTTCTTTCTTTCTGTCTTTCTTTCTTTCTTTCTTTCTCTCTCTTTCTCTCGCTCTCTTTCTCTCTCTCTCTCTCCCTTTCTTTCTTGTTTTTCTTCTCTCTTTCCGTTTGTGTATGTCTTGGTGTTTAGAATGAGTTTCCTGTCAATTTCTGTTTGGTTTTCTCCCGCTCAGTACCTGTGGGCAGAAAATTGCCTCCAGGTAAAAAGTCAAGACAATCACAGAGTGTACCTCCTCTGTTTTTTTCTCTCCTGAATCACAGTCCTCCACTGCCTGTTATCCAGTAGCATGAAACAGTAGTTTCCTGTATTTTTTCCAGTTTTCTAGCAGAAGGTTAAGTCCTGTCCTTGTTACCCCATTGAATCTGGGAATGGAAGTAATGTGGCAGAGATTTGAACGATGATTTATCTTCTATCTTAACTCGTTATAACCGTATTTTTTTTACCTCAAATTTCTACAATGTCTTGAGTACCTATTAATAGCTAACAATGTAACTAAAGTTATCTTCTAAGTAAGCTTCTGATCCCATCTAGTACCGTCCATTTGATATTGACATGACATTCTCTAAATGGCTTCAGATTTCTGAAACTTTCTAAACATCATAAAACAAAATGGTTATTCTGGTGGAAAAAAAAATATCCCATAAAAACCTTAAAGTAGAATATTACTGAGGATTTAAAAAGTCAATGTGTGGGCCCCAAATATATAAAATAGATATCGGAGGAAGCATCAAAATCTGCTTAGAAGACATTAAGTTATTTACAAAGCACTTTATTAACAGCACTTGCTACTTGATGTTTAATAACCCAGTCCCTCAAATATTGTATATCACTAAAATTAATGTCAGTGGAAAATAGTTACTGAGTAGTATGCAGTCTTTCCCCGTTTCTATTTTATTCTATTTCTGTAACTCCTTGAGATAAGCTCAAAATCCTTGGTTGTAGCAAGCCTAGAGAGAGCAGTTTAAGCAGCAGTCTTGTGAAATAGCCAGCTTGTTCACGTTGGCAATCCAGAGATGGAGACCTACCATCTGCCAGTTGAGGTTACCCAGACAGAACGGGCACACCACTGTGAGTTGTAAAACCCACGTTTACCTATGTTCTGACTCGAGCCACGGCTGGCTCTCAGGAATCCGTTGAGCAGACACCCTCAGTAGAATTTCTTGTAACTGCATCTTTATTCAATGGGACGAACTCTCGCTAAACTCGTTCCGGTCCTCTCCTCCACATGGAACCGACTATCTCACGCATCATTTTGTCCTTGATGAGTGTGTATTTCATAGTGATGTAGTTTTTCCCATTTTGGCATCTTGAACCTAAAGAGACTCTGTGACCAGAGCAGATAGAAACCGCAAATGGTGGAGGCTTTGGTTTCTCTCGGCCAAGCTCTGCCTGTGCTCTTGACAGGATTGCTCTGGTCTTCACAAACATGCAGACGTCATTGGACATCCTTCCTTCCTCACTCACTGCTTTGAAATAAATGTGAAAAGTCTTCAGGTTTGGCCTGATGGCCAGAGAAATTCAACAAAGCATCGTGTGTTTGTTTTCTGTGGTTGCCGTAACAAAGTCCCACAAATGGGAAGGTTTAAAACAACGAAGTCTGTTTTGTCCTAGTTCTGGAGGACATAGGTGAGGATGCTTCCTTGTCCCTTCCAGCTGTTGGTGGTCGTAGCAATATTTCACGTGTGTCTGTTTGCAGCTGGACAACTGCACTTCCCGCTCGTTACCGAGTGTTGTTTTCTATGTATCTGTCTGGATGTTGTTCTCCTGCTTCCTATAGGGACACGAGTCTGATTGGATTAAGGATTCACTCTACTCCTGTGTTGGCCTCATCTTAACTGAGTCTGTACTGACCCTGTTTCCAAGTAAGGTAACAGTCTGAGGTCCCGGGGGTTAGGAGCTCAAGATACCTTTTTTTTGGCAATGCTGTTCAACGTGTATCACATGTAAACTCTTCCAAACTCTGATATCTGTGCTCCTGTCGTCATCTTTCTGTAACGTTTCTTTCCCCCCCAAATGCAAATGTTAATTATCATCCTGTATACATAAGCATGCATCTACCTGTAAACTACTATTTTTCTCATGCTCACATACTCAGTTTCACTTATTCCAAACAGGTTCAGTGTGGGTTATGAGATGGACAATCTCAAGGAATTCTGCCTTTTCAAAGAGCTATGTTTTCGTTCATAACTGTCTAAAGCTCTGTAGTTCTTTTTCTTCTTTTCTCCTCTTCTGTTCTCTCAAATCTCTCATTAGGAGCTCAATTCTTATTTTCTGCCATTGTCCATGTTCAGGCACTTCCCTTATTTCCCTCTAACAATTTTCCAGTGAGACTGTACCTTTTAAATGTGTGCCTGTCCAACACTTTTGAGGCAGATAAAGCTAGAATTTGTGTGATCGTGATGAGACAAGGTCTCTCCCAAGTCTCTTTTGCAACATCTTATCTAGGCAAGAAATTATCCTGCCTGGGGTTATTATTCACCTTGTACTTTAACACAGATCCTTTCTTTATCCTATACTGAATATCTTATTTCTACTCCCTTAAAGCCAAGACTGATGTCCACAATAGCCATCTGGATGTTAGTCTGTAGTAGAAGTAAAAGAGGACAACGTGAGCATATAAACATTTCTTTTTGTGGAGCGTCTTAGTTTCGGCCTTTTGCTTTGTGTTTTTGTGGGCATTTTGTGTTGTTTTGTCAGTGAATAATGTGTGGCCATAGGAAATTGAGTCCCGAATCTGAACAGGATAAGCCAGAACTGAAGCTTTTACAACAAGGCAATTTCTCTTGGAGGGGATATCTCAAGCTGGACTTCAAACTTCACCTCTAACACTGCATGGGGAACATTAGCAAAGTGTGACAGGGGAGAGGAAATAACTGATGGTGTTCCCTTCTTCTTTGGTTGTTGCTTTTTGACCGCCCCACTGACCAGTGTCTGTCTCCTCCTCGGAGTTCTCCGCTTCTCTCCTTCTATTCGGGAGCCAAAACCCCTCTTTCTTGAGAGTTTTATGACCTAGGTCAAATATCCCACGCAGCCCCAGCTGTCAACCATGTTGCTCTCCAACCATGTTCCCCTTGCACGTTTCATTGGTTTCCTTCGCTTCTCCCTCAGAATACAAGCCAACAGAGAGCGGGGACTTTGTGTGGCCCATGGACTGCTGTACTGTCTGAGCGCTGAGCTCAATGTGTGTACTTAATGGGTCCTCAAACGTATGTTCCTTGAAAGGTCAAATGTGCCGCCCCCTCCCCACTCCCCATCTCAATGAGGAACGAGGCAGTTCGCACCCCTGTGTGAGCAGCAGAGTACAATGAAAACTTTCCCAGTAAGACCTGGAATACAGTTCTTCCTCACTTTGCTTTACGTCAATCTTAGAATATGAAAAAGGCAGTGGAAAAGGAGCGACAAACCTCTGCCCAGTGAGGCCAGTGTGCCTAGGATGCAGAACTTAAAGAGGTTCTTACTCCTGGGGCTGCCTGAGTGGTGATTCTGCCACTGAGTGACCCTGATAGTGAGGACCTCCTTAGATGGTGTGCCCTGACACCCCATGTACTTACACCTGTGTCTTTACCAAGGGTTCTTTGGGAGCTGAAAATATCTTCCTACATAGTGTCGGGTGCTTTTTCTTGCTTTAGAAGTAGGATTGCCTGATAAAAAAAAAAAAAAAAAAAAAAAAACAGCCCGGTTGCATTTGACTTTCAAATAAACAACAAATATTGTTTTTAGTATGAATAGGTCCTGAATATTGCATGGGACATGGTTCTGCTAAAATAATTTTTGTGTGTTTTTCTGAAACTCAAATTGAACTATGCATCCTGTATTTTTATTTGCGAAATCTGACCACACCTACCTGGAGGTAATAGTCTTTCTGGGGGTAATAATCTTATGACAGTCATGTTATGGCGGATTTCACCTCAACAATAATTTCATGGAGGGGAGGTCTCATCTGCCCTATGAAGTAACGTCTAAATAATGAAATGCCAGATTGGTAGTCTCAGAACTCACGGCTACCTGTTATCATCTTTCCAGCCCTCTCATGTTTCTGTGCAATGAGAACATATCAGATCAGGTAAACATTACCACTCAAGCGTTCATAAAATATTGAGCATTTAATTTGAGTTTCTCAAAGCAGCTAAGCCTGCTTTAACTGTTTGAAAATGTTGTATATTTACTGATAACACATTGGCAAGGGGTCTGTGCTGTATAGCCCGGGAGAGGAATGAGCAGCCCCTTCCTCCACTACATTCTTTCCAAGGAGGTTAAATCTACACCACATACGCAGCTTGTTAATAAAGCCCCCTTTAACACAGATTGTATTTCAGTCCCTGGAAAGAGAACAAGTGCCTTTTTGGCTTGAAAAAGAGGATTTCAGTTGGAAAAAGATACTTTGTTCATTTTCTTCTTAGACTCTCACCTTACTGAACCTTCCTCCCAGCAAAAAATGAGCATGTAAAGGGGGAGGAATCCAATTCAGCAACATCAGATAGGAGGATACATCCAGGGTAATTGAATATCCACAAGAAGAATTATCTATGATAGGAGAGGAGAAGGAATGTATCAAAAGACAATGTGTTAACCAAATCTAAATAACAGAACCAGTAATCTAGTATCTTGTAGTTAAGAATGAAAACCACTGGTTCTCCTCCTAGGATGAACAAAGTAACACATTTATAAGGAAGATAGAAATGTCCTAGATATATAATCATCTGTAGGGTCACCTATCTGAATATTACAGAGATGGCTGTACTATCAAGTAGGGGCTTACACTAGTTTAGTGGTTTCAAACCTTGCCGAAATATCAGACCCAACTGATATATTGAAGTCAACTCTCCTGGGCTTTAGCTCTGGAAGTCTGTATTTCAAGTCTTCCTAAGGAATTCAGATAGGACACACTTGGGGATACAGCCACACTTATGTATTCACTGATTCAACAAATAACAGAATGCTTATTAGGTACCAAAGGTATTCTAGGTTTTCTTTTTCCCGCCAGGTTCCAGCTCTCATAAACTTACCTTCTCTCGGGGAGAGAAAAAACAAACAGGCAAAATAAAAACTAAATAAGCAATATGTCAAATAGTGATAGATACTATAAAGGAAAATAAAAGGAAACAGTAAGAAAGGAGAGCGTGTGCCTGGTGGAGACAGGTGGATGCTATCTTAAATGTAGTGATAGTGAAAAGCTCAGAAATGAGACCATAACAAGCGCAATTCACACACAGAACATTCTGTACCCTCTAAAGCAGGAAAGAATTGGAGGAAGGTTCATGGAGGAGCAGGCAGGCCAGTGTGGCTGGAAAGGCAGTGAACAAGGAAGGGGAGCGTCGAAAAGGAGGTCTAAGAGGCAACAATGGATCAGATACCCAGGACCATTCAGACTGTCATGGCAAGACTGGACCTTCCTCTTTGGATGACAGAAAGCCGTTGAAGCATTCAGGGCAGGGAAGTTAGGTGATCAGATTTTATTCTAAAGTCTTCCTATGGTTGTGGAAAGTAGGGTACCAGTTACATGCGGACTCAAGACCTATTTTTCAAGGTCAGGAGTCAGTAGAATTTACTGATTAATTGGCTGTGGATTGTAAGAGAAAGGCAAGATCCCCAAATGACTTTAAATCTTTGGTCGATGGAAATACCAGTTATTAATTTGATCGATGGAAATACCAGTTATTAGGATGGAGAACACTCTGGAAGAAGAGAGTGTGGGTGTTGAGATCTAGAGTTACTGTTGGAAATAATCAGTTTGAAGTGCCTCTTAGACACCCAAGGGAAGCTCTGAACTAGGTAGTTGAATCGCTGAGAGTCTGTTTTGAGGGAAGACTTCAAGACTGGAGATCCAAATTTGGGGAACATCAACATACAGATAGTATTTCATCCATGAGATTAGTTGAGTCACTAAGATCAAGTCTTGCAGTGGCAAAAAGAGCCAAAATTACTGTAACTGCTTCTCAAGAGATACTGTTTGCATTTGGGGTTGAATAATACCTTGCCGTGTAAAACAGATGTAAGGATTCTAGGATGTTTCCCATCCCTGGATCCACCCACTAAATTCCAACGCCACCTTCCAATCATTATGACAGTAAATAGAGCCCCCACATATTTACAAACTACTCCACAGATGAATCCTGGTAGAAAACCCTTGACTATGTGGTTATTGAAGTCACTAACTGCCTTCAGATATCCACTCCATCGTAAGATTTTACTTTAGGGGTTATGAGTTTCAATTACACTTGGATTAGAAATGTAAAGGGTTATGGTATTAGAGGACATGACAGATTGTTTGCCAACAGTCTCTTAGGGCCAAGAAAATAGAGCAAGCTCAACAAATCGGTAAATCTACTCTTAGCATTTTGCCACTTAACCAGAATTAACTGATTAAATGATTCTCATATTGTCCTTTGTAAAGCATTCCAAGCCTAATGGATGCTGGGTTAATACACTAATTCTGGTAATCTAGCACACTTCTCAGCACCTCGTTCCCACCCTGGAATTATATGCTCCGGTGTTTTTGCTCCCAAATTTGTTTATGTAAATTGTCCACAATATTGTAAATGCACTTTTTAATTTGAGATTACACACAAACAAAATAGATGATATATCGTGCACTGTTTCAAAATCACAATTTTGTGGAGTACTAGTTACATGAAATTATATCCATTCATTCTTTCCGGGGGTGGTGATAAAATATATCTTCACATGAATCGCATCATCCAGGATGTGTTCTTTTGTGGAAGACTAATTTCACTCAAGGTGATGTTTTTGAGATTTATGGGTGAAGTGTTAAGATCCATTCAGTGTATCAGTAGTTTATTACTTCTTATTGCTGAGTAGTACTTCATTGCGTGTATCAACCACAATTTCTTTATCCATTCTGTTGTTGGACATCTAAGTGGTTTCCAATTTGGGGCTATTATAAATAAACCTGCTGGTGCGGAAGGAAGATGGCGGCTTAGGAGGACGCTGGGCTCACCGCGTCCTGCTGATCACTTAGATTCCACCCACATCGGCCTAAATAACCCAGAAAACCACCGGAAGACTAGCAGAAGGGACTCTCTGGAGCCAAGTGTAGACAAGAGGCCCACAGAAGAGGGTAGGAAGGGTGGAGAGGCAGTATGCACTACACGGACTGGCAGGAGGGAGCCAGGGCCATGGAGGGGCAGCCAGCCCACCCGGCAAGGCAGAGCCCCCAAGTCTGGCTTGTGAAAGCGGAGGGGCCAGACTCCACGAGTTCTGACAGCCAGCAGGACTTAACATCTGGAATGTTAAAAGTCAACAGCTCTGCTCTCGGAGAGCGGGGAGGACAAAAGTCCTCCCTCTAAAAAGACTGCGGGGATACTGGCTGGAGCCACAGTTTGAAAAATGCCTGGGGCCTATGGGAGGGGGAGTTGTTGAATCCCAGAAGGACAGAGCTCGACAGAGGAACAAAGGCGCTGGCAAGCACCATTTCCCTCTCCCATCCCTCAGCCGAAATTCCAAAGGAAACCAGTTCCCGCCACCAAACTTGCTTGCACTGGGCAAATGCCCAACGCTGTGCTTCTGTGGCTCCAGCCCTCCGACGGGCCTGCCTCCCTCCCAGTGCTGCAGGGCCCCTCCCGCAGGGGACCACCGACAGCAAAGCTGGCTAAGCCTGCCCCTTCTACCCCTGTGCACCTTGTGGATCCACCCCATCTAATACGCCCTTGGCCAGATCCCATCGAAGCAGGACCACAAGCATGGCAGTGTGCAAGCAGCCCAGAGAGGGGCCACACCACTCCACAGTGAGTCCTGCCCCTGGGAGAGGGGAAGATAAGGGACACACCAGTCTGACTGTGTCCCCAGAGGTGGTCTGCGGGCAGACATCGGGTCTGACTGCAGTCCCGCCCACCAACACAAGTTTCTCCGGACAGAACAGGGGAAGTGCTCTGCAGTTTGGAGCTATCGCAGGGCTAGAAAACTAACCAAAATGACAAAACGGAAGAATTCTCCTCAAAAGAAACTCCAGGAAGTAGCGACAGCTAACAAATTGATCAAAACCAATTTAAGCAATATAATGGAACAAGAATTTAGAATAATAGTCATAAAATTAATTGCTGGGCTTGAAAAAAGCATAGAGGACAGCAGAGAATCTATTGCTACAGAGATCAAGGGACTAAAAAATAGTCATGATGAATTAAAAAATGCTATAAATGAGGTACAAAATAAAATGGAGGCGGCCATAGCACAGATTGAAGAGTCAGAGGAGAGAATAGGTGAATTAGAAGATAAAATTATGGAAAAAGATGAAGCTGAGAAAAAGAGAAATAAAAAAGTCCAGGAGTATGAGGGGAGAATTAGAGAACTAAGTGATGCAATCAAATGGAACAATATCTGTATCATAGGAATTCCAGAAGAAGAAAAGAAAAAGGGGCTGAAGGTGTACTTGAACAAATCATAGCTCAGAACTTCCCTGATCTGGGGAAGGAAACAGGCATTGAAACCTAAGAGGCACATAGAACTCCCTTCAGACGTAACTTGAATCGATCTTCCGCACGACACATCATAATGAAACTGGCAAAATGCAAGGATAAAGAGAGAATCCTGAAAGCAACTAGGGATAAATGGGCCCTAACATACAAAGGTAGACACATAAGGGTAGTAGAAGACCTATCTACTGAAAGTCGGCAGGCCAAAAAGGAATGGCAGGAAATCTTCAATGTGATGAACAGAGAAAAGATGCAGCCAAGAATCCTTTATCCAGCCAGTCTGTCATTCAGAATAGAAGGAGAGATAAAGGTTTTTCCAAACAAACAAAAACTGCAGGAATTCATCACCACTAAACCAGCCCTACAAGAGATCGTAAGGGGGACTCAGTGAGTGAAATGTTGCAAGGACCACAAAGTACCAGAGACATCACTACAAGCATGAAACCTACAGATATCACAATGACTCTAAACCCATATCTTTCAATAATAACACTGAATGTAAATGGACTAAATGCTCCAACCAAAAGGCATAGGGTATCAGAATGGATTAAAAAAATAAGACCCATCTATTTGCTGTCTACAAGAGACTCATTTTAGACCTGAGGACACCTTCAGACTGAAAGTGAGGGGATGGAGAATTATCTATCATGCTACTGGAACTCAAAAGAAAGCTGGACTACCATACTTATATCAGACAAACTAGACTTTAAATTAAAGGCTGTAACAAGAGATGAAGAAGGGCATTATATAATAATTACAGGGTCTATCCATCAGGAAGAGCTAACAATTATAAATGTCTATGCACTGAATACAGAAGCTCCCAAATATATAAAACAATCACAAACATAAGCAACCTTATTGATAAGAATGTGATAATTGCAGGAGACTTTAATACTCCACTTACAACAATGGATAGAACATCTAGACAGAGCATAAATAAAGAAACAAGGGCCTTGAATGATATGTTGGATCAGATGGACTTGACAGATATATTTAGACTCTGCATCCCAAAGCAACAGAATATAGTTTCTTCTCGAGTGCACATGGAACATTCTCCAAGATAGATCACATACTGGGTCACAAAACAGCCCTTCGTAAGTATAAAAGAATTGAGATCATACCATGCACACTTTCAGATCACAATGCTATGAAACTTGAAATCAACCACAGGAAAAAGTCTGGAAAACCTCCAAAAGCATGGAGGTTAAAGAACACCCTACTAAAGAATGAATGGGTCAACCAGGCAATTAGAGAAAAAATTAAAAAAATATATGGAAACAAATGAAAATGAAAATACAGCAATCCAAGTGCTTTGGGATGCAGCGAAGGCAGTCATGAGAGGAAAATACATTGCAATCCAGGCTATCTCAAGAAACAAGAAAAATCCCAAATACAAAATCTAACAGCACACCTAAAGGAAATAGAAGCAGAACAACAAGGACACCCCAAACCCAGCAGAAGAGAAATAATAAAGATCAGAGCAGAAATAAACAATATAGAATCTAAAAAAACTGTAGAGCAGATCAACGAAACCAAGAGTTGGTTTTTTGAAAAAATAAACAAAATTGATAAACCTCTAGCCAGGCTTCTCAAAAAGAAAAGGGAGATTACCCAAGTAGATAAAATCATGAATTAAAATGGAATTATTACAACCAATCCCTCAGAAATATAAGCAATTATCAGGGGATACTATGAAAAATTATATTCCAACAAACTGGACAATCTGGAAGAAATGGACAAATTCCTAAGCACCCACACCCTTCCAAAACTCAAACATGAAGAAATAGAAAACTTGAACAGACCCATAACCAGTGAAGAAATTGAATCAGTTATCAAAAATCTCCCAACAAGTAAGAGTCCAGGACCAGATGTCTTCCCTGGGGAATTCTACCAGACGTATAAAGTGGAGATAATACCTATCCTTCTCAAGCTGCTCCAAAAAATAGGAAGGGAAGGAAAACTTCCAGACTTATTCTATGAAGCCAGCATTACTTTGATTCCCAAACCAGACAGAGACCCAGCGAAAAAAGAGAACTATAGGCCAGTATCCCTGATGAATATGGATGCAAAAATCCTCAACAAGATACTAGCAAATTGAATTAAATAGCATATAAAAAGAATAATTCACCATGACCAATTGGGATTCATTCCTGGGCTTCAGGGCTGGTTCAATATTCACAAATCAATCAATGTGATACATCACATTAATAAAAGGAAAGATAAGAACCACATGATCCTGCCAATTGGTGTAGAAAAAGCATTTGACAAAATTCAGCATCCATTCTTAATAAAGACCCTTGAGAAAGTCGGGATAGAAGGAACATACTTAAACATCATAAAAGCCATTTATGAAAAGCTGACAGCTAATATCATCCTCAATGGAGAAAAACTGAGAGCTTTCCCCCTGAGATCAGGAACACGACAGGGATGTCCACTCTCACCGCTGTTGTTTAACATCGTGTCTCACCGCTGTTGTTTAACATCGTGTTGGAAGTACTAGCATCAGCAATCAGACAACAAAAGGAAATCAAAGGCATCAAAATTGGCAAAGATGAAGTCAAGCTTTCACTTTTTGCAGGTGACATGATATTATACATGGAAAACTTGAAAGACGCCACCAAAAGTCTCCTAGAACTGATACATGAATTCAGCAAAGTCACAGGATACAAAATTAATGTACAGAAATCAGTTGCATTCTTATACACAAATAATGAAGCAACAGAAAGACAAAGAAACCGATCCCATTCACAATTGCACCAAGAATCATAAAATACCTAGGAATAAACCTACCCAAAGATGTAAAAGATCTGTATGCTGAAAACTATAGAAAGCTTATGAAGGAAATTGAAGAAGATACAAAGAAATGGAAAAACATTCTATGCTCATGGATTGGAAGAATAAATATTGTTAAAATGTCAATACTACCCAAGACAATCTACACATTCAGTGCAATCCCAATCAAAATTGCACCAACATTCTTCTCGAAGCTAGAATAAGCAATCCTAAAATTTGTGTGGAACCACAAAAGACCCCAAATAGCCAAAGTAATATTGAAGAAGAAAACCAAAGCGGGAGGCATCACAATCTCAGACCTTAGCGTCTACTACAAAGCTGTAATCATCAAGACAGCATGGTACTGGCACAAAAACAGACACATAGACCAATGGAATAGAATAGAGATTCCAGAATTGGACCCACAAAAGTACAGCCAACTAATCTTTGACAAAGCAGGAAAGAATATCCAATGGAAAAAAGACAGTCTCTTTAACTAATGGTGCTTGGAGAACTGGACAGCAACATGCAGAAGAATGAAACTAGACCACTTTCTTACACCATTCACAAAAATAAACTCAAAATGGATGAAGGACCTGAATGTGAGACAAGAAACCATCAAAACCCTAGAGGAGAAAGCAGGAAAAAACCTCTCTGAACTCAGCCGCAGCAATTTCTTACTTGACACATCCCCAAAGGCAAGGGAAATAAAAGCAAAAATGAACTATTGGGACCTCATGAAGATAAAAAGCTTCTGCATTGCAAAGGAAACATTCAACAAAACTAAAAGGCAATGGACGGAATGGGAAAAGATATTTGTAAATGACATATCAGACAAAGGGCTAGTATCCAAAATCTATAAAGAACTCGCCAAACTCCACACCTGAAAACCAAATAATCCGGTGAAGAAATGGGCAGAAGACATGAATAGACACTTCCCTTAAGAAGACATTCCAGATGGCCAACAGGCACATGAAAAATGTTCAACATCACTCCCCATCAGGGAAATACAAATCAAAACCACACTGAGATATCACCTCACGCCGGTCAGAGTGACTAAAATGAACAAATCAGGAGGCTATAGATGTTGGAGAGGATGCGGAGAAATGGGAACCCTCTGGCACTGTTGGTGGGAATGCAAACTGGTGCAGCCGCTCTGGAAAACAGTGTGGAGGTTCCTAAAAAAATTAAAACTAGATCTACCCTATGACCCAGCCATAGCACTGCTAGGAATTTACCCAAGGGATACAGGAGTGCTGATGCATGCGGGCACTTGGACCCCAGTGTTTATAGCAGGACTTCAACAATAGCTAAAGTATGGAAAGAGCCTAAATGTCCATCAGTTGATGAATGGATAAAGAAGTTGTGGTTTATATATACAATGGAATACTACTTGGCAATGAGAAAGAATGAAATATGGCCTTTTGTAGCAACGTGGATGGAACTGGACAGTATTATGCTAAGTGAAATAAGTCATACAGAGAAAGACAGATAGCATATGTTTTCACTCTTACGTGGATCCTGAGAAACTTAACAGAAGACCATGGGGGAGGGGAAGGGGAAAAAAAAAGTTACAGAGAGGGAAGGAGGCAAACCATAAAGACACTCTTAAAAACTGAGAATAAGCTGAGGTTTGATGAGGAATGGGAGGGAGGGGAAAGTGGGTGATGGGCAGTGAGGAGGGCACCTGTTGGGATGAGCACTGGGTGTTGTATGGAAACCAATTTGATAATAAATTTCACATTATAAATAAACAAACGTGCTGTAGGTCCTTCTTCACATTTTTCTCTGTGAACATATATTTTCATTTCTCTTTGGAAAATGCCCAGTTGGGGCGCCTGGGTGGCGCAGTCGGTTAAGCGTCCGACTTCAGCCAGGTCACGATCTCGCGGTCCGTGAGTTCGAGCCCCGCGTCGGGCTCTGTGCTGACAGCTCAGAGCCTGGAGCCTGTTTCAGATTCTGTGTCTCCCTCTCTCTGCCCCTCCCCCGTTCATGCTCTGTCTCTCTCTGTCCTAAAAATAAATAAACGTTGGAAAAAAAAGAAAAAAAATTAAAAAAAAAAAAAGAAAATGCCCAGTTGACTTTTTGACCCATAGGGTAGGTATATATTTACTTTATAAGAAACTACCAGAGTCTCTCCCAAAATGATTGTATTATGTTGCATATCCATCTAAAATGTGGGAAAGTTCTGACTGTTCCACAGCCTTACCAATACTTGATGTTATCAGTATTTTCAATTTTAGCCATTTCATTGGATGTGCAGTGGTCTTTCATTGTGGGTTTTATTTGCATTTTCCCAGCAAGTGCTGATGTTGAATACGTTTTCAAATGCTCATTGGTCATTCATATACCTTTTTTTTATGAAACGTCTATTAAAAAAGTTTTCCCACAGAAATCTCTTCAGCTATTTAAATACTGAGCTGCTATAATAAACTCACCTTGCAATAGTTCCTCATCAGCCAATATTGAAGGAAGTTTGTATCTGCAATACCCAGTAGTCTAGGTGAAAGTTCTATGGTATGTGTTTAATAATAATTCTATATAATTTCATATATACTTTTTTCTCTATTGACTAAATTAAGCGGGTTTTAAGTAAACATTAATTAGTTTCCTTCTAGAGAATAATATTGATATTAGTCAATACATGTAATTTGTATCGTGAAAAATATAGAAACCCAAAATCACTAATAATAACATGCTATGTAAGTACACCAGGCTGTTAAAATGTTGCATTTTTCTGCTATTACTGATTTTAAAAATTTGAATTTTGTTTGAGACAACATCTAGCATAGTTTGTTCTGATAAAATACTTTAAGTCTGATTTGGTTTGTTTCATTCACCAAATTAAAAATATAAATGACTGGTGATGGTGAAAATTTCATGTGGTCATTTTATACTAAACACATCGCTGGGTATGTTCCTGAGTGAGTTATATATTGTTTTAAGTTCATTGTGTGTGTGTGTGTGTGTGTGTGTGAGAGAGAGAGAGAGAGAGAGAGAGAGAGGCGGGGGGTGTGGGGAGGTTGAGGGGAGGGGCAGAGAGAAGGAGAAAGAGAATCCTAAGCAGGCTCCACACCCATCAGTGCAGAGCCAAATGGGGGGCTCAAACCCACAAACCATGTGATCATGACCTGAGCCCCAGTTGGACGCTTAACTGACTGAGCCACGCAGGTGCCCCAACATTATACTTTTAATTACAGGGAAGAGAGACTGAAAAAGAATGTCAAGAATCGATCTGTCTCTACTGTATAGTCAGATCACTAAATGGCCTTCTGCTTCAAAGGACCTAAGGTAATACATAAAATACATATTCAGATAAGAAACCAGAACCCAGTTTGCTTACACTCCTAGAACAAATAAACATAGTCTCTGAATTTCGATTTTCAGTGGTCATCAGAGAGTTGTACTTCTGTAAATAAATTTTTTAACCTGAAGGTAACCTTAACATAATTCAAAGGAATAAAGGACAAAACAAGGTATTCAACTGAAACTTTGGTCAGCAACCATTTATCCACAAGCCTTTCCAGACAATGAAACAGTAACTTGTAAAATGCTGTGGTTTCAGCATTGGATTCATATATTTTTAAAAAAGCATTTTCATAATCCTCCTGGACGGTCTGTTCTCACAGTGAACCTCCCGTCAGCTGCCTCAGGCACACAGTTTGAACAAAATGACTCACTACAACTCCAAACAGTTCTCCACTCTACATAATAACACCATTTTGCAACTGGCATTTACTATAGTAAATATAACTTAGAACAGTTAACTTGTCAGTGTTGAGAGAAGGCCTTGCCTGGCAGTCAAAGAGAGTAGGCTCCTTACAGTGTGAGATTGGAAATCTTTTATGAGACTTTTTAATCAATATTCTAACACGTACTAAAAGGGGCTTATGCTGAAGCAAAATAGGTTATTGGTGGTGGTGGTTTGGTGTGTTTCCATGTGTTTTGTTGCAGTTGTTGGTAGAGGGTAGAGTGGACCTTGATTTTTCCAAAAATGTAATGAGATAGTTATAGAACAGAGGAGTTTTATAGTCTAGAGATAATAAACTATTACAATGAACTTAGGACACTTTAATGTCGTTTTTTTCTATGTGTATTTAAGTGACGATATTTGGCCATCTGTTCAACTATGGGTTTATGAGAAATTCCATTGTTTAGGTTTCTTTCTCATTATTCTGTGCATACTCTGCTCTTCTGACATTGCTAACTGGTTGGTCAGCCTGTAGGTCACACAGGGACAAATGCTATTATTATGTAGGGTGGGGTCAACTAACTATGATCCTCAGGCCAATCTGGCCTCTGAGCCACTTGTTTTTGTAAATAAATTTTCATTGGAATGTAGCCCTACCCATCTGTTCTCTCATTGTTTGTGGCTTCTTTTGTGCTATAAGAGCAGAGTTGAACAGTTAAAAGAGAGCCCCTCTGACCCACAAACTCTAAAAGATTTACTTTCAAGCCCTTTGCAGAAAAACGTTTATTGACTTTTGCTCTAGGGTGATAACATTTCTCCCTTTAGGTGGATTATATTCCAGTAGTGCCTTCCAATGAAGATGTACATGAAACCAACTTCAGGAAGGGGGATCTATGTGAAAATGAATACATTTTATCTATTGGGGGAGGGGGCAATTACTTTAGACACTTCTAGGCTTCCCCACTGCCCTACCTCCCGATTTGCA
This sequence comes from Lynx canadensis, assembly GCF_007474595.2. Lineage (NCBI taxonomy): Eukaryota > Metazoa > Chordata > Mammalia > Carnivora > Felidae > Lynx > Lynx canadensis. The sequence continues at coordinate 7,107,443 of NC_044305.1, read as the reverse complement.
TTAATAAAAACTGCGAGTTCCCTACATGCACAGTTTTAGTTGGGAATATGACTGTTGAGAAATAAATACCCAACCTGTCTTATAGTTCAATTTGACCAAACGATATAAGCACACTTGATGGATGCAATTTCTGCTAAGTTGGGTGTATGCCTTTCTCTTTTCCTTGTATTTTTTTCTACTGGTTGGAACATGGACATTTTGGTGAATCTAGTGGCCACTTGGATCTTGATGACAAGGAACACACCATCATGAAGACGAGGTCAAAATCTGTGAGCTTCTTGGATATTTAGCAAGCAGAGATTGCCATAGCAGCTCTGCATGATTGATTCCAGACTTTTTTTTAATATAACAGGCTAAAGCCATGTGGATTTAAGACATTTCTCATTTGGATTTTGAATTCCATGCTACCATTCCAATACTTGCATCAATTAAAAAAAAAAAAAAAAACAACTAGTGCCTAGAAGAGAGTTCTTAGTACATGTAGTGGACACTTATCCAATGTATACTTGGGCCTTCCCTTTATGATACTTGTTTCCTCTTTCGTCTTTATCTACATACATACAGCAGTAGCTTTTACAATTATAAACAAGAGATTTCCCCTTGCTTGCCAGAGTTGATTGGACCTAATGGGGCCAAACCATCATTTGTCTGGGAATTGTTTCTACTGGGGATCTGGGAAGCCTCTGATGACCATATTTTATGGTACGTGGGTTTGGGGGGCAGAAAAAGTCTTTATGAAAACAAAGAATGAAAAAAAAATGTAACTGGCAGAGTATCTGTGAGTGAAAAATTCACGAGAACTTGGAATCCCTGATTGCCATCCATTCATCCCCTTTCTTTGTTATGGTAACATGAGACAAGCCCATCTCCAATGGGTGAAATTGTTCATTTGCCAAGTCAGAATTGAGATGTAACTCTCTGTATTGTTTTCTTAGGCCTAAAATTCTGTTTTCAGGCCCCTTCCTGCCAGGTTGTAGAAACTTAATTTCAAACAATTCAAGGTTTCTCAATTCTTTTTCTCTCTTCTTGGAGTTTTCTGTAGCGTGAGGAGTTGGCGACTGCTTCATCAGCCAACATCTTCTCCCCACGTTGAAATAGGACTAAGCAGTACCATTCTTTTTTTTTTAAATTTATTTTGAGAGAGATAGAGACAGCACAAGTGGGGAAGGGGCAGAGAGAGAGGGGGGGAGAGAGAGAATCCCAAGCAGGCTCTGCACTGCCTGCACAGAGCCCAACGTGCAGCCCCAACCCACGAAACTGTGAGATGATGATCTGAGCTGAAACCAAGAGTCGGTCGCTTAACCAACTGAGACACCCAGGTGCCCCTAAGCAGCACCATTCTTAAATTTAAGGGTTGGTGATATCAGTTGCCCCAGAGCCCCTTTGTAGCAAATTGTATATCCATCATCACTGAGTTGACCAAACCTATCATTTTTTAATCCTAGGATAATCAGCACTATATATGTTCTAAAACATTACTTCGTAAATTCTGATGGGCATGTGAATCATCTTGGAATCTTGTGAAAGTATAGAATCTCATTCAGTAATTATAGGGTGGGGCTGAATTCCTGTATTTCTAACAAGCTCCCAGGTGATCCTCATTTTGTCTGTGGCCCCATTGGAACAGCAATGTTATAACCCAGGTATAAACATAAAATTTCCTTTTGTTCTCTGCCTCATTATATACCTCTTTCTTTGGGCTTCTTAATTAACACTTCTCAGTTCATCTATATAAACCATGCAATTTTTTCAAATTCTAACGTTTGGACTTATTTTTGCTTACAAGCTGAAAGCATCTGTACTTTAAGTAGTGCATTTTTAAAATCTTATTTACCATGCTTTATGATGCCTTTTGGCAGACAGAACGTTGCCCTTAGTCCAGATGAATATCTTCAAGTATACACCCTCCCATCCTTGAAATATGTCCTTGAGTCAAATTTTCTTCGAGTCCTTTTTCTGCTTATCAGAAGTAACCTCTGCCCCATTTACTCCCACAGCCTTGTGAGGTTAGAAAGGGGAATCATAGGTGCACGAATGTGCATTCCGAAAAAACAAAAAAACAAAAAACACGCCACTGAATAATTCTTGGTGATGCTTTTCGGCACTTGGCGGATACCATTCCCAGTCATTTTCATCGCTCCTGTGACCCCAGAGTGTTGGAAATCTCAGGGAAATGCCTGAGCTACATCTTCCTTTGTGACTTCAGTCACCACTGATATCTTATTTAAATAAGCCCCGGTTTGTGTAGACAGCCCAATAAATAGTTTATTTATTCTGAATCCTTCCTCTGGGAATTTTCTTTTGAACTGCAGCATCACATCATTTCAAAGGGAGCAAGGAAAACATCAGCTGCTGAAAGGCACTGCGTTTTTTATGTACAGCTTAAAAACATTGCATCTGGTGTGTATAGAAACACATCTGTCCGTGCAACTGTCAGAGTTGGGTCATGCCCTTTCCATGCAGAAATAGCTTCACTTACGTAGCATCCATATGGCACCTCCTGGTATTCCCAGGGCTAGGGAAACACAGCCACGGATGCTCTTTCTTTTACAGGATCTGCCTTTTGATGATAAAGATTCTGTATTAAAGTAAAGCAAATGTAGGTTTGTATAGCCTTGTTTCCAAGTCAGCTAATGCTACTCGTGTCTGATAAGCCACACTTGCAAAGCCAGGCCAAGCAGATAAATAAAGCAACAGCAAACCTGCAGATACACTCTCTTCTGCCTGCCACATTAGAAAGTAGCGCAGCTAAAGCCCTTCTGATGGTGTGGTTCCATTTTAAAGGTGCCGCTTTCTCGGCGCTGTTAGAAGACAGAGATGAGAAAATGTCATCTGATCCAGAAACTAGAGTTATAGCTACATTTTTTGATCAAGAATGAAGAGAGAGAAGGGCCTCTGGGGTGGGGTTCAGTAACACAGAGAACAGTCTTTTTCAGCATTAAATGCCCTACAGCTGCAGCCGGCAATGCCTTGGGCAAGGCGAGCCATCTGGCATTCTGCTGCTGCTGCCTCTTTGCAGGAAGCCACTGCATCCATCCTTCCTAATCCAGGAAGTCACAAACTCGCCAGGACTCACAAAAGATCCTTTAGAGGTGTTCATCAGTGTCTTTAATTATGTGCTAGCACCCCTACCATTGATCTTTTCTTGTTCTCAAAATATGATCTATGCAGGTAGATTTAGATTGCACACTAGCCATTGTTATAGGAGTTCCATGCATTCTTAATTTGCTCATTCATTTATTCAAAGAATATCCATTGAGAGCCAATATTCCTGTATTTGTTGATAGTGATACTACAGATGCCAAATATATGGAGATAAAACAGGTTACCTGCCTAAAGCAGCAGGGTGTGTGTGTGTGTGTGTGTGTGTGTGTGTGTGTGTGTGGTGGGAGGGTTGCATTCCCCGGGATATATACGAATACATATATATCCCGGGGAATGCAACCCTCCCTCCAGGGTGGTATTTTCAGGCAGAGCTGACCACTTCTTTTCTCTGGACCAGACATAAAGTTGTGAGTGTTCCATTTGAAGCCCAGCCTGCAACTAGTATCTCAAATTCTGTAGGCGTGTGGGCTCTTTGAAGCCTCTGCCCATATATCTTGAAGATATTTTCAATCCTTTCTCTACCTGATGATCCAATATGTACCGTGGGACCCCTGCAGTGCAGAACCGTTTGTGCAAGAAACCCCGGGGATCTTTAAAAAATTTTTTTAATGTTTATTTTAATTTTGAGAGACAGAGAGCATGAGTGAGGGAGGGGGAGAGAGAGAGAGAGAGAGGGAGACACAGAATCCAAAGCAGGCTCCAGGCTCTGAGCTGTCAGCATAGAGCCCAACGTGGAGCTTGAACCCACAAACTGCGAGATCATGACCTGAGCCGAAGTCAGACGCCCAACTGATTGAGCCACGCAGGCGCCCTGAAACCCCAGGGATCTTTAAAAGACCAATGCCAGGTGTGCATCCAGGCTGTTCCCATCCCTACTCCTTTGTCCATGGCAGACATTGGTAATAGTTTAGTGTTTACCTTCTCACTGACCTTTAGCCCTGCCTTTGACCCAGTATACTGGTACAGATGGCGAAATAAATTAGTACTGACCCAAGAGATCAAATCGATTTGTTATCCTTGTTTGGAAGGTGCTAGGTCTACTCCTACTCCTTGGATGGACCCATTGACTTGCATCTGTAGCTAAGTATTCATGATGCCCATAGATGCAAAGCCCCATAAGATCACTCAGGTCTTAGCATCAGCAGCATCTATTGACATCATTTTTGGATCAATCTAGTCTCTGTAAACTCCATCCATAGCCTCAACCTTCAGAATCCCCTAGTCTTTTTAAACAATGGTCTTACACGAACACCTGGGAATCTCCAGCCTTCATCACTTACAATGTGCTAGCTGATCAAACAAATATCACCAAATTAGCTCCATTATTATTCATATGTTAACTGTGATAATACAGGTTAATAAGATGTGTTGGGGGGTGGTATCTACTCCATAGGATCATTGAGACCCAGGCCCTTCAACCAAAAAGTATTATTTTCCAGGGTCTCTAGGTCATCTACCAGATCCCTCCCCATTAAGCCAGTGATGAAAGATAATGAATTTGGGGAATCACACATATTATTTCTTAAGCTTGAGCCCCGGAAGTGGCTGTATCATGTCTATCATGTTCCATGCACTTAACTGCAAGAGACGCTAAGAAGTAGTATCTAATAATTAGACTAGACTGGTTACACTAGGTGATGAATAGATACATATGTTCTTTTTTAAAAAAATATATTTATTTATTTTGAGAGAGAGAGAGTGCAAGTGGAGGAGGGACAGAGAATCCCAAGCAGGTTCTGAACTGGCAACACAGAGCCTGACGTGGGGCTTGAACTCATGAACCATGAGATTGTGACCTGAGCCGAAACCAAGAGTTGGACACTTCACCGACTGAGCCACCCAGGTGCCCCAGATCCACAGGTTCTTGACATAAGTTTCCCATTTGCAGAAATTCTAATGCATTTGGGTCAATGCAAAAATGGCTTGAGTGATTCTCTAGGGTATATTGCTTCCATGGAGAGGCCTAGAATCCAGGATGCTTTCATTTTGTCTGCTTTATGGATTCCATGATTACTCCATAAAGAGAACGTCAAGATATACACCAGGTTTGAATGCCTCAAACTGAGAAGCAAAACACATCAAGAATTTTGGCTATAGTCCTGTGACTCCGCCTAACTGCCCGAGGGCTTGGGAGGAAGTCTTCCCAGGTACTCAGAAGGATATGAGACCAGGCATGGTGGTCCCTACCCATCTCTGCCACCTGTGGTCCAAATGTGTCTGTTGGAGGAGATAGAAGTAGAATGTGGTAAATGCACAGCATTGCCCCAGGTATTCCTCTTCCCCTCTTAGAATGTCCTAGATGACCTTGGGTGCTCTGTCATTCAATAAATTAAATAAGCATGAAGTGCTGGTTGAAAATGAATTAGAATGTAATTTCTTTCAGAAACTGATATCGTGTGGTTTTTCAAAAAGTAGCTTTATTTTTAAGCGCCTCCTGGTTTCAGACGTTGCAGTTTGAAGGTATGAATCAGAGAGAAATTCCTTGGTCAAAAATGAGAGGTCTATCTTAACAGTCATAAGCCAACAAAGGGATTTTATTGGCTCACATAGCTGGACAACGTTGGCATGACTGGATCCAGGTGCATAAATGATATCATCAAGACTTACCCTCTTCTAGCCTGTTTTCTGTTTGCAGGCTTCATTCTCAAATAGGCTGGTCTCAAGTTGTGGCGAGACAGCTGCCAGCAGCTCCAGGCAGCACCCAGGGGAAAGAGAATATGCCAGTCCCATTGATTGTAGTGAAAGCGGGGAGAGGGGTGTTCGCTGGATTGCAGTGGGGTAGTTGCTCATTCATTTAGCCAATTCAAAGGGATGATGGGGTTGGCTAGCTTTGACATCAGGGTCTATGCCATCCCAATTTAAACTGCAAAATAAGGATGGGAGATGAGTAGTTTCCCAAAGGAAGACCTGATTGTTGTTACCAGAAAGTAGAACCAAAATTGCCCACACGGTTTTCTATTGGGTGATACAGACAGAAGATTGTTTGCTGCCTAATTGGGGCCTCATGGTGACTTGACCTAAAAGAGTCACTGTGGCCCAGAGTCTGTGAGATTTGCACATCTAAAAATCTCATTTGTTATTGTAGCAGGAGGCGTTTGGTCTCTGGGATAATAGCTTATGCCCACCCAACTCATAGGGACTGATAACGGAAACCAGAACTCTCGCTTATTAATTGTTCATATGAAATATAGCTTCTTAGTTGACTAGAAAATTTGAGCCACACTGACCAGCTCCTTGTATAAAACCTCATGGAAGATGAATTAAAACCAAATAGAGTAGTAGTTCAACATGAAATCTTATTCAGGGGAATTAATTATATAAGGACATGCTGTGGCTCATAACTATTATTACTCAATGTTTGCATCCCTTTTTTAAAGTTTTTATTTAAATTCTAGTTAGTTAACACATAGTGTAATATTGGTTTCAGGAGTACAATTTAGTGACTTACATATAACAGTGCTCATCACAACAAGCACCCTCCTTAATGCCCATCACCCATTTAGCTCATCCCCTTCCCGCCTCCCCTCCAGCAGCCCTCAGTTAGTTCTCTACAGTTAAGAGTCTCTTATGTTTGCCTCCCTCTCTCCTTTTGCCTTCCCATATGTTCATCTATTTTGTTTCTTGAATTACACATAGGAATGAAATATAACATGATATTTGTTTTTCTCTGACTTATTTCACTTGGCATAATACTCTCTAGCTCCATTCGTGTCATTGCAAATGGCAAAATTTCATAATTTTTGATGGTTGAGTAATATGCCAGTGTATGTATATACATATATATACTACATCTGCTTTATCCATTAATCAGTTGATGGGCATTTGGGGCTCTCTCCATACTGTGGCTATTGTTGATAGTGCTACTATAAACATTGGGGTGCATGTGCCCCCTTTGAATCAGTAATTTTGTATCCTTTGGATAAATACCTAGTAGCACAATTGCTGGGTCATAGTGTATTTCTAGCCTTATTAGTTCTAACAATCTTTTGGTGAAGTCTTTTGGGTTTTCTATACAGAGTATCACGTCGTCTACCAATAGTGAAAGTTTGACTTCTTCCTTGCCAATTTGGATATTTTTATTTATTTTTGTTACCTGATTGCTAAGACTAGGACTTCCAGTATGTTATGTTAAATAACAATGGTGCAAGTGGACATCCCTGTCTTGTTCCTGACCTTAGGGGGAAAGCTCTCAGTTTTTCCCAATTGAGGATGATATTAGCTGTAGGTCTCTCTTATATGGCCTTTATGATGTTGAGAAATGTTCCCTCTAGCTCTCCTTTTTGAGAGTTTTTGCCAAGAATGGATGCCATATATTGTCAAATGCTTTTTCTGTATCTGTTGAGAGGATCATATTATTCTTATCCTTTCTTTCATTTTTGTGGTATACCATGTTGATCTATTTGCAAATATTGAGCCACGCTTGTAGCCCAGGAATAAATCGCACTTGATTATAGTGAATAATTCTTTTAATGTACTGTTGGATTTGATTTGCTAGTACATATCAAGTTGAGAATTTTTGCATCCATATTTGTCAGGGATAATAGTCTGTAATTCTCCTTTTTAGTGGAATCTTTGCTTTTGGAATCGAGGTAATGCTGGCCTCATAGAAGGAGTTTAGAAGTTTTCCTTTCATTTCTGGTTTTTGAATAGTGTGAGAATAATACGTGTCAACTATTCTTTAAATTTTGGGTAGAATTTTCCTGGCTTCCCAGGGACTTTTGTTTGCGGAGATTTTTGATAACTGATTCAATTTATTTGCTGGTTATGGGTCTGCTCAAATTTTCTATTCTTGTTTCAGTTTTGATAGTTTATATATTTCTAGGAATGTTTTTAACGTTTATTTATTATTGAGAGACAGAGAGACACAGAGCATGAGCAGGGGAGGGGTAGAGAGAGGGGGAGACACAGAATTTGAAGTAGGCTCCAGGCCCTGAGCTGTCAGCACAGAGCCCGACATGGGGCTCAAACTCACAAACTGCGAGATCATGGCCTGAGCCACCCAGGTGCCCCTATTTCTAGGAATTTATACATTTCTTCCAGATTGCCCCATTTGTTGGCATATAATTTATCATAATATTCTCTTACAATTGTTTGTATTTCTGTGGTGTTGGCTGTGATCTCTCCTCTGTCATTTGTGATTTTATTTATTTGGGTTCTTTGTCTTTCCTTTTTGGTAAGTCTGGCTAGAAGTTTATCAATTTTATTTTTTCAAGGAACCAGCTCCTAATTCCATTGATATGTTCCTCTGTTGTTTTGTTTGTTTCTTTGTTTCTAAATCACTTATTTCTACTCTAATCTTTATTATTTCCCTTCTTCTGCTGGCTTTAGGCTTTATTTGCTGCTCCTTTTCTAGCTCCTTTAGGTGTAAGGTTAGGTTATGTATTTGGAACTTTTCATGCTTCTTGAGATAAGCCTATATCCTATGTATTTCCCTCTTACGACAACTTTTGCTGAATCCCAAAGATCTTAGGCGGTGATGTTTTCATTTTCATTTGCTTCCATGTATTCTTTTCATTTCTTCTTTAATTTTCTGGCTATCTCATCCATTCTTAAAATCTTTTTCTTTTAATGTTTATTTTTATTTTTGAGAAAGAGAGATAGGGTGCTAGCAGGGCAGAGAGAGAGGGAGACACAGAATCTGAAGCAGGCTCCAGGCTCTGAGCTATAAGCATAGAGCCCAACGTGGAGTTCCAACCCATGAACCACAAGATAATGACCTGATCCCAAGTCAGATGCTCAACCAACTGAGCTAGCACACCCTGCCCCCACCCCGCATTCCATTCTTTAGTAGGATGTTTAACCTCCATGTATTTGAGGGCTTTCCAAATTTTTCTTGTGGTTGACTTCAAGTTTCATAGCATTGTGGTCTGAAAATATGCATGGTATGATCCCTATGCTTTTGTACTTGTTGAGGTCTGATTTGTGACCCAGTATGTAATCTATTCAGGAGAATGTTCCATGTACATTTGAAAAGAATGTGTATTCTGCTTTAGGATGAAATGTTATAAATACATCTGTTAATTCCATCTGGTCCAATGTGTCCCTCAAAGCCATTGTTTCCTTTTTGATTTGCTGCTTAGATGATCTATCCATTGCTATAAGTGGGGTGTTAAAGTCCTTTACTATTATTGTATTATTATCAATGAGTTATTTTATGTTTGTTATTAATTTATTTATATATTTGTATTCTTCCAAGTTGGGGGCATAAATATTTACAATTGTTAAATCTTCTTGTTTGATAGACATCTTTATTATGATATAGTGCCCTTCTTCATCTCTTGTTATAGTCTTTGGTTTAAAATCTAGTTTGTCAGCATAAGAGACTCTTAAAAACTGAGAACAAACTGAGGGTTGATGGGGGGTGGGAGGGAGGGGAGGGTGGGTGATGGGTATTGAGGAGGGCACCTTTTGGGATGAGCACTGGGTGTTGTATGGAAACCAATTTGACAATAAACTTCATATATTGAAAAAAAATAAAATCTAGTTTGTCTTATATAAGTATGGCTACTCCAGCTTTTTTTTTTTTTGATATCCATTAGCATAATAAATGGTTTTCCATTCCCTCATTTTCAATCTGTGGGTGTCTTTAAGTCTAAAATGAGTCTCTTGTAGGCAGCGTATAGATGGATCTTGTTTTTGTTTTTGTTTTTGTTTTATCTACTCTGATACCCTCTGTATTTTTATTGGATCATTTAGTCCATTTACATTCAGAGTGTATTGATAGATATCTATAAATGCCATTATGTTACCTGTAAAGTCCATGTTTCTGGAGATTTTCTCTGTTCCTTTCTAGTCTTTTTTGCTTTTGGTTTTTCTGTTCCATTCAGAGTCTCCTTTAATATTTCTTACAGGGCTGGTTTAGTGGTCATGGACTCCTTTAGCTTTTGCTGTCTAGGAAACTATCTCTCCCGTTCTGAGTGAGAGCCTTGCTGGATAAAGTGTTCTTGGATGCATGTTTTTCACATTTAGCACATTGAATATGTCATGCCACTCCCTTCTGGCCTGCAAGTTTCTGTGGAGAGACCGTCTAACCTTATTTGTCTTCCCTTGTAGACTAGGGATTTCTTTCCCCTTGCTGCTTTCAGGATTCTTGCCTTATGTCTGTATTTTTTCAAATTTTACTACATTATGTCTCGGTGTTGGCTTGCTTTTGTTGACTTTGAAGTTCTCTGTGACTCCTGGGTTTGGATGTCTGTTTCTTTCCCCAGATTAGGGAAGTTTTCAGCTATAATTTGCTCAAATAAACCTTCTGCCCCGTTTCCCTCTCTTCTTCTGGGACTCCTACGATACAAATGTTATTATGCTTTATAGAGTCACTAAGTTCCCTTTATGATCCAGTATTTTTCTTTCCCTCTTCTTTCCAGCTTCATTATTTTCCATAACTTTATCTTCTATGTCATATTATTCATTCCTCTACTTCTTCCATCCTTGTGGTCATTACATTCAGTCAGTTATAAAATTTTTTATTTCAGCCTGGCTAGTTTTTAGGTCTTTTATCTCTGGAAAGGGACTCCCTGGTGTCTTCTATGCTTTTCTCAAGCCCAGCTAGTATCTTTATGATTGTTGTTTTAAATTCTGGTCCGGGCATATTACCTACATCTGTTTTGATTAGATCCCTGGCCACGACCTCTTCTTGTTCTTTCTTTTGGCATGAATTCCTCCATCTTGGCACTTTGTCTAGGTCTCTGTCTTCTGTGTGTTAGGGAAGCCCATTATGTTTCCTGCTGCTGAGAATGATGGCTATATTAAGAAGAGGTCCTATACTATCCAGGGCTTGGTGCTTCAGGAAGTGTTTCTGGTGTATACTGTATGCACTCTGCTGTTTTGTTTTGGCTGCTCTTTCCCTCAGGTCAGTCCTCTGCAGAGTTTCTTCTTGCCTGCAGTAGGGAATGTTTGGACCTTTCCCACTGTGTAGTGAGTTTTAACTAGGTGTGTTTTGGTCTGCTTGTTAAAAGAGGCTAGATCCTATTTCTCCTAGAGCTGAAACTTTGCAGCCGTCTATGGTCAGTAGATTTGGTGTATGTGGGGAGTTTGTGCTGGTCTTCTGAGGGAGGGGCCCACTACTCTGACTCTCAGGCATACTTGCCCTAGTTCAGAAGCACCTGCAGACTGCAGGGGGACAGGGCATGGTGTAAGTAGCCCAAGCCTCCACCGTGGGTGCTGTGCTGCTCACTGAAGTCTCCCCATACTCATGGGCAGGGCAAAAATGGCATCAGTCGGCTCTCTCATCCCCAGAGAGGGGAGTTCATGACCACTGCTGCTCAGGAAGCCCTCACAGAAGAGCAAACAACCTCCCCTCATTTGTTCCAGGCTGCCCTCAGATCTCTGCCTTCACTCTGTGTATGTCTGAGTCATTTGCCCACCCAGTGGTACAGTGCTCCTATGTTTTATCTCAGGCAGGCTAGCTGGGTTTCAAAAGTCCAAATTCTAGGGACCGGCATGGCATAGACACATACTGATTCTCTGGGGGAGGGTCTCACCACACTGTGACAGGTGCCAGTTTGTCCCAGAGGGGCAATTGCATGAACACACAGGGGCTTGGAGTTTACGGTAAAGCATAGCAAAAAGCCAGTGTCCAGGTGAGTTGCCCTCAGTGGGAAGCTCTGCTCAAATGCTAAGAAACAGGGCTTCTCCGTGGTGTCCACCACCTCTTTGTCCCTGGAGAGGCAAGGACAGATAGAGACGGACGGATACTGACGGTGTATCTCCCAGATACACTCCAGGAATGGGAACTATCTCTCCCAGTGTGACCCAAGGGATCCTCAGGGCACCCTGTCTGCTCCGGAGCCTTCTCCACAGGAGCACCTCTATGCCCACCAGGCTCTACCTGGCAATGGCACAGACTTCTAAAATTTCAGACTCTGAGCTCCACTACTTATAAAAGTTTGCAGTACTCAACCCCTTTTGTTTCCCCCATCAATGGTGTCGGGAAAGTGTTTTTCTTGTGTAATGCCCTGTGCTCTGTTCATTCTCGCTCTCTCTCTCTCTCTCTCTCTCTCTTTCTCTCTCTCTCTCTTCCTCTCCATCTCATTCCCTCTTTCTCTCCTCTCTCCCTGATCAGGGCTCTTTCCCTTCTGTATCACCAGGGATTCTTTTCTCCCCCAAATCACATCTCTGCAGCTCCTACCTTCCACAAAGTGGCCTCTAGCTTTTTTTTTTTCTTTTCATTTCTCCCTCTAGCTGTGCAATTTGTTCTCTCAGTTCTCAGATTGATAGTTCAATAAATGCATTCCAATAGTAGTGGTATACCTGCTTAGAAGGCTGTCATTCAATAGGCTCATGTACACCCTCCTCTCCATACCCACAGTGCATTCTGGGTGACTGTTGCTAAATGTTGCCCTCTGATATTCTGATTCCTATCACTGTATTTTCATGGGGATCATTTCCTTGCATTGACATCTTATTTACCAGAATTGTCTTCATTTGCTTTTCGATTAGGTAACAGATCATTAATGATTACTGTATCTTGATCTAATTGATCTAATTAGAATATCAGAAATCTCAGCCTATGTATTGGTTATTACAAGTGTTTAAATAGACACTTATTAGAACATTCCAGGGGCACCTGGGTGGCTCAGTCAATTGAGCATCTGACTTTGGCTCAGGTCTTGATCTCACGGTTTATGGGTTCGAGCCCGAGTCCAGCTCTGTGCTGACAGCTCAGAGCCTGGAACCTGATTCAGATTCTGTGTCTCTCCCCCTCTCTGCCCCTCCCATGCTCATGTTCCATCTCTCAATAATAAATAGACGTTAAAAATTAAAAAAAAAAGAACATCCAAAATAATTGCCAAGCATTATTATAAGTTAAGCTATTTAAAGTCAATAAGATAAGCGGGAAATGTTTCCAGGTTTCCATATTATCAGAATCTTACCCTTCTTCTTGGAGTTTTATACAACACATTGGTGAAATTTTTCAATTAAGATTTTTCTCTTTTTTATATTAAAACAAGTTAAGAATGAATTTATAAAACATGATCATGTTCTGTGAGACCTTATTTTGATATAATTTCAGACTTACATAAAACCACAAGAATAGTGCAAGCAATTTTCCCTTCTCCTTCAGCCAGATTCATCAATTATTTATATTTTTCCTCATTAGCTCTATATTTCCTCTTTACAAGGAAACTTGAAGACATTGTGCCCTTTTCCCTAGATTCTACAGTGTATGTCCTAAAAACAAAGACATTTCTTATAGAGCAATGAGCAAACTCAGGAAATTTAACATTGAAATAATGCTATTAAGAAATCAATAGTTTGTTTAATTTCTTTTTAAATTGCCCCAATGATGTTACTTTTAAACTATGTTTTCTCTCATTCAGATTATATACAATACAATGCATTGGATTTAGTTATTTTTGGACTTCTTTATCACTGTATATTTTCATCGTGTTTCTCTGTCACTTCTGACCTTGACATTTTTGAAGAATATCAACTAGTTATTTTGTAGAATATTCCTCAATTTGAATTATTCTGACTTTTTATTGCATGATTAAATTCAGATTATGCACTTTTTGTGCATTGTCTTTTGTCCTTTTCACTGTATCTTCTTAGGATGCCCATGATGTTGGTTTTCCCAATTTTGATGGCAACATTGATCCCTCCCTTAACATTGGTTAGGGTGGTACCAAGGTTGAGATTGTGCCCACCAGGTTTCTCCACTGTGAGGTTATTTTTCTTTTGTTTTCAGTTTGTCGTTAATAAGTAATTTGGGGAGAGGATTTTCTTTGTTTTTTTGGAATGTTTATTTATTTTTGAGAGAGACAGAACACGAGTGGGGGAGGGGCCGAGAGAGGGAGACACAGAATCCAAAGCAGGCTCCAGGCTCCGAGCTGTTAGCACAGAGCCCGATGCAGGCTTGAACTCATGAGCCGTAAGATCATGACCTGAGCAGAAGTTGGACGCTCAACTGACTGAGCCACCCAGGTGCCCCGAGAGGATTTTCTGAGATTACATATACAGCTTGTTTCCAATATCTGCTCTCTTCCAGTAACTTGTATCAAATAAACACATATATCCTTAGCCCATTTGACCTCTGAATGAACAGAAACAAATGGGTTGATTGAATTGTCCTAGAACCTCCTGGATTTGGGGTTAGAACTCAGTTTTTGCTTTCTTGTTTCAAGTTCTTTATATGATATTTCCCTCACTTCCTTTTTTTTTTGTACAAAATCTTGGTAACAGTTTTTTAAACACATAGTATCTCATATTTGGAGCAACTTTGGAGGAACAGGTAAATCTGGGAAGGAGGCTGACTCTGTCATTTGTGGGTTGTGTCATCTTTGGAAAGTTGTTTAAAGTTTCTGGATCTCAACTTCTTTCTCTATCAAAGGGGTATAATATTACTCAAATTTCAAGGTTTCTTTGAGATTACGCATTTCTTTTCTCATGCACTAACATAGTATCTATAAGATAGTAAGTTGTCAATAAATGCAGATTCTTTCCCCTCCTTATCCCTTCAGGTTTTTTCCCTTGTTTTTGTTGGTTTATTTGTTTGTTTGTTTTCTTTTTTCTTTTTTTTTTAATATATGAAATTTATTGTCAAATTGGTTTCCATACAACACCCAGTGCTCATCCCAAAAGGTGCCCTCCTCAATACCCATCACCCACCCTCCCCTCCCTCCCACCCCCCATCAACCCTCAGTTTGTTCTCAGTTTTTAACAGTCTCTTATGCTTTGGCTCTCTCCCACTGTAACCTCTTTTTTTTTTTTCTTCCCCTCCCCCATGGGTTTCTGTTAAGTTTGTTTGTTTTCAAATGAGCCTAGCATTTGCCAGGCTCTGTCTATACACTAGGGATACAGCCATGAGAAAACCCAGTATATGCTGAAATGAAAAGACAGAGAACATTCACTGGAAGACTGGTGTTTTGAGACTTATAGGTATCTGGGAGAAGAGAGTCCCAGGTAGGGGAACAACCATACAAAGGGCCTGAAGTGGTCATGTGACTGAAATGTTTGAGGAAAAATAAGGAAGTCAGTATGGCTGGAGCAGAGTAAGTGGGCTGAGAATGGGAAGGAGGAGTTCAAAGAAAGAGTCAGGGGCCAGATTATGTAGACCAGTGCCAGCACTGGAGACTTAATCCTTAGGGAGATGACAGACATTGTGGACTTTGAGGCAGAGGAAGGACGTGTTCTTTCCTCTGTTTTAAGTGAATCACTCTTACATGTTGAATTATGTCAACAAAAAGATATGTTCAAGTCCTAGTCCCCAGTATTTGGAAATATGGTCTTTGCAGATGCAATCAAGTTAAGATGAGGTCATACTAGATTAGAGTGGGCCCTAATCTAATATGACCAGTGTCCTTGTGAGAAGAGGGAAATCTGAAAGCGGAGAAGAAATTCACGAAAAGAATGAGGCAGGGGTTGGAATGATGCATCTAGGGGCCAAGGAACATCAGGATTGCTGGTTACCACTAGATTCTTTCTTGGAGCCCTCAGAGGGACCACAATCTTGCCAAAACTTTGATTTTGGAGTTCATGCCTACAGAACTGTGAGAGACTAAATTTCTGCTGTTTTATGCCACCCAGTTCGTGGTAATTTGTTATGCTGGCCCAAGGAAATGAACATAGTTGCTTCAGATGTTATGTGAGGACTATAGAGCACACATGGAAGTAGGAGGCTATCCTGTCATCTGCATGAAAGACGGTGGGGACGTGGACAAAGGCAGCAGAGATGGGGATGTAGCTGCTGTTAATAATTATGTGAGGACAACAGGCAGAACCTAGGGTGTAAGTTTAGTGTTTTGACCAAGTGAGTGTAAAAATATGAAAGAGCGGGGGCGCCTGGGTGGCTTGGTCAGTTAAGCGTCCAAGTTAATTTCGGCTCAGGTCATGATCTCACGGTTGTGGAGTCTTGGGCTCCACACTGGGCACAGAGCCTGCTTAAGATTGTCTCTCCCGCTCTCTCTGCCCATCCCCTGCTCACACTCTCTCTTTCTCTCAAAAACAAAACAAAACAAAACAGAACAGAAAGTAAATAAACCAAAAAAAAACCCCGGGAAATCAACAATGCCTCTAGGAGTTTGACCTAAGGTACTGGATGAATAGAGTTACTCCCTTGTGAGGTGAGGAGGACCATAGGAGAAGCAGGTGTGGAGGAAACATCCTCAATTCAGTTGAGGTCTGTTAAAATTTGACCTATCTGTTAAGCACACAAAGGGAGATTCGAGTGGGCAGTCGGATGAAAGAAGCTAGCATCCAAAGGGAAGAGTTTGGTCTAGATATGTAAATTTGTGTTGTCACTTGGTAATGACATTTAAAGCCATGGGGCTGTGTGAGATCAAATGAGAACAGACAAGGGGATGAATGAGTCCCACTATATTGTCCTAATAATTACTAAATTGCCCAGCAGTGGTAGGTGCTTGTGCTTATATTTGTTCAAGGATGAAAACCTAAAAATTGTTCTGATACATTGAATCACATGTTTGAAATGGTGAGAAATTGGTTTATTTAAATCAGTAATGCTCAGTGTTAGGGGGCTGAGGAATTATTCCAGATAAATGCTAAATACTGGATTGTTGTGGTTCAATCCCATAGATCCTGCTCGCCCCGCAACTCTGAGAAAGGCCCAGAATCCGAACTTTGAGACAAACATGGTAAGAATTTGTGCTGGAGGGATTCACAGGCCACATGTTTAGAGACAATCCTTTGACAGGTCTCTCTGGTTAACTTTTCTCTTGTAGTATACACACCCAATTTGTGCATTTCCTGTGTTCAAATTTTTGTGTTATCTGATTTTTTAAAATTGTGCCACAGCTGTCTGAATCCCATCCACGACCTTAGATGACAAATGCATGTGGGGATGACGTCAGTGTTTCTGAATCTGTAAATCATGTCTCGAACAGGAAGGCTGTTGTGGAATAGATGAGCCATGTTGTGTTGGGTGAAAAAGAGTCAGGAGGATGAGGCCCACCCACTGCCTGTGCTTAGTATCAGACACCCCTTCTGTCCCCTCCGCACAGCCTGAAATGCGGCTTAGAATGGCCCAGCCTGGAGGGGCACTTGGGTGGCTCAGTCCTTTGAGCGTCCGACTTCGGTCCAGGTCATGGTCTCACAGTTTGTGAGTTCGAGCCCCGCATCCGGCTCTGTGCTGACAGCTCGGAGCCTGGAGCCTGCTTCGGATTCTGTCTCCTCCTCTCTCTGCCCCTCCCCTGCTCATGCTCTCTCTGCCTCTCAATAATAAATAAATGTAAAAAAAAAAAAAAAAAAAAAAAAAAAAGAATGGCCCAGCCTGGAAACACAGGAGCCCACATCTCTTACTTCTGATTTCCTTCTTACATCTGTTTCTTGTGCTGCTTTGAGAGGTGTTGGCTCTGTTTTACCTACAGCTCTCCTAATTCTAGATTGATCCCTAATCAGGAAGGCAGCATGACTTCCCCCAAGCTCTGCCTATCCCTAATTGACTCTTTTTATGTTAATATAAATACCTATGAAAAATATATTAGAAATGTCTTACACTAACAGCAGAGTATCTACAACATTAATTACTTTAAAATGCTCTTAATGCTTTCAATTAGTTAATTACAGTGTGTGCATGATTGGAGGAATGGCAGAGGTGAAAATACCTTTTAAACAAGGTGGAGGTACCAGAGAAAATGGGAGCATATCTAATGAGAGTTTAGAATTGTGCTCTGCTCTTGCAAAAATAATTGTAGAACTAGCATTTTTTTTTTCAAAAAGAAAGACAATTTAAAAAGGGGAAAGTGAAAACAAGTTAAGGAAAACAAACCTCTTTTAACTAAAATATTTTTGGGTAAAAAAATACTTAAATAGTTTTTATGAAAAAATATCTACAAGTATTTTTATTTTTATAACATTTTGGTATGTTTTATCCAAAACTGCTAGCAGTTATACTTAATGCTTGACCAGAGATTCTTTTTTTTTTAATTTGCTTATGACTTTATTAAGGTCTGACAAATTAAAATGATTGATTCTTAAGGTAGAAAACATGATTTCATATACATATGCATGGTGACGTGATTACCACAGTCAAGTTAATTAATACATCCATCACCTCATGTGGTTGATTATTTATTTATTTATTGGATGGTAAGAACACTTAATATCTATCTTAGCAAATTTCAAGTGCACAATACAGTTTTATTAATTATGGTCATCATGCCGTGTCTGCTGAAGAGTCTCAGGTTTGGAAATCCCCAAAGAGAGAAAACACTGCCTTGGTGACTCTCATTTTGTCTTAATTACACATGAAGTCACAAGCCCTAACTCATTCACGCATTCATTCATTATTCCAATGAGCATGTACTAATGCTGCAGGTACTAATCAAAAGATAGGTGTTTGAAAAACTACATATGGCCCCTGCCTTCCTAAGATCACATTAGAGTTTTTTGGGATCATCACATTTCAAGCATTTCAGAAAGGCAAGGGTTGGAAAAGTGGACTGGGGAATCTATGGGGAACAACCGATATCCACTACACCAGATCTTCTCAGACTTTTGAATTCTCTTAGAGCATTTTGTAAGAGGTATGTATACCCGTCAGGGTTCTACAGAGAATCAGAACCAGTCTGTTACATATATAGACTGATTATAAAGCATTGGCTCATGTGCTTATGGAGGCTGAGAATTCCCACGATCCATTCTTTGCAAGCTGGAGGCCCAGGAAGGCTAGTGCTATAGTTATAGTCCAAACCTGATGGTCTGCAAATGAGAGCAGCCAATGCTATAAATCTTAGTCTGAATCTGAAGGTCTGAGAACGCAAAGAACCAATGTCCAAGGACAGAAGAAGATGGATGTCCCAATGCAAATAGAGAGCAAATTTGTCCTTCCTCTACCTTTTTGTTCTATTGGCCCTCATTGAACCAACTGGATGATATCCACCCATGTTGGTGAGTCTGTTTTCTTTAGTCAGTCTACCAATGCTAATCTCTTTCTGATACACTCTCTCTCTCTCTCTCTCTCTCTCTCTCTCTCTCTCTCTCTTATACACACACACACAGACACACACACATACACACACAGAAGGAAAGAAATAATGTTTTCCCACCTATCTGGGCATTCCTTAGACTAATGAAGTTGGCACATAAAATGAAGTTTCACAAATGCTGAATAAATATATTTTTTCATATATGTATTTGCTATCCACATATCCTCTTTGGTGAAGTGTCTGTTCAAGTCTGTTGCCCATTTTCTAACTGGGCTGTTTATTTTAATACTGTTTACTCTAGAGAGTTCTTTACATATGCTAGGATGTGTGATTTGCAAATATTTTTCCCATTCTGTGCCCTTCCTTTTTTGTTGTAACAAAGTCTTTTGCATAAAACGTTTTAATTGTGAAGAGGTCCAATTTGTTAGTTTTCCCTTTTAAGGATCATGACATTGGTGTCAAGTCTAAGAACTCTGCTTAGTCCTTGGTCATGAAGACTATCTTCTGTTTTTCTCCACAAGTTTGATAATTCTACTCTTCATATTGAGATCTATAGTCTATTCAAGTTCATATTTTTTAGGTGTGAGCTTCAGTTCCAGAGTCTTTTCTCGTTTTGCCTATAAATGTCTAGGTGTTCAAGCACGACTTTTTGAAATGACTCTGCTTTCTCTGTTGAATCACTTTTGCACCTATGTCAAAACCTATACTTTATGTGGGACTATTTCTGAGCTCTCTATTCTGTTTCATCAATCCATGTGTCTAATTTCTTGATATTACCACGTTGTCTTGATTACTATAGCTATACTATCAGTCTTAAATAGCAGGTAGTATGAGTCCTCCAACTTTATTCTTTCTCAAAAATAATTGTGCAATTCTAATTCCTTTGCCTTTCCATATAAATTTTAGAATCAACTTATCTATAGCTACAAGGAATCCTCCTAGGATTTTGGCAGTAATTATGTTAAAGCTATAGATCAATTTGGGGGAGAATTGATATCTTTACTATGTTGATTCTTCCATTTTGTGAACATGGAATGTCTCTATTCAGGTCTTCATTGATTTCTTTCATTAGCATTTTGTGGTTTTCGGCACACAGATCCTGAACATATTTGTTAGATTTATATCTAATATTCTTTTATGCTTTTAGGAGTGATTGCAAATGGTAACAAAAAATATTTTAGTGCCAAATATTGAGTACACATATCTTTGAAAACTATATGAATTTCTTCTTACTTTTCCCATTTTGCAGATAAATGCCATACAAGCACGAGTGTTTAGAATTTATTGTTCTAAACACACACTCCAAATATGCAGGATTGAGTCTCTTTCACTGACTTACAATAGGGTCTGATATGTAGTAGGCATTATCACTTTGTTAAAACATTTTCAAATGTTTTAATTATTGTTCAATTGATGTGAATGTGACTGTGAATCACACATAATACCCACAAATCCACATGCATATGATGGTTCAATTTATTTACAGAGTGGGACATGCTTCAGCAAGGCTTATCCAAATATCCGGGAAAACAAATATGGGCTGAAAATTCTTCAAAACTTTTAAGCTCTGTGAGGGCCTAAAATATAGGTTTCTTGTTCACTGATTGTGTCTACTGTACTCCAGAAGACAGAACAAGAAGCTCAATGGATATTTTTGAATAATTAAAGAGATGTATAACTAAGGGAAGGAATAATTAAGATAATGAAAAAAATATGACCTCTAACTGCTAAACATGGTTTAATCCTTCCAGACCTTCCCTGCACCTAGAGATATGGTTTCTATTTTTCAAACTTGGATCATTCTATGTTCAGTATTTTTTAAATTAAACTGATGAGTACATGTATTTCCTAAGTTATTAAAAATTCTTTTAATATATTAATGGGTAGGCGATATCCATTGATAGGATCTTTCTAGATCATGTTCTGATATGAATGTTATACCATTTAAAAAATCTTTTTATCATTCAATGCCTATCTTATTTTCTAATTTTTCACATGTGTGATTAGCAACTACCTACATAAAATGTAGATATATTTATGAATTTGATTATTTCCTTAGGGTACATTGGCGGAAGAACCCGACCCTATATGCACACATAATTTAAGACACATGATACATGTGCAAAATGTCTTTTTTAAAAAGAGTATTCTTTAACTCTTTGGGGTCTTTTGTGGTTCCATACAAATTTTGGAATTGTTTATTCTAGTTCTGGGAAAAGTGCTGTTGGTATTAAGGAGTGCACTTGTCATGATGAGCACTAGGTAATGTATGGAAGTGTTGAATCCCTATATTGTACACATGAAACTAATACAATACAGAAAAAAATATATAAAGTTATGCTTACACACACACACACACACACACACACACGCAAGAAAACCCCCAGAGTTTTCTAATTAATTTTTGCCAAGCAATATTGGGTACTCTTTACACAAAACTTTAGCTAATACTGAGGATAATTTTATTTTGTCTATTTGATAGTTGAAAATAAATTTTATTCTTTTCATTTTTATTTCACTGGTAACTTGGAAGGCTAAACATTTTCTTCTAAGTTTACTTGCCATAAATATGTCCTATTGTTTTTATGGTTTGTATGTCACCTTAATTCCGCTTCCTCATGCTTGTCTCTAAGAGCAGTATCTGCAAATTGGCAATTGCATGGATTTTCCTTTCCCCCCCGCCCTTCTCCTATTGAATCTTAAGATGAGGGATGTGGTTGCACATATCCCTTAGAAAACTTTCTGGAGTTGATGTGGCGATGCACCTAACATAGATATAGAAAGGTGATGGCAAGTTGGCTGAGCCATTGGTTGAGGGGAAGGGGAAGAGTAGACAGGGCAGGGAGTGAATGTGCAAAATTATATTTAGAATAGCAAATGCTAAGGAACTGTAATAAATTTGTATTTCTGTCTCATGGTCTGTGTCCTAAGGAGTAGGTAGAGATAAGTAGATGTGATATCTTATTTTACGTTTAAAAAATATTTAAATCTAAAAAAAGTATTTGGATCTAACATTTCTGGCTTAACAATATAAATATATTGGGGTGCCTGGGTGGCTCAGTTCATTAAGCGTCCAACTCTTGATTTCAGCTCAGGTCATGATCTCATGGTTTATGGGTTTGAGCCCCACACTGGGCTTTTATGTATGTGTGTGTGTGTGTGTGTGTGTGTGTATGTGTGTATATATATAATATATATATATATATATAATATATATATATATTGTGTGTGTGTGTATCTCTATATATAGATATAGATATATTGATATATAAAGAGCCATCTTATACAGATTTAGGACTGGCTGTTCATTTTGGAAACTATATATATATAACTTTTAGATGCAATCAAGGTTAAAACTGATACCAAAATATTAGGAAATTTTCCTTAAGATGGGGAGAAACTATTAACTTAGGAAATGATGGGGTTTGCTTTCAATAAATAAAATTCAGAAACCTTAAAAACCAAATAATCTTTTGGATGAGTCCTACAGAAAATACCTATTAATATAGTACATAAAAGTAAATACAAGTGTGTATATGATATTTATATCATTTATTTATTCATTCATCCATTGAAATATGAACTATTTAAGAACCATACTAGCCTTGCATTGAAAGAGCAATTTTCAGGAGGCATTTATATCCTAGAAATGGGAACAGAATTATAATTCTAGAAATAAAAGAAAATGAACAGAATACAAAACCTATGTCAGGGTGAGGCCAAAGCCTTTATTCTAGGGAAGTCCTAAACACTTAAATGCCATGGTGAGCCTATGATAGCTATCAATTTCTACATTATTATTCTTCCCCAACCACTTTTCTTTCTTCTGTATATTTTCCACCTTCCCCATTCACTTATTTCAACTCTTCTCTCTTCCTTGGATCTCTGTATGTCTACCCTTCTTCATAATGTAGGCCTCAGCCACCCAGACCTACCTGGCGCCACTGATGCCCCTAAAAGTTGCCACTTCTATCAACTTTAAGACTGGGTTTACCAATTGGACAATGATACCATTAATACCATTAAAATTCCAAATGTGGAGACATTCACAGCTGAAAATATAACATCAAGAATAAAAAAGGCAACATAGTTTCTGTGGTAGAAAAGAATATTGAACTGGAGCATTAGAAATGTTCTTTGTAAACCAAGATAGTTATTTTTTTTATTAGTGAACCTTGCTTGCATGAATGTAATGTTTCCTGCTACTTCAGATCCTAAATGCTCTTGGAGACGTAAGAGGAAATGAGGTGATGGAGATGATGTTTGCAATATTAAAGTGTCTGATGAAGAGAGAGAACCAAAATTATGTAAATAGGCCAGAGATAATGATAGGAGGTGAGATTTCTTGGATAAAGAAGTCAGGTTTACATTAAAACCAAATTATGTAAAGGACGGGAAAACTATGTAACATCTCAATCATCTAAACATCTCTTTAGTTAGCTGATGTTTACTGAATGCCTCCAATGAATAAGTGAATTACAGTATTATAATTGAATTGAATAATGAATTGAGGTTGAAAACTGAATAATTTTTCATTCCTATACATGACTTTTTTTCTATGCATACTATGTTGTTTTATTATGATCTGGCTGTCTTTCCCAGAATAAAAACCTGGACACCCCTGTGAGTAGTAGATGATACCTTCCTTGCAGAGAAGGAACAATTCCCACTATCAGTCTCCTAGGGAGGGTAAGTCAGGTCCTCAGAGTAGACAGTATAACTTGAAACGCAAGCCCCATTTTTCCCCTGTGGTTTTGTTCTCATAGGTCTATACTTTGAGAAGTATTCCCAAGTGATAGCAAGAAATGTCCTTAGGTGGGGACATTGTCAGGGAGGCAGGATCCTGTGACTGCAAGCTTAAAGGAGATAAACTGTTAGAGCAGAAATCAATAAAATTGAAAGCAGGAAATCAATGGAGAAATCAATGAAACCAAAGCAGGTTCTTTGAAAAGATCAATAAAATTGATAAGCCTCTAGCCAGGCTGGCTATGATAAAGAGAGAGGACATAAATTATTAACATCAGAAATGAAAGAAGGGACATCAGTATAGATCCCATGGACATTAAAAGGAATATAAAGGTATATTATGAACAATACTTTACCCACAAATTTGATGACCTAGATGAAATGGACCAATTCCTTAAAAGACACAATCTGCCAAAACTCACATAAGAAGATATAAATAATCTGAATAGACCTATATCTGTTTAAAATTAAATCAACTATTAATAACCTTACAGAATAGAAGTTACCAGACCCAGATGGTTCACTGGTGAACTCCACCAAACATCTAAGGAAGAAATTATACCAAATCTCTATCATCTCTTTCAGAGGATAGAAGCAGAGGGAATACTTCCTGACTCATTCTATGAAGCCAGCATTACCCTAATACCAAAATGAGGAGGCTATTATAAGAAAACTGCAGACCAGTATCTCTCATGAACATAGATGCAAAAATCCCCAACAAAATCTTTTTCTTTAGTTTTTTTAATGTTTTTATTTATTTTTGAGACAGAGACAGCACGAGCAGGGGAGAGGCAGAGAGAGAGAGGGAGACAGAACGTGAAGCAGGCTCCAGGCTCCGAGCTCTCAGCACAGAGCCTGACTCAGGGCTCAAACTCCTGGACTGTGAGATCATGACCTGAGCTGAAGTCAGAGGCTTAACCAACTGAGCCACCTAGGTGCTCCAACAAAATCTTAACCAGTTGAATCCACAGTGTTTCTAAAAAAGTATATATCATGATATCATGATTAGGTAGGATTTATTCCAGGTATGCATATATCATGATTAGGTAGGATTTATTCCAGGTATGCAAGGCTGAATTATATTCAGAATCAGTTGATTTGATCCATCACATCAATAGAGTAAAAAAGGAAAAAGCACCTGATCATGTCAGTAGAGGCAGAACAAAAGCATTTGATAAAATCTAATACCCATTCAGGATAAAAACTTTCAGTAAATTAGGAATAAAGAGAACCTTTTTCAACTTGATTAAGAATCTCTGCAAAAAAAAACAACAACAACAACCCTATAGCTGTAATCATATTTAATGGTGAGAAACTAGAAGCATCCACTAAAATCAGGAACAAGGGATGGATGTCCCCTGTTACCACTCCTATTCAACAGTGTACTGGAAGTCTTAGCTAATGCAATAGGATAAGAAAAGAAAATTAAAAGTGTGCTGTTTGAGGAGGAAGAAATAAAACCATATTTGTTCATAGATTACACAATCATCTATATAAAAAATTAGAAAGAATCAACAACAAAAACTCCTGGAACTAATAAGCAATCATATCAAGGTCACAGGATTTAGAGTTAATACATGAAAGTCAATTACTTCACTATATACCAGCAATGAACTAGTGGAATTTAAATTTAAAAACATAATACCATTTATACTACCCACCTCCAAAATGAAATACTTAGATATTAATCCAACAAAATATGTACAAGATCTATATGAGGGTGGCTCAGTCAGTTAAATGTCTAACTCTTGATTTCAGGTCAGGTCATTATCTGATGGTTTGTGGGTTCGAGTCCCCCATTGGGCTGTGTGCTGACAACATGGATCCTGCTTGGGATTCTCTCTCCCCCTCCCTTTCTGCCCCACCCCCGAACTTGCTCACTCTCTCTCAAAAATAAATAAACATTTTTTTAAAAAGATCTATATGAGGAGAACTACAAAACTCTGATGAAAGAAATCAAAGAGCTAAATTAAATGGAGAAATATTCCATGTTGATGGATAGGAATATTCAATATTGCCAAGTTGTCTGTTCATACCAACTTGCTCTGTAGATTTAATGCAATCCTAATCAAAATCTAAGCAAGTTATTTTATAGATATCAATAAACTGATTCTAAAATTTATATGGAGAGTCAAAAAACCTAGCATAGCCAACACAATGTTGAAGGAGAAAAACAAAGTTGGAGGACTGATGGCCCCCAAATTCAACACATACCTGAAAGCTACAGTAATCAAGACAATGTGATATTAGCAAAATGATAGACCAGTAGATCAATGAGACAAAATAGAGAACCCAGAGATTGATCTATTTAAATACAGTCAATTGATCTTTGACAAAGGAGAAAAGACAGTGCAATGCAGCAGAGATCGTTTTTTGGATAAACAGTGCTAGAATAACTGGACATCCACATGTAAAAAAAAAATCTATAGACAGACCTTACACTACTCACAAAAATTAAATCAGAATTGATTACAGATCTAAACATAAAATGCAAAACTATAAAACTCATAGAAGATAAACATAAGAGAAAATGTAGATGGCCTTGGGTATTGCAATGACTTTTTATATATATTGCCAAAGGCACGATTCATAAAGTAAATAATTGAAGAGGTGGTGTACTTTATTAAAATTAAAAACTTCAGTTCTGCAAAAAACAATACCAGGGGAATAAAAAAGACATAAATTAGGAGAGAATATTTGCAAAAGGCTTATCAGGTAAAGAGCTCTTATCGAAAATATACAAGGAATTCTTAAGACTTAACAATAAAGAAAACAATCCAGTTTTAAAATGGGCCAAACCCCATAATAGACACCTCATCAAAGAATATGTAGAGATGGCAAATCAACATATGAGAAAATGCTCCATATCATATATCATTAGGAAAATACTACATACCTAATTTAATGGTCAAAATCCCAAATGCTGACAGCTCCAAATGCTGGCAAGGATGTGTCACAGTAAGATCTCTTATTCATTGCTGGGGGGATGTAAAATGGCATAGCTACTTTAGAAGAGATGGGTGTTTTTGTTTTATAAAACTAAACATATCTTACCATATGATCAGCAATCATGCTCCTAGATATTTAGCCAAGGAGCTGAAAACTTTTATCTATACAAAAAGTGGATGTTTATAACAACTTTACTCATAATTGCCAAAATTTGGAAGCAACCATATTGTTCTTCAGTAAGTGAATAGTCTATAGTGTATCCAGCCAATGGAAGATTACTGAACACTAAAAGGAAATGAGCTATCAAGCCGAAACAACATGGAAGAAACTTTAATGGATATTACCAAGTAAAAGAAGCCAATTTTAAACATCTATATACTATATTATTCCATCTATATAACATTCTGGAAAAGGCAAAACTGTGGAGACAATGGTCATCATAGGTCACTGGTTGTCACAAAAAGGTCAATGGTCACCAGGCATTAGGGAAGGAGAGAAGGATGAGTAGGGTGACCAGAGAGGATTTTTAGGGCAGTGAAACTATCTGTATGATGCTTTGGTGAAGGGTACGTGTCATTAGACATTTGTTCAAACCCATAGAATGGACAACACGAGGAGTGAACTCTAATGTAAACTATGGACTTTGGGCGATAATGATATGTCAATGTAGTTTCATCAGTTGTAACAAATATCCATTTTGATGGGTGATGTTGACAATTGGAGAAGCTATGCATGTGTAATAATAGAAGCTTTCACAGTCTCATATTGAAGCTAAAGAGATACATATGGTTCTAAATTTGGACTGGAATAGTGCCACCATGAGCCAGCATAGGGTGGTATATCCACAAAGAGATGAAGAAATGTCAGAAACAAAAGTTGGGGGGAATAAGGCAAGACTCAGCTACCCCTCCCCACAATGTCATTTTCTTTCCTTGTCAACTAACATATTTCTGGACAACATTTAATTTTGAGGCCTTTTTTCATTAAGCTATTCATTCCCTTACCTCATATTCAACATGTATCTATTGAGTAAGTAATACATGTGTGACATTAATACATTCCACAAGTATCAATTGATCATCATTATGTATTAGATACAACAAGGACCAGGACTATTTCCCACCCTCAAGGTACATTTTATTTTAGTATAGTTGTGTACATATCCATAAATATAAGTGAATGTCCAAATATATGACAACTACAAGTAAAGTGATACAGATGTTCATTAAAGAATTATGTTTTTTCAATGACCGTAGGCGTCTAGAAAGAATTAAAGAGAAAGGCTGACTTTTGATTGGGTCTTCAAAGATGAATAAACAAGTTAGGAATCGGGAGACAGAATCTTTTAGTAAGGGGAAAAGACAGTAAGTCATGCAGAAACAGAAGGGCAGAGGAGTACAGAAAAGAATATTAATTGAGATTGATCGGGGTTAAATTACAGGATAGAGCCATGGTGACTGAATCTTAAGAAAACAAGGAAAAACATTTACAGTGAAGACTGGGATAAAGGCTAAAATGGTCTTAATGAGATTTCTGTTGGATCTCTTATGGCTAAAAAGGATACGTGAAAATAATCATTTTAGATGTACAGCAAACCTAGAGAAAGCATTATCACAAAAGATCATTTCTGAAATTGAGACTATTAAGTATAAAGAAGATAATCCCCACTTATGAAGAAGTGGCAGAAAAATAGGTACAATTGGACCAAGGTAGGAATATTTATTTTCATACTTACATTTTACATTAAGAGTTCTTGAAATGTGACGTATAAAGAAAGGAATAGAATCAGATTGAAATAGAAAATTGGCTATGCAGTAGCAATGCAAAGGGAAGAATGGATTTTACTGTAAATAATGTAATTTCAAAATTTTAAGGAACCTATATGAATCTTACATTGCTGCCCCTACCCACCCCATCATTAGAGAGTCTTTTCATAAAAAAAAAAAAAAAAAAAAAAAGAAGAAATAGTTTGGGAGAGTAATTGAGTTAATATCAAAGGGAAGTGCTTTCAGCTGGTAAGAAAAGCACTCTACAACACCAACCTATTATTACTAATGATCGTAATCATAATGACAAAGAACTACACTTGGTAGAGAGTCTGCACCTTGTCTTTGAAAGGGAGTAGAAAAGAAAGAGTCTGTGTGTTAACATTGCCTATAGCACTGTAGGATATGCAGCCAAATGCAGGTAGGGAAGCAATTTTTCCCAGTAGCTGGAATTTACTTCTTGAATCTTTAGACACAGAGGATCATCAGATAACCATTAACCAAAAAGTAGTGAGAGGAATCCAAGTGCCCATTGAATGTAAAGTCTTAGCATTGTGCTGAGACACAAGTGTCAGTATTAGACATGCTGTTATAATAATGGACCTTATTTGGCACGCACCTATGCCACCCACCTGTTGGCTGTTTGCAGGATTAGAGCGAGAGTGGGCGGATTTCCTTCCTGTTCAAAGCAAGAGCAGTTTGTCATTCCTCATTTAGGATTTAATGTGTGTTTTAGGGAAATTGCTGCAGTAGAAAATGATAAGAAAGAGGAGAGAGAGCATCTCCTGTTAATACTCATGTTTGAAGAATTCTATGGTGAACCTTGCTTCACATCAGGGTTAGAAAAATAATATAGATTAAGCTTTTTATGAGGATATGTTTATTTTGTTAATACAGTTGGAGTCTGGCACAAAGATGCTTGATTAGTACTGTTTCCTTTTTATCACCTCTCCTTAATTCTGTTTGTATCATGAACCAGACAAAGCTCAGATATAGGTCCTGGAGAATGTTGTTATCAGATCTGGTGGATTCTGATTTCTTAATATCTACTTGACCAGCCACTCTAAGTGCTTATTTCTGTATTCCTCTCTGCTCATTAGACTGTGTACTCATTGAAAGCAGGGATGTATTCATCTTAGTATTCGTGAACGTGGAACATCCACCGTGGAGGAGATAAAGGCAAATATTTAAAGAATAGCAAGAGAGAATAAGGGTGCTATTGTAGCCCCAGCCCATGTCTATGATCAGGTCTACCATGTCCAGTCACCTGGGATGACAACAAAAGTGATGGGAATCCTTGGGAATGCAAGAGAAAATCTCATGGCTCTCAATGAAACCACACGGTAGCCACCAAGTGAGTATGTGTGTGTTACCAGGGGGTAAGAGGCTTCCTATCAGCACCATAAGGTGGCCAGAAGATTACGAACGCCCAAATGTTACTTGACTGATTGGTATCGATCTCATGGCCAGAAACAACCAAGAAAACCCACCGATGATTCTTGAGTTTGTGAATTTTGAATAAGATATAAATCTGTTTCAGGACAGGGCATCTCCATCAGTCTGCCATTGGAGACAATTAAGGATCTGGTCCACAGATTTCTAAGAGACCTAGATATTCTTCATACTGACTCATCATCCACCAGGACTGAAAGCAGGATACAAATTGATGAAAAGTGGTAGGACTACAACCCAGCCTGATCCATAACTGTTGATTGGCATTCTGGTACCAAACCCTTGAAATTTTTCTTCCATCTCCATAAGCAGCACCTATAAACTAGCAGAGTAATGTTTGTATCTTCCCAGAGATAATTCTCATGAAGTATTTCTTCCATGGAAACTTTTTTGGCAAAAGTTTTGACTTGACAGCGTTTCGTCATAAGTTGTAATTTCTCCTGGATTTGCTGTGCCTGTTGGTGCCTCTTCTGGAGGGCTCTTCCCTCTGCAGTGGTGGTGGCTGAGGTGAAAGTGTCTGAAGCCCCACTGCTGCTGACAATACAAACTTTTACCTCACAAGGAGAAGCTCATGCTCTTGAACCCGCCAAACTCTGAGATACCCCTAGCTAAGGAGGAAGGCTTTTTATATCTGCCTTATCCTAGAGGGCCAGGGACGTCCCTTCTGTCCTTCAGTTTCTTTTTATATAATATTTCGCTCCCTTAAACATTCAACAAACATGTCTTGAGTTTCTACGAAGTACTATAACCCTTGCCTCCAACCTTTCAAGGAAGAATAACTTGTCTCCCAGATATTCTACACATAGGAGTATACCTTCTCCACCCTCCTTCATCTAGCCCGAGGATTGGGTTCTATTTTGTGGGAAAAGAGGGAAAGAAAGACAAAAGAAAAGAATATATGAACAAATAAATCATCAGTTATTTTCCATTCTTATTATGATCTTTCATGGACTGGATAATTATCCATCTATCTGTATTTTCAGTAAAAATTTTATTGAGTGGATAGTATGAGCACACACTGCCCAAAGGGATGGAGATACAGAAACATTTTAATGGAAGAAAGAAATATTAACATGTAAATAATAAACAGACTGATCAGGGCTAATTTGCCTCCTGGGAAAGGAATTTGCCCCTATTTTATCTCGAAAAGGAGAGTCCTGCTTAAACCCTTTAATCATTTGCTTGATTCCTTGTAGAGAATACTTTTTCCCCCTAAGCAAAAGACTTGACTAGAATAAAAATAGATACACTAGCCTTAGTATCATTTGTATTTAGGTGTGGCCAAGTGACTAAGTTTTGATGGTCAGGGTATCAGTCAAAATGATCAGGCATTCTTTCAAAGGGAAAAAGTATTCTCTTCTTATGTTCTGGAATGTGGACATAGAGGTGCATCATTTTGGATTATGGGCATGACCGTAAGACCCTAAGACAGAAGGAGCCTGGTTCTCTGACAGGGAGACCATATCATCTTTTTCTGTATCATTATATGTGAGAGAAACAGTCTCTTGCTTAAGCTACTGGTATTTTGAATTTCCAATATGCAGTTGAACACACCCCAACTAACTTACAAACTCTTGTCCTGCATGACTACTTCACGACACTCTTTTCAGTGTTCATGAAATCATGAACTATTCAAGGTGGAGAAGATCTTACAATCACTAGTTTATGGTTTTCAGCGAATGGACCCAGAAGTATATTGTCTCCAAAGTTGAGCATTGTCTCCAAAGTTGATTACGTAGAATCCATTTTCTCTCAATCTCTATTTCCACCTACGTTTTGATTTATTGAACTTCATGCCAACTCTACCCGCGTGCGTTATCCATCTGTTTATGCCACTCCTCTTCTTCACATGAGTAACTTGTGTATATCTGAAATAACTGTGATCACCAAAATCACCCCTAAACATACTGAAGAGCAGCCTAGAAATGTTGACCAGGAAAAGAGTAAGTTGGCTAAATCTAAAAATTCGGAAATATAAAATTTCTCCTTGATCCTTCTCCCTCATGCTCAACATCAAATCCATCAGCAAGTCCTTTGGTTATACCCTTAAATATATTCTGAATCAACCTTCCTTTCTTCATCTGCACCACTCATTCTTGTTCAAGCCACCATCATATCCACTATGGATGACTGCAGTGGTGTCTTCAGTGATCCGCCTGCTTTCCTGCTCTGTCCTTCTATAGTCCTTTCCCACCAAGTTGTAAGACTAATTGTATGGTAATTTAGATTTGTGCAACTTTCCTGCATAAAATGTTTCATTGGTTTTTCATTTCCTTATGCTCATTACACAACTCGAGCCTTTTGTCGTGACCCATAAAGCTCGTAAGATCTGGCTTCTCCCTAGCTCTCCACCTTATTCCATACCAGTTTTTTTAATTATAAAATAAACAGAAAAATTGAAGAATAGTACAAAAAAACACCCACATACTCCTTATTTTTTAGATCATTCCATTCCAACCGCACTGGGCACTTTACTCGAGTTTTTCGTGTTCCTAACCATCTTACAGACTTTGAATTTGCTCTGATTGTCTCTGATTGTAAATCTTTCCCTTAGGTCATTGCATGGCTGCCTGCTTATCTTTCAGACCTCAGCTCTTCTAAGAGACACCTTCATTGACACCCAGTCTAAAGTGCCCTTTCAACTCTAGTCACTATCATGAATCCGAATTTACTTTTCTCCTAATGATTACCATGATAATTTACATGTTGTCTGCCTGTACTAACTGGAATGTGCTACCTTTGGGGGTGAAGTCATACCCATCTTGTTCCTATCTATAATCTTCAGTATCTAGAGGAGAGACCCCCACCACCACAGAATAAGGGGTCAATAAGTGTGTGTTGGCTTTTTTTAATGAAATAATTAATAAAAGAACAGTAACCTGAGATAGATGGGCACTCCCAGATCCTTAACCTTGAGACAACTTCTTCTGTGTCACTGGCTGGCTAATACACAACAGCAAACAATGAAACCAATCAAATAAAACAAGCGAAAACCAATTGAAAGTGTTTTAGCTAACTACTGCAGATAAACGCACACCCCCCAAAAAATCATCAAACACCAAAGATCGATAGCCACTGATTTTATTTAATTTAATTAATATTTGCTTTTCCTGTTGCAAGACCCAAGCTTTTCCTGGACTGAGGGGCATCTTCAACTCTTTCTGCCACCACTAGCTTTTCTCAGATGATCCATTTAGCTGTTTCTTCCATCCAGAGTAACTCTCTCCCACCACAGGCTTCTAGTAGACTTATCTGTGACACACAGAGGAATGATTACAGCCCTTTGTCTTCCAACAGTAAGATTAACCGTGTTCTCACAAGGGGCCCCAGCGCTTCCAAGATGGTATCTTTTTTCGTTTCCAGAGGTGTGAATGCAATCTCAGGCACACAGAAGTGCTGCCAATAAAGTCTATTCTTGTCAGCTTCACAAACAGCCTCATTACTTGGTAACTGCAAACATGAGTTTGGAGTTGCTGCTCCTGTCAGGCTGAAGTCTACGGATGCTGAGGTCGAGTGATTGAAAATTCCAGATTACAGGCAGAAGGGGATGAAGAGTTGTTTATAGCCCTTGCTCATCTGCTAAAAGCCTCTGGCCAGAAACAGTTCTCCGTTTGAAGGAAAGTAAATGTCTTCCACAGCTGAAAATAAGTGTGTTTTGAGAGAAGTCTAGGCAGGACTTGTGGCAGGGAGCATGGCTTGCAGGCCTGGGGAAGGCACAGGGAGTGATAACTAGCGATCGTTCCTCAAACCAGGGAGGTCCTGGGCAGAAATCAGGCAAGGCTGGGAGCATTAAGATTTAGCTTTTCTCTAAATGTGAAATGGCATTCGTTATGCCACTGCAGAAACAGACCTGTCTTGGTTGAATTTGGCTATAATTGATAATCGTATCATATTTGATGTAAGGACTCTGTTCTCCCTGACTCGTTGAAAAGCTGAACCACACACCATTGGAACCAGCAGTGCCAATATTCTGATCCAATATCCAGGGACACAAAGACCTTAGCAATCTCTTTATCTCAGATTGTCTTCAATACCAGACTGTGCCTCTATTACAGCTTCAAGTAAGAATTAAAAGCAGGAATACATTTCCTCTATTCTCTGTTTCTCCCAACATTCAACATCTACACACATATTCGTTCAATTATTAGAAATTATAAGTTGAACTCTTTCTGTGCACCAGACACAATTTAGGTTATGCACACTGTCTAGAGCAATTCGATGGCATGGCCCCTGCCTCAAATTTCCACTGGAAAACATACATTAAGTAAATAACCATGATGTCATGTGATGAGTCCAATAAGACAGGTAGATATCAAGGATCAGGAAGCTCAATCACTGGAGGGATTTGTCACCTTCAGTTTGGGAGAGGACTTCTTGGTGTTGGAAACCACAAAAGTTAAAGAGAATGAGATTTCCAGGTCTTGCCGGGAAATAGAAGAATTAAACAAGGAATTTGTTTTCAAAACAAATAGAAATATCCTCAGAGATTAATGGCTGTAGATGAAGTTGTGGGCAGACCCTTGGAAGAATGTAATGAAATTTATAGACTTTCTCCCTCAAGAGTGTAATGCCCATAAATGAATACACAAAGTCTTTAATGTAGTTTGAGAGAGATCTCACAGAAGTCCCTATAATGGGGGCAGGTTAATAATCTAGGAAAACTTTAGTCTAAACTCCTTTCATTCGTTTTTACCTTTATTTTTTATTTTTTTGCTTATTTTTGAGAGAGACAGAGACAGAGCGTGAGTGAGGGAGGAGTAGAGAGAGAGAAAGGGAGACACAGAATCTGAAGCAGGCTCCAGGCTCTGAGCTGTCAGCACAGAGCCCAACATGGAGCTTGAACCCATGAACTGTCAGATCATGACCTGAGCTGAGGTAGGACACTTAACCAACTGAGCCACCAGGTGCCCTTTGTTTTTACCTTTAAAGCAGTGTTTCTCAAAGTAAGGGCTTGGGTCAATTGCGTTAGAAACACCTGAGATGTTTGCTTAAAATGCAGATTCCTAGGGCTCTATCTGCAATCTATAAAAAAAAAAAAAAAGTCACTCTAATGTGGAGTCCAGGTCAAAAAAAAAAAAAGTCACTCTAATGTGGAGTCCAGGTCTCTGCTTTTTAACAACTACATGTGTGTGATTCTGTGCAGTGAAATCTTAAGAGCTCTTGGGAGATTCTGGTATATACACCCTAAACCCCAGGGCATTTCCTGTTTATTTGGACTCGCTTTGATCCCTCCCTCTTAAATGAGAGGGGTTTCAGGGCTGTATCCGCTGAGAGGCATAAAGGACTTCTCTCACAGAAACTTCCGGAGTTAGAACACACCCCTCCTATGTATTCCATAGAGTAAAGTCAAGATTTTGACAGCAAGCTCTGTTCATACCCACTTTGTTCCCATCGGTTTGTCTTCTCTGCCCAAGGAGCTTGCAAATTCTCGGACTTGGTAGGTCCTAGCTTCTCATCTCGTATCCCTCAGATCGCTGGGCACGTGTGTGTGCCTCAGAAGTATTTATTGGTTATGGAACCAATGTTCTTTCTTCTTCTTCCTTTCACACAGCTGGCCAGCCTCCCTGTCATTACATCAGAATCCAAAGGTTTTGTTGTCTTTTGCATTTTGTTTTAGGCTGTTCCCACGCTCCTGTGTCTACATCATCCAGGCTATTTTATTGAAAAATGTTTTGTTAGATTTATCCTCAGCTTTGCCTCTTCCTGCCCAGCCCTTTCATAGAAAGTCCTTTGTGTCGAGCAAACAGTCTCTAATCTGCACATCTTCCTCTGAGCTCCAACAGGGCTTCCAGGTGAGCGTCCTGACCCCAGCCTGGAACATCTGCTCAAGTGGTCCAGAGCAGCGGGCAGTGATTGTGTATGCAGCACTCTTGTCTGATGGGCCCTGGGTCCAGCACGCTCAGGGAGGAAGCCATGAGCACAAATGTTTGCCTTGCCGGCTGGAAGTCCTGAAAGCAGCTGCCTGCTGATTGATGATAACTTGCATAATGACATTGAGTGTTCACATGCTGCCAGGCATGAGTGAGACCCTGCGAGCTCCCCTGTGCAAGCCCTTGCCAGTTGGCCAAATCCTTATCTTCCAGCATGCAGGCAACCGAAACAGCAAGAGCCAGAAGGTATCTGATCCAAAGATGCCCATTACAACCCCAATGGTTTTAACACATGAAGGGGGTAAGGGGGGGGGGAGGACTTGATGTTTTCCACTTGCAAATTTACAAAGAAAACTACACACAAGGGGCTCAAAGCAGACACGACACCTGTGTATTGGAATATCAGGATAGGATACATTAGTATTTTTATGTTTTATGGATAAAAATGGAGTCTCTTATAGAGCTCATAGAACTGGCTTCTAGAAACATTTCTTTAAAAAATTCCTCTTCTAGTGAGGCCAGATTCTAAGCCAGCCACAATACTTATGTTTATCACCTTCCTATAGAATTCTCTTCACTGCTGTGAAAAAATGGAGTCTTTGAACTTAAGATGGCCTGTCAAAGTGGTTAAAAATGCCATTGTATAATGGAAGATTAGCAACATGCAATAATTTGCATTAATATTTCTCAAGTCACTCTATTTCACCCATTTTCATTGCCACTGATTTAGTTGAAGCCCTCACCACTTCCGTTATTGACTCTAGTGGATCCTAAATGATTGCCTTGCCTGCTGTCTTACCCTACGCATGCCCTCCGCCACATGACAGAGAGATTTCCCAAGGTCACAGGCAGTCAGGTTATTCTCAGTAACTCTCTCTAATTGCCTTTGGAGGGTAGTGTCCAAACTCTCTGTTGCAGATTAGAGGCTCTGTCCTAACTCCCCACTTCTCTCCAAATGCAGATAAGTCTACTCAGCGAAGGGAATCTATGATCTTCAACATAGCCAGGCTTCTACTTCTTCATGTACAGAGAACACGTCATGCTCTATCCCTAAATTTCTGTCCGCCCTAATTGGCCTGCCTTTCATATTGGTAGGCCATGGCACTTACCATGTTGAGTTCTGCAGAATGTTAGTCTTGAAAGATGTTATCTGGGCCTGTTAAAAAAGACTTGGCCAAAGAAACTTGAGAAACTGATGGAGATTATTAAAGCACACTATCATACTAGAGTCTCTGAGATATCCTATTATAAAAAAGAAAGTGATTTTGCTAGTTTAACCAGTCATTTCCCAAACATAGCTGAACTCGGAATACAGTTTTTGGAAATACCTCTCAGTGTATTTCACGGGTCAACAGTCTAGACAATTTATTTTTTTTCCTCCAACCAGATTTATTGAACACAACAAAACTCTGTGTACAAAATGACCTAGATCTGCTCCTTCAAAAACATGATCCTTTCTTACTAATATTTTGATAAGTCAGTCCATTGAGTGTCAAAATGCAGCTTACTCTATAATTAATAGCAAAGTGTTCAATGCACACTAAATAATTGGCCTAACCACTGGAACTTTAATAGTTCTGCAAGTTAATTAGCATAGGTAGGCTTGAGCCCCTATGACAGGCTGCTGGAGAACTCATGTCGAGGCCATTTTGCGCACTGCCACTGTGATGCGATCGTGTTTCTGGATCATGATGTTCCCATTATCTGATTCTAGATACACCATAGGGATATCAGTGGGGTCTGAGGTTAGCTGAGCTGCTGGATGGGCTGGAACTGATATCACCCCAGCATGTCCTCTGACTGGGTCCCCTGGCCAGATTAAGTTCTTGTGAATCTGTGTGTAAGACTCCAACAATGGATAGATTCTACACTGTGTCCTCCAAGTGCTGCTTCAAGGTCTCCTCGAGCCCACTTGCTGTCTGCCCAGCCCCAGATCCCACAACACATCGCATCCTTTTCCACCCCAGGCCCAGATATAGATAGATAGATAGATAGATAGATAGATAGATAGATAGATAGATAGATAGAGGCACCTGAGTGGCTCAGTCAGTTGAGTGTCTGACTTCGGCTTAGGTCATGATCTCACAATTTGTGGGTCCAAGCCCCGCGTCAGGCTCCGTGCTGACAGCTCAGAGCCCGGAGCCTACTTCAAATTCTGTGTCTCCCTCTCTCTCTCTGCCCCTCCCCTGCGCGTGCTCGCTCGCTCTCTCTCTCTCTCTCTCTCTCTCTCTCAAAAATAAATAATAAAATGATAAAAAATGTATATGTATTGTGTAATGTATTATGCAAATGTATAAAATTCGGCAAGTTCTTTTGTTTTACTTACGGCACATGTTCACCTCCCTTAGCAAAGTGTTCTATAACGTCGGCCAAGTTACTGATCATTTTCAAATTAGTCAAGATTCCTTAGGTTATAATTTACAGAAACCAAATTCAGATTAGTTTAAGTAAATGGAGATTATAGCTCGAATAATTGGCAAGCACAGTGGTAATGATAGTCTTCATTGTAACTCGGTGGTTCTCAATAGAGGGTGATTTTGCCCTTCCTCATCCCTCTCCCCAGGAGAAATTGGGCAAAGTCTGAAGGCATCCTTGTCCCAACTGCAGGAAAGTGGGTGCTTCTGGCATCTAGTGCCAGGTAGAGGTCAGCACAAGAGGCTGAGACTCTTCCCCCAATGAGGAAATATTTAGCCCAAAATGTCAGTGGTGCCAAAATTGAGAAACTCTGAGTATAGTTAGGTCCAGACACTCCAAGTCATTAGGAATTCTTTAGTATTCTCCCCTCATGTCTTCGATCAAAGCTGGGTTTTGTCTTTGTCTGAATAGCAGGAAATATGGCTACTGTCTACATCACATTCACTTACGTCCAATTCTATGACCTGATTAGAAGAAAAGTCTTCCTTAGTTTCAGGAAAACTTCAATCAGAATCAGTTTCAATCAGAAAAATACCAGAGAATTCATTGGATTGGTCCAAGTTCGATTGATCTTGTGATCATTACAAAATCACTCCTGTAGATGTTACAATGTTCCCAGCATGGGCCATGTCCCCATCTTCAAGGTGAGGGGTGGCAAAACTCTATTAGTCAGACAAAAGCAACATTTATCACACTTTCTTGGAATTCACTTGCTTATTTTAAAATAGAAACAATAATTTATCTCATAAACTATTGTGAGGCTTCTTTTTAATGCATGTAAAAAGTCTGACCGAATATTTGAAATATGGGAGATGTTTAATGGCAGATAATATGATTGATAGATATACTTTTTAAATATTTTTATTGTGGCAAGAACACTTAACATGAGATCTACCCTCTTGACATTTCTAAGTACACAATACAGTATTATTTACCATTGGCACAATGTTGAGTAGTAGATCTCGAGAATTTATTCATCTCACATGACTGAGATTTGATGCCCTTTGAACAACAGCTCCCTTTTTCCCTCTCCTTCATCCCTGGTAACCACCATTCTGCTGTTTCTATAAGCTCGCCTATTTTAAAGACCTCGTATAAGTAACTTATACAGTATTTGTTATTCTGTGTCTGCCTATTTTACTTAGCACAACATCTTCCAGGTTTATCCCAGTTGTCAGGATTTCCTTTGTTTTAAGCCTGAATAATTACTTACGTATATACTGTATTTTCTTTCTTTATCTGCCAACGAGCATTTAGGTTGTTTCTGTATCTCGGCTAGCGTGAACAATGCTTGCAATGAACATCAGAGTACATATGTTTCCTCTAAATGCTGATTTCAGAGTTTTTTGGATATATGCTCAGAAGCAGGATTGCTGGCTCATGTGGTCTATTTTTAATTTTGTGTGGAACCTCCAGACAGTTTTCCAGAGTGGCTGTACCAGTTTGCATTCCTACCCACCATGCATGAGGGTTCCAGTTTCTCCACATCCTCACCAACAGGTTTTGTGTTTTATTTGGTTTTGTTTTGCTTTGAAAATAGCCATT
Source organism: Lynx canadensis (assembly GCF_007474595.2). Taxonomy (NCBI): domain Eukaryota; kingdom Metazoa; phylum Chordata; class Mammalia; order Carnivora; family Felidae; genus Lynx; species Lynx canadensis. The sequence continues at coordinate 7,067,711 of NC_044305.1, read as the reverse complement.
CTAACATGTGAGATGATAGCTCTTTGTGGTTTTGATATGGGTTTCTCCAGAGATTAGTTATATTGAGGACCTTTGCATATACCTCTTGGCCATTTGTATTTCTTCTTCGGAGAAATATCCATTGCCCAGTTTTTAATGGTGATTGGATTTTTTTTTCTCTTGAGTTGTAGGATTTTCCTTATATATTTTGGATGTTAATCAGATGTATGGTTGGCAACTATTTTCTCTCAGGCTGTAGGTTGCCTTTCACTCTGTTGATGGTTTTCTTTGCTGCCCAGAAGCTTTTTAATGTTGTCACACTTGTCTAATTTTGCTTTTGTTGATTGTGGTTTTGGTGTCCTATTGATTGGTAGATATTTAATGATTATGCAGATTAAAAGGCAGATAAGAAAGCAATATAGTCCATCTTTGATATGAAAAAAAAAAAATCAGTATCCTATGCAGTCCAGAAATCAGAAAATACATTATTTCTATTTCAATTTTGATTTTTATTTTCAAATATCAGCAATTGGGCATTTACATTTGCTTGCTTATGGAAATATAGCACAGGCTGATAAAATCTATCTTGTAGTTGTAGTCTTAGGAGTCCACTTAAAGTTGTGAAATAGACACAGTTTGAAATGTTTGGTGTTAAGGCAGCTTTTAAATCCTCAGACCAATTAAGCCTAATTATTGAGTGAATAGTAATACTTTTCTTCAACAGTGTGAAGGTTGAATTAAAATCCATTTTCAAATTAGAAGGCAACACCTACTAACTGTCAATCAGTCAAGTGTTTATTTGAGGATCGCGTTAGAAACAAAAGATTAAAAATACTAAGCCAGGTCTTTCTTTTATTATGAGCATTATACTTAGATAATGCAAAAATCTTACATTTTTTTACCAGTACCATAGCAAGTCTAAGATAGACCTTTCTGAAACTCATAACCACGGTCCAGTGAAGGTTTCAAGCATATGTGAATTGGAGGTAACATACGGGCTTAGAATCCCAGAAACATCCCATCAATTGTTGGGTGACTAACATCAAATCTCACTATTCTTCCTAGCTATATTAAAAATACATAATATTTATTTTGTTTGACATGAGCTTTTGTGAGGAGCTACAAAACATAAATAGATAAGCACCTGGGTATAGAGATTTGTAGAGAGGAAGAAAACCTTATAATGGCAGTCAACAAAGAAAACCATCTTATTGGGTATAAAAACCACTGAGTAAGTACACACAGAGAACAATATATGAATAATATTCCAAGCTTCTGTGCTACAGAAATACTGAGCTCAAATTTTGCTCACTGGGGTATAGATGAGGATAGAGAGGTGCCATGCAGTGTGGCCAATATTAACCACATTTTCTGATGATCACTAAATAGGGAACAGGCTCAATTTTATACTCAATTATATTTTTAATAAAGGCAGGCAACAAATTATAAAGAATAATACAACAGTACTTATAGATTCTACCATCCCACCTCATTACCCACATGGATAGAATCACCTTGGGTTGTCCTCTCCAACTATACCGTCTCCCTGCCCTTGCTCTTGACTCAACATAGTGTTTCCAAGACTTATTCATCTTAATATATGTAGCTTTAATTCAAACAATCTATGACTTCTTTTATAGAAAAGAGAGTCATTAATATCTCTGTACCAGCTGTCTGTATACCAGTCTGTGCTAAGCCAGTTTGCTTTTGTCTAATTTATATAAATTGCAATAAGCTTGAAAAATTGATATTATCTTTCACATTTTCCTTTCTTGCACATTTAGAAAAAATGAGTCTTACAGCATATAAACAACTTTCTAAGTTCATAGGACATGATTCCAAGCAACATATCAAGTGTAAATGTTTAAGAAGATACTCAGTTTTGGAGGATATATATGGGCTGTTCTTTCCATTACCAAATGGACTATACAAATATTTCTATTTTTCTAGGAAACAGAAGAAATAGTTGAATATTAGGAATTTCCATTTCAAACACTGAAGTTTTCAGGTTTAAAGAATCAGAAAGACTCTATTGTTATATGTTGCATATAAGAATTCCATCATAGCAGTCTTATACACAAAGTGAGGTAGAAAATAGAGCATATTACTTGACTATTCCACTCTACAAAATATTCAAATTGGCTGTCTACATGTGAGTTTGTGAATCCTGTGTATTCAAGCCCATAATGAAGGGGTATCATTTACCATTTAAAATCTGCTTTATTTAACACAAAAGAACATAATATGGCAACTGCTCCCACCCCCTAATATAGCCCATTAATACATTTTGATGGTGACGTCCTATGTTCATAATAGTCACTTTTTAACAATTCACATATCTAGATTGTGTATGATAAAATGTTTTAAAATGAATAATGTTTTTGTAGCAACGTGGATGCAACTGGAGAGTGTGATGCTAAGTGGAATAAGCCATACAGAGAAAGACAGATACCATATGGTTTCACTCTTATGTGGATCCTGAGAAACTTAACAGAAACCCATGAGGGAGGGGAAGGAAAAAAAATAAAATAAAATGAATAATGACCACGGTGACAGCAAAATAAATAAAAATGATTAAATTCCTCCAAGTATAAATGTAAGAGATTGTAGCAAACTTGTTTTGGGTTGTGTTTTTTTATTCTTACCCTCCCCCCACTTCCTTCCAAAAAGTAATTTTCGGGCTGAGATTTGGGTACATATGTCTACCAAGCCATGTATTAATAAATGGTTCACTTTTGGTATCCTATCTGTGTTCATAAGATGTGGGTGCAGTTCACATCCAGCTGCTTAATTTTCACTATGTCCTCTGTAAATTATCCATCCCCTTTCTAGGTCAGACAAAAAATATTTTCAAAGTGTATATGAAATAAGCTTTCTTCATAAGAAAAGAAAAATTTAAAACATTGATTTTTACATTCAGGTCAATACTTGCTCTTTTTCTGAAGGAAATTTTTAAAAAGTCACAGCAATAAGGAGAAAGCGGTCTAGAGCTAGTTTTCCTGCAATGAAACTATATTTAGCCCCCATAATCTTCAAACAGCACCCCCACTATCAGGATCATAATCTGGGACGCTAACTGCAAATCAAATGATGGATATTAAGATAAGTGGAGTTCTTCTTACATCCCTGTGCTCAGTCACCTTCCCAATTTATTCTTTGGTGCCTGACATTCTATTATTTAATATTCTGACTTTCAGTCAAACAAGAGGTTCTAACTGGCAGCCTCTGGACCTCAAATCTTGGCGGAAGTAGCAAAGGGGAACAGAGTTCTTAGCAAAGTGGCGAAGCATATTAAGGCTTCTACACAGGGAGACTAAATTAAAAGTGTATTTGTTTTCGCTAGAAGTATATTGTCTCAAAGTAGAGCCATGTGTCTAAACCTTGGCACTATTGACATTTTGGACCAGATCCTTTTTTGTCTTGGGAGGCTACCCTGTACCTGAGAGGACATCAGCAGCATCCCTGGCCTGTACCCACTGGCTATCAGTAGCAACCCTAGCTGCCCCCTGGTAAGTTGAGACCACAAAAAATCTTTCCGGCCCTTGCCAAATGTCCGCTGCGAGACACATCACTCTTGGAGGGCAGACCACCCTGAGAATCGCTGACGTAGTCTTCACAAGAAACATGGACTAGAAAGACTTCCTCACTAGAACAATAGCGTCTGGTGGGCAAGGGGTTTGTCTGTTTTGTCTAGACCATATCCCCGGCCCTTAGAACAGTGCCTGCTATGTAGCAAGAAGTCAGGAAATATTTGGGAAAGACATGAATAATTGAAACATTCGACCCAAATGATGCTCCGTTCATAAAAGAGAATACTAGCCAGCTGTTTCAAAGTGAGGGTGTCAATGTTTATTAATATGGTTGGGTGCTCGTGAAATATTAAGTGAAAAAAAAAGCCAATTACAAAGGTAGGCCTAATTTATTCCCATTCTACACTATGCAAAAATATATATCTTGAGGTATATACAAAAATTGTGGCTATACTAGGTGGCAGGATTGCAGACTATTTGTGTTTTCTTCTTATGCTTAATTATACTTTATTATGTGCAATACGTTTATAATACAAAGTTCGGTTGTTAGTTTACAGACGACATAATAAAGAGCAGAGTAGGCCAAACACTCCGCAGAAAGTCCTTTCCTAACTCTAAATTGTGCATAATGAGGTTTCTGAAAACTAAACACACGAGGTGCCTGGCCTGAGAGGAATTAACTGTTCTCTGAACAAGCTGCTCTAGATACTGCCTGCTTCTAAAAATCGCTATCTCTGTGCCCAGAATTGTCTTGGGTACTGTGGGGACCCAGGAAAAAGTTCAGAATCTAATTGGGGGAAGGAAATAAGACCTAGACACAGGATACGATCAAAACAAAATGAAACAATATATAGCAATATGTTAAATTGTGTGCTACGAACCCTGCTTCAGGATTTCATGGAGGAGAAATGGGACTTCAGTTGAATTATCAAGGATGAGTAGACTCAGCTAAAAAACAAGGAGGGGCATTCTGGTGAGGGGCAAAGTGACAAATACATTGAATGAGGGCACAAGGAGAAAAGGTGAGTACAGGTAGAAGGCATCAAAGATGCTGATCTCACTGGAACAGAGAGGTGTAATGACCACCTGCCAACAGAGATTCAACTGGCATCTTGGGAGGGACAATCCTCTGTTAAGGAGAAACGTTCCAGGCGTTACTAGAGCTTTGTGTACCTGTGAACCCTAGCGCCAATGGCAGAAACACCCATTCTCAGCAAAGACAATGGTACACAGGCCATAGATGCCCTTCGAGGCGTTGGCCCAGCAATTTTTGCCCATTTATTCTGTTTCTTTGTGACCGTGACTAACACCCAGTCATTATAACAAGGAGATGTGGACATCTAATGTGCTCTCTAGAGGGTGATACCACCCCAGTCGAGAATTGTCAAGGGTCGATGACCTATGTTAGGAGGTTTTAGGCCGGTTGTGTGTTCCCTCCACTTCCTACCCAATTTCATGTGATTTCTATGCAAGTTGCAAGCCTCATTGTGGGGGAAGAGACCCTTCAGTCAAATCCATGGGATTGGAATTTAGGCTGCCTTTCATGCTGTGCATACAATTTTAGGCAAATTTTTCTATCCAATTCTCTATTTTCTCATATATAAGACAGGGATCAAATGAATGAGCATGTTATGGGTTGCACACTGCATTGCCCAAAAAAGATATGTTGAAGTCTTAATCCTCTAACGAGGCGACTTCTGAGCCAAGACCTGGTGAGGAGAAACCATCAATGCTAAGATCAGGAAGCAAGGTGTACCAGGCTTGGATGGGGGCAGCTAGTGCCAAGAGGGAAAGAGCTTGGGACTCAGGAGGACAGATACAAGTCCATTGTGACTTTTGTCCAGGTAGCACATGGTAGACTAGCATGTAACTAATTGAGAATTAGTGATATTATGAAAGACTTGGGGCAGGGGTCATTTGACACAGGTTGGATTAAATGTGTCATGTAGTGAAAGGCATTTGGATGGTCTTCAGGTGAAGGAAAGGAAAATAAGAGAGCCTAAGTGGTGGGGGGGGGGGTAAAAAATGAAAATTCCAAGGAGAGGACTCGTTTCTAGGGATATTTAACTTTACAAATTGTTATAAATAATTTTTTAAACAATTCAGTTGCCTGCACGGATCTAACCTACATCATTGGCGGAGGTTGTAAAACACAGCAGCTAAAAGCAGAATCGGGGGACCAGATATTAACCTCATGTCTGTCATGTAAAAGAGCGTGGCCTTGGGCAAGTTCCTCATATTTAAGCTTCAGTTTCCCAGTCTCTAAGATGAGGCTTTCCTGAGATAGCTCATAGCCTCCAACCCAATAAACACTTGAAATGTTAGTGATTTTTATAAACCCCCGCTATGGACATCAACCTATAGAATCTATCACAGAGGGTTTTGCACGTGGTACTTGCAAATCTAGATTGTTTGGGGGTGATTGGGACCACATCTGTCATTCATCACCGTTTTTTCCAGTCTGGGCCATAGGAGGCCATCAATTTTGCACTCGGTAGACCATCAATAAATACTTCTTAAACTAATGAAAGAAGCTGGTACTCATAATTGATGAATTACTCGGCTGAACCATTTACCTGCTGATTTCCAGGGATCTGTAGCCCATACGTGATATGTCCTTTCATATTTATTCTCAATTAGATGATGATCTTCAAAAGGCCCTCTGAATTAAACCATTGTTGTTTGCATCAAATTTGAACATTCTGTGAATGAGAAGCTTCAGGGTCAAAGGGGAGCTGTAGTCTGTCATGTATAGGTTTTGTATCTCTCTGAGTGAGACAATCTATTTTTGATAGAAGGCATCTACTTCTATAGAGCCATGGCTGGGTTGTGTAAAGGATCCATGCATATTTCATATTCTCTATAATCCGAGTTTTAGAAATGAAAAATGAAGGTTGTGCTGTCAAACTCAGAATTTGGCTAGACGTTTTGACACAAAAGCTGTCGACAAAGAGAATTAATGTACCCAGAGTGAAGTAGACATAACAGCAGTTCAAAGGTACCTTCAGAAAGAACGTCCATAACTCAACAATGTCTTACACGTAGTAGGTAGCCATTAAAAGAACTTCGGTGTCAAAGGTAACAAACAATAATATTACATAGTATTGAAACAAGTGTGTCTTGAGAATAAGGTAATTCAGACTATTCATTTTCCAAGCTATGTTTCTTTGAGCCAGATACTTACTCTGTAGACAATCTCAGGGTTCACGTCTCCACCAAGACTTGTCTTGTGGGACTGTTGTTAGTATTGCATTAGAGAATGTGGAGCACATACATAGTAAGTACTCCATGCGCTTTTGGTTCTATTATTGTCATGGTTATTTTTATTAATAAATGTTCACCAATTTAATCATAAACATTATATTTCACTCAGAAGAGTGGGTAACAGATTTCTGATTCAACTATAACAGAATAATGTGTCTCATCCCCCTTTCCCCACCAAACAGAACAATAAAACTGGATAAAGTATGTGAGGGCTTCAATTCAATTCAGCCATTGACATAGAATCATCAAAAGCATTGAACAAAATCAGAGACTTCCTCAATCTGTTAAATTTCCTGAGGGGGATATATGAAAAATACACAAGTACCATTGTAAAGATATCTCTCAAAAGATCTATCATGAAAGACAGAACAAGTTTTCCGTAATATTGAGAACACCCAATTTTATTCATCTTGCTACTGGAGGTACCAGTAAGTGTGATAATGCCTACGTAAATAAATATATATGCAAATATGTGAAAAAAAGTAATAAAAGAAAGGAAAGCTATAAACATTAAAAATAAGTAAAATGGGGGCACCCGGGTGGCTCAGTTGGTTAAGTGTCTGACTTCAGCTCAAGTCATGATCTCACCGTTTATGGGTTCAAGCCCCACATCGGGCTCTGTGCTGACAGCTCAGAGCCTGGAACCTGCTTCAGATTCTGTGTCTTCCTCTCTCTCTTCCCCTCCCTCACTCCTGCTCTGTCTCTCAAAAATAAATTAAACATTAAAAGAAATTTTTAAATTATCTTTATTTACGGATGACATAATTGTTTATGTAGGGGCACCAGACTGGCTCAGTCAGAAGAGGATGTGACTCTTGATCTCAGGGTTGTGAATGCTAGGCTCATGTTGGGTGTAGAGATTACTTTAAAATAAATAGTAATTGTTTATGTAGATATTTCTAAGGCTACTGAATCTAATAAGGGGATTTAACAAGATTGCAAGATCCAGTGTTAATATATGAAAAGAAAACGTATTTCTATATACTTGCCCAAAATTGGAATTTATTTTTACATACTAATTACAGTAGCATCAATATACATAAAATAATTAGTGATAAATTTTATGGAAGATGTGCAAGACTCCTCTACTGAAAACTACAAAGTATTGCTAAGAATAAAATTAATATCTAAGTAAATAGACATATCTGTATGTTTTTTAAGACCCTGTATTGTTAACTGTCAACTTTATCTAGAGAATAAATGCAATCCTAATCATAATCTCAGTATTTTTATGGTGGTTGTTAATTTGACAGATTCTAAAATTAAAAAAAAATTGATGTTTATTTATTTTTGAGAGAGAGACAGAACGCGAGAGGATTAGGGGCAGAAGAGAGGGAGACACAGAATCTGAAGCAGGCTCCAGGCTCTGAGCTGTCAGCACAGAGCCCCACATGGGGCTCGAACCTCACGAGCTGTGATATCATGACCTGAGCTGAAGTCGGATGCTCAACCGATTGAGCCACCCAGGCGCCCCATCAGATTCTAAAAATTATATAGAAATGCTTAAGGTCTAGACCTTAACCTAGACTGAGACCAAAAATATATATATATATATATAAACATAGCAAAGATTGGGGCCTGGATGGCTCAGTTAAGCAATCGACTCTCGGTTTTGGCTTAGGTCATGATCTCATGGTTGCGTGATTGAATCCTGCATCCGGCTCCACATTAAGTGTGGAGCCTGCTTGGGATTCTCTCTCTCCCTTTCTGTCTCTGTCCCTACCTTGCCCGTGTTCTCTCTCATGCATGTGTGCGCTCTCTCTCAAAATAAACTTAAAAAAATAGCAAAGACTTTCCCTTACCTGATTTTAAGACTTGCCATAATTCTACAGTAATTAACCTAGCATGGCATTGGTACAAAAATAGATAAATGAATCAAGAGATCTGAATAGAGAAACCAGAAATAGATATGTGTATATGGTTAATCGATTATTTTAGCAAAACTACCAAAACATTTCAATGCGGAAAAGACCATCTGTTCAATGAATGATGCTGTGACAATTGGAGATATAGATGGAACAAAAGATCAACCTTGATGCCTTCTTCACTTCCTATGCAAAATTTAAGTCAAGATAAACATAGACTTAATATAGGAGCTAAAACTCATATACATATATATATATATGAGCTAAAATATATATATAAACTCATATACATAAACTTTATATATATAACTTTATATATATAACTTTATAAGTTATATATGTTATTTATAAGTTATGTATATAATTTTATATATATATAAACTCATATATATAAACTTTATATATATATATAAACTCATATATATAAAGATGAGCTAAAACTGTAACACTTTTAAAATAAAGCATAATAAATATCTTTATGACCTTGGTTTAGGCAAAAATTTCTTAGGACACAGAAACACTAAGCATCCAGGCAAAAATCTGATAAATTTGACTTCTGTTCATTAGACATTATTAAGAAAATTAACACACATGCCATAGCTAGGAGAACATATGCAAAACAAATGAAGAAATCCTACAACAATAATAAAGAAGGGAAAAACCCAATAATAAATACAATATCAGGTATTTCACAAAAGAAGACAAGAACAATGGTCAGTATGTGCATGAAAAAAACGCTCATGTCATTAGCCATCAGGGAAAAATGCAAACTAAAGCTACAATGAGACACCACTGTATATGCACTTGATAGACTGACCCACCAATCTAACCACTAGATGTTGGCAAGGGTCCATAGCAACTGAAACTCTCATACATATTTGGAAGGAGTGTAAAAATGTACAACCATCTTGAGAACAGTTGGCACTTTCTTATAATAAACCGTACACCAATTCTGTGACCTTGCAACTCCACGCTTAGGTATTTCCCTGAGTAAATAATTTCACCTGGTGAATATTCAAGAATGTTCATAGCAATTTTGCTCATATCCCCAGATTGGAAATACTCCATACATCCATCATCAGAAGAATGGAATTATCTTTAAGTGTCATATCCATGCTACTTAGCAATAAAAGGAGCAAAGTAATATATGTTACAACATGGATATACCCCCACCACCACCACCACCAAATAGTGTTGAATGAGAAATGCCAGATCAAAGTGAATACATGCTGAATAATCCCAGTATATAAAGTACTAGAATAGTTAAATATTAGTCCACTTTTGTAAAAATTAGAACAATGGCTGCTTCTGAATTAGTGGTCAAGAATGGACTGGAAAGGCACAAGGGAATCCTTCAGGATGACAAAAATGTTCTGTATCTCTATAGAGATATGCATTACATAGTATATGCATTTATCAACTCTTACTGAATTTGTGGTACTAAGAGTTATGGTCTTTGTCCTAGTTCTGACACAGAGCTCCTCAAACCTTTGGAATATCCTGAGTGGTGGGAGCAATAAAAGTGTCTTTTGTTGTGTTAATGATAGCTTTGGATTGCAGCTAAGGATGGAGGCTGGTTGCTAGAGAAGCCACTTTCAGCCCCCCTTTTAGTCACTTTTCAGTACCACCTCAGAGCCTCTGTGGAGAAGAGAGGGGGTAAAAGTTCAATCAATCACCAAAGACCAGTGACTTAATCAATCATGCCTATGCAATGAAGCCTCCCTATAAACCCAAAAGGACCAGAGTCAGAGGGTTTCTGTGTTGGTAAACACTTGGAGATTTGGGGACAGTGGCAGGCATGGAGACAGCATGGCAGCCCTGTGCCCTTTCCCCTTACTTTGCCTTATGTTTCTCCTCCATCTGGCTTTTCTGGGCTATTTGCTTTTATTATAAACTGGTAATAGAGTGAGTAAAATGTTTCTCTGAGTTCCATGAGCTGCTACTCTAGCAAAGTAATCATACCCAAGGGGAGGGTCATCAGGACATCTGATCTATATAGCTGGTTGGCCAGAAACACAGGTGATAACCTGGACTTGAAGTGATGTCTGGTGTCTTAAGAGAAGGAGGGGGAGGGTCAGTTTTATAGGACTGATGCTACCTCTGGTAGACAGTGCTAGAATTGCATTGAATTTCAATGCAATGGGTGTCTGTCACCAGGACACCCAGCTGGTGATAGAATTGAATTGTAGGGCACCCAGCCAGCCGCATACTATAAAGACATTAACATGGCCCATGAAAAGCCCACTTGAAGAGGAATGGAGACCCCTGGCCATAGCCAGCATTAGCGGGAGTCTACCTCCCCATATCAACTTGTTGGAAGTGGGTTCAAAATCTCAGAATTACACACTGAAGATTTGTGTATTTCACTCTGTAAATTTGCATCTAAAAATGGATAGAAAAGTATTATACTTAAGACATTATTATTTAATTCCAAATAAGACATTTTATAGACCATCCTGAAATTCAGTACTGTTGTCCACAGAGAGGATGAGAGTTATGTTTACATTTTGTGGTTACTCCTGGATTTCAGATGTCTTTAGAATTCATGTATTCTGTTGAAAGGCCAAACTTCACACCCAAGATTAGTTATTATTCCCATTTGTCTTTGGTATGAAAATAGAGGGCAACCTGCTGTGGGTATTCATTCCATTTATCCTATATTACTACGTTCTCTAGGAGAAGCTAAAAGTAAATATTGCTAGAATGATAGACTTAATAGAAATGTTAATAGACATAATGAAATATTTGGAATAAACATTTACTCAGAATTATTATATACGTGAGAAAGAGTTATTTTGCCTAAATGAATTTTCACGATAATATAAAGTTTGTCCTTAAATGTGCCAAAGTATGTTTTTTATTAACCTTTATTTAGAATAATCACACTAAGTGCCAGGCGATAACCTCACTGCTTCATTTCCCAGTAACCTGTGGATTTACAATATTAGCCGCACTCTCTTCTGCCATCACTTTGCAAATGAGGAAGCTGGGGCCCTTGACCACTAGGCTGTACAGAGACTGAGTTTATGATTTAGACTGGTTCTCAGTACCTGCTTATACATCTAAGTGACTAGTACTCCAAGATAAATGAGCTCATCAAATTTAGGAGTGTTTTATAGACATAGATTGCTGTTTTCCAAGGCCTGTGGGCATGGAATGAAGGAGAGATGTGTTCTTGACTTCTTGAAAAACAGAGGATTGGCAAAGGTGATGTTTTTCTTTATAAGGTTAAGCAATTCAGAGGATTGGCAAAGGTGATGTTTTTCTTTATAAAGTTAAGCAATTCCAAGTGTATAGGTTTCCTGGGTTCAAATTATGACCCTAAGCAACTCTTTATGGCATTCCCAAGAGGATGCATTGCGGGTTTTTTTTCCAGATGATGACAGGAAAAATCTTCTTTTGAAATACCAGAAAAGGCAGAATTAATAAAATATCAGTAGCACTAAAATTTATTAATTAATTAGGGAAGAAAGAAAAGAAAAACAGCAATTCACAGATATTACTTCATTTATCCTGTGTTGGAACTCAGTTCAGACAATTGTGGCTCAGTGGGTGAAAATACCTGCAAAAAATCACTCATATACTAAGAGGTGAAATCAGGATTTGAACTTACATCATTTTGACCCCATGTCCTGTGTTTGTATATTCGCCATTTAAAATATTTTAATAGGAGCGCCTTGGTGGCTCAGTTGGTTAAGCATCTAACTTTGTCTCAGGTCATGATCTCTCAGTTCATGAGTTCGAGCCCCCAAGTTGGGCTCTGTGCTGAAAGCTCGGAACCTGGAGCCTGCTTCAGATTCTGTGTCTCCCTCTCTCTCTGCCCCTCCCCTGCTTGCGCTCTCTCTCTCTCTCTCTCTCTCTCTCTCTCTCAAAAATAAATAAACATTAAAAAATATTTTATCAAACTCACTTGATTGCCATTCTCTCATAAGCTTAAGAATTACTTGATATTAACCTCTTTACCTTTTTATTCTTCCTGACAGAATATTATTTTTAAACATGGAAAGGAGAATAAAATGCACACCAAGGAGCCAAAGTTATTAAGTCTAGTTAACCCTATGATTTTTGTCCTCCACAGCTTTGTCTTCTTAAGAAGACAACTCAATGAATTGAAAAATTCCTACCAATAAAATAGAAGCTGTTAATAATGGCATTTAACATTAAGCTTTAGCTTTTCACATTTGAGTTGTTGGACATCAAGATTCCAGTCTAGTCCCTAATCTCCCTCTCTCTGCTTTCCCTGGGTGACCTCACTCAGGTCCATGGGCCATGTTGTTATATACATGCCACTTGATTTCAAATCCTACCCCCCCCATTTGTCTTCTTGGTGCTCCAGTTCCTTGACTAACCATTTCTTCGTTCAGAAATGTTACTAGTGTCTAGAATTCAACAAGTCCAGAAATGAACTCAGTCACCTCTCTGCAAAACATATGTTATAAATTTGGTAAAGAAAGAATTTGAAGACAGTGAAAGAGGGAGAGAGATAAGGAGGGAAAGGGAAGGGAAGGGAAGGGAGAAGGGAGGGAGGAAGGAAAGACCAATTTCACATTCCATGTTTCTCTTTTCAGTGAAGAACACCATCAGCCATCCTGTGGCCAGCATTTGACTATTTCTCATTCCATGTAGCCAATTAATCACCAATACCTACTGACCACATTCTATATGTTTCTCCAATATTTATCCTTTTCCCCACTGCCTTTGCCACTAATATACAGTCTCTGGCATCTGTCTTCAGGAATCAGTCCACCAGCTTTCTAAAGAGGTTTCTATTTTTTCTTGTCCACTTGTCCAATCCTAGCTCCATGCTGTAAAGCAAGTGAATATTCAAAAATGAAAATCTGGGGTGCCTGGGTGGCTCAGTCGGTTAAGTGTCTGACTCTTGATTTTGACTCAGGTTGTGAACTCATGGTTCATCAGATTGGGCCCAGCATCAGAGTCTGTGCTGATGGTGTGGAGCCTGCTTGGAATCCTCTCTCCCCCTCCCTCTCTGCCCCTCCCCAGCTCGTGAATGCTCGCGCATGCTCTCTCTCTCTCTCTCTCTCTCTCTCAAAAATAAATACATAAACATTAAAAGAAGATGAAAATCTGAACATGCCATTCCCTTGTTCCTGGTATGGCATGGGGTTTATGGCAGGGACTATGGAGCCAGACTACTTGGGTGTGATCCTGGCTGTCATGACCTTGAGGAAGTTAGTTAACCTCTCCATGCATCAGTTTTCTTTTCTGTAAAATGGGGGTAATGATAAGCATACCTACCTCATGTAGCTGTTATGAGATTGAATGAGTTAATACTTGAAAAGCATACTATTTAAGAACTATATAGATGTTAGTTCTCTATTATTATTATTATTATTATTATTATTACTTAAAACCCTCAATAAAGCCCAAACTCTATTACAGGCCTTACCAGGTTCTTTGTGGTCTGACCACCATGTACCTCGCTAATCTAATTATCTTACCTCTGGCTATTCCTTTATTTCTGGAACATGCTTTTCTTACCATCTACCTCCTCTTCTTGGTAGAAGTCTCAGTATAGATATTCTTTCCTCCTAGAAACTGTTCTTGAACCCCTAGTCTGGGTCAGATGCCCAGTGATACTGTGACACTGCATAGATGCTCTATCATCAGTTACTACATTCTACAGAACATGCAACTGATCATTTACATGCCTGTTGTTACCACTAAATGGGTAAATACCATGAGGATGGGCATCCCCCCTTCCTTGTATTCTTTTGCATAATATCTGTTACAAAGTAAGTTGTTAATAGATATTTATTGAATTTGCTAAATGAATGGACTTTGTGTATTTTCTGACTGCACAGATGTTCACACCCTAATATGCTCCGTACTATGTCTGGTTTCTAGTGGAAAATATAAAGAAAATAAACAGATCCCTTAATAGTCAAGTTGGTAGGTTGGTGGGTGAAGGTGGGACACCTTCTCCCCACCCCCAACAACTTGCTTTTGGTTCCAGATTTCTGGACTCATGGTGAGAAACTAGCCAGAGTCATAATCTTGATTAGATTTTCTCTCATTCACACTGGAGAATCATTCTGACTGTTGATTTCCCCAAAGTTAATAAAATCACTGTATCTCATAACCATTTTGTTGTAGATTATCACAGTCTCAAGACTCAGAGATTACTGAGAAATTATAATTTGAAGAGCTATGATTTATCAGTTATATCAGTTTTACTTAAATAAACAAGAGAAACATGTAAGATTCCCCTTAAATTAATTTACAATTCCAAAGAAATTTCCACAGATATGTGTGAGGAACAGTCATAATCATTTAATTATGCTTCCGGTATATTAAAACCGCTGTTAATGTTTGCTTGAATCATTTTCTCTTCTTGAATTGCCAGTGGTGATACAAACCCAATACCACATTATATGTGAAAGTACGGGGAGAATTTTTCTTCAGTGGTCCCAGTGGTAGTGAATTAAACTGCTAAAAAGTATAATAAGTACTTCTGAATTATAGCAACATTTTCTGAGCTAATTTTCAAGATATTAAGTTACTGCAATTTTTTTTTGCTGAAACAAAGGAAAATAAAAAGAATAGAATTGGATATGAGCTGTTATAAAATATGATTTGATCAAGAATAGGAAAATTTTAAATGCAAAAAAGATTGCCCCACAGTCTCCACACTGTCTGCAAAGATAAGTAGTGAGAGAAGATTTCATAAATTTTTCTAAACACATCTCCCAGTTTTCTGTCAATTGAATGGACAAATTAAAAAAAAAAAAAAAAAAAGACCTGGAATAACAAACCATCTTTTTCCTTTCTTCCGTACTGTCCCTGAGGCCACTTTAATCCTGTATGTGTTAAGAATAGCCCCCCAAATGAGTAAGAATTTTCCAAGGAGAAATCTTATTTCAGTTTTCTTCATTCAGTGCCTATCTCCATATCATCCTGATTCTCATCTTACAAAATTATTTTATGTCTTTCTTAATAACAGCACATTGGTGATTTTGATAACCAACCTGCCTACCTACGTTCCTTCCTTCCTTCCTTCCTTCCATCCATCCATCCATCCATCCATCCATCTGTCCATCTTTGGCACAGCCTGGTACTATGCTACCAATTTGTTTATGACCCTTAATTTCCCCTCAGTGAATCACGGTTCACACCAGGGGAGCCTAAGTGTGGTGATGTTTCTCTCCATCTGTTGTTTGTCATGTTAAATTTAGATATCTCTGGCAGTGCCCAGATCTGATAATGATAGGTGAGGGCGTGTTATATATGTGCTAACAGAAAGGTATTTTATAATTCCTGCCTGCAATGAGTAATTTTCTTCCCACTTCAGTTGTTCTTGCTTGCAATAAACCTTAACTACAAAATGCTCAGCTGGAATTACTAACAAAATAACCTTTTCAAGTGATGTCTTTTTTCTTTTCTGGTATCATTTGAAGCATGATGCCCAGTGAGACAGAACTTTGCTCTTTTTTCTTTTCTTCTCTTTTCTCTTTTCTTCCTTTCTCCTTCCTTCCTCCCTCCCTCCCTTCCTTCCTTCCTTCCTTCCTTCCTTCCTTCCTTCCTTCCTTCTTTCCCTCCCTCCCTCCCTCCCTCCCTCCCTCCCTCCCTCCCTCCCTTCCTTCCTTCCCTCCCTCCCTCCCTCCCTCCCTCCCTTCCTTTCTTTCCCCTTTCTTTCTATCTACCTACCTCCCTACCTACCTATCTCTCTATCAAAGAACTTACACTTAAAAAGTCCTTGTTTACTTCCATTTCTAGAGATAGTACCATCCATTTATCTTGGTGTAAAGTTTCTTTTTTCCCACCTTATAGTTTAAGGAGAAAGTAGACAAATTGTATACGGAGCCCAGGGAAAGGATAATGATCCAGATTTTCTTCCCTTGAGTTTCCATGTTATTAAACATGTAAGAAGGAACTATGACTAGGACCCACTGGCAGGAGACAAAACACAAATCCCTAAAGGGTTCTAGCCATAATGAACTAGACTGAATGTCCCAGAAAAGACACCAGCTCGTAAGTTTTCCTGTCGGGACATACAACAGGTGAGTTATACTTGTTCTCTTCCCATCCCAGTTACTCAGGCACATTGAGTGTGGTTGGGAGAAGACCGATGTGTCATCTGTTTTATATCTAAAACTAGATGGCTGGCCTGCCTGATGGGGAACAATGACACACAGAGGCAGTAGCAGCAGCAGTGGAGAATGGAATCTCACCTCCCTTCTGTGACCACCGTTAGCACACCAAAGCTGCTGGGTCCTAAGAGTGAGTCCTTGAGAAACAAAGAGTGGAATTACCCAAATCAGTGAGAGGATGGCTCAAAAGGCATTTAATCTGAGTACAGATCTTCCTTGACTTAAGTTGGGGTTACCTACCTCTCAGTTAACCATTTGTAAGTTGAAAATATTTTAAACATTTATTTTTTAATTTTTTGATGTTTTTAAAGTTTATTTTGAGAGAGAGAGAGTGAGAGAGAGTGGGGGAGGGGCAGAGAGAGAGGGAGGGAGAGAGAGAATCCCAAGCAGGCTCCATGCTGGCAGTGCAGAGCCCGACGTGGGGCTCAATCTCATGATGTGTGAGATCATGACCTGAGCCGATACCAAGAGTCAGACGCTTAAACAACTGAGCCACTCAGGTGCCCCAAGTTGAAAATACTTTAAGTGGAAAATGCATTTAATACACCTACCGACCACCATAGCTTCACCTAGCCTGTCTCACCCATGCTTAGAACACTTCCATTAGCCTACAGTTAGGCAAACTCATCTAACACAAAACCCATGTGATAATAAAGTGTTGAGTATCTCATGTAAAGTACTGAGTACTCTACTGAAAGTGAGGCAGAATGTCTCAATGGGTAGGATTGTTGTCAGTGTATTTGTTGTTGACCCCCATGATCACTTGGCTGACTGGGAACTACCCCTTCCAGCATCACAAGAGAGGGTTAGACCACATATCACTAGCCTGGGGAAAGAATCAAATTCCAAATTCCAAGTACTGTTTCTGCTGAATGAATATTGCTTTTGCCCCATTGTAAAAGTTGAAAAATCAGAAGTTGTACCATTTTAAGTGAGAGACCATCTGTCTATAAGTAAACTGGGCCCCTATTGTGTAACTCAAGCTGGAGAACTGATACTATCTGGTGATAGAATTTATAAGGCCTTTCATTATTTTATCCTAATTGAGTGATCCCAGTAGTTGTACTATTTTTAAAGTCAGGAAAAAAACAACACAGAACTTATGCTAAAGGAGATTTATGCCTTACCTCAAGTTGGTTTCTATATTTGAATTTCTTGAAAAATTTCCGGTGCGGAAGTTCGGCCTCGGGGTACCTGCGGTGGCTTTGTGTGGGCCAATGTGGCCAGGCTGAGCTAGGGCCTCTCAGAATCCCCTTCCCTGGAGGTGTGTGCTCAGGGAGATTCTGGTGTGAGCTTTGGGGGGGGCGGGGGGGGGGGGGTGAAGCCCCAGCGCTTTTGTGGCTTAGGCACGTTGTCGCTCATCTGCTGGTTCGCCTCATTTGCCTGAGGCGACATCCAGGTCAGCTAATGATCCCCTTTTGCTGGTTCCACTTTCGGCTTCTCCCACTCCTGGGCCGGGTGTGTGTTCAGCTCTGTGATGAAGGGTCCAGCGTGTAGGACGCTCGGCTCATTACGAGCGGAGGAGACAAGATCCGAGGGAGCCATCTGCCCCTTCTTGTGTGTCCAGCGTATCCTCACTTCCCCACACTGTGTATCAGTGTCCCCTGCCCACCCCAACCTCCTGTCCAGCAGATTTGAGCTCCAACATCAGAGACGGAGACAACAGCCTTAGAGAGACTACATATCCAGCTTCCGCAATTACCACGCGGCCCTATGCACATATCCCGTCTAGGGTTCTGCTTCTCTGAATCCTGACTGATACGCTGTCACCCGGCACCAAGAAGACTGACGTGCCACCTGCCTGCCTTGTCCTTACCCGGGCACTCCTGCCAAGACCACCTTGCAGTGAGTCTTTTAAAGGTGTATACACTTATGCAACTGTTTCCCTCACTCTTCAAATTTGAAGAGACCGTTTTCACAAAGGGAAGGCTCATCCTCCTGGCAAAAGTGATCCCACTTCTCCCCCTTCACCCCCTTGTTAAGGTACCGTCTGCCTCCATCTTTTCCCACCTTTGTGACATAAAAAGGATCAGTACGAAAGGTTAGAATCTAAAGTTCTAAAAAGCTAGAGCATCTGTCTCTCAGAAGATTGGATGTGGGGCTTTTATCACATTATTTTTAGATGGCTGCCTCTGTAATAAATCCCTAATGCACATGCAAGGGCCACTTGATTTGGGTTTTTTTTTTGGTTGTACGCGGTTTTAAGCCTCAAAGACACCGGCGCGTGGAAATCAACATGCACCGTGACTGTTCGACATCATCTCCATCAGGAACTTGGCATGAAAAGGGAGACAATATCTAAAAAGATAAGAATGAAAATAGAACTTGATTGATCTGTTAAAAGATTATCAGCACACATATTAAGCCTTTTCTGGGTTAGACTCGTCTCTCCTTTTACTTTGTAAAATTACTCTTAATCATTAAATTCCTCCAGAGGGACAAAAGCCATAGCCATCTTTCAAACACATGTAGAAAATTAACTCATAAGGAAAAGGTAAAAATCATTTGTTAAGGAACTTAATTCCTAGTAAAGTTCTCATTAATGATAAATCTATTGAGGGGCAGTAACAATTTATTATAAGATAAACAGAGCAACGTATTGATGCTGGGAACCCGAGTACAAACAAATGTTCTCATTATAGCTTTTGACAGGGTGATTTCAACAAAAGTTGCAATTAAATGCGCAAAGTGTCGTATTATAAAATATACTTTGTGCATTTAATATATGTAAATATATATTTTACATATATAATTTAATATACGAACAAAACTATTGTTTAGTTCTTTGTAAATTTTAGAAATACAGTTTTGAAAATAGTAATTTCCCAAGAATAATGGAAATTAGAAGCACATGTGAAGTTGGGCAGAGAAGTGCATTTGTGATGTGAAGTGAGTCAAGGCCCTCGGCAAACACAGGAGTGCGAATCACTCATTTTACAGATGAGGAAACTGACAATCAAGGACACAGAGAACTGTAGCGGTCACTGCGGGTCAGGGGTCCAGGGTCTCCTGACTTCCGATCCAAATGCTGACTCCACACTCCAGCTCCTTGGTGAGCATCAGCTGGGTCTCTAGGTGGGGGTGAAACCAAGGAGATGTGGTCTAGCTCTGAGATCACAGCACAGCCCCAATTGCAAATAAAGCACATCTTCCCCCTCTTACAAAACAAAATCCACACACTAAGAATATCTCTGTTGTTGGTGTGAAGGGAGTGATTTCACATGTCACAAAATGACGCAAAGTCAGGCAGGCGTTGCTGGTGCCTGCTACCTGCGGGCTCTGGCACTCCTCCAAGTCCAAATCCAGCTGCATATCTAATTTTTAAGCTCATACAACCACCTTCCACCAACAAGAGTCATACTTACTCTTTTGATTTTTTTTTTAAGTTAAAATAGGAGTGCAAGGGGGAGAATAAAGCAGATGAGCAAATCGCGGGGCTAGCTTGTCACCATGCTCAGTTGTAGGCTGGGAGTCACTATTTCACTCTTACAGTTGTCAGAAAGCGTTGCATGGCAAGAGCAGTGAGACTCGGGGCCCTGGCCTCTGTGGAGCTGCCATTTTAAAAGTTGCTTCAGCAGTTTATATAGTTCTTTTCACAGTCAATGGACACCTGCTAATCTGGTTCTCCTGCTTGCTAGCTGTGTGTCCTTGGACCTATTGACGTCCTTGTGCCTCAGTTTCCTAATCTTTAACATTAGAGCTTAATAGCATCTACCTCATAGAGTTATGTTAAGGATTAAGTAGGGGGAGAACATTAAGGGATTTCTTTTCTTAATATCACTGGCAATAGCCAGCTGTGATTATCATTAGTATATGCTAATATCATTAGCTATGATGGTCATTAGTATATGCTAATCATGTTCATATTTAGTCCTCAAAAATTCTCTGCAAGGTAGGTGTGAATCAAAGAAGAAACCGAAGTCCAAAACTTTTAAATAAACGGCCCATAGTCACACATGTGATGAATGTCAGAGGCTGTTCAGCATCATGATTAACAGCTTAGACTTTGGTAACCAAAAGGTAGCTAGAATCCAATCCCAACTGCTCTTTATTGGCCGTGTGAATTTGGGCAAGTGTTCAGCCCCTCCCTGCCTCAGTCACCTCATAGGACTGTTAGGAGATTATAAAATGGGGCTCATACAATTGTTAGGAGAAGTAAATGTAATGAGTGAATATTAGCAAGCTACTTGGAACAGAGCCTGGAACACAGGGAGGGCTGTCTAAGCGTTGCCTGTCATTGTTACTGAACCCAGGTCTGACTCCTGACTTCATCCTGTTTCCGTGTTAATAATTCAATCCTGAGGACCTGCCCAGTCCTAAGAATCACCTAAGGGTGCCTATTAAAGCATGGACCCTCAGGTCCTTGCTTTAGATATTTTGATTCAGCAAGTCTAGAGATCACAGGAGCGTATCGTTTTATGATCCTGAGGTTCCGCTCTCCAGCCAATCAAGTATTTTTATGATGCAGCCAGTATAGGAGACTCTAGACCCGATGTCAAGCTTAGGTGCTTGTGTGGAATAATCTATAGATTTCTGCTACGTCTACATGCTTAAGCCTCACCCATGGAGGGTATAATATAAATGAATGACACCTGCCATTTTTTTTAGATTCAGTGATCCCCATTGGTTTTGCCAGTTGGGAACATGTCACTATACCTACCCAGTAACATTCAGTACATGTTAACCTTCAGTCTGACTCGCAGGAGCTGGGTCCTCAGAATCATGGCCAATATTCAGAAAATAAAGTCAAGGTTAATCCAAATACAGTCAGCATTTGATCATGGAGATCAATGGGAAGGTGGTATCAGAACCAAACACTCCACCTATAGACTGATTGGCCTAGGTTAGAATTCTGGGAATATCCCTCACACGGTGGGCAAAGTTGAGTAAAACCCTTGACCTTTCTGCCATCTCTTTCTGTTCTGCCCCCTCTCCATAAAGACTATGAGGACTGAAAGGGTATGATACCTAAAGAGCTATAGATATGGGAGGGGTGGTTAGAATGTTCCATCTACAAGGTTGCTACCCTCAGTGGTGCGCTCTCCAAATACCAGCTCTGGTGCCAAGTTCATCCCTATGACAGTCAGCTTAAGACCCTTTCATCCTATGGTTGTGAACCAATACCCCACAACCCAGCCTTGGAAATTAGGTAATAACCAAGACTATCTTATGATGGTTTCAAAATAGTCAGTGACAGAAACCCATTTCAAGTAAGCTGAACACTCGCTCACTCACTCACTCACTCACTCATGTAATCAGAACATCCAGGGGTTGGATCCAGGAATTCAGGGCATGCTGTCATGTCTGTCTTGTATGCATTTCCCATTATCCAGAGTGCCTACGTGATGTCTTCAACATAGTAAGTTCTCAATGAATAATTATTGAGTGACGGTTTAATCTACTATACATGTCTTCTGACATATTTTGTAAAGAGCATGAATATTTTAAATTCTGGATAAGATGTCTATCTAGTTTTTTTATGCTTTAGAAAATTACTTTTCTTTCTTTTGTTAAAATATGTTCTGTTGAGCCCTGGGAATTTATTCTTCATTGTAGAAGTACCGAACCAAATAAAAAATACATTCTCAGCCTTTCCGATCAGATATTTTAGACATCCTGGCCTCATTTTAGAGTGAGAACATTGAAGTTTTCAGAACTTTAAAGTTACAATATTTTTGTACGTCTGACCTTTAAGGTAACTGAAAGATGAGAAACACTTTCTTTGTATCCTTTCTCCTCCAAGGTTGTGGATCATTCATATGGGAAAAATTGAGAAAAACAAAGGGCAGTATTTGCCCTAAAATTTGTCTTACAGTATCTAAAATTTTGAGTTAATAATTGACTAAACTTATAACCACTAGCAATGATTTCCTTAAGTTAAACTCAGCCTCTTCATTCCAAGCCTACCTTCTTTCATTTATCTCTTCATTCATTCGTTCATTCAACAAATATGCACTTGAGCATGAGATTAAGGTACTGGGAGTATCGAGTGGAATGAAACAAATGAGGAAAGGGAACATCAGATCTCAAGTATGCTGGGGCAGACCTGATTAATTCAGCCAATATTTATTGAGACTCTCCTGATCGTCAGCATTATGCTAGGCTCTGGAGACATAGCTGTAAACGAGAAAGACAGAAGCAATATCCTTATAGTGCTTAAAGGATAATGAGACAGAAACAAGCAGCTGAATAAACTGGTAAATAACCATAATCAATCAATAATTTCTATAGAGTCATACATGGGGTAATGTGATAGAAAGTAGTTGGTGGTTATTTTCAGTAGATGGAGTAGTTAGAGACTTCTGAAAAGTCACATGTGGTCTGAGAATGGAGGGAACTGAAACATAGGGACAAGCCAGCCCTTGTGAAAAGATGGGAAGCCTGTTCCAGGGTCTGCAAAGATCCCGTTACATGTATGGTGGTACAGAAAGACCCCGTTACATGCATGGTGTGACATGAATGGTGGCACCCTGAGGGTGGATAAAATGGTAAAACAAGATGGGGAGCAGGAGAGGGCTAAGTAAGGTAGTAAATGTGAAGATATGGTAACATGTGTGCTGTTTACTTAGATTAGAACCATGATAGTAATGGCTGACTAGAATACATCCCAAAGCCTTGTTGTATAAGGGATCAGAACAACAGGAGAGAACGGATGCATGAAACTGTAGAAGATACAGAAAGAATTTCAAACGGACAGCTAAGTTGAGAGTAGAGTGTCCAGAACTCCTATATACATCCTTTGAAGAAAAAGAATACAACACAGGATCAGGCATGGCACTCAGCAGTTGTCAGCTCTGTCCTCTCCTCCAGTCTGGGACAGGCTCCTAATCCTCTCTTGATACTCATTTTCAAAGTTCACAGGCCAGTTATTTTGTGGGACGGAGCTTCTCTGCAATTTCTTCATGATTAGACCCAGGTATGCATTTCTTCTTTCTTTTTCTTGTCTTCCCCCCCCCCTTTTCTTCTTCTTCCTCCTCCTCCTCTTCTTTTCACCCTCCTCCTCCTCCTCCTCCTCCTCCTCTTCCTCTTGCCCCCTCCCCCCCTCCCCTTCCCCCTCCTTCAGTGGCCAGGTTATTGTGATGTTTTTGTTCTACTTGCTTCCTACCACATGGCTTGTGATGCAGATTTCTTCCACAGCTGGTGGTGCTGACCCTGATCACTTAATTAAGATGGAATTTACCTAGTACAGTTGCATCTACAAAAGTACCTCCTCCCCTCATTCACAAAATAATAGTTTATGAAGAAATAATTTGAGACTAAGTAAAACTTCTCAGTGTTACTATAGGTTTTACTTGGCTATTTTTTCACTCTACTCCAGTACCCTCTTCAGATGAACCACTACTGCCCTCCAGACTGACTGGAGGGAGGGAGGGAGAGAGAGAGAGAGAGAGAGAGAGAGAGAGAGAGAGAAAGAAGAAAAGAAGAAAGGGAGACATGAAGTTGTCATTTAATGAATGGATTTATTGATCCCACAGTGAGATGATTTCTATTGAACTCATTTTATTTCAGGATGATTCCGTTTACAAACCATATCCAGCCTCTCTTAATTTAAAATTGTTAGTCAACGACAGTGTCTCCTTCTTGGGTCTTTTGGACATCAACATCACTAAGGTAGCCAATGGCTACATGTATCTTCTTTTTAGAAACGACCATGCCAAGCACCTTATTTGGGCAACGCTCAGGTACGGGGAAGGGGTTATAAAAATGTATGTCACAGTTTTTCAACCAAAAATGAAGGACTGCCCTCTGGCAGAAAGGGTAAGTCAATGACTATATCTCAGAAAAGACTGTGATAAATGTCAAAAGTATAAACTGTATCAAAAGTATGAAGGAGGGGAAATTGATATCTAACGGAAACATCAGCAATGTTCTCACCAGTTTGTATTCTACCTCAATCTTACTTGGAGAACGAATAAATACCTAAGAAAAGATAAAACTGTTAGATATAATAGAATTTTCGGAAGACCTTAAACTAAACACATTGAACAACACCAAAATAAAATCGATGATGGAAATGTCAATTTCCTCAACAGCCTACTCTATTTTGTTTTCTGATGCCAGATACAAATTCACTATAAATTCTGTCACAGGGATTTTAAAAGCACGTGTTTGAGACATTGACAATTGTTCAGTAGTGGATTTTAAGACTACTGGTTTGCAGAAATGCCCAAGAGAGGAAATGTGTGATTTGTGCTGAAGTGTGCCTCGGTGACTAATTTGCCAGACTTCTTTTATCACCAAAGGCAAACTTCTGACCCCAAATCCCCATTATTAATGTGTCCTAACTAGTTGTCTGTCCCATTACTTTATTTTTATTTTTGTACGAAGAAGTTATCCATCCATCTACTCAGTCGGTCACTTATTCCACAAATACCAATAATTTCCTTCTGTTTGCAAGGACAAACAGATGATTATGAGATTCGTATATTTATTCCCAAATCTTCACTGAATACTTACTATATAATAGGAATTATTCTTCGTGCTGTGGATGACACAGGGAACAAACCAAAGTTTTGTTCTCATGCAATCTATGGGAGACTGGTAATACATTAATGAGTACTTTCTAGAGTATGCTAGATGTACGAAGACAATGAAACAGGCAACACATCAGAGTGTTGAGGAGTGCTACTTTCAATCTGACGGTCAAGGAAAAGGCCAGTAACACTGGATCTAAATGATGAGAAAAACCTCCATCTGAAAAGATTTTGAGAACAGTATTTGCAGCAGCGATAGACCATTCCTTTTTGAAGAGAGTACAATGCAAACTGAAAATTCCACTAATAAGATGATAAGTGCTTTGAGGGAAGTATTTACAGTGAGTTTAGGCTCATGGAAAGTAGTATATTAAGGGAGGCTGGGAGGAGGAGACAATGGGAATTGGAGAAGGCAACACGGAAGGGGAATATTTCAGAAGACTTGATGATATATCAGAGCTTCTTACGCAGGTACAAAGGAGAAAGACGTGTAGTTGAATCATCATGGGCAAAGGCTGAGGCCACAGAGTATGTTCAGGCAATGGGTAGTGATGGATACACTTAGAGCTTATCTTGTAAATGCCGGCGTCAGTGGAGACAGGCATGGAAATGTAGGCAAAAGGAGACTTGTATTTTTTAAGTTCTGCATTGAGAACTTAACACTCAATTGAACTAGAATTTGCTGGCTGAGACATTTTTTAAAAAAGCAAATGATCCTTACAAACCACCTAGATATATATGTTTCTCACGGTGTCTTAAAATCTTTAAGAGAGCCTCAAAGGTTTATCCTAAGGGATATGGGGAGGGCTAAATGAAAAGACATTGAGTCTTCAGGCTCCTGATTGTTTTTATGTTTGGGGAATTCTGTTTTACAATGTTTTTTGTTTGTTTTTGTTTTGTTTGTTTTTTTTTTTTTGAACAGTGAATTGCACTCTTTTTTTTTTATTTTTATTTTTATTTTTTTTTTAATTTTTTTTTTCAACGTTTATTTATTTTTGGGACAGAAAGAGATAGAGCATGAACGGGGGAGGGGCAGAGAGAGAGAGGGAGACACAGAATCGGAAACAGGCTCCAGGCTCTGAGCCATCAGCCCAGAGCCTGACGCGGGGCTCGAACTCCCGGACCGCGAGATCGTGACCTGGCTGAAGTCGGACGCTTAACCGACTGTGCCACCCAGGCGCCCCTAAATTGCACTCTTAAAAATAAAAACCAGGGGCATCTGGGTGGCTCAGTCGGTTGAGCGACTGACTTTGGCTCAGGTTGTGATCTCACAGTTTGTGAGTTCGAGCCCCATGTCGGCCTCTGTGCTGACAGCTCAGAGCCTGGAGCCTGCTTTGGATTCTGTCTCCCTCTCTCTCTGCCCCTCCCCTGCTCATGCTCTGTCTCTCTCTGTCTCAGAAATAAATAAATATAAAAAGAATTTTAAAAAAATAATAAAATAAAAACCAGGCAAAATTACGCAAATCTAAGTTTTCCTTCTGGCTGTGGCAGAAAGTCTCTGTCAGATCATTCTCCCCCTTCTCCCCCTTCCCACCCTACTGCCTTGCCTTCATCCCCATAGAGCACAATTATAAAGCCAGGGGGAAAGAATCCTTTGAAAACCCTGGGCAGTGACCAAGAGAGTCTGGACTTTATCATAGATGATTAAAGATTGGGGCACTAAATATTCCATTGGAGAAATATTTTCCCCCTTTTCCCTTTGGTCCTACTTTGGCTTTAAGTAGGAACCTCCCCCTTTTAGAAGTAGCAGGATCCTCAGTACCTGGTCTGTTTCCTAAATCTACACTCATTGGATTGGTGCCATTTGGATCTGAGCATGGCTGATTCAGCGCGTTTTTCGTTCTTCCCCGGACATGGCTGTGTGGTGGTGTTTTTGCTTCCATATTGTAAGGACCCTTGGGTGAAGGATCAGATCTGTGTGTGCCCACTGAGGGCAAAGAAAGTGATTCTGGGTATCTGGAAAAGTATCTGCTTTGCTCTTGAGGCGCGAACTTCTTGGAATGGACCACAGATTCAGCTCAGGAAGCGTTACAGAGCTTGACCATAGCAGCACATTGAAATGAAACTCTTCAGACTAAAGTCCATTCATGTAAAAGCCTAATAAAAAGGCTGAAGTTTTGATTTCCATCTGCCTGACTCTTCTCTTTACTTTTGAGCTTATTCAGAACTCAGAGGAGAAGAGAAGGGTCATGGTTCACTGCCTCTCAGATCTCAACACACAATGCAAATTAATAAATAATTGATGCCATACCTCTGAGAGGAGAAATCTCCTGAGAGGGGCATTCCTCCTTCCCTGCCTTGCATTCCACAGTCCTGCTCTAGACCCAGAGAAAATGGGTTCTCTCACAGGATTTATCTCAGCAATTGTTACTGAGTCTCTTCAGTTGGCCAAGGCTTGAGCTGTGTGAGTGAAGTAAAGTGGAATCATCCACTTTGGCTTACAACGAGACCATTCTTGACTTCCCTTTTATACATCAGCCTCAACTCTGGCCCCATTTTCACCCACTCACTTTCTCGCTATCACATTATCCTATTGGCTTCCCTACACTTGTCACGATGAATATCTGAGTTGCCTTGTTTATGGCATTGTATTTTAATTCGTTAAATTAGGTGTGGAGGTCTCAAATGTTAGCTCTAGAAGGCCTTACCACACTGCCTGTTCTGGTTGCCACTATATCCTTCCAAACTAGTCTATGGTAGTTTCTCAGTAAAAGTGTTTACTATTGAAAGATTACACATTAATGGTAGAATATCACTTTATAAGAGAGTCACTGGTTAAGGTATGCTCCAATTTATTCCTTGGAGCATCAGGAAAGGCTTGCAACTAGGCTTGAATGGGCTCTGGTCTGGAGGATGGCAGAGAGGGAGACATTCTGGGTTATAACCGCCTAAGTACAAACATGGCGTGTAGAACCTTCAAGGTGTATTTTGATTCAGTGAATGCTAGGATAATGATTAACCTTTGTATCTTACCAGCTTGTACATATTTTCAGTGGTATGAATCTTGCTAGTCCTTTCCAGTCATACAAAGAAATTTTAAAATACAGTCAAATTCTCTCCTTGGGTTCATACAGAGAAAACTCACTGTGCCAGAGGTTTATTTTTTTTTTTCCTTTTTTGTATAAGAAGCTTTCTGTCTGACACTGAAGTGAGTCTATCCCAGCTGTAAGATTGTGGGTCAAGTTTGAGCAACAGTTCACTGAACAATAATTTCCTTCAATTGAATCTTGCTTTTGCTGGAAAATTCTCCCCGCACCGACAGTACTGAGAGCCCCAGAGTAAGTGTTATCTGTCTTGTGCTTTCCACGTCAAGTCTGTTGTCACCACTAAAAATCATTCATGAAGCACCTAATCATTTAGATATGGCCGTGGCTTTATCTTTGGACAAAACGACATAAATGGATGTCCTTCTTTCTGTCACCTGTGAACAAGTTCTCTCATGGTGTCTTTTTAACATTTTATCATCTGTGATTCATTTTTAAGCTTGACTTCCCCATGAGATAACATGCCTTTGATGAGTGTCTTACTCTCCTTATATCCCTGGTGCCTGGCACCCAGAAGGGTTCTGAATAGTTGCTGAACTAACAGGTTTTATAAACGATACGTGAATAAATATAAGGCTATGCAAATCACCATAAATACTGAACAAAGTATATTGTGTATATATCTGCATGATTTCTCAAGACTAAGTAAGAAATTTTTAATGTCCATCGTAAAGATGTCTATTAAAACTCTTATTTAGGTTTCCCATTTAAAACTTCTCTATGTTAGAATTAGAGGAATATAGGATTAGAGTTGGAAAATTTGCAGGTTGGGGAATAGGGAAGGAATGTGACCACAGATTCCCTGGTTCAGCACTATGTTTGGTTCCATTGGATTTTCACTGCCTGGTACCAAATGCAAATTCAGTAACTATAAAAGTATTTTAATTTATTTTTATATATTGGTTTAATTTCTTAGAATTCTTACACAATTGATATTTCCCCCTGATAATATGTATTATGATAAGTGATTCAGTGATCAAATAATGCCAAACATTTTTTTAAACTATTAAGCACCAACTAAGCGATATACTATTCTGACAGCTGGTGATACCACAAGAATAAGGTAGATATATGCTTATCACTAAGTAGCCTAATGTAGTTAAGTCTCAAGACATTGAATAAGTAATAATTAGTGTGGCACTTATACAAAGAAGTTTGCAATTAGCAGACATTGGAAATGGGAGATCAGACCTGAATTTCTCTTCTGTATTGGGTCATTGTGAACTTAAATTCTATTTCTGATTTTCAAAAAATGTATGGAGCTTATATTATTGTTATTGATTTAATATAGCCCAACCAGAACCATTCTATCTGAGGCCCAGACAATCTCTGTGATGACTGCCTGAGGGCACAGATATTTCTCTAGGGACATAGAGCAGAAGTTTTCTGGCAGGTCTCTCAATGGGCTACCTGAGGCTGTCCACACTTTCCCCCTTCCTCTTTTCCCAAGAATATGTGAAGCCAAGCCAAAGTGTTCTCTGAGGTCAGAAGGCAATATTAGGTTCTTTAGCACTGGATAAGAAATGATCAACGTCTCTCAGATGATGAAGACTGTGTTTTGAAGATTTCAGATTTCAAGCAACAAAAGCTATCAGAGCCAGGTGAAGCTGAAAGGTGTCTCTTCTATGTGGCTCTAGAGATGTTTGAAGGAACCAAGGGTGTAAGACAACTGGGAGTCAAGGAGATGATAGAGTCAGGAAGTCGCCCCAAAGATAATCTTTAATTTCCTCATTTCTGACCCTTTTCTCCTATTGACTTCACGAATTTTTGTTTCCCTCACCCACTCCACAGGTTGGGTATAGGATTGATACCCCATATTTTTTCTGAGACAGTCTCTCTCTCTCTCTCTCTCTCTCTATCTCTCTGACTCTCTGTCTCTCTCTTTCTCTGTCTCTCTCACTGGTTGTTCTTCCCTCCTCCCCCAGTACTCGATCCCCAATCTATCACTGGGGCACATGGCAGACTGAAGTGTCTACCTACCTCCACCTGTGCTGCAGCAACCTATGGCATGTGGCTAAAGTTCTGACAAATGGGACATAAGAAGAAGGAACAAGTGCCATTTGCAGGAAGTCTTCCAAAAGGGAATTACATGGAATAGAGTCTTCACCTGTTTTTACTCCACCTTGTCACAGGCTTGACTGGAACTGAAGCAACTATAGG
The DNA here is from genome assembly GCF_007474595.2 of Lynx canadensis. Taxonomy (NCBI): domain Eukaryota; kingdom Metazoa; phylum Chordata; class Mammalia; order Carnivora; family Felidae; genus Lynx; species Lynx canadensis. Next base: position 7,037,287 of record NC_044305.1, on the reverse strand, counting down.
GTAACAAGGACCATGGAGAAAGATAGTCAAATGTAAAAAGAACCATGGGCTAAGATGGTAAATGAACAAGAGAGTAGTAGCCTAGGGCCCTGAAACCATGCAGGATTTAACAACCTTGCAGTGCCAATTCTCGGATAACGATGTGATACGTAAATTCTATTTTTAAAAGATAGGGTTTTTATTTCTGTATTAATTTCTTCATTTAATCCTAACAGATAGATACACCTTCACTTCCCCTATTTCTCTACTCTATTTCTCTCTTATATTTTTCCTACCCTCTCACTATTTTCGAGTCCCTTGGGAAAATCCCTTGTCTCTGATGTTATTGACTTGTCACGAAGCTCCTTCATATTAAAATGAAATGGCTGTCCCCCCAGCCCTCACTTTGTGAGAGAATCAGTTAGGAGGTCTTTGTGAAACGGGGGGGGCGGGCTTTCCAAAGATTCCAGCGGAGTGCAAATGAGGGAGGGGAGGCTGAGCATTCAGAGAAGAGACTTGGAGTTGTTCACTGCACCTCAGGGAACATTCCTAGAAGCCTGAGAAGGATATTCTGCCAGGACAGATAAACCCATGCACAGGGTATTGCGCTTAGAGAACTCATCACCCCATGAAGTCAAAGTACTTCTAAATGTCAACGGGTTCTGGTGAATATTTCTGATGTGATCAACAGGACATTTTAAGGGCTATCTGTGTGCAACCTTCATCTTGAAGTTGAGGGCAAGCAATGGAGACAGGTACTCCCACGGTATATCTTTTATAGTTGCCACAAAGGACAGATTCCTGGGATCAGAGGGCCAAAAATTTAGCCAATAAAGACACTTAAATCCTTATCACAACTTTTATTATTATTATTATTATTATTATTATTATATTTAGTTCTATTTTTATTTTTATATATATACACATGTGTGTGCATATATATATGTATATATATACATATATACGCATATGTGTATATATATACATATATACATATATATGTATATACAGATACATATATATATAATTTATTGTCAAGTTAGCTAACATACAGTGTATACAGTGTACTCTTCATTTTCGAGGTAGATTCCCATGATTCATAGCTTACCTACACAATGTTTATTATTTTTATCACACTTTTAAAAACAAAGAAAAAGGCTGCTTGTTTTGTAGTGCTCATATTCTTCAAAAGCATGACACTGTGAACTGAGTACCTCTCCCAGGTAGATCAGGTTAGACTGAGAGCCCAGCTGTTGCTGCCGTGAGAATCAGGGACGGTCTTAGCCCTGCTATGTTTGGTGGGGCCAGAAGGGGGCGAAACCACTAGCGTGTTTGTCCTGTCATTCAACCACAGCCCCCGCTGGTTCCCTTCATCAGCCACCTTCTATATTATTCTACTGGAGATAGTTTCTTTGGTTCACCGATAATCGGAATACTGGCCCTCTTTGCTGGTCTGTAAATTTGGCAGTTGCTACATTTATGGCTGTGTCAGTCTGACACAATATTTGAGCCATGAGAACTGCTGCAGGAGCAGATTTGTTGAGGAAAGGCAAGCATTTAGAATATCATGCATGATCTGGGATGGGGAAAATATGTATTTTCACATTGCCCACGTCTGCATTACTGCTCCAGCATATCAGTTATCAGGGACAAGTTGATATGCATGAAAGAAAGATGTATCTCGGGGCCATTCTTATATGAAGCCTGCATCAGAGAAAGAAGCATGTGGACCTCAGAAAGTGGTGGCCTTGAGTTTAATCCCGCCTCTGTTACTTAATACGATACTCACTAGTTACTAGGTTACTTACGTGTAAGAATCTCATTGACTTATCTCTATGTGTGTGATATAATTTTGGGCTCTTATCTTCTCTCATATTTTTAGTTGATAATTTATTGGTCAATATTCAGAAAAACAGGTTAACATAGTTGCTAAGGTCAGTGGGCTTGGAAATCAGACTGACTTCATTTAAACCCAGTTCCACCACTCCCGGCTCATGGTCATTGGCAAGATCCTTAAATTCTTTAAACCACAGTGTCTTTTGTGCAATACAGTGATAGCAACTCTAGTACCTGTCTCATAAATCTGCTGGGAGAATTAACTGAAATCGTGCCAGTTAACTGCTCTGTGAATGCAAACTATCCTTGTTACCCATTACAGACTATAATTGTGGCATCTCTCTTGATTGGGCAGTATTCTGGGAAATCCTGCAAAAAATAAAAAACATATTCACCAGCTCACATGAAATAAAACCCTGCTAAACCTCATAGAAGCCTGGGGAGTGTGACTGACACAAGCCTTTCAGTGGTCTGCCTTTTCCAGCCAGCCACGGCCTCTACAAATTAGGTTGAAGTATAAATAAATAATATGTAAAATGGACACAAACTTGTAAGGGGAACATTACATTATTACTAGGCAAAAACCATCTCAGTTCTTCATCTTCTGGTAAAGTATATTCCTATGGCTCACTTGTCTTTGCTAAGGCATTGTGGACTCCTGACTGATCGGATACAAGTTAAAGACAGACCGCCATGCACATAAATATTCTATTGTCTACTGTGGATGCATTTGTGTGTTTTCTCTTACACTTTTATTTCCATTGAATTTCTATTCCAGAGGAAAAAAAGTAGTCACTAAAGAGGTCCAAAACATTCCCTTATCATTTTCTTCAATTTTCTATAAATATTCATCCATATATTCACTTGTCTATCCATTTCCCTAGTAAACATTGCTTAAGGAATTCATCATTGGTACTGTGCCACATGGGGGATACAGCAACGGGTAATGTAACTGGTCTTTGTTCTCCTGTAGCTCAGTGTTTAGTGAGATTTGCAGATGAGTTCATCAACCTTATGTAATGGGATAAATATTTAATGATGACAGGTAAAGGATTCTCCCAAGAGCACAGAAGAGGGTCTCCTCCCTCTACCTAGGGGAACAGGGGGAAACAACACAGGGTGAAGACTAAGTCCTGAATTGCAAAGGATGCAGTACAGACAGAGGACAATCCAGTCAAGGATTCCAAGAGAAACAGCTAGTTCTGGACTTCGGCTTCTCCTTTGCTTTTCCCTGTGTGACAAAAAACCCAAATTCTTCTTCCCTCAGCACCTTATTTTTCTCATCTCTACAATAGAGACTACTAATATGCAGAATCTCAACTCAGAATCACCCATGTGGAGCTGCTAAAAAAGTAGCTGTCCAAACCCTGTCTCAGACATACTATTTATCCATTCATTAATTCAGCATATTTTTATTGAGCACCTGTTTACGAAGCACTTCATATGCACCAGATACTCTGCTAGGAGCTGTGGGAGTAAAAATTAAATGTTATTGAGAGGATATTAGTGGAGACAAACATAACAAGTCATCATTATAAGAAAAATAAAATAAATATTTCAAAGGAGCACTTATGATAGTGGTCTTTAACTTACTGAAATTAGGCAATTAGGCAAATTCCTAGAGTAAGGAAAAGACGAACTAAGATGTTAAAGATGAGGCGAAAGAGGAGCCAATTAACTAAATAAAAGGGAAGGGCCATGCCTGGAAAAGAAATGATGTGTGCAAAAATCCCACAACCAGGCTCTCAGTAGGTGGGGCCAATAGAAAAAGATTTAAAACTCTGCAGGTGATTTGGATGTTCACTCAGGGTTGAGAAGTTCTTACTAATCCCCAATCCTCGTGTTTTATAGGGCTGTTTGGTGAGCAAATAAAAAGAGGCTTGTAAAAGTCCTTTGAAAAGTAAAAAATGCGGGGCGCCTGGGTGGCGCAGTCGGTTAAGCGTCCGACTTCAGCCAGGTCACGATCTCGCGGTCCGTGAGTTCGAGCCCCGCGTCGGGCTCTGGGCTGATGGCTCAGAGCCTGGAGCCTGTTTCCGATTCTGTGTCTCCCTCTCTCTCTGCCCCTCCCCCGTTCATGCTCTGTCTCTCTCTGTCCCAAAAATAAATAAACGTTGAAAAAAAAAATTTAAATGAAAAGTAAAAAATGCTTTACACAGGCAGAGTGGTGTATACAATAGCCCCCAATGATCATCAAATAAGAATTGTACTCAGGATATTAAAATGGATGAGCCCTTGATATGACCATAAATTTAGGAGACTACTCATATTTCACATGAAGATCGGCATTTTATGTCACTTTAGCCATAGTGATGTGACTCTTACACTATTTATCTACAGCTTCTACATTTTCCATCGAAGAGGTTTTGTACCTCAGTGTGAGCACAATGGTGCATAAGGGTTGATGGTTAGGAGAAAAGGGAGTGTGCCAGATAAGCAAAAAAAGCTGGGAATTAAGGGTGAAGCTCTGGCTACTTGCCAAAAGAAATTGGAGCTTGCGGTCATGGATCGGATGTCTAGAGAAAACAAGTACATCATATTGTCCTATACGTTCTGTCTCAGACCTGCAGGTCATACTACGGTGTGAAATAGGTGAGCATTTCTTGCCAATTAAAACAAGGAAGTCCAAAAAAGTTAGCATGCAGCAGCTTAATAAAGCTATGATTTTGGGGTGCCTGGGGGACTTAGTTGGTTAAGCGTCTGACTCTTGGTTTCAGCTCAGGTCATGATCTCATGGTTCGGTGGGTTCAAGCCCTGTGTTGGGCTCTGTGCTGGCAGCGTGGAGCCTGCTTGGGATTCTCTCTCTTCTTCTCTCTCTGCCCCTCCCCTGAGTACATGGACTCTCTGTCTATCTCTCAAAAAATAAATAAATAAACTTTAAAAATAAAGTTATGGTTTCCACCATCATATTTAGACCTCTAGCTTTAAATACTCAACCAAACCAACTAGTCTCTGAGGTAACTTCAACCCTAACCGTTAATTATGACACCAAACCATGTAGCTGAGTCTTCTCAGGGTTGGTTTAATATAATAAAGGGATATGCAACATCCTGAGAAGCTCAAGTGAGGTATCATGAGAGAAATGCCAACATTAGATCGAGAGGGAGATTCACAGTCACCTGCCATTTCCGGGAGTGTGGGACATTCTTTACCTGACAGAAATCAGACAAGTTATGGAGGTAAAGAACCAAAGTAGATGGTCCCTGGTATAATTCATATGAGCACAGAAATGTACTATAATGGGAATTGGAGTCCCAGACTACAATATAAGTGCATCTTGATTTGTGACTATGGTGAGTAACTTAACCTATTCAGTGCCTACGTTTTCTCATGTTACATGGGGTAATAGAATTATGATGAGGATATGAGACATTGAAGTTAAAATGGTTGGCACTTTCACCGAATTCCAAATAATTGATGCAGATGCTCTCTCCCTCTACCAAGGAGGTGGAACATAACTCCCTACCTTTAACTGGGAACTGCCTATAGTGACTTCTATGCAAAGAATACAGTACAGAAAGCAGGGAAGTGAAGAGTAACTTAACAGTGCAGAACACTGACAAACACTGCCTAAGCCATATATGATCAAGGTCAGCATCAACGGCAATAAATCATGTAGATTGTATGTAGTCTTGATTGGCTAGGATAAGAATGACACTTCACTCCTTTGGTCTTCCTAAAAACCTGTAACCTGAGTCTAATGATGAGAAGAACAGTAAATATACTTAGAGCAAATGAAAAAATAGAAAACCTCAATACAGAAATAGAAAATCTCAACAAACATAGCTCAGTTGAGCCCAATAGCAGAAAGGAAAAGACAGATGAAAGAGTCAGAAGCCTGGAAAATATGACAATAGAAATCGCACAGTGTGAACAACAGGGAAAAATTTAACTGAAAAAAAAAAAAAATGAAGAGAGCCTCATGGAGCTGCAGGACTATAACCAAAGACCTAACACTGGTTCCATGGGAGTCATGGAAGGAGAGGGGAAAGAAAGGAGGGCTGAAAAGTACTAAAATGGTCAAGGTTACCCCCAGTTTGGCTAAAGACTTAACTTCCAGATTCAATAACTTGAGCCAACCCCAAGAACAGAAATCCATGCCAATGTACCACACAAATCTGAAAAGTAGAGGCAAGAAAATTTGTATGAGAGACAGAGAGAGAAATAACACCTTACCTAGAAGGAGAAACAATACACATGACAGCAGATTTTTCATTATACAGCATGGATGTCAGAAGGAAGTCACACAACATTTTTCTATTACTGAAAGTAAAGAACTGTCAATGCAGAATTTTATATCCAGCAAAAGCATCCTTTAGAAATGAAGGGGAAATCAAGACATCCACAGATGAAGAAAAATGAAGAGAATTTGTCACCAGCACATCTACTTTAAAAGAATGGCTAAAGGAATTTCTCCAAACAGAAAGAAAATGATCAAAGAAAGAATCTTAGCACACCAGGAAGAAAAAAATCAATAAACAAAAAGATACATAAATGCAGTAGACTTTCCTCCTCCTTTCAGTTTTCTAAATTATGCTTCATGGTGAAAGCTAAAATAACACTGTCTGATGTGGTTCTAAATGTATATAGTGGGGCGCCTGGGTGGCGCAGTCGGTTAAGCGTCCGACTTCAGCCAGGTCACGATCTCGCGGTCCGTGAGTTCGAGCCCCGCGTCGGGCTCTGGGCTGATGGCTCAGAGCCTGGAGCCTGTTTCCGATTCTGTGTCTCCCTCTCTCTCTGCCCCTCCCCCGTTCATGCTCTGTCTCTCTCTGTCCCAAAAATAAATAAACATGGAAAAAAAAAATTTAAATGTATATAGAGAAACTGTTTTAGATAACTATCTTATAAATGGGGGAGGAGAAAATGTTATAAAGGTAGTTAAGTGTAAATATAGATAGCTAGAGAATATAATTTAATTGAACTGATAAAATGACGACACCTATATATTGTGTTATGTATATGTTATGTGATACCTAAAGACAATACTAAAATTCTATACGAAAAGATATACTGAAAAACACTATTGATAAATAAAGATGAAATTCTAACACATGTTCAACTAAGCCACAGGAAGTCAGCAAAAAGAAAACAGAGGAACAAAAAAGAGAACAAACATAAAAACTAAATTGACAGACGTAAGTTTTAACAACGCTATAATTAAATTAAAGGCAAATGGTCTAAATATAACAAAAGAAAGAGATTGGCAGAGTGGATTAAAGAACATGAGCCAATTACATGCTGCCTTCATTTCAAGTAAGAAGATATAAGCAGGTTGAATATAAACAAACGGAACATGATATATTGTGCAAACATTCATCACAAGGAAATAGGAGAGCCTATATTAATATTAAATCAATGTCAGAGCAAAGAAAATTACCAGAGATAGGGAAGGACATTATATAATAATACAGGATCAATCCACAAAGAAGACATAGAGATCCTAAATGTGCATGCAATCAGACTGCAGAGCCAGAAAGTATATGAAGCAAAAAGAAGGTATAACTAAAAGGAAAAGAAGGAAAATCCATAATTATGGCTGGAGGCTTCATCATCCCTCCTTGAACAACTGATAAAACTACTAGACAGAAAACCAGCAAGGATATAGAAGAACTCGACTACACCACCAACCAACAGGATCTACTTGACATTTATAGAACACTTCACCTAAAACCAGCAGAATACACATTCTTTTCAATTGCCCATGGAACATATGCCAAGATAGACCGTATCATGGGCCACAACACAATCTTAACAAATTTAACAGAACTGAAATCATATAGTGTTTATTGACCACCATGGAATCAAACTAGAAATCAATAACAGGTAACAGGGAAATGTCCAAATACTTGGAAACTAAATAACACACTACTAAATAATCCATTGATCACTACAGACCCTCTGGACAGTCCTGATGACGTTAAAGAATAATAAATGAATTCTGTAAAGAACCCCACATGTAAATAAAACTTACATGAAATGGATCAATTCCTTGAAAAATACAACTTAGTACAACTCACTTTATATGAAATAATTTGAATCCTCTTATAACTATTAAGAAATTAAATTCATAATTTAAAAGCTTTCCCAAAAAGACATCTTCAAGCCAGAATAATTCAATCAAAATTCTACCAAATGTTAAAAGAATTAACACCAATTCTACACGGTTTCTTCCAGAATATAGAAGTGGGAAAACTTTCCATTATATTTTATGAAGCTTATACTCCTTTCTTTAAAAAAAAAAAAAGAATTATAACTACAGACCCATATTCTTCATGAATAGAAACACAAATGTCCTTAACAAAATATTTGCAAGTAGTATTCAGCAATACATAAAGAGAATTATAAACTATGACCAAGTGAGGTTTGTTTCAGAGATGCAAAGCTGATTCAATGTTTGAAAATCAATTAGTGTAATTCACAATGTTGGCAGAATAAAAAAGAACCTTGTGATTATATCAATTGATAAAAAAACATCTGACAGAATTCAAAAGCCACTCATGATAAAAGCTCTCACAAAAATAGGAATAAAGACTTCCTAACTCAATAAACAGCATCTTTAAAAAACCAATAGTGAATATATATTTAATGGTGAAAGACTGAATGCTTTCCCCTTTAAGACTGGGAACAAAACAATGATGTCTGCTCTAATGGTACTAATTCAATATAGTGCTGGAAGTTATAGCTGGTCAAAAACACAAGAAAAGGAAATAAAAAGAATACATATCAAAAGAAAGAAGTAATTACAGTCCATATTTTCAGATAACATGGTTGTCTATATGGAAAACCACAAGATGTCTATAAAAAAAAAAGGCTTCTATAATATATAAGTAAGTTCAGCAAGGTCACAAGATAAATATACAAAGAATCTATTGTATTTCTTTGTACTAGTAATGAGCATGTGTACACAGAAATTAAAAATACAATGCCATTTATAATTGTTCAAAAAGAGAAAACTTAGGTGTACATCTAACTAAACATGCATAGGACTTGTATACTGAAAAACACAATATGCTAATGAAGGAAATCAAAGATTAAAACAGTTCTACTGTTTGCGTATATTGGGAGATTCAACATAGTAAAGATGTTAATGCTTTCCAAATTCATACACTGTTTTAACGCAGTTCCTATCAAAATCCCAGCAAGATTTTTTGTAGATATACACAAAATTATTCTAAAATTTGGATGGAAAGGCAAAGAAATTAGAATAGGTAAAACAGTCTTGAAAAAGAAGAATAAGATAAGACAAATGAGTTTACCTAATTTCAAGAGTTATATAGCTACAGTAATCAAGACTGTATGGTATTGGCAGAGAGATAGACACATAGGTCAATGGAACAGAATAGACTCCAGTAAAAGACTCACTTACATGTGCTCAAATGATGTTGAATAAAGGTGCAAAACCAATTCAGTAGAGAAAAGATCGCCTTTTCAATAAACATTACTGGAGTTTTTTTAATAGCCACAGGCAAAAAAGAAAAAAAAGAAACTTGATCTATATCGCATACCTTATATAAAAACTAACTCAAAATAGATCATGGTTGAAAATGTATAACTTGAAACTATACAACTTAGGGGGAAAAAGAAAATCTTAAAGGTCTGGAGCTAGCAGAAAGTTGTTAGACTTTACACTGAGCACACAATCCATGAAAGGGAAAATCAATAGACCGGACCTCATCTAAATTCAAAAATTTTATTCTTGAAAAGAATCTTTTAAAAGGATGAGAAGCAAGCAACAGATGGGAAGAAAATATTTGCAAGCTACATATCTGATGAAAGCTGAAGAATATATAATTAATGTTCAAATCTCAACATAAAAAAAATCTACTTAGGCACACCTGGGTGGCTCCAGTCAGTTAAGCGTCCGACTCTTGGTTTCGGCTAAGGTCATGATTTCATGGTTCATGAGTTCCAACCCCATGTCTGGCTCTGTACTGACAGTGCAAATCCTGCCTGGGATTCTCTCTCTCTCTCTCCCTCTCTCTCTCTGCCCGTCCCCTGCTCGTTCTCTCTCTCTCTCAAAATAAACTTAAAAAAAACTATTTAGAAAGTGGGAAAAAGACATAGAGACGTTTTGCCAAAGAGGATATACAAATAGCAAAGAAACACATAAAAATATGTTTAACATTATTAACCATCAAGAATGTAAAAATTAAAACCACAATATGATGTCACCCACACACACGTTACAATGGCTAAAATAAAAAATAGTGACAAAACCAAATGCGGGCAAGGATGCAGAGAAATCAGATCACTCATTTATTGCTGGAAGGATGTCTCTTGAGTAACTAAACATGGGACTGCCAGACGACACAGCAGTTGCACCTCTGAGCATTTATCCCAGAGAAGAGAAAATCTGTGTTCACAAAGAAACTTGTGTGTGAATGTTTATAGCAGCTTTATTTATAACAGCCCCAAACGGAACATAACCCAGATGTCTTTTGATGGGTGAATGGTTAGCTAAACGGTGTAAGCCTATGGAAAACTACTCAGCAATAAAAAGGAATGAGCTATTGGTGTATGCATCACCTACATGAATTTCCAGAAAACACGCCGAGTGAAAAATGCCGACCCTAGAAAGGTATACGTTAGACAATCTCAATGATACAACCTTCTTGAGATGAATGACAAAAAGTACAGAAATAGATAGCAGACTAGTAGTTGCCAGGAATTCCAGAAGGTTACAGTTGTGGGAAGGAAGAGTGTGTGGCTATGAAAAGGCAACAGGAATGATACCAGTCGCGATGCAAGTGTGCTGTATCTTCATCGTATCAATGTCAGTATCCTGGCTGTGATGCTGTCCTCTAGTTGTATGAGATGTTACCATGGGCGAAAATGGGCAGAGAGTACAGGAGATGCCTTCGTATTATTTCTTCCAGCTGTGTACAAATCTACCATGAGGGCAAATAAAAAGGTAAATTTGAAAACAATTATACTACCTTGAATCCCGATACATCATTTGTGCATTAAATTAATTGAAATCCCCTAGTTTATTGACCCTAGTGACCCTAGTTTAGGCGTTGCGGGGGGCCCAGCAGTATGCCTGCAGTCTGATACAAAATTATAAGAGCAGATTATGGAAGACCTGTTGCATTGACTTGGTAGCAAAGTGTTGGTAGAGCTGAGGGCATTCTGGTCTCTTCCTCAGCCCTACTGCAGCCATCAGTCAGCCCCATTGGCAGAGGGACTCCCATGCACCGTGAGACTTAGGTGTTTGCAGATGACTCTTGGTCATCCCCAAGATACAGATACAGAGGATGTGAACCTATAGAATTATAACCTCCAGTTAACTTATTAAGGATATGGGAACTTTAGCTTCGTTTTGTTGAGAAATCGCATAAAGTGATTGAGTGATTAACAACGGAGACCTGTCAGAGCCCAAGAGTGACTGATTCAGACCCTGGCGGGGCTATTGCCTCGCTTTGCGACTTGGAGGCTGATACTTACCCTCTCTGTCCCTTTCTTTCCCCATTTGTAGCATAAGAATGAAAATAAATGTTACCTACAAAAGTCGGGATGAGCAATGAATTAATGAATATTTGTAAAGCCCAACCGTGTTTGTAAAATGTACTCACTCTCTCAATTTCTCGTGTAGTTTCTTCTGACTCTAGTTAATGAAATGAAAAAAAAAAATTCACTCCCATTTTTATAACTCCTAGTCTGAATTACATGCTTTACAGAATTATAACACTTACAGAATTATATGCCTAACTGCAAATGAGACCAAAGAATTTCAGTACTTTTATAAGAAAAAAAATGAAGTTAAAATACTACTGTACCTCCTTTAAAACACGATTTAAATGCTTCCATGTGTCAAAATGTTGTTCTTCATTTAAACATTTAGCAATTCTGTTTTGTTTTTCTAGTTTCAAGCCACACATTTCAAGATGAAACCCTGCAGGCTATATTTTATTATAATTATTTTGTCAGTGTCAAGAATGCAGAAGCCTGGATTTGATCTATCTGTTGAGCATAATCTGACTGTTTTCCAGGACCCCCACTCTGCACCACTTTCTGGACCAGTAATTCCCTGGGGCATATCAATCAAAATATCAGCTATGTTGTATTTAAGCAGGGAAATGGGATAACGATATAAAAAATAATAATACAATTACTCATAGCTCTAGATACGACATTAGTCCTGGTGATTTGCTGAACAGCACAGTTGATAACCAGAAAATTTGGACCCCCTCACTATCAACTGAGAACACTATCATTTCTCAGAGTGACAGCAGAATGGACGCTTAAAGATAATAAATTCATTAATCTTACCCTCATAACATTTCAAAGGAATAATGAGATGTGAATAAGGGACTCGAAAAGATAAAAAGAACTCACCACCAGATGTCTCCACTTTGCAAGGCAGTTAATAAAACAAAACCACACACACAAAAAGGAGATTCAAAGGAGGGTTGATTTAGGGCAGTGCTCTTGTGGCGCAGGGGGTGGGGGGGATTTGCATCCCCAGGTAACATTTGGCAACGCTGGAGATGTTTTTGATCGTTACAGCTAGAAGGAGGGACATCACTGGCATCTACTAGGTAGAAGCCTGGGTGCTGTTGAACATCCTCCCTGCACAGAACAACTCTCCTTGACAAAGAATCATGTATCCTAAAATGTCCATAGTGCCAAGGTTGAGAAAACCCTTAAAAGGACTCCTGCTTTGCTCGACTGGCATCATACTTTTCTGGTCCCCCGTTACACTTTTTTTCCACGCAATTTCCACGCAAAGCAAAAAGGCAGTAAAAGGTGATAAGAAAAATGGATGTGAAACTAACCAATGCTTCCTTCCAGCTGTCTGCAAATATCTCTATTGCAAGCCCTATACCATAATACCTTTACAGTGTAATTTCCTGTTGCCTTAACCGTCCCCCTCATGACATGATATCTTGCTGAGGGCCTGGCCAAGATCATTTCGTTCTCTGTGTGCCTAGCGCTTAGAGTGTGTGGCATGTCGTACACGTTCAAAAGTTTGCCCTACGAATGATTTCGTGAGTTCGTCGTAACAGAGGATAGGCTCTAAAAGGAGCCTGAGGAAACTCGGCAGTTAAGGAAGGTATGCTTCAGAATCAATCAGTCCTAGGTTTTCATGGAAGACTGTGGCATTAGCAAGCAGGCAAGGTATGGTGGGAACAGGTGGTGTAGGCTGTTAAGAAGAAAATTGAGATGTTAACAAAGCTTTGAAGGTATCAGGCAAGACATTCTACGTGATCGAGAAGTTATTGGAGTAGAAAGGCATTGGGCCAACTTTCTCCGTCTGAAATGCCTAGGCATTCCTCCTTGAAAACACACTTGGCAATCCAGCCATTTAAGATTTTAATCTAAATAAAGAACTTCAGATAGAGGATTGGCAAAAGGATTCACTGGTGGCAAGCAGTGACAGTGATGTGTTTACACGTCTACATTAACCATGCACACAGAAGTGTGTGTGCTAACTCAGATATAAACACCAAATTAATGACCAACAACTACAGACATTATGCTTCGAGTGTGTATATGGTAGACCTGAAAAAGTAAAAATACTATAATGAATGAGTAACAAATCTGAGGTGGCAGAGGGTATTAAAAAGAAGTGTTAGAGTCCTTATTTATACAGCTGACTAGATCAAAACTGTAAAGCTCCAGCCTAAAAAAAAATGACTCCTGATCCCCATTGTTATTAATAAATTTTTTCTAAAATTTACGGATAATAGAGGATCTATTATATTGGGGTAGAATCACTTATTTGCATTTTACTACTTTTATATATGTAAAGTTTATTTCTTCAGTTACATTTAACAAAATATTTAATATCTTGTATTTTTAAGCCATCCGTAATATCACATTTCCCTAGAGCATTGCCCTTTCCTCTTCCATCGATCTCTGCATCCATCCATTCATCCATCTATCCGTGCAGGTTTGTGGGAAGATGGCTGGAAAGATGTTTATGCAAATCACTTATGCTATTTCTGCATAAGTGAGTTGGATTTGGAGGTGATTTTAAATTTCACCTTTTTCACTTTTCTTCATTAATCATATCTTTGTAATAAGCATCATTATTTTAGGAAAAACAGGTTTTCCGCTAGTTTTACTGAAATGAGGTAGACATGCATTATATCATTATGCTGCACTTATACAGTGCTGTGTGTTCAAGCTTTACTTTTTAAATGCAGTAGAATTGTTTTCTTCTTTAGCGTACAATTCTATGAAAGTTAACACACATGTAGATCCATGTAACCACCATCATGATCAAGGTAAACATCAACTCCATAACCCCCGAAACTTCCCCACATTGTCCACTGGGGTAACGTCCTTCCCCTGGGTCTCTGAGCCCTTTCAGCTACTCTTCTCCTTATCACTATAGTCGTGGCTTTTTTGCAAATGTCTTATCAATGGAATCACAGTGTTCATCAGAGAATAGAACCAATAGGATATGTGTATAGATATATATAAAGACAAAGAGAGAGAAAGAGACAGAGAAGAGGAGTGAGAGAGAGAGGGAAAGAATTGGCTCACATGATCATAGAGGCTGAGAGTCTGAGAAATCTCAAGAGCTGCACGTAGCAAGCTGGAGGTTAGGAGTCAGTGATGTGGTTCCCACTGGAAGGCAGGAAGAGACCGACATCCCAGATCAAATCAGCCAGCCATGAGGAGTTCCCTGTTATCAGCAGAAGGGGCTCTGTTTTTGTTCTCTTCAGATCTTTAACTGATTGGGAAGGGCCACCTACATTGGGAAGGGCAGTGTGCTTTCTGAACATTGGGACCTTATTCCTATCCTCCAGCTAGATTATGACGTGGGAGGGGCAGTTGCCTGAAGCCCTCTTTTGGAGACTGAGGCCAGCTTTTGGGCTTTGAGTTACAACGTTTCAAGTCCTAGATATACCAGAAGGAAAAAATACATATATGTATTATATATTTTACATTATAAATAACTATATTATATGATAAGCAATTATCTCACTCAGTTATTATATTAATTATATGATTAGTCATATATATAATAATCATATACCTAATGTAATTAGTATAGTAATTGATTATATTAAATTTTTTTTTTTTCCAACGTTTATTCATTTTTGGGACAGAGAGAGACAGAGCATGAACGGGGGAGGGGCAGAGAGAGAGGGAGACACAGAATCGGAAACAGGCTCCAGGCTCCGAGCCATCAGCCCAGAGCCCGACGCGGGGCTCGAACCCACGGACCGCGAGATCGTGACCTGGCTGAAGTCGGACGCTCAACCGACTGCGCCACCCAGGCGCCCCAGTATAGTAATTGATTATAATATAATACAATTGTACGTAAATATATATATATTCCCAATGGTACTTGAAACTTTTCAAGGTTCTTCTAAAACTGTTCCATGTGTTCTATCCAGATTTTACAGCTGCATCCAGTGGGATAGACATGATCAAGTGTCCTTCCACCATCTTACCTAGAACTGGAGCCCTGTCACTTCTTAAAAAGATTTTGAGCACATATAGGACAAAACATTAGCGGTGGTTAATTATGAGTAGCAGTGGTATGAATGATCTATTTCTTCCTTACACTCTTTTGTATAGTTTATTTTTAAAAAGTTAAATTTTCCAAGGGGGGGGAGTTTTCAGCAGATCATTCTACAGTCTGTGTGTAGAAAGACAGGAAGTACTTCTGTGATTCATCTAAAAGACAACCTTAAGGGGCACCTGGGTGGCTCAGTTGGCTGAACGTCTGACTTCAGCTTAGGTCATGATCTAATGGCTCACAAGATCAAGCCCTGTGTTGGGCTCTGTGCTGACAGCTCAGAGCCTAGAGCCTGCTTCAGATTCTGTGCCTCTTCTCTCTCTGCCCCTCCCTGCTTGTGCTCTGTCTCTCAAAAATTAATAAACATTAAAAAAAATTTAAATAAATAAAAGACAAATACAGAAAACACTGAGGAAGCACTGAACATAGACCTTCTACATTCCCGTTTATCTCCTCTTTGACTAAATCCCAGACAGGCAGCTCTGGTGATATCAGCCTGTGCAACCAATGTTTTCCATAATTGTGCTCCCTCTTTAAGTCTTGGGCTAAGAAAAACTACAATTGACCCTTGAACAATGATGGGTTTGAACTGTGCAGAGCACTTATACATGGATATACTATATATATATATATATATATATATATATATGGATATACATGGATATACTATATATATATATATAGTATTGTAAGTGTATTGTAAGTGTGTATATATATATATATATATATAGTATTGTAAGTGTATTTTGTCTTATAATTTTCTTAACATGTTCTTTTCTTTAGTTTACTGTAACAATAAAGTAAATAATACATTTCACATTACAAAATGTGTGTTAATCGACAGTTATCAGTAAGGCTTCCAGTCCATGGCAGGCCAGGAGTCGTTAGATGTTAGGGGAATCGGAAGTTATGTGAGAATTTTCAACTGTTCAGAGATTGGTGCTCCTAACCCCCAGAGTGTCCAAGAGTCAACTGAAGAGTCAGAGGTTTTGGAGAGAAAACATCTTGCTTTTCCCTTTAAGATTCTTCTTGCTGGTCTAAGACTTAAATTGACATGAGACAGATTAACAGGAGAAAAACAAATCCATATAAACATGAGATTCCAAAGACAGGCAAAATAAGGTATATAAGTCATCTTGAGCTAAGGGGGTGGGAGCGGGGGCTCAGAACTTCAAAGAGAAGGAAAACAATTCATAGGAAGATGAAAAAGAGTAAATGTTTGGTAAACGCACTGCCATACAGAAGCAATGGAACATAGAGAGGAATTTCAATAAGTAGACTTTACCGAATTCCTCCTTATCATGCCTAGCTCATAGTATACTACAATTATCTGCAGTGAGAGCTCTCTTCCTGAAGTAGGTCCTCTATCTAGGCAATTCTAGGGCAGGGTCAAAGTTTCTTCCTGAGACTGTGGGCCTTGATTATTTTCAACGCAAAATAATCTGCGTGTCAAAGTAGCACATCTTGGGGCAACTTGTTCTGAACCCCTACAAAGGAACGTGACTTAGAGCCAAAGTCAAGGGAAACCATAAAAGTAAATACACTTTCTTAAACTTCATCTGTCACAAAGGAAGAAAACAAAGCTTGCAAACTTTGGAGTGATTGAGAGGCACCAGACTTTATGCTGAGCTCAGTCATTTCTCTCCACTATTAAATATTGTCATGTATCACTGTGCTCTCTCTCCTGCCTCTAAATGAACTTCCTTCACTCCCTTTAGATTCATTTATTATGCAGTGAGATGTTATTTAAAAAAAAAATTCTCTGGAAGAAATGACTAATATACTTGCACAGACCAGCTTTTGTGCTAACTGGGTTTATTTGTCTGCGTCAGTGCAAACTTACAAAGACTTCCTCACCAAGAGGCAAAAATCTACAGACAGGACGCTTACTCACAAAATTACTGCATGTTACAAACTTGAACTCCATAGACTGTCTAAGGCAAAGACTTTAGCAACTAACTTGGAGACAGAACTACTGAAAACTTTTGTTCTTGAGGACATCAATTTAGATTGACTATAAAATAATACTGAAGGAACTTATCAAGTTTATTGAGAATAAAAAGAAAAGAATCAAGTTGCCTCTTTTTGGTAAATAACTATAGTATCGGAGTTAAATGGATACTTGCAGAATTCTTTTCACTGAAAGAGATGTGACCTTGTTACTTTTAGACTTAAAGTCCTTGGCAGGATGCCGATGTAAACTTGTTCTCAATGCTCTTCTATAGACCAGGAGGGTCCCTTCCTAACAGGGCCATTGCTGGTACAGGGTGAGGTGAGGGAACTGAGGACAATGGAAGGAGCTTCTCATAAAGTTCTCTTTTGTTCAATGTAATGTATTTGTGAAGTGCAGAATAATGCCTGCTGGAGATCCTCTTCCTAATCCCCAGAACCTGTGATTATGTCACTTTACATGGCAAAAAGGACTTGGCAGAAGTGAAAGATACTGAGACTGAGAGTTGATCCTAAATGATCCAGGTGTGCCCAGTGTAATCACTCGAATCTTTGAGAATGAAGAACCTCCCTCAATTTTGAAGTGAAAGCACTCAACCGATCATTGCTGGCTTAAAAGACAGAGAGGGATTATGATCTGATGCATGTGAGCAGCCTCTAGGAGCTGGAAAAGGCCAGGAAAGAGATTTCCCCTAGAGCTTTCTGAAAGGAGTGTTGCCCCACCAGCAGCTTGACCTTAGCCTCGTAAGATCCATTTCGGACCTCTGAACTATAGAACTATAAAGTTGTTCTACCAAGTTTGTGGTGATGTTTTATGGCAGCACAGAAAGTGAGTACAATATTTTTATTATTTTTTGTGAGATCCTATCTTTTGGCTTTTGGGTATTTAAAACATTCTTTTATTTTGAACGAAATAATAGAAAATGTAGTGTGTATTTTTTTTTCAGAGGGTTTACTCTCTTCCTGGCCAAAATAAAATGTAATTAACCTTTGTTGGTTCTCTCCATTCCCTCTGTTCCCTATCAGTTCCTCTCTTCTGTCCTTCCTTCCTCATTTAAACTGTGTCATGAAGTTGAATCGTTGGCATACAAAGTCCATGTGTGCCCATATGCATGTTCCATACCCGGCCTTTTCAATCCCGTCCATGTCTGCAGTTGCCCACCTCCCCATCCCTGTTCTCCTTTGTCTTCTAGAACAGTGGATCCTAGTCTTCCTAGGAATCACAGTTCCTCAGGGGTACTGATCATATGTACATCACCTCCCACCATGTGCCTACTGAATAAGCATCTCCGAGGGAGGGGTCTGACAGTCTGCATTGCTGGCAAGGAATACAGTCATTAGTGAATTTGAGAAACACTATTCTAGCGGCACCAGCCTGTTGATATTCCTTGTACTTATTACTCCGTGCCCAACCCCCACCTTCCACCCGCTCAGTCCCTTAATCCAATGCCCATCTGCCTACAATTCCCTCTCCCCACTCTGGTCCCTGCCCCAACTTCGCCTGGGCAAAAGCTCCTTCTCTTACTTTCATTGCTATCACTGGATTCCAATCCTCACTTTCCATCAAAGAGCTCCCTAGCTGACCTGCACTCCTCAAATCCTACAGAGCATTTGCATCAATTACTATGACGGCACTTACCTTATCAATCTGTAATCATCTGTCTGCCTTTATCAGAGAGATTCGGTCCTTCAACATGGGGATTATTCCTCATTCATGTTGCTTCCCCAAGGCTCAGCACAGTGCTGGAGAGGCATTTGATGCTACATAAATGCCTCTAAAATGAATGTATGGAAGAAGGAATGCATGAATGAATGAAATAGAGGCATCACGTCATGAGGTAATTCTCTGCTTTCTCTCTTTTAAACGTCATGCTCATCTTCAGTTAATTGCCAAGGGGACCCACACTAGAATATGCATCACAGATGTCTGGGTGAGCCTCACTCTGGTCCAAGTCTCTGCCTCCTCTGTGGTCTCCCTGTAGTTTCTCCAATATGATAAGTGCACGGGCTTTTGCACTCACTATTCCCTCCGCCTGAGATAATCGTTACATATCCTGGTATATGCGTCTTGGCTCAATCCCTCCCAGAAAGGCTTTGTCTGACCAACCTACCTAAAATATGGCTCCTATCAAACTATTAATTTACCCTGCTTTATTCTTTCTTTTATGGCAGTACTTACATAAAATGTCTATTGTATATTTGTGTTTAACCTGTCTTGACCCTTAGAATGTAATTTCCATAAACAGAAATTTTGTTTATCTACGGCTGTATCTCCAGTACCTAGAATATAGTTCACCATATACAGTGGGTAGTTAATACATATGTGCTGAATGTTGCACATGACTGTGGCAGAATACATATCCTATGATAACTAAGCAGGCTAGCACAAGGCACAATGCAGGCATGTACTCACTGAGGACACAGCAGGTACCTTAAAGCAACATTTAAAAAAATTTTTTTAATGTTTATTTATTTTTGAGACAGAGAGAGACACAGCATGAGCAGGGAAGGGGCAGAGAGAGAGGGAGACACAGAATGTGAAGCAGGCTCCAGGCTCTGAGCTGTCAGCACAGAGCCCGACGCGGGGCTCGAACTCACGAACTGTGAGATAGTGACCTGAGTTGAAGTCGGACGCCCAACCGACTGAGCCACCCAGGCGCCCCAAAGCAACATTTTAAATGCACCTCAATCCACGCCTGCAGTTGCTAACAATCAAGGATTTGATGCATGGTTTGTTTCTTAGCTGCATATGGTTATTACCTAGGAAAGCACGTGAGGGTTTTCCTGGGGCTGTTTTTTCCCTTATGAAAATGGCCCCCTGACTTCCCATCTGCTGCAGGCGGGAGGAACACGGCTGGGTTTGTGTGGGCAGTGGTGTTCCTGGACTTAGGTCCAGTTTAGCTTTTCCTGTTCCTCTGGCGATGCTGCTGAGGTCCAATTAAACACCAAATAAGCAAAGGGTTAGAAGTGTGCCCAGAGACAGTGCCAGCCCCAGAAACCTTGCTTACTTTTGCAAGAGAGCCACATGCTCTGTTTGTGGTTTCCTCCTGAACACCGTCTTTGTTTTGAATTCCTGGAGTGGATTGAGCTGCCCAACTATCGGATTTGATCCTAGGACTTCTGATTTTTGATTTTTTTTTAGCTGCATGGTAACTGGAGTATCAGGCCCAGAACTTTGTTAGCTTCTGGCCATTGTTGCCAGTATCATTATCTTCCTACGTAGGAGTCTTTTGCTTCATTTTACTGATGCCCTGAGGGAACTCTGATCAGTTT
The DNA here is from genome assembly GCF_007474595.2 of Lynx canadensis. Lineage (NCBI taxonomy): Eukaryota > Metazoa > Chordata > Mammalia > Carnivora > Felidae > Lynx > Lynx canadensis. The sequence continues at coordinate 7,016,775 of NC_044305.1, read as the reverse complement.
CCTTTCCTTACCTTGCAGCGTTTTCCTTTTTTCCACCTTCTGGACTATAAATGTAGCAACTGCAGTCTTATCTCTTCAACTATGACTTCAAATCTTTGCCTTCTTCAGTTTTCCTTCCTGTCTTTGATGGCTCAAGTGATTGCCTAATTGCAAGAGTAAAAACTATACTCCAGGGACCAGTGTCCAAGGATGTACAGTTTCCCGTTTTGAGTTATATCTGTGTCACTTCTGTCACTGACTCTCTACATCTCCATGGCCCAGATGCCATAATAGTCATACCAGGGTGCCATGGGCATCTCGTTCACTCGCTGGGCATGAACAGCCCTTGGACAGTGCATTTGATAACTTTTCAGAGAATCAGCCTTGCCTTTGAAATTACATTTTAAAAGCTCTTAGATGTCTGGGTCCACATTTCTTTGCCGGAAGGGGGATAAAAGGGAAGAAGGGATATGTTGGATGTATCAAAGGGCAACACTTCTTTCTTCCCTGGTCCATCATTCCCATCTCCAAGGGCACTGTCCACAGGGACACAGTATGGGCATAGGCTTTGAACTTCAAGGTAAGAAAGAGAGGAAGAGGGAAGGAAGCATGATCCTATGTGAGATGTTGGTTATCATAGGGTGCTAGTTAGATGAGTCTAGGCTATCAGAAAATTCCAAAGTCAGTAGAGGCTAATGTAAGGTAACCAACTTGTTCTAGTTTTTCTGGGACTTTCTTGGTTTTAACACTGAAAATCAACGTCTGGGACAAATGGGACAGTTGGTCCCTACACGATTACTGAAACACCACTTTGAGTGTCTACTATTTGCCAGTGTGTTTCTTACGGGGACTCCAGGTTTGGTCAGCCAGCCCTGTAGCCTGTCTTCATCTGCATTTTCTTCCGTTTCCATAAAACCTTGAAGGCTGCCCCTTTGTTAACAATTTCACATTCATGTCTGGCCTTCGTTGTTCTGAATGCTTGACCCTGCTAATTTGATTTTATTCTCTGACATGACCTTGGTCTTCCATAGATCCAAAATGAAAATGCTGTTCGGAGTGGCAATGAAAATTGAGTGTGGGCAAATCCCAGGGAAGACAATAACTCACAGTGGAAGAGAAGTATAGAACACAGGGCAGCAAGGTAGGGCTGTGCCCTCCCACAGCACACAGAATATGCCCATGGATTTGTTAAAATGTCAAAAGCAGGTGTTTCTTTTTTCTTCAGTCTGAGCTTCAAGCTAACATGGGCATTCAGCGTAATCCCTCCCAGGTGCTAAAACAGTATGTGGTTCAGGATTTCAGAGGTAATTATTGCTGAATGCAATGTATGGCCAGTGCACCTGCCAGGTAGATGTTATGAAAGAATGTGCCGAGGGGTGCACCGAAAGAATTTGGGGGACAATTTCTCCATCCTACCTTTTATAAGGCCTATTAAGGCCATCAAAAACTAGCCATGGAGCTAAACAGATTCACAGTGTGGTTAACAACACAAAAGATGTAGCAGGAACCAAAAATCCTAACAAGATCAAGCAGAGGTTCTAGGTCAGAGAAAATGCCAGCACTACCCTGAGAAATTCAAGCTTCGTGGCAGCAGTCCAGTCCTGCAACTGACGCACAGTGAGTTATCTTGTAGGAAAGTTGAATATACAGACATTTAGATTTGGATATTTAGATCCTGGCTTAGGCACCCAAGGGAAATACTTAGTCTGCTTGTCTCAAATGAAAGGGAGAGAGAGTGGTTCAATATGGTCATTTATTCCTTGAAAGGTGAGTGTTTCCTGGCATTGGACAATGTCCTTGAAACAGAATAGGGGACAATCACAGCACAAACCAACCAACCAACCAACCAAAAAAAAAAAAAAAAAAAAAAAACCATTCAGTTTCCCTGCCCTGATGGAGCTCAAGATCCAGTGGGAGAGTCAAAAATTAATCAAATAATGACCCAGGTTAATAAAAAATCACCACTGTGGTAGCTCCATGAAGGAGAGGTACCAGGTTTTCTGAAAGCTTGGAAGAGGGGGATTTGAACTAGTTGGGTGGCTTCTCTGAGACACTGAAAACTGGGCTGAGATAAAAAATGCGCTTGCTTGTTTGGTGCTTAATTTGTGCTGGGCACTGCTAACAGCTTTACCACATTGTGTTGATTTTCACGCATCAAAGTTTGGAAGTAGGCATTATCCCTCACTTATCTAGGAAGAGAATCCCACCGTTATCTATCAGCTTAGGAAGAAGCTTCCATCATTATCGATAACCCAAGGAAGAACATTCCATTAAGATGCCCTAGAATGGAGGCTCCCTGGGCTTCCTTTTTGTACCTCTGTCACTACCGTCTGGAGCTACTGCAATAGTCCCAAGTCCTGCACAGGATACCAGCTCACATCTCGCAGGGTGAACTTACGTATTCCCATTATGCAGATTCGAAAATTTGGCCCAGGGGGTTGGGTAGCGTGCGTGGAGCCATGTGGCTAGTGAGGTCCAGAGCCTCTATGAGACGCCAAGCTCCGTGTCTCCAGGCAAAGGAGGAAGTGGGAATACGTTGGGATCAGGGGGAACAGCAAGTGTCAAGGCACATTGGTGCAGAGCTCAAGGGTCTGCTTCTCCTCTCGTACACCCTGGACCAGAAGGACCTGCAGATCCTCCTATGGGTCACTCTGTGTTCCCCAGAAGCAGGATCCAGGCAGTGTTTTATGCCTTCACAGGCAGGAGAAACGTGTATCACTGATGGTGGAGGGGGGATGCGGTGCTTTGAAACGTGGTCCCTCAAGATCACCTGTCTTGCTGCTAAAGCTACAAATAAGTATGTCCAGATTCCCGTCTCGAGGATGAGATCCCTGTCTCAGGCTTGCTTGCATGCTGACAGTTCCTCTTGGAAAAGCTTGCAAGCACCTTTTGAAAGTCACCCGACGCGGAAAAGCTCCCATATAGCACAAACACAAAAGCTTGAAACCTTGAGGCTTCGCCCACACGGATTAAATGAAATTCTTTCAGTGACTTTGCGGCTACTTATAAAAAACAATTTACATAAACGGATGTGCTGTTCAAGGAGGGTAGAGAGGGTGGCTTGAATTTTTTTAAAACTTGCTTTTCCCCTTAGTTTAATAGCTCCAGAGGCCTCAAAGAAGCAACTGTTTTTATAAAACGGGCTTGTAAATTTATTGAGACAGACTCCAATTGGCCCTATTTCAGGCAGCTCTCTGGGGCCTCCCACATACAGCGCCTGAGTCCTGGGGCCTCGGATTGCAAGTTGCTGGAGGAGCCCATCCTCCACGACTCAGGCTTCCTGCGCCTGAGACGCTCCCGCTTACTCCAGCGTATTTAACTGCTGCAAGTATCTGAGGTTTGCCAAAGGTCTAGGCAAGAACTTACAGGTTTTACCCTGCCCAACTCTCATGAAAATGGATCCCAGAACAGAGATGCCAGCATCTCACAGCAATAATACACACACACGCGCACACACACACACACACACACACACACAAATGCATACACAGACACACACACAGACAAATATTAGGCTCATCGTTGTTGCCCATATGGAAAAGATGCTGAAAATGTACAACTGTTGTTTAATTAATGGTTGTGTATATTCATTTTCTCTAGCTTGATTTTCTTGTATTTTTGGAAGAGATGATATGGGCGTTTGGTCAATATTCCAAACAGATTACATGTCTTTTTTTCAAACTTGGACCAGTTCTCCTTTCCTCCCTCCCATGTCACCCAGTCAGAAATATGTGTTCTAAGCGCAGACATCTACTTCCCATCCCCTGCCATGTGCTTTTTTATACATTGAGAGCAGCGTGTGGACATAATTATGCACGTTGGCTTTTATTTAATACTATATCTTTGAGGTAGGCGACCTCAGTAGTGATGATGATGGTGATGTGACAGCAAACAGACATGTCTGTGGTACGTGTTCTCATCCCAACACTGTTCTGAGCTCTTTCTGCGTGATCCTTACCACATCCTACGGGACATGTGCTAGCATCACCCAGCTGGGGAGAGAGGGAAACGGAGGTATGGAGCAGTTCAGTGACTTGCCCGAAGTCTCACAGTGGGAATTGGAATGTGATCCGAACTAGACTCCACGCCCCAAACCACAGTGCCACATTACCTCTCAGGACGAAATCACTGCCTCTCATTTATTCGTTTTGAGAGCCACATACTATTCCTTTGAATGAATGAATCATGTTAATGTAGCCTGCCCACTGTTAATGATGTCTTGGGTTTTCTTCCTACATTTTGCTACTGCAAGCAGTGTTTCAAACTTCTGATATTTCACTACCTATCTTTGCACTGGTGCTTTGTGTATATGTGCTTTGTGCACGTGTTTGTAATATCAAGTAATCAAGTCATAATAGTAGATCTGCTGGGGTTTGAACACTGACGCTCATTTTCTTCTTGCTGTGAGGAGACATGGAGAGGGGCTTATGGACATGGGACCTCTGAAGCGTCCCTACTCTCGCAGCCAACTCAAAATGGTCCCTTCAAAGTGCAAATGCTCAATAAACATTAAAGAAAGACTTCAATCACAAAAGCTGCCATGTTTGGGACAATTACAATGTAGAACATATTTTGATTCATCGGATCTGATTAAATTGATATGAACCAATCAAACATCATCCTCATACTGTCGCCCAGGAAGTGGGATCCCCTGATTTGAAGTCACCAAAGACAGGAAGCGTCACAGTCCTCTCTGAACTTCAGCTCTTTGGAATCCAAACCTATATACTATGTGCTCTCAGTCTTACATCAGCAGGTTCGACCCAGGGCTTGGCCCCACTTTGTTTCCACTTGAATAGGATTAATGCCAACTTGCAGGAGAAGATATCAGATAAAATAAGCAGTGAACATAAAACGACACCTAACATGCAGGGTGCTTGTTACATGGGCCACGTTTGAGATGAACACTTGGCATTGCCTTACCTCCCGTACCATTGACGGTCACCCCAGGAGTCTCTTTGTATCGCTGGTGCCATTTTGCAGGTTATAAAAACCCAACAGAAGCTAAGCACAATCTGGTAACTTGCCCGATGTCATGAGAATGGGTCAGTGATCACGGAAGCCTCAAATTCAGATGTGGCTATTTCCAAGGACCAAAGCCTCCAATGCTGCTTCTCTACTGAATGTTGAAATACATACGATGCCGATACCCTTTTAAGACCTTGAATGTGATGTGTGTGGGTTGTGCTATATCCTGAGTGCACGTCTGTTTCCTGGGGTTTCCTGTACTTTATTTTCAGAAATCTTCACTATAGCTCTTGAAGAATCTGTCTCAGCTTCTATTATGACGAGACCTATCATATAGCAAATATTCACTTATTTAATAAATAACTGCATATTTTTAAAATGACAAACTCACCAGAATTGGCCTTTACTTAATAATCACAAACACCAAGCTTATGAATATTTCATGCTCACTCATTTCTGCAGAGAGTGTAAGCATCCTGCATTTCTATAGCTCCAGATTATGCAGGGAACAATGGAAAACATATGTTTTGTGTGTTTTCTTTAACAATTTGATGACGGAAGAGCACCTGGAAGTGTTGGAGATAATGTGAGAAACGGTCGCCTTTTGTTATTCGAGTGCTCGAAATAAAAATCTCAAATGGCAAGTTGTAATCCAAACCACAGTAATTATAGAAGACTGTATAAAAAGGTATGCATTTTAAATTCATAAATCTAAATGAGTCTATCTGCAAGTTAGTAAACTTTATTCAATTTTCTACGGCAACTACCCCATCAACACCGTCACCCAAAATACTGTACCACTCAGAGGTTAGAAGGTTTCAGTTTGGGGCTCGACGGATTCTTTGTTCTTCCCTGTTTTCGTTATTTTATTTTTTTTAATGTTTATTTATTTGTGTGAGAGAGAGAGAGACAGAATGTGAGCAGGGAAGGGGCAGAGAGAAAGGGAGGCACAGAATCTGAAGCAGGCTCCAGGCCCTGAGCTGTCAGCACAGAGCCCGACGCGGGGCTCGAACTCACAAACTGCGAGACCATGACCTGAGCTGAAGTCGGACGCTTCACCGACGGAGCCACCCAGGCGCCGCTCCCCAGTCTTCTTGAAATCATTAAATATTAGAGTGTTCTAAGTGATCTGAAGGAGAAGCACACAGTTCACTAAGAGTGCAGAACAGGGAATTCAGATGCGAGATGTGGACACAGGAAAGGCTTCCTCCAAGAAGGAGCATTTAAACCTAAAAGATGGGATCCTTAGGAGGTTTACCTGGCCGAAGAGCAGCATGTGCAGGAGGTCACGGGGATTGGAAGAGCCCATGGAAGAAGCAGGGAACTTTCTGGAATCTGGAGAAAGACAGTGTGGCGTAGCAGAGTGACTGGGAGAAGCAGCAGCAGTGTGGCTTTGGCAGGGACCCCATCGTGTAGGGCCAAGAAATCCATGATAACAAAGAGTTGGGACATGTGCCCAAGGTGGTCTCAAGCCACTGAAGGGTGTGGCACCAGAGAGAGACATGATTGGAGTCACGCTCATTCTGGCTGCTGAGTGCTGAGTGGGAAATGGAGGGAGAGAGACAGAATTTAGGACATAAATGCAGTGGTCTAGATAGAGATGATGCTGGAGGCATGGATTGGGAGTGAGGAAGTGAGCTGGAGAGAGATGACCTGAGAGGCACCATGGCAGTGACACACACAGACGAGAGTGATGGATGGGATGTCGGCAGGAAAAAGAGCAGAGTGTCAAGAGCAACATTGAGATGAATGAGTTGGCCAACTGGGGAGATGGTGGGTTCCATTCTGGAGTCTCGAAATTCTCTATTTTATTTCCTGGGAATTCGTAGCAAGATGAAAAAAGCGTATATGTACAAGGACCACTTCCTAACTGTGCTTCACGATGTCAAGACGTTTGTTCATATCCTCACAGCGAGGGCCCCTTTTTTTCTGTGGGGTTCACCGCTCTATTCTCAGAGCCTGCCCTGACGCAGGGGCAAAGAGCAGGTGCCCACTAATGTGTTTGTTACAGCACATGAGCGGTGTTCCCGCCCGGACCGTAAGAACCTTGTGGTGGGAGCCTGTCCTTTCTCTGTCCTTCCTTTTCCCCATCATTCTCGTCTAAACTTTTACCTACATGTCTCATTTATGAGCTATTTTAAGGAGTTAGGCAAGTTGATACTAAAGTTCATCTGGAAAAACAAACATATAAGAATAGCAAGGGAAAAATAATTGAAAAGAAAAACTCTGAGGGGGGTCTAGCCCCAGCAGACATTAAAACATCCAGTATAAAGCCTCTATAATTAAACCAGTGTGAAACAGGGACATGTATAGACTAACACACCAGTGAAATAGAAGGTAAAGCCTAGAAATAGTTCCAAGTACTTAAGGCAATTTAGTGCATAATGAAGGTGACATCTCAAAGCACTGGGGTAGAGAAGAACTTTTTAATAAATGGTGTTGGGACAACTGGGTAGCCATTTGGAAAAAAGATAAAATTGGATCCATATTTCACACTGTGTATGAGAACACGCTCCAAACAGATTAGGGTTCTAAATGTAAAAACATGAAACAATGCCAGTACCAGAGGAAAACATGGGTGAACTCTACTTCGTGCGTAGTGCACAGAAAGCCTTCTAATGATGGCTTCAGATCCAAAAGTAATGCAAGGAAAGATGGACACATTTCATTACAATAAAAAAAGAAGTCACGGTGCAATGAATTTATGTTCATTCAGCAACATAAATGGAGTCAAAAGACAACTAAAACCTGGGGTGCCTGCGTGGCTTAGCCGATTGAGCATCTGACTCTTAGTTTTGGCTCAGGTCATGATCTCACAGTTCTCCTGGGATCGAGGCCCGCATTGCGTGCTGAACTAAGAGCATGGAGCCTGCTTCAGATTCTCTCTCTCTCTCTCTCTCTCTCTCTCTCTGCCTCTGCCCCTGCTCATGCATGCCCACACATGTATGTGCACCCTCTCCATCTCTCTCTCTAGATATAAACATAAAAAAAAATTTTTAATGACAAATGAAAACTGAGAGAAAATATGTACAACATATGCCACAATCAGTCAACCAATGCCCCCAGTAGACTGGGGCACAAGAGCCCAACATCAGGTTTTTTAAAATGGGGAAAGTGGGGGCACCTGGGTGGCTCCGTCAGTTAAGTGTCCAACTCTTGATTTTGGCTTGGGTCATGATTTTACAGTTCATGGGCTCAGCCCCGTGGAGGTTTGCACTGATAGCATGGAGCCTGCTTGGGATTCTCTGTCTCCTTCTTTCTCTACCCCTCCCCCAGTCATGCATATTCTCTCTCTCTCTCTCTCTCTCTCTCTCTCTCTCTCTCTCTCCCCTTCTCTGTTTTTCTCTTTCTCAAAATGAATAAATAAAAACTTTTTTTTTTTTAATTGGGAAAGACAGGAACAATTCACAAAAGGAAATGTAAAAATGGCCCTTCGATATATAGAGAACCAATCATTCCTAATTGGAGAAATGAAAATTAAAAATTAAAACATGGACACAGAATCACCTATCGGACTGGCAGAAAATAGACAGTGTGATGCCTGGTTCTGTTGATGAGGCTGTGGCAAGACAAGCACTCTTTCTCATGTTGCCGTGGAAGGATGCTGAAAGGGATAGGCCCTCAGGAGGGGAATTTGGCCAAACCTAACAAAACTTCACCTGCTCGTGCCTTTTGTCATGCAGTTCCATATCTACGAATCTACCCTGAGGACACATTCCTGATGGTATGAGAATACATAGGCATAAGGTCATCCTCGGCAGCCATGTGCATAAGGTCATCCACGGCAGCCATATGCATAAGGTCATCCACAGCAGCATCGTTAGTAATTGCAAAGTTTGGGAGAAAACCTAAATGCCAATCCACAGGACAGGAGTGGCAGAGAAGTTGGTGCATCCACAAAATGGTGCTGTGCAGCTGGCAGAATGAGGATGAGGTCCAGAAATTGATTGGGAGTGATTTCTAGAGCGGCTCCTCTGTGAAAATAGCTCAGGGCGGAAAAGTAGCTACAGCATATTTTCCTTCATGTAAGGCAAAGGGGCTATAGAAAAGATACATGTATCTACTCATGTGTGCAAAAGAAATGCAGGATACATAAATGAGAAACAAAATAGATCAGTGACCTCCATGGGGTGGGTGGGGAAAGGGTGGAAAACAGTGGAGAATTGGAACAGAGTACCAGGGAAAGGAAGGGGAGACTTCTGAGTAAACAGTATTGTAGCACTTTGACTCTTAGAAACAAAGTAATGGGGGAAAAACACAGAAAATAAACATATATGCAAAATGTGTATATATATGAAATAAAGCAGGATGGGAGGGGAACCCAATGTGGGATATAAACAATAAAAAATGAACCTAATCGTATCACAAGTGAATAATAGAACTTCCCTGAAAGGGGAAAGAAAGAAGTAACCTCAGTAAATATGGAAGATTGACTAGATACTCTAAGACTTAAGGCATATGAGAATCCTTTAAAAATAATGGGCTTGGGGTGCCTGGGTGGCTCAGTGGGTTAAGTGACTTTGGCTCATGTTACGATCTCAAAGTTTGGGAGATCGAGCCCCACATCAGGCTCTGTGGTGACAGTGTGGAGCCCATGTGGGAACCTCTGTCCTGCTGTCTCTCTGCCCCTCCCCTGCTCATGCACCTGCTCTCTCTCTCTCTCTCTCTCTCTCTCTCTCAAAAATTAACATTTAAAAAAAATAATAAATAAAAATACCAGGCTTTCGTTTGTAAATCTGTTTCTCATAGAGGAATGGGGAAGCAATTCCAAAATGATTTCACGTGTAAATGAGCATTAAATAAATAAGTAAATGTGTTATAGTATCAAAAGTTAGTATAAAAGTTGCTGGGCATACAGAGAAATGGAAAAAGAAATTTTAGAAAATTTAGAAAAGATTCTAAAGTCATTATTGTCACAAGCTTAGGGGCGAAACTTAGCCATTTTACCAGACACTGCAGTGAGGAGAAAATTTGCAAATTATAGGAAAGTAACCTCCACATAGACAACAAATAAACAGAAAAGAACAAAGTCGAGTACCCCTTGTAACTAACCTTGAAGAGATCAACTCTTTGATGGATTAAGCAGCCTGCCTAGAGTATGTGTCTGTCTGGCAATGATTAACTACTGGTTTGAAAATGAATTTATGTGAAGTTTAAGATACCCATTTGTAAGAGCAACATATATTAAAACTTTGATGGAAAAACACTTTATATGAAAGTCAAATAAGGAAAACCTTTGCTTCTCTTCAATGAAGTCAGTGAGGATCATTCCAGATCATTAGAACACTTGCCTTGTTTCAAAATCATTTGAACGGTTTAAAAATTACTTCATAAACACCAAATGTGAGAAAATATTGTCTACAATTCAATTTCCCTACTATTCAACTGACTACACAGTGTCTGGGCAATGTTCATCTCTTTGTTTTATGCATGTAAAATATTATATAGTTATGATAATAGCTATCATAAATAAGTTTGTATTCTGCATTCTCTTACTGTATCACAAACATTCTTTGGCTGCTACACTGTCTTTATTGTTACCTTTTTTATGAGAACTGAGTAGTCCATATCAACATTACATGAGTGTTCATTTTTGTGTTTTTTTCATAATTTTGCTTTTTTAAAATTTTCTTAATGTTTATTTTTGAGAGAGAGAGAGAGAGAGAGAGAGTGTGTGTGTGTGAGCGAGAGGGGGAGGGGCAGAGAGAGAGGGAGACACAGAATCTGAAGCAGGCTCCAGGCTCTGAGCTGTCAGCACAGAGCCGGGTGCGGGGTCCAAACTCATGAACCGTGAGATCATGACCTGAGCCGAAGTCGGACGCTCAACCAATGGAGCCACCCAGACACCCCTAATTTCTTTACTAAACTATTATTGAAGCGTTTACATTGTTTTTGAAGGGAAAAGATTTAAAATTTATTGTTTTATTACAGACTAGTTTGAAAATAATATCAAGACAAGAAGGGAATTACCCACAAATATCATTCTGAAAACATCAATTTTTTATTTGTGTACATCTTCAATTTCACATCATAAAAAAACAGTATGAATAGAATGTTATATTCTATACTTTCCATTAACATTATGCCCCACATATGCTGTTTTTCTTCAGTGATTTTTTTGGTAGCTTCTCTATGCTTTCTGTAGCTCATGTTATTCTGTGTTGTTTTCTTTAGGTAATTTACCATTCTCTGAAATCAGTCCCTCTGTCTCCTCCCATCAGAAGTGTAAGTATCATGAGGGCAAGGATGGCCTCATGGCCTGTCCTGCCCCATTCAGTCTGTTCATGGCCTGGAGTGATGCTAGACACAGAGTTCATAATCAATAATTATGGACAAATGAATAAGTGAGATTCAGGCTAGTCGTGGTTGAGCCACATTTTGAATCCTGGGGCTCTGACCCCAGAACTGTCAGTGTGGTGGCAACAGTGAGTATGTAAAGAGCTATAACTTCTTACTATTGCAAGGGACTTATGGTAAATCTTTCCAGCTCCTCCAGAAACAGGGATAGATTGATTCCCAAGATCCAGTAATAAACTAAGAGCAACCTAGGGATGTTTAGTTGTTCTCAACTGTAAGTATTCTGACATACCATTTTATGACACTATTTTATAATATTTTAGTGTAGTAAAAGGGATGTGAACTTTGAAGGCATTTTGGCACATGACATAATCTTAATTCTACTAATTACCACCTGCATGAGGTACTTGCTCTCCTCTGCCTGGGTTTCTTCTTCTGCAAAATGGGAGAAAATAATAATGCCATTTTAGATAGTTGTGGTGAGGACTAAGAAAGTAAATTGATATAGAAATCAACTACGATCAACATGTATATATAATATTTGATGTGGTTCTTTGTAAGTAGGAAACATTCCATAAATATTAGCTGCTGTCATCCACATCATGGCCATTGTTTTGTAAGCCCCGGGTAACTTTTCCCTTACAGAATTAAAATTCCAGAGTTTAAAAGTATTCTGTTAAACAAATAGGACACATTCAAGGCTATACCTTGAATATCCCTCTTCTTTATTTGCATTGCAATGTGCTCTCTTGACTGGTGTAGAAAAGGAAGAATGGCCAACTTTTGCTGGAAATGGTGTATAAGCGTGAGTTTGAACACGCAAATCCATCATTCATGTGAATGTCATTCATCATGTGTGTTCAGGGTGGAGAGAAATGTTAAGTGCCACTGCTTTTGACTGTAAAAATCCCAGGGGCCAAATTATGTAAATTCTCATGGAACTCAGGAGAGCGTCCTGCCATCCAGTGGACATAATAAATGCTGTTGATGTTATAAAGAAGATACTTCAGTTTCTGATAAAATGGCTTCTTTCTTCAGGCGATTGCTTTAGGACCAAAGACTTTGCTTGAAGGTGAAGGGGATTTATTTTTTTACCTAGATTCATAAATTGAGTGAAAACAGTCCTTTCTGAGGCAAAGAAAGACTCTCCCACACGTAGGGGCACTCAGAGGCTCTAGCACATTCTGTCTCAGATGCGGCACCTGCTGGAAATCTACAGTAAGAGACACAACTTACTATACTGACTCTCCTTGTATCTTCTCAAAACAAACAAACCTTTTTCTTCCAAATACTTGGTAAGTGATGATGAGCTGTAAAATATGAACACATATTAGGAATACGTGATCATGGTCAGGAAGATACTCCATTTTGTATGGCTATAATCCCAGGCCATCGATCAACAATGTCACCCACGGTAGCTTCGTTATGGATAAAGTAGTCAATATCAGCTATGCTATACTACACTAATATCTTCCATAATCTCAGTGAATTAACCATAGGAGTTTTTTCCCTATTCATGCAAATTCCACTGCGCTCTTGTTGCCCTTCAAAGCCACTTTCTTAAAATTCTGACTTAGACATCCAGAACTTTACTATTTTCAACCTCAGTGTCTCATTATTCCCCCACTGGGATCGCCCCTAGTGGGAAAGAGAGCCGTAGAACTCATATCCATTCTGTTTTGCTTTGATTTGCTTAAGACCACAGGCCAAAACTAGTCAGAGCACCCCTCCTAACCACAAGGAAAATAGAAAAGGTTCAAGGGTCACATAGATACTCAGTGAGCAATAGAATGTAAAGATACAATTATATCCTGAGAAATACTCATACTATAAGATAGGCTACAGGAAAATGCAGAAGGTTAGGGGCATCCGGTTAACTATAACACTATTGATATATGTCCTGTTAAATTCCCCACTTGGAAATTCTCAATACACATTAGCCCATTTTCTCAGTTGTGAGAAACGATTCTACAAATAAGCATGATTATCTTGGTTTAATCTGGTTGTTTTTATTTTTATTTTTTGTAAGTTGGTAGAATAATTCCCTTCCAGAACACCCATGAACCTCATATTCCATTAACTCACATTAGAGAAATATTGCATTAGGGCATCTTGAAATACTAAAGAGAAAAACATAATGGACACTTAATAGATATTTATTGGCGGAACGTTAAATAAATGAATGAGAAGTCACTTTTCACATCCATGGACACCTGTTTGATCAGAATTGGAGGAACCAAAATCCCATACAACACCTGCATTAATGTTGAAAAATAAAAATCCTAGGTCCAACAGCTAGCTTTTGCTTGCAAGATGCTATCTACCAATTTTGGTGGGATTTTGTTGTTGTTGTTCTTGTTTCGCCTATGCTGACTTGAGTGGTTTTTTGATGTCATTAGCTACATCTCATCTGCTTACGATTTCACAGTGGAATTCATCAGGGTGCTACGCTCAGCTTATACAACTCATCCCACACTTCCTTCCGCACAGGAATTTAGGAATGGAAACCAAATATGGCATTATGATAGAGAGAATCAAAATTACATGTTGTATAAGCCATGCTTTAGATGGTGTTCCATGCTAAAAATCTCAAAAACTCATTGTAGGGAGACTCAGCAAAAGGCACAGTGCTACTTGTACGTTCCATAAAAAATCCGACTCAGTGAGGCCTTGAGCAATAATCAGGCTTCGTAGCAATAGCTTACGGTTTGCCTTGGGTCCAGAGAGTGGCTAATTGTTGGCAGAGAACCACAGAAACCGGGAGGAGAAAACAATACGGAAGCAATATTATTTGCCATCTAATTCTCTGTAATCCTGAAGGGTGGTTATGCTGAATGATAACACACAGAGGAAAGATTAAATATAATAACATAATGTTCACGCTCTGCACCAGAAGTTATTACTTTTGGCACCATAGAGGCAGATGGCTGGCACTGGCCATTGCCAGGAGGTGTTAAGTGCGTAAGAGGTACTGAGGAATTGAGTCATCTGTGGGGAAAATGACAGTAATGAACTGCTTGTAATGCTGTGAAAATTCAATGAATTTGATTAAACGCAGATTGCAAAACTGTTTCCTGGACGACCATTGGACATAGTCATTGATGCTGAAATGTGCTCTCTCCAATGACAAGTCGGACAGGGAAACCACTGTTTGTGAGGCCAGTTTGTTGAGCTTCTTGATGAAAGGGGTGGCCAAGGAGATGAGCAGAGCCCTGCCCTTCCAGCCTCCTGCAGCCCCCAGGTCCGTAGGCACCAGGTTGTCTGACTGCTGGGGAACTTTCTAGAAGAGGCACGGTTAGCCTAATAACACATCATCTTGGCCCCCAGGGAGCAAACTTACGGAAACTTTTTGTTAGATCTTTATTTCATATCTTCCATGACCACACTACCTGTATTAGAGTAAGGTGCATACGGTACAGTTTATGGCATGTGATTTGGACAGATGGCAACAACAAAGTGGTGACAGAGCAGTTTCATGTGGGGTCTACAAGCTCATGTCAAGAGTACAGAAAGAAGCGAGAACGGGGATCGTATGTAAGGGTGGCACCCCACCGAGTGTGGCCCCAGGACCCACAAAAGCATGCCGCCCCTTCCTTACTTTTTGTGATGTGATAAATGCAGAAACAGAGAGTAAGATGGGGCACCTGGGTGGTTCAGTTAGTTCAGCATCCGACTTTGGCTCAGGTCATGATCTCGTGGTTCATGAGTTCGAGCCCCGCATTGGGCTCTATGCTGACAGCTCAGAGCCTGGACCCTGCTTCAGATTCTGTCTGTCTGTCTGTCTGTCTGTCTCTGTCCCTCCCTCGCTCACACTTTGTCTATCTCTCTCAAAAATAAACATTAAAAAATTAAAAAAAAAAACAGTGAGCACTTAGCAATGTTTAACAATTCAGCAATTCCATCAGTTCGGGTACTAAACAAGTGGATTTTGCAGGGTTTGCACCTATTAGAATTTTATTTTTCTGGTGATTCATTTTATAAAAGTTCTGTAATGGGTTGGAAGTTCTACTGCAGATAGTTTGAGAATCAATGAACTGGGGTTGCAGAGGCAGACGTAGTCTGCATTTCCTACAAGATACATGGCTTTAAGCAACTTACTGACCTATCTACATTTTGGTTTCCTCAGTATTTGGTACTTACTAGATTATGTCATTATTAAATAGTTGGGTTCACCAAGAACCACTCACATGAACAACGGAAAACTTACTAAAATATTTAGATAATCCACACCTACTCATTTGAACAATGCACAAGTCAAACAATCAATTAAGTTCAATGGTTTGGAAGAATGAGTGGATCTCGTAGCACACACACTTGCTTCACTCAACTGTCCAGTTCCTGCAACAAATATTTTTGCACGTCTGCCTTGTTCCAGACATGGTTCTAATTGCTGAGGGTGTGCAAGTGAATAAAAATTGCAAAGATTCCTGCACATGGGGAGTTTGTTCTGGAAGGGGCTATGGTTGGCACAGAATAGATGTACTTAATCGGTAAACTGTACAATCTATTTGGGATTAAAAATTGCTATGTGAAAATAAAGGAAGCATTGCAGGGCAAGGAAATAGGGAAATTTGTAAGGAGATCGCATTTCAACAAAGACACAAAGGAGGTGAAGTTCGCCATGTGGATACATGGAGGAGGGGCAGTGCAAATGTCCTGTGTTGACATATATCTAGTGTATTTGAGAAGCGGCATGGAGGCCAGAGTGGATGAAGGAGAGAGAACAAGGGAAACGTGGATAGATGAGGACAAAGAGGTAATTTGAGTCTAAATGGACCATGTGAAAACTTGGTTTTTCACTCCAAGATAGGAAGCATTGAAAGTTTGGAAAGAGAACTGACATGGCTTTACTTCCATGTTAAAGGATGATAAGGCTATTTCAGCAATGCAGGTAAAGGAGATGATGGGATCCCAGCAAGATGGTAGCAGTGGAGGTGAGAAATGGTCAGATTCCTGGTATATTTGTAAGGCAGAATCAATAGAATTTCCTGATATTGGGTATAAGGTATGAGATTGTGAGAGGGAAAGATAAATCAAGGAAATTTCAAAGTTCTTTGCCTAAGCAACCGGAAAATCTGGGATGCTGCAGGCTGTGGGTAGAAGAGATTATATGGCATTGGGGGTGCATGATGAGTTTTGTTTGGAGCACGTTAAGTCATACTTGTCTGTTATGGGCAGCTAAGTGTCTTTAAATGTCAAATATGTAATTAGAGTCCAGAGCTTGTAGAAGACATTAAGTGTGGATGTTGCTGGGAATAAATCACTTTGAAGCTAGAAAACTGGATGAGGTTACCAAACAAGAGAGTGCAGACAGAGAAAAGGGCTACTGACTGATCAGATCAGAGACCCTGGGGCACGGAGAAGTTATGGAGAAGAAGAGGGACAATGAAGGAGAGTTAGCAGGAGTGACCAATGGGACAGGAGGACCATCGATAGAAGGTAGGACTTGGGAAACCAAGTGGAGAAAGTGTTTCAGGAAGAACTCATCGATGGTGTGAAATGCTGCTGGTAGCCACGTAAGGGAAGGACAGAAACCTCTGGATGCAGAAATGTGAAGTTCCTTCATAACCATGTAAGGATGCAATGGTTTGTAGAATGATAAAACAAGAGTCATATGGAAGGAATTTTGAAGGGAAGGACCAGAGGTGAATCGGACACAGAATAGAAACAAGTCTCGTAAGGAGTTTCTAGCACAAGGGAGCAGACCCATGAAGCAATGTTCGGTAGCAGAAGTGGGGTCAAGAGAGAGATTTTATGTGACTTTTCAAGGGTGCTGCTTTTGGGGAAGACATCAAGCAATTAATAGTACAGGTCATGAAGTGTGAGGACCTTGAGGTGTACTGAAATGAGCAAATTTTGGAGACGAAGTTAGAAGCCATCAGAAGTGAACGCAGTCCCAACAGAGAACACCTCCAAGGCAAGAGCAGGAGGCACTGTAAGAAACGCTTGTTTGATTTCAAGGGCTACACTTTTTAAATGCTGTGAGTGGTACTTACCAGGCAAATGGCACAGGCATTTGTTTGCAAATGCAAACTCCTTTGTAATCATCATGGAGCAATTTGTACAATCACACATTTCTTCAAACAAGTAATTAATACTGATACTTAAATACTAAATTGATAGGCTTTCTTGCTCTCTTGCTTGCAAGCTATTCACATTCTAGCTGTGATTAAGAATCAGCAGAGACAGTCCCTTAAGGTAATAGGTGCAAGAAATTTTCTGTAGTCTCTACTGTCTCCAGTTTTACATTGATGTGTATTAAGTAAAAGTAGAAGGAAAAGCAACAATGCCCTTTGTCTTCTCGTTTTTTGTCTTTCAAACTTTTTTTCCCTAACAACGGGGAAGCAAAAAATATCATAGATGTATGTGTGTACATGTGTATATATTTATATTAAATACACATACACACACCTCTTTGGCATATATATATATATATATATATATATATATATAATATTTTGTATTTTATAACATTTCTTTTACTGGCATTTTGTAAATTTGTGTTCAGATTCCATTCTTCCTTCTTGTGATTGCCTTCCTTCAGAGTCATGGAGAAAGCATATCTTCTTACCTACTTTGGCCTGGAAGGGACATATATCCTTCCATTTGTGAAAATAAGTCATGACATAGGGAGACCTGGAGAATGCAGTCCATCTTTATTTCAGTCTCCCCTTCCAACATAACTCTGTCCTATGCAAGGAAACCATGGCACTTTGGTGGCCAACCAGCTGTCTGCTACAGGGAATGGGCATTTCAAGGTCAAAGGCAATCATGCGCTTTGCCCAAGGGATATTTGAAAGAATTTAGAGTTCTATATAGAGAAACGCAAAGGAAAGATATACGAGAATGTTCTAATATGACTTAATCTTTGATAAATTAGAGCCCTCTGGATATCAACATAAGAATGTTTGGGTTTTGTTTGTTTGTTTGTTTTGTTTTATAGGAATTAGCTGCTTTGGAAATCTGAAAATGGACTATGAATCTTGTCATAGCCTATATCTCACAACTAGCATCAATTACATATTTGGACCACGTGGCATTTATTGCTTTCTTATTTACAAGATCACATTAGTAACCAGTGGCAATGATAAAGAACAGTCAACATCAATGCCATCCAAAAGAATAATAACAAGAAAAAATAATTCCCTGGGACAGCAACTAAAATCAAACTTGGATTGAAGTCTAGGAAAATGATCATTTTTCATCATAATTGTAATCACATAAAATATTAAATATTTTCTTCATTTTGACATTTTAATCACACCCTATATTCTTCATGTAGAGATACTTCTTCGAGTTCTTTTGTGATTTCTTTAGTTTTTATAAATACACATATAAAGTATATCTGTGCATCCACATATCTGTATATAAAACCCAATATTAGGCTTGTGTTTTTCATTTTTGGGTGGGTTGGTGAGTTTTTCCTTTATTTAATAGTGTGACATTTGGGGGTACCTGGGTAGCTCAGTCGGTTTAGTGGCCAACTCTTGACTTTAGCTCAAATCATGATCTTGTAGTCATGGGATTGAGCCCTCGTTGGGCTCCCTGCTGAGCTTGGAGCCTACTTAGGATTCTCTCTCTCTCTCTCTCTCTCTCTCTCTCTCAAAATAAGTAAATATATATTCCACATACAGAGATGGAGAAAAAAATAGATTAAGAGTCTGCTCTCTGGTTGTCCCCAATATTCTGACTTTCTGAGGTCAGTATTGACCTTTTGCATTCCTTCCAGTGAACTGTGGAAAGTTTAGTGAGTCCTGTCCAATATCACCAAAATGTGTACTGTTTGTATCGCTGAAGGGAACAAGCCCTCTGGTTAGACTCCTGGGTTGAATCCTGACTTCGTTTCTGACTCAGTCTGTGGGCTTAAAATGCTTAATGTTTCTGTGCCTCAATGTGTTCGCTGTACAATGGGGCCGTGTGATTACCTACATAGCTCTGTCATGTAACTGAATTAAGTCTTCCGAAAGCAACTTGCCTAGCATAACTAATAAAGGTTAGATAATATTGTATTTGCTGCTTCTGCTCGCATTTAATTACATACCCCTGTTCTCATATCACTTTCTACATCTGTTTTTCTCTTCTTGCCCATGCAGCCCCACACACAGTATTATCATAACTGTTGTAGCTGAACTGTTGAAGTAAATTGAGGAAGGCAACAGCACCGTGCGAAACAGTATGCGTATCAGTTTACCTTTAAATAAGAGGTATCCTCATGCTGAGGTTTCCTGGCCATCTCTTCTGTGAGGCATTTTTTTTAATGTTTATTCATTTCTAAGAGACAGAGCATGAGGGGGGGAGGGGCAGAGAGAGAGGGAGACACAGAATCCCAAGCAGGCGCCAAGCTGTCAGCACAGAGCCTGATGCGGGACTTGAACTCATGAACTGTGAGATCCTGCCCTGAGCCGAGGTCGGACGCTTAACCCACCGAGCCACTAGGCGCCCCTTGGCCATGAGGCATTTGTAAAAGCTGTAACCATCTCACCCAGGACCTGCCCCGCTACTGATACCATCTTCTCAAATCTGTGTTAGTCTCTATCTTCTGGGCCTAGAGACATAGCAACATGAAGCAGAGGGAGGCTAAATAAATTGTCTCGGTTTTAAAAAATTAGCCGATGAAATAGAAATTGGCAATTAGCATCAGAACTGCAATCAATTCTGGAATATAAAAATGGAATCCTCCATGCATACAAAAGTATATCGTAATGATAATAGTTACACCCACTGATCTTGAAAATAGTTTGCCACAATTTAAAATATCCATCAACAGTTTAAAAGTCCCTTCCCTATTCCTCCAACTAAGTGGAACCAAAATGGTTCTCTCCCACTGAAAGATTTGAATATGATATAAAACAGAGGTAGCACATGATTGCCCGGACCGTCTGTCTACAACGGGGTTTTGTTTGTATGTGTGCGTTCTGCGAGTGGTTAAGCGTTAGCCACTGTTACCGACATGGGTTTTCTCATTTGTTGGTTTTAATACCTGCCAGGATCTGTGGCCATTTGAATTTGTACCTTAGTAGACACCAAAGGCACATTTCTATTGTCTTTACTAGATTTTATATATCCGCGGAACTTAGGACAACTGACTTTTCCAAATTCAAGCTTAGACGATTAACTTTTTTCAAAAATATTAAACACTCATCTTAACACTTTTTATTGGTGATATGTTGTCAATGATGTTTTATTTCCCTATGTTTCCAGTGTCAAAAATATTGTCATTTTTTCATTTATAAGTGTGGGACGCAACGGACATGCCCCAGGAAAAGGAACGTGAAATCCTTTTGTTTTGTGGCCCACTTCCTAAATATATACAACGTTTATTTGTCAACTATACCTCAGTAAAGCTGAGGAAAAAGGAAATCGGGGCTTTCAGCAACCCCAGTTGCTTATATACCCCTATTCGTGTCAAAGGCATATTTTCATAAACACTCACTCGCTGTAAATTTTGGAGGAGCGGAATATTAACTAGTTTTATTTTTTTCTAATCACTGGCTCATTTAACATGAAAAAGTAAATGACATCCTAGCTTATTTCACTTATTTTTTTATATTGCTTCTTTACTAAAACTGTAAAAGAAAAAGGCCTTAGGTTCCATAACGTGCAAGTGCGAATGGTTAGCTGAATGCAAATGCTCAGTTAATCACTCATGAACACCATTTTGGGGTCTACGTGGCCTTCTTTACAGTGGCAATAAAGACTGGGGGATATTTTGGCATTAATTTTTCACATAAAGTGTTAACGAGATGCACGATTGATGACTATTCTTTCATTTCTGGATTTTAAAAGATGGGCTGGGCCATAGTTCTATTTACCCTAAGAAGGATTCCTTAAGTAGTAGGATCCTAAAGATGTCCTAATAGCCGTTTTCACAGTTCTGATAGATATTTGTTTCCCAGGTGGCTAAGAGAACAACCAAACAACAAGTCAATAGCTGAACTGTCATCATTTGTCCGTGCACGGGGCTCTACAGTTTACAAAGCACCTGTACATCTGTGATCTCAGGTTGAGCTCCTAGACAGACAGATTCTGAGACTGAGACAGGAAGGAAGGAAACTGAGCGCATCGCCTTCTGGGGAAGGAAGAGGGAGGAGCAGGACTGGGGAGAGGGGGAGAGCTGTGCGATGCAGTGGTCCTTCCGGGATGTCCTGAGTTGGGGTGAGGTGGGTGGGCTTTTATGGCTCCCTGTTGACCAATCAATGCAGTAGGGGTCACCCCAAAAAGGGAAGCTTGACATGGGGACTGGCAGATCATTTCAGCCGGGGCACTTCTGACAGCCCATGAACATTTGAGTGTTTGCCTCTCCCCTTCCCAATGTTTTTTACCCAGATCCCTTGGGAAGATGACTGGAGGAATCATTACCATGTGATGGGGTAGGGTCGCTCCTCCCAGCCACCTAGTCTCTCCTTCACTCCAAGATTTCTGGTCTGAACCCTGGCTTTGCTGCTGAAACTAGGGCAAGATCGTAACACATTATTGAGGCCCCTTTGTCTAGCCTCCGAATCCTCTGTGCTGAATTTCTTTTGATTTTACAGGTGTAGCAGTATACTTAGTGGGTATCCATCAATTTGGCCCCGAGGATAATTCTGTTAATCATCTCCACAATTCTCTGGGTCTGGCCCTCTGGTTGTGATGCCAACCTTGCCACTCATTGCAGTGCTCATGTTCACCGGACTTCTGATGGTTAAGCTCTGCCACCAGCTTCTATAGTTTCCAGGTTCCATTATCCGTGTTGTTATTAACCCAGCTGAGTAGTGGCATCTCCTACGATTAGCCCTGAAGACAGCCACCACTAGGCATCTTCATGATGCACTGTCTCTCTCAGCTGCAGGTTTCCTGTAGCTTTGGTAAAGGGCTGATCTTTCGGGCCCCCTTGGTACATGGTCATCTGGTGGGTTTTCCCAAACTAACAAAACATACCTGCTGCTCCTTCCCAAGCCTTTTATTCCCTTCTTCTCCTACTTGCCCTGGCATGTGGCATTTCTACCTCACTTGCCATCAGTCACTCTCCCACTTCCAGGAACCTATTCATCTGTGCAGAACAAATTTAGCAGCTTAAAAAAGAAGGTATCCATTGGCCCACCCCATTTGATCAACTCCTTGAGAGTCACTTTAACAACAAGGCTGCTGGGTGTGACCATCGCCCCCTTCTCCAAGTTGCGTGAACTCCGCCACCCCCGTGGCCTGTCCCATCTGGAAAAACCTGCATGCCTACCAAGCAGAGGTAGGCTGGGAGCAGACCCATGTGGATAAAAGCAGACTCTATCCAAAGTTCAGCAGATTTTTCAAGAGCAAACACTTCTCAAGTGCCTGGGTGGCTCAGTTGGTTAGGCATCTGACTTTGGCTCAGGCCATGATCTCACAGTTTGCGAGTTGAGTCCCGCATCTGTGAGCTTGAGCCCTGCTTCGGGTGGCTTGTACTTACTTTAGGTAAACACGAGCCCAGCTTCAGGTGAGCCCCACTTCTCTCTCCTGCTCTCTCTTTCCCCCCACCCCTCTACCCCTCATGGAATTCTCCCTCTCTCTCTGCCGCTCGCTCACTTGCAACCTCCCCTCTCAAAAAAAAAAAAAATCAAACACTTCTCAGATTGTTGTATAGAACTGGTCAATTTCCAGAGTGTTTAAGTGGTTGTGTTTCTTTGTCCATTTGTGTCGCTGTTCTTTGGGGAGAGGTTTTGCCTGTCTTCTTGCTTAGCTGTGATTCAGCTTTTAGAAACTTCTTTCGGAATCTGTGAGTTATCCCATATTCTCCCAAAAATTAAGTTAGAGCTACTTTTAGTTGCTGTAAAGCAAAGAGCCCTAATAAATAAAACTAGATTTGGGGGCTTATTTTGTGAGTCAGCATTTCAGAAATGCGCTTTGCTTTGTTCATTTTATAATGTTCCAAAGTACTTTACATGAAGGAATTGTGCTTTCTTTTGAAATGCATTTTCCTTTTCCTGTGAAGGTAAAATCTTGACTAAAAAAATCTGGAAAATTGTAGAGGAAACTCCACAGTGAAATTAAGCATTTGCTTCGTAAAAGAAGCAACATTCACCTACATCTTCAGTGTTCATTGTTCACCTACATTGTTGACTTGTGGTTCTGTTTCTGTCCGCAAAAGCTTGCAAAGGGACTCCATTGAGTTTGGTTTAAAGACTCTAAGCTTAGCAGTGGAAACCAGACACCAATACCAGGCCAAACGTAATATTGGGAGACCTATTTGAAAGGCTAATTTAGGAGAATTCTTAACTCTGGAAGCAAGGATATAGTTGGAAACTTCTCTGTAACTATGTTACTTTTAATGAGAAGGGAGGAGAAGTCTTTCTGAAAAGCAGTCGAGAACGATGGGGCACCCATTTCCCCAAACCACTGGAAGCAGGGTTCTGAGATTGATTTGAGACTCTACAAAGGCTCATGCTGTGATGCGGGCAGCTGTCTCCTAGCAGAATGCAGTCCACTTGTGTATCCCTTCAGACCTGTAACTAGCTATCAGCCCTGTTGCTAACAGCTAGGAGGCAGGCCGGACTTGGACTGGGCTTCAATGGCAATGACCTTCCTGCAGAATTACATCTCCATTTACCAGGGCATTCAAAAGGCAAATGGGAAGGATCTAAAATAATTTTACTTGAGCTTCTTCCTTTCCTTTAGCAAATTAAGCACAATTATGTGGATAGACATAATGGGAAACATTCTTTCTTGAATTGTATCAGAGCTCTGACGCCCTTGAAGGTCACCCAGAAGTTCCTTTGCTTTGCTAGGAAGGTCAACATGTGTAGAAGAATCACTTTTTAATGGTTATGATGAAAAAAAGTAAGTGGTTCTGCTCTGAAGCTAAACAAGATTCTTCCTCAGAATAATAATCACCAAGAGGTCAGAATATTTCCTGGCTGCCCTTTAATGATCCATACAAGAGGACTCTTCAAAGAAACCCCTCTCAGCAACTGCCGTTTCAGTTGGTTTCCTAGTCTTTAGCAACGTGGGTAGATGTGGTCCTCATGCCCCAACACGCTTCCAGTTTTAGAAGGAAAACTAGTGCTCGCTTGGGCAGCACATATACTAGAAGGAAAACTAGCCTTTGTTGGCACATTCCTAAAGTAGAATTTAATAAATACTTGGGTTTTCGGATAGAGCAAATTGTAATGGTAGTAAACAAACATCTTATTCTTATCTTTCCTTTTTTTAATTTTTTTAAAAGATTTTAAGTAATCTCAACACCCGATACGGGGCTCGAACCCACAACCCTGAGACTGAGAGGTGCATGCCCCACCGACCGAGCCAGCCAAGTGCCCCTATTCTTATCGTTCTTCTCTTTTCTCCCAGATATACTCCCCCCTCTATATTTCTAATAACTGTGGATCAAATTTTGCCCCCAGCCTACCCAGCCATACTTACAAATGAGCGAATGTTTCCTGTGACTATTGTTGGAAAGGAGAGGAGCTTCCTCTTAAAAACTGGTGCTGAAGGGCACGGTTTATTTTGATGGGTATAGACAGAAGTGTGGGTGCATGCGCTTGTGTGGGTGACAGGAGATGTTTAAGTTCTAGTCAGTAGATAAGGCACACGTCTTGTGCAATCACAATTGGCCTTAAAAATTTATCTGCAGAAATCCAGCACAGCCACGTTTTCCTTCAGTGTTGGAACACTTGCTATTTCTTTGGGTGAACATCAGATGAAGCAGGTGACTTGTGTTTAGGGACCAAACAAACAACAAGCAACCCAACTTCACACGTTAGAATCATCGGCGCACAAGGAGAGGGACATAAGATTGAGACCCGAGTAGGGAGAGCGAGATTCATGCCTTCCTTTTCCTGCTCGTCCCAAGGCTGCCAGGAGCAAACAGTCAGCACTGTTGAAGTTAGCCCTTTGTCTCATTTTAATTATTATTTTAAAATTAGCTGCTAGGCACATATAGATGGATGGTACTGGCTTCAGTGTGTGTGCTGTACCTACGTGATATATTTATACTAAGCACATACGTACTTTGGAACAGTGATGATATGTTATTTTCCAAATTCTCCTATTTTTCCCCATGTGCTGTGTCAAAAACAAACAAACAAACAAACAAACAAAAACAAAAACAAAAACAAAAAACTGACTGGCTGAGACGTCTCCAGAATCTGCCCCTACTAATCATGCAACTATAAAGTTTTCCTCTATTAAATTTTTTTTTTTTCAACGTTTATTTATTTTCGGGACAGAGAGAGACAGAGCATGAACGGGGGAGGGGCAGAGAGAGAGGGAGACACAGAATCGGAAACAGGCTCCAGGCTCCGAGCCATCAGCCCAGAGCCCGACACGGGGCTCGAACTCACGGACCGCGAGATCGTGACCTGGCTGAAGTCGGACGCTTAACCGACTGCGCCACCCAGGCGCCCCAAGTTTTCCTCTATTAAACCAAGTTCAGGGACACCTGGGTGGCTCAGTTGGTTGAGTGTCCAACTTCAGCTCAGGTCACGAACTCGCGGTTCACGGGTTCAAGCCCCACATCTGGCTCCATGCTGACAGCTCAGAGCCTGGAGCCTGCTTCACAGTCTGTGTCTCCTTCTCTCTCTGTCCCTCCCCTGCTTGCTCTCTCTCTCTCTCTCTTTCTCTCAAAAGTAAACATTGAAAAAGAAAACAAGTTTAATAACGGAATGCTGTCAAGAGTCCTGCCATCAGTTAGATACGCCTGCCCTGTCCCTTACGTTATCCTGATTATTTGACTGGTTTGACTTCCACAAGATTTGTGATTGCATATTTTAAAAAGGGAGGTGGCAGGGCGCCTGGGTGGCTCAGTCGGTTGAGCTTCTGACTTCAGCTCAGGTCATGCTCTTGCAGTTCATGAGTTCGAGCCCCGCGTCGGGCTCTGTGCTGACAGCTCAGAGCCTGGAGCCTGCTTCAGATTCTGTGTCCCCCTCTCTCTCCGCCCCATCCCGGCTTGTGCTCTGTCTCTCTCTGTCTTTCAAAAATGAATACACATAAAAAAAATTAAAAAATAAAAATAAAAAAGGGAGGTGGGGCAAACACTAGGAGAAAGCTAGGAACCCTTTCAGATGCCAGTGAAAAGCCCTGATAGACTCCCTCAAGTAATCAACCATGTTTGTTTGGAGCACAATTGATCTTGTCAGGGCTAAACACCCATCTGCCGTGGATATCCTCAACAAGGAAGAATAATTAGGAAATTCCTTAATTAGTGTTCCATTTAATCTTCCATTGTCAAGGTAAATACTTTGATTAAAATAAGTAGTACACAGGAGTAACTACACACCTATTTTGAATTTCCATAAACGTATTAAATGATCCTCCCCATTCGCCATCTCGGCCAATACTGCCCTTCCCCGAGACTCGCAATAATGGGGAAGGATTTTAAGCGAAGCGAACGAAGGCTTGGTTTTCACCAAGATCCAAACCCTGAGGAGCATCAGCCTTTCTTTTCTGCTGGAGAGACACATGAGTTCGTAAGCTGTTTTCAAGCTGTCCATGTTTCCAAGGTCAGCCCGCAGTGACTGTGATGCTTCTGCTAATGAGTCACACAGTTTAACCTACTCAAGGGTCA
This sequence comes from Lynx canadensis, assembly GCF_007474595.2. Classification (NCBI taxonomy): domain Eukaryota; kingdom Metazoa; phylum Chordata; class Mammalia; order Carnivora; family Felidae; genus Lynx; species Lynx canadensis. The sequence continues at coordinate 6,990,017 of NC_044305.1, read as the reverse complement.
CCGAGGCCCATTCCTGGGCCCCACTCTCAGATTTTACTTCTGTGATTGGTTGATGGTAGAATTCAGGTATTTGAAGCGTTATCAGTCTCCCCAGGGGTTCGAAAGCTGAAGTCCTACTTTCTCTGTCCCTCCTGTGACCTCCCATGTACCTTATGACTACTCTAATTACTGTTGGTACAGTTTGAGCGAGCCATCATTGGGACTCAGCGGTCTCTGCTAGGAAGCTCTCTAACTGGGGAAGTCTCCCTAATGTTATCTTTTACTTGCTTTCCTCCTTTGTTTTAACCCTTATTCATTCATTCATTTATGAAACAAGTATTTTTTTGAGCACTTACTTTGTGCAAAAAAGTTTTAGGTGCTTGAGATGTTGTAGTGAAAACAAACACAATTTATACCACCGAGGAGCCTGTATTCTCATGAAGGGAGACAGAGGAGGGAGAATGACTCAAGTATTTAGAATTCTAGTACTGATGAACACCATAGAGAAAATTAAAGCTGGGGCAGGGGGAAGGTATGGGAGGTGGGTTCTATGTTAAACTGGGTCAACATGAAAGCTCAGGCTCATAAGTTGGAGTTTGAAGGAGCCAGCCTTGTGGTTAGTTGGGAATTCTCTTGTCTGTTATACCTCACACTCTGCCCGCAAATGAGGCCAACACAGAAGAAAGCAGAGAAAGAAAGAAACTGGTTCAGGCAACCTTGCTGCCGACCCTCAATCCAGCCATATCTCTATTTTTTGGTAAGACATTAAGTAAAATAAACTATGAAATTCACTCTGTTCTCTAGTAAGGCCAAACAATAAATTCTGTTTTAGATTAAGTAAGGAATACACTGTGTTTGCCCTTGTGCCACCAAAAATTCCAATATGTACTCCAATAACCTTTATTTTTTAAAAAAGAAAATCTATCGTGTTTTCTCACTACATGAGAATATTATAGAAAATTTGGAAAATACAGAAAGGCAAAGACTAAAAAAATAAATCTTAGGACATCATTTTAAGGGTTTTGCTGAGTATCTGTTGTGGCTTAACTACTGAACAAAAACTCTACTCTTGTATATTTAAATTGTTTAGGGGCGCCCAACTTCACCTCAGGTCATGATCTCATGGTCCATGAGTTCGAACCCTGCTGTGCTGACAGCTCAGAGCTGGAGCCTACTTTGGATTCTGTGTCTCCCTCTCTCTGCCCCTCCCCTGCTCATGCTCTGTCTCTCTGTCTTTCTGTCTCTCTCTCAAAAATAAATAAACATTATTAATAAAAAAGAAAGAAAGAAAGAAAGAAAGAAAGAAAGAAAGAAAGAAAGAAATATTGTTTATCATTGTTATTCGTAACAATTCCCAACAAAATTTTAAGAAGCATCTTTGAAGTGAATTCTTTCCCATCCATAATTATTTCCATAGGATATATTTCTGGAAGTGAAATCGAAGGCTCCAAGGGTGTGCACGTGTTTGTGGCCTTTGAAATGAAAGTGCCCATTTGCCCTCTGAATTGTATGAGTTTTCATCACCATTGCAAGTAGATGAACGTGCTTACTTCTTTACATATTCACTAACACCCAGAGCAGAAAAAGAAAGTTTTAATTTCTTTTCTTATCCAATCATTATTATATACGGTATATGTATATTTTATTCTTGGTGAGATTGCATTTTTACCATATTAAGAATTTAACGTATTTCTTCTTCTGTGAATTGCCAGCTCCTTGATTCTCACACCTTTAAAACATTTAGGTGTCTATCGTTTTCTTATTGATTTTTACTAATGCTTTATATATTAAATGTATTTCTTCATATGCCATTAAATTTTCCCATTTTAATAATATGAACTATATAAAGCTTTTCTCTTAGCTATGCACCGTGCAAGAAATTTACCTAACAAAAGATGAAATTGCAGATAGAGGGATAAATGTGTTTGAGATCACACAGGTACGCAATAGAGCTGGCATTTAAAGTCAGGTCTGCTTGAATCCAGACCTATGTTTAAATATGATGCTAAGTTACTGATGATGATTATTTCCTCTCTATCCCATAGTTCAGGGGTCAGCAAAATGCCATGCATAGGGAAAATCTGGCCTGCTACCTATTTTGTAAATAAAGTTTTATTGGAACACGACCGCATTCATTACTTTCATGCACAAGGGCATACTTGAATGGTGACAGAGACCATATGGCCTGCAGAGCCTTCAAATCTTTACTGTCTGGTCCTTTATAGGAAAAGTTTATTGACCCCTGCAGTAGGTTCCCATTACCTAGAAACTATATTGACATTGGATTTCCTGGATCTATCCATTATCTCCCCATATCTTACTTTTCCCTCAACATTTCTATGTAGTATTAAATAAACTACTGTCATGCTTTTGTGTTAATGTACACTATTCAAGAATGTAATTCATTGCCTCTATTGATATTTTAATTAAAAAAATATTGTATTCTATTTTCAAATATCCTATTCTCAGTCCCTCTTGTTTCTTAGCATCTTGTATTGTTGGAATGACACAGCATCTTCTTGAATTTCAGTAAGAATAATATTTAACTTGTAGAGGTATCTGGATGTCTCGGTTAGGTGTCCAACTTGATTTCAGCTCAGGTCATGATCTCATGGTTTAAGATTCATGAGTTTGAGGCCCCGTCAGCTTTCAGCACAGAGCCTGCTTGGGATTCTCTCTCTCTACCCCTCCCCATGCTTTCTCTCTCTCTCTCTCTCTCTCTCTCTCTAAGAAAAAGAAAAAAAAGGAGTAATGTTTAGCTTTTAAAGAAGTTATTTGGAATAAAAGCTGTTTCACTCATGGGTGGGGGGGGGCGCGTTTTGGTCTTTTAATCAGGTGTTTATGTGGATTTGTCATTTCTGGAAGCCACTGTGGACCTCTCTCAACAAATGTGAATGCCCACTTAAAAACCCAGAAAGTCTTTTCTTCCAGTGACCTCTCAGTTTGCCCTTGCATGTAGTAGAGTTCAGTATATTGTCTACATGCTCTGTCAGCTCTGCCCCTGAATACTGTCAGTAGGAAAACGGACTGTGTATGTGTGCATGCATGTGTTTGCACACACACACATGATTGGGGGTGGGTTGAAACGTCTATTCTCCAAAGGCTTCTGCCCCTTACCTTCTCTGATATGGGTGAAATTCCTCTGGGTTTTCACTGCCGTGTAAATTCAATGTGTTTCAGAACAGGAATACGTATTTCCTTTCATTTGAACATAATGGAATATATTCTGGAAAATAGTCTTTGGTATTTATAGAATGAGGTTGGGCCCTTCCTAATAGCCAAGGCAGGTAAAACTCTGTTCTCTTTTTTTCCCTTCTTTGTGTTTAATAGGGATAAATGTGTAAGATCATTTCAGTGTAAAGAATGCATTACACAAAAACTGATTGTTCTTAATAATCTGTAGTATTTTATAGGAAGCTCAATAGAACTTATTAGTAAGACTCCTCTGCTACATTAGCTAAAGGAACAAATAGGCTGCAAAACTGGAACATGGTATACAAATCAATAATAATAAAGGAGCCATCATATTGTGTGCTGCTCAGATGATACTGAAAAAATTCATTCCCAACCTGCCAACACATTTTGAAGAGGATGTTGACAAGCCCCTCTACATCAAAAACAAAGAAGAGAGAAAGAAAGAAAGAGAAAGAAAGAAAGAAAACAAAAGAAAAAGAAAAAAAGAAAAAGAAAATGGCAACCATGATAGAGAATAGATGTCACTATTGTCTAGTGACACTAGTAGATGTCACTAGAAATGATGTCACCTTGTTTAAGATTGTCTTTCAAATTTTGCCTTGACTTCCAGATGGAAGAGGGAACAATATTATGAGAGGCTCTACTCAGCAGGAAAAAATACATATTAAGAATGAAAAGTTATAGGGAATCATTATTTGATTTAAAGGAAGAAATATCTTCTAATTTAGAAGATATTAGTCACCTTCTGAAAAAATGTTAGATCATTGTATTCAAAAGCTTAATTTTGAGATTAAAATAACCGTGTGACCTGGAGCAAATTGCTAAACTCCTCTGAGCCACGAGTTCTCAATTCTCAAAGTGATTTTCATCGCAATGATTGGTTTTTCAGGTAAATTTAAAGTTGAACTAAGATTCTATTCTATATTCATAACACAGCATTGTTATCAAAATAGAACAGCATTATAATAAGATGTTCTTAGAACAGCACTCATCCTCAATAAATGCAGCTATGTTGCCCTTGCTGTGGTGTGGTGAGTGCCCCATCCCCCAGGTATATTAAGGTAGTAGTATCTGGATGTTCTTGGAATCGTATGTATGAGATTGCAGTGTTGAATTGGAGGTTGGAATAGATTGTTTGGTCAAGTCAGTTTTGATCATCACATATGAACTTACTCTGCTTTGCATATCCTTCTGATTTATTTATTTATGCCAACCAATATTTATTGACTGCCCTCACGTATGAAGATCACGTTAGGTGTTACAATTCCAGCTGACAAAGAAGATAAGATAAATTCTTGATCCCATAGAGCTTATATTCCAATGGGAGAAGGGGATAAGAAGTAAAGCTTAAAGATCAAGAAAACATTAAATAATGGCAAAAACTCTACTTCCTTTTAAAGGAGGATAAAGTAGCAGGGAGTGACTGAAAAGGTGGCATTTGCCAAGAGTGACAAGCAGGGACCCCCTTCGTGAGAAACACAGGAAAGAGCCTTCCTCCTGGATTGGGTGTTTGTTCCCATTATTTTCTATACATGGAATGCTTTATTGCACTACAGAAGAGCTGGTACAAAGATCCTAAGATAGAAATGATCTTGGAGTATTCCAGAAATAGAATGAAGGTCAGCGTGACTGGAGCACAGAGGGAGACCAGGTGTGATACCCGTCAGTATCCATTTCTCCTTTTGTTCTGGGCACACAGAGAGCATGCATTGCTTGGTTCCCTTGCACTTAGAGACATCTGACTTTTCTGTCCATTGAAATGCAAAGATCAATGGTGCATGTTTTTCCCCAAGGAAGAGGTAGAAAGCTATTTGTGGTTCTCCAGTCTCTCTTTCTCTGTAAGAGTGAATGTGGGAGGTCTGTGCTCAAATGGCTCATTCATCAAATGGAAAACGATGGATGTCTGGGTATTGCCCATCTCAGGAAGAAACTATAGGAACAAGGAATAAACTTCTCTTATGTTAAGCCACTGAAATGGTGGAGTTGTTTGTTAAAGCATTACAACCTAACATTGTAATGATGAATTTCCTGATGAATTCAGGGAATGACTAACAGTAGAGGGTATGGTAGCAGGGCCAGATACTGTGGGTTTGTAGGCCAGGCTAGAGTGGGCATTTGTGAGCAAACGTAATGAGCAGCCCCTGGGTAGCAGATACGTCATGTGATCTGTCAGCTACTGATTCCCAACATTGCCATCACTAGAATTCTTATACCCAGATTTCTCAAAATTGACATCATCTTCTGAGGTTCTACCTCCCCAGCCTATAGAAGCTACATTATGAAATGAGAAGGTCAACTGAATATATTTTATGGATTTGAGGGCAAACGAAAAAGAAATAAAACCACAAATAGGTGTAATACGTTTTCTAAGAATATCTAGATACTCTTTACCTTCTTAACCATTTTCTCTCGGCGAAAACCCTTTTTACTTTGTTTTTGTTTTGTTTTCAGGCTTTTTGCTAAGCAATCTGCCAAAAGTACTTATCAAATGAAGAATTAATTTATAAATATTTGTTGTAATTTTGTTTTTCTGTTTTTGCATTTCCTTTTAAAGAAAGAAAGATTGCCAGGTTCCAAGTTTAATTAAATGCACACCTGTCTAAGGAGTGCTAAAACCGAGTCATCTTCAACAACACTTGTAAGGGAAATAAGCCAGGCACCATATTCCTTTTTTGCCAACAGTCAAATCAATTTTGTGCCATGTGTAGACATCCCTGACTGCATGGCCACGTGTTTAGTATTAGTTTTAAAACGTCTTTGTTATGATGATATTGACTAACCTTAGTAAGTTAGATTTAGTTAGATTTAGCACTGATATCTACAAGGCAGAATCATAAGCCCTGTGTATGTACGATATCGTTCAGTCTTCACAAGGGCACCTAAGGTAGATTTTATTGCTATGCCATTTTATAGACGAGGAAACTGAAGCTTGGGAAAAGTTAATACGTAGTTTAAGTTCACACAACGAGTAAGTGGTGGAGCTGATATTGAATCAAGGCAATATGACCAAGGATCCTACATTTTTCATTGTTATGAAAATTGTGTGATCACATAAGAAAGCTAGTGAGGAAGGCATTTACTTGAAGTAAAGAAGGCAACATACTTACAGAGTGACGGCTCTGTGATCTGAGGCAGATACATGATGACATTTTCTCTATCCTGAGATGGAAAGTTAGCTTTGGCACTGGAGACAGATGTGTCATATGAAATAGGTTATTTAATCTCTTCGAATCTCAACACTCTTATCTATGAAATGGGGCTGATAATACCTACCATAGAGATTCATGGTAAAGATGAAATGAGATGGTGTGTACACAGGGCAAGGAGTAGGCATTCAATAAGTAACAATTATTTTACTCAATAAGCTCTTCATTTCCTCCCATCCCTCAGTGAGATATTAGGGATTGGTGGTACCTGTCTATAAATGATCTTATAATCTGTGAATGAAAGATACTGGATACATGTAATGTCTATAGTCCCTTCTAGAATCAAGAAAGATAAAAAAAAAAAACTCTTTTGATTTATTGTGAAGGAAAATGCCATGTGTGCTAAGGGTGATTGATAGCAGTTTCTCTATTTTTGTGTCTCTCCCCACATGCCCGTACTCAGTGGCTTTTGTACATGCCATATGTCTAAGTTTCACGTAGGACCATTCTTTGATGGAAAGTACATCTAGCTTTCTTAAGTACAAATAACAAGTTGATAAGTGGGTGATTGATAGTTAAATGATAGTATTTGTATATGTGTAAATTTACATGTATCTGTAGTTATAGATACAGATATGCATGTAAACACATATACATATAGTATAGATATAGTTACGTATATAGTATATGTATGTGTAGAGATATAGATAGTGACATAGTGTTGTGTATAGATATAGATGAGATACACAGATATACATATGCATGTGAACATGGACCTGAACATGGCATGGACATGGATGTGAAGATAAAAAGCTATCAAAGGCCAGGAGGTCGTGTGAGTGCAAACACAGCCGGGTTTTGCTTAGGAAAGAATGTTCTTTGGAAATAAGTTCTTGAGCCAAGGCAGACGTCTCATTATGCTGATTTTGACGAAAAGGAAGAATGGTGTGTGAGGACCCTCCAGAATCTTTTTTGGCTTCCCTGGGAGTGGGCAGGCACCTGCATGTCCCCGCCCACTCTCCAAGGAAGGAGGGACAAGTTCACCCAAGAAAAAACCAGGTCGCCATTAGGAAGACAAGCAGATACTTGGCTGCCTAAAAACAAATGTTCATTGTGTCTTTGCTTTAGTGTCTTTCCAAATAATCTTCCAAACTAGGCAAGACGACCATTACTGTTTACATAGTAATGGTAGTTCCTTGAGATTAAGCAGCCTTTCCAAGTTCACAGAGCTGGTAAGTAAAAGAACAGAACTACAGGCGACATCCTTGCCTTCTTTTCCAGTAGCTTCCTGACTACATCCCTCTAAAAAGATACTAATTTATTATTTGGTTTCTCTCAACTACAAATCACCTTATTTTTCCTTTTTCCCCTAAATCATTTCAGTGGGCAGCAAGCTACAGAGAAAGTCTGTGTATCACTGTCAAATTGCCTTTTGGACAATATCACCCTGCCATGTTTCTGTCTAAATGAATCTGCAACATTGACAGGAGAAAAAATATATAAAGTAAGAGTCCTCATTGTTCATTCAGGGATAGTCTGGGCTGGAGGTGGCATCACCAGTGCATACTGGCTGTAATTAGGAGATCCTGGCCGCCTCTCTGTGTTCCCGGGCACTTGTGTCATCACTTAAAAAGGGCAATTTTGCTTTTCTTTGTCTCGGCTCTAATTCCACTCCTGCGGCTCATAGCCATGACAAACCCTGAACACAATTTTATATATTATGTGTGGACGCTGTCTGTGACATGTTGACCTTGCCTAGGTTATGGGAACCAGGAGCTCTTTCTTCTAAGCATAGGGAAACAAGCCGTGCTGGTGTGAACTAACATGGAAGGAAGGACCCCAGAAGGTGTTTTCAGGATTTCCTGAAAATCAGGGGGATTTAGCTACAGTTGAGATGTTTAACATTCTTTTTGTAACTGATTTGAATCTGCCCTGTAAAATACTGATCCAAGAAAAATCTATTTCATAACACCTACTCACACAGCTCTTTGGGGAATAGGGAGGAACATCTCCTCTCTTCCCTGGCTCAGATCCAGGGTTTACCAGGAAATACAGGGGATGGGAGTGGACTATGGTGTATGCTAATCATTATGGTTATCATCCATCCATCTGTCAAATGATACTGAAATAGTATCTGACAAGAAGGCTAGCACTTACTTCCATGAGTTTTTATTTGAGATATACCAAGTCTCAGAAACCGTTCAGATGTGTGTGTTTCTACCTGACAAAATTCTATCAGGATCCCAGTGGTAAGATAAAGGAAAGGGCAGAAATGCACAATTTCTTTTTTTAAGTTTATTTATTTTTATTTTGAGAGAGACAGAGACAGACAGAGAATCCCAAGCAGGTTCCATGCTGTCAGCGTGGAGCCCCCAAGATGGTGACCTGAGCTGAAACCAGAAGTCGAATGCTTAACCGACTGAGCCACTCAGACACCCCTAAAAATGCATAGTTTCTGAAAATATTTTAGGAGTCATTTTATGAGAATCAGCCATAGTCAGAACCTTCTAAGCACAAGTCTTGACTTGAGGGATAAAGATGGGAATTTATCTTAAATATGGAGGATGGCAAAGTAAAGATTTCTTGTCTACAGAGAAAAATGAAAAATGGAGAGTCCACAGCCAGAGTGAATTTGGATAGATTTACCAAGTATTTGGCTTTGGACCCTTGTAAGACTGCCGGCCTCAATACTGACTCTTCCCCTGCAAACTCACCTCATCCCACTGTATAGGTGAAGATCTGAAACATATTTAACAAAGTTCTTAGAACTGGGAGGTGGGCAACTGAAGTCACCAGTCATCCTAATGGACTACTGTTTGGCCTCTGTGACAGCTTTATTGTAGTTGGTTGATTTCATTTCTCATGCTTATAATGTAAGATTCACTCTACGGACATGGTTTTGTGTGTGTTTTAACAAATGTGTAGAATCACGTATCCACCACTACAGTCATGATCCAGAAAATTTCCATCACCCAAAAATTTCCTTTGTGTTTCTCTTTTGTAGTCAATCCTCCCCTCCACCATCAAGCCATACGATCACTAATCTGTTTCTCATCCTATAGTTTTTCCTTTATAAGTGGAATCATTTTTAAGTCCCCCTTTTTTCATGCTGCCTAATGCATTAGACATTCATCCATGCTGTCCCAATGTGTTAATAGTTAGTTCTTTATTATTATTAAATTTGTTTATTTCTTTTGTGAGAGAGAGGAAGCATGAGCAGGGGAGGGGCAGAAAGAGAGGGAGAGAGAGGATCCCAATCAGGCTTGAGCTGTCAGCATGGAGTCCAATGCGGGATTCAAAGTCACAAACTGTGAGATCATGACCTGAGCTGAAACCAAGAGTTGAACCCTTACCCAACTGAGCCACCCAGGCGCCCTAACTCTTTTTTATTGCTGAGCATTGCTCCACTCCTATGAAGTTACCACAGTTTTCTATCCATTCTCCAGTTGAAGGACAGTTTCTCGTTTTTAGAAATTATGAATAAAACCACCATAAAATTTCTGTATAGGTTTTGGTGTGACCATGATTTTTCATATCACTTCAATAAATACCTAGGATGGGAATTGTTGGGTCAGATGGTAAGTGAATGTTTAATGTTATAAGAAACTGCTAAAATGTTTTCCAACACGCATGTGTCTGTACTGTATTGTAGTCCTGCCAGCAATGAATACACATTCCAGTGGCTTTGCATCTTGGAAACGTCAGGTTGGTTCTTTTTCCTTTTTCCTTTTTTCCATTGTATTACGTGTGGAAGAGCATCTGACTGAGGATGTAATGTGTGTTTCTCTGATCACTAGTGATCATGAACCGTGTTTCATGTGCTTCTTTGCCATCCTTATATCTTCTTGAATGAAACGTCTGTTAAGTATTTTGCCCATTTTCTAACTGAATGCTTTGTTTTCTTGCTGTTAGCTTTTGAGATTTCTTTATACATTCTTCCAAGAAGTCCTTGATTAGATGGAGTTTTGCAAATATTTTCTCATCATTGTATCATTGTGGCTTGCCTTTTAATTCCCCTAACTTTGTCTTTTGAAGAGCAAAAGTTCTCTATTTTGGTGAAGTCCAATTTGTCTATTTTTTTTTTAATTTATGGGTCATGCTTTGCTGTCATATCTAAGAAATCTTTGCCTAACTCAAGGTCACAGAGAAGTTCTCTTGTGTGTGTGTTTTTTCTTTTTTTCCTAGAAGTATTAGGGTTTTGGGCTTTTAGGTCTATGATCCATTTTGAGTTGATTTTTGTATAGGGTGAAAAATATGGGTTGGGTTCTTTTTTTTTTTTTTTTTAGTATATGTTAGCATTATTTGTTGAAAAGACTATCCTGTCTCCATTCAATTGCTTTTGCATGTTTTTGAAAATCAATCAACCCTAAGGTGTAGGTCTGTTGCTGGACTTTCTAATCTGTTCTATTGATCTATCTGCCTCTCCTCTCTTCAGGACCATACCCTTTACCCTTATCACTTGGCACCTTTCTGCATGGATATTTTACTTCATTGGAAAGTCAAATGCCACTTTTCATTAAAAATCCATTTCTTTCACCATTATACTGCATGTATTTTTAAGAGTATTCTACTTTCCTCTCCCCTGTTTCCTTAATTTTTGCCTTCAAAATTCATAGGCCATCTAATATTAAAAACCAAGATACTCTATATTTCCATTTATATGACATTCTGGAAAAGGCAGAACTATAGAGACGATAAATAGATTAGTGATTGGCAGAGGTGGAAAGGAGGTCTGATGGAACAGGTGAAGAACAGTTGATTTGCGGAGGTGGAGGGAGGTGGACCTGTTCTATATGATGCTGCAATGGTAGATACTAACAGTAACTAGCAGTATATGTTTGTAAAAATCCCTTAGAACTTTGTAGCATGGATTGAACTTTAATGTATGCTAATCGAAAATGAAGCATTTAAGAGATTGAGGGATCCTAGGATGGAATACAGACCATGACCAAAGAATCTAACTGTATTACAAATATATGAAGTAAACTCACTGAAAGGGATGGGAGGGAGAGATACTGATCTACATAACTGGAAATGAGCAAGTGTAAGACTAAAGGCAAAGGGATTTTGCATAAGCACTATAGTTGGTAAAGGTGTTTCCCACAGGGGTGGCAGTTAATAATTCCGAAACCACTGTGCACGGACACTGGAATTGAATAATTAAGTAAATGGATGGCAGATGGGGGGACTAGATATGACACCGTTGTGGTGGAAAGTTACAGACAAGCAAGGAAAAGGCTGTGGTAAAGATTAGAGTTGGAGTCATTAGCAGGAACTCTTTTTTAGCTTAATGTAGATACGGATAAATATATTTAGAAATTTTTATAGATGTACGTGTATACACAGATTAGTATATGTACATATATTAGAATCAGCAATGCACTTGCAGCAATGAGCACATCTAGAGCCCAGAGTTTGGTTTCTAATTACATTCTTCAATAAAAGGAACTATATCTTCTTAAAAAAAAAAAAAATGGCTTATTCTAGGGCTGGGCAGGAAATGTGCAAAATGAGCTAGAGGAGTCTTGTGCCAGAAAGTAAGGAAGTACTCACAAAAACAAAACAAAACAAAAAACAACATTGATGGGAGTATGTCAAGGGAACATAGGATCCAACTGAAAGAGCTTCCAATGGCCAAAGCTGAAATATAAGCAACAAAATATTGGACATAACCTAAAACATAAATCACTAGTTATGATATGTATTGGTATAAATAAATTATTGCATAAATAAACAAATTGGGGAGAACAGGCAAATCTTTTGTGCAGAAAAATTCCAATAATTTATTTGCCCTTAAAGAGATGAAGCTTGGGGTGCCTGGGTGGCTCGATCGGTTAAGCGTCCGACTTCAGCTCAGGTCACAATCTCGTGGCTGACTAGTTCGAACCCCACTTCAGGGTCTGGGCTGACAGCTCAGAGCCTGGAGCCTGTTTCAGATTCTGTGTCTCCCTCTCTCTGCCCCTTCCCTGCTCATACTCTGTCTCTCTGTCTCAAAAATAAATACAACATTTTAAAAAAATCTAAAAAGAGATGTAGCTTAGTTATCCATGCCTGAAGTGTGGGCTGCACATCGTGACTTCTTTCCAAACAGAATGCTATGGAAAGAAGGAAAAAAGAATAACTTTGCCACGTGGAAACCTGACAGTACTTCAGCCAGGTGATCTGGGTCAACAACAGAGATAAACCATGTTCATACTGCACACTCTTCATATAATGTGATAGGAATGCCATGGTACCTCTGTTGGTCTTCCTAGCAGGAAACCATAACCCTGGTCTAATTGTGAGAAAGCCATTAGATGAATCCCAATTGAGGGATATTCTAAGAAAGTTCTGACAAGTACACCTTGAAACTGCCAAGGTCATCAAAAACAAGGAAAATCTTAGAAACTGTCACAGCCCAGAGGACCCCAAAGAGACATGACAACTAAGTGTCACGGGACATTCATATGGGATCCTTGGATGGGATCTTGGAACAACAACAACAAAAGATATTAATTAAAAACTAAGGAAATCTGAATAATGTATATGGACTTCAGTTAATAATACTTTATCAATATTGGTTCTTTGTGAAGAAGGTACTATACTAATATAAGACATAAGAAATGGGTGAGGGCTATATGGACACTATCCTACTTGTGCAACTTTTCTATAAATCTAAATCTCTTCTAAAACCCCAAATTCTTTTAAGTAAAAAAAAGTCACAAGCTTTTCTGCCTCAACCTTAAACATGATATTCTAAAGAGGCTTTGTCTCATTTTCCTTCACCAATCTAAAATTCCTACAATTATTTTCAAGCAGGATTATGGGGCTTGGTCTCAGCTCAAGGACAATAATGCCACATCTTCCATGGTCTTGGGCAAAGGAGTGGTTGGTCTGCCATTGTTGGTGCAGAAGAGTGTAGACACACTTTCAGATGGCCACACTTTCTTTGTGATTCGTCCTCTTAAGAGGTGGAGGCTCCCAGTTTTTAATCTGTACTATTCTGCCAAATTCTGTGGCATGAATGACATTCTGGGACTGTTGAGAACAGGATCCAATAGCTTTCAAACCTACTGGAATCCCTTGAAACAGACAATCTTGGGATATTATCTTGGGGAACTGAAGTGCCTTGCAGTGAGAAGCCCAATCTCCATGGAAGGCACAGGTATAAATTCTCTGTTGGAAGTCTCAGCTGAGCTCCCAGCCAGTAGCCAGCGATTCCAGACATGTGTGCGAGCCATATGGGACATCTGTCCTAATCGAGAGAGGTGGCTCTTCGAGATGATGCCTGGCCTGATCATCATCTAATGGCAAGTGCATGAAACAATCAGAGTGGGAACTGGGCAGCTGAGCCCAGTCAATTCATAGACCATGCGGGGTACCAATAAATGGTCATTGTAAAGCACTGATTTTAGGATGGTTTATTTTGTAGCAATACATATCTTGAACGCTCTGTTAAATGTTGTAGCTTAAAACTCAATTTTCTAGGAGCATTTCCTGTACAAACAAACAACTACACAAAAGCAAACATTTACTATGTGCCTCTGATTAGCAAGGCATGGTCCAGCATCTGAAATTTCAAGCCTCAGCGATATCACATGGCAAGATAAAAAAGCATTTCAAATTGTCATTGTGACATATCTTGAAGGAATCACCAGCCATACGATTTATGTCTTCCTTTAAAAGCTTCCTTACTGCTTAAAGACAACCTACTGCTTATTCTCAGTTGTTTCAGAAGTTTGACTAGTTAGAGTTTATCAGGAACCTCTGAGGAGATAAACATATCTGATAAACCCCTGAATCCAGGTAAATTGAGAGATCCTCAACATTATCCTCCCCAAATAGCAATACTTTAGATTAGTTTATATTTAATAGATTACTAAGATTAGACCTCTGAAGCAACATGGCACTTCCAAAATCTCTTTTATAGAAAAAGTTTGTTATCAATATGCCAAGACTCCATAATGTTTTAAAGTCTTGAGTAAAAGTTAAAGTCTCCTCAATTTATCATCAATACCTCTGTGGATTTATTATTATCAGGATATTATGAAATACAGTTGAAGCAAAGAACTGTTTGTTGCTTGCTTAGAATGATTTTATTGACATCTTTTCTTCCTGTTATATTACTTTTGGTTCTCTCTTTTTTTTTAATAGGAGAGAAATAAATGGCTGACCCTTGAAAAACACAGGTTTGAACCATGCAGGTCTGCTTATATGTGGATTTTTTTAATAGGACAGTACTGTAAATGTATTTTCTCTTCCTCGTGATTTACTTAGTAATGTTTTCTTTTCTCTAGCTTACTTTATTATAAGAATACAGTATATAATGCATATACAAAATATATGCTAATCAACTATTTATGTTATCAGTAAGGCTTCTGGTCAACAGCGGGCTATTAAGAGTTAAGTCTTGGGGGAGTCCAAAGTTATGTGTGGATTTTCAACTGCCCCTGTGTTGTTCAAGGATCAACTGTAATCATGTGCAATCTATACCAGTAATACAAGAGAAGAGGTAAGATGATGTATGGACATAAGCCAGCAAGGTGACAGGTGTCTTAACCCTATCCCAGGTAAACTCGGAGCTAACATGGAAGGAAACAGTATGGTACAGCAGTGAAAAATTCTTGTCATCGAAGGAAAAGTACAGTCTCACCACTCACCAAATTTGCCACCTAAGGGTTTCAAGCTATTAGAGAATCATTTTAAAAATATTCATAAAATACTTGCCTCAGAGACTTGGGAGAGTTGAAATATGATTAAGATTTGAAAATGTTTAGCAGAGTCTGGCATGTATGAAGCAGTGGTAAACATTGGCTTCTCGCTTTAATAATAAACTGAGAACAAAATTATCTTGAATCTCTCCATCAGATGCTGTGTCTGGGCTTCTCCTTCTATTTCTTTCTCTGAGTAGAAGACACCAGTGCTCACAGATATAATTCCAGCTCATTAGAGAGAATATTCCTTCTGACCCCTCTGCTTTTGGAAACCAAAATTGTTGTCAGAACGGTGACTTGGGGGAACAGTTGTAGGGCTTTGTGATGCTGGGAAAGTTATTTAACCTGTCTGTGCCTCAGTTTTTTCATCTGTAAAATAGGGATGATACAGTACCCACTATATATGGCAAATATGAAAAGCAAATAAGATAATAAAGTGCCTAAAAAGCGGCTGTCACAAAAAAAACGTTCACTTTGTTATTATTATGTTTTAACAATTATGATCAGTGTAAAAAATTATCATGAGGCATATACTTAGTACCCTGGTATCCTGGTTTCCTTGTCATAAGTCTTTTCCCTAACTAGTCTTTCTTTCTTTCTCTTTCTTTCTTTCTTTCTTTCTTTCTTTCTTTCTTTTTTTCTTATGCCTCAGTGACATAAGATACAAGCAATATTAGTATGGTTATTAGAAATATTAGAAAGGATATTGCTTTAGCTATAAAGTTTTTTAAAGCCACATGGAGTGTTGGGTGAAACATTGAGAATCTGGCTAATAGACCTCAAGCACAGCTGAGATGTTAAGTGCCTCGTTTAAGAGATCAAGAAGAATATCCCTGAAAGGGAGGAGGAGAGAGGTCAGAAAGGTCAAGAGGAGGGGCTAACAGAGACTTGACAGGTGTGTGAGATTGCAGGATGGGAACTAGTACGGAGTGGATAAGAAGTTTCCAAGAATATGCGTGTTCCTGTGTAAGGCATTTACTTTATTGAAAGCTTCTCCTCTTTCTATCAGCTCCACTCCTATCATGAGAAAGTCTATGTTGGATCTGTAGGGACTTTCATGTGAAGACATTAATACCCCCTGTCTTGGGTGATGGATTGTGGGCAGAACATGGCTCATGCATAGAGAAAGGAATTCAGAAGGAGGGAATCATTCTACTTCACTCCTTACCCAATGCAGAATTGCAGAGAAAATGTTGGGTGTTTCAAATGTTGAGTGTTTCACAAGGCATGGGATGAAAGGCTCACATTGTCTTAAACATACATTATTTATTCAGGTTAATTTTTCATTAATACTTCACATTTACCATGCACTGTCCCAGGTAGATAATGTTGCCCTCATGGATCTTTCATGTTAGGCAGAAGAAACAGAATATACATACCTGTGACAAATGGAATAATTTCACCAAGGGCTATGAAGAGTATTAAGGGGGGTGTTTGGCTAGGGAGGGTCTTGGCAAGGAGTTGGATAGGGAAGCCACTTAAGAAAGGGTTTTGGGTGGAGATATGAATGACGAGAATTAGCCATGGGATAATTTGGGGGTAAAAGCTGTCCAGCACTGTGAGAAGGATGGGGTTGAGGAGAAAAAGGGTGAGTGCACTGGATTGAATGGATTTGGGGAACGGTAGTGCAAGGTGAGTTGAGAGATGTGAAGAGATATCCATGAAGAGTTGGTTTTATTTTGAAAGCATTGGGAAGCCTTCATGGGGTTTAGACAGGAATGATGCAATCTCATTACTGTATTATTTTCCAATAAACGATGCCCATCTTATCTGTATCTCATTTATCCATCACCACAAACATGGACTATAAGCTTTTCATACCGCATCTTACAAGAACACAACCAATGCTCAGAGAAGACGTTTGCTTTATCTAAGGTCATTTGGGTAAAAGGAAACAATGAGGATTTTACAGCAGTGCAAGCTTCTCAACTGGAGCTCTGTGTTTAATAATTGATGGAAGGGAAAGGGACGGTTCTAAAGTCACTGCTAAAAGACACAATGTGGTACCATGATTTTTTTCAATTCTCTTTGCAAAGTAAGCTAAAATTCATCTTTCAAAGGAAACACTAGTATAATGCTGTTCCTTATTTTTCTTCCAAGTCTTTTACCCACGTCTTTGCTGAGTCTGCATCCGCACCATCCATGCCAACTCGTAAAGCTTAGCTGATGATCTGCAATCTGGGGGAAAGATCAGGAGAGATTAGAGCTGAAGGAATGTAGGTCACAGAGGGAAGGGGCGATCCCCACAGTGGGTTTCAGACAGTCTGGCTCAACAATGCCAGAGTGTATAAAAAGGATTTTGTGATGTTTAGACTTTTATGAAATGAAATAATGTGCCTTGATGCAACATTTACTAGTTTCTAGAATAGTCCAAGTCAACACTTTTAAAGTTAGCATCCATATGACTGATTAATATTTTTGGTTATCGTCAATTTCATTCCTGTGATAATGTATAGTATATGTGTTTAAGACATTTCATTAAATTTTGTGCTGCTTAATGGAAGTCTTAATGTAATGCCCTGAATCACATATGAACTCTGAAAACAAACCTTTATTTCATCTATTCATAAAGCATTGTTGGTCTTCCTTACAACTCAGGATTTGGTAATTTATTCCAAAGCTTACATTGAAAGCAAACACAATAAAAACTCTTTAAAACCCTGCTAGCATTAAAACACCTAGGATATTTTGATTTAAAAAAAAAATCAATGAACCAAATAGAATAGAGGAGATCTAAATTGAATAAGGAAAGGATTGCACTCCCTCTCGTCCTCACCCCTGCAACTCATTCATTCAACTTTCAGTGAACAAATATTTGTTAAGCTTCTTCTAAGCACCAAACAATATGGTAGCTGGTGTGTAGGCAATGGTGAGAAAAACACCATTGACTCTACGGGGACAAAGGACAATATATAGACAATACACAGAGATTTGTAAATAAATGAATATATGACTACAAGTTACACTGAGTGCCAGAACACAGTAATAAAAAAACAGCAATACCAGAACGAGGGGATGGCAGACCCTGTGTATTGCCATCCAATTTCCCCTTTTTCCCTTAGCAATCAAACTGCTGTTTTTGTATTTATTGTTTTTTCAGGGAGTGAGGGCTTTATGCTCTGCTCATAAGAACTACGTTTCCCAGAATCCTTTTCCACTAGAGCAGCCCAGTAAGAGAGAGATCTGACCAGACGAAAAGAGGCATGGCTTCCAAAGAGGACTGTCTGCTCAATACCGCTAGTCTTTTAGTCCGGAATTTGGACAACATTCTGAGGTGGAAAGTGGTCATCTTGTGACCTTGAGGCAAGAAGCGCAAGACTGTGTGTAAAGACAAAGGGAACTTGGGTTCCTACCTATGGGCTTCCCAATATAGGAGAGAAAAACAACACCAAATTTATGGGGAAATGTGTATTTGCTCATAGGCAAATGTAAGTCCTAATTAAGCGTGGGAAGTGTTGAGGACTTATTTGCTTAGGAAAAGAGGTGGACGCTCTGGAATAGAAGTAAGTATAGAAGTGCCAGCAACTGAAGTTGGCTCAGTGGTTGGTTCTGTCTATACAAACACATGCTTAAGAAAAACTGAAATTTTAGAAAACACATACAATCTCTACACTTTCAAATTTTTAATAAAAAGATACTCTCTGTGGCCAACACCCATATTCGTACAATAAGTTTAGCCACTTACTTACATCTGTTGACATGCAGACCTATACATTTAGTGAGCTGAATGGAAATATCCATTCCTTAGGTTTACTTTTGACTAAATTAACAGTTCTCAACTTTGGTTTGCAATATTATCTAGGGAGCTTTTGAAGTAGCGCCCAGCCCCTCACCCCAGACCAAACGAACCTTCGAAACTCTGAGTTCGTAGGTCTGGGTGCCCTAAGAGGGGCCAGGACGTTGGCCTATTTAGAAAGCCCCCAGCTGGGGCGCCTGGGTGGCGCAGTCGGTTAAGCGTCCGACTTCAGCCAGGTCACGATCTCGCGGTCCGTGAGTTCGAGCCCCGCGTCGGGCTCTGGGCTGATGGCTCAGAGCCTGGAGCCTGTTTCTGATTCTGTGTCTCCCTCTCTCTCTGCCCCTCCCCCGTTCATGCTCTGTCTCTCTCTGTCCCAAAAATAAATAAACGTTGAAAAAAAAAAATTTAAAAAAAAAAAAAAAAAAAGAAAGCCCCCAGCTGATTCTACTATACGGCCAGTGTTGAAAATCACTGGAATATTGCTCAGCTATAAAAGGGATGAAATCTTGCCATTTGCAACCACATGGATGGAGCTAAAGAGTATGACACTAAGTGAAATAAGTCAGAGAAAGACAAATACCATACGACATACCCTCGTATGTGGATACTAAGAAACAAAACAAATCAACAAAGGAAGAAAAGGCAAACCAAAACACAGACTCTTAACTGCAGAGAAAAACCAGTGGTTTCCAGAGGGGAGGTGGGTTGGGGGGAAGGGTGAAATATGTGATAGAGATTAAAGAGTATACTTATCTTGATGAGCGCTGAGCGATGTACAGAATTATGAGTCACCCTATTATACCCCTGAAACTGATATAACACTCTATGTTAACTATATTGGAATTAAAATGACAAACAAAAGAGAAAGGAAAAGACAAAGAAAATCACTGAGAGAGAAGTGAACTTTAGTCTGGCCTGAATCGCCTGAGCAGGAAGGACAGGCAGGCAGAACAAGAGTGACAAAGAACCTCCTCTTTTTTGTCAGAAGAAGGTCTCAGTTCAGGTTCTAGCTTCACTAGCAAATAGTAGGGTGATCTGGAGAAAATCATCGGGTCTTTCCAACTTTACGTTTCTTCACTGATGACTTCATAAATAATGGCTGCCATGCACTTACCAGTAAAATACTAGCATCATGCAATCTAGTTAAGATCTGCATCAGTACAATTAAGTTTCTGCATCCAACATAATTACAGGAAGATGACCGACTTTCTGTGACTTGGAGGATATTTGGGGGAGGTCTCACTGAAAATGCAGACAATGGGAGATGCCAAAATGTGCTCTATGTGCCCCACAGAGACACTCGAAGACAGCAACAAGTAGCACACCTGAAACTGAATGCAGAAAGAAACCTTTGTGAATGCATTTGGAGGAAGCACATCAGATTCATTAAGGTGCTGTTAAAAACAAATAAAAACAAGATTTAAAGACAGCAATTTCAAATATGAGCCTCCCAATAAAAACTCTCTAGGGCAGGCCCACCCAGTTGTAGGCTCTGATTTGCAAGCTGTGGCTCCGTGCAGGACAAGCCTGTGTAGCTGCTCCGCAGTGGGTCACAGCAGGAATGTTATTGACTAGACCATGGGTAATGGTTTTTCAGAGCAACCCCAGGGAAGCAAGCTTCTTCATTATGATAATAGTATTCTAGTCTTTGAGTTAAAGCAAACACTTAAGGCCATCTACCCTGACCTGTTTATTTCAGAGATTTAAAATCCATAGCCCATAGGTTAAGGGCCTTAGTTAACCCATTCTAAATGGTTGGTGGCAGGCAATCACAAACCCCTAGGCTTCTGATGTCAATTCTAGTGCCCTTAATATTTCTCTTAGAACTGTGCTTTCCAGTACAACAGCGCTATGCACATACTGGCTTTTGAGTTCTTGAAATGTGGAGAGTTTGAGTGGAGATGTGCTGCCTCAGTCCCTTTGGACTGCTAGAACAAAGTACCATAAGACTAGGTGGCTTATACACAACAGAAATTTATTTCTCACAGTTCTGGAGGTTGGGAAGTCTGAGGTCAAGGTACCAGTATGTCAGGCTCTAGTGAAAGCCTTTTTCTGGATTTCAGACTACTGGTTGCTCACTATGACAGAGAGAGAGTGAGAAAGCCCTGGTGTGTGGGGGGGGCGGGGAGGGGGTCTCTTTTATAAGGACACTGATCCCATTCATGAGTGCTGCACTCTCATGACCTAATCACCTTCCAAAGGCCCCACTCCTTCATACCATTACATTGGGGGTTAGGATTTCAACATATGAATTGGGGAGGGGAGGCGGACATAAACATTCAGTCCATTGTGTGTGCTCTAAGTGTAACATATACACTGGATTTTAAAGACTTAGTATGAAAAAATAAAGCACAATATTAATTCTTAAGCTTACAGGTTGAAATGATAATATTGAGAAATCTTTGGTTAAATAAAATAGATTATTAAATTAATTTTTTAATTAGTTTTTTAATTGTGGCTCTTAGAAAATCTAAAATTACATATGGTTGGCAAGGGGAGGGGCATCTGGCTGGATCAGTCAGTGGAGCATGGGACTCTTGATCTCAGGGTTGTGAGTTCAAGCCCCACATTGGATACAGAGCCCACTTTAATTAATTAATTAATTAATTAATTGAAAATAAATAAATAAAATTACTCATGTGGCTCACTTTATATTTCTGTCAGACAGCTCTGTCTCAGATTCCCTGCACCAGGGTGAGTTAAAGGAGTCAGGAGGCACAATTAAAAAGATCGATGGTCGTTTAAAAGTTACAAGGACATGGTCAGAAGTAAAGGAAGAAAAGCTTCATGGAATAAAGGGGGTTCAGATCTATGTTGTCGGGTATGAAATTCTAGATGTGTTTTTCAAAGGACTCATCTAGAAACATGGAAACATCATTCAATGAAAGAACATGGGAAGGTATCATTCAGTGTTTTCAGAGGCAAAACTTATTGACACTTAGGGGCCACCAGTTATTCTCCTTTCAATGGGTCTTTCTCGTTGAAGAGGGGGAAAAGTTGCATATAGACCATGACCCTTGAGCCGCATGCTTCTTCAGATCATTGACAAACAGATTCTAACATGGCTCATGGAGAAAATTTAATACAAATAAGTTATTTTTACCTGAAAACACACCTAACAGAAGTAGATTTTCTTTTTTTAATTTATTTTCTTAAATTATTATACAATAAATTGATTTTTCTATGTTTGTAATACACACTTTTGTAGCAAACAGCAGCAGATTCCATGAATACCCTACTATAAATTAAACCGTTGTTCAACAGAGGGGTTAGAATTGGGTATCTATCTAGCTGGTGTTCTTTCTTCTTTGCTTTCTCTCTCTCTCTCTCTCTCTCTCTGGAGATTTATTTCCATCAGGTTTAAGATGGAAATGGAAACTTGTACCATTATTAATTTTTGTATCACAATAAATATGCTTCATTGCCGGCAAAAGCTTTAATTTCTTTGTGGAAATATGTTCCTTCCTGGTTAATTCCACCTCTTCCTCATTTTTAAACTGCAGAAGATTTGCTTCAAAACCCAAAGTTCAGGTATATTTCATTCTTTATTGAGCAGGTAACAAAAGAAAATACATTCATATTATTCAGAAAGTAATCATGGAGATACTTTATAGCTCATTTATATCAATATCAAACTAATTCAATGACAAGTCAAACATGGTACCCTTTAATCATGGAAAACTGTAGGTATTTCAGCTGAATAAATTAAGGGCAATTAACTAAAAAATGAGCTACACACATGAAGCTCATTATTTTTAGGTTGAAGGATCCTTTTAATTTACTAGAATTGTTTTCTTTGATATGCCAGATGCCTGTTTTGCCCAACAAAAATCAAAACACCTCAAAGCATAAAAGTATGCACCCCATGTGTTATATAAACTTGACTTGATAATTAACATTAACCATGTCCTTTGCATCCATTATCTTGATGAAAAATAAATACTCCTTGTCTAAAGGAAACATGCAAATTTAAAACTCTAAAAACACCTTAAATAATAAAATAAACACAAATTGAATTCAATTGTACAATTCATGCTGGAAAATCAGCTGCAATTAGGAAGACAGAGGTTGGACATTGGCCACAAATTTCCATTAAAAGGCACAGACAAACCACATGCTGGTTGACTTCTCTAAATGTGGATGAGACAAAGAGAGATGTGTTTTGTATAAATGCCTGTTTTGAGCCCAGATGTTTGTGAACACATGTCATTTACCGGAAACTTTTAACAAAGTATGCAAATATTTAGTAACACTGCCTTAGTGTTCTAATGGTTCTTCCAATAATGTTAAATGTTGGTTCTTAAGGAGCCCATGTTAAAGGAAATTTAGTCAAGTATGACTTATTTTTCCTGGTGGATGCTGATGAATGGTGTCAACACCATAGATATTCAAAAACAGTGGATGAATTTAAAAGTAAGTTGAGTTCTACAACTTACTCCATGGAGAATACCATGTTCTCTGCTGCTTGTTGATTCAGTATGTCTAGATATTAGACTTTTTGTATGTTCATATCAAAAGGCTTGCATTTCCTGAAAATGTGGCAACTATTGTAAGGGCAAAAACCTCAGAAAAATATTGGGTGATTGATGTGAATTTGCCAAGGATTATGATTTTCAAAAAATATTCTTTGAGCCTCTTTTACCATTCTAGATGTTCAGGATACAGGAGTGATTAAAATAAAGACCTTGTGCATATTCTATCCAGAAGGTACAGCAGATAAAGTTATAAATAAACATACTACTGATGTTATAATGAAGGTTCTGTAAAGTAAATAATGGAATAGATGGTGTGAGGCAGGGATAACTTCAGCCACATGGTTCAGCCTCTCTCAGGAGGTAATTTTGTTTTTCTTTAACTGTTTATTTTGAAAACACATCAAGCCTACAGAAATGTTGCAAAAATAGTATAATTAACTCTGTATTTCCTTCACGTTGCTGAACCAGTTGCTAACACATTGCCATATTTGCTATATATATCTCTTTATGTTGTTCTGACCCAATTAAGAATTGCAGGCACCTTAACCCTCCACTTTTAAATACTTCAGTGTTTCTCTACTAAGAACAATGTCATTATAGAGACCACCATAACAACATCCTATTGAGGATACTTAACACAAAAAAATAGAATCTAAAATAGAGTGCATATTTGCAATTTTCCAACCGGCCCAAAACTATCTTTTCTTTCTTTGGTTTTTTGAATGTTTATTTATTTATTTTGCGAGAGAGAGTGAGAGAGTGAGCGCGCAAGCTGGAAAGGGGCAGAGAGAGAGAGAATCCCCAGCAGGCTCCACGCTGTCAGCACAGAGCCCCATGCAGGGCTTGATCCCACAAACCATAAGATCATGACCTAAGCTGAAATCAAGAGTCAGATGCTTAACCAACTGAGCTACCCAGGCACCGCCCCCCCCAAACTGTCTTTTCTAATATCAGGAAGTGACATTGACTAATAGCTAAATGATGGGCCAGATACAGCCACACAAAAGGGGTTTCCAGGATTAAAGATGGAAGGAACAGAAAATCCGAAGACACTTATATAATATTTGTGTATAAAATTTTTTTTAAAAATGACATGTATAGTCAATACTCTAGGGATTATAATATTAATACATAAAATCTAGTTTTAAATGTGCTAATTGCATGGTTACATTTTATGTCAAATTCTATGTAATAAGCCATCTTTGCAAAATTGATAGTCATATTGTTTCTACTTGGCTTTCTTCTATTTTACCCATGCACTCTTCACCTGATCCTCGATATAGTCAATTGAAGTAACCTGCCATGTAGCTCCATGAGTGAGATTTAGGGAAATCATTGCCTGCAGAATTTCAAATATGGATATGAGGCATTTGGAAGCAATTTCTGATAAGAGAGTACTATAAATTGCCACCCCAAGGTACATCTTACACATTACCCAACCAAATGTTTTTCTTTAAACAAGATTCAGAGGGAGGAGGGATGTATTAGCCACAAAACTTAATGGACTAAGGTGCCATTACTTACTAAATAGAACCGTTTATATGAAAAATGAACATTTAATGTATACATGTAGATAATGTAATCCATTTCATCTTATCCACATACACAGAAGATTCCGATTATAATGGATCTGGTGGTCCCTTTTTGCTCATTTCATTTGCTTGAGTACTGTGTCTGGATTAATAAAAAGAGTCTATTTCCCCAAATGAACATACAGAAAAGCAAACTGGCCCTCTCCCAAGGACAGCGGTATCCCTCCAGGACGTTCAGAGGGACCGAAGGTCACTTGGCTCTCACTGGGACCATGGAAAAGTTTGTAACATCTTTCATGTCCAGCAGGGGAGCAGCCTGGAATGTCTGCTTCTTTCTAACCTTTGAAAATCATAAAATAAATCCAAAGCATCATAGACCATCTGGTACTTACAACGCAATATCTACAGATAAGTCTGAGCAAAGGGCAGACATATTACCCCCAGTGGGAGAGAGTTTCGGTTAAATCTCATCTACTTTACTTGTCTGATCACTGCCACAGACATCATAAAAACCTCTTCCTTCTATACAGTCCCCTTGCTTCACTCTTGGATTAATTGCTAGTCTTAATGTCTAGATTTTATATTTTTGAAAAGTACCAAAATATAAGCAGGAGGGATGGGAACCCCAAACAAGAAAATGTCACACACACATTTCTACGTCTTATTATTGACATTTATCGCGACCATGTAAGAACCTAAACATGGCCTGAAACACCAGGTAAGGCTAGAATGATGAAACAAATTACCTAATAAATACTAACTATATCAGCCACATTAAAAAGGACTGTAGGCCATACATACCCATGCCAAAGGAGGGCCATGATGTATGGTGGAGGAAAGAACAAGATAAAAGAGAGCTGAGAAAGCTGATTGCAGAATTATACTTAAGGATGGCCCCTTTTATCAAAGGCAGTCAAGCACCGTGTATGCATATATGTGCCACTAGATGTTTACCTGTGTGTATGTGTGCATGTGCGTGTCTGTGTACCTGTACCTGTGTGTACACATGTATGTATGTGTGTGTGTGTGTGTGTGTGTGTGTGATGGGAGACGTGTGCCTTTTCACATTTATACTAATTTTATTTTTATTTATATTGAGCCTGAATATTGTCACTAAAAAATAATTACAAGGATTTAATCAAAAAGTAGAGATAAGTGTCAGTTTAGCGAATACCCAATTTAGCCCGATATTCTTTTTTTTTCAATATATGAAGTTTATTGTCAAATTGGTTTCCATCCAACACCCAGTGTTCATCCCAAAAGGTGCCCTACTCAATACCCATCACCCACCCCCTCCTCCCTCCCACTCCCCAGCCCGATATTCTTTAAACATATCCCGTATTAAACAGGCAGTGAAAATTGAATGCAGCCCAAGTTCCCTAAATCTTGAAGAAGGCAAGTTAGGCAATTATTTGTTTAACTTAAATAAAACCAAACAATACAATGGCACCTACTTTCCTTTTAAACGTTTGGACAGTTCAGCACAGAGAATCTTGGATGATTTCAACGGTTAACTTTCATGTCACAGACCATTTAAAACTAGGTGATAATCATTGACATACTAGTTTGGAGTTATTCAGAGCTATGTTTTCATCAATTTCCATTTATGGGTGGTAATTTGAGAAAATTTTCAAAATGTCTCATGAAGTAGGTTTTCATAGAACTAATTTTTTTATGTTTGTTTATTTTGGAGAGAGAGAGAGAGAGAACGAGTAGGGGAGGGGCAGAGAGAGAGGGAGAAAGACAATCCCAAGCAGGCCCTGCATTGTCCGTGGAGAGCCTTACGTGGGGCTCGAACTCACTAACCATGAGATCATGACCTGAGCTGAAGCTGGATGCTTAACCCACTGAGTCACCCAGGTACCCCTTCATGGAACTAATTTTAAGGTGAAAAATGGAGTGTGCTTTATCGTTGGGTGGTTAGAGCATATAGTAAAGTGATATAAAGACATTGACTGGTTTATAACCATAACATTCAGTTTTTGCCTTTTTTCTATGTAACCATGCAAGGTTAAATATGACTTTTTCTGATGCCCTCCTGCTGTTTTATAAAGCTTAGAAGGGGGCAAGACAAGTCCAATTCTCTGCCCCCATAAGTAAGGGCTTGCCCAGGATTGTGACCTCGGGGGTCCTGCTAGCAATGGCGTCTTGCCCGCCCAGCAGCTCCATTAAATAGACTAACGGGCCAATCTGGGGGCTATTTGTGGGGAAGAAGTAGTTCTGTGGTGTATGCCATAACTGTATCTCACAGTGGGGAAATACATAGGTGTTTCTTTCTTGTTTTAAGCCAAGCAAAAGGGCGATTTTTTAAAGAACCATTTAAGAGCTAGACTTGTGTCCTCCTTGAGTTTGGGGAGCATAGGAATCAGCCCCCGGTGCTTGATGGTGGAAAGAGGGGAGGGCTGCATGGAAAACTGACTGTACCTTAACTACGTATAGAGCAAGGATGTGCACTGCTCATGGACTGGACGTGGGTGCAGCTGAAGGGAGCTGTCCTGCAATTGTCTCAAAAGAGAGTCACCCAAGAGGGACCCATAGATCTTGTGACACCCACAGAGAGGTGGACACCGGGAGGTCCAGTAGCCGAGATAGAAGGCATTGTTCTTTTCAAGGGAACATAGTTGGAAATTCCCAGCAGGAACTCTCTAAGGAACCTGAGAATGTTCCCCATGAGAGAAGGAGCCAAAAATGGGTCCTCCACTCTGCTGGGAAGGTCCAAAGTCAGACAACAACTGTTCCACTGAGGTAAAAGCTTTCTGTTCCCTACTGCTTCCTTTTCCCCCGTGCACTGAACCCTATAGCCATTGTATGTAGCAGCTGGTGAGGAGGAAGGGACGGCAACAAGGAAGACAGAAGAAGCCAATGCATAGGTCAAGGGAGAGAGAAACAAGCAATACAATGGCTGAAAGACGGGTGGTTTTTGTGCAGCATGAATGGATCTTTATAACTATCAGAATGTTCTTCTAAATGGAAGATCATGAAAAACTATGTGCCTTGCTCAAGACTGCACCCTGGGTAAAAGAAAAAAAAAAAAAAAAAGGAGCTTTGCAGAGAGGTAGTTTGAAAGAGCAGGAGAAAGAATAAAATTATTTTCTGTTCACATCCTGCCAAGTTCAACTGGTTCAATCCATAGGTTATATATTACTGCTTTAAATAAGTTCCTGAATGCTGATTTGAAATTCTTTATTCTACCTCATACATTTATAAAAACCACTCTGAGGAAAATCTTCCGTTCCTTAAAGTATTGTGGAATCTCTCAGAAAGATGTCTTCCGTAGTCCTTTGGGGAACAATAGCTTAGTGTCATTGAGAGAGCCTCTTCTACAAGGGAAAGTCATGTTAGGAAAGGGGCTTTGTCAGCAGAGATTCAGGGCGCTATTAAACCCATAATTCCTGTCACCGTGGAGAGGAATTATGTGTGAACATCAAAAGGAAAATGAGCTCTGCCTTGCATGCCGTCATTTGCTATTAAGAGATTCTGGACTTTAATCAGAACCATGGCACAGATGCATTCAAACCATTCAGAAAGAGGAGTCTTGGTTTGGGCCATTCAAGAAAGAGTTGGAAATGGTACTTGCTTTGTTTGAAAGAAGCCCACAAAAGAGCCCCCGATTAGCAAACATTTCATCTTGCATGTTAGTACAGGTATTCATGGCTTTGCACATTTCCCTGAGAGTAAGTCATGCATATGCCCATGCTGGAGTTTGCAAACTCACAGCCCAGGGGCCCCTGTGTATTGCCAGCCAGGTGTTTATTTTTTTTAAACCCGTATTGTTGTTTTGTTGATTACTAGGAGCTTTATCGGGAAATAATTGACACTCGATACCAGACATATTTAAAGGGTGTAATTTTATAGAATCCTGTGTACATTTACCCCCGTAAAAACATCATCACAATCAAGATCGCGGACCTAACCATTATCTCTAAATGCTTTCCTGTGTCCCACATGTTAACTCCCTCCTGCCCCTCTATCCTACTGCCACCTCTATACAACCTCACTCTGCTTTCCGTTGCTATAGGTTACAATATAGATTGAACATTTACCTTCACCCAAAATGCTTATGTTGTAACCTAAGCGCCCATGTAATGATATTAGCAGGTGGGGCCTTTGGGAGGTCTCCCCTGATTAGATCATCGGGGTGAAGCCCACATGAATGGAATGAGTGTGCCTTCATAAAAGAGATCCCAGAGAGACCTTCCATTGTGTGAAGACAGAGTGAGAGAAAAAAAATTGTCTGTGAACTAGGAAGCAGACTCTCACCAGACACCAGATCTGGTCTTGACCCTTCCAGCCTCCAGAACTGTGAGGAGTAAATTTCTATTCTTTATAAGCTTCCCAGTCTATGGTATTTCTGATATAGCAGCCCGGATGCACTTAAACAGATTAGTTTGCATTTTCTGGATCTTTATAAAAAATTTGCATGGCATATATCCTTTTGGTAGGTGGATACATAGGTTTTTTAAGAAATTACCAAACTATGCTTATGAAGTGATTGTAATCTTTTAATTTCCAACCATTAGTTTATTAGCATTCTAATTCTTTCACATATTTTCCATCACTTAGTGTTCTCAGGCTTATAAATAAATTTAAGACATTTTAATGGGTTGTACTGGTATCACACTGGAGTGTCAATTTGCATTTCCCTAATGATTACTAACATGGAGTTTCTTTTGATGTGCTAATTTGCCATCTGTACATCTTCCGTCCAAATCTTGTCTGTTTTGGGTGATTCGTTTTCTTACTATTGAGTTTTGAGAGCTCTTTACATATTCTGGACACACGTACTTCACCAGATACGTGCTTTGCAAATATTTTCTTCCAATATTTTTATTCTTGTAACATTGTCTTTGGATGAGCGGAAGTTTTTAATTTGGATGAAGTCAAATTTATCAGTTTTTTTCTTTTATAGATTTTCTCCTGTGCTTCCTGTTTCTCGGGGATCATTGTCCTTCATAACGTGCATTCAGCGATTTGAAAAACATGATTTTAAGTATTGTGTCTGTTTTGGTCTTTGTTTTTCGAGGGGAACAGTAAATCCAGTCCCTGTTATTCCATTTTGGCAAGAACCAAGAGCCTGATATGTTACTTTAAATTTATTTAATGGCCAATATATAACAATCTAGAGACTTCAAATAATCATCTATATATTTGGATTCCCTTGAAATTACCTGGCCACACCGTGGTTACATTCCTGCATGGAACAATAGGCGGGAGTCCTGTGGCCTTTCGTTTGTATATTTCCCCACTTACTCAATTCAAAAAATATTGATGACTGTGAGGTTACTGAGCTTCCATACGTACCCCAATATAACCATTTCTCTAGGTTATAAATTGGAAGGGCAGCGAGTTTTAGCCATTCAATGAATAGCTATCCCTTCCTATTAAATATAGAAAATGCACATCTGATTGAAACTATTATTTTTTTTATAATTTTTTTTATGTTTATTTATTCTTGAGATAGAGACAGAGCGTGAACAGGGGAGGGGCAGAGAGAGAGGGAGACACAGAATCCGAAGCAGGCTCCAGGCTCTGAGCTGTCAGCACAGAGCCCGACACGGGGCTCAAACCCACGAACTGTGAGATCGTGACCTGAGCCGAAGTCAGACGCTCCACCAACTGAGCCACCCAGGCGCCCCTGAAACCATTATTTTTATTTGCAAGGGAGAAATGGACATTTTTAGTGCCACTCCATCAGGCATTTTAACATACAACATTCAGTTAAATCAATGAATTCAAGTCCTAAAGCAACGCTATGATTAATTCATTCAAATACATATTTATTAGTATTCAGTGCAGATGAGGCACCGACAACTGAGATTGGGGCAGAGTGTTCAGATATCATGCCTATCTCCTAGGACAGCCTGCTGGCCAGCCTTCTTGCAGGATCCATTCCTCCAGGTTTGGGGGCTGGCTAATTTATTACAAAAAATATAATTACTCTTATCAATGAGAAGTACCTGAGGGTGACCCAGGTTAGGCATAGCACACCTCGTTCTAATTTGGAAGTGTTGCAAGTATTATCTGGGTGCTTCAGAGATGGGTTCACACTCTCTCCTGTGGATATGTGGATAGAAATGCCTTCTCCGATTCTCTCCCTGGGAGGTGGTTTTGTAACTTCTCCCAGGTGCATCGTTCAGTCTGGTTACTGTGCATGACTGAAGAGAACCCAGGCGGCCCCACAAAGATCAGTCCCACCTGGATGTACAGCCTGGCCCCAGAGGAAGAAAGAGGATTCATGTTCCATGAAACAAACTTGAGAGGGCCTCCGCTTCCAAGATGTGGACTCCTTGTCTCTGACGGCCAATGTTCTCTTCCCTGTCCTACCAGCCTGTTTTAGGGTGAGATTTGAAAAGGATTGCAAAGGTAGTGTCTAAAATTAAAAACAGTATCAAATGCAGGAGACGATCTGTCATCATAATGTCAATAATCAGGATAGATAACCTTACCGAGTGTTTATGGAATACAAAGCATTGCCCTGAGCACTTCACAATTAGGGGTTCAGTTAGCCCTCACAGTACCTTTGTGATGCTAGCTACTATTATTATCTTATTTTACAGGTGAAAAAACTAGACATGAACTATCTAAAGAACTTGTCCAAAGTCACTGGTCAACTGGAGGGTGACAGAAATGGAATTGTGCCCAGGCAGGAGACTCTGGGTCTGTGTTCTTAATACCAATACCCTGCTTCCCTCAATATGAGCTCTGCATTGTCCAAAATGAATATTAGAAAGCAATTTGTTTAATGGGAAAAAATCAAGTTAGGAGTTAAAGGGCTTTAGAATTCCATCTTAACAAAGTTTTTTTTTTTTTCCTTTTTTTTCCCTTACAGGAATTTTCATAATAAGAGGTTTTCTTGTTAGAAAACAAAATTGCAGAACAAAAGTATCATATCAGATTTTAATTATCTGCTTAAATTTGTCTCCCAGTATACCATGATCACCTTTAGAAAAAAATGTGGGGTTTTTTTTTTTGTATGTTTGTTTTTCTCTACTCAAAAACCAAAAGAATTAACAAAAGCTTATAATGGGTCCTCAGCAGGTACTTGATGAATAGATTTAAAAATGCATTTTTAAGTTGGTTTGGTGAAAAAGAAACATTTTGATATGGTATTTCCACTGAAGATAGATATAAGATTATAATCAACATCCATAAATTACCTGGAGGGTTTCTTCTGCCTTTGCTATTTAAATGAGATTATAACTAAAGAATTAAAGCAGAAAAAGTTATATTTTTAAAAGTATACAAGTAAGTCTTTGTAAAACCTATTTCTAGCTGATACGGGTATTTAAGTAATCATAGGCTCCACAGGTTAATTTAAAGGACAGAAAGCACTGTAAAAACTCAAAATCATTTTGGCAACAGCAATGGCATAACCAATTCAAATCATGCTTCACTTGAGGTCATAGGTCCCAAACCTAATTGTCAGGTTTCATATCAATCAACCACTCTAATACTAGTGATGTGAAACACGATCATGAAACACTGTAACTGGATATTAGGAGGAAAACATGGAAAGGAAATATACATCATGGGAGACGTCTCCTGGGTAGGTCCAGACATATGCTTCTCCCACAGTTGAGCTTTATAGGTCACGTTCAGGATTGGTAAGCGGCGGAAATATGCCCAACTTAATTTTTTTTCCCCATCTAGATAAAGTGTGTCAGTTTTCATCCCGGAAGCAAGCTGTTCTGTTTTGATTTTTGTAGAACGAAACTGCACCACTCACTAACCAAGCAAATGCCTCAGAAGCCAAACTTAGTAAAGCTAAGAGAAAACGCGTCTACAATATTTTGGGATCAATATTTCTCGGGATTCTTGGCAGGAAAAGAAATCCCAATTTCTGGGCTCCTTTATATGCAGAGTTGATGCTACTTAGCATGAAATCTGGCCAAAGCTGTAGTGCAACATCTGGCAGCTGTTCAAGAGCCATGTTGTTAAACCAGAGATAAAAATGAGAAAATCTGAGCAAAGGACGCAAACGTGAAAAAATACGTGAAGTCACAATAAACTAGAATTAGGCTTTGCGGGCTTTTTGGAACTGAATGGGTTCTTTGTACAGGCTCAGAATTATACAGATCAAGGAGCTAATTTAACATTAAAAAGATAGGTCTTCGCATTCATTGTTGGCCTTGTATGTGTTGGCCAACAGCCTGTTCCTCATCTCACCAGTCCATTTCCAATACAGGGACAGCTCATTCTGGGCCTCAAAAATGGTAAGGACTGTGTTTTATCCTAAAGTAATGCGAAGCCATGGGCGGTGGTGCATGGATGTGACTCGATCAGTCTGGGGTCTTTAAAACATCCCCCTGACTGCATGCGTAAAGAGATTAATCTTATAGAAAGGGCAGTTAGGAGCCCTAAGTAAGAGAATTCATGTACAAGGCCTGCCATATTTTTTGTTTGTAACCTTGACCCCAAACTCATCACACTTTTAAATACGTAAGCATTGATGTCTTTGCTTCTTTCACTATTCACTCCTTCACAAGACTGTGGTTCCATGAGAACAAGGAATGTGTCTAACTCAGCTGACACTGAAATCTATGTGCCTCGCTCAGAGAAGGAAATGAGTAAATAGCACCTCAATGAATGAATGGATGGATAAGTGGCTCTATGTGAAGTTCTAGAAAATACTCCTGCTGAGAAGCTCAATGTATTCCCCTCGGGTTGTAGATTTCTATCCATGTGAATATTTGATTAACGTCTAGATCCTGCACTTGACCAGAGCTCCATAAAGGCAGCCATTGTTTTCACTTCTCACCATCTAGTAGTCTCTGGTGCACAGCCCTTAAACATAAGCAGTTGTAGAGTCAGTTAACGTAGTGAGTCCCACTGTTAGGGCAGAGGACGTGCATAGAATCTTGTAAATGGCTATTCATTTGTTCTTTTCATCATGTGGGTTTCCTCCTCTGGCATGTAAGCTCCCTGAGGGTGGGATACGTGTGTCTTCAGCCACCCCCTCCAGTGCCCGGTGGAATGCCTGTATCATAGCAAGTACTCAGTACTTAGCATTGACTGGATGACATAGTTCCCCGACTAGATGTAAGTAATGTGCCCAATTAATTTCATCCTCAGGAAGTTTTGAAAAGAACTGCAGTTCCATTGACGGTTTAATTTTTGTTGTATTTTATTTGTTTTGAAGAAAAAAAAATCTGAAGAATCTAGAGGCTTCAAAAAATGTTATTTCTTTTAAATCCATGCTTTGGAAAATCTCAAGAGGCTCTCCCTTCCCCTTGGTATTAAACAAGGCCAATGATATTACCAAGCTGGAGCTAAACTGGCATGAATTATTCAGAGCAGCAGGAAAAGCAGCTGCTCATCCTCTCCATCCCTAATTGTGAAGGGTGGAGAATTGGAGGGCAGTGGTGACAACACCAGGGGGGAAAGAAAGATAAATTGGTGCCCTAAACCTCATAAGCTCTAACATCTGCAGCACCGCGTTTCATTTGGTGGCGCTGGCCACAGTGCCTGCCGTAGGGAACAAGGGCAGGAAACAGGAGGAAGACTCTGATGTCCTGCATGGACAGAGAGAGAGAGGTCAGGAGAAGGGAAGGGAAAGGGAAGGAGGAGGTACGCAGGGGAGAGAGATGGGAAGGGGGAGAGAAAGACAGATGATTCCAACACTAGAAGGCAGAGGGCAGATTGTGGTTGAGGAAGAATACAGGGCTGAAAAAAAACTATCTTCCCGTCCAGAAAATAACTCAAGGGAAATATAAAATGTAGAAATGTGCATTAAAAACTAATTGCTGGGGCGCCTGGGTGGCCTAGTCAGTTGAGCATCTGACTTCAGCTCAGGTCATGATCTCACAGTTCATGGGTTCAACCCCCATGTCAGGCTCTGTGCTGTCAGCTCAGAGCCTCAAGCCTGCTTCAGATTCTGTCTCTGTCGCTTTCTGCCACTCCCCTGCTCTCAATCCCTCTCTCTCTCTCTCTCTCTCTCTCTCTGTCTCTGTCTCTCTCTCTCTCTCTCTCAAATACAAATGAACATTAAAAAAATTTTTTAATGTAATTACAAATTAAAACATGTGATATCATCAAAATAAAAAGACCCTGCCTTTCAACTGAAGAGAGTCCCTGCCTTCTGGATGATTTTTACTTCTTTAACTCAGAGGCTATTTTGGAATATTTTTAATTTCTTGGGGTGCAGGATGAGGCACACAGAAAGCTAGTATGAGAGAGAAGAAAGGGTAGGGAGGTTGTGGTTATATGTATGGATACTGGAATCCTAAAATCTTAGAATTTTAGAACTGGGGAGCACTTTAGAGTTCCTACCATATGGTCTTGGGTTGTAGAATTTGAGACCTGTCCAATTTTCTTCTCATTCGAAATGACTTTAAGATGATGGGGGGCTCCAAGCTGGCTTAGTCAGTGAAGCATCCAACTCTTGGTTTCTGCTTAGGTCATGATCCCAGGGTCATGAGATTGAGCCCCAAGTCAGGCTCTGTGCTGACAGCTTGGAGCCTGCTTGGGATTCTCCCTCTTCCTCTCTCTCTGCCCCTCCTCTGCTCATTCTCTCTCTCTCTCTCTCTCTCTGTCTCTAAAATAAATGAATAAACTTAAAAAAAGATGATGGATGTATTGATGGGTGGAAAGCTATCTTCAATCTATAAAGTTTTATTTAAAATCACCCTGAAGACTTTCTGACCAAATCAGCTGCTTGCTAATTTGACAATCAAGAGCTTGAGTCAGATGGGAAGTGAGCCCAACTTGCAATCTGATGCCTTTTTGTGAAAGTCAGGCAGACAGTCAGTGTCCAGACTGAGGTTAAGAAACTAAGTGAGGCCATCTAGCCTTTCATAAAAGAAAAAGCAGAAGAAAAATAGGGACTGCAGAGCACGGGTCTTATGACATTTTTTGAAGGAGATTTAAAAATCACAACTAAGAACACGGCCTTCTCGACAATCACACATACATGCCCACACACATACATGCACACACACATGCATATGTACCCATAGAGAATTGTTGGATTCTCCCCTTACTTAGAGCAGTGGTTCTCAGTAAGGAATGATTCTCCCACCCCACAAACCAGAGGCATTTGACCAAGTCTGAAGACGCTCTGTTGTCACAACTGAGTGAGGGGAGGTGCTATTGACATCTAATGGGTAGAGGTCAGGGATGCTGTTGAACATCCTACAATGCACAGACAGCCCCTTATACAAAATTATCTAGCCCACAATGTCAAGTTGAGAAGACAACCAGGTGGAGGAATAATAGAGAAATTCTCTTCCTAAAAATAGCAAAAGCTGTCATTGTGCCAGGCCTTGTAACTAATTATTTATAACCTTTATTATTAATCCTCAAAATATCCCCAAAAGGTCATTGTTAGTGTTTGCTTAAGAGAAAAGGGAAGCTTGGAGAAATTCAGTACATTATCCAGCGTTACTTGACTTTTAAGGAGGAAAGAGAGGGCAGCAGGTCAGCTTGGTTGAACTTGTACAGCTGGTCCCCAGATTACCCTTAAGAAAAGTACTGTCTTCATAAGGAAAATTACTTTGATAGAACAGATGAATATTAAAAGACCACAGGGAAAGTTATGGGAGAGGGGAGTCAGTAGAAAACATAATGAACTTGGGGCACCTGGGTGGCTCAGTTGGTTAAGCCGCCAACTCGATTTCAGCTCCGGTCATGATTTCACGGTCCGTGGGTTCGAGCCCTGCATCAGGCTCTGCGCTTACAGTGCAGACCTGCTTGGGATTTTCTTTCTCCTTCTCTCTCTGCCCCTCCCCTTCTCACACACTCATGTACTCTCTCTCTCAAGAATAAATAAATAAATATAAAAAAAACATAAAGAATTTGATTTGCACACAGGAAAATAAGTAATACTTTTCTAGTAAAAATGTATTATAATTGGATTCTTCCTACCTCTAGTTTGGCTGAAGAAATGATACAACATTGAAACTACTTTTGTATTTTCAAGCAATGAAACCAAACTTACTTACAAAGGCGATAGACAGGACCCACTTTTGTGACCTTCAACTGGTCACCACCACCCCCCCCCCCCAGCCATAAGGAAAGGTCTAGTGGCTGAGAGAGATGAATGGGGAGGAGAAACAGAGTTTGGAGAGAGCCAGAGGAGTGCTGTGAACCTTCGCACTCTAAATGGGGAGGCAATGAAATACTTTTGCTCACCCCAGTCTTAGTTGGGGTGGGAGATGCTTCAGGGTTTTTTTGAGCTTAAGGGACAAAGAGTACAGATGTCGTGACTGTATCTGAGAAATCTACAGGTTGATGTCTGTGTACAGCTAGCCAATTGGCCTGATGGATAGGCCAAGGATGATGACCTTCAGTCCCCAAGGTCATTGCAATAAGAGATGCATGAATGTGTTATGGTCAACATGAGCACCATTCCAGAGAAAGAGAAGGACCTTGAGTTGTTTTCTGTCCCAACCAAAAGAGTGACCTGGATGGAAGAAGCATTCTCAGCAGAAATTTTGGATGCCCGAAGTTTGAGGGATACTTCCTGATATGGCCACATATATAGGTATGATGTACTCATATCCCCATTAGAGGAAGAGGCAGCCCCCGCACCACCCAGAAGCACAGAGAAGAGAGGACAACGCTAGGTCTCCTTGATGAGATCTCAGAGAAGACCTCTCCTGCTTCTTCCTGTGCCCCGTGACCCCCGCTGCAGGATAAGAGGTCAGAGGAAAAGAAGTACAAGGCAGAGACACAAAGAAGCAGTGCAAGGACAGTTCTACCAAAATACTTAACAATGAGTTAAACCCCTCAGCCTGTGCTGTTAAAACCCTGTGCCTGCTCAGATAAGGACTAGCTATAAAGCACTGGTGTGGCTGCCCTGGGGGACTGTGGCTGAGCCCCGCCTTCTCTGCAAACAGTCCCAAACTAACTTCAGTTGTGGGAGTAGATGCCTTAACGCTAAAAGAGTTTGCAGGATTTCTATTATTATTGTCATTATTATTACTTTGTATGGAATGCGTTAATTGCTGAACCCAGGCTGTTGATTCATATGGAAGTGTACTGATTAGTCATTTAAAACAAACCATAAGAGACTCTTAAATACAGAGAACAAACTGAGGGTTGCTGGCCAGGTGTTGGGTGGGGAGAAGGGCTAAATGGGTGGGGAGCATTAAGGAAGGTACTTGTTGGGATGAGCACTGGGTGTTGTATGTAAGTGATGAATCACTAAATTCTATTCCTGAAATCATTATTACGCTATATGTTAACCAACTTGGATTTCAATTAAAAAACCATGTCATTATGAATAATTATTAGGTAATTAAACTTGCTAATTATTAGATCAGTGATTCTCAAACTTTATGTGCATTAGAGTAACCTGGTTAAAACAGATTTTTGGGTCTCATCCCCAGAGTTTCTGATTCATTAGGTCTGAGGCAGGGCATAATTTGCATTTCCAGCAATTCCCAGGTGATGTTATGATGCCAATCTAGGGCTCACTTACTCAAAACCACTTACTAGGTGATGATTTTACCTATGTTCTCCTGAAGTCCTATGGTTTCAAGAGATGAATAGCTTCTGCACCATTTCATACATGTTCTTTTTCTTCTTGCCTTAAAAAAAAAAATAGACACCAACCACAATTATTTTTTTTAAAAATGCTATTCTTATTTTTGGAAGGAAATGCTTTGTCTGGAACAAGAAGGCAAGGGCTTGTGATTAGTTGCTAGATTGAACACCACTTTTTTTTTTCTTCACAGGAAAGGGTGTATTCACTAGAACTTCTGCCAAAAAAAAAGTTATACCTCAATCTCAGTTTGTGAACTCACACAAAAAAACCGTTAAAATTCTCAGTGCTCTACCTGTTAAGACTGAGGAAGGAAAAAGTTCAGTTTCCCTTGGATGGGGGTTTTTCAGCTAATCTTTCTTAGCTCACTATATAAACTTGTCTTAGAATAGAGTTGTAAAATGTTTTTCTTTAAGGGCCAGGTAGTAAACATTTTAGACCTGCAGTCCACGCTGTTGTAACAAAAAAGCAGACTTAGGCAATATGTAAATGAATGAGCATTGCTGTGTTCCAATAAAACTTTATTCACCAACAAGGAATACGGCTGGGTTTAGTCTGTTGACTGTAGTTGTGCATCAGTATCTTGGGGTGAGAGACTCCCATCTGATGAACCTGATACCCAATCCAGGTATCCAAGCCTAAGTAGTCATGTGAGGAACTTTGAAAAATGCTCATGCCCAGGACTCATGCCCAGAGATTCTTGTTTAATTTGTCTGAGGGAAGGATCACCTGGGTGGCTCAGTGGGTTATGCTTCCGACTTCAGCTCAGGTCATGATTTCGCCATCTGTGGGTTTGAGCCCCGTGTCGGGCTCTGTGCTGACAGCTCAGAGCCTGGAACCTGCTTTGGATTCTGTGTCTCCCTCTCTCTCTCTGCCCCTCCCCTGCTCGTGCTCTGTCTCTGTCTCTCTCAAAAAATAAATTAACATTAAATAAATTTTTTTTTAACTTAAAAAATAACAGTTTGTCTGAGGGGTGACCTGAGTATTTGCCCATAGGCTTCCAAGAACTGGGAACCTAGATTCTGGTTGTTCTCTCAGGATCAGGGGAGAGGTTCAAAAACTCACTCATTGACCAACCAAAGCCTTATCCATGCAGAGGTGCTCTATTTTAATACAAATTGACTTCCTCTTGATTGCTCTAGAGATTCATTCATTTTTGGTCCTGTCTCTCCCTCTGCAACACACTGCATAGAGATGCCCCTGGAAGAAGCAACTCAACAGAAATGACCAACTTTAACCAGAGTCCCTGCCATCCTGACTGCCAACTTGGGGCTGATTTTTCAAACCTCTGTTCGGGTGCCCCGGGTATCTTAATGGATACAGCAAATCTCCCCTGATGAGAATCACGTAGGCTGTTAGCGCAGGACTTCTCAAAATTTAATGTGAACACAAATCACCAACAGATCATGCTAACATACAGGTCCTGATTCAGCAATTATGACCCCAGCCCACAATTTTGCATTTCAAACAAGCTTCAAAATGCTGCCGATGCAGCTGGTTTGCAGGCAATGCTTTGAACACTGAGGTCTTAGTGGACAGCTCTCTGATTTGTTCTGGAGGATGACTGCTATAACCTTGGCATGCCCTCCCACCACCATGTACCACCAAATATATTTGGAAATGCCACAACCCTGTATTTAAGTCAGAGTATTATGAATATGGTGAGAGTCCACACGGAGTTGATTTTTTGTATTTTTCTTTCTTTCTGGAGTGGGGTAATGAACAAAGAAAGGCAAGATAATTTATTTATGTATACAAAGTGTTTCACAATGATTTGTAAACAGTCAACCATGATTAATGAGGTTATATTGGATAAAATGACTTTTTCCATATCTCATTGTGGTATGCTAGCCTGTATGTGTCTCTGCTTTTACTGAACATCCATAAGCAGTAGACATTTTTGCCAATAGTACAAGATGAGGGGGTCTGTCTTTGCTTTCTATGGAGAAGGCTTGAGTCCTTAACAAGGCGATACATGCTTCTGTTCGTAAGTCTACAGCAGTGTTGTAGAAAGAAAATTGACTTTGTAGCTGTATAAGTTTTTTTTTAATACTGTGAAATAAATTACCACAAAATTAGTGGCTTAAAGTAACAATTATTTATCATCTCCCAGTTGTGGTGCCTAAGTAGTTCAGGTGCAGCTTGGCTGGGCTCTCTGATTCAGGATCTCCCCTCACTGCAATCCAGGTATCAGCCAGGGCTGCACCTCATCAGAGGCTTGACCAAGGAATGACCCAGTTCATAGCTTCCTCAGGTGGTTGGCAGAATGCATTGCACTGTGGCTGTAGGGAAAAGGTCTCCATTTTTTTTTTTCCTGGCAGTCCGCCAAGGACCACCCTGAAATCTGCAGTTCCTAGAGTCCATTCACAATTTCTTGCCAGGTTGGCTTCTTCACTTTGACTGCTCACTTAATCAAGCCAGCAAGGAGAATCTTTTGTTCCATTCTTGTGAGGTGGAGTCTTATATGATATATTCTAATCAAAGAAATAACATCCTGTTATTTTTGCCATGTAATTCAATCTAATCCAAGGAATGATAGTTCATGACCTTGCCATAATGTGTTGGTTAGAAACAAGTCACAGTTTCATCTATATTCAACGGGAGAGAATTACACAAAAATGTGGATTCTAGGCAAAAAGGATTTTTGGAGGACATCCTAGCATCTGTCAGTCAACTTGTTGGAAGACTTGGCTTTTGTATGTCTTGAACAAGCCAGAGATTCAACCACTTTGGGGACATTTTGTACTTATTATAAATGGGTATAAACACAAAACCTAACTGATAGAGCTCTAAGAAACAAGATGAGGTAATATCTAGCATCATTGTAAAGTTTTACATAAAATGCTGCGGTTTTTTTTTTCTGTTATATCCCCTACAAGCTTCAGAGCTAAAGAAGCACTAAAACGTATAGGCTTATGGAAATAATAAAATGAAGCCATTACACCTTCTTATCGGAGCTGATAGATCAATGGCGGTATTTTAAAAATCATTTTCAGCGATAACATTTGGATTAATCCTTATGGGTATCAACCACATATGATAGAGGAACAATGATTAAGTGGTGTGGGCTGTAGGACCTTCTAATATACCCAAGAATCTCCTTCAAGCCCACTCTTTCTCAGATAACAGCTATACATTCTGAGGAAATAGAGAAACAACCAATCAAGGACCCTGGAGAGTTAGCAAAAGCAGGCTGGAATGGGAGGGAAGTCAACATATGGGGAAAAGGAGTAGGGCTGAGTGAGTTCCTCATTTTTAAATGGCTTTTATCCCAGGGGCATGCTCAGTCTATGTTATGCAGTGTAGTTCAATCTATAACATAAAGCCTGTAGTTTTACTGGTGAGAATAGTTAGAGAGTAGGGTATGAGGTAATCTTAGCTGTTGAAAAGTGAAATGGTAGAAGTAACAGAAAAAACAAAGCCAGAAAGAGGATGCACCAAATTCTGTCTTATCAACTCTGCCCCAATCACTGATGGACTCTATTACCATTCACGCATGGAGCAAAGTCCACAGGGCCACTGCAGCATAGAAGGACTGAACTGATATAAGCCATCTAAAGCAGGAGAGGCAGAATTTTGTAATTTGAGTTTAACCAAATTAACTACCTGTTTAAAAAAAAAAACAAAACCAAACAAACAAAAGCAAACAACAACAACAACAACAAAACTATACTCTTCAGAGGAGCATAACAGAATCTAAAATTTCTATAGCATATTATTCACAATACAAAGCTGTAACTGCAATTATTTATTATTCCACAATACAGGGGAATATAACTTACTCTCAAGAGAAAAGAAAATCAATGAAGATTAATCCTGAGTTGGCCCAGATAATGGAATTAGCAGACAGATATTTTAAATAGCTCTTATAACTAGGCTGAAAACATAAAGAAAAGTATGCTTGAAATAAATGACAAGATTAGAGCTCTTAGCAGATATGGGGAATTATTTCAAAATAAAACAAATAAGAATTCTAAGATTTTAGATATAATATTGGAAATTTAAAAATTTCACTATATGGGATTAGTCACATAAATGATGTAACAAAGAAAAGAGCCAGTGGAACTTTGATCAATAAAAATTATCCAATCTGAAAAAATTAAGGGGGGAAAAAGTGAAAAAAAAATTTAAGAGTCTCAGAAATCTGTAGGGCAATATCAAGAGATCTGATGTATGTGTAATTGGAATCTCAGAAGAAGAGAGACAATGGAGGAAAGGAAAGGAGAGGAGAGGAGAGAGGAAGGGGGGAGGGGAGGAGAGGGGAGGGGAAGGAGAAGGGAATGGAAGGAAAGGGAAGGTCAAATACTTTTCAAATTTGGTGAGAAACATTAATTCATAAATGTAAGAACCTCAGCAAACACAAAGCAGGATTAATACAAAAAAAAACCCAACAACAACAACAACCCACATCTGGGCACATTATGGTTAATCTGATGAAAATCAAAGAGAAAAAGAAAGTCTTGAAAGTAGCCAGAGAAAAGTAATATACTGTATACAGAGTAACAATGACTTATCTATCCACTCATTTCTTATCAGAAACAATGGAGACCAGAAAATAGTACAAAACATCTTTAATATTCTCATCATATGGGTTGCATCAGACAACATGATTTACAGTTTTATCTCCACCACTTAATATCTGTGTAGCCTTGAGTAAACTGTTTGATAGTCCATATCTCAACATGTTTCCCTTTTAACTAGTAATATTAAAAGTTTTCTCTCATTGGGTTATTGAGAAGATTGCATGAGTTACTAATACATGTATAGTACTTAACATTTCATACGTTATACAAGCAAGGTCAACGTTTGCTATTATTATCAAGTGTTAATATTTATGCTCAATTTAAATACTTCTACTTAACTTTAAATTTTAATAAATAATGCCATATGTATAAAGAAAAGAAACACATTTTTTAATCCAAAAAAATAAGAGTAATTAATTCAAATTACCAATAGCAGCAGGAGTTTGCTAAAGAAAGAATGATTTCCAAGGGGACAATTATTCAGACATCCTCTGCGGCAGGAGTTAAACAATTTCACAGCAAGGGAGACTCAGTTCTCTTGAGCAGTTCCTGGTTGACTCTAACAAAATTTCTCACTTTCTCACCTCAGGCTTCTGCCTGTACTTATTCCCCAGTGCAGGTAATTAGCAATCAAATTCTTAATTACTCAATTAGTCCAACCCACGAGGCTATCCAAATAAATCAATTAATACACCTCTCACAGAAGAGCTCATGTTTACAATGTAACACAATATTGTCCTGGCAAATCAGGACTGAGCCATACCGACTCAGAGTTTGATCATCATGGCCCCAGTCCATTGTGGAATCTACACGGAGCTTGACAGAAGCAGACGTAGGATTCAAAACCTATAGTTCCCTCCTTATTTTTTCTCATATAAAAGGCATTCAGGGAAGTGGGAATCAAATGGATGAGTGGCCTGATCACCTGATCTTGGATACTGATTTTTAAATTTATCCTTAGTTTATAAAATGTTTAAGGTTATCCCTCATTTTATTTGACATATGTGTATCTTGAGCTTTATGTCATCAGCTTCTCAGGTAGACCCTTTGGGGTGTATATAGAAGCCTCTTACTGAGGGTAGGTCTTCAGGGTTCTCACAAAAAGAAAGAAGAGAGGGAAATTGGTAGCTATGTAAGGCAACAGATATGTTAATTAGCTTTATTCTAGTGATCATCTCATATGAAATCATCACTTTGTATACCTTAGACATATACAATTTTTATCATCAATTATTACTCAATAAGGCTGAGTTAAAAATACACCCCTTACCATGTAGCTCTTTAAGCCTCAGTTTCTGCAAAGTGCATCCATGCTTGTTAAACTTCAATATGCAAAGGCACATCCCCGGGATCTTGGGAAAAGGCAGTTTCAAACTCCATAGAGGTGACATGGGCCCACACGTCCTGTAGGTCTCACTAACTTGTAGGTGATGCTGGTGCCATTAATTTAGGGGACGGACTCTGAGCACCAAGAGTGTAGAGTAAACATTATTATCGTGCTCACTTCATGGAATCATTGAAGTTGTTGGCTATGAGATCTTGGTATAGCAATGCAGGTAACAAACTTAGCAAGCACTAATCAAATTGCAGAGTTTATTGCAAGGCACATGCCTATAAGGACCAGAGTCTTATGAGGACAGAGGAGATCAAAGATAAAATAGGACGGAGATCTATAGGAGAGATTAATAATAGACAAGCCTCAGGAGAGTCAGGTTCTAGAACTGGATTTACTACTAATAAATTTTGAAAGCTTGATGACAGAATCACTTAACCCCTTTGGACAGCTCTTCCTTATCCATTAAAACAAATCATTGGTGTGCTGCCTTCAAAACTTTTGTCACAGGTGCTAAATCGCCTTTTATTTTTGATGGACTTTAAATCAAACCAGGTTTGAAATGCAGTCTTATACTCAGCAATGCTTTTTAGAAAGCCTAGGTGAGTGCTAGTAGCTGTAGGTAAGTATTTTTCTAACAGATTAACATAAACGTATAACTAGTATAGTAAGAACAACTACTCCAGAGAGTCCCTAAGATATCATCTCATATTCCAC
Source organism: Lynx canadensis (assembly GCF_007474595.2). Classification (NCBI taxonomy): domain Eukaryota; kingdom Metazoa; phylum Chordata; class Mammalia; order Carnivora; family Felidae; genus Lynx; species Lynx canadensis. Next base: position 6,945,205 of record NC_044305.1, on the reverse strand, counting down.
CAACCATAGGCATTCTGTGGGAAATAATGGATTATTTTTGTAAGTTTATTTATTTTGAGAGAGAGAGAGAGAGTATGAGTGGGTGAGGGCAGAGAGAGAGGGAGAGAGAACCCCAAACAGGCTCTGTGCTGATACAGCACGGAGCCCGGCTCGGGGCTCAAACCCACGAACCATGAGATCGTGACCTGAGCTGAAATCAACATTTGGATACTTAACTGACTGACCCACCCAGGAACCCCAATAACGGATTATTTCACTCCCACAATTCTTTGAGGAATCAGGAATTATAGATTTATGCTCCCAGGTGATCTGGCTACCAGGTAGAAGGAGAGGGACTTTGCACAAGAGGTACCATGTAAGCTGAACCTTGAAGGATAAGTAGGCTTTAAGCTTAGATAATTGGCAACTAGAATATGGGGGATGTGTTCGGAAGAGAGGGAGTTGCTGTGTAAGGAGAGAAGAGTGTTCAGGATACAGGCAGCACCAAGGATTAGATCAAAGCATGGAACTACCGATACACTAAATAGGCTTCCGTAGAGAAAAAGGGAGCTCTGGCTTTATGATTGGAGAGATAGCTTGAATGGTAATATCAAGGTTAGAGAAAAACACTTACACTGGAGTCCATAATGGATTGTGTCATTATCAAACCCTTTTAGGATTCTGTTGAAAATTCTGGACGCTCTCCCAGGAAAAATGCCTGCACAGAAAGCATGCACAAACACACACACACACACACACACACACACACCACAAACGTACATGTATGTACATATACACTTACAATATTTTGCCCACGATATCAGGAAGTATTTATCTCTAAGGCCAATAAATGAAAAATCTAGAGATTTGGTAGACCAGATGTCTGACGGTAGCAGCTTTTGGAAAAGCACAACTTAAAAGATTTGAAATTCTATCCGGGGACGTCGTGTCATGTGACTCCATCCAACTTACATAGCTGCTTTATGATGAGTGACAAAAAACACAACTCAAGCTGGCCTAAGCAAAGGAAAACATGAAACTAACATGTAAGAGTAGATTTAATTTCAGATGAAGCTCCAAATACTGTCACAAGAATTAGTCTTTCTCTGGACCCTGTTAGCCTCAAATTCAGGTTCTACTCGGGAGCAAGATGCTACATAGAAGCTCCAAACCTGAATTCTCTCCACTTCAGGCTATCTTGAGACAATAGTTCTGAATATTCTTGAAGGTCTATCCATCCTCTACTGGGTGCACATTATTTCTGTGAAGATGACTCTGCTCAGTCTCAAATGTGTCATGTTCCTCAGTCTTGGCTAATCTGAGACCAATTCCTCTGGCCACATAGATTGGCTTAGATGTGATTAGGGGACCTATAAGAGTTTTTGAGATAGCATGAGGATTTGCTGAAACTTCTCAGAGAGTCGACACTTTCTCTCTGGATGGGAACAGATGATGTAAAGGCTAGAGCTGCTACAGCCACCATGCAATCTTGAGGAAAGGTTATCTAACTGAGCTTGGAACCAACATGTAGGAGTGTTGGGGCTCCTGGGTGGCTCAGTCAGTTAAGCAACATGTGGGAGTGTAAATGAGAAGAAGGAGACAAAGAAAGAGACAGGGAATATGCTCGTGACGTAATTTTAACCTCTGATCAAGTTGTGCCTGGAGCTTAATAGCTCTGATGATTCTAGTTATATAACCTATTTAATCTCCCTTTTGTTTAAAGCAGTTTGGATAAGACTTGTACATAAAAGATGTGTTACTGGCACCCACTGACTGTCACAGATCTGTCAAAAATATTCTCATGTTTACAAGTGTCCCAAAATAAAGTATTTCAAAAGCCCCCCCCCCCCCCCAGCACCAAATTTTGTTGTAACACACGTGGCGAGATGTCTGGGGTTTTTTTTTAATTTTTTTTAACATTTATTTATTTTTTAGATAGAGAGAGACAGAGCATGAACAGGGGAGGGGCAGAGAGAGAGGGAGACACAGAATCGGAAGCAGGCTCCAGGCTCCGAGCCATCAGCCCAGAGCCGGACGCAGGGCTCGAACTCACGGACCGCGAGATCATGACCTGAGCCGAAGTCAGACGCTCAACCGACTGAGCCACCCAGGCGCCCCAAGATGTCTGTTTAAAGCTTGGAGGTGTCCCAAGGATCGGTCCCCTGTTTTGTAGTTAATACTGTTGTCCTAAAGCCGACCTTACTGAATGTATCAGAAAGTAAATGAGACCTTTAAGATCTGTATCTGTGATTCACTCAGACACTGTAATTGTGGACTCCCAGCTTTAATTTGGGAGCTAAAAATATCTTAGGGCTTTACTTTTTATAGGATGCTCATTTGAGAGCAATCTCTGATGCTCTTTTTTTTTAATTTAAAAAACTATTTGTTGAGGGGTGCTTGGGTGACTCAGTCAGTTAAACGTCCGACTTCAGACTCAGGTCATGATCTTGCAGTTCATGAGTTTGAGCCCCAAATCGGACTGTGTGCTGACAGCTCAGATCCTGGACCCTGCTTCGGATTCTGAGTCTTCTTTCTCTGCTCCTCCCCCACTCACACTCTGTCTCTCTCTCTCTCTCTCAAAAATAAACACTAAAAACAAAAACAAGTATGATTCTCCTTATAAACAACAACAGCAACATTTGTTGAGGGGTGCTTGGGTGGCTCAGAGTGTTAAGCGTCTGACTTCAGCTCAGGTCATGATCTCACAGCTCGTGGGTTTGAGCCCCGCGATGGGCTCTGCGCTGACAGCTCGGAGCTTGGATCCTGCTTTGGATTCTGTGTCTCCCTCTCTCTGCCCCTCCCCCCTCATCAAAAATAAATCAACATTAAAAAATGTTTTAAAAAGTATATTTTTTGAGTACACACAAATAAATTCCCCATGCTTCTATATGGGAACAAGCTGAAAAGCATCCAAATTCATGGACACTGAGACCATAAAATGAAATACAAATCAAGGAATGATTTAGACAGTGCATTAGCTCAGGAAGAGTTAGACCAGGTGAGTCATCGGGGTCTAAGAATGAATTTGCGGCCTGGAGTCCACAGGAAGTTCCTTAGGTGGTTAGGTCCTCAGTGGGATTTAGCCTGATTTCTTTGCCGGGTGAGCGCTTGGCGGGTGGAGACAGCAAGATGATGGCACCAGGGTAAAAAACTAGCACCTCTCTGCCACCCCATCTTCCACTCATTCCCTCAGTCCCTACTGCACAATTATTTCTTTTCCTCTGAGCCCTGGCACTTAGCAATTTTTCCTATCAATTCTATCTTTTTCTTTCTGTAGAAAGTTAGCTTTTTCTTTTTAGAAGAAGGAAACTTGTTTTTTCCCTTATTTATCTTTACATGCCCCGACTTCTGTGTCTGAGAATGCATGCCTTGTTTCCTTCAGCTGAGTCTGTTTTCTTGGGCCTGATGTGTTTCAAAAATGACCCATCTTCTGTTTGCTTTGGTCTGGCCTGAGATCGCTGTGATGTTGTCACTGAAATGGAAGGGAGGCACATTGAGACATGAAAAGCAGTCTATGCTGCGATCAGGATGCCTGGGAACCAGTCCCCGACTTTTCTGTGAACTGATGATGTGATTTCTATCCCTCAGTGCTTCAGCCTTCTCTCACATACATGAGAAACTACCCAGATCAAGCGTCCCTGCCCCACAGAAATGTTGAATGAAAACTGAACACACTTGAGTGCATACCAGGCCCGTAACACCGGAGGAAGGTATAAACTGCCATTATTCACACACCTAGAGAAAATATAGGGGCTGCCAAAGGAGAAAAAGATTCCGTTCAGCCACTTTCCTTGGGCCATTTTAATAAAACTCAAGGTGGGAGCCAAGGCTGCGCATCCTTGGAATGTTGGGCCGTTCATTACATACTTTCTAAAATGGACTTTGTATCTAAGTTCGGAGACCTTTTCCTGCTTACTAAATTCCATGCTTAAGTTCCCATGTGAATTTCATACAAACCCCAGAAGGCTCCAGTCAAACCTAATACCAACCAAAGTGGAAATGACGAGGCCGTGGAAGTGTCTGGAGAGGCACGTTCTCTGTCGGCGTGGCTTCTCTGCCTCCTCTTAATCATGCTGCCTTTCAGGGAGAGATGTCAGGAGAGATTGCTTCTCCCATAACGCATGGCGCCTTTTCTTATCAATACCACTCAATATCGCTCTCTCTGGGAAGTTCCCCGATTCACTCTCCTCGCAGAAGTGAGCATCTCCGTTTAATTTGATCCTGGGGACAGAGGTTGTGGATGGAGGCAATTTACGAGGAAAGGAGAAGGTTGAGGGCCACACGTAGATTTATTGGTGTGAAGAATAAAGCCAAGTCCAGATGTGACTCGTTTTTGAGACGCGCCATAAATATGCCTGATTTGTTTCATTTATAACAAAGGAAGATGCGAGCCTACACCAGAGTTCTTTTTCTTAAGTGTGTTACTCAACTTCCCTCTCCTCTTTCAGGGGAGACCTAAAGCTAGAGTTTAGGGGTGATTGATGGGAGTTTGAATATTGTGGTTCCTTCAATGCCCCGTTGGTTTTGTAAATTACTGCCTCTGCACAAGCTAATCATTTCTCACCCTGGCCTCCTACAAAGTTTTACGTGTCGGTAACTATTTCTTGCCTTTGCCATTTTTTAAGGCCAATATTTAACATAGAGGGATTGATGACTTTTGTAAATCCACGTAGTGCTATTGCTTAAAATATTGAAAGCAACACATGAAAAAAAAATCCTGCTTCTGTTAGTTACTGCTGCATTGGACAGGACTATTATCAACCATCTGGGATGTCCGGGGCCTCCTAAAAAGCATCTTTGTGTGTGTGTGAAGCGTGTGTGCGTGAAGTGTGTATGTTGGTACACACACACACAGATATAGCTTAGCTCCTTGACAGTCAGGGTAGGGTCTGTGGGCCAGGAAGACTGGCCTCCCCTGGAAACTTGTTACAGAGTCTCAGGCCCTCAGGAGTCTCCAAAATGCAGAATCTTCATTTTAACAAGATTTCCCCGTGATTTGTGTTCACATTAGAGTTGAGGAAGCACTGCCTTTGAAGTGTTATGACAATTATGTTGATAATAAAATGAGAGTCTTCAGGGTGAAGAGCCCACCTTTCCCGTAATAAACTGGACTGTGTATGTTCAGCTCTGGATTTGGTCTCTATTGTGATGACATCACAGCAAAATGTGCCCATTGGGACATAGTGCAAATTGTCACTCTTTTGTTACTCTGTCATTCTTTTTTTTCTTTTAATTTTTTTTAACACTTATTTATTTTTGAGAGAGAGAGAGAGAGAGAGCATGAGCAGGGGAGGGGCAGAGAGAGAGAAGGAGACACAGAATCCGAAGCAGGTCCCAGGCTCTGCTCTGGCAGCACAGAGCCCGTTGCAGGGCTTGAACCCCGAGCTGTGAGATCATGACCTGAGCTGAAGTCGGATGCTTAACCGACTGAGCCCCCCAGGGGCCCCCGCTCTGTCATTCTTTTTAAGCCGACCGTGGGAACATATCTTATGAAGCATGACGTAGCTGTCTCCAATTAGCTGATGAAGAATGACATCTGTGCCAGTGGGGTCTGGACCATTCATGACAGCACGTGCTCTGGCCCCACTCCTTAGGTGTCCTCACCAGCAAAGCCCCGGCTTACAAACTAGATGTGAGCACTCTCCTCCAATGAGCGAATACTATTTCCCCATCCACCAACCATCACTCGTTGTCCTTTTCTTCTGAGTCAAAGGAAACTGCTTAATTCCAACACATTCAATTTCTGAAAACCGAGGGAAAAAAATAGATAGAAATGTGAAAACAGAACACTTTTTTACCAAGGCATCATTGTTGATTCAGGTGGGTGTGATGTTTCGGAAGTAAGCCCCTCCAAGGAAAATAAAGGCTGCATCCCTCTAAAGTGGGCAACAGTTTGAAACTCTCCATGTTCTATATTTTTTGAAAGAAACAAAGATGGAAGTTACTGTATTTAAGTTGACATCAAATTTACCTGAGTCAACATCATTCCATTAAAATATCTTTGAAAAGATAGAAAAAGGGGGGCACCTGGGTGGCTGTTGGTTAAGCGTCCGACTTCCACTCAGGTCATGATCTTGCAGTTTGTGAGTTTGAGTCCTGCGTCGGGCTCTGTGTGGACAGCTGGGAGCCTGGAGCCTGCTTCCAATTCTGTGTCTCCCTCTCTCTCTGCCCCTCCCCCACTCATGCTCTGTCTCTCTCTTTCTCTCTCAAAAATAAATAAACTTTAAAAAACAAAACAAAACAAAAGGTAGGTAAAGAAGAAAACCTGCATTACAACCACAAACGGTCCTTCTCACCAGAAGAACCTATTGCCAGGCCCTGAGAGAAAATTCAGCCGCCATGACATGTATGGGGCATGTAACAAGATCAGGGAACTAGAGGACTAGACAGTCTGCCTTGCATTTAAGTTCTAGGATCTGGCCTTCGTTTCATAAAACACAGAAGATGAGGCAATTTTCTGTCCCTGCTCACCTTCTCTGTCTGCTTAGAGTAGCCCCTCACAGGAGACAACAGAGCAGAAGGTGGGGGTGTGGTGGGGCAGAGGAGCCATTGCCCTAAGAGGAGAATAATCCCCCCAAAGGACTGCATTGATAACAAGAATCTCTGTAGTCACAGCTTGCTAGAGACGATAGATGTTTTGGTTTCTTTTTTTTTTCTTTAGTTTCAAAAACCTCATTCATTTAATTAGATTTAAACACTGTGGGTAGAGGAAGACTTTACATTCAAGGGGATCATTTTCCCCATCGTTATTTGTGAAACCTTCCTGGTTTCCTATTTTTCCCTCCCTTCTTCCCATAGAGTAGAGGCCAATAATTTAGCTGATGCATGGGGGGCTGGGTGGTCTCTGATTTGTGATTGACTGGAGCTAATCTAACAAGATCTCGAGTCAGGGGATGCGATACCCCACTTCTCCACCAGAGAGCTAGAGGTGGAAGGCAGACGAGTGGGTGGACTGCATGGGTTGTATGATTGGCTCTCCTACAGTTAGAATCTTCAGCCTAGATATTTTCAGTAATAAAAGTCACGGTTGGCTCTCCCAACTGCTGACTATTTTGTCTCATCCCATGGTTGGTTCAGAACTTGAACAGGAAACAGTAGTGATGTGTTTGTGCCCCAAGGAGTACAGCAAGACATAGTAATAAACACTGAAAGTGAATAATTGGGTTAAAATAAATATATTACATTAAAATGAATATATTAGGTTAAATATATTTGGTTAATGTTATTGGTACATTCATTCAAGCTGTATATCTGCAAAAGAGACTTGAGTGAGGAACTCTCATTGAAGGATGTGAAGAAAGACATTTATATAAAATTTGCAAAGAACCAAATATTTATGCATTTTTCTCAGCACGGTTATACATGCAGTTACTTTCCTGTGTGTGCATATTACAAAGTAGTTATTTGTTAAATCTAAACATTTTTTATAATGTTTTTTACTTATTTTTGAGACAGAGAGTGAGTGGGGGAGGGGCAGAAAGAAAGGGAGACAAAATCTGAAGCAGGATCCAGGTTCTGAGCTGTCAACACAGAGCCTGACCCGAGACTCAAACTTACGAACCGCAAGATCATGACCTGAGCCAAAGCCGGACACTTAACCGACTGAGCCACCCAGGCGCCCCAAATCTAAACATTTTAAATACACCACAACATTTGTATATTTTATAGGGACTTTTTTTTTTCAGTTTTAAATATACTGGAAGCCTGCAAAAATAAAGTGGTCTGGTCTCTCTTGATCTGTAAAAGAGCTTGATAGGACCCTTTTGACACAGCTAGAGAGCTAGGGCAAAGACCATCCCCAATTCAGAGAGGCCTCAGCTCACTCAGATAGGAGCAAAGAGGAAAACAGAGTGTTGTCTAGAAAAAAAAATCTACAAAAACTATGGATGGGAAAAATGGCCCTGAAATATCATAAAGACTATACCTCTGGAAATTATTTGTGCAGGAACTAGCAGAAATTTGCATGACAGTGTTTATTGTCCTCAATAAAATGCAAAAAGGACATTCTCTGAAACAGAAGCAGGAAGTCAAGCAGTAAAAAAGGCATGGAGCAGTTCATTTATATCAGAAGAGATAGATGAGATTAGGGAACAGTTTAAGGAAATTTAAAACGGAGAAGCAGAATTATAATCCACATTGCAGGCACTGAGGAAGAGTCCCCTCTGCAGCAAAACACATCTTTGACACAAAGGATAAATGTGAAAAGTTTTCTAGGAACATAGAAAAAGGAGTCGCTAACATGAAATCGATGTAGAGATACGGAATGAAGATTTAAGATACCTGTGCTCAGGCTTCCGAAGAAAAGACCAGAACAGAATGAACAGGAGGGTGGGAAAATATAGCATCTACTTATAATGACAACAGCAATCTCTCAGATTGTAGCAAAATACAAAAACGAAAACTGAAAAAATGCACTGTGTTCTCAGGAACACCAGAGAGAAGGGAACTGCGACCAGGTACACTTGGCTGTAATTTTTAAATTACATGGAGGTGGGGCGCCTGGGTGGCGTAGTCGGTTAAGCGTCCGACTTCAGCCAGGTCACGATCTCGAGGTGCGTGAGTTCGAGCCCCGCGTCAGGCTCTGGGCTGATGGCTCAGAGCCTGGAGTCTGTTTCCGATTCTGTGTCTCCCTCTCTCTCTGCCCCTCCCCCGTTCATGCTCTGTCTCTCTCTGTCCCAAAAAATAAATAAATAAATAAACGTTGAAAAAAAAATAAATTACATGGAGGAAGTAAAATAGCACCCAAGGATCCTAGCGAAGAAACTATAAAGTTCCCTAATAAGGGAGGACAAAGCAGGCTGGCTTGTGAATTATCTACAACACTCTGAGTTGTACAACAGAAGGCCAGCTGCACAGTTTAGAAAGGATATGGGGTCAATCCAAAAATTAATGGCCTACCATATTTGCTCATGGATGAAGGTAATTTTCAGGTAATCCAGGGCTCAGAAAGTATTGCATTCCTGGAGAAAAAAAAAAATCATGAAATGTGAATATACACCTCATTTATTGAAGGATAAAGCAAAATTAAGAGCTTGAGAACAGGGAAATCTTTAGTATAAAAGTCTTAGAGGCAAACACTTAAACCATGAGAAGAGTATATATATAATAGTAAAAAACAGATAATAATCTGTGCTTTGAAAAAAGTGTGCAATAGAAAAACTAAGCATGCAATTACCTCTCGGCTAAAAGAGTTGGTCTAAATTCAGGTTATCACAGCACTGTTGTTACTAATGACAGAAATAAAGGTTGAAGAACACGCACACATGTGTATACTTACACATGTATGTAAAAGTCTAACATGATGCCATTAATAGAATTTCATAAGTCTATTATACATAGTCAACATCAACAACTCAGACCACTCGAATTGCAGAAAAAAGTGATAGAAAGAAGTCACAAAACTAATGACATGTTAGCCCAAACATATATGTTATAGTAATAAATGAAACGAAAGCTATAAGGAGAGAATTGATTCACTAAAAAAGTCTGCCACAGGTATTTACGTAAAGGTATTAAGACGTAAAATAAATGATTTCAAGAGGTTCTAAATAAAAGGATAGGCCAAGAAACACCAGTTCACTGTAGAACTAAAGAGAGCTGAGGTTTCAATATTAATGGAGGATGAAGTAACACTCAAGTGGATAAACCACCACGGTCAAGAGGATCGTTTGTTTATTGACGAGGGGTAAGATCCTCAACACAAAAAGAGCAAACATGAAACTTTAAGAATTGATAGTAACGTTCATTGTTTTGGAAAGACAAAAAAAAAAAAAAAAAATGAGACATGGCTCCCAAACTTAAAAATATATAGTTGAGAGGGAAGGAAAATATTGAAGCAAATAATTATAATTCCAAATGCTTAACTCATCCATCCATCCATTCATTCAACAAATATTATTTCAAGTACTTTGTATGTGAGGCAATTTCAGCATTGGGAGCACAGTGGTGCATGGGCAGGAACGGTCCCTGACTTATTCGAGACGCCAGTTGACATTGTACAAAAGGCAAGGATAATACAGAACAATGGCCGGGCATGGGGAGGAAGTGAGGAAGGTTTTGGTGAGGAAAACGTGAAGCAAAATCACTTATTTCACATCGGGTTGGTGGAAACTGCTTTCAAGAGTGTGTCCTGCTATGTTCAAAGAAGCATATTCGAAAGTGGACACCAAATTTAAAACTAAACACACAAGGGGCGCCTGGGTGGCGCAGTCGGTTAAGCGTCCGACTTCAGCCAGGTCACGATCTCGCGGTCCGTGAGTTCGAGCCCCGCGTCGGGCTCTGGGCTGATGGCTCAGAGCCTGGAGCCTGTTTCCGATTCTGTGTCTCCCTCTCTCTCTGCCCCTCCCCCGTTCATGCTCTGTCTCTCTCTGTCCCAAAAATAAATTAATGTTGAAAAAAAATTTTTTAAAAAAAAAACTAAACACACAAGAAGATGGCTATTTACATTATTATTTAAGAATATGGCACAAGAATGGCTCCCTTCCAGATCCTGGGCCCAGAAATTTGTCCAGGCTTCCCTTGGTTCCCAGGGCAGGGTTGCAGAAAGAGTGAAGCTGTTCTGAGACTGGGCGTTCAAGGCTCTGTCGCTTGTGTCTGCATCTTTGGCCTCAGACGACACACAGGAAAGGATGGCTTAACCATTCTCCGTGCTCATCAAATGCGAACCTCCCTTCCTTTGGTGTCTGTGGTCCCTTCCTTTGGTCCTGGCTCCCCAGCCCCACTTCCTGAAAACATTGGACAGAAGAGAACATTCTTTTCTTGCATTAACTAAAATAAGTGATTTCAGAGTAACAAAGCGTGGACTTGGACTTTAAGCACCTGGACCGTCTGAACAGAATTAGACGTGTGGTGACGCATTTTCTGTTGTGACACCTATCTTGCCGCGTGAGGTGACTACAAACAGCGTCTACGCTGAGACAGAGATCAGCTCTGTGCTTCGTTCGCTGTCCTGCTCTTACTCCTGATTTCCTCTACATAGACTCTTGCAGAATATGAACACGGTGCCTTTGTTGATTTCTCTTTGGGCCTTCCGCAGGCATTTAACCATTTTCAGGTCATGAGGGAGCTTGATTACAGTCACTCATATCCAGGTGAGACTTCGGGAGAAATGGTTCACCGTGTTCCCATGAAACAGGTGCTAAGGAGGAATGTGCTGTGCGTGCCGCCTGATCTGTGACATCACTGGTGGTCAAGAGATCGTAAATTGCACATCACTCTCTTCTTCCAAGCTGTGAAATGGTCTACTTTCCAAGTCTGGGTTTCATTTTATTTTATTTTAGGGAAGGGAATTTTGAAAAGAGTTCTCTTTGTTCCATTACAGTAATTTTCGGAGCTCTCTTCATCTCTTATTAAGTCGTTCCGTGCCTTCTCTCAGAGCACAGTGTGACTGAAGCATTAATTAGCCTTCAGAGATCCTCAGACATGCTTCTCTCAGCAAAGATCTGACATTTGGGGACTGTCAGTCACTGGGAGTTATACTGAATAAAAAATCCATATTAAACATTGCATTGAGGAGTTTATGCACACTGGGGGAGGGAAGTGGGGATTGGGAGGGTGGAAGGAAGTCAGATTAACTTACTTTATATATTAGACAACACGGGGTAAGTGACATTTGGAATTAATGAAGCATATAATCATAATTACATGGCTGGTTCATCATCCTACCTCCCAAATTGTGCCTGAAATCAGCTAATGGCATAACACATGTATGAAATCAGCTAATGGCATATAACACACGTACGATCAGGTGCCTACCTCGCTTGGAGTAAGTGTTGGATAGCTTACCCATCATTGTCAATAACAAGTTAGCCGTTGGCAGAAAACAAATCAGTCCCTGATCAACGAGGTTACAGCAATGTGATGGAGAAAAATGGCACATTGCCTTCTGTTCCTGACTCCACAGTTTGAGGAAGGTGGGGTGACATGGAGGAAAGTTGATTTCATAGAAGCACAAAGTCCTCCCCATGGTCTTCCTCTGGCTAAAAGTAACATTCATTAATGCAAATGAAGGAGAAAGGAAGCTAGTATTTATTAAACAGCTACCATGGGCAAGCAACCATGCTAACCCCAAGTGTATCAGTAGAAGCAGAGTATTCCACATAAAATAGATGCCCAAGGGGCACTTGAGTGGTTCAGTCCAACTCTTGATTTCAGGTCAAGCCATGATCCCAGAGTCATGGGATCAAGCCCCATGTCAGGCTCCAAGCTGAGCATGGAGACTCCTTGAGATTCTGTCTCTGCCCCTGCCCTGCTCGCGTGTGCATTTGCTCTCTCTGTCTCCAAAAAAAAAAAAAAAAAAAAAGATGCTCAATAAATATTCAAATAAATGAGTAAATGTATGATGTATGAGTTTAACATATATGTATGTATACATATCTATGTGCGTCCATATGAAGTATAGAGTGGCTGTAAAAAGCATTAAATTTTGCCTTCAGTGGACTTACACTCATGACCAGGCATCACATAATTAGATATACAGAAGTATAACAAATGTATAAAAATAAATGAATGAATGGAACTATGATGAACTTTGTCACAACTTTTCCATTTCACTGCGGGTGAAATTCTTCTCACCATCCCATAACTCCTGCTTCATTATAGTAATCCCCAAGGAAGAAGACCTTATCATTTCCCTGAAAAAAGCCACATCAGGGCAGGAGCTCCCCAGATGCAGATCCATATGGAATCGCCATGCATTGCAATATTTGGTCTAGATCCCTTATGATGATAGTGGTGTATTTTCTCTGCCTATGGAAGGGATGTTTGGCAAGAATGCTCATGGTGTACAAACAGCCAAGATGACCTACAGGATACCATCCAGGGCCTCATTCCTCTAACAGGAAACCCAGTAATGCATGGCTGGCCCATTCTCATGTTATCCGTGAGAATGGACAGCAGTTCTCCACCCATATGCATTTACACCCTTGATTTATTGCATCATTTTGGGTTCTGAATATCTCAGCATTCCACAGACTAGCTCTATAAACACTATGTATATGGTGTGATGTCATAGAGAGAGCATGAACTAATCCTCTCCCCAGCTCTATATCCAATCCTAAGGATCCAGTCCTGGTATTTCCTCTTTCCCATTAAAAAAAAAAAAAAAAAAAAAGAATACTTGTGTATCACTATTCAGAGTTCTAGCAGGAACTAATGGCACACTCCATAGATTCAAAGCACCCATACGGGATTGTGAAGCCTGCAGCAATTAACAACAGTGAGTGTGGAGACAAAAATGGTGGTGGGGAGAGGGTTTCTAGAACCTAGCATGCATGGACATGATGGAAGAGGCACCAATGGGTAGGATTTGTACCCAGGGAAGAGCGAAATTCCCACCCAAACTGACTAGACAGAGAGGGAGCAGAGGGGAATAAATACCCTAGCTTCTTTGTTCTTTGAGCATTTTATTTATTTATTTATCTATTGATTGATTGATTGATTGATTGATAGATAATGTTTATTTATTTTTGAGAGAGACAGAGCATGAGCAAGGGAGGAGCAGAGAGAGACACACACAAGCAGAATCCGAAGCAGGCCCCAGACAGAACCGGAGCTGTCAGCACAGAGCCCGATGCGGGGCTCTGACTTACCAACCATGAGATTATGACCTGAGCCAAAGTCGGACGCTTAACCAATTGAGCCACCCAGGCAGCCCTGAGATTTTTTTTTAATGTTTGTTTATTTATTTTGAGAGAGAGAGAGAGAAAGAAAGAGAGAGAGAAAGGAGCAGAGAGAGAGGGAGAGGATCCCAAGCAGGCTCCGTGCTATGAGCACAGATCTCATGAACCCTGATATCCTGACCTGAGCAGAAATCAAGACTCGGACACTTAACCACCTGAGCCACCCCCGTGCCCCAGTTCTCTGAGCCTTTGCTGGGACTCCCCAGTCAGTTGATCACTGCTGGATCCAATGGCACAGAGGCTTGGGCAGAGAGTGGGCAGAGAAGAAAGTAAGCCTGGGAGAAGAGGCCAACAAAACATGAGTGGCACAGTTTTGTCTTCTCCCACCCTGGTTTCCCTCCAGTTCCTTCCCTCCCTCCTCTCATTTTTACAAACTTCTAGAAAGCATGCTACCTTCATTTGCTTGCCTCCAACTGCACGTTAACCCAGTGAATCCAGCATCTGTTTCCACCACTGCTCTGAAGCTCCCGTCAGCACAGTCACAGCCCCCTTCTTGCTGCTCTACCCGGTTACAAGTGTGCAGTTCTCAAGTTAAAAATCTGCCTCCACCTTGTGTACTCTTCTCTTCCTCCTTCGTGGCTTTTTGTACTCATCATAAAAACCATATTAATAACAAAACAAGCCAAACTACAAACACCACCCAAGACCAAAACAGTGGCTCACCATACCATTCTGTATTCTATTTCAGATTTGTATTTGTTCATCTTCTACTTCTTACTGGATTTCCACCTGTTTCTCACTCCTACCAACCCTCTTCCCCTTCCCTTCCCACCTCATCCAACTAAGGCCAACATTAGCAGCCTGGTGTGTGTTTCTCTGGATCTTTCTCCATGACCCATAAAGGCTTTTGCAAAAATATATAATACACTCATCTAGGGTGATTTTAATGTGATGGGTCTTTTTATGCAAAAAATCATCACAAATATAACATGATATGGGGTTCTCTGCAACTGGTTTTTCTCCATTCCCAGTATAGAGAGTGAATTCTTCTTAGTTGATATATGTGGTTAGAACTTGTGTTGTATTACATAATTGCATGATATTTTACTTTATGGCTGTCCAGATGATCCTCAGGGTTAATAATACTGATCTGGCTGCTAGATAGGTGCCCCCCCCCCACTCCTTTAGTTCAATATGAGCTCTTCATTAGTCAAAAGCAAAGAACCTTTAAAAGATCTACCAAATACCCTCTCTCCTGTGGTTTATGACGTCTCTCTCTTCCAGTTTTCTTCCTTCCCCCACTTAATGCTAAATCTTCTTTCTCAGTTCCTCTCCTTTCTTTGCATTTATGTATCAGTCAACTTTTTCTGCGATAACACCTCATCATGAACAACCCTAGAATTTTAGGGGCTTATGGTCACAGCATTTATCAGAAAAGACTGGTTTTACTTCTCTAATGCATCTCTGGTAGGTAGCTTTGCCTGGAGTCAAATTTTATTTATATTTTTGTGTGTTACTTTGTGTCATGCAAATTCTTCTTTATGTTTTAATTTGCCTGGAGCTTTTCTTAAAGTCCTTCTATGCAAACAACAACAAAAACTATCTGTACATATGAAGATATGTTGTTGTTCCTGGAAACCAGCGTAAGGTTCTGTGATGAGGAACAAACAGGAAGCAAACTTTATCTTTCTTCAAACCATCATAAGGAGCTCAGAGATGGATGACCCCCTCTCTCATGGTCCTAGAGGGTCCAGTAGACTTTTCCATCTCCACAGTCAATTTTAGTTCTTCAATAAATAAAAGCACTGTGTTTTGCTAACATTGAATTTTATCATATGAAAACTGACCTATATTATATCTCACTTGAGCCTGCAAAAGAACTAAAACATATGAATTAGAGTGTATTGAGACAATACATAGACACAGGATTCAATTTATGTACTTTTGGTGAGATATATTTAAATCTGCACCATGATGATGAATATGGTGGGCGATGCTTGTTCATGGAAAAGTCAGGTTGCCCAAGTTTTAGGGGCAAAAAGAAGAGTTAGTAGGATTCCAGCTGTGGAGTAGGGGATTCCTATGGTAGAAAATATCAGGAGCTAGAGTGGTAGAAAAAATACAAGAAAATGGAAGGAAAACCAAGTCCTGGTACCAAGGAGAGTATATAAAATCCCAAGTCAATTGGGAGCCAGAATAGGGGGTTAAGGCAGAAGTAGAAAGGCAAGAATTGAGAACTCTGGGTAGAGGAAAGGCAGGTTGATTAGCAAAGGTCAAACCTTCCAGAAATGCCCTCATATGCCAAGGTGTCTCAGAGAACGATAAAGGTCCTGGCCATTTTCATCTTTTGAATATTGCAGTATTTTAAGCATTGTAATAAATTCCCAATCAGAAGTATAAAAATTATGATGTAGTTTGATATTCACTTTTAAGTGACAAGTTTCCAAGTGATGGATTCCATGTTGGAGGATTATTTTAAATTCCGTCTACTGCAATCAAATTTCTTCCCTCCAATGCCCAGTTCCTTAAGTTGTCCTTACAAAACAATAAACGCACCTGTTGAAATAGAAAGTCAGAGCTAAGTCACAGTCATGGCCCTTTCCCAGTCATTACACGTAGAGGTGGCCCAGGACAGTGTCACAAGGAAAAGCCCCCTGAAGGTGTAATCAACCCTATCTTAACAAAAGCTTTCCAATGCAATGTAAGTGTGCCATTCACAAGACAGAAAATTTCTGATTAAGAAAAAAACCAAAACAAAACAGTAATTTCTGGAGCACTGGGTTTGCCCAATTTGGGGAATCAAGTTTAAAGTTTAATGCTGTATCTTCTTGCAGTTTTGTCCGTGTTTCTGTAACTGAGTACATAATCTCATTTTTGTGCCCATGTTTGGGCCTCTAAGGTATGTGAAGCCTGGCCCAAGGCTGTATCTCGTCACCTCTGTCCATCCCAGGAAAGATCTTGTAAATCCAAGCTGGTAACCCATCTTTATTAGCATGATGAGTTTGGCTGACCTCAAGGGTTAGGATCACCACTATGAATTTATAGAGCCCTGAAAAAAAACCCAACAGATTTAATATTTCCGGTGCATTTCTGGTTCTATTGCCTTAGAGACATGTTTTATTTATGCTTTTGTTTGTTGGCCTCTTTCACTCTTTTGCATGCAAATTCTTCTTTATGTTTTTAATTTGCCTGAACTTGTTTTCACGACCACAGCAAGTCTTAAAAGGGAGACTTTGACAAGTGCCTCTTCAAGTTGATGGTTAGAGACAGATAATCTGAATAACTTGTGTTAAGTGTATTAATTATCCGATGAGGCAGCCTAATCCATTTCTCCAGGAGGTGGCCGATGTTATCCCGTGTTTTCTGTTTGAAAGTCACAGCCAGAATCATTTTCAGGAGCTGCAAAGCACAGAACATTAGGGACGCACCAATGTTAGCAGAGTGAATGGTAACATATGATTTGCAGAATTTCTCTCTTGAAATTTTATTTAATATTTTGTATGTGTTGTTTTGTAAGGACAGCTTAAGTAACTGGGCATTGGAGGGAAGAAATTGGATTGCAGTAGACAGGAGGAAAAATAATCCTCCAACATGGAATCCGTCTCTTGGAAACCCCACAATATATAATTTTTAGCATTTTTAAATTACTTTGAACGTATATGTACTTAAAGTGCTGTGTTTAAATTAGTTCCGATAATAACATACATTTCAACAGAGCTTTTGAAGGACACTTTTAAATTCCTACAATAGCTACATGTAATTCAAATCCAGTGGTTCAAGAATGTGTTCCTAATCAACACAAATGATATGAATCCTCACCATGCACACAACCTACCTGTGCCGTTCGGGGTACTTACCCCTTTTATCATGTACTATTTTTATTTATTTGCATCTTGTCTACCAGAATTTAATCTCCATAAGGACATGTATTAAAAAGGACGCTTAAAGCTGTAAGTGACAGAAACCATTTTCTGCTGACTTAATTAAACAAGGACTATATTGACTCATGTAACTGGAAACCCAGGGATATACTATCTGAAAGAACTTGGGGGAAATTACTGCATGGGCTTCCCTATTCTCTGATGTAAACTGGGGATAATAACATAGGAATGTTTAAGAGAAAGAGATAAGAAAATGAATGTAAATTACATAGTCCAGATCTTTATATAAAAAAGAAAAAAGATTAGGCATACACTGCCCACTAAAATATTATCCCATCAGCATTAAAATTGTCATGTAAATCTAATTTTTTGAAGTTAATGCGTTGCTATGAAAACCTAATTGATCATTCACAGGATAAAATAATATAATTTAATATTCATTGATTTGGGTTCAAGTCTATAATATAATTTTTAATTCCACATCTGTGTTTTTCACAAAATGAAATTGAAAAGCATTATTCACGATAATTCCATACTTGATCTATTTTTTTATAAAAATATGTAATCCTTTAATGTTAGGAATGGGTTGATAACTCTGTCACTTGGTGTTAAGTTTTTAAAGGAGGGAGAAAAAGAACAATTTCCTTTCTATTTACCCCTGACTCCAGAGAATTTAAAGGTAATATTGTGGTAGCACTATCATTTGTAAATATAATATCAAAAAAGAATAAATATTAAATCACTCCCTTCCCTTTTCTTCTCCTTTATGTCTCTCTATATTTCCCCAGAAGTGTCAACTCTGATATGTTTTGCTATTACACCACCCCCAGGAAGGTAAAAGGGATTGGCATGCTGACCTAAGGAAACTACCTATTGACAATATTTTTGTTGTTATTTCAAGAGATAGAACAAGCCTGTAAACAAGTCTAATTCTTCATAGTTGACTTCACAATAAATTTCTTCATGCACAGCATTTGTTTTTATACCTTCATAAAAATGAGATTGCAGAATGCCATTCCGCTTATGAGCTGGTGAAAAAAATTAGTCCTAGCCCAGTACTTTGGCATGTTCCTCCATCAAAACTAATTCTGGCAGTTATTAAATAAAGAAAGACTGTTGCAGAAATAGTCTGGACAACCCCAAACTTATCTCTTTGTAGGCTTTGGAAGAACCAAGGATGGAAGGGGGGAAAAAGCCCCAGGGTATTCTGGAAAAAGCTAAAATGTATGCTTCCTGGAAGAAGTAACACCTGCCAAGTGAAATATTCAAACAGGAGGCAATGAGCCAGGGCACTATCATGGCCCTTTTCCTGTCATTAACATAGAGGTGGCCCAGGTCTGTGTCACCAGAAAAAGTTCCCTGAAGGTGTGATCAATGCTGTCTTAAGTAATCTTCCCAAACTTTGTCTAGCTTTGTCTATTTCCATACTTTTAAACATTCCTAAACATGCCTCTGACGATGGAAGCATGTGGAAATTAGCCCAAAATCACGACATACCCTTTAAGCTTTATGTTTTATATTAACAAGTCACTTATATGTACATGTTAAATATATACATTTTTATTTGTCAACTGTACTTCATTAAAGCTGGAAGAATGTAATTTACATATTGGCTTTTGCACAAAAGAAAAAATGTGCTTTTCTTAATGTAAAAGACAATGTGAAAATATGTACTTGGGTCTATTCCCATTTAACCACTTTTCCACCAAACTTTTAAGTAAAAATTCATGCTGTGGCTAGATTTGTGTGAGTCTCATTTTGATATATAGTTCACAGCACTATTCCATGAGCACCGAGAGAACAGGACCTATGATTCATTTCTTCCTTGCTGGATCCCCTGGGCTGAGGCAGTACCTGACACAGAGTAAATACTTCATCGGTGTTTGTTGAGTGAATGAAAGAATTAAGTCATTGATATGCCATGTTTATCCCTTGGCTTCGCATTTTCTCAGCTCATAACCCCCGAAGGATATGCACTTGCACTTGAAAAGCCCTGCTCAATAGGACGCAAACTGAAGCCAAGATTCAGAATTCACAGACACAAATTAATAGAACAATTTTCTTTTCACTTCTGTGATTTTATTAGCTGAATTATGGGTGCAGCTCATTTCATGGATCAGATGGCTGAGTCTTCTAGGTCTGTGGACTCAGTACTCAGCAATTATCCAGTTAATATGATTAATGGAGACAGTAAAAATGAGCATCCGCCTGGTCACGGGGGTCTCGTGTTTCTGAGACTAGGAAGCCACATCAAAAATCTGTGGAAGAAATGTTCTTCTGAAGGAATTAAACTCAGGAGGATACCTTGTTCCTCTCCATTGCCTCCATATGTCTTCTGCCCTCATGTTCCGCCTCCTGCTCTGGGGGTCGATCAATATTTTTGCAGATCTTCATTTTTGGTCATATGGCAGATAATGCTGTCAGTCTGAATTACCTCTAATTTCTTGGCATTAGAAAGACGAGGCTAATGTTACTGGTAAAACCTGATGACAAAGTACTGACTAAACAGGCAGCATGATGACCCATGATCAGAGCAGAAAGAAAAGAATCGCTGATTTAAAATATCCTTTTGCTTCAGAAATGCTCACTTTTACATGAAAGTTGCCTTAAAGAAATTCCACACCAAAATCAAATCAAATACATACAATACAATGCAATACGATGTATAATATAAAATACAAAATAAAATAAACTAACAGCTAAGGGAGTTTTTGCTTCCTTTCTCTGAGCACATCTTAGGTGCTAAGTGATTGATAACATTAACCTTTTTACCCCTCACACCAACCTGGGAAGGGGAGTCATTTGATCTCTGTACTGAAGACGGGATGGATGAGTTGGAACAGTTAAGCCTCTTGCTCAACATAACAGGTAAACCTGTGCCAGGTAAAGCCTTAGCAGAACCAAGGTCTCAGTGTAGACCTGCCTGGCTCTAAAGCTTGAGTATATTAATCATATACTCATTGTGGCTCTGTGTAGCAAGTCAAATAAGACGAGATGGTCGAGACCTAGAGCCATCACCTGCATGGGAGACTCTGGCATAAAGAGAAGATGAACATTCTGGTAAATGTGGTCAGGTGGAAATGGCCAACTTGAATCATGCGGGAACCAGATCCAATCATCTGAATAGAACAAAGTGAAGAACTGCCTAGACATCTTGGCCGAGTCTTAATGTCTCCAAATGCCACAGCTAGTCTCTCACTGTACTAGAAAAACTTGTTATTGAAATAATATGGTATGAAAGTTTCAGCTGCAAGCCCCCATTCTAAATACCCACCAACATGACTGGTTTGTCAACTTGGGTGAAATTTCACTAGTAGGTTAAGACTCCTTTTCATTTTTTCAATGTTTATGTATTTATTTTTAGAAAGAGAAAGAGTGAGTGGGGGAGGAGCAGAGAGAGAGGGAGACAGAGAATCCCAAGCAGGCTCTGTGCTGTCAGCACAGAGCTCCATGCGGGGCTCGAACTCATGAGCTCTGAGCTCATGACCTGAGCCGAAATCAAGAGTCAACACATTTAACCGACTGAGCCACCCAGGCACCCCTAGACTCCTTTTCAATTTAAATCTCTCTTCATGGGGCGCCTGGGTGGCTCGGTCAGTTAAGCGTCTGACTTTGGCCCAGGTCATGATCTCGCGGTCTGTGAGTTCGAGCCCCGCGTCCGGCTCTGTGCTGACTGCTCAGAGCCTGGAGCCTGTTTCAGATTCTGTGTCTCCCTCTCTCTCTGCCCCTCCCCTGTTCATGCTCTGTCTCTCTGTCTCAAAAATAAATAAACGTTAAAAAAATTAAAAAAAAAATAAAAAATAAAAAATAAATCTCTCTTCATAATGCAAAAATTTCCCATGAATGGTAAGGCATAATTCTTAAAATACTGTGTTCCCATTTTAAACCAAGCCTTTTGGGGGTGATGTCTATGTGCCAAGAATCCTCATTATTTATACAACCTCAAGTAAATTTTTATCATTTCTATTTGCATAAAGGTAAAGAGATTTCCTCAAGGACACACAGATAAGATGTGATAGAACTTGGATGTGAACCCAGGTCCTCAGCTTTTTCCGTTATAAATCGTCATGCCATATAAGGGAATTTAGAAGCAAATACTCCCAATACAGCCTTAGAAAATGGGACACTGAATAGTAAACTGTGATAAGATTTATCAGTAAAAGATGGACAACCGACGAGGGTATGTGTTACGGCAAAGTCACAGGGGCAACATGAAGACCTTAAGGGCTAACATCAAATGAGAAGCCAACTCTAATTGTATCTCAGATTTGCACCCCCCAAATCCAACTATAGGGTTTGGTGACAGTGAGGTGATAATTGCACTACAGTTGACCCTTGAACAACACAGGTTTGAATTGTGCAGTCCACTCTTATGTGGATTTTTTTTATAAATACAATACTCTAAATGTATTTTCTCTTCCTTATGATTTGTTTAATATCATTTTCCTTTCTGTAGCTTGCTTTATTGTAGGAGTACAGTCTAGAATACATATAACATGTTAATCCACTGCTTATGTTATCGGTAAGGCTTTCGGTCAACGATAGGCTATTGATAGTTAAGTTTTGGGGGAATCAAAGGTTTTATGTGGACTTCTGATTGGCGGGTGGGGCTCCGTGTCCCTGACCCCTGTGTTGTTCAAAGGCCAACTGTATATTGAACAAAATGTGTTATCGGCAAAGAGATCTTCCATTCTGAGCAATTCAATTTCAAAAAGTTAGTGTTCCATTCAAGAGGGGAATGCATGGAAGACGTTGTCTAAGAAGAGTGAGAGAAGAGAGGATTACATAAAATAATTATGTAAAAAATAATATTATGTGTCAGTGTGATTCAAAGAGCTGTGTGCTTGCGAGGTGGGTGAGGGGAAAGTGTGGTATGATCCACAGTGCAGTGACAGCTATGTACATGCGGGGGTTGAGAGCTGTACAGGGGCTGGAAGGACCATGGCCACCCGAGATACAGACATTGGGAAGAATGAGAAGGACTCACAGGAGATAGAGTGAGAATGGCCAAGTACTTCAGGACAAGTTCCAAGATTGCGTTCAGTCATCAAAGCACTGGTGTGAAGGTGTCAACAGAGGTCATGAATACATTGAGACTGGCCAGCTGGTCAGACCTTCAGAATGAGAACTAATCACAGTTTGGGACAATTTTAACAAAAACAATAGAAGAGGAAGTACCTTTCAAGTTATACACTGGAACTCCATTTCAACGACTCTTTCCTTTGAATGTGGAGATGCTCTGACTTCAAGTAAACAATCTGTATTCTTGTTCGTGCAACCTTCCAAAGCCATCTACAGAGTGTTGAACAATGATGTTTTCCCCAAACATGATTAAGAGGCAATTTCCCTATGCGGTGGATGCCCGCTGAACTTTGTCACCTCCCCTTCTGTTCCCCGCTCCCTTCTCCTGACTTTTTACAAGCACAGACTTGAACATCTTCCGTTCTCTTCACCTCTCCAAAGGCCCTATTTTGTTTCTCAGCAGCTACTGTTTCTGAGGATATGAAGTTCCCTTTCAAAGCTGAACTTCAGGCTGCACTTTGACCACTATTACTGCCACTCTGAGCTCCTAGTCAGCATTCAAGGCAGCCTAACCAGAGGCCTACTTCCTCAGCCTATACTTGGGGAGGAAAAAGTAGAGTGTAGCAGGAAGGATTTGCCTTGGATCATATGTCACTGCTCACGTGAAGCCAGAAGGTACTTTTTCTTTTCATGGAATCCACGTCAACACTTGTCTTCTACTCTTTCCTTCCTTTGCTCTTATAAGGTCAAACTGCAGAGAGAAGCCAAAACATAAATAGTGACAAAAAGAAAGGTTATGATGGTTGGTCTTTATTTTATTCTTTTCCTCCTCTTGGTGACTTTCCCCCCTTTCTTTTTGAAAATTCCTCCTCTAAAATTTGCCCCAAAATTGAACTTGATGGATGGTAGCGTTACTGATTTATTATTCCCTGGCAAAAGAACATTTTTCCTTTCAGATGTGTGTCTTTAGAAGTCCTATTTTAATGTCCATAGGCACCCCACAGATAGATTGAGAAAGAGAATATCTCCAAATGCCCAGTTAGACAATTTTGTGTGATCAAAAGAGTTCAAAGGCAAATCAGGGTCCCCAGGAAAGGAAGAGGGGAAGTGATAAAGACCAAAGCTTGTTCTACTCAACCAAGTGGAGGGCAGAGGCTTTGAGGATAAGGGACAGGGAGGAAGAAACCAAGAAATGAAAAGATCAGCTCATGACTGTGCTAGAAAAACTAACATCTGGAAAGGAGGCAGCAATTTAGAGATTTCTGAATAAGACTGATGAAAACAATTATCCAGATCTCTCCCATCCCTCCACTGAAATGCATAAAGGCACATTAAAATGTGGGGAAGCCACTTTTAGAGCTTGAGACTTTAGAAGGAGACCCCCAGCAGGTAAGGAATTTTGAGTTTTCCCAGTAAAATTATAGAAAGAACTAGAAAGGAGAAGGAAGACACAGCGGGCAAACTCCACCTACATTACTCCACCAACTCTAAGAAATATCTTTAGGATGAAAGCATAGAGGACTATGGCACAAGCCTGTTAATATCGCCTAACTTGGAGAAAGAAGGGCCGGAGCCCAAATGAGGGCGTGTTCTGTGAATTCCCCTTGAAATTACAACTGCAGAAAGTAGACAGGGTGTGTACATCCGGGTTACACCCAGTGCCACAGCTGTAGCAGGGGAAAAGAATGCAATTGATGCACCTTGGGGCTCCAGTTCCTCACCTCTCTCTGTTTTCACCCCCTTTGCCATGTAACATTGCAGCTTCCCTCCCACGCCCACCCCTTCACGGACAGAATAAATCACTCTGCTTCCCGACATGTGGAGCAGAGCCAACTCTCCTCAACTAGACTGCAGCGTCAGTCAGCCAATGCATAGGTTCAAAAGCTAAATAAATACTTTTTGTTGTATGCTATTGATATTTCGTAGTAGTTTGTCACACAGCAATAGGAGACCAATGCAATACACAGGGGTTTCTCTAAGCCAGCGAGAATCAGAACCAGAGACCTCAGTGGCCTAAACTTGTGACAGTGCAAAATATGTGACTGAAGAATTTGAGAACAAGGACTCTCAGCAAGTAAATGCATCACAACCAGAGAATTCCGTCCCAGAGAAGATGAAGGGGGTTCAGAATGGATTTCCTTCCCTTTGCTCTGGATGGATGGAAGGCTGATTCACTAATTAATGCATATTAATGTCAACAGTATTTATGTGTTTATTTTCTCTGGACTAATTTCACTGACATTACTCCCACAAATATGTTTTAATACACCTACCAGGTATCAACAGTGGTGAGTGCTTTGGAGAAAACACTGAGTGGCAAACAGAAATGGTCCTGGCCTTCAAAAAGGTTCATGCCCATCAACTCAAAAAGCATGCATTGTGTGTTGGGAGTGTTTTGCCAGTCACCATCAGTAGAGAACAATGGAGTAAGTTTCATACAATTAGGATAGCAAGTAACATCGCACAAGAATTGTCTAGAGAAACAATATATTTTGCATTTGTGAAGGCAGTAAGGAATTTTCAGTACAGCAAAAATCAGAAGGTCATACCACTCGTGTTTTCTTCCCTACCAAAAAAATCCCAAATTGCTTGAATATCTACTGTAGCCAAACAAGAATAAGGAATACATGGAAAAATTTAAGATTAGCATTAAGGCCATTCAAGCCTAGAAGATTGTCTAAATAATTGGATTGCTAAATATATAAAAATAAACACTGAAATTTTAATTTATTTCCAAAAATATAAAAATAAGAAATAGGAAAACAAGTATAGGATCTGACCCGTTATACGAAATTTTGCTGACCTTTACTGTACATTAATGAATTGGAAGCTCTTAGATGAATGGATGCTATTCTCAGAAAATACAAATTTCTGAAATTTATCTAAGGGAAAAACAAAAGGAAAGCAATGGGTGGTAATGCACTTGCATAAATGAATCCATCTCTGGAGGGCTTTGTGACTAATTTACTCAAATCCCCAATGCTGTACAGTCTGCTCTAGAGCACAGCAAAAGAACAAAGATATTTCTAATTAATTTTATGAAGCATAAGTTTGAAGTTGAAACTTAACAAAGCTATATATGAGAAGACGCAAGATATTAATTTCACGTGTTGATATTGACAAAAATATTAGTCAATTCAGCCCCATCACTATGTAAGAAACATACCATCAAGGAAGGTGGATTTCGAGAATTTACAAAGCCTCTATTTTATGTTACTTAAACTAATTGATTGATTGATTGAGTGAGTGATTGGTTGAAATGCCTAAAAAGATACATTAAGATGTGGGGAAACCATTTTTATAGCTGGAGACTTCAAAGATGCCATCAATGGGTGAGAAATTGTGAAGAATTTCTGTCAGTAAAATTATGGAGAGAACCAGAATTCAAGAAGTAATGCTCACTAACTAGGAAAGACTAGAGCTACTGCTTTTACCACTTCAGCACGTTGTTAGGAAGAAAGTGGGATGGGGGGAGGGATGAAGGGAAAAATCATACAATTAAATCTACCGATAAAGAAAAGGCATTTGGTAAAATTTAACATCATTATCGTTTTTAAATAGGCACGCTTTCTCAACAAGACAAACAATATCAGACTCAATGAGGGCATTATCACTAAAATTAGAAACAAACCAAGGAACCACTATTATACAAAACGGTTCTGGAAGTTCCAGCCAAGTATCCAATTGGTTACAAAACGGTTCTGGATACTTCAGCCAAGTATCCAAGGCAGTAAGACAGGATACAAAGTGAGACTTCCTGATACATTGTACAGGTATTGCTATTAGTAATGAACTGTTTTCATCTCTGATCCAGGAGTCTCATATCTTCTGGTAGCTAACTGTCTTCCAAAGTGACTGCATCATCTTGCATTCTCACCAGCAATGAATGAGAGGTCCTATTTTTCCACATCCTCATCAGCATTCAGCATTATCCATGTGCTGGATTTGGCCATTCAAATAGTTGTGTTATGGTGTCTCATTGTTTTCATTTGCATATCTCTGGTTGACATATGTTAAGGAGCATCCTGTCACATGCTTATTGACTGTATATCTTCTTTGGTGATGTGTCTGTCAAAGTCTTTGGCCCATTTTTTAACCAAGTTGCTTTTCTTATTGTCGAGATTTTGTTCTTTTATCATATATGTCTTTTGCAAACATTTTCTGCCGGTCTCTGCCTTGACTTTTTATTTTCTTCACAGTGTCTTTCTCAGGGCAGAAGTTTTTCATTGCAATGAAATCCAGCTTATAAATTCTTTCTTGGATCATGACTTTTGTGTTGTATCTAAAAAGTCATTACCAAACCCCAAATCGTCTATATTTTCTTCTACATTATCTTCTAAGAATTTTATAATTTTGTGTTTTACATTTAGGTCTGTTAGTCACTTTGAGTTAATTTTTGTGATGGGTGTAACGCCTGTGTCTAGATTATTATTTTTTTTTTTGCATGTGGATGTCTCATTGTTTCCAATCTTACTATTTTTAAATAAAATTTAACAGAAAAATAATACATGGAAAATAAGTAACATATCCATGTAAATATCATCTAGATTTTATATATGTAAACATGTTACTACTCTAAGGGCATTCTCTCTCTCTCTCTCTCTCCCTCTCTCTCAATAAGCATTATATATACACTAATAGATCCATTTCTTCCTAATTTCCTCTTCACCTTCTCTCGCCAAAAGCAAGATTGTCTTCCCTTTCGTGCTTACCATTCCCATGCATTTTTTTTTACTTTTACTATATATGTATATATCCACAAACAATATTCAATTTTGCATTGTGTGTTTGCAAAATTTACATAATAGTAACCCTGTAAAGTATCTTTTTTGCAATTTGCCTTCTGTTGCACAACATTATGCTTTTGAGAGTTGATACATGTAGATCTGGTTCATTCATTTTATCTACAGAAAAGTATTCTATGAACAGACTACAACCTATTTCTCTACTTTCCAATCAAGGGACAGTTGGGTTGTTTCCACAAATACTAGTGTCATTTTCCAAATGGAGAAAATTATACTCAGATACAGCATAGACATTAAAAGGTAGTAAGAAAATTTCTGCTTTACACTTTGCAGGCAAAGAATGATATGGTCATTTGGATTGATGACAGTGGTTAACTACGTCTTTGAGATTTTTTCACAACAAACTAAATTTACCTCCTAGTTATTATCTCCCTTGGAAGTTAATAGAAGGTCAATTACACTATAACAGTGTAATTGATGAAGGTTGGCAGTATTTAACATTTTTCCCTTTGTTTTTTCGTATGCGAAATTGAGTTGTTTCCTTTGTGAGATTCAAAAATCCCACTGAAGCTAGTTTCTTTCCATTCTCCCCTGTGTCCTTGCACATATAGGAAAAGGAAGACAATTCTTTCCAAACCCAACCTTGAGGTATTTATTAAGTAATGATAGGCAATTGTTGGAGTGTTCTGAGTATTTCACTTACCATGAATAGTATCAGTTAATATACAGCAATGGTTCTCAACTGGGGGGGGACAATTTCCCCCCATCCCGACCCCCAAGAACGTTTGGCGATGTCTGGATGCATTTTTGTCTGTCGTTACTGGGGTGGGGGGGATGCTACTGTATATCGTGCAGTGTGTAAGACAGTTTCCCTAACAGAGAGTCATCCTCCCTCAAATGTCAATAACGCTGAGATTGAGAAATTCTGATTTAAAGATTCAGAAACTAAAATTATATGCTTCAGCTGCTGTCTTTATTCCAGAACCGCCGGATTAAGTCCTGACTTGGCATTGAATTTCATGGAGGAAATATATCGTTATAAGGCAAATGGAATGTTCTTTCTGTTACCTTCCTACCCCTGCCTAGTTATTCTTCGCAGACCACTTTAAATCCCCTCTTACCTCCTCGTTACATAACTTCAGCTTCCTTCGAAAGCTCCTTCAGCTCGAAGTCTACGTATCCTTTGGAGATGAAGCCTCCTCAGCTTTTTTCAGATGCACAAGTCAGCACACTTCACCGTTTTGAATTTATTTTTTCCCCTGAGGCTGTTCTCTCCAGCCACTGAACTAACCTCCAGGCAGCAGCTACACCTGGCTGATTTCATAGGAAGTGAACAGGAAAGACTTTGTGCTTTGCAGTGAGGATTCAGGGTGTCCTTTCCAGACCAGTTGACCAGTCTGTTCAAGTCTGACTTACTTGATTAACTCCAACCTTCCGGGAAGGTGGCACTAGAACTAATAGCATTAACTGTAAACCCAAAAACATGTCCAGAGACACCTGGTGATAAGAATTAGAAGCAGAGCATCATGAAAAGGCAAGAAGATTCTTGACCTGTGCTGGATTCTCCTACTAACTAGCTGTGTGACCTTGGGCAAGTCACTGCCAATGTAAGATGAATCACAAAGGAGACAACAGGAAGTACCCAAAGGCACTCAAAAAGGGGGGGACGAAGAAGCTCACCTTTGATATACTTCACAACCTGGTGTCCTAAAAAAAAGCTGTTTTCGGGGCGCCTGGGCGGCTCAGTCGGTTAAGCGTCCGACTTCGGCTCAGGTCACGATCTCGCGGTCCGTGAGTTCGAGCCCCGCGTCGGGCTCTGTGCTGACAGCTCAGAGCCTGGAGCCTGCTTCCGATTCTGTGTCTCCCTCTCTCTCTGACCCTCCCCCGTTCATGCTCTGTCTCTCTCTGTCTCAAAAATAAATAAACATTAAAAAAAAAAGCTGTTTTGGGGCGCCTGGGTGGCGCGGTCGGTTAAGCGTCCGACTTCAGCCAGGTCACGATCTCGCGGTCCGTGAGTTCGAGCCCCGCGTCAGGCTCTGGGCTGATGGCTCAGAGCCTGGAGCCTGTTTCCGATTCTGTGTCTGCCTCTCTCTCTGCCCCTCCCCCGTTCATACTCTGTCTCTCTCTGTCCCAAAAATAAATAAAAAACGTTGAAAAAAAAAATTAAAAAAAAAATAAAAAAATAAAAAAAAAGCTGTTTTGATTTCAGTCTTCATATAAGTTTTACTTTAATTTTTAAATGGCACGATATTTTCAGTGTTTAGGATTTCTAAAGGTCTTAATCTAGCCTTGGCTGTGAGAGATTCCAGATTTCTAGACTCCAGAGTTCTGTCTTCAACCATCTCAGCATGCATATAATTCTCGAGACTAGAGAATTTTGACCCATCCCTTCCTTAAAGAAACAATAGTACTAATTTTCAGTATCCTTTAGGTACCAAGCACTGAGCTAGATCCTGGAATTTACGGAAATTACTAATACAACAAAGCACACACCTATCATCCAAAAATATTATCATACATCTCTTGAACCCCATTCTGGGTCAGACAATACATGTATCAGTCAACCGAGAAGAATTTTTGCCTTCGAAGATATCACAGTCTAGCAGTAGGGACAGATGGGTGAATATCCAGGAATAACACAATCTTAGAAAGAGGCACAGGGTATTGTAGAACTACAGAGCAGGAACAAATATAACCCCTTCAGTAAAAGAGCCTTCTGGAGGAGACGGCATCTGATTTCTGGAAAAAATAAACTATATCAAAGTTTAATGGAATTCCATACTTGCTTGTTTGCTTTGATCCTTTCACTGAATATTTATGGAGTGCCTGCTGTGTCATAGGCACTATGAAAAGTTTCAGGGATTCAGAGGACAGATAGACATAGTCTCTACCTTCACAAAACTTATCACATGCAAGGTCTTATTGGTTTTTACAATTCAAGGCTCTCTCTTAGATTTTTATGCATTTTCTATTCTGCATGTAGAAATAGTCCACATAAGTCTTTTCAGTGGCAATTGCCAGAATGGGAAGCCACACCTCCTGGTTTACCATTGAGCAATTTTCTACCGCATCATGTTGAATTCCAGACTGGCTTGGATGCTCCAAAAGAGTTCTGTTTTGAGGACTCCAAACATTTCTTGAGGATGGCTGGCATTCTGGCTTTCACCAGGTCTATCCTGCTGCCCTTTTATGTGACCATAAACTCCCAGAAAAGTGTTTCTTTCGGGTTCTACAAGGGTGTATTCTCCTGTGAGCTACTCGTACAATGCGTGTGCTTTCTCAATCACTGAGGGGATTTGTCAGGTGACATGGTTCTAATGACCTTTGGTCTTTAGTCTTCAGTAATTTAGAAATTATCAGACCATTCATTGCAGCAATTGTTTTCAACATTGTATTTTCCTTAGTGATATTCTCTGATATTCTCCTTTGGTTTCATATCACTTTTTTTGTTTTCAGTTGGGTACTTTAGATCATTTTTCATAGGCCCCTCAACACCCTCAACAACTGACAGTTGCTATTATTAAAATCGCTTCTCCTTTAATGCATGTGTCTATGCAAATGTTAGGAAGAAGTAACTAATTCCAAATAGAGTATCGGGGCAAAAATCAAAGACTTCTCAATCATAAGTACTTATTCATGATTTACCATGTGAAGTGCCAGGCACAGCATTGGGTGCTGAGATTACAGACGTGCTGGGGACACAGAGTGAAGAAGCCAAGGTTCTCATGCTCATAAGCTCACGTTCTTTCTGGGAGCAAAGACTCTAACCAGGCAAACCACTGGATACATTAGATTATTTCAATGAAAAAATTGCCAAGTACAACTAATTAGTAGTGTAATATGACAGATAGTGACTGAGGGACACATAGCACTGCCTTAGAGAAGGAGGGTAGGTCTCTGAAGAGATCATCTTAAGACAGAACCTGAACGGTGGTAATGCCCTCCTCTTGGAGAAGATTATTCCAGACAGAAGGAATGGCCACAGCCAGAGCACTGAGGTGGCAGCAAGTCCCCAAACATTAGGGAAACAGAAAGAATAAGTCTGAAAGCAAGGATAGATTGAATGCAGAGATGGTTAGGAGTTGAGTTTTGAGGGGCAAGCAGGGGCATGGTTCTGACCCTATTAGATCAGGGCACAGGTTTTAGGGACTGTTTCTTTTCTTTCCTTCCTTCTTTTGACTTTGTCTTCTTTTTCAGGCTAGATAATCCTTTTTTTTTTTTAACAACTCTTTTCCAAATGACCTATTTTCTATCCCTTTAACCATTTTTATTATTCTCCTTTATTCATCATTTGGAGGACAAAATAGAGTACTTTAGAGCCTGACAATTGTGAAATATATTGAAAGAATCTGTCCCCAGCCCTTACGCGTCAGAATTCCATTACAATAGCCTAAAATTAATTAGCTTTTTTTTTTTCCAGCCTTGTTGAGGTATAACAGACATACAGCACTATATAGTTTTAGGGTATACAGTCCAATCATTCAACTTACCTATATGGATCTTCTTCAATTTAATGATAGGGTTACATCCCGATAAACCCATCATAAGCTGAAAATATCATAAGTTAAAAATGCATTTAATACATCTAACTCACCAAACATCATAGCTTAGTTTAGTCTACCTTAAATGTGCTCAGAACAATCCATTAGCCTACGGTTGGACAAAATCATCCAACACAAACCTATTTTAAAACCAAGTTTTGACTATCTGATGTAATTTATTGAATACTACATGGAAAGATGGAATGGCTGTATGGGGACAGAAAGGTGGCGAGTGTACCGGCTGTTTACCATTGTGATCCTGTGGCTGACTGGGAGCTGCCATTGGCCAGCGTCACGGGAGAGGACTGGACTCCACATCACTAGCCAGGAGATCCAAATTCAAAACTTGAAGTCTAATTTCTGCTGAATGCATATGGCTTTCACATCATTATAAAGTCAAAAAATTAAGTTGAACCATCGCCTCTAACTTGAGACCATCTGTGTTGTGAAATGATCACTACAGTAATTTACCTAACATCCATTATCCCATATAAAACAAGAAGGAGGAGGAGGAGGAGGAAGAAGAAGAAAATGGAAATAATCTTTTTCTTTGAGAACTCTTTGGTTCTACTCTAACAACTTTCCAGCTTGCAACGTCAGTGTTAACTACAGTCTCATCATCTTTGTGCAGTACATCCCTGGTACTTTTTTACCTTGCAACTAAGTCTGTCCTTTTTGGCCACCATCATCTACTTCCTCCTCCCCACTCGCCTGCCTCTGGTGACCATAAATCTGATCTCTTATTTTTTCCTATGACTTTTGTTTTTCCTTTTGAGCAGGGGAATGATGTGATCTGACTTCGATTTATTTTTGTGTTTTGTTTGTTTATGATCCTGATTGCTGGGTGCTGAAGAAACAACGTTGAAAGGCAGGGCTGGAAACATATAGGCCACTAGTCATCACTGGGGATGACAGGGTTGCCTCAACAAAGGAGTTGGAAGTAAAAATGCAGAGAAGTGGGCAGATACAGGCCATATTTTGGAAGAAGAGATGATAGTGCTGAAGAGAAGAGACCTAAGGAAAGGAGCAGAATCAGGGATGAGTCTAAGGTTTCTTACTTGACTAAGTCATCATTAACTGACAAGTGGATGCTAAAAAGAAAACAGGTTTGGTCTGATCTTGAACATGCTAAGCTTGGTGCCTCATAAGTATCTTCATGCGTGTGCCATCAAAGGCAGTTGAGCATAAAAGTCTGGGCTCTGGAGAGGACTCAGGACTTGAGACAGAATTTTTTTTTTAATTTTTTAACATTTATTTTTGAGAAACAGTGAAAGACTAAGCATGAGCAGGGGAGGGGCAGAGAGAGAGGGAGACACAGAAACTGAAGCAGGCTCCAGGC
The DNA here is from genome assembly GCF_007474595.2 of Lynx canadensis. Lineage (NCBI taxonomy): Eukaryota > Metazoa > Chordata > Mammalia > Carnivora > Felidae > Lynx > Lynx canadensis. Next base: position 6,912,079 of record NC_044305.1, on the reverse strand, counting down.
TCTGAGCTGTGAACACAGAGCCCGATGCAGGGCTCGAACCCACGAACCACAAGATCATGACCTGAGCCGAAGTTGGACACTGAACCGACTGAACCACCCAGGCGCCCTTGAATAGAATTTCTAAACCAAGAAAAAATTAGGAAATGCATTTAAAAATGTAAATTTGGGGTGCCTAGGTGGCTCAGGTCATGATCTCACGGCTCATGAGTTCAAGCCCTGCGTCTAGCTCTGTGCTGACAGCTCGGAGCCCGGAGCCTGCTTCGGATTCTGTGTCTCCCTCTCTCTCTGTCCCTCCCCTACTTGCACTCTTGTCTCTCTCTCTCTCTCAAAAATAAACATTAAAAAACTAAAAAAACATAAAAATGCAAACTCACGAGGCCCTTCCCAATAGCAACAACTGCCAGGCAGTGGGGCTGTTTGTTGTCAAGAGAGAAAAAAAAATCCTTTCCACCTGAGTCCGTTCCGTGCCACCAAAGCCAAAACTGGGGTCTGTTCTGTGCCGAGAGATTCTGACAATACAGAATTCCAACCATGCCTGCGCTTTCAGCAAGACTGCATGTGTTTAACATTTGTTGTGAACGGAGCCCTAAAATTTTACCACCTTCCATAAACATTTATTGTTTTCCTGGGTTTCCGACTCCAAGCTGAAAGTACAAGTGTTCTATCATCTGTTCCTTGAAGTATGTCAATGCCAAAGACATAGACCATATTAAGCATGTGAGCCAAGGTATGTAGGTCCCGAGAGAAAAAAGGAAGGAAAGACAAAAAAGAGAAAGAGGAAGGAGCCATTGTTCCCTCCGACTATTTTTATCCCTCAGCTAGTGGACTTTTCACCATCCTTATCACATTTTTCTATTCAGCTTCAACAAGCTTTGGAGACCACGTAGTTAATACAGATTCTAGCAACATATTTTGCTTCCCCTTTTATCACACAACTCAAACCTTATTTCTTGTTCATTGTACTGCCGTCGGGATTTAGATTTTTATAACCATTTTCTCAAATGTTGGGCACTTTATAAATTTATGACTTTTATTGCGAATCAATAAATTTTATTCACCTATTATTCAGCAGGGGACATACCTTGCTGAATAAACTAGGCTATTACCGTTAACTTTTCAATCCAGGGAAAAGTTTAAATTAAAAAATTCCTAGTATATGTCAGGAATGAAGGGAAAGAGAATGGGGAGGTGGGATTCAGGAATAAAGCAGAAAGAGTCACGCGTACAACAAGATTTCGCTTCTTCAGTAATGTATCAAATTGTATGAATCAGCCGGGCTCTCTATTTCTTTCAAAAGTCATTGGAATGGTTTGGTTATTGGAATGGTGTTTTTCAACCGGGATGATTTTTCCTTCCTTGCCAGGAGATTCTTGGCAATGTCTGGAGACACTTTTGATTGTCACAACTGAGGAGGAGGAAGTTTTACTGGCATCTAGAAGGACGAGGCCAGGGGTGCGGCCAAACCTCCTGCAAGGCACAGGACAGCCCCCACCGCAGAGAATGATCCAGCCCAAATGTCAGTAGCACCAAGGTGGAGAAACCCGGGTTCAAAACGTGGGACTTAATGATTTTGCCCCTGTTCCCCTTAGGTTGTATCCCTAAAAGGAGTCTAAACTTTTTTGTATATTTATGCTTTTTTTTCTCAAATTTTAAATAAATTATTAAAGATGTTTCGATATAGTTGCAAAATGGTTAATAATATTATCTAACTCTTGGGGAACACGAATAACCTAGTAAGACTGATTCATCAAAATGCCAATGAATGGTCAAAGTTGACTTCACTAGACATAGCTTATAAACTGATTAGGGGACTCAACTTTAACCCTTCAAAATAGTCTTACGTGAGGCACATGAGGATGAATTTGTTGATGCAGTATGTATTTAACCTTGGTTTCTTCATAAACAAATGACTGGCTGATTGACCAGCAAAGAGTTTTGTTAGATTAGCAAATGAGATTGCAAATCATTAATTTATTTATTGCTTTCACATCGCAGATCTCTCCCATTTTTATTTAATTTGGCCAACCCCTTGCACATCACTTTAGGGCAATCGCCTACTACTTGTGCTTTAAATTATACATCACATTTTGTGTTTCATTTATTTTATCAATGCCTAGCTCTGATGCTAAGTTTAGAAAGTGAATGAGTAGTTTGCCTGGAACAGATATTCGAGGATGAGGCTCTTCAAACTCTCTTAAATAACAGGAAGAATGTAAGTGACTGGAGGTATCAATGGACTAGATCAGTGTCACCGACATACGGGCTAAGCAGTCCTGAGGTCTGCAGAGTATTTGCAAGAGGTCTTTGATACATGTACGTCGTACACAACCATTTAAGAGTAATGACAAATGGATTATCACTAACACCTATTGAGCAACAGTTATGTCCTAAGATTTTTAAAGGCATCAAACGATTTAACCTGCAAAGCCTCCCTAGTAGGCTGACACTCTTCTCCTCCCATCGTGAAGACAAGGAGCATGGGCATCGCTCAGCGAGGTGAATACCTTACACTTGGTCACATAGCTGGTATGAAGCAGACCTATATCTTACTCAGCCTGAGTCCTTCACCAATCTGCTACACATAGATGCTTTTGCGATTATTAAATGTACAAATTTGAAAAGCATCGCTAACCATAGACTACTCTTTCTGTCTCTATGACCTCTCTCAACGTATTGAAAAATAAGACTCTATGCAAAGTTTTAACTTTATAAAGACTGAGGCCCATGATAATAAATCTTCTCTGCTCACATTTATTTGTGCTTATCAATTATTAATGCGGCATGTGGTGTTATAAATGGTTGATGAGATCCTCAACTCATACAAGCACATTCAGTAACTTAATCATTGATCATCAAACAGCACACAGACTATTCTACCTTTGTCTTTAGCTTCAAGTTTCTACTTCAATTAATACTGTTTCCAGACACATTACTGTACCTATTGAAAAATAAGTAATTGTTTTTTGCAGGGCTGTGTGATTTAATTGAACTAGGTTGTGTGTCTTCCTTGCAGACTAATTAGGTTCCCAACTCCTCTTCTGTGTGAGGAGAATATTAGGGCTCCAAATAGAAATAAAATCACCCACATGGTTAGTTGAGAAGTCTGGGGAAGGAACAAGGTGCACTGGTAGTTCTGGGAGGTGGAGCGTGGTGATAGAAAGGAATGTAATGGACATATTTTCCACTGTTGGAATTTCCCATAATACTTGTGCCATGTGGTCACTCAGCATATGTTTAAAAAGAACCAGTGTAATTCACTTCATTTCCTACCTAGCCTTCTATCTATCCTGAGACTGCTTTTAGCTTTTAATTATTCTCACATTGAGCAGAAACCTGACTCTTGAGACTGTTTACTCTTTGACTAAAAGCTGGGTGGAAGCCACTTGATTAGACTGGAATTAAATAATTTATTAAGTTCTTCCCTAGCCTTTGAGCTGACCCTGCTGGCCCCAAAGAACACAAAGACAAGTGTCCGCTTCTAAGGCCTGCCCAATGGCAGAGGCTTGAGCAAAGACAGTTGTCTCTGGTTCAAGCCACTAAGTGTTGGGGATGGTTTGTTATACAGCAATAGTTAACTAAAACAATTAAACTAACTTTTTAAAAATCAACCATTTAGGGGCATCCCAGCTGGCTCAGTCAGTGGAGCGTGTGACTCTTGATCTCGGGGTCGTGAGTTCAAGCCCCACGTTGAGTGTAGAGATCACTTAAAATCACCCATTTATTCATCCATTTAGCAATTATTTATCGTGTACCTAGTAAGTGTCAGGGCTGTTCTAGTTGCTGGGTATTTAGCTGTAAGGAAGACAAATCTTCCCCATGGAGATTATATTATAGCAGGCATAGATAAAAAATATACAGAGAGACAGAGACAGCATAAAACATAAATATCAACCATTAATGCTGGAAAGAAAAATAAAAAGCAGAGGGGTAGGCAGTTATTGCCAGAGGTGAGGGAGGGGTACTATTTTTGCATAGGCTTGTTTGGGGCAGAGACTTTGGTGAAATCAAGGAGCAATTCAAGTTGATATCTGGGGCTAGAGTGTTTCAGGCAGAAGGGAAGCAAGTGTGCACATCCTGAGGCAGGCATGGGTCTGGGATATCCCAGGGAAGACAAGGAGGCTGGGGTGACTAAAGTGCAGTGGGCACAAGGGAGAAATAGTAAGGGACTGGGTCAGAATGAATGTTGGAGGCCAAGTTACAAAAGTCTTGAAGAGTGCATTGTCTTGCACATGAGATGGGAAGCCATGGAGGTTTTGAACAGAGTAGTGACTTGGTAGGACTTACATTTAGAAAGATTACTAATGAGGACCAAGGATAGAGTCAGGACTTATGTTTAGAAGGATGCCTAATGGTCCTACATTTAGAAAGACCAAAGGTAGAGTCAAGAAGACCTTTTAGGAAGTCACTGCCAAGAGTAGATAGGAGAGTGTCTATAGACAGTTCCCAATCTAGGGAACTAAGGGAACTGGTTTCACTTAGGATTGTTGTCCTTTACCATGGTGTAAAAGTCCTGGGCATTAAGTAGAAACCATATGTTGAATTTTGAATATGTGGTCTGATCCTCTTGTGTGATCCTGGGGAGTGGCAGCTCCCAGTCAGACACGTGATCATGAGGGTCAACAACTGGTACAAGGATCACCATCTTGCACCCATTCTGTCTCTCACTTTCAGTGCAGTACTTGATAAATTACATGAGACAGTCAACACCTGATTATAAAATCGGCTTATAGTCAAAGATTTTGTCCAACTGTAGGCTGATGTAAGTGTTCCAAACGTGTCTGAGGGAGGCAAGGCCAAGCTATGATGTTCAGTAGGTTAGGTGGATTGAATGTATTTTCAATATACTGTAGTTTCAACGTACGGGTTTATGGGAATATAACCCCATCAAGTCGAGGAAGATCTGTATATATATACATACATCTTTTTGTCTCTCCCCACTCAATAAATAAGGTTAAGTTTCAAACATAGACTTCCCAACTTTATGTCTATTATATTTTAGTAGATAGATAATATTGCTTTCCCGATTTACAATTCATGCTTATTGCATTATCAGTATTCAAAATACTACACAACAATTATAATGAAACAACTCACAATCCTGTTACTCTGAGATATCATAGTTGGCATTTTGATGTGTCCTTATGCTATAGTTTTACTTCCTTTACAGGGGGGGGAGAGAAAGAGAAAGAATGAATCCCAAGCAGCCTCCATGCCCAGTGTAGAGCCTGACTCGGGGCTCAATCTCATGACTCTGAGATTATGACCTGAGCCAAAATCAAGAGTTGGATGCTCAACCAACTGAGCCACCCAGGCACCCCAAAAAGCAACATTTTAACTTAACACTGTTCCATGATAAAATTTTCCATGACTTTAGAATTATTCTGATTAATCTGATTATGAGTGGCTGCCTGGGCTCAAGATACTACTATTCATTTAATCCTGTATTTTTAGACATTTGACATTTTTAAAAATATTTACTACCATAAGTAATCTAAGATGAACACTTACATGTAAAAAGTTTGCTAATATAGGCAATTTTATCTTTGAAGATAAATTCCTAGAAATGAAGATTCTGGATCAAATTACAGTGAGTTTTATTTTAGAAACACATTAATAGATCATTCTCTGTAATCCTGACTATAGTATTTAATTCCTACCGTCAAGAGTCTGAAGGTGTCTCATTCCCTGTAATCATATCAACACTGAGTATTGTATTCCTCTCTGTATTCTCTGGAAAAGGGGAACATAACATTACTTAAAATAGCAAAACTCAAACAAGCAGAACACTAAATGTTTGACTTTAGGAAGTTGATGATATTAATTGTGAAAGACTCAAGCCGACATGATGTTATCCTGACACAACTGAAATAGATATTCCCTTAAGTATGATCCCATTTTACAGACACGTCTATTAAGACTTCAACAAGTATTTCTCAGAATGCAAGGTAAATACAGCGCTGGTGACCCTGACATGGTGTGAGGTGGTACACAGATACAGTATTATTTAAAATTAAATCAAATAATGAGAAACTTGGTCGCTTTTAATTTTCCTTTCAATTTCTGTAATGCTAATTTTAACTCTTTTTCTAATGCCAAATAATCTCCCTTTTGATTAAAAAGAGAAGGCTTATTATTAGTAATTATTTAATTGTGAATAGTAGCAGCATAGTTAAAACTTACATGGCGCGTTATGTGCCAGCCATTGTTCCCAGAGTTTGACGCTTATTACGAGATTTAATCTTGGGGCGCCTGGGTGGCGCAGTCGGTTAAGCGTCCGACTTCAGCCAGGTCACGATCTCGCGGTCCGTGAGTTCGAGCCCCGCGTCGGGCTCTGGGCTGATGGCTCAGAGCCTGGAGCCTGTTTCCGATTCTGTGTCTCCCTCTCTCTCTGCCCCTCTCCCGTTCATGCTCTGTCTCTCTCTCTGTCCCAAAAATAAATAAACGTTGAAAAAAAAAAAAAAAAGATTTAATCTTCACAAATCTGTCAGATAACCTGTACAAATGCCATGCTATTATTTCATTCCACTGTAAATTTTTGTGCGGTCCCATTATACATATAGCAAATAATACTTCTGTTTCGTTTTTAATCAATGTATTTAGGTGTAAAATATCAGTTGATTACAAGAACATCAATTTAATAATAGCACCTGATTGTACAAGGTCATGAAAGCGATAGGCATACGATGGAAGTTTGGTGGCCATTGGTACTAGAGTGACAATTCCCCAAATTTACTATGCGTTCACCTAAAAAACTTGTTAACATGCAGATTCTGATGCAGCTGGTCTGTCAGGAGCTGACACTCTGCATTTTTAACTAGCACTCAGGTGATGCCCTGCTGCTAGGCTGTGGACTCAACTTTGGAAGTCGGATTCTGTGGACTCAGGATCTACGAGCCTGTCGGCTGCTTACCCAAATGCATTCAACAGGTGAAGATAATCAGGGGAGACTAGCTTTGAACCCTAGCTACTTGCACACTGATGTAACATCACTGCATATGATGCTAACTCATTTGATAAGGCAAAATAGTCATCGATGATGTATCAGAAGAAACTTCTGGGACTCGCCATATTTTTCCATTGGTGTTGAATCAGGAAAATTTCTAAATCACTTTCAAAAACACAAATCCTCCAAACAATAAGATTTACATCAGCTCCAAACGATTATTTCCCTTTTATTGAAGGAGAGAGATTTCCTCCACTCAGACTCTGTAACATAAAATTTGAGCTAATGCAGTGAAATCTGATTCGCTTCCCTTTTAAAGGATTAGGTAAGTACAGCCCTTTCTTAATTGCTTTTTAATCAAATCTTTTAATTCCTAACTCACTTTATGGGAGCCTTACTGGATCAAATGCCTTCAGATTGTAATAAAAACTCTTATTTCTCCGTTAGACAATCAGACCAGTCACTTCATCAGCACTGAACTTGTCAGCTAAAACAAGGTGGCAGAGCCTGACATTACACTGTTCGCTACAGTAAAAGTCAAGCAGCTATTCATGTTCTGTAGCTGCCACGTCTCCTTTATAAAATATTCATTCACGCTATGTCATTCTTTATTCGGCTGCCAAAAATGAAACAGTTGAGGAACCTTCGGGTCATCAAAATGCAATCGTTGCCCATCCGGGCATATGTCAACGCATCTACAATTAATGTGGAGTGCAGACCGAACAAGGGCCCTTGTGCTTCTGTCAACAGTTTTAAAAAATGATTCGGAAAAAGTGGCCCGGCGGTAACTTCCTACCGGGCTTTAATCCACCCCCGGTTGTGAGAATGGCATCATATACATTGGAAAGAAACCTTTTTTTTTTTAATTGCGGTAAAATAATAAGTAACCGAAAATGTACCATCTTAAAACCGTTTTAAGTGCACAATTCGGTGGCGTAAATTACATTCACATTGTTGTACAACCATCCCCATCCATCTCCAGAACTCTGTTCATCTTGAAAAACTGAAACTCTGCCCCTTTTAAACATAAACTCATGTCCCCTCCTTCCCCCTGTCCCCAGAAACTGCCATTTTACTTTTTGTTTTTATGAGTTTCTCTGGGTACCTCACGGAGGTTGGAATCCACGGTGTCTGTCATTTTGCGACTGCCGTGTTTCACTGCACATAACGCCCTCAAGGTTAATCCGTGTTGTAGCAGGTGCCAGAATGTGCTTCCTTTTTAAGGCCGAATAATATTCCATTGTGTGGATGTACCACAGTTTGTTTATCCATTCAACAAGCAATGGACATTAGGGTTGTTTCCACGTCTTATCTACTGTGGATAATGCCGATATGAGCACGGGCATACAAATACCTCTCCAAGACCTTACTTTCAGATCCATACTGTTTTCCTCAGCAATCGCATGGTGCTTCATTCCAACCAGTGATGCACACGTGATCCAGTTTTCCCCACATCCTCACCGACATTTGTTATTTTCTAGAGTTTTGTGTTGTGTTGTTACAGCAGCCATACTGATGATGTGAGGTGGTGTCTCAATGTAGGGAAAGGAATATCTTCAAAAAGAAACAGAACCCGGGGTACCTGGGTGGCTCAACCCGGTTAAGCGTCTGGCTTCGGCTCAGGTCATGATCTCATGGTTTGTGAGTTCGAGTCCTGCATCAGGCTCCGCACTGATGTTGTGGAGCCTGCTTAGGATTTTCTCTCCCACCCTCTCTCTCTGCCCCTCCCCTGCTCGCGTGCTTGCTTGCTCTCTCTCTCTCTCTCTCTCAAAAATAAATAAACTTAAAAAACAAAAAAAAAACAGAACCTAATGGAGACATCGAGGAGGGGACGGGTTCTGGCCAAAGCCAATGCTAGCTGCACATTATGAAAAGATGACACAGTCCTGCCCTTGGAGCTCTCATAATCCATTATGAGGGATTTTACAAACAACAACAACAAACTGAAGCTCTATCTGGCCAGGAGCTTTTTGGTTAATCACAGCCCCTCACTTTGTCCCAGGCTTCACTCCCACAGATAGTGAACAATTCCCAGAGAGGGATCTGAGATTCATCCCAACCTATTTCTAAAGCAATGAAAATACCTCAAATCACTCTAGTGTGAGGGAAGACAATCATGGTTCTCCTACAGTATGTCATTGTTACTGCTTTTCAGAGTTTGGGATGTTATTTTATTGCCTTGACAAAAGAAAATTATCCCTAATTCCTCCCCTAAGCTCCACTGAGTGTAAATATATCTCTCCCTTGACCCCAAGTGGAAAAGTGAATGAAAGGAATAATGACTTAAAGCTGTATCAGTTATCACCAAAATAATGCTACACACACACACACACACACACACACTCACAATGAAACTCATCATCTTAGAACAAAAATCATCCCTTCTCATAGGTAAGACTTAAGTCACCTGGGGCATGGTTAGTCTAGGCTGGACTTGGCTAGGCAGCTCAGCTGTGAACCGCTACCACTGGAGAGGACCAGGGTATACTCGGGTGTGGGTGACTCTTCTCCACATGTCTTTCATTCTTCTTGGACCAGTGGTCCAGCCAGACATGCACCTCTTGTGGCTTGAGCAGAAGTATAAGAGGAAAAGCAAAAATGCCTTGCTGACATTCCCCAAGAGACACTGGCCCAAGAAAGTAGAACTCAAAGTCCAAATATGAGGATTGGAAAGTGGCAAAGGGGTAGGTGCATGGAGGAGAGAAGAATGGGGGCCATTCCTCTGGTCAACCTTCTCAGCTACCATTTCCTGCGCATTCTCTCTGTGCATCCACTTTCTAAAGAAACTAGAAAGAAAGCTCCATCCTCCATGATTCTAGGCCAAGGAACATTAAGTTGTGACATCTCCTCATCCTTTTGTGGGTACTCTCCCCTCTGCCATTTAGCGCCTCCTTTTTCTGGCCCTATTGTCACGAAACCTGAAGTTGCTCTCAGAGTGGAAATAATTATTGACTCCCACAGAATATAGAAAATAGTCAACTGTGTGTAGAGTGGTAAAGACACTCCTTCTTCTTTCCCTAAGACCTTTTCCTGGGAAGCAGATATTGTGAGCTCACTTAGGTCCCAGCCTCTCTCTCTCGGTAGCTCTGAGCATCACCAGTAACAGCATCCAGTCGCCAGCGACCGCAGAGGGATCTTCTAAATGGCAAACTCGTCCGCTAAGATGTATGGAAAAGTCCACCCACGTACGACTCATTTTCCGCACCAAATGTGCGTCCTTAGAACAATACAAATAAATTCTCTCAATTGCCCCCGGGCTTGGGACATATGTAGAGAATGTGCTGGTTTTGCAGAAGAATTTAAATTAATAGGTGTGACCTTCCAGCGACTCCTCCCGCATTCCCATAAATTTGCTCTGTTTGCTAACAATGCTCCAGCGAGAAACCCTCTGAAAGTTTCTAGCATGAAACCCCACACATTTGGCATGATTTTATAATTCGAGGAGTCTATTAAAAATAAAATAAAGCAGGGACTGTAACTTCCTAGGGTGCCTTCATGTTTTGGTGGTATTTGGAAATTATTCATAAAATCCATTTGGGAGTTAAAATCCCCCTTTCTTCCAAAAGCAAATTCTTTGGTGGTGTTATTAAACACCAAGTAATGCCCTGACAAATTGCTGATGAATACTTCCTGCAGACCCAGCTGTGTGAACAGCATTGCTGGTGGGGAAATGAGAATGTTTTCTGATGCCTTATGGAGCCCAAGCTGCAAAACTAATATTTCTGTGTTCATTTCTTTCTATTTTCTTCTGTTGTGCATGATATTGGAAGCATAGCAGTTGGAATTTGACAAGAAGGGAATATTTAAAACACAGACAAAATGGCTCTCTTCTCTCTAGCATGTCAGTTCATTTGTGAGAGCCTGCCAGCCACTGGCATCAGCCCCCCTCTTTGGGTTCACAGCTTTGTTCAACCTCCTAAAATAAAGCTAATATACTCAGTACACAGCATATTAAATTCTGCAAATGGCACCGAGGTGAACTATAATATCCAATGAAACTTCCCTCCTAGAATGCGAGCTACCTGCCCTCAGGGACCCTGTCCATTTTCTTCATTGTTATATCCAGTACTTTGCACATTGTAGGTACTCAAAAAAAATTCATCGAATGAATAAATAAATGGTGGCTCTGTCATCGCTTCTCTTCTGAAAGTATCTCAGCCTGTCTAGAAACCTCCTTAGCCAAATGATGAATCACTGACTATAGAGAAAATGTTTTAACTCTTGCTGGCATTCAAGGCTTTCCACACTCCAGCTGACCATTTTTATAGCTTCCACAAGCTAGACGTTACTCTGAGGAAACAGTACATTGTAGCATTTAAAGGCTAGTGTTGGCAACCTAGCAGGACCCATTTCAAATCACAGCTCTATTGACATTGGTTGTGCTCTTTTGAGAAAGTTCTTCAGCATCTCCTGTTCTCAGTTTCTGCATCTGTTAGAAAAAAGAATGGCAAACACTTCATCTGGTCCATGTGAGGCTTAAATGTGTTAACATATGTGCAACTAGTAGGTTGAACAGATGGGAAGGTGGTCAGAATCCAAATTCACTTGTTTGTTTGTTTTTTCCTGTTGTCCTTTTAAAATGTACTCATGGAGAGTAATCTCCCCTTGCCCCTTATAAAAGAGGAAAAGTCAGTTCCTGTCTTCAAGACAATCAAGGTTTGTTCAGGGAAAGAGAGAAAAGGCCGGTGATAGAAGTACAGGGCAGACCCAACTACTCTGTCTGCCAAACGCAGGGAATCCATTCCAGAGTTCTCTCAGGGGCGGGGGCCCCCATCATCATTCTCTTCACAGCACAGAGCTGCCTCCGTAGTCACCTTAATTTCTAAGTGGGAGACAGGGTTCAAGAGCTATGCAGCACGTTCCAGACCCTTTCCTTTCAAAACTGCCATCTGCAGCTCATCCCCATCGTGGGGTCTGATAGCCACTGTGTGGGCAACTCAGGTAAAACTTAAGATGAGCCCCATTATCCTACCTTGTTACAGCCCCACAGCCCTTTCCATAATCACTCTCATGTAAGTGCTTCAAAAGACTGTCATTGCTGTCAGTGTCCTCAGTAACTCCGTAGGGAGACCCAGAAGCGCATCTTTTCACATCTTTTCAGCTCAACATGTGATTTGATTACGGCCGTGGGACAAACATGACAAAAGAGGGTAGAGGACATCCAACCTAAGACCTAGCAGGGTGGGCTGAGAGGAGGGTTGAAAAATAGGGAATTCTTGTTGGAGTAACATTTGAGTTGAAGCTATAAGGTTCAACAGCATGCAGATAGTTAAAACAGAGAGAAAAAAGGGTTCCATGAGAAGAGGCTACATTGGCAATTAATCTCATATTAACTTACAGTATCTCAGACTATCATTGACATTTTTATTCTCCTGTTTTGTTTCACATGAGAATAGTTATCGTTTCTTTGTTACATCCATTATAAGCATCTACCCACAATAAATGCTCTTCAGAGACACATTCTTTATGTTTCTAGAAAAGATAATGTTATTGGCCCCAAATAGTAAGGATTTCTATAAGCAGATCCCTAAATTGTTTGATTCATATAATTAGCGAGCTGTGATTAAAAGCAGAATCATCGACTCTTCTGTTCTGGTATCCTTCTGGATCAGGTCAGGGTCTGTTTAGCTCTCCCTTATTTATCCCCGGAATCCAGCCCCATGTCTGTTCCTCAGGGAAATACTACGTGACAAAGTGAATGAACAGGAAGGATTTGGCCCCTGGATGAATACACTTGCTGGTCAGGAAATCCTGAAGGTCACCAATCCCTGTGTGTCTTCTTCTTGAGCACTTAGCAAAACCAGAGCATAGAACAAAATTATATTTCCCAGCCCCATTACAGTGAAGCTGTCGTTACACGGCTGAGTCACGGCCAAGAGAATGTGGGGAAAATGGCGGGCAACACTGCCAGGACGGAACCATACACGCCTTCCATGTGCAACCTTCTCTTCTCTGCTTCCTGCGAAGGTCCATAGAGGCCTCCTATTGAAGATGGTTGTGGATGGAAGGAACCTGAATCTCTAAATAACTACATGGAGCAAGTCTCCACCTATCCCTGCCTGTCATCCCAGAAATCATTGGAGAAAACCAGAGAATATACTTATACTCAGGAAGATGAGGCACAAGGATGAATTTTAATTGTATTTTAAAAGACGCATTTCTATTTTTATGCACAATAACAAGTACCTTCCATTTATGGCAACTTTATTTATAGAAGTGATATAAAATTTCTTTATGAAGTATATATATTCACCTAACAAGAGTTGGCTTAAAAATATTAAGTAAATAACATGTGGATGAGCGTATGACAAAATAAAATGTAAGGATAGAATTCCAGGCAATATTTCCTTAGAAAAGTGTAATTTTGAACATCACTGGTTTTATCACTGTGATTTTTTTTTTTTGACATCACCATTCTGTGAGTGGGCAGGGAATGGCTCTTCCATGGGGACAATATACCTTCCGGGGTACAGTGAGGACAACAGAAACTATACAAAGGTGTTCCAAAGAGGGAATTTAATGTAAGGAATTAGTTTAAAGGGTGTTGGAAAATTGGAAATCTAAAGGAGGACAGTGATGTTGCACAGAGATAGTAAACACACCTACAAGATGGTGTAGGGGAACAGAGAAAGTATTTAGAATGATAAGAATATAGAAGAAGAAGACGCCTTGACAAATAGCCCCCATGGGGTTTTTACTCAATCCTGAAGAGTGGGGCTGGATGAATTTAGTGCCAGATAAGCTTGGCAGAGGAATGGTCATTACCTGAATGGGCCTGGTATCCCCAAGGAGCCATACAGGACTACGTTTGGGTCCCTGTGCCCATTGATTTTCTCATAGAACACAAAGGAAGTGAGGGGTCCTTGGGCACTCCTCTTAACCTCAGGATCAAACTGCAATTCATTTTAGGGAAAAGACATCATCATACAATTTTTCCATTGTAAAACCTTCCTTTTCACTATGGAAGGGCTATTTCTGCCTTAGCATTTTTCCCCCTAGCTGACAGTCAGATGGGTCAACAGGTACCTGACACGTGACCTAAGGCAGAAAGATAGCTGTAACAACAGAGCCAACCTCCTGGCTGGAACAAAACTGGCCATGGTTAGAGACAGACTTTTGATGCCTCATGGACAATGCATGGTGTGAGAAAGCTCTCTGGTGATATTTCAGTGCCTGATTTCCTCTTTTTTGTTGTTTTCTATTGAATAGGATAGGCAAAGCAAACGTATAACAGTAAAGTTAACCATATAAACCTACATAGCAAAAATATATGTTTAGAAATCCAATTACTTTTTTTATAAGATGATTTTGCAACAATATACTGGCAAAAATTTAAGGTCCAAAATGGTATTTTCAACCTACGAGGCTGGGCCAGGATCAGGTTTGGGAAATAGCTGTCACTGAAATTTTATTTAAGAAACTGTAGAATGTAGGTCTTCAGAACTTGAGCTCCAAAGATGGGTTGGGTGGGCTTGAATCATAACCCTGCAGCCCATTCAGTGGGAAAAGCTACTTAACTTCACCATGCCTTGCTTTTCTCTTCTGTAAATGAGGTTAATAATAGGAGGACTTTTGGGGCATCTGGATGGTTCAGTCGGTTAAGCGTCCAACTTCAGCTCAGGTCATGATCTCCCAGTTCATGGGTTCAAGCCCCACGTCGGGCTCTGTACTGACAGCTTGGAGCCTGGAGCCTGCTTTAGACTCTATGTCTCCTTCTCTCTCTGCCCCTCCTTTGCTCGCACTCTGTCTCTCTCTCTCTGTCTCTCCCTCTGAAGAATAAATATTTTTAAAACTTTTAAAAACATAATATGAAGACTTTTATGAAGATTGAGTTAATATGTACAGAATGTGTTGTGTTCTTTTGTTCTCCCTCACACACACATTCTAAATCAAAAATAAGATCTTGATAATAATAAACTAATAATCACAACCCACATAAACTGCGTTTAACATGCCATTCTCTATGCTAAGTGCTTTTTACACAGTTTCAGGACAAGTCTATGAGGTAGAAATCATTAGCCCAGGGTCTGATTTTTCTACAGCAGAGGAAGCTATGATTCCTTTACAGCAAAAGTCAGAATCTATTCAAGGTACCAAAATACAAGTAATGGATCTGAGATTTGAAGACACGTTTCTCGGATTCCAAAGCCTTTGTTTTTAAATCACTGCGCTCCATTGCCTAAATCTTCAATTATAGAAAAAAAAGTTAAAGTAAATTATAGTATATCCATAAAAAGGAACATTGTACAGTCACAAAAAGTATTGTAGAAGTATGATTATTTGCATTAAAAGAGAGATGAGCTATCATCTTTGAAAAAGAAACAGGTCGCAACATAGTTGTATACTTCGATCACATTTCTCTTAAAAAAGTACAAACGTGTGTGTATGTGGAGGGAAAAATGAAGGTGTTTATAGACAAGTGAATAATGATTATCTCTGAATTGAGGTATTTATTATCTTTTGGAGGGCCATGTTTATTTTTATAAAAGTGAACATATATTATGCTGGAAACCCATTTATACTTCTTTTTCTTTAAATCACTTCATTTTGTAGATTGCTATGATGGAAATGCATGTAGCCATTTAAAAGAATACCTTGAATAAATGTTTCATTAAATTGGAAAACATGCACGATACAACAGGCATACTATAAACATGCTCTTCACTATGAGCTCAGTTTTATTCTTAAAAATTAATATAGGGGCAGCTGGGTGGCCAACTCTCGATTTTGGCTCAGGTTATAATCTCATGGTTTGTGGGATCAGGCCCTGAGTTGGACTCTGTGCTGACAGCACGGGATCCTCTCTCTCCCTCTCTCTGCCGCGCCTCCGCCCCCAACCAACGTGCATACACGCTTTCCCTCTGTCTCTCTCTCAAAAGAAATAAACATTTTTAATAATATAAATATAATTTTAAATATTACTAAATGCAAAATAATGTGTGTTGGAAATCTGTGGATACAGAGCTCCCACTGATTTTTTCTTATGCTTTTTTTTTTTATCATTTTCTAACTTTCTAGAATTAGAAAAAATGTGGTCAGATATCCATTCAATTTTATAACCTTCTGCCTAGTAGCACACCCAGATGACGAATATGTTGCCTCCAAAGTCCAGATAGACCCACTAGGCATGGTGCCTCTTACTGGTCTTTGGAACAACCAGATGAAGCTTGGAAGGGATATCTTAACCATGCCCCGCATCACCGGACCCTTAGAAATTTCACAGAGGTAGAAGGCCCCTGAATATTAGTCCGATTTATTCCTCATCCTCTGACACACAAACGACTCATCAAAAACTCTAGAGTCGTTGCTATTTCTTGCTCACTGGGTCCAATCACCTTGATGCCATTAATGTAATAATAGACCAATGTGATTTCGCGTGGAAGGGACAGGTGGTCAAGATTCCCACTCGAAATTTCGGACGGTTGATACACCTCTGAGGTGGGACAGTGAGGGTACATTGCTGGCCTTGGCAGCTGCAGACAAACTGCTTCTGGTGGTCTCTCTGGACAGGTCTGGAGAAAAACGTGTTTGCCAGATCAATAGCTGCACACCGGGTACTAGAGGATGTGTTAATTTGCTCAAGCAATGAAATCACATCTGGCACAGCAGCTGTAATTCACCACCTGGTTAAGCTTGCAATAACCCATTGTCATCCTCCAGGAATCACCTGTCTTCTGCACAACCCAAGTAGGAGACTTGAATGGGGAGGTAGTAGGAATCGGCAGTCTTGCGTCTTTCAAGACGTCCATTATGGCGCTAATCCCGCAATACCTCCAGGGATGCAGTGTTACTTTTGATTTATGATTTCCCTGGGTAGAGGCAGTTCCAGTGGCTTCCACATGGCCTTTCTCACCATAATGTCCCTCACTGCATGGGCAGGGAACCAACATGGGAATCTGCCAGCTGCCAAGTATGTCTATTCCAGTTATGTGTTCTAGAGCTGGGGAAATAATCACAGGGCAACTTAGTGGACCCGCTGGGCCCACTGTGAGATGAACCTGGGCTAAACTTCCATTGATCACCTGACCCCTCTAAGCTCCAACTCTGACTGGAGGGCCACAGTGACACTTGGGGTCTTCTGGAATCAGTGTCAGTTTGAAGTCAGTGTCCAGGAGTCCCCAGAATGTCTGATTATTTCCCTTTCCCCCGTGCACACTTACCCTGGTGAAAGGCACATGTCCCTTCAGGGAAGGCTGAGAGAAAGGTTAACAATATCTATACTTGACTGGGCTAAGGGATGTCCAGATGGCTAGTAAAACATCCTTGTGGTCTGTGAAGGTGTTCTGGAAGAGATTAGCATTTGAATTAGATTGAGTAAAGAGGACCACCCTCACCAGGGCAGGTGGGTGTCACCCAATCCATTAGGAGCGTAAATAGAATGAAGAGGCAGAGAGAAAGGGCAAATTTACTCTCTTGGCTTGAACTGAGACATCTATCTTTTCCTGCCCCTGGACATCAGCTCTCCTGGTTCTTGGGCTTTCAGACCCAGTCAGGATGTATACCATTGTTCTCTGTTTCTCAGGCCTTTGGACTTGGGATCAATTATTCTACCAGCTTTCCTCCTTGTCCAGCTTGCAGAGGACAGATCGTGGGACTCCCCTGCCTCCATAACTCAATGAACCAATTCCTGTGATAAATGTCCTCCAGTATGTATACAAGCGTATCCTATATCAGTTCTGTTTCTCTGGACAATCCTGACCAATACTCAGAGCCTGGGACAGCTAAGAAAAAGGCACCAGCAGATTGGGTATCTGGTGAGAACACATCCTCTGGTTTGTAGACTGTAGTCTTTTCATTGTCTCCTCACCTGGTAGAGAGCAGAGAGTAAAAGCAAGGACTCTAAGAACACAAATTATATAGAACCGTTTTCTTATAAGAATACCTGTCAGTGGCCCCACCTCCAAACACCATAGCACCAGGGATTAGAGTTTCTGAGAGGGTGCAAACATCCAATGCGTAGCAGAGCTCAAGTGAGGGGAGTTAGGCTCTAGGCAGAATTCTGATGAAATAAAGCAACGGGAGAGGTTGTGTATCTGTATCTGTGCAATTAGTACACCCCCAATGTCATTTATTTTTTTAACTTCTTAAAAATATTTATGTATTTATTTTGAGAAAGAGAGAGAGCGTGCACAAATAAGGGAGGGACAGAGAGAGAGACAGAGAGAATCCCAAGCAGGCTCCGCACAGCCAAGTGTAGAGCCCAATGCAGGTCTCAAACTCATGAACCGTGCAATCATGACCTAAGCCAAAATCAAGAGTCAGATGCTTAACTGATTGTGCCACCTGGGAACTCCACCCCCAATCAAAGGCACTTTAGATGGCAAATCTGCTTTGCGAAATCAGTGGACACAGGTTGAATATATAAATCTACTTTGAAATATATCAGTTAACAATGACATATTCATATCTGAGTAGCCATTTTATTCGGACTTGCATTCCTTAATCTATATATATTTTTTGAGTGGGTGCTAAAATTTTAGGCAAACTCTGACAAGCATTAGCTACAGGGTTTCTCCAGTTAGTAAGCTGAAGAGTTGTCTGTCAAAGAAATGCACTCCGTCCTCCCTATAAAGGAGAACAATTTAACAAGTGGTAGTTGAATTTTTTTTCTTGCATGTGAAAACTATTTAACTTAGCTTGCCACACCTTGATTTCAACCCAAATTGCGTGTTATTTTTACATCGTTTCGAAACCCCACAAGTGCCATGTCTCCAAATGAGTTGGAACGTAATCAATTACTCATCAATGACTAAGAAGAAAACTTTTCTTATTCTTCCTTCCTCTACACAGAGGCTGATGTTCACTTTAGTAGAGCACAATCTTGGAGCTTGGTGTTTAAGCTTCCTAAATGCATCTGCAGATAAATGTGACGTTTCCTGTAATTGAATAATGGAAACAGGAAAGGTTGGTTTATGTCAGAATAAGATAAATTTTATCATTATTTTTATATTTCTCTAGAACATGTAGGGCCAATTTACAGCAGCCAAAGTGACCAGCAGTATGCCAGTACTTAAGTGAAAGAAAACGCTTGGATTGAGACGCATTTGCTCATCTTATAGTCCTAACTGGTCTTGATTGTAGATGAGAATCCTTCCACCTGTAAAGGTCTTTGCTATTCTCAAGTCCTTTCTTATAATCATTTGGTCCCCGCATCACTTTCAACATCAGAGAAATGGACTTTTATGTCCGTGTGTGTGTGTGTGTGTGTGTGTGTTTAATTAAGGCAGTATTAAGCAGTGATTAAATTGCAATATGAGAATTTATAATTGACCAATCAATTAATAAATCTGTTCTTTCCAATGAAATGTCTTTCACTGATGCTGTTTTACTATATCCTTCTCTCTAGCAGCCTTCTGGAATAGGAAGCAGACTGATTTAAGTTCAAATCATGGCTCTGTCACTTTCCTAAACTTGGATGAGTTAACGGACTTGTCTGGGCCATCATCCCTTTTCTTCATTTGCAAAATGGACATAAAAAAGAATAGTCACCTCACTGGGTTGTTAGGAGGAGTAGAGAGTATGCATAGAAACCGGCACATGTAAGTGCTCAATAAATGCTCAACGTGGTTATTGCTGATGGTGTATAATTATTGTTACCAATATCTATAACTGATCGGCAGTTTCTGATATTTAATAAGTGATCAATGGATGCTTCCCTTAGCTTCCTCCTCCTTACCCAGCATTCTCTTGAGACCCAACCAAGGATAGATTCGAACATTCTCTTTTACACTGAATTCAGGTCAATAACACAAAGCGAAGCCTTTACAGGGTCGTGTGTGTGAAACCCACACATCTGGCTGTCAGACCATAGTTCTAATTGCTTACTATAATGCATTTAGAAAATCATTGTTAACAAACAAACAATTGCAAAACAAACTTTGCATTTGGCAAAAAAGAGGAATCAGTCTTGTTTTCCGGATGGCCGAGCTCTCCCCTGTATACAGAACAAAGCTCAGAATGGACACAAAGCTATAAACAACAGCAACAGAAAATGCAGAAGCCTAGATGTGAAGCACGCAAATTCAGCACCTCTGGGAAATTAGAAACATAGCCTCCTTTTAATTTAATCTCTCTTTGACTCCAAAGATCAGCTTCATCTGCTTTGTTCTTAAGAAAAATGTTCGTTATCGTCAGAATTAAGTTTCCTGATACTCGTGTGAATGTGACCCTTGTCCCGGCTCTTACCAGCAACTGGAATTTTGGTCATAAATACTTGCATACAAATGTTAAACAATGCCCTGGGGGAAAGAAGAGGCAAGGGAAGTTGACTCCAGCTGCCTAAGTAAGTCATATCCATGACCAGCTTGGGATCATGTCATTGACCTTTGAAAATCCCCATTGCCTGTAGTATCAGGCACCTCCAATTAAGCCCGGTTTTGTGTAGCTATAGTTGAATGTCAAGTGGATAAACAGACCCAAAGCGGGAATTGATACTAGATACGCCCATACTAAGGTGACAATATCACAATTATTTTGGTATTCCTCTCTATTAATACTCTGTGTGTAAACAGAAATTCATGAAACATTTAAATTCTAGCCTGGCATCCACTCTTTAAAATAAGCCAGGAAAGGTGTTCATTGCATCTATTTGCTTGGAGATGGAAATAGTAGTTCAGGGAGACTGAAGTTTGTGAGTTTGTATGACTTGACCTGCCAGGCAAAAGCAAATATGGAGTTAGTTCAGTAGGATCGTTCACAGAGAAGGTTTGAAAGCTGGACTCCCCCTGTGTGGTCTGGAGAATGTCACTTGCCATTCTAGGCCTCAGTTTCCGTTGTCCAAAAGTGGTTATAGTGAGATCTGCCAAGGATTAAATGGATTAATTTGTGTAGGCATTGTTTACAGTGCTTAGGTCGAAGTAATGGTAATTGCAAAACAATTGCGATAAATGATACTAAAAGTATCTTTTATTATTTTCATTTTCACTCTGGAATGTGTTATACAATGTATCCTTTTCTTTTTCTGTCCTCAGCAACAGATGCATGAAGTCCCTGGCATGAGCATTTTTTATAGAGAAATCAAAACAATCTTTTCTATTTCCCCAGGAAGAAACATAGTCTCTTAAATTAGTTCACGATAATACACAAAACGACGGAAAAAAATTGCAGCCCTCATATAACTATTGCATTTGAGTCCAGGCTTTCTGGAATTATATGAGTGGATATTTGTTTAATGCCCACTGAAAACCATTTTCTTTTAGGAGGAGCATGCTCAAAATAGCCAAAAAAAAAAAAAAAAAAAATGTGTGTGTGTGTGGAGTCTCTTAGATTATTGATTTTAAAAAAATTTAAATGTCAAATATCCTCCTGAAAGCTTTCTGACAGCTGGACAAGTTAGATTTTTCACAAAACAGTTTGGCCTCTAAAACAATCAGTTGCAAAATGCCAAAAGTAATCAGGAGGGATGATTCATGACTTCTACACCTGTTCTGAGGTAAAGAGAGAGAACAGTGGGTGGCAATTACACCAAGAAGCCATTTGGACTCTCCCTTTTTGTTGGCCAATTAACTAAAAAAGATCCTTTGAGTTGGTGAGAAAAATGACTTGGGCCTAAGTCTGGAAAATTCACAGGTGGGCATTCATGGGTGCATATTGAAATGTTCCCATTGCTAGCCAAAAAGGGGGAGAGAGAGAAAGAGAGAGAGAGAGAGAGAGAGAGATACTATAAATAACTTGGCTAGAATAAAGCCGGCCATTTTTCAAGAGTCAACCTAATACATGTTTTCTCAAAGCATGGCACACAGCTGACCTTTATGGAAATCACCCAAAGTACTTCACATAAATTCGGATTCCAGGGTCTTGCCTTAGACCTACTAAATTAGAATCTTGGAGAACCAGGCCTTGAAATCTTCATTTCTAAAAGAAACCCAAAATGATACCTGTGCACATTTATTTATTTATACTCACTGGCTTTGAAGCACAAAGTAGGACAGACATCAGCAGCTGAATGGATTGAGTAAATTTGTGAGCATGTATGCAGATCTTTTCTGATTATTCAGTTAAAAAAAATTCAGTGTTTGGGTTTCAATTCAGAATCACTCAGATCCTTTTCTAAATATTTCTTTTTTCCTTGTGTGCACAGTCCCAGGGTCCAACATACCACTAGCTCTAGCATAAAGTCTAGGGATCATCACAGGAAATCCCTAGGCAAGTAAGGTCAAATCCTTTTACGTTTCTCAGTTTAGAAATGTAATGACTCTTAGGTGCATCAAAAATATGTGCATTCATGAGACTGTATGCACACACAGCTTTGAATTGTCCAATTTATAAAATTTAAAAATGTATATTAATGTATATGTATTACTAACTATGTATTATATAACTACAGATTTTACTCAACTTATAATGGGGATGCCTCACAATAAATAAGTGCATCATAAGTTGAAAATAACGTGAGCCCAAAATGCATTTAACCTGCCGAACATCATGGCTCAGCCTAGCCTGTCTTACAGTATGCTCAGAACACTTCCATTAGCCAACAGGTGAGCAAAGTCACCTGACACAAAGCCTTTTTGATAATAAAGAGTTGACTGTCTCATGTAATGTATTGAATGCTGTCTTGAAAATGAGAGACGGAGTGGTTGCATGTGTACAAGATTGTGGTCGGCATACCGGTTGCTGACCCTCATGATCGCCTGGCTGACTGGGAGCTGCCCCTTCCCAGCATCACGAGAGAGGGTTGTACTGCTTACAACTAGCCTGGAAAAAGATCCAATTCAAAATGAAAAGTGTGGTTTCTACTGAATGTGTATGACTTTCATACCATCATAGTCAGAAAATCTTAAGTGGAACCATAGTAAGTCAGGGACCATCTGTACATATTATAATTGTAGTTGATTATATCTTATATAAAATTATACAATTACATGTTATATGCTATAATTTTATATATACAATTTTCCTCTTGTTTATATTTTAAAATCCCTTCATATTCTATCCAGCTCTTCTACAGGATACCCCAATGGTTGAAACAAAATAATCCTTTTAATAGTATCAATGGGTAGGACGGGTTTTTTGTTGTTGTTCATTCTTGCTCATTAGAAACAATAATCTTTGCTCCATCCTGACAAGGAATGTAAAATGCCCTTTGCTCTCAAAAACAAAATTTTTTTCCCAATCGCTAAATTAACATAAGAAGAGAAATTAATTTATACCTGTGCTGTGCAATTTTTAAAAAATCTTCACATCACTTCTCCAAAGTTAGTGAAAGGTTAAATGGGAAGCCAGGACCATCCTCCCATCTATAAAGAAGCTCCATAGAGTTCTGAAGACATCCTCCAAAGGTCATGGGGACCCTCTGAAGCTCCATAGGGACTGGCACTGCCTGAAGCTTTTCTAAAATCATAATACGCTCGTCCTGTATTCCAAGACCTAACAGATGCCTTACATGGGATAGAGGGAACTGAGATTTATTGAATTCATTGGTTGTGCCTATTACATCATAGACACATGTGTTCTTTCATTTAATCCTACCAGGCAGTTATGATTATCTCCGTGATATGATGAAAATCAAGGGAAGTTGAATTGCTTTCCAGGTCAGAAAGCTGGTGAGTGGCAGGGGACATTTCATCCCAGGTTGACCTGACCAGGACTTACCTTGCCCATTCCACCAGGGGGGCTCTACATCCAAGATGCTGATTGCATTCAATGGTCATCTCCTTCCTCCATTTCCTCATGTTAAGCTACAGTGCCTTTTACTCGTCACATTACCACCTAACTCTTGCCATCTGAGAATCGGCAAACTAAGGCCAAACTCAGCTTACCACCTGTTCTTATAGTTTTATTGGCACACAGCCATCTCCTTGATTTACTTATTATCTATGGCTTCCTTTTGCTTTACAACTACAGAGCTGAGTAGTGGAGCCAGTCAGTGCTACTGCAGAGCCCATAAAGATTAGATCATGTATTATCTGGCTCTTCACAGGTTTTCCAGTCCTTGCTCTAGTCATACTGGCCTCCTCTCGGACCCAAGATCCGGCCAGTTCTTTTCTTTGGCCTAATCTTCCCCGTGTGCCATTCCCCTTACTTGCAATCACCTTCCCTGTCTCTTCCAATGGGGAACTCTGGATCTTTCAAGCTTTCGTTCAGATGTCATTTGCCTGAGAGGATTCTACTGATCACCCAAGCTAGGTGGTCCTAACTTCAGTCCTCTATCTCACTGTGGTACATGTTTATGTGCTCTTTGTTGCCAGCCCTAGAATGGAGCTCTGCGTTGGTAGGGATCGTATCTACCCATTCATCCTGGCACACCCAGGGCCTAGTGTACCATCTGTTGGGAAGCAGGTGCTCATCCAATGAATGAATATCCTAGAGGAAATTTGGCAGAAGATAAACTGTAGCAGAGATCTTCTCTCTGACTTATTCCTCCAGAAAAGCACTTAACTGTTTGAAATGAGAAATACTCTTTTCGGAACCACCATTACAAATAGATACAAAACTAGATAGAGTTAAAAATATATTTATAGATGTAGGAACACACATGTGAATGAACCATTATTCGAAGGAATTAAGCTACTTGCCCAATTCTTATAAGTACCACCCAGGTTCAGGTTA
The DNA here is from genome assembly GCF_007474595.2 of Lynx canadensis. Lineage (NCBI taxonomy): Eukaryota > Metazoa > Chordata > Mammalia > Carnivora > Felidae > Lynx > Lynx canadensis. The sequence goes on along the minus strand of NC_044305.1, from coordinate 6,887,586 downwards.
AGTTTTATTTTAAGAGTTGGCTTCTTAGAATTCCAGACTGTGTTCTTCCATAGCTTCAATGTCATGCCTAGTGGTTAAATTCCAAACCAACTCTCAAAGTCTGTTTAATTGAAAAGAAACCTACAGCCTCAGTACTGACAGGGAAAGGCAGACATTAGAGGCAAAAGAGAAGTTTCTGATGTCTCCTTTCTTAGGTGAAAAGCAGACACCAAGGCATTTTTTAAACCTGGGTCAAAAACGTATATTGTCTTGGTCAGTTCTTCCACCGGGCTTTATGTACCTCTTCCTGCTTCTTAATCAGTCCCTTCCAGGCCCCCTTAATATATGATTTCATCTAGCAGATAAAACTCAAGAATTTTACAGCCTAATGGAACAAAATAAGCACACATATAATTGTGGGAGTCAGTGCCCCCAAGAAAGGTGATTGAAAAAGTGAAGCAGTGACCAAAAAAATCACTGTGCTGCAAAATGGTTTAAAGCAAAGGATTAGATTCATATCCATGTGTGTGTGTGTGTGTGTATGAGAGAGAGAGAGAGAGAGAGAGAGAGAGAGATACATTTGGTTAGTATTTTAGCATAAATGTTACATGCTGAATGTAAATTCTGCCCCAGTGTTTTCACTTGGTGATATATGTTATTTTGCACATTTAGTTATCTTCCTCATTCCTCTTAACTGATGTATAATATCCCATGATAAATTGATGGACACCCCAGTGCTCTCTAAATACTTTAGGCTTCTGTTATAGTGACCCTCGTGGTTATGGGAACTGAGATCATTAGAGCAGAGGACATCAGAGACCCTGTTTACAAACTCAGTGGTTTTTAAGTTAGGGACTGCATGCATTTGAATGTATTTAGAATGTAAAAAAGCAATTAATACATAAAATGTGAATATATAGTTGAACGCAGGGAAGAGCATTATTACCAGATAGAGCTGAAATATGATTTAGTGAAAAGAGTTTAGATCATTTTCATGTGTGGGACCCAGAGATAAATCTGAAATGCTTAGCAGCAATAGAGGTTGGCAGAGAAATACTTTTCTGGCAAAATTGCAATATATTGTTAAATTCTGTTTTCCCCCATGTTCAAAGTCCCAGTGCCCACTATCCTTGGTAAATACCTATATTGTTGCATTGTACCCCCTTTGTTTGGTCACATGTCTGCTTTCTTTCATCAATTTTGAGACTTTGAATGGTTACTTATTTGTGTATCACCTGCATCTTACAGAGTACCTGTCACAAAGTGGGTATTCATAAAGGGTCCTGGAGTGACTGAATTAACTAATCTATAAGGTTGGAGAGAATATTTGATCCACCTGACAAATAATTTTAGGGAGGTTATTTGCCTTGAGATCAAGCAAAACTGGGTTTAAAACTGTTCTGACATTTACATTCATGTGGCTTTGGGGAAAAGAACCTCTCTTGGCCCCAATTTTCCACCTGTAAAATGGGAGTAGTAATAGCACAGTACTTTCTAGGAACATGGCAAGGATTACACAAAATAATGCATCTGTATTGGTTAGCTTTTGATGTATGATGAACCACCCCAAAATTGGCACCTTAAAACAATAAACATTTATTATATCTCATGAGCCTAAGTCAGTTGGTCAATGGTGGCCTCACTCACATGTCTGACAGCTGGCAAGTTGTCAGCCCGAGTGCCTGGGTTCTCCTCCACATGGCGTTTTCAGCAGGTGATCTCCAGCTTTTTCTTCTGGTGGCCTTGGTGTCCATGTGAAGCAGGATAGCACAACCCCAGATGGGCAAGCACTTGTCAAGCGTCCATTTACATCACCTTTTTTGTTATCTCATTTGCCAAAGTGAGTCACATGAATAATCCTGTAATTAATGTAGGGGGCAGGAGCTATCCAAGGTGTGGCTAGAGGTTGGACAATTATTGTCGCCACTTTGCAAGCAACATACCCCAGCATCATAAGTGTTTAGCACAATGTCTGACACGTAAAAAACAAAAAACATTTAATTAATATTAGCAACAATAGGAGCTCCTGGGTGGCTCAGTCAGTTAAGCGTCTGATTTCGACTCAGGTCTCAATCTTGCAGTTCGTGAGTTCAAGCGCCGCATCACGCCCCGCATTGGGCACTGTGCTGACAGCTCAGAGCTTGGAGCCTGCTTCGTATTCTTTGTCTTCCTCCCTCTCTTGCCCCTCCCCTGCTTGTGCTCTGCCTCTCTCTCTCTCAAAAATAAATAAGCATTAAAAAAATATATTAGCAAAAAAAAAAAAGATGAGCAACAATAAAAAAAAGGTTAGCAATAGCAATCATAACATGAATATTGTTGTCATGTGGAGAAACATGTCCTGTAAAGCAACTTGTCATGGGTATCACCATTATTAAATAGAGCTCCTGTGGGACTTTCTTGGAATCCTTCTTGGCTTCTAACTGGTTTGCCTCCATGCCTGCTATCTAATCGGGAATCTATCACTTTTTTCACATCTGATTGTCAGTTCCTGTCAGCTGATGATGATATTTATATCTTGAGATGGAATCCAAGTTTGGGTTCGCCCCCAAATCAGAATCTGGGCAACGACTTGGAGGTGAGTGATTTATTTGGAAGGTGAAGCTGGGGGGCAGGAGTCAAAGCAGAGTGAAATGGGGAAGGAGGAAAAACCAACATCTCATTGTTGTGGGAAAAGCAGAGTACATCTTTGGGACCTCTGAAAAGCAGAAATCATGCTTCCCAATGGTATCCAGCCAGTGGATAGGAGGTTGGAGCATGAATCCTCTGACTCTTGTCTTCCATGGGCTGAAGGTTGTTGGTGGGTGTTAGGTCTCCCACTTTCTCCTTCCCCGCATTTGCTGGCTATGCTAGGCCACAGGCAGAGGGGAATCTCAGGTCAGCCCTACAGCATAATCTACAAAGACTAGCAGGGTGCACTATAGGTAGGACACTCTCAGTGGGAGGGAAGTTGGAAATGGTGTCCACAATTGCAGCTGTAACCAAATGTGAGCCAAAGAGATATGACAGGGACACCAGCAACATCTCCCCCAGAAGGCACAAGGTCAGAAGATTTGCAGATGGATACCTGACATCATGACCCCTCCCCATGATGAGCCCTCCACTGCCCTCAAAGCTCTCACTGCCAGTGCATTTCCATCAACATCAGTTAGTGAGTTCAAGCCCTGCGTCGGTCTCTGCACTGATGTGTGGAGCCTGCTTGGGATTCTCTCTCTCCCTCTCTCTCTGCGCCCCCCCCCCACTTGTGCTCTCTCTCTCTCTCTCTCAAAATAAATAAAGAAACTTAAAAAATATATTAAAAAAGAAAGAAAGGCATCCAGGAAAACAATACCAATACTGGACCCATCAAGGAGGAAGCACAATCTGGTCAGTGAGCTTCAATTGATTTCACAATTTATCCAAACAGTATTTGTTTTAAGCAAGTCTTTCTTCAAATATCTTCTGAGACACTTCACATTTTTAATGTTACAAGTCCTAGTCCTATTTGTTCTTCTCTTTGAACAGGTGTCTTTAAGCAACTTCTTCTCACACAAAGAATCTTGGCCATCAGATTTTTCACACAAGCATGAAGAAAATGTAGAAAAAGAGCTCAGAGATGTATTTAGTCTAATAATTGGTGCTTAAGGATTCAGCATGACTTTCTTTTTTGTCTATTAGCAACTGCAGCAACAAAAAACCAATTATGTTCTGGCGCATCCTTCATCAGGAGAACCAATTAAAAATACTGTATATTTATGTTTCCTTATGTTGGACTAAGATGATTTTGAGTGCAGACATCACTGACATAGAAATGATACCTTGTCCAACCATCTTATATGCACAAAGAGCATCATAGTTTGAAGGTTCCACTCAGACTACACATTAGGTTTTAAAAAGAAGACAGAAAAGTCAGCTTGGTTACATTGGCAATACTGAACACATATCTTGCCATCAGAACACAAAGTCCGGGCAAAGATGCCAGGACGTCCCAGGCTCTTACAACCTCTTCCTAGCTTGCATGGGATGGAGCACGTGTTCTTTCCTAATTAATCACAGCTTAGTCATGTAGCATTTAAGTGCCTATGACTTGCTTGGAAGCCAATAGGAACCAAGCTGGGGTGGAAGGCTATAACATCAAGCCTTTTGTGATTGTTCTTGGGAATTAGCTGATAAATAATGTAGGCAACATCCCACTGATTCCAGGAGCCCTGGGTTTGATCGTAGAAATTCACTCACAGAATTTTTGTAAACAGGTCTAAAATGATTTCTGATGTATTCCATGCTTTTCCATGAGTTTTATTTCACAAATATGCACATGTGGATAGTCTGATAAAGGCATATGAGTTTGTGTTATCTTTTTCTTTTCAATTTGGCCAACTATTTTTACTTCAAAGCAGTTTTAGCCAAAGATACATGAAAAATGTGCTTCTTGGTTGCTCTTGTGATTTGATCTGAAATAGAAATAATGATGTTGCCTTGTCCTATGTAAATATGATTTTTTAACAAAGTGAAATATACTTAGATTTGAAAATCTGGCATTATGATTTCAACGGTTACATTATACACATGAAATCTCTGGTGATGTTGATGGAAAAGAAAAGTACTGTAGAAAAAAGTTTTAAGAATGCTGTATATGAAATTCTAAAATGATGCATGATATCATAGACAAGAACTCAATATGCCAGGGTGTGAATGGGGAATAGTTAGTTCTGATTAACATGTTGATGAGATGTCATAGGTATATATTCCCGAGGCTGCAACCAACAGGTCGTTTACTGGGGTTATATTGGAATTGTTCAAATGAAGAATCAGAGTCAACTAAGGCATTTTAATACATTTCATGTAAGCGATGTCCTCCAGAAAGCATTACTAAAAGAACATAGCATCAAGAGGGCTTTGCTCACAGGTCCTTCATGAAAGAATAAGGCTGGTTATATAAATATAACCTCAGATGTATGAATTTCTGTGTGTGTGTGGAAGTGGGAATTACAACTTTTGTTCATAGCCACCTGTTTAAAAATATTTGAAATTCAAAAAATTATATAAATGAGCAAGAAAGGGATATGTCATGACATCGTTCAAGTTTCAAGATGCAAATCTGAGCTCCTAAGACAATTTCACTCTCCCTGAAGGCTTAGAGATTATGGAAAAGTTATTTTTCAAAAAGTGCCAACAGGACCTTTGAAAACAACATGTTTCCGTATTGGTTATGTTATTCACTGTATTTTTCTGTGTGCTTAAGGTATCATATTAAAATTACAGAGGGAAGGGGTTAAAATGAAGATTTGGCTTGTTTTGGCAAGCAAAGGATGAACTATTCTCATTTTCAGGCTTCAGTGGGGATTCATAGTGATCTTTTTACTGTAAGTCTCTCTGACCATCATGCCATGTCTCACAAACTGTCTAAGAAACATACCTGTGCTCCCACGTATCTCCTTCCTGCATTCTGACCCGATGTTCTCCTTATCCCCAGCAGGTTGTTCAACTTGTAGTGTTCTGTGTCCTATGACCCGGCTGTCCCATAGTGAAATCCTCATAGTGCCTAATGTTCCATCTCCAGTTATGAAAACATCCTCCAGTGCAAACCTCTCTAGGCAAACTAAAATCAGAAGTACAAGGTTGCTACCTGCACAGATATCTGCAGATCATGACAATTGAAAAACACTTCCCGGTAGTTAATTTGTTTTGTGAATGACTGTGTTGGAAACGCATTTTAACCATAATTAGTATAACTCTAGAAAGCACTATATGTCATTGGGGTTGAGCTTTCCCCAAATGGCTATTAGAGTTTCCCAACCTCCACATGGAGAGCACTTTGGTTTAGATAATTCTCTGTGGTGGGGACTGTCTTGTGCACTATGAGGTGTTTAACAGCATCCTTGGCTTCTACCCAGTAGATTCCAGTAGCATTCTGCCAGTTATGAAAAACAAAAACATCTACAGATGTTGCCAAATATCCCCTGGGAAGAAACAGGGGTGGGGGGAATTTCCCTCAGTTCAGAACGATGGGTTTCAGCACAAAAGGATATCATATATGAAATCATGTACCTAGAAAATTTTCCAAGGTATGTAAAACTGAGCTTGAGGGAAGGTTCTGAGACTGTCTTGGGACATGGCAGGAACTGGCTTACCAAGCAAATGCTACCTGTATCACACTCAGGAGTGGGGGATTAGGAAGACACTGACCTACCTCTTTGATGATTTGGGGCTAAGTCAATGCCATAACTACTGCATCCAAGACCACCCTGTCTCCATCGCACCCTTTGTCAACCCAGTAGGTAACCCTCCCTTGCCTTTAGCACCTGCAAATCTAGGGACTGAACACGGTGTGTCTTTATTTATGGTACAATCACAAGCCAGCACACATAGCTGCAGGCTGATACAACAGTTTACCCTGTGGTGGATCTACAAGCCAAGGGCACATCCCATGGAGCATAATATGTCCCCCACCCCACAGAACTGAGTCGCTACAAAGGAAAGATGGCACAAACAGATAATCGATAGGAAAACCTTCCTAACGACACACCTTTCATTCTGTTATTCAAACTAAATGCTCAACAGTTGTGCGTTTTATACTCAGAGCACCTTGTCATTCAGACTAACCACATTTTAAATGCCCAGTAGACACAGGAGGCTCGTATCTAGCATGGCAGACAGCACAGATATAAATAAGTCTTAGTTATGATTCCTTCAGCAAAAGTTTCATCTGTTCAAAATACTAATATAGGGGTACCTGGGTGGCTCAGTCAGTTACGCGTCTGATCTCAGCCTAGGTCTTGATCTCAGGGTCGTGATAATCGAGCCCTACACTGGACTCTGCTGGGTGTGGAGCCTACTTGGGATACTTTCTCTCTCTCTCTCTGTCTCTCTCTCTCTCTGTCTGTCTCTCTCTCTGTCTTTCTCCCCCACTTACGCTCACTGTCTCTCAAAATAAATAAATAAACATTAAAAATTAAAAATAAATAGTTACATATTAAGGGTAGTAGTAATAACAAGAGCTAACACTGATATGGTGCTTATTATCTGTTCTGTTCTAAGCATTTCACAGGCATGAATTCATTTACTCTCCACAAGCATGTCATGAAGATAGCAACATTACTACCAGATGAAGAGTGTAAGGCAAGGGAGAGTTTGGCACTTGTTCACGGCCACCGTGAGACTGAGATCTCAGAACATACAAAACCAGGAGGACGGAAGAGCAAGAGAAGCTAAATGCACTAATTGCCTCATTTTCTCACAAAAAGAATCCATGAATATTATTTTATTCTGAGTTGTGGAGACATGTAGGATTAAAATATGCTAATTAAAGAAATAAAAGCAACATTAAGACACTTCCAAAACGCTAGAGGGGATACATGTGGGGAAGTATTGATATTAGACGCTAATATAGAAAGAAAAGGGAACAGCAAGGAGACGTACAGAGTTTAAACTAATGACGGAAATAAAAACAATGAATGGCTCGACCATAATAAGTTGAACTACATATTAATTAAGAAGAGTTAGTCAAACAATCACAATACACCATACTACAAGATACATCCTAAAGCAAAGTGACTCAAATTGTTGTAAAATAAAAGTATGGGTGAAAATATGCCAGAAAACGTAAAAGCAGAAACAAAAACACAATCATAGCATCTTGTGTTACCGTCTGCAGTTTAAATACGGAAAGCACTAGACCAGGGAAATCATCCATTTATAGTGGTGATTTCAAATAGAAACAAACCATATATACTATATTAGGGAGCACTGAAACGTATAAAACCATGCTCTCCAAATTTCAATAATTCATATTCTAGTTTCGTAAGTTTTTGCTGTGTCTTCATAAAATACAAAATTTGCTTCATGTGATTTTTAATTGAATTCTTTAAAACTATATAAAAACGGTTTTGACAGAAAGTCTATATCACTATCAAAAATACAGAACAGGGGCGTCTGGGTGGCGCAGTCGGTTAAGCGTCCGACTTCAGCCAGGTCACGATCTCACGGTCCGTGAGTTCGAGCCCCGCGTCGGGCTCTGGGCTGATGGCTCAGAGCCTGGAGCCTGTTTCCGATTCTGTGTCTCCCTCTCTCTCTGCCCCTCCCCTGTTCATGCTCTGTCTCTCTCTGTCCCAAAAATAAATAAACGTTGAAAAAAAAAATTTAAAAAAAAAAAAAAATAAAAATAAAAAAAAAAAAATACAGAACCAGGGAGACCTGGGTGGCTCAGTCAGTTTAGCATCTGATTCAATTTCAGCTCAGGTCATCATTTCACGGTTCATGGGATTGAGCCCCTGCATGGGGCTCTGCACTGACAGCATGGAGCCTACTTGGGATTCTCTCTCTCTCTCTCTCTCTCTCTCTCTGCCCTTCTCCCACTTTCTTTCTCTCCCTCTCTCTGATAAATAAACATTTAAAAAATACAGAACCAGTTCTTACTCCTGTAAATAAAAGGTTACTACTAAAGAAGTCAGCAAGTAATAGCAACAGCTGGGAGCAGTTACCAGCCCTCGTGTGGAAGGAGCAAAGGAATGGAGTGACACGGAGACATAGATCAGGCAACTGTAAGGGAAGGACCAAGAGATGGGAGTTGTTGCATTTGAGGAAGGAATGTAGTCGACTCAAAACAACCCAAAAGAGAGGGAGCCAGATAAGTAAAGACCCCTACCTCACAGGCCCCCAGTGTCTTGCCATTGCCCTGTTGGGGGGATCCAACAGAAAACCAAAGGACCAGGAAGTCTTGCTGTTTAGAATGGTCATCTCCTGGGGCAGAGATCAGAGGGAGGAAGGGTGGAGAATGTTTGTAGGAAGGCAAAAGCAAGATTCTCAGAACAACTCTGTATTCTGCCAAGTAGTCTTACCTGAGTTGCTTTTCTCTATTACCACAAGGAGTAAGCAGAGTTACCAAGTAATACAGATACAGTAGCACCACTGAGTTGAGATTTTCTTCTATCATAATGCAAATTTGAAGATAACTGGAAAAGGAAATAACTTTCTTACCATGTTATCCAATGTTATTCATTCTATGCCCATGTACCATTTAAACCATCTTATCACCTTTCTAAGGATCCTACATTCCAGAATATACAACAAAACCTTCCAGATATAGCAAAACCTCCCAAATCATATAAACATAGTAGTTGTTGGAAGCATCATTATAATATCCTGTTCTTGACAAATCACAAAGATATAAAGCAAAAGTTAAACATAGAGTAATCTGGGAGCACCTGGATGGCTCAGTCATTTAAGAGTCTGTCTCCTGATTTCAGCACAGGTCATGATCTCACAGTTGGTGATAAATAAACATATTTTTAAAATAGATTAATCTGAATGACATAGTTTGTAAGTATAGAATATAAATATTCATAAAGAGAGATACAGAATGTAGCTTCTTTGTAAGCACACATAGGCAATTTACAAAGATTGGCCATAAGTTAGACTCAAAATAAATTCAAAATCCCAAAGAACAGAAATAATACACACATACATACATAGTTACCCATAGTTCTCAGAAACATAACAGGCAAAGAAAACAAATCTCTCAACCAAGTGGTAATACAAAAAACAAAACAAAACTTTCTTTTAACTATTGAAAGACTCTTAGGCCACCGAAATAATCAAAAGTAGAAACATTGAATATTAGATCACAATGATACCGAAAGCTTTCTCTGTAAAGTGTGGTATGAGGCCAAAAGATTTGCTAAGAAAAAAGGGGCGCCTGGGTGGCGCAGTCGGTTAAGCGTCCGACTTCAGCCAGGTCACGATCTCACGGTCCGTGAGTTCGAGCCCCGCGTCAGGCTCTGGGCTGATGGCTCGGAGCCTGGAGCCTGTTTCCGATTCTGTGTCTCCCTCTCTCTCTGCCCCTCCCCCGTTCATGCTCTGTCTCTCTCTGTCCCAAAAAAATAAATAAAAAAACGTTGAAAAAAAAAAAAAAAGAAAAAAAGAGAGAGAGAGAACTATAAACATCTTTCTTACCCTAAAATAGAAAGAATAAAAACAGGTAGTGTGTTCCACATAAAAATACAAGGAAGAGAACTCAAAGAGAAGGCTAAGAAAAGAACAATAAATTAATAAATATAAAAATATAAATTTATTTACAGGAAAGGAGAAAAAGTAGAAATGATAAGCAGATGAAATAATTGAAAAGAAAAAAAATGGAGTTAACACATATAAAAACATGCATCCTTGTCCTGAAAAATAGAAAAAGTAGAATTGATAAATACATAAAATAATTAGTTCTTGGAATAAAATATAAAGAAAGCACTTTATAAATAAAAAAGGAGACTACATTAATGTATGAACTTAAGGATGTAAAAAGTGGAACTGATTAGAAGGATTCTAAAAGAATATTTGCTCAAAAATATGCTAACAAATTTGAGAATGTGAATAGACCATTTTCTATAAATATAAAAGTGCTGTACTTCAAATTGACTCAACAAAAGATAGAATACTTGAATAGACCCAAAACCAAGGAAGAAATTGAGAAAGTTGTCAAAGATCTACTTCTCAATAAAGTTCCAGACAATTTCATGCATGAATTCATTCAGACCTTCAAGAAACAGATAATTCATGAGCTTTTTAAATTGTCCTAAGGCATAAAGTTAGAATTAATGCTTCCTAATTCTTTTCACAAAACCACTATGGCATAAAATACCTAAGCTTGACAGGGATAGCACTGAAAACAGAAACCTATAAACCAAACCCATGAATATTGATTTGAAAAGCACAAAGTATCAGGAAATAGAATCACATTACATTTCAAAAATAATACATTGAACTAAGTGGATTTTAGTTAAGATATTCAAGAATAATCCAATATTAGAAAAATATCACTTTAATTCAGCAAAGAAATAGGCAGAAAAGAAAGTAATAAAATAATATGATTATATCAATATGTGCCAAAACTTATCTGATAGGATTCAGCAGCCAGTTCTATATTTATGAATATAAAAATATATGATAAAGTAGGTATAGCTGCTGAAGTTTTAACCTAATACAAATAAATAAAATTCTCAATTAGTAAATGAATGAATCATGATGATTTGTTTCCATACCAACAGCCTTCAATTTTGTCAGAAGAGAGTCACTCCTGGAAGGAAACTTGGAAGCCCAAATAGGAAAGTGTGGACTTCAGAATTGGACAAACACAGGTGCAGCCAGATATTAACCAGGTGATCATGACCCATTATATAATCTGCCCAAGTCGCAATGTTTTTTAAAAGTCACGTGAGGGCAAGAAATCACATCTTACAAGGTCATTTTGAGGATTGTAAATAATATATGCAGAATACTCAGTACACAGTAGGTGTCCAATAACTGCTCCCTTCAGGGTCCTTGTTGCTACCTATAGTATTAATAATTGGCACGATTTATATTTGAATCTGAGCTTACACAGGAAATACTTTCTTCAAACACCTCCACCTGCTCCACTACCTCTACTTTGGGAGAAAACATACCAGGTTATAGTATTTTCCCATTATACAATAATTCTTACTTATTTGGAAACATTGGAGGAAAGTGAAAATGCGTAGATCGGAATTAAACTTTCTCATCGTTCTCCTTCACAGGCATCATTACATTTTGACACGGACACTTCTATCCCTGAGGTCATATACTTGGAATTGTACCCGTAGCATAAACTTTTAAAACAGAACTTTAGAGTCTTCAAAGGAAAAGTACTTAATTTGAAAACGCCATTTCACACGTAGTTTTTTACAGTTACCCGTCCATTTTCCGACATCAAAATTGTCAGTATCTTTGACCAAAAGCCAAACACTACATACTCTAATCTGTCAGTATTTATAAACCCATGTCATTGGTCAGTTGTGGAAATAGTTTGAGCCATTTTGGCTGTATCAGTGAAATCTCTTCCCGGCATGTTTCACAAATAGATCCGTTGGAAGTGGATGCCTCTTCCTGGTAGCTCAGTCATAACCATTTCAAGTGGGAAGGACATGGGTGTAATGGCTAGAACAGAATCCTGTCAGATGCCATGGGGGGAAGCTTCCTTATTTATCGATCTAACAAAAAGTGAAGGGAAAGCTGGACAAAGTTGGATTAATGTCATCAATGTAGACAACTCAGCTGGGTATTTGAGTTCCTCGGTGGCAAATAACATAAATGAATCACTGTGTCTCCTTGAACCTTGAATCGTCTAGTGGAACTGTCCACACTAATGAGATTAACCATGTAACCGCCAGCATTCCAATTTCCACTGGGCTGTGCAAAATCTCAGTACACCAATAATACCTAAACGCTTTTGCCTGTTCAAACTTTCCATGTTGCCTACGGTTAAAGTTGGCTGCAATTAAACACAAGATTGTCTAAAAAGCCCATTATTGTCCTTGTTTAGCTGCCTAATTTCCTTCCATTATTATGTTCTTAGAGCTGTTGCAAGCCACTTTTTCCAAGCTAATTTGGGAAACACATTTTACAAAGAGCAGGTAATTTTAAAAGCATCATTCCAATGTTGGTCTTTCATTATTTCTCTAATAAACAACATAATTGGTAGGGACTGAGGCCACCTACAGATCAATTGGTAGACAAACCTTGTATATTCAAGTTATAAAACTTCTTCCTGAGCCAAATCACATTATCTTATGGGAAAATGTTGAGAAAGACTAACGCTGTTAAGACTTTTTTCTCTGCTCCCCCGCACCCTTACTCCTGTAAAACATCATTTATCAGCCCATGTCCTGGAGAATCAGACATAATTGCAAGAGCGCTAAGAAACCAAGGGAAGAATCTGTCACATCCTATTTTCGTCAGCCTTGTTTTGAAAGCTTTCGATGTGTAACTTCTTTTATTAAATGATTTTATGCATATGTTCTCTACAAAAGAAGAATAAGATGCGTGTATGCTGTCCGCTGTTTCTAGGGGTGTCATTTGGAGAATCAACCTCAATTAAATCTAATTACACTCCCCTTCAACTAGAAAAGCATGAAAAGGGTCCATAAACTTTATTTTAATTGTAAGTCAATTACATTGTCAAAGCGCAGGGAAAAAAATATTAAATGGGTATGACAGAGACATCCTACATGTGCCATGGACTCTCATACAGAAAGTTACTAGTAGTGGATTGATTTTCAAATCCACATTCAAACCATTACCCAAAATATTGTCTCACTACTAAACTAATCCCATTGTTTCCAATGGAGACACAATCTAATGTTGAAAGATACCCTTGTTGGGTAGAATGTGGGGTGAAGTGTTCGTGCAAACCAGTCATCCAAGGGAACAGACATGGATTCGCTTTTTTTTTTTTTTTTTTTTTTTTTTTTTTTGGAGAAGAACAGGACTTTTATCTCTGTGTTGTGTACCATGCTCACACAAGTTTTACAAGACCATGTAAAATCCGTTTTGCTTATATCCTCACTATCAAGGGTATGAAAAAATAATTCGTTGATAGCTAATTCCACCATACTCACAAAAAGCCGTTTCATAGAGGCATCATTTACACACACTTTTGATTTGACCTTCTATGTTTTAAAAATAAGTGAAAATGATAACTCTGATAAGGAGTTAATATCCAAAATATATGAATAACTTACACTACTTAATACCAAAAGCATAAAGAATCCAATTTAAAACTGGGCAGCAGACCTGAGTAGACGTTTTTCCAAAGATGCTCAATATCACTAATCATCAAGGAAATGCAAATTAAAACCACAATGAGATATCACTTTGCACCTCTCAGGATAGCTAAAATAGAAATCATAAGAAATGACAAGTGTTGGCGAGGATGTGGAGAAAAAGAAACCATTGTGCACTGTTGTGGAAATTTAAAGTGCAGCCACTGGGGCGCCTGGGTGGCGCAGTCGGTTAAGCGTCCGACTTCAGCCAGGTCACGATCTCGCGGTCCGTGAGTTCGAGCCCCGCGTCAGGCTCTGGGCTGATGGCTCGGAGCCTGGAGCCTGTTTCCGATTCTGTGTCTCCCTCTCTCTCTGCCCCTCCCCCGTTCATGCTCTGTCTCTCTCTGTCCCAAAAATAAATAAACGTTGAAAAAAAAAAAAAAAAGATAAAGTGCAGCCACTATGGAAAACACCATGGAGATTCCTCAAAACAATAAAAAATAGAATTACTATAGATCTAGGAATTCCACTACTGGGTATTTACCCAAAGAAAATGAAAACACTAATTTGGAAAGATAGGCACCCCTGTGTTTGTTGTGCATTATTTACAATCACCAAGATATGGAAGCAATCCAAGTGTTTATCTATAAGTGAATGGATAAAGAAGATTGCTATATATGAAATGGAATATTACTCAGCCATAAAAAGGAATGAGAGCTTGCCATTTGCAACAACATAGATGGACCTAGAAGAGTATAATGCTAAGTGAAATAAGTCAGAGAAAGCCAAATACCATGTGATTTCATTCATATGTAGAATTTAAGAAACAAACAAAAAAGAGACAAAAAGCCAGACTCTTAAATACAGAGAACAAACTGGTGCCTGCCAGGGGCGGGGTGTGTGGGAAGATGGGCAAAATAAAGAGAATTAAGACTACATTTATTCTTCATGAGCACTGAGAAATGTACAGAATTGTTGGACAAAAATAAACGAAAATTTCTCCATTAACAGAATGAAATGACACTCCAGACATGGATTCTCTTAAACTCAGACAACCAGCCTGATCTACAATGGTGGCCAAATATAAGTCGTGATTTTTTTATATATTCTTTGATTTTTCATAAGTTTCTGGGAAATAGCCCCATTAAATAATCCGAGGGGACTGTGATAGCGTGATTGTCCAGGCCCGAGCCACATAATCCCTCCTGCAACTAGGGGCAGAGTCACCTCCCCCGGAAGCACCTGGGCCAAGAGTCATGGAAGGGTGTCCCCAAAGAATATGGCACATTGTTAACAGAAGAAGGGTGAGTAGATACTGGGCAGCATAAACAACAGACTTTTGCTAACACACATACTTTTAAATTGTTCCCTCAGTTAAGAATATTAATGGAGATTTTAGTTCCTAGACTGTATAACTTCTCTCTCCAAGGCACTTTAGCAGAACTGGTCCAGTTTATAAAAAATTGAATCAAACAGCCTTTTAGAAATAGTCCTCATGTGTTTTGTGAAACTATTGTTGAGGGCATTTGGGGGGGGTGCATTTCCCACACTTCCCTTTGTTTTTAGAATCCAGAACTTTCTCTCTGTTCTTAGCATCAAAAATGGTTATGATTCAGCTGAGAAATATGCTCAATTATATCTTCTAGAAACAGTGACGTGTGTAACTAATTATGTCTCCCTAACGTTTCCTTATTTTCAATTCTGAGAGAATATTAGGGCCGACCCTTAGCAAACAGGAGAAAACAGGAGCCAAGCAAGTGATGCAAGTGGGTGAAGCTTCCCATGTGGCAACTAGAGAAAGAGCATATGAGCCTCTTGTAAAGGAAGAGCCATTCTTCAGGTCCAGCCTCTTACTTCCTTGTGGAAAAGTGACACCAACATGGCCAGATCTTTCATGAAAAGCCAGAACTCCATCCTAAACCCACATTCTTCAAAGATAGAAACGTAACATTGGTGGATAATACAGAAATAATCTTTGTAGGGTGCCTAGGTGGCTTAATCATTCAAGCCTCTGACTTTGGCTCTGGTCATAATCTCATGGTTCATGAGTTCCAGCCCCGCATCATCGGGCTCTCAGCTGTCAGTACAGTGCCTGCTTCAGATCCTCTGTCTCCCTCTCTCTGATCCTCTGTCTCCCTCTCTCTCTGCCTCTCCCCGGCTTGCACGCTCTCTCTCTCTCTCTCTCTCTCTCTCAAAAATAAATAAAAATCTGGGGCGCCTAGGTGGCGCAGTCGGTTAAGCCTCCGACTTCAGCCAGGTCACGATCTCGCGGTCCGTGAGTTCGAGCCCCGCGTCAGGCTCTGGGCTGATGGCTCGGAGCCTGGAGCCTGTTTCCGATTCTGTGTCTCCCTCTCTCTCTGCCCCTCGCCCGTTCATGCTCTGTCTCTCTCTGTCCCAAAAATAAATAAACGTTGAAAAAAAAATTTAAAAAAAAAAAAATAAATAAATTAAAAAAATAAATAAATAAAAATTTATATATGTATGTGTATATATATACATATATATATGAAATAAATAATCTTTGTTAAGTGAAGCCTATTCATACTAGTTTATTTTTGTCTCTATTAAAAGCATAACAGATTAGAAATGTTTGGTGTATTAAAGCAGAAAAGTAATTGGTGGAAAGGTTATTAGTCTGCTCATGGAGTCAATGGGGAGTCTGCCGGACTGGAAAAAAGGACAGGAGCCGAGGGTTAGAGATTGAGCACAAGCCTGATTACAGGATGGTTCTGCCACCAATGGACACTCACCGACATGCTTCTGGGCCCCACTACCACCAGCACCCTGCATGCTGAATACTGGAGACTGTCTCTACCTTAGAAATGAATCCCTAATGTACCCTTCCCCTTTCACAAGCATTCAGTAGGCTGAGTTTGGCCATAGGCTCAAGACAAGCTGCCAGGAATTGATGAGAAAGAACATGTATCTGAGCTTTCATCCTCCATTGTTGGAGGATTTTCTGAACACAGGGCCGGGCTACACATGCTTGGCATATACAAGCAAAAGGCAAATAGTGATCGTATGCCCCAGAAGCAATATCCAATTAACAATTTCAAATGGCAAAAAAAAAAAAAAAAAAAAAAAACGAAAAACAAACCCCATTTTACTTTAAGCAATATTTCTCTTTTAAACCATCCAGTTTATCATGCTTTCAGTAAAGAGGAAATAAGATCAGTTTTATCTTTGGGATGACTAGTTATTATCCATTAACGTTAAGGTTCTACATTTGAAAGTTATTCAAGGTTGTAAAATAGTAAGATGTTCCTTGTTTGGGCAATTAGACAAAAATTAATGATCTCTTGGTGGGAGATAAAAAAAAAAAAAAAACCTACATGACTCAGCAAAAGCCTTACAGCCACATTTCGAAAGAACCAACCCTGAACCCTTAGTGACAGCCTCCAGTTAGTAGCAAAAACCAGTGAGTCCACCTTATTCTATTAGAACCACCTGGGAAGATTAAAAGGGTTTCAAAGGACTGATGCCCAGTCTATCACCAGAGACTTGAAATTAAAGTATCTGGAATGAGGCCCAGCACGGATAGCTGTCACATGTTCCCCAGGTGTTTCCAGGACTGAGAACCACTGTCCTGAGCCCAAGCGGAAGGAATTGGTATCATAAATAAAGACAAAGAGGGAAAAGAGGTTTCTTTTTAGGGGGCGACAGGATAGCATTTTTTCAAAAACATCCATCCCCTGGAATGAAATTAGAGACCTTGATTTGAGTGAAGAATGAAATGGTAAGTTTTTCTCAATTCCAGAAGATCCTTAGGGACTGCCGGGTGCTGATGTGAGAATAATAATTGTAATCGTTAAGGCAAGAAGTAGAACATACAGTGACTGCTACCAAGGCCTGCCATGCGAACAGGAAAAGCGGTTTTGAACAGGTAGACCATTTCTTTGCCATCCTGAAAGCATTCTTCACAAATGGGCCTGCTTTACCCCACACGCAGGATCTCTGATGAACGTTTGACTTGGCAGAGATTCAGGCTCTGCGAGAACAAGGCAAGAGACGGGTCCATTTCTTGAGCGAGAGCCAAGTCAGAGGAGAACTCAAGCAGTGTTTCTCTAAGTGTGGCCTATAGACTCCCGAAGGCCTTCCTTTTAGGAAGTCCATGCCATCGATACTGTGTTCACAATAATATCAACATACTATTGCATTAACATTTTCAGTGATGGTGCAAAAGCGATGAATCAATACACTGGCATTATATCGGAGCTCTGGGATCAAACTGATCTAGTGGTCACTGTGCTCTTCCCCTCCATGAACTCATGGAGTGTATATATGTAAAAATGTTATGTTTATAGCGTATTTACACACATATTGTATATGTATATATATGTGTGTGTATATATATATATATATATATCCAGTTTCAGTCAAGAATTCCTGATGCATTAAGTAGTTAATATTATTCATTTTATTAAATCTGAACCCCGTAAGTATGTTATCTTTGAACACTCTGCGTGACAGAATGGGACGCACCCATGAAGCACCACTGTGGCACATCAAAGTATATGGCAGTTATCAGTGGAACTAGCCGCTTTTACCTGGAAGGCCATTTTTAACTATATGATAGATGAGCCATGGTTATTCCTACTTGGGTGGCCTGCAGATGTATTTGTGAAAATTAATGGCACTGTCTCCTTAAGGAAAACAAATAACAGTCTTAGTGGCTAATGATAAAATTTGAGCTTTCGAGTGAGAATTAGAATTTTGAAACGTGTATCTGCTACCATGAACTCGCCAGCTTCCCAACATGGAAAAGACATTTCTGAGGAGATTTGTGGTAATGTTAATGAATGTGGTTTTTCTGATATTATAGAATGGATTGGGTCAATATTTGGAAGATCTGCAGAGCCCAGTGAACCAATCGTTTCCATATTACCAATGCAAGATGCTATGCATGGGAAAAAGAGCCATTCAGAGTGAAAGACCAATGGATTTTACGATCACGAAGTACCAAAAACAAAACACACACACACACACACACACACACACACACACACACAATTGATACAGTTTCAGATTCCACACTGCCACTAACCTTAAAAAACCACCTCTTGTCAAGTTTTGGTGTAGTATCAAAGAAAAATGTGGACAATTACCTAAAAAGACTCTCGAAATTCTCCTCTTTTCTATCACATATCTGTGTGAGACCACATTTTGTTTTTATACTTCAACCAAAACATTATTCTTCCTCTGATTAAATTTGGAAACAGATGGGAATCCAACTGGATTACATTAAGCCAGATATTAAAGAAATTTGTAAGCATGAATCCTTTTTCTCGCTATTTTTTGTTTTAGACAATATTGTTATTTTATAAAAATATTTATGGTCACATATAATGGATTTAATATTGTTAGTTTATTTTTATTTTTGTTTTTTTATATTTTTATTAGAGAGAAAGAGTGAGAGCATGAGCGGGAGAGAGGGGCAGAGGGAGAGAGAGAATGTTAGGCAGACTCCATGCTCAGCACGGAGCCAGTTGCAGGGCTTGATCCCATGACCCTGGGATCATGACCTGAGCTGATATCAAGAGTTGGATGCTCAGCCAAATGAGCCACACAGATGCCCCTAATATTGTTACTTTAAGTAAAAGGTAAGCCTTTCAAAACATCTGAGTTTTAATTTCTAGAACAATAAATATTGATAGGTGTAATCATCTAAATACAACCACTTCAGTGTCCCTAAGAATTTTTAATGGTGTAAAGGGATCCTGAGACCAAAACATTTGCCACTTAGAATGCCAGAAGCTGCTTACAATGGCAGATCCCAGTGAGATGTCACAGTCTTTTGCAAAGATCATCAAGAAGCAATAGAAGGAAGATGAAGAGAAAAATAGAGGATACTGAAGACATATTGATGTGCTTCCTCATTTTAGCAAGAGAAGAGCCCTATTATAGCAGGGATCTGTGTGTGTGTGTGAGAGAGAGTGTGTGTGTGTGTGTGTGTGCACTCATGTTTATCTTTACCTATCATCCATCTATCATCTATGAAGACATATTGAATTGCTTCATCATTTTAGCAAGAGAAGAGCCCTATTGTAGTGGGGATCTATGTGTGTGTGTGTGTGTCTGTGTGTGTGTGTGTGTGCACTCATGTTTATCTTTACCTATCATCCATCTATCATCTATGAAGACATATTGACTTGCTTCATCATTTTAGCAAGAGAAGAACCCTATTATAGTGGGGATCTATGTGTGTGTGTGAGAGTGTGTGTATGTGTGTGTGTGCACTCATGTTTATCTTTACCTATCATCCATCTATCATCTATCTATATCTCTACATCTATCTCTTTCCATCTCTCTATCTCTGGGAGTGAGTGGCCCCTTAAATCTTATACCCTAGGCACCTTCCTTGCCTTACTCTGTGATCACTTTGTATTCTTCAGAGCACTTAATCACTATCTAAAATTATCTTGGTTATTTACTTATTTTCTCTACCTCCAATTGTCAGGTTTCAGTTATCACTTATGAAAGACTGCTTGCAAAACTGACCCTAGTTTCTCCCTTTCCTCTGCCTGTGTCCCTTGCAACGTGGCTTTGTACCTCCTCCCAAAAAGGGAACAGTCTATTCCCTGGCCTTTGATTTGCTTTAGGCAATAGAATTCAGAAGAATGATAGTGGGCTCGTTCTGCACATAGGCTCAAGGACTTTCTACTCTCTCTGTTGGAACTCTGGCTTTACCAGGGGAACAAGTGCTGGCTAAGTGGAGGATGAAATGTCAAAGAGAGTCCCCATCATCTGAGGCGAGGCCATCCTAGATCAGCCGACAGCCAGCCAACCCCCAAACACACGAGGGAGCCCAGGCAAGATTAGCTGAGGTGCCCACCCTATTTCTGGCCGGCTGAGGGTGTGTGAGGAAGCACAGACGAAAGCAGCAAACAACCCAGATGCCCTGTAGGCTCATGAGCAATGATAAATGCTGATTATTTTAGACAGCTTTTTGTTATTGTTGATGATGATTCACAGCATTATTGTGGCGATAAATAATAGATCTACCACTCTATTCCAAGAACCTAGAGTGGTACTTGATGCATAGAAACATATTCTGAGAAATCAAAAAAGTTGGTAGATGTTTGAAAGAATGAAGAAATGGACCAAAAAACACCTTCTTTCTACTCTAGCCCAATTACATTTTCCCGACTTGGCCCAGAACTAACCTAAACAATATAATAAGTTTGCTCATGCAATTAATTCAGTTCTTCTGGGCATCCACACCAATTACTGGAAAAGACAAAAACCAACATTAGAATAGACATTGCTACTAAATAAAAGGTATTCAAATATTTATATCTACTCTCTCTCTCTCTGCAGAGTCTATAAATACAACAGCCCAGACAAGCTTTATTGGTGTTAGCTGAAGCAGATTGCAGCTAAGAGACGGCCGCTGTTTTCTTCCCTTTGAGCCACTGCTCACTCATACAGAATGAAGATTCCCTGTTTTGTTTCTGCCTAATCATTTATTGTAATGCCGAAGGGAAGAAAATAAATCTTGGAAACTTTGACCAAAATCAGTTTAGTTTTTCCATTATCACAGCAGGAGAGGAAAACATGGGGTTTTCATTTCTAAGGATTATCTTTCTTAAAGTGTATACAATAACTAGCTAAGCCTAAATAATATTGGGAACATTTGAGATTTTTTTCAGTGGATTCAGGGCTGCACTGGCTTCTGCCTTTAGATCATAAAGTCCGTTTGTCACCAGCTTTCATTTTCTCTCAGCAGTAAAGGCACTGAGCACTCTACAAATTGTAGATGCTGTTGACTAATTTACAGAATCCCTGGCTTAGAACTTTTACAAATGAAGTTACTGCTTAAAGATTCCTTGCATTAAAAAAATAATAAACAAAGTTAATATCAGCTTTGGGTGCAATTATTGTTTTAATTAATTTCCATTCATAACATACTATCAATTAATTTGATTCAAATATTGGGCTTTTAAACATAATTAAATATTATATACTGAAATGAGTTTCTTTTTTAGTGTGTGTGCCAACACTCTTCACCCGTCTATGTGTAGGTCAGAAATTGATTTTATTTTATTTTGAGTTCCTTACTTTTTATTTTATTTTGAGAGAAAAAGAGCACGAGCTGGGGAGAGGCAGAGAGAGAGAGGGAAAGAGAGAGAATCCCAAGCAAGGTCTGTACTGTCAGTGGGGAGCCCAATATGGGGCTCAAACTCACGAACCAAACTGTGAGATGATGACCTAAGTTGAAATCAGGAGTTGGACGCTTAACACACTGAGCCACCCAGGTGCCCCAGGTAAGAAATTGTTTTATTTCTTCTTCCCTCTCATCCTCTCCCTTCCCATCCCCCATTATTTCTCTTTCCTGCCCACCTCTCTGTTCTCCCTCTTTCCATGTACTTCCTTCTTTCTTTCCTCCCTCCCCCATTCCCCTTCCTTCCTTGTCTCTCTTGCTTTTTTCTTTCCTTCTCTCCTCTCCTCTCTTCTCTTCCTCCCCCTCTTCCTTTCCTCCTCTCTCCCTCCCACCCCCATGTCCTTCAGTCACCACTTGGTAAGAACAGAGATGAGAAAGATACTGTTTTCTCAAGTGCCCTCACTCGGGTGATACGCAGCATGAGCCCCGCTGGTCCAATGTATTCTTTTTCTTGAGCTCACTATAATAGATCACGAACAGAAAATTTGGTGTGGCCAAGAATATCCAACTTTTTCACTTTCTAAATGTAAATTGAATCCTTCCCCTACATCTTAGATGTTAGAAAAAAAATGTTACATCTTGGGCCACTCTTCCTTTTCCAATCTTGCACATTTTAAGTATCTAACTTAACAATTTCAAACTAATTAACAATAGTGATGTGCATATGTATATTTGGTATTATAATTCTGAGACACATTGCAAGTTATCTTATTTAGTTTTATGAAATTCCAGCTGAATGCTAAATACTTGCAATACATACATTTCACTTGTTTCCATTCACATCAATCAAGACAAGTAGTTCAACTGAATTGATATACTAGTTCATTAGGACTTTGGTTTCATCAATTTTATCTGTGGATTACCTTATTTAATTGATGCTTTCATTTTGCTATATAACCTCAGGATTTAAAACCAGTTTGTCATTAAGAATCCAAAATTAATCTACATTTCTAGTAAGAGAATGAGAAATAGCACAATAAAGAGACTTGGTAAAGTAGATTTTAAGTCAAAAATATCAAATTCAAAACAATTATAGTCATACCTTGGAGATACTGTGGGTTCAGCTCCAGGCCACCACAACAAAGCAAATACCACAATAAATTGAGTCAAATTATTATTTTGGTTTCCCAGTGCAGATAAAAGTTATGTTTACACTATAAGTGTGCAGTGGCATTATGTCTAAAAGATGTGCATACCTTAATTACAAAATACTTTATTGCTAAAAAATTGCTAACCATCGTCTGAGCATTCAGCAGGTCCTAATCTTTTCGTTGGTGGAGGATCTTGCCTCAATGTTGATGACTGCTGACTGATCAGGGTGGTAGTTGTCACCTGGGTGTGGGTCATGACACCCCCAAACAATTATAATAGTGATATTAAGGATCATAGATCACAGATCACCATAACAAATCTAATAACAATGAAAAAGTTTGAAAAATTGCAAAAATTACCAAAATGTGACACAGAGACACAAAGTGAGCAAATGTTATTGGAAAAATGGTACCAATATACTTGCTCAACATAAGGTTGCCACAACCTGCAATTCGTAAAACAAAAACAAAAACCACAGTATCTGCAGAGCAGAATAAAACAAGGTATGACTGTATAACCTGGCTAACTGGGTTTAAAAATTACTATGGGGGCACCTGGGTGGCTCACTCATTTAAGTGACCAACTCTTGATTTCAGCTTCAGTCATGATCTCACAGTTGGCAGGTTTGAGCCCCATGTCAAGCTCTGCTCTGGCAGCATGGTTTCTCTGCCTGGGTTGGATGCTCTCTTGTTACCTCTCTCTCTGCCCCTTCCCACTTGTGTTCTCTCTCTCTCTCTCTCTCTCTCAAAATAAATGACTAAATTTAAAAAAAAGTACTATGAACTTGGGGTGCCTGGGTGGCTCAGCTGGTTGAGCATCTGACTTCAGCTCAGGTTCTGCGACTCGTGAGTTCAACCCCCACATCAGGCTCACTGCTGTCAGTGCAGAGCCCACTTCGGGTCCTCTGTCCCTTCTCTCCCTGCCCTCCCTCACTTGCACTCTTTCTCAAAAATAAACATATATAAAAAAATTACTATGAACTCTAACCCGATACTGATGTGAATGTTGTCAAATATCTACACTTAAGCATACCTGTCAATGAAGTTCATTTGCAAAAGTCTTTTTTAAGGTAATTTGAGAATATATTTTATAAAAATTATAGAACTATTCATCAACTTGATGATTTACTATAAGGAAATAAGGAACACCCCACCTAAAAATATGGGAAAAATATCTGAGCACAAGACATCCATCATGGTGTTATTTACAATGGTAAATCTATTATAACCAACATAAACACAATAATAAGCTAATGACCAAATAAATTACAGTAACATGAAATTGTTGGAATTTCGTACATCCGTGGAAGATAAAAATTATGAAGGCTATGGAAGAACGTGGAACCTTCCTATAAGAAAATATTAAGCGTTGTCTGTGTTATCATTCAATGTATATGAGAATCATGGATCTGTAACTATTTGTGTAATGTGTACTTGGTGAGCATACATCAGACCCTTTTCTGAGAGCAGCAACCATCAGCTTCATGAAAAGCTAAACCACACATGATCCCTGCCTTTGGAACCTGATCCTCTAGGAGGAGTGTCCCTATCTCCCCATTTGGGAATTGTGTGCACCTTCCCAAGATACTTACCCTCTTTCCCTGTGTTTCCTTCTCACCTGCAAATGGGGATGAGATGAATACCGACCTCACCCAGGGAGCATTCAATAAATTATTATGTGCAATTTGTTTAATACAGTGTTGGGTGTATTCGTTTGCTGGGACAACTGTAGCGAAGTACGGAAATTTATTGTTTCACAGTTCTGGAAGCTGTAAGTCCATAATCAAGGCTTTGGCAGGGTTGCTTGCTTCTGAGGGCTGTGACAGAATCTGTTCTATGCCTTTCCTCAAGCTTCCAGTGGTTGGCTGTCAATCATTGGCATCCCTTGTCTGCCAGAAGCATCGCTCTGATCTCTGCCTTCATCTTATATGATGTTCTTCCTGTGTGTATCTTTGTCTCCAAATGTCTGATTTTTTTTGACTTAAGGGTACCAGTCACTTTGGATTAGGCCCACCCTAATGACCTCATACTAATTTGATTACCTCTGTAAAGACCCCATCTCCAAGTAAGGCCACCATCCGAGGTACAGGGGGTTGGGGGGACTCAATTCAACCCATAACACTGGGGACATTGTCAGCTTTCAATAAATGTTAGCAACTCTCTCTGTTATTATTACCAATATTGTTAAGAGTAGTAGTCATTTTACATTGACAGTGGATGTGCCAAGACCACACACACTAATCAAACAGGATGAAAGCAGTTGATTTGTTAGGATGATAAGATTCTAAGTGATGAGGTGGCTTTTTTATTTCCTTGTAGTTGTTTTCTCATTTCTTAAAAAATAAAAAAAGCATAATGTCCATCTCCTGCATTGAGTTTGCGTTATTTAAGAGAGGAAAACGTTGTAACATCTCTTAAATATAAGTAGTTGCATTCTGCCATAATGCAGTTTCACACACTTCCTACTGATTCCCATCTTTATAAGATTGTCTGTCCACCCTCAAATAGAAGCATCCATGAAGAAGCCTGGGTCGCTGCTGGAGAATGGCAGGCTCTGTTTTTCCCTTCATTCTGTACTGTCCAAAGCCTCTAATTGTTCTGTAAGACAGCATCCTTCTCGCTTCCCTTTATGTCAGTTCCTGGTATTTTATTTCAACATTTCTGCTTTTCCTAGCCAGAAAAGAAGGTATTATTTTCAACTTTCTCTCATCTCCCCTGGCCGCTGAGTAGTGATTTATGGCATATGTATTATCGCCATAGATTTTTTACAGGAGAAAGGTCCTCAGGCCAAGTGACAGAATCTTTGACTTTCCTAGACTTGTTCTTTGCTCTCACCATCTTTTTAAATATTTACTTTCCTCCAGGTATTTTGACTCTTGGGTTTCTGTCTTCCTAGTGTATCACAACCCTTGAATTAAAGACCCAGTATTTTGTTTTCAGACTTAAAGCACATTGAATTGTGTAGTTTTCAGATTAGGGAGAAATAAATGATAAAAGTAACTAAGTGCCAACCTGGAATACTTGAGCCAGTGTTTTAAAAATATTATTCCATAGGTTATCCAACTAAAATGAAAATGCTACATAAATTCACATTAATAACTATATCTATGAGGAATATTTAATTTCAAGTCATGGAAAGTCCAAGTAAAAACAGATTCTTCCTCCCAAATGTCCATTAACTGATGAATGGATAAAGAAGATGTGGTTTATATATACAATGGAATATTACTCAGCTATCAAAAAGAATGAAATCTTGCCATTTGCCACAACATGGATGGAACTAAAGTGTATTATGCTAAGTGAAATGAGTCAATCAGAGAAAGACAAATATATGATTTCACTCATATGTGAAATTTAAGAAACAAAATGTATGAACATAGGGGAAGAGAAGGAAAAATAAAATAAGATAAAAACAGAGAGGGAGGAAACCATAAGAGACTCTTAAATATAGAGACCAAACTGAGGGTTACTGGAGGGGCATCAGGTGGGGGGATGGGCTAGATGGGTGATGGGCATTAAGGAGGACACATGTTAGGATGAGAACTGGGTATCATAAGTAAGCGATGAATCACTGAATTCTATTCCTGAAACTAATACTATGCTATATGTAACTAATTTGAACTTAAATAAAAAAATAATAATAAATAAAAACAATTGTAACTTAGTAAAAAAGAAATAGATTTTTCCTTACAAGGGCCCTTGTGATAATCCAGGATAGTTTCCCCATCTCAAGATCCTTAATTAATCACATTTGCAAACTCTTTTTGCCATCAGATTTCCATAATTAAAACATGGGTGTGTTTAGGGAAACATTATTCTTGCTGCATGGGGAAAACAATATTGTAAAGATATGACATCTCCCAAATTTATTTGTAAATTTAACTTCATTCCAATCAATTTCCCATTGAACTGTTTCTGAAATTAATGAAATACTATGTATGAAGTAGTTCTGAAAAAGAATAACAGTGGACTGGCACCACCAAATACAAAAACAGAAAAATGATCGATTACCTTACCTATTAAGGACTTTGTCCCACTACTAATAAACAGGAGCATATGTCAAAGGAAATATGGGCAAGTGATATAAATGGGCAATTCACAAAATTAAAATATAAAAACTATATCAGTCAGGGTCCAACCAGAGAAATAGAACCAGTAGAAGATACATAATCAGGGATTTATTACAAGGAGTTGGCATAGAAGATCGTGGGACTGGCTAGGCAGGTCCAAATTCCATGGGGCATACTGTTGGGAAAGGCTGGAGCTCTCCAGCCTGGGTGGAGGCTGCTGTCCACAAGCAGAATTTCTTCTTCATCAAAGAGCCCCAGCCCTGCTCCTACGGTCTGTCAACTGATTGGATTGGGCCCACCCAAGTTCCCTGGGACAATATTTCTTACATCAAATCAACTTATTATAGACTTTTAGCACAGCTACAAAGTACCTTCACCACAACAATTAGATGAGTGCTTGATGGAGTAAGTGGGGACTGTAGCCTAGCCATACTGACACATCAAAGAGACCATCACAATTTTTTTTACATTTATTTATTTTTGAGAGACAGAGCATGAGCAGGGGAGGGGTAGAGAGAGAGGGAGACCTAGAATCAGAAGTAGACTCCAGGCTCTGAGCTGTCAACACAGAGCCCGACACGGGGCTCGAAGCCACAAACCATGAGATGGTGACCTGAGCTGAAGTTGGATGCTTAACCGACTGAGCCACCCAGGCGCCCCGAGACCATCACAGTGTTTAATCAATCACACCAATAATCTAGGAGAGAAACATGTTAACTAAAAATATATTGTTTTCACGGAATAAGTTCCAAATGGTGTTAAAATATTAAAACTCCATGTTAATATGAAGATAAGGTGGAAGACACCATCCCTGAGGACCGTAAGTTATGAACCCTTCTTTCTAGAAAAGCATCCTGATATCTCAAGGGCCCTGGCATTTTAGAAAGAAACCTCATGTGCAAGAAAACAGATTATCAGTTAAGTAAATCATTATTCATCCCCATGATGGAATACCAGATCGTCATTAAACACTGAGTTGAGGACAATATTTTTTGGAAAGTGTTCACAATGTATCAAGTAAAAGAACAAGTTAATCGATACCATACACACTTAATTTGGGGGCAGCAATAACTAAAAGGACAGAAGCAGATGCATAAAATTTTAACAGTAGGTATTTCTGAGTGAAAGCACACCGGGTAAATTTTTATTGATGATTTTAGAAATTTATAATTTCCTACAATAAACGTGCACTGGTTTTGAAGTTAGGCATGTAACTGAATCCAAGCTCCTGTTGCCTGTATGACAGGCCAGTAAGTCAAGACGCAGGATATTGGGGGGTGCTTGGGTGGCTCAGTTGGTTAAGTGTCTATCTTGGGCTCAGGTCATGATCTCACATTTTGTGAGTTCAAGCTCTGTGTCAGGCTCTGTGCTGATAGCTCAGAGTCTGGAGCCTGCTTCGGATTCTGTGTCTCCCTCTCTCTCTGCCCCATCCCCTGCTCTCTTTCTCTTCTGAAAAATAAGTAACATTAAAAACTGAAAAAAAAAAAAAGAAAAGAAGCAGGATGTTGGGTTTATTCAAGCAAGTTTATTCAGAAAGCCAGCAAACTGAGAAGATAGCAGACCATTGTCCCAAACAACCATCTCCCCTGGGCAACTTAGTGAGCTGCTTTTATGTTAGCAAAAGGAAGAAGAGTGAAGAAGTTGGAATCAAAAGGTGACTGTTGTCTGTACCCATCCAAAGAAGGTCATAGGACTTTGTCCTCCGTCAGTTGATCTTTGCATACGGGAATCTGGTCATGATGTTCCTATAAATCTTAAACATGGCAGAGTCATTTTTGTACATCCTTCCTTCTTTACCGAGCTAGGGCTCAGGTAAAAAAAAAAAAAAAAGCAGTTTTTGCAAATCTCAGTTGTAAGCAAAATTCCTTTGAAGATTAACAAACCTACGTGCACGGGGCTAAGCAGGAATTTCTAAGCTATAGGTCACAGCAGCAAGGGAAATAGAAGCAACATGGAATCAGACATGCTAAGTTTCTATCACAGGCAGACTGAAGTTGTGGTCTGTTAAAATAGTGAGGAGTTAAGTAATACCAGGATATAGAGAATCTTGAAATTACAATGCGTTTGAGGATCAGTCTCCGTTCATGAGTTTAACCCCTCAACCATTAATTCATTCAACAAATACATACTATCCTTTTGCTCTAAGTTAATCACTGTGGAGGCCAATGGAAATACTATAGTGAATAAAACAAACTTAGTCCCTGCCTTTATGGAGCTTAGCGGAGATAAGGGAAAATAATAAAAAAATCACACAAATACACGTATCATTTACAATCCATTGTAAGTGCACCAAAGGGAAGAAACAGTGTGCTATGAGTGTGCATGACAGGAATCCAATATTTATGTTAAAAACTTTCATTATTATCTTATCAAAATATAGATTGCTTGTTTGTGTGTCTCTGTGTGTGGGTTGTGTATGTGTGTTTGTGTGTGTGTACATGTGTGTTTGTGTGACGCCAACATCAACATCTTGAATCACTACTCCAAAGTTAGGAGAATGAAATTATAGTAAAAAATATCTAAAAATGCCTGAAAGTATGAAAACTCTTCAAAAGAAATATTGAAAAAAAAAATGAAACTGTGGCATAATGAATCCTAGATAACTGGCTGGAGCTCTGATGGGTGCACCCACATAGATTTACAGTTTTCCACTGTATCCATATCCTTCACACATTTTCCCCCAGAATCTGAAAGATAGATCTGACAAGCTGTGGCTAAACATTGTCTAAGACTCTGTAGTTTCCGGGGATGGAAAGGTGACGTGACTTATTCCCTGTTATCATCGGTCTCTCATTAGGCAACCTCAGCAAGGAGTCTGGATAGATCAACGTGTCAAGATGGGGACTTGGTGATCACTCAGGCTGGGGATCGGTTGAAAGCAGTGCTTAAACAATGGGGAGAATACCGCCATGCATAGATCCCTTTAAACATGTAGGAAAAGTGAGGAGAGAAGTAGGCTTTGAACTCTGACATATGAATCAGACCACCCAAATGGAGACTTGCCTATTAAATTAGGCCAATTTTACTTTTTCCCTCTAGGTGAGACCAAACGGTGCTCCTTCTGGATGTGTTAGAAATTGGATGGCAAAAAAGGGTTCGTGCACGGCAGGAAAAACAGATCTTATGCCAAGATATTTCAGCATGCATGGCCACAGTGTTTGCTCCCTCGTTTCCTCCTAGGTGTGATTTGCCTGCATTATTCCTGCCCAGGTAGAGACAGCACATCTTCCTAGGACAAGAGAGAAACTAGGTTTACAGACCGACTACAACTTTTTGCCAGTGCAGACCTATCTGTGCACTATTACTTTAATAACTAAGCAAATGCCTGGCAATTGTGTGGAATTTTCCACTTCCATCTGCATTAGAAAGAATCCTAAAATGGCCCCCAAGATTCCCATGCTTTGCTGTACATATCCAGCATAATTCCTCTCTTTAAGTGTTGGTGGGCGTGACACAAGCAGGCGGGCCCTCTTAGAAGAGCATCTAAAGTCAGAGATAGAAGTCTGATTGATCTGTTGGCCTTAAATAAAAACCTGCCATGTGGTAGAGTCGACCCCAGTGCTCCATCCGAATGAAGTGAACACTCCCAATCACTAGTGAACCTCAGATGAGACCCTAGCCCTGGCTGACGCCTTGCTTGTAACGCTATGAGACCCTGAGTGGAGGAACCCACTCAAACATACAGACCCCGACCTCCGGAAACTGATAATAACTACGTGTTGTTTTAAACTACTAAGTGACAATGTGTTGCCCAGCGATAGAAAACAGTACACCATCCAGGCTCAATTTCTGAATTCAACTTGGTGGATGATTTCTTCTTTCGTTGTCGCAGATGTGATCATGGTGAGTCCCAAGACTGCTGATTTCGGTATAAACAAATGCAAATGTCATCCCCAGTGATGTATCTGGTTTAACAAACTAAGGCTAATATTTAAACTGGGATCATTTCTTTGGGTTGAATCTCATACCTAAAGACTAGACGTTAGGAATGTTACGGAAGTTAGATTCTAGAACTTGGTTATCCAAGTAATATAAAGATAACAACAATACTGATTTCTTGTTCTTTGCCATTTTCATTGTGCTTTAGCTCCTCACTGCATTTTCTCATTGAACCACCCCCAACGACCCTGGAAGCTGGGAGATAGGGTGTGATCCTAACTTACAGGCGACAACACTGAAAGTCAGAAAAAGTTGAGTAACTGGCCGAGGGCCACACAGCTAGCGAGTGGTCAAGACTCAAAATAAACCCTCCACACGCCTACTCCTCCAGCACAGCTTCTAAGAGGTAGGGTGTGCCTTTTACCTTCCAAAACAAATAGCTTTTCCCTGGAAAGTAAGTGCATTTTCACAGCAACTGCCTCTTGCCTGACTATAAGTAGATGTGGACAATTCTTTATCCCCAACCCCCCCCCCCATGCCTTCTTTAGTAGGGTCCAGATCACTGGTTTCTTGAAATGATTCTCTTTTTGTTATCATTTCGTAACATAGTTACCTAGTTGCAAAAAAAAAAAAAAAAAAAAAAAAAGGACAGAAGGGAACAACTCTGACCCTAGCTGGTGTGGGAATTTTCAACTGGAGAGGCTCTGGGTGGCCTGTCTGTTTCACATGCCTGAGTTCTACTGGTTCCCCTGCTCCATTCAGACACATTTTCTTGACTTCCCAGTGTCCATAGGAAGCAGAGTCAGGCACTGTATCACTTTCCAACATCGATAAAGCGAGTCTAATTTCCCTAAGTTGATGAGGGCCTGATAGATCTGATGACCTTTTGTGGGAGTGTCATTGACAAGTATGATTAAATTATTCTCCGTGGCTGAATTGATACCTGCAGCAGATATATCTTGCTCCAGAGGCGGCAGAAAACTCTATCACTTTACCCTCTCGTGCATTACAGCGAACGTTTGTAGGCAGATTACAGGTTTTCAGTGTGGGGTTTGAAAAGGTGACCCAGGAGACGATGACTTTCTTTTTTTAATCTGTTTTAGCTGATACTATTTTTCTCCAATCTGATTAACTATATCTGCGTGACTATACCTTAAAAAAGCAATTCGTTTATTTAATCTGTTGGGGGAAATGGAAAATATAAAAAGAATGCCAGTCAAACTTCTTGGACTACATCTTCCCCAGAAGTAAGAAACGTCATTGACATTTTTGAGCTTTTTCTATTTGCTACATTAAAAGTTGTACTTGTCTTATTTTATGTAATCTTGGCAATAACATATGAGGCATAGCCTTTGCATTTAGTTTATATTTTGAGGGACTACTGCATGTTGAATGCCGTTCAGGTATCTGGGGAAAGCGCAAATCCTGCCTTCATCGAATCTACTGTTACTTGAAGAAACTGAGACAAAGACAGTTTAAGTGTCCACATTTTGTGCCTGGGACATAGTATGTGCTCGATAAATGTCAAATGTACACAATAGTGTCAGGGTTGAACCAGGTCTGCCTGTTCGTTCTGTACCTCCTGAAAAACAAAGGGATCAAGACAGGTCAGAAACTCATTAGGTACGAGGTTCCTCAAAACACTACAAGGGGCGCCTGGGTGGCTCAGTCGGTTAAGCGTCCGACTTCAGCTCAGGTCACGATCTCACGGTCCGTGAGTTCGAGCCCCGCGTCGGGCTCTGGGCTGATGGCCCAGAGCCTGGAGCCTGCTTCCGATTCTGTGTCTCCCTCTCTGCCCCTCCCCCGTTCATGCTCTGTCTCTCTCTGTCTCAAAAATAAATAAAAGTTAAAAAAAAAATTAAAAAAAAAAAAACACTACAAATAGAATAGCCTAAGTATCCATCAACAGATGACTAGATGGAGAAAATGTGATGTGTAGAGACAATGGAATGCTCAACTACAAAACAGAAGGAAGTCCTGCCATTTGCAAGAACATACAGGGACCTTGAGGGCATTATGCTAAGTGAAATAAGTCAGAGAAAGAAAGACACATACTGCAGGATCTCACTTAGGTGTGGAATCTAAAAAAAAAAGCCAAACTCATAGAAAAAGAGATCAAATCCGCGATTGCCAGAGGTGAGGGGTGGTGTGTGGAGTTGGGTGAAGGTGTGCAAATGGTACGAACTTTATGGATTCTGATTCCTTCTCACCAAAGTGCTGCACACTACTTACTAGTTCTCCTGGAGGTCCATCTTGAGCAAGTCAACTTTCTTAACTTGAGTGTATTTGAAAATTCCTTTTTGCCCATGTACCTTTTTCTTAAAAATAAACTATTTTATTGATGTATAAAACCATAGAGAATTAGCACAAATCATAATTATGTAGCGCAATGCTTCTTTTTGCAAATAATAGTATTAAAAAGAACCACAGTAACCAGTGCTCATACCAAGTAGTGGAAACTTACCAGCCTCCCAAAAGCCTCCATTGTGTATCTCTCTCCTTGCCCCCAATCAGATAACCTTTACCCTGACTTCTTGCCCTTCACATTAGTTTGCGTCCATTTGAACCTCCAATAAATAGAATAACATCATTTTTAACATGTATTTTTTAGATCCTTCTGAATTGTTTTAGTATCTTATGTTTTATGGGGGTGCAAAATCTCCCCTTCATTATCTGTTGACTGTTCCTCACGGCGGGTCAAATCCTCACGCAGTTTTTTATTGCGAACTTCCTTTCGGTACAGGCGTATATTCTTTTTCCTCTTATATCCCCAGGTGTCCTGGCTTGGGAAGAGTCCATAAAGAAGAGTTCTGCAGGTGCTTTGGCTTGCGTTGACCACAAGAAACGTCTTGGGTTCTATTAGCTGCTCTGGTTTTAGATTCCTAGCCTGAAGTCAGTAAAATGTCAGATTCCACACCCCTGTCCATCTTGCTTGAGATAAAAACGTACAGACTTCTGGTAGATCCCCAGTACCTTCAGTAATTGGCCCCACATAAAACGTTTTCAAGTTGAAGCAAATCTCTTTTTTTATAAATTCAAACCAGACTCTGTATGACGATGCAGATGTGAAATATAGTCAAAGTTTACCTGACAAATAACTTAGACTCTCACATGACACAGGTTTTATTAAGGACTTATTCTCAGTACATGATCATATTTTTGGCTCATGGAATACACTAAACGGAACCCACATCCCTGAAATAATGGTATATATTCTGCAAACATAAATAAATACAAATAATAATCTTCTGGGTTTCCCTTATGCCTTTGGGCAGGCATACTGAAGCCAATTTCCTCTCCTTGGTTTCTTGACACTTTCTGTCCTTTATCATACCTACTTCCTTCTGATTCCAAATCCACACCATTTCCTTAGGCTATGATCATTACAATCCTTTTCCTTTTGGCACATTCTAGTCCTTTGCCGTCCCTAATGATAGGCCCACCTCCATAAAACTCTCTCATCTTTGTCTTCAACCCTACTTTCCATAATATTCCTCAAACTTCTTTTCTGAGGAACTAGATTTTTTTTCTCTTTCTCTTTGTCTATGCTAAGACATCAATGCCTCATAAAATGTGGTTTAATTATTAATTAGAGCTATACCAGCAGCGTCTGCTTTGCACTCTCCTAGCTCAAGGTAGACCACTATGTTTCTTAACCTGCTACGCAAAGATTTGGGGTCGCCTCTGCAGTATTATGTTGCACACGCAGTGGTTCTCTTTGACCACATACTTATCTTTGTAGAGGTACTGTTATGAAGCGCCTTTTATACAACGGCCATTGCTTCTGAGTCAACCATTGGGATGCTTGAGGCAAGTGGAGTTGTCTCCACTCAGAGGAAGAACAGGATGCTGGGCTGAAAGGAATAGGCTCCAAGAACTTAAATAGCATCCTTCACGGTAGTTTTTGTTTGACTTGGTTTCAGTTCGGGATTTGGTTTTGGTTCACTTGCCTGGCACCTGCTAGGTAGCGACCTTTGAACTGGGTAGACTGTCATCCTATGACACTCTGGGTTAATGCCCCTCTTGTCTTCTCATCTCTTCTAGTTTTCCAGAACTTTCTGCCTCATACCTATTTATCCATCACACCATCATTTACTCAGGGAGCCCATCATTAGTTCATGAGTATATGACTTCAAACCCCTGGAAAATGTCAATCCCTTCTTCAGGATAAGGACATTTGGCATGATCTCTACTCCCCGAAAAGGAAGGGATCGTTTCACTTTCAGAGAAGGACACTTTCATCTTTACACCTCCTTCTGTGTAGGAGATAAAAAAAAATCAGTTGATTATTCATGTGCTGATATGGTCACAGGATATTAATAAAGGCAAATATTGTCATTTCTCAAGAGCATTTATTAAAGGCTTACGTGTACTGGTAGGTTGTTCTACAGAATATTGACAATACAGGTGATATGTCTCCCATTTCCTTATAAGCTCCCTAAGGGTAATCACCATCTCATAGACACATTTCAAAATCAGGATAGACCCACCCAAGGTTTGGTTCAGGTGTGGAGGTTGATGATGACACACACATATACCAAGAGGGTAGGAAAAGATTTATTACTTGTGTAATTGAGATCTCTGGGAGAGCAGGGTAGGCGTCCCAACTGGGTTAGAAATTTGAAAAAAAAAAAGAAAGGAGACTGGCCTGGGTTTTTATTATGGTTAAGGGTGAGGCCAGCATGAGAGTTTCCTCACAGAGAGAGGCTTAAATGGTTTGAATGTCCCGCTGATGCCAAAGGAGAGATGATCAGGCTTTCTTACCAGCCTGTACTGATGTGGGTGCAAAGGAAGGAGGGGCAGGTGAGGCTTAAAATCTATCTGCAGTCAGACTTCAAAAAAGTGGAAAAGAGTCCTCAGAACTGACCATATATTTTTTTATATTTCTTCATACCATCATTCTGCTTATCAGCATGCTAAACTCTTTGTAGTTGACTCAATAAATGCTCCCAGATTGACTCCCTGAATTAGGAATCTTATATTTTTTTTTTTCTAAAGGCTGACGGAAACTCTGAAAGACTAAGTTCTTTGTGAGATCATTAAGCTCAGTCACTCCATCCAAGGTACAATGCTCTGGGACAACCAAGCTGACACTTGTTGAGTCCTTCTAGCTTTACAGCTGCCAGTCCTTGGCCTTGGCGGTCTGAAATACACCTCCTTCAGTAATTAGTCTTGTGTCTCTGCTCCAGAGGGACATTCAGGGCTGTCTCTTCATTGCCTTGTTACTCTTACTTCTTTTGGCAGTCTCTAAGATTAGGTCAGCGGTGTGTTTTCCATTGCGCTCTGTGCTCTTGTCCCCCAGGACTTCAGATGAATTGTGAGTTCAGCAATCACTCTCTTTCCCGTTACTTCCCCATCAGCATCCCTGGGTGCATCTGTGCCATTACTGATTACCCCTTAGGTTATGAAGGAGAAGGAGAAAATATATCAAATCTGTGTCCTCCCCAATACAAAAATGGAAAATGTACATTTTAAACTTCTTCGATCTTGCCTTCGTATTCACATATTGTAGGCTGTATCAGCTATCGACTAGATCCTTCGAAACCTGGCTAATTGTAATAACATACACTAACGCTAATTTTACCACCATACAGAGTAGAAATGGATTTTAGCATGTCAATTAAGTATTCATCATCATTATGCATTCATATAAATATCTAGCTTCATAAAAATAGGACATTTATTTATGTGCATGTATGTGCACACACTGCTATGATCTGAATGTTTGTGTCTCCTCAAAATTCACATGTAGAAACCTAACCCCTAAGGTGATGGTATTAGGAGGTGGGGACTTTAGGATGAAAGCCCTTATAAAAGTAGCCCAAGAAAGCTCCCTAGCCCCTCCCACCATGTGAGGTTATAGCAAAGACATGGTTGTCTAGGAGGAAGTGGGCTTTCACTAGACTCTGAATCTGCCAGCTCCTTGATCTTGGACTCCGTAGCCTCCAGAGCCATAGGGAGTAAATTTCTGTTGTTTATAAACTATTCAGTCTGTGGTGTTTGTTATAGCAGCTGGAGACAAACATACAGGCAGCAACTTAGAGCAACTTAGTTATAGCAACTAAGACAAACATTCATACTCGCTACATGTTGCTTTTATGTAAACACACTCAAAGCAAATAATTACACCTAGGGTAGAGACGGGACCCAAACTCTTCAACAAAACCCATATTCAAGAAAATAAATACTCCTGGGGCTCCTGGGTGGCTCTGTCGGGTGAGCGTCCGACTTCGGCTCAAGTCATGATCTCATGGTTCATGAGTCTGAGCTCTGAGCTGTCAGCATAAAGCCTGGAGCCTGCTTTGGAGTCTGTGTCTCCCTCTCTCTCTCTCTCTCCCTCTGTCCCTCCCCTGCTCACACTCTGTCTCTCTAAAATAAATGAACATTAAAAATTAAAAAAAAAAAAAGAAAGAAATGCTCCCTGACTTAATTTCATTTAGTCATGAAAAAAATAACATGAGGGATAATCTAAAAATTCTGGCCAAATAAACACTGGGATAATTACATTAACTCTGATGATACTCTCAGACATTTCTTTGGCAGGCACAGCCTCTCTGAAAGGATTGGGTAAACTTTTGAAAACCTGGTACTTTACCATTGAAAGAAATGAGCTGTGTATATATTTCAAGGTACACCTGAGGTTTAGATAATTTCAGCCGTTGGGGCACCTGGGTGGCTCAGTCGGTTAAATGTCCAATTTGGGCTCAGGTCATGATCTTGCGCAGTTGGTGGGTCTGAACCCAGCTCTACGCTGGGCTCTGCGCTGTTAGCATGTAGCATGCTTGGGATTCTCTCTCTCTCTCTCTCTCTCTCTCTCTCTCCCTGCCCCGCCCATTTCATTCTCTCTCAAAATAAATAAATAAACTTGAAAAAAAGAACTTAGATAACTTCAGCAGATAGTTTTTCAGAGGAAAAAATAATAATGATAAAGTATTTTTTTCTGGCTCCTCACACCAAAAGATCTTTGGATATTTTAATTACTCTGTTTTGGTTTAGAGCTCTCTAATTGTAATTAATCACAGAATAAACCTCTAGAACATAATTTTAATTTCCAAAGTCATGCACTAAACATCTTTGATTTTTCATGAGTTTGCCAATTGAAGTTCATTCTTCTTGTCAAAGAACCCACTTGTATAGGAACAATTCCTCTTAACCCTGGTGGCCTGCTGATCACACCAAGCCATTTGGCTCTGAAGTTTCAAAACTCTTTTTTATATGGAAAAAGAAAATACACGTGCTACTCCTAATTGAGATTGTCAGCTGTCAACCAGCCAATGATGGACATGT
Source organism: Lynx canadensis (assembly GCF_007474595.2). Lineage (NCBI taxonomy): Eukaryota > Metazoa > Chordata > Mammalia > Carnivora > Felidae > Lynx > Lynx canadensis. The sequence continues at coordinate 6,849,596 of NC_044305.1, read as the reverse complement.
TTCATTTTCTCCAATTCAAGAAGGCTATTTCCTAATGTCTAAAAATTGATGCTGAACAATACATATGGTGATATCGATTCTTTTATTCAAAGGTGTCTATAGCTCTATCTAGAGATGTGACTTTGTCCATATCTAAGTACGTACTTATATCTGTAGATCTCCGTATGGATACAATTACAGGAATGGCTGATAGTGCTAGGGACAGGATTACTAGAAACTTGTTTCACATTTTATATGTATATTGTGTGAGACATTCACAGTTATGTTTATGGTATACGAATCTCAGTCTACAAACGCAAGTATACAAAAACAAAATCTTTCTCCAAGCATGTCTTATCTCTACAAGGGGACACATCTCATATTGAAGCAGCAGCTCAAGAACAAGACAGGGGTCTAGTTCTGTACTTTCTTCCCTTGGCCTTGGTGTTCACCACACCCTTGTTCCCATCTGGCTTTTATATGCTGGGCCACGGAGCTCTGCTTCATTCTCCTCCTCCTGACTGTGAGGCCTCTTCACACCCTCTGGATGTCCTTACATCCACTTGTTTTCTGCTCTCAGGCCTGTGCAACACATCCTCCGTGGCCTGCCCTGCTGGGACTGGCAGAAAACCCTACGAGGCCTAACAACTCAAACATATTATGAAGATACACAGTAAACAAGACAAGGTCTGATAGTAAGACCAGCCAGGAAAAGCATGGAAAGCAGCTATTTTTTTTACAATATCCATCTGACTGGGGTGAGGCAGCTACTCCAGAGGGGACAGTCAAGGATGGCTTTTTGGAACTGGTAGCAGTTGAGCTGAAGTGGCCCTTGCTGTCTCCATCACAGGATTGTAAATTTAAGGTAGGACATGATCGAATTCATTAAAGAACTGGGGGACCCGGCCTGAAAGGGGTGGGAAATGGTACAATAACTGGTGTCCAGGTAAAACATATTCATCGGTCATCACATCTGGGCAAGGACTACTGGGCAGATGAGTTCCATTATTTGTTTTCTCCATCCTTGTTAGGTTTCATTCAAGACTCCATATCTGTGGAGAAAGAGCCCAAGAGCCCAAGCTAGGGTCATGGAAGTCTAAGGAAGATCAGGATATCTTTATTGCCAATTACACCAATAGTTCTCCAAAAGGAAGTTGCACCATAAGTGATTCCATCCAAATGTGGGAGGCAAGAGTAGTGTGTGAAAGTAGATACTGAGCAACCAGGAAACCACAAATGCCTCTAAATGTTCTTAGGGCACATGAAAAGCATTCTACTATTTTACTTGCTAAACAATCATGCGATTTCTTACCATCTTATTAATAACTACAACTAGGATCTCACTATAGTTCCACTTGGTATATTTCATTTTGAGAAGTAAATCTGCATTTTAATGTATTGCTGGCTCAACACACACAGTGATGTTTCTTCCCTAAAAACTAGACTAATGTCAAATCATTTCCTGCCCTCCCCCAAATCTCGTTTAAGAAGGTTGGTAGGGGAGCCTGGGTGGCTCAGCTGGTTGAACATCTGACTCTTGATTTCAGCTCAGGTCATGATCTCATGGTTCATGAGTTCAAGTCCTGCATCTGGCTCTGCACTGACAGTGAGGAGCCTGCTTGAGATTCTGTCTCTCCCCCTCTCTCTCTGCCCGCCCTGCCCCGACTTGTACATCTTGACCTATCCCAAGGAGATTTATCTATGCCTCTATCCAGAGCTCTTCTAGGATTGTAGCAGACACTCAGTGGTCTTAGGGGTAGACAAAAGACTACAGAGTTGGAAGGAAACACCTAGCTTTGACTTTTGTCTTTATTCATCACTAATCATAGGGCTTGGGCTACTTATCGATACCATTAAAGCCCCTTTGCTTATCTTTTAAGCAGGAAAATGATACTACAGCATTGGTCTATGTGAGAACAAATAATGTTAAAGTCTGCAAGAAGGAAGTGTTTAATTAACCACATATCATCTGGTGTTCGTCACTAACACCAGTGTTCTGAAGCCAATCCTTCCCACCAATTTAGCATTTATACCAGAGAAAATTGACCACGGTGGGGTTTAGAAGTAGACACTCTAAACTCTGGCTTTCCCTTCAAATAAGTTGCCCTTCCTTACCTTACATTGTTGTTTTTCTTTCCATAAGTCTAAATTTTATTTGTTTGTATTGTCATAAAACTGCATTTTGCCAGTTGTATTCTGCTTAGATTTTCATTTAAAATTAGGTGGCTTGAAGGTGGACAGTGGGACCACATGCAGAATAAGCTGGGTTTTACAACCGTTCCAAACAACCCTTTGTACTGCCAATAACAGTGTAGGACATTTATAATCTCTGAATGGCATTGTCCATTTGATTAAGGAATTTAGGCTTTCTAAAATTTCCCAATTTGCATTCCCACCATCTTTACATTGCTACAATCTCCTGTTCCAAAAGTCACCATTCAGTTTATGTATTTTCCAGAATAAACACATAATTTAAAGATTATAAAGCTCTTTAGGATTGGCAGTAAGTCTTATCATTGGAAAAGCTTTCTATGTAATTATATTGTTGGTTTGAAACATGGGTACCTCTCCCATTTCAATGGTGTCTCATCTCAAGGATGGCTTGGAGTCCAGGAGAACATAATTAGAGAGGAACTAAAGTCAGAGAGGATTTACCCACATCATCATCTTTGCTCTGTGATTTACGTTAATATTAAATGTTACCATGCATGTTGCATACCCTGAGGCTCTTTACTCCATTGGGGGTAGAAATTGCATTACAATGCAGGTCTGACTCTAGACATAGTAAGGATTTGGGTGTTTTTTTTTTTTTAAGAACAGTCTAAAGTCAAATCTTGTTTGAGCAGTTGGTTAGGGGCTGACTAGGTTGTCTGATAAAAGTCCAGAGATAAAAGCAATAGGCAATTAAAACTTAGGAAAGAGGCAGTTGTCAACATCTGCAATTATTGTATATTAATATTTTCCGGTATGAGAATTGAATCTTAATCAATGCTTAGCATTTCTTCTCCTTACTCTAAAATAAGTAAGTTCACAGAAAGATTTATAACAAGTTCTCTGACAACAAAATCCATTCCATAACAAATACATTGAATAGACGTCAATGAAAGAGAAAGATGTCAGGCACTTCCATGACGTCTTCCCGGTCTGGGAGCCAGGGGACCACCCACATCCAGCATGGCATTCCAATTTCTCCTGGAAGCCAAACTGTCACCACACCAGACCCTCTGATGATCAGGTTTTGTTTATCTGTGAAATGTTTGTTGCTTGTGTTTCTGTTGTAACTGTAAGTCTAAAAGGATTTAGAAGATTCAAGCTTCAAAAGTGAAGCAGGTACTTGACCCGAGTTAGAGTGTTTTGGGGTTTTTTTTGTTTTTATTTTTTAATAAAGTAACTAGAGTCAGGAAAATTGAATATTTTCCCTGTGGGTAACTCTTGCTAAAAGAGCCAGTTGCCAGGACAAAGGACGCTGTTTCTACACTGGTGGAGAAAACTATAAAAAATTGTCTTGACTATTGTTGTATCCCACCACAAGGAAGGTAATCAAAATTCATTTCTTCTTTCTTCTTCTTCTTTACTGCTTATATTCTTTTAAGAACGTATTTTATTTTGCCCAGTTCTATAAGGGATTGTTCATAGGTCTGACTCCCCTTAAATCCTAACTACAAAGCAGACAACATATTTGAGACATTTCATATCCCTAGGAATTAAAACATTGTCCAACATAGGTGACGAAAGAAGTAAATGGATGTCTGATGAGGGACTGAAGGAATCTGGGGGTAACGGAAAGGAAGGAATATATTCTGTAAAACTGAAACTAGCATTTCTAAATTACAGCAGGTATTTAGCCATGATGATTTAGAAATGGAGCATATGGGGGAATTATTTCCTTCAAAAATGTTAAAAATAAACTTGGGAGAGCTACAGTCTAAGACCATCAAGGCTTAACTCATAAAAGATAGCAGTTTATGGGGCTTCTGGGTGGCTCAGTTGGTTGGGCATCCGACTTCAGCTCAGGTCATGATCTCCTGGCTCATGAGTTTGAGCCCTGCATCAGACTCTGTGCTGACAGCTCAGAGCCGGGAGCCTGCTTCAGATTCTGTGTCTTCCTCTCTACTCCCTCCCCACCAGCTCACACTCTGCCTCTCTCTCTCCTCCAAAAATAAATAAACATTAAAAAAAAATTTTAAGTAGTTTATGCCACCCCAAAATACACACACACACACACACACACACACACATATATATATATCACAATATACTTCTTTTCATTTTTAATCTCATATGTTTATTTTTATATAATTTTCTTAGTGATAAACTAGTCACCCCAGAGGCTGACCAACGATTAACATTACTCATGCATTTGTAATTGATTTTTATTGAAGTTTTAAAAAAATGGGGGAAATTTTTTTTAAATGTCCTCCCCAAACTTGGAGGTCAAGATTAGACAAGACTCTAATTGTGGAATAGAAGTAAACAAGGTATTCCTTTGAGTTTTCAGGATACACTCCACCCTTTACCTGTACACATGTGGATAATCAAAATGAAATAGTGGAGAAGTGCAAAACCCCCCTTGAAGTTTAGAATAACTAGATTCCATCATGATGAGCGTCTACGGAAGTGCAAGCGGGAACCAAGCTGAAGTTCAAGGCAATGTGAACCTACAGCTGCAAGGAAAAATGTATCTGTTGAGGTGTTTTTCTCTCCTTCTTCCGGAGGTTTTCTGAGGTGACAGCCAGAGAGAAAATGGCACTTTGATGCAGTTAAGCAGTGACAGAGCTAATATTTATTGTTCGAAGCAGCATCCATGTCACTTTGATTGGGCTGTTTGTTTTGAAGGCCACTGTCATTTGGATTTGGATTGACTACTGAATCACCCCTTTATTATTGACTTGTGTATTGTTATGGAGCTGATAAAAATGTTTGGGTTGGTTACAAGTTCCAAGGAGCTTCACGCAGCCCTACGGCACGATTCTATGTGCTCTGTGGAATCATTCATTTTCTGAGCGTCAGGGTGTGAAAGACTTCTTTGTACAAAATTGAAAATCGGTTGTGCCTAAGGACCTGGGAAGTTTTTTTCTATTCCACACTGCCATTTAAAACACTCAGTGATTTTTTTTTTTTTAACATTTATTTGTTATTAAGAGACAGAGTGCAGGTGGGGGAGGGGCAGAGAGAAGGAGACACAGAATCCAAAGCAGGATCCTGCCTCTGAGCTGTCAGCAGAGAGCCCGATGCGGGGCTTGAACCCACCGACCATGAGGTCATGACCTGAACTGAAGTCGGACGCTCAACCGACTGAACCACCCAGGCGCCCCTAAAACACTCAGTGATTTTTAATGTTATTTTTTATAAGAAAAAAGTGCATTCATCACTTCAAGAAAAAAAAATTGGTAAGAAAAACATTTTGACATGTCTGGAAAATATCATGAATGATGATGGAGTTTTGATTAACGATCTTCCAACTTGTTTCTTTTCCACATTAAGGTACAGAAGAAGACATTTCACTTACATGGCTGGTATAATCCTCACCTTTTCTTTAATGCTTTTCAGGCAATGAAATTCAACCAATACTTACCAAGCCTCCTTTCATTAAGCACTATCTACCTAGACAGCTTAAACCAAAATTTAAATTAATCTTTATCCATCCTGTGAGAGCTCCTTCACTCACATACATTAAGACAGGTCTGTTGCTAGACAGAAGGGAAATTGCTAAAATGAATTAATGTGTGATAGTCTAGGCTTGAATTATGTGCCCTAGAAAATATCCTAGGGAATGTATCATGGGTCATCAGAAGAGGCCTGTATGTTATTCGTTACTTACCATATTCAAACTCTGACAAAAGTTTCCTATACCATTCCCAGTGGCAAAGAGTTTGCATTTCTCCATAGAGATATGGACACAGATAAAGTAATACAGTCCTGGTTATAGTCATGGCCAGAGACCTATTTGTAGTTGTACATGTCTCTCTATTAAGAACCAGAAAGACCGCTAGCTCTTACCATATGTCAGACTCTTTACTGGATTGCCACCAAAGATCATTTCCCTTTTATAGGAAAGTAACCTAACTGTGAAAGAGACCCTCTAAAGTCTTGATCGTTTCTTTCCTAGCATATGTTTTCAATACAATGACCTCCCTCCAGAGCAAGCTAGGAAGGTAGAATCTCATCTGTAGATCATTTCATCCTCCCTGAAATCCATCCTTCACTTGAGTTCCAGAGTTCATTGTTCCTGTTTTCCTTCCTTCTTTCCCAGCCGCTAGTCCTCATTGTCCTTGTGGATGACGCATTATCTCCCTTCCGTCTAATATTAGTGGACTCCAGCACTCAGTCTGCAAACCCATTCCCTATAGCCATTCCCAATGGGACATCATCAAATCTCAGAGCCTTAAATGTAATCTACGCATTACCTAAATTACATTTCTGGCCTAGACTTTTTTCCCCTGGAACAGATACTTATATCCAGCTGTCTACTCAAAATGTCCACTTGCTTATTTAGTAGGGATTTCAAATTTAACATGTAAAAATCAAACTCCTGTTCTTTCCCCCCCAAATCTGTGCCTCCTGTTGTCATCCCATATCAGTAAGTGATAACTCCCAGCTACTTTAGTGCAGGCACACACACACACACACACACACAGGCACACAAGATTTTTCTTATGTCCTATATTGAATCCTGCTAGTTCAAATTACATCCATACTCCATCCACTCCACCACCTGATTGCATTCTGGCCAAACCATCAGAATCTCTCCCTTGGGTGACTGAAAAGGCCTACCAACTGGTACTGCCTTTGTTCCCTCCCACACACAGAAGGAAACAGAGGATCCTTTTAAAATATAAATCCAGTGAAGTCACTACTTCACCCAATGGAAAGGGCTTTGTGACAATGGACTGGATATCCAACGTACACGGTATCTGAATGTATATATTAGAGACACAAATATATTCTCCCTCTGTCTCTGTCTCTGTGTCTCGCTGTCTCTCCCCCTGTCTTCCCCTCTCCTTCATAAAAGATAAAAATTCAAGATGCTTCTGAAATTTGGAGAAGGTCAGATGTCAGATACTTGAATCTACACATAAATACTCCAGATGAATTTCCCTTTGAGTATGGGAGGCCCTTGGGTCAGAGCTTGCTACCATAGAATGGAAACAAGCATTTACAGTCTTATTTAGAAACAATAGAGCATAGCAGCAGTTAAGATCCAAATTAATTGTGGCTCTGCCACTTACTAGCTGTGACTTACCAATCAGTACATAGGATAATTATGGACTTACCTCATGAGTTTGTTGGTAGCTTAATGAACTGATTCATGTAAAGAACTTGAAGATTATTTAACATATAGTAAGCATGGAATAAATATTATCCTTTTGGAATCAGAGCTGTTAACCCTGATTCTTCTGTAAGAAAGTCCTCATAGTCATTTCAGATGTGACTTTTAGCTATTCATTTAATAAAATGGCTGTGGAATGTTAAATACTGAAGATGCAAAGATAAATACTATGGTCTCTTCCCTCAGGAAGGGAGGAGTACAACACATAAATAATCATAAAAATAAATGGCAATAATTACTGCAACATTGAAGTCTGATGTGTTTGAATTCGTTTTGAAACATGATTTGACCTATTTGTAGTGGAAGAGTTCATACTGACTCCATTTTATTTTTTTCACATAAATAAGAAACTTCGCAAAGAATAAAATAATTATACTGGGGGGATAACACATATGATTGAGGTGATTTGGAAGCAAAAACAGCAAGTAACTCAGGAAAGATACATTGGAGACTGAACTAGAAAGGAAATGTCAAAGTTAAGAATGAAATGTGACATTGATATATTAATTTTTAGATGACTAAGAAAATCAATAGATGGAACTAAATTGTTTTTTGAGAAAAGACATCATAGTCATATTTTCTTGCTCCATGGTCATATTTATTTCTAAACTACATACCCATTAAAGGATACTAGGTTGCAGATCTATAACTGAGATCAGAGAATGGAAAGGAGAAATGTTGGTATTGAAAAAACTGATCTGAGTGATTCATATTGAGGTTAAAATCTTTACTCAGCTTCTGCACCTCAGGGAGCAATGAAGACCCATGACTCTCCATCAAAGCAAGGCCAGGCTATCATAGGATAGGGAAGGTTGTGTATATGCTCTTGAAGCATTAAGCATAGGCAGCAATTGGTGTCATGAGTGGGAACTTGCAGGTGGGAGATAGTGCCTATTTTTCTGTTTTCATGATGGGTATCCCTGGCACGACCCCAAAAACCCATGTTTGCAAACTTTGTAATATGTTAACCAAAGCTTCCAGGCTGAAGAAGATGTGGCAGGGAAGGGAGAAGAAATTAGGCTAAAATAGAGTTAAATTGTGGCACCTGGGTGGCTCAGTCAGTTAAGTGTGTGACTCTTGGTTTCGGCTCAGGTCATGACCTCAAGGTTTCATGGGTTTGAGCCCCGCATCAGGCTCCACTCTGACAGCATGGAGCCTTCTTGGGATTCTCTATTTCCCTCTGTCTCTGCCTCTTCCCTACTCCTGCTGTCTCTGTCTCTCTCAAAATAAATAAATAAACTTTAAAATAAATAAATAAACAAATAGAGTTCAATTAGATTAGATTAGATTAGATTAGATAAAATAACACAAAATAAAATTTAAAAATGAACAGTATAAGAAAGGGAGGGCAAGCAAGGGAAGAAGTCAGTAGGAGGTTTGGGATACTTGGGATACTAGGGCATGTCTGGTTTATAGTCCTTCTCCACTGACTCCAGTGGATGTCCTTGAATGAGCAGCATCAGTATCTACTGTCCTTAGACAACAAAATGTCATCTCCCCCAAGAATGTTGCAGACCATCTCCAACTGGGGTTATTCACATGTACAAACTTCCTCCAATACAATGTGAACATTGGAGAACTGATTATCTCAATTTCCAAAAGGAACAGTTTCCCTTAAGGCACCAGATCTTGATTGTTTTCTAAAAAGATTCTCTTTTCTTGTGTTATTATTATTGTTTATGCTGTTGCTTTGTCTTTTGAATTTTTTAATGCTTATTTATTTTTTGAGAGAGAGATAGAGCATGAGAGGGGGAGGAGCAGAGAGAGAGGGAGACACAAAATCCAAAGCAGGCTGCAGGCTCTGAGCTGTCAGCACAGAGCCTGACGCAGGACTCGAACCCATGAGCCATGAGATCGTGACCTGATCCGAAGTCTGATGCTCAACCAACTGAGCCACACAGGCACCTGCTGGTGCTGTTTTGTCTTTTGATCTGAATGTTGAGGAAGCTCAAGATGATTTAATCAGTAAACTTGGCCAATGATCTGGGTATAATATATACTCTGCTAAGCAAAAAACTAAGAAGTCACTCTTTCAAGAAAATAGTATTTCCATTCCAGGGCAGGCCTCTTTCAGTTTTGTTAATGTCTTACTCAGGTAAAAACAACATTTATTAGTATAAAACTGTAATATTATTTTTTACTAGGGCTGCTTAACACAGTAGAGTAGTCTAGGTACAAATTATCATTTTGCAAATAAGACACTCCCATCTTGATTTGAAATTTGCCAGGAAAGTCATTTTTATAAAATGATCTATGGAACCGTTCTACAAGATTATAAAAAAATTGTAAAATATTTAGAGTGCAATAAAAATGCAATGTTTTCTTTGCCTTCCTCACACTAATTTCTACATTACTTTTATATTGAGGGAAATTTAATAGTTTTGAAATATGAAATTCTTCATGGGGGCGCTGAAGATAGAAAATCATGAAGAAGGTTGTAGAATGGTTCTGCCATTTTGGTAGCTGTCCCCCCTGCCCCACTGCCCCACGTCAAGGAGCTTGACGTGTGCCTAGGTTTGAACTCAAAGACCACTAGCAAGAACAGAGATTCACAATTAGTTTTTAGACCCGTGTTCCCCTTTGATAAATGGAAAACATTGTGTACTCTTCTTTTAAAGCTTTTTGAATTTTCAGGATAATCAGTTATTAGTAGTAAATATGAATCAAAGCAAATGGGGGGGGGAAGCACTGTTTATGTTCAAACTCATTTTATCTCCAAAAAATGTGATCCCTCCAGGGGGCAGAGGACACGACCTGCCTTCCATACTCCTACACCCTCATAAACCACTGCTCAAGATCCCACAGATTTATGCATATTCACTAGCTCTTTATGTTCTAATGTCCTCAGCAATTTGGGGGAATATCAAAACAGGTAAAAATTATTGAGGCCTGACAGCTGCAAAAGGTCACCAAATTAAATTCATGAGGGCTATCTCCAGTGCATCATAATAGACAGAGGCAGACATTAACTGACCCTCACACTTTGTAAGGAACATCCTCCAATCCTTTTTACCATCTGGTTTCATAAAAAAGCCAGACTCCTTTGACTATTTTATTTAATTTTTTTTATCCTTTGACTATTTTAGACTCCACACAAATCAGAACATAGATTAACCAGTTTGTAGAACATGCATTTTTAAAAAACCCTTGATGGTCAGAATAAAATCCAAAAGATTGTGAGAAAAGGGGGGTGGGAGGTTAAGAAGAGAAAGAGACAAGGCAATAGAGAAAGATACAGATACTTAAGAATTGAATTCATTAATTGGAGGTGGAAAGCTCTATTCCTGCCCAAAACATTTCTGGGATTGATTTCCCAACACCCCAAAGAACAGGAGCTCAGAGTTGGGTTTCATTTAATATAAGAAAATGTGTGTGTGTGTTTTTTTCCTTGTACATGAGGCTTCTTCAACAATGGAGAGCATTAATATTTTTTAAAGACCGCCAGTGATTGAATCTAGTGGAGACACAAAGGGGGATATTTGGAAACAGGGAAGGCTACATGGGAAAAGGACCCATGACCCAAGGGAAACCAAGAGGGTCAATGCCAATATAGATCTTCAGAGCTGAGACACTGGAAACAGACAGGAGGGGACTCTCAGATTCCTGAAGGAAAGGGTCACTTTGGAGCTATGGTGCAGAGTTTCATATCAGATGGGTTAGCAGAAAAATTAGGACCTAACACAAGTGCAGAGGCAGATTCTGAAGTCACTTCCAATGTTCCTACTATCTGGATTCATGTCCTGGGTAACTCTCTCCTACAGAGCACAGGCTGGACCTAGAGACGTGCTGCTAATGATGAAAATGTAGCACAACCTGGAATCAGGTTATAGAAACAGATTTCTGTCTTGCTCATGTTCTCTCAAGTCTTTTACTTGATCACTTTGACAAAGACAGAAGTGACCAGGTGCCCATCGACAGGCCTGTGTGGCAAGGAAGGAGACTGCCAGCCAGCAGCTGGTAGGAACTAAGATCTCCCTTCAACCACAAGGAATTGAATCCCATCCACAAGCATGAGTGAACTTGGAAGAAGATCCCATCCCAGTTGACCTTAAGATGACTGTGGCCCCAGCTGACACCTTGGTTGCAGCCTTGAGATAGAACCCAACAAAGCTGCTACCAGATTTCTGACCCACAGAAACAGTGAGATAGTAAGTATGCTTTAGCCACTAAGGTTTAGGGTGATTTGCTACAAAGGAAGAGTGAACTAAAACGGGGTTTCCCAAATGTCTTTCATTTTAGTCACATATCACCTTGACAACTTTTTCTTTATATGTTGTTATGTTCTGAATAATGCCCTTGCCCACAAAGATGTCCACAATCCCAAGAATTTGTGAATATGTTACCTTACATGGCAAAAGGGAATTTGCAGATGCAATAATTAAAGATTTCAGTTTGTAATAAGACAGAGGCAAGAGGATGGAAGTCAGAAAAACGAGAAGTGATGTCAGAAGCAGAGGTTGGGTGGCTCAGTCGGTTAAGCATGCGACTTCGCCTCAGGTCATGATCTCACGTTCCGTGGGTTCCAGCCCTGTGTCGGGCTCTGTGCTGACAGCTCAGAGCCGGAAGCCTAATTCGGATTCTGTGTCTCCCTCTCTCTCTGTCCCTTCCCCACTCATGCTCTCTTTCTCTCTCTCTCTCAAAAATAAATAAACATTGAAAAAATAAAAGAAGTAGAGGGAGAGCAATGCAGTTGAAGATGGAGGAAAGGACCACAACTCAAGAAACGTGGGCGCCTCCAGAAGCTGGAAAAGGCGGGGAAATGGAGTCTCCTTGAGCCTCCAGAAGGAACACGGCTCTGCCAATACCTCGATTTTATCCCACAGGATCCAGTTTGAACTTCCGACTTCCAGAATCGCAAGGTAGTAAATTTGTGTTGTTTTCAGTCACTAGGTTGTGATAATTTATTAGAGGAGCCGTAGGAAAGTACACATATGCATACACTCTGCCCTAATACTCTCCTTAAGTCGGATCATCTTTTGTACTGACATGCATACCTGTATATATTTATTTTACAGAAATATTTGTATTTATTAAATATTAATATTTATTATTAAATATGTTGTATTTATTATATTGATTAATGTTTAATTCTATTATTATTAGTTATTAATTACATATAATATATAATGATATGTGATATATAATATATAATTATTAATATCATATTGATTATTTATTATTAATATAATATATAAAAATATATTATATATAAAATTTAAGCTATATGATAATATATAATTATTAACATTATATTAGCTAATATTTATTATTTTAATATAATATATTATTAAATATAATATTAAATATTTATATTTATTTTGTACTTACATACATACCTGCATATATTTATTTTATTTTTTTTTATTTATTTTTTTTTTTAATTTTTTTTTTCAACGTTTATTTATTTTTGGGAGAGAGACAGAGCATGAACGGGGGAGGGGCAGAGAGAGAGGGAGACACAGAATCGGAAACAGGCTCCAGGCTCCGAGCCATCAGCCCAGAGCCCGACGCCGGGCTCGAACTCACGGACCGCGAGATCGTGACCTGGCTGAAGTCGGACGCTTAACCGACTGCGCCACCCAAGCGCCCCTGCATATATTTGTTTTAAAGAAAATCTATAAATTTGGTGTGGTGGTTGTGTCCCCCCCCCATTAAGTATGATATATTATTAAGACAAACACAGAGCTCATGAAATTTAACAGTGTCCATTGTGCTGCCTAAGACCATCTTGTGTACTAAAGCCTGTGAGGATCACACTTTGGGACATATAGGCACAAGAGAAGAGATGTCACAGCAGGCCTTTCAGAAATCTGTCCTATGGGCAGGATGTGACTTTGTTTGCTCAAGCTCTTTCTGGCCGTGAGTACAGCAGAGTTGGAAACGGTCTCTAACAACTACAAATGCTCCAGCTGAATCTGCTGGTTTAATTAGGCTTTTCAAAATTGGAGAAAGGCTTCACTGAGTCCCAATCTGCTGAGCACGAGTAGGACTTCCCCATAGAAAGCACAATTTTTTGCCTTCATCATGAAACTGACTGAGGCTAGAATGTGCTTTGCTTTGAATGGGCTCACTTCAAAAGGGGATGGTGGTCCACTTAAAAATATGACCCAAAGACAAGTGAAATAGGCCCAACTGGCTGGTAGCTTTACACTAGACCAGTGGTTCACCACTTGGGATGATTTTGTCCTACAGGTAATATTTGGCAGTATCTGGAGATATTTTTGGTTTCACCACTCAGGACTATTTTTGGTATCTAATAGACTCCAGGGATGCTGCAAAGCATCCTGTCATGCATGGGACACCATCCCCCAACCTACCCCCCCACACACACACACAATAAATAATTACTCAACTCAACATATCATTAATGCTGAAGATAAGAAACTCTACAGTGGACAATAATTTAAATCTATTAAATTATTAAAAACTCAAGGAAGGGTAGGATCAGGCACACTGGTTCTCTGGTATTACTGTAGACTGTCTTTTGAAAGCATAAAGGATTATATACAAACAGCCTAGGCAATGGCATGAGGAACAGAATAGAGTGAAGAAGGAAAAGAGTAACGGGAATTGTCAGAAGTGATGACTTCTCTGCAGTGTTGGATGCTAATTTATGTCCTACTAGCCCCAAAACTGTTACCTTCACATCAAAAGCAGGACAAGAGGGAGGTGCAGGGTTTCAGGGAGTGTCCTGCTCCCAGTCTTTCCCCTCCACCATCACAGCACAAAGTCAGAGAAAGAAAGCAAAAAGAGCTGCTCCGAGCACAGAGAGGACCCTGTGGAAAAAGCAACTGGTGAAGGCTAACATTTAAAAATATACAAGGATAGGGGTGAGGGCTGGCTCCATTGGTAGAGCATGAGACTCTTGATCTTGGGGTTGTAGAAGCCCCATGTTGGGTGTAGAGATTATGTAAAAATAAAATCTTTAAAATATATATAAATAAAAATAAATACGGGTAAAGGTATGTCTAGTTTTGTAAGAAACACAAACTGTCTTGCAAAGTAGCTGCACCATTTTTGCATTCCCACCAGCAGTGAGAGTTCCTGTTCCTCCACATCCTCACCAACATTTAATGTTGTCAGGGTTCTGGATTTTGGCTGTTCTAATAGGTGTGTGGTGGTGTCTCACTGTTGATTTAATTTTCATTTTCCGATGACATATGATGTGGAGCATCATTTCATGTGCTTATTGCCGTCTGCATATCTTCTTTGATGAGAGATCTGTTAAGGTCTTTGGTCTATTTTCTTTTACTTACTAAGTCTGCAAATTCTTTGTATATTCTGGATAACAATCCTTTATCAGATGTGTCTTTGCAAATATTTTCCCCAGCCATGGCTTGTCTTCTCTTTCCCTTGACAGTGTCTTTCACAGAGAAGTTTTTAAAAAGTTCAGTCTATCAAGTATTTCTTTCATGGATCAGATGCCTTTGGCTTTGTCTCTAGAAAAGTATCACCATACCCACAATAATGTAGATCTTCTTGTATGTTATCTTCAAGGGGTTTATAGTTTTGCTTCTTACATTTAGGTCTGTTATCCATTTTGAGTTAATTTTTGTGAAGGGTGTAAGGTCTGATGATGATGATGATGATGATAATGGTGATGATGATTTGCATGTGAATATCTAATTGTTCCAGCACCATTGGTTGAAACACTATTGCCTTTGCTCCTTTGTCAGGGATCAGTTGACTACATTTATGTAGGTCTATTTCTGGGGCTCTCTATTCTGTTCCAGTGATCTGTCTATTCCTTTGCCAAACTCTTTCTTGGTCACTGTAGCTCTTTTTTTTTAAGCATTTTTTAAAATGTTTATTTATTTTCGAGAGAGAGAGAGAGAGAGAGCATGAATGGGGCAGGGGCAGAGAGAGAGGGAGACACAGAATCTGAAGCAGACTCCAGGCTCTGAGCTGTCAGCACAGAGCCTGACATGGAGCTCAAACCCATGAACTGCAAGATCATGACCTGAGACAAAGTCAGACATTTAACCGACTGAGCCATCCAAGTGCCCCTTGGTCACTGTAGCTTTATAATAAGTCTTCAAGTCAGGTAACATCAGTCCCTCACCTTTGTTCTTCTCTTTCAATATTGTGTTGACCATCCTGGATCTCTTGCCTCTGCACATAAACTCTAGAATTAACAAAATAACTTGCTTGGTATTTGTATGGGATTGCATAGACCTATATATCAAGTTGGGAATAGCTTATTTCTTCACCCAGCAATCATGCTCCTTTGTATTTATCCAAAGGAATTGTAAACACATGTCCACACAAAACCTCTACATGGATGTTTACAGCAGCTTTACAACTGCCAACATTTGAAAGCAACCAAGATGTTTTTCAATAGGTAAATGGTAAAACTGTGGTACGTCCACACAAAGGAATATCATTTGGCCCTTATTTTTTTTTTTATTTTTAAAAAAAATTTTTTTAATGTTTATTTATTTTTGAGACAGAGAGAGACAGAGCATGAACGGGGGAGGGTCAGAGAGAGAGGGAGACACAAAATCGGAAACAGGCTCCAGGCTCTGAGCAGGCAGCACAGAGCCCGACGCGGGGCTTGAACTCATAGACCGCGAGATCGTGACCTGAGCCGAAGTCGGACACTTAACTGACTGCGCCACCCAGGCGCCCCATGGCCCTTATTTTTTAAAAAGCTACCAAGTCATGAGAAGACATGGAGGAAACTTCGATGCATATTTCCAAGTAGGAGAAGCCAATCTGAAAAGGCAGGTTGATCATATACGATCAACTCTCTGAAATCTAGGAAAAGCAAAGCTGTGGAGATGGTGAAATGATCAGTAGTTGCTAGTGGTTGGGTGGGAGCTAACTAGGTGGAGCATGGAGGAGTTTTAAGTCAGTGAAAAAGCTTTGTATGATACTATCATAATGGATACTTGCCATTATACATTTGTCCACATCCATAGAACATAGAACACCAAGAGTGAACCCTAAGGTAAACTGTGAACTTTGAGTCATTACGATGCATCAGTGTAGGTTCATTGACTGTAACAAATCTCTCACTCTGGTGGAGGACATTGGTAATGGAGGACACTGTGCATGTGTGGAGACAGACCCTAACAGTATATAAGAAACATCTGCACTTTAAATCTTGATGTGCACCTAAAACAAGCCTTTTAAATCAAGCTTTTGAAAATGTGAAGCAAGGGGCATCTGGGTGGCTCAGTCAGTTGAGCATCTGACTTGATTTGGGCTTAGGTCATGATCTCGTGCTTTGTGCTGACAGTGCAGAGCCTGCTTAGGATTCTCTCTTTCCCTCTCTCTTTGCCCCTACACCACTCATGGTCATGTTCTCTCTCTCTCTCCCTCTCTCTCTCAATAAATAAACTTAAAACAAATAAATAAAATGTGAAGCATTTAGGGACAAGGGAGCCAAGACCGCTCTCCAGCAGAGCTCAAAGAACCACAGCAGTAATTTAAACACTGATAAGGTAGCAGAGGACATGGAATACCCTGGGACATTTCCAAGAATTAAGAACTCATGAATGATCAGAATGATGGTAAGTAAATGTCTCCCACCAAACCAAAAGAAGAGTAGCTCCTTTATTCAATAACAGATATATATTTCATTGCTTCCCTCATGAAGGGAGATTGCTAATTAATGAAAGAGCCACATTCTAAAAAGAATATTCTGTGGCAGAGATTGGCTCAATGCTCACCAACTACATTTCTTCTTCCTGCACGCACAGAAAACCCAAATTTCCCATTCTCCTCTGCAGGTTGGAGTCCAGTGACTGGTTTCCAACCAGTGAGGTTTAGAAATATTCCCCTAGGAAGCAACGTCACCATTATAGGCCTGGCCTTAAATGCCCCAGCATGACGGAACACGCTGCTGTCTCTTCTCTGCAGTATGTAGGAATGCTGGAGATGATGGATAGCCTCACACTTGAGATTCACTCTTCAAGAGGAGCCCTCCAGAAGAATCTACTGACCTTATTTGGCCATGACATGAGCGAGAAACTATACGGTATGAAGCCACTAAGATTCAGGGTTTATCTCCGGTAGATGTCATATAGCCCAAGATAAGACCTTTGATACTTAAAGACCTTAACATATCGGTTTCAACTGTTTAAGAGCATATTCATTTTCTATTGTTGTTGTAACAGATTACAGCAATTTTAGCAGCTTAAAACAACACCTATTTATTGTGCGTAGTTCCAGGGGCCAGAAGTCTGGACACAAAAGGGCTCAGGCAGGTCTTCTACTTAGGTTTCACAAGACTAAAACGAGGGTGTCAACCAGGGTGGATTCTTATCTGGAAGTCCTGGGGAGGATTCACTTTCAGGCTCTTTCAGGTTATTGGCTGAATGTAGTTGTTTGTGGCTGTTGGGCTGAGGTCCCCACTTCCTGCTGGCTGTCGGGTGGGGACTGCTATTTGCTCCTAGAGGCTGTCACATTGCTTCTCATGCTTCCCACGTGGCCCCGTCCAGCAGTGGCAGGGCTGAGTCCCTCTTGCTCCAAATTTCTCTGACATCCCATCTGTACCTCTCTTCCTTGAATCAGAAAAGATCTCCACTTTTAAGGGCTCATGTGATTAGATTGAGCCCACCTGGGTAATCCCAGATAATCTTCCACTTTTAAAATCTGCAAAGTCCTTTTTGCTACGTAACATGCATATTCATCGGTTCCCAGGGATTGGGGTGTGGGTATCTTGGACATCATTCTGCCTACCGCAGACAGTGGCATTGACAGTTCATAGTTGAAACGCATTGTGCATTTTCGGAGGCCTGCATTTACATCATGACCACTGACTGGCAAGACCAAGTCCCCTGGCTGGGTGCATGGCCCCCGTCACCAACTCAGCATCCTCACACCAGTGCTACTTGGTATCGTCTCATGGCTGTTGTGCACGTAGGAACTCTCATGAACCACTCCTGTGGGATTTTCACAGTGGATTTGCAGAGATCTGAGATTTATCCATTGCCGATGTCAAGAATCAGCTTTTGTTATTTTCCATGTGGTCTGTATTTATCATATTTATTGTCATTTGCCTAGTAAATTATATTTAGTTCTCTTTCTATACAGAGGGTTCAGGCATTCTCAATCAGTCTTTGTGCTTTTCTTTATAAAGTTTCGGGTAAAAGAATCCCTTCAAGTACTAATGCAAAACATCTGTGCAAATATATGGCATATACGTTACCTGTCCTCTACTCCTGTGCTCAAGGCAGACATTGCTAATCAATCATGGCACTCTTTCCCAGGGACCTAGCAGTCAGCCTCAGACTTGCTCCTAAATCAGACTTCCAGGAAGCCCCTATCAATCAAGTGAAAGTAGCAGGCTTATAATATTGGCAACTCACAGTAAGTTGCTCAGGTAAACAGGACCATGTGCTCTCCCCTTTTTCTGCTTGGTTTTGTTTGTTTGTTTGTTTTGTTTGTTTTATGTTAAACTTCACAGATTGCATACTGGGTGTTTCGATGATACTTATTTTTCTACTTCTTACTTATTTAAAAACCAAACAAACAAATCCCTTCTTGGAAACAAGCAAGTAAGGTAAAAGAATAAAGCCAAATCCTTTTGTATATTCCAATCTCTCACTCAGACATCCTCGTAAAGTTCA
Source organism: Lynx canadensis (assembly GCF_007474595.2). Taxonomy (NCBI): domain Eukaryota; kingdom Metazoa; phylum Chordata; class Mammalia; order Carnivora; family Felidae; genus Lynx; species Lynx canadensis. The sequence continues at coordinate 6,830,711 of NC_044305.1, read as the reverse complement.
CAGAGGCCTCAGTTCAACCACAGATCCTGAAGCTAGGTCAACCTCTGAGCTCTGCAGAGCACAAATGATCTCTTCGCTATGGGTAGGATACTTTTGCAAGGCTTTTCAGGAACATTTGGAATGGTGCAAAGCTTTATATAATGAAGCTATATTATGAAATATCTGGCTGTATTACGATGCAGGTTCTTCTTCCAGTTAAATCATATTCTCTACACTCCATTATGGTGAAATGCTGGGTAATGGCTCTCTAATTTCTCACGGAGAGTTGCAGACATGATCGCTATATCGGCAACTGTGTATTATACATCCCTTGTGACACTGCATTTATATCAATGTCTGTAGCTTTTTAAATCTCAAGCTCTAGACCATATATGGAAAGGGACAGCAATATTCTTACAGAGATGCCTAAACGATACCATTTCACTATGCAGATTATCTAGCATGGTGCAGAAGATTCAACAGAGCAGGATTCATTAATCTACAACTCACAGCCGATCATGACCACAATGAGGGGAGTTTGTCAATTACCTCGACCCGTTGAACTTTGCACTATCCAACAAATCAGCTGATAAACTATGCTAACTCTGACTTCTATGAACAACAAAAAAAGATTACTTACTCTAATGTATTAACATCAACGACTCCGGGCTGTCCTCTCTCCTGTCACTATTTATTTCATAGGGTAACGTCAGAGTCTACTGTCAATGGGTCATTAAGCCACACTCATGTAAGCCAGTGTGAGTTTGAGGACCATTGAGCATGGTATATTTGCCCTTCTGCACCAGAATTAAATAAACATCGACACTAAATAACACTGCAGTGATCTTCCAAGATCTCTGGTGGAGTAGTTAATAGCCCTTGGAATGTCTCATTTCCTTCTTGACATGGTATGTTCTGAACAGCTACCCATTCGGAGAGCTGTGTAAAACAGAATTCAAGCTGGTTTAACACTTAACAGTACATGCTGGTCTTTGATCCTTCCGTTTATCAGTGTCAGTGTTTTTAATAATTACTATTTTCTACAAAAGGGGTCACAGATGGGCTCCATTAACAAATGGGGCATAAATGACTCCTCTATCAGAGGCTAAACAAGGGCAGTTGTTTTTAAAACATTGTTTTCTTTGTTTCACTGGTTGTGTTTGAATGTTGTGAATCAGTTGCCAACACTGATAAATAGAGATATTATAGAAAAATACAGGGTCTTTTAAAAAGGCAGAAGTTTGGCAACATTTTACTTGAATTTTGTAAGGAGGCCAAAAGGAAGGCATGTGGTCCCTCCGGTTCTTTGCAGACCTGAAGCTTCTCACGAGCAATGTATTCCAAGTCCAATTAATGGCTTTTACACCTTTCTGCCCAGCCTAAGCGCTGGCTACTCACAGTGTGGTCCGTGGAAGGACAGCATCAACACCACCTGGTGGCTTATGTGACGTTGGCACATGTGATCCCTGTGCCCTTTAGAGAAGGGCTTGCAGAGACGTTGACTCAGGTGTAAGCAGTTTCTTTAGGATTGTCTTGGCTTCTGTCTTTGGCTCGTAGTCTCAACTCCACCTTCCGCCTTTACTTACGTTTGTTTCTCCAGTTTAACACTTGCATTCACGTCTTCTAGTCTTCTCCAGTCTCCCCTTGTCCTCTACAGACATTCACAAAGAGCCAATACCAAAAGAGCAAAACCATCCTCATTTCTACATTAAGAGTGCAGTTTTCAAGAAGAAATCTCACCATTTGCAAAACATGGATATACCTAGAGGGCATTATGCTAAGTGAAAAAAGTCAAAAAGAGAAAGAAAGACAAACGCGGTATGACTTCGTGTATATGTAGAAGCTAAAAAACAAAGCAAGTGGACAAACCAAACAAAACAGACTCAGATTCAAAAAACAAACTGTTTGTCCCCAGCAGGGGGGTGGGGGGTGGAGCAGGCAAAATAGGTAAAGGGGATTTAGAGGATTAACAGACTTCCAGTTATAAATATAAAATCATAAGGATATAATGTACAACATAGGGAATATGGTCAATAATACTGTAACAACTCTGTACAGTTATAGGTGGGAACAGACATAATCATTTCATAGTGTATAAAAATATCTAATCACTATGATGTAACCTGAAACTAACAGAATACTGTATGTCAATTATACTTAAATTTTAAAAAATGAACAATTTTCCTATTTAGAATTGTAGGATATCTGGCTTGAATGAGACATGGCAAAGATCATGTAGTCATGTGGTTCCTATGGTAGGCTGAATGGTGGCCCCTCCAAAAGTTACGTCCATGTTCTAACCTCCCAGGACCTGATAATGTGAAGTTAAATGGGAAAAGGGTCTTTGCTGATATAATCAGAAAAGATAGATAGATGATAGATGATAGATAGATAGATGATAGATAGATAGATTTATAACCTATTGGTTCTGTTTCTCCAAAAATCCTATAGATAGATAGATGATAGATAGATAGATAGATGATAGATAGATAGATAGATGATAGATAGATGATAGATAGATGATTGATAGATAGATAGATAGATAGATGATAGATGATAGATAGATTTATAACCTATTGGTTCTGTTTCTCCAAAAATCCTATAGATAGATAGATGATAGATAGATGATAAATAGATGATAGATAGATGATGATAGATAGATAGATGATAGATGATAGATTTATAACCTATTGGTTCTGTTTCTCCAAAAACCCTATAGATAGATAGATGATAGATTAGATAGATGATAGATAGATAGAGATTATATCCTACTGGTTCTGTTTCTCTAAAGAACCCTCATACTGCCCCAAATCCAATGATCAGTATCCCTAAAAGAGACATGTAGAGGGTAGGCATACAGACGAAGAGAAGGCCATGTGAAGACAGACACAGAGTAGAGAGAGCAGTCACAAGCCAGGGAATGCTCACAACCATCAGAAGCGTGGAGAGGCAAGGAATGGAATCTCTCTTTGACCTTCTGGAGAGAGCACAGACCTGCTGAGACCTTCATTGTGAACTTCTGACCTCCAGAACTTTTAGAGGACACATTTCTGTTGTGATAAGTCACCTAGTCCATGGTTATCTGTTATGGCAATTCTAGGACACTAATCCAGTTCCGAAACCTGGACATCTGTCAGCATCACCTGGTGGCATAATGATGGTGAGAATCACGACAGGTGGAAAGGAAAGCGAGGGGGGCATCTTTACAGCTGCAGCAGCGAGAGGCAGAGATCAGCAGCCCTGACACCCCCAGGGAGCATCTTAACATGTATCAGACACGGGGAGTCTGAGGCCCCAGCCCCACTGAGTCAGAAACTGAATTTTAACAAAATCTCTAAGTGATTCATGTACAGATTAAAGTTTGAGAAATGCTTCCCTAGGCAATTTCAATTAGCAACCTTTACAGAGTTTCTCCTTGATCCCATGTGTGTGTTTACCAGGATGTAAAAAGTGTTCCTTCCCTCCTGTCTCTGAGATAATGTTAGTAAGAATACAAATTCCAAGAGAATTCAGAACAAAAACACACGCACGTTCTGAGAGGGTGAGCCCTTCCAACTCCTTCATATGACGCTCTGAGAACAAGGCCAAATCATGCACCAAATGAGGTGTTTGAGCCCCGAGAACAGAGGCAAGGATTGCTAACGCATTCATTCCAACTTAGCGAAAAGAGTTTGTTTATTAAATGTTTACCTTAAAAGGGGTTTCATCTGACAATTGAAACCAACAAAAGCCCATAAAATTGCTTCTGGAAATTTGAACGTAAGAAATTCTCACCTAGGACTCAAAATAATAGCCTATTAAAATTACATTGGGAGAGTGGAGACTCATACAAAATAGATGATTAAAGAAAATGCAGAGCCATTGGGGTGGAGGGTGGAGGTTGAGGAAGTAAGGGATGCATCTGCTAATCCTTAATTCAGAAATGCCAACCCTACAAAGCAGTGCCTGAAACAAAAGCCTTTATTATTTCCAGCTAGCCACTATGCTGGCCCTGCCCAGTTTCTCGGGACGGCCGTGCATCTAACAGAATAGGAGAACGAAAGAGCTCTGTGCCATCTGTGGATTTGCATGCAGTGCAGAAAAGAGGTAACCAGGGAGGGGTTAGAAAAATTAGAGAAATTTGAATTGCCTTCCCCTTAAGGGAAAATCTGGGGGGCACTTTTGAATGGGCACATCCATCCATGATGTACGGATGCCGGCCTTCTGACTTTAGTCTATGTGGAGGCATTAAAGGCAAAATCTGAGCAAAAACTGGAATCAATTCGGTAATTCAAGTTAAAACAATTAAAAAGGAAACTGAGCCAGTTAAGTAATTCATAGCGTGAAGAGGACGTTAGAACCAAAAAGCAACAACAATACAAAGGTGGAAGTGTAAAAATATAGACAAAAATAAAAACAGATTTAATACCTATGATACGATGAACATACTTCATATTTTCTCACTTACTCTTACAAAACCAGTCAAAATAGATAAATATCTGTTTTAGAGATGAGGAAATTGAGTCCCAGAGAGGTTTCAGCCAGGTCATACGAAGAGCATGTTGTGGAGGAAAATACAAACAAATAACACGTTTCAAGAGTCCAATGTATGAGACACTGTGGATCAGAGCCATTATTAATTTATCACTGAGCTCACACCTACAGCAGAATTCAAGTGCATTTGTGTTATTCAAGACATTTACAGTGGCCTATATATTTTATGTAAGAAGCGGTATTGGCTTAAATGAACAATTGCATTATTACAGAAGGCTTTTAGTTCCTAAGGAGCCTGGGAATTAGCGTCAGTCTAGAAACATGTAAATGAAGGGAGCTGCTAAAATTGGAAGAGGAAAACACTCTGTTCCACATAATTGAATCCCATTCGTGTAGTCAACAACTTAAATTGAATGACTATTTTTGGTCGGCAGTTTTGGGCGGTGGGATGCAAAGGTAAATAAGACAAAGTCTTCGTTCTCAAGGGGTTCTTTCTAGTTGGGAAGGCGGACATTACAATTCAACGTGGAAAGTGCTACACTGGAGATAAGCACAAAGCACGTTCGCGTGCAGAACACAAACAGAATCAATCACGGCATCGTGTTCGAACACCTGGGGAATTCAGGCACCCAGAACAATGGAAGTTTATTCTACCCGCTAATAAGTCCGAAGACCGAAAGACATAAATGAAAGGACAAGCTAGAGAAAGGGACCAAGATTCCCTACGGAAATAATCATGCCCATACCCTATACTCTTCCACGTCCAGTCTGAATAACAAGTTCTTATCATTATTTGGCTAGCTGCTTCCTTTGGGCATATAATAATCCTGGCTGTTAGATATCGGCCTCTTTCTAATTGGTCTCCCACATCCATTCTGGTCCAATTCCAATCCACTCCTCACTCCGCAGCCCAAGGCTCTTTTCAAAATGTAAATCAGATCAACTCACTCACCTCTCTGGTTGGTTTTAAAACTTCAATATCTTCACATTGCTCTTAGAATAATGTGAAGTTCTTAGTACAGGCTGCAAAGCCTGCAAACCTTACCTGGTCTTCAGCCCCATCTCCCACTGCCCCCCACTCCTTCTGTTCTCCAGCTGTCACTCTTGTTCCAATTCTTGGATCTGTAGTAAGCTCCTTCCAGCTAGATGTGGTTTGCATGTGCTGTTTCACAGCCATAAAAGTCTCTAAGAACTCAATCAGCTACTTGACTTCTCTTCCAGTGTTTCCTAATTAAGGATCATGAGTTACCCTTTAAAACATCTATTTCTTTTTTTTAAATTTTTAGTGTTTCTTTATTTTTGAGAAAACAGAGAGAGACAGCACAAGTGGGGTAGGGACGGAGAGAGAGACAGACAGAATCTGAGAAGTAGGCTCCAGGCTCTGAGCTCTTGGCACAGAGCCCGACACGGGCTCACAAACCCACAAACCATGAGTTCATGACCTGAGCTGAAGTCAGACGTTTAACCGACTGAGCCACCCAGGCGCCCCATAAAAAAAATCTATTTCTTTATAATAACAAAGTAGCCAAACACAGTGGCCAAAGGCTCGATGTTTCTTGATCCAGAAGACCCAAGATCAAACCTTAGCTTTACCAATGATTGATTAGCTGTGTGACTATACTCTTAATCTATTCGTTGGTAAAAACAGGTGGCAATATCAGCACTTGCTCCTAGAATAGTTATAAAGATCAGATCAGATAACACACTTTTCCATTCTATTTCTAATTCAACATTTATTCCCTCTCATTTGTTTTTTTTTTCTTTACCACTCTTTCTTTTAATGTTTTCCCTGCCTCTGTTAATGTTTGCAGTGTTTTCAACTGTGCCTGTAAATCTAATTTTACATATCTGTTTGTTCTCAGAGTGAAATACTGTTTTAAGGACTCATGTCTTACATCAGTTCTAGAAAGAAAGAAGTCAATTATTCTTCTTAAATATTGCTTCCTTACCACCCTTTTCTTTTAGCACTCTATCATTCATGCTGAGACAGCGTGCTTCAGTGGAAAACTGCACTGTTCAGAACAGAGACTGGTTCACTTTCTGTAAAGGCCCAGATGGTATTTTTTAACCTTTGGGGGTCATATCGCCTCTTTGCAACTCCTCACTTTCACCACCACAGCCTGCAAGCCACAGGAATCAGTGTGTGGAAACAGGTGGGCGTGGCTGTGCGGAAACAGGTGGGCGTGGCTGAGTTCCAATCAAGAGAGAGTTTGCCAACCCCTGGCTTTGAGCTTTCTCTTCTGAGTTGTCTGATTCTAACCCTTCATTTCCTTAGAGCTGTTTTCACTTTACAAGCTGTAAACAATGGGCAGCAACGTAAAAGAATTCTTGTGCACAGATAGGAAAATTCTGAACCATGGAGGTTCAATTCACCTGTGCCTCAACTATGCATGGAAAAAGCCTGTTTTGCCTGGTCTGTTTGTAAATTAATTTCAACATTCCTTTACTCAATATAAATGTGTCCTTCTTTGACTTCTTCTTCAAGCCAGTTGTAACATTTTACAGATTCCCTCATTAATCATGAATTAAATCTTGAACATGTGTTCATTTTACGTGTGTATAAAAGTAATGACTTCAGCCTTTTAAAAAAATTATGCTTTAACACACGCATTTGGAACCTCTCCATCTTTGTGACGTCTAATTGGTCATTCATAGTTTTAAACCCTTTTGCTCTGTATCAGGGTGAATCTCAGTATGACCTTGGCCAAACAAATCCTCTTTGACAACATCCATTCTAGAAGTTCACCATTTACTGAATGCCTTATTTGAGTAATGATCTTTCTCATTGCTAAGATTTCTATTTGATTTCCATATTTCTTTTTTTTTAATTTTTTTTACGTTTATTTATTTTTAAGAGACAGAGTGAGACAGACCACAAGTGGGGGAGGGGCAGAAAGAGGGGGAGACACAGAATCCAAAGCAGTCTCCAGGCTCCAAGCAAGCCTTCAGCACAGAGTCCGATGAGGGTCTCGAAGCCATGAACCGTGAGATCATGACCTGAGCCGAAGTCGGTCACTTAACAGACTGAGCCCCCCAGGCACCCCGATTTCCATATTTATTATTTCATTGCTGCTTGTTTTTGTTTTGAAGTTTCTTATTCTTCCTGTAGATGCAGTTTCATTTGACTTTCTTAAACATGTCATCATGTGGTAGGGTCCCTTACTAAAGGAAGAAAAACAAAAACAAAAACCTCAAGGCAACCTGGCTATACACGTGACAATATCCCTCACGACCTTGCAACGTGAGACCACTTAATCAGACTGCATGTTTGTGTGTTACCACATATGGGAACAAGGAAGTAGAAAATGTATAAGAAACTACACCGCGTGGCGTTCGGGGCTCAGCTCTTTGAGTAAGAACCCAACTTAGCGCATATGCACGTACTGGACTTGCACGCACAATCTTTGAGCGGAGCCCATTATTTTATTTTAATTTTTTTCACTCTCTGTGATCGCACACGTACGCGCACCTTTTGTGTGTGTCCTTACCTAATCATCGGAGCGTCCAATCTAGTATCGGTCTTTTAATGGCAATTTGAGATTGCATGTCTTGTAGACGAAGATGATACCCCATACCCAGCCGTTGAGTCAGGGGTAATTTGGTCAATTCCTGATTTCAAGGCTGAGACTGTGATCTCATATTTTCCTGGGTCTTTCGCTCTCTGAAGGTCATACCTCCTGGTATCCGTGTCTGAAGTTCCCTTTTGAGTTCTTTTCCAACACTTGCCTCCAAGCAACAAACGTGGCTCTCTGGCTTCCCACCTCACTTGCCGTGTTTGACTCAAGTTACCTGCACCAATGTCCTACCAGCCAGGGGTGCTCGTTTCTGGACCAGGAGGCCAACTTGAGGAGATGTATATCCTGTTCCCAAGGGTAGCCATGTCTGTTTTGGTATTTCCTGTTTATTTCATATACTGTTGCTATGCTATTACAGCCTGAGAGACTGAGTCAAAGTGTGAAAACACCATACCATCTTGACTGAAATCGTATCCATTATTCACGTTGCATAAAATGTTCATTTGAACATTAAAAAACAAAAGAAAAGAAAATTCTGCATCTATATCTGTTGAACTTGATGGAAGAGTCAATTAGATCCTTGGAAAGATGTGAACACACGGGGATCATTTAAACTATATTTAAACTATTTGATGAATGTGAGCTTTTTGAAACCTCTAGAAAAGGCTAATGAATGCTATGCTAATATTCACAAACTGATAAGGGCTTTGCTGCCACTTCCAAAATGCAATAGCAAAACGTTGAAAAGTTGAAAATCACTCCCAAAATAGTTTTAACCCTTGCATACCACCCCGCCACCCCCGCCCCAGGACCTTCCAGTTCTGAAGAAAATCCACTAGCCTGGTGTACACGCCTGAGCTCTGCTACCCACCACCTATTAAAAAGATAGTGTCTGGGGCACCTGGGGGGCTCAGTCGGTTAAGCGTCCGACTTCAGCTCAGGTCACGATCTCGCGGTCCGTGAGTTCGAGCCCCGCGTCGGGCTCTGGGCTGACAGCTCGGAGCCTGGAGCCTGCTTCAGATTCTGTGTCTCCCTCTCTCTCTGCCCCTCCCCTGTTCATGCTCTGTCTCTCTGTGTCTCAAAAATAAATACACGTTAAAAAAATTTAAAAAAAAATAAAATAAAAAGATAGTATCTTAATGTAAAGGAGGTTCATTCAGAGAGACAGGAAATTGAGTGCTTAATGAGTTTGCAGTGATTCCTTTCAAATAAATTTAGCACATCTGCACACACAGGGCATACATACAAAGAGGGAAGTTTGAATTTGTTCCTTGAAGCCTAAATACACACAGAACAAGCAGACCGTTTTGCACTGTGATGCCCGAAGATGCCTGGGTACATTCTTTGCTTCCTCCTCATCAGAACTGAGGATCATGTAGGCTGGAGATTTTAAAGATGGCCAAGATCAGTAACCCTGGTGGTAATGGAGGCGATTTTGATTCCCAAGGTACATTTGACAGTATCTGGAAATACTTCTGCCGATCGTAATAGGAGACGAATATGCTACTGGCATCTAGTGGGTAGAGGCCAGGGATTTGCTAAACACCCTGCAGTGAGCAGAATAATAGTCCACGACAAAATTTGATCTGGTTCAAAATGTCAAGAGGGCAGAGGCTGAGAAGCCCAGGGGTAGACGTTACGGTTCCCAACGGAAAGGTGAATTAATTGTATGTATATTTATATGTATAACATATACCATTTAAAAATTTTTTTTTTCAACGTTTATTTATTTTTGGGACAGAGAGAGACAGAGCATGAACGGGGGAGGGGCAGAGAGAGAGGGAGACACAGAATCAGAAACAGGCTCCAGGCTCCGAGCCATCAGCCCAGGGCCCGACGCGGGGCTCGAACTCACGGACCGCGAGATCGTGACCTGGCTGAAGTCGGACGCTTAACCGACTGCGCCACCCAGGCGCCCCTATACCATTTTATAATTATATATACATATGTGCATATTTTTTAGTTTATGTAGATTACATCACTGTGCGTGTATGTGTGGGAATGCTTTATCTTGTAGGAAAACATGATAGACTGTTCATACATTTGGGGAATTTCCCACCATAGGTCCTGGTTCAAGATACCATCCTGAGCACTTTCTTTCTTTTTTTTTTTTTTTAAAGCTTTGTTTATTTTTGAGAGAGAGAGACAGAGTGCAAGTGGGGGCGGGGCAGAGAGAGATGGAGACACAGGATCGGAAGCAGTCTCCAGGTTCCAAGCTTTCAGCACAGAGCCCGATGTGGGGCTTCAACCCACGAACTGTGAGATCATGACCTGAGCTGAAGTCAGAGGCTTAACCAACTGAGCCACCCAGGCACTCCCCATCCTGAGCACTTTCTATTTAACTCAGTGAACCTCATAACAACACTTCCAGGTGGGTAATATTATTATTCCCATGGTATGAATAAGAGAACGAAGGCCCAGAGAAGTTAAGTCATCTGCCTGATGTCACAGAGCTAGCAAGCAGGGGATTCTGGATCTTCGCCCAGTCTGAGTGATCTTAGCCCCTCTGCAGTATGATCTGTTGATCCACAAAGATCTTTAGAGCCCAAACTTTCCACTGGAAACTCCACTAGCCGGTCCACCTGTCTGCAAATGGCAAGCTTCTACACTGATTTGCGTATACGCAGCAGTGGAGTCTGAATCATTAAGAAAACTTCAGCAGGGGGAGAAGGCACACATCAAAGCCACAGAGGTGAATGCTAATGAGAAGAGTAAACATATAAAACTGCTTTCTTTTTTTCCCCAAAAACGATTTGCAAGTCCCTTCCAGGTGGTGCTGCAGATAAAGCGGGGTCGCAGAAATAGTTCTCTGCACAGGATGAGCAGGAGGGGCACTGAGCCACAGTCTTAGCCTACGGTGTTTCTTATAGCTAAGGCAAGCATTAAGCTTGATTCATATTGGCTGGATTTCATCGCAGGATCCTGGAATGCCCAGAAAACACCCAACCAGGCAGACTCGGGCCGCGATCAGAAGAATTTTATTATCCAAGTTGCAACATGCAAATACCCTCTTTGCATTCTGCTTTCTGCAAACACGGAGTGAAAAAAATAAGTGGGAGAAAACGAGGAGGAATAAAAGCAGTGCGATTCATGCTTCACAAAGTCCTGTAGGTTATTACCAGGCCTTAAATTGTGAGTTGCAAACACAAGCTGTTCTTAAACAAGAACAAAAAGAAAAAGCAGATGGTTTCTTTTTACATCCTGTGAAACTTTTCCTGAATGCAAGCGTATGTTCCCTTCTCCCCAGCTGGCATTCCCATGCAAATGATCCGTTTTCTGTCATTTTCAGAAAAATTTTTGATCTCCATCCCCCACCCCATTCTAAATGCCAAAATACCTAGAAATGAGAGGAGGGAAAGGGATCAAAATATTTTTTATCAAAGTAAGCCTCTGAGGCTCCATCACTGCAAATCTGCTCAGAAACACGACTGGGCTTACGACAGGTATCGCCGTGACCCCATTATTTTTTTTTTTTAATTTTTTTTTCAACATTTATTTTTGGGACAGAGAGAGACAGAGCATGAACGGGGGAGGGGCAGAGAGGGAGACATAGAATCGGAAACAGGCTCCAGGCTCTGAGCCATCAGCCCAGAGCCTGACGCGGGGCTCGAACTCACGGACCGTGAGATCGTGACCTGGCTGAAGTCGGACGCTTAACCGACTGCGCCACCCAGGTGCCCCAACCGTGACCCCATTATTATCATGACCATTATTTTGTATGTTACGGATGTTTCTTCCGACAGACATCTTTACTGATAGTTGCTTTTGCTATAGGTGACACGGTGGGAAGAAGGGAGATTTGCAGTTATAAAGTTCTGGATTATGTAGATTCTTGGATTCCCATTCTAGCTCAGTGGCCAATTAAATAACTACACGCCCTAGAGAAAACTGTTTAAAATCACTTAGTCCGTGTGACTCTCAGTTTGCTCACTTGTAACGCGGAGACAGTGACATCTGCCTTTGCAGGGAGATTCTGAAGATCAATTTCTCTTTGAGAGGCGCCGCACGGAATCTTGTTTGCCACACTCATATGAATAATGAGTGCAATGGCACCTATTTCAGAGGATTAGTTGAGGATGAAATAAGGCCGTGCATTATTTGTAAAGCATTCCTGAAGTGCCCAGAACATACTAAGTTCTAAATAAATGGGAGCTATTATGGAGTGGTTATCGTTTTATTGGTATTGCTAACCCGGAAGAGTATACGGGGATCCGAAGGCTCTCAGACGATCTTCAATCCCACTCAATTATCTGCATTGTTTTAAAACAATTTCCCACAGATGCTCACTGCTATCCTGGCTGAGGTGGGCAGCGGTTGCATTGGCTCCACTACAGATCTTAATGGCCAACAAAGTGTCTCTCTAGTCAATACTTAAATTCTCCTTGTGCCTGAAGAGCTTTCACAAGAGGATTTTGAAATGTTTCTGATCAGTTTTGTATTATAGCCGGATACATCTGTTGAGATCAAAAGCTGCCCGTGGTTTAGTATTAGTTACGTCTGTGCAAAAAATTATCCCAAACTTGATGGCTTAAAACAAAAACAAAAAAGACAAAACATTTCAGTCAATTTCTGGGGATCAGGTACCCAGGAGCGGCATCGCTCCGTGGTTCTGGCGTGGGATCTCTCATGAGATTGCCGCCAATTTGTCAGCCTGGGCTGCAGTCACCTGAAGGCTCAACTGTGGCTCACTCACGTGGCAATTGGCTTGAACAAGCAGTCAGAGCAAGAGAGAGAGGGAGAGAGAAGCCACAGAACAGAGTCTTTTATAACCTAATCTCAGATGTGACACGCCATTATTTCCTTTGATCCTGCTGCTCATGCAGACCAATCTGGTATAATGTGGAGGTGTCTAGACAAAGGGTATGAATGCCAGAAAGTGGGACCACTGGGGGACCTTTGGGGGGCTGGCTACCACAGTCCCTGGCCCAGTAATTTATACTAAAGTAGTAAGCATAAGTGAAAACGGAGAGCAATGTGACCTCCCACATGAATTCAGTCTCACCATTAATTGAACGTCCAGATCAGCTTCTCTGTCTTCCAAGAAGCTTCCCTGACAAGATGTATTTTCAATCATCTCCTTCCTATGAATGTTGACAGCATGCCTCTCTGCTTTAGCAATGTCATTTTACAGTTTTTGTTTCACAAAAGCTGGTCTAATCATCTTGAGGGCAAGGGTTATGTCAAATGCTTCTTTGGATTCCTTAAAATTCCTCCGTGTGCTAAGTGTATGGAATTGGTAAAAGTTCAAACCCAGCTCTGTGACCTTTCAAATGCAAAGGTCTGAACAATGAGCATTCCTGTTTGAATTGCCTTGAAGCTCTCTAAAACCCTTGGTCGTTGGGGTGCCTGGGTGGCTCAGTCAGTTAAGCAGCCGACGTCAGCTCAGGTCATGATCTCACGGTCCATGAGTTCAAGGCCCGCGTCAGGCTCTGTGCTGACAGCTCAGAGCCTGGAGCCTGTTTCAGATTCGGTGTCTCCCTCTCTCTCTGACCCTCGCCCGTTCATGCTCTGTCTCTCTCTGTCCCAAAAATAAATAAACGTTGAAAAAAAAATTTTTTTAAAAAGAAATGCTTTGCTCAGATGGTCTCTCTTCATTGAGGTTTATCCCAACCACGATATTTAATATAGCAATCAGCACGTGCCTGGCCTCACCACTGACAAGCCTTTTACCATGCCCCAAATTTTCTTTTTGTTCTAGCACCTATCACCTTCTTAAGAAAATGTAATTTACTAATCCATTATATTTATTGTCTGCCTTCCTTTCCAGAGGGTCAGCTCTCTGAGGACAGGACTCTCCTCTGTTCTGTTTTGCAGTATACACTCTGCCTGGCCCCGTGTCTAGAATATACCAGATGCTTAGTATGGAATTCTTGAATAAACGGAGTAATATTTTTCGCAACAGAATTTGAAATAAAAAAGTCTTGGGGCACCTGGGTGGCTCAGTCAGCTGAGCATCCAATTTGGGCTCAGGTCATGATCTCATGGTTCGTGGGGTTGAGCCCCACGTTGAGCTCTGTGCTGACAACCCAGAGCCTGGAGCCTGCCTCAGATTCTGTGAATCCCTCTCTCTCTCTGCCCTTCCCCTGTGCTCTCTCTCTCTCTCTCTCTCAAAAGTAAATAAATAAACATTAAAAAAGTCTTCACCTGTAATGCTTGAGCTGAGTAGATATTTCAGTTAACAATGAAGGCTACTTTCTCAAGAATTCTGTTTGGTTGGTTTATCTTCTTATGTAAGTAGTTTATGAATCACTATACAAAGCAAATACATTATAAATAAGAGATAAGAATCTAGTGTAAACTATTTTATTTTATTTTTGTTAGTAAAATTCACAGAAGCCACAATGCAGAAGTTGATAGACTTTATTCATCAATTCAGTTAAAACCACATTCAACTCATTCAAGCAACTAGTTTGAGTGACGTGAGCTCAAGGAGTAAAATAAATACTTAACAGAGGTGATGCACAAACATTTTTGTTCACTATAAAAGTACATTAATTGTTCCAAGGCTCTAAATAATCACAGTGCCTTTTGTTTTTCTTTTTTAGCTTTACCTCTAACGCTCTCAGTATGACTGGTATCTGCTTTCTAGATTAGGACATATGCTGAGAATTTACTCCTCCTTTTGTTCTCAAAATGGTAATTCTACGAGAAGTTAAAGCCAATATATTTTGAAAAGAAATGACATAATAATAATAATAAAACTTGGTAATCAAATATTAATGTTTTTCTACATGTTTATGGTGCTGTTCAATTAAATGATTTCTGTGCATTGGCAAAATAAACCACACATATTCTGCCACAAAAGAAGTGGTAAATCAAATATCTGGCTATTTAACGATGTTTTCTCTATTTTCAACATTTGCAATGTCCTCATTCCTGAATTAATCCCTAGAAGAAAGTTTGAACCACAGAGCAAAAATTGAAGAAAACACCCTTCTAACAAGGAGCCTTGTGTTCTAATTGTGTAATTATCAGAGTCCGGAATTTACAAATTTACATCTTGTAGTGGTGTTTAACTTGTTTTACTAACCTTTCATTTGTATAAAAGCTTAATTAATTATCCCCGAGTGACAGTGTTTTCTTTGGAAGATCATGTTGAACCTCTCGCATTAAAATTCCATACTCCTTTCAGCTAATACAAGCAACATACAAACAATTAAGGCACCTACATTAAAAGGCCTGTGATCCCAAGACTTCATGTTTTTGTGACAAACTGGTGTGGAACTTGCTTGACTGCCACTTCCTGAATGGCCCCTTACTTTGCCTATCACTAAGACGGAAGATGAAGGAGCATTCTGAAATGCACATTTATTAAAAAACAATAAAAACAAACAAATATTATTTAGTAGATAAAAGACCTGAAGACCCGATCACTGATAGTAGGTCCCTGAAAACATCTGCATGGCAGAAAAAAACGCAATCATGGAAGGTAGAACCAATAGTCTAGAATTCTTCCACCATTAGTTCAGTTCAGCATGTATTTTCTTAAATCTCATAGTCTTGAAGTATTTTCTTATGGAACTGATGCTGTGAACTTGTTGGTTAACGAGCATTAACAACACTGTCCTTAGCAGAATTGGTAAATCTATTACACATGAGATTAGTTTTGATATGACCATCATCTCCACACCCCTCTGTGATGTAGGGAGCAGTGGTGGACGTTGAAAGAAAAATACAATGGGGGAGGCAAGACTGAGTGTGGCAGCCAGACTTCTGAGATGGCCACACTCTTGTATAAAGGCCTTCTCTTCAAAGTGTTGGACCTATCACTTGCTTCTAACCAATAGAATATAGCAAATATGAGGGGAAATCACTCCCACGATTAGGTTACAAAAGACAGTAACTTTCATTCTGCCAACAGACTATCTTTCTTGCCGGCTCTCAAGAAGGCAGCTGCCATGACAGAGAAGCCACGCCCACGGGGCAAGGAACGGAAGGTGACCTCCAGGCAGCACTCAGAACATCATGTGCTCAGTCCAACCACCTGAGAGGAACTGAATCCTGCCAACAACCCCTGAGAGAGCTTGGAAGTGGATCCTTCCCCAGCTGATAACTTGCGATGAAACCCCGGTCCTGGCTGACACCTTGGTTGAAGGGTTGTGAGAGGGGCCGAATCACAGGTAATATATACGTGCTCTTCCAAATGGCTAAGTTTGGAGGTAATTTGTTCAACATAGATAACCAGTCCAGAGTGACCTTTGAAAGAAATCCTTGAAAAACATATCCCGGTTTAGTAAAAACCAAAGCAGGACAATAGCTGAGGAAAAAAGACTGTGTGGAGGGGTACGAATAATACTTTGCTACCTCGCTTCTTTGTGAAAGAGAGCAGGCTCTTACGTGGGTCAAGTACAAATGGAATCTGTTAGTACTCCAAGGAATGGCATGTTCAGCACGGGGAATAACAGGATGATAAATAGGAACACGGCCAAACACTCTCTGGCTCCCTTCACATGACTTGTATTCTTTCTTCCATCTCTCGTCAGATGTGGTTGATATAGAATCCGGCCTTGGCAAGGGCAGCTTTCCCTAGGTAGCTCACAAATACTTAGTAGGCAATATTCTTGATTTCGATCTGCTTAATAAAACCATGTCACCTATTTTAGTAACATTTTTTTAAATTTAATCCGG
Organism: Lynx canadensis; assembly: GCF_007474595.2. Taxonomy (NCBI): domain Eukaryota; kingdom Metazoa; phylum Chordata; class Mammalia; order Carnivora; family Felidae; genus Lynx; species Lynx canadensis. The sequence goes on along the minus strand of NC_044305.1, from coordinate 6,814,116 downwards.
CAGTCTGAATTTTACAATTCTGAGACCAATTTTAAAAAGTGGATTGGGGGGCGCCTGGGTGGCTCAGTCGGTTAAGCGTCCGACTTTGGCTCAGGTCATGATCTCGTGGTCCGTGAGTTCGAGCCCCGTGTCGGGCTCTGTGCTGACCGCTCAGAGCCTGGAGCCTGTTTCAGATTCTGTGTCTCCCTCTCTCTCTGACCCTCCCCCGTTCATGCTCTGTCTCTCTCTGTCTCAAAAATAAATAAACGCTAAAAAAAAAAAAAAAATTTTTAAATAAATAAATAAATAAATAAAAAGTGGATTGGGATTGACGCAATGTTGCCATTGTTCTGTTTTACCCAAAAGGGTATGTAAACATTCACCAAAGCGATAATGTACCATAAATGACTGCCATTTTGTGAAGACAAATACTTTTTAGAAATGAACTCGTAATAAATGATCATTATTTAAAATTAAATGTTCAGTGTTATAAGAAACTTAATACGTGTTTTTTTTTAATCCTGCTATGAAGTAGGTGTAAACTTTGCTCCCTGTGTGGACTAATTTTAGGAACCATTGATTTAGTCTATTTAATTTTCTTAGCAACAAGAAGCAATAAGAAATTGCTGTTCCTTCCATTTGACAACCCCAATACCAGATCAGAGTAAGATTCACCTTATCTTTTCCTTATACCTGATTTTATCTTTGCTGCGTAAAGTGAGGTTGGGATCATCAGGAAAAATATAAGATGCCCAGTTCACTGGAATTTCAGATGAATACAGATAATTCATGTCCCATGAAATATTGCACTGGACATACTTCTATTTTAAAAGTATATTTAAGGGGCTCCTGGGTGGCTCAGTCGGTTAAATGTCCACCTTAGGCTCTAAGTCATGATCTCACAGTTGTGAGTTCAAGCCCTACATCAGGCTCTGTGCTGACAGCTCAGAGCCTGGAGCCTGCTTCAGATTCTGTGTCTCCCTCCCCCTCTACCCCTCCCTTGCTCGTGCTCTGTCTCTCTCTCTCTCTCTCTCAAAAATAAATGAACATTAAAAAAACGTTTTTAATAAAATATATATTTAAAAATAAACTATTTATTTAATAGTCAAATTCTGTACTTTTATTTGCCACTTCTAGTCCTCCTAGCTGTGGAGTGAGTTATTCTAGAAAACTAAGACTAACTTGAATACTTACTTCTTCAGCTTAAGCTTGTGTTTAAAATAAGTAAAATTGTGTGTGTGGAAGGAGGGAGGATTTTTCCCCTTGGAGTTCACATTCACATCGATAGGAACTGCTTCTACATAACTATACTCAGAACTCAATGAGAACCATATCTCTAGTGTAGATGTCTGATCTCTCCTTAGCAGCCTAAATTTTTCACATGGGCAACTGAGGTCAGGAAATATAATGACCTCACCTTTCTTGCCAATGGACCAACATCTGAATCAGTTGAATAAAAGCTTCACTGCGATTTTTCCTCCTGGCACCCTCTTGAATCCTTTTCTTTCACAAAAGACACTACAGGGTTCTTCCTTGCTAATTCAACTACGCACACCCATACTTTCTCTTGGAGACTCAAATGTCTCTCCCATGTATTATAAGGTTCCCCCCTTCATGGGGAAAAATATGGTAGGTATCCACTGGAATTTCTTAAATATCAGAAGATACAGGTATCTAAAACCCCAAACTTGAAGTTAGCCCTCTTTGTAAAAAGAAAAAATGATCGTTTTCAGTCATAAAGATGTTCTAACCACAATTAACTCCAAGGTGAGCCTTCGGTTATCTGAAAATATTGAAAAAGAATCTAAAAGAGTGTCATCATTTTTTAGTACAACTCAACTTTCTTACTGTGTCCTCTAACCATCTAATCTTATCTCAGATTCATGTTCTACCCTTTGTTAAACAGAGATCTAGCCCCAAATCTCCAGTCTACAGATGAGGAAGCAAAGGCTGGCAGGGAATGAGAACATGGCCCAAGTTGTAAGACGAAATTATCACTTTTGAGGAAGTGTTTCCTCACCAATATCCTAACAACCATTGCCTACGGGGAGCAAGGAGCTCAAGTGATATTGCTGTATTGCCTCTGCAAAACTTACAGTATGGGGAAGGTAAGCATGCTTCCTAAAATCACCAAGCAAGTCACACAAGGTCAGAGCTAGAAGGAGCAGCCTGGATCATTAACCCCTCTTGAATTATGCATATCAGAACCAACAACGCCCACCAAAGGAAAAATGGCTTCCCCAAATCTATACATTGGGTTGCAAGACTGGTGCCCTAGACTTTGCTTCTACCAGACCACACCCCCTTCTGAAGGATGGCCTGTTGGGTGATTTTCAAACCTTCTGTCTATGCTTTTCCAGTGAGCTCTTCTGCCAAATCCAAGCTTATTGAAGCATGGTCCTCAGTTTGTCTGGATCCTAGATCACTGGGTGCTTATTAAAAGTGCAGAATCCCAGGGGGTAGCTCCCTTCTACCTGCATTCCAGCAAGGCTATTTCTGATACATTCTCAAACTTGGTAACCATTCCCCTGAAACATAACTGGGCTCCTTAGTCATTCTGCCATTATTTTCTGAGGACTTGGTGTGCAGTGAACCATACTAAGCACCATGGCGAACATGAAGATACACAAGATATCTCTGGGCACTGCAAATATGTTTTCTGGATTCAGATTGTGGACGGTTCATCTGCCAAGAGTATTACTCTTTAAAAATCTTGGAAAAGAATTGTGTGTGTGTGTGTGTGTGTGCGTGTGTGTGTGTGTGTATACCAGTTGTGTTACAGGTCTCTTGGTAACGAGTCACAGAATTCTAACCAGAGCAGGGACTTATTGTGAAGGATAGTGGATGCTTACATACCCGAGGCAGGAAATCATCTGGTTCTCAAGGGCACCCAGAATGAGGGGACTCATATGCTGTGTTAACTCTCCCTCGACTATTTATCCGGGTCTTTCTGTCTTTCTATGGGTATCTGGATCATTCCTCTCTTCTCTTCCCCTCTCCCATCTCTCTCCCTCTCTCAATCCAGAATGCACCTCTCTACTTCTCTGATCCATAAGGAGCCACACACTTCTGGTGCCTGGAACGCATTTTACGCAGCAAATTCCTTCTCCATCATTATAACTTAGTTCAAACACTGACCCCTAAGAGAGGACTTCTAGAGCTAATACTTACTGGGTACTTACTACATGCAACTGTGGCTCACAAAATCCCTGAATATTTGACAATCAGCTCTCGTTTAATTGCTCACGTCCTATGCAATGGCCTCGTTTCTTTACAACATTAATCCAAATCAGAAAGTGTCATGATTGTGTATTAGTTTACCCATGTAACTTCTGTCATATCATGCTAACATGTGGGCTCCATGCAGCGGTAAGCTGGGGCTAGCTCACGCAGGCTCATGACAGCTGACTGTCAATCAGGAATTTTGTGAGTTGGTTATTAAAACTGCTGGTAGCTTGAAATTGGTCATGGCAGGAATGCTTACATCACAAAAGTTGACAAACGCTACAAATCAGGCCTTTAAAAAATTTTCCTGGCAGGTCAGCTTACCAGCACACCAGGCAGGGGTTACCCTTTCTCCTTGCACTGTGAACACCTGATGGGGTCAACACTGAATGCGGGTGCAATCAACAGATGAGTGACTTTTATCATTTCAAACACCTTGGTTTTGTCCTAAATCCAAAATCATTGGGAAAATGAGTCATTGTCCCGAGTCGAATAGGGTGCTCATGCCTAAACAATTAACTATGTATGGAAGAGACAACAGGGTCATTTTGTAACTGGGGCTGGTCCACAGATGGCTAGCTGTGCTGGTGGGGGTTGAGGGGCCATTTTTGGAAAAGGCACCAAGTAAACAAACAAAAGAGGAGAAAAAAATGTTTATCACATTTATCCCTCCCATTGGACTGGGACCTTCGTGAGGCTGAACTGATACCTTCTTCAACTCTGTAGCCCCTCACCAGCACATTTAGTGAGGAATGAGGAAGATTTATTTGTATTAAAAGGTAATTTTGTTTTCTCATTATGGAGTCTTAACCACATATACTATGGACACAATAAATTCAGAAAGCTATTCAAAGGCTTTCCCCACTGACCAGCAAAGCTCTTTGATAAAAACGAGTGGCAGAGAGGAAGGGCTCCATTTCAAACCTTTCTTCTAAAACTCACTTGCTTTATTCGAGGAAACCAATGGAAGGAGCAAATGCAGGGACACTCCTCTGTTGCCCAAACCGTGAGGAGAACACCTCAGGCCAGATCGGATGAACATGCTCACTAGATGCCGTTCTGTGTTAACAAACCACGTACTGCATGCCCTAATGAAAATAATGAGCCATTTTTGATGAACAACCCAATTTTTAATTTTGCCGTTGTCCAAATATACAGTAATAACAAGGGTGATGCAGAGCTGTTTTATAATTCTACCCCTTAGGTGAGGGATTCAGAACAGTAGTTAAAATCCAATCCCCTCTTTCTTTCAAATAGTGTAATCAAAGTGCTATGTCTCTAAGTGGCTGCTTTGCCGCCTAACAGAATACGTTATGTGCCTTTTTCTCCAAAAAGGCTTTCCAGCAAGTGTTGTTGGTAAAATGATCTGGACAAAGTTTTGGAGGTGAGATACTTGAACATAAAACAGTGTGAAATTAAGCAGCCGTGCCACATCCTCCAGTGGCTGTCCCCATTTGTCACAGACCCACAGCTAATTAAATAGAGGTAACTTTTCTCCTCCTTGTCCCATTGATCGAGCTCCAGGCTTGGTCTGTAAAGCAGGTTTTTCTGTGAATTGTGGTCCACTGGAAAAATCTGTTAACATAAAGGTATTTGAAAGTTTTCTCTTCCGTGGCCCCAGAGCAGGACAAAGCACTTCATAGCAATGACAACAATCTAGGAAGGATAGTTTTTCTGAAATTCACCTGTAATATACCACCTGCTTAAGATAGAAGGCTGGGGGGGCACGACTTGTGGACGCCCCCACTACCTCTCAGGTCCCTAATGATTAGCTGTCTTTTTCCTAGTCCTGAGGCCCCGCGGACTCATCTCTGGCTACATTTTCAGGCACATATCTGACAGGCAGGGATCATTTGAGGAGGCTGCTATAAATTTCAACTCAGAGAGAAAAGAGAATCACAGTGTTCAATTACGGGCAAAGTTTGTTGAGTGATAGCAAGATTGAAAGCAAACTCACTCTAAATAAAGGCTTTCAAATCCAGTCCCAGACCAAAAGCAAAAGTAATGATGCCCAAAAGTCAGGTTCTTTAATACCCCCATTAGACAGGGGAGAGTGTCTTCTGGTCAGGAACTGGCTGTGCTAGCCAATTTCCTTCCTCACTCCTGTACTTCGTATCCTTATTGTTCCAATCAAGACAGAAACAGGCCAAGAGAAAGCACGATCGGCTAGAGCTGCCAGTTCCCGCAGACACTGGGAAGGCTACAGGTGTACCCTTTCCCTCACCAGTCATCTTAGGCTTTGTCCTCAGGCCAAGCCCACCCCAGGCCACCCTGTGTTATGCTCCCCCCTGCAATGGGAATCAGCAAACAGCACTTTCAGAGTGAGCCGCAACCCCAGCTGCACATTTAGAATCATCGGAGAAACTGAAAGAATGACCGAGCATGAGCCCTGGATCCCGGGGGGGTGGGGAGGGGTGGATTTTATTCGGTTGGTCTGGGGTTGGACCCAGGCATCAGTCTTTTTTTTTTTTTTTTTTTTAGCTCCATCATCTTTTTTTTTTTTTATCAGTCATTTTTTAGAACAGGAAGAAAATTTAGACTCACTGGCCTCCCTTCGAGACAAACCGACCATACATACTGAAGGCAGGTGCACCCACTCACGCCCACGCTAAATGTGGGCACATTTCCTCAGAGCGAGGTGAGACATTGCAACTCAGGTGCAAACAAGTCTGGGACACACTAAATCAAGGCTTGGAGACTTGAGACCAAAGGTCCATATAAATGGGTGAAGAGGTCCCAGGGGGCGGGGGCCCTGGCAAAGGGAGGAGCCGTGCCGTGCCCAAAGGTGCCAGGTCAGGCTCAACTCCAGACCCCAGCACCAGCAGGAAATATGCCAGATTATCCAATTTCTCGGGGAAACCTCCAAACTAGATTTCTCTATAAAACCTCTTGGTTTTCAATATTGGCTCTTTCCCCTTAAGCCCAGGACAGGCTAAAAGAAAGATCTTCGGGCCCTGCGGTTTGTGGGACATCTGCCGGCCCCTAGACCCCAGGATGGAGTAATATGAACACTCCTGATAAGCTTTCCCTTTGACCAGTTCTTCAATGCTCCTTCTTCAGCATCTGCCACAAACATAAACCTTGGATAATATTCCACCGCTCAGAAATGCATTTGGATATAATAAGGACTTGTCATGAAACTACAGTAAAACCTTGGGGTGCAAGCATAATTCGTTCCAGAAGCCCACTTGTAATCCAAAGCACTCGTATATCAAAGCCAAAAATATTCATATCAAAACCAACAAAATTCATATAAAAATGGTTACAATACTGTATTGTAACACAAAATAATAAAATGCAAAACATAGAAAAAAATAAATTAACCTGCACTTCCCTTGGAAAACCTTTGTGGCTGGTGCCAGGGAGACAAGAGAGAGGAGGGTTATTTTGTAGGAAGACTTTCACAATCACTAACGGACTCACTGCTGTCTGTTGGCTCGACAGAATCTTTTTCTGCATGGAGGCCATTGTATACGCTCGCCCGGATGTTGACTACAGTAGTATTGATAAATTCTTGTCATATACTGTATTTCATGTGACTGGCAATAAGGCAGCAGAGGAAAGGGTCTAGATCCACAGGCAGCCTGACCTAGCATGAAGCAAAGCATTCCTAGGCTCACTCTTGTCTGGAAGAGCAAGGGACTGTCCACAGGTGCTTGGAAGTGACAAAAAATACAACAGTGCCAGTTGGCACCTTCCAATGTTCTGAAAAATCACTGATTTCTGCCAAACACCGTGGCCTGAGACTGAACATCCGAGCATGGGAGATGGTCACCCACAATCCCGCAGTGAGAGAGGGAGAGTGGGGGGGGGGGGGAGGGAGGGAGGGAGGGAGAGGGAGGAACCATTGGCTCAGTTGTGATCATGTGACATTCAGCACTACGTACTACTCATATTGTAAGACATCGCTCATTTATCAAGGTAAAATTTATTAGAAATATTTGTCTAGACAAATACTAGAAATATTTGTCTAGTGTTCTAGCAGAACACTCACAGAACAAGTTACTTGCAACCCAAGGTTTCTGCACGGTCAGATCTTAGGATGAATGGGTTCACTGCTATGAGCGCCGAGGGAAACGGGAATCTGTGGGAGACTCGTAGTAAAAGTCTCCTTTGCTTCCTGCAGCCCGAGAGAAGGGGGCAGAGGCAGGGAGTCCTCGCGGAGCCAGGCGGCGCGTGCGCACTGGGCACCAGAAGACGGCGGCAGATACGACATTAACAGAAAGTAGGACCGAAAGAAGTAATAACTTCACTGGGCTCCATAAAAAACAGCATGACCACATCCCCGCCTTTCTGGAATTTACATGTATGAGGAGGAGACAGACAATAAACAAAAATATGTCAGGAGCCGGTGAGGAAAGGGTAACAAGATGTCAATTGAGAAGGGTGAGTGGGGGATGGGAGTATGCAGGACTCCAAGCAGTTGCACAGACAGTGGCCTCAACCCTGAGTGGGACAGGCAGGTGGGACCGGCTTGGCAACACAGGAATCACAGGACCGGACGTATTTTAGAAGGATCACTCTGCACGGAGAACTGCTGTGTTAAGAATATGCTGTAGGAGTCCATGGTAAAATCTGGAAGCCCAGCTAGGAGGATCGTGCAATCATCCAAACAACAGAAAACGTCTCCAAAGCCAAATCAGAAGTCAGCTGGCAGAATATTGGGAAATGCAGATTCGGGAGGCAAAAACAGCAGATGCCTAACACAGGGGTTTAACGATCTTCCATTCAACTGGCCAATTAATGCCTGCCTGCAGCCACATCCTGGAACTAAGAACTGGAAAGTGTTCTGTGCTCACCGGCCCCAACTTAAGGAAAAGAAATTCCCTCACTCGTGATGCAAGGGTCCTAGGGTGATGGAAGTCAGGACAGCAAAAAGAGAATGATGGCTTTTACTCCATAAGCAGCCAGCAAATGTTTGAGTTATGGATAACAATTAAGTCCTAATTGGCAATAATGTAAATCTCTTCTGAATGGATGTGGTAAATATTGAAACAAACGAGCTACTATTTTTCAGACCTGGATGGCAGTCAGTCAAAATGAAAAGCTAATTTCAGCCTTGGAGGCAAACTCTGTATTTTAATCAAGTGTGACAAAGTAGGAACAATAAATTGGCATTTGAGGTGAGGGGCTATTTACTTCCCTTCTGCAACGCTGGTGATGGTAAGTTGCACTGCCCCCTTGCAAAACGAGAGCGCGCCTTGGCTTTGATCCAGAACATCAGGAAACATCTGGGGAACTGGCCAGAGGCAGAGTTCAAAGACAGCTGAGAGCTGAAGGCAAATGATCCACCTTCCCAGATGTCTGGTTTCCCTGAGGGTATCTTGTGCTATTTGATTGTCCTCGCCATAGCTGGACAATGTAATTAATCAACGTTTATTCTGAGAATCATGAAAATAGAGAGAGAGTGTGTGTGTGTGTGTGTGCGCGCGCGTGCACATAGTTTCTACCATACTGCAACCCAGCATTAACATCTAATTACTAAGGATCTAAAATATTAATTTTGTGATTAGTCTACTAACTAGGTGCCAATTATGTCCAAGGTGCTAGTATGATGATCCCACTGGGGAATCACCAGTGGACAAAACACATAAAGTCCTTCTTCCAGTAACTTAAATGCTATTGAAAAATAATATCATAGAAGCTTTGGGTGCCTACGTGGCTCAGACAGTTAAGCGTCCTACCCTTGATTTGGCTCAGGCTGTGATCTGAGTTCGTGAGCTTGAGCCCTGCTTGCAATTCTCTCTCCCCCTCTCTCCCCCTCCTCCACTCATGCTCGCTCTCTCTCGCTCTCTCTGTCTCAAAATAAACAAACTTTTTAAAATATTAGAAAAAAATGAGATGTGTAGGGGCGCCTGGGTGGCTCAGTCAGTTAAGCATCTAATTTCAGTTCAGGTCGTGATCTCACGGCTTGTGGGTTCAAGCCCGGCATCGGGCTCTGTGCTGACAGCTCAGAGCCTGGAGCCAGCTTTGGATTCTGTGTCTCCCTCTCTCTCTGCCCCTCCCCTGCTCGCGCCCGGCCTCTCTCTGTCTCTCAAAAATAAATAAGCGTTAAAAAAAAAAAAATAAGAAAATCCTGAGGCACAGAGAGATTGAATAATGAGCCCTAAATCACAGCCATGACTTCTGGGAGAGAGTGGAAAGCCAGGCAACATCCTCTTTGAGTATCAGATCTAGAGGTGAAGAAAGCATTCACGGTACAGTTGCAGGCATCACACTTGTTACAAAGGAAATGCATGGTGTTGGGGTAGGGGAGGTAGTAAGACCCAACCTAGCTTGAATTTTTTTATTACAGCAATAACTTGTCATATGGTCTCTCGTAAACATGCATCTGTTTTCCTGAGTAACATGTCTGGCTGATTTGAGGACAATAGTTGGTTTTGATCTTTGCTGAAACTGGCACTCTAGAATTCAAATTTTCTCTCTCCATATTCATGTTAACCTTCAATTCTATTAAGGGTGGTCTGAGCACAGGATATTTTCTAACACATTAAACTTCTTGAGTCAAGCAGTGTATATAATTTATATATGTAATGTTCTGAAGATTTCATATCTTCTGTGAGTCTCTGTCTCCATATAAATTATTTATATGTTTTAATATTTCAATAAAGCCAGTAGGGTTCATGTTGCTGTGAATCGCTCATTCTAATACTCCAGAAAGAAAATCAGCTTGTAAAATATTTGCCTTATTAATCTGAACATATTGAGGGGATTTTCTTAATTGTACAGGGTTTAAGGGTATGATAAAAAAAATGAAAAGAGTGGAAAAACAAAACTCTTTTTATCTCAGAGTCTCAGGTGCTGACCAGGTGACCCAGCGCTGTGTCCTTGGATAACCCCTGCTCTGATTCACCAGTGGAGAAAGGGATCTGGAGAATTTGAAAAAACAACAAAGAACAACAACAACAAAATGCTGATTTCCTAAATAAGCTTTGTTAATCACCTGACGAAGGAATTGTGAGCTTTCTCACGTTAGTGGGGACAATCAGGACACGGTAAAAGCCCCAAGCTTCCAGATCACGTTCTCCAAAAGTGTCTGAGGATGGACGGGCTTCTGAGCTCGCCCAGAAGCCTAAACCCATGGAAGAGTCCATTTCATCATATATCCTCAACACATTTGACAAATTCTTCATCCTGTCTGCTCCTCAACTTCCTCAACTGTTAATGGGGCTAGGAATTGTATCCATTTCATAAGGTCGATATGGGAGTTCAGTTAGTCAGTATGTGAAGAACCCATAGAGAAGCACCGAGCACGAAGTGAGCCTAAGCCGCCATATTGTTCTGGTTGTTACCTACTCATTTCACAGACATGTATTGGACATCTTCAGTATTCTCTTCCAGCTCTAAGGGATACTGCAACAAATAAGACAAGGCTGCCACTCACCGCCATATATTCTTGTGGGAAAAACAGGCAAACAACAAATAAACAAGTTAATTTCAGCTTCCACTAATGGTCATGAGAAGAAGAAAAGGGTTGATGGCATAGGATGCCTCCTTGGATCTATCAGGTCGGGGGAATCAGAGAAGTCTTTCTGGGGAGGTGACACTGGAAGTGAGGCCTGAATGGCGGAGAAGGATCTGCCCAAGGGAAGAACTGGAGAAGATGTTCCACACCCAGAGAACAACGGAGGCAAGGATGTCGTCCTGGAATATGTCAGCTTGTTAGAGGGTAAGGAAGCCTGCTGACGTCAGGGGGAAGGATTAGATGTGAGGCCCCAGAGCTGGAACCAGGTCCAGTCGTGCACACTGGTAAGGGGCTGGCTTCTTGTGCCAAATGTACCAGGAAGCCACCGGAATCATATGAGCTTGGGAAATAACTTCCTCTAACCTGTATCTTAAAAGACAACTCTGACTGCTGTCCAGAGCCTTTTATCCAGATCACCAGAGGTGACACGTCTTTCCCAAACACAGAGGGGAGAAAGCTGGAGGGATTTGCCATGATTGTGGATCTCACAGGTGTCAGAGCCAGAGACCTCCAGAGGGTGAAGTCCAATGTCTTCATTTCGCAGAGAAGGATAACAGCACATCTCCTAATACATCAAGCTCGACTTGAGAGAAATGTTGATTGCTTTAAGTGCAGGTGCTGAATAAATTCAAGACGAGGCTTGAAAACACAAGCTGCACCTGTGTTCCAGAAACAGGACCCTCACTAGGTTCTTATTACCTTCAGAAAAAAAAAAAAAAAAAAAACGGGCTTCTTTTTCCTAAGTCTTCCCCAAAATATGCCTGCATCCCCATATCAACACTCACAGCCTGGCAAGACTGTGTGCAGGGACCCACCTGAAGACAAGGATAGGAAAAGAAAAGAAGGAAGAGGTATACTAGCAACATGCCCCCAAATGAGGTCTGTGCACAGGGACCCAACCATCAGAATCGCATGCATGTTTGGGCTATATTTGGGCAGTGGGCCCCAGTCTATGCCCTCGTCAGGCAGGGCATGGATCTTCAGTGGGAGAAAATAAATAAAAGCACACACCCACTGCTGCATTGCACCTCAGAACAGGAGCCCAGCAGATGGGAGTTAAAAAGCTAAGTGCCTGAGGCAGGCCTTAATTTGTTACGTGGTTCCATTTGTTTCTCTTTGTAATCGTTCACTTAGCCAAACTTGGGACTGGGGGGAAAAAAATCAATTTTAGAAGTTGCCCAGACTCTTTTGAAAAGAATTCGGATTCAGATGGTTAGACAGAAACAAGTTTGGGATGGATTTGACTATTTGATTTACACCATCAGGAAGAGGTTATACATCCAGCCCTGGAGTCCGCAGGAGACAAACTAAGTACATGACTGGGGCACCAGCGAGAGCAGAGGCATTCATTGAGGGGAGGAGGTCAGAAGTTGACATTTTATGATGTTAAAAGGCCTAAATAATAATTGTGGTGGAAAACAGAAATCTGTGGACATCCATTCACGTGTGATGTGTTTAGTGATGATTTTGAATTTTTCATGATATGGGAATTTAGGACATAATCTTTCTAATATGAAGGGTGTCTAAAAGGCTTAATCTCTAAAAAGACAATGAGATAGGCACCTGTTGGGATGAGCACTGGGTGTTGTATGGAAACCAATTTGACAATAATTTTCATATAAAAAAAACTAAATAAATAAAACAAAAAATAATAAAATAAAATTATTTTTAAAAAAAGACAATGAGATGATGCATGAAATCAAGTGCCTTGGTTTATTCCCAAGACCTTGGTTGATAAATGCTGGTGCCTGTCCTTCTCCGTGACCCTGGCTCCAAGTTTAGTCCACAGCATTACCCAATGCCATACATGTACTTTTCATCTTTTAGATTTCAAGAGTTTCGAAGGCCATTATTTTAGCTGATTTTCACAACAAGCCTGTAACCTAAATGAACGGGCTGTAGCAACCAGTGGATTCCTAGTGGCATGTTAGAGTCACTTTTTAAATACAAGCTGAACTGTTTTTCTTTCACTATTGGCTTCAAAAAAAAAAAATAGTGGGGAATGTGTGGGTCTATTTATAATTAATGCCAGTGACAAGACAAACTTTAAAACTACTTTTCCTACAAGAGTTTATGACCCATTTTCCTCTAAAACACACTGTGTGGCTTTAGAGCTAGGAAGTTCTTGGGGATCGAGGTTGGAGTCCTAAATCAAAATGATGGTAGTCTGTATAATCTAAGAGTTTGATGGCTCTGAAAGGTTCATCTTCTTTACTTGAATATGAGAAAGCATGGAGAGACTATCTAACTTAAGAAAAAGAACTGATCCTAATCAATTTAATGTTACCTACAACCATTGCCCCGTCTTCATTCATAGCTTTAAATATTCGTATCCTTCTCTGTCTTGTTTATAGCAAAAGACGCTGCACATCATAGCACCTGAATAAAAAAAAAAAAAAAAAGATATTTTTAGCTCTTTAGAATTGTTTCCTCTCTTTGCAAAATCCCTTGCCTAACTTCTGATTCCTTTCATCAAGGCTGGGCCAGAAGGGATCTGGAATGGAGGTGGTGGTGGCAGATAGAAATAGCGATCTATTTCACATTTCCCTTCTCAGAACGGAGACTCAACTTTCTGATTCTACAATAGGAAGCAAAAGCATTACGAGCCTCATTACACAGACAGGCTTAGGTGATTTGCCCAAAATCTCATTGCTAGAAAATTACTGTGAGGGGATATGAACTCTGGCCCTTCAACTCCTAGAGATTTTTTAACCACGCTACACCAGGAAATAGTCCCATTTAAATTGGATCCAACTGGTGCTATGCTGAAAGGGGAAGAGCCATGTTCACTTTTTCAAGCCAACAGGATCTTAATACTGACCTTGAAAATCATGATGAGACCAAGGTGGGAAACAGCCCCCTTCTCCTGTGTCAGACTTTTCACTGTAATCACGTTAAAATGTAGCGATTCCCCACCCTAATCTCTCCTTTGTCAAGTCTGCTCCTCCCCAGTGTATCTTCATTTATGATTTATACATGCATTACATGCATTTTTTTTCATTCATTCAAATTTGTAAGTGCTTACCAAAAATCAGGATGCACTTCTGGGAACAGGACCAAGTACTGAAGGAAGACAATGGCCTGACCTCTGTAGCTTATGTTTTCAACTGTTAAAAGAGAGAAGTGTGGAGTAATGAGAAAGGAAAGAGCCCATGCACCTTGGGCAAACGTCAAACGTGGGAGAAGTGAATAAAGTAGGCCAAAGATGGCCCATGGGGCTAAAACAAACTCTGGTCTCTAGCTTAGAGACCCCTCCTCCGTTGTTCTTCCTTTGCGCGAAAACCCCCACAGATATGGAGGCTGTCGGCTCTAAATTACCCTCCCCACTTGCATTTGGTGCTCAGATCTTTGGAGAAACAGTCTCCTCTGCACCCACCGGTGTTAAATAAATCTCCGATCCACCAAGATCTCCAAGTGCCGCTTGGGTTTTCCGCCAGCAATCCAGCCTGGTTCCCTAGCAAAAGAGGTCATGTGATCAGGAAGTATTGCTTTCAAGTGGAGTTGGACAGCCCTGAGTAACAGCCCCGTTACCTGCTCCTTTTGCTTCATCTTTTCCTGCCTCCATCTTCAGAGTAGCAAGACCTAGAACATATTACCAAGAGAAATGAAAACTAAAAGCCTCTGAACTCTGTAATCGAACAGAATGGAATTCTGAGTTTAAATAACTACACCGGATAAGACAGATCTACTCTGACTGACAGAGGGTAGCGAACCAAGATCCCAACCAGCTTGCTTGGTTTCCATTTTGCAGTAGCTCTTTGGTGATGGGCAGTTCAGAGGTCCATAGAACTGTGGAGGCTCTGAATAGCCACATTGACCGCCTTGATTAGGTTATAGGCTTAGCCTAGAGAAAAGAGCAAAAATGTTGCTCAACTTGTTTTTAAGGAAGGACCTTAGCCAGTGTAACCAAAAGAGTCATTGTCGCTCAACCTCACACTCCAGAGTCAGACTTTCTCTGTAAGGATACGGGGCATGCATTTTCCACAGAGACTCTCTCCTGCATCTTCTTCAAAAATGGAGAGGCTGTGGTAACTGGCCAAGAACGTAGGGACTCAGTCAGTGTTCTACCCAAATAGTTTCATCTCAACATGGCTATCATGACTGTATTACAGTCCAATAGTTACTCATTTTAAATTTTAACACCAGCACTAGTCCTACAAAAACATGCACGCATCCTTTTTTTTTTTTTTTAATGTTATTTATTTTTGAGACAGAGAGAGACAGAGCATGAGCAGGGAAGGGGCAGAGAGAGAGGGAGACACAGAATGTGAAGCAGGCTCCAGGCTCTGAGCTGTCAGCACAGAGCCCGACGCGGGGCTCGAACTCACGAACCGCGAGATCGTGACCTGAGCCGAAGTCGGACGCTTAACCGACTGAGCACCCAGGCGCCCCTCATGGTTTATTCTCAATAGGCTTTTGATAAATCATACAGATGACGCTTAGATTATGCTATGTTGACACAGTGTAATGGCCCTCTGGTGGGGGGGGGGGGAATAGTAACAAAATGGAAACAAAAAGGTACACTGTGGGAATGAGGCAATTTGACATTTTAATGTTGGCTAAATTCTGTCAATCTTTCTTTATGTATTATTTCACCTACGCTGCTCCTCAGGGAAAGATTTCCAAAAGCTGAATTTTAGAATCTAATAAACCTCATTAAGTCTCTCCAGAGTTTTACCACCTGCCAGCTCTGTGACCCAGAGCAAATAATTTAACTTCCTTTTTCTTTTTTTTTTTTTTTTTTACTGGAAATGGGATAATAATAATATCAACTTCATAGGGTTGTGGTCATGGGACTGAATAAGGTAACATATGCTAAGAACATGATCCAATGCTCAATAAATGGTAGCTATTATCATCTGTAGTGGATTGCGTGTGTGTATATGCACGCACGTGTGTACTTTTGCTTAATCTTAACACTTCCTGGTACAGGACTTATCTATTGTCTGTGCTCTAAAATTGATCAATGTTTTTGGTGAATAAGTATGAAGTTGGATACTCAGACTTGAATCAGCAAGTATGGTTACACACCGACCATGACCAAGCCAGACATCTAAGAGGCCATTTTTGTATGAATCGTCTCCTTCAGTCCTACACGCAGCTCTGTGAGGTCTGCCCAGCAGACTGGAAATGAATGTGATTCACTGCAGAGTCAGACCACATAACTTCACATCTTCACCATCTTCCTACTGGCTATTTGGCTTGTAGGACATCACCTCTCATCAGGTTTCAACTTTCTTCCAAGGGTTGAAATAACAATTAAAACACATAATGCATGTAAACATCACCTGGTGCCTCTACAGAATAAACCACACAATAACATTAGCTCCTGATAGAGTACAAGCCATTTTCATCAATCTCCACTTAACTGATGACAAATCTCCACCGTTTCAGTAAAACACAGTGATGGATGCTTACTAGTCCCTGGATCACTCCTTTGCTTGCACACCTGTGCTTCCATGGATAAACACTACGCAAACCAAGATCAATTGTAATTGCTTATGCCACTTGCCCCTGTTATGAAAGCGTAAAGTTGAGTTAAACTTTACCTAAGTTGGTGGATATCGTGAAACATAATTTTTCTGTAAAGATTAAGTTGAAATATTTGAAAATACCGGAAAGGCAACTGAAGGTCTGGGTGAGAATGTCACGTACAAATGGCAAAGTCATTACAATGTCTAAGAACAGTCTACACATTATTTGAAATATGTTTTTAATATTCCATCTCATTTTTAAAAAGCAACTGGAAACTGTCGACATGTGTTAGGATATGGTTAACAAAAGACAGATGCAGGGGTGCCTAGGTGGCTCAGCCGGTTCAGCATTCCGACTCTGATCTCAGCCCAGCTCTGATCTCAGGGTCATGAGTTTGAACACACTGTCGGGCTCCATACTGGACGTGGAGGACTGCATTAAAAAAAAAAAAGTGGAAAAGCAAAGTGGAAGAAATGGTCAGAGAAATGTAATGTAAAAAGGATTCAACCAGCTGTGGCTGACTTTTGAAGACTGAAAAGGAGCCTGGGCCAAGGAATGTGGGCCAGGAAGTGGATTCTCCCCGCAAACTTCCACAAGGAACACACCTTGCTAATATCTTGATTTGGCCTACTGAGACCTGTGACAGACTTCTGAACTAAAGAACTGTTAAACAATAAATTCATGCAGTTCCAGACACTAAGTTTGTGGCAATTTGCTATGCCAGCAGCAAGGAATGAGTACAGGGACACTAAGGAGGTTTAATGGCCTTGACCGGCATCATACAGGAAAAGCCAGCCTTCCAACTTCAACACAGAAGTCTTTCTGCTACTGTCCTATTCCTTATTAAACATAAAAAAAAAAATAATTAATTAAAAAGTCATGTTTTCTTAGAATGCCAAAATCATGTAATAATTGTTATAAAGCAGCCACTGTTCCATTACTGTTATTATTATTTTAGCTACCATTTGCCAAATGCCCATAATGTGTCAGACCTTATAAGGTCATTACATACAGAACTATTTTTAATCCAGAACCTAGCCTGTAACGTACAAATAGTATGCTGTGCTGGGAGATTTGCCCAACAATGACAGATCTGAAGCTTAAGCTCAGGTCTACCCTAACTCAACAACCCCTGGAGGGAGATCCCTACGCAATCGTGCATGGTTTCTGTTCTCCCTGTTCCTTCTTCCCGGCCTAAAGGACCAGCATCCTCATGAAACTTCCTTGAGCCAGGTCCCTTTGTGCTCTGGTTATTCCTTACAGCATGAACAGCCCCTTGCAGAAATCTGAAGTTTCCTTAGAGGGACCCGGAATTTAGATGCGATAGGAAGACAAAGTCAAGTAAAGCATCATGTTGACAGATCTCTCCCTTTATAGAATCTGAGCGAGAACTCTCCCTTGACAGAATCAGAGGGTTAAGAGCCTCATTTGGGAACACGGTGTCTCCTGCTCAACACAGAGTAATGACTTTCTTCCATCTTCTTAAAGAAATGGGAAATATTGAATGAATTCATCTAAGAGCCCGTTGCCTCCTGTCATTTGCCTCCTGTTATGACTATGAATGTACCCTGTAATCAGTGAAGTCCCCAAAGCACCTTCCCCCACTTCAAATTCCCTTTAATCCACAGTTCCTTAGCTCTCACAAGGCTTTTACAAGGCTGAATGTAGGACTCATTTCTAATATGGGATTTAAATGCCCTCTGATTTTTTTTTTCTACTAATTCTATCTTCAACTCATCTCCTGAAGTATCACCTTTGTGTTTCTTAAAGCCAGCATGCACCCAAAAGGGGAAATTTGAATTTCTATCCTTTCACAGAGAAACAGTATTTTTTTTCAAATGCTAATTTTAGTTAGAGTATTCAAAACAAAAGTCCCTAGGCATAATCCTTTTCCTCCCCAAAGTTGAAAACAATGAGATTCGTTTTGTTAATATTTAATATTTACTGTGCGCCAGTCAAATATACAATTCAGCATTAACTTCTGCCAATATACACTGCACCCTCCTGAGTATTTCAATCTAATGATACTGTGATCAGATTTTCTTCTGTCAATTTATTATCATACTTGACACACAGTTCTTATTAGCTCCACAATCCATTTTAAGGGGCCAGATCCTTTCTTCTTGGCAAAAAAAAAAAAAAAAAAAAAAAAAAGGAAAAGGAAACAAGGAAAAAAAAGAAAAGAAAAGAAAAAAGAAAAAAGTTTTGTTATTTTCTCTTTCCTTTTAGAAAGGACAGGTGGGGGCATGAAGTTGAGGGCTATGAAATAAGTTATATAAGAAAAACACGTTCTTTTCTAGAAGTTGACTCATCGTCAACCCAGTAAATACACATTAGGCTAAAATTCTGAGTTCCAGTCGTTTAACGAACAGGTCTTATCTGTACCGTATTCTTCACCTGCTTACCTTGAAGACTCTAGTTCTCCACATCCTCTCCCATAATCCTCAGAATGAAGATATTATTTTCTTTAATGTTTTGCCAATCTGTGTTTGCTGCATAAATGCAATATTTACCTACTCGCTGTTATTTTTTCCCTCTTATCTTCCCAGGCCACTGCTGTCCTCCCTCCATCCCTGTCCCTCATCCTCAAACAAGCCAGGGATTCACCAACGTGTTGACCAACACTGCTAACCCAGCCTGGTTTCCCCACCAGGAAGTAGGCCTGTGTCCCATTCAAGCTGGTGTGACCAGGCAGTAAGCTACACATTTCTACTTGTCTCTTTATATTAAATCCTTCTTGTTTCTGAACCACCATTTTCACTGACCTGGACAGGTACTATCATACGATTTATCATTTTCCAGTGCTGAAATGTTACATTGAAAAGAGCCCAAGAATATCCTGTTAGCCATGCCCCCCTTAATTTACAAATTTTTAAAAAATGAGCTAGAATGAGTCTATCTTTCCATTTCTTTCTCCCTTTGCTTCCAATTTCTTCTTCTCTCTCCCTCTTTGCTCATCTTTCCTTCCTTCCATTCTAGAAACATCTACCGAGTGTCTACTTTGTACCAGGCACATTTCCAGGTGCCGAAGATATAGCCATGTCCAACGCAGATAGTTCTCTATCCTCATAGAACTTACATTCTGGTAGGAGACATGCATATCAAGCACTAGGTTACGTCTTCGTTCACAGGAAGGTAAATGCTGGCCAGGAGAAGGCCAATGTAACGTAAGGAGCAGTTAACAAAGGGGTTGTTGGTACAAACTTTCCTGGGGACAATTTGTTCATCTGTTGGAGCCCCACAAAATGTTCGTTTCGCTTCATTAAGTTAGGTTACCCAACTCTGGTAAAGCCCTAGGATGAATTAACATGCATTGGTTCAAAATCATTCTGTAGGAGAACTCCATTGGTTGTGGAAATGCTAATACGACACAAAGAAAAGGCAGACTATCTGCCTTTCATATGAAACGGAATGAAGAGGGTGATGGAGGACGAAACCCGAGTCCAAGGAGGTTTTACCAGCTTCTTGCCAGCACCTGTCTCCGAAGAATGGGGTTACGGATGCCCCACCCCTTCATGATATTTCACTTGTCCAAATTTTCTTAAATGAGTCTGTGTTACTTATGGTAACATCATGAGGAGCAGAAGGCAAGCGGCCAGCCAGCCACAAACACCACCACCCGCCCCCCAAGGGGGGGACACGTGTGACATTCCTTGGCACTCCCTGCTGCCCAAGAACAAAGGAAAAGGGGGAAACCAATGGTTAACTGATCGAGATCATAGCCCTGCAGGACCTAAGTCTCCGTCTATTTACAAATATCTTAGTAAATTAGAAGAAAAAGGTAATTTTATCAGTAGTCAAATCTCCAGAAAACTACAGACTCCATTTCCTGGAGCCCTGACATCACCCCTCCATCTTGATGTGGGAAACAAAGGCAGGAATGGCAGATAGAACTAAATTTCCTTTTGCCTGCAGCCCATTGGCAAGTACTTGAGGCAGGCAGAGGAAAACGTTTCTCCAGGAACTCCCCACTGTCTTAATGCTAATGCTTTGCTGGAGGGAAAAACAACCTTAGCTTGACAATAGCTAGGCCTCCAGTATCCTGGAGTCTTCTTTAGCATATGAAATCTCTCTGAAACTTCCCCTGACTTTACTTCCCCCAACTCCATAGTATAAAACCAGTCTCTCCTCTTGGTCTTGACACAGCTCTTTCTGCCCATGGGTCCTGTATCCGTGCTTTAATAAAATTTACCTTTTTGCACCAAGACATCTCAAGAATTCTTTCTTGGCTGTCGGCTCCGGACCCCACAAACCCCACTGTCACCCCGAAAGGCTCATCATAATGGATCCATTAATGTAATTGTTTAAAAGTACGTGCTCAGGTTTCTCCAGTCTCTGTATTTCCAGTACACAGGATATGCATTCATTCAACATCTGCTGAACAAATTCAAGATATTCAAGAGAGGAAAGTTAAAAGTGTGCACGTGTGCACGCATGTGTGTGTGTGTGTGTGTGTGTGTAAATAACTTAGTTCTAGTTAAAGGCTTGTGGAGTTTTGTAAATATCAAATGAAACTGCTTCATTCCATAGGAATTTTTTCAAATGCCTCTTCATTATGATGAATATATACTGTGTAGATTGTGAAAGAAAAAAAAAGATTAGTCGTTGGAAACACATAAATTCCAGATTGAAAATGTGGGCTTCCCATAATAAGAATGGTAATAATGGCTTATTACATTGAAGAGCCCTTATACATGCAAATTTGCATTCAAGTTCTTTCACAGTTATTAATCCAAATACTTCCTGGCAGATAGAAAACTCCTTGGAATCATAACACTGCATTCACCCCTTACGTCTACAAATAAAGAAGTATATTAGGTTCAGTTAAAATTCCATCTTCAAATATGTAACCAGCCCCAGCCTTTCTCTTAACCACCTTTCAGGGATTTCAGCTTTATCCATTAGGTGGTTAGAAAGTTCTGAAATCTCTAAGTATATGTTAACTTCTTCAATTTGAAAGTAAAGCCTATTAACCACAGCTGTTAAAACCCTAAGAAGGAGATTCTACCCAAAATGTAGCTCAGAAGTTGTAGAGAGTGGGGATCCGGGGCACAGGGAGAAAGAAAGTCATGCATACAAGAGTGTCAAAGCTCAATATTAGGGGCGCCTGGGTGCGCAGTCGGTTAAGCGTCCGACTTCAGCCAGGTCACGATCTCGCGGTCCGTGAGTTCGAGCCCCGCGTCAGGCTCTGGGCTGATGGCTCGGAGCCTGGAGCCTGTTTCCGATTCTGTGTCTCCCTCTCTCTCTGCCCCTCCCCCGTTCATGCTCTGTCTCTCTCTGTCCCAAAAATAAATAAACGTTGAAAAAAAAATTTTTTAAAAAAAAGCTCAATATTTTATATTGTGAATTCATGATTTTCTCGGCATGTGTGAGCTCAAAGATTTTAATCCCCCCTGAGTGAACCTTTTTTTTTTCAGACTTGCATCACATGATTCCATCCTTGGGACAAAATGAAATAATTAAACCTGATATTCTTCTCACGTTGTATTTTTGCTTAACAAATGAGTGATAATCCTGGGCTTTAATCTGACAATAAAGATCAGTGCATTGCTTACTCAAATTGAACGTTCCTCTCATTTGGGTGTCTTTTTTTTTTTTTTTTTTTTTTTTTGCCCCACGCATCCACGCGCTTTCCC
The DNA here is from genome assembly GCF_007474595.2 of Lynx canadensis. Taxonomy (NCBI): domain Eukaryota; kingdom Metazoa; phylum Chordata; class Mammalia; order Carnivora; family Felidae; genus Lynx; species Lynx canadensis. The sequence continues at coordinate 6,792,336 of NC_044305.1, read as the reverse complement.
TATCCATGCCCTCCTTCTGAATACTCTCAAATTAATGTTGACTAGACAGTGAGAATTCTTCTTAAAGGTTTGAAATACTAAGCACCTTACCCAAGGCTCAATCTCGCGAAATTACCATCACAATCCAACAATTATCCCCACACACCTTAGATGCTCTCCACAAATCTTTTCAACTATGTTCTCAACAGTTTTCATTATGCAGCTCTCAATTCACTAATTTATGATGCACTTTGCAATGTTACCTATCAGCCTCTATTTTCCGGCTTAAGTTCTGAAGAATAAGTTCAGTACCGATCCCTGAATCATCAGACACACTAATTGTCGTGGGGAGAGGAGCGGGTCAGGAGGAGGCTGGGTCCCCAGGTACACGCTGAAAAGTGTTCAGACTGGCTACCAACCCACACACCGCTTTGCATCAACCCTTGATGTATTTGTTCAAAACGGCTTGAGGTGAAATGCCTCATGAAAGGTTTGGCTGGATGTGGCCACAGCAAGAGTGACTGACTTGGAATAAAATCTCAGAGAACGAGCAATCCCCCATCTATGTACTGACCCACGAAGCGGGATTCCAAAGCCGTGCGCCCAAGGAGGGCAGTTAAGAGTCTCACGTCTGAAAAAGGAGGAACCGTAAATGCAAAATTGTTAACAGTTCCTACGGTATGATTGATCGCAAGAAGGTGATATGGGTGTAAAGTTCCCAGCACAGCACCTCACACATTGATCAAGTTCAACGCATGTTACTTTATTATTATTACTACATACTGTGATCATCTTGTTTCTTAGATGAGGACTCTAAACCCCAGATCTTTTGATTTCTATCCAGCGTGCTTTCCAAATATCCACCACCTCTTTCTTAAGATGTGTATTATATGTTTTAGTCGTATGTGTGTGTGTGTGTGTGTGTGTGTGTGAGAGAGAGAGAGAAAGAGAGAGAGAGAGACATATGACTTCATACTAAAGTTATTTTCTCCTTCTAGGGTACTTCAGAGACAAAGTTGAAACATAATTTAAGGACTATGATTTTTTTCTCTTAATCTCCCTTAACATCATACGTGTGGCTTCGCTATGTGCTGGGCAATATTCTAAAACCTTCACGTGTCATAAAGCTCATTTAATTCTTAGCAATTGCATGGAGAAGGTACTAACTACTTTGGTATTTTACCCGCGAGGAAACAGAAGCATAAAGAAACAATTAGCCAAGTATGCACTGTTTAATGCCAGAGCTCAGGTATCTAGCTCCAGAGTTTACACTCTTCCATCTTCCATGGCCTCTTTATGATGCTAACATCAGAAATTCTAGAATCGAAATTAGAACCAAAATTTCTGAGGTGAATTGGCACAGTTTGAAAGTGAACCTGCTTTTGAGGTCACTGCTGTGGCCCCCACCGACCCAGCAACTGGGCTGTTGCCCATGCTAACAAGCCATTGGGTACCTACTGCGTGCAGGATGCTGTAGTCAATGACTTTGAAGTCAAAAGGCACTTCTCAGCTATGGAGGGCGTTTTTTCATCCTGGATGCAAAAGAACAGGAGTCCTCGGACGAAGATTAACTGTGGCAGACGTGCCTCCAGTTTGTTAGAAGATCATAAAATAAAATACAAGATGAATTTCGAGGAAAGAGGCGTTGCTTTTGGCTGGCAGTTTGGGGCGCCCTTGCCTTTATGTTAACCAGTTTCCCACGGAGCATTTAGTCAAGCGCTCATTAGTTAACAAAATAAATGCCACCCCCTCCATTTGAAGTTAAGCTGGAAAGATTTATTCCATTTTCCTGAACTGTCTGATCTGAGCAGCTGCCTTGGTGCTGAGAACTCACCATTAATGTTTATTATTTTTGAGACAGAGACAGAGTGTGTGTGTGGGGGGGGGGATGGGGGTTGCAGAGAGAGAGGGAGACACAGAATCCAAAGCAGGGTCCAGGCTCCGAGCTGTCAGCACAGAGCCCGACGTGGGGCTCGAACCCACAGAAACCGTGAGATCATGACTGAGTCGAAGTTGGCGCTAACTGACTGAGCCACCCAGGTGCCCTGGGCATTCACCATTTTTTACTAATACCAGAATGGTTGAGGATGGAACACAATAGAGCAAGAATACTGGACTAGAGCTAAGTCCACAGGTTAAATCACTCAGTGGTAGCACCTGGTTTTTTTGTTGTTCTTTTTTTTTTTTTTTTTTAATGTTAATTTTTGAGAGAGAGCGAGAGAGCAGGGAAACACTAGAGAGAGAGGGAGACACAGAATCCAAAGCAGGGTCCAGGCTCCGAGCTGTCAGCACAGAGCCCGATGTGGGCTTGTAGTCACGCACTGCGAGATCACGACTGAGCCGAAGTCGGGCACGTAACTGACTGAGCCACCCAGCCCCCCCCCGCCCCCGTGCAGTACCATTTTTTTTTTTTTTTTAATTTTTTTTTTTCAACGTTTTTTATTTATTTTTGGGACAGAGAGAGAACAGAGCATGAACGGGGGAGGGGCAGAGAGAGAGGGAGACACGGAATCGGAAACAGGCTCCAGGCTCGAGCCATCAGCCCAGAGCCTGACTCGGGGCTCGAACTCACGGACCGTGAGATCGTGACCTGGCTGAAGTCGGAACGCTTAACCGACTGCGCCACCCAGGCGCCCGGTACCTTTTTTTTTTTTTTTTTTAATTTTTTTTTTCAACGTTTATTCATTTTGGGACAGAGAGAGACAGAGCATGAACGGGGGAGGGCCAGAGAGAGAGGGAGACACAGAATCGGAAACAGGCTCCAGGCTCCGAGCATCAGCCCAGGAGCCCGACGCGGGGCTCGAACGCACGGACCGTGAGATCGTGACCTGGCTGAAGTCGGACGCCTAAACCGACTGCGCCACCCAGGCGCCCCGCCCCAGTACCTTTTAACAAGATTTTTTTTTCATGTGGCATGAGAAGGACTTTTGGTGCGCTCCAAATACCTGCCACTTAGACTATTCATTGGTGACATGACCTTAACCAAATCACTTCACCTTTTGGGACTTCATCGCCTCAGCTTAAAATTAAATACCCACCAACAATACAATGGTTCTTTGAAGAACAAAGGAAATAGAGCATACACATTTTCTCGAATAGGACCCAGATGATCCGTCCTCCTTCTCTCTAATGACGAAACAGGTGGACATTCCAATCCTGGGTTCTAAGGATGGGGCCTCTGGGCTTTCAGAACCTCAGCACTCACATGTATCAGGTAAGGATGAAAGGCTCACATGGGGCATTAGTGAGAAAGCTGTAGGAAACAACGTGTAGCTTCTAGTGAGTGCTTAATTAAATACTAATTCTTTCCAGTGTGTGGCAATGTGCAGGATCTTCCATAGGTATTTGTTCACCTAATGGATCGCTCTGTTGATTATATAACTTCGGCATTTCTCCCCCGCAAATGGCTTTAATATTTTAGTCAACTGGAGTCTAATGGGTGGGCCAATTCCTTAAAATCTTTAACATTACAACCCCAATCACCAAGGCTAGAAGAAGTAATTTAACTGCTAGCCACTTTTTCTGAGCTTCGCTTAAAATCTGAAGTATTACAGTTATCCCAAGAACTACACGTATTCACCATGTCTCCGTCCTTTGAGACATTAAAAATCATCCAACCAACAACTGTTTTCGTCTTGTCTTTTTACTCTTCTTCATGTTTAAAGATGGAAAATAAAATCCTACTTTTTATTTATCTTTTTCTTCTATGTGATTGATTGTTCCTTCGTGTAACAATTTTTCTTTCCGGTTTTGTAGTTATTTAATTTTTTAATTTTTTTAATATTTTTTTGAGCGATGAGAGAAACAGAGGGCCAGCAGAGGAGGGGCAGAGAGAGAGAGGGAGACAAAGAACCCAAAGCAGGCTCCAGGCTCCGAGCTGTCAGACAGAGCCCGACGCGGGGCTCGAACTCACAAACCGTGAGATCATGACCTGAGCCGAAGTCAGATGCTTAACCGACTGAGCCACCCAGGCACCCCTAGTTCTGTCGCTATTTAAACAAAAACTACTCTTAAGCATGTAGGGTTCCCTTTATTGCCATTTTAATGACAACAACAGGGAAAACACTGCCAGTCAACCAAGTGTCCGCCTGTGATGATTACATCACCATAGGGTGTCACTGCCTCAAAATATGACCAGGAACTTGGGGGAAAATGACAAAAGGATATCACAGGATAAGCGGTGGAGAGATTCATAATCACCGTCTTGTCTTCATGACTTAATTCAGTGGATCTCCACAGGCATAGTATAGCCTCGTAGAGACAATGTGGAAAATATAAAGGGACATTTAGTTTGGGTGTCACAGTGAGTGAGGGATGGGGTAGGCTGTGACCATAGTTTGGAGAATGGGCTCCACGGATACCAGACATCTCTGTCTACAGACCAAAGGTTGCGCCTATATTCTGAATGACTTCGAATGTGTCCCTGCATGTCCGTGTAGGTGATGAATTGTTTACAATCTTCTGAGCCTAGACACTAACTGCACTTCACATACAAACCTAAAATACTGTTTTTACCGTTTGTTTTTTTTTTTTTTAATCAACGCTACACGCTTGAACTCACAACCCAACACCAAGAGCCACGTGCTCTATCGGACTGAGACAGCCAGGCATCCTTGTTTTTCCCAGCTTTTAAGCGGTTTTCTTTTTTTTTTTTTTTTTTCAACGTTTATTTATTTTTGGGACAGAGAGAGACAGAGCATGAACGGGGGAGGGCAGAGAGAGAGGGAGACACAGAATCGGAAACAGGCTCCAAGCTCCGAGCCATCAGCCCAGAGCCTGACGTGGGGCTCGAACTCACGGACCGCGAGATCGTGACCTGGCTGAAGTCGGACGCTTAACCGACTGCGCCACCCAGGCGCCCCATTTAAGCGGTTTTCCAAGAGCACAATCTCTGTATACTGACGTAAGCCTTTACTTTAGTTTAGAATTCTACTAGGTCGTCCATTCATCATTTTGGGGAATCCCAGTGTTTTCTAACTGTAACAACCAACACAATGCATCTGCTTGAGTTGTGTTGATGTGAATAAATAGGTCATTTTATATCTAAGCGTAAACATTTTTACCATTAATTTTGTCTTCTAGCATGGTCAGGCCTCAAACACACATTATAGTATTATTGTTACACGTTGCAACAGTTTTCTCTTATTTCTTATTTATATTATGATTAGGACGTTATATTTTTAAAATTGTATAGGAAGTAGGTTACGTTACCTAGGAAGCTTATTCATAAGAGTAAAAGATACATATGAAATATTTGTCATAAAAATTCCACTTGGTTATGGATGGAGTTAAGAACCACTGGGGTAGTAACTAAATAATAGGAAATATCAATTAAAAGCACCAATATTCCATGCATTTCCATGTGCTTCTCTAATAATTCCTGACACACGTGAGTTGGACGTAGAGCACAATGCTTGTGAGTTTTGTTGACTGGAAGAATAAACTGATTTGCAGGACACCATGTGTCGTCGTAAATCAGAGAGGCTTCAATTTAACACAAGTTCATTACACATCTACTAAGTGCAGGGTGCCGTTGGAGAGCAGAACCATTTTTTCTTGCTTTCAGATCTCATCTGCCTCGTCAAACTTGAGGTTAAAGCTCTCCTCACAAACCGAGCAAAATGCCGCACGTGTTACTCGATTTCTCATTCCAAGTTGGGCATCGATTGCGCTCTCTCTCTGCCACAAGGTTTTCTCATTAAAACCGTTTCATTTTGCAAATGTTTATCCCAAACATCTGTCCCTTCCCCACATCCCCCCGCCGCCCCCTTTTTCCAGGAGAGCTCTGTTTGTATAAGCACTTGGCTATATAATAAATACTTTTGATGTGTAGGGGCATCCGGGATGTAAAACCATTACCAGATTGTGAACCCGAAGTGCAATAAAATTTTAAGACATAGGAGAGTATTTGCTAAATATTGACAACTATATTGTTTGAAAGATCTGCAAGCTAAAGTGCATATTTAAGGAGAAAGACTGCTGATGTGGAATCTCTTAGGCTCTGACCTATCCTGTTGGTATGCAACCTTATCTTCATAGAACACCTTTGAAATCAACAGGAATTCTGCTGATTTAAGGACACGGGAGCATGCCTCCACTCGTAATGTGTATGCGGCAGGTACCCTGACTCCCCCAGAAGGAATCTATACCACATCTCTGACTTCAAAGTCAAGCATCCCTTCTTCCCCTTCTAACATGTGACTGATGAGACACATTTTTTTTTTCCAAAGGAATAGCAAAACTGTACCAATTCAAGCTTCAAACTCATGGACCTTCCAAAGTCAAATTGTCGCAAATACCCTTTATCTATGTATAAACGGGACATTGATATGATTAGCAAGCTGAGATAAAGATTAGCTCTCGTGCCCATCTGATGGTTAATTCTGTATGTCAGCTGATTGGCCTAAGGGATGCCCAGATAGCTGGTGAAACATTTTTTGTGGGTGTGTCTGTAAGGATATTTCCAGAAGAAATTGGCATTTGACGCAGTGGACTGAGTAAAGACAGCCACCCTCAGCGATGTGAGTGGGCATCATCCAATCCATTGGGTGCTCTGAATGGAACAAAAAGGTGATGAAGGGTGAATTCTCTTTCTCTCTTCTTGAGCTGGAATGGCCCTCCTCTCCTGTCTTTGGACATCAGAGCTGCTGGATCTCAGGTCTTTGGACTTGGATGGATTATACCATTGGCTTTCCTGGTCCTTCAGCTTGCAGACAACAGATTGGGACTTCTTAGTCCCATAAGTGCATGAACCAATTTCTCCTCTTATAACTATATACGCATGTCTATACCTACACCTATACCACCTACACCTGCTCTCTGTCTACACCTACATCTATCTCCTATTCTGTTTCTTTGGAGATCTCATACTTGCAAAGATAGATCTGCCTTTTGGTGACTACTTTGAAGGATGGACTATTAAAACCAAAAGTGCTTTCTGATTTTTTAACTAAAACATCTGCTATCTCAACTCCATCGCTGCAACACCACAGTTGGCTTTGTTTGTTATAGTACTTAGAGCTCTCGGTGTTTATATTAAAAACCCATCTCCTGTCTCTCCACATCCCCACCCAGGAACACAAGGTCTCCGATGACAAGGATTTTGTCTATCACATTAATTTCGGGATCTCAGTGCCGACCCACGGTGTCTGATACAGAACAACAATAGGTATTTGGTGAAAAAAGAACCACAAGTGGCCTTATCTTACAGATCAGTGATTTTAAGCTGAAGGGCAATGGTGAAGGAGGAGAGAGAAGCACAGACAAATAGAAGAATTTGTGGAAATGTTAAATATTGTGCGCTTATCTCCTGAGATGGTGGCCCCAGGTTATACAGTGCCTAATAGACACTTACAGCTTTCGGAACTTTACTAGGATTTCCAATTTTCTCATAACCTGTGGGAGGCTGATTAGAATCAGTGCTCCTGGGGCGCCTGGGTGGCTCAGTCAGTTGGGCGTCCGACTTCAGCTCAGGTCACCATCTCATGGTCCCTGAGTTCGAGCCCCGCGTCGGGCTTCTGGGCTGACGGCTCAGAGCCTGGAGCCTGCTTCCGATTCTGTGTCTCCCTCTCTCTCTGCCCCTCCACCGTTCATGCTCTGTCTCTCTCTATCTCAAAAATAAAAATAAACGTTAAAAAAAAAATTTAAAAAAAATCAGTGCTCCTTATACCCATGGTATTTAAAAAAAAATTTTTTTTTAATGTTTATTTATTTTTGAGAGAGACAGAGACAGAATGAGAGTGGGTTAGGGGCAGAGAGAGAGGGAGACACAGAATCCGAAGCAGGTTCCAGGCTCCGAGCTGTCGGCACAGGGCCCGACGCGGGGCTTAAACTCACGGACCGCGAGATCGTGACCTGGCTGAAGTCGGACGCTTAACCGACCTGCGCCACCCAGGCGCCCCTGAATGTTTTTGTTTTTATTAAAGTCTGTCTTAGGAATCATCTTGCTATGCATTCTTCTGACAGGAGACCCCGGGACATGGATTATTTTTTCCAATATAGGACTTTGGAAATATCTAAGCTTCTCCAAAGAAACTGGTTAAAAATGGCCAGGTAACAGTTTATTGGCTCTGCTTAGTATATACTCAGAGCTAAGACAGTTTATGATTTCAGTTAATAAATGACTATTTCAGGACACAAATAATAAAAGCAGAGGTTTACCCAGAATGGTGAATATTTTTGCTAAATACAGATGACATTCCATTATTTTTTACGGTATGAAAACCAAAAGAAGGATCTTAAAAAGGAAAAAGCCTAATTTATTAAAAAAAAATGTTTTATGGGAAAGGAATGTTATGTTTAAAATTTGAACTAGATGTTCTTGTAAGCATAAAGTGAAGCCTGGTCAAACACCCAAATTTTGGACTAATTGGAGTCCAGGTAAATTACAAAACAATTTCAATGAAATGCAATTTCCGGGCTGTCACGTTACTTTAACAAATAGATTAGATGCTTCCTTGTGAAATCTGTTTATGTAGCATAGCTAATTCTCTCTGAGTAGAAGGAACAAGTAAATGTTAGTCTAGCTAAGGTCAAATCATTATGAATTCCAATTAGTGAAATGCAACTAAGTCAGTTTTCACCGTGTATCTAAAGTTCCCAATACCTTTACTAAGATTTTAGGGGGAAAAAAAATTCAATGTTTAGTATACTTCTCCTTCATACTATCTGTACCTGAATCCAAAATCTTCATATTCTACTTTCTTGCTATATTTAAATTATAATTTAGGATTTAGTACATTCTGTGGTTATCATCAACATTTTTATAAATTTTTAGTGTCCTGATGTATGTTAAATTTTCCCTCAGATATATAAAATTGAGGATCATATATCAGGACTGCCTAAATTTTTAATATTATCTGCATTAATAAAATAAATTTATCTAATTTGGACCCCCATTTGCAAAGTCAAGCATTAAGCAGTGAACAGTTAAATTAATATCCCAGGAATCTTATCTTTGGTCAGTTAATTGCACATGGAAAAGATTGCTCTGTTACAACTCTAGACGCATCATCTGTGTACTTCTGTGTACTTAGTTCGTACTGCAGGGGGAGACTGAATCACCAAGCTTCCCTTCCTTAGGATTCCATTGGAAATATGATGCTGTTATAAACCCCCAGCAAACAACTATAAATCTGGCAAATGTTCACTGTGTCTGTGAAGATGGAATGATTCTCCCCAGACAAGCTTTGGAAAATAATGTATTGATTCCTGATGGCAATTTATTGTTTTTTTGCAATCAACTGTGCTTATACTGTGGCCTTAAATTATGGTCCTTCCTCTTTCATTCCTGGTCTTTGGGATGTGAAATCAGAACGCCAGAAAGCTCCAGAGAGGTCACCTCCAAAATACATGGAATTGGGGCGAATTTTCTTTCGTCATAAATTTCTACTCACTGATCATTTTTTGGTAGAGTCACATTAAATGACAAACATTAACTAACATTAGGTTTTCAACTCAAGTACCAATGACCCACGCGAAACAAAAAGTGGTTATTGAGTCCTTAAAACCCAGGCCTTCACTCTTCCCAGGACACTCAATCCCAGTGTCATCCAAGAGGGGGCTGGGTGACTTGACCTTGTAAGTGTCTCACAATAGCCATGTGAAATTGATTTGAATCTTTATCCAAATTAAAAAAAAAAAAAAAAAGGAAAAGGAAAGAGTAAAAAACAAAAAACAAAAAGCACTAATAAACTTTTCTTTGTTCTGGCGGGAATCAGCAAGAATTATTTCTGAGCATCCTTGTCCATCAAATGGTCTGAGCTAGAAAAAACCACTGTCCTCTATTATCTGAGATCATGCTATATGAAGTTCCTCCCCCAGACACAGTTTTTGGTTTGGTTTTGTGTTTCCCTTTCTTGCTCTCTTAGGATGGGTGTCATAGAAGCAGAGCCTGAGTCAGGCTTATCGAGAAAAATGTTGAAAAAAGAAGCTCACGTTCTTTCCGACAGGACTTAAGGCTGACACGATGTGAGTTAAGGGCCTCTGGCAACCACTGTGCCTTCTGTCATAGAACCTATGCATGCAATCAACATGGAAGAGGGCAGACAAATGGAGAAACTGGCCCCCGATATTGTTTGACTCCTTGGAAGCTAACTCTAACTTAGGATGTTTTCATTTCATAAACCAAAAATCAGATTTTCTTTTTTCTGCTTACGCCAGTTAGAATGAGAATTTTTATCACTGGCAATCAAAAGTTTTAACTAGGGAGACATCAGGCTCATTGCTTGAGAATGCCAGGCTAAAGAAGATTAAAGAGTCATTGAAACTTCTGTGATCCCAGGTTCATTTGCCTTCTGGAGAATTCTACCTTATGTTCTCCCGGTCTTTTGCCATAACAAGGCTAAATAGTTCTCTACTGACTATGACTTACTGGCGATGTATTCTTGTTCATGTATATAAATATCTTAGCCAAAAGTAAACCTTTACAAAAAGGCAAATTATGAGAACCAATATCAACAGAAGAGAAGGCATTGAAAGCAAGTTACGTGATGGTGGTATTTAAGCAGAGAAAGTGAGCCAAGGTGATCTGAGATTGCAATTTCTTTTTTGCACGCAACTTTCTTTTCATAATGAAGTGTTTCAAGTGTGGCATACATTCTGAAGTTCACCACAGTCCCTACTCTTGATTATCTTAACCGTGGGCCATTTCAGTTCGGGCCAGACACACAACACTGGATGGCTTTCCTTGGGATCTCTGATTTTAAAGTTCATATCGCCTATACATAAAATGGACATGAATGCTTGTTGATGTGATTGGATCTTTGTATGGAAATTATCCACAAACAAAAACAAGAGTAGGAAGGATGGTTTCAAGATAAAGCCGCAGCAATAAAAAAAAATTAATAAACAAATCTACTAATGCTCATAGATGTCTTAAATTTAAAAAAAATACTCAGGGGCATCTGGGTGGCTCAGTCGGTTAAATGCCCAACTCTTGATTTCAGCTCAGGTCATGATCAGGGTTTTTGAGTTCAAGCCCCACATCAAGCTCTGCACTGACAGTGCAGAGCTTGCTTGGGATTCTCTCTCTCCCTCTCTCTCTGCCCCTATCCTGCTTGCTCTCTCTCTCAAAATAAATAAATAAATTTAAAAAAAAAAAACTCAGACAAATTAAAGTACCATATCAGTAATCCACAATGAGTTGAGGCAGAGATAAAATTGGATATAAGTTTCATGACGATTCCTAGCCTTCTGGTTCTAGGCCAGTCTTTCCTCTTCTGGGTGTCATGACTTTATTTTTCAAGTCATTAGAAAAAAAAAAAACAAACCTTGGTACTCAATGTCAGTTACTAATTATTGGTAATACATCTCAAATCTGACTTCAACATACTAGATATCAACGCACCCTGAGAACTGCTCACTTAGAGACTTATGAGAGAATTCTCCCCCAAGTTCCAAAACCCAACTTTAAAAGAAGCAAAATCAGAGCCTATCCACCACTCTCTTCTCCAAACATTTATTGAAGACTGGCTTATGTGCCGGACTGGCAAAACTCAAAACTTCTTCATGGAACCGTTCATATTAATGGTATTATATTTCTATCAAGAAAAATACCACCCAAATGTAACACGATCATGCTCTCCTTTTGTGTTCTGTTTGCATCCACCTGAGAGTTCCTTCAGGAAATGCACAATCTACTGAGGGTAGAAAACTCTCATGTTCAACAATGTACAGCGAGCACCTAGTAGGGTGCCTGGAAAATAATGCATGCTTGTGAAGTCGTTATTGAATGAATGAATACATTTCAGAACTGTCACATATTCTAAAACAACAACAAAAACAAACGAAACCACCAGGTTATCACCTATGATGTGTCACTGCTGTCATACTCGTAGAGATATTTCTTGCTGGTTCTAGCAAGCTCCACCTTGACCAGGATCGCATGGTCACCCCCTTCACCTCCCCTCCTGATGGGTACCTCTCCCTGATACTCTCCCTCAAAGAGCTGAAAAGTATCTAAGGCAGTTACACGGTGGCTCTTTCAGTGATAACTAAATACTAGCAACTCTGAGAATTTTTTGCTCCCCTCCCTGCTTCTCACAATGGAATATTCTTTCCATCCCTCCCTTTCTAGGACACATGGTCTCTCCCAGCCATCAGGCTTCTCTAGAATTGGGGTCTCCTGTTCAACTCCTTCCTCTGGCCTCTGAGAGAGGAAAAACTGTGGCTCGAAGCACAGACCCAAATCCTTGTCTCATCGTTAGCCCTTTGAATTCTTCAGCTGTTAGCCTTGGATGGCCAAATACACAGGCAACATGCAGATTGATATGTTGAGATACAAGTCTAACTCATGTCATTAGCAATTTTTTATAAATAAGATTTCTATACTGACTACAACTGTCCATTACATGCAGTTTCTATCATTTTAAAAATTATTTCCCTATGTTTGGACATAATTTTTTTTTAAGATTTTAAGTGGGGTGCCTTGATGGCTCAGTTAAACGTCTAACTCTTGATTTTGGCTCAGGTCATGATCTCACGATTCGTGAGTTCAAGCCTCACGTCCGGCTCTGCACTGACAGTGCTTGCTTGGGATTCTCTCTCACCCCCTCTCTCTGAGCCTTTCTTGTTCACACACACACACACACACACACCACTCTCTCTCTCTCTCTCTCTGAAGAATAAATTAATTAAAACAAAGATTTTAAGCATCCCTGAAATAAGTGTTTTTGAACTTAAGTGTTTGTGAACACCACTAACTATTCACTTGGGATATATTCGTGGGTGTGGATATAGTATGCAAAAGGATTGAAGTTTTCCGCTGACAAATTCCATACCAGGATATACAGACAACAGAACATCGCTTGATTTGAAAGGGCCATATAAAAGGCATGGGCACAAGGCCATATAAGCAAGGACTCCCTCCTGAGCATATTCCTTCTAGAAATTTTATTAGTTTAGAGCGGCTGTACCACAAACCCTCAAAAGTATGACGGATCACATGCAGTGGCATGTTTCCTAGGTGTTGGAGAGAAGGTAATTGACAAACTTCAGTTCCATCCTCTGTATTTCCCTCTCCTCTCCATTAAGTAAGGGTATCATTCTGGCAGAAAGCAGGAGCATAGCTGAGTAACTTGTGCTGAGAGCACGGTTTTAATAAGGCAGGAACCCAACCTAACAAGCATCATATTTGCTGTATTTGGGGGACACAACAGAAGTCAGAGCTGTTTTATTTCCTGCCAGTTCCATTGCAAAAGCAAGCAAGTAGAATGCCTTTTCTTCTTGATGGGCATATGGAAAGCTTATGAATGCAATAATGAGAACTCCACCGGCCCATTTGGACCCTGGGGAGTTATATAACTTTATCGCTTTTTTTTTTTTTTTTTTTTTTGGTTAGAAGAACCCAGTGATGCCTTCCATTACCTCCTACACCCGGCCACCTACTCCATCCCCTGAGATGTTCCCAATGACACAGAGGCTGGTGTTAATGTGCATAGGTTTATGGCTTAGAAAATGAGGGCAATTTTATTTGACTGCTCCCTTCGGGTTTCCAAAAATACCATCTTCTTCATATGCATACTTGAAATCACAGGCCATTGGCTTCAAGAATATTCGAATTTAGGATCATTATCAAATTTGAGGGGCCCAGTGCAAATGAAAACATGGAGCCCGTTGTTAAATACTACTAATTTGCAACAGTGATAGCACGGGTGAAGCTTGAGGCCTTTCTAAGTATTGCAGAAATCCAGCATCCCTCCCAGATAAAGCACATGACCACCTTCATCCCAGGTCCCCCAGACAGAACGGCCCTTTACAGTAAAGGATGCGTCTGGAGGCATCGAGCAATTTCATTCAGATGAAAGAATATGCAAGCTACACATAAGACGTTGGCCATATAAAATTGCCAGTATTTTTAACCTACAAACAGCAATTTCACGTGACTCAATGCGATTCATGGTAAGTGTTAGGATAGTACATTTTTCCTCTGGATTAATGATCCTTTGAGTTGGCACAGCAAAAACCCAAAGAGATGATGGTACCAGTTGCCACACCTGGGTGGGTTCCTTTTATGTCTGGTATTTGTGCTATAGGATAGCTCGTATGGCTGTGCATGTAGGTGTGAGTGTTTATCAAAGGATGCCTCTGCAGTGCACATCCCTGGAAACATTTTACAAATTATTTCTAGGACAGTCACAATTACACATTAACAGTATCACTTAAAAAGTGATGGTTAGGGGGCGCCTGGGTGGCGCAGTCGGTTAAGCGTCCGACTTCGGCCAGGTCACGATCTCGCGGTGCGTGAGTTCGAGCCCCGCGTCGGGCTCTGGGCTGATGGCTCGGAGCCTGGAGCCTGTTTCCGATTCTATGTCTCCCTCTCTCTCTGCCCCTCCCCCGTTCATGCTCTGTCTCTCTCTGTCCCAAAAATAAATAAACGTTGAAAAAAAAAAAATTTAAAAAGTGATGGTTAGGTTAGGTGAATGGATGGATACATACATACATACATACATACAACATACAGACATACAGCCAGATACATAGACAGACAAACTTTATTACAACATTGGATCATAAACCACGTGGGAAGTGTTGGTTTGCTGCTTTTGTTCACAAATCGTCACGTCATGAGCATTTATGTACGTGCAGAGTCACTAAACAAGATTTTAAACTGTGTAATATTTCATCACATGGAATTGCTATAATTTATTTAGTCATTTCCCTGTGGTTGAACACATTTTTCCATTTAAATTTCTCTTCCACATCATATTACTTCTCTAGGCTAAACTTGTAGATACGAAATTTCTACTTTGAAAACTTTAGCTTTTTAAAGCCATTTCGCTGTGGCCTTCTAGAAAGTTTAGACAATTTGCAGTCCTAACATCTGAACAGGAGAGGATCTTTCTCCAGGGCCCTATACCCTTCGCAGCTTTACGGAAGCATTGATTATTTCTTGTGGGTTTCTTCTTTGAAAGAACCGAAAGGAAGTGGGAACATAGTCTCAGTGTGGAAGATGCCATGATGCAGAATAAAGTATCAAACTTCCCCATGTTCTTACCCCTACCCCCTGCCACATACACACGAGCGCTTGCCTGGCACTGAGACTCTCACCCCAGGGAGACCTCTTATGGATGTCCCGGTGTCCATGCTTCACACGGTTTCTGTACAATTACAGGTGTATATATGTCCATAAACATAGACTTTTTATACTATTACTATCTTACTACTCACATTGTATCACAGTGTGACTTTTTCTTTCATCTGACAGTATTTCTTTAGTAACTGTATAGGTCATTCTCTTATGGCTTAATAGCATTCCATGATATGGATGAAACACAAATTATGTACCCATTGCCTTAATGACTATCTGACACAGTGACACATATTTATTTATTCATCTGTTTACGGTGAACCTGATACCCCACAGGAAGGTAAGCTCCATGAGGTCAGGGTCACTGTGCATCTTGTCCAGTCTGAATTTCCATAAGCTGTATGTTTTCTATGAGCTCCTATAACATGTCTTGAAGAAAGTAATGAAAGGGTAGAAACGGGGCACTTATACTTTTTCCCCTGTTGCAAGGGATGCGCTTGAACACAGAGCTCCATCCATATTTATAATCTCTTTAAAATAACCTCCTAGGAGTACCGGGATGGCCCAGTGAAGCGTCTGACTCTTGATTTCACCTCAGGTCATGATCTCACGGTTTGTGAGAATTAAGCCTGTACCAGCACAATCTCTCTCAATCTCTCTCTCTCTCTCTCTCTCTCTCTCTCTCAAAATAAGCAAATTAAATTTAATAAATTAATAAATAAAATAACTTCCTAGAAGAAGACAATCTTGCTCAAGGCAAATATAGTGTTTAATTTTTGATAGATACTGGCCTCCACAAAAACTTTACCAATTGGCATTCCTGCCGACAATATATGAGTGTCTGCTTTGAAACATTCTTACCAACACCAGGTATCAATGGTTGATTAATGTGGTCGTTTTCCTTCAGCAAGAATCAGCAAAAGCTCCATGTACAGTTGCCCAGGCTGTGCACTGCCTAACACTGGGGATGCCATTCACATAAGCTTCAGTGTTAATGACAGCCATGGGGTCCTCCCAAACGGCTACCATTAGGGGTGCAGGTAATTGTCTCTGAGGATTTGCCCTTTCTTCCCCCAGTTACAGCTGCTGACAATTGCTAGCTGGCCAATCCTATACTACTCATGGGACTTAACCAGACAAAGGTGTTGTGTGGGTACATTGTTGTAGAGATACAAAATCAGTTCTCACCCAAAGAGCTCAACTTTCATGCTCGGTTTAAAAGGAGAGGAAAAATAATACAGTAGAAGCTTTGTTATCAGGACTGAGAGATTGCCTACTTAATTGAAAAGGTCATTTGAAGTGCAAAAAAATAAATAAATGATAAAATAAAGTGAAAATCAGATAATTATATATATTATAATTACACAAGTACACATATGATATGCTGCGTGTAAAAAGGTAAATCTTGATATAAATTGTATATATGCACATATATATTTATATCAAAATTTAAACAATGTGTTAGGATACATTCTACGTTGCTAGCACAAATAGAGCCCCAAAATACAGATGAATAAAGACAGAAGCTGATTTCTCCCCCATGAAACAGTACAGAGGAAGCAGAGGTGGTCCGGGGCTGATGGGGTAGGTCTATCTCAGCACAGAGATCCCCTCACCCCCAGGTCTGGGGAAGCAGTTTCAGTACCTGTTACTGTTTCTGTGTTCTTGCCAATGGGAGGAGGAAGATCAAAGTGAACACACCCATCCCTCTTAAGGATGTGACAGAAAACAGGACATCTCATTTCTGTTCACATTCCTTTGGCCAAGTTTAGGCATATGGTCATAAGGAGCCATAAGGCACCTTAGAAATTTACTCTCTAGCCTGGATGCTGGGCCCAGCTCACATTCAGGGTTTCTATTACTAAGGAAAGAAATAAAGAACAAATACTAGTGAAGAATCCAGTCTCTGCCCTAAGTGGTCATCTTTTTTTTTTTTTTTTTTTAATGTTTTATTCTTGGGAGAGAAAGAGAGAGAGAGAGCATGAGCAAGGGAGGGGCAGAGCCAGATAGGGACACAGAATCCAAAGCAGGCTCCAGGCTCTGAGCTGTCATCCCAGAGCCCAATGTGGGGCTCGAACTCAAAAGCTGTGAGATCATGACCTGAGCCGAAGTTGGAGGCATAACTGACTGAGCCACCGAGCCACCCCTGATTTATCTTTTCAATATAGAAATCCACAGTATTCCCATTTTTCATGTAGAATTCACGTGTACATATGCTGATTGGAGTTCCACATTTGGTTTCTCACATGAAATATAACACATATCTTGGGGTGTCTGGGTGGCTCGGTTGCTTTCAGTGGGTTAAGTTTCCAACTTCGGCTCAGGTCATGATCTCATGGTTCATGAGTTCGAGCCCTGCAGCGGGCTCTGGGCTGACAGCTCAGAGCCTGGAGCCTGCTTCCGATTCTGTGTCTCCCTCTCTCTGCCCCTCCCCCGCTTACACACACACACACACACACACACACACACACACACTCTCTCTCTCTCTCTCTCTCTCTCTCTCAAAACACTTAATTTTTTTAATTTAAAAATAAAAAGAAATATAATGCATATTTCTAATTCCCACTTCAGTGTCTACAAATGCTGTAAGACTTCAAGAAAATTTTCATAGAATTTGAGTTCCAACACCCAGATTTTATGATATTTTCACCGTCTTAACATTTGTCTCCCTCACACCTCATCTGACAGCACTTTTTAGCTGATTGCCTTTATCAAATTTTTCCAAAGCATTCAATTTAGTTTCGTAGAGCTAATTCTCTTTTCACACCCATAACTTATCAGTTTACATATTACTTAATTAAATTGTATAATTATAACTGCACGTACCACTACCATGAACAGATTTGAGACAACAGAGCTACCACTTGGTAAACACAGAGCTTAACAGACGTATGTGAGAGAATTAGATAGAAACCCACCAGCAAAGTGGGGCTGGCGCAGAGGGCGAAGTGGCCAGTGTTCTTTGCAGAGGGAACAAGGGCAGTCATTCAATCGGGCAAGTTGGTGGAGTGGAGTTCAACCAACAGAGTTCAGCTAAGTCTTCAACAGCGCAAGCATCGGTCCCCGCCATCCAGCCAATGAATAAGTTGCTCCACAGAGAGTGTGACGAGAAAACACAAATCTGTGATGCCTGCCCCTCTTCCCCTTCCTCAATTGTCTTTCAAAGTGTGATCCTCAGACCCTGGAGCTTCAAGATGCAGAACTCACTTTTCTACAGCATTGCCTCAAAACACAACCCGACTGCCTCATGTGGGGCTTCACTCGGACAAAACAGAGATCCCTTCCTACCCAAGAGCAAAAGTGGCCAGGTTGACTTCATTGACCGACAGTATGTCAGCTTCCAATGTGAGGACTCCCTGGGAGATTTTCAAAAATAGTTTTCCTTGCAGATGGTTTTGGTCTTACATCCTGACCTTAGAACTTTCCCTCAGATAGAATGGGTGTCTACTGAGACGGCTTGCGCCCTAAAAAGAAGCCGGTGCTTTGCAATTTGGTCTTAATGCAAAACTACGAGAGTAATTTCTCAGAACTATTCAGTGTTGTTGGGCACACTCTGGCATTTTGCAGAAATTTATCAGTCTCCCATAGTCTCATCTGATCAATAAATTGCGATCTCAACTCCCCCCAACCCTATTAAAAATATAGCACAGTGCTTATGTAATGCTGTTCTAGAAGGATTTATTACTAAATAATTGAACAACATTGATCTTAAAATTGAATTACCAGACTCAGGACATTTCCTTTATGTTAACAAAGAGTGACTGATTCCTGTCGAAGACCAGCCCACTGGCACATTTAGAAACTTTGGGACTCCTGGTTTATTTTGAAAGTCAAGAAATACTTCCTTTTATTCATTTAAGACCAAGATATAACTGTTTAAGTCCTTCCTCGATTTTTTTATTGTATGGTGGGTAGTTAATAACTTACATCAGACAAAAGAGTAGTTTAATACTGTCTACTAATATTAAAGAGTATCTTTCCTCTGAAGAACGAAATACTGTTATGTTTCCCAGTGGATTAATGTCTTCATAAATCTCTGCAAAAGTATGCTTGTGTTTACAAACACAGTATTCGTTGGTGAGCCTGAAATATGAAAACATTCTGCTATTTTTCTTGAGAGGGAAACATGTCTTCATTCATCAAACATTTACTGAGATCCTACTTTGTGCCAGACTTCTTCTGGGGGCCGAGAATACAAAACAGCCAGAATGTCTTTTACATGGGCTCTCACCCCATCCACGAGGATTCCACATTGTCAACACCATCACACTGGATTTAGATTTCAATGTACGAATTTGGGGGCCATGCAAACATTCAGTCTATAGCACTCATCTTGGCCCCACTATCTCTGATTGATGTTTGAAATCCCCACACAGACAGGGAATGAAGACAGAGAGTGGTCCTTAGCATTTGAAGGATACAGCGGAACTGTATCAATTTAGGGAAAAACCGAAGCCCATAAAACTTAGCATTTTGATAATGGAAAAGTAAAATCCTCCCAGGGTTAAAATCCATATACTTGACGTGAATGGGAAGACTCAAGCCTTCATTTGTTACATTATAATAGGAACCCCAAGCGCACCTCTCTCAAGGTTATGGACTAAGTGAAATTACCGTGTTGTAAAACTGTCATTAGGGGGTAACTCCCGAAATGTGTTAGCAGAGCTGCTACAGAGCCACAAATGACAGCCTGGGAAAATGCTCCATGCTATTTGTGGAGACCAGGCACTGCCACATTCGATATGATTCCAGAAATTCATCACAAATCCAAATCTGAAATACTGAATACAAAACTGTCTACATCAAGCCCTGGCAATAGGTAAAAGTGAGTCTGGAGATATGTCCAGGGATGAAATGACCTCATTCAGTGCAGTGAATATTGACCACATTTCCACCATGTGCCAGGAACCAGGGGTTTAAGAAATCAGATAAAGCTGAGAGCCTAAAACATGCTGAAGACCATTCTGAGCAGCTCACTAAGGCAGATTTCCTTTCTACTCACAAGAACGTTTTAGACGGCAATATTTCCATTTCACACATGAAGAAACTGAGGCATCGAGGTGTTCAGTTGTTGTCCCAAGGTCACGTAGCCAGTGAGCAGCATGCCTGAAATCCAAACCCAGATAATGTGCTGCAGAGATTACTTACTTAGTAAGTAAGAAACAAGACATTGCAGAAGAATCATTTGAATTTGCAGGGTCTCCTAAATTCTTACTTGGAAAGTCAGTCATTTTACCCATTATTAGAAGAATATCCTTGCTATTAAATACAGGGTCATTCAGCTACAATTAGGTCCCTGAAACCTAAAACCTCGAGCTGGAAGGGCCATCAGGATATCTAGTTAACCTGCTTCTCCATTTTATAGTTGAAGAGTAGGAGGCACCAAGAAGTGACAGCTTGTTACACTCATACATAATCACTAATCGTAGACCTGCCTGAAAAACAAGGATTCAGTAGCCAAGAATGTTTAAAAAAAAAAAAAACAAAAAAACTAAAAAATAAAAAGGCTAAAGAAGGAGAATCTGATCATTAAGAAAGAAACTTGTTTATTACCAGGAGCTAAACGTTTGCAAGAATGATTAAGGCCTTCTACTTAACTGAAGCAAAATTGTGCCCTAGATATTTGCATGCAGCTGTGTGTGTATTTCAGGGTAACATTTGCCCTCAAATCTTCCTCCAGTTTCCCTTGACAGCAAAGTAACCTAAATGTACAGCTGCATAAGTCCTACTTTAAGGTTCCTTTTAGGGAGATTATATCTTGCCCGTTAGAAGTAAATTTCCTCACCTTGTTTGCGATTACTTAGACCTTTCTGTAAATGTAGTACTTTCACACGTCTTACAATAATGGGCCTAAGACATTTGTAGCCGAAGAAGATTGCTTTGCCTTTTCTTCCTCAAAAAAAAAAAAAAAAGAAAAAAAAATTCTCACTCAATTCCACATGGAGAAAATCACACTCATCAAGTCCAAGAGGACGTTAGGTGATTCGGTTAATGTGTCTGCACACAGGTGTTCACTCATTTCAGCCTGCGCCAGTCACTAAGGGCAAGAACTTAGCTTTCTTACAATCTAAACCTTTGGAAGAAGGCACATGGATGGGAACTACTTTGCTTTTGTTCAAGATGAACCTTGGTCCCAAAGTCAGAGAGAGCCTTCTATCCACGTTCCTTCTGAGCAGTGGCTCTCAGTAGGGGCAATGCTGTGGTCTGGGGCATTTTGGACACCCTGGGGGCATTTTTGTTATAATACTTAGGGGCAATACTAGCATTTGGTGGGTGGGCCACAGGAGCTAGATGTCCTCTGAAACACTAGACAGTCCTGACCTAATGAAAGGTTGTTTCCACATCTACATGACATTTGAATGGTCCCACCGGACATAGAGAAACTATTTTGCATCATTTGAATAAAAGTTAATTTTTCACGAATGTAATTACCATATAATCAAGGGAATTGGTGTTTTTTTTTTCTTAATTCTGTTCAATAGGCGTGCATTTTGTTACAAATATTACCAAAAGTTATTCATCATTTTGGAAAAATCATGTTGACCGATCCCACCGCTCAGGGTATCAGAGCGGCCCGTACAACCCATCTGAATGAGTCAGCATTGGTAACTACCACGAACACTGATTTTGTGTAGATGTGTGGGTGCAAACACAGACATGCCCTGCAATGTGCCCGTAACTGATTAATCGATGGCTTCATGTCTCTATTCATCTATCCCTGGACCAGCACTGAACCACCTCTGCCAACGCCGTTTGGTGGGTGAGAAATCAACTTTTGTCTCGCTGATCCATCGTATTTTGAGACCTCCTTGTTACAGCAGCACGGAACGTACCCTAAGTAAAACACGAATCTTCAGACGACATGAACTTGTTTGCCTCACGGCACTTTGCTCCTGGTCATCACGAGGCCTTCCGATCTTTAGTAAAACTTTTCTACATCACAAGTGCTTGTGTGATTTCAGATATGTCTGTGAAACCAGACGGCAGGCTGCAATTACCATCTCGCAGTATGGGGATAGAGGCACCTGCCATGCTAGTGAGCGCTCACAGTCAGGATCGCCCATGGGTCTGCCCCAGCCTGTCCTGTTCTCTACGGTCAAGTTCAAAAATATCCAGGTAAGAATTTGGATGTCTACAAGGGTTGAAATAAAGATTTCAGCCACCCCAGTAGATTGAATTATATGAAGTTGCTGATATCCAATCAGACTAAAGATCTTGATCACTGATTTCACTCTGACAGAGAGCAAGGTACTGTTGTGCCCCTCAGGCAACTGGTTCAGAGTAAATTCCGACTCTCCAGTAATCAGATCTGCTGGGCCACCAACATAGGTGAAATTTATCGACCATGTCCTATTTTTCTTTGTGCGCCCAGTACATAAGACAAAACCAAGAACACACTAGGTACTCAATAAATGTTTCATTCATTAATTAAATAAGTAATGATGGACTTCACAAACCCAGAAGGATTCAAGAAAAGAAAGACAAATAATTCACAAGGAATTTGTAGAACCCGTGTAAGCACTGGGGATTTGGATGAGTATGTACAGAGGGGGCTTGGATTACATGACTTTTAAGTCACACCTTACATGGGAACCTTTGGTTAATGTCAAAACTGAACATCTAGAATGCATCACCTAAAAGGTTTCATTTGTAAACTTAAAAGACCATGATGGTAACAAGGTAACAGCCTTATAATTCTAGAATGCCTAGTGAAAACCAGGTCTGTTCGGCAAAAGTCTGCTGTAAACCAGTGTTCTTTCCGATTATTCCTTTTATCTACTTTCTGGCTTATCGTGAAGTTGATTAATTTCACTGTGATGGTGAAAAGAAGTAATCATCAACACATCTAAATATTACCTTGTTGCTGTCCTCACAGCTTTCTCAGAACTTATCATGGGGTTACAGGATGGTCCAGATGCTATCAGCAGTAAATTAGAACGGAAATAAACAACGGTCAACCTGCTTCCTTACTCTTTGGAGAAGACAGAAAATAAGATAGGTATACAAGTAAAAAGGAATGGGGTGAGCTGTGTGGATAGAGCATTCCAGGAAGAATGCATGGCTTTTTTTCTAGGAACCTGAGTTGTAGGTTACAGGATCAGGGAGAAGGCTATGTAGCTGGATTAGAAGGAAGAGACAGGAAGGCACTCAAGCCACAGAACAGGCTATTAGCCTCTCTAAGGACCTTGGGTTTTTCTGTGAGATGGAAAGTTATTGTTTAAGACCCAAGGGTTATTCCACCTACTTCCTAGTCAGGAAAGGAAACATATGTCTGAGTGAGAGATTAAGGGAAAGAGAAAGACAGCAAATACGATGGATGAAAGTCGGAAAAAGGTTGTCTTGACAGCATAATTGCTGCTTTGCCATTTTCCTCTTTTTGCCTATTTTCACCCAACTAAAATTTCAATGCCCAAGTTTTTCCATGAGTTTACTCATTTCCTTTTAGTTCTTTATTACAATCAAGTGACTTAACGTGTTAAGGGCATAGGATGGTAAAAATAACAGAGAAAGAATGGTTTGTTTTTTTTTTTTTTTAAATATGGCGCTGTGTTTGGACTTACTCATTTGGGTTCATCTTTATTATAGTTTTCTGGCAAGAAGTTAAATACCTCTGAGTGAAAAAAGGAAGGCATATTTGAATAAAACACATCGGATAAGGGTGGTTCAACAGATTATTATTTCTACGTGTGGTCAACACAGGAAACCGAAGTCCCCACTCTCAGCAATCGATTTTTTTAACCTTTCAAGGAAATTCTCCTATAGAAGAGACTAATTATATATAATCAGATTTAATTATGTTAAATGGAATGAGAGGCCATATCCTTGCCAATTACCCCAGCAAGTTGCTTGCCTGGCCTTTTTGAGTGTGTCAGCAAGAATGCCAACAGCGGCAGAGAAGAATCCCATTCGAGGCCATTTCTCAGATAAAAAGGAAGATATAATGATCCTTTGAGTTGAAGACAATGTTGACAAAGAATCCCTCTTAAATCTCTGTCAGCTGTTTTCCTTCCAGATTAGTGAAAAGACAGGGAAATGTCCCTCATAATCTCGCATTCAGATTCTAGAGCTGGGAATACCTTCCTGGAATTCACGCATCAGGAGACACTGCCTAATGCAACCGGAATAAGAATCTGAATTGTTCCAGGATCTAGAAATTGGGTTCCTTTTTCCCTACAAATTCATGGGCAGAGAGAGATCTTTCCGAGTTAGGCTTCAGGTGCAAAGTAAAAAGATTGGGAAGGCCACCTTCAACCTTGTTCTAGAATTCTAAGACGGTTACCATTAAAGATTATGAAACTAAGATCCCAGTAACTTGGAGACGCCCTGGATGGCGACCTCAAATAGCCGGAGAGAGTAGATGGCCAAATGGAGAGGCCATTGTGACGGGAATAAGCCAGGCGTCACCAGGGTTCACAGCTTCCCTCAGTGTCGGGGTGGGGGAGGAGGGGTGGAGACAGTCCAGGATCCCACACGTGGGTGAGTTACACAGGTGGTTTCCAAGTCTGGCCGGTCTCAGAATCAGTTGCGAGTTTTTATCTGTTTTCTTTTTAAATGCAGTGCCGTGGAATCTGAAACCAGAATCTCCAGGAGCAGATCCCTGAAATCTATTATTTTAAAAGCTCTCGAGGGAGCCTGACGTCGCTGGCCCTAAGCCAAACTCAGAATCCATCACGGGTCCATTGAGCAGCCCTGGAACGCTCTGGGCTGCTCTAAGTCTCAGCTACACAGTGGAGGTTTGGGCTGAGGTTGGGGTTAAGTTCGCTGGGCCTGTCCTCATGACGGTTACATTTTCTATCCCTTGGATTCTGAGATCTGATGGTTCCGTATTTACAATGATAAGAAAACATTTTCTACAGTAAAATATAACCAAGTAATGAAGTGAGAGTCATAACTAATATTAAGTACCACGTTGCCAAAGTTCAAATCCTACATTAAATAGGCAATATTTGGGGGCACCTGGGTGGCTCAGTCAGTTAAGCATCCAACTGTGGCTCAGGTCATGATCTCGCCATTTCTGAGTTTGAGCCTCGCAGGCTCTGTGCTGACAGCTGGGAGCCTGGAGCCTGCTTCGGATTCTGTGCTTCTCTCTCTCTCTCTGCCCCTCCCCCACTCGCGCTCTGTCTCTCTCTCTCTCTCTCTCTCTCTCTCTCTTAAAAGTAAATAAATGTTAAAAAACATAGGCAGTATTTCATTTAATTCTTACACCAATCCACTTACAGATGAAGAAACATAGCATTACAGAGTTGAAATATATGACGTACCCCCAAGGTAAGTGGGAAGGCATAAGGCAAGAGGAAAGGGTAAGAAATAACAGAGATGGGACCCTCTTCTAGATCTGCGTGACCTTAGAACCTGAGGTCTCAACTCCAGTGCTCCTCCTCAGATACATATGCACGCATCCGTGTACACGATGAAATACGCATGTTAGTGGAATTCATGCAGTACGTACAGATTTAGCCAGCAGGCTTGAAAACATCCTCTGCTTCTAATTGGTCTGAGATGAACAGCAGCTAAAAAAAAAAAAAAATTGGTACTGTTTTTACAGTGTCATACACCAGAAGGGGAGAAACCCTTTGGATTTCCTACCATATGCCAGATGCCTACATACATTATCACTTAATTTAATTATTGCAGCAAACAAGGATCATCATAAACCCCATTTAGTAGTGAGGAAGCTATAGCCTAGGAGGCCACACAAAGTCCCACATGACGGAGCCCAAGAATGTGGGATGCAGGGCTCTCTGGTTCTAAACGTGTCGCGCACTTTTTAGCGCATCAACCTGGGAACCACATAGCAAGTTCCTGATCAGAAATGTCGGGCGCTGCCTGGGTGGCTCAGTTGGTTGAGCTTCTGACTCTTGACTTCGACTCAGGTCATGATCTCACAGTTCATGGGATCGAGTCCCGTGTCCTGCTCTCCTCTAACAGCGTGGAGCCTGTTTGGGATTCTCCCTCTCCCTCTCTCTGCCCTCCCCTGCTCATGCACACGTACTCTCTCTCTCTCTCTCTCAAAACAAATAAACATTTAATAAAAAAAAAGAAACAATGGGTTCATGTCTTGGCTCTGCTGCGATTTATTAGCCGTGTGACTTTTAGTTTTAATTCAACTGTAGATTTCCTCATCTATAAAAGAGAAATAATAGTAACAACCACCTCAAAGGTTTACGGTGAGGTTTAAATACATTAGCGTACGTGAAGCAGTCAGTGAAGTGTCTATCATTTCAGTGAATGCTAGTTACTATCACTATGGTTAATTTTAATAGTCCTTGTGGATAATATCTACTATCCAACCTTTGAAAATGGAGGTGTTAGAGACGGGAAACGGTAGGAGGTGAGAAATTCAGGAGGATTTGGCAAGGATATTCCCTAGGAAGTGAAGCAAAAGCCGCAAGCTAAGCAAATAGCTAAGACAATTTTTGGAGAGGCAAGGGAGAATTTTAGAAATGAATCTGTACTACATTTTTTTTTAATTTCTTTCCCTTTTTTTTTTACCCACTGCTGCAACCAATGTTATGGAGTGCGGACTATATGACAGACACTCTTCTGCATATTAGGGATTCAGGGTGAACAAGACAAATGAGATTCCATCCCAGAAGGAACTTACGTGTTAGAGAAGGAGAACATCAGTAAGTGACTAAGTAAACAAATGTGATAGTTTCAGTTAGTGATGGGGCTATGGAGGACATTTTTCAAAGCACAACAGAGAAAGGCTTTGGGAAAAGCGACAGAATCAGGAAAGCCAAGACCTCATCGAGAAGCTAGGGTCCAAAGGACAAGGAGGAGCCTGACGTGTGACTAGCTGGGGACAGAGCCAGTGGAGCAGAGGGAGCTTAGCCTATTTGAGAAAAGGTAAAAAGGCCAGTGTGATCAGGTCCAAGGGGTGACCAGGGTTCAGACCTTCTAGAGCCACAGAGGTGGAATGACTGCCTTAGGTCAGGTTTGTGGGGACACAGACCGAGACGGAGGTTTGTTTGGAGGAAACCCTTGAAGGCAGCAGGTGTGGGGGACGTGGGAAGCAACACTGAGCACAGGGGAAAGCTCAGGTGCCGTGAGGCCGCACAACAGAGGCCTCAGCAGACCCCTCTGCCACTCTGAGCTGGGATGTTCTGGCTGTGTTTTCCTCCCCTGGGTCAGTGAGTCTGGAAACTCTTCCACCGGCCAGCTATGCCCGGGGGACGGGAACTTGTGCAACGCAGTTCTCTTCGAACAAAGGTGGCGTGCAGATTAGATATCACCTGAAGCTGTGGGCCGCCCACACTCCCAGCAGCTGGAGAAATGGCCCCTCAGTCCTGGAAGAGGGATCTGAGTGACACTATGGCAGCCACTATGATGACCATACCAGTTATCATACAAACAGGGATAGATTTAAAACGGAATGAGGTTCAGGGGCACCTGGGTGGCTCAGTCAGTTGAGTGTCTGACTCTTAATTTCAGCACAGGTCATGATCCCAGGGTCGTGGGACAGAGCCCCTCGTCAGGATCCATGCCCAGCACATCTCAGTCCCTCTCCCTTGCTCATTCTTTCTCTCTCAAAATAAAAAATAATTTTTAGGGGCACCTGGGTGGCTCAGTAGGTTAAGCATCAGCTCAGGTCATCATCTCACGGCTCGTGAGTTCAAGCCCCACGTCAGGCTCTGTGCTGACAGCTCAGAGCCTGCATCCTGCTTCGGATTCTGTGTCTCCCTCTCTCTCTGCCCCTTTCCCACTCATGTTCTGTCTCTTTCTCTTAAAAACGAAATCAACATTAGGGGTGCCTGGGTGGCTCAGTCAGTTGAGCATCCGACTTCGGCTCAGGTCATGATCTCACAGTTCATGAGTTGAAGCCCCGCGTCAGGCTCTGTGCTGACGGCTCAGAGCCTGGAGCCTGCTTCCAATTCTGTCTCCCTCTCTCTCTGCCCCTCCCCTGCTCACATGCTCTCTCTCTCTCAAAAATAAATAAAGATTAAAAAAAAATTTTTTTTTTAAATTTTTTTTTCAACGTTTTTTATTTATTTTTGGGACAGAGAGAGACAGAGCATGAACGGGGGAGGGGCAGAGAGAGAGGGAGACACAGGATCGGAAACAGGCTCCAGGCTCTGAGCCATCAGCCCAGAGCCTGACGCGGGGCTCGAACTCACGGACCGCGAGATCGTGACCTGGCTGAAGTCGGACGCTTAACCGACTGCGCCACCCAGGCGCCCCTAAAAAAATTTTTTAATAATAAAAAAATAAAAATAAATATATCAACATCAAATAATAATTTTTTAAAAAGTGAATGGGGTTCTTATTCACAATCAAGCAGGGGAAATAGGCATTGACCTAGAGTGTCCTAGGTAAATTGAGGCATACATTCACGCAATCATAGAAAAGAGTAAGCAGTCTGGATTTTGTTGTACGTGTGCAAGCTGTGGGAGCCCAGGTACATCGTAGGCCACACAACACGCTGAGCCTCAAACACACGCCCTCTAAAGACCTAGCTGCAGGTGTCTCAAAAAGAAAATCATTTCCCCCAGAACTCTGGGGCTGCTGTCGTCAGCACTTTCTCCGGCCTCTCTCCTGGCAGGGCTTTCCCAGGAATTACCGCTTCCACAGCCCTGATTGCCTCCATGCCTCCGGTATTGAGTATCAGTCCTGTAGTGGGTCTTGCAACCACTAAACGGATTTAGAGATGAAATGGAAACAGTATAGTATCAGCAGAGATGTTAAAATGACATATTCGGTGCCATGAAAGGAAAGCAAATAAAAGCTTTGAATTCCTGGAGGAGACTGAGATTCAAGGGTGGAGAAATGGGGGCTCCCCACGGCTGGGGGGCCCGCAGAGAGCAATTCCACCAATGCTAGGACTGAGCTCCAGGCCAGAATTCACTCATGGCTGCCATGGATTTGCAAACAGGACATCAGCCTCTAACTTAAAGGTGGCGACCCTTCTAGTTGGGGATGTGAGCAACAAACCACACTAGAATAGAACATCTATGACTTTATCACCAACAGAGGTCAACTGTAAGTTCATATCCTAACGTAGTTCTTTCAGATGCCTCAAAATAGCTTTTACCCTCATCACTAGTTTTTAATGACAATACTTAGATCTATCACCAAGATCTTGTTTTCCAGTGTGCTAATAAAGAAATACGTTACATATCCCACTATACTAGAAATGGGCTTGTTTAAATATGTTGACAATTCTATTTTAATATTATTGATTTTTGCATGTGACCCTATGTATCTCTGGCATGCACTTAAAACCTGTCTTGTGAGAGGGTATCCATTGATTTCACCAGACCACCTAATGGGTCCATGGAGAACATATGGGTCAGAGTGCCATCCTATTCTCCCAGAGTTGGTGATGTTCACATACTAGCGGGAATGGTCCTCGGTCCACAAATACAAGTAGACAAATGTGATTAGATTTCTTTTGTTTTCTTTCAACCAAACGTTGGGGTTGCCTACAGTATAAATCTGTAGAGGCAGTTTTGCATAAATCTGTCACCTGTAATATAATCAAGGTGGGGGATAGGAATGTGCAGTAGCTGGTAATATAGTTCTACTCGTACAAAATTCATTTTATTTTCTCTTAAAGTTTATTTATTTATTTTGAGAGAGACAGAGACAATGCAAGCAGGGGAGGGGCAGAGAGAAGAGGAGAGAGAGAGAGAATCCCAAGCAGGTTTCACACTATCAGCGTGGAGCCCAATGTGGGGCTTGAACCCATGAACCGTGACATCATGACCTGAGTTGAAACCAAGAGTCGACACTTAACGCTTATTAGGTGACTAATAAGACAGTCCATTGGGTCTCTCATATTCTGAGGTCTGGAGAATACAGAGTGACCTCCAACTAACTTAGGAAAGCATCAAGAAATATCTCTTAAAAGGCTGGCACCAGGAAATTGTGGTTATCCCAGGAGGAACTGGCCCCATCTAGTGAAATGACCATCATCATGTTCCCTTTGGGTGTTGTTACCCAAGACCTTCGGTGAGGGATAGCAGTTGCAGCTGTGTGTTACAGAGAACCAGTTGCAAATGTGCACTCTTTCAACGGAGATAACTCAATACTTCAACCATTTGAAATTCTTCACACCCCCTTAAAAGAATAAAGTCTACCTCTTCTATTATTATTATCCTATCATCACTAAAAAAAAAAAGTCTTTCAGAATCAATTTAACACACTGCTCTTAAATATTCAAACTCTATCATCACACAACCCAAAACATGCCTTTGAGATAATCTTTTTATGACCATCAAGCATGCTAATGGCTTTCTAAAAGCAGCACATGTGGGTAGTATAATGAAATTCCCTTTCAGGGATTGAAGATTGTCCAGTTGTGTCCCCTGAAAATCAAATTAGATATCATCTTCCTGTAAGGGCATGCAGTGGTTCTGGGGTCTTTCATATGCTAAAGTATCATGGCCCTAGTTGGCCTGAGATTGTCCCAGTTACCACTCTTGCCCTAGTACACTGCCCCCTTTCACCTTCAAGTGTGTTTTGGTTTGGATGATGAATTTCATGGTCACCCTGGCCATCAGTCCATGCAGGTTATGCTAGATGCCCCCTCCCTATCTGCCTGGGCCATCTAGAGGTAGGGGCTCGGCTATTCCTGTGCCAATTCCAGGGAAAGCCATCTCCCCAGAGGCTTTGACACCTGCACAGGACTCTGCCACCAAGTTCTAAAAGGGTCCCTGTTTTCTTTGCTGGCTGCATTGCACAATGTCTCCTAACTCTTCTCTATAGGCCCTGGATTCCCATCCAAGGATGAATGTTTTAGTACAAGAAAGAAAGGAAAAAAATGGCAGATGGCTATGGGTTTCGAGCCCATGAAACACGGATTTCCACTGAGACAAAGAGACACAAAAAGACCTCTGGATGCACGAAGTTTAGGACTTTGGAAGGTGTCAAGAGAGATTACCAGATACCCTTTCAGTGGAATGCTGGAGCCTCTCCAGGTGGGGAGGGTCCACCTTCATTTTGAGGACGCTGTTTTACAAGTCTGTAGAAATAGAAGCTACTGTGTCGAAAACTGATAATAATGCAAATGTTGCTTGTCCATACACAAGCAGTCTGTCTAAAGAAGAGCAAATTTCCCTTCCTTTCTGTAGAAAAATCCAGAATCCACCTATTTGTAAATTTATGTCAGCATTCCTAATCTATAAAAGGAGGGTACTTTGAATTCTCCTTTGAAGCAATTGTAAAACTTTATTCATCTCTCATTAATGAGTTAAGTAAAATCTTGGGCAGGTGTTCATTTTATATCTGTACGGAAGTCGTGATTTTACCTTTTTTTTGGAAAATTATCCTTCAACACCTGGTTACCTGCTGGAAACAAATCAGCAGATAGAGGAAAATAAAGAGGGGAGACGCAAGTTAGTAGCTCAATAAAACACCGTGTTGCACCTGCCTATTCCTCCCCCTTTCCAGTCACACATACAGTTTAGGCATGATGGTGAGCCTTGAACCTCATCTGCATGAGAAAGCCTTGAACCTGAAACTTGCATTATATCTCTTTACTTCTGGATTTTCTTTTCCGGTTCTTGAGGCTAATTCTTATACTTTAAACTCTGAACACAGCTCTCTGCAAATCTATAGATTCCTCCCTTGGTGGTTGACATTAGCATTTTCCCCAGAGAGTAACGGTGAAGACCATTTTTGTTCCTTTTGCATTGAAATGACAGGATTGAATAGAATTTGCATATGCATTCATCTGCCATGCTTGAACTAAAATATTACCCTTCAAAATCCCAATTCAACCAAATCTGAGTAGCTGTCCAAAATCCATGACTGAGCCTGTCAGTGCTCTTCTCAAATCATGTCCAAGACTCCCCCCTCTGTCCACAGAGTAGGTACTAACCCACTCATCTCGATGCATTCAAAGTCCAGCATCTGGCTTGGGCTCTCCTGTGACACAGCACTGCCCATGGTACACAGAAGCCACACAAAGGATGTATTGTTTCCAAACTTAATGGGTGATTTTTGTGTCCTCCCCACCATGTTGTGCCCTCCACTATGTTAGTCCCTGTCTCTGCCCTCTGACCTTTTCCTCACTTCTCAAACTGAGCTCTGATTTACCTGACCATCTTTATCATCCTTTCCCTCCCCCCAGAACTTAATTTTAATCTCATAACACTGTAGCCATATCAGGAATACAATGCTTGGTCACAGTCAGGCTACAACGTTTGCAGGACTCCAGTGCAAAACAAAAATGTGGGGCCCCTTCTTCAAAATTATTAAGACTGTGAGGCCGGTTTAGCAGGGCATTAAGAATTCTGACTTTAACTTCCCCTCTCTCGGACACAGCCAAAGTTTGGAAGACAGTGTTCTTTCTTACCAAAGCGAGCCATTAACTAAGTTTTGTCTCATCAGCAGGTTGTATTTCTGTTCCCCGGGGACCCAGCTATTGACAAGCTGCCAGTTCCTTTGGGAAGTCTTCCAGTTTAGTCCCAAGAGTAAGAAATCACTTCAAGGAAGTCCTAGCTTAGATCCCAGCTATGATCAGGCATCATAGTGTTTCTTGGAGTTGAGCTATAGGTGAGCATATCTGAACTAGGCTGGGCACCCTGAGGGCTGGAGACCTGTATCATAGGTTTGTACCTTCTTCAGTATGTCTGACCCATATCGGGTACTTAATACTGAAATAGGAGAGATGCTTAAGAAGCAATGAAGAGAAATAATATATCATGGGAGTCAAGACCTATAAAAAAAATTGTGCTTCACTGGAGAACATTGTAATGTCTACAGCAAATACATCTGGGTTCCCTAACTCTGAATCTATGGGAATTATTTACAGATCTGTAAATTGGAGATCACAAATGGCAGTGCAAATAAATCCCATGTATAGACATTCAACTATGTCCAGTAAACGTCCAATGACCTCCTACTGCAGAAAAATCAAGTGTGACCTCCGTTTGCACCCTTGTTTCAAAATTCCTGATCTATAAATGCCTGGGATTTCTATTTTCCTTTAAATCAGTTATAATATCTGCCTGGTTCCCTCATTTCATTAATGAGTTCAATCAACTTTTTAATACACATACTTTCTTCTCTGTATGAAAATCATGACTGCATCTTTTTAAAATTATCCTTTAACATGGACTCTAACAAAACAAAATAAAACAAAACTGAACTTGTGGCTACAAAGAACAGATTGGGGGTTGCCAGAGGTGGGAGTTGGGGGCTGGGAGGAATGGTTGAAGGTGGTCAAAAAGTACGAACTTCCAGTTATAAAATAAATAAGTTCTTGGAGGTACCATACAGCTTACTGGCTGTAGTTAATAGTACCATATTGTATATTCGAAAGTTGCTAAGAAAGTAAATCTTAAAAGTTCTCATCACAAGAAAAGAAATGTAACTAAGTGAGGTGA
Organism: Lynx canadensis; assembly: GCF_007474595.2. Classification (NCBI taxonomy): domain Eukaryota; kingdom Metazoa; phylum Chordata; class Mammalia; order Carnivora; family Felidae; genus Lynx; species Lynx canadensis. The sequence continues at coordinate 6,758,997 of NC_044305.1, read as the reverse complement.
TGAATGTTCACTAACCTTACCATGGTGATCATGTCACAATATGTACACATATCACCCAGTTATGTTGGACACCTTAAGATACACAGTGTGGGGTGTCAATTGTATCTCAGTAAAAATGAGAAGATAAATAATAAAATAAAACTATCCTTTAACAAGATCTAATTCTGTTACAACAAATATTATTTGTTTTTCTTTAAGTTTATTTTATTTATTTTGAGAGAGAGAGAGAGAGAAAGCAGGGGAGGGGCAGAGAGAGAGAAAGAGAGAATCCCAAGCAGGCTCCATGCTGTCAGCGCAGAACCCAGTGTGGGGCTCGATCCCACAAACCGTGAAATCATGGCCTGAGCCAGTATCAAGAGTCAGATGCTTAACAGACTGAGCCACCCAGGTGCACCAACAAATATTATTTGGGTTTTTAAAGGAAAGAAAGAAGGGAGGGAGGAAGGAGAGGGATCCAGATGGCCTTTCTATATGTTCCCTTCAGCTTGACTAAACTTGAGTCATTTCTTCCCAAACATAGTGCCCCCCAACCCCCCCCCCTTTTTAAGAGAATTTACTTTAGAACATTTGCAATTGTAAATTCTGTCTCTGTCCCTTTAAGATGTAAATCATCTCCCAGCTCCTTGCCAGTTTTACATTCCAGGAATGGCTCTCTCAAGGAAGGACCTGGAAGCCATCCCTCTGAAATGCAATCATCAAGAATGATGGGCTGAGTGGGATAAACCGGTCACAGAAGGACAAATACTGTATGATTCCTCTTAGAGGAGGTATCTAGGACAGTCAAAGTCATGGAAGCAGGGGGTAGAATGGTGGTAGCCAGGGGCAGGGGGCAGAGAGACACGAAGGGTTGCTGTTCAATACGTATAAAGTTTTAGTTATGTAAGATGAGTAACTTTTACAGATCTGATGTACAACATTTTGCCTATAGTTAGAAATGCTTTTTTATGCACTTAAAATTTTAGGATAGCTCATATTAATTGTTCTTTCCAGAATTAAGGAAGGAAGGGAGGAAGGAAGGAAGGAAGGAAGGAAGGGAGGAAGGGAGAAGGGAAGGAAGGAGAGAAGGAAGGGAGAAAGGAAGGAAGGAAGGAAGGAAGGAAGGAAGGAAGGAAGGAGGGAGGGAGGAAGGAAGGAAAGGAGGAAGGAAGGAAGGAAAGGAGGAAGGAAGGGAGGAAGGAAGGAAGGAAGGAAGGAAGAAGGAAGGCTCTGTGGGACAGTAGGAGCCTACTTGGATAAGCACCAATCAGCAACCCAGATGGCCTCATCACATTGGCCAACCTCCCCCTAAATGTACCACTAGTTCACCCCAGCACTTAAAAACTCTCCTTCCTTCCATTTCAATGGAATTGAGTTCATTTTCTATCCCTTATCCAAACAGTCTTGAATAAAGTCTTCCTTTGCCTGTTTAACTCATCCCGAGGCAACTTTTCTTTGACAAGGAAGGGAAGAAAGAAATTGAAAAAGAAAAAGAAAAAAATCCCCAGCGACAAAATCCCACTTTCGTTTTACAGATGAAGATCGTACATTACAGTGAGTTTAATGAATTTGCCAGCTGGGGATCTACACCCAGATCTTCGGGCCTGTGCATGTTTCTGCTCTTTCCCACGCCTGATTCTGTGCTCCGCAGAACAGACTGAACAAAAAAATACCAACTTGCAACAGAAGCTCTCCGTTTTTCAGTGTGTTTTATTCCAACAGAATTCCCCCAGGCCAGGTTGTTTGTGGCCTTTGCTAACAGGTGCGCCAAGGGCCATACAACAGCTCCTCTTTGCCTCTGTGTTCTGTATGTCCAGAGGCGGGTAGAGGATGAAACATCTTGGGTTGTCACTGATGGTCACAGATCTGCTTTGCCAGGGAGCCCTTCTCTGGGTTTGTATTCTGGCCACGTGTGGAGCCTAACTGCATATCAGAAACTGGACAGGGATTGCAAGCAGCTCTGTGAAATATTTATTCAATATTAGCTTGCCATAAGTATTCCCATTAAGGAATGGGACAGGAAGCGCTTTGGCTCCAAAAGAAAGAGAAAAACAGGTGTGTGCATGCAAACATTGGGAGTCAATTAAATTTTCTGAATTTCTAAAATATGAAAGATGTGCGCAGAGCGCTGGAAATTAGAAATGCCGTTACTTTTGTAATCACTGAAGGAAGGAAACCAATGATGAGGTCAGCCCTTTGAAGATGAAATTATCTGAATTTAGTTTTATCTCCATAAGGAGACATGATGAAAGATATTTTATGTGTGGAAATTAACCTAAGGATTCCAGATACATTGAAATTATTCCAGATACATTGAAATGTATCATTCCAGATACACTGAAAACTAGGATAAACTATTTTTTTAAGAAAGGAATGTTGGGGGGCCCTTGGTGGCTCAGTTGGCAAAGCATCTGACTTCGGCTCAGGTCATGATCTCGCGGTCTGTGAGTTCGAGGCCCGTATCAGGCTCTGTGCTGACAGCTCAGAGCCTAGAGCCTGCTTTGGATTCTGTGTCTCCCTCTCTCTCTCTGCCCCTCCCCGCTCATGCTCTGTCTTTCTCTCTCTGCCAAAAAAAAAAAAAAAAACATTAAAAAAATTTTTTTAAAAAAGAAAGTAATGTTGGGGAGAAAAATAAGACATTTTTATTTGGGTGGAAGGAGATTTATTTAATCAACATGCATTAAGAGACTTATTTGGCTAGGTTCTAAAATTTAATATTTTTTTTAAAAAAGATGTTTTATAGTGTAGCACAAAAGATAGCTATTAATAAAGCTTAGCACATGAATAAATATTTAAATACACGTTGATGTAAGTCACTGCAGGAAAAGAATTTGTCTCTTTGATAGCACACAACAAAACGGAGTTTGCCTCTGCCTCGGGCTTCCCCTAGAAGTGATTTTTAGGTGAAGATCATAAGGTTACGACCAGTTTAGCAGGTGGAGGAGTGAGGGACGGAAGCAAGGCTGGCAGTGAGGATACAGATGTTAAAAAATAAAGTCAGAGAACTTGGGCGTTGCCAGAGCAAACAGGGATTAAGAGGCCAGATTAAGGATTTTGATCTTGGGCCTGAGAGATAAAGGAAGTCTTGGCATAGTTTCCAAAAGGCTGCCTCTTGAAAAGATCATTGCGGCTGCAGCTGGGAGACTGGCTCCCATGTGTGTAGGACAGAGCCTGCTGAGTGGAACAGGATTCCTCAGGAGTTGGTGACCCACCGGTCACGTGAGAGATGCAGGTAGTTTAGACAGGCTGGCAGCGAGGGGGATAGTGAGAAACTAACAGAGTCCAGTAATACTGGGGGAACTCAAACCAGGACCTGTGCAGTGACCAAATCAAAGCAGATCAGAGACCCTCCGGCAAACTGCATGAGCAATCCAAATGCATGACCACTGTGGCATTTTGTTACAGTGGGCGCCTTCTGAGGATCATGTCCTCCATTTTCAGGAAGTGATTACTGAACAGCCAATTATTCCTAGCCCATTTCTCCCAAATTACAAAATCATTCTTTAAGGAAGACCAGAAAAGGTATTTGTTGTCCATCATTATTCATCTCAGGATTGTCATCAAAACCATGTAAACAGAGCCCTTTTGCCATGGACAATTCAATGAGGCTCAGATTGGACTTCATTTATCCTGCAGAATTTTCCACTGTAAACGTCCTCAAGGCAGTGATTTGTATTTGTAGCAGCAAAATGAAGGTATAAGTTTTTCATTATCTGCTGAAACACAGGTTAAAGATTTGCATTCTGTTGATCAAGCGGTAGAAATTGCTCTGGTCCCGGGGGTGCCTGAGTGGCTCAATCAGTTGAGTCACTCATGGTTTCAAGAGTCGGACTCTTGATTTCAGTTCAGGTCCGTGGGATCAAGCCCTGCGTCGGACTCCGGGCTGAGTATGGAGCCTGCTTAGGATTCTCTTTTTCCCTCTGCCCCTCTCCCTGCTTGTGCTCTCTCTCCAAAATAAAATTAAAAATCAAAACGAAAATTTCCCTAGTCCCAGGATCTTATACTTAAACCAGGCACAATAAAATTTTGTAAAGTTGACTCAGGAGTGGGACATTTTTTTCAGCAAGAAAAAAGAGCTGTTTCAGCAGAGAATTTGAGCATCATCTCCTGTAAGTGGCATCTGAGTGCCACTATTGTTTACCAGTCTAGGTTGAGCCAACAATTCTAGGGCCAGTAAGTTTTAAACATTAGCTTGGGAATCATTTGCCGGACATCCCAAGCCCAGGAGCCTTTTACAGGCTTCAGCTGAATTCAAGGAAATACCAGATGGTTCAAATAGATCCAGTGACTCTGTACGAAATATAATACTTGGGATCATATACAGCACCTCCGAAAACTGGATCAGTTATACCAAGCATACAATTGTTTTTAATCTTCTCACAGAGTTGCTGTAACTCATCCTTTCCACAGATGAAGTATTCTCTGGGTCCTCCGCTTTGTTTCCTTTAAAATTCTACACACTACTCCATACACACCACTGACTTAACATATTCTCCGCCATACGCTTAACCAGTCGTTGATGCATTTCTGCATAGAAACATTTTTCTTTGAATAAAGCCAACACTTACTGCAGAGACTATGGGTTTAGGAAGATAATTATTTTTACTTACAAGAATTTCAAAATGGAGACTAAATTAGAGTCTAGTGATCCCTGTTTTGCCAATGGTGGACAGAATGTGCTGGGTCCTGCCCACACCCCCAAAACAATGGTGATAATGTTCCCTCAAGAGTGACAAGGTGGAAACCCACATAACTGAGGAGATTAGTCATCTATAAGAATAAAGTATCAGTTTGTAAAATCTCAGTTAATGCATGCTGATCTAGTTAAATTTCTTAGAAATTATCATTTTTATCCTAAATGAAAGGAGATAACATAGACCAGTGGTTAAAAACATGGTCCAGGAGGCAGAATGAGAGGCTTTTAAATACAGAGAACAAACTGAGGGTTGTTGGAGGGGATGTGGGTCAGGGGGATGGGCTGAGTGGGGGATGGGCATTAAGGAGGGCACTTGTTGGGATGAGCACTGAGTGTTATGTGTAAGTGATGAATCACTAAATTCTACTCCTGAAACCATTACTACACTATCTGTTAACTAGCTTGGACTTAAATAAAAATTTTAAAATATACTGCAAAACAAGAAAAAAGAAAGAAAGTAATGCTAAGGAAATAATTGCAAAGATGTATAACTGATTTCCTTACAGCTTTGTATATAATGATGAAAAAAGCTAAGTCTCTATATTCATAAATAGTTGGATGTGTAATTAAATTCACTTGTAAGTTATATGACAACTATATGCACACACAGACACACGTACAAAATTACCACATTATAATGAAAATTTATATCTGATGATGTGAATTTCCATTGCAAGATATGTATAATACAGTTTATCAGTGTGTAAGATTTCAGTTCTTCCATACTATGAGCCAATTTTGTGATCTATTCATGCATTAAAATGAATTGCAGTAGATAAAAAAAAAGAAAGAAAGAAAAAAAGAAAAGAAGAAAGCATAGTGAAAAAAAACAAAACAAAGAAAACATTGTCCACACCCTAGCCACTGGCTGGGTAACTGGGCACTTTACACCCTCCTTAAGCTTCACACCTTTTATTAGTCAAATATAAAAGTATAAGTAATTACATCTGAAAACAGGTCTGTGAAGATAAAAAGAGAAAGGACTTACCTGCCAGAATCACTATATACTACGTAACAGCCCGGTACTTTAACAGTGTGGTAACTGATACAGAGAAATATATATAAATATTTCAATTTAAGCTAAGTTAAGAGTTTCTCATTTGTACATAAACTAAAGGAAAATGACTAACATCATGGTGATAAATATTTAGTCCCCAAATGTTGATGTCATGAAACTATCCCATAGAAATATGCCTCGAGATACCTTAAAATATTTATGAGCATATTCATTACAACATTATTTGTCATAGTAAAAAGCTGCACAAATCTAAATGCTTGTGCCTGAGTTTTATCTGAGCCCAAATATTCCAAGGCCCCGTCTAACTGGACATTACCCTATGTCAACGAAATCTCTTTCTAAACCTTTAAGACCTAACAAAGCTTGGCACTAACAAATTCTTGTGATGAGGATGATAAGGATAATAAACATTTATTGAGGGCTTACTGGGTACCAGACATCCTACTTATTTTTCACGATCTCATTTATCTAACACAAAATTCCCATAAACTACACCTGATGGTACCATTAGTATTCTTAGGTTGCAGACGAGGAAAATCTCATAAAGATAAAGCGCTCGCTGAACATCAGCTAGCCAGGACCCATGCGAAAGTCAGCCTAACATCAAAGCAACACTCTGCTGCTTCTTGACCATGAAGAAAAACAGTCTATTATAAAAAGCACTGATGAAACTTCTTAACTTAGATCTTAAATAACCCTCATACGTCAGAGGTGGGTGTTTTATTAAAACCTGCTGAGCTTTGACCTCTAGAGATGATATTGTTTCTTATGGTCTTTGGTTACCATTTTTATTCAATCCTGCTGAGGAAATACAACCTACAACGTCCATTTTTCTTGAGATGCACATGTTATCTACAGAGGATATGTGATATTTGTACTCTGCTATCTTGTTTTCTTAGTGGTTTTTCCATGGACATATTTATATTGACGTTTGAACCGTGCACCTTATGCTACAACAAAGAACATGAGAAAAACATTCAAACATAGATGATAATAGTGACCGTTATGCTGATGACAGTTGTAACTGATATTTTATTTCAAGTTCCCACCATTTTCAAGGCAGATTCAGAACAAAGTTAAAAATATACAGGGAAAAAAAAGTAAATGTGGAAAATGTTCTTGGTTATTTTTTTTTCCTTACAATTTCACTCACTCTTCTGTTTTACTTTTTCCCATGCCCTTCTTCTGTCTCTTGGAAAGACAAAAACTGAATGTGTATTAGTTTCTTATTTTAATTACACTTAATTACTAAGCACACTTGTTGCCTCCAAACCAAGAGACTTTTTCCTATTCTCACACACTGATTTGAAAAAACGTTAGCACAGTTTGTTTCTATAATAAATCCACTACCTGTAACCTATCCAGATCTCAAAGTAAAAGCTATTTGATTGTATTATGCAAATTTGTTTTCTCTCAGGTTTTAATATTAAGTTACCATTTCAGGGTTTTCTCTACAACAAGAATCAAACATGCTGACTATGTATACATTATGTTCTTTTAATAGTTAATATAATTTAATCCAAAGTTATTACTAGCCTAATTAGGTTTATTTGTGTCTTGGCTTAAGGTCTAGAGCATAACAAACTTAAAGATTTGAACACAGTGAGGTTAATTATGCTTCAAAGCTATAGAGCAGCTAGTTTTAGGTCCATTACATACACACACACACACACACACACACACACACACACACACGTGCATGCACAACATGACGAAAAAGAACCAAAGAAATTCTTCTCACAGAAAGTGAAATCACACCTTCCTTCCTACATCTATGTGCTGCCATAGCTCAGGTTCTAAGATCACATTTGCTTACTTTCACTGTTCATAATAGTTTCCAGCCCAACTATTTGTCCTCAAGGGTTGTTTGACTATGTGCTCAACATAGATCCCCAGTGTCTACGAAATTAAGTATAAACTCTTCACTCTGGCTTTCAATAATTCTCTAATTGGAACCCAATTTATCTGCACAGTATCGTTGCCCACAACTCCACCACACAACCTTTAGCTTAATTATTGCGCCCCAAACACTCAACTCCCCACTTCTGATGCGCACACCTTCCCACACTGTCCTGAAAACTCCTGCTTGTCCTTGTTCCACTCCATCTTAGGGGATTATGGGAAGGATGTATGGAACAGGGAGACAGCCACATTGCTCTGGGTCCTAGGGAACTAGCACAATAACCCAGCACCCACAGGACCTAAACACAATTCCAGTGGATTGCTTCTTTGGGTCATTTGTTTCCCTTGTATATCCGTTTTCCAAACACAGACTTAATGGATTCCATTGTTTGCTGTAAAATATGAGACTTTCTTTAGTGTCAAAGAAACTCGGGGGGGGGATAACTTATCTTGGGTCCCGACTAGCACATATCATTAGTTTATGCATGGATCCTTCACCCACCATTTGCTGTGGCCAAATGCTCGGGCTCAGAGAACAGAGCCAGCAGGAGTGTGTGTAGGAATGGACCAAGCAGGCCAGTAACAAACACCTGTAGCACGCAGGCCTTGAAGACTCATGGACTTCTTCGTGTTGAGTCCTCTTTTATGGCTTTAAATCCCGCAAGCAGATTCTTTCTTATCTGTAAAGAAATAGAAGAGGAGGCAAGTATGAACACGACAATAAAAATCAATGAGTTACTGACAGCCAAAACAGCACAGACAGATCTCAAAAACCTTATGCGGAGCAGAAGAAGCCAGAGTCAGTGGGGTACACAGTGTATGAGTCCATTTATAAGTAATCTTTGAATAGACCAAACTAATCTGTTACGGTAGAATTCAGAACAGCAGATGTTTTGCTGGGGTCTCGAGGTTGGCCAAGAAGAATGCCATCAGAAAAGAAAATTTCTAGAAATGAGGAAGATGGGCCACATCTTAGAGAGTATGAATCAGATAAATGTAAGAATTTGCCAGAGGTCATTAAGCTGCACTCTTAAAATTCATACATTCCACAATAAGAATATGGTTCTCTGGTATTCAAAATGAGATTTAGAAAATTAATACAAGTTATAATATTTTTCCCATAACTATCTAAATTCTCTCATTTTCCCTGGATTTTGAGGATAAGGGGCCCAGTATGCAGGGTGGCCTCTGCAGTCAGAATATCTGGGTGCTGATATTCTGGGGGCGGGGGAGTGTAAACATCTTAACTATCATACATACATGACATTGTTCCAGAATAGAATAAAATCCCTAGGCATAACAAAGATAAAACCAGAGGGTTCAAAGTAGTTTCAGATATTCCCTTGGCAGCATCTGTTGCCCCAGTAGCGACTTCTCCTGGGTTCAAGTTTATTCTCCACTGATTTCAGGCTGAATTCAGTGGAGAATTTTGAGAAGTGATCATGAATATTTGCTGAACTCAACTGAAATAGATTATAGCTAATTCAGAGTTCACATTTGGATAAATGACTCTTAGTCCATATTTAATGTATTGTCTTGATTGTATTAATCTACTTAATCTGTTAATTCCTTTCATTTCAAGTGATGCAAATAGTAACAATCCATCTATCCATGAAGGAAGGTAAAAACAATGCTATGCACTTGTTAGTATATATTTTTTAATTAATTTTATTTTATTTTATTTATTTATTTTTTTTAATTTTTTTTTCAACGTTTATTTATTTTTGGGACAGAGAGAGACAGAGCATGAACGGGGGAGGGGCAGAGAGAGAGAGGGAGACACAGAATCGGAAACAGGCTCCAGGCTCTGAGCCATCAGCCCAGAGCCTGACGCGGGGCTCGAACTCACGGACTGCGAGATCGTGACCTGGCTGAAGTCGGACACTTAACCGACTGCGCCACCCAGGCGCCCCTGTTTTAAAAAGAAGTGTCAATGACAAATAGTGAGTGTAGCAAATTCATCCCTGACTGGCTTCTGTAGACTGGCTGTTTAGTAATGTTTGATGGTCAACAGATGTGACCCATAGTCAATGTTCTGGGAAGGCTGAGTTCTACCAGTGAACACTTTTGGGAGAATAGGATGTTGAATACCAGCTGATTCTCAGCACTGTCAGAATTCACCCTGATTTAAGTTGTTTTCAAATACTGTGCCCATTGTACATGCAAATTCCCTGCAGTAATCTGCAAAACAACTTCCAAAAATACTCAGGAAAGTCTATATTCAATAAGAGACGATTTTAGGGAATATTTCTCCTAGGGAAGGAGTTTAAGACCTAAGCTCTTTTAGAAATTCTTATTTCATATGAATAGAAACTACCAAGGTATGAAGACTAGAGAAATAAACAGCCTTTGGGTTAGCTTAGCATATATGCTTCCTGAATCCTGATACAAGAGCTCAGAATGGGCATCTGCTTAAACACCCTGGATTGCTATGTGCTCACTTCCAAAACACAGGAACACTCATTCCTGTCTCGGGTGATCATTCTTCAGCACCATCTGCTTCACAGTTGTTGAATTTACAGGTCGTACGTGTAGATTCCTTTGTTCTACAGCATCTTTTGGGCTCCTGGACTTAATTCCAGCGTGTGTGTGTGTGTGTGTGTGTGTGCATGTGTGTGCGTGTGTGTGTGTGTGTGTGTGTGTGTGTGTGTGTGTGTTTAGGCTTCCCCACATCAACAAGCAATTCATGGATATCAGCAGGTTGTCTGAGAATTCAACTCAATTCTTCCCCTATCTATCCTGGGACAGCATCAGAGTCCACAAGGTAAGGGCTCAGTCCCAGAAGATTGCCCTCGGCTTCAGAAACTCATCACCAGCCCCATGTTGTTACCTGCAATTTTGACCCATCGGCTACAAATTGGAGGTTTCAATGACCCTTCCAACTCAGAATGCCAACTGCCAAGTCCAGGTTGTCACCTGCATCTCTGCTGCGCCGGTGAGAAATCAGGGGTTCCCTTGACTCCCTCCTTGGGCTCGATTAATTTGCTAGAATGGCTCACAGATCTCAGGAAACCCACTTACTCACTAGATTACCAACTTATTACAAAGCATATTAAAGGATACAAATCAATAGCCAGATGAAGAGAGACATAGGGCAACGTCCCGAACAAAGGAGCTTCTGTCCTTATGGAGCTTGGGGTCCAGCACAATGGCATGTGGAAGCTCTCCCAACCCCCTCCTTCTGGTTTTTTACGGAGGTTTCATTACATAGGCACGATTCATTAACTCACTGGACGTTAGCGATTGACACCCTCTAGCCACTCTCCCCTCCCAGGAAATCATGGGGTGAGACTGAAAGTTCCAACCCTCTCTTCATGTCTGGTTCCCCTGGCAACCAGCCCCCACCCTTAGGTGCTCTCTGAAAGTCACCTCGGCAATATAAACCCAGTTGTGGTAGGAAAGGGCTTGTTATGAATAATAGACACCCATTTCACCTTTATGGCTCTGAAGTGTTTTCAGAAACTGAGGACAAGACACCAAACAAAAGGGCTCCATGGCTCTTACGCTCGGGGAAATTCCAAGGGTTTAGGGAACTGTAAGCTGGGAACCATGGATGAAGACCAAATACATATGAGAAATATATTTTGATCATCTGAATGACCAGATACATGCATTTCTTAAAAAAAAAACCCATTATCACAGAGCGTGACTATTGATTTCCATACCCAGCCTCCCCTCCATGCCCAACTGTTCTCTCCAGACTTTCCACATCATTTATTCTTTCTACAAGTGTTCGCTGGCCTCCTGCTATCTATAGTGTCTGGGTTGTCACAACCTGGGGAAGCGACCCGGGGAAGGGGTTGGCGTCCGGTAGGTAAAGGCCAGGAAAGAGGCCTAAACATCCCACAATGCACAGGACAAGCACCAAGCGAGGGTTATCCAGTTAACAATGTCAGCAGTGCCAAGGACGAGAAACCCTGGTCTAGAAGGAGAGAGCTGGGACTTTGCTGAGTTTCCAGGACAGGTTATAGGCCTCCTTTTGTGTCTGCTTCACTAATAAGAATTATGGCTGATTCTTGAATAGGGGGAGGTAAGGGCACCATATAACCTTTGAGTCCCTAAAAACTTGACAGCGAAGAGCCTACTGTTGGCCAGAAGCCTTACCAACAACATAAACAGTTGATGAGCACATATTCTGTGTGTCACATCCATTATGCACTGGATTCTCACAATGAAGTAAGCCAGAGACAAGAAAATGTCATTAAGAAAATTGTCAGGAAGAGACAATAAATTTACAGTATTGTACCGCATTTATTGAAAAGAATCCACATAGAAGTGGTTGTGCACAGTTCAAACCCATGTTGTTCAAGGGTCCACCGTATATTCAGGCTGAAGTTGCTTTCCTTTTAACACCACCCTGGAGCAAAGCTGGGGGGAGGACTTACAGTTTTTTCCTACCTCCAAATATTGAAGACTACCAACAGGTATCTTTTTTAAAAAAATGGACCTGTCTTAGCTCAATTTGTATGACCTCCCACAAATCAGCCTTTACCCTCCCAGACACCACCATGTTCTGTTTTAAGTTGTCATTTCTTTAAATGGCTAAACGCAGAGAAGGAAAAAAGTTGGGAGGTGAGGTTGTGCTGTGTGATATAGCTGTGAAATTTGGGCAGTCTCCCCAGGATTCAATTGTAAATGCTTGAATATTATATTTTCTTATTATATAGAGCCCTAAATTACCCATAGAAATAATTCCAAATGCTGTATTTAACTTTAATCTGATTATTTTAAAAGTAGCATACCAATTGCTTAAATTAAACAGATATTTTATCAACCGGGTTTCCTACTAATTATGCTGTTGCTCTTATTAAAAATTACTCACTATAGCATCTGTTCCAATTTCTATAAAACAATGAAGAGGTTTGTTCGCATGTTTTTATTTTTAGAATCAACTGAACAGAACACACGAACATGTCCTATTAAAATAAGTATTTTATCTTGAGAAGGCAAATTTATGGATCCTGTAAATCTAAATTTAAGTGTATCAAGTCTTTTAAACTCAATGACTGGCTTATGATCTGTGTAAAAACCACCCATCAAAGCCACAGAGCTTATTTAATTATTTACAAGTGTTTCTCTATAGCAGCTGATTTGAGGACTTGTCTTTCCTTCTTTATTTTCTGGAAAAGTGTCGATGTTAAGCAATGGAGCCAACGTTCATTAAATCGTGAGAACGGCAGATTTGTAAGCTCCCTGAATGTTGATGCTGGAGGGGCCTTATAAGTAATCTGGCTTAGTTCTGTCATTGTAGAGGCAGGGAAACTGAGGCTCAGAGATGGGACGTGTTTTGGACCCAGCAAGACAGTGAATGCATGGTAAAGTTAGAAAGTCTCCCCAAAATGTGTCACTTTGACACGTGAAGGCAAACAAGACTCTGCAGGATCAAAAGAAACTGTGACCCTCCCTCAACTACCTAGAAGAATCCAAATTCGGGGTCTTTCTCAGAATAAGAGTTATTACCACAGACAAATTTTACCTGAATGACCCGTCTGTGTGACAAGGCAAACATTTAATTACCAAACATCTGTTCTTCCTCTTATTGCCTGTGAATTGCCCTCCTCCCCTTTCAAGCCCCAGGCCCTTATCCCATTCGTTAACTCGGGATGGCATTTATACCTCATTTTACCTTTCTGTCTTTAAACTTCTCATGTCTGTGGGGTTCCCAGATGTAGGAAATTAAATCTGATGTTCTCCTGCTAATGTGTCTCATGTCAATTTAATTCTTAGGCCACCCAGAAGAACATTTGAAGGTAAGGTTTTTTTCCTCCTCCACAGCTACAAATATCTGAGGTAGGCAGAATTCTAAGATGGCTCCCAATGAGTCATGCTTTTGTCTGATCCTCTCCCCTGTGAACATGACATGATATCAGGCCCTTGATTAAGTTCTGTTACATGGCAAGGGTACAAGGATTTTGGAGATTTAATTTATTTATTTATTTATATTTATTTTTTAATATTTATTCACTTGAGAGAGAGAGAGAGAGAGAGAGAGAGAGAGCGCCCACATGAGCAGGGGAGGGGCAGAGAGAGAGGGAGAGAGAGAATCCCAAGCAGGCTCTGCACTGTCAGAGGGCTGACCCAGGGCTCGATCCCCCAAACCACAGGATCCATGAACCTGAGCCAAAATCAAGAGGAGGACACTTAACTGTCTGAGCCACTCAGGCACCCCTGGAAATATAATTTAAAATTCTGATCAGTTGACTTTAATGAGAAGGGAAATTATCCAGGGTGGGCTTGGCCTAATAAGACCATCTCTTTCAGAAAGTGTCTAGATTCAAAGCAATAGCTTCTCTTGGCCTTGAAGGAGGAAACTAGCATTTTGTGAAGAAGGCACATGGCAGGAACTGTGGGTGGACTCCAGTAGCAGTGGGCTTCAGTATTACAACTACAAGGAATTAAACTCTTCCACAAGCCAGTGAGCTTGGAGGAGGACCCCAAGCCTCAGATAAGAATACAGCTGTGGTCAACATCTTTTTTTTTTTTTTTTTTTTTTTTTAATTTTTTTTTTCTTTCAACGTTTATTTATTTTTTGGGACAGAGAGAGACAGAGCATGAACGGGGGAGGGGCAGAGAGAGAGGGAGACACAGAATCGGAAACAGGCTCCAGCCTCTGAGCCATCAGCCCAGAGCCCGACGCGGGGCTCGAACTCACGGACCGCGAGATCGTGACCTGGCTGAAGTCGGGCGTTTAACCGACTGCGCCACCCAGGCGCCCCTGTGGTCAACATCTTGATTTCAGCCTGGTGAGACCCCGAACAGAGGGCCAAGCTAAGGTATCCCCAGATGGCTGATTCGTGGAAACTGTAAGGTTTTTAAAAACAGGTGTGCTTTTAAGCCACTAAGTTTGTGGTAAGTTACGCATCATAAACAACTAATACAATGCCCTTGTTCTATGATTTTGCCACACTTAGAACTGCCTCCCCTCTCTCCTTGAGCCAGACCATTCTTAGATTCTTTGACTGGGATGAGATGAATACTTGCAATGTATAAATCTTAGTTGGATGTCGATTTGAAGAAAATGTACACCCACCCACCCACATACACACACACACACACACATGATACAACAGGGAAACTTTGAACACTGACTGGATATTTGATGATATTAAAAAAATATAAATTACTGGGTTGTTTTTTTTTTTTAGGAATTTGTGGTTATTTTTGGAGACAGCCTCCTTAACATTCTCCTTTGGAGACAGGCTCTCCATAAGAGATATGCTTAGTAATGTTAATGATAAGATGCCGTGGGGTTTACTTCAAAATAAATGTGATGGGAGGCAGGGGAATGTGGGCTGGGTTATGAGGAAACATGATCGGTTGTGAGTTGAAAAATGTTAGTGGATGGGTGCACAGGGCTGCATTATATTTTTCTATTTTTGTATGTTTGAAATTGTCTGTAATAGGTTTTTTAAAGCAAATGATGTCATTCTGTACTTAAAATATTTCAGTGGTTTTTCGTCAGTGACCAAAATCCTGCTGTAACCTACGAGGTTTTGAAGAAACTTGCTTGCCAATTCACTCTCAGTAAAGCCCATCTTCCTTCTCTCGAAGCCTCACCTACAAGGCCATTCACTTTCCCAATGTCTCAGGGCTTTTTTATGTACTTCCTTTGGCCAGAAATGATCCCTTCTACCTTCTTTCTCCAGCCGAGCCCAAGAATTCTTTTAAACAGTCTCAGAGCACCATGTACATCTCCATCAAGGCATCTATAATGGAAGTAATTGCATTTACATTTGGTTGAGGATTTTATTAACCGTGTAACCCTCAGTAAGGAAATGGGGTGGTTTTGTTTCAGGATCTTACTCATAAGAAGGTTCTTAAAATAGTGAAGTATCAAAAGAATGGAATAAATAAAATTACTCAATGACATCCAACCAATTGCTGCTAAGTAATTTATGTGTAAAGTGATGTTGAAGAGTACACATAAATAAGAAAAAGAGATGGAGTAGAGAGAGCAAACGATAATGCTGATAATGTATCTTTTCCTTGTGTCTTTAGAGATGGATCCTCCACTCTGGAGCCAGCACACCCATCTCCTCGGTTCCTCCAGGACAAGAAAAGAAATTAAGTGAGAGGATTCGTATTGTCACAAGTTATACAGCAGAAGCCTGCGACAGCCAGATTCCCAAGAGCGTGTACTGAAATGTGGTGGCCCCATTAGGCTAAAAATGGAATGCAAACCCACAAACCACCAACGGCTAGTCATCAATGGCTGATGTTTCTTGTCTTATGCTTGGAAGGAGACTGAACTGGATGGCAGAGTGGGGAAGGCAAGGGTGGATCAGCTCTCTTGGAGAATACATCCTTTAAGCAGAACTGAAATTTGAACCTCTCCCATCTACTTTATTCATTACCCCTCGGATGCTATATATCCTCTAAATTTAGAGAGTTTCCGTGTGAATCTGAATATCTTACAATATCCTATCATCTGTACAGAAAGAATACGGGCTTCTCGCTGTACATCAGGTGTATTTCGAGCACCTTCAATGAATAAGGGTATATAATTGTGAACAAAACCACATAGGGTCCCTACTCTGAGGGAGTCGTACTTCAATACATTCATTTGAAAAAGAAGCCCTCCATTTTTTGAGGAAGAAGGTAAAAATGACTCTGAAATACTGATGTTCAATTTTTACTAGATGCCACAAACCCATAATAAAATCCAGATGACCTGGTTTCTGTGTTTTGAGTAGACATTGGTCTCACAGACAAATTTGAAGAGGACAAAAAATCTTCTATAAAAAGTAGGATAGGGGGGCGCCTGGGTGGCGCAGTCGGTTAAGCGTCCGACTTCAGCCAGGTCACGATCTCACGGTCCGTGAGTTCGAGCCCCGCGTCGGGCTCTGGGCTGATGGCTCAGAGCCTGGAGCCTGTTTCCGATTCTGTGTCTCCCTCTCTCTCTGCCCCTCCCCCGTTCATGCTCTGTCTCTCTCTGTCCCAAAAATAAAATAAAACGTGGAAAAAAAAAATTAAAAAAAAAAAAAAAAAAGTAGGATAGGATGATGGGTCACAGGAAAGAAGCGTATCAATAGAAAGGTATTCCATTCCTTAGTTTCCTAAAAAATTAAAAATAGATAAACAAGGATCATTAATCTGAAAAACAGTCAAAATGAAGCCATGTGATAAAGAATCCATTCCTTCTAAGGCCCCGTAACATTTTTACCTACTACTGTGTTATACAGCAAAATCTCTGGCTTTCAGGCTAATTGAACATATTTTATTTTAGAGGCCATTCTGTTTTAAAGCACTTGGAGCCTATAAACTTAATCCATCGAATTGGTAGTCATTTTAATAACATAGTAATATTTAGCAATGACAACAATATAATACACTGAGAGCACTCATACACTGCCTGGGCTGGTGAACATTAGCAGCACTTTCTGGAAGATGTATTGACATGCATCAAATGCTTTAAGATCGTGTCAACCTTTACCTCCTTACTCCACATGTAGGAATCTATTCTTATTAAACTAGGAGCGAGGAAGACAAAGGCACACATATGTGCAATGACATTCAACCTACGTGCCAAAGAATGGGAGACCAAGTAGATAAATGCTGATATACCCCTGTGATGTCATATTACATAGTAATGAAAATAAGCTGACTTCAAATAATATTTATTGGCACGGGGAAATAATTCTTATATAATTCTGAATAAAATAAAAGCAAGGCGCAAAATACAATGTACTCTGAATAGTATAATGTTATATCCATACGGAAAGAATTTTAAATGCACTCATATATTTATAGAAAGTTTGCCAAGAAATTAACAGTGGTATTATCTGGGTGGTGTAGGTATTTTTCTTTTACATTGTTCTTTTATTTTTTTCCCCAACATTTCTACGGTGGGCTTTGATTGCTTTTCATAACCAGAGCCAAAAATAAAAATTATCAAACAAAAACTGGAAAATACAGCATGGAATATATAACTCTCTATTAATGAGAAAACTAACTTAATAATAACATTGTAATAATGAGAAAACGAACTTAAAACAGAGTATCTCATTTTTAACCATTGTAGATAATTGGAATTCTTTTCATATGCATTTGTTTATCTGCCACCTACTTACCAAAGAGATTTCAGGCATTTAATTGGGAATTCACTAGAGCTGGGTTTATTTCTAGGCACGATCCCTCAATTTTAGCTAAACTCTTAAGTGGAAAAAGCTCTCAGGCATATAATCTGCCTACAATGTACTAGTTCTCAGAGTCCCAAGCGAGAAGGCAATGGATGGCCATTTCAGTTGACAAACTGTAAAAAATTAAAATTCAAATTCAAAAAAGAGGAAATGTAAAAAGAAAATAGTAATGGCCTAATAGAATTGTCAAATACTCAAAAACAGTTCATCAGCATTTATCCGTCTATTAAATCGTCCACTCATCCACTCAAGAAGCATTGGTTGAGCATCTACTGTGTGCCAGACAGTGTGCTGAGTATGCTGAGACTCTAAGAGCATAATTATCACAGCTCTCAAGGAATTACTTGTGCCAACACTGGGCAAGTGTTATGAATTATGCCGAAGATAAAGAAAATGTACCTGTTCTTTCCAAAAGAAACATGCCTTGGGGCACCTGGGTGGCTCAGTCAGCTGGGCATCCAACTCTTGATTTCAGTTCAGGTCATGATCCCAGGGTCATGGGATCCAGCCCCGTGTCAGGCTCCATACTGAGTGTGGAGCCTGGTTAGGATTCTCTCTCTCTTTCTCTCTCTGCCTCTCTCCCCAGCTCATGCTCTCTCGCTCTTTCTCTCTAAGTAAAAAAAATTGTTTAAGAAGAATGCCCAGATTTATAAGAAGTTGAATGACCAACGATACAACAAAAACAAAACACCTCTCCATCAAGTGGAACATATTGTCAAATGACCAGAAAACCTTGATTTAAAACAGATCAAATTATAAGTTCTCCATTATTAAAATAAATCTTATCATAAATAATACCCAATGAATGGCCAAAAGTCACACTGACAGCTGCTGAAGGGCTATTAGCGATATTAAAACTCATGCCTGGTCTAGTTAATAGGCCCCAGAGCCAGCAATCCAAAGGCAACACACACACACACACACACACACACACACACACACACGCACACACATGCACACACACACACACGATGGAGTGGGTCACAACTGTTGTGGAAAACTTCTGATTACACATAAGCCATGATCAGCCCCCTTGGCTTGATATGTTGCTGAGTCAAACAACAATTGCTGTAAAAGTAATCTACTCGCCATCAAATGCGTCAAAGCAGGCGCTGCAGCAAATATTGGAGAAGAAATCCCCAGCATGAGGAAGGAAGGAGGGAGGGAGACAGACTAAGGAAAAGTAAGCAAAGGGTGCATTTCTGGAAGTTTCAAGTATCTAATACTAAAAATGCCCTCTAGTTGGTTACCTTTACTTTGCTGATACCCTGAAGATGGGCTGGTTCTGCCATCGACCAGCACCAAGTTGTGGTCATCTGCACGCGCCACAGCCACTGTGATGCCTCAAGCACACCTCTCCTCCCTGACCCTTGCACTGAGCAAAACCTCTCAAACTATGGTCTCTGAACCCACAGCAGCGACTGCGCCTGAAGTTGTTGCAAATATACATCTTCAGACTCCATCTCAGAGTCACTAAATCAGAAACCCGGGTAGGGTCCCAGAATCTCTTTTAACGAACCCTCAAGGTGATCTTGAATCTCAGGAAAGTTTGAGAACCGCTGGCCTAAATCACCAGGTTGCCGGAACCTCTGCCAGGTGGAGAGTTGCCATGGGGTGCCACCATCTGTAGGCTGTTACCTGGCCACAGGAAGAAAAAGGTGGGAGGAGACATGTCATATGTTGACAGTGGCTTACAGATCACTGGCCATGTGTTTAGTGGTGTAACAGCAATTCAGTTCCTGGGTGTAGGGTCTCAGAAATTGTCACACAGGTCCAGAGGGGACACGTATAATGATGTTTACTGCATCAGTCTGTCCATCACTGGGCGGGGCAAAAGGCAAAATGTGAGGATAAGAAAGCAACATAGATGGCTTCGGAATCCCCAGTGTAAACGAAGAAAGGTTAAGTTAGAAAAAAACAACCACATTGATCTGTGTTTTCACGTGCTAGCCACCCGTATTAGATAGATGATAGATCACAATCTCTTTATATCAAATAAAAATGCAATGCATGCTCAACAGTACTCGTTTTGCAAGAACACGTGTAAAGAAAAAGATTCAACTTCAACATATTTGGATGGGTACCTGTGAGTTGAGTAGGCACATTGGAGGGAGCTATTGGAGTGAAGTGATGAATGAATGAATGAATGACACAGGAAGAGCCTTATAAGGACCAATGCTAATAACATGCCATCAGCTGAGGAACACGACTAATTCAAAGCTTTTAAATATGGTAAGAATGAGAACAAGAGAGGGAGAGTGAGATCAACAGGAAGAGTAGAACAGAGGAGAAAGAGAAAGAGAGAGAGAGAGACCACATCTTTCTCAGGGCACACAGCTGGTCCAAGACCAGAAATCTGAGCATAGCTGTCTGTGTCAGAATTTGACCCCATTAACAACTAAGATTTGTTGTAGTTCACATGCATTACTTAATTTAATCCTCGTAGCAATGGAAAGGAATAAAACATATGTTAGGTTAAAATATCACAGCAAAGGGTAACAATTGACAAAGGATATTTCCACTGTATGGGTGAGAAAACTGAGGCTTGGGTGCATGGTGGATGTTTGCCAGGTTTGGGGGCTGGCTATCTTCCTCCATGGAGAGAGATCCCCCATCACTTAGGTCTTGATGGCAGGCAAGACCCCAGCCCCCATCGGGCCTGAAGTAGGCAGATATCCCTAGCCTCGCTCTTTGGTAGGAAGCATGAGGCCCAGATATGGCTAGTCGGATGATCCTGCTGGGAATTTTATCGCAGATGGAAGTACTCAAAGACGTGGCGACAGGAAGAGCATTTTCTCAGAGGCTGCAGCCGATTTAAAAGTCTAGCAGTGAAAATGGCAGAAAGTGTCCCAAGCTGGACTGTCAAGGGCAGGGTCCTGACCTGATTGTTCTCTGGCATGACGGGGGCTCTGTTCTTGGCTGTTAGCTTTTCTCGATTTCTTATTCTTAGATCTGTTCACCAGCCTTCACACTGAACTGTAAGCAGCCCAAAGACATACAATACCATCTACTTCTGCTTAAGTTAAAACAAAAAGAATTTGAACCCCCTCGCCCCATTTCCTCAATCAAGAGCCCAGTTGCCTCCTTCTCAATATTGCCTTTGATGAAGGATTGGGGTCACGTAAGCTTCTGCGTATATGTATTCGGTCATGTGCTACACCGGTATTTACTGAGTGTCTGGGGAGCATGTTCCAGGTTACATAGGTAGGCAAGACCGGTCGAGGCTCACAGTCGGATGGGGACTCCATGACTCAGCACCGGGATACTGCTTTGTCACCTCCTTTGTTAATTCTGTTACCACAAGGGCAAAAGACGATAAAACATCCAAAGAATATTTCCTACTGATCCAGGGGTTCATTGGTTTCTCCTCTGACAACTGGCATCACGACTGGGGACCTGAGAGGTGATATCTGGAGCTAAGAATATGAGAATATCTTTAGCAAGATGCAGAAGCACAACCAACCGAACGATGGAGAACAATGAGTCATGCCTCTGGCTATTCTCTGTGCGGCAAGAACACAGAGACCCCAGGAGACACCGCCTTTCATTAAAATGCAGACCAAACTTGTTCTGGCCCCTAGGGTAGAAATGGATAACCATTGTGAAAATACTCCCTACTTCCGGATGGCCCTTTACTGTTGAAAACACACTTTGCCTAGCCTGTTTCATTTGAACTTCGCCACAGGCAAACCAGGGCTCATCATCATGCCTATTTTGTATGCTCTGAATGTGTTTAAATGCAGTCATTATTGAATTTTGTTTTTTGCATCTCCTACATGATTGCGCAACTATATTTTTACCAGTCTTAAGCCAAGGCTTCCTACTGCAGGCTGTATTTAAAAACAAAACCAACCAACCAGCCAACCAAACACATTTTTCTTTGTCTTATGTTTTCACTTTCTCAGTTTCTCTCCATCTCTGTCTCTCAGTTCCCACATGCAAGTGTCCCGTAATTTTTTATCTTAAGTAGGTGCTTTCATTTTTCCCTATAACTAAATTGCATAAAACTGCCAGCGGTTTTAAACACAGTGAAACTGTTAGAAATGAGCCGTCTTCATTTCCTCGCCATCCAAAAGTTCTTATTAAGGGATGTAGAAGCTTTGTAGCCGGTTGCGGCTATTAAGAGATTAATGGTCCTGATTAGCATATCACAAAGACGTTTAATTTGGAAGGCCAAAAACCTAACACTCAGAACTTCCGTGTGAACCAAGGTTTGTTGGGGGATGTGAGATGGGTCGTTGACAATTTGCATTTTTCTTTTTGGTTTCATCTCTTTGGGAGACGGCTTGCCATTGAAGTGACTAGCTACAAGGCAAATGTGTGGCAAAATTCTACTTTGAGACACCGAGAATCTGCACTGATTCCCTTCTGTCTTGCTAACTTTCTGTGTGACCTGATAAAGGCAATTTAATTTATGCAAGCCTTTCTACCTTTGACTCAGCGCTCAGCTACACCAGACTCAGCTCGCCCATTTGTGAAACAAAGATAGAAATAGCAATTAGTCACCTAGAATTTTCTGGGGGATAAAATGAGCAAGCCGATTAAAGCACTTAGCACATAGTCAGCCTCTTTAAATGATTTTCTTATTGGTTATTTTCTTGTTTAAACAAAGATATTTCCTAGATATTTCAGGTTTATGACATTTTTGAAATTAAGTTACACTTGAAAAATCAATGTGTTATATTTAATGTGGTTGTGTTTTATTTATTTTTTTCTTATAAACAACTCCTTAATTTGAAGGTGCATTTTACAATGAAAGATCCCTCAGAATCAAGAAAATTTGCCTGTATTTTATAAAAAGGAATTGGAAGCATCTCTGGAGGTTTTATGGTTTTGCTTTGTTTTTTTTTTTTCTGTGTGTGTTTTTCCCCTCGGTGATAATGCCCTTTATCAACTGTGTTGGCTCATTTTATTATATCTTTTAGGGGGACTAGACTTCCAACAGTGACTTCTACACTAATAACTGGTGATCATATTTGTGAACCATTTAATCATTACCTTGCCCAAATGATTTGATCTTCCCTTCAGGGACTCTAAATTCACCTAATAAAATTACCTTATAAAACCAACTACAATGAAAAATCAGGAACAACTGTATATTATGCACATTTCAAATTATATGTGCCCACAAGTCACATGCTCAAAAACCAGAACACAAAAATCCATGGCAAATTTGTCTATGAATGTTAAAAGATAAATGTAACCTAGTGTAGGGGAGGAAAATTTTTTTCCTCTTCAATTCTCGGTTCTTTTGGCTGGTCTATTCATTATATTGACATAAGACAGATCAACTGGAGGGAAACAAACTTAAATACGTATGTATGAGAGCCCCACAAAAAATATGAGACCCAAGGACAAGTTGGGCAGTTGAGGCCATCCTGAGCTAAGGAGAGGGATAGGGGCTTGGAGTTTCAAAGGGAAGGAGGATGAGACACAGGTAATAAGAAGGGCAGATGTTTGGTAATTAGATGTTTGCCCTGCCGTACGGATAGGTCTTTCAGATAAAAAGTTATCTCTGGTAATAGCTCTGCTATCTGCAAACAGCATTGAAGAAATTACTCTAGTCTACAGAAGTAAAATTTTTATTATGAAAATGCTCCATGAATATTGACAGAAATGCTATCTAGACTTGCCAGCAATCCATCTTTTGTTCTTTTTGCTAAGTCCCTGTGGGATCGTGTATCTTGCAACATTTTAATATGAGGATTTTTTTTTCAAAAGAAAATAGAAAGACTAGTATTTGAGACCAGGCTTTCTGTTTTACAGATGAAAATCAGGAATACATTTCAATAGCACTTTGTTATATAAATACTTCAAATCACAAGGACCAGAGGGAATATCAAGACTACTCTAGGTATAGATTTTATTATATCCCATTGGGTTCACTTAGAGAGTGAAAATACCCACAGTTAGGTCTTTTTAATGGGCTTATAACTTTTCCTCATAAAAGCATTCTATTTGCTATCTGCAGATATTTCCACCTCTGGATGACGGTCTCCACTCCTCCCCTCTTGAGGGTAGGCTAGACTTAGTCACTTACTTCCAAAGAATAGAGTGTTGAAAGGTAAAAACAGCAATACACACAGTTCCACATAACCAGAGATGTCTTGTGAATGTCATGTGTAACCTCGTATGATGTGACAAGGAGGTCACTTCATTCTTGTGCTTTTCTTCCCCAAATACATGACCTCAGTCAAGTCATGAAAAACACATCAGATAGACCCAGGTTGGAGGACATTCTGCAGGATATGGGGCTGGTACTTACTCCTCAAGACGCTCATGGTCATAAAAAATAAAGAGAAGCTAATGGATTGTCATAGACCAGAGGGGACAGAGGAGGCATAACAACTAAATGCAGTGTGGTGCCCTGGATTGGATCCTGGAAAGGAGAGAGGACATTAATGAAAAAACACGGTAAAATCCAAAGAAAGCCTGGATTTTACAATAGTGTTAAAAATGGGTTTACAGTAGGACACTGTGCTCTTTCTCGTAACTTCTGAGGAGAGGGGCCATGAGTCATTTCACTGCCAGTATGTTTTACCCTGCACGCTTTATTTTCACACCAAACCCACAATAAAAATATCTTAACACGACTGTAGTAATCATGGCAATTAGGAAACAGAAACATGAGGTTGTGATCCCCTTTGTCAGAATACCAACTGCACTCCCAGAGACAGTCCGAAAAGGTAAAGTAATTTGCCTTTTTTGCTCAATAATTTTGAAAATGAAAATGAAGAGCTGTGAACCAAAATGAAAAAAAAAAAAAAAGCTCTGTGTAAATTCAGGTGAAAAGCAGAGGGCTGGGTAATGGTGGATACATCATAAAGATTAGATCCAGATCTCCGTGGAGGAGAACACCACTGACATATAGCAAGAGACATGGGAAACAATGAAGGAGGGAACTAACATTTACACCACATGCAATATACCGGACCCTCTGCTCAGTATTTTCTTCCAAGTGGCAAAAGCAGTGCCTCCCAGACAAAAACTGATGGTGTAGCTTGGATGCATCAATCCACTTCACAGATTTTTTAAAAGCTGAGCTTCAGAGAGATGGAGTAGTTTTCTCAAGATGTTACATAGTAAATCTGAGATTCAAACTCCGATCAGACTCCAAAAATGCATCTCCATTCACTAAAATAATATTTCCCGAATGCCAGTCATTTATAGTTATCAAAATACCCACGTACCACTTGTTAAGGAGATCCCATCTCCTTAACATTTAGCTGAACTACCTACTTTTTAATTCAAACATGTACTAAAATGAATGGATGTGGTGGGGGAGGTGGCTGTACTCAGCACTGCATATGCCACCAAAGCAAAAAGGGACAGACTTTCTGAATGAAAATTCAGAAATCGAGAGCACTTTACGGTGAGTCAATGTTATAAGGGGGTATGAGTGTAATAGCCTAGCAGGGGGGACTCGGAGCAGGGATGGAACACGAGGTGGAGAAGATCCTGGGTGATCAGGAAACTTGTGATGTGTGTCTGGAGATGAAATGAAGGCAAAGATAAACTGCCTTTCGACGGTTTCCTTATTTCTTCTTGTTTTTAAGGTCGGCTCTGTTGACAAAGTGAGAATTATGTCGTTGCGAACACTCCGAGGTCCATTACAATCTATCATGTCCTAACCGGCATCAAAAGGAGGAAACGCCACAAATTCCCCTCACAATCAACTCCCGGTTTTAACTTCATTGGGAAGATTATTTCTAGCGTATTTGCTCCAATTTTTCCACTGTGCCAGCATTTGTTAATCAATCAAACAGCAACCTGGATTCCCCACCGTTCTCAGGCTGCTGGAAGGCCAGGGTATACCCCACAGAAGTCACGTATCCTGGGGCCAGCACAGTTATTGGGCATATTTTTCTACAGATACTGGGATCATGTGACTTGCCCTAGGGCTTCATAAAGCAATTTTCTCTTTTTGGAACACCTTGCCTTTCACTTTCAGCCTGTCCTTCACCCAGCTAACTCTCACTCATCCCTCCTTCGGGCTCAGCTCAGATGGCACACCCTCCTAAAGCAGTCCTAGACCTCATTAATCTGCTCAGGTGCCCTTCCTCTCTCTCTCTCTCTCTCTCTCTCTCTCTCTCTCTCTCAAAAATAAACATTAAAAAAAAAGAGAATTAGGGCAAGATTAGCAATGGCCATCTGTGCCATGTAAATGAGGGAACTCAGCCTATCAATGATCCTATCAATGATCTGTTGATAGGGACCCCACCTTATCAAGGATCCTATCACTTCAGCTTCATTCACTGAGAACTGGCTTGTATTACTCACTCATGTAATCACAATGCCTTCACTGATGAATGTATTTCGAATCAGATACAATGTCTGAACTGGAACAATGTCTGAACCTAATGGTTGTAGAATGAAAATTACATTCATTTATTGACAGTGTGTTTGGCCCTCTGCTAAGTATTGTGGCAAATGGGAGTTGTTAATCTGGTTGGGTAGGCATGACCTGTTCACACAAACAGAACAGAACAGTGAAGGATTTAGGGTGGTATACATAACTTAGTGATAAATTGCTTGATACATAGAAGACTTTGTATACACAAATACACATTTTGCAGTTTCTACTCTGCATAATGGTTGCTGAAGGTCAATGGTCCTTTGAAAGAACTGATCTGTGGACGTGAATGGCTTGAACTAGTGCTCAACCTATAACCTGGCCTCTGCATCTTATAGCCTCTTTGTTGTCTGCTTGTCTTTCTACATGTAGTAGTTCTTGTGAATGGATAAGACATCACCGATTCAGCTAAGTTTATAACCAATATCACAATCATACTGATGTAATGTCCAATGTACAGAGCTCATTTTAAGGGCAGAATTAACTTTATTAGTTTTATAAGTGACTTTAGTCTTTTATTTATTGAATTTGTGTTTGAAGATGTCACTAAGATGTCTCAGTTTTGCTTTACTCTGCTTTGTGGGAACAATTATATACTGTAGGGTAATGTTAGCAAACTAAATCAGGCCCTCCATCTGTTTTTTTTAATAAAGTTTTATTGAAACACAGCCATACTCATTCCTTTACATAACACTTATGGCTGCTTTCATGCTACAACGGCAGAGTGGAGTAGTTGCCACGGATACTGGATAAGCCACAAAGCTGAAAATATTTACTGTCTGACCCATTACAGAAAAAATCTGACAACACCTGCTGTAGAGAAGCTCTCAACTTCAGAAGTTCTTATAGCAGATCCCTTCTAAATGCCAAGAATCTATTGTCAACTGGGAGACTCACAAAAGGAAGGGGTTAATAAAGAGAAGAGTGGAAGGTAGACGAGCAAAGACTCACAATAAAAGAACCACTGCTAAAATGCCATGTAAACTTTGGATGACTCAAAAGAGAAGACCCAAATCACTTTCTACATTTGCATGCATTCAGAAAAGAACAAATTAGTTGCAGGTGTAAGAGAATAAATAGGTCAATGTTGAGGCAGGGAAATAACTTTCTAGCTCTGTTTTCTGTAGTTTTAAATGTTGATATTCCGTCTCAGTCCCAGACTCATGAACTAAAAGTATCTGAGCACACAGCCTGGATATACCAGTTCAAAATCTATTTTTGCACGCGCAACTGCCACATGTTGTGTGCATTAGTGGGCAGTTGGCAATTACTTATAGAATAAAAAGTAAAACAAAAATCATCTTTTATGCGAGTAGGTCATCACCTGCGGTAGCTGAGAGAAGTCTGAGGGTAGAAGTCTGGGCAGACTCTGGGGTGGGAGTAAGGCATGTGGAGGACAGAGAAGGGAACAGAATTGGAAATTTCAAACAGTAGTGTAAATACCCTCTATTTCAGTCCAGCAGAGATGTTTTCATATCCCCAAATGAAGGACATCTACAAAACAAACTGACCACCGCAGTTACAGAAAACTTGTGGAGAAAAAATCTTATAGAAAGCATCCTCAGGGGCACGTAGGTGGCTCAGAAGGTTAAGTGTCTGACTCTTGATTTTGGCTCAGTTTGTGATCTTGAGGTTCATGGGTTTGAGCCCCACGTCAGTCTCTGCGCTGACAGTGAGGAGCCTGCTTGGGATTCTCTCTCTCTGCCCCTCCCTCCCCCTTTCATGTAGGCTCGGTCTCTCTCTCTCTCTCTCTCTCTCTCTCTCTCTCTCTCTCTCAAATAAATAAACTTAAAAAAATAAAGCATTCTCAAATGTTTTATAGTTTTGTCACAGAGTTCTAGCTCTAGCTAGAGCAGTCAAAAGTCAATCATAAAATCAATGTAATTGAAGCAGAAAACTAGCATAAATGCTGGCACTTGAGCCATGTCCATAGAAAGATCAAGAACTCCCTGCAGCTAATATTTCAGGTCTGGTTCAAGGAAATGGCTAACTAGTATGGGCTGGGTGGACTGGCATGGGGCGGATGTAGACAAGTCAGATCAGAGAAAGATCCAGAAGCAGCTGGAAGGAAGAAATGAATCAGGAGCGATAGCAAGATTAAGGTGATACCGAAACCCAATGGTTCTCAACTCTGGCTGCACATTGGAGTCACCTGGGGGCTTCTAAAAATTATGAATACCCATATCCCATGTCCAGAGATTCAGATTTAATTGATTTCAATTGGAGATTGCATTGGGATTTGTAAAAGCTTCCCAAATGATTCCAAAGCACAGTCAGATTTGGGAACCACTTCATTTGATGTGGGAGATGGATAATTAACACTAGTCTTCTGAGATAGTATACTCAGAGTTTCCCGAATTTGTCATTTACATAGCCCCTTAGAGATTTTTGCCACGTATCATTCATACTATGAATGCTTATTAAATCAACTAACTTTCTACATCTTAGACCTACTTTGGTCTTATTTTAAACAATAGCATCTGGAAAATCACAGGTTTGGTGTGCTGGTGGTATTTTTTTCTAATACGTATTAAAATATGCAGCGCTAACTTAAGTGTGATACCTGTAGACAAGATGGTTTCAGGTTATTAAAACAATTTAGAAAAATGAAGCCATATATTACTTAAACCCATCTTATTTATAGAAACTACAGAATTCACGGCATTAAACCACCTCTTCAACACTGGCCCAAAAATACCCACAATATGTTCACCATATATGGTCATTTATAATTTATTCATCAACTTGAATCATATAATCTGCGATACCCTGCATGGGGAGATAAATTTCTTAGCAAATGACTAAGCCTCACAGATATGAGTCAGTGCTAGCTCAAGAATGCTTTGGTATACTCTACTAAACGTCTCTGCCAGCATGCTCACAGAATTAAACAACTAGATTTTATCAACAAAATAAGATGTAATAGTGATATTCCAGAATCTAGAAGCTTCAGGAAGGTCTTGGGGTTTTATTCTTCAGAAAGACAAAGGTGCAGTGATGTTATTAGCTTGCTATTGAGAGAAAATCGTTGGTAGTCGCTATGTATTAATTTAATAAACACACCTAGAAAACCATATTATGATCTGGCACAAATAAGTTTAATTGTGAGTGATGTTAGTCAGTTTTGTACTGGCTGGGAGATTTCTCTGAACCTTGAATATGGAAATACAATTTGTTCATTACAAGGAAAGAGACAGTATACAGAATTTTCCATGTTTGGTTGAGCAGAAACCCTTCCTTCTTGGACCAGCAGATAAGGATCTCTGGTTATTAGCGTTCTCTGGAACATGGTCTTTGAAACAGTAGAGTACTGTATAAAAACATAACTTATCCCAATGTTTACCTCCAGTTATGCAGTCTATAGATACATTGCATTTGCCCGTCAGTAACATATATGTATTGTTTATTCTGTTTTTTTCCCATCGAACAGAATCCTCTTTTATAAGTTGTACTTTTTACATCCCTGAGACATCTTAAATGGAAATTAGGTGCACGGAAGAATCCTAAGGGAATTATTTGTCTATATGACACATTGGAAGTCAAATAATGCTCAGAGCCAACCCTGATACAGGAGCCAGAGAGTTCCACAAAGAGTTTTTAAGCCCCACTTTGACATATCCATGGGATTAGCTTCCTATCTGAGGAGTGCGGAGAGTAACAAAATTACTCTAAAGCAATTAACTGAAGCAACAGAAAAGGAAAGCGATAAAAGGAAAATAATTGCGCAAATTCCTTAGAATCCTTATTCAGAGTTGTTCAGATGTTTGTCCTGCATTCTTTACTGAGTATCATGTCCATTTGCCAATGTTCTTAAAAATTCTTTGAACACATTGATTTGGGGGGTTTCATAACATCTCATTATTATAGATGTCCCAAAATATATTGTAAACAATTCCCCTATTGTTTAACATTAAGGTTCCCCTCCCAACCCCCCCCCACCCCCCAGGAAGCCATATTCAGTGGGCATTTGTCTGTATACATTTTCATTAATTCACAAATATTTATATATCTACCATGTTCAAGCACAGCATTAGACTCTGGGAACTCAAAATAGCAAAACAATTAGACAGTCCCTGCTCTTGAGAATCTATACAAATGCATTTAAAAATAAATAAATAAAAATAAATTAAAAATTTAACCTGAAAGTGCTTTTTCATGAAAGGTAGACTGTAGCATGAAAACATGAAACAAGAGGTTCTTTTTGGGACAAACTGGGAATAACTTCTCTGGGGATAAAGTTAGGACATTTTCTGCCCCTCCTTGTTCACTCTATTTATATTTTAATGTTGAAACTTCATGTGATTAATTCCTCAATTAATTTTTCAAAACTCAGGTCATATTCTTCCCACATAAATGTGTTTGCTCTTCTAAGAAGTTCCTTGGGCATTGTTTCGAATTATTTGAACTGGATGGGTCACCGTTATCTCTTATGTGTGTTACTCATGGTGGCTGTCCTGGGAGTGTCCATCCAGATAATTTTAAAACTTTCCACTTTGCTTTGGGTGTTTAGAAAAGGGAGTTTGTTTTCGGTTGTTGGGATTGCTGTTTCCCATTCTTAGCCATTGTGCAAATCACAACAGAAAAGTTTGAATGAACCACAGGAAAACTTCAGCTCATGTTCCTGGAGTGGGGATCTGATACGTTTTGTGTCTTCCTTAAATGGTTCAATTTGTCAAAGAATACCACCAACTGTTTTTTTGGGTTTAGGTCTTTTCAGTCCTATCATAGTTTGTAAATAAGGTTTTGTTGACTTGGTACAAATAGTGCATTTTTGCTGGAACAGGATGGGAAAAGATAAGAAATGGTTTCCAATCTGATGAGATGACTGATGGACAAAGGAACCCACGACAAAATAGCCTCAGAATACAAATGTGTGCGTTAAATGGCACAGGAGGAAATTATAAAAGGGAAACTCCTCTGGGGGCCAGATCTCGATAACGCAGCATCCCAGACTTGTTTCCCATTTGCGTGAGCATCATCTCATATCTTTTCTCTGAAAGTAAAATTGTCTGCTGGGGAAAATATTAAATTATGGAGTCTTTCTGAACAGAAGAAGCCATGGCGATGAAAAAAAAATCGAGTTATGTATATTGCCTCTAAAATGACCATGACTGTGAATAGGCAGAAGAGAGAATATGAGTGTACACGCTGATTGAAAAAGATAAAAGCACTGACTGTCCCTTAATAACAAGAATGTCTCAAATTGGTGTGTTTTTGTCTGAATTTACTATTAACCATAAATCATTGAAAGACTTACTATTTCACTTGGACTCATTTGTGTTTAATGTTCCAAGGAGACAGAGATGGAGATGGGATGTTTTTGTAACGAAAATGATCCAGTGTTAAATGCTTTTCAAATCTCATTCTATGAACAGTATATCTTCCCTTAAATAGCTTACGTTTTTATGGTCATTCCATCACCATGAGTCTTATTGATCAAGCGTTTAAATTCTCAGAAGCTTTGTATAACATAGGCAGGTGTTCAGGGTCTTTCCTTCCTATCTCATGTACTTATCTCAACAGGAGAAGAGGGTTTCTAATTACCAGGTGAAGGAGAACTATACACAGAGTGGGACATGACCAGGGCAAACCTTTATCTAAGTTTTCTAACCAATATCAAAGAAGGATAAGCCTGGGCTTCTGTTTTCCAACTATAGTATTACTGTATTCTCTGGTTGGATTTATAGGCTAATTTCTAATGCCCTACTACTCTTTGTGATCCTTATCATGTCACCATCTAGACTCTAGATTCTAGATTTTCCTGGATTCTTGATTCTCTAGACTTTAGAGAATGAAGTTAGTTTAGTCTCATAATTCTCTGCCAAAGGTAGCAGATCTGTTTAAGCCTTTTTAGTTGTAAGTGACAAAAATACATCTAAAATTTGCTTAAGCTAAAGGGGAATTTATTCATATAACTGAAAATACAGGATTCAATCGGGCTCACCATGTGATGGTGATGTCACCAGGACCTGGATGCTAGGACATCTCTGTTCTCCATGTTGGCCTCATTTTCTGAATCCATCTGGTGGAAGATGGCTGCCAAGGGACCCAGATCTATGGGCTCTTAGATTCAAGACCAGTAGCTCTCATTCAGCTTTTTGAGATATCCTAGACTTCCTGTGCCCAAACCTAAACCAGGCTCTGTGACAAGTTCCATGACCATCCCTGGACCTAGGAGTAGGACCAATCCCAGTTAAACTACATTAATGGAAACAATGGCTTTCCTCAATTAAATCTTATCTGCTAGAAAAAGGGTGGCTGGAAATTAAGGCAGCAAATAAAGTAACATATCCATAACACAATTAATTAAAGAAAATAAACAAAACCAAAACAAAGGGGAAAAAAAGCCACATGTATCCACTACAATCATTTTACCTCTAAACCTAAGAGAGGAAAAACAACAGCCTTCTTTCCACTCTTCTCCCTTAAAAATTTGTAATATCCTGGGGTGCCTAGGTGGCTCAGTCAGTTGAGCGTCCAGCTTTGGCTCAGGTCATGATCTCACAGTTCATGAGTTCCAGCCCTGTGTCAGGCTCTGTGCTGACAGCTCAGAGCCTGGAGCCTGGTTCAGAGTCTGTGTCTCCCTCTCTCTCTCTGCTTTTCCCGCACTGACATTCTACCTGTCTCTCTCTCAAAAATAAAATAAAAACATTAAAAAAAATTTTTTTTAATTGTAATATCTTTTGTTACCCTCAAAGAAACTCATAAAGGGCTAGAAGCATATATCAGGCATTTAGCTCCCAGCTGAGCTAAGTTGTGAAAGTTTGGTCCATGTTGTCTTTTCTTTTCCAGTTTGATGAAAAAAAACATTGTCAAATAGGGCAAGAATGGGAAAACAATGACAAAATAAAAATTATTCTTGTTTGTAGAACTTAAAAATAAGTTTCTTGTAAGCCAATACCACTACAAACTTTTTGAGTGTTTTGCTGTCCCAGGAACAGGAATGAACCAACCCACCAATCTCTGGTCAACTGCATGTTCAAGCTTTCAAGTGTGCTGTAGAGTGAAGCCAGACACAACCTATTTATTCTAGAGCTTTGGGATACCGACTGTTGTATTTCGGGTGTGACATAGGTCAAGTCCACTCAAGCTTAAATTCCGGTCATTTTCCGTCTTCTTCAAAGTTGAGGGAAAAAATATCTATTCATAAAAAAAAAATAACAAAATGACTAAACAATCCAATTTCAGCAGACAACAAAAACTTGGGGTATTTTCTACTAAGCAGTTTGGTTTAAAACATTACAGAGAAACATCTGGTAAAGAGGGGACCTGAAGAGAAAAAAAAAAAAAAAGCAAGATCACTGTACCTTGTATATCTTGACCTAATAGTCACGTTTGATGGTTCTTTTTTCCAAGATGAGAAAGTTATAGAATCTTGCAATATATCTTTCAATTCTGTCTTTGGCTAAGGTTCATTTATTTCAACCACGCTATTGACCATCGACTATGCGACAGAGGCAGTGCTAGTCAACTAAGGAAGACGCGGCTGTCTCTGTTCTCTATTGCTTGCAATCCAGAGTTGACCACCTTCTCATTCAAATACTATCTTTTCTTGAATTCTGGTTGTCTTCAGCATGTACTTGGCAACTGAAGTCATGGCTATGGATTGGAATGTAGACAAGAAGAAAATAAGAGGGAAAGGAAAGAGAGGAAGGGAAGGGAGAGGAGGAAAGGGCGGGGAGGGCATTGATCCTAAGTGAGACAGTCTGTTATAGAACATGACATCTGGAGAGAAATTCAGTGATTTCAAACTCGTCTATCTCCTGTTACAGATAGAGAAAGTGAATCCTAGGTACATGTAAGCATGTCACTTCCAAACAACTAACACTGGGACATTTAGAAGACAATTTACATGCACATATGCTTGGGCACCACAATTCCTTTCTTAAATATGTATGCTAGATGGGAAGTCTTATTGGAGAACTATTTCTTATAAGAGTCAAAAGCCAGAAACAACCTACATGCTGATCTGTAGTGATTGAGATACATAAATCATGGTATACTGACATAATGGAACCTTGTGAAGCTATTAAAATGAATAACATAAATCAATATATCCCAATATTGATAAATATCACAAAATAACTGCATAGTATTATGTCACAATACACAACAGTTACACACAAAATACAGCTGTTATATATATTACTCGCTGAACTTTTTTAAAGTTTTTTTTAATGTTTATTTATTATTTTTGAGAGTGTGAGAGAGTCAAGGAGGGGCAGAGAGAAAGGGAGACAGAGGATCCGAAGCGAGCTCTGCACTGTCAGCCCAGAGCCCAATGAAGGGCTCCAACTCACAAACCATGAGGTCATGGCCCCAGCCGATGTCAGATACTCAACCAACTGGTCCACCTAGGCGTCCCTATTCACTGAACTTTTAAAATTACTCAGAAAACAAGCCCATAATATTCCCCCCAGAGAAAGGAAAAAGGAAAAGAGGAAAGAAGCAACCTGCCCCGTGCTAACCCCTGCCCCCCATGTGAGCAGGCAGACATGGGTTCTCAGGTCTGAAAGTCATTCTGAGCTCAAGAGAGAGCCTGCTCCTTTCTGAGTAAATCCACAAATCAGATCAAATCAATAATGCTACAGTTTAATATTCAGAGTTTAAATGCTGAGAATTTGGACAGTTTAGGAAATGTCAGAGGTTGAAAATGCATTTTAAGGTAAATTTCCTATCTGGACTGTGGGAGATCTAGTATTCTCATGCTTCAGTATTTCCTACTTAAAAGGGAAAAGGTACCAAAGTTTTAAATCCCAAGACCTGCCCCCGCTGTTTCCCCGCCAGCCCACCCCTCATCATCCTGATCTTTTCATTAGATTAGAGTTCTAGAATGATCCCTGCAGTCCTAGCTCAGACCTTGGGTACCACTTCAGAAAACAGCCACCAGGCCCATCAACTGATGGCCATTAAGGTCTGAGACATTTTCCTCCGGCACTGTATTGTATTAACTTTTTGTTTGTTTCCTTTAAATTACAGGGTGACCTGTTTTCAGTTGGAAGGTTATAACCAGTGGCCGAACAATACTTTTCATCAAAAATAACAGAGGAGCCAAGGGTCCCTCAAAGACTCCAGAGCACTGAGAAAACAAACACACACAAAATTCAGCTATTAAAATTAGGGACACAAAAAGCTTTTTTAACAAAGGTAAACATTTTGCATTAAAATGTGATTTTTCTCACATATTGATCTGTAGATATTTATATAACTGTGCTCTACTGCTGTATTATTAAATATATTTGGAATTGGACACACAGTGCATTAATTTGATGAATTATCAAATTATCCAGGTAACTTCATCTTACATTTTACCTTCTGGGCCACTAGTATTGAGACACTCATTTCTCAGTAAATAGGTTCATATAAAGAAAGTTCTCTGCCCGGAGGTCTATTTGGACCCCCCCCCCCCAATATATTTATATGTTGCAGCAGCAAATAAACATATAGCAGATTAACAGAAGACCTAAGTGTTGCTCTTGTCTGGCACTAGAAGTTAACAGTCTGTATTTCATGAAAACTGAAAAATTAG
Organism: Lynx canadensis; assembly: GCF_007474595.2. Lineage (NCBI taxonomy): Eukaryota > Metazoa > Chordata > Mammalia > Carnivora > Felidae > Lynx > Lynx canadensis. The sequence continues at coordinate 6,723,384 of NC_044305.1, read as the reverse complement.
CACAAATCGTTCCTAGTATAAGCAAGAGGACAACTTTTTTAAGTTTTTAAATTGTAATACAATATAAACTGTGGTACAGGTTTTAATTGTAATCGCTTACACAAATTATAAAGTCTGGTGGGGAAATGGTTGACTCTAAGTTTGGTCTAAGGTTTTGAAATACAGTTGAGAAAATATCAGAGGTTTACCAACAATAAACTATTTCATGAGGACAAGAGCATCTATAAGCAGCGTCTGATGTCTCAGAATCACAATATTGCAGGTCAGTATTAACGTGTTCGTTACGGGCCATCTACTCTTGGCTTAAATGCATCTCCGTCTGCAAGCATCCCCTTATTTCTGCAAAGCAATCTAATTTCATTTCAGATAATTCTGACAGAAAGAGAAAGAAGGGGGGGTGGGGATTCCTCAACTGTTGTTCAAATCTGCCCATGTGCAGTTTACCCAGTGGTCCTGGAGTCTTTCTGACACTGTATGGAATCTGGCTGACTGCCTTCTCCCGGGCCACATGGCAAGACGTTAGAACTCGGCTGCCATGACTCCTCATAGTCTTTGCTAAAGCCAGGTGAAACATCCCTACTTCCTTCAGCTCGTCCTTTTTCTTTCTCAGTTCACATGGTTTTGCACAACCAAAGTCCCTTTATCATTATTTCAAACAGTCATCTTAAAGAAAAGCTCCAATATGAAACTGAATATTCTGTCTACCTCTGTCTCCCTTCCTCTCTCTCTTCCCCCCCCCACCTCTCTCTCTTTCTCTCTCTTCCTCTCTCTCCCCCTCCTCCCTCCCCCCTACTTCCAGTGATTTTGCTTTTTCCCCAATCCTCCCAAAAAAGAAGTGCATCTTGTTTATGCAAATTGATTTTTGTGTTCTAAGGCTGTTTTTTCTCCTTAAATCCTTATTTCCAGCTGCGCTGGGTCAGGGGTAAAGTTAGAGCCTTCCAACAAGCCTTTTGGCATTACAGAGCCAAGAGCCATCTGTTTGGCTGTGGGCTATTCACCACAGACCCGGCAAGTAACATGTTTGTGACCAGTGGTTGATAATTTGATAGCTCATCATTAGCCAATAAATATGCTAATCATCACCCCTGAAGTGGACTAAAACAGTAATTTGACTGCAAAACATCTAGTGCATGTCTAGAAGATACAGAATGAATGTGATTCAGGCTTAACTTCATAAAACTGTCATTTGGTTATTTATCCCATTTCATGGTCATGCACAGGAGATTAATGGTACTCCCTGTTATCCACTAAATAAGCGGATACTGACTTTCCCTGGCATGTTATCATTTCACCCCTTTCCCATCTAGTTTTATCCCAATGAATTTTTGTCTTTGATAGCTCTAATAGATTAGCCTAGAAGTCCAAGGGAGAAATATGAAAGAGAAACATGGATCAAGGAACCACTTACCCATTCTCCTAACATTTCACCATCCAAATCATTCAGTAAGTGCCTTCTGTTTGCAACGTGACTTAAAATTAGATTCTGGAATCTATTAAACCACTTCAGTTGGATAACTGTTCTTAATTAAGTATCATAATGATGACACCTAATATTTGAAATAATATGAAAGTGTTTAAACCGCTCACTTCTGTATTCATAATTTCATCTTCTCTTTTAATAATGATAAGGAAAATGAGTGTAAAAAACATTGAAGTATTTGCTTCTGATCCCATCACATGTTTTTCCCTTTATTTAAAGATAGGTATTATTAATTGATTAACAGAGAATGAGGACTGAAATCCTATGTGTCACCTCCACCTTGACTGTGTATATCATCATCTATGTGAACAATGCCCTTTGGAGTTGGGCAGTGGACAACCTGGGAGGCTGTACAAGGCAGTGGAGGGGAGATGGCTGCAGGCCTACCAGAAATAAGTATTTGATAACAGTCATGTTAATTGATTTATTCTTATGTGTAGACCATTTGAAAAAGAAGTTATACTAGGTTCTGAATGGAAATGTCAGCCAATAATGTAGAGCACACTTTGCGGCTAAATCGTAGATACGCATTCTCTCCCCTGATCCTTGAAACAATTCTCTGAATTAGGCATTAGGATTATGGCCATATTGCAGAGAAAAGTGAAATCCAAGGTGTTAAGTCCTCTCGCCTCAAGGTCACTCAGCTGTGGGAAGCAGGGCTGTGATACAATATGGGGATAGGTCAGAAGCTGCATTCTGCTTTGGGGACTGAGAAGTTAAGATGGCAAGTCTACAGGGATGAGAGAACACAATGGGGTATTTCCAAAAACAAGCAGAATTGAGAGATAGAGATAGAATTTTCAAGCCACTGAACATGCGCCAAGCTTTGCATTCCCCAAGTGCTCCCCAAATGGTCTATGGTAAAGAGAGAGATTCCCTCCCAACCTCAATTCATCACAAACCAATACCTATTTGTATAATATAGTAAAAATAAAGTATTAGGTAATAATGAAAAAGCAGGGTGGGGGATGGGGTGCGGGGGAGACAAAGGGAAAGGAAAGAGATTTTCAATGAGCTTTAGGCTACAATTCTGGGGAGTTACTGTGTGAAGATGCACACATTAGAGACACGCTGAAAATAGAGCATTGGTCTATCCATCCATCCTCCATCTATGCTTCCATTTATCCAGCCAGTCACGCGTTCAAGATTCCCTGAGCACCTGCCCCACACTCAGTCCCCTGCTAAACAATGCTGGAGATGTGGTGGTGACTCAGCTTCGGGCCTTGGTCTTCTAGGTCTTACAATCCAGTGGACACATGCAGGGTAGGAAAGTGTCTCGCTAAACGAGCAGACGTGTGAGCTGAGATTTGGAGAAAAACTGAGACTCGTGAATGTTTCAGTAAGGCAGAGCACCGGGAGAGGAGAGAGTGGGCCGGGAAAAGGGATGACCAGGGATGAGAGGACCTGACACCTTGTGGGCCTAGCTGAGGACTTTGGGATTCATCCTCAGTGCCCTGGGAGTCAAGGGTGTGCTCTCTGCAGTAGAGGGTGGCAGTCAGATTTCTGGAACATCTTTGTGTTTGTCTGCTGTGAAGAAGATAAACAAGCAGGTGGGGACAAGAGGCAGGGGACCAGGGGAGAGGCTTCTGCGGCAGAAATACTCACACAATTACTAGAGTCTTAAATGTCCCTGTTCTCTCAATGGGGAGTGGGGACAGACTCTCATCACCCACAGCTGCAGAGTAGAGCAGTGGTTTCCTAACCACTGTATCAATAGACTCTAGTAGGTTCTAAAGCAAAGAGAGAGAGAGAGAGAGAGAGAGAGAGAGAGAGAGAGAAACCAAGAAACGGACTCTTTTTTAAAGTTTATTTATTTATTTTGAGAGAGACGGGGTGGGGGGAGGGGAAGGGGCAGAGAGAGACTGTCCCAAGTAGGGTCCACTCCCCCAGAGTGGAGCCCAATGTGGGGCTTGATCCCATGAACCGTGAGATCATGACATGAGCAGAAATTAAGAGTTAGTTGCTCAACCTACTGAGCCACCCAGGTGCCCCCAGACTCTTTATGACAGAGAACACACTGGTGGTTACCAGAGGGGAGGGGGGTAGGGGATGAAAGAAATAGGGGAGGGGGGTGAAAGAGTGCACTTGTGATGAGTACCAGGCGATCTATGGAAGTGTTGATCATTATATTGTATACCTGAAGCTAATTATACTGTATGTTAACTAACTAAAATTTAAATAAAAGCTTTTTTTTAAGTTTATTTATTTATTATGAGAGAGACAGAGACAGCACAAGTCAGGGAAGGGCAGAGAGAGGGAAAGAGAGAGGATCCCAAGCAGGCTCCACACTGTCAGCACAGAGCCCGATGGCGGGGCTCGAACTCAAAAAACTCAGAGATCATGACCTGAGCCGAAACCAAGAGTCAGATGCTTGATTGAGCCACCCAGGCGCCCCTAAATAAAAACTTAAAAAAAAAAAAACAACAGAAAGAAAAAAGCACAAAATACAAGGCTCCAATTTTTTAATCAAAAAATACATTTTAACAAATCACTGTAGAAGTTTCTAAACATTCTGAGTTTCTATCCTTCACTTGTGGATAGGTAGGAACTGGTTAGGGCCACTAGAACAGGTTCAAGGGCCATGTTTTGAGAAGGCCCCTAAGCTGCCTCATGAGAGTTTATGTGATTCACTCCCCCAAATCTTGCCTCACTCCAGAGCTAAACTCTATCCTCTACTTCTAAAGAATCAAATTCCAGTTATTAGAAGTCCAGTTGTAGGGTACAGTCTAGTGGTTACTAGGCACTCATTTATAAATGAGAGGCCATTAAAAAAATAAATAAATAAAATAAATGAGAGGCCATTAAGTAGAGATATTGGAGTAGCTCCTTTGAGCATAATGATGGTGCTGAAACATTTTGTAAATGGCCTTATGGAAATGGAAATCTTCAAAACAACATAAACAAAAATGAGAAATACAATGGCTAAAGAAGAACTACCTTTAATAACATTTAACTAATTAATTTCTTCTCCTTCCTTCTCAGACTTTCCAAAATCCCTAGCTCAGAACAATGCTTGCAGATTATCTCTTCCACAACTGTTTCCTCTTCAGTCTCCAACCCAACGCTCCAGCAAAACCACCATCAAATCAAGAATGGTAATTTTAAGATTTTTGAAGACAGTAATTTTGTGCTTCTTCGTATATTTCCTGAGTCTTTTTATTTATTTTTTTTCTTTTTGGAAGGGTGGAAGCAGGAAAAATATTCCTCTCACAAATCAAAGACCAGTTTAGGATGATGGAGAGATGAGCTTTGGCTATCATAAAAAGAAAAAAAAAAAAAAAAGCCCTGCCTTGGTTGGTTGGTTAGTTAGCCCATAGGAGTCTATGGATGGGCCTCAGTTGTCTCCAAACCCCCTTGCCCTCTTCTACCCCATTCCCCTCTTTTGTTGCTTTTCTAACTTTTCATTTTGAAAAAACGCAAACCCACAGAAAATTGCAGAACGAGTACTCCATCTTCTAAGTGAATTCCAGATGCTGCTCACCTAAATCACTACTGTTGTGCCATTTTCTCTGTGTATGTGTGTGCACACATGTATAATATGCACACGTGATAGTGACGCATACTATTATTATTTTGCTGAACAGTTTGTTCATCCTAAATACATCAGTGTGTGTCTCCTGAGAATAAGGATATTATTTGACATAACCTCAATTCAGTAACTGAATTAAGGAAATTAATATTGATATATTACCTAATATCTAGTAGATATTCTGTATTCAGATGTCATCAGTTGTCCCAATAACATACTCTGACCATTTTTTTTTTTCTGACCCAGGATCTAAGCCAGGGTCATGCACTGCATTAAACTGTCTTGTCTCTTTTAGGGTTCTCAATTTGGAACAGACTTTCCTGGTGTTGACAGTTTCCGAAGGGCACAGGACCACTGTTTTGTAGAATACCCCTCTATTTCGGTCTGTCTGATTATGTCCTCATGATTAGATTCAAGCTACTCATGCTTGAATACTCAAGCTATTCATGCTACATAAGTGATGGTATGTCTTTCTCAAGATATCCTACTGATGATATTAACTTTGCTCTCATGGTGGGTAATTTCTTGGATACTCCTTGGCTTCAAAGGTATCTTTCTTTTTCCCCTTTGTCAAAGTAAGCTGTGGGGAGATACACTGATATTGTGTAAGTACTCTGTTCCCTAACAAACTCACCCAGAGATTGTAGCACAAACTCCTCTTATTATTTTTGTGTGTAATGATGGCCAAATAGTTCATCTAAACAGTTCTGGAATTTAATTACATGCTCAGCCCAGGCCAGCCCTGAGCTGGTATGTCATATGCATACTGATGTGTTTAATGCATCCTGTGAGCCTCTCCGTGCATTTGAAAACTATACCCTTCACATTCTAACATGCGAGGCTTTGGAGAACAACACACGTTCACACTTTACCCCTGAGTCACGATGACATAGGAGGCCTCCAAATGAGGCCACTGTTCTATTGATGCGTTCTCTCCTTCTGGTTTCACCCCATAGACAGGAAGAAAAGTGACCCTGCCTATACTCTTTTCATACAAAACTCCCGTTGCTTTAGAAAGGTTGAGCAAAGCAGGTGGGGGAAAACTCCTAAATTCAAACACCAAACCAAGTCCCAGCCAATCTGGGAAGCAAAATGCCCACTCAGTCTGCAAGCCACAGCAGGGCATCCTGCTGACTTCTGAGCAAAATTAATTGCAAGAACCTGGCCGGTCTCCAAACAACTGTGGTTCCTTGCTTCATTATCGCAAATCTCTCCTGTCACTTCTTAATCAACGCTTACTTCATAATTCTATAGCCTGTGTTTTGCCTGCATTTAGAAAGGAATTGGTGCACATGCCATTTTCATTCAGCAATCATTTTGCATAAGGATTTAAGTTGGAGCTCACAGTTGGGCAAGATTTGGAATTTAGACAGCAAAAACCCCTCAGGGCGCGTTGGGAAACAAACCAGACTCCTGCCTCCACTGGGTAGGCATGTGCAAACGATCTCTCAAGGTCATGAAGATACACCTTGCAAATATTGGCCCATAAAATCATAAAATGAAATCAACAAGCTCTCTCTCTCTTTTTTTTTGCTAGTGGTGCAAAAATAAAAGAAACCAATAGAGCAGTTGGCCACAAAGGGGAAATACCTTGAACATTTATTGGGAAGGTTTTGACTAGCTTATTTTCCTGCTTGGTATGGGAATATGACAAGACAAGACGTAACTTGTTTTTTCCCTAGACCTTGTCTTCATGCTCCAATCCTTTCCTCATCTGCAAAGCCAAGCAATTCAAACCAAGTAGTGAAACAGCGTCAGGATAAGGGATACTATGCCCACGGACACCCAATACCAAACAAGTAAATGATGGAGCCAGGAAAGGGGAGTTTTTAGGACTTTGTTCTAACGATATTGCAGAAGGAGCACAGGGCATACCTATAGAAGCCAGGAGAACTGGGGGCTAAGGAAGGCATGATCCTCTGTTGATCGACAAGATGGATACATCACGGCAATGCTAATTTGTCTTTTTTCATTGGAATATTATCATAAGCATCTGATTCCCAGAGAAGTCACATAGTCTAAAAGCCAACCTTTAAATAAACCTGACAATGGCCCAAATCTACTTCCCAAAAAACCTACTATCCCCCCCCTCAAAAAAATTTTTTTTTCTGGGCTAAACATTCCATAACCTTTTTAGGAAGAATGAAATCACAGTAGGTTTGACCTCAAGAAGGAATCAGTGGTCATATTCTGTTTATAGAAAAGGACATAGCCAATTCAACTGGCATAATTGAACACATATACAGGTTATGTTGGCCGAAATGGTATGTGCAAGTTCCCAGGACACCTGAACCTTACTAATAGAGCTGGCTAGAGTCACCTCTGTGGTTCAAAATTCTCCAATGGCTCTTTCCCTTTACACTAAGAATAAAATCCAGGGCCTTTCCCAAGGTATATAAGACCCACTGATCTGGTCTCTGCTTTTGTCAATCTCCCCTTTCATCGTCCACTATTACCTCAAGTTCATGATGTTCCATCCTTATGGGGTTTCTCTCAGCTCCTTCAACCTGCCAGCATGTCTGCCCTGGGGATTTGTGCATTTGCTATTTCTGCTGCCTGGATAGCAAGGTCCCGGAATGCCTGGCCTTCAGGTCCCAGCCCGCCTATCAGTTCCTCGGAGAAGCCTCCCATGCTCACCATATCCAAGGCACCCAGCCACCCTCCCTGTAGGAATCTCTTCTCTTACCCCACTTCTCCAGATCTGCAAGCCCTGCTCACTTGTTCACTTACTTGTGTGTTTTCTACCCCCCCTCCCAACAGGGACCTTTTGGGTTCTGTTCACTTCAGCATCTCAAGCACTCGATAGACTAGAGCTCAACAGCTATAGGCTGAAATAACAACAACAACAATAACAGCAATAAAATACTCTCTACAATATGAAGGCCATATGATATAAAAGACACTGGGTTCTGCTTATAGTAGCACTTCGGCTTTGCATTTTAAGTATTCAGGATCAAGTTGAAAGTCCTTTAACAGACCAAGAGCTCTTTGAGGTCACGGGGTCTGCCTTCCACGTCCCTCTTTCCTGCCGCAGCACCCATTGCTCAGGAAAGTTTGCTGAGTGTCTATAGGAAGGAAGGGAGGAAGGGAGGGAGGGAAAGAGGAAAGAAGGGGGAGAATTTGTCATCAGATGGACAATGACTTTTCGGGCAGCAACACACTGAGGCAGGCAACCGTGAATTTGCTGCTGGCCTTGTTGCAATGAGGATTCTGCTCTCGGTATTAATTCAGAGCAGACAAGTGCTGTCACGAGTGTGAGGGAGTGAGGAAGGTGGTGTTGGATAATTCTCTGCTGGGCAGCTCCCAAACCACGGGAAGCCAAAGCAAAGCAAGTGAGAGACACACTCTCCCAAGAGCCCTGAGGAGAGATCTTTTAAATCAGGGAACCAGATGGTCTGCCTTATTAAAGGGTGCCTCTCAAAGACAAATCCTCGTTTTGTTTTTTCCTTCAATACTCACCTTGGCGAGAGGTGAATTTCTACTTTGGAGTCAAGCTCTCTAAGGTCCCCTGTTCCCAGCTGCAAGCCCTGTTCAAAGGCAGGACATTCAACCTCTGCTGTCTTCTTGGTGTTTACGAGAGGGGAGCTGAGTGCGTGTCCAGAAGCCCAAGGATACCATTTTTGCCTATAAGGGGAAAACTGCATCTCAGAGGCAGGGTACTGATACCATTTCCCTGGAAAGCTCAGCTATAGCAGAAAGCATCCACACTGCTACATTCACTCTGGAAACATCTGCTGGGTTCTTACACCACTCTCCTCCTAGGACGCTTTCTGCAAAATGCCCTAGAATGGCTCCCTGTTGCCTATTGAGCGGAGGCAGCATGATGTATAGTAGAAAGAGGGAACTATTCTGAGTTTGGCCACAAAGGAGCTCTGGGATCTTGGACAACTCCAATAATCTCCTTCTTCATCTTCATCTGAACCAGATGACCTATGTTCTTGGGCAGGGGCATTAAAATCATGAGTTAAAATTACAATTAAAAATAGCTACTTCTGGGGCGCCTGGGTGGCGCAGTCGGTTAAGCGTCCGACTTCAGCCAGGTCACGATCTCGCGGTCGGGGAGTTCGAGCCCCGCGTCAGGCTCTGGGCTGATGGCTCAGAGCCTGGATCCTGTTTCCGATTCTATGTCTCCCTCTCTCTCTGCCCCTCCCCCGTTCATGCTCTGTCTCTCTCTGTGCCAAAAATAAATAAACTTTGAAAAAAAAAATTAAAAAAAAAAATAGCTACTTCTGAGGCACCTGGGTGGCTCAGTTGGTTAAGTGTCCCACTCTTGGTTTCAGCTCAGGTCATGATCTCATGGTTCATGGGATCGAGTCCCCCGACGGACCCTCCTTGGGATTCTCTCTCCCTCTCTCTCTGCCTCTCTCTCTCTCTCTCTCTCTAAAAAATAAATAAATACACTTAAAAAAAAACTTTAAGAAAATAGCAACTTCTGACTTCCAAAGCAGCTTCTGAATTATTTCAGTCACCATCTTTGCTTATTTTTAGGTTTGTTTTGTTTTGATCTAACTCAGTGACTCTCAAATGCTGTCTCTAAACTGGTGGCATCAGCATCACCTCGGAAATTCGCTAGAAATAAAAGTTCTCAGGCCCCATCCCAGACCTACTGAGTCAGAAGCTCTGAGGATGTGACGTGGAATTCTGTGCTTTAACAAGCCCTATAGTTGACCCTGATGTGTGCTCATAGTTGAGACCTACTGGCCCCTAGGCCTACTTTTACAAATTCCAGGTTTATGTGAAATGAAATCCAGATTTCCAGCTTCCCTTGAAAACTCAAAAGATCTAGAAGCCCTGAGCTCATATTCCTACAACAAAACAGCTGCTGAGAGTTGATTCAGGTGCAGACAGGGCGTGCTGTCCCCGAGCTGTCACCACTCATTGTCAAACCCCACACAGTTGTACTCACTTAGCCACTGTCTGTCTCCTGATGTCACTAGAATTTCATCCTCTGTCTTACTTAGACAGAGCTTCCTCTCAAGGCTCCCCCAATATATTACCTTGGCCACACCACCCTGATTCATTCTATAGCCATGCCCTCTGCCACGTCTTTAGTCCCAGTCTATCCTACACAAGGGGAATTGCATTCCTTCCCTACCCCTTTGCTCTCCACTCTGAACTCTGATTATTCAGGAGCTAGCTTATACCCATGATATTCAGAAAAACTTTGGATGACTCTGGTCAGTGTTGGTCTCTCCCTTTTCTGATGAATGCAATTTCCTTTTGAGTTAAGAATTCTGGATTATGGGGCACCTGGGTGGCTGAGTCGGTCGAACGCTCAACTCTTGGTTTCAGCTCAGGTCATGATCTCATGGTTCATGGGTTGAAACCCTGCATCAGGCTCCATGTAGACAGCATGGAGCAGGCTTAGGATTCTCTCTCTCCCTCTCTCTGCTGCTCACCCTGCTCATTCTCTCTCTCTCCCTCTCTCTCTTTCTCAAAATAAATAAAGTTTAAAAAAAAGAATTCTGGATTAGATACACAATGATAGGTCATAAAGTTTCTCCTCCATGGAAGAAAAGATGGGAATGGTACAGTGGCAGAAAGGGGTCTATAAACTCCGCTATGGGCCAAGGCCCTACTATGTCTAATTCTCTCATTGGACATACAGGGATTGAAGAAGAAAAAAGACATGCAAACTCTGACTTAGACTAAGGTCTCTCAATGTCAAGTCTGTTGACCTTTTAAGACCAGATAATTCTTTGCTGTGGGGAACAGCATGGTAGGGTGCTTAGCAGCATGCTTGGTCTCCACTCACTGGATGCCAGTAGCAATCCCCCCAGTTTGACAACCAAAAATGTCTTCCTACATTGCCAAATGCTCCCCAGGGCATAAAACCACTTCAGGCTGAGAATCACTACCCTAAAGAAATTCAAAATCTCACTAAAGATATCAGAATGGCCAAAAAAAAAAAAAAAAGGTTACAAAATCATAGTGGTAAACATATGTTGTGTTTGGACACCGTATGCATCCCATCTTCTTTCAGAAACAACTCTCGGATTCCTTTAAAGGAGACTATCATTTTCTTTTGGATACTGTCTCTTTGGGCTATTGATCAATGTCTCCCAAACCTTCCCTCTTCCAGCTGTGGAAAGACTCATCACCTAAATCTAGCCAGTTGGCGTGGCAGACACTTGGGTGGCTCAGTTGGTTAAGCATCTGACTCTTGATTTCAGCTCAGGTCATGATCTCACAATTTGTGAGTTTGAGACCTGTGTCAGGCTCCGTGCTGACAGCACAGACTTTGCTTGGAATTCTCTCTCTCTCTCTCTCTCTCCCTCCCTCCCTCCCTCCCTCCCTTTCTCCCTCCCTCCCTCCCCCTGCTTGTGCTCTCTCTCTTTCTCCCTCTAAGTAAATAATTTTTTAGTAAAAACAAACAATAAAACAATTTTAAAAATAAGTCTAGCCCGTGGAGCACACTTTCCCTGGAATTTTTCTCATCAGTGACATAAAAGACTCAAGTTCCAACATCTTCTGGAACTTTGTAAGATCCTGTCCTTCCTAAATCTAGTTCCTCAACCCTTTGAGCATTCAATGACCCTTCAAACAAATTCCATTTGAGTTACATGCGTCAAAGTAGGTTTCTGTTGCTTGCCACCAGAGACTTGTCACTGACAGAATTACTCATTAAAAGGTTAGAAAATTAAAACAAAACAAAACAAAATGGAAAAGTACTAGCATAAGCTAAACTGAATATGTAAATATATTTATATGAATGCATATATTTTATGATCTCTGTTAATATATATGATTACATATAAATATATGTGTATCTAGACACAAAAATATGTATTAAAAAAGTACACTAAATATTTAATAGTAGTTGTAGTTGAGACATGACATTACAGATGATTTGTATTAAGACATTTTCCATATTTTTCATTTTTGGTATTTTCCCATATGTTAATTTAAATCTTCTCTTGTGTATTACATAACACAGATATTCATTTCTTAAGTCCTATGAGTTTTTCCAAAAAAATCTGAAATGCCCATGTTTATTATATGTGACATTATGTTACTTTGTGTCTTATTTTGTCAAACATTTAATACTCCACTACAACTGAACCACTTTTGAGCTAAAAAACTATTTCTCCTACTTCTCTGAAGTCCAAATGATAGCACTAGGGGGCTGGCCAATCCATATAACCTCAAAACACTTCAACTTTGAGGTCAGATAGTTGCATTAATTAGTAAAGTGTTTTTAGTAATTATTAAAGGTTTGCTGCCATAACTTGGAATATTTGATATATTCTCCTTAGCTAAGTGAAATTGGAAAAAGCCATGATAACAAAAGCAAATGGAAAAAGACCACATTGGGAGACAGATATATAATTAACAAACTCCTTTATCTACACTTTCATTAAAGACAGACAATCAAATGTTGAGATAGAAAAGGCATAGCTTTTAATTAAAGTGTAACTTCCTTTCAAGAATGGCGTTGCCTTGGGCAAACATTTGTCAACATATGCCCCAAATCATCACTCCTTCCCTGTGTGGCTAGCTGGTATTTCAGTGTATTTTCAAATCACTCAAAATCATAGATTAATTTATGAATGCAACAATAACAGCAAGCCAAAGGGAGAACTGCGGTGTAATACTCTGTCACTAAAACAAATCCGTCACTTTGGAGAATTAAAGAACATTTAAATATTCAGTGTTTAAGACAAATTCTTTACTTCCAGACTCACCTCTCACACACGTCTTTGAATGCCAAGGACAAACATTGCCTAATGCTTTCAATCATTTACTTTCAAGAACAGGAGAAGAAATGCCCTACTCTTCTACTTTTAAAAGCATTTTAGAAACCTGAAAATAAGATTAAGATAGAAAAAAAATATGACCTTTAAATGACTCCTGCCATCTAAATAGGAGGCCAGGCTACAGAGAGAGACCATAGTACGGTCCCTGCCTTTACTCTCACCCCATCCAGAAAAGAAAATTTAAAAAAAAAATCCCTTCCATTTCTTCCATCAGCACAAATATTCTAACACTGTCCCATCCTGCCTTCACTCTGTGTTGGTGATGTTCCACTTGGGTCCCCAGCTGGCTCCGCTTCCTCTTTCCATTGGCGTTTTGCCAGTAAGTCCCCTATTGGTTAGGCATTAACACTCAACTTGCATGCAACCAGCTCTGTCAGCCTTTATCACATCCTCGGATTATCATCCTCCCTCCCCAAACTGTGCAGTATTGCCATTCAATTGCATAACCAGAGAACACAGCACAGCAGCCCTACAATCTGTTGGGAGGCAGTAAGTACAGGGACCACTTAAGAGGATGTCGAATTAGCCAGACTGGATTCATATACCAACTGTGTTCCTTATTGGCTGAGTGTGACCTTGGTGGATTTACCTATTTTCTCTGCCTTCATTCCTTCCTCAGTAAAAAAAAAGGGGATAATCATGCTGCTTTTGGGGGGTACTGTAAGGATTAATCAAAGGAAGCTAGTGCATATCAAATGCTTATTTAGCATAGTGCCTGGTACACAGTAAACGCTCAGCAAACAGTGGCTTTCATTATTTCTCACTTGCATATTAAGGCCAAGTTTCATGCCTAGACAAACATTTCCTACATGATATGAGGTAAGGGCTACCAAAGGTGCCTGTCTCAAATATTGTGTAATCTATCCCAATACCCCAGATTCCCGTCATTCAAATCCCCTGAGATTTTTCTAAAGACAGAAGACTCTGATATATATGCAAAAATGTTAACTAGGAAAAATGACACAGTAAGCTCTTTTCACTCATTAACATCACTTAGTTTATCAAATTAGCTATCCTTTACAGGAGTACTGATGCATAGGGGCACTTGTACCCCAATGTTTATAGCAGCACTCTCAACAATAGCCAAATTATGGAAAGAGCCTAAATGTCCATCAACTGATGGATGGATAAAGAAATTGTGGTTTATATACACAATGGAATACTACGTGGCAATGAGAAAGACTGAAATATGGCCCTTTGTAGCAACGTGGATGGAACTGGAGAGTGTGATGCTAAGTGAAATAAGCCATACAGAGAAAGACAGATACCATATGTTTTCACTCTTATGTGGATCCTGAGAAACTTAACAGAAGACCATGGGGGAGGGGAAGGGAAAAAAAAAAAAGAGGTTAGAGTGGGAGAGAGCCAAAGCATAAGAGACTGTTAAAAACTGAGAACAAACTGAGGGTTGATGGGGGTGGGAGGGAGGGGAGGGTGGGTGATGGGTATTGAGGAGGGCACCTTTTGGGATGAGCACTGGGTGTTATATGGAAGCCAATTTGACAATAAATTTCATATATTGAAAAAAAAATTAGCTATCCCTGTCAACTAGGGGATTCCTGTCCCAATACAGCCAACATATGCTGAGTGCTTACTACCGTAAGAGACTGCTAAGAGGGCAGAGGGAGCAAAGCTAAGTAACAGAATATCCCTGGCATCAAGTAGATCACAAATTACTGACAATGGCAACTGTGCATGGACATACACACAAAAATATAAGGAATGCCACTGGGTGTGGGTTTGTTGTATACACATGTTTTTATGGAAAGGGGGTTGTTGCAAACCGAATGTTTGTGCCCCCCCCCGCCAAATCCATGAATTGAAATCCTAACCCCCAAAGTGATGGTATTGGGAACTGGGGTTTGGGGTGGTTAGGCTATGAGGGTAGAGTCTTTCTGTGAAGACACAGCAAGATGAGAGAAGGGCTATGAACCAGAAAGTGGGCTCTCACCAGACACCAAATCTGCCAGCACCTTGATCTTAAACTCCCCAGCCTCCAGAACTGTGAGAAATCAATGTTTGTTGTTTAAGCCCGCAATCCATGGTATTTTTATCATAACAGCCTCAACAGATTAACATATGGGTATAAATCCTTTTCTACATAGAAGAAACCATATTTGAGGTGTAACATGCATTCATTCATCCATCCATCCATCCACCCATCCATCCACCCCACCATCCATCCATCCATCCATCCTAACCATCCATCCACCCACCCATGCATCCATCCATCCATCCATCTATTCATCCATCCATCCACCCATCCATCCATCCATCCACCCAACCATCCATCCATCCCAACCATCCATGCATCCATCCATCCATCTATTCATCCATCTATCCATCCATCCATCCATCCTAACCATCCATCCACCCACCCATGCATCCATTCATCCATCCATCCATCCACCCACCCATGCATCCATTCATCCATCCATCCATCCACCCACCCATGCATCCATTCATCCATCCATCCATCCATCCATCCACCCCACCAGCCATCCACCCATCCATCCACCCATCCACCCATTCATGCATCCATGTAACATGCCAATTAGATGCAAAGCATATTAAGCACTGAGTTCATTAAAATGGTGAACAAGACAAATGTTACCACATGAAACTCCTGGTCCAGGGTGGTGATAGATAAACAGATAAATGGATATATAATTACAATTTGAGAAGGGGCTAGAGAGCAAAGCAAGAGTGTGTCATAATGTGTTTAGAACAGTGCCTCACAAATAGTAGAGTCAGATGATCAGCTATTATTGTCATATGTCGCTATGGCTATGATTACCTATGTGGATTAACAGATAGGAATTGACTACATGATGTTAGGTGCAAGAAGTGCCACTGCCCAGTGAGGTATTTTGCCCAAGTGGCAGAAATCAGTTTAAACACAGGCAACCAGGTTCTCTCTGCTCTTAACTGTGTGATTGGCCTTCTAATACTTACATTGACTTGCACTGAATAGGCTATGCTTTAATAGGATTTTGCAGTTTAACGATGTATTAAAACATCTCCCCATTTCCATAGAAAACATTCTACAGCATCATTTGAATATTTGCAGCGTGATTTACTTCCCTCTGTGATAGCATGTAGAGATTGGTTCCAGCCCTTTCAGTGTTATAAATAACACTATGATGAACATCTCTTTATCTTTCCTTTTACCTGCAATGATCACTTTTTCTTTCTTTTCAAGATTTCCCTCTTACAGAGGGATTGCCTTGTAAAACTCATGCATATTTTCAGGATTTTGCCGCGTGTTGTTAAGTTATTCTCCAGGAGTGTTGCACCAGGATATGCTCTCAGAAGTGTTTCTATCCCTTGTTCTGTCTGACCACAGACTCAGACCTGAGGCACCCCTGAGGCTGCTCTCATTGCCCTGTCATTGTGCCTCTAATTGTCCTGCAGACTCTGCTCAGCTCTATTGTCCCCAGGAATGTCAGTGTGGGAGGAACTTCTGTGCCAAACCCCCTGTTGCAGCTAGACAGGCACTAAGTGACAAGGAAGGTAGGAAACAGAAGACCTAGGAGAAAGGACAGCCCCTGCCCCATCACCCACTCATGTATAAAGAGATCCTGCCCAATATCTGGTTTTCAGACTGGCAATCTGGTATTCAAGACAAAGTGCAAGTCTTCAGTGTTAGTAGTTGGGGCCGAATTCTGATCAGCTTTTTGTCTTTAGAGAAGTTACTTTCTGAGCCTTGGTTCTCTCACTGTAAGTTATTAACATATCAATGATATGGGTCATAAACTGGGAAGGATATATTTCACTGCTATTAAAATGCATATTTTTCACTTTTTCATATCTCTGAAATGGGGATATGTCATACAATCGATCATTTTAAAAATACACCATCCCCTACCTGGCCATCTTCCCCCCCCCCCTCCCCGCACTGAGCCAATGCAGTAAGCCAAAATCTAAAAATGACATACCCTCCCATGACTCCCACCCGTGTGTGTGGACAGAAGCAGTGAATAGGACAAAAGGTCACTCTGGTGATTGAACTCTGCTGCGCACACAGGAGGTGTCCACGTGGACCTCATCCAATCACCAGAGCTCCTTACAAGCAGGGAGCTTTCTCAGGCTGCTGGGCAGAAGGGAAAATCAGGACTCAAAGCAGATCAGAGGTATAAAGAGACCAGAATCCCTGACTAAAGATGGCTTAAAGAAATAGAGGGTTGCAGGGAACACAGTTGAGGCTGGTGTCGCAGCTCAATAATCTACAAGGACATTCTTTGTCCGCTAGCATCCATTCTGCTGCCCCTGTCACCTGGGTTCTTTGGGTTGTGCGAAAGGCCAAGGACAAGGGAAACATTCTCAGGAGCTTGCATTTTCCTTTGGGAACAAAGACACCACTCCCAGGGAATTCTGCTGCGATCTCATTGTTGACAGTTTTTTCACCTGTGCACCCCTAGCTGCAAGGGAACTGGGAAAGGAATTTTTTTTCCTGGACATATTGCTATCCCAGACCAACTCATGCTATTAGTAAGAAAACCAGAGAGCACGGATATTGAATAGGAGGCTGGCAGTAGCTGTCCTCCACCTCTGCTATGCCTTAGCACGTGGGGAAGCAGGGGCCAGACGATGTTTACCTCTTAATTCTTGCCTTTAACATGTTCTTGAAGTACGTCTTAAAAATGGCAGACCCTACAGATTCATTCTAGAACCACTGTAATTCAACTTTCCTGGATTTGAATACTTAAAAGACTTCAAAACTTTTCACTTTACTTGCTTTACTGGGAACTTATATATATATATATTTATATATATATATATATATATATATATATATATATATATTTTTTTTTTTTTTTTTTTTCTTTTAAAGACAAAAATAATGGTTTATCCTCCCTTGGCTGTTTTCTTTCCCTCTCCACCCAAACAAAGTACTCAGAAATAATCAAATACAAATAGCTCTTCAAACCTTCTAGTATCTCCCTTGAAAACCCTCAGGCAGCTCTTCTAAGAAAGAAAGAAATGTCAGTGTTCTCCCCTGGGTCAGAGAGTCACCCAATAACGTGTAGGCTTTGGGAATTTCTGCTTAGTACCTCTAAGTTTTTTCAAATGACAAGAATGAATTTCTGAAGAAGAAAAAGTTTACTGATTTTTTTTTCTGTAATAAACAAAGAATGTGCTCCATCTGTCTGTAAGAGTTACTTTGAGCCATATCTTTTTTTCCTCTTAGAAGGGCAGAATATGTCAAAAAACAAAAATTAGTGTCAAACTTTCCAAAGAACGTGGCTTTTCCTTAATTTTGTAAATCAAGGGAAATTGCTGAGCGTTCCCAAATTGAGGTTGGGTTTCTTTTCCTCTCATTTATTTTTGGCACCTGTTGGAAGATTGGAAAAAACACAGTGTCACTGGGGTCCTGTTTGTGTTTGTGCTTCTTTAGTGCAGGGGAGTGTGTGTGGGTGAAGGAATCAGGTAGATTGGATGACTTGAGAGCTAGATTTGCAACCGAGGCACCTCGGATATAATCGTGCTGTTTAAAATCAAGGTGGGAGACTCCATGTTTATAATAAAAGGGGGGGGCAGGAAACACCCACTATGTAAATTCCTGCAGATTAAATGAAAAGTCAGCACCTGTATGTGTGCATCATATGTGTTATATATGTATGTCATTTTTTTTAACTTTTTAAAAAAATTTATTTATTTATTTTGAGAGACTCAGAGACAGTGTGAGGCAGAGAGGCAGAAAGAGGGAGAGAGAATCCCAAGCAGCCTCCATACCATCACCACAGAGCCTGACTTGGGGCTGGAACTCATGAACTGTGATATCATGACCTGAGCTGAAACCTAGAGCCAGTCACTTAACCAACTGAGCCACCCAGGCGCCCTAGTATACCATGCTTTTAATAAAATATGTAAGTATTAAATAATTTGGATTTCCAAGTAAAAAGGGCCATGAGGACAAATCTACAGTCTCTCCATGCTGCAATAAAAATGGCCAAAGGAAGAGTGCCTGGTTGGCTCAGCTGGCTAAGCATCTGACTCTTGATTTCAGGTCAGGCTATGATCTCATGGTTTGTGGGATTGAGCCCTATGTCAGGCTCCGAGCTGACAGCAACAACACAAAAAATGGTCAAAGGAATTTTAGAAATTCAAAAACAGCCCCCTTATTAGCAGCCTTAGAAAACAGAAAGGAGATAGCATCCATGTCCCAGAAACTTTAAGGCATTTCTACCATGGATTACAACATATGGAATCAAGTTGAAAAGGAAGAAAATGGCGATTGAGTTCCCAAAACTATAGGAGTTCTATGTATTGCACGATGGTGGAGGTGGTTCCCATACAGCTCCTTGGTGGCACACTCCACCTGAAGGAGTGACAACAGGCTTGAGGCTGGAGGTTACAGTCAGCATAGAGATGTCAGGTAAAATAGCCTGAGTTTGTCCCCATGCAATATTCAGGGCACAGGTATGCTAAAAATGATTCCTTGTTTATCTGAAATTCAAATTTCACTGGGTATCCTATATTTTCACTTGCTAAATCCGACAACCCTAAACCAGCATAACACAAAGTGGAGAGTGGAAAGTCACAAGCAGCCACAAGCCAAGTGCCACCAGATAAAAACATTCAGGTCTGTGAAGAGATACTTCAAATCATCAAAAGCAGATCAAACTCAGATGCCCTAAAAGAAGTGGAGGAAGATTTTTGAGGATGTTTTTTAAAGGATGTTTAATTCAATTTTTTAAAAGGTCCCATGGGGCACTCCATTTATTGAACTGGAATCACCTGGTCCACAGAAGATCAAAGCATATGATCTGGTGTTGGATTACCAAACAGATAAAATAAATGCTTGCAAGATTCTAGTTTTAAAAACAATCAACTCAGCTATAGGCCAATATAAAAAATCTGGAATGTATCAATCAGGGTTTCTGGTTGCAAGCAAGAGAAATTGCCTGGCTGATTTAGGTAAGAAAAAAAAAATCTGTTCAGAGGCTACTGAGAAGCTTTGGAAATTTTAAGAGAGTTCCTGGCATTAGGTTTATAAAACCTAATGGGGGTGCTACTGACTGTTAAGGGCCCCCCAAATCCCTATGTTGAAACCTCATTACCAAGGCAATGGTGCTAGGAGGTGGGCCTTAGGAGGTGATTAGGTCATGAGGGAAGAGTCCTCATAAATGGAATGAGTGCCCCCAAAGAAGACACCCCAGAGAGCTCCCTCACCCCTTCTGCCATGTGAGGGCACAGCTAGAAGACGTTCATCTATGAACCAGAAAGCAGGCTCTCACCAGACAAGAAATCCACCAGCACCTTGATCTTGGACTTTCCCAGCCTCCCAAACTGTGAGAAATCAATGTTTGCTGGGTAAGCCCCCCACTGTCTATGATCTTCGGTTCCAGCAGCACAAGCTTAGGCAAAGGGGGAGGGAAGTGAAACCCACAGCAAAATCCTGCCACACAGTGAGTCAGTCTCTCAACATGGAACGCCAAAGGTGGTGAAGGGTGGCAGAATGTGGCATCCCAAAATATGTCACTTTGGCAGAAAGATTATTTTGAGCTAAAGGCACTTAAAACACCCAGCAGGTGCAAGAAGAGAACTCTGGCCTCCTTCAGAAAAATCTGAACAAACAGACCTGGTTAAACTAACCCTTCTCTTCCTGGCTACTTTTCTACCACTAACTGCCCTAGCTCACATCCCTGTGTCTTGTCACGTTTTCATAACTTATGACTCTTTGTCCAATTCAGTGTACAAGTGTTCAAACTCTAACTGCTTCTTTGGGTCTTCATTTCCTTATGAGGGCTCCTGTGACATGTAAAAGTTCTATTAAATAATTTTTTTAATGTTTATTTATTTTTGAGAGAGAGAAACAGAGACAAAGCATGAGCAGGGGAGGGGTGGAAAGAGAGGGAGACACAGAATCCGAAGCAGGCTCCAGGCTCTGAGCTGTCAGCATAGAGCCCAATGTGGGGCTCAAACCCACAAACCGCAAGATCATGACCTGAGCTGAAGTCAGACACTCAACTGACTGAGCCACGCAGGTATCCCAAGTACTATTAAATAAATGTACCTGCTTTGCTTGTGCCGTTCTGTCCTACCTCCCCTTAATTCTCAGGCGCTGCCAGAGATCCTATGGTGGCAGTAGTAGCCCTGAACGCGACTATCCTCTGCAGAGTAGCTCCTCCTGTTCCCAGAAATGCCACCAGCACCTGGTGGCGACTCTGGTGCTATTGCCATGTGCCACCTCCGAGAGCTGCCTAGCGTTCCTGCACCTTCCATGCACAGCCTCAGTGCACAGGAAGGGAAGGCTTTATCCGATTAAGCTAGTGGGCACTATGGCTCTGCAACCCAGCTGTGCACGCGCGTGGAAAAGTCAAAATGTGGCAACTGAAGTTTTCAAAACTGTGAAGAGCATTCAAACAGTGAGCACTTAATTTTTTTTAAAGGCAATGTCCACCATTGGGGTGCCTGGGTGGCTCAGTCGGTTAAGCATCTGACTCTTGGTTTTGGCTCAGGTCATGATCTCATGGTTCATGAGTTCACTGACAGCGCAGAGCCTGCTTCAGATTCTCTCTCTCTCTCTCTCTCTCTCTCTCTCTCTCTGCTCCCCCACTCATTCTCTTTCTCTTTCAACATAAATAAACATTAAAAAAAGAAAGAAAGAAAAGAAAAGGAAACATGAGCAGCGTGCTTCAATGCAGCCATCTATTTGGTAAATTGTTTTTTTCTTTAAACTTTTCTGCCTTTTCTAAACTGTCTACAAGGAACATGTATTATAATTACAGGTTTTGAAAAAGGTTATTTTAAAAAGACATCAAATATCCCTCACAAACCTAATGATAATTATTTCCACCCATTTATTGTTTTATATCCTTTTGGTGGTAATGAAAGATTGTTTACCATTTTATTTTTCATCAGGATATTAAAATACTTTGCCTGCTCATAAATTCATTCAAATGTGTCAAGGAAAAATTCCCTCAAGAAGAGACTGTGTAAAGTGGAGCTCAGCATATTAGAAAATATCACTGGTTGCTTTTTGACAAGCTCCGTAAGAGAAAATGAATACGGTACTTGGTACAGTAAAGGGGCCAGGCTCACAGGTAGAGGCGCCATCCGTCAGAGTCGCTCTGACACCTGTACCTTAGGAGAGGAAGGGCCATCAGGATAAAATGTGGCCTGCAGCCCATGTAAATCAACTGAAGTAAGAGAGAACCCAGGAGACACCTGCATTTGTTTTGCCAGTGCAGTGTGCGCCCCCCACATCAACCCAGAACTCATTATGGTCTTGTTTATACAGTCACGGATATTTCATTTAATGTGTATGACAGTATCTCGTTATGACCTAAAAGAAGGAGGAGGCATTCGCTAAAATACAAACAAGTGTTGCTTGCATTTCATGGAGGAGGGTAACTATTTGCAAGCGAAACAAAACCAGGTCCTTCGGTGAGACCACATTTCAGTGAAGATTTGAGTGAGAAATGTGGGCGAGTGGTGAGGGGCGGCGATGCTGCTGGGGGACGACTGAGAAAGTCCTGGTGAACTTGGGTTGTCACCGGAGTCTTTCTCACAACCTCCTTGTAGCATTCTCCCCTTGTTGTGTTCCTCTTCAGTTGTGGATGCTCGGCGGCAGCCTTCACCTTACCATATTCATTAGCAGGTACCAGCCGCGGATTCTGTTTACTTGCCCGTCTTGGTAGCTGGCACAAACACGCGGTCCCGTGTGGCCAGCGTGGGGACAGGCGTTGCCGGGTTCTAATGCTTCACCTCTGCTGGCATTCATCAGCCCACACACTAGTTATCACACCCTCTCTGCCAGGGGTGTACACATGCCAGTGGTTGTGTGCACAGAACACCTGACTCCACATCCACCTCCTCGCCTCATTAGCCAGGTGAGCTCCAGCAAGTCACCTTGCTTCCCTGAGCCTGAAAACTGCTGATGATAAAGTACCCTTATCTCAGAAGATTGCCACCAGGATTTCATAACGTAATAAGTTTGTTTGTTTGCTTGTTTGTTTTTACAGAAAGAGACGATCCCAAGCAGGCTCCAGCCTGTCAGCACAGAGCCTGAGGCAGGGCTCAAACTCACAACCTGTGAGATCATGACCTGAGCCGAAATCAAGAGTCGTTTGCTTAACCAACTGAGCCACCCAGGCACTCCAGTAATAATTTTTCAGTGTATATATCACCTAGAAGTGATCCATATATATGTACATGCACACTCATGATGAATTGTTATACTTTGTAGAGAATGTTTGTTTCAAGTGGATTTATTTCTTCTTCATGAACCGTATTTGAAAGTCTTATTTATAAGACTTATAATTGCTCTTGAAAAATTCCTTGGGTCACCCACAAAGGATGGAGTTTTAACATCTCTTGAGAAGTCTGAACTAGCTTGTCATTTGTGCAATGTTAAACTAGATCACAACTTTGTTGGCTGAGCCTCAGATGTAGTGGCTGACACAAAGCTAGCAGCACACCCAGATTGGCAAAATACTGGCACCCTGTGAGGCACAGAGAACCTCAGAGAGACCCCAGGGAAAGCAGATTTGGGTCCCCCACCTCATGCTCAGGCAGCCAGCCAGCTTGTCCTAAAATCCTCTTTCTGCCGCTCTCCCCAACGGGCCCATTGTAAGTTTCAGTTGACTGACTATAGCATGGTTTACATACATTACACTAGTCTGCAGAATAAAGGAAAATGTGACTGACCACAGCAGTGGTGTTACAGCTGTGTGTTTGTCATGTTTTACTTTGAGTCTCTTGTTTGAGGAATGTCTCCTGCACATGTGAGGTCCTGGGCCAGTGAGTCTCAAACATCTGCATGAATACAGTCACATGAAGAACATACTGAAAATGCAGATTCCAGCGCCAAGATTTTACTTCCTGAAAATAGACTCATTACACCTGGGGTTGGCTCTGGGACACGATACAGGTAACAACACTGGCTCAGAGTCATCAAGCTCTAAGAGCACATTTTGATCACATTCAGGTCCACTTTCTCCCATCTGACAAAGCCAAGGAAATGATCCCTTGGTGAAATTCATCAACAATTGCATTAAAACCGAAGAGCCTTGGGGCACCTGGGTAGCTCAGTTGGTTGGGCATCTGACTTCGGCTCAGGTCATGATCTCGCAGTCTGTGAGTTCAAGCCCCATGTCGGGCTCTGCGCTGACAGCTCAGAGCCTGGAGCCTGCTTCAGATTCTGTCTCCGTCTCTCTGCCCCTCCCTCACTATCACTGTGTGTGTGTCTCTCTCTCTCAAAAATAAAATAAAAACATTAAAAAAAATTTTTTTAATAAAAAAAACTTGAAGAGCCTTCAGTGGAAACAAATGAATACAGTAAACACAGGAGGCTAAAAAGTTTTCAAATAATACATTTGCTAATAGTTGCTTGCATTGTCTGATAATAGCACAAACTCTAGGTCTTAATTCCTAGTATTTAAGATACTGACACTTGAAAGTTGAAAAAACAAAAATCATTTTTTTGTTCTTCCAGCTAGGAAAAGACCGAGAGCAAACACTGCATTTATTAATTCCAGACAAAGATGCCAACATGAAAAGAATTCTTAAAAAGATAGCAGAACTAAATGCCAGGAGGTATCCTGGATGTGATCCTGGAACAGGAAAATAAAATGCAGAAAAGCTGGTAAAATGCAAATAAAGTGAGGAGCTTAGTTGATGGTAGTGCATCGATGTTGATTTCGGTGTTTTAACAAATGTGCCATGTCACGTGACACAATAACAATAGAGGAAACTGGGTGTGGGACATTCAGGAACCCTGTTATTTTTGCAAATTTTCTATAAATCTAAAATTATTCCAGAATTAAAATTATTTCATTTTTTTTTTAATGGCAGTAGAGTCCAACATTTATAAGTATGATTTTTTAAGTCAGATCCTTCTCTGTCTCTTGGACTTCTATTGTAGGCTGGCTCAGCGCTCACAGACTGTGGATCTCCGAGCAATTATTCCACCAATCAGGGCCTCAAGTTCTTCATCTGATAAATGGGCAGAACACTAGTACCTGCCTCCTAAGACTGTTGGTAAGATTAAATGAGTTCAGGGGTGCCTGGGTGGTTCAGTTGGGTTAAGCGTCCAACTTGGGCTCAGGTCATGACCTCACAGTAGTGGGTTCAAGCCCCGCATCGGGCTCTGTGCTGACAGCTCTGGAGCCTGGAGCCTGCTTTGGATTCTGTTTCTCCCTCTCTCTGCCCCTCCCCTGCTTGCATGTGCACTTTCTCTCTCAAAAATGAATAAACATTAAAAAAATTTTTTTAAGATTAAACGAGTTCAAACACACATTGTTCAAAACTGTGCCTGCTACTTAACAAGGACCCACTGAGTGTTGCCTATTATCACCCCCAGCAGGGGAGCCTCAGTTTCTTCCTAAGTAAAATGGGAACAATAACAGCGCCAACTCACAAGTGTGCGGTGGGACCACTGAGTGAAATGAAGCAAGTAAACACGCAGCCCGGAGTCTGTGCATAGGAGTTCTTCCAATAGACTTTGGTTCAGATGAAGCACCCCGTGAATGGTAGTTCCAACTATTATCATTAACACTAATAAGAGCTGGTGGATGAACTGCCCAAGTTCTGGCTTCAAAGCGACCAGGATTTCAGCTTTGACCTCATTAGCTCCTCCCTGTGCACTGCTTGGTATGCGTATCTAAAAATGGAAAGACGTGTACATTGTGCGGTCTTTATCACCCTAGTCATTTCCTTTTCCCAGGAAGTAAGATGCATTTGTGTTTCAGGAATCTGGTGGTAATTGACTGAAAGCACAATTCAGGCTGACCCAAGAGAAGAGGGTGGTCATCGGCTTGGGGAGCATCACAGGGAAGGTGGATCCAGAGGCTCGAAGGAAGCCACGAGGATCTGTCTCTCTCTCCTTCTTGACTGTGCTCCCCTCTAGGCTGGCTTCATTCTCAAGCTTCCCATGATGAAAAATACCTGCCAAGACCTCCAAAGACTAGGTCTTCAATGGTCTAAACCCATGAGGAAAGAGAGTCTTTTATCCCTGAAATGTGAAGCACAGTCCGGAGCCCGAATCTCAAAGAACTAGCAAGGGTCCTGTCCATCGCAGACCAATCACTGTGGTCAGGGGGGTGGAATTCAATGATGTGCTTGGGTTTGACCCATCCGCCTATCCCAGGTATTGGAGGAGGAGTCAGCCTCACCCAAACCAATGGACTGAGAATAGGGAATGGTGTTGCCTTAGAAGAAATTTCAGATACTGCAGCCAAACGCAGAGGTAATGGATGCTGTGTGGCTATAAAACAGCATATGTTCACTATAATCATGTGGATTTTATAATTGATGATCACAGTTGGCTAAGCAGGTGTAGAAACGTCGGGAAGAGGAAAGTCAGACACTTTGCTCCTCTTCCTCTCCAAGTAAGCTGCCGGGTCCAGTTACCTTGGGAGTCCGCCCTCCGCATGCATAGACCTCTCCAGCCTCTGGAGGGCATTCAACTTTGATTCAATTAACATATATTTATCAGGCACTTATTACATGCCAGGCACTGTGTGAGGCCCCTGATTCTAAATTATTTTACACTTTACTAAAAGAAACGATACGTTCCACGGTGAACTCCTAAAACTTTTTAAGCAGCTTTACCGAGGTATTGTTTTATACCCTAAAACGTAACTTGTTTTAAGTGTACAACTCAGTAATTTTAGTTGACTTACAGAGTTGTGAAACCATTACCAGAGTCAAATTTTTATTTATTTATTTATTTATTATGTTTATTGTATTTATTTTCAGAGAGAGCACACAAGCAGGTAAGGGCAGAGAGAGGGAGAGAGAGAATCCCAAGAAGACTCCACGCTGTCAGCACAGAGCCCAAAAACAGGGCTCAGACTCACGAACCATGAGATCATGACTTGAGCCAAAACCAAGAGTTGGATGCTTAACTGACTGAACCACCCAGGCGCCCCCAGAATCAAGTTTTAGAACATTTTCAGATGGTCCCCAGAAAGGTCCCTTATGCCCACTTAAATTAATCCACACACATCTCTAGCCCCAAACAACATCCTGCAAATCTACTTTCTGTCTTTATAGACTTTCCTTTTCTGGACATTTCATATAAATGGACTCATATAATATATATAGTCTTTTGTGTCTATTCTCTTTCACTCAGAAAGTGTTTTGGGGGTTCATCCTCAAAAATGTTGTAGCAGGTATTAATATCTGGTTCCTTTTTGTTGCTAAATAGTATTCCATTGATGGTTGTACCACATCTTGCTTCTCCCTCATCAGTTGATGAACATTTGTATTGTTTACACTTTTTGAGTATTAGGAATAAGCTACTGTGAACATACGAATACAAGTTTTTCTGTGGATATATGCTTTAATTCTTCTTGGGTGAAGACCTGGGAGTGGAATTTCTGGGTCATATCATAAACATCCCTAAATTTTACTAAATAAAAATTAAAACACTTATTGTGTGCCCATTTTTTCCCACAAGTAGAAAGGTCCAAAACTCAATCAGTACTACTGAAAATTTCAATTAAACCCCCACCCCCAGCAAATCCTGTTCTTCATATTATAAATACAAGGTTATGAGCCTATATGGACCAACTTTTTAACCAAGTTATATAAAAAGCAAACAAACAAACAAACAAAAAACCATAGCACTGAATAGTAACCAAAAGCAATTACATAACAGTCCTATCTGTTTGTATCACCCAAGGAACATTTATGGTGATGTAATGTACATCTCACAACACTTTATAAAATCTGCCTTCCTTTTCTTTCTAATTTTATTCTCCCCCATTAAAAAAAAGAATCTGCACTCAACCCACGTGACATTTATTGTCTGTCCCCTCCTCCTTCTCCGCTGACACTCTATGGAACCTCTCTGATCTATCCCTGTGCTGGACACTGTATGAGGAAACCAAGGACACGGCTCTGTCTCTTCAATGCCAAAACCCGGTTCAGGAAAGTAAACATCCAACCTGTTCTTCCACAGAAATGCTTGTGAAATTTTCCCAAGGCAGTGTCTCTGACGGATTACAGGGAATTTGGCTTTTAGTCTCTCCTTCTATAACCTGATTGTGGTGTTGCATCAGTTCAGATGGGCTAGGTTATATTGAAATAAACAACCCCCAAATCTGCATGGTTTATAACAACTACGTGGACACTGGGTTGGCAGGGAAGCTCTGCTTGTGTCTGTCACTCATGGCCCAGGTTGACAGCGTAGCCACCTGCTCAGATATTGCCACCCCCATGTGTCCATGACAAAGATCTTCAGAAGGCCTTGTGTGGGTAATTAAATATTTATCCCCAAATTGACACATGTCACTTCTGCATGCAACTCGTTAGCAAGAACCAGTCATTGGCTGCACAAGGGGGCCAGGAAGAATCTTACTCAGTGCTCAGAAAATGAGATAACTGGATGTATTTGACAAATAAGACTAATGACTATCATGGCT
This sequence comes from Lynx canadensis, assembly GCF_007474595.2. Classification (NCBI taxonomy): domain Eukaryota; kingdom Metazoa; phylum Chordata; class Mammalia; order Carnivora; family Felidae; genus Lynx; species Lynx canadensis. The sequence goes on along the minus strand of NC_044305.1, from coordinate 6,695,241 downwards.
ATCAGTTTCTCCACAATACCTGACACTTGTAAAAATGTGGGCATTTAAAAGTGGGATATTTCTTTAAAAAAAATATGTGCCTAACTCACATATTCATGTATCATATTTAAATTTAAGATGTTTTGGAAGGGAGTTCCTTATTTAAAGGAGAATATTGGTGCATATTTTTTCCTTTTCTTTCTTTTGAAAACAATCACTTTCTAAACAAATTCTCAAGTTCCAGGCTTCACTACTATGGGATGTATTTGGTCATTGACATAATCAATGGTCCACTTTTCTCCTTAAGTCATGTCTCCAAGCTCCAGGAATACATTTTTGGCTCACATAACTGAAGATCCTTCCACTGAAGCTTCAATCACCAAGGATTCATTTCTTCATGGCCTCCATTCTCCCTTCTTCTGCACCTGCTTTGTCCCATTGCTGCTCCTGTTAAGGACCACCAAGGTCCGCCAAGGTTGAGGCTCCAAGGACTCAGCACTTGCTGCTTTACATGCAGCGGGACAGCATGTGTTACTCCAAACAGCCATCCTCGGAGGAGAGAGAGCATCTCTCCCAGAGCCCCAGGAAGTCTCCTCCTGAGTTAGTGCATGTCCATAACTGAGGCAACCACAGAGAGTACAGGAATACACCTGCACCCCTGGGGGGCTGAAGGGAAGGTCAGTCTTCCCCAAATTGGAGGACCAAGAATGGACAGGAAGGAATGGGTTCCCAGAGAAAAGTATGGGTAAAGCTTGAAAAGGGGAGATGGAGGAATGTTGACAGGCAAGGCAAGCGACAAGTACCCACAAACTGATGTCCTTCCAGGAGCCCAACGCTCTATCCTGGTATTAAGCCAGGATAACAGTGTGTGCTCATAGATATTCACAACACAAAGTGTGCCAAGCAAGATGCAATACCTACCGAGAATGAGCAACTAAAAGGTGATTACAGAAGGTTATTGTTCTTAAACGTTAAGAGTATACAGCATCATCAAGGCTGTCATTATGGCATCAAATGTTAATCCTCTTCTTTTATTTTTTTTTAAGTAACCTTCCTGCCCAGCATGGCACCCAACACAGGGCTTGAACTCATGACCCTGAGACCAAGACCTGAAATGAGATCAAGAGTTGGACGCTTCACCGACCGAGCCACCCAGGCACCACACCCCTCCTCTTTTAAATCATGCCAAATATGAGTTAAAATGATTTCACCCAGATTACCATTTCACTGTGATGTCATGACTTGACACAAGCCACATAAGATGCCTCAGCCTCCTTGCCTTCAGAAACTATCCTCAAGGATTCGAGTCAAGCCCTGTCTGACACAGAAATTACTTATTTTTAGTAGTCTTCAGATTACTGTCCATGAAGTTGTTCAAACCATGGTCATTAGACTCCAATTTATATTCCCTTCTTAAATTTCTGCCTATGGAACAAATTCAGTCCAATCCATCTCTCTTGGATGATTGGGAAAACTTCAAAAGATAAATACTAGCCGTTGTAAGATGTAGCCAGAGGAGGAAGCAATTCAAATTAATCTTACTAAATATCATTGGTAGTGAGCAATGATTTATTTCACTCACTTAGGAAGGAGGATGTTTTCCACACCTCCATAAACTGCCATTTGATATTGTGGCTAGCCCTCGTTGACAAGAATTGTTTTAAGAAATGAAAACAGCCAGCACCAAAGCTAATGGGTGCTTTCCGTGTAATCTTGGCTTGACTCAGCCCACTAGGAAAGCATTTTTCATCTGAATCACAGTGGAAGATATGGTATTAGAGATCTTAAATTAGTATCTGTTGTCTGAGCCATGCTCAAGGCCAGATAAATATAAGAACCCTCCATTTATACATGTGTTTTAGGTGGGATGAAGGTCAAAGCATGCTTCAGGATAAGCTGGAATGCCTGGAACTTGGTATGAACTCAAATACTCACACATTAAATGATATCAGGAAAGCAAATAACATCAATTTCTTTCCTATTTAAAACGTGATCGGGACATCTACTCTCAGAACAGCTGGCTCAGACAACAGGGAAAATAAATTGTACTCCGCCGATAGAGCCTCCTCACCACTGAGGAAAGGAACAAACTGAACCGACAGAGCACAGAGGTCGGGGCTCTTTTCCATGTTTTAAAATTCCCCCAGGCACCGTGCAGACAGGGAGTCCTGGCTAATTATCATCAGTCTCCAACCGCCCAGCTCCCTTTGCTGTTCCTACTCCACACTAGGGGTTTGCAAGTCTCATCAGCTACAGCAGACACGGGGACCTACGCATAAGTAATTCTGGCCACTGAGTCGTGTGGGTGAATTCATAAGATGGATTTGTGTGAACTTCAGGAGAAAATATGAGCACACAAATTGATAATTTATAGTGGGAGTTTAGCAGATGTTTTCAGAGACATCTAAGGCAGAAAAACAGCAGGGGACAAAAGTCCCCTGGTTCTTACACAAAGCCATCTCTGAGTCTGAGGGTCTGAGACATTTTAACCCTGCACTTCCCCCCTTCTCTGTGGTCAAACTGAGGAGTAATAATCTGGGAAATTAACTGGAGCCGAAGACTTCTCTGCTTGTCCAGCATCTCACCCTTCGTAAGGGAAGAATACTCACCCCACCCTTGTCTTCCAGAGAAATTCCTTCCCCCAATGGCTCAAGTTCCCAGAGGAGCTGCTCATCCTAAAACCACCCATCTGGCCACAGAGACAGCATGTGCCCAACATGAGCCAACCAGATTTTCAAAGCAGAGAGAAAGGAAGGAGGACAGTATCTGAGGAAGGTTTCAGGTGTCCCCATATCTCATCTGCTGAGCACAACAGTGGGGTGCAACTCAGCTCATCAACCATGAATTCACTGAAGTCCCATTTGCCAGAAATCAATGTGTGCTTTACCAAATGAATCAATTTACCAAAATGTTGTTTCCTGAAACTGTTTATAAGGTTGACCATCAACTAGTATTAGATGGTATGCTTTAAGAGCCTCTGAAGATTTCCACCAGGTTTTCAATGAAATTTGTTTGAAATTTGTTGGTCTGTTTGTTTATTCAGAGCAGCAGTTTGGAAACATTGGTTTTTAACCCAAGCAGCTCTTACCCCCACCCAGTCACACACCATCAGCCACAGCCTCAGGAAATGCCACGAAGGCAACCCCAAAATGGAGACCCCCACACAGACCCACCATGACTTACATTTTATACCCTTTCTTAAACCAGTTACTAAGAGGCACCCAAGCAGCCTTCGTTTCAACCCCAGAAGGTCAGCACATCCCTAATCTGGTCCAATCTCCAACTTCCAAATCTCCCATAGGGCCTCTGGAGTTCATGATCTGTCATCAGGAAAACAAACAAACAAAAAATCCTTGACCATTTGACCTCTTCCCTGAATGTCCTCTTCTTCTGGCTCTAACTAAAGCTTGACTCTAAGTCCTCATGACTTTCCCTGCACACCTATGCCCACCAGACCTGCAAGTGAGGTACATGTATACCCTTCTGACTCCTCAAGCCCTCTCAAAACCATTTCTCCATCTCTTTGCTTTTTGTTTATTTGTTTTTTAGTTTAGAGAGAGTGTGTGTGTGTAAGCAAAGAAAAGGTACAAAGGGAGAGAGAGAGAATCTTAAGCAGTCTCCACATTCAGCGCACAGCCCAATGCAGGGCTTGATCCCACGACCCCGGGATCATGACCTGAGCTGAAGAGTTGGATGCTCAACCGACAGAGCCACCAAGGCACTCCATCACCTTCTGCTTTGAAGTGTAGGCCATCTAACTGATGACACCTCATAGTGGTCCTTGTTGCCACCTCCTGGAAATGTATGACCACTCCTCATTACTCAGTGGACGTTGTGGCCTCTAGTTTGCATCTCAATTTCCTCCATCGATTCCCTTGACACCTTCAACAAATACCTAGGCATTCTATACCACCCACTTGCCTTCCTATCCAATGACCTGAATGCACATGAGACACAGCAGTGTCTCTGCCCCCCGCCCCCTTCAGTCATGCATGGTATAGTCACATGCTTAACTTTGTATCACCAACAACTGCACCATCTTGAAAATAATCTTAATCCCCTGGGCCCCACTTTCTGACCATCTCCACCAGTCTTTCCAGCCCTGTTTCTCTAGTACTGCCACTACAACAATTCCCCAACCTACTGGGACATCAGCCCAACCACTCTGTCACTTTTTCATCATCCACCTTCACGTTCTCACTTCTCTCTTTGTCTAGGTGAGCTTCAACTGCCCCTCCCATGGCCTGTGGTCACTCACTTGCCACTTGCCAGACAAAGCCATACACAGGTTGGGATCCGCTCTGCACCTGAACCTGATCATTTAAGCAGGGCCACCACTCTGTGCCTCTCTCTCCTCACTCTGCACTCTGGCCGCCCCCATCCCTGGTCCTCTGAGAGTCACTCAAGTATCCCAAGCTTGTCCAGATAAGAATCTTCACTCTTTCTGTTCCCTCTGCCTGGAGCATTCCAGCGTCCCTGCGGTCGTCCTCCTTTCCCTGGCTCAGCTTTGCATCCTTCAGGTCTCTGCTTTAACATCCTCCCTCTCTTTTAGTTCAACTTTATTGAGATGAAATTCACATAACATAAAACTAACCATTTTAAAGTGAATAATTCAGTGACACTTAGTTGACTGCATTCATAATGCTGTGCAACCACCACCTCTATGTAGTTGAAAAACATTTCCATCACTTCAAAAGGAAACCTTAATGTGCCCATTAAGCATTCCCTCCTCATTTCTCCCAACCCCCTAGTCCCTGGCAAACCACCAATCTGTTCTCTGTCTCTGTGGGTTTGCCTATTCTGGAACACCTTTCCTTTTGATAGGCTTTCTCTAAAGATCTTTAGAAAACCACCCTCATACTTCTAGTCTCTGACATTCACTGTTTACCCTCAGTAGAATATATCATTGTACAAAACTCTATTATTTACATACATGGCTGTCGTCCTCTCTAGGATGTGAGTTTCATGAAACAAACATTCTGCTTTGTTTACTTCTCTGTTCTCAATGCCTGTAACAGTGCTTAGCACACAGTAGGCTCTCAACAAATATTTGTCAAGTGAATAAAGACAATCCTATGAGGTAGTCTAGTAGTAACATTCTTTAGGCAGCAAATGGCAAAATTAAATTCAAACTAATTCAGGCCAAAAATAATTAAATAAATGAGTTAGTTATTGGCTCATTTACCAATTGTGAGAGTGTCTCATATAGGAGCAGATCATCCAGCAGAATTAAAGACTGAATACCCCCAGGAGTTTATCAGTGTCTCTGTTTCTCTGTCTCTGTCTCTGCCTCTCTCACTTATCATCTCATCATCTCAGACAACTCTCTTCCCATGGATGGCATCCCAATGAATAGGGTATGCATTACCATTTACCATTATTATCCATCCATCCATCCATCCATCCATCCATCTATTCACCCATTTATCATCCCATCAACTTATCCATCCATCCATCCATCCATCATCCATCCATCTTTCTATCCACTCAACAATTTATCAAAACCCACATCTATCTTTCAGCACTATTTTAAGTAATGTATATGAAGCAATGACCAAGACTAAATCAGATGAGATGCTTTTCCTCCTACCACTAACATAAAATATGACAAACAAGGGGGTGTGGGGGGGGGAGTGGATTCTGGGAAGGGGAGATAATGAAAACAGAGGACCCAGGGAAAAGCTTTGCTGTGTGTTTAAGGAACAGTGAGAAGGCAAGTGTGCCTAAAGTAACATCAGTAAGAGGGAGCCGGGTAGAGCATGTGGCCAGAGAAAAGGCATGGCGTAAGGTCACATAGGGCCATATTGGCTACTGTAAATATGCTGGATTTTATTTGGACTGAAATAAAGAAGCCGGGGTAGGGTTTTAAGCAGAGTTATGACATTACCTGATTCACGTGTCAGGAGTTTTGTTCCAGCTGCTTTGATGAGAATGACACCACAGGTGGGCAAGAGTAGAAGTGAGAAGATCCACTAGGGGGTGAAGGGAATGGTCCAGGGCAGATACAATGCCGCCTGGATGGATGCAGTACAAGCCACTAGTTGTGGATTTTTAACTCATTCAGACTGTACGGCCCATGAGATAGGTTGATGGACTGTCTACAAGGAATGGGATGGGGTCTGGGGCTAGAATAAAGAATTCCCTCAAGGTTTGTGCCTATGCAATGGAAAGGGGAAAAAATGTCACTTACTAAGAAGGGATATCTGGGGAAGGAGGCTATTTGGTGGGGAATCCAGAGTTTAGATTCAGCCCCATTAAGTCTGAGATGCCTGATAATATCTAGAAGGCAGCTGAGATCTAAATCTGGAACTCTGAGGATAGGCCAGGCCTTGGGACAGAAATTGGCTTTTTCAATAAAATGAAACAATATGTAGGGTAATTTTATACATGTAGGTCAGATCCTCTCATGTTTCAGCTCAACTTTGCAGTAGTTTCCCCTCTGACAGGGAATCCTGAGTCCTTAGAATGGCCTCCAGAGCCTGCCCCTTCTGAGACCCCATCTCCTCCACTCTCCCTCCACCCAAGCACCCAGACCTTCTGGATGTGTCAGAACCCCGCCAGCCATGTTCCTGGCTCAGGCCTTCCCCTGGCCTCTTCCACCTGCCAAGTTCTCTCCTAGATAGCCTCTTGTTTCACCTCAGCAACACCTTTAAGTCTTTACCCTTTTCAGTGAGGTCTATCAAGATCATTCTACCCCGGTTTGCAAACCACCCACTCCACCCACTCCAAAGCACTTACCATACCCTTCGTGCTAGCCTCCATCATTATTTATCAACCACCTATCTCTCCCCTTATATATTTCTTAACTCCACCCAGACAGAGACTTAGTTGGTTGTTCCACTGACCACTGTGTTGCCAATGCCTAGAATCAGGAACACTGGATGAATGTTTGGTGAATGAATGAGTGAAAGCACTGCTCTCTGAGTGTGACCTAGTTTGGCAAGGGCCTCATTTCCCTAAAGTTTTGGCCTCTTTCTAACTTGAGACGTCAGACTAAATAGTCCCTCCCAACTTGGACTTCCAAACTTAAGATTCAGAAGAGCAATAGGGGAAAGGGAGTTTGGTGCTGGAGGCAAACCATCTTAGTTCAAACATGGTCTCCATCCATTAGCTATGTCTCCCTTTCTGAGCATGTATCTTTACCTGAAATGTGGGGGAAATAATAATACCCAATTACATCAGGCAGGAACCAGTTAGAAAGACAGAAGCCATTCCAGGTACTTCCGTCGTGGGGATTTATCACAGGGAGTTGGTTATACTCCAGATCCACTAGGTCTTTTTGATGATAACACAATTGTCAAGGTCCCGACACACAGCACTCAAAAAACATAAGCTATGAATGCAAAAGTAAAAATAAAACATTGTCCCTTTCAGTTGGGGGGGTCTTTTGGTCATTTCTATTGTTGGATGCCTAAAAGAGCATTCTTTATAAAGTAAGGAAAGGGGAATAATAAGAATCCAATTAGAAATTGAAAGGACTTATATTTATAAGAAGAAAGTTGAGGTGTGGAGTGGGGTAACAGTTGGTTGGCTCATCCATTCTTTGTTTCCAAAAGAACACTAGTGAGAATTTCTACTTAAGACAGAAGAAAAAGAAAAGCCAATTTATGCTGTCAGAGTTAGCCATTATTTTAGTCCCACAGCCCCCCGGTGAGCATACGGCATTTTTATTGCTGGAGTTCATCACTAGTGCTTACTCAATAATTAGATAATCCCTATAGCAATCTATTGTAGTCATGTCTGAAAAGGGTTCCTTATTGCATCTCCACATATGTCAATAGCTTTCATAACCCATAAATCAGTAAGATATTGCTGGCATTAGAATTTTAAGCAATTAATGTTAATCAATATGAAAGCCCAAAAGATGGATGTGGTTGGGCTTTTTTCTTTCTCCATACAATGAAGATGCTGAAACTCTATTTATTTGAATTAGTTCATCAGCCTTTGAGATTTGTCATTAGCTGAAATGACAATTACTATCAAATCATCATCATCATTATCTGATAATTTTTCTACAAACCTAACTTTGCATAGCACTGTGAGAGACTTTGAGCATACCTGACATTAGAGTTCATGTTCATGTTAAATGCTAGTACAGAATGAAGTCTCAAGGGTGGGGATGGCTCCAAAACACCTTTTGGTATGCCAGTGTGGGAGACATTTGAAAGCACAGTGGTTAGAGAGGCACCTGGGTGGCTCCGTTGGTTAAGCATCTGACTTCAGATCAGGTCATGATCTCACAGTTGGTAGGTTCAAGCCCCACATTGGTCTCCACACTGATGGTGCAGAGCCTGCAAGGGGATTCTCTCTTCCTCTCTCTCTCTGCTCCTTCCCTACGTACACTCATGCTCTCTCCCTCTCAAAATAAATAAATAAACTTAAAAAAAATAAAAGCACAGTAATTGGCATTACTGCTTTGCACAGTCATTTGGATTAAAATATAGATAAGAGTGTAGAGAGATACCTTAGGCAGCGACTTGGTCCTGATCATGGAGGTGGGGAAAAGAAAATATAACCTACTACTGTTAAGTGATCTTGCAGATGGCAGTACCCTCTTATACAGATCTTCTGGAACAGGCATTGTGGTTTGCCTCCTGAGCATCTCCTGCATATTCTCCCTTCCTGTTAGGATCCTGACTTTGTTCAGATGTCCACCTCTCCTCCACGCAGGCCCTGTGCTCTGGGGCCAGATGATAACACTCAGCCTTCCAGGTGGACTTGATTGGTATAAGAGTTCCTCACTGGGGATTGGCTTAGATATTGGCATGTGACCCAAATCTGGCCAATAAGACATGGAGTAGCATCTCTTGAGAGGCTTCTGTGTAGGGTTTTCTTGCTCCTAAGAAGTCGTCAGAAGGGAGGAGAAAAGGTTCCCCTCTCCTAGATACTGTTTGTCTAGATGTAATGCCTAAAGTTTGTGCAGCCACTTGCTGACAGTCTGTGCATAAATTCAGAAGGGAAGATGGCGAAAATGGAGCAATGGCAAGAAATGAGTTAACAAGCCATTTCTTTATTGTTTAAGCTGATTGGAGTTGGAGTTTATTTGCAGCCAGAGTGTCATTAGCCAAACTCTAAACTTCAGGGACAACTGTCACTTTATTAACCAGCATACCTTCTTGCTTTGTTTCTCCTATACTCGTTTTAGCCTCCCAATGAGAGCATGACTTGATTTATTCAACTGAAAATATTAAAGCCAATTCAAACTTCAGGTCTTCCTTGAAAATGTCTTCAGATCTGCAAAACAATTGGCTCCTTCTGTGTTTTTAGAACAATAGTACCCACTTCAACCATAGCATAGTACGAATCACTATGTACTGAAATTATCCATCACCTGCCCCCAATACCAAAATACATTATATTTTGACATTTTTTGGAGGTCACACATTGTCTCCCAGTCTCTGTTAGGCTATCAGGTATTCTCGCGGTCCCCATCACTTAGAAGGTTTTCAATAATCATTCATTAACGAGTAAATGAATGACAAACTTCTCACAGCTATCTATAACTCTCTACAGACTCTCCCTCATCCTTGCTTTTCTTCTCACTTTACCTAGCACAACACCTACTATTTCTAATTATGCTTCCCTTCTCTACATAAAAAAGAGTTATGTTTACTTACGTTTATTTAAATTTCCCTAAAACATCACGAAATGACACCCAAAATGTATGTGCTTCATTAAGTAAGCATCATTAGACCTCAAAAAACCCAGTGAAGGCCACCAATGTGCCCCCCAAAATTAAAACTGAGATGACTTAGGTCAGCATTTCTAATATTGCATCCCTCAGAAGAATTATCCTTTACGATGTGAACAGGAGCTTACAGAGCTCTGTGGTCAGGTAATTTAGAAAATACTGTTTAAAAAATGTAAATAGTTTCTTAAGTGCAGAATTGCTCAGAGCTTCCTGTTTGCCAACATGCTCTGTGAATCTCTAAGACAGAGCTACGGTATGAGATTTCCCCAAAATGTATTTGAATACAGAATCAATGTTCCAAGCTACAGTTATTAAAATATCACCATGATTGTTAAAAACACACTTTGACATACATTGTTCTAGATTGAGTGAGCCTTGAATATGACATTCAGTCATTTTGTTATTTGAAGGAAGGTGAAAAATAAAAAAGAAATTGGAGGTAAGGTATATCTTTACACACAAAAACATCTTATATATTTTACATAGCTTCTTACTGTTATATGATTAAGCCTTAGTTGCACCTTTGAGAGAATCACAGAATCTTAGATCTGGGAGGGCATCTTAAGGATTGAACAGAAGACCGACTATGACAATGTTGCATTCATGAACCCCTTTGAGAATCTAATGAAAACAGCAACCTTCATCCCAGAGAGATGTATCTACACACAAATAGTCACATAGAGTTCACAAACCTCTTGACAAATTCGTGGACCCAAGTACTGAACACCCTACCACCTAATCTACCATGACCACTGTACATATTGAAGAAACTATGGCCCCAAAGTCATATAGCTTTTGAGGTCAAAGCCAAGGTAAGAATTTAGGAATGCCAACAACCTCTTTGCCCATTTTTTAATTCTATCAGGCCCCAAGTCATTTTTATATCATCATTGTTAGACTCTATCAGGCATACCTGATCTTCAAAACCTACCAATGGAGTTGACTAAATCTAGGTCAGGCGACACTGAAAACAGTGGGGCTGACTAGTGTTTTCCGAATATTTTGGACAGTTGCTCCCAGACTAATGTTCTACGAGTGCCATACTATGATTATGCCACCATTGCCATAATTCAAGTATTTTATACTCATTTCCAGCTAGCAAAGTAAATTAACAAGCATGTTCTGGACCTCCTATGGAATGCAAAGTACAAATGCATAAGGATTCAGAAACCTGACTCGGCTCATAAATTCCAGAAAAGAAAAAACAGGAAATGTTCTTAGCATGTTTCTTTTTAAACAACTTCGATGACTTTCGCTGAAAAGAAATGCCTAATAAGCAGAAAATATTGCTGGTGATAATTACTACCAAAACTTTATTTATGTATATATAAAATAAATATATTTATATATATATATTTATATATTTATATAATTATCATGTGTAGACATTAAGTGCTTTGATGTTTATGAAATGTTAGAGCTATGGACAATGTTATGAATGCAAATGAATGAAAATTGCATGCATTTACTCAAAATTTAGACCATAAAATTAATTTATTGAGCAGAACATAAGATGGCGTTTTCCCATCATGGGCCGATATTCTGGTATTATCCTGGAATCCCAGCGCAGGGGGGATCTTCCCATGTAAATGCAATACCCTTTAAATGGAACTCAGTCCTGAGCTCACCTTGGCTGTGGCAACCTACATTTGCTTGTATACTGTGAACATCTATTAATGACTAACCATATGCCAGGCACCCAACTAACCACTGTACATTGAACCTTTCCACTGAATCTTCCAAACACCCAAAGGAAGTAGATATTTACCCGTCTGCTCTTACAGATATGAAAATGGAGATTCAGAAGGGTTCAACAACTTGCTTATGGCCACATGGCTAGTAAGTGTTGGAGCTGGGATTTGAACCCTTAGATGGCTCTAGATCCTAAGCTCCCAGCCATTACATACCTTGCCCTTTGGTAACCACTGGCAGTTCTATAACCAATGTTGCTAGGGCCAAATGCAAACCTTTGCTTCACATTTTTATTCCTCCTATCTTTGTTAGTATAATCAGGCATTTTAGCTGAAAGATTCTTTTCAAAAGCCAGCTATTACTGAATCTCCACTTTATTCAAATTCTTCATCCAATATTCATCAACCTCCGGGTTTTCTTCTATCATCCTCCCCTTCACCATACATTCGCATATATTATGAAGGACACCAAGCAAAGCAAAGTTGAGTAACATATGGCCCCTGCCCTCTAGAAACTTGGAATTCAGAGGAGAAAAAACAATTAAACTAATTAGTACAGCACAGCCTAAGATATCAGCATGTGGGCGCCGGATCACAGACGAGACTTAGCCACATCACACTGGTCTGTAGGACTGGGATCCTGGAGAAAGCGCTGCTGCCTGAGCAGAACTCTGAAAGATTCTGGGAATTTTCTGGATCAAGAACGGGTTGGGCCTGGGGGTGGGGAGGATAGGCACTGTAGGCAGAGGGACCAGTATATGTGGAGTTTAAACTAGCATGATGATTTCTCAAATTTTCAATAGTTCAGAATCTAGAGCAAACTATTCTGTGACGCTTGGGGACCCTGGAAGTGTGGCTTGTATGCATGAATAAGCCATCACCAAAGCCCTAAGGTGCTGCCCAGAAGTTCATGCTGAGTTCCAGCTTCCTTGGGAATGTCCTCTCTTTCTCTGTCTGTCTCTCTCTGTCTCTCTGACTTCTCTTTGTGTGTATGTGTGTGTGTGTTGTGAGTGTGTGTGTGTGTGTGTGTGTGTGTTGTATGGGCTGGGAGGGAGGTGGTATGTGTGTTGCTAAAAACTCTCCTGACCTTGTATCTTGCAGAGGACTCTGCACCATCCCATAAACTTCTGACATTTTCCTCCTTGTTAAGGAAAACCCAGGAAACCACCTTCATGGCACTCCACCCTTTCAGCCATCACCTGTTCTCTTCTCCCTTCTGAAGAGAAACAGAAGGGATGAATGGAGCATGACTATTACCAAATAAAGTATCCTAGGATCCAGAGGTCCCTTCCCGGACAGTACACGGAAAAGATTTCTCTGACATCTCTGTTCAAAATCCCTCTTTGTTGAGAAGTATCTTCCCTTCTTTAATTTCAAATTTCTCCCAAAGGTCAGAGGGAAGCTGGCTCTTCAATGTCCCCAGTGAGACAAATGACTTGAAATTAGAAGTCACTTGAAATTAGAAGGTGTGCTACCAAAATAACACGAGCAGGTAGAACACTCTGCCCACCCCCGTCCCCTTGGCTCCAACAGTTGTGACCCATCCCCAGGAATTTGGACATGCACGTTGGGTCCACTCCCATGGACAAGCCGGCCACCCGCCTTGTGGGCAAGATCCAACAGACCACTAAAGAAACTCACACTCTGAAGGGCATTGTGGCACGTGTGTGTAACTTGCATGTATGAAAATGTGCATGTGGCACCTTCCATGTTCTGTCTCCATGTAGTCGACAATTTCTCTCTGTAGCTCTAACAAGATTGAGTTGGGCAAGCCCTAACCGGTCTGTCCCTCTTCCTACACATTCAGCCTTCTGGAAATGAAGCCTTCTATGGGGATAGAACAAAACACAGTTGTCCACTTGAATGATTAAAAAAAAAAAAGTCAGGGTGCCTGAGTGGCTCCTTCAGTTAAGTGTTGGGCTCTTGGTTTCAGCTCAGGTCATGATCTCACATTTTGTAAGTTCAAGCCCCACATAGGGCTCTATGCTGACAGCACGGAGCCTGCTTGAAATTCTTTCTCTCCCTCTCTCTCTGTCCCACCCTCAAAAATAAATAAATAAACTTAAAAAAAAAAAAAGGCCAAAAGGAAGGGAGGGTGGTCAAAATCTCATTCAGTCACACATGCCTATGGAAATTCTTCCGAGCATGGGCTCCCACTTTTCATGAGAATCTCAAAGGATTTGGTGTTCTCTAAAAGGTTTAGAATCCCTGATTAAGAGATCTCTTCAGAGATGGGGAAAAAAAAAATTCTGTTACTTCAGAAGAAAGTGGATGTGCATATGTCCTCTCCCCTCAGATAGGCTCGATGCAAATTGCTCATTCAGGTATGAATCCCTTCCATCTGACACCACGGCTGCTTCCTGATGTACCTGCAACTTTTGTGATTTTACTACCCATGCAAAGTGGCACTTGCTGCCTCCAGCAAAAGACACGAGCTATTTATTGCCTCATTTTACAGATGCTTCTGGAGATCACATTTACCAATACAAATATCACAGAATTGTCTTTGGGTGTCACAAGCTGCCAAAGTGTAGCTCAAGCCAGAGCCTGATCACTCCATGCTAATGATGTGACACGCATTCTGGGCTTAATTAGATGGGCCGAAGTGGAAGCTTGCTTTTGGCGGCCACGCCCTTTTGTCAATCTCTAAACAGGAATGTTTTAACTCCTGGTTTGCGATTTACGTCATAGTGTAGATAAGTGCAGCATTTTATTGCTGGAAACAAACTTCAACATCTACCCCTACAGTATGCAAAAAATAGCATAAGCAATTCTCTTTGGGATGGTGATGCACCCCAGAGTAAACGTAATTTAGTCTTACCTGGGCATTCATCTCTCATTCCTTGGCAAAACGCGCGCGCTCACACACACGCACACGCACAGGCACACTTCTAACTCTTGCTTTGTGCTGAGTTAGCTCTAGAAATACCTAACGCTTTCCAGGGTTGCATGGCGCAGTCTGCCAGATGGGAGAATTAATGTAGCAACAAGCAGATATGCCGGGACCAGGCTACCTGGGAAACTGTGGCAAGCTACCTCACCTCTCTGTGCCTCAGTGTCCTCAGCTTTAAAATGGGGTAATCATGACTTCAGAGCGTTACATGAGGATTAAATTGAATTAATAGGTGTAGCTTCCTCAGACCAGAGCTTGCCACTTACGTGGCTGTTTACAGGAAATCTCATAATTCTCTCTAAAATGAACAAAGACCAGTACGTACGTGACAGAGTGGCTGTGCAGGTAGGTGAGTTACTACAAGCACAGCATCTAGAAGGCTGTCCACACATGGGGAACACTGTGCAGCTCTGTGCTTTTACCATTGCACCTCCCCCAGGAGAGACACTGCTGTAAAACCCGTGTTGAGGGGCGCCTGGGTGGCTCAGGATGTTGAGCGTCCGACTCTTGATTTTGGCTCAGGTCTTGATCTCACAGCTCATGAGACTGAGCCCTGCATCGGGCTCTGCGCTGACAGTAAAAAGCCTGCTTGGGATTCTCTCTCTGCCCTCCTCTCTCTTTCTCTCTCTCAAAATAAATAAGTAAGCTTAAAAAACAGTGTTGAAAATCATCTATCATATGCACTCATAGATGCTGATGTTGTGGACTTACGTGCATTTTGGACTTTCATTTGTGGGGCGAAATATTATGCAGAGCGAAGGGGGAAAAGACGAAAGCTACAGAAAATGGGTGAGAAAGAGGAAATATCAATAGAAGGGACGCTTTCTGAACTATCTTATGACTCATTAGTAAAAGTACTTTTTTCTGCTTTTCTGTTTTCTCCCTTCAGGGAGCTTTCTGTCCCTTAAGGCTGGTTTAAACTGTGCCCATAACCAAGCTTAATAACTGTAACCAAGCTTAATAAAGAGATAGGAGATTCTCTTTTTATTATTTCTGGCCAGTGATGCCCAGGTTTAAACTAATTACCAGGAGGCCCAAGGTGCTCGTTCACTCACTTTTAAATAAAACTGCAACACTTCTACGTTCAGTTGGGAAGAAGTTTAAGGCATCTGGATTTGAAGAAGTGCTTCTAGCTAGGACCTGTCTTCACCCATAATTGTGCCGAAGTCTTATAATAATGATGATGGCAACAGCAACAGTGCAGCCAAGAGTCACTTGGAGTTCCCATCCCTCCAGGCTTAGGCAGGATTGTCAGATCCCAATCACAGCCCAGGGAAGCCCTAGGGAGCCTTGGTCTCCCCGATATGACTGCTAATGCCCATGGGATTTTGCTGTCCCGACCAGACTCCTGAGTCCATATGAGCCACCTCTAGTGAACCCAGAAGTCCATGCAGCATGTGGCCTCCACCACCGGGCTCCTCCCTCTTCCTCAACCCTCCCAGACTCATACTCTCCTCTCTCTCTTTCAGGACCTCATGTTTTCCATATCTCCTGCTAAGTGGTATTGACCCCTTCTTAGCAGATTTGGTACTAGCTAAAACCCACCTTGAGCCGATGGCTACAACTTAGAGAATAAAAATACCCCTGATTTATTACAACACTGATAGATCTTATTCTTCAAGTTCTTACTACTAAGGTTTTCAGGTCTTTGTCTAACCATCTGGTTTAAAGCTTCCAACGAACCCATGGAATAGGTATTATTACTATTATCATCCCCACTAACCTTTAGACCAACGGTTCTCAAGTGGGGGCAATTTTGCCCCTGACCAGGGGACATTTGGCAATGTCTGGATACATTTTTAGTTGTCACAAATGGGGGAGGGTGCTACTGGCATCAAATGGGTAGAGACCAGGGAAACTTGAACATTCTACAGTGCATAGGATGGCCTCCCAGCTCCAAATGTCAAGTGCGAAGGTTGAGAAACCTTGCTTTATTCCAGCTACAAAACCAAGCCTTAGGTTAGCTAATTTGCTCAAAGACATGAGCATCAAAGGGCAAAGGTGGGGCTCTACCAGTCCAAAAGGTGTGTCAAAACTAGGCTTTCATCTAGGACACAAGCTTCCTCTTTTAGTTATCTTTTGCTAAGTAACAATATCAGCAGAAACCTAACAGCTTAAAACAACACACATTTATTATTTCACAGTTTCTGTGGGCCAAGGGTGTGTACACAGCTTAGCTGGGTCCTCTGCTTTGGGTCTCAAGACTGTAATTCAGGTATCACCTAGGGCTGTGGTCCCATCTGAGGCTCGCCTGGGGAAAGTTCAGCCTCCAAAGTCACTCAGTTTCTTATCAAAATTTATTTCCTTGCAGTTGTAGGACTGAAGGCTACAGTTTATTGCCAGCCTTCAGGTGGAAGCCACCTTCAGGGTCCAGAGGCCACCGAAGTTCCTTGTCACATGGGGTCCCCCAACATGACCTCTTACTTTCTCAAAGCTAGCAAGAGAGAGACCCCAGCATGACAGACACTATAACCTTATATAATATAATCGTGAGCATTTCCAACCATGAACCACCTTTGCTGCACTCTGTTAGCTAGAAGAAACTCACAGGTCCCACACATATTAAAGGGGAGGAGCAAGAGGTGAGTATAGGACCATATTAAGAGTCTGACATTCATACCACTAATGGAATCATTACCTGGAAGGTAGTTTCTTTCAAGGGTAGTAATTTCATGGGCCATATCCCTGCAAATATCTCTATATCCATCTCATCCTTACATATGTGAACAAATATTTACACAGGCCTACTATGAGTGTGAGGGTCCAGCACTGGGGGCAGTGAGCATTCCTGATATCAGGTTAAGGCAAACACTACAAAGGTATTTCTGAAAGTCAACCTGATATGGCTTTTGGAGCACATCACTGAAATCCATACCCTCCCCCCCCCACATTATGAAGGAGAAGGTCAATAGACTCTACTCTAAAAGGTGGCAGGGAGGGGGGGGAGGAGAATTCAGACTATTCCATGATAGAAAAACTAATTGTGGTATCTCCTTAACTTTGAATGGCACTCAACTGTTCTCTCCTTTCAACCCTATTCTTCTGTCTGTCCTCCAAAACTTATCCCTCCATTCTACCTCTTACTTTTCCCACCCAGACCCTTGCTGCACACCCATGCTGGGTTTCAGATACAGAGAGATCAGAAAATTCAAAACTAAAATTATTCCAATATTTGTCATATATATTAGAGCGTTTGGTTGCCAGCAGGAGAAATGCATTCTGGAAAAGCTTAACAAATAAGGAATGAAGGAAAAGAAGGCATCATCCCCAGCTCTGAGCAATACAGCAATATAAGAAAAAAATCCTAGCACAATATAGGGTTTCGAAAGCTTCCCTTAGCCAATGTGGGGTAGGGGTGGCAGTGAAGGGTTATCCAAGATCTATCTCAGACTACTGTTTAACATGTTGGATTAACAACAAATCTTCACATCCCTTTGCTAGAGAGGTTACAGGCAAAATGTGTTTTGGTTCATTGTTTGTTTTATACCATACGGTTTTGTTTTGTTTCCCAATTTAGTTCTGGCTTTCTTATTAATGCTACTTGATCAAGACCTGTGGTAATTAACCTACCCTTTGGATCGGGTTTAATTTTAATTAAACGATCCTCTAACTCTCAACAGGCCAAATGTTTGTTTCTTCTGCAATTCTTATCACAAGGCAATTTTGTAGAACTTTATAGATTTTCTGAGAAACTGCTTTATCAATTTTTCCCTGCAGCCATACACCCAAGCTGACTTGTATTGCTAGCTGTTGCTTTAAATTAATTTTCTGTTTTTTTCCACTTCTTTCTGTTGGGCTACTTAATCCCTACATTAATTTCTTCACCTTCTGATTAACAATTAACAATGGTTATGGTCGGTTCCACGACTATAAAATTGGCCTTGTTGGAGTCCACATTTATCTTGCCTTAATGATCAAATGGGTTCTGTGTAAGATGTCTTATTATTTTTTTTTCCTACACATCAGCTTTTCTATATTCAACCTGGGATCTAAAACTCAAGCTGTGCTCTCTTGCCTCTTACATCATCACCAGTAATAAAGATTTTACTGTCAGAACTTGGCTGACAAATTTGCAGGCTCTTTATTACTAGCAATGATGGACTATAAGAAGCAGAAAAAACACAGCTTGAATTTCATTCCCAGCTCAAATCTGCAAGGCTGGCATTTAGAAAAATTGTCCTGTGATTTCATAAACCAAGAAAATTTGTGGGTGAAAGAGAATTAATATAAAACTTCCCCCCTAATCTCCTTCCTAGATGGCTCTGGTAAAGTCATTGCACAGTGTGGATTTGGTCAAGCCTGCACCGAGAAAATAATACGTAGATAATGTGTGTGACTCCCTTTTATTTCAGTTACCTAGATAATTTAAGCTAGAGGAATTGGAAGGACAGAGCTATTGTCCTCTATGACAAGAATCGGTGCTGTTGTGTTCTAAGAGTACACATTACAGTGGAACATTGGTGCTTCAGTGTAAACCCTTGCATTCTCTAGGCTAGAGGGTTCTATAGGAGTCATTTTCCATCTCTGTAAATTATAGGTAACTAATAGCAAAGCAGAACAACCCTTGTCTATATACATCACAATTCTGCCCTGTCCAGTAGAAGTTCGATTGACTTCCCTCCATTATGGAAGAAGCTCGTTTTGCCTCCCTTTACACATTCATTTCAACATTACTTTATTCCATTTGAATGCGTGCCTTTTAGACTACTCCACTGTGCAAATGATAAGATCCACCTAGTTTCCTCATTGATTGAGTTAAAAAGTTGCTAATGCATGTTCATCTTATATCTGACAATTGTGGTTTACTTTAATAGCTTTTTTTTAATGTTTATTTTTGAGAGAGAGAGTACATGCAGGGGAGGGCCAGAGAAGGGGGACAGAGGATCTGAAGCAGGCTCTGTGCTGATAACAGCACACCCAAAATGGGGCTCGAACTCATGAGCCCCAAGGTCATTACCCAAGCCAAAGTCAGACGCTCACCTGACTGAGCCATCCAGGTGCCCCGTTTTTTAACCTCATTGAATCTCCATTGATAAACTCCCAAATTAGGGTGTATTCAAGTGGTAGGGTGAAGTACTTCTGTGAAATACTGTTGTAAAATAACATTGTGAAGGACTACTGTGAAATACTGTAAAACCTTGGATTGAGAATAACTTGTTCTGTAAGTGTCCCACAAGACAAGCAAACATTTCTAATAAATTTTAACTTGATAAATGAGCCATGTCTTGCAATACGCATAGTACAGGACACCAAAGGTCACATGATCCCAAATGAGCCAATGGTTCTTCTCTCTCTCGCTCGCTGCAGGATTGTGGGTGACCATCAATGCCAGGTCACATTTCCATGAACTCTTCAAAAGGAGGCAAAAGCAAGGGTCATCAGATAGGTTCCTTGTCAAAGTTGCACGAAAAGAGAAAGATTCCATTGAGCCAACAGATCGCCGCGATTGGGTTAGTGATCGTGAAAGTCGTCCCACACGATAGCCCTTCTCTCTCTCGTCTCCTTCACACCAGCAGGAAAGATTTTCAAAGGTAAGTGCAGGTTAATTTGTTTATTTTTTTCGCTATGGTTTATATTTTCTTTATTATCTTGCAGGATTCTGAAGTAGCACCATGAAGTGGTCCCTTGAGATAGTACTGTGATCTAATGCTATCAAGTAGTACCATTATGTAGCCCCGTAAAGTAGTCTTGTGAAGTAAGGTCAGATGTGAGAGTCACATACACATGGTTTCTAATTCCAGATTTGTTCTTTGCTCTCTGCATAGTTTCTTGGGTGGATTATTTCCATTCTTCTAGTTTCATTACCTTGTGTGGAAAACGTGACTAATAATCATACCCATTATGTGGGTTCTCCTGGAGAATGATACAAATTATTACATATTTTGAGTGGTATTATTTATTGTGTTTATAATATTGATTATTCCCATATAGGCTTTCAAATATATTGACGTATTGCTTACACATAATCTCCAAAAATTGGCACATTGCTTGAAAGTTCCAGTTGGACTTCTTGGACCCCATTCTTGAGTTTCTAATTTAGGGCATCTGTCCCTTCAAAATAGTAACAACAACCTCCAGGAGTGATTTTTTTTTTCATGAATGTGATGTCATAAAGACATAAATTTGTTGGCCTATTTTAATTGTTTACCTACATAAAATATATGTGTATATATGTAAAATTCTAGAATCAGACCAAGTTTTCTTCATCCTGTTTCTGAGAAAGTAACAAGAATCCAAATATATTTTGTCAGCAAACTTAGAAGATATGACTGGAATGTTCACAGGAGGGAAAAACACAGAAGAAGGCTGCTCCAACGACACTTACTCAGCTCCCCCCTGGGGTAACACTTTTGACGATGCAGCATAACCCACATCAAAAAGGCAAAAAAAAGGGGGGGTACCAAAATATACCCCACAGTGTGGACATTGCTGCATTCTGGCAATCCATATCTAGAGCCTCAAGGTTGTTTCTATGCTTTGAAGCTGGCATTCCTCTTTCAGGAAAACATCCTTAAAAAAAAAATAGTCGGATACACAGTCTTAGGTATAAGGGTATTTACCACAGAACAGTTTCTGGATGAAAAATCAGAGACAACCTTAATACCCAATATTATCCAGCTACCATAAGCCATTTTTTTCTTTTTTTTTTTTTTTAATTTTTTTTTTCAACGTTTATTTATTTTTGGGACAGAGAGAGACAGAGCATGAACGGGGGAGGGGCAGAGAGAGAGAGGGAGACACAGAATCGGAAACAGGCTCCAGGCTCTGAGCCATCAGCCCAGAGCCCGACGCGGGGCTCGAACCCATGGACTGCGAGATCGTGACCTGGCTGAAGTCAGACGCTTAACCGACTGCGCCACCCAGGCCCCCCTAAGCCATTTTTTTCAAGAACTCTTTTTAATTTGGAAAATGCTCACAATATAATACTACATTTAAAAAGAATATCAAATCCTATGTGTTCTATGCTGCGAATTCGATAACATTTCACACGGATACACACCCCGAGCGTATGCACACGCATGTGTACATAAGCAGACAGAATGAAAAACTGGAAGAAACTGTCCAAAATATTTTTATAACGCTTATCTCTCAGTGGTGAGATCATGGGTGATGTTTCCATTTTTCCTTAAGCTATTACAGATTTCCCAAATTTTCAACAATGAGAATGTGCTACTATTACAGTCGGTTAAATAAACGTTACAACAACAACAAGCTGCAGATGGTACCCGTAGTTATACTTCTAAATTGCAGAAGTTTCCGTTGATAGCTGAGGACATCAGCTAAAAAGAGCAAGGAGAAGGTGGTCGCTATCATTATTGTGGCCGCTGGCATCACTGGGAGAGCCCCCATGGGCCATGTCACCAATGAGAGTTCACTTTTTGACTTTCGTTGGCCCGGGACTGACTTCAGGCAGGAGATTGGAATTAGGTAAAAAACCGATTGTGACCCACTATTATTTTATTTGAATAGCTAGTACTCTGCCTTGTTCCCACCGTGATCATACTGTTCTTTCAACCTTGAGCCACCTTTAAAGGTGTAGAGGTGCAAAATAGTCATTCTGCAACCATCAAAATGGTGTTAGAGGGGCGCCTGGGTGGCTCAGTCGGTTGAGTGTCTGACTTCGCCTCAGGTCATGATCTCACGGTCCATGAGTTCGAGCCCTGCGTCAGGCTCTGTGCTGACAGCTCGGAGTCCGGAGCCTGCTTCAGATTCTGTGTCTCCCTCCCTCTCTCTCTGCCCCTCCCCCGCTCACAGCCTGTCTCTGTCTCTCAAAAATGAATACATGTTAAAAAAATTTTTTTAATGGTATTAGATTTTTGCATTCATATTTTAGTCTTATTTCTGACAAGACTGATGTTGACAGCTTTTAGGAGTTCATGTGCCTTCTCTCTCTGTCTCTCTCTCTCTCCACACACACACACACACACACACACACACACACACACAGACACTACTACTACTACCAAGAATCCATTCTCAGAAAGCTAAAGTTTGCACATTTTAGGGGATTAATACAGTAAACTTGAAATTTTTATTAAACATCCTTCCTGCTAAAATGTATATTTATGTACAAAATAATTTTAATTGAGAAACTAATACTTTTTGCTGTGATAATAAAAATCATTTGGAAATAGAGATTTTCTTATGCCTATCACCACTACCAAGTAGAGCTATTATGTGTTCAGAAAGAAACGGAGCTTATTTGAAATATATACATATATATTCATAGACATGTGTATATATATGTATATATATATATTCATAAACACGTGTATATATGTGTATATATATATACATATATATTTCCTTTTAGAAAGTCATTATTTACATAAATGAAAATATCCTTGTCATTGATAACTGTGATTAAGGATCCTTTTTCGCTAGCTTTCAGAGAAATAGTCTAACTCTTCCCACAAAGTGGTTCATCCAGTTCGACACACCTAATTGAACCTGACGTTTCCCACGTTCTGCAAAATGATGTTAATCTAGTAGCTTCCTTCATCTCCTAGCTTGGTTTAAGGCAAAGAGTTTATTGACAGAGGCTGTGATTGGCATGCCTTTTGCTGACCAATTGCAATTTCCTCTCCTTGTAAACTCCATTTAGTGTTACAAAAACAATTCGAAGGCAGATTGTAGGTGCCAGCCTTTTCCTCTGACCTTTAAATCAAATTTAGAATTTCACAGGGTAGTATGCCTTCAAGAAAAATCTGTCAGCTTAATAAAGTGGAAATTTTCTGCAATGAATCTGCAATAAATTTCCACCATTCACAAAGAAAGGCAAGCTTTACTTATTGTTCTACAGTTCTGAACCACGTTAGGACAACTCTGAATAATGCAAGAAAGAAGGGGAGTGGCAGAAATCTAATGAGGGAAGAAAGACACACAGAGGGGAATAAGCGATAAAAGAAAAAAGAAGTATAAAGAGGCAAGACCAAAAAATGAATGAAAAGGGGGGAAAAAGGAGGGTGTAAGGAAAAGCATTATTACTTTTTGTCTAGCTCTACCAAGGAGTACGAAATCATTAAAATCCTAAGACCTCCTGCTGGACATATGGAGAATTACAACTGCTCTAATCCCAGCTGAGTCTCTTTGTGTGTTTGTTACAGCACACAATGACCTGATGGCTTATTCCACTTTCCAAACAAGTAAAGTTTCAAGCATTTGCTAAGCAAATCAAGACTATATAGTGTCTCTGTTATCAGAGGAAATCCTGGTGATTCCCATCAAAGAGGGTAATTACTTCTGGAGACATAAAGGCAGTAAGAAGTATTATTCCCTGATGTCAAAGTCTGGCTCATTCCGTTTTACCAAACCAATTGTCCCCTAGAACATGTTTCAACAAAGTGTTTTCTTCAGACTGAAGCATTCTTCCACTCTGAGAACAAGTTTCTAGACCAAATCATTTACCTAACTATTAATGGAAGATGCATGAAAATCATGCCTGATACCTCTTCTCTTTTTCATTTTCCACCACTGTTAATGATCATAATAATTAACCTTTTAGTGGACACTGATGATGACTTAAGTGCTGTCCACTTGACAGGAAGCATCTCATCTAATCTTCCAAGATGGGAGTTTCATTTACAGATGAAAGTCAGGCCCCCAAACCATTAATGGACTTGCCCAGACTCACACAGTAATTAAACTCATCTGTGGCTTGACCTGAGCTACTCTTTGCCACCCATTTATAACATCTGATTTATGATACCAACTTCTCATGCTTTGATCAACTACCCTAATATTTTCATTTGAAAATGTCTGTACTGGATACAAAAGTTAAATGAAAAATTAAGAGAAGGAACGAGAATTTCTTAAATTATTCACAAAAAATAGTAAAACCGTAAAATCAACTTCCTCCTAACTACTTGGACAATAACCTGAGAGTGCTGCTTTGGAAAAAGGAAATAGCTTGAGTATAGGGCTTTGGAGAAAGGGGAGACATATATTTCGCTTAAGGCAGGACTTTAAATCAAATCCATTTGAGGTTATGAAGGAGAATGAATTAAAGAACGTGACAGTGAGATGTTTATAGTGCTGGTCGGTGACAGGTGAAAGGTGATTCCTTGATATACTTTTGCCAGTCTGTTTGCATTTTCCTTGACCATATTCTCTCCATGACCTTGAGCCGGCCACGTGGCCTCCAGTCTTGATGTTTTTGGTTATGCATCTGTCAAATAAAAATTATTGCTCTATCCCTCTTTGCCCTATGTGGGGGCTAGAGTAATAATCTGGAAATAGCTCATAAATGAAAATCTTGATCTAAAAAAGCATTTGGAAAATCATTCCAAGTATATCTCTGCTCCTCGCCTACATCACCACCTCCTTAATCAAACCTGTCATCACCTCTCACTTGCTCTGTGCTGTAGCCTCCCAAATGCTCTTGGTGACTCCATTCTTGTCCCCACCAAATGTGCTCTCCGTACTGTCACCGTGGTAATCTTTTTAAAGCACACCCACTGGACCCTCCAACTTAAAACACCCAGCAGGGCGCCTGGGTGGCTCGGTCGGTTGGACGTCCGACTTCGGCTCAGGTCATGATCTCGCGGTCGGTGGGTTCGAGCCCCGCGTCGGGCTCTGTGCTGACAGCTTGGAGCCTGGAGCCTGCTTTGGATTCTGTGTCTCCCTCTCTCTCTGCCCCCCACCCCTGCCCTGCTCACACTCAGTCTATCTCTCTCAAAAATAAATAAACATTAAAAAAAAAAAAAAAAAAGAGCCGGAGTAACAGAACACACAGGTTGATCCAGCCCTTCCTTGCCCCCTCTGATTTCTCTCCTCCTATCTTGGGGGCCTCCTGGGTTTCTTTCCTTCTCCAACCTTCTCAGAGGCATTTGTCTCAGGGATGCTCTTCATCAGCCTTAGCACCTGGACAAACTGCCACTCATTCTTCAATACTGGGATGTTCACACATGAGGCTTAAAAAGAAATCCTGGCAGCGCACCTGGGTGGCTCAGTTAAGCATCTGACTTCAGATCATGTCGTGATCTCACGGTTCATGAATCCGAGCCCCACATTGGGTTCCATGAGGACAGCTTAGATCCTGGAGCCTGCTTCAGATTCTATGTCTTCCTCTCTCTCTGCCCCTCCCCTGCGCTCTCTCTCTCTCTCTCTCAAAAGTAAATAAACATTTTTTAAAAATCATTAAAATAAAAAAGAAATCCTGACAAAGAAACATCACCTTAGGCTTTCTACACTAGCCCAATACTTAACCTTCCACGGCACTTGGCAAATAACCCTTAGTCATTTCCATTTATCCCACCTCGAACTCTGGACCATGAATGTATTTAGGTAAATGAAAGAGTCTCAACATTGGGTGCAATCACTTGGCGGACATTATTAAAAACCAACAATAACCAAAAGCTCTACTCCCAAGGATTCTGACCCAATTAGCCTAGGATGGTGTCCAGATGTTTGCCTGAAGTTCACAGGTGAACGTACGGTGAAATCAGGACTGAGATCTCCCGACCAATAAGGAGAAAAAAAATCCAGGAAGAAACTGAATAGTTACACAAGTTGTTCTCTCCGAGAGGTCATCATTTCATGAGGGTGAGTTATCAGCAAACATGGGATATATATATATTTGGTTCTACTGGGTACTTAGTCATATAATGGTCTACACTTAGTTGTATACCTTGTCCTATAAGATGAACTTAGAATAGATGAAGCAGTACAGCTCAGACCAAACCGTAATCATCGGGTATCTCAGCCCACACAATTATAAGTTCATAAACACTGTAATTACAGTACTCCTGGAGAGCCAGGTTGATGAAGGAGTCCTGCTTAAAGGCGGTAGAGCAGGTGGGTGAGGCAAGCTCAACGATACAAATAGTAAAAAGTTCACTTAAGCCCCAGGAAGATGGTGGTAAGACCACCTTGCCCTGCAGGGTCAGCTAAAAGGCTCTGTATCCCATTTCTCTGACAAAGACAGCTCTGCTCTGTTTTAAGTAATGCTCTTCGTGAAAATGCCAACTTGTATATTTATATGGAAAGCCATCCTTTTGAAGGCAGAAAAATTAGAAATATAGACAAATAGGAAGTTGGTAAAAGAAAGTATTGATGCAACGTGGCTATTGCAGTTAATTCCCTTCTCTGTGTAAATGCACGCTGTATGAATTTGAGTTAACACAGTACATAAAGCTTTATACCCTTTTGGAAAAATAAATCTAAATTGTATCAGGAGTATCTTCTTATCTCATCATATATTTTAAGTAATATGGTTCTGTTAGATATATAATATCTGTTACATACACCTACACTTTTTATTGAACTATACTGATCATTGCTCATTTTGGTGGATTTCAATTTTTCACTTTTATAAGAATATAAAAATATAAAAATGTATGTAATTATTATTACACAGAATGACTGGGTTTGGGGAAACTAGTCATTCCAACATGATTTTCTGTAAACTTCATTTTTGTGTTCTCGATGTACCTACAAACGACAGATCCACCTGTCACTCCAGGTGTTTTAATACATTAGGTCTGAGGTGGGGCCAGATAATCCGTATTTTTTTGGTTAAGCACCACAGGCAATTCATATGCAGGTGACTCATAGCTTCTACTTGAGAAACATGTATCAGCCTTTTTAAAATTCTCACACATGTTGGCAAACAGTCTGTCAGAAAGATAACAACTTTTATTTCCTTGAGCAACGTATAATCTTTTAAAATTTCTGTGCTGATTTGATAAGCAATAAATGTACGTGTTACTCTTTAATTTCCAGTGTCTTTGAATGCTAGAGAAGATAAAGGTTTTTATTTATTTTCTGGTCATTGTGTATATTCTTTTGTGAAATTCTATTTCTTTTCATAACCTTTGCCCGTTTTTTTCATTAAGATTTTCTTTACTTGTTTGTAAGAACTCTTTCCATATTAAAGCCACTCCTTTGGGGCGCCTGGGTGGCGCAGTCGGTTAAGCGTCCGACTTCAGCCAGGTCACGATCTCGCGGTCCGTGAGTTCGAGCCCCGCGTCGGGCTCTGGGCTGATGGCTCAGAGCCTGGAGCCTGTTTCCGATTCTGTGTCTCCCTCTCTCTCTGCCCCTCCCCCGTTCATGCTCTGTCTCTCTCTTTCCCAAAATAAATAAACGTTGAAAAAAAAAAATTAAAAAAAAAAAAACCCACTCCTTGGCTGAAAATATATTTTCCAGTTTCTCGTCTGAGCTTTAACTTTATGGTGTTTATTTCTTGCCCTACAGAAGTTCCAGGAGTCTACATAGGTATACTTCTGTACCTTTCGTTAAGCATTCATCAAATCTTCCTTCTGGTTTTCGATGTCACTGTTTTCACATGTTTTTATGTTGCTTTTTTGTTTTCATTGTTATTATCGTTTGGGGTTTTTTTACTTAAAAAATTTTTTTTTATTTTAAAGAGAGAGAGCGTGCATGCATGAGCAGGGGAGAGGGACGCGGGAGACAGAGAGAGATCATCTTAAGCAGTCTCCACCCTCAATGCAGGGCTCAATCCCCTGACCCTGGGAGCATGACCTGAGCTGAAGTCAAGAGTTGGACGCTAAACTGACTGAGCCACCCAGACACCCCTTACTTTAACTTTTTACATCATCTGGAATTTATTTTCATATAGAATATAAGGAAATAAACTTATTTTTCAAGAGTTTCTGTTTTTTGCTAAGTATCCTTTTCATTTCTTGATATTGTAGGAGCCAAGGGCAGGCCACCTCAAAATGTGCCACTCTGGAAGACTGATTATTCGAAATAAAAGTTACAGCCTGTGTCATAAAAGAGACACCCTATGCAAGTAGAACACTCAGACTCTCCTCTGTCCCCCTGAAAGCAGGAAATAAATGTCCCATATGAAAAGTACCCTCCCTATACCAGTAGGTAAGGAGCTATCCTTATCACCAAAAATAGGAAATTTAGAGCCAGGAAGGCTATCTAAACCATCTTTGTTACTTTTTACTAATTTACTATCCCCAGCCCAAGTTCGATCTGGAATTTCTTACTAATTGAAGCTCCCAAAGTTAAGTTGTCACTGCCCTGTCAATTCCTCACAGATTTATTGTCTCCTTGTCTAAAAAGTAGAAAAGCTAAGGGCACCTGGGTGGCTCAGTTGAAGTAGAAAAGCTGCCTGCCTGGGTCATTTCTGTAGGTCTCAGTTTCATTATTGGGCCACAGGGCACATGGAATGAAACTTGCTGACTTTTATTCCTGTTAATTTGTCTCCTGTCAATTTAACTCTTAGTCCAGCTGGAAGAGTCTAAAGGGTGGAGGAAGAATTTTTCCTTCCCCGCACTAGCATATGGCACAGTCTTCTCTAACCAATACACCTTGTCATGTTCTTAGATGGGATGCAGTCAAAAGTAATCATACGATATTCAGAGGGAAGTCATGCTAATTCTCTTATCACGATTTTCCCCAACAGCACTAGGAAGGGATGACTCTTTACCTAATTCTGTCTCATGTCTCATTAACATTCATGAAAATACATCTTTAATTTTAGATGAACAACACATTTTCTTAGGGGAAAAAAAGCCTTCTTCCCAAATATGTGTCTGACAGCAGAAAACCTGAACTTGCCAAATTAAAAGGAACTCACTACTGTCTGGTGTAAAACATAGTCACTCTCTCGACACAGCACTGACTGCACAAGGAGGAAGCCAAGGAAGGACTAGAGATACCAGTGGTGGACCCAGTGGTGACAAGCCACAATGTGGAAGCTCAGCAGGCTGAGGAGAGTCCTGACAGAGACCACATGCCCTTCCCCAGAGGCCAGGGTGGCACATAACTAAACACCGATGTCCCCTCTACACACCCAGAGCTCAGGTCATCCAAGAGAGAAGGTGTGGATCATACACATGCTGACAGTGACTAAGCTTTACATCACACAGAGAAATAAGAAATTAAGAGTTGAGAAAGCATCGTTTACGAAAAAATTAAGGAAGTTACATGTTTCAACACCTGAATTGTATGATAGGTGAACGTTCCCAACAACCAGAGATATATGCTTCAGGTTGTTTTTCTACTTACAAGCAAAAATAACTTAAAAAAAGTTGTAAGAGCACTTACACTTACTCCCACTTGTAAGAGCACTTGAAATGGCCCCTTCATCATGTATCTAAAAATTGAGTCTATTTCTCTGATTTCCTTTCTTATCCATTGATCTCTGCATATCTTCTTGGCTCACAATTGCACTGTGTTAATTGCTATCATTTTATAAACACTTAAATAACTGGTAATGAATCTCCACCTAATTGTGCTTCTTTTTTTAAGAAAATTTTTAAAATTTATTTATTTTGAGAGAGAATGAGTGGGGGAAGGGCAGAGAGAGAGAGAATCCCAAGTAGGCTCCATGCTGTCAGCTTAGAGCCCAATTCAGGGCTCAAACTCATGAACCATGAGATCATGACCTGAGCCGAAACTAAGAGTCGGAAACTTAACCGACTGAGCCACCCACGCACCCCTGTTTATTTTTAAAAATCTCATCAGTCTTCTGTATCACTTATTTTTTCAAGTGAACATTAGATTCTACTTCATCAACTACAGAGGAAAAAAAGACATGAATTCCTCTGAGACTTTGATTAAAATTCTTTTAAAGCTACAAATTAATTTGGGAAGACTTCACATCTTTAGAAGACCGATATTTACCATCAAAAATATGGTTTGTTATGTGATAGTTAAGTATATATGTCTCCATAAGGTTTTTCTTTATCTTTATTTTATTTATTTTTTTAAAAAAAATTTTTTTTTCAACGTTTATTTATTTTTGGGACAGAGAGAGACAGCATGAACGGGGGAGGGGCAGAGAGAGAGGGAGACACAGAATCGGAAACAGGCTCCAGGCTCTGAGCCATCAGCCCAGAGCCCGACGCGGGGCTCGAACTCACGGACAGCGAGATCGTGACCTGGCTGAAGTCGGACGCTTGACCGACTGCGCCACCCAGGCGCCCCTATCTTTATTTTAAAAGTATACATTTCTTTGAAGTGCTTTTTTTTGGGGGGGGGGTTGTGGTTTATTGCTAATGCAATTTAGTAAATTTTATTCTATATTTTACTGTTATATACAAAGATATTGACTTACATGTAATTACTTTATATTTAATCCTTTTTACTAAATACTCCTAATTCTTCTAATAATTTTTACATAGTTCTCAGAAGTTGTTTCTGTAGGCAAACAATAATACTTCATTTCTTGTTGTTGTACTAAGAGTCAAAAGTACATAGTTCATTGAAAAGAATGCAAACGACCCTTAAACAGATGAGGAATAAAAGGTTAACTTTGCTCGTGATAATGAGCTTACGTGTTAGGCTACCATCCGCTCTTCACCTATCAGATAGGCAGAAAGTCAACCACTGACAACACAGGCTGTTGGTGAGGCTGTGGGAAGAAGGCTCTTTGAAAGGTGGATAGAGAGATTATAAATGATTCGATCCCCCCAGCAAGGAATGTGGCAATATCTAGGAAGGGTGTGATTTTATCCTATAATGCAGAAATCCCACTTCTTAGAATCTATCTCAATTCATTGCCAAAACTGTGAAAAGAGTATGCAAAACTATATATCTAGATAGACAGATAGATAGATAGATAGATAGACACATACATACATATGCACACACAAGACTATTCATTACTTTTGTTCTTAGAAGCTTTCTAAAAATTACTTTTCAATTTGGTCAACAATTTCTTTTCTTCTCTCTTAATAATAAAAGCATGTAGAGAAAGAGATTGTTCTTGAAGAACAGCATTAGCTGTAACCCCCTAAATGTTTATCTGTTGTTTTATTGTTATTTTGTTCAGAGTCTTCAATTTCTTTACAGGATCTTTCTTCATTTTTGCTAACCTGTGTATTTGAAAGTCTTCACACATGTGAAATGTTATTTCTTCATTTTTGAAATTCAAATATTTTATTACCATTTGCCTAAATGACTTCATTTGATTCGGCATGATAACTGTAGATCCTTTTTTGATTTGGAAATTTTATAATTTTTTAGCTTAGTGAAGTTTCTGTCTTTTGTGTCTGACATTTGCATGCACCATGTTTGCGCTCTCTCTTCCCATGGGGGGCTCAGGGCAGGCTGCCCCAGAATGTACCATTTTGCCACTCAGATTATGTCTAAGCTGAAGATAATCAAGGTCCAACAGACTCAAGAAGAGCTTTTTATCTCCCCCTTAACTGCCTAAAAAAATTTAGATACAGAGTCTATACCAGGAGGAGAGCTATTACCAAACATAACCATTTTTTACATAAGAAAATAACCTTTTTTTTACATGGTGTGGCAAACACTGGTTCACCAAGCACTTCCTTTTTCCAACTTCCTGTGATTTGTCTTCATCTCTCTGAGACCCAGTCACTCCCTGCTTCTTCTTAGCTCCAATGGCTTCTCAGCTTCAATTCCCGGCTGTGGGGAGCCTCTCGTGACTTTGCAGGGCTCCCCGTTGGTATGTAATTAACTTCATTTTCTTCCCCTGCTAATCTGTCTTATGTCAATTTAATTAGAAGGCCAGCCAAAGAATCTGAAAGGGAAGAAGGAAAAGTTTCCGTCTCCTCTACCTACAACTCTTGTTTCACAAATTTTCTCGAACTACCCTCCATACCTTGTTGTTTTGCTCATCCTTTCTAAGTCTTGTTCTTTCTATTCAGAATTATGGGTGGATTTCTTGATTTGCTTTCTATGGGGCAAATTCTCCTTTTGCAGTACACTGTCTCCATCTGAGTGCAATCTTTTTTTTTTTTTTTTTTTTTTTTAATTTTAGAGAGCAAGAGAGTGCACACAAGCAGGGGAGAAGAGCAGAGACAGAGAGAGAGAATCTTAAGCAGGCTCCATGCTCAGCACAGAGCCCACTGCGGGGCTCGATCCCACGACCTAGGGATTATAACCCGAGCCAAAATCAAGAGTTGGACTCTCTCAACTGACTGAGCCACCCAGATGCCCCAAACCTCGGTCATTATTTAAATGTCCAGGCAGACTTTTCCGGGGCAGATCAGTCCTTCTACCTGCTTATTATAACAGTGTAAATGTACTATTCTAGTGAATCTTCTTGAGAATGCAGCATTTTTCCCCAAAACTTCCTCCATTCTTATAGCCAATCTATGTCTTAAAGGGGCTTTTCCTCTGATGCTTCAGGGCTGTTCATTGCTTAAAACTGGAAGATCTCATGTCCTCTTGAAAGACAAGGCTGTACCAGCTCTTAGTTTCCCCTAAAGGCCTTTTTCTGGCTCACCTACACCTTCTGAAGCATAAGCCTGTAGTTCTGTGTGACTGTCAGCTATTTATTTCCTGGAAACTGTATGATAGTTCTCTCAAGTATTTAAGTTCATTTCACCTGCACACTGTGCGGCTAAACGTATTCAAAATGTCTGACACACGTAGGGCCCTTTTCCAAGTTACCACACTGTTCCTATTTCTATCTTCAGTCAGTCAGATCCAGGGGACTCTAGAAGGACTGGAATTAAATTTCTTTTGTCACATGCTACCCAGAAGTTGACGGATGATGGATAGTAATTTTGTATCTCAGAATCCACCACTGTATGTATATCCAATAAATGTATCAGCAATCACAAATTAAGAAAAAAGCAAACCCTTTGGGGATACAAGGACTGCAGAAGGAAGAGCACCCAGGCAGTCTCAGAACACACACCATCACAGAATTTTTAGGGTGATTTTAAAAGGAAGACTTTAGGGGCACGGGTGGCTCAGTCAGTTAAGCACTCGACTCTTGATTTCAGCTTGGGTCATGATCTCACAGCTTGTGAGTCTGAGCCCCACATTAGGCTCTGTGCTGATAGCTCAGAGCCTGCTTCAAATTCTCTGTATCTCTCTTGTGCTGCCCCTGCCCCCCCCCCTCTTAAAATAAATAAAATAAAACATTTTTTAACTTAAAATAAAAGGAAGTTTCTATCATGGAGGTGGACTTTTCCCAATATGGAGCTTATTAAAATTTTTTCTTGCTATAGTCCATGAGAAAGAGGGAGAGAGAGAAGAGAAAAAGGAGAGGAAAGGAAAAGTCTGACGAGGGTCTTTTTCAGAGCAGGTGCAGAAGCAAGCCTCATCCTGTAAAGTGCTACAATTGTATGGATCCTAACAGCAGCCTGTGTTCATGGTAAAATTAACACAGTGGTATCAGAATGATCGTTAACATTGCTAAGTTAGCCTCACCATGTGCCAACACCTGTTTTTAGATATCATAAAATGCCTATAAGAATTTGTGTTCTTTGGGGACCTGGGTGGCTCATTTGGTTAAGCCTGCCAACTCTTTCGGCTCAGGTCATGATCTTGTGGTCTGTAGGACTGACCCCTGAGTCAGGCTCTGCACTGTCAGCACAGAGCCTGCTTGGGATTCTCTCTCCCTCTCTCTCTGCCCCTCCCCTGCTCTCTCTCTCTCTCAAAATAAATGAATAAACTTAAAAAAAAATAATTTGTGTTCTTTGTCAATCCTTGAAATTCTCAGTCGTCATCACTACTCTTCACATCCTCCCTTTGCTTTATAGTCTATGCATTTTTTCAAAATCCTGTGTCTTAAACCCTCTCTCTCCTTTTTCTCTCCCTCCTTACTATTATTATCAACGTCATCACCTGATCTTCTTTTTCTGGTCATCTTGTTCTTACCTCAGGTTTTTAAAATTTTTTTTCTTTAATGTCTTTAAATATTTTAAGTGCTGTTTCCTCATCTTTTTCCAATAATTCCATTATCTGAATGTATCAAGGCTATCATTTTGCTGATTCCTGCTGATGATGGCTTATTTCCTCATATATCTTATAATTTTGGATTGTGAGGTAATGTGTGGTAGGACTTTATCTAGGGTAGTGACTCTCAGCTGGGACACTTCTGCCCCCCACCCAGGGCATTTGGCATTTCTAGAGACATTCTTGCTTATCAAAACTGGGTGCTAACAGGGGTGCCTGAGTGGCTCAGTCAGTTAACCATCCAACTTCGGCTCAGGTCATGATTTCATGGTTCGTGGGTTCGAGTCCCACATTGGGCTCTGTGCTGACAGCTCAGAACCTGGAGCCTGCTTTGGATTCTGTGTCTCCCTCTCTCTGCCCCTCCCCTCCCCTGTTCTCTCTCTCTCTCCCTCTCTCTCAAAAATAAAAATAAAAAAAAAATTAAAAAAATGGGTGCTAATAGCATCTAGTAGGGGTAAAAACCAAGAATGTTGCTAAACACACTGTTTACCTAAGTCATGGAAGAGGAGGAGAGACAAACAGGGGAAACAATCCAGAGGTTTTCAACAGCAGGAAGTTGCTGGCACACAAAGGATAGACCCTTGGAGGAGGTAGTGTTACCACAACCCAGAAGCTAGAACCATTAGGTAAAGGCCAGAACCACAAGAGGCACTGTTCTGGGGGAACTCAGGCAACAGAGAGAGGGCTTCCCAGCCAGAAGCTAGAGTCATGGAAAACGTGAAAACTATTGTCTGAAAATGCCCCCTTGAGCAGGAGAGGGAGAGAAACACACTGGTTTCTCCTTTCTGCCCTCCAATTTTCTTTTAACTTTAAAAAAAAAATTTAATGTTTTTTTAACTTATTTTTGAGGGAGAGAAAGACAGAGTGGGAGCAGGGGAGGGGCAGAAATAGAGGGAGACACAGAATCCAAAGCAGGCTCCAGGCTCTGAGCTGTCAGCACAGAGCCTAACGCGGGGCTTGAACTCATAAACTGCGAGATCATGACCTAACCCGAAGTCAGATGCTTAACTGACTGAGCCACCCACGCACCCCGTCTGCCCTCCAATTTTCTATAGATGCCTGTCATTGGTCAGACTAGCCACAAACCAGCTTTTAAGGGATCCCAAAGAAATGATTTTGAAGAGAAGCTCGGAGGAAACAGAGCCCAGAGCAACAGGTGATACCTACACAGTTGCCATAGCAACAGGGCCTGTGTCCATCTCTGTGGGGAACCCGCCTCTGGTTTTCAGATCCCTCTTTAGGGATTTCCTTTCTTCTTTTTTTTTCTAGTTCAGCCCAACATTAATAAGATGCTTGTTGCATATGTTTATCTACCTTTTCCAGTTGTCTCATAATAGATTTTTAAAAATATCTTTTCTGCACTATTGTTAGAAGTTAAAATAATTTTTTTTGACCTTTTAAGGGCAAAAGGTTTGCTAATATCTTAGGGAAAGACAGCTGATAGTTTAGAACAAAACTAAACTCTAGTCATTCAGGTATATAGTCAACAAATATTTATGTTATGCCTACCAGGTACCAGTCACTTTTCTAAGTTCTACTGAAATAATGAGGAACAAGATCCAATGTCTGACATCTATATGATAGATATAGATAAATAGATCCACAGATACATGTATTTTTAGAATTGAATCAGTGTGCACTATCTCCTTACTTAGATGCAGCTAGGTATACAATATTCATTAACATACAGATATTCTAGTTGTTACATATTGAAATGAATGTGTGAATCTGTATGTGGGTCTAGATATGTGTGTATGTGGAAGTAAATAAGCAACTTGGTAGTAAATCGGGAGTAAACGGGTAGTAAATGATATAGAGCACATTGCCTATGGCAACACATTCTTTGTTTCTTCTCAAAACATTTTTTTATCATTTCATAAAGTCCTAGGTTTAATAAAAATTAGATATCATTAAGGGAATAGAGCTGAATTTCAGGAGTCGAGCGTTGGTTTACCAAACATCAGCTCTTACAAGACAAAAGCAAGTTTACATTTGTATAAAAATAAAAAGTAGCAACAAGCACATCAACAAACAACAAGACTAGGTTCTCTAGAGTTTTCCATGACTTCTGCCTGTTGACTGCCTTCCTGCCTTTCTACAATGGGTAACATTTCAGATTTCAAGTGACAAAGAAGTGATGGTTCAGGCCCTGGAGAATTTTAGGTTTAAAAAAAAGTCTAGGTTAGTCACATTTGTATCTGTGGTTTTTTTTTTTTTTTTGGGGGGGGTGTCTATTTTTAATCTCCTAACCAATCTCTAGAGAAAGGAGAAATGTCCAGAGATGAGGCTTCAAGGAGCAAGAAAAGCAAAGTGAGAAAACACCAAGGTAATTACCAATTGTGATTATCCAAATCTAAGCTTAGAACCTTATTTCAAGTCATTTTTATCTTTAGCCATTACAGTAAATGTGTTGTTGATATCAAAATAGCCTTTGAACCTCTAGCTAAGGTGTCCTAAGATGAGTAAGGACTCATCTCAAAGAAAAGGCATTGGTTCTCTCTTCATGGAAAGGGGAGGGCAGCACAGGCTTCAGGCTTTAATCAAGACCCATTATATTTATATTGAGGTCAATTTATTTCCTAACTAAGATGCAGACACACAAATAAACTCCCACTATTCTCATTCTTACGAACTTGGATTATGTTAAAGTTTTGCCAATGGGAGTGCGTGACCTACTTTGCAATTCAGTTACATACTTTTTATTCTCTCATAATGGGTATAGTTTTGGGGGGCTCAATTTAGGTGAAATGCAGTAACTCATCCTTCAATTGTAAGACACAGGTAAAAATACACACAAAGCATTTTTAGATATCATTATGGATATTAGACAAAGTAACAAGTTAAAAGTGGAATTATTTTATGGTGGTGTTTGGATGATGTCTTGACAAGTATTCAATAGTTCAGATATCTTCAAAATCTTCCCTACATACTAAACAAATGTGAAGTCTTTGGTTATTTAATAGCTCACCATGGGATATTTTTTTCTTGTTATTTACCAGGTCTGGGGGAGACAGATAGTGACGGCAGAGATTTTGTCTTCATCTAAAACATTATCCATCAAAGACCAACATACTCTCTGAGAAAAGATGGAATTTCACACTGGCCCTGTATTTTAATAGAAAACGAGCTGGCATTTGCTCCTGTCAGCTAATGAAACAACTGGGGGCTTTTGGAGAATGAAAAATGGGTGATTAACAACTTCATCTGGAGACAAAGAAGATCTGCTCATCTCTTAAAGACGAGTTGACAATTCCTTATTTGGGAACTTTGTTCTGAATGCTCTGGGAGGAGCAGCGAGGAGAACTGCAAGTTTGTATGTCAGGGTATTGTTATTGCTACTAGTAATTTTACTTCGATAGATGGGAAAGACTAATGCCAGCGTCATGGAGAAATCGCTTTCATTCTCTTTCATATCATCATAAGAGTATTTCTATAAAATTCTTAGGGAGGGAAAAAAAAAAAGAAAGTTTAAAGCCTGGCAATTCTGAAATGAAGCAGAGGAATTGGACTCGAAGGGGTAGACCAGTCGTCTTTCTGGATGGTATCCTGTCTCCAGAGTTAGATAATTGAATGTGATAAAGATTTTACCAGCCATGCTAAATAAATTATGAGACATAACACAACGGATTGTAAACCAGTCTTTAAAAATCATCATGTAGACAGTAAAACATAATGTTTAAGGTCACAGACAATGGTATCAGATAAACCAGGGTTCAAGTCCCCATCCTACTATTTAGCAGCTGCATTACCTTGAACAAGTTCACCTCTCCAGAAGTAATCATCTCAGAGTTGTTGTAGAAATTACATGAGATAATGCACTTAAAAAGCTTGTCATAAGCCTGATAGTTGCTCAAAAATATTTATCACATGAATGAATGAATACTTAATAGATGTTTGTTCTTTTCATAATATTTTGAGCTAGAAATATATCCATGATATTGCTGAATTTTGTTTAAAAAATCATTTGCAGAACCACATATAATCTATAATTTCATATACACGAGTTCCCTGCATGTTTGTCTACATGTCTGTGTGCACATGAGCTAAATGGAAGGATGTTAATGAAAACAACTGTTATTTTCATGCAATGATATTTCCAGTGCTTATCACTCACCACTTTGTATTTTTCTCCATATGCCATCTTATAGAAACTATTAAGCTGTATGTAAAAAATCAATATGCACCAGACAGGTTTAAACGTTTATCTAAATATTCAGTAGATGAGGCTGAAGTCTTACTGGAGAAAGAGATTAGGAAGAAAAGAACATAGGGAGCAATTTATCTTTAGAGACCTCTTCCAAAGGTGAAAGATACAAAGGAGTGATCTCCCTGCTCATTGGGGCACAAAAGAAATTGTTTCACCACTCCTTTGCTGCCATACAACTGGCTTTTGAAGAGTGTCTCGGAGACTCCCGTGTAATAAAGAAACATTTATTACCCATTTCAAATGACCTCTTAGAAAATCTCTGCTACTAGATAGCTGGGAAAATTTAAACAAGAAAAATGAAGAGAGATCAGTTCCTCTTTGGCTTCTTATCAAACTGCGCCCTATCACTAACCAGCTTACTCACAAAGGCAAGTCACAAGGGATAACCTGACATGCAATTCTGTGATGTAGGAAAAATCCACTGCCTGGACTGACATCCAGGTGAAACGGCTGTATGTTATATTCATGCATGTGAAGTCATTCATTGCCATTCACGTGATGATGAAACGTCCCCAGAGAGCCTTTCTGCTTTGAATTTTGTTGGATAAATTTCTTAGGATAGATCCAGGAAGGCATTAGAGGGAAAAGACTGAGCAAGCAGGCTGGCATTTCCTGGTCTGGGACAGTGAGGGAGTTGGCCACCACCCAGGAGTCCATGTCCCTTACTGTGTGCCCATGATTCTCTACAAGCCTAAGTTTGTGGGCTCAATCAGAGAGGCAGGATCCTCCCCAGCAGACCCATATTGACTTAGCTTCCATGCATCAGGATCGCACCATGGGGGGGAGGGCAAAGAAAAACAATTTTCATAAAATAAGCATACACGCGTACAAGCGTGTAGAGTACCCATGCAAGAATATATAAAACCTGGAAACAGAACTAGCTTGGCAAAAGAAAGTCTTAACGGCAAGAATCGTGTTGTCCAATATTGCAGCTACAGGAAGTTTTAAAATTAAGATTAATTAAAATTAAGAATTCAGTTCTTTAGTTGTACTAGCCACATTCCGAGTGTTCGGTTGTCTCATGTGGCTAGTGGCGACTGTATTAAACAGCACCGAAATAGAACATTTCCATCACTCTGGAAAGTTCTATTAAACAGTACTGGGCAAGAGCCTACAGTATACTCTTTGACCTTTTAAATTATGTACTATATGCATGTATTACTTATTCAAAAATTAATTTATTACATATTTCAAAATTTTGAAGTAATAATGTTTTAATTGTTTTACATAATTTGTATTGAAAAGTTCAGAAGGACTTCTCCATTTTTCATTAGGGGCTACTAGGATTGCAAACACATAACACCCTTAAATGGCCAAATTCAAAAATCCTATTATAGGTTGTTTTCCCTAGAGCAAATATAACAACTAAAAAAGAATTTAAGGCAAGCGTTAATTAAAATCATGAAGTACAAAGCCCTAGTTTTATTTCCAAGACTAATAATAAGTTGCTCTTTTAAAATTGATTTTTTTTTCTCCCAGGTACAGGAATCATATCACAGATGGAGGGTATAATGAGACAAGTGTCAGATGGTCTATGTTGAAGCTTCAGGTCCAACTGCGCACAGCATGGCTGCGGCAGTGACACTCACAGGTATGTGACACCCAGCTCTCTCCTCCCTGTTGTCTATATTAAGCAGAAAAGCCAAGTATTGGGTGAATAATGGCATTTGAAGTTTTGGTCTTTGTCAGCATTTACAGAAGCCCCAAATAGAAACCCTGTGAAATCATCTTTGATGCTGCTTATGTTTGGGGGGGGATGACATACTGATGAACAAAATTACTTTAAAAAAGTATATTCAAAAAAATATATTGAATGCTTAATACCTGTGAGCTTCTGTTCCAGGCCCCGGAGATCTAGCAGATAAAATCCCAGGCCTCAAGTTGCTTACTTTCTAAGCTACTTGACAGTTGATAAGCAAATAAGTAAAATAATAATAATAAACAAAAAAGAAAAGCATGACAGATGGAAGGGACTGAGTGTGTTCTCAGAAGCATGCTAATTTACATTAGGGTGGCTGTGGTGGGCAGAATACTGGTCTCCCAGAAACGGCTCACATCCTAATCCCAGAAATCTGTGAGTATGTGACCTGATACAGTAAAAGAAACTTTGCAGGTGTGATTCAGTTAAGGATCTTGCGGCTGAGGAGATTATCCTGGATGATCTGGGCTGACCTAACGTAATCACAGATGTCCAAAGAAGACGTGGAGAGACAGGATGTTGAGCTGATGTGATCGTGGGAAGGAACCATGACAAAGGAATGTGAACAGTCTCTAGAAGCTGGAAAAAGGCAAGGCAACTAATTCTCCACCAGAGCCTCCGGAGGAAACAAAGATCTGCTGACGCTTTGACTTGAGCCCAGTGAAAACCATTCTGCACTTTGACCTCCAGAAAGGGAAGATAATACACTTGTGTAGTTTTAGGTCACAAAACACTAATTTAGTGGCGATTTTCTAGGGCAGAAGAGGAAAGTAACACGGTGGCCATGGATGGCTTCACTGAAAAGTTGACCTTTGGAAGAAGATCTAAGGAGGGTAGGGAGAGTCATGCAGAGGTCTGAGCAGAAAGCATTCCAGGCAGAGAGTCGGGAAGTGAAAATTCCCTGAGGCAAGGGCACATCTGGCATGTTGGAGGAGACTGGACTGTAGGGGGCAAGGGCAGAAGCAAGTTGGCCAGTTAGGGGGCTACTTTAATAGTGCAAATGAGAGATGATGATGGCTTGGACAGGGGCAATGCAGAATGGTGGGTCTCTAGGTGTGTTTTACAAAGATCATTCCATTTATAAGGTTGA
The DNA here is from genome assembly GCF_007474595.2 of Lynx canadensis. Lineage (NCBI taxonomy): Eukaryota > Metazoa > Chordata > Mammalia > Carnivora > Felidae > Lynx > Lynx canadensis. Next base: position 6,654,353 of record NC_044305.1, on the reverse strand, counting down.
GAAGAGATTGTAAAGGGGACGAGTGAAGGGACCATGAGACAGGAAATTACTGCAATAATTTAGGCAAGACGTTAAGGTCCCTTGGACTTCCATCCAAGAGCTGATGGTTGACACTGGAATCTATTTTCAAAGGGGGGGGGGGCGGACAGAATTTTCTGACACCTGTTAAGAATGAAAGTTATCCAGAGAGAAGTCTCACTCACAGTTTTGCCTTTTTCTTTATCACTTTCTGTAATCCTACACCCCAGGCTGGGAGACTCACTTTCAGGATCCATTTAAACAATCTACTAGATTACTTATAAAAGGGAAAGAGAAAGCTTGGATCAGTAAAATCAAGTCAGGTCCTCAAGTGGTATCCACAACCTCCTTTTCTTGTCACCTTTTGTCAGAACAATGGAAGAATAGAATTACAAGAGCCTGGGGGGTCAGCAGCTACAACAGAAAGGCCCCCAAACATACACGTTATCTAGACCAGGCATGGGTTCCAGATACCTAAGAGATCATTGGGTTACAGGAACTGACTTCAATATTTTAAAAATTCTTTTAGGAACTTTAAATAGAAGTCACATCTTGCACTGGTTGTCTGGTTTGGGTTATGTTATAGCCACTCTGTGTGGTCCAAATTATACGAGTCAGTAAACAATTAACAAAAATAGGAAAATCAACTATTACTTAAGAAATTCAATGTGTTTTGAAAATTTTCTTTAAAACCATTGGGACTATAGGGAAATTAATACAGAGGGTACCCAGAGGGAATCTTTGGGACATACAGAGTTAGTTATTTTTGGCCCAGGTGATTATCCTGGCCCCCCACCCCCATAGCTTTTTTTCAGATGACAATTTCATACCCTTATCTCCTACCCACTGATCTAGCATAGTGGGCAATTGTGATTTGCCTTACCAGAATTCTAATTTTTTGAGGATCCTCCATACTGTTTCTCACAGGGGCTGTACATATACACAATGAAATATTATGCAGCCATAAAAAGGATGAGATCTTATCATTTGCAACAACATGGATGGATCAAGAGGGTATTATACTAAGTGAAATGCATAGACTGAGAAAGGTAAACACCATATGATTTCACTCATGTGTAAAATCTAAAAATCAAAAACAGTGAATAAATAAACAACAAAAAGCAGAATCAGATAAATACAGAGAACAAAATGATGGTTGCCCGAGAGAAGGGGGTCGGGGATGGGCAAAACAGGTGAAGCAGAGTGGGAGATACAGGCTTCCAATTATAGAATAAACAAGTCACAGGAATAAGAGGCACAGCATAGGGAACACCATCAACGATATTGTAATAGCGTTGTACAATGACAGATGGAGGCTACACTTATGGTGAGTAGAGCATAAGTAAATAGAAGTTGAATAACTGCTGCACACATGAAACTAATGTAACATTGTCAACTATACTCAAATAAAAGTTTGAGTATATAAAATACATACCTTATATAGACTAGTATACATAAAAATACTAGTATGAACTAGTACTAGGAATTACATGACCAGTTTTGGGTCCTTTTTCTTTAACTTACTTGCTGTGGAGTAAGACACTTAGTGTTGGCAATTACATAAAAACTAATTTACTATCAAGGCTGTTAAGAGAAATAATTATATAAAGTCTCTGAGAACAATTTGAAATGTATAATCACACTGTACAAAAACAAAGGAGCAAACTGAAATTAGTGTTGTTGGCTATTTTCCTGGTCCACTCTCTAATGAAAGCAAGTAGTGAAATTGAGTGCAAGAGTCAGCAAGGCAAAGTCCTTAAATAATTGAGAATTGTTGACTATAAATAATTATTTTGCTATTAAACCTTTAGACTATGTTTGGTGCATATACTCTAAGAGATGTGTGTCTTCCACCAACACCTTTTACCTCTGTGTACTGTGACCAACCCCAAAGAAATTCTGGGTGTGTGTGTGTATGTGTGTTTCTCCTCCATTAAATTTGAACAGGACACAAGTCATTATGGACTCTCATCCATTATAGGACTATGTGAGCCTTTCAACATTTGCATATGAATAACTAAAAGAGATTTATGGCTTTATCTTTGAACATAAAAAAGGTTTTGTTGCATAAATTACACTATTTCTAAGGCCATTCGGCTTTCTGTACTGCCTATCCATCTAGTATGCATGACTTGGTCCTGTGTTCCCATTGGGAAGGTGTTAAGTGAGTTACATGCTTTTTGGGGTATTTGAATTACTGTATTCCTCAACTGGAGTTTGCTGACACAGTGTGAATAGGCAGGGCTCCCAAGACAGCAAGAGGAGCCTTGCTGAGTTCAGCATAACTTGGTTCCTTAAAAGCTGTAACCCAGGCCAATAATCTCCAACCACATAGTTGTAGTTCAAATGAAATGCAAATCACAAACATGCTTCCTGAACAACATGGGAGATGATGTATCACAGAGAGCTAGAGTAAAGTGTTATACTACATAAGGAGTTATGATTATTATCTCCATTTGTAAAAGTCACACCGAGTCCAAAATACCAATCTAGTTGTATGTGCCTCCAAAGCCCACACGTTAAGCCATGTTGCGTGTTGCAAACTGCCCACACTCTGAGACCTAATATTTGAAATAATTCTGTCCACAAGTACCCATCTTTCCCCCTATCTCATTCATTCATATCTATTGGCACTGTTCTTTTTTTTTTAATGTTGATTTATTTTAAATGTTTATCTTTTGAGAGAGACAAAGAGAGAGAGAGACAGACAGACAGAATGCAAGCAAGGCAGGGGGGCAGAAAGAGAGGAAAGACACTGAATCTGAGGCAGGCTCCAGGCTCTGAGCTGTCAGCACAGAGCCTGATGTGGGGCTTGAACTTGTGAACACAAAATCATAACCTGAACTGAAGTTGGATGGTTAACCAACTGAGTCATGCAGCTGCCCTAATGTTGATTTATTTATTTTAAGAGGGGGTGGGGGGAGGTAGAGAATCCCAAGCAGATTCCATGTTATCAGTGCAGAGCTCCTGGCTTGATCTCACAAACCATGAGATCATGATCTCACAAACCACGAGATCATGATCTGAGCCGAAATTAAGAGTCAGACGCTCAGCTAACTGAGCGATCCGGGAGCCCCTGGCACTGTTCCTTAAACACATCTTGATATCTAGAACCTTGAAAACTTGCCAGGTGTTCTGGTCCCTCTCCCTGTTATGACTTACCTGCTTCTTCCCCAAGCCTGGATCCAATGGTCCTGGTGAACTGCTTCCAATGCAGATACCACTCTATAGCTCTCCAGGTCCTTGAACCTCTGCCAGTCCTCCTGAGTCCAGCCCCATCTGTGAGTAACATCATGTATGTGTTTGCATCCCATTTCTGAGCTAGCAAATATGGGCAGAGAATAGGAAAAAATTGGGCTGACCAGGTCCCCTACAAATCTTTTTTCTCAGCAAGACCCACACAGGGCCACGGAAGTGGTGAAATACAATCCAGGTAATGACTAGAATGATCAGTCATTTTCAAACAAAATGACATCGTCTGAAACAAATGGCAAGTGTCATGGGACACTAGGACTGGCCTGGGCAAACAAACTATATGGTCACTGTAATTCTAACACCCTCAGCCATAGAGATTGGAGGTTGAAAGCAAGGATTTTGGACTCTGATCTCAGATTAGATCCCAGCAAGGCCATAGTATAAGTATGTGACCTTGACCATCTTGCTTACCCATTCTAAGACTCAATTTCCTTAACCATAAATTCTGGATAAAACAATACCAAGTCCTAGTATTGCAGTAAGGATTTTAAAAATTAAAGAATATTTTATCATCCTATTTTATTTAACTGGCCTCCCTAACATTGTTCAGGATAGTAACAAGTGAATCTATGTGCTGTTTCTTACCCTGGACATACACAGAGTTCCACGTGGTCTTATGTAAAGTTTCTCTGTTATAAACCAAACCTTGCATTGTTCTGAAGGGTAACTGCCCTTGTCCTGGTCTTATCTCCCAGAGTCCTGTGACAGTGATCCCCCATCCCATGACACACAGCTATAATAAAAGTACAACCATCCCTAAGACACTTCCAAATTTCTTTTTTTTTTAAGTTAAAGTATAGTGTTATATCAGCTAACATATAGTGTTATATCAGTTTCAGGTGTACAATATAATGATTCAACAATTCTATATATTACTCAGGGCTCATCAAGGTAAGTGTATTCTTAATGTTCTTTATCTATTTCACCCATCCCCCCACTGCCCTCCCCTCTAACAACACCGGTTTGTCCTCTGTATTTAAGAGTGTTTTTGTTTTGGGGCACCTGAGCTTCTCAGTCAGTTAAGTGTCCAACTTCAGCTCAGATCTCACGGTTCATGGGATGAACTCTGAGCTGATAGCTCAGAGCCTGGAGCCTGTGTCTGATTCTGTGTCTCCCTCTCTCTCTACCCCTCCCCTGCTCACACTGTCTCTCTCTGTCTCTCAAAAATAAATAAATGCAAAAAAAATTTTTTTTAAGTGTTTTTGTTTCTTTTTATCTTTGCTCATTTGCTTTGATTCTTAAATTCCCTCTGTGAGTGAAATCATAAAGTATTTGTCTTTCTCTGACTGACTTATTTCACTTAGCATAATACCCTCTAGATCCACCCATGTTATTGCAAATGGCAAGATCTCATCCTTTTTATGGCTGAGTAATATTTCGCTGTGTGTGTGTGTGTGTGTGTGTGTGTGTGTCACACCTTCCTCATCCATTCATCTATCAATGAACATTTGGGTTGCTTCCATATCTTGGTTATTATAAATAATTCTGCAATAAACATAGGGATGCATACTATATATCTTTTTGAATTAGTGTTTGTTTTCTTTGAGTAAACACCCAGTAGTAGAATTGCTGGATCATATGGTAATTGTATTTTTAATTTTTTGAGGAAACCCCAAACTGTTTTGCCCAGTTGCTGCGCCAATTTGCATTCCCACCAGTGTACAAGAATTCCTTTTTCTCTACATCGTCACCAACACTTGTTACTTCTAATCTGTTTGATTCTAGCCATTCTGACTTCCAAATCTTATGCAAATTCATCCAGTCGTTGTTATATAATACTGTAAAAGATAACAGGGATAAGAAACTGTATATTAATGGAATAACTTATGAAGAAAAGCTAACATGACTCTCAGCATACCATAAACGCTTAATACATAGTCACTTATCCAAGCATCACTCTGGTCACCTAACTTACAGAATGCACCAAGCTAAGAACTCGAGCTAAATATCTCTCTAAGATTTGGAAATACTGGCCACACCAAAAAGGGTCAAGTTTACTAGAAATAAATGTAAATTCCTTGAATAGTGTTCAAAAATTATCTATACCAGTATAAGATCTAGAGATTCAGCTTAGCAATGATTCATGGGAAGAAATCTTAAGCATCCTTCATAGACCAACAGGGGAGGCAGGGAGCATGGTTGAATATAATGCATCACTGGTGCGTTCCTGCACATCTGTAGATTTCAACAGAGCAAAAAAAAAGTAGTGTGGTCCATGAACCATCAAAGCATACGGAATTTTATTCACTAGGTACAACGCACCTTTGCAACAATTGAAGGTTTATTCATGCAACTACAAAGAAATCTATGACATAGAAACAAATTTGGTGGGTCATCTGGATGGTGTAGAATAAGGTATAGTTTGCTGAAAGTAGAGAAGTAAGAGAGACACTACCTTAATGTCATGCACAAATAAAAAATAAAAGATCATCTGGAAATGCAAAAAGCACTCTGCTTCTCAATTATGTAAGAGTATTTTCAGATTAGCAACAATTTCTATTCAGTCTGAGAAACAAAGAATAGGTCCCCTACAAATCTTTCCATGTGCAAGACCCATGTAGTAGAGTGGCTACTGATGGTATGAGGCATCTTTCTGGGGTGATGAAATGTTCTGGAATCAGTTAGTGGTGATGATTGCACAACCTTGTAAATACCATAAAAACCACTGAACCGTCCATGTCAAAGGGTGAGTTTCATGGTGTGTGGATTATATGTCAATAAAATGATGATAATAATAATAATAATTAGTGGACAAAGAATGATCAGGAGCAGGATACTTATAGGAGACTTCATAGGATCTCACCACAAGATGATCATTTGCAAAAGAAAATTAGTAACAACAGTGGAGAAACCTACAGGAAACTATCTTAACTAAGTAATCAAAGTGCATATGACCAGTAATGGGAAGAAGTGATGCCATGTACCTCCTGATTCAAAGCTCTTGAGCCATAAGATGATTTATGTTGTTTTTCCAAACACGCATAACCTGAGCCATCATGAGGAAATGTCAGAATGTCCCAAGTTGAGGGACATTCTACAAATAGCTTGTCAGCACACTTCAAAAGCATCAAGATCGGGGTGCCTAGTGGCTCAGTCAGTTGAGCTTCTGACTCTTGGTTTTGGCTCCGGTCATGATCTCACGGTTCGTGAGTTCAAGCCCCACATTGGATTCTGTGCTGACAGTAGGGGGCCTGCTTGGGATTCTCTTTCTCTCCCTTACTCTGCACCCCCCCTGGCCCACTCTTTCTCTCTCTCTCTTTCTCTCCCTCCATTTGCCACCCCCCATTTGCTCGTGTGCACACTCTCTCTCTCTCAAAATAAATAAACTTAAAAAAAAAAAGAAGTTAAAAATAATTGAAATTGTACAGCCAACCCCAAATATAAGAATCACTACTATGGGGTTAAGTTCTGAGAGAATCCTGGGCACACTGTATTTTTTTAAGCAGATTCTGGACAACTAAATTTTGTTGCGATGACTCAAAGTAGAAGGATCCGGGGTCACATGAGATCCCTATTTACTTACATATGTGTTCTTGAACACATTTCTTAACCTTTATTGGCCTCAGTGTCTTCATGTATAAATTGGGAATGAGCAGACTATTTACCACTTAGAGTCGTTTTGAGGGTAATTTAGGTAACCTATACAGAGTGCTTACCACAACAATAAGAATTTGTAACCATTAGCTACCTCTACTGTATCGATCAGTGAATACATCCAGCCTTATGCTAGTCACACAGAATTAAGAAAAAAATAATGCGGCTTTCTCTTTTAAGAAACACTCATGTATTGAGGCATTCATAAAACCCAGTAGAGGGGATGGGTAGTGCCAGACCCATGAGGGAAGTACTCATTGGCGTGCAGTTTCTTCTCCGGAAGATTATGGTCCTGGCTGCAAGTCAGGGGAAACCCCTACAGGGGAAAAGAGTATTTGCAAGAAAGAGAAGCTCAGTGAATGTTGCTGAACACAACCGGTGACTGGCTCACAACTGGACGTGGCGTCGCAAAGACTAAGCTTGGGATCACTAAAAGTACTCAAGCCACGGGCACTGTGCTCTTAGGGTTACAAACTGGGAATTCCTGCGGTAAGCAGGAGATTTGAAAATAGGACTGCTGAAAGTCTGTGTCTTGGGCAGCTTGAACAAAATATCCCAGACTGGGTGGCTTGTAAATAACAGAAATTTATTTCTCACGGTTGTGAAGGCTGGAGTCCCAGATCAGGGTACCAGCCAGGGTCCAGTGAAGGTCCTCTTCTCAGCTCACAGCCAGTGCCTTCTCACGGTGTCCTGGCGTGCTGGAAGGACCCAGGGAGCTCCAAGCCTGTGCACGAGGGCTCCACTCTCATGACCTAAGCACCTCCCAGAGGCCCACCCGCAAATACCCTCAGACTGGGGGTTAGGATTTCAACATAAGAACTGGGGGATGCAGACATTCAGACAGTCGCAGTCTGGAAGTGTACATCCTCTGTTCTTCTTCCGTCCTCGTGGCCCCTCCCCGTGTCTTTCCATTCCTCCCTCCGCGTGGGCTGGAAAGACATACTCATCACTAAGAATGAAATCTGATTAAATGTTCGTTGGGATCATCAGTGGAAACCAAGCAACATGGCCAAGACTGAGGCCCTACGTCCTCTCTCTGTTCTTGCCAACTTCATCCAGAGACCATCACTGTCTCTTTCAAGTGACTTTGGGCCCTGCAGGGGCTGGGTACATTACCCTATTCCCTGCCAGCTCTGCAGAGGGCCGGTGCTGTGCCTCCCTTCCGCCAACCACGCAGTTTGCCAGCAAATCTCCAAGCTGGGAAAAAGCACACACATCAAAAGACCCGCTGGGAGGTTTAGGAGCCAGACACAAACCAGAGGCACGATTGTAATTCAAGTCAAGACCACTAGCTCTATGCAAAGCTTTTGTGAGTGGCAACTGGCACACTCCTCGGGAGCATTTTGTGGTCTCTCCAAATGACACAGCCGCCAAGAGGTACCAAAGGCACTTCTGTGGACTTTCCCTTCATAGCAACCAGGAGGAGGGAACGTATTTCACTTACCCCCAAACCCAAACAGGTTTCCCCTCATTCTACACTTCCTTTAGGGTTTCCTCCTACCCTGAGAAGCAGCAGGAGAATCCTGTCTGCTGGCGTCTCCCCAAGGAGGGCACACACAATTAACAGTCTTGAGAAAACCCTCACTTCAAAGGCCTCATCCTCAAAAGGACCAGAGATGGAATTGCTTATTAGCAGAAGCTGGAACTGGGTGCCAGGGGCACTTGTTCCACAAATGGTTCCTTCTCCTGCAAGCATGCCATCTGACTCCAAGGAGCCCATGGTGAGGACAGGCTGCAAGGAAAATTAACCCCTGAGTTCCCGGCTCCCCACCTAACTCCCCCCAACAAAGAGAGAGGATTCCGTGGACAAAGAAGAAACCACTTCAATGCCTTGTAGCTTCTTTAAAGGTTTTGTTTGCTTCTTTGTTTTTTAATCAAGGAACCGGCTGGCCTCCAATTTGTGGAGATTTTATTTGCCATTTTGGCATGAAATTTCTCCATTTATACTGATCTTTTGCCTATCCAAAAGGCAGGAATAGCTCAAGACACTCGCTGGACCATTCTGGGTTATTCCTTTACAAGAAGAAGTGGCTTCACTAGAATGTGGATGATCTGCCAGCACGATACTGCGTGGGGCACTTGAGTTACAGCAGATAGTACCTTTTTTCTCTCATTCTTGGGCAGGGTGAGTTAGTATTTGTTCATATAAACTAGGTAGCCTCCCTTAACATACAAGACATAAATCTTGGGTGAAGTATAATGCTATCCTTAAGCAGTTGGGAGGGTAGGAAAATACACATGTCATAAATCAATAATAACTCACTTAATTCTAATAACTCATTAAGTGAGTCATCATCTCTTTTATACTGCAGAAACTCTGTAAGGTGCCTATTATTCCCAAATGAAGGGTGAAGAAGCTGGGGTTAAAAGATATTAAGCAAGCTACCTACAAGGTGACACCAAGAATATGCAAAGAAAGCAGTCATCTAATTTTTAAAAAAAATTTTTAAATGTTTATTTACTTTTTAAAGAGAGACAGAGCACAAGTGGGAGAGGGGCAGAGAAAGAGGGAGACACAGAATCCGAAGCAGGCCCCAGGCTCTGAGCTGTCAGCACAGAGCCTGACGCGGGGCTCAAACTCACAGACTGCAAGATCACGACCTGAGCTGATCGGACACTTAACCAACTGAGCCACCTAGGTGCCCCAAGGTCCTCTCATTTTTAAGCCAAAGAGAAAATACTCCCCAGATTAATACAGTTGACCCTTACCAACATGGGTTTGAACTGCACAGATCCACTTATATGTGGATTTTTTTGCATAGATACAGTGTAGTACTGAAATGTTTTTTCTCCTTATTTTCTTAGTAACATTTTCTTTTCTCTAGCTTGCTTTATCATAAGAAATATATAATACACATAGCATACAAAATATGTGTCAATTGACTATTTATGTTATCAGTAAGGCTTCCAGTCAACACTAGGCTATTAGTAGTAAAGTTTTGGGGGAGTCAAAAGTTTTACTCGGATTTTCAACGGCATGGGGGGTTGGCGCCCCAACCCTTGCATTGTTCAAGAGTCAAGTGTAAAGTACAGTGAGAACCACAAAGAATAGAACCCAGAAACATGACTTTTCTAAAGTTTACAAGAGACCATTCTAGCCACTGAGACGTGGGAGATTTGCTGTACAACATCATCCCATCGTTTCCACACCCACACTCAGTGTCCTAAGCTTCACAGAACCTGGTGTCAATTCACATTTTCTTTTCAAACATCCAAACGCTTATTCTCCCCCCTCTTAGACCGTGAACCTCAGCCACAAAGGTTATCCTTCGACCCTGGAGGCGATCATCAAAGTCCACATCGACGAATGTGACGATGATTGTGCCACCTCTGTTATATCTTTAAATGGACTTCCCAGCTTTCCTAAAAATAAGTATTTGTGCAAATGCCTAGTAAATATATGTATTTGGCCATGGTGATTATTTCCAAGATGGCGTGATTTGGAGAAGAGAGAGACACAGGATGGTGAAGAACAAGGAGGTAAAGAGAGATTTTAACATTTTACTCTGAACACTTTTTTTTTGAGCCTCCTTTCTCACAAAAAATATTCCTATGATTTTGGGGTGCCCAGGTGGCTCAGTCGGTTGAGCATCCAACTTTTGATTTCGGCTCAGGTCATGATCTCACGGTTCGTGGGATCAGACGCCACATCGGGCTCTGCGCTGTCAGCTTGAAGCCTGCTTGAGATTCTCTCTCCCCCCCCCGCCCCTCCCAGTTCTCTTGCTCTCTCCCTCTCTCAAAATAAATAAATAAACATTTAAAACATATTCCTATGTTTTAATGTCACTTTTTAAATAAAGTAGAATAATTAATGGTAATCAGCAGTATAGAGAATAAGAATTTGTTGGGAGGGATTTGATTGAATATGCTCCAAATTCTGTCACAGGAAAAACTGTCTTCAGGAAGACAGTGAATCTCAGTAGTCCAGGTGTCAAAGGGTTTTTACCCCTGCAGTCGGTGTCACTGATCCAGAGTCCCTCCACTGGGCCTGGACACCTAACCTCCAGAGGCTTAGAGTGTTGGCTGCTAAATTATAGTTATTCCCTTTTCCGGAGAATTGCTCCCTGCCCAGTGGGAGCCTCCTGCCTTTCCAAGGAGGTTATTTTTATACCCATGTCCCAGTCCCTGAAAGAGTAGGAGCTGCTTAAAGCAGCAGAGAGCAGCCAATGCTTGAGTGACATGGGGGTTTGAATGTCCAGCCGCCAAGTCTCAAGAAGACTAAGCCTGTGATGTGGTTCATCCTCCAAGCTGGGATCAGGTCGAGGCTCCAGTCCAGTTGTGACCAGCAGGGGAAATCCTTCCCCTGCTCCATCCTGCTTCCCTTGTTCCCCTTCTCCTTTGAGCACTCCCTCAAAAAGCCTTTCATGAGAATCCTTGTCTCAGGCTCTGCTTCTAAGGAATACAACCCAAGATGTCCCCATTCTCCCCACCAAATGGGGCCACACAGGCCAGAGAGTTTCACAAATGAATTCAATACACCTCAATGAACAGATAACTCCAAACCTACTTAAATTGTTCTAGAATGTACAGAAGGGGAAAAAACTACACAGTCAAATCATTTTGTGAGGCCTTGACATCATTGATACCTACCTTTGACAAAGCACAATAAAACAACCAATTGATCTGACATATAAATATTAATGCCGAAGTTTTAAATGTAATTTTAACTACAAAGACAAAATTACCTATTGAAAGAATGTCTCACTATGCTCAAGTGAGATCATAACCTATTTCATTACCCCATTAGGTGGTCGGTGGCCACAAAACCTATGATATTCTAAACATTATAAAAAGATATTTGAGAAGCACCTGTGTGCCTCAGTGGTTAAGCAACCAACTCTTGGTTTTGGCTCAGGTCATGATCTCATGGTCTGAGACTGAGCCCCACATGGGGCTCTGTGCTGACAGCACGGAGCCTGCTTGGGATTCTCTCTCAATCCCTCTCTCTCTGCCCCTCCCCTACTTGCTCTCTCTTTCAAAATAAATAAATAAACATTAAAAAAAAGATATGTGAGTTCCATATTTATTCATTGTTTTAGGAATAGTGGGCACTTAATAGAGATATGTAATGTAGATATAATAAAAACATCTAGAAAGTATAAAGGAAAAAAAGACTTCATTTTAAATGCAAAAAAAAAAAAGAAAGAAAAGATTTTTAAATACCAGCAAATAAATTTAATAAGAAATATATAGGATCTTTATAGAATATAGAAGGTACTAATAAATAGTAAGATATTTGCTACCCTTTTCTAAAATAGTTCAATCTTATTTTAAAAAGTGAAATCTCCCTAAATTAAAGTATGAAAGTAATGTGGTCTCTATTAGAATCCCAAGAAGTCTATTTCACTGGCTGTTTGAGGTTTTTTTAGGAAGGGAACAAGGTCTCAGGGAAAAATAATGATACAAAAATAACCAGAAAAGCCCTGAAAAGCAGAGAAAGTAGGTTGGCAGTATAAGACTCAAAAGACGAAACATTATAAAGTTAGAGTAGTTTAATGAGATAATGAATGCAAATTGCTTAACACAACGCCTGACACAAGAATGGAGAGAAAGATTAATGGAACAAAAATGAATGAAAAAAAAAGAAACAAATACAGATGGAGATTTAGTTTACCATAAAGTTTGCATTTTAAATCAGTGGGGGAAGATGAATTATTCGATGAACAGATTTAGGATTCTTGCAAAGTTTTCTAAATATAAAATAAAATAAAACTGAATCTCTACATCATTTCTTTTATCAAAAGTCATCTCAGGGATATGAACAGTAAGAAATGAAATCTTAAAAGCACTAGAAGAAAACACAGGAGTTTAAGAAATGAATTTTAGTTTCTAAGCAAGATCTTTCTAGTCTTGAAATAAGGACACTCTCCCTAATAAGTGGGTTTAGATGTGACTATTTAATTTCTTTCCTGTATTATCAAAAAGCAAATGACCAACAGAGTAGAAGTGTTTAAAATCCATATGACAAAACATTAGTTTCCCTACTATAAAAAGAACACAACTTAATTCATCATCCCAATGTACAAAAGGGAGACAAAGCGGTAAACTGTTGTTTATGTGGGGGACAATATGACTTTTGAACACATATAAAGATACCCACATTCGTAATTTTAAAGATAATAGAAAGGATCAATACATGCTGCCTGGGGAGCATACCAAATTAACAGACATTTTCAAAGCCTATGGTGCGAGTGAAGATCAGGGCAATCTCTCTGGAGGGAAACTTTTGGCAACATTGATAAAAATATCGAATGCATTTACTGATGGTTCCAGAAATCCTACTGCTGCGGATTTATCCTATAGACACAGCCCCTTTTTTGGCCAAAACACTTATGTACAAGGATGCTTATTTGTGGCACTGATTATAAAAGACTGTGAAGGATCTAAATGCCTCCTGGTAAGAAAACAGTTAAAACAAAAACAATCCACGTAAAGTTTACTTATTTAATCCACGCAGACAAAGGTTAAATAATTAAATAAATAAACCATACACCATATAAGGGTTGTCAAAAAAGTTGCTGCAAAAGGTCCGGGAGTAAATATTTTAGGCTTTTCATGCAACATAGGCTCTGTCACAACTACTCCACTCTGCCATCACGTGAACAAATAGATGTGTCTGTGTGCGAATAAAACTTTATTCACAAAACTAGGTAGGAGACTGAATTTGGCCCTGGGGCCATAGTCTTCCTATTCCTGACTTAATAGATTTGTAGGTAAATACATTATCTGTATTTTATGGATTTATTTATAAATCAATAAATCATCTATATTTGTTTATGGATATATGGATACAAATATATAGGTTATGTGTGCATTTATTTCTGAAAAGATATTCTGGAATTGTTTAAGTATGCAAAATATATTATGTTGTATAGAGATGTTATGTATATGTGCCACATCATATATTTATTATATAATATACATATATGATTAAATAAATTATCCCTGCACAATAACACTCCGTAGCTGTGGGAAAGAATGAGGAAATCTATGTACTGTGGTATAGAAAATCGCAAACATCAATTAAGGAGAAAAGGCAAGTGGCAGACTCATGAGAATAGTACGGTCCCATTTGTATTTAACAATTTATTTGTTTCATGCGATGTTTTGTAAATGATACAGAAGAAGCTGTGATTGTCTCTAGGGAGGGGACTGAGGGACCGGCTTTCTGGGGAAATAGAGAAAAATTCACTTCCCTTTTATATTCTTTCACACTGTTGGTTTTTTTTTCACCATAGGTATATACAATTTTTGAATATAGAAAGGTATTTTTAAAAAAGAAAATACAATTTATGGAATGAGGCAGCAGAGTTTAGTAACATCACCTGGTTTGAAAGTTGGGCAGCTGGTATCCTTGCCAGGATGGCCACGACAGTTATTTAAGTGTTGAAATATATCTAGGGGCGCCTGGGTGGCTCAGTCAGTTGAGCATCAACTCTTCATTTCAGCTCGTCATGACCTCACGGTTTGTGAAACAGAGCCCTGTATCAGGCTCTGTGCTGTCAGCACAGAGCCTGCTTGACATTCTCTCTCCCCCCTCTCTCTGCCCCTCCTCAGCTCACACTCTCTTGCTCTTTCAAAATAAACAAACTTTCAAAGGAGTGGGGGTGGCGGGGCAGGATATATCTAGACCAGTTGATAAGTAACCATTGCTCTGAACACAAAGTTTCCCCTGCCAGCCAGGCCATCCTGGCCCTTCCTCATGAACCACTCCTCCTAAACTCCCCATGATTCAGCAACTGTAAGTTCTTAGCAAAACTCATAACTTCCCCACATTTATTTTCATTCATCAGTGAAATGTCTCCAGTAATACTTGGCCTACCGGGCCCTGGAGTATGAAATGAAGTAACATATCTAAAAGCACAGTACAAAATACAGAGCTCTAAGCTAACATAAGATAACTAACATCATTTTTTTGCACTTAGAGCCTGTCGGCAAAGATAATGTAAAGTATTTGTTCTAGGGACACAATCATTTTCTGCCATCCTGGCTCAAAACATCACCTTTCATTCATGCCTCTATTACAACGAGAATAATACCATTGTCTAGTTTTTTGAATATGTGTCAATTTCCTTTGCTATCTAGAATTCTGTGAGGACAGAAAATATGGCTCCTTTATTTGCACATGCTCAGGACCCAATACAATGGCTGATGTAGACTCAAGGTATGTTTGATGAATAAATACATAGAACGGGAGCAAAGGAGCAAAATGAGAGAGACCTACAAAAAAGAAATTTGGTTTAGGTGTTAGGACTCTACTTCCCAATTGGTTCCCGAGTAACTCAGTGACTTTATTCATAACAGCACTCTCAGGGTAAGAACGTGATGGGTGAAGCATTGTCTGAATCCATTGATGGGATTCTAACGCATTTTTTTTAATTTGACAAATAATTGAGTGGCTACAGGAATTGAGGTGGGTACTAGGAATTCGATATGAGCAAAGCAGGCATTTCCCCATCAATGTTTTGGAGCTTGTGGTCTACGTGGTAAGTAGAATTTATGAAAACTATGGCACACGTGAGGGCATTTTTTTTTTAATAGAAATAAGTGGTGTAAAGGAAATGAACACGGTTCTGTAAATGCATATAACAAAGAAGAGTCTTGCCAATGGCAGTGTATCTGTGGGGATTGTCAGGGAAGTCTCCCCTGGGGAAATCACACATGGGCTGAAGGCTGAAAAGAAGTGGTAACTAGGTCAGGAGAGGGTTCCATCTCTCTGTCCACAGGAAGTCCATGCAAAGGCCCTGTGGAGAAATAACGGTGCCTTTAAAGATACGGTGGGGCAGCATGGCCATAGCACATAGAGAGAAGATAAAGTAATGATGGGTTGATCTAGTAAGACACACCAAAGTCCACATCTTCCTGTTCTGGAGGCACACAGCCAGACTACATTCTCCAGCTTCCCTTGCAGTTGGGTGTGGCCAATGGGATGTGAAGGAAATGAGGTACCCCTAACCCTAAAGGAGCTGCTGTCCTTCTTCCACATTTTTTCTCTCAACTGACCTGAGGGATGAAGATGATTAAGAAGCCCCACAGGAACAAGGAGCCTACCTTGGGTCCTCTAGGAAAACCATGAACCACCCTGTAATGTTTGCTTGGGCTTCTGTGTAAGTGAGAAACACACTTCTTTTGTGTTTGAACCATTATATATTTTTGAATCGATTTATATCTTCAGCCCAGCCTACACTGCAAGAGAGAAGGCTGTGGACAAGATCATGTAGGGCTTTGTGGGTCACATTTAAGATGTCAGATCCCCTAAGAAATGAGGAGTCACTGAAGAGTTTTATCCAGGATGGCGAGACTTGATGAAATGTATGTTTGAAAAAGATGGTTCTGGTCGCGCTATGAAGTGATGCGTTTCTCCAGTTTTCCATTTTACTTTGCCTGGCCAGCCCTGTGGTATATTGGGCATGGAGGTGGAAAATAATCAGATACTTCAGAGCAAGACAGCATGTTGGAAATAATGGAATAAAAGCCACGAGTATGAGAAGACAGGTAGTATTGACAAAGGTCAGAACTGGCAAAAAAAAAAAAAACCCTGGCATTTTCCAAGACAAAAAATTGAAACAAGAATGGTCACAACAGGCAAACAAGGCATAAAGCACTGAGAGTAGGCTGTGGGGTTTGGAGGCAGGACACAGCTAGAACGTTCACGGCTTTATGATCTCAGGCATATTACCTCTACTGGGCCTTCAAGTTCCCCCATCTATGGAACAGGATGACAGAATTTGTGTTGTAGAATTGCCATGACAACACAATGAGGCAGTGATGTGGGTCGTTCCGTCCAGGTCCTGGCATGGGGTTAGTGCTCATTCCTGCCGGCTGTCAGCAACATCCAGAGCCAGGTTGGGAGTGAAAGAGTTAAAGGCCCAAACATTCAGATGGATTCCGAAGATTGAAATTGGAGGCAGATGATTAAATATTTTAGAAAACTGTCATCAAGAAGTTGGTATCCATGGAAACGAGAAGGATCATGATAGGGAAGTAGGAGAAAAGTCCATCCCACTCAGAAGTAAAGATCCTCTAACTTAGAAGCTCTTCACTTCAGCACTACTGACTTTTTCCACCAGATAATCCTTGGCTGTGTGTGTTGAGAGGGTGGGTGTACTGTGCATTGTGGGGTGTTCGGCAGCATCCCTGGCCTCTAGCTGCCGGACACGAGGTGCACCTCCCTCCGTTGTGGCAACCAAAAGTGGCTCCAGACATTGACATGCGCCCCCCACCCTTTTGCTCATTCATTCGGTGAACGCTTTTCACTGAGGATATAAGAGGAATTACATGGATACATCCCACCGTCGTAGAACTCACATCCAAGAGTTTACATTTTCTTTTCCCCGCAACTCAGCCACTGAGCTCGTAGATATAGTGTCACTGAAATATTTAGAGATAGGTGAGACAGATAGTCTACTTGAACAGAGTACTATTAGGTTTTGATTTTTCTTTCACCTCCTCATTGAAAAAAATACATTTTAAAAACTATCGCTGCACAAGTACCCAGACATATGTGATGTCAATTGCATTCCGGTTTTGTGTACATTTAAGACTGATCTCAAAATCAGAGATCTATGTCTGAGTCTTGGTGTCCAATTACTTCTGTGTGGCCTGATGTATCTGTCTTTTAAACTCCTGAATTTGTTTTCTATCCTGTATAACAAATTGCCACAAACTCAGCTGATTAAAACAACACCCACTTATTATCTTGTGGCTTTGTAGGTGCATGAGTCAGAAGTCTGGGCAAGTTCCACTGGGTTCTCTGCTTAGGGTCTTACCAGGCTGAGTTCCAGGTATTGACTGCCTGGGTTGTGCTCCCAGCTGGAGGCTCTGGGGGAGAATGTGCTTTTGGCTCATTCAGGTGGTTGGTGGAGCTCAGTTCCTTGTGGTTTAAGGACCTGAGATTCCATCAAACAGTTAGTAAGGGCTAAGTGTTGGCCAGGAGCTGTTCTCAGCTTCCAGCTGGTGCTTTCTGGTCATTACATGTGGTCCCTCCATCTCCAAAACAGGGTTGTGGTGGTGCCTTGAATCCTCTTGGAGACTCTTGAGTATCTCTGACTTCCGCCATCAGCCAGTGAAAACACTCTAATTTTAGAGAACACACCTGATTGGCCAGACCTACCCGAACAATCTCATTATCTGCAGGGCAGCTGACTTAGGACCTTAATGCCGTCTGCAAAATCTCTTCACAGCAGCATCTAGATTCATATTTGACCGGAGAACCTGGACATCGACTCCGGAAGCATCTTTGGAATTCTGCCTTCCACAGCCCTCTATAAAGTGGAGAGCGGGGCCCAGAAGAAGGCCCTGGGATTTCATAGTTTCCTTTTATGCCATCCCTTGCTTGAGGCTGGGGACCTGCCTGTTTCACTTCTGTGGGGACCTGCAGGCCACAAGAAGGGAGTGAGTGCTGTGCCTGGTAAAGACAACTTATTTTTTTTTATTTTTTATTTCAGAGAGAAACAGAGTGCCCAAGTGGAGGGGAGGGACAGAGGGAGAGACAGAGAATCCCAAGCAGGCTCCACACTCAGCACAGGGCCCAACCCGGGGCTCAATCTTGTGACCATAAATAAGATCATGACCTGAGCCGAAATCAAGAGTTGGGACACTCAACCCACTGAGCCACCCAGGCATCCTGGTAAAGAAAATTTAATCCTGACACCCATTTGTCCGGGAATCCTGAAAAGACTAAAGGTGTTGAATGGGGAGGGGAATTTACATATAATCAAATTTCATCATTCTTGTTACATGATTTAATATTTGTTTCCTCTTACTGGGGTTTGAATTTAGTTGCAACAGATACTGAAGTCTCCATGCTCTGCATTTGATTGTGACATCCCAGTTGTCACCAGGAGTTGGATTACAGGCTTCACAAAAGTGAGGGGGCAGAGATATTCTAATTTCATTTTTAATTATACAATAACAAAAGCTATTACGAACCAGGAAAGAATACCTTAAAATTAATTATCAGCCAAAATAAGATCCTCAGGAAGGCCTTTCAAAGCTTAATCAAGATAAAATGAAACGAACATAAAATTAAATTTAAAAAAAAAATCCTCTAAAAGATGAAGGAATTCAGAGAAGAACACGAAAAAAATAATTTATGGGAGACTAAGGGCTCTAAATTAGATACCTCTCTTGAAACATTGTCAAGGACATGTCTTACTTGAATTATGATCAAAAACCCATATCAATCTCCCTCCACTAGAAAAATAGGAAAGAATGACTCGAGTTCTCATCTACCTTCCAGGTATGACTCAATTCCCAATTCTATGACAATTTTCATGCTGTTTTTATAGAACACCAGAACAAATGAATGTCAACTTAGAAACAGAGAGCATAGCTCTCTTCACTCCAATCTTAGGAAGAGTCAAACATTTGAAGATTCTCTAGCTTTTAGGAAACACCACCAATCTCAAGGATAAAAATGCAGATGGGTTGTTCCATACAGAAGAGTCCCTTCGTGTCTTTAAAATGAAACTGGCATATGTCCCAAGGTGACATCACAACTCATTTCTTTTGAATCAAGAGGGCATCTCTTAAGATGAAGGGACTTCTCCCAGGCTCACCAAATTACTCATTTTAGCACATGATATAGTAAACATGTGTATTATTTGTTTGGTAATTCAGCTTTTAGGTGTATGTTTTGCCTTCTTCTCATAACAGCATTCTCCTTTCCAGTGGAGAAAATTTCCTCCTTTCTCTCAATCGTTTGGCTTGGGGAGGGGACAGTGGACCCATCCCCAGTTAAAAAAAAAAAAAAAGGAAAAAGAAAAAAATACATATATAAAATCCACAATCAGAGCATTGGACGTCCTGGCCTCAGTGATTGGTTCAAGGATGAGTATGTGATATCAGTTAGGCCAATAAGACAGATATCTCCAACCTTTGCTAAAACTGTTGGTTCTACCATCTAGGTTTCTAACTGGCAGCTAAGTCTAGATCAGCTGGTATCATCCTTCCTCCAGGAAGAAGCATTTTTGGGAATGAAACCAATAAAAAAAAAAAAGGCAGAGTCAAGAGCTAGAAGGAGAAAAGGTCTTGGCACTATTATTTGGGCACCTGGATCCGGCTTTACCTGAAGCTATTCACACGTGTAATTTTCATTTACATCAGCAAGTAAATTTACTTTTTGCATGGGCCAGTTTGAGCTGGTTTTCTGCCATGAAATCAAGAGTCATGACTAATCACTTTGTCTGGAAAGACTATCACAGCTGCTGTGTACTCTCAGCATTTTTTTGTTGTTATTTTGCCGCCTCTGCTTCCTCTATACTATGCAAATTCCCTTCCCGATGACTTTGTTTACTTTCTCCCACCAATCTGAAATGTCCTGTGCATTTCTCCTTTCTTACCTCTTTCATGGCCCAAATGAAGTCCCGACCTCAACAAGCCATCCTGATCTGCTCCTAACTCCTATTTCAAAAGTCTTCTACATTCTTTTTTTTTTTTTAATTTTTTTTTCAACGTTTATTTATTTTTGGGACAGAGAGAGACAGAGCATGAACGGGGGAGGGGCAGAGAGAGAGGGAGACACAGAATCGGAAACAGGCTCCAGGCTCTGAGCCATCAGCCCAGAGCCCGACGCGGGGCCCAAACTCACGGACCGCGAGATCGTGACCTGGCTGAAGTCGGATGCTTAATCGACTGCGCCACCCAGGCGCCCCAAAAGTCTTCTACATTCTGTTGAAACCATCTTCTGTTGTTTACATGCCAATTTGTCTGTTCTGTCCCCAGCTACCTTACAGGATCCTAGAATACAACATTTCTCCATCAATCTTCACAGTTTTAACACAATGTTCACCGCAAGCCCGCAGCATCTCTCATTTGGGTTGCTGATAAAGCCTCTGGACTGAAGTCTCCATACCCTCTCCATATTGCCCCTTTACCCTGTGCTCCCCCACAGCTGACAGACGCCCCCACTGAAAACCCTTTGGTGCATTTTGAATGCTCTGAGAGTCATATCCAAAGTCCTGAAAGTGATCTGCAAAACTCTACAGGGTCTGGCCTCTGCCTAGCTCTCCACTTGCCCTCCACACCTCCTCCTACCTTCTCTCTGCTCCAGTCATACTCAAAGTGTTCAGTGTCACCTCCCCACCATTGCTCCCCCATCACAGGGCAGTGCACGCTGTCCCCTTTTCCCTGAACACACACACCTCCCTTCTTTCCTAATTAACTCTTACTTATTCTTTAGACCTCAGCGCAATCTCCATTCCCTTGGGAAGAATGTCTATGACCCTGCTGATTAAATTACCTTTCACCATTACCATTATAAGCTCTCGTGACTCCGTGGCCTTTCCTTCACTGCATTTATCAAATTTGTCATTATCACATTAATATGTATATTCACATATATGACCACTTTGTCAGTGTCTTTCCCCTGCTCAAACATGAGCCCTATGAGATTAGGAACAATCTCACCATTATATCGTCAGCACCTGGCAAATACAACATCCTAATAGGCGCTTAATAAACACTGGCTTAATGAATGGAAGAATCACATGGTTGAGGCACAATAAATATTGCTGGCTGGATGGAAGGATAGACGGAAGGACATAGGAGGGGTGGACGCATGAAATTACTGTTAAAAGCACTTTTCTCCTCCAACTGTGACTGTTGTTTACATTTGGAAAGCTTAATAAAAATAAATAAAGCTCTTAAGAAATGATTGCTGACTCGTCTGGAAATATGAGCTCTTGGATGAGGCATGGCAGTCACAGAGCCCTAAACTGAGAGCAGGCCAACCTCTAAGACAATAGAAAACGTGTGAACCATGGAGAAGCTTTGAACAGTTGATAATTTTGCCCTGTGAGTGGCAGGCACCAAACATGTAATTTCGATGCCTTAGCACCCCGATTCTGTAATTGAGCTCCATGTTTGCTTTGGGCCAAAAGAACAGCTAGGCGGAGACTATTTATATAATCACAGAGCCTTTTTTTGATGTAGATTTCTAAGGCACTAGAGTCATATTTTATTAATACAGGTTTCCTTTGTGTGAAGACTGGGAGAGTTTCACAGACCCAAGGTATTTAAAAACTTTTTTATCATGCCTGTCTCTACCCAGGTGAGTCGGGCTATTGAAAAAAAATAAAAGAAATAAGTAAAAGTAAAGCAAATTTCATTCTTATGTGTCATATCACCTGCTGATGGGTTTATGTGTATTAAAACATGCATCGATGATAACAATTTTGATGTCTTCAAATAAGTTTTTAGTTTCCCAGACAAAATGGAATGTAAGAAGGATGATAAGGAAAATAATTTAGCCGTTAAGAACTGTGGCAGGTACTTTCTGAGAGCTTTGTATGTATGGCTATATCATGGAATCTGCAAAACACCCCCAGAAGCCAGGTATTATGTTCTCAATTTAAGAGATAAGGAAAAAAAAAGGGTTAGAGAGGTTTAGAGATCTGTTCAAGGGCATTCAATAAGCAAGATGCAGAACCGGGATTTGAACCCATTTTTGCGTGTTTGAGCAAATCTCTGAGTATCTTGCCCTACTACATTGCCTCTCCGTCAAAGAGAGTCCCCAGGGGATCTCTGCCTGCCCTATCTAGGAGTCTAGAGTTTTATGGTTTCTGGAGAAACATTCACCAAACTAAAGGAAGCTATGAATTGCTGTTTCCCTGATGATAATAACCAGCTCTATGCTAACTGCTGTGGATAAATATATAGGACAAATCTTTGCCTTTGAGAAGCTCATAATGTAGAAGATTCTGTTCCTAATGCAAAAGGAAGAATAACTTTGGGTTCATTGGATGGGGAGGGGGTGAAGGGGTAATCTAGAAGGTGACATAGGGCAGGCAGTATTGGGAAGTCTTGGGGACCCTTCAGGAAATGGTGGTCCCAACACAAAACACTCTGAGAGCCACAGGGAGAAAATGCACCCTCCAAGTGAAAATTAACTGTGTGCATCCACTTTCCAGATGAGGTTACCATGCACAAGGTCTGTTATAAAAACCATATCTTAGGTCACTGCAAGCTTTCCCTACCCATAAACATACAACCACTATGGTTCCCACCTATGGACTACACCAGAATCAACCAGGCACAACATCAAAAATAGATTCCTGGGGCTCCTCCCCCATAGGATTTTGTTGGTTAGATCTGAAGTGAAATCCTCGAACCTACACTTTTAACAAATATTCCCAAAAGGTGGCCATACTAATGGACTGAATTTGGAATAAACGTTAAATTGGTAGAAGCTGACCATTATAAACCATCGTAATATTTTGATTTAATTTTAAAAATCTCTTTAGGGGAGCCTGGGTGGTGCAGTCGGTTAAGCGTCCGACTTCAGCCAGGTCACAATCTCGCGTTCCGTGAGTTCGAGCCCCGCGTCAGGCTCTGGGCTGATGGCTCAGAGCCTGGAGCCTGTTTCCGATTCTGTGTCTCCCTCTCTCTCTGCCCCTCGCCCGTTCATGCTCTGTCTCTCTCTGTCCCAAAAATAAATAAACGTTGAAAAAAAAATTTAAAAAAATAAAATAAAATAAAATAAAAATCTCTTTGATTCTGGTCTTCCTAGCTTTCTCATTGATTTCATGTTATAGGTGTTATGTGGCTTCATGGAAGATTCCGGTCTCAAACAAACCGGACTGCACCACTTACTATCACAACTTTAGGGCAGGATACTTATCCTCTGGTTCTTTGTTTCATAGAAAGTGAGGGTAATAATGCCAGCCTCAAAGGGTTGCTTTGGAGTATTTAGTAAAACAAAGTCTATAAAATGCCTAGAGCCCAGAAAATGTTCAATGAGAGCTTGCCAGATTTCAGACACTGTGCTTGGCATTGGGAAAACGGGAACAATAAGACATGGCCTTCATCTTAAAATATGCTCACAAGTCTACAGTGTGGATTCTTGGGATGTAATCCTCGTAAATCCACTGTGGGTGACAAGCAAGAGAAAGATTCTATTAGGAGGATAAAGCAGGAGCTAAACGAAAGCAAAAGCTTAACAACCAGACCTCAGACAGGAGGGAAAACAGAGAAACCTTGGGACTCTGAGAGCAGGAACCAATGGCCACTCATTTGGAGGATGCCAAACTCAACTTCTGTCCCGGTCCTTGCTTAAGGACTTGCTTAAGATTCAAATTCCGGAGAGACACTGATTGGCTGGGTTTGGGTAACCTGCATGTTAAGCGACAGTTCCACCAAGAACGCGTTGGTGGCAGAGAAAGACAGAGAGGCAGTTACCAGGAGAAGGAGATCTAGCTTCCAGGCAGACAAACCCACGTGTCCACCACAGACAGAGAGGGGGAGCGTGCACCAGTTGTTTTTGAATGAATTCTTTTCTCCAAACCCAGTGAAATCTTTTCTTTCAGCCACGTGCGTGCAAAGCATGGGAGATTCACCTCATCAAAGAAGATCTACAGATGGCAAATACACATATGAAAAGCCACTCCACATCAGATGCCATCAGGGAATTGCATATGAAATCAACGAGATACCACCACACACCTACTAGAACAGCCAAAATCCAAAGCAGTGACACCACTAAAGGCTGGTGAGGGTGAGCAAACAGGAACTCTTGGAGGGCTGGTGGGAATGCAAAATGGCAGCCGCTTTGGAAGACAGTTGGCAGTTTGTTACGGAGCTCACCACAGTCTCATCACGGGGTGCGGCAGTTGTGTTCCTTGGTACTTACCCAGATGAGCTGAAAAGCTATCTCCCTACAAAATTCTGCACATAAATGTTTACTGCAACTTTATCCATCATGGTCAAAACTTGGAAGCAACCAAGAAGTCCTTCAGTAGGCGAATGGAGACACAAACTGTGATACAGTCGCACAATGCAGTATTATTCAGACACAAAAAAAGGAATGAGATAAAGCCATGGAAGGAAGCTTAAATGCATATTTCTAGGTAAGGAAGTCAGAGTGCTATATGATTCCAAGTCTATGACATTTGAGAAAAGCAAAACTGTAGAGCCAGTGCAAAGATCGGTGGTTGCCAGTGGTTAGAGGAGAAGGGAAAAAGAGAGGGATAATGAGCACAGCTCAGAGGATTTTTAGGGCAGTGAAACTATTCTGTGATACTGTAATGGTGGATAGATGTCATTAATACATTTGTCAAAATAGAATGTACAACTCTAAAAGTGAACCCTAATGTAAGCTATGGGCTTGAGTTAACAGTGATGTATCGATATTGGCTCACTGGTTTTAACAAATGCACCACATTAATGCAAGAGGCTAATAATAAAAGGGAAACTGAGGCAGGGAGAGGCAATATATGGAACTCACTTTCTGCTCAATTTTTGTTGTAACCCTAACACTGCCTTACAAAATCCATTAATGTTTTAAAGAAGAGTAATACTTAAAATCTGTTCCGTCAGGGTCTGGGTGGCTCAGTCAGTTGGGCGTCGGACTTCGGCTTAGATCATGATCTCATGATCTCATGAGCCCACGTCGGGCTCTGTGCTGACAGCTCAGGTCCTGGAGCCTGCTTCAGATTCTGTGTCTCCCTTTCCCTCTGCCCTTTCCCTGCTCGTGCTCTGTCTCTCTCTCTCTCTTTCAAAAATAAAACATTAAACATTAAAAAAATAAAATAAAATAAACTCTGTTATAGCAGACTATATGCTACATAAAACAAAATATGCATCACTGTTGTAGTGCTGTGGCCTATAACACTACTCAGCTCACAGTAGGTGTTCAATGACTAAATGCATGGCATATAAATGAATAAATGAGTCGAGGAATACATTCACTCATTCGGTATTTCTGATAAGACCATTCTCAAAACTATAGATCCCCAATTCCTTAATATCCAGGAACAGGTTACAGAATTGCACAATAGAAATACAGAAACTCAGCAAACTGTGAAAAAGTTGCCTCAAAACAAAACATGTCAAGCGAATATAGTGATGAGTTTTAACTACATTTGAAAATTATGCACAAATAAATATCTATGATCTAATTCTATTAAACTGTATCTATAGAGATTGTATAGAAAATTGGAAATATGTGTAAATTATTTTCTGAAATTCCTTTTCTCTTTGGCACACTTTATAGCAATACATTTAATATACGTTGAGTAAATAGAGAAACCACAAACAGATTTTTGCCACTATAGCAGGTTAATATTATGTTAGAAAGCAGCTAATATAATATTAACTTGCATAGAGGTAAACATCTTTATTTTTGCTGAGCACTTAGTATGAGAGATACAAAAGTGACAAAGACCAAGTCCTTTGTAGTGGGCAGGACTGGCCAGTGACATGGGTGGCTCAGATTCAGGGAGAAGAGAGACTCCAGGATAGGTTCTAGAAAATTCTTCAAGTGGTGACCATGGGTTTTGCTGATGGTCTGGCTGACAGCAGTGAGGGGAAGTGTTTTAGTTCCCTACTTGGACCAAGAGAACTCTTTTTGAACAGGTGCAGTTCACCTGGGGACCTCGGACTGTGGCTCACAGAAAATTATCATCATACAACTTTTACCTACCATAATATTTTCAACTCCTGAAAACTACTGTCTCCTAAAAACAGGGATGTGCACCTATTGAGCACCTACTATACACCAGGCACTCAGCTGAACATGTTACATGTGAAACCAAACAAAAGGCTTCTGAAGGAGCTCCCAACTGGACAATGTTCAGCAAAAATGTAACAGTTTTTGTTTTTTTGTAAAGTTTTGTTGTTTGTAAAGCAACCTAGTTCAAGTGTGAGCTGTCTATGCGATGGTATTCCATGGAGCCATTTTGAAAATAATGTGAAAGCTGTATGTAGGCTGATGTGCACAGAAGCTGCCACAGTGGCTGAATAAAAAAAGATGACAATATGTAATGATTTCACTTTTGTTAGACATTTTACACAATATAAATATATGCGTATATACGTACTCCTTGCATGTGTAGAAAAGCACTGGGAAGTGGGGGGTGACAAGGGTATTAACGGCGGCTATCTCTAGAGAGGCTTTTTATTCTTTAATTTTTTGCTTGACGACAGTTTCTGAGTTTTAGATAATGAGCATGATTGTGTTATAATAAGGGGGTAGGTAAATGTGAAGAAACCCCTTACGGGAGAAATCAGTCAATCCAATCAAACTGTTAGCCAATTCATCATGGGGGAAAATTAAAGCAGCCAAATCAATGGGCATCATTTAGAGATAATGGGCCGCTCACCGATTTGACCAAATATTTTAAAGGTATTCCTTTGACATTTCATTCCAGTTGTGATGGATTATTTTTGTCACATTTTAACAAGCGCATATTTATTTATTCAGCTTGTGTGCCAAGCACCATGATAGAAAACAAGGGGACATGGCCTCCAGAATTCACGTGCTAGAGCGGACGAGTGCGTGTGTCCCCTCCCACTACGCGAATAGATAGGCAAACAGACCCATCTCCCACAGATGGCAACCAAATCACATATGAGAAATGAATGATGTGTTTAACATGACTACATTTTCGTGAATGTGCCAGCAGAGATTCCTTTTTAATGAAAATGTTTTTTCTCAAATGTAAAATTATTTAATAAAATGCAAATAATACTTCAAAAATCCTAACAAAATCCATAACAAAGAAAGTTGAACTGACTTGAAATGTACCATCCCGAGGCAACTCCTGTTAATTAACTTTTTGGTGACAGTCTTCTTAGCTGGTTTTCGATATGGATTTGTTAACAACCAACCATCTGTATTCACCTGGGACTGAGAGGTTTCCCTGGACGCGACAGGGCTTTCGGTACAAAAACAGGGACTATCCCAGGTAAAGTGGGACAGTCAGTCACCCTGGACGAGTGGGTAGATTTATAGTATCATCTCCACGTCGGCATAATAAAGCGTTTCATCTCATGGATTTGCCATGACTCATCTAAACAGTGCGTCGCTAATGGAGATTTAGATGGTTTCTAATTATAAGCCATTGTTTCTATTATAAACCATCTGTGATGAACATCCTTACACATCTATCTTTGCATCCTTGACAATGATCTGTTTGGGATTAATTTCTGGAAATGAAGTTGGTGAGTCAAAGAGGATGTACCTTTACAAAGTGATCCATACTACTAAACCCTTCTATTGAACATTTTACTAACTCCTACTTTTAACCAGTTGAACATGAGACTATTTCCCCCGTATCCTTGTCAAATCTTGTTTTGCCCATCTTAAATCCTTTCCAATTTGATGGGTGATTTAGTTCACATTCTTTTTTTTTAATGTTTATTTATTGATTTTTGAGAAAGAGGGGGAGAGAGCACAAGCAGGGGAGGGGCAGAGAGAGAGGGAGACACAGAATCTGAAGCAGGCTCCGGGCTCTGAGCTGTCAGCACAGAGTCCGAAGCGGGGCTCGAACCCACAAACCGTGAGATCATGACCTGAGCCGAAGTTGGAAGCTTAACCCACTGAGCCAGCCTGGCGCCCCTCCGCTCAAATTTTTCATGCACGCATTCATCATATGGCGAACGTATATTTTTCCATCAAAATAATCAAATGCTTTATTATGAAATATAATTTCACATTTGGTTTAAAAAAGGTCTATGGTGATATAATTTACAGAGCACAAAAGTCACCTGTTTCACGAGTCCAAGTTGGTGAATTTTAGTACACTTAGAGTTGTCAGCCATCACCACGACCTCCTTTTAGGGCATTTCCATCACCCTAAAAAGAAACCGTGTGCTGGTTTAACAGTCACTCCCCATTCCCTGTGTAACCAGAGTCAGTCTCTGACTTCCTGTCTCAGAATTAAAATTGCCTAGTGTAGCGTAGGGTGACCT
Organism: Lynx canadensis; assembly: GCF_007474595.2. Classification (NCBI taxonomy): domain Eukaryota; kingdom Metazoa; phylum Chordata; class Mammalia; order Carnivora; family Felidae; genus Lynx; species Lynx canadensis. The sequence goes on along the minus strand of NC_044305.1, from coordinate 6,625,796 downwards.
GCCCTGGTTTACCCAGGACTGATGGATTCCCAGGGTCACAGGCTGTGCAGCTAAAACCAGCACAGTCCCACCCAAACCTGAAGTCGGTCACTCAACCACAGTGTTTTCCATAAACCCAATGTTCTGGCCTCCCTTCTCCTTCTCATGTTTCATCTGACCTCTGCCAACTGGAGTGGCATGATTTGGTGAGTCAGGGCAAAAACATCACTCAAAGGGAGAACCCAGGGAAATCAAGTTCTCTGAAACATTCCGAGCCGAAGAGAATACAGCAACGAAGCACTCCGCAAAGAGCTCCTTCTGACTCAGAAACAACTGGCCGTCCCGGTGAAATCACTAGGACACAATGGTGATGCTTGTTATTGGATGTCGCTCACACGCAACCCATTCGATGCAGCCATAATGTTGGGAAAGAGTCAGTACTGCAGCCGTACCAAGAACCGTGGAGAGGCGAGACGGGTATTGCAGGACTCTGGGAGAAGTAACTGCTGCATAAGATGTGCCACAGGACTGCCCCGCATCCTCTCGTCTCCTCCTTTACCACCCCCAGCGGGTGGGTACCATTACTCCCATTTTACCAATAAGGAAACTCAGACCCGGGCAGATGAAATCCCCTGTCCAGGGCACAAAGCTGGGATCAGAGGCAGGATTCCACCCAAGTCCCTGCCCAACACCAAAGCCTAGCTTCCCACCGTTACCCCACGGTCTCCCGGAAGCAGGGAGGACTAAAAAACCTAATTCGGAATGTAGGTAGGAGTAACTCTCTCTGAATTTACATCCGTTTCTCAACAAAGACAGAAACATAAAACCACTGTGATTTTTTTACCCCCCAAATGTCTTCTCTCCATGAAAGAGTATTAAGTTGAAGTGGGGGAAGTGGGGGTGGGGGCTCAGGGATTTGCAAGTAATAGGGACGCCGATATAATTCAAAGTAAAACTGATTTAAAATTTTGCTAACATTTTTTATGTTTGCATATTTCACACTTACAGCATACCTTTAGTCTTATTTACAGTTTTGATTAAACCTATACTTTGGTACTTTACATAGTATATAAAAATATAGTTTTATGTAAATATTTCTCTGGGAGATCTGTAAAAGTGTCTCCTATAATTGATATGACATTTCAAAATACAGTCGGTGTTCCAGAATCAGATACATTTCCTGGGCCTAATGCTAGAAGGCACCTCACATTTATATTTACTAGTTTTTAATTACCTCATTATCTATAGTTGTGAGTATCTCTGATTTACCCAGACAAGAGATCTGGGGAGTAATATATTTGAAGTTACTGGATAATTTCCATTTATCTTTGCCTAAAACTTTTCTCCTTCTTAGAATAATGGGAGGGGAGAGAGAGAAAATCTCAGCCTTGTTCTCGTACCTCCAGTGGAGACAGATCCCTGTGAAACCTGCAAAACCTGGCTTGGCTGCGAAGTTGGATGGAAACTATAGTTAATGTTAGGACTTACGGATTTAAAACCTACACCACTGAAAATAAATGCAAAGACATCCAATATGTCCAATGTAGCATTAGTAGATTTCACTGGTAACTATCACCATTTAAATGGTGGTGTGGGAGAACCACTTGAACATGGCTTACGTCTACTTTACCGGTATCTGAGAATGAGGAGGTGAGTCTCCTGGCCATAAACAATCTGTGTTTCCTGGCATCGTATATTGTTGTCTTCTGAGTGCTCTGGATTGCGGGCGGATAACTAGCAAATCATACGTTTCCGTTTTTTAAAGCCACGAAGTTTGTAGTGAGTTGTTACAGCAGATGATCAGATTTGTGAAAGCACACAGACTGCTCGGGGACTACTGAAGTGGCTTGGCTGGAGATGCGATTAGTTTGGGCCAGGAAGTTGGTAGTGGGTTTACAGTAGGGCTTCTCAACCTTGGCACGTTGACATTTTGAGCCAGAATGCTGTCGTTGTAGGGAACTAACTGTCCTGTATCCTGCCAATCTTAAATCTTTTCCAGTTTGAGGGGCAGTTTGGCTCAAATTCGCAATGCATGCACTCATCTTGTGGACAACGGATTCTTTTTCCTGGTTCCCACCTATTATAGCACCTCCCCATGGGGGTGAGAACCTAAAATGTCTCCAGACATTGCTCAATATCCTCTGGTGGGCAAAACTGCCCTGGTTGAAGACTTCTGAGTTAGAACTGGACGGAACACAGAAGGATAGAATGGTGGAATTAACAGGATGCGTTTTGTTTAATGCCATGTTTTCAAAAATAAACAAATAGTAGGGGCACCTGAGTGGCTCAGCGGGTTGAGCGCTGGACCTCAGCTCAGGGCACGATCTCAGGGTTTGTGAGTTCGAGCCCCACATCCTCTCGCTGTCAGCACAGAGCCTGCTTCGGATCTTCTCTCCCCCTCTGTTTGGCCCTCCCCCACTTGTGTTCTCCCCAAAATAAATAAATATCAAAAATAAACAAAAGCAACTCTGTAATCAAGTTCTATTTTTTTTAAGTTCTAGAATCATTCTCCAAGACGTAATCAAGAGCCGTCTTCCTCTAACCTGCCCCATTCCTCATCTGCCCTTTCCCTCAGTCATAGCAACCGTTCTCGCTGTCAGTTCTGCAACTACAGGGCACCTTGTGTCCAGGGCACGCATGCCTTCACAGAGCACTGCATGGGTCTCTCTAGGACCGAGAATGAAGAGTCCCGGAATGTGGGAAACAAAAAGAAAATTTCACAGGCTCAGATCAACCGTGATCTTCCCTTTGGTTCTCCTTTTATTTTTTCCTAAATAATAGCTTTATTGAGATGTAATTCACATATCATAAAATTCATCCTTTTAAAATATACAGCTGAGCAGTTTTTAGTACATCCACAAGGCCGTGCATCTATCACCACGATCTAATTCCAGAACATTTTTATCACCCCACAAAGAAACCTCATACGCGTTAGCAATCATATGCCCGTGCTCCTCTCCCTCCAGCCCTTGGAAGCCACAAGTCTATTTTCTGTCTCTATACATTTTCGAGTTCTGGACATTTCACATAAATGGAAACATACAATAGGCAGTCTTCTGTGTGCGGCTTCTTTCATTTAGCATAAGGTGTTCAAGGTTCACCCACGTGGTAGCAGGTATCAGTACCTCATTCCCCTTTTGCAGCTGAATTGTTCTCTGCTGTCTGGACAGACCATATTGCTTATCCATTCATCAGTTGATGGACATCTGGGTCGTATCCATTTCCCTTTGGTTCTTATTGGTGAGTTTGTCCCCTGACGTGATCGTGTGGACTGAGCCCCTTCGAGGTATAAACAAATTAAAACTTCCCAGCCTGACCTCTGTCTGAAGTAAAGGAAAAATTGATTCTTTGATTCAACATGTATTATTAAGCACCTAATATATGCCAGCTTTAGCGCTCTGCATTAGACCCTTGAAATACGATGATAAAAAAACAAAACCTAGCCTTTGCTCTCAGATGTTCCATCCTAGCAGGAGGAAACATGCCTGAGCAAACAGGGCAAGATGGAAACTCATTGATTCAACCTGCTGTTGAAGATCTACCACATGCAGGCACCTCGCCCAGGCTGTGTAAACGTGAACGGAGAAGAAACAGGACGTACATTTCCTACACTCGCGTTTCCCCGGGGGAAGCTCAGACACACGATTATGGGAGTGAAGAGGCTTAGGGCAGGCCACCGCAAACCATGACAAAGTAGCATATTGGTTATTTTAAATTCTTTTTCTTTTTTAAGTAGGCTTCCCACCGAGCAAGGAGCCTAACCCAGAGCCTGAACCAACGACCCTGAGATCAAGATCCCACGCTCGACGTACCTGGGAGGCTCAGTTGGTTAAGCATCTTACTCTTGATTTCGGCTCAGGTCATGATCTCACGGTTTGTGAGTTTGAACCCCGCATCGGGCTCTCTGCTGTCAGCACAGAGCCCAATTTCGATCCTCTGTCTCCCCCCCCGCCTCAAAATAAATAAACATTTAAAAAAGAAGAAGAAAGAATTTGACACTCATCCAACTGAGACACTCAGATACCCTGCACATTGATTATTTTAAATTAAGGTTACTTGAGAAACAGCTGGTGGAAGAAGGACACGCTGACCCTCCGCTCTGTCCCCCTAAAAACAGGAAATACATCTCCCATGTGAGAGGTACCCTCCCTGCACCAGGGGGTAAAGGGACATCCTTATTGCCAGAGGTAGAGAATTCAGGGCCAAGAAGGCTATCTAAAGAAACCCTGCTCAGTTTCTGCGCTAATTAGTACCCAAGCCTAAGTGTCTCTGTCTTGTCAGTTCTTCACAAACTTATTATTTCTTTGTCTAAAACAGCCTGCTTTGGTTACTTCTTAGGCCCCGTATCTATGAGCCTTCCATGCGTGCAAAATTAAATTTGTGTTACTTTTTCTCCTGTGAATCTTTGTGCGAATTTAATCACTAGACCAGCCAAAAGAACCATGAGAGCAGAGAAGACTTTTCTCCTCCCAGACAGCAGGTTGTGCTGAGGGCTATAATAGGCGTCTGAGCTGCAATCTTTGGGAGAAGGCAGTAGGGAGAATAAAGAAAGGGAGAAAAGCCTTCAGAGAGGAGGAGCACTTTGAATTGGCCCCTGCAGAGCACTCACATCTGTGGAAGGAAGAGGGTCGGGAGCCCTTGTGTTGAAGAGCACAGGCCTCACTTCATCCCCACCAGCCTTAGTCTGGATCTAGGACTCCTTCCACATGGCTTATAGTCTTGCTTGTGTCCTGTGTCCCCTTTGGTGTCTGTCCCCTCCTACCCATCACCACCAAGTCTTCTGGCTCTCACGACTTGTCTCCTCTTTGATCTATCTGGCCGTAGAAGGCTGCCATGCTCACCAGACCTTAACCCTTCTCTTGTAACTGTCCCAGAATTGAACAGCCTGGGTGTTCCTTTGTTTGGGCGTAGCCTCACCTGGGTCCTCGGTGGACAAGAAGGAGGCAGCCCTCACATCTCAGACAGGAGGGGACCCAGGGGGCCACCCTAATCAAAGCCCTCGCACCCTCTACTTCTCCAGTCCTGCCTAGGAATCATGCTCTGGAGGCAGACATCCTGGCCCAGGATCCCAGCTCCATCAATGGGTTGGGCAAGTTAGTTAAGGCTCAGTGTTCTCACAAGAAAAATGGAAATAGGGGCGCCTGGGTGGCGCAGTCGGTTAAGCGTCCGACTTCAGCCAGGTCACGATCTCGCGGTCCGGGAGTTCGAGCCCCGCGTCGGGCTCTGGGCTGATGGCTCAGAGCCTGGAGCCTGTTTCCGGTTCTGTGTCTCCCTCTCTCTCTGCCCCTCCCCCGTTCGTGCTCTGTCTCTCTCTGTCCCAAAAATAAATAAACGTTGAAAAAAAAAATTTAAAAAAAAAAAAGAAAAATGGAAATAAAATTTAATCCCTGGATACCTGTTCTAAATCAGATCATCTTTTTTTTTTTTTCAACGTTTATTTATTTTTGGGACAGAGAGAGACAGAGCATGAACGGGGGAGGGGCAGAGAGAGAGGGAGACACAGAATCGGAAACAGGCTCCAGGCTCTGAGCCATCAGCCCAGAGCCCGACGCGGGGCTCGAACTCACGGACCGCGAGATCGTGACCTGGCTGAAGTCGGACGCTTAACCGACTGCGCCACCCAGGCACCCCTAAATCAGATCATCTTAGGTAAACACCCCTCATGAGGCTGGCATACAGCAGGCACTTGATAAATGTTAGTGCTTAGTTCCTATTAAGCTTCCATAGCTTTTATGGGGTTATCTTTTTCAGTGTTTTTCGTTTGTTTGTTTGTTTGTATTTGCTTTTTTGTTTTTGAGAGAGAGAGAAAGAGACAGAGCATGCACAGGGGAGGGGCAGAAAGAGACAGACAGAGTCTGAAGCAGGCTCCAGGCTCTGAGCTGTCAGCACAGAGCCTGGCATAGGGCCCAAAACCACGAACCGTGAGATCGTGACCTGAGCCCATCGGACACTTAGCCAACTGAGCCACCCAGGTGCCTCTGTTTCCATGGCTTTGAAACCCAGCACCAAGAAGCTACAGAGACGACATGGGCCTGAACATATTGAAAATAGTATCCCTTTCTTTTAGAACTCAAGACACAATCACTATTTACAGGATAATATTTAGATGTTGTGGCAGCTTTTAATCTTAATGATCTGTGGACACGAATAAATGAAGCTTAACAATCAAAGCAAGTTGAGCCCCAGTGTGTATTCTATACTTGGGCATACTGTCGATTCAGAAAAGCAGTGCATACAAACGCGGCCAGCACCGACACCATTGCCCCCCACGTTCTCCTACAGCATTTCGGGTTTACAAAACACAGCCCGCCTCCTGCCTGATTTCCGAGGAGAGCAGGAGACCCAGGACCCCAGGGCCTGGATATTCTTTAACATTCTCCTCCCCTGCCTGACCACAGTCCCTTTTGGAATATAGGTACCTAAAGAGCCATCCATGTGCCAAGGTGGAGTACTTCTCTCTCTAAGACACTCAGTGCCTTCTGCTCCCCTGCCGTGGCCCCTGTGGTGACCCTTTGGCCAATGAAGTACAGCTGGGAAGATGTGTGGTCCCTGAAGTCACACTGCACAGGTCCAGATTCTGGTTTGGCTTCGCCCAGCCAGGCAACTTTGTACAAGCTACCGACCTCTCTGTGCCTCAATTTCCTTACCTGCAAAATGGGGCAGTTTCAGAATATACTTTAAGTTTATTCATTTTGAGAGATAAAAAGCACAAGCTGGGGTGGGGCAGAGAAAGAGGAAAAAGCAAGAATCCCAAGCAGGCTCTGCACTGACCACGCAGAGCCCAATGCAGGGCTTGAACTTGCAAACCGTGAGGTTATGACCTGAACCAATAACAATAAACAGCAATAACCACAGCGCATAACCAATAAACAGCACACCACAATCTACTTTGTTATTACATTCCTTCAGCGTTGACAGGGGGGTTGAACTAGACAACAGTGTGTAAGGACAGTGATCAAATGTTAGCACTTCCTCTTTTCCCCACCCAAATTCCATCAGAGCCTAGAACAAGCCTTACAATGACACAGTCGACTCTCAATCACATATTCACAGCCTCTCTTTCCCTGATGACGAAGGGTCTGGGGCACTATCTGAAGCAGGATTTTCGTATCTCTCTAGAAATGTCTCAAGAGGAGCAATAAAGAAAGAAATGAATTCTTAGGAAGGAAGGAAGGAAGGAAGGAAGGAAGGAAGGAAGGAAGGAAGGAAGGAAAAATGAAGGAAAGAAAGAAAGAAAGAAGGAAAGAAGGAAGGAAGGAAAGAAAGAAAGAAAGAAAGAAAGAAAGAAAGAAAGAAAGAAAGAACGAACATCTTTTGGGTTTCTGGAAATAATCTTCACCAATATTAGCAAAACAAGGCAGAGTTCATCCACACTCCATTCTTTAAGATGGTCAGGTTCCAAGCGGCTATGCAGTATTGGCGGGGGGGGCCCTAAATGCCATCCAAATTATCTGTCTTATTTTATTTCAAGTCATACTGAAGTGAAAAATATTTTTACACAAAGCACAGTAATTTATGCAGCAACCGCCACATAATGATCAGGTTCAATAACAGATAATTATATAGAAAGTACTTAAGTGCTAACTATGTACTTTTAAAATGTTGCAAAAGTAGGTTCATAATTAAATTATAATTACAAGTAAAAATCAAGACAATGATTATTCCCTGAGAAATTTGCACATTTTTATTTCCAGGATTGCAGGCAGCTTCTCTCACACTCTGATTCATTTCTTTTGTTGGTAGTTCCTCTCCGATCCAACTCGTTTTGCATGATGGATTTCAAATTTAAAATTAACTAAAATTATCTTGCAGATTACTAATTACCATATACAGTGATTTCAATAGAATAGCTGGGTTGCCATTAAAAAGCAGTTTGTGAACATATGAGTTTGAAATTGTCTAAGATTTATAGTGAGGAGAGGGAGATTACTGGCTGATCATCTAATAGAAATTTAGCCGCTGGCGGAAATTGAGAAAGTCCTAATACAAGTTATGAACTACTTATGGGGGTTGGGGGCACATAGCTGTGAAAATGGCAAAGCTACAAACTTTCTAGAATTGTGTATCACTGAGAACTCGCCCATTTGCAAGTGAAAGAAACATACCCAATTGGCCAAAGGAAAGAGAGAGTGTGAGAGACAGAGAAACAGAGACAGAGACAGAAAGGAGGAGGGGGAAGGCAAGGAGGAGATGACCTACAGTAAGGGAGGGAGAGGGGAAGAGATTCATTGATTCATAAGTTCAAAAAGTTTAAGTATAACTTCACCCCAGGACTGCCTAGATCCAGAGTCTGAAATAATATCATTAGGCTTTAACTTCTTGCTCCGTGCAGCCCTCAACCCAGCATCCCTCTGCAGTCACTTTTCTCTCAGCCACACACTCTCCACATGGTGGAAAATGGCTGCCAGCAGGACTAGACTCACATCCTCAAAGCGGAAGAAGCCCATTGGAAGATGAAGGCTTCTTTCCCAAGAGTTTCAGCAAAAGTCTCAGGTCTTAATCTCATTGGTTCAAAGGAAGTAAGTCCCTTCCCTGGACCAATCTCTGCAGTAATCAGGGCAATGCTGTACTCTGATTGGCCAAATCTGGAGCTAAGGGGGAGTCATGCATTTATATGGTCATGAACTTACTAATATTTAGGGGGTGAGATTCCTGAAGGAAAACTGAGCTGTTGCTTCCAGATGTAACAGGAAGAGATGACTGGATGCCTAATGCTCTCTGGATGAACAACCAACTGACCAGACTTTGTCCCCCTTCTCTACTCTGGCCCTGCATCTTAATTAGATAAAGGAACTTCCATCTCTGCTCATCTATTCCTTGCCCTAGAATGAGGACTCCCATCATTCAGTCAAATCTAGGCATTTGATTTGACTCCTGTCAATCAGCCAACATATGCTTTACAACATGGGCCAGAGAAATTCTCTACATGCAGATCTGATCATGGTAGCATCTCTCCATCACCACCTTTAACCCTAACTTTTTACTATTTGAACATATGAAAAGTACAAGAAATAAAACAGTGAGTTTCCATAAATCATCACTTAGCTTCAGAAATTATAGCTATTTGCCAACTCGGTCTATAACCTCCATCCTCTGCATTTATTTATTTATTTTTTAATCAGAGAATTTTAAAGTAAATTCCCAGTATTCCCATTCTAGGTTCTGTGGCTGGCCTAATAGTTAAATTGACACACAATAGATTAACAGGAAAAAAAAAAACACATTTAATTTTGTATGTAGGGAAGCCCCACGAAGACATGAGAGATTCCCTGAAGGTCAGGTAATTGAGGCTTATACACTATCCTGAACTAAGGAGGAGGGGGCAGGGGTCTGGAGGCTCAGGGGGAAGGGAAGACATTTCACAAGAAGATGAGAAGAGCAGATATTTGGTAAACAAATGTTTGCCAGGCCATGCAGATAAGCCTTCCTGATATAAAAAGTTAGTTTTGGTGATAGCTCTCTTCCTGGTACAGGTCCTCTGTGTCAATTCTTTTAGGCAGTAAGGGGGATGTCTGAGTCGGCCTGGCCTTGATTGTCTTGAGCTCTGAGTAATCCACATGCCAAAGTGGGACATTCTGGGCCTGTGTAGCCTGAACCCCCTCCAAAGCTTCTCTAAAACGTGAGCTCTTGACCAGCACGCTGATTAGGCATTGAATCTTTTGTTCCGGAGAAGAAATACAAAGAGGGGGGTGGTGGTGGTGATTTTTCCTAAGTTTTCACTTTGAACTTAAAAAGATTTCGATATTTCTTTTCAACAGACGATGATCGCCTTTCGTGTGATTCTCAGCCCCCCTTCTTCGGGGCCAGTGGCATGACATTCTGTTGTGTTCTCGTTAGACAGCAAATATTGCCAATGTAGATTAGTCACAATAAATTACCAAACTGAAATGTAATTAAATATATGCGGGGCACCCAATCACCCTCAACTGCTTCCCCACATGTTGATGTGGTGTAAAATGACTCCAGAGCAAGTTTTCTTGTAACAATTAACTAATCTGTTCATTTGTTTCCAGTTTATCCTAATTACAAAGCAGCATTACATGCCTTAGCCCAAACAGCAAACAACAGTATTAATGAGAGGATAATTCCTACAATTTGGGGAAGATTGTACAAACAAGTTGGAATGCCTGCTAAATCTCTACTCATGTTCAAACACATTTCATCAGACTTATCAAAACAGCAAATCAAGCTACCACTTAAAAATAGTTCAGTTCAAGCAGCCATACTCATCAGAATATTCATTCGCTTTGAAGAATAACACTCAGTGCAATAGCTTTTAATCAGTTCTAGGACACTCTAACCTCGGGGGTTCTGGGCAAGCGATGTCTTTATTATTCTTCCATGAGATCACTGGGCTTCCCAATTGAATTTGAAATCCATTTGCTGCACAAAGATGTGTAAAGATCAAATGCCAGGTAATGTCCTCGGCCAAGAACAATTAGCAAACTCAGTTCTTTGCCACTTCTTTTATCAAGGAGAATCATTGGTCTGCTTTAAGGGATATGTCCAGTCTCTATGAAGATTGCTTGAACGCTTCGGTGGGCACGAGCAGATTCTACATGTTCAGAAATCCCTAAGAATGAGTGACCTACACAGAGTTCATGACAAGGAATCAAACCCAACCACCATTTCCGTGAGCAGATATATTAAATAGGTTCATAAAGAATAATTTCAGGGATCATAGCAAAATTGATTTACATTTATTAAACATCAAAATTAAGGAAATAGAAAAAAACAAAGCTATCTTCCAAGCAACGAACTAAGTTGTTTTACCTGTGTGTTCTCACTCTACCTTTAAACCAACAGAGATCGGTACTATTGTTATCTACACTTAACAAATCAGACCAGGGGTCAGAAAACCACAGCCCATGGTCTGAATCTGGCCCACCAACTATTTTTCTTTATATTTTAAATAAAACTTTATTGTAACACAGCCACGTTCATTCCCTTACGTATTGCCCAGGACAGCTTTCTCCGTCTGAGGGCAGACCTGAATAGCTGAGGGAGAGCCCATCTGGCTCACAAAGCCTAAGATGTCTATTACCTGGCCCTTTACAGAAAAGTGTGCCAAATCCTAGACTATGCGTAGGAGGCTCAGAAGAGAAGACATAAATTACAAACTGGCTTCAGGTCTACAGAGACATAATGCGAAATTAAGACAGCGGTAATTTTGTTTGCTTAATGCAGAGATCTGTGTTTTTAAGGCCAGTGAGGGCAGGGAGACTTCCGATTCCCAAAAGCTATTTTGAAATCTCTGACTCTTCTCTCCCCACTGCACTGGGGAGCTTCATCCACACGAATTTGTCCAAACCCCCCGGCACCTTTCCCAACTTCTTGCCAGGCTTTCTCACCAAACTCTGGAGCTGGTGATTTGATGATTTGCTCTCTGACTCTTATTTCCTCACTTGGCTTCTTCAACTTGGCATCTTTTCTGCTACTGACTCAGTCTCTCATCTCCCAGCGGGACCGTGACTCCAGTTTCAGTCTGCACACCAGATTTTGGCCACCAGCCTGAGAACGGTCTCGTTACTGCCCTTGGCCTGCCTTTGGCTTCTTCCTCCCCATCTTGGTGCTGACGGCTCAGATGGCCACCACCGCACCACGAGAGTCCACGTCGAACACCAATTACAGAGACATGTTTTTCAGTGTATTTTTTAAAAAGAAGCTTAAATTTTGTAAGTGCCTTCCCTGGCTGACCATGTCCTGATGGCAATCACATCAATTTTGTCCCACCTAGATGCTTGCACACCATGCCCTTCTCCATGGTACTCAACAACCACATAATACTCAAAAGGAGATGGGAGTTGGCTAAGGGACAGAGACCAGCCATGTGTAGTAACCTTGAAACTCACTGCTTAAACATGACTCAATGACAAATCTTCCTGTTCGAGACCTGCTGTGACTTTATAGACATTATACTGTTGTTGTCCCAACTTCCTCTTTTAGCCAGCCCTCCACTTACAACTCTCAGAACCTTTAGTCTGGGGATTACATCCTCCTCCCTTGCCCTAACACTTCCGCATCTTGGTGTTCTCTCGAAGTGTAAATTGTTGACCTCCTAAATCATCTACTCACAGAAGCCCTAACTTCCTCACCATACATCTTGAGAGAACAGGTCTTCTCTTTTCAGCCACTGGTATATTAGGAAAGGAGAAAATCATGGGTTCAAATCCTTCTGGAATAAAAAGGCCATGTCTCCCTTCATCTTTTATCATAGAGGACCGCATACAGAAACCTTGAACAACTCCACTTTACGAACAATGCAAGAAATTTTCAAAGACGAGTCTGATATTACATGATTTTTTGCCACTTATGCTTAATGGCTTCACAACCCACCCAGTGGAAGAGGAAACACCACTAGTCCTGTCCTGAGACAGGATGCTTGCTCCCTGAATCCGTTGCCCATGAGAGTGATGAGTTGGTGATAGCAGGGTGGTAGTCTGCCCCCAACAGCTATCATAGTGCCTGGCACCTAACAGGTGTTCAAAAACTACATATACAACAAATGAGTGAATGTAGTAGGAATCAAAATGGAAGCTTTGGCTTCAGAGCTAAGACAAAGAAAGAACATGGATCAACTCTAATGCCCATTGGTATGGCAATGACTACAGAAACTGTGGCATTGCTCACGGTATAGAATGTGGAGCTGTTTAAAGAAATGGGAGATATATAATAGGTCTACATAATAATAGACCATACAGAAGAGGTAACTCACATATACACATATATTATTACTTTTCCTAGGTCTATAATTGAGTGGGGGAATAGAACATAAGTTCTAGGACATGAATGGCATGATGACATATATATAAACACAAAAATTTTGAATTCTATATAATTTTTTATGTAACGTATATGTACACAGATAACATCTAGAGGTGTATTCCTAACAACAGTTACTTCTTAAGGAGGGGGAGAGTGGGTCAAAGGAGACAAGCTTTATATGTCATGTTTTATTTGTTATATAGAGAACATTTGTCTTCCTTAGGCAATTAAAATCACTTTTTAAAGAGCAGTAAATGGCGGGCACCTGGGTGGCTCAGTAGGTTAAGCGTCCAACTCTTGGTTCCAGCTCAGGTCTTGATCTCACGTTTCGTGAGCCTGAGCCCCACATCTGGCTCCGCACTGTCAGTGCTTGGGATTCTCTGCCTCCCTCCCCCCCCCCCATAAATAAATAAACAAACAAACAAATAAACAAACAAACTTTAAACAGCAGTCAACGGGAGATGATCACACAGGCCTCTCTGGTTCAGCTCCATTATCAGAAGCCCTGCTATCCATAGGCAAAGACAGGGCTGCCCCATACAAAGCCCCTATCTGTGCTCAGCCTTCCCAGAGCCTCTCTGATCTTTCCCTCCGGCTTACTCACTCCTCCCAAGCCTCTTGCTCTGTCGAGTGTCTCTCATTTCTATCCCACCGACTCATGCCAGCTCCCACTCGCCCTCTCTGCCCACCCCTGTCTGTCTACACACACCCCCAGGATCCCAGTACCCAACCCCGCAAAGCTTCCGGAAGCCATTAATCCAAGGGGAGGGTATGTGGTTCTAACAACACCATGCACATGGCAAGACCAAAACGTGAGCAACGGTGATTTGCTAAAACATAAAAAGCACTGAGTTCCTTTTCTAGGTATTTATTTTCATGCATTATCCCACTTAATCTTGACGACGACCTCTTGAGTCATTCCTATTAGCACCACCGCTTTGTAGAGGAGGAAACTGATCACAAGGTGACAGGATCTGTAACTAGCAAAGTAGGCTTTCAAATCCACGCAATCTCACTCCAGTGTCTTTGCCCTTAACCATCACCATTTCGCACTGTGCCGGTCCCAAGAAGAAGCAGAAGTTAAGGCAGGAACCCGCAGGACAGGTGTGCGGGGCAGAGGTCAGATGCGTCACGTTGAGCCACAGTAAAAGAGACGATTTGGAAGCTAGATTGAGAAAGAGCAAAAAAAAAAAAAAAAAAAAAAAAAGAGCTACACTAAGGTGTTTGGATGTTGTTCATTAGCAAGGTGAAGCCACGAAAGGCTTATGAATCAGGCGGTATTATAAATCCTGTGCTTCAGGAAGATTAACCTGGTACAACGGATTGGAGAAGAGACACAGAAAGAGACCATTTGGAAGTCCTCTATTAAAGTAGCCCAAGCATGACGTGATAAGGGCTTAAACTTGCTGGCAGAAAGAAAGGATGAGTTTGAGATTACTTAAAAAGAGCACCTTTCCTCCGTGTTCTGTCCATTCAGTCTTTATGTTGCAAGTTTGTATTTTTCCTCCAACGGTACACAAAGCTACCCACTGGCCCCCCACCCCCGCTGCTTTTGGAATTTGCTCCAATCCTAAATCCCTTCCACTATATTCAAACTTTGCTGTGCTTAACATTAAGCTGTGGTGCAGTCATATATTACGATGCCTGAGAAATATTCTCAAGGGCTCCAGTGCAAAAGGAAGTTGGTGATTCAGAGCAGGGAGCATTAAGGTTAATTACCTAATAATTTACTACAGTGAGTGCATCTGGAGACATTTTGATTTTCACTAATTGTGGTGTTAAACAAAGTAAACAACACTTTGTTCATCTTCCAGCTGTGGAAATGTGTCAAGGGGAACCTTTCCTGTGATTTATAACCCCTTGGTTTACCCTTGAGCACAGGCCACTTGATGGGAAGTTGGAAAGACCAATGGTTTTGCAGGCTCCATGGATTGGTTTAGTAAAGATTTCCCTTAATGTGACTGTAAGCTGACCAGCCTTTGCTCCACCGCTGGCTGTGACATTCAGAGAAACCAGGCACGAGCAATGCTAATGTGATTTGATGAGTCTTGGAGCAGCTGTTGTTAGTACGATCACCCTCTGTGCATGGGGGAAGGTTTAAGAAGGAGGGTGGGATGGGAACGCTAGAACAGGAACAGTTAGAATAAAATGGTCCAAGCGTCCTCCTCTCCACCTAACAAGAGATGATCAGTACTACTCTAGGAATTATTGTGTGACTTAAATGTGATACCTCATTTCTATGAGGGCATCTGAGAGTTTTGCAAACCCAACACCCTTCCTACTTCCCTCGATTTTCTCTTACCAAATTCACTTTTCTTCTTCTCTCAGCCTGAATAATTTGAATGGGGACTGACTCCCCATCTCTGGCTTCAAAGACAGACATTTGACCTCAACTTGGCCACAATGAGTCAGTTTAAGGGTGCACACATCACCCGATCCAGACCAATTGAGCCAAATAAGGCCCAACTTAAGTTACCTTATTTTACTTTTCAGCAAAAGAGGAATGTTCAGTCTAAATTACTAAAAGAATTGGACACCAGATCAGAACAGACAGCAGCCACATCACCACCACAAGAGGAAACCCCAGTTAAGGAAGTCAACCAGAGGAACGCCCGATTAAGGAGGCCAACCAGAGGAACCCAGACCGAGGCCCTGAAAGGAGGAAGATTGGGTTCTTACGACAGAGTTTCTGGATCCAACCATACCTGAAGCTAGAATATACTGAAACTCTGTGTTTCATAAACCAATAAATTACCTTCTGTGCTCATGAAAGTCGAAGCAAGGCTTTTGGAACTCGTAGCCTGCAGAGTTCTGGTACTTTAAGCAAAGCTTTAACATAGTTTGTGATACATTAGACGGCACATAAAACTACTTCTTACCACTGAAGCCTCCGATAATCAGCCCAATTCTAAAGCCATGTTTATTTTCCAGATTAAAATAGCAGAGGTCCATGGAAAGGGGATCCATTTCCTAGTTTCTGATGTGGTTCAAAATCAAACAAATGCTCCTAATTTAGATCACCTCTTTGAAATAACAGAAAGGCCCAAAGGTGTTTAAAGTAGCAGTAATCTGGGGAGAGGGGAGTAGATTAAAAGAAACAAAGGATCTTGGCCTTTGGTCAGATGCCTGGTGATCTAGAGGCCATTCTGTCCTGGCAATGTCAGCCTAGCCATTGCTAGTACAGAATTTAATCTCCTCGAGGATGGGTACTTTGTTCATTTATGCCGTCATAGTGTAAAGTTTCACACATTTCATTTCTTACCTTTCAGAGCTCATTCCTGTCGTCAGCTCTGTACAATAACCCATAAGACACACATCCTCTGACCACGGTAGTATTTGGAGCTCCACTTTCCAGATGAGGAAGCCAAAGCTGTAAGAGATGAAGTGAACACAGTTTCATGCCATGCCCCAATCATTTGCTCAACCATTTGCTTACTTACCACCCCCCCCCCCCGCCCGGGACGACTATTTAGCCTTTTGGAATCTCTCGTCCCTCGTCCCTGATATTACCATGACAACATTCCCCACCTCACTACCTCCTGCAGTTTTAAAGATGATGATGGATATAAGCACATCTAACACCAAGCCCCGATACAAAGGAAGAGTCTAGCAATGCTTGTTAACTTGGAATCTGTGGGCATGAATCAAACACCTGAGATGAAAAAAGTGTTGACTGGAAAGTTCTTCCTGGAAGACCTCATGTGATACACACTAGAAGTGTGTCAAGAATATTCTAGGTGGCCTGTTGGCATCAGCAAAAAAAAATCAGAAGTGATCAAAAGATCTGCCCATAGACAGACACAGCAAAGTAAGCACACCCCCACGCTATAGAATTCTACCAAGCAACTAAATAAAAAGTTAGGCGATGCAGGGGTGCCTGGGTGGCTCAGTTGGTTAAGCATCTGACTTTGGCTCGGGTCGTGATGTTGGGGTTGTAAGTTCGAGCCCCACATCAGGCTCTGTGCTGGCAGCTCAGAGCCTGGAATCTGCTTCAGATTCTGTGTCTCCCTCTCTCCCTCTCTCTCTCTCTCCCTCTCTCTCTGCCCCTCCCTTGCTCATGCTCTGTCTCTCCCTCTCTCTCAAAAATGAATAAACTTAAAACAAAATTTAAAAAACGTTAGGCAATGCAGTACACCCTGATACAGCAAGATCTAGAAGACATATTTTTAAGCAAGAAAAAAACAGTGACAATTATATGCATAAAAGAATAAGCAACACAGATTTGCAAAAGACATGCCTGTCTCCTTCCAAAGAATATACATGGAAATGCACTTGAAGAAAGGTTTGCAAGAACACACACAACACCAATGTTTCAAGTACTAAATTGAGTGCAAGGGTCAAAAAAAAGAAGCCAGTGCTATCTACTATATTTTAATTCTTAACAAAGAAAATCTGACCGTGAATTACTGATGCAACTAAAAATTAACAACAAGGAAACACTTGAGGCGGTGGAAAGTAACCTCAGGTTGTTTCTAGCTAAAGATCACCTCCTTGATCTACACAGCGCTAAAATAACTAAGAATAAATAGGAAAAAGACACATCCAACCACTTGCTGAGATCAAAAACAAAAGGGTGAGAAACAAGCTGATTGAATTCTTTTTGCTTTAAAATTTTCATTTTATTTTATTATTATTATTGTTGTTGTTGCTTTGAGCTGGCTGTGTCCCATATACACAGTGCAATTATCTTTCCTCAAAATATCATCACTCAGTGGAATGATCTCACCACGTGAAAAACAGGTTTGGCACAATCGTTGCATATTGTTGGGAAATTATCATCAACTTTCTTTTCTCTCGAAAAAAATTTTTTCACAATGACACTGATGAGTTCTGTTGTTTTCCATATAATACTTTAACCCAGTTTAAATCCATAGTCTGCATGAAGTCCTTGAAGAGTGACATTAATGGAGGAAATATCCTTATAAGACAGAGCGCTGAATCCAAAATACGATTCTGCAGGACTTACCCCACGTGAACAAGTGCAGATTCCCCCAGCGCACCCCAAGCAACTTGCTCTTAGCTGCCCCGCACATACCCCTGCTGTGCGGTATATGAGTTTATACTCTCATAAACCCTGCTTCTGGAGCCCCAAATCACATGGGCCAGTTTGCAGAAGGGGCTCCAAACCCACATGGCAGTTTATTATCTCCCCTTGCCTGACTCTGCCCATTCTACTGGCTTTGGATACCATGTTTTGGCTGCACAAATGTATTTCTTTAGTCCAAATCCCCTTTCGTGAATCTTCCGTTCATATGCCCATGGCTTCTTTGGCATCTTTACTTGGATGATACGTGTGTATCTCAAACTTAACATGTTCGGAATGTAAACTGTGATTTTTTTCTCTCCTAAATCTCTCCTTGTTTCCCTTATCTTAGTAAGTGGCCCCAACATCCAAAAGGTGAGTCATCTCTGACTCCACGGTGTCCCCTATGTATCGCCCATATTCACAGGCCCTACTGGGTTGACCTCCAAAGTGTCTCTCAAATCCATCTGCTTTCCTTCTTCTGCACTATCACCAGGAGGGAGTGAGCCACCACTGCCTCTCACCTGGTCTAGGGCCATCCCTCCTCACCTTCTTCCCATTCATCCTTGCCCCCCTCTTTCATACGATGTCACTCCTCAGGAGCTCCCCTCTACTTGCTAGATGGGATGCTACCTGATTCATGAATCATTTAATACAGCCAATTAGATCTTCAAGTGAAAAGAAAAAACAGAACAAAACACAGTATCACTCCTCTGCTTCTAATGTCCTCAAAGACTTTCCACTACACCTACCTTAAAACCCCAGCTCCTCACTGGAGGCAGCAGGACGAGAGCCTGTATAAATCCCAGACCTCAACATACATCCTGCTCCCTGACGTCAGCACACTGTAATCTATAATGTTCTCAAAAACAATCTCTTCCCCCTGGATTTTACATCCCTGGTTCTTTTTTGCCCTTCCCTATCACCTCCACATAGAGCCTTCCACAATGCCCTTTAAAATTTTTTTTTTAATTTTGTTAATCTTTATTTTTGAGAGAGAGAGACAGCGTGTGAGCGGGGGGGAGGAACAGAGAGAGAGGGAGACACAGAATCCAAAGCAGGCTCCAGGCTCTGAGCTGTCAGCACAGAGCCCAACACGGGGCTTGAACCCACGGACCGCGAGATCATGACCTGAGCCAAAGTCAGTCACGCAACTGACTGAGCCCCCCAGGTGCCCCACAACCACACCCTTTAAACTAGGCTCCACCTGTTGGAAAAACCACTTTGTTTCCTTCGTACCACCAGTGACAAACTTTATTTACACTACCTTCGTGTTTATTTCCTCATTTATCCATCGCTCCCACAAGAGCAGGAATCTTCTCTAGGTTATTTATGGCCGTAGACCCACTACCAACCTGACCCAGAGTTGAGATGCAAATAACAGTTTGTGGAAAAAATGATTCAGAAACCCATTTATGGAGTCCAGGGCTATGTGTTCAACACTTTGACGGGGGGTGGGGGGGAGGAAGTACTTTATAAAAGGCATAGAGTTAAAAGCCTCATCTCTGCCCTTAAGTATGGTGTATTCTATTGACGAGACAGAATCTACACAGTGAAAAGGTGAAGCCAACAACATAAGCCAGCAGATGCTTGAATATTCAATATAAGTCTTAAATTTTATGCTTTTAGTCATGTGCAGTTGGCCAGAGGAATTTCTGGCAGAGCAGGACATACAAACACTATACTTACAAATAAAAGGGGTAAAGTCACAAAAGTTGGAGAGGTGAGAAATAATGAGCTCTGGGGTACTGAGGAACAGTTTTATGGAGGAGGCTGAATTTATACCAACCTAAGACAGGTCAGAATTAGTGGGAACTACTCAAAACCACCTAGAGCTATAGCCTGATGGTCCTGGAGTAATGTAAAAAATAAAGAGCCCCTTCGCCCACCACATAGCAAGACATTTTATTCTCTCTCCGGTATCTCCCGTACCGTGGAGTTCTGGCAACTTCCCAAATCAACGCAGAACTAGAATGCTGTCTAAGACTTCTTTAGCTCTCCCAAACTCCCAAGTCCCTCCCCCCCACCCACCATGCCTGCATGGTCCCCTGCTCCCCAACCCAGTGACTGACTCAATTGTACTATTTTTTTTTTAATTTTTTAGCGTTTATTTATTTTTGAGATAGAGAGAAACAGAGCACAAGCAGGGGAGGGGCAGAGAGAGAGAGAGAGAGAGAGAGAGACAGAAGCCAAAGCAGGCTCCAGGCTCTGAGCTGTCAGCACAGAGCCCGACACAGGGCTTGAACCCACAAACTGTGAGATCATGACCTAAGCTGAAGTCGGACACTCAACCAAACTGAACTGCCCAGGTGCCCCTATTTTCTTGAGGCTGAAGAGAGGGAAGGAAACGCTCTCCTGAGAAACAATCGGCTGCCATCTCTGCCTTTTGTCTGGAGGGTTCTCCTCTCTCATCTTGCCCCTGCCAGCTCTAGCCAGTTTTGGATCATTGGCCTCTTTCCATAAGCAGTGACGAGTCGGGACTTGGCAAGACAGCGAGGGCCCTACACTAAACCTCAGGAATCTTCCCAGCTAGAGGCAAACACATGTTCTCCATCTTCCCCACCTCGTTCACCTAGGGCTGTGACTGGTCCGAGATCCAAGGTCTTGCCTAACAGATGGATCCTGATGCAAAGTAACTTGGAAGGAATGGGAAAACATGAACAAATAAGAAATGCACATGTTTTACCACTCAACTATTTCTCTTAATAATAATTCCAGGAACCAATGGGGGAGGGAGCAAAGTTCAAACGTCCTCTATCTCTTCTGAGTCCACAGCTAAAATTCTTTCCATACTAGACCCTCATGTGATTAATAAGAATACAGATCAAGAAATCAAGGCGTATTCCAAATGAAGAGAGGGAGAAAGCTTGGATTGAGGGAGAAAGCTCTACATTTGGTGTGCTCAAAAGACAGTAAGGGGCAAAGCCGGCTCCAAAATGTCCATACAGGAAAAGTGCAAGAGTGGCAATTTGGTTGGAAGGGTGTACAAGAGGAACGGACGTCAGCCGTATCTGCATGGAAAGCACACGGCTGTGACTCAGACCACTTGCTTCTTTAGGCTGGCGGGACTGTGGGAAATTACAGAAGGGACTGAATTTCCCTCCAGCCACCTCATGGCACTACCACTGATGAAGAGACAAGAGACAGGTGTAACCAAACTGAGGATGCCCACTGGAGTAGTGCGAAGGGAGGGCTGGAGACCCCAGGCAGGGGACAAGACAAGAACAGGTGAAGGCCTGGAATAGGGTGGGAACAGTGGGAAGGAGAGGGAAGATTCAGGATGCCTTCCAGGGGGGAATTCAATAAGATGCCGTGACTGGATGCATTTTGGAGATGACGGAGATGAGCGAGTCAGAAATTCTCCAAGGCTGCGGGCTTGGCAGGCTGAGTGTATGTCAGGGAAGTCAAGAGGAGATACGAGGTTTGGGGAGCAGAGTGGTGAATTTGTTTTTCCACCTGCTAAATTTGAGGTAACAGCAGGATATACAGGTGAAAATGTCCAGTATATTATTGGAGATATAGGAGCCAGGCCCAGACAGAATGCCTGGGATTTGTTAAAACAACACAGGCTGAAAAACTCACCTAAAACACACAGACACTGCAGTGCTTGGCTGAAGCCTCTGAAGCTTGCAAATTGTTCTCGGTTCTTTGTGATGCCCTGACTTATAGATATGTAGCCCCCAAGGCTTGTGACACCCAGGTCTTTCTAAACAAATAGCTATGAGTGCAAAGATTCAAAGGGTCAAGAAATGTATAGGAAATCTTCCAGTTCAGTCTGAGTTTGGGGCATCTGCCTCCTACCTATATGATTCTTACCATATCTGGCTACTGCTATATATCTATCCATAGCAACACAGCACCTGTTTACTGTTATTGATTTTTCATCTTTTTGTAAATCAGTAGTGGATTTTTTTTACCTAAATAAATTTAATTTACAAAGCAGTACTACTGTGAGTGAAAAAAAATAGCATCATTTTTTATTAATAGAATACAATTGTAAAAATAGAACTAATGGGAAGGAAGACATTTGATTTAGCTGCTTCCTAACTGTTGTGGTGGGCATTTGCCATTTTTTGCATACATGGCCTCTGAAAGTTCTTCCTTTATGGGGAAGTCCAAACTATAGGGCCTTGACTTCCAAAATGGGTGCTGAAGAAGCTCACAGCGTCCTCTCCCCATCCCCAGGCAAGTGACTTAGACTTAGCCAGTCAGATGCTCTCGCTCATGACCTTGAAACTTAAAAGGAAGGAATCAAGGACGAAGGGATAGTCATAATGAATTCACACTGAGGGATCCAAACAAGGGTGCAAGGTTCAGTGCAAATATCACCCACATGCCCATGTAGCCCATTTCCATTGTGTTTTCTTCCTTAATTTCTCAGATTTCTTAGACTTCCTTTGGTTGCAGATATGGTGAGTTGGAAAGCGTCACCCCCAAAAAATCATGTCCACTCAGAACCTCAGAATGTTTTGTTATTTGCGAACATGACCTTGCAGGTGAATTTGCCTAAAGGTCATTAGAGGAAATCCTGGGTTTGGGGTGGGCTCTAAATCCAATGCTTGTCATCTCTATAAGAGAGAGGACACCCAGAGACACGCAGAGAAGACAACGGGAAGGTAGTGGCAAAGACTGATGTGTTGACAAAGCTAAGGAATGTCAGAAGCCACTAGAAGCTGGACGAGGCAAGAAATGGTTCTCCCTAAGAGGCTTTGGAGGGAGTGTGACCCTGCTGTCACCTTGATTTCAGATTTCTGGCATCCAGAACTCTAAGAGAATAAATCCCTGCTGTTTTAAGCCACCAAGTTTACGGCAGGCCTGGGAAACTAATAGACTGGGTTTGGGGATGTCTCTTCTGATTATATGGATTTCCATATATCTGAACTATGCCTTGGATGAAAACATATATTCATCCTGTTGGTAATTAGCATTTTTCTGCCCTTTGGGCCCTCACCTTCTGGGAGCTACCCAATTTATTTTTGGAAGTGGCTTCTGTTGTTTGCAACCAAGGACCAGGTTGAAATGCCTTCCAAAGTGTATAAGCCTGGGATCCATTTCTTGCTAAAATGAAAGAAGCAACAGTTAAACAGTAGTTGTAGTATAACAGCACCAAATTTGACTTTCTTCTTGGGGCAACTGGAAAGACTGAAAGAATTTGAAAAGCAAATCTGTGATTTGGTATTATTTGGTGCCACATCTCTTTTCTGCTCCAAGTCACCTAATATAACATTGGTGATATGTCTCACAACTTGGGAAATGCCAATTGAGTAAATGCCCCAACTTCACAAATAGCGTGAATCTTGGTAAGGCAAAATAAAAGGACTTGTCTATAATCCTACCGATAAGCCAGGAGGAGAGCCAAGCCCTTGACCCTGTCCTATATTTTCTCATTCAACACCCCACCCCACACTTTTACTACACTACGCGTATCTTCTTAGGGTTTCTATTAACTATACTTTCAGCTTCGGTAAACTTCATGTTCTTCATGCATCTGCCCTTCATGCAAATAGAGTGAGGATACATCTTGCTCTAGAAAACTCTAGAATATGTCTGAGCTACCTTGCCTTGGCCTCCAGCTGCCCTCCATCAACTAGGGTGCTTTTCAAATGCAAGCCAACCAACCTAGAGTCTCTTACCTCTGTGCTCATTAGGCTCTCATACTCCGGACCAGTATCCACCAGCCCTGATCATCCCAGGGCCAGTACCAAACAACCCCATTCCCCAGGGCCCACCAAGATCATTCAAACCAGCCAGTCCTAACACATTTATCCTGCCCGACCTGTTCGTTCCCTCAGAAACCACAGGAAAGGCTCTTGCCACACTTCCCCCTTTTTCCTTCCACGTCTGACCAGCCTCAGTGTTTTCCAGTGTGGCTCCCTCCTCCTGGGGACTGTGAGTAACAAACTATCTTTTCAAGGGTAGTCATGTCCCCATCTGTTGGTGTCGACTCCATCTCAAATTTTCTATCAGTACACTATATTTTAAGACAAGACTCTCAAGAAGGAAGTGTATGCCTTCAGCTGCCATTAACTGGGACAATTCTGATAACCTTGAACAGCATCAGGGTCGAGCACCATGACATTTACTTCTTTTACTATTGCCCCATTCTCACAGGAGATAAAGAATATCCGGTGCATTCTTCAACACCACGCATTAGTACTAAAGTAAAAGCTTGTGAGGGAGGCAGCATAGCTCTGGAGGTGGCCTGCATGGTTTCAATCCAACCTTCACAAACAACTGGTTGTGGCAACTTGATCAACAGTTAACCCCTCTAGTTCTGATTTTTCCCCTCTGTAAAATATCAGTACCACCCTCACAGGGTTCTTATGAGGATTGTAGGACCCCATGAAATTAAAGTGCATAGGACATGCCAGGGAAAGAGTAAAGAAGGGCTTGCTAGAAACTCCTAACTAGACCAATCAGTAACTTCAATTAATGCACATCAGAAAAGATGTCCCCAAATCCCACAATTATGGTGGCTTGCACTTGGTGGGAACTGAAAAGCTATTTGCCTATTGCCCAAAAAGAACTCATCAACTGCATTGACCATTTATTGAGTACCTTCAATATACCTTCCAATATACCTATGCCTGGCATAGACAATGAACATATAAAAATAATTAAGTTCATTCTACGCCTTCTAAAGTATTCCGAACCTAGACTACTTCCTATGTAGGAGCCAAGAAAAGAATTCCCTTGACTGGAAGAGAATCTCACCTTTCAAAAAGGAAAAAAAGAAAATAACTGATTTCATTGAGTTTTATCTTTTGTACTCACCCAGATATCATGATTTGTTAATGGCTCATGAGAAAGCACTCCAGCCCATGTCACCGGACCATAGAAATCACGGTGACCTAGCAACAGCACAACTACCTTATGTCCAGTCAAAGGTTCCAATAACTCATGATAACTCTGTAATGGCTTAACATCCAGGTCTGAAAAGAAAGGCTATTTTCCTGGAACCATTTACAGAAGCATTCTTCAAAAGTGATTCATTCTTGGTTGGAACTCTTTGGCATGTTTGGGGATCATTTATCAAGTGTGTTTACAACAAAGGTCTCTCTCCACACTTAGGATGTGGGGAAACAGCCCCTAACACAATAAAAATAATTCTAACCACCAAAGCAAGCAGACAGAGACTCTGGACAGTCAGCTATAGGTCAAAGCAGACAAAGTGAACACGAAGCGGGGCTTACGCCAGGGCTCCAGGGATGATCTTGTTCTTCAAAGAAGCACGTTGCCTAGTTGCTCACTGCTACTGAAAATCCCACCATTACAGCCCCATGAGAGTTCTGTTAGCTCTCTGCTTTGATCCTAATTAAAATGCAGAATCTGAAGGCTGCTGTTGAGAGACAATGCCCCATGAGTCTCTTGCATTTATTCATGTCTTGTGACTGTTGTTGTAATAGGCTATTCTTTCAAGAATTGTGTACAGCCAACAGCCTTGGAAGAGAGGGATGGTGTCTCCTTGTAGAGCAATAGGCAAGTGTGCTGTTCAAAATAATAAAGCTGGGGCGCCTGGGTGGCGCAGTCGGTTAAGCGTCCGACTTCAGCCAGGTCACGATCTCGCGGTCCGTGAGTTCGAGCCCCGCGTCAGGCTCTGGGCTGATGGCTCAGAGCCTGGAGCCTGTTTCCAATTCTGTGTCTCCCTCTCTCTCTGCCCCTCCCCCGTTCATGCTCTGTCTCTTTCTGTCCCAAAAAATAAATAAACGTTGGAAAAAAAAATTAAAAAAAAAATAATAAAGCTAATGGATCTCTCTGGGGCAAAGATTTGGGTTTCCTAAACTGAAGATTTCTCCCTTGTAACCCAGCCCATAATCCGTGGCACGTGCAGGCATCACCTGGCCCTCCTTGTGGTACCCTGTGGGAACTTACACTCGGAGAGCAAGCACAAATCCTGAGACTCTGGCTACTGCCATTGCTGTGAGTAGTAAATGGTCCTTTGTCTCTGACCCAGGACTCTTGTGTCTTCAACAACATCTGTAAACTGTAAAGTCCTTAACACCTGCTGTATCATTCATGTTTCTTATCAGTTGGAAGCTGGCTTTCAGGGGCATCTCTGTCAGCCTCTCCTCACCTTTATAATATAAATAAAATGATATGCTTGCTATCTAGATAAGGTTCAGGACAAGTTACCTCAAGTCCTTTTTCAGGCAAGCTTCCTAAGTCCCTCTCACATAGAAACTCATAGGGCCACCATTTCACGTAACTCAGCTATCCCAAAGTGGGAGAAAGTTGAGACTGCTAAAGACCTAGCAATCAGGAGAGAAGGAGCAGAGAATGAGAAGTGACAGAAATTCTTCCAATTCTTGGCAGTTTTGTCAAAAGCCAACCCTGCCAAATATTATTATTTAATTCAAAGTCGTGATCGGTTCCAACACTCGGTTTATGAATGCATCTTTAGTAAGAGTAAAGAATAAAGAAAAACTCAAAATCTTTTGTATCCTGTATTTGTTTATTTCAGACCAATCTAATTATCATAATTAATTATCATGCTTAAATATTCTACTGGGATGCCAGGGGCTGCCAAACTACAGTGCACTGATGAGATCCAAGCCCACTGCCAGTTTTCATAAAGATTTATTGGAACACAGCACACTCACTCATTTATCATTGGCTATGGCTGCTTTTGTGCTACAATGGCAGAAGTGAGTAGTCGAAGCAGGAACCAGATGGCCCGCAAAGCCTAAAGTATTTGCTGTCTGGTCCTTTATAAAAGAAGTTTACTGACCCCTGGTAAACCCAAACTTTCTTCAGGTGCCCTTTCTAGCTGAGTTACTTTCACAAATAACAAAGCTGGTCCCCAACACCCCAATCTTTCCCCCTCTCCTGGAGTATTCCAGGTCCTCCCCCAGCTCTGTACATTTGCAGATAATATTCCCTCTGCCTAGAATTTTCCTTTAGTTTTAAATGTTTATTTGTTTTGAGACAGAAAGAGAGCACAGGAGGGGCCGAGAGAGAATTCCAAGCAGGCTCCACGCTGACAGTGTAGAGCCCAACATGGGACTCAATCCCACAAACTGTGAGACCATGATCTGAGCAGAAATCAAGAGCAGGACGCTTAATTGACCGGGCCACTCAGGCACCCCACTGCCTAGAATTTTCTTCATCAGAGCAGACTTCTCACCCCACTCCCTTTTCACCATCTACAGAAGCCCACCCTCCTCAGGACTCAGGCAGAGTGTGGTGCTGGATCCTGTGTCCCACCAGCGTCTCTGCTCTGCACGAGCCCCAGGGTGGCATCCAGGCTGAGTGCAGGCCTCTCCCTGCCACCGTGAGGTCAGGCCAGAGCTCGCCTCCGGCATCGCCGCCTCCTCGTGCGCAGCCCCGACTCACTCCAGTTCTCCGGCTGTCCCTCGTGTCCTGCCTCATGGCGACTGCACACGCCTCCCGCTTTCCTGCTTGCACACACCGCCCCTCCAGAAAGGCCTTTTCTCACCACCCCTTCTGACCTCCCCCACTGCCCAACTGCATTCCATCAAAAGACTCTATTTCCTTCTCGGGAACGATCATCAGGCCTGATTGTCTTGTTCCTCTTTTCATCTGCCTGATTTTTCTGTCTCTTTTCACTAAAATATAAGATCTGCAGGAGGCAAGAGCCCTACCTGTGTGTGGACATTTTCCCGGTGCCTAGAACACCATCTGGATTCAATACACAGTAAAACCTTGGATTGCAAGTAACTCGTTCTGTGAGGCTTCTGCAAGACGAGCGAACAGTTGTAATAAATTTCACCTTGATAAACGAGTGATGTCTGGCAATACGAGTAGTACGTGATGCTGAATGTCACATGATCACAACTGAGCCAATGGTTCCTCCCTCTCCCTCCCTCCCTCCCCCCCCCCACTCTCCCTCTCTCACTGCGGGATTGTGGGTGACCATCTCCCATGCTCGGATGTTCAGTCTCAGGTCATGGTGTTTGGCAGAAATCAGTGATTTTTCAGAACTTTGGAAGGTGCCCACAAACTGGCAATGGTGTATTTTTTGTCACTTCCAAGCACCTGTGGACAGTCCTCTGCTCTTCCAGACAAGAGTGAGCCTAGGAATGCTTTGCTTCATTCTAGGTCAGGCTGCCTGCGGATCTAGACCCTTTCCTCTGCTGCCTTATTGCCAGTCACACTGCATACAGTACATGACAAGAGTTTATTAATACTATACTGTAGACTACATCCGTGTGAGCGTATATAGTGGCCCCCCATGCAGAAAAAGGTTCCATCGAGCCAATGGACAGCAATGACTCCGTTAGTGATAGTGAAAATCGTCCTACACAATAACCCTCCTCTCTCTTGTCTCCCTCGCACCAGCCATGAAGGTTTTCAAAGGGAGGCGCAGGTTAATTTATTTTTCTTTATATTTTGTATTTGTTAAATTATTTTGCATTATATTACAGCATTGTAATCATTTAAAAAAAATTTTTTTTAACGTTTATTTATTTTTGAGACAGAGACAGAGCATGAACAGGGGAGGGTCAGAGAGAGGGAGACACAGAATCTGAAACAGGCTCCAGGCTCCGAGCTGTCAGCACAGAGCCCGACGCGGGGCTCGAACTCATGGATCACGAGATCATGACCTGAGCTGAAGTCGGCCGCTTAACCGACTGAGCCACCTAGGTGCCCCTGTAATCATTTTTATATGAATAGTTTTGGGCTGTGGAACGAATCATCTGAGTTTCCATTACCCCTTTACGGGGAAATTCGTTTTGAGATACAAAGGCTTTGGATTACAAGCGTGTTTCCGGAACGAATTATGCTCGCAAACCAAGGTTTTACTGTGTATCTGTTGGTGGAGTAGGCAAATGTCTCTCAGTGCGTGGATCCAAGTTTGAAGGGAGGCCCAGAGCTGCTGGTCAGGGAGGCAGGATCTAATCTATGGCGCTGACAAGATTCACTTTCACGCCTGGATGGCATCGAGCTGGCATAATGCTGTGCCTCCCAACCTTGGCTGCACATTGTAATCAAATGAGCAACTAATAAATAAACAAACAAACAAGACCTGAGCCCCTCCCTCTCCCCCTAGAGATCAGAATTAAATTGACATTGAATTTTAGCAAGGGTTCCCGCAATTATAATGCACCACAGAGGGTCAGCACCACTCTACCTCACTTGGTACGCAGGAAGGAGAACAGACCCCCAACGCGGGGATTAGAGAGGCTTGTGTTACACAAATGAGAAAATGAGCAAGGCAGGAGGGAGGGAGGAAAAACAAGGACATGCGTGGCCCCGTGATGACGGTGTATCTGGAGTCAAAGGCCTGTGACTAGCCCATCTCGGGGCACCTGTAGCCAGAGACAGGCAGAAAGACCGACGGGCACAGAGGTCGGACTTGAAAGGAATACAGATGGCCGGCAAACACACCAACGTACGCTCAACATCACAGCAATCACAAAGTCAGCCGCCAGGTGCCTTCTTTTTTTTCCTATCAAGTTGGAAATTTAACAGAAAATTAAATTTTTTTAATTTAAAAATCTTGAACATGGCTGCATAATACTGGCAGTACCCAGGGCTGGTGGAGAGGTAAAGAGATAAGACACCTGCAATCCGCGACCTTCCTGAGTGAGGTTTAGAGGGCGGCCTCCAAGACCCCAGTTCACAGTGACAGGGCGTAACCCCCAAGGTCCCTCCATGGCACAAATTCCACGGATCCAGCCACACCGACTGCCGTGCTGTTTTGCAAAGCGTCAAGGTCCTTGGGGCTCACACCTTGGGTCTCTGTATCAGCTGTTCCCTCCACCTGCAATATCCCACAAAGAATGGCATAACGGTCCTGCTAAAATGCCCTTCCTTTAGAGAGGCGTCCCTGACCAGGCCACCTGAAGGGAGCCACCCCCATCGCTGGCCCCTGACTGGCCCTTATTTTGCTTTGCCCCACTTACCACCACTCCTGTTAAGTCCCACCTACTGTCCACCCACATAATATTTGCCGCCTCGTAGATGGAGGCTGGGGGCAGGGCTCACCCGGTAGGTATGCTGAAGGCTCAGAACGTAGCTTCCAACTTCACAGGGAGTCAGACAGTCAGATGAACGAGGGACTGTTTTGTTCAGAGCTGCATCCCTAATATTGAGAAAACTGTGTGGCACAAAATAGAAACTCCCTAAATACATTTGGAAGGAAGGAGGGAAAAGGGAAAGGAAGAAAGGGAGGGAAGGAAATAGACTCGGGACACTTGTCTGAGCATGACACTCAGCAGGAGGGAAAACGAAAAGGCATCTGTGCAAGATGAAACGGGGAAAGAAGCACCAGGAGAGAAACACACGACGCAGGGCAGGGGTGCGGGGGGCGACGCGAGATCACGGCCACCGTTCCATCAGGGTCCCTCATCTCTGGGCGCGAGCCTTTGACCACCAGCCACGTACAGCTGACCCTACTCAGGGTCACTCAGTGAGTGAACAAACATCCGTGTGAGGACCTCCAAAGGGCCCCATGCCTCAAGGTCTCCCTTATGAGTAGAACACATAGGACTGACAGAGCAAGGCTCCCCGGTCACCATGTTTAACTGACGACTGCCACCCGGAAACTGCCACCCCAAATACCAGCGATCCCAGCAGGGCATTTTCATAGCAGAACGGTAAAAAGCATGAACGCCGAGGTTCCCTCTCACCAGGCATGACAGCTTGGGCGGGTCTCTACATTCAGAGCCTCAGTATTCTCATCTATAAAATGGGATGATAAGAATTATTATTGTACCTCCCTCGTGGGAGTGATAACAGGGGTGAATGAGTGCTTATTTGTAAAACACATAGAATCGTGCCTGAGACACAGGAACCACCAAGCATGGCGACTTGGGGATGGAACGGCCACGGGTCACCTGTCCCCTCTCCCATGACACCGTGTAATAATTATAGCTAATCTCTAGTATGTCCTCCCTATTAGCCAGACATGGCCCTAAGCCCTTTACATGCATTATTTTAGTTAAGCCTGATAAGCCTCAGCGGGTAGTTATTGCCATTTCGAACTAATAAGTGAGGAATAGCAAAGAAAGACTTGTCTAAGACCGCACGGCGGACAAGTCTCAAAGCCAGTATTTAAACTCACTCGGTTCTGGCTTTAGATCCATGTGCCAGTAAGTCAGTGAATGAACAGACCCAAATAAAGCAGCGCATCGGGAAACTGCCAGGCCAACCCTGAGCAGGGAGGGAAACATTAATGGCCCCGGTGCACCCCTCCCTTAGGACAGCTGGTTTTATAGAACAACCTCGAACATGGTTACACACTTTTAAAAAATTGAAATTATTCCCCAGGGCACTTCAGCTGAACCTTCTCTTCAACTCCTTTATTAAGACATAATAAAACACCCAACCTAGATATTAAAGCCTCGCAGAAACGCCTCCCTCAGTCCGCCACTTGCGTGCACGCTGTCCCTGGCAGGTTCTCGGATTTCTGTGCCCGATGTTACGGGGGAGATGCTAACAAAGGCAGGCCCAACCCAGCCGATGTTCATCAATGAAAGGTGATTTATTAGAAAAAAAAAAAAAAGAGAGAGAGAGACAATCAAGCTTCCAAGAGATGGCCCTGGCAACCGAATTTGCAATTAAAGCTGAACTGTGCAATCTTTGCATTTAAAGGGAAGTCGATGGCATTGATTGAGTCCAATAAGGCAGCCACATATGAACGCATTACAGATCTGCCAGCTGCGAAACCTGGTTTTGAAATAAAACATATAAAAATCGCTGTGAGCATTTTATGGCCAAACATGATAACTGGGTTACCCGACGGGGGAAGCTAAAAAGTGCTCATTTTATCAGGGGAATGGGGTGCAAACACTTTGAATGCGGCCTTTGCTGGTGTTCTTTGCTCTGTAGTCGCCTCTGCTGCCAGTAATTTGCTGGAGGGTTTATTTAACAGGGAGGATTTGAATGGATTCTCACTCCCTTTCCTGGGGTTGCACGCAGCGGTGGATTAAGTTAGTGCCAAAACCTTAAAAGACTCCAACCAAGGTAATCAGTTTAGGGGGATTTAGGCCACATGGGCTCCAGATCTGGTTTTGCAAGGCAACTGTAAGTCTCCAGTCAGCTGGGTTTGAGAATTACACCTCTTTTCACTGGGAGGAAATTTAGTTGTGACAGGAAGGCTGGCAGACTGGGGAATTATCTTCCAACGTTAGCAGCATTGTTGCGGGCGGCACTGAATTTCAGTCTTAATAGTTTTATCAGTCTTCGGGAGGTGGAATCTCAGTAATTAAAGGGCCATCCAGCTCCCCAACCCCAGCATACACGGGGATATTTACACGTGTCAGTTGCTATAAATTATGCAGAAAGAAAGTGCTGAGGCCACGTTGAATATGTTGCAAGAACATCTATTCAAAGAAACTGGTTTTTTACAAGTAATGCGTCAACCCAGACACCAGCAAAAAGCTGCTTGGAAAATAGTTATTCTCAACCGGCACAGTTTTTTTTTTGTTTTTTGTTTTTTTGGGGTTTTTTTGTTTGTTTTTTTAAGAGAGCCCCTGGAAAGCCTCAGAGAAGAAGGGATTTTCCATGTGACACACTAAGACGGAATTTCAGGTTTCACTTAGTTACGTGGGGGTGTGGGGCTTTTATGTTGCTTATGGCTTCATAATATAACCTGGCGATATTTTCATCCCATTACTAAGGTTTCCATTAAATCTGATGCAGGGAAAAAGAGAAGCCTCAAAAGAACTGAAGAAAACACAGGTAATTTTCATATCTCTAAACGAAAGTGACGTGGGATGAAAACCATAAGCTGCAAACAATTCCCAGGGATCCTGGTGAACTGATCTCTAGAGTTGAGCCAAACTACAAATACGAACTAAACTAAATAATGAGGAAGAAGTCTATAAACCCAGGAGCTAAAGCTTCGCTTTGATTTTGTTGCTTTTTAAAACATGGAAGCCCATTTATTCATTCCACAAATATTTGGGGGGCACCTACTATGTGTCAGATACAACTCATAATACTGAGGGTAGAGCAGTGGACAAAACGGACACAAATCTCTGATATCCTGAAGCTCACGTGCTGCAGGAAAAGCTGATATGCAACTAACAGGGATGGCATGTCAGTATTTAGATAAGCCACAGGCTGCAGCCAGCACGGATCTGTGACTTACACGAAGGTGCCCCGTTCCGGGGGAATCAATTAGAAAAAGATGTCCCTCCCTCCCCCTCCAGACACCAGAAGTGCACGAAAGGCAGAGTGCAGGCTGGATTCCAACCTCCCTCAGGCGTCCTCTTTTATGGAGCACATAGCTAGTACCTGGCATCACAGCGGTTACAGGTGGTCAGGAAACCCTTTTGAAGTGGTATCTGACATGGATGAGGAAGCAAGTCATTCTGATATCTGAGGGAAGAGTGTTATAGGCAGAAGGAACAGCAGGTGCAAAGGTCCTGAGGCAGCATGCCCCACGGGTTCATGGTAGAACAAACAGGCAGAGGGGCTAAGTGGACCAGTCATATTGCCTTCATCAAGAACTCTAAATAAGACCCAGGTACTTTCCTTTTAGGAGGTATGAGATTTAGCTGGCTGCCGCAGACCGGCTTTGAAGAGACGTCTTGTTCTTTGATGATCGGATATTAAGTAAAAAAAAAAAAAAAAAAAAAAAAATTTTAAACTTGTGTGGTCTTGTTTCTACACGACACACCAGGAATCCTGACCTGATCTTGAACATTCATTCGACAAACACATACTGAATATTTACTACGAGCAAAGTTCTCTGCCAGGCGATGAGTAAAAAACCTGAACGCTGCTCTCATGACGCCTGTAGGCCAGCACGTGGGGGAAATGTAAACAAGCAGAAATTGTAAATTATAGACACTGTTAAAGGCTAGAAGAGAAGCAGCATGTGTGGGTTGCAGAAAGCAGTGAGGCACGGAGGGGGGCACCCACTTGATACAGGAAAGGCTACACTGATGACGCATTCTTGAGAAAGCGGGGTGAGGGAGGCGATCCCGGACATACAGAGGAGCAAAGGTGCTTAAGTGGGAAAAACCTTGATGTGTTGGAAGAACAGAGAGAAATCCAGCAGGGCCAGAAATACACATGGAGAGGAGAGACACCGGAACAGAGGCAGATCTCGGTGGCCCTCGCAACTTCTGGGAAGGCTCCTGTAGCACTTTGCTGTGTGCAGTGGGTCATAGGAAGCCACGGGGGGTAGTAAGCAAGGGAGGAGGGCAATCTGATCTTTTCATGCTGCCACACTTGATCCTCCCTGGGGAAGAGCTTCCCAAGTACTTTAGTCCGTTCAGGCTGCTATAACAACAACAACAAAAAAACCCCACAAAGTGGCTTAAACGAGACACTGATTTCTCATAATCCTGAGAGAAAGTCCCTGAGCAATGTGCCCGCAGATTCGGCCCTTAGCCAAGACCCTCTTCTAGGTTAGTAGACAATCATCTTCTCATTGTGTCTTCACATGGCAGGGGGCAGAGAGAGGAGCCCCAGTCTGACTGGGACCGTCCAACTTCATGCCTTTTGCCCCTACCTAATCGTGAAAAGTATCCTCTTTCCCTGCCCAGAGTTTGGACACAGAAAATAACATGGTTCCCCACATACAAAGGACATGTCTCATCAAGTCCAATGCAGAGTTTCCCTCCAGCCTTGGAATAAGTTACTGTTTCTTTAGTTGAGCCCCGGATAAACGTAGCAGCTCACATTCAGTGGCCAGGCTGTATGAAATACATAGAGTATTAAGTTCTAGAATGATTGTATGAGATACTTGAAGATGATAAAACAGACTGGGAGTAAAGGAGATGAAGTTCTTCCACTGCATGCTGATTCCAGGCAGAAATGCATTCGTTAGAATTTCTGGCTATATCAGCTGTGCAATTTAAATCGTCTCTCTCTCTCTCTCTCTCTCTCTCTCTCTCTCTTGCTATGTCTATCTCTCTCTCCCCTCCTCTCACCACCCGCCCCCAAGGAGAGCTCATAGTTGAATTCTGGAAGGCTAACTGTTAATACGAGGAGACCAAACCACAGCTGTCTCATGAGGCTGTGAGATTATTCATGAGAAACGCTTGGTACAGTTTCTGGCATATAGGAAGATTTCGGGGGAAACTATTGTTTTTGTCATCATTATAGGTTTGAATTCTTTTCCTGGCTTAAATAGGAACCAATTTCTCATCACAGTTGGCACCTCTCGCCCTATTTAGATATGGGTATATGTAATTTTTTCCAGACAGGATTCTTCTGGGTAAGAGCAAAGATAGAATGACTGAGACTAATCTCAAAAGAATTATAATTTACAAGGATAGGGGTTTGGGGGTTGTTGTTTGGTTTTTTTGTTGGTTTTTGTTTGTTTTGGTTGGAAATGGCATTCCAAGCAAAAGAAGCAGCAAGAGCAGAGAGAGAGAAGAATGAAAGTTTGTGCACTGCAGGAAATGGCTAGTATTTCTAGTGTGGCAAGGGCATGTGAATCATGGAGAAGGATGGCTGGAGACAGGATCGGAAAGAGTGACAGGGAGCATCTTGCAAAGATCATCGAATGCCAGGCGACAGAGTTTGAATTTCAACCAATGGGCACTGGGGAAACTTTGAAGGTTTTCAATGCAATGGAGCAACATAGTTAGTTGCATTGTTTGATAAATCAAGTTATAAGAGAAAGTTAAGAGATGTCAGCAGAGGGTAAGACTGGAAGCGGGGAGACTTGGCCGGGTGGCCACTGCCATAAACTGCGAGAGAGGTAACTGGCCAAACCATAAAGGTAGAGACCCGGAAAGAGAGAAACTCACTCATTTCTCATGCACATAATGTTCGCCTGTGCCTTCCATTCGCTCCTGCCTCCCTTTGACCCCCTTTCCCATCTCATCTTGCATTTGAAGAGATGGCCAAGTCTGATCCAAAGTGAAAAATGGCAAAGTCTAAACACGTTTCCTCTTATCACATGTATTGATATGATAATAACGGCCATTATGCAATAGTGTTCTCGTGTGTCTAGTGCTATTGTGAGTGCTTTTTTTTTTTTTTTTTTTTTTTTTTATCTTGATGATCACATTTGTTGAAACAGTTGGGAAAAAATGAAAATGCCCTTTAGCTTAAGAATTGTTGAGTTATCTGCGAATCAACTCATTTCAGGAGTGGAAGAATCCTGGATCATTTCTTAATGTCAAAATGCATGCAGGGTTCTCTTCTGTGTCTTCTGCATTTGAAGAGGCAACCAAAGTCTCCTACCTTCCATCCACGATAAATTCTTTGCTTCAGCCAACTCTTCATGGGGGGCGGCTAGTATGACACCATCTCCCCAGAGAGCATTGGAATATTCCATTTTGTTGATTTATATATCTCTTCATATGTTTCCTCATCAATTTCTCTAGTAGCCACAGTTTCTTCCACGTCTCCCAGTATCATATTTAAACACAGATCATAAGCACGGAATCTGCCTCGAAACGCTCTGTCATTTCGCGTTTTCACATAAATTCGCTCATCCAGGCTGGGCCTGATGAGATCCAAGGGCTCTCCTACGGTGTTGGTGGTTTGTAACTGGTCCACTCCATGTTTCAAACCCCATAAGTGCTTTATTTTTGTTATCTGATTCAATCCTTATGATGATTCTATGACATATGCATTATTATTATTCCCATTTTGCAGATAAGAGCACTGAGGCACAAGATCATGCATTGAGTAAGAGAGCAGGATTCAACTCTAACTCCAGAACATGCCCTCTTAATGTTCCCCCTCCCACTTTCTGATGTAAAGAGTTCAGTCTGGACAGCTTATTGTTGAGCACATACATGGTAGTCGTGAGGGACAGGCATGATACGGTATTCCACATCTCCAAGCAGGAAAAAAAGCTACTTTTAAGACAATGTTATTTTCAAGGGCACAAATCAGTCTCTACAATTTCTTTTTAAGGAATTATCTCTAGTAAATCCATTTAAAAATGGTTTGTCTTCTGCCTTGAAACTGGTTTATTCTATCAAGAACACAACAAGGAGCAAAGACGGGGAGAAGGTATCAATGCTTTGTTGTCATTTTTTTATTTGGGGGATGATCGGTCCAGGTCCTCTGATGGAGACGTCTCTCTCAACATCCCTTGGACAAGAACTCAGATTTTCCCACACCAAAATCTTTCCAGTGCCAAGAGCAGACTTTTCCTCCAAACCCCAGCTCTTTTCGCCACCTTTCCTTCTCCATGCCCTTGAGCCCATCAGGTCTCCAGGACTACACTGACCGTCCAGCTTTTGTGCTGTTTACAATGGCTGCCCCCTCCTCCTAAAACGTATAGTATGTGCACATCACAATGGACATAGTAAACGAGAGTCAGGCTGGGTCGCCTGGCTGGCTCGGTCGGGATCTCAGGGTTGTGAGTTCAAACCTCACGTGGGGTGTAGAGATTACTTAAATGAATAAAAAACTGAAAAACAAACAAAACAAAAAACAAGACCAGGCTGAAAGGAACAGATGAAAAACTAACTCTGTTTTTTGCCCCCAGGTGGTTCTACAAAAAGCCTCCATACCACTCGTGTCTTCTTGGGCATAGCTGAGTGTGTATGCATAGATCCACGAATCCCAGTGGTTTCAGGACATACATTTTGCATGTCTTGGAACCTGTCATGCCAGGGTGCCTGGGTGACTGACTCAGTTGGTTAAGCATCCGATTCTTATTTTTGGCTCAAGTCATGGTGAGGTCAAGCCCCTCTTCGGGCTCCTCACTGACAGTGGGGAGCTTGCTTGGGATTCTCTGTCTCTCTCTCTCTCTCTCTCTCTGCCCCTCCCCACTCGTGTACACTCTGTCTCTCAAAAGAAATAAATAAACTTAAAAAAAAAAAAAGCTGTAATACCAAGATGAAGACAGAGGTGTGTGTGTGGGGGGGGGGGGGGGGTTGCTGCTCTACTTTCTACCAAAGCTAAAAGATTCTTGAATGGCCATATATAAACCTCATCCTAGTATAGTGCTCTAACCTTTATCATCATAAACATAATCTTCTGCCTTGCTTGCCATTCAGAACCTGAGTTAACTCACTGAGTTTAACTATGTTCTACCTTAGTTTTGTCCCAACAGTCTAGAAGCTTCATTTAGTCATTCAAGAAATGTTTATTTGTCTCCTAGTATGTCCCAGCTGGTATAGGACTCCAGAAATCTAGAGGTGAGCAAAACAGGTGCACGTTCTGCCCTTCCTGGAGCCTGTGGTCTATTGGGGGGTGGGGGGGGGTGGGAGGGGACAATTATAACAAAGGGAAATACGTAAGTTGTTACACAATTAATCTGCAATGTTCTGCTCTATAGATTTCCGTTGGTTTTGCATCTCTAGTGGCCATTCTCTCTTTGCTAAAGCAGCACTTCCTCTTCTGTCCACCCCCTCATAGGTGACGTGGTGTGGTAGGCTGAGCCCACCCTGCCCAGGCTCTTGGGTGACACACACATTCTAGGCATTGCCATGAGCCTCTGTGCTCAGTTCCCAAATGAGCAGGTGGCACATGTCTGTCCAGTGACAAGACTATTGTGGGAACCACTGGAGCAGAGCTGCTCCACTCAAGGCCTCTCTGAAATCTGGACCAGGCTGAGGCTGATAAACAACTAGAAGAAAGAAGCTGGGACACTGGACACAGATGGAGTCTTTGCGACACCTGAATCCAGCTGTGCCTGTCATGCTCCCGTATCTCCTCAGTTGGGTGGGTCAAGAAGACATCTTTCTTTTCTTTTCTTTCTCTTCTTTCTTTTTCCTTTCCTTTCTTCCTTCCTTCCTTTCTTTCTTTTGTTATTTCCTTCTTTCTTTCCTTCCTTTCTTTTCTTCCCTTCTTTCTTTCTGTTTTCTTTCCTTCATTCCTTCACCCCTTCCTTCCTTCCTTCCTTTCCTTCCTTTCCTTCTTTCTTTCCTTCTTTTTGCTGAAGTCAATTTGATTGGGTTTCTTGCACTTGCAATAAAAACACACCCTGATTGGGGAGTCTGGGTGGCTCAGTTGGTTGAACATCCCACACTTGATTTCAGCTCAGGTCCTGATCTCAAGGTCATGAGATCAAGCCCCACATGGGGCTCCACACTGAGCATGGAACCTGCTTGAGATTCTCTCTCTCTTTCTCTCTCTCTCTCTCTCTCTCAGCCCCCCTACTAGAGCTCTCTCTCTACAAAAAAACAAAAAAAAACAAAAAAAAAACCAGCAACAACAACAAAAACCCACCCTGATTAAACAGAGCCACAGGAGATGGTGCAGGATAACAATGAGATCATATAACACAAAACTGGGTCTTATCCACAGCTGTGTGAAACTCTTCCATGTGAGTGGCAGCGAACCAGCTGTGGAGGGGACAGACCGGAGGTTTGGGGACCATGACTTGACTAATTCACGACTCTCTCCCCAGTGCCTTCCACAGAGCATGTATTTAATACCTATCAGTGGAGTGAACGGGAGAATAAAGTATGAAATATCAGTTAGTCTCTTATTCCCACTTAGACCAGTTTACTACAGCCACAGCAATTCTGCATAACAAACCACTGACCATTTATTCTCACAGGGTTGTGGGTCAGGGCTCTGCAAGGTGACTCTGCCAACTGCTGACCTCAGCTGAGCTCACTCACACATGTACAACCAGCAGAACAAAACTGGAATCGATGAATTGGAATCGATGACCAGCTTGGCTCCCTTCTAATGCCCCTCCTCCTCCACCTGAACCAGCAGGCCAGCCCAGGGACATCAAGTTCATGCTGATGGCTGAGGCACAAAATGGCCAGTCAAGCATTTCTTAAGACTTTGATCACACCGTGACCACTATTAGCCAAAGCAGATAACACAAACCAACCCAAGGTCCAGGGACAGAGAAATGTATTTTATCCCTTTTAGAGAAAAGGATGGCGAGGTTGTTGCAAAATGCATGAATACAGGGGTGAAATGAAGCATTGGAGCCCTTCGTGCAATTGACCACAGCAGCTCAACCTTCTCAGTTCTCTCCAGCTGACTCCAAGCTCAGACAAGTTAGACGTATAATCCAGATATTAACATTTTAGAGTTTACTGTCAAGGAAATAGTGCCTCCTAAAAACAATCGGAGAAGCTCCCGGGTGAGAGGTTGCTCAACAGCAATCTTCCGGCAAGAAAAACTAGATGTGAGACTGAGTAGGCAGTGGTTTCCAGCCAGTTTTCCGCGATGTCTATAGTATGATCATTTGCTGGTAGCTCCACATAACTTTACAGCAAATCGCATGCCTGAAATCCAACCACAGAAAACACAGCGTCTGTTATCTTTCTGCTGTTGCCAGAAAGCAACAAGTCTGAGTTATCAGGATTCTAGCAGAGAACAGCCCATTCAAAGGAGTAATGGAAGACAGAACAGGAGGGAGACTATTTACAAAACCGTGGGCAGAGTTTTCAGAAACGACAAAAGATAGTGATCGCACGCAGGCACTGGCCCGGGGGGTGGGGCTGTACCACCTTACGGTGCAATAAAGGAAGCTGTCAGCAGACCCACCAAAACCTTTAGTTGTGGGGGAAAGGCCACCTGACAGAAGCTGGAAGAAAAAGATGAAAAGATGGAAGAGAAAGAAAACAAAGAAACAGTCCCATTTTTCTTTTCTTTTTGACCCCCCAATCTCCTACAAGCACATCTTTTAGCTGTACCCACCCAGAAGCCAGAGCTTAAAGGGAGACCAGGTGATGGATTCTGTGGAGGTTATCATCCTGGGGCACAGGGCCAAAGGAGAAGGGGGGGATTAATCTGGAATGTCGGAGAATATCCAAGCCGCTTATGTATAGTTCTAATAGAACCACTGTTCTTTGATTTACCTGTACGTTATTCATCTGAAGTGGTCAATAGTAATAGTCACCAAATATCCCTGGCTTTCTGCCTCGTAAGTGCATGACATGAGTGCACGGTTTTGTCTCCTGATATGAGTGGGCCCAAGGGATTATTCTTTGGCCACAGAACAGAGATGGAAGTAATGTGAGGCCCTTTGGAACCAATTACTTATTTACTAGGTGAAGACCCTTCAAAACTCTCCTTTTCCT
This sequence comes from Lynx canadensis, assembly GCF_007474595.2. NCBI lineage: Eukaryota > Metazoa > Chordata > Mammalia > Carnivora > Felidae > Lynx > Lynx canadensis. The sequence goes on along the minus strand of NC_044305.1, from coordinate 6,585,146 downwards.
TTGCTATAGTTACCAACAAAATTCCAGATAATGGCTGTTGCACAGAAGGGAGTCCCCAGGAAAGACAATAATCCAGCCACACATCAATGGATATGTAGAATAAATAAGAAAGAGACCAGTACGGGGGTGCCTGGGTGGCTCAGTCGGTTGAGCATCCAACTCTTGATTTTGGCTCAGGTCATGATCCCAGGGTAGTGGGACCAAGCTCTGCACTGACACCACCCTGAGCGTGGGACCTGCTTAAGATTCTCTCTCTCTCTTTCCCTCTGCTCCTCTCCCCTGCTCACACTCCTTCTCTCTCAGATAAAATTTTTAAATTTTTTAAAAAAGAAGCAATAAACTGGTATGATTTAAGCCACTGAGATTTTGGGGTTGTTTTGTTAATGCGGCGTGATATGGCCCCATCTGACTGATATGGCCCCATCTAGAACCATACAACCCTAGTTGTTGGGTGAAGAAAGCATTCCGGGAAATTTACATTTGACATTTAGCCATATGGTAGTTAATGAGAACCCCCCGTATGCAAAGCACTGTGCTTTGAGGTGCAAAGATAAAATGAGTTAACTCCTGTCTTCCAGATGCTTTCTGATTGCCAGATTCATTTCTTTCAACGTTTATTTATTTTTGGGACAGAGAGAGACAGAGCATGAACGGGGGAGGGGCAGAGAGAGAGGGAGACACAGAATCGGAAACAGGCTCCAGGCTCCGAGCCATCAGCCCAGAGCCCGACGCGGGGCTCGAACTCACGGACCGCGAGATCGTGACCTGGCTGAAGTCGGACGCTTAACCGACTGCGCCACCCAGGCGCCCCGCCAGCTTCATTTCTTAAAGTAAGAACGTACAAGGCATTTATTACGCGTGAGGTGGTAAGACTCTATGGTGGCTGCCATAAGCCAGACCTGCCGTCCACATCCTTATGTGATCCCTGTCTTAGCATGCAGGCAAGATCTGTGAATTGCTTTTCACCAAGAGAATGTGACAATAGTGACAAGATGGTGCGATTACATGGACAAAATTACATTGTTGAAGATTGCAATGCCCATTCTGGGAAGAGACCATCTCCCTTGCTGACGTCCATGAAGCGTACATTTATTTCTAGGGGTGTCCATGTGTCAAGGCACTATGTAAGGGTGGCCTCCAGTCAACAACTAGCCAGGAGCTGAGGTTAGTGTCCAGCCGATGGCCAGAAAGAAGCTGAATTCTGCTAACAACCAGAAACCTAAATTTGTAGGTGTATCCTTCCCCGGTCAAACCTTCAGATGAAAATGCAGTCCTGCCTGATACCTTGACTGCAGCCTTGCAGAGGACCTAGCTAGGCAGTACCTACAGAAACTGTGAGATGAGAACTGTGAGCTGTTTTAGGCTACAACGTTTGAGGTGATTTGTGACACAGCAGTAGATAGCTAACAGACTCACCACAGACCATGTAGACGCTTCACATGCATCATCTCATTAGTCCTCACATGCAGACTATGGAGTGCGTGCTATTATCACTGTATTCGTTGTATAGATAAGGAAGGGAGCTGAGGACTAGAGAATTTATTCTACTCAGCCAAGGTCGCAAGGCCAGTGAGTGGAAGTCAGGATCCAAACAGGATCCAAACAGATCCAAACAGGATCTGCAATGATGCAGAGCCCATACTCTTGATCTGCTCTGTGCTGCTTGCCCATTCTGTACTTTTGATCTTGCCATCGTCCTGCTCAAAATCCCTCCGCTGAGAGCAATGGTTTCCACCACCTGCGAGGTGTCAGGGACTTACAAGATGTAATAGCCAACACTTTCATAGCACTCACTGTATGCCCTGCATGTCATGTGCCATACTTCATTCAATCCTCTCTGCAACCTTGTGATGAAGGTAATGCCCCCCCTCCACATTTGACAGATAAGGACAGAGAGGCTCAGAGGAACTAAGTGATATACCGAGCGTCACCCGGTGGTAAACAGAGGACTTGGGAACCAAACCCAAGCAATCTGGCCCCTGAGACCATCTTCTCAACCACTATGTATAATCTACTACCTCTAAGTTGTAATTAGAATCCCAAAGTTAGGGAATGATTAATTTGCTCAAAAGAAATCAGATGGCTCCATCCCTATGAAAAGTCATCCTCACTCACTTGCCTTCCGATATGCTCCCTTGAATGGAAGAGAAAGGTGTGCAGTTACCTCAGATCATGCAAAAGCCTGGCTCTTCCCATAGGGAAGAGTTGCATAGATGAATATCATCCATCAACGATGTCAGGACAGAAGAAGTTTATGAACCACTGACCCAGAAATCCCGTATCTTTCAGCCTTGCATTCAAGGCGCTCCGTGGCTCAGCCATGCCCAGTAACCCCCACTTTAATGCTTACAATTCCCTCTTCGTGGAATCCACACTCCCGCTAAGCCACACTTGTGACACAGGCCCCATGAAACCCCTGTTCATACTTGGTTCTTCCTCCCTCCTCTTGTCATCACATGTCCAAAACTTCCCAGCATTCAAGGGCCATCTGAAATTCCCATCCTCTTGGAATCATTTTTAATGTCCTTGCCTCAAAGCCTTTGCCGTCCATGTTCAATTTGGAAGGAAATCTTTTGTTCTCTAAATTCCCATCCCATCTTGTTTGTACTTTCGTGATATGCTTGCTGTCCTCTGCCTTGTGTTATAGTTATCTATACATAAGCCATGATGACAATGACAATTACAACAACTAGTTCTTTCTGCATGAGTAGTCCACACTAAGCACAGTGCTGAGTGCTTTCACACATCTTTTTACTTAAAGACACTCCTCTAATGGGTAATGTTATTACCCCCCAATTGCCAAGCAACCCTCACACTTGGACATAAAAGGGATGATGCTTGAAAAAAGAAAAAGAAACTTTTCCCTCAAGTTTACTGCTCTATAGAATTCTAGAACTTTCAGCCCTGATGGCATCACTCCATCCTTTACACAACAAAGGCACAGAATGAGGCTCTTCCATTTACTGCCTGAGCTGACCCTTCCCCCTGAAGGAAAGGGGAGCCTGTTAGGATGCTGTGGGAGTGGGGCTGACCCTCTCCTCTCTCATATCACTATGAGTTCAAGCACAGATTTCAGTCAAGAGTGAACAAGTGCATCCTGATTTTTCAATCTGACAGTACTATTTGTGGGAATTGAACCTCAACATCTTTGGGGAACTTAATGATCTTTCATCCTGAACTAGGGGGCATCTGTGCTTTCTGGATACAACACTGTTATATATTAAGTATATAGTAATACTTATAGCTACCATATTTTGAGTTGAACATATTATAGGTACCTTTTAACCCCTTAAAAAAATGACACAGCTAGTGCATAGAGATAGGGCCTCCAGAATCCAAAACGTGCAACCAGAACGTTACAGGACAACCAGTTATAAAGTAAAGTAAGTAAACCTCCATAGAGCGTGTATTTTGTCTCACCACCAGGATAAAGATTAATATCCTTCCCTGCAAAATCCATTTGATTTTCACATGAGTTAGATGCTCATTCTGTTCATTTTACAGGAAGGAAGAAGGTACAAATCAAAGAAGTTAAAGATTTTGCCCAAGGTCAGATAATCAAGACCAAGTGGGAGAGGTATTTGAACCCAGCATTATCTAACACCAAATCCCGCGTTCTTAACCGCAGTATTGAGGGCAGTGGGATACATGCAGGTGGGCGGCTGGATCACTGCATTTGATGTCTTAGCAAATTGCTTTCGGAAAAAAGAACCAAAGAAACAACAAGCACTCCGTGTCCCTTTTAAAACAATTAAATATTTTAAAAAAGTTTTTTAATTCCAGCAAAATTAATATACACTGTTATTTTAGTTTCAAGTGTACAATACAGTGATTCGTCAATTCCATACATGACTCAGTGCTCATCATGGTAAAAAAAAGTTTTAATCAAATAGTAGAACGACATACATATATGATAAAAAGTAAAATTATTACCTGTACTATTGTCACACTGAAAAGATTACATTTTGCAAACAAATCCTTACCTTACAGAAAGACATCCTAGAATATGTATAAACAAAACGGAATTTGCTTCAGAAGATTATGGGTGGGGGAGATTTAGCAGGAACAGAGATGAGACGAGATTGGTAATGAATGAATATTGCCGAGGCAGAGCAATTGCTACATTGGGATTCATTACATGGTCCTTTTTGCATGTGTTTAATATTTTTCCATACTAAACAATTCTCCTGAAGTAAAATAGAAGAAGAAGGTAAACTTTCCTCCTCTGACCCCAAATCAGATCCCTAGCTCCTTTTCCCAAAACAATCCCTGTTGTTTCTGGTCTATTCATCCAGAAATTTCCATTTGCACACAAATGAATATATCCATTTACAAATGGAACCAGCTAACTCTTAGTTCTTTCCTTTGCTTTTCTCCCCGACCAGGCATCTCCCTGAAATCGGGCACCCCAATTTCCGTAGGCTCCCTGCTTCCCCATCCTTCTTGCCACACTGTCTTCTTCTGTCTTCTTCATTTCCTTCATGGCAAACAACATCTACGCTCGAGGGCACAATGATTTACTTAGGTTTTTTTTTTTTTTTAATTGCGGTCAAGTTCACATAACATATAATTTGCCATTTTAAAGTGTACAAGTGGCATTTAGGGCATTCAGTGCTGTGAATGTAGCTCTGTCTAGTTCCAAAACATTTTCATCACCCCAAAAGGAAGCCCTGTACCCATTAAGCGGACGCTGCCCATTCTCCCCTCCACCCCCTGGCAACCCCCAGTCTCCTTTATGTGCCTGCGGATTTACCTATTCTGGATATGAATGGGGTCATACAACATGTGCCCTTTTGTGTCTGGCTTCTCTCACGCAGCATCACGTTTTCAACGTTCACCCACGTGGTAGCATGGTATTCCATGGTGTGGACAGACCATGCTTTATTTAGCCATTCATCAACTGATGGGCTGGGTTGCTCCCACCTTTTGGCTATTGCGAATACTGCTGCTAGGAACATTCACGTACGAGTTTTTGTATGAATCCCGTTTTCAGCTATTTGGGGGGCATATACCAAGGAAAGGAATTATCTCGTGTATCTGCTTTTATAGCCTACTTATCTTACATGTGGTTCCCCTACCAGACTGGAAGCCCCAGGAGATCAGGGCTTTCATGGGCTTCGGTTACCTTGTCCCCCTCAGCGAGCAGCACAAGCGCTTATTCACAGGGCAGCACACAAATATTTGCTCAAAGAAATGAACAAATCAGTCCAGGAAGCCAACCAGAGCACGATGCACAAATCAACCATATTCACTCTAGAGCTGCATGGTGCGCTCCCTTGCATAGACTCGCCATGATTCCTTCCAGTGTGGACTTGATCAGGTGTCTGCAGGGCCCCACATCCTTCAGTGGGTCCCGCCTTACTCAGAGTTAGAGCCACATCCCTAACAACGGCCGGTCCCCTCCACACCCTCCCCCGCCAAAACTGCTGGCCCATCTCCTGCCCTTCTTCACTCTGGCCATACTGATATCATTACTGGTCTTCAGTGCTAAGCGTGTTCCTACCTTGGGGCCTTCCCTCTGTCTGGAGAGCCCTTCTACCAGAACCCACGGTTCCCTCTGTGACCCCCTTCAAGCATTCGCTCATGCTTTATCTTCTGAGACAGCCACACTCACTACGACTGTCCACACACACACACACACACACGCACTCAGTTCCCCTCCTCACTGTTTCCATAGCACTTAGCCTCAGGAAACCATTGTTTTTGTTTAACGTCCGTATCAACCCACCTGAACAGAAGCCGCGTGAGGGCACAAACTCTTGTCTGTTTTGACCATTTCCGCCCTGCACGTAGTAGGTCCTTGGCACGTACCCATCGCGTGAACAAAGAAACAAATGAACAACACCCTTCTGACAGCACCCCATATTCGAACCGGTGTGGAGGATTCCTCTCACCTGCACTGACCTGGGCATCCGACCTAAGGCCAATTCGCCTTCTGAATTCCAGACCAGGCTGTCACCTAGCAGGGCCCAGCACAGACTAACTCCCCTGTCTCTGAGATGCTGAAATTAACCTTGGACCTTTGATGGCCCTCTGGCTTGTCTGCCCCAGCCCGTGCAGCTTCTCCACCATCAGTGGGGCAATTTCCAAAACGTTCCTCCTAGGCAGAGTTAAGGGTAGGTCACTGACAGACCTACACGAAAGCTGAGGAGTGACTGTGGCTGGAGTGTTCTGCCCACACACACACACACACACACACACACATTCCATGCGTGTAGACAGCAGCATCATAAAATGCATGGATAATGCCTCTCTCCATAGTGATCTGAGCTCTCAGACAACTTACAACGTTAATTTCTGTTAAGTGTTCTCTGGGCCCTGGAGTCAGAAGCGCATGGTTCAAATCCAAATCGGGTGGCCACAAATACATCATTAACCTCGCTAAGCCTCACTTGCCACATCTACAAAACAGGGATGATAACTGTATCCACCTCACAGGGATAAAATGGGGCTCGAGTGAGATACACAGCCCTGACCCTGGCTCACATCTGGGGCTCATTCACTGCCCTCGTATTTATTAAACACCACACATGTACCGAGCAGTGTGCTGTTTTATCCGCTCAGTGTCGTGGCACATGTAGACAGTCCCAACGTTCCTGGAGCATCCCCTTACTGGGGGAGACAGTCTTAATTTTACAAGTATTTGCGTGACCACGAGATTAAAAACTCAAATTAATACTTTGAAGAGAAGCACTCACGTTCTGGCAGACTGCGTATTCTAATCGAGCGCAAGTGATCACAGAAGGCTTCCTGGAGGAGGTGACTAGTTAGGTAACTGAGTGGAGAGGGATGGGAAAGCAGGGGGAAGCATGGTGCACTTGTCCTGCTTTCCCCAGGGCTTTCCTGCTTTTAGCACTGAGGGTCCCAGAGCCTGGGAAACCCTTCGGTCCCAGAAAACTGGGACATCTGGTGGCTCCGGGTCAGCAGAATGGCAGGTGGAAAGCCCCTGAGTCAGAACGGAGTGTGTCCCATGTCAGGAACTAATTGAGAGCAAGCGTGGCTGGAACACAGGGATACGTGAAGGTGACACAGGAAAGTTGTCTTCAGATGCTCTTGTGCCATGTTGAGGAATTTATTCTTGATCCAGTGAAGCGACAGGGAACTTTGACAAGTTTTAAGCAGGGAGACGATGTGAGCCAAGGTGGGATTTTGTAACGCTGACCCCAGCTGCTGTGTGGAGAATGGACTGGAAGATACTGGAGGCAAGAGAGCGGGTTATCGACTCCATAAACGCTGGTTCTTGTTCAAGCCATTATTGTTATTTCAGAGTGGGGAGAGCCACCCCTCACAAATGCAGTTGTCCAGTTCGGATTGTGGGTGTTTGGAGGCTGATGGCTGTATCTGAGGAGTAACCACGGCAGCCACGGAAGTAGGCTGTGCGTTTCCACCACGTGAACTTCCAGAGAACGAGGAGCAAAGACTGAATTATGCTTGGAGTCAGGTCAGCAATAATAGAGTTCCCCGTTGTGAAGGACTGAATTCAGTCGAAAATTTAATTTTTTAAATAAATAGAACAGAAAGGTCAAAATACTGCTAGCAGAAATGGGGATGTGAAATTGGAAATTGCTCAGAAATGTCTTTTACTTCCTCCCTGCTCTATTAATGACTTTTCCAAACTCCCTCCCAAAGGAATTTCTTAGATATGCTAATGTCATTCCATTTCTCTAAAACATCAGGTCAAATAGTGCTATTGAAAAGGCCCTGATAGAAGAGACACTTGGAAATCACCTGTGATTAGCAGTTTTATTTAAAGTAAAATGAAAATGAACCGTCCCTCTGTCCCCACAGATTCCAGTGGCAAAAAACAAGACTGTTTGCCACCTAGGTTCTGATCTAGCTTGTCCCTTCTGCCTGGACCGTCCCCGCCTCCTGCCTCTCCCCTCCCAAGTCCCTACTCTTGGCTGGCTGACCTACGCTTCCTTTAGGAAGCAGATTAAACACCACTTCCTCCAGGAAGCTGTCCCCAACCCCCCAGGCCAGATTGGGGACCCTTCCTAGACCACCTGGACATCCACATTTCCCCTCACAGAACACGTATCCGGCTCGAGTCTTGTTAGCTTAATCCTCCCTCTTCCCCCATCAGACTAGAGGCAGGGACTATGTGCACATTTGCACCAACTATGAAGCAAGAGCACGGAACAAAGCCCGCCGTGGAAGGACACACAGCGAGTATGTGCTGTGTGTTGAACGACCATCCGTTGGTGCCTTGTCCTCAAGGTACTGTAGTATCTGACATGCTCTATGAACACCACCGAATTCCATCTGATCCCCTCGACAGCTCCACGAAGTGGATATATAACCAGTTAACAGACCGAGAAACTGAGAGTCAGGAGTTCAACACATTTATGCGAGTGGCGCTGCTAATGAATGGCTGGGCTGGGATTCAAATCGAGCGTGCGACTCCAAATCCTACGTGTTCAACCATTTCACCAGCGACTCACAGCACGAGAACAGGAGGATATAAATGCACAACATGTTTTGATTTAAGGAAAACTTTTTTGCTGTTGTTTCCTCTTTTTAACCGCATTGAACTCTTCCAGCCTATGGTGCCGTCCTCCCCCCGGCACAGAACCAAACCTGAAAGGGAAGCCAGAGATCAAGCCGTGCTGTTTTCTTAAGACCGGGCTCTACCTGCCCTCACAGAAAAAGCTATTTGTAGTTACGGATTTGAAACCCAGGTGACAATCGCGGATAACCGATGCCCTCCCTGATCGGCTACGCAGAACAATGATGGGAGAAGGGAAGACACCGTGTGGGTCTGGGGGAAGTGAGGCGAGTCAGGCACCTGGGTGCAGCCGGAAGGTAAGACTTGCCCTCGGGGCTCGGCGAGGGCAGGGGGGCAGCTCTGGGAGTCAAAGCACCTTCAAGTGCGCGCCCCAGGCACCTGGCCACTTGTTGCACACTCCCTCCAGTCCTCGCAGAGAGCTGGGATCCTTGATGTGGATCTTAAAAAGGGTGGCGCCGGCAGAGAGAGGCCGAGAGAAGATGCGGAGGAAACCAGCACACCTGTCCAAGGGGGGAGCCGCCACCAGGAAACGCTGAAGAGGCCGGCGATGGACAGAAGTGATGGGAGCTGGCGGGCCGGCCGGCCCAGGCAGCTAGCTTCTCACCACCGCGTGGCGGGAGGGCGGGGCCCAGCTGACCATCCAGCAACCAGGAGACGTGAAAGCGTTCTCAGCAGCCGGGCACTCCCAGACAGCACTGCCCTCCTGCGTGCCATAGTGCCACATCCCAGCAACGCCTCGCCCACAGCACTAAGACGGAAGGAAATCCCGGACCACTAGCGGGATGGTGGGGGGGGGGGGGCGTCAGGCACCGGGAGGAGGAGGCCAGGTTTCAATGGTACCCTCTAGCGCCTGACGCTGGGGCCACCGATAGGCACCGCTCCACATGACCCTGGTCCCATCGGACGCTGAAGATGTACGGTGGGGCCCGTGGTTTAAATGTTTAGTAGGAGATGCAAAGTTACATCAGACTAAAGGTGAGTTTCCAGGTCATTTCACAGGCGAGCGAATTTTGTCAATCCGCCGAGGGTGGGGGGAGGAATATGTTGTGTCCCTAATTTATGTGGCTGCGGAACGCTAAGAAGTTTCTGGTCCAGAAATCTCGTAACGGCAGCTGCACGCAACGTGTTAAATCTGTCCACAGGAGCTTCGAACACTTGTGAACGGGATACCAGTATTTACAAATCAAGAGGCTTCATCAAACGATAAATCCAGGGGCGCCTGGGTGGCTCAGTTGGTTGAGTGTCCAACTTCAGCTCAGGTCGCCTCACTACTTGTGGGTTCGAGCCCCATATTCCGGCTCTGTGCTGACAGCTCGGAGCCTGGAGCCTGCTTCGGATTCTGTGTCTCCCTCTCTCTCTCTGCCCCTCCCCTGCTTGTGCAGTCACTCTCTCAAAAATAAAGAAACGTTTTAAATAAAATAAAGTTAAATAAATAAATCCAGATGTCTAACACTTCTTGAAAAAAAATCAGAGGATCTGGACAGAAATTCAACATTCCTAGAAGGCAGCCTCCCCCTTCGATGGCATGAAGGCCCAGGTAGCCCGGCCACCGCGGTCCTAACGCTCCCCATCGCTAACCACAGTCAAAGGTCCACTTCCCTTTGTCACTGTGCGTGTTCTGCTGCTTTTATTATAGTGAGAGATTTTTCTCTGCAGCCGTGCTTCTAGCAGGGGGCAGAAAATGAAAGAGGCTGAGTGAGCCCTATTTTTCTTATGTCCAGGCTTTGCCTTCCATATTTGTGTCACCTGCCTGGCCCCAGGACCCCAGATTGGCCTTGGTCTGTTCTGCTGGGATTGGCACTCCGTGGGCCACACTTTGGAAGGGATGGACTGCTCACTGCTGTAACATCAAGGCTGCATAATGTGACGGTGACATCTTAACCTAACCCCACTGAAGCCGGTCAAGGGGTTCTCCACCCAGCATGCTCTGTGTTATAGACTGAATTAGGTCCCTCCCCCGAAATTCATATCCCCAGGGTGCCTGTATTTGGATACATGGCCTTTAAAGTGGTAGTTAAGATCAAATGAGGTCAGAACGTGGGGCTCTAATCCAAAAAAGACTGGTGTCCTTATAAGACTAGGAAGGGGCTGGGGGGGGTGGGGGGGAGGGCACATGCACAGAGAAATGGCCGGGAGGAGAGCCGCGTGTGCAGAGCAAAGGCCCTGCGAGGGCACAGCAAGATGGGAGCCATCTGCAAGGTAAGGAGAGAGCCCTCAGGCACCCACATCTTCAGCATCCAGCCTCCGGACTGTGAGAACATTAATGTCTATGGTTTAAGCCACCCAGTGTGTGCTACTGTGTCGTGACAGCCCCAGACGACGCGGGCAGCATCCTTCCTCGGGAACACGCTATGTCACCACGTCTCTCAGACGACCTCCGGCTTCTCGGTAACCTGTTCACACTCCTAGGATCCTCCGGCTTCTCGGGCCCTCTTCACACTCCTAGGATCTGACCCCGGCAACCCCCCCTCCTTTCCAGAAGTCACACCGTTCAGGGTCCTCCACTCCGCCTGGGCCGTACAGCCCCAGAGCTGGGTTCCAGGGAGCCAAGGTCGTTGCAAACCACTTGCAGGATCCCTGCTCCAAGGCAGTGCTGGGAAAAACCGCTCCCTCAGATGAAATCTCTAAGAACAACCTCCTTTCCTTGGCTTACTGTGGGCCCAACGTTTCACGAAGACGAGTCCGTCACTCCCTGAGGCCGTCTTTCTCCGGGGTGGGGGGGGGGGGGGGGTGGGTCTCCTCCCACCCTCGACCTTGAACTGCTCTGCCCTGCTCCGGGGACCCCGAGTGGCTGGTTCGGTGCTTACACACAAGCAGTGGCCACTAAGTAGACAAGACCATGCCCCTCGTTTTCACCGCCACGTCCCTGTGCCCAGCAGATTTTGGTATCTGGTGCAATGTAACACATGTATGTTGAATTCATAAATGTTGCTCATTCAGCAAGAATTATTGAAGCAGAACAACGAAAAGCCACTTGAATGATAGTAGAGCGGCTTTTAGGAGCAGCCGTATCCTGGGCTCTATGACTTCCCAGCTGGGGAAATCTGGGCGTCACTTACGCTCTGCGAGCCTCAGCCTCCTCATCTGAGAAATGGGCGTAGTAACAGTGGCCATTTCACAGAGCCACATGATGATTAAGATAGCACACACAAGCGCTTAGCACAGGTCTGGTTCGTAATAAGCATGCAAATGTCATTTATTACATAATCCCTGTTTTCTTCCCCGGGGGCCAAATTTGGGTGATTCTTTCCCCTCCTTCTTCTCTTCCTTCCTGCCTGATCCTGGGCTCAGCCCAAAAGGTGATTACTGGACATGTGGGTGCAGAGCCCATACTCTCTAAACGTGTATTCAGTTAGCAAATAACTGAGGGAGTAAAAACATCCGCTTCAAAAGTAGCGTGTTCTATTTCTAGTGTGGACATGGGAACTTTCAGATAGTCACTGAATAAATGAACAAATTCCATTCCCAGAATTTACTGCTGCCACTGAAATTGACCTCTGTTGTCTTTGTCCCTCTTTTGGGGGTAATCACACCCCTTCGCCCTGGGGAGCCACCCCTACCGCACTCCCAGCCCATGGAGTCGGACAGGGCTGACCCCTCCCCTCCACAGCTGGGAGAAGGATGGCTCGTGCCAGTCAGAATAATCCCATCCCACTGGCCATAATGATTAGCTCCCTGTACTCCTGAGCTCAGCTAATCCAAATGAAGTGAATCCCTAAAGCCTAAGGATGTCCTTTAAAAGAGAAACTCTCTTTCCCTGCTGGAGATGAGCCAGACAGGTGGAGGATGGAACCTAACACTGGGGCCACCATCAGAGAGCCTTACGCTAAAAGCAAGAATATGCAGCTAGAGGGGCGCCTTGGTGGCGCAGTCGGTTAAGCGTCCGACTTCAGCCAGGTCACGATCTCGCGGTCCGTGAGTTCGAGCCCCGCGTCGGGCTCTGGGCTGACGGCTCGGAGCCTGGAGCCTGCTTCCGATTCTGTGTCTCCCTCTCTCTCTGCCCCTCCCCCGTTCATGCTCTGTCTCTCTCTGTCCCAAAAATAAATAAAAACGTTGAAAAAAAAAAAAAAGAATATGCAGCTAGAACCAAGAGGTGGAAAAAAGAGTCCTGGATCCAGCCGTACCTGAGGCTATCACCCCACAAGCTTTTTAGCTTCTCTTTTTAAGCTTTTTAAATTTTTAAAAGTTTTTTTGAGCTGGCTTTTCTTCAAATGTTTATTGGCTTAGTTTTGAGAGAGAGAGCACAAGTGGAAGAGGGACAGAGAGAGAGAGAGAGAGAGAGAGAGGAGGGGGGAAACAGAGAATTCAAAGCAGGCTCCGAGCTCTCAGTGCAGAGCCCGATGTGAGGCTCAGACTCACAAACCTGGAGATCACGACCTGAGCCAAAGTCGGACGCTCAACCGGCTGAGCCACACAGGGCCCCAACGTAGCTTTTTTTCCCCTTTTTTTTCTTTTTTAAATTAAACCAGTTTGATTAGGATTTCTATCGCCAGGAATTCAAATGGTCCTAATAGGGCAGTCTTAAGTTACCTTTGGTTCAGGCAGTATACAAAACAAAATAAAAGTCAAAAACATTGATGTAAACGCTTAATCACACAAAACAGCTACCATTTTGAACACCTACTATGTGACAACCTCTAGGCCAGGCCCTTCACACACCTTGGCATCATTTCCTGAAACAGCTCTGTAATACCCGTACCATAAAAACCTTTAGCTCTCTGATAAACCCTATGATCCTTCTTTTTTTAAGTAAGATAAATAAAACACCCAAATTCCCAACATCCAACTCTTTCCCTTGGTCTCTTAAAATGAATCTTGTGTCTCAGTTACCGTTTTTTTGTGTCAGGGGGGGAAGAAAAACACACATACAAGAGAACCTCCACACAAATCAATCTTTATTCCATTTCACAGCCTGCAAGATTTTCCAGATATTCCAAAGGTCTCCTTCCCTGAGTGAAATATTACATTTATTTAATAAAGCAGGTAGAATTTACTATCTGGGCACGGGTAAGCACTTTTTACTTTTCACAAGATAGATGACAGCTGCTGGCAGGCTTTTTTCTCCCTCCATTTTTGCTTCCCCCCCCCCCCCGCCCCTCCTCACTTTTGCTACGGCTGCACCACTTTACCGATCACAACTGAATTACCAAACTGAGCCAGAGAAAGATTGTCCCTATGGGGGTACTGTGTAGGTTGCAGGCTTTATTTTCTTTTAAAGACGACTTTGAAGAAGTAGAAATAAATGTTAGCAACTGTGGTTTTCAGTGACGCTGACTTATTGCTTTGGGGAGGCTTAACAACCCCCCCACACACAACACACACACACACACACACACACACACACACACACCCCCCACCACCACCACCACCACCACACTTGGAAGCTGAATCTGCCAGGGACAGGAGGTGGGAAACGGGGTGGGGCCGGAGGGGCGGGGAGCGGACGGTAAGTACTCTAAGCATTGCCAGCCAAAACTGGCCACAGAAAAACAAAGGCTAAGCCAGTAGATTTCTATCCCTTGGCTTAAAACTGGGAAAGAGTCAGCGCTTTAAATAGAGTTTGCCTGTGGAGGAGAGAAAGCAGCTGGGAAAGAGAGAAAAGTGGTTTGTTTTCATTTGCTGCCAACAGGACAGAAGGTGAGGGTTTCTCTCTCGACATTTTCACCCACAAGTTGGGCAGCCGCCAGTTTACTCTTTGGCTGAAAAACTCCAATTAAAAATGCATGACTTTGGTCTTCTGGAGAGGAGGGGCAAAAAGTCAATGCTCGGTTGTACAAACACTCCAGGCAGCAGAAGTGAACTGAGGAATCTCATTACCTCCCCTACCAACCATGGCTTGGGAACGAACACCCACAAATGCTGGCAGGGAATGGGGCAGATCAGAGTCGACTTCCACAGCCCTTACACCTCGTATGATTTCAACGTGGGTCCCCAAACGACGATTTCAGAAAAGGCCACTTCAGGTGCCTGATAAGCCGTTTTCCAGCCCAAATAATTCTCCTGGTTACTCATCTGCACACACACATGTACGCAAACATGCACACGCATCTTGCCCCTGGTCATGACTTAGAATATCTGGAGGCATTTGCTTCATCTCAAATCTATTCACGCTTTTATCAACCCTGGGCAACAGCGGTATTGGGTCTTTGTTCAACTCTGTATCCCCAGGACTCAGTGGTTTGGTGAATATTTTATTTGTTGGGTTAAAGGGTAGATGAATAAAGAAGCAGCAAAACACTCAACTTCCTCTACGTTCCATCTTACAAGTATCTAACGTTCCTCAGAAGCAACCTCCTTGTCCTCCTCTTTACATCCCCCATAAGATTCCTTCCGCAAAGCTGTAGCAATCAGTGGAGACTGCTTGATGATTTTATAAAAGGAACAGATAATGGAAATAAATCTCCTCCCCAGACCCCTTTTGCACAGCACAGCCCTCCTGAGATGGCTGCCCCCTCCAGAAAGCAATCACGCTGACCCCCCCCCCCGCCATGTTCTTATCCTGAACAATTCCACTCTGCACCCAAACTTGCATTTCTGCTTTCGTCCAAAGTAACCTGGACCCAGAGGCTATGAACCATTGACTACCCTGTGAGTCTCACCCCTCATGCCAGTGGCTTATCAACATATTTCTTCTGACCATCCAGAATTCTGTTCCTGGGTGATGATTTCGTAAACGAAATTTCATTTTAAGTTTTAAGTTTTAATGCTCAAACTCAATGCCCACAAAGTGTAAGGATGCTTCGGATTACCTTTGTTGACCTGGAGTCTCAGATCAGCTTTATTATGCCAGTTACCACTACCCTGGAATCCATCAGAATTCCCTTTTGCTGGTGTACCTTGGATGCAGACAGTTTCCTAAAATCTCTGCTGATTATTTATTTTCTTTATGAATCAATTATTTTTCTTTATTAGTATCTCCCAATAACCCCCCACCTGCTGGCATTCTCTCATGTCATCCCATCTTTTGAGGGAGGGCCAGATCAATCACTTGCCTTTGATGAATGGCAAAAATGATGGGATGTCACTCCTGAGATCAGATTTCAAAACCCGTGACTCTCCTCTTCTGGACAGTCTCTCTGCTCCCATCTCAGATTGCACACTTTGATGACGCTGCCTCGTCGGCAGGCCCACACAACAAAGAATGGAAGGCAGCCTTCCGCCAACCGCCTGCAAGGAACTGAGGCTTGTAGCCCGCCAGTCCTCGAGGAAAGGAATCCTTCCAACAAGCACATGAATGAGTTCAGACATGGGTTCTTCCACAGTGGAGCCTTCAGATGTGACCATGGACTCAGGTGACACCCGCGGGCAGCCAGCTGAACTACTCTGAGCCAGAGGCACCTAGTGAAGCTGTGTTCACCCTCCTGACCTGCAGAAACTGTCAGATAAAGTATGTGCGTCTTTCTAAGCCACTGGTGGAGAGTCTGAACCACTGACAGGTGGAAGTTGAGTCCCATGAGACAAATCACAGGTAACTGCTCACCAGGCCTAGACTACCTTACTGAAACTCTAAGAAACCCTAAACACCCGGGTGGCTCAGTCGATTAAGCGTCCAACTTCAGATCAGATCATCATCTCCCGGTTCACGGGTTCGGGCCTCGCGTCGGGCGCTGTGCCGACGGCTCGGAGCCTGGAGCCTGCTTCGGATCCCATGTCTCCCTCTCTCTCTGCCCCTCCTTTGTTCATGCTCTGTCTCTCTCTCTCTCTCTCAAAAATAAACATTAAAGGGGCACCTGGGTGGCTCAGTCGGTTGAGCATCCGACTTCAGCTCGGGTCACGATCTTGCAATTCGTGGGTTTGAGCCCTGCGTCGGGCTCTGTGCTGACGGCTCGGAGCCCGGAGCCTGCTTTGGATTCTGTCTCCCTCTCTCTCTGCCCCTCCTTTGCTCATGCTGTCTCTTAAAAATGAATAAATGTTAAACAAAAAGAAAAAGAAACCCTAAGCAACCAAGATGACGATCTCTGGATTATCTTTCTGTGACTGCCTTAGGTACACCCTGATTTTTCTGGATTTTATTTCAGCCGCTAGCCTTTCGTAGCTGTGGCGCTGCAGCCACGACAATGGCCACTGCTCCCCCTGCCAGATGGACCCTCACCTCCAAGTGGCCGAGCTGCCTGGATCACTTTGCCACTTTCTACAAATAAGCGGAAGCCTTCATCCTCCAAGAGTTCTGCACAACTAATGTTCTGAGCGGCCACGTCTAGTGGGAAAACCCCATTTGGGAAATTCATTTGTCAGTCACTATACCCACCAGCTCCAAAGCAGCCGTACAAAGCTAGCCCGTAAATATTTCAGTTTCTCATCAAGAGAGAGGAGGTCTGCCTGAGCTCTTCAGAAAGCAGCATTCAGACCCCTCCTGCGGGGAAGGGTTTGCTTCAGGAGATGCACAGGCAACAGACTTCCGCTCTCAACCCCTTCAGGCCCTGCCTCAACTGCAGAGAGTAGCCTTGCTGAGGCCACGCGCATCCTCCCCTCCGAGCAAGGACGTGTGGGTGTGTGGAGGGCCTGGCCGTTTGGCCCAGTGCGGGACTCTGATGGGCAGTATTTGCTCCGACGCTGCCCCCTGGCCTGCCCAAAGCTTTGTTGGTCCGCACCTCAGTTTGACTTCTCCCTCTGCTCGGTCCTGCTTCCTCTCCCTTCCTTTCCATATGTTGACCTCTCTACAGTATTTTCTGTCTCAGCACCCACTTCCTGTGAACCCCAGTGGTGACATCACTGTGAGAGACCCTACTGAAAACCTGACCCTCAGAATAGTGTGTAAATGAGCCCAGCATCGCATCTACGTCCATTTCTGTCTCCACGTGTGTGGTTCTCTCCCCTATTTTCTGGCTTCCCTTTGTCTTCTCAAGATGGTGACCTCCACCAGAGAAGGAACTGTCTCCCTCCCCCACACGCCTTGTACTCCAAGTGCCACCCAAGGACCAGCGACATCGACTGTCAATTAGCAGATCTTACCCACAGGGTGGAACCTCAGACTCCACCCTAGACCGACGGGGTAGGAGATGACACATGAAGACCACCACGGAAGGTGACGAGCGCCGTTCTCTTAACAGAGAACCTACCCACAGCTGCTAGCGCCTGACTGAGCTCATGGGACACGTGCAGACCTAGTCCCGCTGACTGAGTCTGCCTGAGGTGTGGGGTGAGAAAGGCTGAGGAGGGGAATGGGGGTCTCCGGGTTGTGACCCTATTGGTTAGGAAATGGGAATCTTTCATTTTGGAGAAAAGGCACGGGGTCCTCAAAGGATCA
This sequence comes from Lynx canadensis, assembly GCF_007474595.2. Classification (NCBI taxonomy): domain Eukaryota; kingdom Metazoa; phylum Chordata; class Mammalia; order Carnivora; family Felidae; genus Lynx; species Lynx canadensis. The sequence goes on along the minus strand of NC_044305.1, from coordinate 6,567,393 downwards.
AGGTGATGGAACCACCAGCTGTGAGGGAGTGTTCCTGGAACAGTTTCTCCCTCAGCTGCAACCTTGCCGCCCTCACGCCGGAACGGAGCATTTCTACCATCACACGGGCCTTGTCGCATTCATCCGTACTCCCCCCACCCCTGCCCCGTCCAGGCCCTTGAAACGTCAGATACGTAAATAAGCAAATCGACCAAAGAAACCTGAGAAGATTCAAAGCCAGAGAAGTGGCCCAACAGGCCACTTGCATGAGGTGTGGCCACGTGGCCTGTGACCCAAGGCAGGTGAAGGATGACCTAGGAAGTCCTCACTCGGACACAGCATGGAGACAGAGATGTGTGGGGAGCTGCGGGTCAGCCTTCCAAGAGGGATTTTAGTGAGCCAGCTGTACTCTGCCATTTTGATAATCACAGAAACTAGGGGAGGAAATGAGAGGCTTGGTCACCCAGCCCATCGCCTGCCTGTTCTGAACGCGTCTCTGGTGCATGTTCGGAACACTTCGGTGGCACTGCCGGTTGACGTGCTTTTTCACGGCTACAGAAAATTGGGGGTCAGTTCACGCTTGCTCCTTTGCTCCCCTCTCCTCCAAAGGTCATAATCCACATTCTGCTCTGCTCATTTGCGAACTATTTCTTGCAAGCGGAAAGTGTTATTATGAAGAAAAATGTCGTGGGTTTTTCTTCTTGTTGTTGTTTAAACACTGCTTCGCTGGGATCGTCTAGGGCACGCAACAGCAACAAAACAGGAATCTCAAACGAGTACACATCAGGTGTTTTCTGCTGCTCATGCTCCATGCCCAGCACAGGTCAGTAGCGGGGACTGTGTTTATCACGACTGAAGTCCTGGACTGAGGAAGACAGTTCCACATGTTCTTCTCACGGTCACCAGAGGAAAGAGACAGGAACAAAGCACATTGCACATGGGCTTTGAAAGTGTCATCATGGAAGTGACACCATCACTTCTGCTCTCATTTCACTGGCATGTCGCCTGGCCATATACTCACCATGTGGTCTCCCCATGTGCCTGGAAGGGGGGAGAACCAGAAATATTTTGTGCAGCAAGAGTGATTGCCACAGGGGAAGAAATCTAATGCAAACGCTAAATGGCCAACCTCATTCTCAAAGGCCACCTGACAATTAGAACATGACCCCATGAAAGCGGACAAATACCTCTAGCATACCGTCAATCAATGATAGAGTCCCTACTACGCCAAGACTTGAAGTGACAAAAGAAACAAAGTCACTCAATGATGGTAGTTACATTCAAAACAGGGAGACAGGCAAAGAAAAAGCACATAAATAAACCATATGGCAACAGTGTTGCAAAACAAATATACAAGACAGGTTGTAGGCGTGCGTGTGTGTGTGTGTGTGTGTGTGTGTGTGTGATGGGCCAGGGCATTACTGATCCCCAAGCAGAGTGGAAAAGACATCCACATGGACGGGTGACCTGCTTTGGGATGTTGTACGCCCATGTGGATGAGGAGAGAATTCACACAGGGGAAGCAACCCTATGGCAGGTGTGCAGGTGGGGTGAGGAAGGTTTCCACACCGGTGCCAGGAGGGGAGGCATGAGATGCTGGATCCCCCAGTGAGGAAACGACAGCATCCACGCAGGGGAAGGGACAATGGTGGAAAACGGAGATCGGTTACGTTCAGAGGGATGGATCAGAAAGTAAATTAAGAACCACATGAGCTGGGTTCTTCGCTTTCAGAGAAGTGATGTTCAAATGTGGAACCTCCAATTTCTGAATGAAATCCGTGTGTTGGACAGGAATCAGAGATTCTTGGGATATACTCACATCTTTGACAGATGGACAGATGATGGATGGATGGATAGATTTGTGTTTGTGTGTGTGTTTCACACATATTTCCTAGCTTGTCCATTGAGAATGTGTGGGAACACAGGCACCAGCTTAGGTAAGCACACCCAGCTCCCAGATCTTGGCTTCTAAGTACCAATATCCACTAAAAGGAACCAGAGCCTTGGAGAAAGTGCTGGGGAAGAAAAAGTACAAGAGTCTGCAACATCTTTTTGTGCAAGAACGTGCTCAAAGAATGATAGAAACACGTTCTAAAAGAAAAGAATCTGAAACCAAACTGAAGGAGCTCCCTCTGACCAAACTGAAGATGATTTGAGCATCTAAGTAACTAATGGTAGTAATGGGTTATAACCCAATGAATAAAGTAGGAAACCAGGAGTCCACACAAGTAGAGACTAACAGTTCGGTGCTAAGCGGGATACTCACATGGTCTCAAAGCTCCTCCCCATCAAATCCCTCTTACTTCCAAAGCAGAAAAAAGCAACTACAGTGGACAAGTCTGACAGACAGCACCGTAATGTGACAATCAGAACGACATCATCAATGAGAAGAAGAAATTAAATTGTGTGATGCAGGGCAGAAACGCTTCTGGAATAACCCTGGTGAAGATGTGTAACCTGAATCCAATCGTGAGGAGGCATCAGACAAACCCAAAGTGAGGGACACGCGACAAAATAAAGCACTGGCCGGTCGACCTCAAAAGTGTGCAGGCCGCAAAGAGCCAGCCACAGAGTCAAGAGACATTCTGGACCAACGGCGTCTGATGGGACATGGTGACAGAATGCAACACAGGCTTTTGACCTGGAACCTCTTGCTATAGAGGACATTATGGGGACCGCTGGTGACACTTGAACAGGATGGCAGTAATGCATCAGTATTAATTTCCTGACTTTTACGGTTCTATGATAGCCACACAGAAGAATTTCCTCACTTGTAAGAAATAGACACTAACGTGTTTGGGGATAAGGGGGCATACTCTCAAATGACTCAGGAAAAAGAATTCAGCACTGTATGTACAACTTGTTAGAATTTTTATTGCTTCAACAGAACAAAAAAAAATTCGAGGTGATACTAAAAAGAAAAGATATTAACGATATATATATTAAGAGAACAAGAAAGTTGCAGAGCTGAATGGTACGGCCCTATTTTTTTTTTTTTTTAAATGAATGCATACACAAATGTCTGTGATGTTAACAGTGATCATCTCTGGGCAGTAAGATTAGGTCTAGAATTCTTGTTGCTTCTCTGAACCACCTGAAATTCGCTACCACGAGTAGGTGTTCCCTCTGTGCAGAGCTAGTGCTGCAGGAAGTGATGGGCTTAGTTGTTCTCGGTGCTTGTCTGGGTTCTCCCAGCACCTCGATTCTTCAGCAATCGCCTCGCAGAGCTCGTGGCTTCGCACAGGCAGCAGGAGGAGGCCAGAGGGGGAGTCTCCACATCTGGAAGTGCTCCAGGTACCCCCCCAGGGGAAGCCCCTGGACGCGTAACCTCACAATTAATAAAATGCTGCGGGCACCACCAGCATTAGTCCCCGGCAGCCCAGAGCGACATTCTTGGCTCCCCTCAGAGCAATTGAAGACTTGTACACATTGAACAAGAATCTCCAGTGCCTGGGGGGCCAGGAGGTTGGGTGCTCTCTCGGGGCCTCCCTTCAGCCTGTTCCCCACGGCTGAAGGCGGAGAACTGCTAACGAGCTTCCCCTCCCCTCCTACCGCTCGCCCTGAGAGGCCTGGGGAGAAAGGCATTGGGCTGCTGTCCCCAGACTGCAGCCCCAGCCTTGCACCCTGCTGCCCACACATCACACTCCACCAGCACCAAGAGGCTTCGGCAAGTTTATAACGATTCTGACCCAAAATGTGGAGCAGACATTTTTATGATTTTTATTTTTTTTAATTTAATATTTTTCAGAGAGAGAGAGAGAGAGAGAGCAAGCGAGCACATAAGGGGGGGGAGGGGCAGAGAGAGAGGGAGACACGGAATCCGAAGCAGGCTCCAGGCTCCGAGCTGTCAGCACAGAGCCCGACCCGGGGCTCAAACCCACAGACTGCGAGAACGTGATCTGAGCAGAGGTTGGATGCTTAACCGAGGGAGCCACCCAGGCGCCCCTATTTTTATGAATTTTAAATAAAAAGATGGGTGAAAGCAGAGTTCTTGTTTGGCACTGAATGATGGCAATATTCGAAAAGTCACTCCAGGGCATCTCTAAAATCTAACAGGTCACTGGAGTCACCTGGAGAAACTGAAAAACGGGACAGATTTGTGGGCTCCAACCCCTATCCCACGGACCCCAATAAATCAGAGACTCTAGTGGGGTCAGCAGGAAGCCCTAGAATAGTTTGCTGGGGTTTTTAGGGGTTTGTTTGGCTGGTTTTGGTTTTTTGTTTTTTCAGGAGGCTCCACGCCCAGCACGGAGCCCAACACGGAGCTCGAACTCACGACACTAAGGCCAAGACCTGAACCGAGATCAAGAGGTGGATGCTCAACCGACTGAGCCATCCAGGTGCCCTGACCTTTCTGTTTTTACCCATCACCTGCAGCATCGTCTGAAAATTTGTTAAGCAAACAGGCATTAGTTGGATAATTCAGGGAACACGAGGGAAAATGAAGCTGCCATTAAAATTACAGAGAGCAGACTCTTTAGGCTGGGAATTTAAAAAGCAACTTCTCACCTTGAGACTCCCCCATTTGGGGCAAACTTAGTGGCTGCATCTAAAAGACAATGCTTATGTGGATCCTGAGAAACTTAACAGAAACCCATGGGGGAGGGGAAGGAAAAAAAGAAAGAGGTTAGAGTGGGAGAGAGCCAAAGCATAAGAGACTCTTAAAAACTGAAAACAAACTGAGGGTTGATGGGGGGTGGGAGGGAGGAGAGGGTGGGTGATGGGCATTGAAGAGGGCATCTTTTGGGATGAGCACTGGGTGTTGTATGGAAACCAATTTGACAATAAATTTCATATATTAAAAATAATAATAATAAAATAAAAGACAATGACTGGGGCGCCTGGGGGGGCTCAGTCAGTTAAGCATCTGGCTTCAGCTCAGCTCATGATCTCACGGTTTGTGAGTTCCGAGCCCTGCGTCGGGCTCGGTGCTGACAGCTCAGAGTCTGGAGCCTGCTTCAAATTCTGTGTCTCCCTCTCTCTCTGCCCCTCCCTTGCTCACGCTCTGTGCTCTGTCTCTCTCTCAAAGATAAGTAAACATTAAAAAAAAATTTTTTAAGACAATGAGCAGTGATTTGTCAGACCTTCTAAATTACAGTCTTAAGAACAATCTTCACATTAGCATGGTGCTTTGTGGTTTGTAAAGCCCCAGGATGTATTTTCATTTAACTACTCAAAAGGTATTAGAGAAACAACTAGCAGCAGAATCCCCTGTGGTGTTGGTCAAAAATGCAGATTTCCAGAGCCCTCCTCGCTAAGGCTTAATGAATCAGGAATGTTGAGGATAGGGGAAGACATTACAATATTTTTAAAAAGAATCCCAAGGGGCTCTTGCAACAAGGTTCAAAAACACCTGAAGGGCATTCTAACCCTCTTACGTAGGCAAGGCAGACAGGACCGGTCACATGCCCAAGGTCACTGCATCCCTCTTTCCAAGAGCCTGCAAAGCCACAGGGAAAAATAATTCCTCGTGGATGGGCTGGAGGCAGGTCCCAGAAAACCTTCCTGGCACTCTTCAGCTCATCAGTAACAGAAATGACAGAAGACCAGACACCTACCAAGGGAGGTAAGGAAGTGGATTCCCTCTAACCCAGCATGAGCCAGACTCTTCTACAAGTTACGTTCCCCTGGAAAGCCTTTTAGTTGCACCATGGGAACTATTTCTGAAAGCAGGGCTCTCCACAGGGACTAACACTTCATCATTTCTGTTCCGTGAGCCCAGACTCTGGCAGGAGGAAGAGACGCGTGTGCACATAGTAGGAAGCACAGCGGGAGTCCCAAAGCTCGGAACCGGGTCAGGAAGTCGGAGAGATGGGCGCACAGTCACGTGAATTGTGTCCAGACCGCCCGCACACCCAGGCTCGCTCCACGGGCTGGGCACACGCCAGCGGCGGGAGAAGATTTTGACAGTGAGAACACACTCCTTCTCTCCTCTTCTCTTCTTTCCCTCCTGCACCTGTCAAGCAGGTTGTTCACTGTTTCCTCACCTCCTTAAGAGAAATAGGTGGCAGAAAACAAATAGACTGGGGCGCCTGGGTGGCTCTGTCGGTTAAGCCTCCGACTTCAGCTCAGGTCATGATTTCGCGATCCGTGAGTTCGAGCCCCACGTCACAGCACAGAGCCTGGAGCCTGCGGCCGATTCTGTGTCTCCCTTTCTCTCTGCCCCTCCCCCATGCACACTCTATCTCTCTCTCAAAAAATAAACATTCTTTTAAGAATTTTAATTAAAAAAAAAAAAAAAACAAATAGACCATAAGACTCTGGGCCACCTCAGCCAAATCAACACGGCCCTCGGGCCAAGTAGGCCTCTCCCCACCCACAATCCATAAGGCCCTGAACTATTACCCAAATCCACGGCCAATGAGCTGGGCAAGAAAAAAATGAGAAATTTTCTACTAGCCACTCTAAACTGGGGGGAGGGGAGTTCTTGGAGGCAGAAATAAAGTTGAGTTATTGAAGATTTTCAAAGATTTTTGTTTTCCTTGCAAACCTAAATTTATAGATTCGTATTTAACCTGCGACACTTTCTTTTTTTGTTTTTTTTTTATTTATTTATTTTTGTGACAGAGAGAGACAGAGCATGAACGGGGGAGGGGCAGAGAGAGAGGGAGACACAGAATCGGAAACAGGCTCCAGGCTCTGAGCCATCAGCCCAGAGCCCGACGCGGGGCTCGAACTCCCGGACCGCGAGATCGTGACCTGGCTGAAGTCGGACGCTTAACCGACTGCGCCACCCAGGCGCCCCTAACCTGCGACACTTTCAAGGAAGCTGGGCTTATTGGCTCACAAGAGGAAGGCTGGTTCTGGGTGTCAGTGGGGATTTCCCATGGGCTGCAGCGGACCAGAGACCTGAGTTCCAAACTGACAGGTAAGCAGGGGTGGGTACTGGGTCATCTAACCCAGACGCTGTGGTTTGTAGGCCTGATGCCCTGACTTCTCAGAACCAAAGACAGTCGTTAGAAATAAGATACGATGGACAGATTCAGGAAAGAAAGCCGCTTCCTTCTCTCCAGGCTACCACTAACCAGGTACTTTCATGCAAATTCAGTAAAGAACCTCCTCGTTAAAGATATTTTCATGTGTCAGAAGATTGTTGTAATGTGCTTATTTTGTTAGAATAACAGGATAGAAGTGGCACACTCCTGAGATAGTGCAGTGTACAACTCCCACAACTGTACAGGGCATCTCTGTATCATTCTTCATTTTAAGCAAGGTCTGACTCTGAAAGTACATTATGGTGAAAGCAGTAATGAGGTCACCCAGATCATTTCAAAACACACATCGTTAGTGTTTATGGAGCCTAGCACCACGTTCTGATTTCCAGATTGCAGGATTTCCACCCTGAAAGTGAAGAAGCATTTATAAAGCGGTTTGGAACTTGTAGGAACGATGAAAGAGCAGATTCTAAGTTTACAGAATGTGGGGCACACAGTAGGTACCCAATACGTATGTGATTGTTTAATCAACTTAAAAAAAATGGAGGGGCACTCGGGTGGCTCAGTCGGCTAAGCATCCGACTTCAGCTTAGGTCATGATCTCTCGGCCCGGGAGTTCGAGCCCCACGTTGGCCTCTGTGCTGACAGCTCAGAGCCTGGAACCTGCTTTGGATTCTGTGTCTCCCTCTCTCTCTGCCCCTCCCCCACTCGCTCTGCCCCTCCCCCTCTCGCACTCTCTCTCACTCTCAAAAATGAATAAATGTTAAAAAAAAATTTTTTTTTTAAATGGAGGTGTCCAAACTCTGAGAGAAGGTTCTTGCCTTATTTCCTTTCTAACAGACGGGGCCTCTCACTCTCAGAAAGTCACGGATGACTTTGTGATTCTTGCCAACTTCAACTCATGACATTGTGCCAATCTCTGACAGTAAAGGAGGACCTGATATTTTTGCCTTTAATCTTTAACAACCAAGTCTGCCAAAGAAAAGAAAATCTTGCAAAACAGGACTTTTTAAATGGCTTTTGGGCTCCACAGTTCCCTGTACAGATGCTTGTAAAATATTGTCTTGTCTTCTTGGGAGAGGGGACACGGGCAAAGTCCTACATCCCCAGAGACAGACCCCAGGCGCTTCTGGTGCTGCGGCTAAATCTTGAAGCCTCCCATCCTGAGACTCTGTCCTCAGGCAGGGAGATGGATGTGGCTTCCTTCCAAGCTCAGAAACAGCTTCCCTGAATTACTGAAATGTGGGGCGTTCCTCTCCCTGGAGAGAAGTTACCAGACTCCTTCGACAGCACTTTTTCCTTCCAATCAGGCTGGCCAAGAAATGGAAGGGCAGAATCTAGTACACTTTCGGAGCCCACAGATCACAATGTCACCCTAATGAAGAGAAGCGGGTATCTTTGCCGGTGAGACAGCATCCTTTTACCTGCCGAGAACTGACCTCAGCACTCGGAGAGAAAAAGCAAGAAAAAGAAACAAAACAAAACTTGAACAGAAACCGGAACCAACTTTACTCCTTTTCACTCAGCTGTCATTCATGTTAGATATCAATGAAATGTTAGCATTCTTTTTTCCTAGCTTTTTATTGAATTGGTTTTTATCCCAGTGTATTAGTTCTTTGATGGAATGCTTCTGATGCCAGTAGTTGTTCCATTTTTTTTTTTTTTACGTGGGGGGAGGCACGACACTTTTTCCACTGTGATGTTAACAACGCTAACACTCAAAGGAAAAGCCAAGCTATTTGAGAAGAAACACTCGTGACTGTTTATTTCTAAATAGCTAAGGAGCTTGGAAGGAAAACAGCTTACAAAGGGAGCTGGGTCCATTTGTGTAGACACAGAAAAGGCTCAAAGCCCCCCAGCCCCATCCTGAACGCTGAATTGTGCAGACTGGCCATCGTTCTTGGCCAAATGGGATAACTGCCCGGTCAAAACAGTGGGCTACAGACTATACCACGACGAAACAAAACAAACCACAACACGACAGCAGTGGGGCGTTCCTCTATCACCTCTAATCTGCCAGCACAGGGCCCTTCTTTGGGAGTCCCTCAACCTTCCCCAGGAACAGGCACACCGATGCCCTCTAGGGCTTCCTGGAAAGTCACAGGGTCAAACTTGATGTTCTCCAGGAAACCCCAGGGGGAAATAAAGACTTCCTTAGTTCGTATAATGTGTTTCTCATCGTAAATACCACCAATTGGTCCTAAAAATTGTTAAGGGAGACTTCTGCCCTTGGATGCATTTTCAGTGTACTGAACGGCCTACGAGAAATTACTGTTGTCGTTGAGCCTTCTGAGCACATTCTCCCTCTCTCTCTCTGACACACACACACACACACACACACACACACACACCCTTTACTCAACTGAGCAGTGTCCTCTGAAGTCAAATGCCAACTGTACTCAGATAAAGGCATTGCAATCCTGGAGAAGGCTCACTTCAATTACAACGAAAAGCACGATGTAACTACATCTTTATTTCAGGACAAATGCTCACAAAATGAGGAATGTCACTAAGGATTTTCCGTCTTCACGAGACAGCCACTCTCTGTGGGCGACTTACCTTCGTTTGCACGCGAGGGTCTCCCACATCTTGGCTCCAGGTAAAGTCTTCCTGTAGGTCCTTCCTCTGCACAAATGGGCAGCAATCCCGGGAGCCTTTGCCCCACCCCAGAACGAGAGTCCCATATTCACCCGCATGAAAGCATCTGGCGAGCTGCCTTCAGCTCACTGCGTTGTAAGGAGGAGGATGACAGGAGCGTTTGTACTTCCGGGTCACTGCAAGGAACTACCCTGCACCCAGGATGCACCGAGGTTAGGGAATCACCTGAGGACTTCGTTCAGCTGCAGCTGCCTGAGGCCCAGCCCACGAGAGTCTGGTGCAGGTGGCCCTGGGGTTTCCTCCAAGATCGAGCTTCATAAACTCTACTGCGCCTAAGAGCCACGGGGCAGGGCAAGAAGGACCTTTTTAAAAATGCACATTCCAACTCGGGAGGTCTGGGGTGAGTCTAAACCCCACCTGGGGTTTCTAACAAGCCCCCAGGTGATGTGGATGCCACTGGGCCACAGACCACACTTTGAGTGACAAGGCTTTAAGAAACAGCCGTGGAAGGTCTCACCATTCGGCGTCTGGTACCCGAGCCGGGACCATCAGCATCATCTGAGAGCTTGTTGGAAGGCAGTTTCAGGCCCCACCCCAGACCCACTGTGTCGGAATCGACATTTCTGTCAACATTCCCAGATGATTCTTATGTACATTAGTTTGAAAAGCTGACTTAAAAGAACTTCAAGATCAAATTCACAAAGGAGTTGTCTGTGGAGAGGTCGGGGTGGGGAGGGGCAAAAAAAAAAAAAAAAACACATCTTTTTTATTCTAAGGCATGTGAAACCCATATTAAAGGTAGGCCTACGGGGCGCCTGGGTGGCGCAGTCGGTTAAGCGTCCGACTTCAGCCAGGTCACGATCTCGCGGTCCGTGAGTTCGAGCCCCGCGTCGGGCTCTGGGCTGATGGCTCAGAGCCTGGAGCCTGTTTCCGACTCTGTGTCTCCCTCTCTCTCTGCCCCTCCCCCATTCATGCTCTGTCTCTCTCTGTCCCAAAAATAAATAAACGTTGAAAAAAAAAAATTTAAAAAAAAAATAAAAAAAAAAGGTAGGCCTACAATAGACAGGACAGTGAAACCTATTTAATTTTTTTAATGTTTTTTTAAATTTTTTTTCAACGTTTATTTACCTTTGAGATATATAGAGAGGGAGACACACACAGAGTGTGAGTGGGGGAGGGGCAGAGAGGGAGGGAGACACAGAATCCAAAGCAGGTTCCAGACTTGGCACAGGCAGCACAGAGCCTGACGCGGGGCTCGAACCCACAAGCCGCGAGATCGTGACCTGAGCTGAAGTCAGACGCTTAACCGACTGAGCCACCCAAGTGCCCCCAAGAAACCTATTTTAGAAAGCAACTTCTTAAATCCCGCCCCCCCCAAAGAAAACCACTTAGCCCAAGAATTCCACTTAAGCTCCACCTCTCTGAACGTGAACTGTTATCAGATGCTGTCACCTTTCTCTTCTGCTCATCACTTTGCCATGGTCACTAGGTCAACCAACTTGAGGACCTTGCTATAACCAGTGGATTACCATTGTTCTGGGGACAGGTGGTTTAAACAGGAAAGGTGGGTTGACAAAGCCAAGTGCTCTCAGTCAGAAGGTGAGATGGAACCACGTTTACACCACTGTGGCTCCTTGTGGGGATTCTGCGTCTGATGTTTAGGGAGCTCTGAAAAGGGCAGGTGTCATCACTTCTACAAATCCAGCACCTACCAAAGCGTGTGACGCATTAGAAGGATAACTTCGGGGCACGTGGGTGCCTCAGTCGGTTAAGCGTGCGACTTTGGCTCAGGTTATGATCTCGCGATTCGTAAGTTTGAGCCCCACGTCGGGCTCTGAGCTGACAGCTCAGAGCCTGGAGCCTGCTTCCGATTCTGTGTCTCCCACTCTCTGTCTCTGCCCCTGCCCTGCTCGCACTGTCTCTTTCTCTCTCTCAAAAGTAAATACACATTAAAATAATTTTTTTAAATAAAAAAAAGAAGGATAATCTCAACATTAGTTGAAGAGATTTATTTCAAGATACAAAGCAGGAACTTGCTAAAAGGGAGAGGCCAAAAGAAGAAACACAGCTATTTTGATTTCCAGAAACCAAAAGGAAAGGGGAAAACAGACTTACTTCAAAAACAGAGAAAAAAAGGAAGAAAGAAAGATTTTAATTACATAATCATGTCCCAACAGAATCTGTGGTCACGGGGAGTACCCTAAAAGAAGCTGGAATGAGTGAGATCCTACACACTAGCTCTTTATTTCCTCCAGTTTTGTTTTCTTGGGATTCTGTTAGGGAGAAAGCGCTGGCTGCAGACAATTGCTTGCGTTTGTCGATCAATAGATCAAGGAACAGTCAAAGGAGATCGGGAGGAACGGTGCTGGCATTGAGGAATGTGGACAGGGCCAATGCAAATCCTGTGTTCAATTAGCATTTTTGTGGACCGAGCAATTTCTGAAAACTGTTTTCAAGTCATCGGATATGCAGGGAAGCACCTGGTGCCATTTCTGGAAGTACTTCTGATGCCTTCAACCCATCCCACTCGTGCTCAATCTTTGACCCTTCACCATGCCAACAGTAACATCCGCCTTCTGGCCTACTTGCTTCTTGGCTGTGTTAGGGCTTAAAGCGTTAGTAGTAACAGTCAGCCCTTACTTGAGCTTCCTTACAGAGCACCGGCACTGCACAAGTCTCAGTAAATTCCCACAACGATGTGTTGTTTACAAATGAAATAACGAAAGCTCAGAGAGGTGAGGAAACTTGCCCAAAGTCACACAGCTGGTAAGTCAAAGTTGTAGAATTCCATCCAATGTCTGTCCAAAATCTATGCTCCCCGGACTAAATCATTCTGTCCCTTCTGTTCCCTCACTTCAATCTTACCTTTCCAGCCATGATGTCTGGGTAGCTCTAATTAGCTAGACCCACTTTGGAATAAGAACCTAAGGCTTTCGTTCTGACCACATTAATCAGACGTCTGATCTCCCCACTGGGGCTCCTGCCTGTTACAGGTGCCTTCCCACACTTGATGGCCACAGCTTCAGTGCCTTTTTTTTTTTAATTTTTTTAATGTTTACTTATTTGTGAGAGAGAGAAAGACTGTGAAAAGCGGGGGAGGGGTGGAGAGAGAGAGAGAGAGAGAGAGAGAGAGCAAAATCCGAAGCAGACTCCAGGCTCTGAGCTGTTAGCACACAGCCCAATGCGGGGCTCGAACCCATGAACCGCAAGATCATGACCTTAGCTGAAGTGGGATGCTTAACCAACTGAGCCACCCAGCTGCCCCTGTGTGCCTTTTTATATTAATTTTTTCTGGGAGGTTTTGAATGGATTTTGCATTCCAAAATATCTACACTGGAGCTTAGGAATTACAGTCAAGCCCTTTGCCGATGTTCTTTTCTGTTCAGAAAACTCAAGAAAAATCACAGCAAGCCCCAAAGGATGGCCACAAGCATGTTGATAAAGACACTTATACATTGGTCTATTTTGTTTAAGCACCACCTTTTCTCTGGTCCATCACAGGCGTCTATTACTAATGCAAATACCCTTGAGCCATTTTGCCAAAACAATGACTAATAGCATATTTATTCAAGTATAAACCAGTCCGTTGCAAGGTATAGACGCAAGCCCTGAATACAGAGAGCCAGGGGGAAGGTTATGTTAGAGCAGGTGTATTTCGGAGGATGCCACACGTCCCCAGATGGAAGTCCCCTGTGCAGTATTGTGTTCTTACACAGCACAGTCACAAAGGAGGAAAGCTTCTGACTGGAAGCCAGCTGAAGAGTAACTTGCCAAGCAAAACACTGAGGATCCAATGCCAACATCTCCAGTTAATTCTTCTTGAGGAAGGAGGAGAGTCTCCCTGGGATGAATGAATATTTTGACTTGGTGATTAATCACAATTATGCTGGAAAACCTGCCCGTGTGTTTTCTCTCACAGGGTCCTCGAACACCTTCCTCGCTGCCACCGTCTACAAAAGGGGCCCTTTTAATCGCTTTAATTGAGAAAAGACCAGGAAATGGAGCCAGAGCTCCAGATGAGACAGCTATAATAATAGTCCCTCCGCAAAAGACACCGTAATATTCCATCTGTCTCTTAGTGTTGTGAAAGGGGCGGAACTTTCCCCCAAGTCTTCCCGTTGAGTGGTCTTCAGCCTCCTCACCACGCACTCACTCACTGAGCACTCTGACGAGATTTTAGCAAATTTTCTCAACTTGACTACCTAATGGTAAGTCCATCCCGAAGGAGTTTACTAAGTCCATCGATTCTCTTTTGGCAGACTGACAACTCCTGGATTTGAATGGATTAAACCCAGGAAAGATTTCCTATGCCAATTCAGAGGACACTCCCCCCAGATTCAGAAAGCTTTTCTTAAAAACTCCCAGAAAAGGGGCGCCTGGGTGGCTCAGTCAGTTAAGCGTCCGACTTCAGCTCAGGTCATGATCTCGCGGTTCGTGGCTTTGAGCCCCGCGTCGGGCTCTGTGCTGACGGCTCGGAGCCTGGAGCCTGCTTCGGATTCTGTGTCTCCCTCTCTCTGCCCCTCCCCTCCTCATGCTTTGTGTCTCTCTGTCTCTCAAAAATAAATAAACGTTAAAATTAAAAAAAAAAAAAAAAAAAACACAAAAAACTCCCAGAAAAAGAAATGATAGGGGGGAAGGAAAGAAGGGTTGGTGAGAAAGAGGAAGTAAACCACATAGAATACATATTTCCCGAGCCAAAAGGACAAAACAATTCGGCTAACGTATATTAACCTTTATTCTATGACAGAGACATAAGTAATTTTGTGAGTTCATATGACCTGTACAAAAGACAAAATAAGATATTGCACTAAGTTTAGATATGGGATATTTGGATGTAATATTAGCTAAACAGATAAATATATACAATTTAAGGAATTAAGGCAAAACCAGATGATACTTCCAAACACAACAGAAGGCTTGAAAAATAGGTATAATTAAAAACAGGGGCATCCCATCTCCAGTTAATAAAGTGGTCAGGTCTAAGGGAAAAAAATCCCTCAGGTTTTTAATAAAGTGGTTGTTATCAATCATGGTAATTCAAGCTGAGCAAGAAAGTATAAGATTTCCCAGGGAGGAGGGCAATCTGGTGGAGGTTCTGGGGGCTGAGCACTTAGAACTCGGGGAAGCAACTTTTTTCCTTGTCAGATTTATGATCTATTCTTCCTATTAGAAAATATAATTTGGAAAATATGACTCTTTCACATATATAATTAAAATACAACTATGAAGCATTCTTTTTTGTTAAGGGAAGTCATGTTGGTGATCTCACAGGGTAAATTTGCGGACAAGCCATTCGTTACCCTATTGGTAGAGAAGACACAAAGCCAGTCACTGAAAAAAGCAATTCCCAGTTACCTTAAGAGAACAAAAGAGACGAGTTCCAAAGGAATAAAAACAAGTGTAATCAATATATCAACACAGCATACAATTCTTTGGCAGTATCATACTAACCGTTGATTGCAGTCAGAACTTGAGAGTTTTCTAATTCTTAAGACCCGGTTGCCAGTCTTTTAGAAACAAAGAAAGAAAACGCCACATCTGCAACGAATTCAGTGATTCCAGGAAATTAAATTCAGAATGAACCTTGCAGACAGCTTTTAAACTGTTAACACTTGAGCACAGATAGGTATTGTCTGCTGTGAGTCCCCATCCAAGTATACTAAAACACACACACACACAAATCATCTGCGAGACTGTGTATCAGTTCGGACAGGCCTAGGATCCTTAAAGAGAATCCATATTCACCCATGAGAAACCAATAAAAGACGTCAATCCGATGATGAGGAAGTGATCTTCCAACAACACAGGGGTGGGCCTCCCCTCCCCTGGATCAACATCGCGGAGAGATCAAATCCTATAGGGGAAACACCAGAAAGCCAGAGAACGTGGAATACTGCCAGCCTCCAACCAAGTTACCTTTCTCCAGTTTTAGGTAAACTTTATCCTCCTTATCCAGGTAGAGGAGCACCCCATTAGTGGCAGCTTCGCGGGTAACATCTTTGTCCCCAGCAAAGGCAGATATTACCGGCTTTCCATTTAACATCAGGTTAACCTACGAGAAGAAAAAAAAAAAAACCAAATCACTGAAAACATCTGCTGGGGGCTAATGAAAAATGCCTAAGAGGAAAGACCTGGTAAACCAGCTGATGTTCAGTAAATTCACCCTGGCTGTGGCGGCTACGCACTTAGTAGGTCCACTGAGCTGATTTTTTTTTTTTAATTAAAATAACTTTTAACTTCTCCCATAGAAATTTCCTGAGATGCCTACAAAAGGATACCACCCATGGAGAGCGGCCTAGCCTCGCGGAAACTGGCCTCCCTTCAACACATAACTTAAGCTTGTGGTCTTATTTACTTGTCATATTCTATAAGAACCTTCCGGTAACGAAGCAAGCCTGAGGCTTCCCAGTATATCAGTAAAAAGAAGCC
The DNA here is from genome assembly GCF_007474595.2 of Lynx canadensis. Lineage (NCBI taxonomy): Eukaryota > Metazoa > Chordata > Mammalia > Carnivora > Felidae > Lynx > Lynx canadensis. Next base: position 6,551,452 of record NC_044305.1, on the reverse strand, counting down.
CAGTGTCCTTGGCTCTGATGAACCCAGATACAGCAAGATTCTATCAGCTGCAACAGGGACAGTGCCACAGTTCATTTAAAATTATGGAATGTGTGTGTGTGTGGGGGGGGGGCTCTTTTTCTGTTTGCCCTGATAATGTGTATTAAAAAATCGTGATCGGGGAGCCCGAGTGGCTCAGCCGGCTAAGCGTCTGACTCTTGATTTCGGCTCAGGTCATGATCTCACAGTTCTTGAGTTCAAGCCCACGTTGGGCTCTGTGCTGACAACAGGGAGCCTGCTTGGGATTCTCTCCCTCCCTCTCTCTGCCCCTCTCCTGCTCGCTCTCACTCTCTCTCTCAAAATAAATAAATAAACGTAAAAACGATAGTGATCACCACTACCACTGAAGATTTTAATGATGGGTAATTAGCAAAGAATCAATAATTCATAAACTCATCATTATTATCAAATAATAAACTCAAAATGTGTTCACTTTTCTCCCCACTACAATTTTTATTATGCTGTGTTAAATATTACATACATTTCTAAATATTGGGGCTTGGGAAAAGCTTTTCCACGCTAGTAAATTTGTTTACTAAATATTCGTTCCTTTTGTGTTAAAAAAAAAAGCACTTTAATTAAATCTGTGGATGATAAATCCATTCACTAGGATATGTAAAAGTGGGAGAAGAATTTGTAATCTATCATTCACCTGGCGACAGTATACAACACAAACATTGAGTGTATGATAAAAAGAATACTAGAATTCCACAGACATGCATCGGTGCCATTGGGTGTTAGTATATTTGGGTATCATAGGCTAGGCTTTGAGTGTAAGGTCAAGCCCATATCCCGAGAAAGCACAACACAAAATATGTTGCTCACTGTGGAAGTGAAATCTGTAACAATTTCCTAGCATCAGAGTAACTGAGGATAAACTCTTTAAAACATACCCAGAGAACACCCTTTGTAAAAAGTATATTGAGTAGTTTGCTGCTTCACAGATTTGTTTTCAATGGTTAACTGTATCTCATGCAGTTTAACAATAAAAGCGAATTTGTTTCATGTAATAGATACTTGTAAAGCTCTGCTAGTCTTACAACTTTCTTCAGATTCATTTTTGCATATGGGTTAACTGAAGTCGGGATCTCAGAAAGTGATCTGTGTCACTGAGTTTTTACTAAGCCACATTTTTTAAATGGTTGCTTGTTAGGATGGTAATAAATTCAATTGTTTATTTTTCTATATGTTTCTTGTCATAGCCTTAATGGATGCTATAAAGAAGAAAACTGGAAATTAACTGTTTTGAAAATAAACTATAAAGATGGTTGTTTATTTTTACAATGAAAACACATCTTGAGATAAACGCTTAAATACATAACCACTGCCAATAAACACTGTTGCTTGGGGGAAGAGAGGGAACAGGTCAAAACACATACCTGGATTGTTTGGCTCTGGTAGACTTTAATTACATGAAAGCTGAAACTGTAAATTCCTTTTCTTGGTGCTACAAAGACAGACTCCAGGGTGAAAAAATTACCCACATTTACTAGGATCTACAAATAAAAAATAATAAAGAACAGTAAATTATTACAATATTCTCTTCCATAACTAAGACAAGCTTCCTTCCTTCCTTCCTCCCTCCCTTTCTCTCTCCCTCTTCCTCTCTCTCTCTCTCTCTCTCTCCTTCTTTATTTCTTTCACAACTAGCTTAAGAAACCATATAGAATAAAACACCGTGTTCTACTTCTTTCCTCTTTAGTGACTTGGAAAATAGATTTGTGTAATGGAAAGTTCTTCTGTCTTTTAAATGGTACAGGAAAAAAAATAATAAAGTAACTGCTTTGCATTCATGCCTCAATTTCCAGCGAGGCCTGATGGCTCTGGAAACATCTAGATAACATGTGAGGGCTTATAAATATTAGCTTTACCTTGAGAGTCAGAGAAAAGGCATCTGCCCGGTATTTATATTCCCATCCTCTACAAGCCTTTGCAATGTCCAGAGATGACGTTTTCAAGACAGCCAATCGGCATCCATGGGCTCTCTGCAGTCATTCCTGGACACATCACACAGAGGCCTGGGCACTCCCTCCACCATGTGACATAATCCATGATACTGAGTAGTGCACAGACTGATCTGAATGCCTGGCCCTCCCCTGAGCCTCTGCCAAACCTCTCCCAAGATCCATGGCCATTTTTTCATTGCTGTGCCATCTAGGCCTTAATTACAATATTTTGGCAATGACTCAGCCTTTGCAGGCTGCCAAAAAGTGGAGCATGAATAAAGACAGGCTGTGAAATAGGTGGCCTTCTTCTGTTCCTGCCAGTGTTATCCATTATCCTCTTATCAATCACCTGGTCTCTGCTTAAACTTCAAGGGTCAACAATGAAAAGTAACATTAAGGCGCTGTTTCCGAAGAAAGCAACAATGCGCTTTGTATTCCAAGACATGCAGCCTGTTTCTACTGGTTATGAAATTAACTCTGAATCTCAAGAAGTGACCTCTTTACACCAAATTTGCAAATGTCACATAAGGAAGTCCCTTCCTGTGGGAAAGCGAGTGGGAATGTTTGGGGCTGGGAAGTCGTAAAATACCTGGAGTTTAATCTAATTCTCTCCAAGAAATAAATCTATAACTGGCATCCCCCAAAATCAGACGTCCCTACAAAGAGACACTTCTGCTGTATCAGTGGCCACCAGCAATGCTACATTCCTGCCAATACTAAGCCTTCTGCATAACTCCCTAAAAATATACTATCCCCTCTAAGCAATGCACCAGAATATAGTGACAGGTCAAGCAGATGCGCCAGGCTCAACCCTTGGCTTAAAACACATGTATGTGTGTAATTTTATTCTGAGATTTCACTTTCTTCCAAGTAACCATCAGATTTCTTCCTCTGACCTGACGATCAATGAGCTTTCAATAACCAATCGCCACTGTGCCACACTCCCCAACAGAGATGTTGCAAAGATTTTTTTCAAGCACATTGAAAATAATTTGAGGTACTTAGTGGGGACTTCCTGAATCAGATACAAGTAGCATAATTCATTAGCAGTAATGGAAATGGCTGATTAGTGTTGACTACACATAAGGCTGGATGTTGACTCTACGTTGTAATTAGAGCATCCAGGCACATAGAGATCCATAACTAAATGTGTCTTGTGGTCTCTACGATGCATGGCTCTCCAAAAAGAAGAACAAACCATTCTCCTCTTCTAATTGACGGAAAGGTCACGGAAAAGAATGCACCGTTCAGCGTATTATACGGTGCCCTGTCCGCAATCGTCCAACATTTAATTAAATGTATTGAAATATAACCCAGGGCTGCGCTAGACTTTATTTCCATCAAGATGGAAAATACTGCACCAAAACCCCAAAGGGACTGCTTAATTCTTTAAAAATTATAGCTATCTGAGAGTAAGCCCCAGAGAAGCATTCTCTGTCTGGCCAGCTGGAGAGTGCATTACTTAGGAACAATTAAGTAAGGAATGGAAATGTCACCTCATCCCTTCCCAGACGCATGTTGCAGCACCATTTAACCTGTGCTCCTACACATGTGACTTCGCATACAACTGTGAACTACACAAGTGCCTCTGGAACTAAAAAGACTCTGGGTGCTGTTAGGGTTGAAACTACAACCCCGGAGTCAGCTTTCAGTTTTAGGATTCCTTGCGGAACCTAGGCTGATGCCCGGTGGGGGGGGGGGGGCGGTTCTCATCAGCCAAACCCCAGAGCTCCCGGTGGCTAAACAGAAGCCACAGATTTCATCAGTTCCTCCCCACCTCCTGCCCTCAACCCCACAGTCTGTCTTTCCCTGGGAATTTGCAATTCTCAGAAAGGACAGGAGCAGAGGCAGGAGCAGCGGTTTCCCAGCGCTTCCCAATGGGAGCTCCCCGCAGCCGCCCTTCCTTCCTCTCCTTCCCTCCACAACTTTTCTCCAAGTACCACAGGAAGGCTTTCGGCTGCAGAGGCGCCTGCAACGTGTGTGTGTGTGGGGGGGGGGGGGGGCCTGCCCGCAGAAAGGTGGGTGAGATCTGACCCACGCCAGCGCTGCCCACCCTCTCCGGCCACGTGCGAGATCCCTGCAGAGAATGTGGACCCGCGAAGCTCCCTTTGGGGAGAAGCTTCTTCAGCTGCGGGGAAACCAATCATTCATCCGGAGACCGCGAGGGTACCGCGGGAACGGCCTCGGCGGCACCTGCAGAGGAGTCTGAGCGGGGGTCGGGGGGTGGGGGGTGGGGGGGCAGGCTCTGGCCAAGAGATTGCGAGGTCCGGGGACCAGGCTCCCGCCGGCTCCTATGGACCTGTTGCTGTGAAAACTCGTCCTGAGCTCTGTCTCTCCTTGCTGGGCTCAGCGCTCCCAGCCTCTCTCCCGCTGTCCCAGCCGCCGCCTCCAGAGGCCAGGAGGGAATGCGGGGCGGGGGCGGTGGTGGGAGAGACCGAAGTTTCAGACCCAGGCGCATTTGGAGAGCCGAGTGCCGAAATGATCTCCCACATCCAGGCAGCCCCCGGTCCGGGCTGCCGGGAGCTCGCCCCCCGCCCCGCCCCGCCCCGGCCTCCGCCACCATGCAAACACACACCCGGCACCCTGCCTCCCTCGGGGTCTGACCTGATCGAAGTAAATGATGCGCGTCTTGTTGCTCATCTCGGACGGCTCATGGTTGGTGCTCCGCACCGCCGAGAAGGCGACCTTGGAGTTGGCCGCCCGGACCGAGATCCCCAGAGGCGAGGAAGAGGAGCCCTTGGAGTCCGTGGCCGGGTTCGAGTCGCACACCACCAGACACTTGCCCTCCAGCACGATAGGCTCCGTGTCGTTCTGCGCCCAGACGGGCAGCCCCGGCAGGGTGAGGGCAAGCAGCACGGCCGGCACCACGGACAGCGCCCGGCGCCCGGAGCCCATGGTGAGCCGCGTGAGCCAGCCGCAGCCCGCCGGCGCCTCTGCTCGCCCGCTTCGCCTCCTACCCCGGGACCCCGGCGCTCGGGAAGACGCCCGCGGCTAGACCGACAGCGCTGCAGGGACGGCGGCGGCGGCGGCGGCGGCGGCGGCGGCGCGCACACTTCCCCCAATTCTGTGGTTTGAAGTCAAAGTCTCCGCTCGCGCTCTCTCGCTGGCTCTGTTACCTTTGTCCTTTAAGGAGCTCATGCAGAACCCCCTACCCCACCCTCCTCCGCCCAAGAATCAGCCCTACCTGGGGCCCCCGCACCCACCCTGGCTCCTGGACATCTAAAAGTCACCAGCCCCCCACACTCACACCTCAAGGAGGAAAACGGTAATAAATTCTCACCCCAAACCCAAGCACCCCCAGGTGGACGGCGGAGCAGGAAAAACAAAGGAGGCTCCAAAACAACGCAAAACAAAACAAAAGCCTCGGGGGTTGGTGGGCGCCGAGCGATGCGGATGTCGGTCCTGGACGCGTCGGGCTTGCGGCACGGACGAATTACACAGGCAGAAGGTGTTTCCCGGACTGAGAAGAACGCGAGGCTGCGATCATGACCAGGACCCTAGCGACTCCCACTTTCGCCTGGTCAAAAATTCCCCGCACCTCGGCGCCTCTCGGACGTCGGCAGGTAGGCGGCAGCCAGCGGGGTCCCGGGCACGGAGAGCACAAATTCGCGGGATCAGCTCCAGGGCGCAGGGCGGCTCGGCGGCGGGGTCCTCTCCCAGCCGCTGCCGCGCGCCCGGAGTCCCTGCGCACAACTTTGTCTGTCCTCGCGCAGCCGGGAGGGCGCCAGGCGGGCACACGCGCGCTATTTATAGGAGCGCGGCGTCCGGCCGGGTCGGCCTCCAGCTCACCCCGCGGGTTCCCGGGAAAGGGGGAGAAAGGGGCGGGTGACCCCAGCGAACGGCTCTCGCCCGGCGCTGAACGCACCCCGGAGCAAGCACGGCGCACGCCGCCGCTGTCTGCCAAGGTCCGAGGCCGCCCAGCCGGGGGAGCGCGCGGCGCGGAGAGTGTGTGCCCGGAGAGAGGCGCGCACAGCCCCGCGCTCGCCCGGCTCCGCGCCTGCTCGCCCCTCCTCGGTCTGGGCGGGCGGAGGGGGCTGCGGCTCTCCTCGCCCCTCCCCGGCGCGGCACTCCGCCGCCGAGCGCTCTCCGAGCCGAGCGCGGGGCTGCCAGCCCGGGGTGCGGAGCCGGGTGCGCGGCGGCGCGCTGCCGGGGACCCGGGGACCCGCCGGCGTCCCGACCGCGGCTGGCCCAGAGCCGGCCCCAATGCGCCCTGGCGCCGGGCGAGCCCTGGGGAGCCTCGGGGCGGACCCAGGCCGGGGGGCGGGGAGGGGGGGGAAGACTGGGGGCGCCAGGAGGAGGTGCTGGAAGCTGTAGGGGCGCGCGCCTTCCCGCCCACCCCGCGAATCCACCCCAGGCCAGGCCAGAGAAAGAGTGTGAGAGAGTTAACAAGGGAAGAGTAAGTCCTCCGAAACCGGATCCCCACAAAAAGGCCAACTCCACTGCTGAGAACACAGTACCTTTCTCCCCTCCAGATGCGCCGCCCTCCCTCCTGGGCCCCCCCACTGCCATCTTGGCCTCTGATTGGCAAGATTTATCTTTCCGCAGCCACCACTGGGAAGGAAGGGCTTGTCTTGGTCTGGCTGTGAGAACTTGGCCAAGTCACTCACCCTATCTGAGAGGGCAGGACTCCCCACTAGGTAAGGTCCTGTGCTGTTTGTTAGTATTAATCTAAGCTCCGACCTAAAAGGCCTTCTGAAGAATGGCACCACTTCCCCAAGCACTGATGTCCACCCTAAGCCTGGCATGGCTTTCCACATAAACCCTTGCTACACTGGGTGAACCTCTTCAGGCTCTTAGCACAGTGGGCTGGGGTAGCAGCTGCAATGTCCTCTCATTTGATGCTGTCTTTTGAGAGAAGAGGCAGGATCCAATTTCTGGCTCCTTTTTCTCTCCTGTAGGGATAGGCACCGCGCCTTCCTTTTCCAGGATATCTGCTTAGGAACTGGGACTTGGGTTGTTCAATTCCAGGCTGGAAAGGGTTTGAGAAGAAAGGGTCCGTTGGCGACAGAATTGTTAAATCCTCAATAAGCTATGTTCCCCACCAACCCCAATATCCTCTCTGTGTCTTTTGCTTCTCTGGGCATCTTCCTTCCTGCAAGAACTCAGATTGAAAGAAACTTTTTCCCTCCTACCTCTTTTCCTCGCCGCGAGTATTTACTCACAGGCACCAGATCTAGCAGATTGACCATAGCAGGGACTCAGTTGATTACGGAATGACTAGATGCTTCCAAATAGAATGTGATTCTTCTTCATTCACCTAATAGTATAAACTGGTATAAAGGAATCTCTCTTGGTAAAATTCAAAGTCAAAGCCTCCTAGGTAACTGGAGATGAAAATCTTAGTTCCCTATAAAAGACATCCCACTATTCAGGATGTTGTAAAGATGAGGAACACTGCATTTTCTGTTGACTCCTACTAAGAGAAGTGAAATGACATCGTGAATCATAGGTCCTGTCTCCTTTCCCATCACAGCGGACTGAACAGGGGTAGCCTTTGTACCAGAAGCCCATGACTTGTACATCCTGACGGAGCACATGAGTTGGGGCTACCAAACTTTCTCTTTTTGGGATCTGAATGAGACGCTGAGACGGCTTCCAGTAAGCACTGGGTCCTGCAGAGGAGACGTCTGTAATCTCCTGAACTGGCCACGGAAGAGCCACATTCAGGTTGACACAGAGGAGCGTGTTGGAAGAAACAGGACTGACCACACTTCTAGACAGAAGCCAGTTCTGGAGACCATGCACTTCTGAGAGATGGGGGGGCGGGGGGGGGGGAGGGGAATGAATAGTGAATCTCCAGTCCTGATTCCTGCTCACAAGAAGTCCAGCAACACTCTCGTCTAACTTTGCGTTCCTGGAAAACCTCCTGTGTCCTTGCAGTAAAACCCATTTCACGTGAGCTCATTTTAGTAACCTACTCCTGTTCCTTGCTGGCCCGAAGCCTCATTAGAACAAAATCCGAGAAATCAGACCACATATGGACACACATCGCCTTCCAGAAGACATGAACAATCCAACCCCCTGCCCGTGGGAAATGTTGTCCTCACATTTGGGGAAGGGAAGCATCACCTGCTCCCCACCCTCGCCTCCAGCCCCAGCATCCCCAGGAGAAAAGAAGCAGGATCAAGCCCAAGTTCAGCCACTGCACAGATCTGTTTCTTTCTTTTCCTTTTTTTTTTTTTTCATTTGAAAGTGTTAGAAAACCTCCTATTAGAAAACCTCCTTCTGACTCAAATGTTTCCCTGCTCTGAGATTCCCAGATGATAACTGATGCCCAGGAATTTTGTTCTTAGACCTTTAATGATTTCATTTCTCTGCAGTTGGGCTAAACTTGAAGTATATTAGTAAAGTATGTTAGAATATGAACTAGTCTTGCCTAGGAAAGACTACTCCTGATGTCAGTAAATTCCATGACTCATTGTGTGACCATCCCTTAGAGGAACCAAGTTCCAAACAAGCCCAGGATAATAAGGATCATGAGCGATTTTCTGTTTCCGAAGACAATGTCTTGAAGAAGGCAAAGATGGACACATGGTATTGACCTCAAAGGACCTCACCTGAAAAATAACCCCATGGTTGAATGTAAGAAGAGTCTGTGCATCAGCACCCCAGGTCAGTCATGCCAAAGGTGGAAAGTTGAGAGAGAGGGAGGCAGGGAGGGAGGGAGGGAGGGAGCGAGCGAGTGCAGTGGGAGAAACTCACATCACCAGACTACAGTCCACTGGGACACTGAATTACCCTTTGCCCTCTTCGGTGATACTGACCAGCCCATGCAAACACTCTGCTTCAAGGGAGAATAAGGAGCTTGTGGATAAAAAGGCTCTGTGAACAACCTATACTACGTGACCCCTGAAAGTTTCAGAGCGGTGCCGAGTCAATCCCCAGGACCCCCTCTGGAGACACGGAGACTACCGACTTGCTTTGCATGAAGAGGGTATTCTGGGGAAAAGTAGATGGATGACTTAAAACCCATTTCTAACCGATGTTATGATTTAAAAATTGCTTGAGATACTTCACCTCTACAGTCCTTTCCAAGTGCCACGTTGGACAAGGTCTGTGTCTAAGGTGGGAGCAAGCCAGTAGGCTTCTGAGTTACAGGTACAGACAGATTCCAATGCCTCTCTTTGGCCTTCCCATGATACCCCACACTCCTGTCATTCATTGTATCTTTCACAGTTTTCTGAAGTTGCTGATTTATTTGTTGTGTTTTCCATGCATGGTCAATTCCTCAGGAGCCCAGGCTTTAGCAGAGAGCCCGTAAACGGGGAAAAAATTAAAAAGTTTATTGAAAACAGCAACATATCATTGCATTTATTTCTCATAGAAGAAATAATATGCCACTTATTCTCTGTTATACAAGCATGATAGGAAAAGTAAAATTCTTTCCAAAATTGGGGGGGGGGGGGCTGGCTTGAAATGTTTAGTCTACCTGTAACTACCAAGAATGGAAGGCCAATGAAGCACAAAAGGGATTTATTGGAAGGACCCTATGTCAGAGTCCAAGGGCAGAAGTGAGCCTTGAGAATGAAATGAAGCCTCATAGATTACCCAAAACACTGCCTGCCTCTCTCCCTTCCTCTCCCTCTCCCTCTCCTCCATCCCCTCCCTGTCCACCTCCCTCTCCCCCTCTCCTCCTCCTCCTCCTCCTCCTCCTCCTCCTCCTCCTCCTCTCTCTCCCCACTTCCTCTCCATCTCTCCATCCTCATCTTTCCCTCCCCTGCCTCCGCACATTTGTGTTGCTCTTTCGCTCACTGCCATCTAGCTTCCTCTGGAGCCTACCTGACGCACAATGGCAACAGACACTCCCAACTTTACACACCGCAGATCCATCCACCCAGAGGACACCCCAGGATCCCCGGGAAGAGACCCACTGCCCCATCTGATACCAAATGCCCACCCCTTGGCCCGGGAAGCAGAATTTGAGTGCACACAACTGATTCCCAGCAAGCAGGTATGTTGCCAGAGCAGGGGTCAAGGGGCGATTCCTACAAGAGTGGCACAAGTAGCAGGTGGTGGCATGGGAAGGAAAAGATACGGATTCACCTGTATTGTGCGATTCCCCGTTAACGGTCTGGAAGTCCCTACACATACAGATATGTTTGAATAAGCAGAGAGGAAAAAAAAACATGAAAAGTTAGACAGCAAACTGTCAGCATTGGAGGAATGACAAAGGAAAGAAACCCCCTATCCACGGGGTTCAGACGTTTATTACGGGAGTGGCCACAGCAAACATACAGGATATTGTGGTTCACGTTTAAAATATTTTTTTTTTTTACTTTTTAAAATTTAATTAAAGTTTGGAGAGAAAAGGAACTGACATTCTTTCTCATATGCAGCATTGGTTGAACTGCAATTTTCTTTATTTTGTTATATTGATCCAACTCTAAGGAATCATTCACTCAATGTCTAGGCAGATGCCCATACATAGAAGGCCTCGCAGCATATGTTTAAGAAATAAAATTACACTGCAACTAGTAAAGCTCTGATCACATTTTAGAGTCAACCGGGCTCTTTATGTAACATGTAGGGAAAGCCCCAGCTCAACGCATGATTTGTACATGGCCACTGTCGGTTTCTGCCGCGTACATAAGGAGGGTCTGAATGTACAGTCCAAACCGATGGGCCCCGGTTGTAAGAATCTGCTGGAAGGCTTATCATCAAGGCAGACTCTCTGTCCCTGTGCCGAGATGATGGTTTTGCCCATGAACTGGGGAATACGTTTATTAACTAGCACCCGGGTGACTGTGAAGCAGATGGTGCTTTGACTTTGTAGACGATGCTGGTGGGGTACAACCACCAAGGGTCCATCTGCAGTCAGGCTGATTAGCCTTTTGGTTGAAAACAGGGTATTTAGAATCATCTTTGTCTCCTATTAGCTTCATGTCCATGGGGAAAGTTAGAAACCTTCCTTTAGCCAGGAAAATGGCAATCATAAAAATAATGCCTAGCCCATAGCTCCCCATGGGGACTGAACAGGGAAATGTACGCAGGGCACCTAGCACAGTATCAGGAACCCAGGAGGCATTTAATTACATGTAGTGATTATTACCGTGAATTTCCGGAATCTATTAATGACTAAAGGGGAGAGGCACACGGCAGCACTCTGGACCAAGGCCCATCAGTGGTTGGCGAGCACTGGCCAGAAGTCAACCCCACAGACGTCATAAGGGGGAAGAATACAGCATGCCCAACATGTGACAGAGACTCAAGGTTCAGACACCCTGTGCAGAGAGAGGAATCACAGCCACATGTTCAGAGCAGGCCCTGCCATAGGATAAGTGCCCGAGTGCGACAGCTATGAGACCAAAATGCATGCCTAAAGCTCTTATGTGACACTAAGGCACTAGGCAGGTTTGTGAGTTCCCTGCCAGGGACAAAGAGCTCGACTTTCCTTTTATTTCTTTCTGCCTCGCTCTCTTAATCATTGGGTCTCAAAACTCGAAGTATCTGCGAGAAGCATTTAGCAGAAACAGATGCTCCAAAGGGAAAACTGTACAGGAAGTCAAGAACAGCTGGCCTGAAACGGTCATCACAGCGAGGAAGGAATCAGAAAGACACTGCAGTTGTCAAATACCCTGGTGTCCTTAGAGCCAGACAGAGGGATCTCATGGAGCTGGCCGTCCAAGTATTTATCTAGCAGTTGGAGGGTCAAGTTGGACTCGATCTGTCCTGAGTTTGAGAGTGTGAGTTTCTCTTAAGGGGGTAAGAGCAAGAGTTTCACTCCAAAAGGTGACTGTCTTCACCATAAGCACCTGCCGGAGCGAGTATGAGGCGAGACACGCGTCTCTGGAGGCGGCCGCCTCCGATATGAACACCTTGCACCACAGAGAGTGATTCTAGGGTCTATGGAGAAGTATTTTCCCACAATATGGCCACGAAAAGCCAGCCAAGCCCGTTATCCGATGCTCAGCTGAAGGAACAGCAACCCGTTTCCACTTTGAAGGAAAAGCTGGAGTGTCCGCTCCCTCGGAGCTGGTGCGCAGACACCACGGGGAGAATTCCAAGGGTTCTCAAGGGGAAGCTGGACTCCAATCAGTCTCTCTCTTGTGCACTAACTTTAGAATCTACTCGAATATAATGCGACTCCACTGATTTTTTTTTTCCTTTTGTTTGGAGAAACTTCAATTGCTGATAATGTCTCCCAATTAACTGAAAGGTAGATCTAATTACCCCCAGTTCACAGATGGAGAAATAGAGGGTCTTGCCAGCAGGTGCTTTGCAAGAGTAAATGATCGGGCTGGATTTGATCACAGGACACCTGCCTTCACGCCCGAAGCTCCTTCCCCTACATCACAGGAGAGAGGTGGAATCAAAAATGCAAGGGGGGGATGGAGTGCCTGGGTGGCTCAGTTGGTGAGCACTTCGGCTCAGGTCGTGGTCTCATGGTGTGAGTTTGAGCCCCGGCATCAGGCTCTCTGCTCTCAGCACAGAGCCTGCTTCGGATCCTCTGCCCCTCCCCTGCTTGCACTTTCTCCCTCTCTCGCTCTTAAAAATAAATCAACGTTTTTTTAAAAATGCAAGGGGATTCCAGTAGGTTCAGAACCACTTTTTTGTCAGTTGCATGACACCAAATTCGGAAGAGAAATTGCTTGTGTTCCTAGAATTATTAATATCAGTAGAGGGCATGTGGGAGTGAAACTTACAGCAGAGGAAGAAGATAGGCTGTAAATCACAGAATGTTTAATAAAAGCTGCTGACCATAAACCCAAGGTGGGGGGTGGTACGTATGTATATGTACACACACACACACACACACACTAAATATGTACTGAATATAATTGATTAGATCATCTTATGACCTTCTCATAGCTTTCCATACTTTCCGTTTAGAGTACTTACTGGAACGACAGTTTTACATTCACTGGTCTTGTTATGTGGCTCCGAGTATCATATACTTCCCCTACTACACCAGAGGCGCCACGAGAGCAGAGGTGGGCTGCCTTTCCTCATCATCGATGCCCCCAGAACAGTCCCTGGCACACGGCACAGGTGTGTTAGATGTCCGCTGCAGTTCCCGGATAAAGACTGTAACTTCAGCTACCTTCCCTGAGTGGACTGCCAATTATAACCCTAGAGGGCTGCAAAAACAACTTCTGTTTTCCCTCTGATTCTCACTAATTATCAGTGATGTGTAAGGGAGCCCTCCTTCCATACTTGGAATGGAATTGTGTCTGGAGAAAGTGTTATGAAGTTGCCCTTCCTTTCCTGGACGCCCGTTCCCACGGCTGTTCCTTGACTCCCACTCCCCCAGCTGGGCTAGGAGTCCCTTCCTTCTGGCCGCACTCCCAGCTCAGCCTCTTTCTTATCTATGACAGGGGTTGTGAGGATGCCTCCTTTGCTAGGTCGTGGGCGCAGTGAAGCAAACTCTCCTGCTCTGTCCTTTGCCTGCTAATTGGGTACCGGCAGGGTTCCAGGAACACGCCCAAGGCGATGGGCCATGGCTTCTGAATCCGCTGGCTTCTGCCTATTTCAGCTGGCTGCGAGCGTCCCACATGACAAACAGTACACCAAGTAACTTGACTTTCTTGGCCATCTGTCTGTTGGCTAAATAACCACCTCTTGGATAGACCAACTCATCACTTAGGCAGCTGGTGTTTTGGCGATTGACTGAGCTGGGTCCAATATTTCCTGACCACACACACACCCAAAATGAATTTCACAGAGCTTTACATGGGCTTTGTAGAGTCTTTATAAAGCAAAACTAGATAAGAAAAGCCAAATGAGTGAGGAAATAGATGGGCTGTGCTTTAGAGCAAAGCTTTCTAAGGCATGAGTCACTTTAAATCTCTCCCCTTTTGTGGCTGTGTCTTATTCTCTCCTCCTTTGCCTTTCCACACTTCCTCTGCTTTTCTATAACCATCTTTCTATAATTTTTCCCCCTGAAGTTCCTAGTCTTATACTCCCTTCAACCAACATTTAATTAGGGCTTGGTGTGTACCAGGCGAGGGTCGCAGACCTGCTTTCTGGGGCTGCGGTGCATACACACTGTTCTTCTGGGTTGTTCAGTGTCAGAAGCCCCCTCCCCACGTCTAGAGACTCTTCCTTCTTGACGAAGCAGAGCCCCTCGCCCAGCGCAGAACCTGAAAATGCCAGGTCCTCATTTTCCAGCTTCCCCTGCAGTGAGGGTGCAAGTTGTGACCCACACACTGCAAATTAGACACACATACCCCCAGACATTGAATTCGAAGTCTGTGGGAGGGAGCAGGGACCTCATGGAACCCCTTCCGGGGAAAGTGGCAGCAGAGGCAGTGGTGCTGGGACGGTCATCAGCATCACTATCCAGGGCAGGTGGTAACGTGGAGCAGGCTAGGGGGTCTACAGTCAGGGGTCTCCGCCCTGTCTGGGTGTTCACAGTTTTACAGCAGGAGCCAGGCCAAGGTGTCATTCCTGCCCGTGTCGCCTCCAACCCGCCTCTCCAATCCTCTACTGAAAGAACCACTCAATGTATTTCACTAAATTCCCTTCCTACTGAAATTGGTCAACGAGTCAGCGTTGGTTGTTTGAAAAGCTAGATGCTGGATACCGGGGACCGTGCATGGGTGACCCCAGCAGGAGATAACCGGAAAAGGCTGGGGCACCCGTGCCTCATCTCCAGCAGGCAGCCACTAGTAAACCCTATACAAGATGAACCTAGTAATGCTTTTTCAACAGAAAGATAAATTCAGATATCCCGGTGAAACCCTCACTTTTAGATGTGAGCAACCGGTTCAAAAATGTTTGTCACTGACCCAAAGCATGACTGTGGGCTATACACAGAGCTCTGGGATTGCCAGTTTGTAACTTCTTTACTTTCACTTTGAACTTTTTTGCTTCCATAAAGCATTCAGAATACCCGTAATGGAGAGGCTCCCTATTTCCCCTCTGAGCTCTATATTTTACAGGAACTCAGTTAAGTCGCAGAACATTGTCCAGGACTAGGATGGTGAGAATGCGAATGGCATATGCTAATGTCAAAGTACCACAATGGCTCACACCATCACAATCAAAGCCGCCAGCCAATCAAAATGTTTGAACCTTGGAAAATGTGCAGCCTCAGATAGTGCCTTCTGTCTCAGAGAGGCACCCATGTTATCTCCTGACACCCCTGCTTCCATAACTTGGTGCCTTGGTCTCAGCTTAACAACAAGGTCTGTTTACTGTCCCAACCCCACAAGCTGAGGTCTTAGGGTGGTGCAACGGTGGGACCTACATCTAAGCATAGCTGCAAGGGAGGCAGACATGTATGTTCCAGGCATTTTCAGCTCCAAAAATGGGGGGGGGGGGGGGGAATCCTTCCTTTTGCCAAGATTCGTAAGATGTGCAATTCCCCAGACATATGGGTTCAGATGCTGGTGGCCAAAAATACCCACAAGCCTGACTCCCCTCCTGCACCTTCCATGAGCACAGGAAGAATCAGACAAGGGCTAAAAATGGACTATGGTTTCTGAAGAATTACAGTGAAATTATATATTGGATTCTGTAAGTACTCTTGGCTAAATTTATGCTTTCTTTTAGGATTCCATACTTTGTCATTGTGCTGTGGTTATACTCACTAACTTTCCCCAAAGTAGGATCTTTATCAGGATAATCAAGACAGCATTAAAGATGTTGTAGATTCAGGGGCACCTGTCTGCCTGGCTCAGTCAGTAGAGCACGTGACTCTTGATCTCGGGGTCATGAGTTCGAGCCCCATGTTGGGTGTAGAGATTACTTAAAAATAAAATCTTTTAAAAAATGTTATAGATTCAAAGGGTAAGTCTAGACCCACTGTATCAAATACTCTAAGGATGGGGTCCTGGAAATCTATATTTTAAAACTTCCTTTTTGGAAATTTTAATGTGACAATTAGTGATTAATGTGTAATGATTTTAATTAATGTTGAATTCACCTGGTGCAGATATCTTTCAATTCTGAAGATGGGGGAGGTAACCTGGATTAAATTGAGGTCACTCAGCATGGTGGGCATCTTATTTTTACATGCAAGCAGATGTCTTTCCATGGGAAATCTGCTCCCACTCCACGTCAATGCTGCAATTGACAGGGGCAATGCTGATCGTTGCCAGGAATGTTCCCAGGAATGGATCTGTGACCCTGGCCTAGCCCATCATCCTACCCCATGCTCTTGGCCGGCGTGCTTGACCCAGAGATGACCATGTCACCCAAGCACAACCAAGCAGAGTTACCCCGTGAGCATTTTATATGTGGAAGGAGAAGAGAAGGGACCCTGCCTTTGCCTCCAGAGTTGGGCACCTGGGCGGCCAGGAGTCATGGCCAACTAGTGGCAGCTTTCTTTCACAGCAGGGTTAGAGCATGATGCCAAGATGAGGAAGCTTGGACAAGAAACAGAGAGATGGAGATGATAACGTTCTTACGACGTCTCTGCCCACTGAGCCCCTCCATACCACTCATACACGAGGACGTGGCCAAAGGGAGCCCGTTGCGAAAGGCACAGTCTCATTAGTGCAGTCTTTGGACCTCTCAACCTCACAAGGACCAGCCAAGGGTCCAAAACACTTCCTTCCCAAGACACAAGAGTCCTCACAGCCTGTGCTGGGCTCATCTCCTTGAGCAGGAATATCTTCCTGTTTCAGACTCAGTGAGCATCCTTTGTTCTGCTGGTGTGCGTCACATGGCGTGTGGCCCACCCCACTGCTCTGTCTGTCCCCTGCAGGGAGAGGACAGGGTCCTTCTGCTGAACACAAGAGGGCTGTGCACAGGCCAACAGCCCTGTGTCGCCCTCTGGCAGGGACCTGCCCGACGCTGATCTTGCTGTCTCTTCTCTATGCAAGGAAAGCGTGCTCCATCCAGTCCTTGACTGCACTGTGGTTTTCCTTAGCCACTCTGATCGTAAGGTGCAGGGCGCTTCTCCCCCTGGTGACAGGGAACAGATGCCACTTGCTCCACATCCCATTAATATTTCAAGTGGGTCAAGTTGGGTTTCTGCTCCCGGCAACCCAAATCCCTGGAGTAACAGGGTTGTAGTTTGCTTTCAATAGGAAACAGCAAAAGGATGGAGGGGCAAATAAATTACCATGAAATGAACATCTGCCTACTAGCGTTTTCGTATTCTTAGCTCCAACCAAGAAGCTGGTGTGATTAAGTCTACAAGAAAAGTGTTACTAAAGAAGCCAGTAGTGACAAGACAGGACTGTGTGGTTCCAGGGGAGCTTTTGAGGGTCAGAAAGTGAGGACTCCAGCCCCAGTGAGCCGGCGGGGGGAGGAGGGGAATGTCCTTAAGAAGGACAATTAACATGATGAAACGTAATCAGTAACAGGTCCAGCAAGAACCTTTGCTTCTCAGATCTCGGACTAAAGAAGCCAACACCTGCCGTGTGTGCCTCCAGTCGTCCCGTGGCCTGGCATGGACAGGCATATAGCGTCCCGTGGACGCCACGCAGCAAAGGAAAAGATGAGTGTTGTTTCCCTCACAGATGGACGTGGGACCTAAAGATGTCCAGTCTCTCCGGAGCTTCCTTAATAACAAGCTGCTGCCAAAAAGAGCAATTAACGATTTTACATGGTTTGCCAAAGCTCCATCAGAACAGCCTCTCGACAACTCTGAGCTCACATTGCTATGGAAACACCGTCATGCCAGACAGAAAACACACACACACATCACACACAGGAGTTATTCTCAAGTTCTGTACGAACTCTTGAGTCTGCGTGTGTGAGCGTGCGTGTGCGCATGCGTGCACACGCGGTGACACACACGGACCACGTATATTCTAGAAAAAGCCCGCATACGCTCGGCCCCTGGACTGCAGATTTATGTAACTTTTTTTTCAAAAGGAAATGGTTGACGTCACCTTCACAAAGGGGATCGACAGAAGTCATTTTGCTTTGGTCAGGTGTCGAGGGGGTCCTGTTCGACGGATGAAACGTGGACGAGAAAAGGCTCACGAAGCGTCCATCACTCTTGCAGACGCCCCTCCTCGTTCCCTTCCCCGGTTTTCAGTACTTGCTTCACTACCTTGCGTAATACCCCCTCCTTCTCAAGTGCTTGCAGCCCCCTTTTCTCTAGGTCTCTTCCAGTCAGAAAGTTCTGAAATTGTAACTTTCTTGAGAATAAATAAGGCATCGGTTATTATTGTTCTATAATTCTTAGATGAAGAGTCAGCAGGAACCGAGATCAGGTGCTTGGAAGTGGGAATGGGCACTTCTCTAATGGTCCCCTAGAACTTCTTCTGGAAGATGGGCCTCCACTCCCACTGCACTGTCCCCATCATTACTTGACGTTTGCCACCACCATCTCCTACCTGAGGCATGAAGGGCTTTCCAACTGGTCACCCTGATCCCAGGGAGATTCTCCTCTTCCATTCTCACTGAGGCCAGAGGGATTTTAAAAACTCAACTCTGACCGTATCTTTCCCCTGACAAAAATGTTCCATCAGTTTCCCATTACCTGCAGATAAAACCCAAGTCCTCACCTCTCCCACCACGTCCGCTGACCCCCACCTGCCTCGGCACATTCTCTCGACTCTGCTCTCCACCCTCCAAGGGCAGCCACGGAAGTTGAGCGTGACCCTTCACAGCCTACTCTGACCCCTCCTGTCTCCTATATGTGCACAGGTCCCTCTGCCTGAGACGATTCTCCCCGTGCCTTTGCCCTTTTACTGAGTCACTCCTGCCTTTTCTCAAGGCTGCCTAAATGCTACCTCCTCGTGGAGCCCCACTCCCGTCTCAGACACCCTCACCTCCTATAACCACCCGGTTGGGTTTTCTTGCTGCTTGTCACAATTACCATTAGTCAGTATGTTTTCTTTTCTGATAGTTTATAAACTCTACAAGACCTGTCACCTCTGTCTTGTTCCGAATCATTAATTCCTACACCCCACGTGGTGCCTAGTGCACAGTTGGAATTCAGTAAGTTTTTGTTAAGTGAATGGGTGAATTAATCGATTCTGAAAACTGGCATCTGTGCCATAAAACCCTTAAGGGATAACGACTCGGTTTCAGCCTGCCATGTTGTATAGCACAGTGTGCCTGACAATAAAGGACCCAGAGCCTGACCTCTACTTGCCCAAAACACATCTGTTAAGTCCCTACGTGAAGACTGTCCAGACCTCTGCCCTCAAGATGAAGGCAGGGAATAGCGGGCACAGGAATAAACAAGGAGCATAAGTTATCTTTGCAGACGGACTTAGGAGCCGAGAGTAAAAGATTCCGGAAGCCACATCAAGACAAGAAGAAGCCCACTGGAGTTAGACAGCAGACTTGACCTTGGCAAAGGCAATCCAGGTCATAGCAGAAGGACTACAGGGCAGAACTCCAAGTTGAGGTCAGGGATGCTTAGGGAGAATGGATGGCACATTGAGTCCCACGGAGAATGGAAAAGAGCTTGCGATCAGCGATTCAGAACTGAATCCAGCAATGAAGAGGATTCAGACTGGGGCAGTGTTCACTTAATCCCCAAAATATGCTTTGAGGCCATGCAGGCGTTGGGGGCGCATCCACCCACATCCGGCTGGAACCACATCATTCCCTGTGGTTTTCTTGATTCCTTCATCTCTCCTCCTCCAAAGACCCAGAGCAGCCTGCATGCACCTGTTCATTGCACTCAGCACACGCTGGCTCAGGTCAGAGCCACCCCTTGGGTGTTCCAGCTGGCGGAGAGCTCTGAGGCCATCCTGCTCCCATCTGCTTTTCCTCCCGATCACAAGGAGGAGCGTAGTGTTTGACGCGCAGAAAGTGAAATCCCCATCTCTTCCATTTTAGAGCACTGTGGGGTTAACTTCATGTGTCAGCTTGACTGGGCTTTGGGATGCCCAGATAGCTGGTAAAACATTATTCCTATTGATTTCGTTTCTCAGGAGAACACGGACTAGAAGAGCTTTTCATACCAGGAGTTGTTCTAGAGGAATGGAATTTTAAAGATGAGTTTTCTGGGCTGCCTGGGTGGTGCACTTGGCTCAGCATCCAACTTCAGCTCAGGTCACGATCTCATGGTTCGTGGGTTCAAGCCCCACATCGGGTGAGCTAGAGCCCCACTCCAGGCTCTGAATTCTCTCTCTGCACCTTGTGGGACTGTCTCTCTCTCTCTGTCTCCCTCTCCCCCCCCCCCCCCCCCCCTCACTCATGCACTCTCTCAAAAATAAATTAAAATAAATTAAAAATAAATTAGTTAAAAAAAAAAAAGATGAGTATGCACCTGGGTGGCTCAGTTGGTTAAGCATCGTCCCACTTCGGTTCAGGTCATGATCTCACCCTCCATGAGTTTGAGCCCCGCATCGGGCTCTGTGCTGACAGCTCAAAGCCTGGATGGAGCCTGCTTCAGATTCTGTGTCTCCCCCTCTCTCTGCCCCTCCCCTGCTCATGCTCTGTCTGTCTGTCTGTCTGTCTCTCTCTCTCTCTCAAAAATAAATGAACATTAAATAAAAGAATTTCTTTCTTTTAAAAAAAAAAAAGATGAGTTTTCTGAGTTGGTGTCAGGGTTTCTGGAATTGGCTTTCTATTATGATTAGATCTAAATACTCTATCTCCAATAGCAAGGAGAGAAAGATAGACCGTGGCATGAACTGTTTATAGAGACATGCAAAATATCTGCCCTGAATATGCTCAATCATCTCCCACAGAGGAAGCAAGGGGCTAAGTGATTCTGTATATGACACTTTTTTTTTTTTTTTTTTAAAGAGAGAGACCATGCATGCAAGTGGGGAAGGGGGCAAAGGGAGAGAATCTCAAGCAGGCTCCACACTCAGCGCAAAGCCCAACAAGGGGCTCAAACCCACGACACTGGGATCATGATTTGAGCAGAAATCAAGAGTCAGCCACTCAACCTGACTGAGTCACCTAGGCGCCCCTGGCACTTTCTAACATTCCTGGAAAACTAAGGAGTATAATGGCATTGGTTGGTTGCTGCTAAGGTTTCTGGACAAAGTACTGAGAGAAAACAGTGAGTTCTGGGATTCAGTAATTGAATTCGACTGATTATTCTGATCATAATTACCTAACTGTTGTAATTAATACTGATCATAATTAAATCTGATTGATAGTGCTGATTAAAACAGCACTGTGAATGGTTTGGGTATGACATAATTCATTTTAGATCAGCTATTCATTCAATGACAGTCAACATTCACCCTATAATTTACTCTCAGCTATCAGGTACCATTCCTGCTGCACACTCTTGCTCCTTCCAACCCATTCTCTTTGCTGCACACAAAGTGATTGTTTAAAAAACCAAATACGCCCATGTCTAGAATAAGAAAGATCAAGTCTTGACCCCACTATGGCAAAGCTTTGCAGATTCCATCACCCGCCTTCCATCCTTGTGCTGAAATACCACAGCCTTCCCTCAGGTCCCCAAGTGGACCACACTCCTCACCTCTGGAACCACACACGAAAGTTCACTTGTCTAAATCACATTCATTTCGAAGCACCACTGTCCAACAAAATGTTCTGTGATAATGGGAATGTTCTAGATCTGCAATGTCCAATATGGCAGCTGACAGCAACCGGTAGCCATTAGCTCTTGAAATATGTGTAATGCAATGGAGGAACTGAATTTTAAATTTTATTTCATTTAATTAATTTAAATGTAAATGGCTACACGTGTCTGGCTAGTGGCTGGACACTGCAGCTCTAGAATTCAGTTCAAATTGCCTTTCCTCACCCTCCAATTTTAGGAAGGTATATGTGTTAACTCTGTGCTTTTTATCCATAGGATTTACCATGGAAATTCCATATGTTTGTGTGCGTGTGTGTGTGTGTGTGTGTGTGTGTGTATATTTAATGTTTATTCATTTTTTGAGAGAGGGAGAGACAGAGCACACATGGGGGAAGGGCAGAGAGGGAGGGAGACACAGAATATGAAGCAGGCTCCAGGCTCTGAGTTGTAAGCACAAAGCTTGACACAGAGCTTGAACCCACAAACAACGAGATCATGACCTGAGCTGAAGTCAGACGCTTAACTGACTGAGCCACCCAGGTGCCCTAGAAATTCCATATGTTATTAGCATGATTCTTTGTTTATCTTCAATTTCCCCTGGTATTCAACAATTTCCATGAAGTCAAGGGTCTGGTCCATCTTATTCCATACTGATCCCTAAGGTCTACTACAAGTGCCTGGTACAGAGTAGACAATAGTATCTGTGAGTTAATGAATGAATAACTGAATCAATCAATCAATCAGTCAATCAATAAGATTCTGTGATGACATGATACTCTACATGGAAAACCCGAAAGACTCCACCAAAAGACTGCTAGAACTGATACATGAATTCAGCAAAGTTCAGGGTACAAAATCAATGTACAACAATAGGTTGCATTTTTATATGACAATAATGAAGCAACGGAAAGAGAATTAAAGAAACTGATCCCATTTACAATTGCACCAAGAACCACAAAACACTGGCAATAAACCTAACCAAAGATGTAAAGAATCTGTATTCTGAAAACTATAGAAAGCTTATGAAGTTAAATTGAAGAAGACACAAAAAAATGGAAAAACATTCCGTGCTCATGGACTGGAAGAATAAATATTGTTAAAATGTCAGTATTACCTAAAGCAATCTACACATTCAATGCAATCCCAATCAAAATTTCACCAGCATTCTTCTCAAAGCTAGAACAAACAATCCAAAAATTTGTATGGAACCACAAAAGACCCCCAGTAGCCAAAGTAATGTTGAAAAAGGAAACCAAGGTGGGAGGCATCACAATTCCGGACTTTAGCCTCTACTACAAAGCTGTAATCATCAAGACAGTACGATATTGGCACAAAAACAGACACATAGACCAATGGAATTGAATACAGAACCCAGAATTGGACCCACAAGTGTATGACCAACTAATCTTTAACAAAGCTGGAAAGAGTATCCAATGGAAAAAAGACAGTCTCTTTAGCAAATGGTGATGGGAGAACTGGACAGCAACATGCAGAAGAATGAAATGGACCACTTTCTTACACCAGACACAAAAATAAACTCAAAATGGATGAAAGACCTAAATGTGAGACAGGAAGCCATCAAAACCCCTGAAGAGAAAGCAGGCAACAACCTCTTTGACCTCGGTCACAGCAACTCCTTACTCGACACATCTCCAAAGGAAAGGGAATTAAAAGCAAAAATGAACTATTGGGACTTTATCAAGATAAAAATTCTGCACTGCAAAGGAGACAATCAACAAAATTAAAAGGCAACCAATGGAATGGGAAAATATATTTGCAAATGACATATCAGATAAAGGGCTAGTATCTAAAATCTATAAAGAACTCACCAAACTCCACACTCGAAAAACAGATAATCCAGTAAAGAAATGGGCAGAAGATATGAATAGACACTTTTTCAAAGAAGATATCCAGATGGCCAACAGACACATGAAAAGATACTCAAGGTCACTCATCATCCTGGAAATACAAATGAAAACCACACTGAGATACCACCTCACACTGCTCGGAGTGGCTAAAATGAACACATCAAGAAACTATAGATGCTAGCGAAGATGTGGTGAAATGGGAACCCTCTTGCACAGCTGGTGGGAAGGCAAACTGGTGTGACCACTCTGGAAAACAGTGTGGAGGTTCCTCAGAAAATTAAAAATAGATCTACCCTCTGACCCAGCAATAGCACTGCTAGGAATTGACCCAAGGGATACAGGAGTGCTGATGCAAAGGGGCACTTGTACCCCAATGTTTATAGCAGCACTTTCAACAATAGCTAAATTATGGAAAGAGTCTAAATGCCCATCAACTGATGAATGGATAAAGAAGATTCGGTTTATATATACAATGGAATACTACTTGGCAGTGAGAAAGAGTGAAATCATGCCATTTGCAGCAACATGGATGGAACTGGAGGGTATTATGCTGAGTGAAATAAGTCAATCAGAGAAAGACACATATCATATGTTTTCACTCATATGTGGATCTTGAGAAACTTAACAGAAGACCAGTGGGAAGGGAAGGGGGAAAAAATAGTTACAAACAGAGAGGGAAGGAGGCAAACCATAAGAGACTCTTAAATACAGAGAACAAACTGAGGGTTGATGGGGGGGGTGGGGAAGGGGAAAGTGGGTGATGGGCATTAAGAAGGGCACTTGTTAGGATGAGCACTGGGTGTTGTATGCAAGCCAATTTGACAATAAATTATATTAAAAAATTAAAAAAAATAAGATTCTGTGACTACGTGACTTCAGAAAATCAATGCACATTTCTAAGCCTTGATTCCTTCACCTACAAAGTCTGTGGGTCCCTTGAAGCTTCCGCACTGTGTTGGAATTATAGAAACGTGGCACTTGGTAGAAAGTTCTAGACATTACTTAACACCATTTTGTCACCAGAATGACTTTCCCTAAAGTATCTCAAAAAACGGCCTAAATGTTGAATTTACGGTTCAAAACCCGAATATGCTCAAAAACTTTATCAGAGCACATTTCTGCCACTTCATTAAGGCACATACTATCTATACAACCCATCTTTGACCCCTGAAACAATTCACAGGGGTGACCGTTTATATTTTTCCAGGACTGGAAAGCTTTTCAGACTGTAAGTTAAAATGTTGGGCCTCAAAATGGCAGAGACACTCCTGGTAATCACTTCCCCTCTGATTTATGCAACCTGACAACTAATAAAATATGGATCAGAGAGATTTAATATCAATTTATAATTACCTTTTACTTCTTATTACTTTTGGTAATAACTTTCATGGCTTTAGTATCGCACACTCTTCTTTCAGAACAAAATAAACCACCCAAAAGTGCACAAGGGTTCATTTGGCCGAGCTGTTAAATAAATTGTATAAAGGGTAGAATGATGGAGGGTCTACATTGAGGCTGAAAAGGTTATAATGCATTTAAACTTGGCAAGGGTCTTGTATACAATACTAAGCTAATTGCCTATTGTTAAGATACAGAATTTAGATAAATCATAGTCATCCTCTAGAACTAGTTTAAAATCCATCCTTTTTCCAGATTGCCTTAGCGACGCTAAGGGGTCCTCTGTTCTCTTTGTCTGAGGCAAATGCCTAATAAATGATAATGGGGACATCACAGACAGCATAACACAATGGTCAAGTGCATAGGCAAGGAGGAAGACCGCTTTTGTGTTAACCTTGACCTCAGTTTCCTCATCTGCAAAACGGAGATAAATCAGAGTACCTACCTTTAGAATTGGCAGAGGATTTAATGAGGTAACACACGTGAAGCTTGACACACCTTATATATGTCAAAGAATGTCAACTATCATGACAATAGTGACAGAGGAACAGCAGTGGATCTGGGTGTGAAGGTCTTGTATGCAGCAACGTTGTAAAATAGAGAGTGGTCAATAAGCCTAATGTGCTGCCCTTTCTGGTGGCCTTTATGTTTAATTTAGTAACTACCATTTACCAAGCATGCACTGAATACCAGGCCTACATAATCTTATCAAATCGTCCCAGTCACCCTGAGAAGTAACAGTACTTGTACCAGTAGTAGTAATAATAATTGTTGTAGTGGTAAAATCAGAATGAAATTATACCTCCCAGTTTCTGAGTATTACTGTGCCTGGCGCTGTGTGATAAGCTTGCTACCTACATGACTTCATGTAACCCGCTCCCCTCTTAGCAAACCTATAAGATTAGAATGATAATTACTGTCATTTTCAAGAATGTGAGCTACAGTCCAGAGGGCTAAGTAACAAGTCCAAGATGGGATGGTCTGCATGTGGGAAAGCTGAGACTGGAACCAGGTTCCACGAATCCAGGTTCCACGACAGCTCAGGTCTACTGTCTTGGGAATTAGAACTTGAAAACAGAGTATGTTTTCATAGTAACATACTGTTACTTTTCACTAACAGTAAAAATATGAACTGGGTGATTACCTAAATGAGGGCTGGGGGGGGATGAGGAAAACGAGGTGCCTAGGATACAAAATCCAATATGGCGCTGTCTCAGGAAGAACCCAGAAGAGCTGGGATGGAGGTGGAATCTCCTATGTGTGTCACCGGGAAGCGCGGCGAATGGGGTCACCCATCCTTCTACCCTTGGCTTTCAAAACCTATGTTTTCTGCCCACTGGGGACACAACATCAAATAGTAGATCTGATTTAGGGAGTATGTTGAACCCTGGATGATGGCATCCCATCCTCTCAGGTTATCATCTCGAGCAGATCCTTCAGTTGCATCTTTAAAAGTCCATTCTTTCCTCTATCAGTCTGGCAGCTTTAGTGGCTGCAGAAAGCAATGTGTCCACAGTCACACCTCTATTACTGGAAAGTGGTCCACCACCACGTCATGCAAGATTCTGTGCTCATGGATCAAATATTGTAAAGCCTTGGGACATGCTTCTGGCAGAGACCCTGTGAGCAAAGACAGGAAAAGCTATCCTGAAGTAGATATTGAAACCAATCGAGATGAAATGTTGTGCCTTCCATGTAGGAAGGGGACTAATGTAATCATTTTACCACCACGTGACTGATCGGACTCCTCATGGTATGGTACTCTATCAGGGGCTCAGCGTGCACTGATGTTGGAAGATATGACATCCAGTGGTAGCAAGAGCTGGTTCAGCCTTGTTGATCAAAGAGTCCTGGTTGTTGGGCCCATGCATACTTTCCATCCCTGCCACCATAGCTTCTTCATCACACACTTGTGCCAGCACGGAAGGCCAGTGACAGATACTGGCTGACATCAACTAGCCGAGTCATTCTGTCTCCTTGATTATTTAGTGCTCCTCCCTGGTGGCTGCTCCTTGATGGGCATTAACATGCAATACAAGGATTTTTATACTTTGCACCTACTCCCATAATTGATCCACATGCCATTTTCCCAAATCATCTCAATCCCATTGTTCTAATCTTTCTCCTTCCAGTCCCCCAACCAACCATCCAAACCATCCAAACCAATCTTCACAATCCAAGAGTCTCTATTATATCCTTTCAACACAAAGTGCATAATGGAGTGCACTGTCCAAAGCTCTGCCATTAGGAGGATTTCTCTTCACTACTGTTGTCTGGAACATCCCAAAGCATGCAACAGCTTGCTTCCAAAAAATGGGCCAATTCATCCATGAAACAAATCTGTTCCCTTTTGTTCTTTATCAGCTGGTCATAGGAGAACCTCCAAGTAGCCACAGGTGTGAGCTGATGGATGAGCAACAGTATAACCCTGGCGAATGACACGGGGGACTGGGCCACCTGCTCATGGAGTTTACTTGCTTTGCCTCTGGACTTGCTCCTCCCCAATCCCAGATATTCGATGCATAATCTTACAGTGCATTTCTGCTGAGCTTTATAGATCTTAGATCATTATGGGTAGCCTTGGCCACATGGTCCCTTCATATCCCAGGATCAGGAACCTCATCTCTACCAAGGTCAGTAGCATGCCAGGAGCTATTTTTTAAATGGTTAATAATGCTCTGCTGAAGACAGCCTGGCTGTCCTCCAGAAACCTAGGGCCCTGCATTATTATTTTCCTACTGGAGTTTTCCATAAACTCCATTTTGCATCCTTCCTCACAGCAAATACTTCCATTGCCATATGGGCTGTCAGATCATCTGACCCAAACAGTGGGACAACTACACTGAAGTCTGGATCTCTGCAGCGCCTTTTTCTGCTCTGGGCCCTACTCACGGCTGGAAGCTCTGAAATTATGATGCCCATTCAGATTCCCATCTTGAGAAAAGGGAGCCAAGCCTTTATCCCTCCTTGACAACAGTCATTGGATACAGGCTTCCCCCCAGGACAAAGAAGCTCTCTTCAGCTAAAGGAAACCCAGAGAGCAACTCAACTGAGAGCCATCCACCACCAACACTTCCAGTTACTAAAGAAGAAAATGGTTCAGTCTTGAAAGGGGGACCTTGGTGACAAACCACCTCAGCCACTACAGGATCTATTTGAAATGCCTAAAGGAAGTTGGCACAGACAGAAGAACTGGGCAGAGCATGGCAAAGGTAGAAGCCCACATACTCAAGTGAGAGAGAGAATCAGAGAGACAGACACACTGCCTGTTTTCTGAGTTCTTGACTAGAATTGGCTTCTGCAAGTATCCCCTGCCTTTAAAATACTCATTTTTTCACAAACTAACCTCATTGGGTTTCTATTCCTTGCCACTAAACATTCTATGAGTGTCTGTAGAATTTTATACCTATTGGCTGTAAGTAATTTGGATGAAATAGTAGGAATTCAAACTTCATGGAATGAAGTTCAAACATGAGCACAGTACATTCATTGTTCTTTTAAAGGGTCCTTTTAGTTTTAGTTCGGTATAACATGAGATAGGAACTGAAAAGGGCACATGAAACCAAGAGTCTGACTAAATATTAAGACAACCTCAAAATTAACTCAAGTAACTTAAGGGCTTTATTTCATCAAAAACATGGCTCTAATAACATACAATTTATTTCCTAAGGACCATATAATACAAGATTTGAGGGGCACATGGGTGGTGCAGTTGGTTACATGCCCAACTCTTGATTTCAGCTCATGTCGTGATCTCGTGGTTCGTGAGTTCGAGCCCCACATCAGGCTCTGTACTGACAATTCAGAGCCTGCTTGGGATTCTCTCTCTTTCCCTCTCTCCCCCTCCTCTGCTCTCTCTCTCTCTCTCTCAAAATAAACAAAATAAACTTGAAAAAAATACAAGATTTGTGTATTGTCAAAAAATTTTTTAGAGCACAAATCAGAGATATGGTCACTATAAGACCATCTACCTGTGATGATTTATGAAATTATCTTAAAAAACAAGATCTGTTTTACCTTTAGTCCCCATTAATTGATAACACTATTATTATTGGTATTGGTATTGTTGTATCAGTTAGCTATTGCTGTGTAACAAACCACTCCAAACCTCAGCTTAACAGAACAAGCATTTATTATTGCTCATGCATCTAAGGGTCAGCTGAGAAGTTCGTCTGGTGTCTGCCATGCTTACTCATACTTCTAAGGCCAGCTGAACATTAAGTGGGTGGTGCTGCTTGGTTGGGCTCTCTCACACATTTCTAGTCAAGGATGACTTCCACTGGAACCACTGGACTCTTCTATATTGATATTTATCTTCTAGGAGTCTGGCCTGGGCTTATTCTCATGGCAGAGGCATGGATCCAAGAGACTGGGTTGGAAGTATTTAATCCCTCCTGAAACCTAAGCTTGAGCTGGCATAGAGTCACGTGCATCACATTCCACTAGCCAAAACAAGGGGCAAAGCAAGCCCTTATTTAGACTGGAAAGTCACAATTCAAGGGGCATGAATACAGAAAGGAGAATTTTTGTAGAGTCATTCTTATCATCTATCACAGCTATAAAGCCTATCTCCTATTTAACCACTTGCTAACTGTGTGACTGTAAATAATTTAATTACCCTGCCTGCTCCTTATTTTCTCAGGTATAAAATAGATAATAATATAAACCCTACCTCAATGTTGTAAGTACTAAATGAGGCAACACATAAAGTGCACATCACAACGTCTGGAACATATTCAAGAGATACTAGCTATTATTTCCTCTTGATATTATTTATAAACTCCCTCATGCCTAAAGTAACACTTTCTTTGTAGATCCATGAGTGGGGATGGGCATGGATGAAGGGGAGATGACGGTGTGCTCAGAACTGGGGAATAAATGCCTTGACAATATAAGCCAAATTCTCTCTGGCCTAAGCTATTTCTTGGTGAGTAGATAATTCTATCAATTATTTCATGCCAAAATAAAAACTTCACAAATGGTTATGTAAGATGGGAAGACAGAGTTCAAAGTGCAGCTACAAAGATGTCAAAAACAAAAGCTGGATGGATTTGAAAATAAATGCACTGCTTTTGCACTTGGCTTTATTTGCATATTTCATTGGTATTCTGTATTAGTACAGAACAGTAGCTAACCTAATCTAAATTTACAGCTTGTAGAACAACTAGGTTACTAACAGGGCACAGGCACTTTAAAAAATATTCTAAATGAAGGGAAACTCTTCGGGGCACTTGGTGGCTCAGTCAGTTAAGCGTCGGACTTCAGCTCAGGTCACGATCTCACAGTTCCTGCGTTCAAGCCCCACGTTGGGCTCTGTGCTGATGGCTTGGAGCCTGGATCCTGCTTCGGATTCTGTGTCTCCCTCTCTCTCTGCCCCTCCCCTGCTCATCCTCTCTGTTTCAAAAATAAATTAAAAAAAAAACAGTTAAAAAAATTCTAAATGAAGGGAAACTCTTCTATCCTAATTGAGAACAGAGTCAGAGAAGGTTATGGGCAAAAACAGACTAATTTCCAAATACAGCATTTTATCCTCATAGAGAGTCCCTTTAGCAAGCTCACATCACTTTGGACTTTGAATTCTTTGCTCAGTAGTTTCTTTCACCTCCACTACTAGATCAGCATTTATTCTTCAAGTTCTCTTCCTTTTCATGATGACTAATTGAGCTAAAAATTTAAAAACCAAAGGTATGCATGTATACTAGAAAATGTGTTTGAACATCAACATAAAGTTAAATCTAGTAAAAATATGATTTCCTATTATGAACAACTAGTTGCCCACCAATTTGCTAACATAGATAAAATGGACCAAATCCTTGAAAGGTAGAAACCATAAACTTCAGAAGGAGACATTCATAAACTGGATACACCTACATCTATTAACTGAATCAAAAAGTAATAACCTTCCAAGAAAGAAAGCACCAAGCCCAGATGGTTTGACTGGTGAATTGTACCAAAGACTGAAGAAAGAAATGACACCAAGCTTCCACAATCTACTCAAGAAAAGAGAAGCAGAAAGAACACTAACTCATTCCATGAAAACAGAATTTCCCTAATACAAAAACTAGGTGAAGAAATTATAGGAAAGGAAAACTACAGACCAACATCTCTCGTGCACAGAGATGCAAAAATCCTCAACAAATATTAGCAAATCAAATGCAAATATAAAAAGAATGCCACAACTGAGTGAGATTTATTCCAGATACAGAAGTCTGGTTAATATTTGAAAATCAATCAGAAGAAAACTCACATAATCATATCAACTGATATAGATAAAGCACTTGACAAAGTCCAACACCCATTCACGATAAAAACTCTCAGCAAAGAAAGGATAGAGAGGAAATTTCTCAATTTCTCAATCAAATTAAAGCATAACTATAATATATATATATATATATATATATATATATATATATATATATACTGCTAACATCATACTTAATGATGAAAAAGTAGATATTCCCCCCTAAGACTGAGAATAAAGCAATTTGTCCTCCCTTGCTACTCCCATTCAACACCATACTACAAGTCCTTGCAATAAGACTAGAAAAGGAAATAAACGGTATATAGATGGAAAGAAAGAAATAAAACTGTCTTTATTCATAAATGACAGGATTATCTATGTAGAAAATCTGAAAGGATTGACAAAACAAACAAAAAAACGACACTGAAACTAATAAGCAAGTATAGAAAAAGAAAGATTTCAGGATACCAGATTAATAGACAATGGCCACTTTCAGTCTTATATAACAGCAATTGGAATTTTAAACTATGAAACAATATCATTTACAAAAGTACCCAAAATAAGTGAAATACTTGAGGATAAATGTAACCATACATAAGCAGGATCCATATGTAAAGAACAAAAACTCTGATGAAAGAAATCAAAGAAAAGCTACATAAATGGAGACATATTCCATATTCATGGATTGGAAGATTCAGTATTCTTAAGATGTTAATTCTCTACAATCTGATCTATAGACTCAGTGTAATTCTTTTTTTTTTTTAATTTTTTTTAATGTTTATTTATTTTTGAGACAGAGAGAGACAGAGCATGAATGGGGAAGGGTCAGAGAGAGGGAGACACAGAATCTGAAACAGGCTCCAGGCTCTGAGCCATCAGCACAGAGCCTGACGTGGGGCTCGAACTCACGGACCGCGAGATCATGACCCGAGCCGAAGTCGGCCACTTAACCGACTGAGCCACCCAGGCACCCCTCAGTGTAATTCTAATCAATATCACAGCAAGCTATTCTATAAATAAAAACAAGGTGATTCTAAAGTTTATATGGAAAGATCAAAGTAAGACCATCACACTACTGAAGATGAAGAACAAATTTGGAAGAAACTCTACCCAGTTTCAAGACTTACTATAAAGCTACAGTAATCAAGACAGTGTGGTATTGGTAAAAGAACAGATACATAGATCAATGCAACAGAACAGACTACCCAGAAATAGACCCACATAAACAGACTCAACCAATGTTTAATGAGAACAAACGCAATTCTCAGTATGACTAAGAAGGTTGTGGTCAGCGTTACTACAGAACTCACGGTATGTCCTTAGACACAACCCATGGCCTGAAACACAGTATTTAGCCACAGCCCTCAGTAAATCAAACACAGAAACAAGACTTGAGAGAACCTCTTGAGGTGCTAACTGACCTGACATGCCTTTTCTATAATCAGCCTACTGAGGTGAGGCTTCCTTGACTATGAGACTCATTCCAGTCAAATAAAAATAATACATTCACTCTCTTTTGATAAAGGAATTCTAGCAATGGAAAGTTTCAGAATAATCAGAGATCTTTCATTTGTTATCTTTTTTTTCTTGTGGCCATTTGAGTTTTTATGTTCAAGTGGCCAAATAAGAAATCAAGCTATATCCAAATCATAATGCTACCAGGTATCTAAGAGAATATTAAAAGAGATGCATCAGAGCCCAAGAATCGTTGGGACCAATGGCATGAACACAGACGTGGTCGCTTGGGAGAACCTTAAGATGACCCTGTTCTCTGACAAAGTTAATGGGGCCAATGTAGAGCTGGAGATATCTGCTTTGGTTTATCCTTCTTTTGTCCTTTTTTGGAAGCAATGACACAACCTGCTTATGCCGTCATTACGTTGGCATCGATGATGTGTCATTCCAAGAGCAGAAGAAAGAACGTCTGAAAGAGAAGACGCAAAGGATGTTTATAATGAGAAAATTATATATTGAAGAGGAAGGCAGCAGTTCTTGACAATATTACAAGAAAACTCAGAATAGCAGCAATTTTTCTTGTTAACAGCACTGGAAATAAGAGAGCAGCAGCATTTTGGTGAGCCTGATATTTTTGTTTAGGAAGAAGTTGCCAAGAAGGTAACAGGAAAATTTCAGACTTCAGGAATTAGGCTCATCGGTCACGTGTAACATCCTCCCCAGGAAGAGAGACAGAGAACTGTCTGAACTTTTCAAAAAAGCGAAAGGAACTGACCTAATCCATGCTTTTTATTTGTTCAGATTCTGAAACCTAACTGATGCAAATGTCTTTATAGGAAGTGAAGTCTCCTTGGGGACTTCCGGTCTCATTCTGGCTTCACCCCTTCCAAGCGCTGGGTCCTGAGACCAAGTCTTAAAGCTCTCCGAGCCTCAACTTCCTCATTTATAAAACAGAGAAAACACTACTTCTTATTTCCCAGGGGTGGTGGAAAGATCAGGAAGGGCTCCTAATACAGTGCCCACCACACAGCCAGCGTTTTACCCTCATGGCAGCTGCTGTACACCAGGCCTCATAGACCCTCTTCTGTGCCACCACACGTGTCCCATCTCAGGTTTCCCGTTTTACATCCCTTTTCAAACGATGAGTGTCGAGGGGCACCTGGGTGGCTCAGTCGGTTAAGCGTCCGACTTCGGCTCAGGTCACGATAGTGCAGTCTGTGAGTTCGAGCCCTGCACCGGGCTCTGTGTTGACAGCTCAGATTCTGTGTCTCCCTCTCCCTCTCTCTCTGCCCCTTCCCCATTTGCGCTCGCTCTCTCTCTCTCTCTCTCTCTCTCTCTCTCTCAAAACGTGAAAAAACATTTAAAAAATTTATCAAACAGGGCGCCTGGGTGGCTCAGTCGGTTGAGCGTCTAACTTTGGCTCAGGTCATGATCTCGTGGTTCATGGGTTCAAGCCCCACATCGGGCTCTGTGCTGACAGCTGGGAGCCTGGAGCCTCCTTTGGATTCTGTGTCTCCTTCTCTCTCTGCCCCTCCTCTGCTCATGCTCTGTCTCTCTGTCTCTCAATAATAAATAAATGTTAAAAAAAATTTTTTTTAATTAATCAAACGATGAATGTTGGGATTTCCACAGAGACATGGAAATGGGTTTTTAACACACACCAAAACCCGTCTCCCCACTAGCATGTCTGTTGGATTATTTTCTTCTTCCACGCAGTCGCATGGGTAGGCTGTGCCCTTCCTCCAAATGGCAGAACCATTTGTCAGATCATTCTTGAAACTTTACTCGGGGGGTCGCCTTCAGTTCAAACTTTCACCCAGACGAGCCTCTCATTGTGTTATTGGAACCCCCTGTTTTTGACCAATATGGCCCCATGCAGTTTGTTAAATCCCTTCTTTACTCAATATTTAACTGAACACTTCCTAGGTGTGGAGAGCTAAGCTCCACTGAGTATTTATTCAAATAAACCAGATAAGGCCCCAGCATCTTGGCACTTACAGCATAGTAGAGAGACAAACACTAAATAAGTATCAAGTGAATAAAATAAATATATATAGCAGTCCTCTCTTATCCACAGGGGAGAAGTTCCAAGACCCCCACTGGATGCCTAAAACTGCAGATAATACCAAACCCTACACATGCTATGTCTTTTCCTGTACACACATATGGTAAAGTTTAATTTATAAATTAGGCATAGTAAGGGATGAACAAAAATAACGAATAATAAACTAGAACAATTACAACAATCTACTGTAACACAAGTCATGTGAATGTGATCTCTTTCTCTCAAAATATTTTATTGCCCTACACTCACTCCTCTGATGCCAGGAGATGATACGGAGCCTACGTGATGAGGTGAAGGGAGGTGAACGATGTAGGTGTTGTGACACAGCGTTAGGCCGCCATTGATGTATCTGACATGTCATCAGAAGGAGGGTCATCTGCTTCCAGATGGCGGTTGACTGCACATAGCCGAAACCATGGAAAGAAAAACCACAGCTAAGAGGCGGTGGTGGGGGCAACTACTGTAATTCTACATGATGACAAATGCTATAAAGAAAATGAATATAAGGAGCACCCAGGTGGCTCAGTCGGTTAAGCGTCTGACATCCGTTCAGGTCATGATCTCAAAGTTCGTGAGTTCGAGCCCCACATCAGGCTCTGTGCTGAGAGCGCAGAGCCTGCTTCGGATCCTCTGTCTCCGTCTCTCTCTGCCCCTCTCCCCTGCTCACTCACTCTCAAAATTAAACATTAAAAAAAAAAAAAAAAGAAAATGAATAGGACACAGTAGTAGAGAATAATTATAGAGGA
Organism: Lynx canadensis; assembly: GCF_007474595.2. Taxonomy (NCBI): domain Eukaryota; kingdom Metazoa; phylum Chordata; class Mammalia; order Carnivora; family Felidae; genus Lynx; species Lynx canadensis. The sequence continues at coordinate 6,516,328 of NC_044305.1, read as the reverse complement.
AGCTCCTATTTAGATCACAGTGAATGGGAATCTCTTTTTTGTTTGTTTTTAATGTTTATTTATTTTTGAGAGAGAGGGAGACAGAGTGTGAGCAGGGGAGGGGCAGAGAAAGAGGGAGACACAGAATCTGAAGCAGGCTCCAGGCTCTGAGCTGTCGGCACACAGCCCAGCATGGGGCTCAAAACTCACGAACCATCCGATCTTGACCTGAGCCAAAGTCAGACACTTAACCGACTGAGCCACCCAGGCGCCCCGGGAATCTCTTAAATGCAGAGGGGAAATGACTTCAGTGTTTTAAGCTGGGGAGTGACAAACCTGGTTTTACATTTTCCAACAGGCACTCAGGCTGCTCTGTGGACCAATAAACAATGTGCCAATGTGTGTGTGGACACCAGGAAGGAACCTCTTACAGACAGCCAGGCAAGAAGCCATCTGAACTCAAACGAGGGGAATCCCACTAGGAGCTATAGAGAGAAGTATATGCATTTGAGAGGTATTTTTGAAATAAAAAAGGCAGAATGAGATGTTGAATGGGGGGAGTAGAAAAGAGAGAATCCAGGATAACTCCCGGCACAGGTGGATCTGTCTTAAGGGAGCTTAAACTTCAGGTTCCTTAGGACCCCACCCAAGGCTTCGGTGAGGGTCCTAGCAGAAAGTTCATATGGCCATATTGTTGTTAATATTTGCAAAAGTAAGATACCTGTGCTCACTTTTTGAGATGAAATGTCTTCCGGTTACATAAGCCTTAAAACCTCTATCCATCTGTTTCCAGCTTTGAGCTTTAACCACCAGGTGGATAGGGCTCCCCCTTTTCGGAGATAAGGTGCAACTCGGCTGGGAGGGCTACAGCCCCGTCTGCACATGGGAGAGGGCGTGTCCATGCAGGGCGTGACCTGCATGCAGGTCAGCAGACCCCTAAATGGCTTCCGGATCTTTCCAAACATCGAATCCACTTTCAGAGAAAAAAAAATACTCCACCATGGACAATATTCGGCTTCTAAATTAGTGATTCTTGCTATTTTAAAAGTATCCTTAATGATTTAGAAAACTTACAGCCTTATCCTCTCAGAAAATGCACTTACACCTGACAGTTTAATTCACCGTGAGCCGAGAGCCCATCTATTTTCCAAACGCAGTCACCGCTCCACGGGGGAGGCAGAGGGTAGATACTCCATTTTCTCAAGACTATCTTTATGGGCACAACTTTCTTTCAAGTGTGAGTTTCGGAATGTTTGCTCACAAGCAGCCACATTGCCCCACAGTTCCATCTGAGTCCCGAGACAGCTGTACATTTGAAGGCACTTGGAAGTGACACGGTTTCGGTGCATCAACCTTCTGAGAGTGTTTACTTTCAAAGCACATTTCTCATCTCTGGCGTGTTCCCGGGCAGTGCTATTTTCAAGAATTGGATGTATTTCCTACCCTCAATAGCATGTGCTGTGTTTCAAGAGCAGCAGCCGGTCACTGGATGAAATTCCTGAATACTAAATACTGCTGTGCAGAACCTCGTTTGCTGGCTCCCTCCCCGGGTATCACTCACGCATCCCGTTGTTTATTCACTGGGAGTACTACAATGCCTCTGCCTTTTTTGCCGGATTCCAGGATGAACCTGGGAACGGGAAGGCCTGGTAGATGCTCCTCCCCCACCCTGCCGGGAGGAAAAGGAAAGTGCCATTTATCAAATCATCAAACGAACCATCAATGCAAATCCCGTGAGGACCTAACTTCAGCTGCCTTTGACGACAGCAGTATCTGCAAGATTTGCCTGTGGGACTCCATCGTGATTTCCTGGGCAAGCCCCCCGTCCCTCCATCACCCCCACTGGACAGAACGCTTCTGGAGGACAACGGCGTCCATGAGCCTACATTTGTGACACGCACTCTGCACACGGTAAATATGGAACAGACACAAAGGGACTGAATGATGAAATTGATTTGGCTATTCGACCTAAATACCCAAATGCTAAATCTGTGGTTTATCAATTTTGTTTTGTTTCTCCACCATCATTTTTTTTAGGCACCGGCTACCCGCAGGAACTTTACCAGGCATGTTCCACAAATGGTCTTGCCGACTGATTGTGAGAATTATGCTTGTGACATTGTCCCCATTTGGCTGATGAAAAGACAGAGGTTTTGAGGAATTCTGTAACTTGCCCCACTTACTGAGCATCCAAGAAGGCTTGTCCCACTGCCAAACTCATGCTCTTTCCACTGTCCACACTCACTCCTTCGTTCTCTCTGCTGCTGCTAACCTGACCTCTTGAATGTCTGCTAGACGCTGCAAGCTTCATCCTACCTCAGGGCCTTTGCACTTGTTCTCATGCCCAGAAGGCTATTCTCCCCACAGTGGTCTATACACTTACCTCTTCATCCACTTCTCTATGATTTCTTCATAGAGGCCATTCCTGACCACTCTATCCAAACTGCTTTTTCCCCTGGCCATTTCCTATTCCTCTGCCCTGTTTTGTATTTAGTTACAGCACTTAGCACTACCTGCCAGTATGTTACATTATGCGATACGTCTTGAGTTCAACTATTTCCTAAAATTTTAGAGTTTAAGACACTGGTTAACTGGCTTCAGATGACTTAATTTTGTAGCTATTGGGGGTTTTTTCCTCCACTTGTTTTGTGTTTGGAAGTGACATCTTCCCATTTACCAGTTGATACGGTTTAAGTGGCTAATAGAAGATGCCAGAATGAAGGCGTGTGAACAGCATCACCACCCTTGTGGAACCCTTTACTGCATTCTTTTTGATTGGTGGACACTTATTATTTTCTGCTTCTTCTTTCATTGCTATCTGCACCACTTTCCACCCCAACGTTAACTAAAAACTAATCCACAAAAATATTAAAATGCGATATGTTCCCTAAGCCTGGTTTTCATTTATCATCTTTATGTCCTTGCCAGTAAATTTTTTTGGCACTTGTGTTGACTTTGCATTCAATGAGAATTGATGGAGGGAAGGAGCACGAATCTGGCTGCAATCAAAATTCCACAAAGGGGTGTAATTAATACCAAAAACAGCAATCAGGGCGCTGGCTGGCATTTAATGGGTCTGTGCTACGTGCAAGGCAGGGTCACACGTGCTCTATGGGTGTTTGCAAACCATCCTTACAGCAGGCCTATCCTGTAAGTGCTGTTATTCCCCCACACAGATGAAGATGTTGAGGCCCAAAAGTTGGAAAAACGTGGTACACGGCGGTGGCAGAATCTGAATCCTGGCACTCTGGCCTCACGTGCTCGTAGCCGTTCTGTAACCACACTGCTGCTTCTGGGGCCGCTACTGGTTTTCTGCCCCCTTGGAGCCATCCTTTAGGAACTCATCAACACAGGTAGAGAGTTGAGCAGACAGACCCAGAGGCCTGATGCACAGCGAATCAGTGTTAGTTAGGTGAGTCCTGAGAGTTCCTACTTATCTGGTGCGTCTCTAAATGTTTACACGTTTCATAAAGTCTTGTGACGTTCCCATCAACACTGAGAGACAGGTGCCATTATTATGCTCATTTTCGTTTAAAAAATTTTTTTTTAAAGTTTAGTTATTTATTTTGAGAGAGAGCAAGGGAAGGACAGAGAGAGGGGAAGAGAGAGGGAATCCCAAGCAAGCTCCACACTGTCAGCACAGAGCCCGATATGAGGCTCAATCCCACGAACCGTGAAATCAGGACCTGAGCCGAAACCAAGAGCCGGATGCTTAACTGACTGAGCCACTCAGGTGCCCTCCCCCCCATTTTAATGTTTATCTATTTTTGAGAGAGAGAGAGAGAGAGAGAGAGCCCAAGCTGGGGAGGGGCAGAGAGAGGGAGACACAGAATCCGAAGCAGGCTCCAGGCTCCAAGCAGTCAGCACAGAGCCCGATGTGGGGCTCGAACCCACGGACCATGAGATCATGACCTGAGCTGAAGTGGGATGCCCAACCGACTGAGCCACCCAGGCGCCCCTCCTATTTTAATTTTAAAGAGACAGAGGCAAGGAAAGGATAAATCATGTGTCCACATTTGCCCAGTCGGTAGAAGGGGAGTGAGGCATCAAACCCTGGATATTCGCTCCTAACCCCCTGCCTCCTCTTGGTCCTTCACAGACGGAAGCATCTTGTTAAGATGCAACACTTCATGGTGACTTTTTATTTATCTTTTTCCTTTTTTCATCTAGGAAGCTCGAGGGACAGACTGTGCAAGGAGCCTTTAAGCCATGAATGCTCTTTAAGACTTACAACAGTAAAAAATAATAGGAGAGTAAGGGAAGAGAAACAGTTCTCATAAATCACGGTGGGTTTTTTTCCCCCTTTGTCTGAGCATTTCCAATTGGCGTGGAGTTTCAAGAACAACAAGTTTTTAAATTTGTGGGGGATTTAGATTCAATCAATAGCCTCAATTTTCACATTATTAAAGTAATTCTGAACCTGTCAAGAATTCTGACCCATAAACCTTGTCTATGTGTTGGAGCGGGACCGACCACAAAACAGTCAAAACTCTCGCTTTTCAATCCACTTCCATCAACCGGATAGGAATGGCCACGCACCTCTGCCAGAGTAACTCAGCTCAGTTGTGACAAGAATTAGAAGAGAAGCCTTTTGGGGATCAAGACCTGTTGGCCACAGAGGATGAACCATCACAGCCACGTCTTTAAATGTGTTTTTAAGTGCAGTCCTGTCGCCATTAGAAAATAACTGGAACTTGGCAACAAACTCCCATGTCATGGTGAAAAAGAAAACTAAAATACTCCACAGTTTGTAGGCATTTTGACACAGAATTGAAAGGTCAGGTAGCAAAGCGCTTCACAAAATTAATGTGCACAGGGAAGGGGGGGGGGGCTTGTTAAAATGCAAATTCTAATTTAGTAGGTCTGGGATGGAGAGATTTTATGTCCCTAATAATCTCCGAGGTGATGGGTCGTATTTTGAATACAAAGCTCACATCGTGGGAAATGACAGGCTCTGAAATCAGACAGGTGGGGGTTTGAACCCCATCGCTGCCGACGCCGCTTGCACGACCTTGAGCGAACCTCCTCTCTGAGCCTCCACCTCCTCACTGATCGAATTTACCTGACAAGACAGAAGCTACAATTATTGTGCCGTGTCTGGGAAAGAGCAGGAATTCAATAAATACGAGCCGTCCCCATAATGATGCATATTATTAGGTTCATATTGATAATTATTATTATCTAAAAAGACTGAGGCAAAATGGGAGAAGATGTTCGAAATGAGGATATAAATGAGATCCCCAAATCCATCAGATAAAGTTCTTCTGTTCGTTTATTAAGCATTCTTCCGTGCCAGTCACAGCTTGAGAACTTTCCACGCATCATGCTTATGACCGAAAGGGTAAATCATTTCATTTCATTATCACCAGGATCCACAAAGTAGGTGCTTAATACCATCTGCATTTTGCAGAGAGGGAAACTGAGGCTCAGAGTCTCTAAGTAACATACCCAGGGTTTTATGGCCCATGAGTAACAAAAGGGGGACTGGAATTTGGTTCTTATAGCTCCCAAGCTCTTGCTCTTAAACACTGATGAAGGGTCTTGAGTATACAGCTGGTGCCAAGCGGAGCAAGGTAGACTCCCGACCTTAGAGGAGGCCCCACCCTGGCCCCCTGTGTGAGGCTAGTTGAGTACAAATTGAGATGTATTTCCAATCAACAAAACCATTCAATTACTCTGAAAGAATCGGAAAGCCCCCCAGTGAAGCATCCACTTACACAGATTGGCAATGGAAGTCCCTGCATTCGGGTGTCTTTGGGAAGAATCTGGGTATATGCCCAGCTCCCCAGTTATTCTATAGAATCCTAGTTGCTCTGGAAGTAAGCAATTCACAGCACTCTGCCGGCACTCCCTTACCTATTAAATGGAGCCAGCTTCATGGAATTATTCCACACCTTTTGTGTTAAATTGCTTTTCACATTTCCTCTAGTTCCTGCCTACGTAATCCTGAGTATTTCGTTCCCTGACTTACTGATGCTGCACACAGGTGAGAGACCCTAGAAAATAAAGCTCGGTTCTCTGATTGTTTGTATAACTCAGGGCTCTTTTTGCCACAAGTGACAGAAATTCAATTCAGACTAGTTTAAGAAAAAACCAAAAAAAAGCTATTTATTGACTCGCCTACCTGAGGAATCTATGGTGATGGGCTGGCTTCAGGAACAGCTAGACCCAGGGGCACAAACAATGTCACGAAGACCTAGTTTCTGTCAGTTCGGCTTTCCTTTGCATTGGCTTAGTTGTCATGGGTCTTCTGATGATGGCAAAATGACACACAGGAACTCTGCGCTTATGTTGCTATCACAGTGTGTGTTTTCGTTCCCAGTGGTTTCCGGAGACATCTGGACTTACTCCAATGGACTAATGTGGAACGTGACCTTGGGTCTCTCCTTGAACGGATCACCATGGCCAAGGGAATGAAAAATGCTGACTGGCCAGGACTTGAGCATGTGACCGCCCCTAATGAGCAGGGCTGGGTCATCCAGTGACTGTGCGGATTGGGCGTGGGAAGAGGAGGTCTACAAAAATGCTGTTGTCAAAACAAGAGAAAACAAATGCTAGGCAGATGAAACCATCAGAAAGCGGCCATGGTGCTTATGGACAGGATGTCACGAGACACCAGGAAATCGTAAGAGGATTGGAAGGAGCCGCAGCATCACACTGTCAGAGACGCACCGGTAAGAGGATTTATCCCGTCTTCCACTGGTGGCTGCTTCCGATCACATAATACGGATGTGGGATGTGACCGTGGTGTGCGTGAAGGAGACTTACGATGGTAGGGGATGCAGGCTTGTGCTGGAGGACAGGGTTGTGTTGTTGTTGTTGCTGCTGCTGCTGTTGCTTTTATGAGCGCTGTAACTCCTGGTCTAGAAAAGTACAGCTTATGTGACCGATGCTGGGTGTGGTTCCACCCACCTTCCCTATGGCCCACTGAGTGCCGGAAGAGGACAAAACTTCCTAAATCAGTACAAAAGTGACTCACCTTGGGGTGCCTGGGTGGAGCAGTCAGTTGAGCGTCCGACTCTTGGTTTCTGCTCAGGTCCGGATCCCAGGGTGTGGGATCGAGCCCGGAGTTGGGCTCCACACTGAGCGTGGAGCCTGCTTAAGATTCTCTCCCTTTCTCTCTTTCTGCCCCTCGCACTCTTTCTCTCTCTCTCTCTCTCTCTCTCTCAAAAGAAAAAGGCAATTCGTCTTTATCATCTATCTTTTCAGGTTTCTCCAAGACCCCAAACAGAGGTGATTTCTGTAAATGAGGTACCTCCTTGAGCAAGCTAGTGGAGTATCAGTGCAGACTCTGGTGCTGACAGCTCTTGGTGACAGAACCCTTTCTCACTGCCACCAAGTCAGTCTGAAATGGAACCAAAAAAAAAAAAAAGGGGGAACACAAAGTATTTGGGTGTTTGCATGCGCATACACACATAGTTTCATAGAAATCATTTAGTTAAATGCAGTAGACCACCCAATGCTAAAGAGTTAAGCCAAAGGTAGAAACAGAAAAATTATTATGACCAGCACAAATTCTGCTTGGGGCCTCAGGGACCTGGGTACCATGGAAATAGTAATTGTATTCAAGGCTATTTTACATGATCCACATATCAATGAAGAAGTTTCATATTTGGGGAATTTAATGATCCACAGAAAATTGCCAGCAAGTTAAAATACTATATAGTGTTGATTACTGTATTAGATTTCCACCTCTTTTTCAGTTTGATCTCTTCACAAGGGACACCGAAGGACTGATGAACTTAACAAAAATTCTCTGGAAACCCAGCAGAGAGGGCAAGCCGAAGGTGAATGGCCCTGGAATGACTTTCCAGGACCATGACTTCTACCAAGTTAGCCCTCTTTGCTTAAGAACTCAGCACTGCTATTAATTGTCAGGGGTGAAAACCCCAGTCTACTTGCTCAAGGAAAAAAGACAGTTTATTGCGTAACTGAAGAACCCAAGGAAGGCTCTGGCTGTGTCAGGGACCCACGTCATGTCATCAGGAGACGGTGTCTCTCTCCCTTTCGGCTCAGCCTTCTACTGCACTCGTTTCATCCTTGGGTACATACTGCAGTCCCCAGAGGCTCCAGACTTACATCACTCCAGGCAAAGGACAGTAGGAAATAGATTCCATTGCTGGTAGTTCCCTCACAAGTCCTATGAGACCCTCTGAACAGGCCAACGTGGATCATGGGTCTCTCCTGGACCAATCACTATGGCCAGAGGATCTTGAGTCCCTGATTGGCCAGTTCTGCTTCACCGGATCCACCCTTGGATGAAAGAACACAGCTCCTTTTAATGGAGGAAGGGCTGTTTCCTCAAAGGAAATGCAGGATACTATCAGCAGAAGAAAAGAAAGCGCTTTCTTCATAGCCAAAGAAAATCATATCTATTAAAAAGAGTTTGGGGGCAATGAAATCTTCCATCAAGGTCAAGAACAAATGGCTACCCAGAGACAGACAAGGAGAGAAACTTTCTTACTTTTCCAGACTCCCGTCCTTTCCCTGTCGTTTTACTGCTTGTGACCCGGCCCGCTTCTCACCTGTCTGAAAATCAAAACGCAGAGCCCCCCCATTAGATGGACCTCTTTTCTTCAGAAAAAAAAAAATGACCCTGAATTTTATAAATGATTTCTCCTCTCTGTCTTAGGCAACTAAACCAACCCCTCTGAGGCCGTTTCAAGGAACTAGAAATCATACAGGTACTCGATGTTAGATCCAACAATAAGACTTCTGGAAGGCACAGTGAAGACAGCACGAATGGCGAATGCCCAGCACACAGCTGTAGGCTTCATGAGGAGCGTCGGAAAGGAACACGAGAAGAATGCTATAAATCAGAGTCGCTGTCCTTCTCACACAGAATGGAGAAAGTAATTTTTCTTCAGTAGGACACAGGCTACCATATTGTCTTCAATAGACATTCCCCTTCCTTAATCAAATTATCAGTGAACAAGTGAACCATTAGTACAACTCACAGCAAAATTCAAAGACCTTTCATATCTTTTAGAAATCACGGCTTTTTGTTTAATGTTTATTTTTGAGAGAGAGAGAGAGAGAGAGAGAGAGAACAGTGTGAGTGGGGAGGGGCAGAGAGAGAGACACAGAATCTGAAGCGGGCTCCAGACTCTGAGCTGTCAGCACAGAGCCAGACCCGAGGCTCGAACTCACGAACCATGAAATCATGACCAGAGCCAAAGTCGGAGGCTTAACCGTCTGAGCCACCCAGGCACCCCATAGCCTCTGACTCTTGATTTCAGCTCCAATCGTGATATCCTGGTTCATGGTTCAGCCCCACATCAGGCTCTGTGCTGATAGTGTGGAGCCTGCTTTGGATTCTCTCTCTCTCTCTCTGTCTCTGCCCCTCCCCCACTTGCTCTCTCTCTCTCAAAAATAAAAATAAACTTAAAAAAACTAAAGAAGAAGAATCGGTTTGTAATGTGAGTAACCACTCCCAAATCCAGGGATAACAAATAGGTATGTGCCAACTCTCCTTGATTCCGTGATCACCTAGACCAGGGGTCAGCAAACTTGTTCTGTGAACACCTGGATGGTATGCATTTTGCCTTTGTGGGCCACACAGTCTGTCACAACCACTCAACCTTGCCTTTGCAGCACAAAAGCAGCCGTAGACAATATGCAGCCTAATGAACGGGGCTGTGTTCCAATAAAACTTTGTCCATATAAAAATAGACTATGGCCGGATTTCGCCCCACGGGGCATAATTTGCTGACCCCTGATCTAGAACGCCGTGTGGAGAAGGATTCTGAGGGTCCGTCTGAACTCAGGAGGAAGGACTGCCAAATCAGTCAGTGATGCCTGCCAAAGGCTCGGTAGAGAAAGGGCCGCGGCAAATAACCACACGTCTGCTCTCCCTGCAAGGGCACGACGAGTTCCTTACTTCATCTACACGCCCGACATGTCCCCCGTGTCGGGAACTGTGAACCCGCAGCCCAGGGTGGAAGGTGTAGTGTGGGTTCTCTGTTGAGGTTAACTAACTGCCCCAGATAGGGATCAAGCCCATGACCTTGGCCTCATTAGCACCAGCCTTCACCAGCTGAAATAATCTTGCTACCGATCGGGCTACTGGAAAAGCAGGAAAAAATAATGCCCTTGTTCTTTTTAAAACGGTAGCGACTCACACTGGGAAAACGATCATTAGGGGAACCAAGAGTTAGCGTCTGTCCCGATTTAACTTCGTGTCATTAGCTATCCTTGGCTCTCTTAGTTCAGGGGCTGTGGACTAATGAAACTTATAATAAGCGTGATACACCTTCCATAAACACAGGCTGCCGTTACCTCCTCTGTGAGGCATGTAATGCACTATTTAGTAAGAAAACCAGAAATGATTTCCAAACTATATAATATGGGGAAGATGAAAAGCACAGGAATTCATAACGGTGTGGATTTTTTTTTCTCTTCCAACCATGTCATCGACGGAGATTTAAAAAAAAAAACAACTTTTTTAGGGCGAAGAGATCTAAAAGGAAAACGGAGAACCAGGCATTTCAAATATTTTAATTTTACCTGTTGCTTTGGAGGGGTCTTTATACAGATTACAAAGGAGTGTAGGAAGCATCCACAGAGTGGATGAACCAATGAATAGAAGTGCAGGAAAAGTAAGCAGGCCTGGCTTCTTCACGGGCGTGTGGCCCACACATCACCCAGGGTGCAGTGCATATTAGGACCCCTGCGTTCACAAGGGCCCCGTGCTTGGCTCAATGCTCACCGGTGGTCATCTGGAAATTCTTTTTTTTTTTTTTTTTTTTTTTTCAACGTTTATTTATTTTTGGGACAGAGAGAGACAGAGCATGAATGGGGGAGGGGCAGAGAGAGAGGGAGACACAGAATCGGAAACAGGCTCCAGGCTCTGAGCAGTCAGCACAGAGCCCGACGCGGGGCTCGAACTCACGGACCGCGAGATCGTGACCTGGCTGAAGTCGGACGCTTAACCGACTGCGCCACCCAGGCGCCCCTGGAAATTCTTAATAATTTTTGAACACGGGCTCCACATTTTCATTTTGTACTGGGCCCCACGATTATGTAGCCAATACTGATGCATGAGTTACCAAATATAATCTTGTTCCAGTCTCTTCAATACCATTTGGTGAAAGGGATCCAGGGATCATGTCATTCTTGCATTCACTCCTTATTTCTTTCATGTTTTTTACCATTTATTCACTCAATAGTGAATCTTTGAAGGCTTCCTCTGTGTCCCCCACTGCCGCAAGTTCTGTCTAATCTGATCATTGACACAACTCCGTACAAAGGAGAAACAGAGACTCGGGACGTACGTAAGGCCACACGGCTGCAAATGTCAGATCTGGCCCATAGCCTCTAGCCTGTGGAATTCTGGAGGCTGTTGTTTTGTTTTTTTTTAATGACTTTTCAAACCTCACCCTAGAAAAGTCTCACATGTGGTTATACGCTTTCTTCACATTCTGTGTTCCCGAGATTCCTCAAAGTACTGGCCAAAGAGGGACCCTCAGCCTCTGTGGGGGCACCTCTCCGATTCAAGTTAGGTGCGAACAGCATCACAGGACGATCACCTACGGCACTTCAAAAGTCCACTTCAAGGAAGCCGTGTAACAAACACACAAGTTAATGGTACACTTAAAGTGCCAGGCCACAGGAACCAGAGGCGACTGGAAAACAGCATTGCCTGCCTGGGCCTCCCTACTCACAGATAAAAGCTGAAATCCGGCCAAAGAGCCCTTGGGACTTGCAGTCACACTGTTCCCAAATTGTCCCTAAGAATGGGAAAAACAAAACCCCTCATTTTACTGTTTTACTGAGGTAGATATTTTCAAGCTTATAGATTAAAAAAAAATTTAATGTTTATTCATTTTTGAGAGAGAGAGAGAGAGAGAGAGAGAGAGAGAGACAGAGTGTGAGCAGGGTAGGAGCAGAGAGGGAGACACAAATCTGAAGCAGGTTCCAGGCTCTGAGCTGTCAGCACAGAGCCCGACGTGGGGCTCGAACCCACGAACCGTGAGATCATGACCTGAGCCGAAGTCAGACACTTAACCAACTGAGCCACCCAGGCGCCCCTCAAGCTTATAGATTTTTGAAGCACGAGGTATGTCCTGTTCAGAATTTTAGACCCTTATAACATAACAAAATAAAATGGCCTCTTCAGAAATCTCTACTGAAAAACCTGAGGAGCTGGGGCAAGCCTGCCCACCCCCCCCCCCCAGCATGACCATTAGACTTAACGCCTTCTGGCAGAGGCCAGACATTTTTACAGGGCCGCGTTTCCAAGAACATTTTTTTTTTCATTTTTTTTTTATTGTTTATTTATTTTCGAAAGACAGGGTGCGAGCAGGGGAGGGGCAGAGAGAGAGGGAGACACAGAATCCGAAGCAGGCTCCAGGCTCCGAGCTGTCAGCACAGAGCCCGATGCGGGGCTCGAACCCACGAACCGCGAGATCGTGACCTGAGCCGAAGTCGGATGCTCAACCGACTGAGCCACCCAGGCGACCCAAGAGAATTTCTTCCAACGGGGCGAGAGAAATAGGATTGGGCTCTCCCATACTAGCTTACTCGCCGCTTTTACCCTCGAAGAGTTAACACTGAACACACTTCCTGCCGGCACTGTGCCACCCGCATGTTTCCTTGGTGGGGCAGGAGGTTTCCTGAATCTGGTCAAAAGAGAACTTCAGGGTCAATTAGAGATATTCTGAATAACTCAAAGCGTCCCCTGGCCCTAAATGGCCCGGAAGTGAGTCACCTAGGGCTGTCCGGAGTCCCCACACCCAACCCCAGCAACAGATCACTATGCATTTGGCCAAAGGAGTCAGAGCTGGCAACACTTCCCCAAAACAGAGCGTCTTGGTGTCGTTTGTGCAAGACGCTTTGCTTTCCTACCGTAGCCTCAGGACACAGCAGAGCGTCCAGTATATAAGATGCTCAATAAATACGGAGTGGATCAATGGCTGAATATATTAATTAACTAGTTAATTAGTTAATTAACTAATTAAAGCACTTTTTGTTTTCTTAGCTAAAAGTGATCATGTCCCGAATTGCTGGAAGGTCTTCCTAGTAACTCGGCCAAGCTTGGCCAGATGCGAGGAAGCTGTCTCACAACACGGTGAACAAATAGTGAAAATGACCATTCCTTGAATGCCTACTCTCTCCTCCATGCTTTCCAGGTACCATCTTATTTCATGCTTATGGCAATCCGTGACATAGGTCTGATTTTTACCCCTATTTTACAGCAGAGGCAAATGAGACCGGACACACCAATTAGGAAAAACCAGACTCCCAGAGAGGAGACAAATTTTGTGGGAAATATATTCGGCTGGGGACTCTTTTTATCAAAAAGAAGACATTATTGCCAATACAAAATTGGAGTATTTAATGTTGCTTGAGAAAAATAATCACAATGATTTGCTGGAGACTTAGAGAGTCACGATCCTTCTAAGATCTCTTCAGCAATATCAGGACTGCAGCACAGAAATACTTCCTGATTGCACCACGACTTCCCCTTCTCCCTAGAACATTCCACAAACTCATAGAAACACAGTGGCCCATGCAAGAGAGGAGCCTTGATGCCTGAGCTTCAGTAGCCTCAGGGTAAATACGTCTCTGCCTAGATCTAATCGCTCTGATTAGGGTTACAACAGTGCCTATCTCACAGGGTTGTTGGGAGAAGTAAGATTTTAGTACACATAAAAGTACTTAGGATAGTGTTGGACCCTAGAGAGCATTCAGAAAGAAAGAAAGAAAGAAAGAAAGAAAGAAAGAAAGAAGAGGAAGAGAAGAAGAAAGAAAGAAAGAAAGAGAGAAAGAAAGAAAGAAAAGAGAGAAAGAGAAGAAAGAGAAGAAAGAGAAGAAAGAAAGAAAGAAAGAAGGAAGGAAGGAAGGAAGGAAGGAAGGAAGGAAGGAAGGAAGGAAGGAAGAGGTGGGGGGACAGACGCAGGGACAAACAGTCTTGGCAAATGTGTGACGCTTTGATAAGTCCTTCAAACGTGTTTCCAGAGTACCTGGTTGACAATGTTCAGTGAAAGACCCAAGTAAGAAACGGGAATCTGTGTAGAAGAGCCTGAGCCTGAATCTCGCAGCATGTCAGTGACACAGGGGTGACGACGACGATGAATGATTGCCATCTGTTGACTGTTTACAATGTCCACTTATAGATCAGCTCTATAACCCTTGCCCTGGTTCACCCACAGATGTCTGGGCTGGTTAACACATCGTTAGAAAAAATTACGAGGCAGATGCTCTGCCTCGCTTCTCAACTTCAGACTTTTGAAAAAACTCCACCACTGGCTCATGAGGGAAGATGAAGGAGTGGCTCTTAGAAGCGGAGGCTGGTGGGAAACTGAGTTAAGCGCACAGACACCAGCCCTTGTGAACCTCCACGTAGGTCCCTCTTCCGCGTACAGATCATGACTACGGGACAATTACTCCCCCTCCCCCACATCTGTCAAGTAAGGGTGACTTTACCTGTCTTCCAAGTTTGTTGTGCAGATTATACGAGATGTTGCGTGCAAAGTACCTGCTGGGGTCTGCATGGAGTAATGCTTAATTATTAACACTTCTGCAAAGGCATAGAAATAGACTTTCCCTCTTGCCCAGTAATTGAACTCTAGAGAATTTTTCCTAAGAAAAATTAACCAAAGAATAAAACTATAGGAACGAAGATATTCCTTGTGGGATAATCTGCATTTATGCTATTTTTTAGAAAAGGATTAAAGATGCTTGTTATCTATAATAGCAAATAACTGGAGACAACCTAATTACTCAATAGCAAGGTAATATTGAAGGTAATTATGGCACATCGATATGATAGAATATTATGAGGACATTAAAAATGATAATTATGACAACAGCATAGTGACATGGAAACATGTTATGTTTGCATAACATACATGTTTGTTATGCATAACAATGCTATGCAAGAGAAATGGAAAATGACACATCTGTTCCGAACTAACTGGGACGACATTGGTCTCGTTCACCAAAGTGCAGCTGGTACCTAGTACGGGGTTAGGCACTAGGCAAACGTACTGACCGTGGACCTGGACTTGGAAAGTCAGGTGCCACAAAATTAAAACGGTAACATGGTAGTGAAGGGTGTTTTCATTATTTCTACAGTCAAAAAGAAGGAAGTAAAGAAGAAAGGTACGGAGGAAGCAGAGAAAGGAAAGAAGGGAGGGAGAACGGGCTTCAGCCTCTCTGTGACACTGAAAGCCACTAGGACATGATGTTAGGAGCTGAGACCTTGGGGTCACATGGACTTAATGTGGATCTCAGCCCCCACCCCTGGCGTCTGCCTGCCTGAACAAGTTGGACAAGTTACACAATTTCTTTTAAATCAAGCACACACAGGTGTAAAATAGATCAACAAAAGCACCATCTCTTGGGAATACCATGAAGATTAGATAATTCATTAGATAAGCCCCGACGATGGTACATATTAGACGCCAATAATGGTAACTGCTTTTGGTATGACCACTGGCATCATTTTATCAACCTACGAAAGAAATCTTCTAAGCCTCTAACATACAGCAAAGGAAACAAATAATGCTAAAACTCCCCAGGCAGACCCCAGGAAGGACCCATCCAACACCACTAAGGGACCCATCCAACACCACTAAGGGACACTAAGGGACTACCCACCTGTCTGGAACCCCTTCGTGTTATCAGAGAGGGAGGGACAGAGAAATCTTCCAGTTTAAGGAAGTGTCTTCTCACAGATTCACTAAACCCACGTATTTTCTCATCAAACACTTACTTTCACAGACCAGCTGCAATGGCTCCATCCACAGAAATAATTAACATGCCCCTGGCAGCCTTTATTGATATTCGGTTTATAAAGCAGTGACCTAGAGACAGGGCATCTCTTGCAGATTAATGGCTCACAAGGGTCATTACTGGTGCAAAGGCACTTCCAGGGGCCACGGATTCCTTTCGACTGGTTGCTAGCCCACAGTTTCAACTACCAAATGCTTTGTGCACACAAGGGTCTCCATTAGCAGTTGGAATGTGCAGGCGATAACAGGATTTGCTTTCATACGCTCCACTTTGCATTTTTCAAAGCAAGGAGAGAGGGGCTTAGTATTGGAATCAAATATTTATTCATGCTGGAAATCTTTGCACGAAACAACCCCGTTCTGCTTATACCCAGTACAACGTCTCCATCCCCACAGTTGAGATGGCTTATGCTTGGCCCAAATCCATTCTCCTTTCTTCTTTGCTAACAGAACACCGATTATATTCTGAGTGAAACTGCTCAGCCAAATGACCACATTTCCCAGCCCTCCCGGCACCTGGGGTAGGTACTGTGATATAAGCAGAAGTCACTTTGTGGGACATCTGGGAAAACTCTGGTGCTGTCTTTTTCCAGATTCCTACCCGGAGCACCAGCAGGCAGCTCGTGGCCTTAGGAGATGTTAAAGACAGCGGAGCCAAAAGCTGAAGGAGCCAGGGCACCTGCTGACTTTCTGCAGCTGCTACCCAACAACCCTCATCGGCCTACCTGCGGCCTTCTTTTATGTGTGGGAGGAAAAAAAAAAAAAAGTCAAGAAATGTGAAGGGTCCAATATTTCACCCTTCTCACAAGACAACCAGTGAGCCTGCCCGTTTCAAGGATCCTGGCAGAAGAAATGAGACTCCTAGGTCAGAGACAAAGGAATTTACTGCTCACAGTGCGGCTCATGGTCACCTCTGTTTCCCTGCCCCGCCCCCAAGTCCACAGACGGGGAACGGCCCCGGCGGATTTCATGCAGGCAGTAGCTTTGCATCACGGCTGGGGAACCCCAGACTCAGGAAACCTGATTATTTTTTTATTACTGGCTGTAAACAAATCTGTCCAACCTTTACCTTAAAAAGGGACATTATCTTTATTCTACTGCACAGCAAAACACATCTTCCCCTTGCCCCAGAGGGAGACACTATCTTTCAAAGCTGTTTGCAACAAATATTCTGGAGAAGACACTCCAGAACAAAAGCGGTCTCTGCTCACAAAACACGAGAAAGACCCGTGGAGAACCACCTCCCCACAATCAGCATCTATTTGTTGAAGCCATCATTATTTCCAGTCTGTGTTACCAGCCACTGAATGGAAACCCTCACCGATTCTTTTAGTGGCTGCACGGTCTTGTCGTCTTCCTTTACACATAATAGAATGCTGGTCACATGAATCTCTTCTAGATCCAGAGGCCACGTAAGGCAGAAGAACGCATATGGGCTAACTCTGGAACCAGACCGCCTGGGTTCGGATCCCAGTGACACTGTTCATTAGCTGTGTGGCTTAGGCAAGTTACTTAACCCCTCCGTGCTCGGTTTGCTCATCTAAACAGCAGGGATAATAAGAGCAGGTGCCTCACAGTCTTTCTGAGAATTAAGTATTAACATAAATAAAGCACTAGATAGTGCCTGGCAGCGTGAAGTGTGGGCTGTGAATGGAGAACATAGCAGGCGCAAACAACAGCTTGGGAATCACACACACAGGAGAGTGGTGTTGTGTTGGCGTCTCAAGCAGTTCAAAATGGCTTTATCCTGCAAAGTAGCAGGCTTGCCTCCGGAGGGCTCCCGGGACAGAGAAGGAGAAGGCTTGCAAATTGCACAGCACAATGCCTGGGACTGGTGAACGCTCCTAACAAAACAGCTGTTGTTGCTATTACCGTGCATTTTGTGTTAGACTTCAGATCTACCCTTTAATCATTTAGCGACATCAGAAGATCTTTGTACTTCTTACTTTATCACATGAATATTTTTAGTCGAACATTATTAAATTTCTCTGATTGCAGACCCTTTTAATCTTCCAGCTTCGTTCTGACAGAGGTCACCTGGGGTCGCCCCAAACTCATCAAATTCTCCCATCAATTCAATTGCATCATAGAAAGACACAGGTTCTCAGAGCTGACCATTTTCATGCTTCCGAATCGGTGAAAAAGATTTGGTCTTTCTTTTTAAAAGGTCTCTGAACTCCATTTGTTCTACATAATACTTTATGAGAAGGATCCAAGTGCTAATTGAAAGCATTTCATTCCCCATATATTAAATAAAAATGAGATCTGAACCGCTCATCTACACTAAAATCCTCCAATGCTACTCACATTTTAATATGAATCTAACATACTGAAACAATTCCAAAAATTTGAAAGTTGAAAGATTTTTATAGATTTTCTTAAAGTAAGATTGATTCGAATTATTTTCTAAATACAACATTTACTAGAATGTCACTGTAGAATTTCTTCATTTCATCACACCTTTCTGACAGCTGAGAAAGGTCTCCTTCATACTTCTAAAATCTGTAATAAATGTGCAGTCTTGACTTGAGCCACCTTATTACATGACCAAACCCCAACCCTCCCCCCCACCCCCAGCAGCAAGCTCATAATTAAGCGGTGATATTAGTAGACGGTGAGCTTGGGCATGTGTTTCAATAATATGCAAAGATTTGAAAAGAGCTAGATGTGGGGCAATCGAAGGATTTTTCCATTTATTAAAGTGTTAGGGATAATATTTCATCCTAGCAAGTTCCTACAGGTGCATCTGTATCCTTCATCATTTTTTTCTTCCTGACATCACCCAGCTGAATTCTCAAATTCACCAAAATAAATCTTGGGTTCCTTCTGCTAATATATTTTTCAGCTACAGGGCTGTAAAAAAAAAAAAAAAAAACACTCTGAAAAATAGTCTCAAGAATTTTGGGGGTTGCCATTAGTGAGCCAGGAAGTCCAAATAACAAAAATCACCAGAGTCAGACACAATTCAACAAGTATTTATTGAGGAACTATGATGTATAACATATGAGGGGTTCTCCCTTAATCGACTGGCAAACTCCTATTCATCCTCCATGGAAGTCTAGATGTCCTCCCCTCTAGGAAGCCCTCCCTGATTTCCTTTAGCTCAGGGTGGAATACGCATAGGTATCCCTCCTGTGTCATCTCAAAGTGCCCTAAGCACATCTCAATCATTGCATGTATCCCATTTGGTATAATTTTTTTTAATGTTTTTGTGTTATTCACTTGTATCCTAGGTATTAACATCTGGCTTAGAGCACAGCAGGTGCTCTTCTAGGTGTTGTCACAGACATGAAAAATCTTCAAAAAGTTTCGTGTGACTAGAAGCCAAAACAAGTTTGAGGTAAGGCGGGGGGGAAACTGCAGCTCTAGAGGTGAGGCTGGAGTAGGTAATGAATGTGCTGCATGCCACACGATGGACCAGAATGCAAAGAGCAGTCAAATGTCTGCAAGACACAAAAGGGCAACATAAAAGAGGAGAGTGGGCCGGGCGGCACTACCCGGACTAGTGGGGGCTTTGGCAAAATGAACAGCAAAAAATCCCAGAAGGCAAAACGTTCTAATATCCAAACAAAGCCCATCTTCAAACACAACGGATCTGGCCACCTGTTTGAAACCTCTGAGAAAGTTCAGTTCCCAGTCCTAGTTACCAAGTGCGGCCTCTCCACTTACATGCTAGCAACAAAAGAAAACGATCGCTCATAAGCCTGTAGGCCAAAAGAGCAGGCATTTCTTCTTTCTATTTAAGAAAAGAAAAATGATAATAAGGACTTCTGTCTCCAGCTAAGAGGGAATCAGAGGGACCATATTTCCCTCCGACATGAAAGATCTAGAAAGCCAGCCAAAATATATGAAAAATTCATTTACAGACGTTGGACAACAGGCAGCACAGGACTAAGGAGAGAAACAGACAAAGCAACAAAAAAGAAGAAGAGAAAAAACAAGCTGAGCCCCACGCGGCACCAGCTGCCTACCTGAAAGTGGCTTCCAGGCAGGATGAGGAGAGCAAGCCCAAACAAATGTTGGTTGATCCCACAGAAACGAGGAAGGAAAAGCAAAGTCACAGAGGTCAGGGCGGCTAGAATTTAGGTATCCCACTATCAGAATATGCACAGAAAGACAGCTGCAGAGATCTGCAGAAGCGTCTTCGGCCAAACACGGAGACGCATGTACATGAGAGGAACCTACGTAAGGCCAAAGAAAGAACCACTGGAAAGATGAAGAAAGACTGTTTCCGGAGTTTACACAGGGCTATGAAGAGTTTGTGTTCCCAAAAACCAGAGAGAAAAGATTTCATAGTACAGAGGGTACTGGGTAGAATCTTCAGAAAAGTATCACATTAGTAATTACACTAAGTTAGCCTGAGACTAACAGACACTCTGGTCCTGACTTAACAAAGCCTGAAAGCAGATCTCCAAAGAATTCAGCTGGTTGCAAGTCACGTAATAGCATTCTGGAACAAAAATCCAATGCTATCTAAAGAAATATAATAAAATCAACTCCAGCAACCAACAAGAGAAACTTTGCAATGTCCAGCATCCAACAGATAATTACAAGGCAGGAACAGAAGCAGGTAACTAAGACATAAAGATATAAGAAATATCAATTAACAGAAATAGAAGAGACGATGGAACCAGCAGAAAATGAAGTGAAAGCAGCTATCATAAACAATGTCCCATATGTTCAGGAAAGTGAAGTAAAGCATGATCGCAAAATAAATAAAAGAGATGTAAAATATCTAAAAGATGCAAATGGAATATCGAGAGATAAAAATTACAATACCTGAAATGAAATATACACCAGATGGAATTAACCTTTTGAACACACAAGAGAAACAATCCAAAATGAAGGATAGAAAGAAAAGAATATACAGAAAATACAAAGGACATATAGGAAAAAAAGAGAAGGGAAAATGAATAGTAGGACAATAGTTAGCAGATATATATATATATATATCATATACATACATACATATATGCATACATATATATGATATATATGTATGAAAAAATATTCTGCAAAGTTTCAAAATATATGAAGCAAAAAACTTTCAAATCTGCAAAGATAAATAGACATATACATAATTATAGGTAGATACTTCGATAGTCACGTTTCAGTAGTTGGTAAAACAGACAGAAAATCAATAAATATACAGACGAGTTGAACAAGTTGTCATAATTTACATTTATTGAACGCTCTTCCTCACAAAAGAGAAAAACAAGGACTTGGAAAACAAGAACTTAAATCCCCCCAGAAAATATTTGGTAATTGAACCACACACTACTGGGGCCCCTGAGTGGCTCAGTCAGTTAAGCATCCGACTCTCGATTTCAGCTCGGGTCATAAATTGAGTCTGTTAAGCACTGAGCCTGCTTGGGATTCTCTCTCTCTGCCCCTCGCCTGCTTGTGAGCATGCATGCACGCTCTCTGTCTCTCTCTCTCTCAAAATAAATAAATTTAAAAAAAATTTTAATCAACCACACACTTCTAAATACCCCATATGTTTAGGAAAAAAAAATCACAAAGGAAACTGGAAAATCTTTTAAGTTGAATATGAATGAAAGCAGGATACATGAAAAAATTGTGGGATGCAGCTAAAGCAGCAAGTACAGAGAAATTTATAGCATTAAGTTGCCAATATCAGAAAGGAAGGTCTGAAATTCATCATGTAAATTTCCTCCTTTAAAATATTTGAAGAACAATATTAACTCCAAAAAAGGCAGAAGGAAAAAAGAATAAAGGGCAGAGAGCCCTTTAAATGGAAAAGAGCAGAAATCTCATGAAATGGAAAAGAGAAAAAGAGAAAATCAGTGGAACAAAATGTGGTTCTTTGGGAAGATTTTTCAAAATTGAAAGTTTTCTGACTCAACTTAGCAAGAAAAAGAGAGAAAACACAAATCACTGAGACCAGGAGTGCAACAGGTGGCATCTCTACAGTTCATAAAGAGAAGGATAATAAGGGAATATTATGAGCAACATTATGCCATTAAATTTGACAACTTAGATGAAATGGAAAAACACTTGCAAGATACAAACACAAAATATTACTCAAGAAGACACTCATAATCCAAATATCCCTACATCTATTAATGGAGTTGAATTCATACTTTAAAACCTCTCCACAAGGAAAACTCCAGGCCAGGCTGCTTCACTGGTGAATTCTATACAGTCTTAAAATATATATATATATATGAATATACATGTATATACATATATATGAATATACATATATATACATATATATATGAATGCATATATATATATATATATATATATATATATATATATGAATGAGGCGGTCACACATCCTAAGTCATTCCAGGAAACCAGCATTAGCCCATTAACAAAGCCAATAAAGACACTATTTTAAAAAGAAAACTACCACGCACACGCATACCTTGTGTATGGATGCCAAAAATCCTTAACGAAATCTTAGAACATTGAATCTAATATGTGAGCCAAATGAGATTCATCTCAATAATATAAGGTTGTTATAACTTTTGAAAAGCAATCAATGTAGTTGATTTAGCCGACTGAAGATGAAAAACCTGATCATGTCAAAAGATGCAGAAAAACATTTCACAAAATTCCACAGCTAATTCATAATACAAAAAACAAAACAAACACAAAACTCTCAGCAACCTGGGAATCGAAAGGAATCTCTTCAACCTGATAAAAGGCACGTGTGGAAAACCTAGAGCCAACAACACACTGAAATGGCAAAAAACTAAACCTTTACCCTTAATATCAGGAACAAAACAAAGGGGCCTGTCCTCATATATTATAATTGGAGGTTCTCCCCACTGTAATGTAACATAAACAAGTAGTATGTATATGGATTGTATATGGATTGTAGAAGAAGAAAAGGTTTGTTTACTGATAGACAACATGGTAGAAAATCCCAAAGAATCTACTAAAAATAACCAACAGAACGAATAATTGAGCTTAGAAAGGTTTCAAGATGCAGGGTCAATGTATAAAAATCACTTAGATTTCTAAATACTAGAATTGAACAACTGGAAATTGAAATCTTAAAAATACTAATTAGAGGGGTGCCTGGATGGCTCAGTCAGTTAAGCATCCAACTTCGGCTGAGGTCATAATCTCACCTTTTGTGAGTTCGAGCCCGTCAGGCTCTGTGCTGACAGCTCAGAACCTGGAGCCTGCTTCGGATTCTACGTCTTCCTCTCTCTCTCTCCCCCTCCCCCACTTGCACTCTGTCTCTCTCTCTCTCAAAAATAAATAAACATTTAAAAAATGCTAATTAGAATAACACCGAAATTATAAAATGTTTGGAATAAACTTTAAAATGAAATAGTGCTAAGATAAAGAATGCCTAAATAAACAGAAGGATATACCATGGTCAAGGATTAGAAGATTCTCTACCTTCAAGATGTCTGTTATCACCAAACTGATCTATACATTCAGCATTCCCAATCACATTCCTTGAAGGAATTTTTATATAAATGAACCGAACGATTCTAAAACTCATATGGAAATGCAAAGGACCTAGACTAGCCAAAATATTTTTTAAAGAAGAACAATATTAGAGGATTTATAGAAATTATTATAAATCTCCAGTCATCAAAACAGTGTAATATGGGTTTCATAGCAGACATATAGATCACTGAAGGAAAAAAGATATTCCAGGAGTATAGTAACACAGATGTTATCATTGATTATCAGCAAATGTTCATTTCAGTGGAGAAAACACATTCCTTTCAACAAATGGTGCAGGAACAATCAGAAATCCATATTTAAAAAAAAAAAAAACTTCATCCATTATCCCACAACACACACAAAAATTAACTCAAAATGGATCACAGACCTAAAGAGAAGAGATTATTATAAAAACTACGAGTAGGAAATATAGAAACAATCTTTTTGACATTGACTTGGACGACAATGTCTTAATTGGGACACAGAAGTATCAACGAGAAAAGAAAAACACTGATAAACTGGACTTTATCAAAATTTAAAACTTGTGTTCTGCATGTGATATTATAAGTAAAATGAAAAGGCAAGCCACAAATTAAGAGCAAACACTCATAAATACATATCTGATGAAGGATTTATGTCTGGAATATATAAAGAATATATATTTATTATTATATCCAGAATACATAAACAGCTCAATTTAAGACCAATAATAATATTAATAATAATAAAAGGGCGGGGCACCTGGGTGGCTCAGTCAGTTAAGCACCAGACTTCAGCTCAGGTCATGATCTCACGGTTCATGGGTTTGAGCCCCACGTCAGGCTCTGTGCTGACAGCTCGGAGCCTGGAGCCTGCTTCGGTTTCTGTGTCTCCCTCTCTCCCTGCCCCTCCACCACGCGCTCACGCGTGCACTCGCGTTCTCTCTCTCTCTCTCTGTCTCTCTCTCTCAAAAATAAATAAACATAAAAAAATTTTTTAAATAATAATAAAAGGGCATAAGATTTGAATAGTTAACCACACCATAGAAAATATATGAATGAGGGGTGCCTGGGTGGCTCAGTCGGTTAAGCATCTGACCTTGGCTCAGGTCATGATCTCACGGTCCGTGAGTTCGAGTCCCACATTGGGCTCTGTGCTGACAGCTCAGAGCCTGGAGCCTGCTTCAGATTCTGTGTCTCTCTCTCTTTCTGCCCCTCCCCCACTCACGCTCTGTCTCTCTCAAATAAATAAATGTTAAAAAAAAATTTTTTTTAAGAAAATGTTATGAATGAAAAATGTGAACCTAAAAAGATGTTAAATATCATTACTCATTAAGGAAATGTGTTAAAATTCTTCAAATTGGATACTGGAAAAAGTTAATACTACTAAAAAAATGTAATGCTCCCATACATAAATTAAAAATAAAGAATTACAATGAGATATTACCATACACCAGTTAAGATTTGGGGCTATAATCAATAAGACTAACAATACCGAGGCACCTGGGTGGCTCAGTCAGTTAAACGTCTAACTATTGATTTCGGCTCAGGTCATGATCTCACAGTTTGGGGGATTAAGCCCCGCATCGGGCTCTGTGCTGACAGTGCAGAGCCTGCTTGGGATTCTCTCTCCCTCTCTCTGCCCCACCCCAGCACTTGGGCACGCGCTCGCTCTCTCTCCCTCTCTCTCTCTCTCTCTCTCCCAAAATAAATATAAATAAACATTAAGGAAAAAGACAGACTAACAATACCAAGCGCTAATATCATAAGGATACGGAGCAACTAAAAATCTCACATAGCAGTCGTAGGTACGTAAACGATTACAGACGCCTTGATAAACAGCTTGATGGTATTTCATAAACAAACTACCCACGTGACTCAGCAATCTGTTGGCATTTACCCAAGGTAAATAGAAACACACATTCACATAGAGAAATGTACCCAAATGTTTACAGCAGCCTTATTAATAATCACTAGAAACTGACAACAACTCAAGTGTCTGTCCGTCAGCGGGCAAATGGATAAACAAATTAGGAGCCAACCATTCAAAAGAATACTACCGAGTAACAGAAATCTTGCAAACTGACACCCACACCCCCAGGTCAGCCCCAGAACCGCAAAGCCAAGTCAGAGCAGTGAGATGCCAAAGGCTGCAGTCTGCACCATTTTCTTGACACCAAATTCTAGGAAAGACAAGACCAGGGTGACAGAAAGCAAAGCAGGGATCGCCTGGGCTGGGGGTGAGGGAGGGGAACTTTGAGGGCGTTAAGAGTATTTTCTCATAACTGGGGAAGGCCTCATGACTCCGTCCGTTTGCAATCTTGCGAACCCTTTTTCAGCGTATGTCCCTCTCGTGTCTCTTCTTTTTTCTAAATTTCCTGAATTTTGTCCTAAAGAAATATTTTTTTTTCAAAATATTAATTTGTTGAAAGCATTTAACCAACAAAATGAGAAACAACCAAAATAGCCAACAATGCAGAAATAAACAAATGATGGCCCCTCCCTTTAAGGGACTATTATGAATGTAGCCAATAAAAATCACATTTTCATAGGGGCGCCTGGGTGGCTCAGTCAGTTCAGTGTCGGACTTCGGCTCAGGTCATGATCTCACGGTCAGTGAGTCTGAGCCCCGTGTCGGGCTCCGTGCCGAGAGCTCAGAGCCTGGAGCCTGCTTTGGATTCTGGGTCTCCCTCTCTCTCTGCCCCTCCCTAGCTCATGCTCTGTTCTCTCTCTCAAAAATGAATAAACGTTAAAAAAAAATTTAATCACATTTTAATACACTATTTAATGACATATGGAAATATCCATGACACAACCGGAAATACAAAAGCAGCAGAGAATACTTTGTAGTCATATAATCTTAACTTGGCTCGTATACACAATATACGTATGGATACATGCATACAATTGTCTGATTTCTTTGTTCTACGACAGGGCGATGCTACCTGAACAACGTAAGAAAAAAAAAAAAAATGCCAAAGATCTCCCCAGAACCAGCACTTGAAAGGAAATCATCACCTGAACCAAGGTCGTACATAGTAAACTGTCATCCAGGAGTGGGGATGTCGCTTCAACGGTTGTTACACATTGTTGTTACAGATGCAGGATAAGCCACACCTGTCAGCACTATTTACATTGCACTCAGATGCAATACAACAAAACGTGCAAGACAACAACTTGACAGTAAATTGAAACTAGACAAAATGCAAACATGCCTGAAGAAACCAGAAAGCATACCGGGAGGTGGTGTAGTCTCACCAGAAGGAGCGTGTCTGATTTACAGCTGCTTGAGCAAGACACGTAACCTGAGCTCATCCTCCTCTTCTGGAGAATGGGGAACAATATCCCCCATTATTCATGCCTCTCAAGGTTATGGCGAAAATCAAATGAATTGATACACACAAGACGAAGTTTTAAACTGCAAACTGCAAATCCAACGTGAGGTAGTCTTGTCCCTGGGATTTGGGGGCTAGGAACGATTAGCAGCCATTAACAAGTAGCAGCCTCTTGATTATACCTTTCATTTAAATTTAAATGTACTTAAATGCTCTGATGGGAAAGATACAGGGAATCTTTGGAGCTCCAAGAGCAAACTAGCTACGAGTAGTGGCCATCCCCAGGAAACGGTCAAGAGAATTATAGCCACAAGCACAGAAGTGGATGGACTGATTCCAGAACCCCTATTCCAAAACCTTGACCCCCATCAGGGCTGGCATACTGGAAAAGCCACATGGTATAGAACCAGACAGACAGAAGTTTCATTTCCAGCTATGTGGCAGATGATGCGGGATTCAATTTCACCGAGCCCCACCCAGTTTCAGCCAATGTGGAATTGGCTAAGAACTCCTCCCAGGGCGCTGCAATGAGGTACAAGATAAAATATATTGTATCCTTGACATGGCTTGATTGTATCTCCCTCTTGACGGTGACTTAGAGTTCCATAAACTTCTCTAATTAATGACACCCAGTGACAACCTTTTACACACACAGGCATCAGCACAGGACTGGGGACAGGAGACAGAGGTGCATGCCTCCGAATGTCCAGACCAAAAAAAAAAAAAAAAAAAAAAAAAAAATCCATTATCTGTCAGAAAGAGAACATCCACAAGTTCATAGGTATGATGTATACCATTGTGAAATACGTTATGATCCTATTTGTTCCAAAGTTTTATTTAATAAATCAAAATTAAGTACTCAAAAAGAAAAAAAAACACCTCTAGTAACTTTCTCTGGGGATAAATTGTTTGGGGCTTCCTGGCGTCTAACACTAAGAGCAGCTTCCTGCTCTTGGTTCAGAGAAAACGTGGCTAACTCTGGCTGGTGCAAAAGACTTTGTCGAACAAGGGCACAAATCAAGGTGAAGCTCTTCTCCTTTCCTCGAAGCAGAGATAACCACAAATAGAATACAGCGATAATAGGCAGGCGGGACTATTATATTCTTTTAAAAATTGGGAACAGCAGGAAGTTGATAGCTCCGAGGTAAATGTGACAAGAACTAGAAGCACAATAGGATCTAAATCCATCCGGCTGCCAAATTCGGTAATATCCTGATGAAATTATTTTTTTTTATAAAAGAATACATTTTCTCACCGCCTCCTCGACCCTCCTAACTCTTCTCTGGAAGAGTCTCATCAACAACACCTTAATTGATGGCGACTGACCGAGATTTTAGTGGCTCCGATGGCCACACTTGGGCCCCGCCCCTGAGGGCCATTTTAAAGCAATGTATTTCAGCAACATTCGGTGTTCACGTAGATAGCAAGTTCTTAATAGAATCGGGGAAGATGTTCTTTGGCAGAAAATGATTTCGTAGACATTTTTCATTATGATAGATGTGGTATTACAGCCGTTATAAAAAATTTCAAGCTGTGTGCTGCTTTGTCACCAGCGTTATAAATCACTCACTCGTATATTAAAGTCTGTGGAAGGCAACTGAAGAGAAGGGGAAAAAAAGCCCTCATCTCCTATTTACAGACTGGGTATAATTTGGTATTATTCTTAAAGGTTCAAGGCAGCTTAGAGAATCTGTATTCGGTGCTTACCTTAGGATCAGGAGATCACATTCCATTACTGCTGAAGCCAAGGAAGGAACGGCCACGCAGTTGAGTTAACATTTTCTGCCGTAAATCCTGATGTGAAAGGTAAAGGCTGTGCTTCCAAGAGATGGAGAGAGAAGCCCACTGCCATTTGCAAGATAAGCTAGTAATGGAATTAATTAGGAATTAATAAATTACATGCATTAGAAGCAACTCCGCGCCACTGATGCAATTTATTTTAGACACGTGGAAGTCTATGTGTATGTTGGTCTATGTCTGTCTGCCTTTATAGGCGACTGGGATATCTGAGTGCTTGGATTTCAGTTGGACTGAGAAGGTCCTAACATCCTAAAATTTAAGGATGCCCTCTTTCTTGAAACCTCATTGATTCTGGACGTTTTAAACACAATACCATAGGAATGGCGGGGAAAGGCAAAGACCAACGATGGACTTAACGACCACCCTTTTTTCTGGATCAAAAGTACATGTCTAAATTCAATGCACACTGCTTTTAGCTCTCCTCACAAATTTAGCTTTATGATCACAACGGTCCGACCCCGAGTTTGGCTCACTGTTGGTGGGGAGGTGGGGGTAATAACTGAGGAAATGTCCCCCACAACCTGTGGCCGAGCTTCTCAACCAGTGGTTCTCGGCCAGGTATGATTCTGCCCCCGCCCCCCGCTAGGAGGCACGTGGCTGTCTGGAGACATTTCTGGTTGTCATACTGGGGGCAGGGTATATTACTGGTTTCTGGTGGATACAGACCAGGGGCACTGCTGAACGCCCTTCAGAGCACATGGTGGTTCCCACCACAGAGAATGACCAAGCCCACAGTGTCAACAGTGCCGAGTTGGAGCCATCCTGGTCTAGGGGTAACCAGGCCAATCCTCCAACCAAAAAGGTAATGATCTGATCTTTTTTAATTACCACATGGAGAGAAGAATTATGAGCCCTGGGTGAATTCTGATACTGGCTTCATTTTCATTACTTGGGACCCGACTCTATTATTTACAGAGACTGAAGATCCTTGCATCTCTAAAAAAGAGGGCTCTATGGGGCGCCTGGGTGGCGCAGTCGGTTAAGCGTCCGACTTCAGCCGGGTCACGATCTCGCGGTCCGGGAGTTCGAGCCCCGCGTCGGGCTCTGGGCTGATGGCTCAGAGCCCGGAGCCTGCTTCCGATTCTGTGTCTCCCTCTCTCTCTGCCCCTCCCCCGTTCATGCTCTGTCTCTCTCTGTCCCAAAAATAAATAAACGTTGAAAAAAAAAATTTTTTTTAAATAAAAAAGAGGGCTCTCATCAGAGGAATGTGGGCATTCCCCATCTTCCTCAATAGGCCCTTCAGATATCCCATAGGAAACTCCAGTGACTAATTAGAGCTTCAGGACAGCGGTCGTAATCTATTCCAAGATGGTCCCTCCCATCTTCTAATAAGGAAAGCCAGCAGACAGTGGAGCCAGAGGACCAACACAATTACTGAAGGGAAAAGACTGGAAAGGGAACACAGAGGAGGGAGGAATGAGGAACGGCAAGCACGAAAACCCTCAACCCCGTTAATTTTCACAATTCTGAAACGGGTTGTGTTTTGTGCGATCTGTACCACGAAAAACATGAGGCTCAACGCTGTCGGGTAACTTGACTCAAGCTCTACTCCCAGTAAATAAAAAGGCAAGATTTGAACCCAGCAGGTGTGACTGCAAACTTCATTATTTTTCCCAATGCTTTGTCATACCATGGAATACCCATTAGAGATTCATTCCTATGCATAAGCCACTCTTGATTGCAGGAGCCAGCATGGGAAAGTGGTGACGGACTGATTCAGTGGTTTGAAATACAAATTTGGTAGGATGCAAACCTGGTTATGAAACCCAAAGGGACTTGTTGATTATTAGGAAATCTTCATTAATTCTGGATTGCGCTTGAATTAAACGCCCAACAGGGAGAACACAAAGCCAGTGAGGGAACAATGGCTCCTCCTGACTCCTTCCCAACTAGCTTCTCCTGCCAGTGTTTCCACTGAACACAGAGGCTGATCTGCACCAAGTGGGATATTTTCTTTGTGATTTTACCCCCAGAAGGAAGACTTGGTGGTTGTTTACAACTTACCATCCTGCTCCCCAGCTAGAGTAGGAAAACGTACAATTTGAACCTCTCCTACGCTGTTTAAATCACAGCCCCACCGACAATTTCCTAGGAGTATTCTGACACATTAGATCGGGAGTTCTAAATCCTGAATATGCATTGCATCTAAGTTGTGAGGCGCCTTCTAAAACACTGCTGCCAGGGGCTCCTCACATCATTTAAAAGAATAAAGTCTTTCACTCAAAGGCCACTACTGTCTGATCTCAAACCACACGCCCCACCCCAAACTTCCCTTCCATCGCCCAACTAAACTACTAGCTGTCCTTCAAATCCACCCACACATGCTCCCCTCCTCACCTGGCTGCCTCCATTTATCCTGTTTAGGATGGGTGCCTCCCCCGCCCCCAGCACTTAACCCGAA
The DNA here is from genome assembly GCF_007474595.2 of Lynx canadensis. Taxonomy (NCBI): domain Eukaryota; kingdom Metazoa; phylum Chordata; class Mammalia; order Carnivora; family Felidae; genus Lynx; species Lynx canadensis. The sequence continues at coordinate 6,485,661 of NC_044305.1, read as the reverse complement.
ACCCACCTTCCCATGGAAGCCCACCCCAGTGGAGCCAATATGCACTGAATCCGCGTAACATCGATTTGGCCCATTCATGGAGCCATCCTTCACTCAACGGACACTGATGAAGTTCCCTCTGTGATGGTGATCTTTTTGCACACATATAATGTGTCCGCCCCAGTATCTCCCTCCAGGGCAAACGTCAGGCAGGCTTATGGCCATTAGAAAATACTCAAGTTCCCTAAGTTGAGGGTTCCTATCCTGTAACCGATCCATGGCACATGCAGCTGTCCCCTGGCCTTCGGTGCGTTACCCTGTGGGAACTGAGGCTCAGGGGACCCACACACATGCTGATACCCTGGCTACTACTACTGCACTGAGTAATCATCGGTTCTCTTGCCGCTGACCTGAGAGTCTCTCACATTCTGCCAGCACCTATGAAACCATGGCCGGCCATTCGTTCGCTCGCACAAAGGCTGAAATGTTAGGTCCTTCACAGATCTTAAGAGGGCGTGATATCAGCCCTCCCTTAAATCCATCCTATGAGATCTTCAGTGAAGTCTGGGTTATTTACCAAGGTTTCTTCACAAATAGATTGTTCGGGGGGAACACAGAGAAGTTCCCGAGTCAGTGCCTACATTGGTACAGGATGAAAACAGGGATATCGCCACGAGGACAGCAGACCTCAAGAATAACTTAAATATACCTCAGGTCTTCCTTATTCTGAGCTTCTCGAAGGAAGACATCATGGTCTAGTCACTGCAATAGCCCGGTGCCAGCCAACATCTGACTTGAAGTATCGTTACACTCAGTAAATGCTGAAAGGCTGGGTGACCTGACGGCATATGAGACTATGCTTATGATGTACTGTTGAGAATCGGTGCCCAAAGTTTCCTTCTAAAATGTGAACCTGATCAGGGCATCTGGGTGGCTCAGTCACTTAAGCATCCAACTCTTGATTTCGGCTCAGGCCATGATCTCACCGTTTATGAGTTTGAGCCCCGCAGCAGTGCAGAGCCTCCTTGGGATTTTCTCTCTCTCTCTCTCTCTCTCTCTCTCTCTCTCTCTCTCTGCCTCTTTCTCTCTGCCCCTCTCTCCTCATGCTCTTTCTTTCTAAAATAAAATAGACTAAAAGAAAATAGTAAAAGAACCTCATCATTTCATGCCTTTCAATTCTTCCACGACTCTCCATCATGCGGAGAATAGAATCCAAAGTTCTTACTAAGGTCAACAAGGACCCGGGTGACCTGGGTGCTGGCTCCTCCTGGACCCGTCTCGTACCACTGAGGCTTCCCCTCAGCCCGCAGCCCCACACACCTCCTTGCCCTTCCCAGACACACCGGGAACACCCCATCTCAGGCCTTTGGCATTCACGTCTCATCCTCCTAAATACTCTTCCCTAAGATGTCGAGATGGATCACTCCCTTCATTTTACCCAAATTTCACCTCATCAGGGATGCCTTCTCCAAGTGCCAGTAGAAAACAGCATCTCTTTATCGAGCTTTTTAAAAAAATAACACCTTCACTCTTGTGTCCCGGAAACCACAGGTGTCCCGGAAGAAGTCTGAGTCAGCCTCCCCAGTCTGGAGTTTCTGGAACCTCCGCAGGCTCTCAGGGCCGCTGACCCAGGGCACACCAGGTGCATGTGCTCCGAGAGTCCCCGCAGCCTCCCTACCCCCTCCCCACCCCACCAGTGCAAGGCAGGGTGGCCCAGCTCCCTCTGCAAAGGGGAGATAATGGGAATCCTTTGCTGTTCCCTTTCCCCTGCTTCGCATTTAAGGAGTTACTGATGGCCACACGATAGTCTAAAACCACCACAGACGCCCGGCCGGGCTTTAGCTGTTTGCATGCTTGAAATTTTCCGCTTTAATGGCTGGAACACAGAAATCTTAGTTAAGTTCCAGTCATAAGCCGCGAATAAAATGAATCCTTTAATCATGGAGAAAATTCCCCAGCTGAAGTAAACAAGCAGGTTTTAAACAGTTCTATATATCTGGAGTTTCACAATATTCTCGAAGGAGAAGTTTATAGAAATTCTAAATATCAAAAATAACCCTGCATCTTTGGGGCTTAGAGAGCCTCAACTCTAGTGAATGAAAGTCAAGTGTAAAAAGAAATGAGCCTTAATTGCATTAGAACAGCTGCGTGGTTTCGACACGACAGTGGCTGAAATAAGAATGGCGGAGGCTGTCGAACCGCCTTGCGGCAAAGAGGGTGAGGCTGTTTGGGCCAGATCCAGCCAGACGGGTATTTCTGCCCATTTTCCTGTTTGCTTGGCTTTTGGCTGGGCGGCTGCTCTATCTGTAGGTTTTCTGCCTCCTCCTTGTGGCTGACAGCTTCACAGTGAATCTCACTTAGTAGAGTTGCAAGGCAGGTTGGGGTACCCAGTACTTCTGCTTGGCGGTAACAGAAAGGGAGGGAAGGTGGCAATACTCCCAGACGCCCCTAACTGAGGTCCTGTGTGATAAGAATACACAAGTTCCACCTCAGGGCAAATTCTGAATCCAGGAGCAGAGAAGACAGGCATTTTCCAATCAGTCCATCTCTAAGTTAGTTTCAGCTACTTAGGATTCCCTTGGCTTTAAGAACTGTAAGCCAGAGATCAAAACCCTTTTGTAAACTGCCTCTGAATAATGTAGCAAATGGCATCTTGAAGCTAAGGCTGGATCATTACAGTCCAAAAAGGCAATATTAAAGTTGGAGCCTTCCCCCCACCCCCCACCCTGCAGGGAAAAGCTCATTTCCTATAGAGAATTTTTACAATATGCATTGGGCTCCTTAATTGTATCTAATTGATGGATTTCAATTACAAAGGAACAAAAAAAGTAAGTGTGGCTGCTACTTACAGGATGGAAATCATTCTTCTATCTTGGAAATCTTATCATTACAGGAGGTCCAACCTTTGGCCCAAGTGAGGAATTTTACTCATCTACCCAGAACATGATTAAAAAGAAACCCAGAATATAATGAGCGAATTACTGCCGGGGCCAGCATGCCCAGAGTGGGTTTTAAATAAAGCATGAATTATTCTCAGCTATAGAGCCCCTATTCAGGAGAAGCAGAGAGCCAGGGGGACAGTACAAGAAGAGTTAAAACCTCTACCCGAAGACCCCACGTCTGCTCTGAACCCCAACCCTTCTATTGTGAGTGTTCATCAATATTTAATTTCCTTTTTCTCTTATCTTTCCGTTCCTGCAGCCCTGTGCTCTATTCAACTGAATGATGCTGGTATCATATTTTAGATGCCAATAAACACTGCCAGGCTCACACTAATAAGCGCCTTATTACTCTGGGTATTCTGCTCAGCTCAACAAGTATTCAATGGGTGGCTACTATGTGCCACGTTCTGAGAATATGAAGATGGGAGAGGACACAATTCCCCGCGATTATTAGGAACCCCATTCTGGAGCCAGAGGGTCAAGGTCTTGCCTGCTATCCTACTTTGTGACATCACGTAACTTTTTCTCATTTGCAAAATACAGACGAGGACCCTCCACCTCACACAGAATCAGGCAAACACTTTGAGTGTTAGCGTACATAAGCAGTGGCTGACACATGCAGTCAGCACTCTATAATGATAGCTGTACTACTATTTTTCTGGGAGGCCTCAGACGATGAAAAGAAGCAAGAATGATTATTCCAACCCCATGTGATAAATGTGATATTGATCAGCACGGGAGCTTTGGCAGCGCAGAGGATGGCCTGGGTGGGAGGGAGAGAAATTGGGCTGCGATAAGGACAGATTTTCAATAAGAGATGAAACCCAATTGAAATTTTTTAAAAAGAAAGAAAGAAAAAAACCCAACCAGTAGCCTATACCTCTCTACAAATTTCCACTTCTTCCTGAAAAATGAGGGTTTTCTCTACTGCCCAATCCTTTTCTCAAGACAAAATGCCTGATATTTGCTAAGAGAGCTGATCTTAACTGATCTTAAGTGTCCTTATCCGCCCCCCCCACCCCGCCCCACCACACACACAAAATGATAACCTTGGGAGGTGAGGGCTGTGCTGATTAACCTGACAAACATCTCATGATGTATATGTACATTAAGTCATCACATCGCCTTTAAAAGATGACACTGTGCAACGTAATCATATACAATTTTGGTCAATCATCCTCAGTAAAGCTAAAAAAAAAAAAAAAAAAAAGAACGAGGCTTGCAATCATATTTACGAGATAAGCATATGATGTGCCTTCAGGCTTCTGCCCTAGTTCGGCCCCAGCTAAAACCCCCAGTGGTTAAGGGCATGGAAGTGGAGGCCAGATGTTCAAGCCCAATTGTGCCACTTACTGGTTCTGAAACCTTGGTTAAGTTACTTAACCTTGTGGGGGCCCAGTTTCCTCATGGGTGAAACAGGGGCCATAACAGTGCCTACCCACAGGGTGGTTGCAGGGAGCATTTAGAGCAGTGTCGCGCAGAGTATAAACCCCATATAAACAGTGATGGGAAAAATAACACTGTCCCCAGGATCAGAAGTGGGAGTTTGGTTTCTAGAGTCCTGTGGACCATCCCAACTAATTTTTTTTTTTAACAGTTTCAGGAGTTGCAAGTGACGTACGATCAATTCCGTACGTTTAAGGTGTAAATTTTATTTAAGTGTAAAATCATAAAAACTTGACATAGATGTACCCATAAATCCGTCGCCACCATGAAAATGAGAGTTGCTTTTGAAAACTGTCTCCAAGTCACTCCCTTCCCTCCCCATCCCCAACCCTGCCTTGTCACTACATATTCATTTGTATTTTTAGAGAATTAGATAAAAGTGGAACCGTACTCTTTTTAAGCATCTTTCACTCGGCATAACTATTTTGAGATTCATCCATGTGTTATAGGTGATTCGTTCCTTTTTATTAATGAGGAATATTTCATAGTTGTCTGTCCATTTACCTACTGATAGACATTTGGTGTTGTTTCCCGCTTGGGGCTAACACAAATAAAGCTGCTATAAACAGTCATTTACATGTTTTCTCACGGACCATACTTTCTCTTGAGTAATTAACTTCATATGGCTCAATTACATAGTATGTATATTTTTAAACTTTAAGAAACTCCCGGGGTGCCTGGGTGGCTCCGTCAGTTACACATCCGACTTCAGCCCGGGTCATGATCTCACGGTTCATGGGTTCAAGTCCCACGTCAGGCTCTGTGCTGACAGCTCGGAGCGTGGAGCCTGCTTCAGATTCTGTGTCTCCTCTCTCTCCGTGCCTCCCCAACTCGCGCTCTGTCTCTGTCTCTGCCTCTCTCCCTCAAAAATAAACATTAAAAAAAAATTTTAAGAAACCCCCAAATTGTTTTCCAAAGTGTGCCATTTTACACCCCCTTCAGTCGTGAATAATAGTTCCTGTTTCTCCACATCCTCACCAACCCTTTGCTTTCTTGGTCTTTTTAGATTTAGCCATCAGTATTCTTTTGCCCATTTTTTTAAATTGGGTTGTTTGATTTGATTTCTCATTAGTAAGTTTTGAGGGTTCTTTATATGTAATCTGGACACAAATTCTTATCTAGATATGTGACTGGCAAATACGTGCCTCCAGTGTGTTGCCTGACCCCTCCTTATTCTCTTAATAGTGTCTTTCATTGTTTTTTTAATTTATATTTTAGTTGACATACAGTGCGATACTGGTTTCAGGAGGAGAATTCAGCGATTCATCACTTACATACAACACCCAGTGCTCATCTCAAGTGCCCTCCTTGGGGGGGCCTGGGGGGCTCAGTCAGTTAAGCGTCCGGCTTCGGCTCAGGTCATCATCTCGTGGCTCATAAGTTCAAGCCCCGCGTCAGGATCTGTGCTGACAGCTCAGAGCCTGGAGCCTGTTCCAAATTCTGTGTCTCCCTCTCTCTCTGTATCTCCTCCACTTACACTCTCTCTCCCAAAAATAAATAAACATTATACTAAAAATTACACAAAAGGTGCCCTCCTTAGTACCCATCACCTGTCTAATGCATCTCCCATCTACCTCCGTCAACCCTCAATGTTTTTTTCTCTCGTTAAGAGTCTCTTGTGGTTTGTTTCCCTTTATTCTTTTTCCCCCTTCCCATATGTTCATCCATTTTGTTTGTTTACTAAATCCCACATATGACTGAAATCATATGGTATTTGTCTTTTTCTGATTGGCTTATTTTGCGGAGCATAATATATTCTAGCTCCTTCCATGTCATTGCAAATGGCAAAATTCCATTCTTTTTGATGGCTGAGAAATATTCCATTGTGTGTGTGTGTGTGTGTGTGTGTGTGTGTGTGTGTGTGTACACACATCTTCTTTACCCATCCATCAGTCAATGAACATTTGGGTTCTCTCCATAGTTTGACTATTGTTGATAGTACGGCTACAAACATTGCAATACCCCTTTGAATCTGTGTTTTTGTATCCTTTGGGTAAATACCTACTAGTGCAATTGCTGTGTCGCAGGGTAGTTCTATTTTTAGTTTTTTAAGAAAACTCCACAATGTTCTCCAGAGTGGCTGCCCAGGTTGCATTCCCACCAACAGTACAAGAGGGTTCCCCTTTCTCCATATCCTCACCAACACCGGTTGTTTCTTGTGTTGTTAATTTTAGCCATTCTGACAGGTATGATGTGGTATCTAATTGTGGTTCTGATTTTTGTGTTTCTCTGAAGATGAGTCATGTTGAGCATCTTTCCAATATGACTGTTAGCCATCTGGATGTCTTCTTCAGAAAAGTGTCTATGCATGTCTTCAGCCTATTTAATTGGGTTATTTGTTTTGTGGTTGTTGAGTTTGGTAAGTTCTTTATCGATTTTGGATACTAACCCTTTAAGATGTGTCATTTGCAAATATCTTCTCCCATTCTGTAGGCTGCCTTTTAGTTTTGTTGATGTTTCCTTTTCCTTCACTGTGCAGAAGTGTTTTATCTTGATGAAGTCCCAATAGTTCATGTTTGCTTTTGTTTCCCTTGCCTTATTCTCTTAATGGTGTCTTTTAAAAAGGATATATTATATTTTTCATTTTGATGAAATTCAATATAGCAATTTGTTTTTTTTTATGGATAATGCTTTTGGTTTGTTGTTATCTAAGAATTTCTGCCCAACCAAGGTTTCAGAGAATTTCTCCAATTTTTTTTTTCCTAGAATGTTTATCATTTTAAGTTTTTCATTTAGATCCATGATCCAATGTAAGTTCATTTTTGGATATAGTCAGAGATGTGGACCAAAGTTCATTTATTTTCATATGGATATCCAACTAGTTCAATACCATTTGTTGAAAAAATCTATCCTTGGGGCGCCTGGGTGGCGCAGTCGGTTAAGCGTCCGACTTCAGCCAGGTCACGATCTCGCGGTCCATGAGTTCGAGCCCCGCGTCGGGCTCTGGGCTGATGGCTCGGAGCCTGGAGCCTGTTTCCGATTCTGTGTCTCCCTCTCTCTCTGCCCCTCCCCCGTTCATGCTCTGTCTCTCTCTGTCCCAAAAATAAATAAACGTTGAAAAAAAAAATTTAAAAAAAATCTATCCTTTCTCCACTGAATTGGCTTTGTACCTTTGTCAAAAATTAGTTGCCCATATATTTGGGGTCTATTTCTGGACTGTCTGTTCTCTTCCATTGATATACTTATCCACCTTTCTGTCATCTTAATGATCTTTTCACACTTTGTTGATTGCTACAGGTTTGGAAAAAGCCTTCAAATCAAGTAATACTAGTCTGCCAACTTTGGTCTTTTTCAAAGTTGTTTTAGCTATTCTAGGTCTTTTGCACTTCCATATGAATTTTAGAATCAGCTTATTAATTTCTACAAAAATTCCTGAGATTTTGATCAGAATTAGATTGACTATTTAGATAAATTTGGGGAGAATTTGTCTCTTAACAAAATTGAGTCTTCCAACCCATCAACATGGTATATTTCTCCATTTATTTAGATCTATAATTTTTCCTAGCAATGTTCTATATAGTTATGCATAGGTCTTTCATGCATGTATTTTCAATTCTGACTTTTACATTTTGTCGGATTTATCCCTATTTCATATTTGTGATACTATTGTAAATTGTACTGTTTTTTAATTTCAATTTCCACTTGTATGTAGCAAGGATATAAGAATACAATTAACTTCTGTATAGTGATTTCAAACCTGCAAACTTGCTAAATTCACTTATTAGTTCTAGCTTCTTTTTTGTAGATTCTGTAGGTTTCTGCATGGAAGATCATGTCATCGGCAAACAAAGGCAGTTTTACTCCTTCCTTTCCAATCTGGATGGTTTTATGGGGTTTTCTTCCCACCTTTTCTTGCCTTATCCCACTGGCTACAATCTCTATACAGTGTTCTTTGGAAGTAGTGGGAACATACACCTTTGTCCTGTTTCTCATCTTAAGAAAAATCATTCAGTCTTTCACCATTAAGCATGATGTGAACTATAGGTTTTTAGTTGGTGTCCTATATCAGACTGAGCAATTTTCCTTCTCTTCTGAATCCATATGTTCTAGTCAGTATTCAACTGGACATTCAAAGGGGCCCTTCTGCAGGTGGTTCTCTCCACGTAGCTCTCTGCCCTCTGGCACATGATCTTGCAAGTTCTGCCTACCTGGTTTCCCTGAACTCTTACTCCCGTCTCCCCAGCTCTGGGATCTGCTGGGTTCCACCTGGATTCCCTCTCTCTGTGCCATAGTCTGGAAACTTCCTCAAGGTAGAAAGCTAAGGCAAATGGGGCACTCACCTTTGTTATTTTTCATTTTCCAGGGATCACTGTCTTTCATGATCTCACCCCCAAAATCCATGGTTTTATATATTTTGTCTCTTATTGTTTCAGGAAGGAGGATAAAATGTTCATCTTAGTTGAAAGTGGAGGAGTCTATCTCAATTTCTACCTTTTATTCTTGTTTCTAATAAGGGACTCCCATTGTTTTCCCCACTAACGAGCTCCATGCCTAGCACTTTCTAGCACCTTTTCTCCCTCTAGATTGGCTCAAAGAAAAATTAGCCTTGGAATTGGGAATACCTAGGTTCAAGTGCTGGCTGTTGCACTTACTAACCATATTAGTTTATTTTCCCATCTGTAAATTGAAGTAACCAAACCTACTTTGCAGAATTGTAAAGATCCAATGTTATCACCATTAAAACAACTTCTCCAGTGACTGGTAAATGACAGGGACTCGATAAATGATGGGTGTCATTACTATTACTAGACTTCTTGTCCTTGCTTATTCTCTCTCCTTCCCTTCTTCCCTGCCTCCACCTTCCTTTCTCCGGATCTGTTCAGCCCTAATATTTGATGACTGTGGGCTGCAGTGACAAATTATGCTTTAAGTTAAGAATGGGCCCCATGACAGCTGAGTCATGCCATTAAGAGTCTGTAGAGTGGGAATGAATCCCAGCCCTGAAATATCAGAGTGTGTGGGTGGTTTCTGCAGGAATCACTGATGAGCACCTGTTAAATATTTTACTTTTCTTAGACAATCCTCCGTCATTCACTTTTAAGTTTTAAAATAAAGTCTCTCTACACTTGACAAAAGACCAGAGACACCTGGGCCACCACCCATGATTGTTCTAGTTGTTCTCTGCACAACTCTATGAGGTACTTATCCCTCTACAGACACTGTGAATTTGTAGAGTTGTGACAAGTGCCCCAAAAAATAGCAGCAAAGTATTTTGAGAAGGGACACCTATTGCTAATTTTCATAAGTAGACCTTTGGTTAGAGAAAAGTTGAAAGTGGTTGAAATAGGTCAACGGAGTATCCCAACAGTTTCGTAATGGAATAAAGATTCATCTCCCCACTGGAAGTCTTCTTGGCTGTCCCCTTCTAGGGATTTTTTTTCAGCACTGGGAATATTCCATGGATCAAATAAACAGTACAATGTAGTAGCAAAGAACATGAATATTCCTATCAGCCAAGATGGTGTTCCAATTCCACCATTCACTAGTAGTACTATCTTGGGTTACTTATTTGAACCTTCTATGAATTTTCATTTGTAAAATGAGAGTAAATACACCTGCCTAATCAAAGTTCATGTGAGGCTGGCATGAGATAATATATGTAAAGTGCCCCATTTATAGTGCATACCCTGTAAATTGTAAATAGTATCATTACCATTAACCCTGCTCTTATTATTATAATTATAATTATTGTTGTTGTTGTTATTGTTGTTAGCAATAGTTCATCTAACCACTGTCCAACACTGTCCAACAGAAGTTTCTACAATGATAGGAGATTCTATATCTTCATTGTCCAATACGGTAACCACCTAGGCACGCGTGGGTACTGAGCACCTGCACTGGATAACAAAGCTCTGTGGAATCCACCTGTCCTAGTCTGCTCGAGCTGATACAACAGAATACCATGAACTAAGTTACTTACAAACAACAGAAATTTACTTCTCACAGTTCTAAACAGTGGTCCAAGATCAACCATCAGATTTGGTGTCTGGTGAAGACTTCTTGGTTCATAGAAGGCTGTCCTCTCATCCTCTCAGAGTCCTTACATGGCAGAGGTGGGGAGGGAGCTGACTGGGGCCTCTTTTGTAAGGGCTCTAATTCCACTCATGAGGGTGGACCCTAGTGATCACTTCCTGAGGGCTCATCTCCAAATATCTTCACACTGGGGATTAAGCTTCTAATATAGGAGTTGGGGGTCAGCAGGAGGAGGGCACAGATATTCAATGTGTAGCACCATCCACGGTAATCACTGATTGGCGAATCTCACAAAAATGCTGCATCCTCACAAAGGGAAGAAGTTCCCAGGGGTCAAGTGCATGGCAAAAGGGTTACCAGGAAAGCTAAGCTTGCACTTGGGCTTACATTGATGTTCTTCCCAAAGACACTTGCCTGGTGTACTCCCTCACCTTTTTTTTTACATCCCTACTCAACAGCCTCTGGAAAGGCCCTTTCCCCTGGCCACTCACCATCCCACCCCTCTCTACCACTCACCTCTACTCATTTTATTGGTCAGCACAGCACCTGCCACGGACACTGCACCTTTATTCGCCACTTTGTTGACTGTTCTGTCTCCTGCCACTAAAGTGTAAGCTTCAGGAAGGTAAATTCTTTTTCTGCTTTGATCACTTCTCGATCTCAGTCCCAAGAAGGTACCTGGCATATTGTAGGGTTCTGGTAACTATGTGTTGAACTTCATACAACCAGGTTATTTGAAAGAGGCCAGAGCCCGACATCTTATAAGAAACAAAATACTTTTGTGAAATTAAAAACACTCCTCCCACCTGCCACCTTCCTGCCCGCGCCCCCTCCCCCCGCCCCTGCGCGTTAAGACAAGGGCCTGGGGATTCTCCGGTGACCACCACCAAGAGCTCTAGAAGTCTCAACCCACAGTTGGTCAGGCAAGGAGCTTCATTTCCAGTATGGGGAAAGTGCTTTGAATTCTAAACAAGACCCGACATTTAACATCCCGTTTTTCTCTCTCAATAGTTTACTCCCCTCACAGCTAATGTGATTAAGCATTCAAAGCAACGGGTGTACATTTTTATTAGGACTATGACAAGTGATTCAGAGGTAATTAAGCAATGGAATGTTTCACACAATGCCCACTCCACTTAAGGAATAAACTCTACATTTTTGGGGATTAACTGACAAAAAGAAAACAAAAAAGGGCATTTGGAGAGTGTCAACTGTATAACGAACAACTATCAGACCTATGGTTGGGCCTTGGGTCGTCAAAAGAAAGTGAGATTTTTCATTTATACAGAAGGATAAGAAAGATAAGAAAAATCAATATAAAGATATATATTACATGGTCAGTTATTAAAACCCTGTTTTTCTTTTTTATAAGAGGCAGCGTCTTAAACATACATCAATAGAAGGATGAGTGAATAAATTGGAGAATGCACAGAATTTTATGTAGCACTTCAAAGAATGAGGTACAATGATAGATACGTATGTGGAAAGATGGCTGTGCTATATTGATAAGGAAAAAAAGAGTTGTGGTGTAGTTCTCTTCCTATAAAAAGGAATTTAATCGGTAAGTGTACATTTTCTATGTGTGTTGAAAAAGTTTCTCAAGGACACGTGTCAAACTGTTGGAAGTGGCAACTTCTAGGAAGTGAGTTTGGACCTGAAATGACAACAGGTACGTATTATTTTTGCAATTATAGAAGATATTAAAACATGCGAATGTTCTAAAAATTAAGCTAAACCAAAAAAAGAAAAAAAAAAAGCCAGAAAACAAAACCACCAGCAACACCAGGAGCCAGAGAATCACAGGAACAACACCTGACTGCTTCGGGGAAGCAGGGCCCCCTCGACGAGACGCTTCCCCCCAGCCCCCTCCTATCCCAACCCCCACCCACAGCTGAACACAAGTCAACCGATTCGTCTGGGACTCAAAGAAACGGCGACCTGTGCAAATACAAGAGGAGAAACTGGCCACGACCGACAGACTGAGGAACATTTGTCGTCTCTGGCAAATCCCAAGATCACTGTTGCTGTCAGGGGTGATTTTTACTCTGTGCTAATTTTACCCTCTGCTTTCATGCCAGACTCTAACTCTCCCTAAGATCCAATTCCATTAAGGCCTGAACGAATGCACGGCCAAGTTTTTCAAGGGCCCTTTACATATAATCGATATTAATAATAATGACGGCTATGCTTCACGGGTCTACCACGTGCCAAGCCACGTGCTAAGGTGCCATGGTGCCACTGAACCCTTCTAACAATCCTGCTCATAGGTACCGTCATCTGTGTCACATAAAAGGAAACGGGGTCTCTCCAAACTTAAGTGACTTGGGGCACCTGGGTGGCTCAGTCAGTTGAGCGTCTGACTTCGGCTCAGGTTATGATCTCGCGGTCCGTGAGTTCGAGCCCCGTGTCGGGTTCTGTGCTGACGGCTCAGAGCCTGCAGCCTGCTTCGGATTCTGTGTCTCCCTCTCTCTCTGCCCCTCCCCCACTCATGCTCTGTCTCTCTCTGTCTCAAAAGTAAACAGACGTTAAGAAAATAAAAATTTAAAAAAAAATTAAATTAAAATGTTAAAAAAAATTAGGAACTTAAGTGACTTGTCCAAAGCCACACAACAAGTAAGTGGTGAAGGGGAGAAGGGGAGAAAGGGAAAATTGAAGTCCTATCCAGTTGAGACAAGGATTTACCTTGCTAGGACCTGCTACCTCATGTGCCGGGCCCAGTGCAAAATGAAAATGCTGGGAAGTCTAGTTCAAAAAGTATGAAGAATTTCAACATGGTGACAGCAGAGCATGGAAACGAGTGTGAGACCCTTGTGGGACATGGGCTCCCGGGAGGCCATCTGCCCCTGAAGCCAGCCCCATATCTTGCCCCCTGCATCTGCAGACAAGACATAGATGTTCCATTCTGGAGTCTAGAAAAGCTGCCCCAAGGCTCTGCTCTGGGGCAATGAACAGGCGACAGCTTCTGGCACCTGAGAGCAGTCGGCCTGGGGCTTGGAGGAAAGCAAGCCGGGCAACGGATGTGTCCCGAACTCCTACCCCATGAAGAACCTCCTTTGGGAAGGCTTCCTCCTCTCCTCCACCTCTTAACATCAAAAGCAGATTCCTGGCCTCACTCCCTTGTCCCAAAGGGACATCTGCTCTGTCACTGGCATCCCCACCATGCAAGGCAAACTGGACGATGATTTTTCCATAGATGAGTGTAAGTCAGTTACCCCCAGACTCAGCGGCGCCCCCCCCCCCCCCACTGCTCCCAGCCTGTCACAGCGCCTTTGTGGCATAAGCAATGATTTGGCCACTCCACTCACTACAGGAACTAATGTTATTTTTAGGAGGAAAGCAATGTCACCCCCATATACTGAAATACGTTTCAAAACTTCGAGGGAATGAAGACCACATATAAACTGAACGTTAGCTCTCCTTGAATTCAGCGTTTGCCATTAGCTAGACACCAAGGCTTTAGGTGCATTTTCCCGTTCTTTACGGAAGCTCTTGGAGGGAAGCACCATCTCCATCCCATTTTGCTTGCAAGGAAGTGGACGTTCAGGAAGGTTTAGGTAACCGACCCAAAGTCACGCAGCTAGCAGGCGGGGGACGGTAGTGACCGGAAAGCGAACCCTAGCACCCGCCCACGCGCTCCACGATGGCCAATATCTAGTGTTAGCTGTTCTGGAGAAGGGCTGTCAAAGCGCAATACCAAGTATGACCACATACGGGCAATGTGGTAGACGGCACCAGGTAAAAACTGCAAACATTCACATGCCGAAAAACCCGGTGAACGAGATGGAAAGGCAAACCACACCCATGAAAGAATATACCCTGAAACATGAATCCCTTACACTACGTAGAAGCCACTCACAAGCGAGGAAGAAGAAGGCATATACCCCACCGGAGAAAAAATAAAATGGACAAAAGACGTGAACAGGCATTTCACAACAGTCCGTAAAGAAAATGGAAAAAAGTACTCAGCCACACTAGTAATCTAAGAGATGTGAAGTACAATATGATGCCATTTTTCACCAGCAGCAGTGAGATTTTTTTTTAATGGTATAAAGGAGATAATTTTTTGAAGTACGTTAATGAGATATTCTATTATTACTTTTCCCCATCTACCCCACCCATACCCATTCTGCTGAAGTCCTCCGTTTGCTTCATGGAAGATTAGGAATCTGACAAATGAATTGGCAAAGAAAAAATTCCTATTTAGCCTTTGACTGCCAGATAGGTTTTGAGTCTCTCGTCTCAAGGAAATGGTCCCAAAGTACGGTAAGGTAAGAATGATGGAAAGAGCAAATTGGATGCGGTTGCCAGCGTTGCAGAGTGGTCAGAGACGGTTTCTCTGGTGAGCTGACATTTCAGCCGACACCTGAAGGCAGTGAGAAAGTCAGACATGCAGATGTGTGGAGAGAGAGCATGCCAGGCTGAGCCCACGGAGGCTCTGGGGTGGGAATATACTGGTCTTATCCAGAGAGAAGCCAGGAGGCTGGTCTAGCGTTGATCCAAGAAGAGAGTGGCAGGAGAGGAGGTCAGAAAGTCAGCTCAGGACTGTGTCCTGTAGAACTTTATTATGACTTGGCAATGAACTTGGATGTTCTTCTGCAGGAGATGCAAAGTTAGAGCACGAGGTGACCACATGACTAGTCCTGGCCCAAGAAATGTGAGCAGTAACTCACTTCCCTGAGACATTTAAGAACCAGCCACCTCCACGTTCGCTCTACCGTCAAGGCCATATGCAGAGATGGCGGAATACACAGTGGAGGGGGGCAGGAGCCTTGAGTCACTACACCGAGAAGTTTTGCAGTGCACTTGCCAGATCTGTGTGGGAATGTGCTTAAGAGAGAAATAGACTTTGTTGGGTTAAGCTTCTGGGATTCTGAGTTCACGTCTTATCGTGGCACTGCCTCATGTAAAGTTACAGAGTATTTTCATTTCTTGCAGATCACTTCCCAATCAGTGTGAGTGGTGGTTTCCAACAGGGGCTGGCAAACGATGGTCCATGGGACACATTTGGTCCACTCTCTCTGTTTGTAAATAAAGTTTTATTGGGACATAGACATGCTTATTTATGTACGTATAGCTTAAGGCTGCTTTTTCCCTGTGATGGCAGAATTGAGTATTGGCAATAGACAGGCAGAGTGGAGTAGGTCCAATCTACGCAACATAACCCACAAACCTCAAGATGTTTTCTATTTCATCTTTTACAGAAAAAAAAATTTGCTACCATCTGGTTTTGTGCAAAAGTTTTTAAGTGGAGACTGACTTGGGTCTGAATCCTTGGCAAGTTATTTGAGTCTCTGAGTTTCAGTTCCTTCCCCTGGTGATTAGAAGGATGAAACGGGCTAACCTATCTAACAACTTTAACCCCACGCCAACTCCAAATGAACACTCATCGTTGTGATAGTTGCCCTTGGCGTTAAACATTCAGGTCGCTTCTTGTTTTTCATAGGATTCTACACACATAATGAAATCACTTGGTCCCTCAGAATACATTCATAGAAGGAGGATTCCTAGGTTGAAAAGCATACCCACCTTAAGGATTTTTGTGACAATTTGGTAAATCTCTGGAAGGTTTGTACCAGTAAGGCTCCCCTCCCCCAGTCCACACTAGGAATTATCATGGTAATAGACATGGACTTGCCTACAAGGCAGGCAGGCTGGGAAGTTTAAGCTTCCAGTATGCCTACAAAGAATAAGAAGATGTGACTGAGCCCAGAAAGAAGCCCAGAGAGAACCCCAAAATTGCTGCTATTTACAACAGCAAATAAGAGAGCGAATCGGAGACTTTTCACATTATTGCCTAGATAATTAAGCTCTACATATAATGAACAAAAACTGAAAGCAAAACCATCATGCACATTGGCATTTCTCATTTGAAAGACATTGATACAGGGTATACTTAATTAAGAGAGTACACTGTATTCGACTAAATACATAATGTATTTATCTGGACTCAGGCTAAACCCAGCTAAGGACCCCCGGATAATCTTCTAGGTGGTTTATCTGGCTTTTAATCATCACAAACTAAATGTAACAAGAGCCAGTTTCAGCAGGAAACAAGGCAAGGGAGTAGAGGGGCTGCAGGATTTCAGGTTTCTTTGATCCAGCAGGACACAGATCGTTTTGGTGGGAAGGCAGGAGGCAGCAGAGGGGAACAATCCCCTTCTTATTTCATCGCTAGCCTTGAAAAACACACTTAAACAGTCCGTGTGTGTTTGAGAGTTCCCATGACAACCAAATCACCCTCTCTTCTCCTTCAACAAACTGTAAAGTCATCTCCTACCTATTGACAACTAGATTACAAACTGCGTGCAGGCAGAGCCCGAGTCTGTGTCCTATTACAGCTTGGAGCAGTGCCTGCCTGATAAAAGACATCAGTGCCTACGCTAAGTAGATGCCAATTGCCTGAACAGACTGAAAGAGCAGACAGGCTGGAGGGCAGGTCTCAGGGTATACAGGACTGCTTCTAGAGCGTGTGAGGCTGGACCCTTCTTCAGGTAAGTGAGAAGCTCTGGGAAATCCGCCTATAGTGGTATTTCTCACGCCCCTCTCTAAATGGCATCCTCCTCTTCTTCTGACAACAGGGGGCCCCAGGCCCTTGTCCTCATGCTCAGTGGACCCCAGGGAGGAGCATGGGACCTCACCCTAGCCCATCAGCGTATCACATTCCCCTGGCCAGTGGTTCAGAGTGGGCACATAGCCTAAGTCAGTCCAGAGAGAATGAATCTCAGGAGTTTTTCAAATACTATGGGAAAGACACTTGTTCTTTCGCCCTGGACTTGAATGTGGCCAGATGTGAAGGTACAGTCGTGGGAGCTTTCCTGATACCCATGGGGAGCATCAGAATGAAGCCAAGACGCAGGGAACGTCCAGTTTCTGCTGAAATAGCTTCGGCCAGGGAGCCAGTCCTCCCCCTGGATGTTTCCTTTGCACCGAGCAGCAACTCTCCTGTTTAGGTGTCACTGATGGAGCATGTGTCACTAAGAAGACCAGCAAGGCCTGGCCCTTTTCCTCGTGGTGACTTTTCAGGATGAAAGCAAGCCTGGAGATGGGAATTCCAAACCCCAGGGTCCATGTCTAGCTCCCAGCCAGCATGACTCCCTGGGTCCCTGAAAACGACTCCCCTCCCCCCTGCAAGGACCTAAGAAGGAACATGATGAGTCACACATAAACTCTCTGGAGTCCACAACTTATCATTGTAATCAGGTTTGGGTCCAAAGGCAAGTTTCTCCCTTATGTTTTGATTTTCCTGTTTACTCCTCCACAGCTCCCATCTCACTGGCAAGTGGCCATATACCAAGTGACAGCTGCCAAAATGTGAGGAGAAGTGATGTGTTGTCATTTCTGGCTGAGGCAGTGAAAAGTCCAGGCTCCATTCTCCAGTATGCTTCTTCCCCTCTGTGGCTGCAGGGAAAGGCACACAATCCACACGGTGCAGCCTACGGCAGCCGAATGGATGACGGCAAAGTCATCAGCGTGGGGCCCTGGCACCCCACAAGAGACGTGAGGCCTGAGGGACAGAAAGAGAACCACTTCTGTTGAGTTAAGCCACGGAGATGTGGGGGCTGTGTGTAACGACCAGCCCACCTCTGCTGATCTAAGGCGGTCTGGGTCTGTATTCCTCCACACGTGCGTTCCCCACGAACTCAGAAAACATCTTCCTTCACGACCGAAGGCGATATTAAAACCATCAAAGAGTGAAGACGAGCACTTCCAGAAGGGCTGTGCACCAACCGAGGGATGAAGTCGATCTGAAGGACTACTCATGCGGGGTAATTCCAAAATCAAAAGGTACTTGTCTGGGGGACACGTGTGGAAAAATACAAAAACGGAACCCAAACCCTTGGCATTGACAACAAAGGATGTTCCCTTCTCCTAGAAAACAGAACAGACGATTGCACAAACATCATGATTCTTAAGCAAGTTGTAAAGTAAGGCCTTTCTACCTGCACATTATCAGTTGCTGAGTTCACTCTCTCTCCACGCTTTTTGTGTGTGTGTCTATCTCCCCATAATGACCAAGGAGAAACTCAGCTGGTTATGCAAAATGGAACTCTCATCGGATTTTTCGGATGTTGATGAAAATGAGCTTTACGACGCCCTACAACAAATGCATTCAAAGTGCAAATGGTTTTAAACATTTTTCCAGGTTTTCTGGCCACTAACAGTACAGCCAGAGGCGACATCTACGGTGTTCGTGTGAAAATTTTCGAGTCCTTGTTAATAGATTGCTCTTTCTTATGTATTTATAAGTTGCATGTTTCTAATTGACTTCAAAACACTAATAGCCCTGCAAAAAAAAAAAAAAAAAAAAAGGTTATTTTAAGCCAGGCCTGCGTTGTATGGCAAGTTGAGGCACACAGCTGAACAAAACGTGCTGTCAGTGTGTGCTCATTAGAAACAAATCCTTAGGGTAGCCGTATTTATGAAAAAGGAGCACAGAACAATAATTTAGGTAATAAAAATGTACTCAAGAGAAAAACATTTTAAAGCGCGAACAAAGTACAGTTTCCTGCTATGTTGATACCTTTTCTATCCATTATTTTCATCAATACTTAAGAAAGTTTAGCTGGGTAGTTCCCAACTACTTAAAAATATAAACGCTAACCAACGTCAAATTTCTTTCCTCCTATTTCCCAGAGCTAGGTGCAGAGCCTCGTGGAAGGGAAAGGGGAGAAAAGAACCAGACGGTTTAAACTTTGAAAACAAGATTTTCATCTGAGCTGGAGACATTCGCTTTAACTTTTCATTTTTGTTAAAAGAAGGAGAATCTTCAAAGTTTGCAGGATGTCTAGGACCTGGCCTTTTTTGCCAACATTCCAGAACGGGGCCTCCAGTAAGAATGGAGCCTTTTTTTTCGAGTCTCTCCGGGAGCTGGTGCTCCCACGCAGGTGGCCTTTGATTTGAGTCCATCATAGCCAGTATTCCGTCTCGTGCGCCCTGGGACCGGGACCCTGGCAGAGGCGGGTGGGTGCTGACATAGTGTCAGAGAGTGAGGCACATCAAGGGAGGCTGCGGGTACATACACGCACTTTCAAGTTTGGTTTGTGAGACCCCCCCCCCCATAAACAGGCCGACTGCACTGGGGTGCGGCTAGGGGCAGAGCCTGGAGGGTGGTGACAGGCCAGGAAGGTCACCAGGTAGGCAGCAGAGGCTTTGACTAAAGATGTCCTGCAACACAGACCCCACACATACCAAGTTCCGGCACACTCTGCTGTTGGGAGCTCATGAGCCACCAGCAGATAAGCCGGTGTTTCCAGGGACCTTTTCCTTGGTCTCATCTGCCCCAGGGGAAGTAATCTGTCATCCTTTCTTACTTGCTAGAAGGGTAACCTGGTAGGACTACCAATAGGCTAGAAGAGCACAAGCAAGGTCTCCTTTGCAGACCCACAGCACAGGGAGCACAGGACCACTGAGTGCGCCCGCTACCCCCCAGAGGGAGAGCCGAAGGCAGAGAGGGCAGGGTTCGAACAGTGCTAGGCATTCATTTAGCAAGAATGAAGAGATCCCTGAACCCACCCAAACCCTTCCTGTCTCATGCCAGTTTAAAAAAAAAAAAAAAAATCTCATTGGTAATTCCCTTCAACTTAAAAAAAAAAAAAAATCAAAACATGGTCTAGCCTTGAACAGGGAAATAGCCTCAAGTTTGGAAAATCAAACGCTGTGCTTCAGTGGAAAAAGCCAGTGGGTCAACTTAACAAGAGAGAGGAAACTGGAACATGATAAGAAAAGTCAGATCGGACGTTCAGAAGAATGAGACAAAAGGAGGGGAGATCTTTTCTCTCCTTTCCCCCAGATTTCCAGAGTTGGGTTTGAGGGAGACCTGTATACACACACACACACACACACACACACACACACACACACACGTGCGTGTATGCACCTGCTACCAAATGCTGTCTCCGCAGGGCCATCGGCAGGAGAGCCAAGGCATCGGTTCGAATTACTCCCCAGACTCCCCCACGGTGGTCTCCACGAGGGTGGCCACGCGGACCCCAGAACAGCTCCTGGAACCCTGCACCCCCTCCCCCCTTCCGCCTAGCAGCCCCCCGGTCCGGGTTTTGCTCAAGTTTGGGTTTGCTTTTAGGGACTTGACTCTTTACGACACGTCTTGGGGTATCTCAGCCTTTTGGCCGACGGCATGAATCTGCTTCTTGTGGAAGAATTTTTATTCCCTTCTTGTTCATTTCTTGCACTGAATTTTTTTTTTAATAAAGTGAAAATACCAGAGAACTTTGTGATTACATAACTGTCCTGGATTATTTTGGGAACCATTCTATTTGCTACTGAAATGTTACTCTCATTGACGCTCACTTTATTTTGAGAGAGCATGCCTCCTTTTGACAAAATTAAGAAGTAAAAAATAAATGGAGGGTTTTTTTTTTTTTTTGGTTAAACAATGCATCGCACTTAAAAGATAAATCCCTGCCTTAAAAATAGTTGCAGCAGGAATAGCACCAATTTTCATCCAAAGTAAAATTATCTCCTCACAATGATCTTCATTCAAGAGGAAAGACGGGCTGTGGCTATGTGACCTTGGCAAGGTGAGCTGGGTCTTTGTTTCCTCATCTGTACATTGGGAATAATACCAGAAAAGAAGCACTTTCTTCTGAGGAGCCTCCCCCCACCCACAGGGCCCCCCCATCCCCCAGGATGTTCACCTTTTCCTGTCAGGCTCTCCCTCTTGGGAATCTGGGACTGGCAGTCAGACACAGCCAGGCCGTGGGGGATTCCAGGTGAACTGGTATAAACTTGCAAACTCTAGAACAGCCTTCTCGTGCCATGTTCCATGTTTGTGGAGTGACCAAGAAAGCTGGACGGGACGCCTGAAAGAGCCAGGCAGGTAGGCAGAGAAATGAGGGAGAGAAGAGAGGCGCGGAGCCAGAGTTCCGGATCATCTTCTACCTTGGCCTCCCAGCTTTGCTTCCTGCCAGGTCTGACTGCGTTCAGCATTTGCCTTCCTTAAGACATCACTGTATTTAAATACAGATGTAGCAGGCTCCTGTGAAAATTCTAGACTCATTTAAAACAAGAATAAACTTGGGGCGGCCTGGGTGGCTCAGCTGGTTAAGTGGCCGACTCTTGGTTTCTGCTCAGGTCACGATCATTGCAGTTCATGGGTTCGAGCCCCGCATCAGGTCTGGCACTGATTGATGGGACCTGCTTAGGATTCTCTCTCTCCCTCTCTCTCTGCCCATTCTCTGCTCTCTTTCTCTCTCTCTCTCTCTCAAAATAAATAAATGAACTTTTAAAAAACAGGGACACCTGGGTGGCTCAGTCGATTAGGCATCCCACTTTGGCTCGGGTCCTGATCTCGCAGTCGGTGAGTTCAAGCCCCGCGTCGGGCTCTGTGCTGACAGCTCGGAGCCTGGAGCCTGCTTCGGATTCTGTGTCTCCCTCTCTCTCTGCCCCTCCCCCACTGTGCTCTATCAAAAATAAATAAATGTATAAAAAGAAATAAAATCACCTCTCCCTCCCTTTTTGTGTATGTGACATAAAACAGTACTCACTTATTATCTGTCAGGATCCAGGCAGGGCAGTTCTTCTGGTCGGGGCCCTATAGCTGGGCTTCACCGGCCCCACGGGATGGCTGCCCTTACGTGTTTTTATCTTTATTCAAGTAGAATTAACACAGCGGTCTATCCGTTTCCAGTGCACAACGTGAGCTTCGACAACTCCGTCCATTTCTCAGGGCTCATCCCGACCCCCTTGGCCTGTCTCCCCATCCCTCTACCCCACCTCCCCTCTGGCAACCACCAGTCTGTCCTCTGTATTTAAGAGTCTGTTTTTTGGTTTGTCTCTTTTTTTCTTTGTTTGTTCTGCATCTTAACTTCCACGCACACGAGTGAAATCACATGGTATTTCTCTCTCTCTGCCTGACTTACTTCACTCCACATAACCACCCCCCCCAGGTCCATCCGTGTTACAACCTCAAGAATTTTAACTAGAACACAGCAGGGGGAAAAAAAATGCCAAAGACACATCTTTCTTTACCCAGTCTGGCTCTTCAAAGAGAACTCTGCTGCCAGCCGGGGTGCACGTCGGCCCCTCCCGTGCGCGGATCCCAATTAAAGTAAAACAAGGTCTTTATGCCCACGTGACCACGATATGCATAAAGGTGGCACCAAACCAACATCAAGTGCCCAATTACCCAAATGTCTTGCTCACCTAACAGCCTTTAAATAGTCAAAGGCTCTCTGGCAAATCATTCTCTTTAGAAATACTAAAGGCAACGCTGAACGCAGATGACTTCACATCGCCTTCACAGCCACTCTTGGAATAATTGAAAGCGCTTCCCGTCGTAGACAGCGCCGGGTCAACACGGTCCCGTGGAGCCATTGCATTTAGCTGGGGGGAGGCCGTCCCAGCTCGGGCCCCCTTGGGGTTTTCACGTGTCCGACAAGCAGCTTGGCACTTACGAGGAGCCTGAAGGCAAGACCTCTTCCAGTGAGCTATTTGACAGGAATCAAGCCCGGGGTCCCCCTCCTGTCACAGCCTGAAGGTTCATTGTGTCCAGATGTGTTGTAGCACTGGGAAGGTCCATAAGGGCAGGGCCATCTGGGGGCTGGCTGGGGGGACAGGGAGATGTCTGAGAGTTCCTGACTCTGCCACGTGCAGTTCAGAGAACTTCGCGAATGATTTCCGGGACCACGAAGGAGGCCGGCGTGTAGCTGACGGGACAAATGTGATGTGTCACTGCAGATGTGAGTGCACAGAATTCTCTTCATTTGCCTACACCCGCAGTATTCCGCTGTATGTGTCCAAGCGAGCCCATTTACCAATGAGCTAGCTCTTAGTTTAGCAAGGAGAAATTCACACTCACTCCGCAGCGGAAGGATAAGCAAACTTAAGAAGGTCTGATTGGGGTGCAAATCAACTTCCTCTCGATTGTGTTTCTCACTGATATTTTCTCTGGACCCCTGTCACCGGGGGACACAAAGTCCCCCACCTCCCAAACACTGGAACAAAATCTAAGGACTCGCATAACCTGGCTAAGCCCGGGCTCAGGGTATGAGATTATGCTTAAGAAGACAAGCTTCTTACCATCTAGTCAACACCCCCCACATTTCTAGGAACATCTAGGAATTCCCAGGGGCAAAGAGGTCTATTTAGTGGTGGAGGAGAAGCAAAATCAGACTGTGTCTTTATTTGCTTCACGTGTATCACCGCTGTGTTGACTTCCGGTTTCAACTCCCCCCAAGTAAAGAGTTTGGAAGCTGTCCCTCCCATCCTCATAACAAGAAAAAGCTCAACGAACTGAGAATCAATGTCTGGTCTGGGACCCAGGGGAGCACCAAGGCCAGAGAACAGACTGCCACCCTGAAACCTAAAGAGGGGACAATTCAGAGGGCTGCGGCCAGGATCCGCTCACACGGAACAGAAGCCACTGGACCTATGACAGGCAGGAATAGTTAGGCGGTAATTCTCATGAGCCGCTGGGGGCTGAGAACAGGCTAGCATGTGGCTGAAATCTTAGGGGGACCCCACAACCTCATGGCCTTTACCTCTAAAAACCCCACCAGGTTCTCCCAGTGAAGATTCAGGTAGGATCCCCTGACGGCTCTGCCTGGGGGAGAAACGTAATCCTTGTGAATTACACACGGAGCGTTCCTCAAAACTCAGGTACTGCTGTCCTTTGTCCCAGACAAATCATAGGCGTCATGGGATTTTTGTTGGTGGTAATGCTGGACGGTTGCATGGATGGGTAAATGAGCGGAAGATAAGTCACCCAAGCCCTCATGGAAATTGTCATACGGAAATTCCTACATTTGTCCCTCACACAACGCCCTCACTAACAGCTTCTGGTGTTAATGGCTGTGCCATGATGTTAAAAAGTTCTTGTGTGTTCAAAAAAAAAAAAAAAATTGGTGGGAAGGGCTCAATTTAGGAAGTTAACCAGATTTCTTTACTACAGGAGACTGGATCCCAGGCAACTTTCTCTTCCTAGAATTTAGCACAGCTCTTATTGGACACTCGGTAAATTAATCAAGAGTGAAAACATCACAGAGTAATTCAGTCATATTCACTCCACAGATACTCACGGAACACCCACTGCTCTGCAGGCACCGAGCCAGCGTCTAGCGAGCAAAATGGGACAAACATGAGCAGAATCCACCCTCACGGAGTGGAAAGTACAGCAGAGGAAACAGACGTTTCACAAGTAAGCTCACAGGTAAGTGCAAAATCACCACCGTGACGCTCGTTACCGTAGAGAAGCAGATGGAAAAGATACAGTAAAGCGAACAGCCTGGTCAGGGAGGTTGGGAGAGGCTAACAAAGGAGATGAGAATTTAAGCATTAGGAAAAATCAACGTGACAAAATGGAATATGGGGGAAGGATCACTGGGAATCCAGTAGAGACAACGTGTTGTCAATGTCCTTTTTATTTCTTTTTAAAGTTTATGTATTTATTTTGAGAGAGAGAGGACCAGCAGAAAAGGGGCAGAGAGAGGGAGACGGAGAGGAGAGGAGAGGCAGAGAGACAGGATCCAAAGGGGGCTCCGTGCTGACAGCAGAGAGTCCAATGCGGGGCTCGAACTCACGAACCGCGAGATCATGATCTGAGCTGAAGTCGGACACCTAACTGACTGAGTCACCCAGGCGCCCCTCCTAATGCCCCTTTCAAGCCCTACAGCCAGAGGGAGCGTGGCACATACAAAGAATGGAATGAGATTCCACACAGCTGGGGAGGGGATTCCACACAGTTGTTTATTGGTTAAGCCTCCAAGTGTTGTAGAGATTTGTTACGCGGCATTAGATGCCTAATACAGGTATAACTCAGAGAGGTCAAGGTTTCTGTGCTGGATATGCTCCCTTGACCCTTCCAGATTCAATCCCCACCACTGTCTACCCTGCTGTTTGCCCTGAAAGTCACTTGGACGAGCTGCATCAACCAGGCTCCCTTGTCCTCTGGATTCCACTTGGGTTTGGCCAAGCGGTGGCACCAGGAGAAAGTCGGAGGGTGGGAGGCAGGAGAGGTCAGCCTATCTCTCCTCTGCTCTCCCAGCTGAGGTGCACTTTGACACTCACTGTATTCTCTACCCAAGGCCAAGAGCTCTTAGGGAGTGGTCCTTCCTACAGCTCCAGTCCTCCCTGGGTTCCAGGACCCACTCTCCACCTTGCTCCTTCAAGCTTAGAGGCATAAGCGGCCTCCTGCTGTTTCTATCCCTGGGTGGCTTCACCAACCCCCACTGTTCCCTTGATTAACCCCACCTACGCCCTTGCAAGCAATCCTTTCCGTTGACTCTCTCTTTATTCATCCCCTTTGGATGTTCTATCAGATTCTGGTGGACACAACTCATCTAGAAAGTAGTAGAGCTGGGACATTAAGTTTCAGAAACTCAAAATTATTTCTTTTTTGAAACTAGAGTATCTATACCTTCCCTCAGCGGGCATAAGCCCAAAGACTGAAAATACACCAACATGGGTCCAGAGCTTCTGTGGAAATTGAATCGGCCTCTTTGGGCCTCAGTTTCTCCATCAGCAAAAAAGGAACAATACCTACCAGTCAACTGGTCACTACATAAAATTGCCGTGAGAATCGAAGGCAAAAACTTACGTCAAACACATGGTACACAACACGGGCCAGTAAATGACCACTACTGAGACGCCATCAGCGGGGCGCCTGGGTTGCCCAGTCGGCTAAGCAAGCCCAACTCTTGACTTTGGTTCAGGTCATGATCTCACAGCTCGTGAGTTCGAGCCGCGCACCGGGCTCTGTGCTCACAACGTGGAGCCTGCTTTGGATCCTCTGTCTCCCTCTCTCTGCCCCTCCCCAACTGGCTCTTTCTTTCTCTCTCTCTCTCTCTCTCTCTCTCTCTCTCTCTCTCTCTGCCTTTCAAAAATAAATAAATGTTAAAAAAAAATTTTAATGCCATCAGCAAAATATCTCATTTTGTTAAACCAGCCTGACCCTTTTTGTATTGTCAGTAGCCGCAGGGGCTACAGTAATCACCAGTTCAATCGGCCGACCCACAGGCAGATACTAGAAGGAGGCACAGAGATATTATCTGACCCGTTTTGTATGTACCTTAGCCCTGCAGAGCTGCGCTAGTCAGAATCGCTTACCAACGTCGTGTGCGACTCCTAGTTCAAAAGAAGCGCTTGGCTTGTTCAGGCGCCACCACTCTTCGCCATCTCAGTGGTATTCAGAGAAAGGAACTGGTCCCGGAGTCCTGTCACATCGAATCTTCTCCTCCCGGGGTCACACGTTACCCAGACAGGTTTTTGAATGTGCAAAAGCATGAGGGAGGGATAGAAGAAAACAGGAATCTGCACTCGGTGACATTACCAGAAACATGTTTTGACTTCCGATCGCGGTTCTGAGAAAGGGCAGCACTGTATGCCACGTTTACAGCCGTTCCAACTATGTTTTAATGAGTCCCTGAATGCTGACAGGAGGGCCACTTAGACTTGAGTAATTGGGTCACCGCAGTTTCCCAAGGACAGGGGGCAGGCTGCGGGGTCTGATCGTTGGCAGAGAAGTGGCTGGTGGACCCGATTCAAAGTCACCGGAAAGTGACGGTGTGCTGGAAACGGGGCCAGGAGCCGGAGGGTCCCCAGATGAGTGGCACAACCCCGCCAGGAGTGTGGCCCCACTTGGCAGTCCGCTGTCCCTGCAATTAGACGTGCTGTGACTGCTTCCCAGCGTCCGCTCGTGCTCCCCACCGAGGTCTCTACAGGCTCACACCCCACTCGTCCATTATTTATACTTAGGTCTCTTTAAGTCGACCCAAAGTCTTACTGAAGTAAATTTACTGTCATTGAAATTTTGTATCGTGACCACCAGCAGAAGCCACCATCACTTGCGATCAAGAGAAACCAACAATTAAAATAAACACCATGAAAACAAGCATCATTACCAGATTCCCACTGGAGACGGTTTTCTATGGAATGGTCTGAGTCTGCTACTGTCTCCTCGATTTAAAAAAATAAAAATAAATAAAAAAAAAAAAAAGGAGGTTGGCACGTGCTCAAGCACCAAACGAGATTTTTTTTTTCTCCTATAATCGGAATCATTAAAAGAGAATGGGAAAGAGAACAACTTTTGGACTGTGCTATTCAATTTTACTTTATGCTGAAATCACCGAGGAATGCATCCACAATCATCTTGTTACGTAACCCAGGGTTAGCCGTCCGGGATTTGGCGTCTCCTCTGCACGGCTGAAGCCTGGCCCTAAGCGATACCAGCCATAAATCACGGTCTGTGGGGCTGGTGCACACTAAAGAAAGTAACTATTGCAATTAATCTCTTCCAAGTACCATCTAAATGCGTCTTGTCTGCTCCCCAGGGTACGGATGCCACCCTTTGCAAAATGCCGAAATACACTGAACTTCAAGCTCCACGGGCGAGAGACCCACGTAGATCACCACCTTGCAGTGCGAGAACTACATCCCAGTGAAAGGAGCCACCTTCTCTGCCGCAGAAGGGGTCTCTGTGGCCAGAAAGATGTCAGGGAGAGATTCTGCACAAAGGAAGTTGGAGGACATCAGGGGTCTCATCCCGATGAAGACCCCCAGCCCCCAGGCCTTGGAGATGGAGTTGCAAATGGAAAGCGCTCTGGATGGGTCCTCAGAGGACCCGCAGTCCACAGGCCAACACCTCCTCCTCGGAGGTCAGGACCCTTCTCTGGAGCCCCGGGTTTGGCTCAGGCAAGCTTCTGCCCTACGTGCTTCCTACAGCTGGATGGTTAGGCAGAGCCCACAGGACTGACCTGGGAGGCCAGCCATCCAGCTGATCCGGCCGGAATGTGGCAAATCCACAGTCGGCTGGAGTGACCAGTGCGATGCGATTCACTCACAAGTTCGTCTCATGCATGTTCGTTAGGTCCCTACCACGTGCCAGGTACTATTCCGTGTACTAATGGTACAATGGGAGAAAACGGGCAAATTCTCTACTCCTGTGGAGTTTACGCTATGGCTGGAGAGACAGATAATGAGCAAAGGCAGGAAATGTCAGGTGATCATCCGTGATCCGTGAGGACGACGGTCGGGAGTGAGGTGGGAGGGGCCGCGTTACAGGGAGTCCAGGAGGAGGGCCTTTATTTTTCCTTAAGTTTATTTATTTATTTTGAGAGAGACAGAGACAGTGTGAATGGAGAAGGGCAGAGAGGGAGGGAGACAGAGAATCCCAAGCGGGCTCTGAGCCGGGCTTGACCCCATGAAACCGCGAGATCACGACCTGAGTCAGGTGCTCAACTGACTGAGCCACCAAGGCGCCCCCAGGGGGGCCTTTAGACAGTGGGCAGTTGAGGAAAGGCCTCAATGGGATGAGAGAGTGAGCCCCGTTCGTCTGTTGGGAAGGGAAAAACGTGCCAAAGGCGGGACCCGTGACGGCAAAGGGCAAGCACCCGACCGGCGTGTCTGGGCAGCAGCAGGGGAGGTGGCAGGAGACGTGGTCGGCGGGAGGCCACACGGTGGGGGCGTCGGCATTGACTCCGGCAGAGGCGGTCGGCCCCTGGAGAGGTCGGAGCAGAAGAGCGGACATCGTGTGACTTCCGTTGTGGAAACACGACCGCGGCTGGCAGGCAGAGAGAGCATCACGGGGGCCGGGGACCAGGCAGGGTTCCATCGGGAAAGGGTCTGGAGATGACGCGGGGCACCCTGGTGCAGGGCGGAGGCGGCGGAAGTGGCAAGAAAGGGACACATCTGGAAGGCGTGGGTGACGGCACTTACAGGGGAGGGAGCTGAGCCAGGGGTGATGCCGAGACTTCTTGTGAAAAGGGAGCTGCCGTTTGTGGAGATGCAGCGACCTGGGCAGGAGGCTGAGAACGGGGCTCCGGGCTGGTTCAGTTCCAGACCCTTCAGGGCTACACGAGCGGAGACGTGCACCGGGCGGCGGGAGGTTACTAATCACATTCACCGCTACTTGCCAGCCTGGCCTCCGAGTCTTCACGCTGCTCTTCTCTCCTTATCACCTCAGGTCCCACCTAGTCTGTCCTCAGGCGTCTCCCGCCCCCCACGCTCACATCCTCAGTCGGGGTTAGGGACCCCTTCTCCGTGCTCTTCCCCCCATGATCTGGTGTCTCTCCTGCCGACTACACGAGACAGAGTTTTAATATTTTTTTAATGTTATTTATTTATTTGTTTATTCATGTATTTTGTGAGAGACGGAATGAGTGGAAGAGGGGCAGAGAGAGGGGGAGCAGAAAGAGAATCCCAAGTGGGATCCACGCTCAGCACCTGAGCCCGACTCGGGGCTGGATCTCACACCCGTGAGATCGTGACCTGAGCCGAAATCAGAGCCGGGCGCTAAACCGACTGGGCCACCCAGGCGCCCCGAGTTTTAATATTGATACAGAACTTCCCTACAGTTACGTCTGCCAAAGGGCTTTCCATTCCCACCCCTCAATGCCCTCAAGGTCCTGTGACGGTCTCTTCGGCCCAGACTGGCTATTTGGGGACTGCTTTTTCCCCAAGCCATGAATGTGCAGAAAATTAAGGGAAAAGTACCAATTTAACAAGGAAAGAAGCCTAGTGTTGGGAGGGGGTGAGAGAAGTGCAGGCCATTCCGATAGGTTTATTTTCCCATCCACGTTGTTCTCCGTTCCCAGCCCCCGCCCCCACCCCCCCAGCCCACAGCTTCCTTGCGGACCACTTGGAGCTTCTGAAATTAAAAACATCACTGCCTGTCTAGCAGACAAGCAAGGGTGGGACCCGGGGAGGTAAGGAGAAACATAAACATGACATGTCAAATGGTCCAGCTTTCCCTCTAGAACCCAAGGTCCGTTTTCCTCATCCCAGAATTTGAGGGATTGTGGGTAGAGGAACCAGACATTCCAAATTTTATCAGGAAAAGATGCCGTCTCTTACTGTGTGACTTCGGACAAGCGGCTTAACTTCTCTGAGCTGTTTCATCTGCCCGAAATGACAGTATTCGTGATATGTATCTCACAAGTGATGGAAAGTTTGGAGGAAATGTGTTAAGGGACCTACAGTGTCTGGCCCAGAGCAGACACTCAAAAAAAACAAAAACCAAAAAACAAAAACAACAATCCGGTAGGCTCTTTGCCAGGTGATGGCAGGACCCCCCATGTTATCTTCAGAATGACAAAAGACAACTCTAACTGCTCCTCAGAGAAGCTTGGAGTCCCGAAGCTGCTCCTCCCCTTCAGGACGTCACCATCAACAAGGTTCTGATTAACTTTGCCAAAGATCTTTCTAATTTAAACTGAGTTCTGTTGGACAGTTCAAGCTGTCAGAGGAGGAAGAGGCACAACCATGGCTGACCTTTTCAAACAAGCTAATTGCTTGGGGTTTTAAGGTTATGGCGCTGAAATCTTGCCATATATTGATCCAGGGGTGCAAATTTCCCTCCTAATTCCTCATTTCCTCTGGAGGAGAAAAGCAGGAATTTGTCATGATACCACCCATCTTCTGCAGGAGGAGCATGAATATTCAGGAACTTTCCGCTTGCAAATCGAGTTGGCCAATCGTGCAGCGCGATTTCTCAGGCGAACGCTCTGACCTGACCATTTAGTTTTTCATTTGGCCAGTAAATACTTCTCGGGCGCGTCTGGTGGGCCAGGCAGTGTGCCGAGCTCAGAAGTCACAGTGGCGGGCACGCCTGACGGGACAGGGGGAGGTCGCTGTGAATCAGGGGATTACGCAAATCGACATGGCGTCGGGGGAGAGCTTGGGTGGGCCAAGAGGGGCTGGGGCAGTGGGGCCCCCCCAGGTGCTGGCGGAAGTGGGGGCTTAGTCTGTGGGGGACGTGAAGGCAAGTCAGTGTGCTTTTCAGGGTCATCACATGCCGGAAAGTTTAAACGCTATTGGTCCTAAATGCTCCTCCCTCTCCAGATAGACCTCCCTCCCACTTTCATCTTGGGTGCTCCAAGAGGAGGAAGAACGAGAGGACTTGTCAAGTTCACGGCAGCGAGGCTTTCCAGGAAGACGGGTCCCCACGCCAGGATGGGAAGGAGGGCCTCGGTGCTCCCGGCAAAGCCATGAGGGCACACGGAGCAGTGATCCTGGGCCACTGGAGGGAGTGGACCAACCAGAGCAGGGGCCGGAAGGTAGCACACACGAGGGGAGTGGGCTGGAGGGGGTGGGGGAAGGGGCACAGACACAGGCGTGTGTGTCCCAGAGGAAGGGCAACAGCTACTCAGCGGCAGCTGATCTATTCTCAAGAGAAGCCAGAATTCGGATTTTTAAGTAAAACAT
This sequence comes from Lynx canadensis, assembly GCF_007474595.2. Lineage (NCBI taxonomy): Eukaryota > Metazoa > Chordata > Mammalia > Carnivora > Felidae > Lynx > Lynx canadensis. The sequence continues at coordinate 6,454,165 of NC_044305.1, read as the reverse complement.
GCTCTTTTTTTTAAGTATTGACAACCAATTTAACAATCAGAACACCAGGGGCTCCTGGGTGGCTCAGTCAGCTGAGCGTCCGTGTCTAATTCTTGATTTAGGCTCAGGTCATGATCCCAGGGTCATGGGATCGAGCCCTGCGTCAGGTTCTGTGCTGAGTGTGGAATCTGCTTGGGATTCTCTTTCTCTCTCTCAAAAAAAAAAAAAAAAATCAGAACACCATATGAAAAGCAAAGTACATCCATTGGACAAATTGACCTTATAACCTCTCCACTAGGGTAATCAGAAGAAATGGGAACCAAGGAAGAAGAAGCAAGATGAGAAGGAGCCATCTTCCCGGGGAGAATTAACCACAGCTCCCTCCCCTGAGCCCCTGGGCATAGACCTGGTCCACTCATGGGCTCGCTCTATCATGGGGACGATTCTGTTAGGCTTGGCCACTCCTCTCTCCCCCCCAGGATTCCGTAAGGGCCTCGAAATGGACCTTCATCCACTTTGCATCCACTCTGGGCAGGAGGCAGTGTTGGGCACTTGGTAGTGATCAGCAAACGTTCCTTTGGTAGAATGTATCAGCTGCCCCCCATCTTCCAGCCCCCCATCTTTCAGCACCCCCATCTTCCAGCCCCCCCCCCATCTTGCAGCCCTTTAGCATACTCGGATGGCTTAATGCTCACTCTGAGAGAATACCTACCACCTCCTGAGCACCTGCCCTACCCCCCGGAATGACCCTGACCCCTTCGCCCACATCGTCTCCATTTATCCTCCCGACCCTACCGTCAGGTCTGGACTATTCTCCTGCCCGCTTCACAGAAGAAGAGACAAAGGCTTGGAGAGAGAAGTCAAGTTTCTGAAAGTCATGAAAGGAGTAAGTGGCAAAAGCTAAGCCCCAACTCCAGGTCATACCTACTCCACAGTGCGAAACCATAACCACTGTGCTGCACCGAGATACAAGCAACGGAATAGCACCGAACAAAAAAGCTACCGCTCCCGGAGAGGACACAAAAGCTCTGCACAGAGTGGCCACCATCCGTGGTTTGCACAAACCGCTGTAGGTGCCATTTGTTCCTGGCCGCACACTTGCTTGCCAGCTACGACCCACGCTCCAGATGGGAGAAGCTCAGTTCAACGGTCTGTCACCTCACCGACACCTGGGACAAACCCACACCAACCCACCCAGGCCTACAAAGGAAATGGCATCCCCCAGCCCTCTTATTCCAGTTTCTTGGCTTGAACAGTGTGTCCTGTACTGTAGAGCGGAGGCAGATACCCAGGATCTAGGGTCGATGGATGAAAGCAGGTTGCAGCAACATACATAATATGATCCCACTTTAAAATGGTAAAAATCAGGGTGCCTGGGTGGCTCAGTCAGTTAAGCCATCAGACTTTGGCTCAGGCCATGATCTCACTGCTTGTGGGTTCGAGCCCCACGTCAGGCTCTGTGCTGTCAGCTCAGAGGCTGAAGCCTGTTTCGGGTTCCATGTCTCCGTCTCTCTCTGGCCCTCCCTCTCTCTCTCTCCTCTCTCTCTCTCTCTCCTCAAAAATAAGTAAACATTAAAAATTTTTGACAATAAAATAATAATTTCTTAAAAATTTTACTTAAATAAATACAGGTAATTTCAATGAGTCTGTGCGTGTGGAGAAGGGTCTGCAAGGAACTCACCCACCTGCTGACAGTGGGTATCTGGGGCTGGGGGCTGAGAGAACGGTTAAGGGTGAGCTGTTTGCTTTTCGGTTCCAATATTGTTGAATATTTTGCTAGAAGAGTATGTTACTTTGCATTTGGAGAGAAGGCGTCCAAATGGGAGGCCATTCGTGCCTTTGGAATTTGTCCCCTTTGAGGAGAGCGTGGCCGCCATGGGTTGAACCCACACGGTGTAGCAAAGCCCTCCCTTGCTCCACGATGAGTCCCTCCCTCACTGGAAACACAGAACCACTAACAAAGCCCCCAGTGTTCCAACATGGATGGGAAGACAGGGCACGCTCACACATTACATGTGGCTAATAAGAATCATAAATAATAATAGCGACTGCCGCGCCATTTACCGAGTCCTCCTTCTGTGCCCGACACTCAGCTACGACTGTTTATATTAACCCACTTCATCCTCACAAAGACCCACGATGAGGCTTCTGCGATTATCCTCTGGTGTTCAGACAAGAGAAGACGGAGAGTAAGTAATGCACACACCATCACATCACTACATGGCACACCCGAGATTCAAACCCAAGTCTATGCTGAACCATCCTGCCACTGCCCCTAGATATTCGTAAGGGCATATCTGGAAGAATGGGTGCTGGTATATACCATCATCCCCCCCATCACCATCGGCATCATCATCACCATCGTCAGAGGTGAACAGGCACCGCGCACCAGGTATGGTGATAAATGTTCTACAGAAGATCATTTACTCAACGATCTGGCCAACACCATCCTTCTGTTAAATAGGCAGCATTGGGGTGCCTGGGTGGCTCAGTCAGTTAAGCGTTCGACCTCTGATTCGGCTCAGGTCATGATCTCACAGTTCATGGATCGAGCCCCGCATCAGACTCTGTGCTATCGGCATGGGGCCTGCGTGGGATTCTCTCTCCTCCTCTCTCTCTGCCCCTCCCCTGCTCTCTCTCTCTCTCTCTCTCTCTCTCTCTCTCTCAAAATAAATAAACTGTAAAAAAATAAAAATAAGTAGGCAGCAAGAGTACTGCTACTCTTTACAAATGAAGAAAATGAAGTTTAGAATGGTTAAGTCAGACCAAAGTGGCCAGAGACTACCCACAAACTACAAAATAATAACACTCAAGCTTGAGCCTATCAGAACAAAGATAATTCACTATTCGATTTTTTGCCTTAAGCTGGTCTCAATGGTTCCCCCACTTTACCTCGGTGGTTTACCATTTTTCGCTCTATAGTTCAAACTGCCAAAGTGGTCCGGTTTTCTCTTCTGTTGTTATTATTATTATTATTATTATGTGCATCAGATTGAGTCAAGAAAATGTTGGAATATCTGTCTGACAGAGATGTGTCCTTACGTCTCACGATAGTAAGAAGGAAATTCAAAATTTCCCCCAAAACATCTACCGTCCTGACTATATGAATAAAATGTCAGTGGAAACGTAAATTGTTATGAGATCTATAAATACAAAAACATGCTCTACGATAATATAGATACACCAACTACATCCCGTGTCAAAACCTTAGCCAGTGGATAGAGCTAATGGGACATAAAAGTCTACCGTGTTCCCTCTCCTGCCACGAATCTCAGGAAATTTTACACCTGTCAGTAAAAAGGAATCTTTTATATTATAAGATCATGACATTTCTAGGCTAAAAAGACCTCGAAGGTCATCCAGCCTAACCCAGACCAAGATGTGTTAAAGGCTTCTTCCCCTTGATCAAACGGACACCACAGACTCCAACAGAAACCGGACTCTACCAGGGCTGGTGTCCGGGGCCTCGCGGGGAAAGCCTCATCCTACCTCCTACTGACCCTCTGGAAAGCATCCTGCTCCAGTTCCAGCAAATCTTTCTTTTTTTCAATTTTTTAAAAATGCTTATTGCGAGAGAGAGAGATGCGCAAGCTGGGGAGAGCAGAGAGAGAGGGAGACACAGAATCCGGAGCGGGCTCCAGGCTCGGAGCCGTCAGCACAGAGCCCCACGCGGGGCTCGAACTCGTGAACGATGAGATCATGACCTGAGCCAAAGTCAGCGCTTAACCGACTGAGCCATCCAGGTGCCCCTCTCTTTTTTTTTTTAAACTTATGTATTTATTTTGAGAGAGAGAGAGACAGAGCATGAGCAGGGGAGGGCAGAGAGTGAGGGAGACCCAGAATCTGAAACAGGCTCCGGGCTCTGAGCTGTCAGCACAGAGCCTGACACGGGGCTCGAACCCACAGACCGTGAGATCATGACCTGGGCCGAAGTCGGACGCTTAACCGACTGAGCCCCCCAGGCGCCCCCGTTCCAGCACATCTTGACACACCACTCCCTGACTGGGAATCGGAACCAAAAATTTCCCAGTTTGCTCCCTGCTTCCTCGTACTCAGAAGATAAATCAGCTGTAGGACAGGAGAGAGTTCTGAGGGGTCCTGGAAGGTCTGGGTATCACCTAAAGTCACATAATTGATGACCCTCTTTAAAAACAACTACAGGTCTAGGAACTCAAGGCCTTTTAACACTTCACACACAAGAGACGGAGAACAGCTAAACAGAACAAAAAGATGAATGAATGAATCAATGAATGAATGAATGAACGAATGAATGAATGAGTATGTGGACATAACAAGAGGCCCACATGGTCTTAGCTGATACTCTGTGTCCCCATCTATTCCAAAAAATAATACAGCATAACAAAACATGTAACCAATAGGAATCCAAATCTTTACTCATTCCCACGAGTCTTGATAAAACAGGATATTATTCACATACATTAAACATTTTTTTCCAGTGCATGGCACCCAGTTCTGCTACTCCCCGTCCTCCACATGGAAAAGTACTGATCCCCAGACTCGCTGCTGAAACATTTCCTGGAAACACAGTCTGTATGGTTCTTCTGACCCTTTATCATCCTCCTCTTTGCCCCAATTTATGCTTGTTTATTTGCTGATTTACTTCTTTTACTATGTCATTCCCTTGCGCTCTCTGACATCGTTCCTTGAGGCCTTCCTTGTCATCACCCAGATCCTGCTCAACAAAGGAAAGCTGGGGCACGGGGCGCCTGGGTGGCTCAGTCGGTTAAGCACCTGACTCTTGATTTCGGTTCAGGTCATGGTCTCACGGTGGTGAGATCCAGCCTGGCGTCAGGCTGCGTGCCGACAGTGTGGAGCCTGGTTAGTGCTCTCTCTCCCTCTGCGCCTTCCCTGCTCACGTGCACTCTCTCTCTCTCTCTCTCTCTCTCTCTCAAAATAACATACATACATTAATTAATTAACTAAGGAAAGCTGAGACTTGATGCCTGAAGCAAAAGTCACTTCCTTTTATAAGGCAAGGGCAACACTGAAAAAATTGTAAATTAATCTCTTTCAGCTCATTTATACACAAATGTACATGTATTTTCAAGATGTATTTCTGTATGTAGACCGAAAAACGTTCCTTGCCTTTTGATCACAGCGGCTTGTGGCAAAACTGTCGGTTTACTCAACCGAATGCCAAGAGCCGGTACAGAAGTTCACAGCAGCAAAGAACTCTGTCATGGAAAATTTTGAGAAGGCAGGTACTACAATCAGGTGGGAAACCGCACCCAGCCTCTCGGAGTCCAGGTAAGAATAACAAAAGTCGCACAGCGGGTCACTGAGCGGACACTCAGAGAGCCCCGGCTGAATTCAGGGCTGCTAAGGAAGGAGTGAGGTCCCTGAAGGGGGGGGGGGGGTGTTTGTTTTAAAAACGACTGTTGGGTGGGTTGCTATTTAATCGTATCACTGGGGGAAAAGGTTCAATTTAATTTTTCATTATCGAAGCCAATTTTTATTTCCTTTAATTAAAATGTGCATTAGGGGCGCCTGGGTGGCTCAGTCGGTTGGGCGGCCGACTTCGGCTCAGGTCATGATCTCGCGGTCTGTGAGTTCGAGCCTCGCGTCGGGCTCTGTGCTGACAGCTCAGAGCCCGGAGCCTGTTTCGGATTCTGTGTCTCCCTCTCTCGACCCTCCCTGTTCATGCTCTGTCTCTCTCTGTCTCAAAAATAAAATAAAACATTAAAAAAAAAAAATTTTTTTTTAATGTGCATTAAATACCCTTTTCTCCAGCCCCGTTAATGAGACTAAGGAGAGGCACGTGGCCTCACCCCAGAACACCAACAGCCGATTGTTCTGGGCTAGTTTCTGCTGATGGAGCCTCACGGATGGGCCTCTGCTGACCTCACACTTAGGTCCCCAGCACACAGGGTGGAAAGGTCTATTTGGAGGAGGCTGGGAAAGAAAAGGAGATAAATTATTCCGTTTGTTCATCTGACACCCACATAGATCAGACGGGAAAACAACAGTCACCACAGATTTCTCAAACTTCTTTTTCTTTTGTTCCCCAGGGACATTACCTTTATTTCATAATCTTAGTGACCACAAACCCCAGTCCCACCTCACAGCCCGTCTCCACTACCACAATATTTAATTGGGAGAAAATGCAAACTGCTCTTTGATGATCCCTCGCTTGGTGTTAAAAAAATTGGCTTTACGTCCAGATCGATCGGAAAGAAACCATTGTAAAAGCTTGTCCTTGCACATCGCAAATGCCTGTCGGGACACCCTGGTGTATTTCACTATTATTAAAACAGCAACCCAAAATAAATAAATAAAATAAAACAAAGAGGGAGCCCATGTGGGGGCCGAGTAAGGCAACGACTGGAAAATCATCTCTGCTTTGGCAGAAGATTAGAATCAAGAAATGCAACCATTTCATCGCGGGTATGACTCTTTGTAACGGATTTCAGCGATGGCCCCAAATGGATGGTGCCTGCTCTTCTGTTACCCACAGTTGATAAATGTGCATCAATTTTTCATTTTGAAGCGTTTTTCCTTTTGCAATTTGCCAAGTGCCTTTTCATGCCCCATTTGAAGACTGTCCCTCGAACAAACCTCCTTCAGGGAAGACAAGTTAATTATCTGACCGCCACTCTGATTGTTGGCTGCTGGAAATAAAATCCTTCGCCAGCCCCGATGGTGAAATGCCAACTCTGCCATTTGAAAATGGTGTCAAATTCCCGCAGGTCCAGTCGTGGGCAAGTAGGAGAGCAATGGCCAAGAACCCAGACCTGGAGTCAGTCAGACCTGGGCCCAACCGCTGCACTTACTTTGGGCAAGTTATTTAACCTCGATGAGCCTCAGTTTCCCCCTTTGTAAAATGGAGGTAAGACTAGTTCCTGGGCTCTGAGATTATGATAAAGATTAGACAGCATGCGTACTTAGCTGTTGGCACGTAGTAAGCATTGAACAAATATTTCTGTTCTGATAACTGTAACAACCAAAGAGTCCCCTGCCGCTTACCAGGAGAGACTGTTGATTTCATGATGCTTCTCTAGACATCACTGCAGAAACACTTCCACACTAGACATATTTTCTCACTTCCCCTATGTTTAGTGTGCACATTGATGACTTCGGGAAGGACGGTGCCAATGTGCTTTGTGTGTGCTCTGTAGCACATCGCTGCTTGTTGGGGAGATTTTTCCAAAGGCAAATCAACATTCCTAGGTGCTTCTTCTTTTTCCTGAGGCAACACTTAGCCACTCTCCTCTACAAGTATACCCTTCGTAGTCATCTAGTTTTTAAGAGTCCAAACAGAAGGAATCTGGGACAATGCCATTCCTGAGTTAAAATAATTAGTTTACCCCAAGAAAAGAGAAAGGAGGGGGTAGAAAAGTCCCTTTGGTTTAGTGTTTAAACATTCAAGCTGTGGGATGCATATTCTAATCTGAGTTTCAGAAGAGGAAAATAAACAGTACAACACCCAAATATGTATTAATTATGGTTTATTTATTTAGCGCCACTGATGCGTATCAAGCTATGCAGACGGTAAATTGAAGGGGGGAATAAGGTCCCAGTTCAAGGGAGCAAATCATCTCAGAATACCTCCACATCTGAATGTTTTACATAGAGCTCAGTGGCCGATGATGACGACGGGAAAATGGGAGTTAAATCCACAGAAGAGGTGTGAGGGGGACAAGGCAGAGGTAAAAAAAGAGAGCTAAAGGAAACAATTCCAACACTGTTTAAGATCCCGGCCATGCGGGGGATGTCAAGGGAAAATTCCCGCTGCCTGTTCCCAACTCCTCTGAATCCTTCACAGACCAAGAGAGACAAGATTGCAAATCCAAGGCAGTCGTTTGGACCACCTTCCTGCAGATCTCACCACTAATTTCTAATCATGCAGACAGAAGGCTCAGGATGCCCCTGGAAAGACATTTCCCCCTTGATGAGTTAACATGAGGAGACTCACCAGTCCTGACAGCAATATGTAACTGTGAGTCATGCAGGTGCTGCTTGAGAAATGCCTCCCGGAAGATTCTAGAATCCTGAACCTGCAGGCTGCTGTGAAACATTTTGACAAGAGCAGGAATCATGACACATTCCTCTGTTTTGATTTCCCAAAAAGACCTTATTTTTTTATAAAAGTCTCCTTTACTGGGGTCTAATGTATATAGGATACAATTTACTCATTTTAAAGGCACAGTCTGATGAATTCTGAGAAAGGCATACAGTCATACAGCCACTAGCAGAATCACGGTGGAGAAAATGTTCACAACCCCAAAAGGATCCCTCATGCCCCTCTACAGTCAATCCCCACCCCAACCCCAGGCCCTCACGACCACAGATCTACCGGCCATCAACATGACTCTTGCTTCTTGGAGAATTTGCTACGAGGGCTCTTGTCCCTGGCTTATTTCACTTTCAATAACGCCTCCAAGGTCCGTTTGTGTCTGCAGTATGTATTTGCTGTCCAGCCTTTTTCTTGCTATATAGTACTCCACTGTGTGACCGCACCCCAGTTTATCTATCCACGGACATTTGGGGTGTTTCCAGCTTGCTGCTAGTATGAATACAGCTGCTGCAGATTTCAACTACAAGTCTTTGTGTGAACATATTTTACTTCTGGGGGGAGATGCCTACGAATGAAACCACTTGGCCATACGGGGAATGTGGCTGACATTTAGAAGAACTGCCTCTATGTTTTCTAAAGAGGCTGTATCATTCTGCTTTCCCATCCTTGCCAACACTTGCTAGTGTCAGTGTTTAATTTTAGCCATTCTGGTGGATGTGAAATGGTATCCGCTGTGATTTTAATTCCTATTTCCCGAATGACCGATTATGTTAAGCAACTTTTCACGTGCTTGTTCACCGTTCATATATACTCTTGGGTGAAATGTCTACTCAAAGATTTTGCCAATATTTCAGTGGACTGTGCTTTTTATCCAACTTATTATTTCTTTCATGATTTGTTGTTTTTATCTCTTAACAATCTTTGCCTAACCCAAGGTCAAAAAGATTTTCTATGTTTTTCTATAAATTTTTATTGACAGATCTTGACATTTAGATATATGATCTACTGCACTTTAACTTCTGCATGTGAAATGGGATAAGGGCTGAAGTTCACTTCTACATATAATATCCAGTTGTGGGGCGCCTGGGTGGCTCAGTCGGTGGAGTGTCTCACTCTTGATTTCAGCTCCCATCATGACCTCGTGGTTCGTGGGATCGAGCCCCACGTTGGGCTCTGCACTGTCAGCATGGAGCCTGCTTGGGGTTCGTTCTCTCTCTCTCTCTCTCTCTCTCTCTCTCCTCCTCTCTCTCAAAATAAATAAATAAACATTAAAAAAGAAAGTTATTTAAAAAACACCCAGTCATGCCAACACCATCTGTGGAAAGACGATCATTTCCCGCTGAGCTGCCTCTGAGCAAAGCTGGTGAATGCCGCCAGGTAAATGGACTCAACAGCAGAGCTCCAAGTGAGAGGTGGTGGTGGGATGATTCCAAAACAGTGACAGAAGCGTTTAATCACATTAGAGAATCCTACTCCACAGCCATTTAAAGTGATGATAAAGATCTGTATTTATCAATGATGAAGATACTTAATAAAGTATCACTTAACAAAGCAATGAAAATGTATCACTCGATAAAGTGATGAAAAATGTATCACTCGATAAAGTGATGAAAAAACCATATTACAAAACAGATAGATAGGATGATTTCATGTTTCTAAATAGAGTGGGAGACAATATGAAACACAAAGACAGGGGCACCTGGTTGGCTCGGTTGGAGGAGGGTGCGACTCTTAATCACAAGTCTGAGTCCCATGTTGGGTGTAGAGATTACTTACAACACACACACACACACACACACACACACACACACACACAGACCGACAAAAGGTCTACTCCAAAAGTACGTCGTGGTCATCTCTCCACCAACGTGAGTTAAAGATGATTTATATTTATATTTTTGGCAATTTTCTAAAGTTTCTCAGTGTGTGTAAGGGGTGTTTTCATGATAAAAAAGACTTTCCTATTTTGAAAGAGTGTCACAGGTGGAAAGCCAGAAGTGAGGGTGAGCAGTGAGTTCCTGTTCCAGATCCGAAGGGCTAAGCCATCCCATTTGTCACTAGTAAGTCTTGATGAGTCTCAATGCCATGTGAACAGCATGGAGAGAACCTCAAGTATAGTTCCAGACAACGCACCCACTCTCTGTAAGATGCATGCTGACGTGTGTAGTTCTTAGATCCGAGGATGCTAAGGTCGAACGCATGGCAAGAGAAACTGCTGGGAAACGTACGAATAATGGCAGAAATCCGTAGTCAAGCTATTTCCGATTAGTTCTCATTCAGAGTCAGTTGTTCATGGCCGTAAGGCAGCAACACGCCACTGTCTACAGAATCTTGGAGTGACTCCGAATTAACTATAATTGGATTTCCTGCCTTGCAGATTATCTGCAGTGGCTCTCGAATTGGCCCATTCAGCCCAGCAGCTCTCCAGCTAAGTGCCATCACGGAGCCCAGTAGCCCAGCATCTATCCAGAAGAGTTGAACGCAGACGCAAAAACAGAACAAGGTCAAGGAATCAGGGATGGACTAACACAGAAACAAGATGCCGAAGAGATTACTACATCCACCTGCAGGTTTTTGATAGTAAAGTTATTAACCAGCCAGGCAACAAAGGGGAATAAGTAAACCTAAGTTAAAATTAGAAAGATTTTCACTTTGGCCGCAAGATATGCTTTCCTGAGAACATGGTTACATTCGTTCACTATGAACACTGTGGCTCAGACCACGTCCATGGTTTTTCAACAATGACCAGTTGGGGCTCAGATCCTAAGGGGGCCCCACGGGGCCAGTTCCTTGGATTCTTGAAAAAAATAACCAGACTTTGGCAATCAGCCTCCAAAATTTTAACCACACGTCAGTGATCAAAAGCATCATTGATTCCATCAATTAATAGTTCCTGATAATTAAATATAACCTGGCCACTGCCCATTTTCCCTCAATACCTTCTATTCATTCTGTAGAGTGCTTTAGGAAATAAATACGTCTGAATGAACATCTCCCATAGCAAGTGTGATACTCCCTTGAGATTTCTTTCAGCGGGAGGAACAGTACTCCCGGCCTCCACAGCTCTGGCAGTCACAGAAATGTCTGCCCCACACCCTCTGGTCACCATCACCTTTTCCTACAGGTGCTTGTGCTGCTGAGCACGGGGAGCAACAGAGAGAGAGGAGGAGGAGAGGAAGAAGGTGCAGGCTTGGCTCTGTGGGGTTTCAATTCCTGAAAACTATTCGCAAGTCTGACTTAAGAAAGTAATTTCACACAGAGTCAGGGGTTCTCAGAAGGAGAACCCCCTTTTCCCCTTCAGATACTAGCTATTTTGAGGCTTCTTGGATGAGGACTCCTTTGGGGTGACAAATTTCTGCCTTCAAAGCCTATCAGGGAAGAAAACTGAGTGACCCATTGTACTGCATTACAGCTTCCCTTAACGCCGGAAACAGGGATAAATTTCTGGAGTTGCTATACAAAGAGGGAAAACAGGTAATGTCAGCCCATCAATAGTAACAGCTAATGATTATGGAAATTCTCTATGAACTGATACTATGCCAGGTGCTTCCACATATATCACTTCATTTAAAAAAAATTTTTTTTAATGTTTATTTATTTTTGAGAGAGACAGACAGACACAGAGAGTGAGTGCGGGAGGGGCAGAGAGAGGGAGACACAGAATCCAAAGCAGGCTCCAGGCTCTGTGCTGTCAGCCCAGAGCCTGACACGGGGCTCGAACCCACGAACTGTGAGATCACCACCTGAGCCGAAGTTGGTCGCTTAACCGACTGAGCCACCCAGGCACCCCGATAGCACCTCATTTTATTCTCACCCCAACCTATGAAGTAGGTTACTACCATCACTTCTTTAATGGGCTGGGAACTGGAGCTCAGAGAGGTTAAGCAAGCAGTCCAAGGTAACACAGCAGTAGAATCAGGGTTTGGACTCTCATCAGCCTGTCCCTAACCTGGGCTTTAAGTCACCAGCTGTCCTGCACGTTCTACACCCAAGAGAAGCAGACTGAACTCCAAGAGCAGTTACTGGCCTCATCACAACGTATGCTCTTTGAGGTTTCGGGTCTTTTTTTTTTTTTTTTTTTTTTTTTTTTGCATCTAAATAAGATTAACCTAAACAGAGCTCTTCCTGAAACCGTGTTGATCAGGATGAAGAAGCAGTAAAGCCATCCAGACAAAGCCTGGTGCGCCTCACCACAGAGCAGTGCCCTCTACCCCGTTCCCAGCCACCGCCAATGCCTTCCCATGGGAAGACTTTCAGATTTTTCTGCCAACACACTGTGGGAGTTTGACGTGGGCCCACCTGACAGCTGAGAGGAGACTTTTGTCTTGTGCTTCCAGAAAAGGGGAAAAAGGAAGAAACGAGAAGAAAAACCAGAACAACAAAACCAGGGAGAAGCCTGCTTGTCTTTTCAGCACCCGTTCAATCAGTTCGGAGTGGCAGCTGGCAGAGTGTCCCAAACCATCGAGCAATGACCCTACTCAGGAAAGACTTTCCAGTTAGACGAGAAACCAACCCAACAACCCCTCCAGCATCTAGCAGGGCAGCGTTATGACCTTAACCAACAAAGTGGTGTTAGCATTAATTCCTATAACAATAGCTATTTTTTTTTTTTTTTTTTTTTTTTTTTTTTGCTCAGGGGGATTAAGTGATTTACCCAGTTCATCAGCAACACAGCAGGGATTTGAACCCAGGCCCGTCTGAGTGCACAACCCCGGCTGCTGACCACTCTTCTGGACCAAGCGTCAGCACGCGCTTTCCGTAAAAGGCCACGTCCGTAATATTCTCAGCTTTATGAGCCACGAGGTCTCTGTTGCAACTTCTCAGCTCTGCTTCTGTGAACAAATGGGCGTGGCTGGGTGCGAAGAAAACTTTATTACAAAAACAGGTCGCCAGCCAGATTTGGCCCAAGGGCCACGGTCTGCCAACCCCCATTCTAGTCTTTCACACAGGAGAAAAGACCTGAGCTGCATCTGTTAAGGACTGTGCATTCGTTTGCGAAGGCTGCCGGGACAAAGTGCCACGAACTGGGTAGCTTAAACAACAGAGATTTATTTTCTCACAGTTTGGAGGCTGGTAATCTGAGATCCAGGTGTCAGCAGGATTGAGATGGGTTGAGAGAGTCCAAGCCCTCTCTCCTTGGCTTGTAGATGGCCATCTTTTCCCTGTGTCTTCCCATGGTCCTCTCTGTGTGTGTCTCTGTCCCTTAATCACCTCTTTTTATAGGAACACCAGTCATATTAATCTACCAGCCTCCTTTTAACTGAATTACCTCTTTAAAGACCTTGTCTCAAATACAGTCACCTTCTGAGGTAACAAGGCAGTTAGGACTTCAATATATGGAGGGCGGGGGGGGGGGACACAGTTCAGCCCATCACAAAGGGAAGATCTCAACAAAGAGAGGAAGGGAAGAAAAGTAAGGAAAAGTATAGGGTTTTATGAGTGTCTGTACAAGTCAGCCAGACCTTAAATTGGGTGGTTAGGGATCTTTCCCTGAAGAAGTGATATTCTAGTTGAAGTTGCCTAAGAATAGCATCAAGCAATCAAACCAACAAAAAAGAATATTTATTGGCTCATGGAATTGAAAAGTTCAGGCCTAGGTCTAGCTTCAGGTATGGTTTGATCTAGGGGCTCAATCACTGTCACCCACAGAAGGTTGTGTAAGGAGAAGAATGCCTTTATTTGTTTAACAAACACATACTGAATTCCCTTTTCACACCAGCCCTCTCTTAGCACTAAGGCTTACCCAATGAATGAGGCCTTCAAGAAGGTTCCAGTCCCATGGATGCCACCATAGCAGAGACCTTGAATGAGGGTAAAACCCACACAGAAGAAAACAGTGCTGAGAAATGGAGAAGAGGACAGATCTAACGGCATTGATGAAACACCCGCATCAGGGCGCCTGGGTGGCACAGTCAGTTAAGCATCTGACTTTGGCTCAGGTCGTGATCTCACGGTTTGTAGGTTCAAGCCCCTCGTCGGGCTCTGTGCTGACAGCTCAGAGCCTGGAGCTGCTTCGGATTCTGTGTCTCCCCTCTCTAACCTTCCCCCACTCACTGGCTCTCTCTCTCAAAAATAAATAAACATTAAAAATCTTAAACAAAAAACACCTGCCTGAAGCCACACCTGAAGTTACCATACCCCTAAATATCTCAGTCCATGGCCAGTAACTTCCATTGATTTCGTTTGCTGCATTTCGCTGTGTACTTGGACCATTCCAACTCAAACATCCCTTCTTCGTAGGAAGTGATGCTGACCATCCATAAGACCAGGTCTTCTTTATACCCACCCATAACCCCCAGCACTTTTTCATGCCAGTTATCACACCTGCAATTAAGTTCTGTAACTAATTTCCTTAACAGCTACCTCCCCTGAGAGCCCTATGCTGGCACACGGTGGGTGCTCGCTCCACCAAGCTATTTTTTTTAATACGTCTCCAGAGCAGTTTTAGGTTCCCAGCAAAATTGAGCAGAAAGTACAGGAAGTTCCTGGGGCCCCTGGGTGGCTCAGTCGTTTAAGCGTCCGACTTCAGCTCAGCTCATGATCTTGCAGTTCGTGAGTTCGAGCCCCACGTCGGGCTCTGTACTGACAGCTCGGGGCCTGGAGCCTGTTTCAAATTCTGTGTCTCCCTCTCTCTCTGCCCCTCCCCTGCTCATGCTCTGTCTCAAAAATAAAATAAACATAAAAGTTAGTTTTAAAAAAGTACAGGAAGTTCCCATTTACCTCCTGCCCCCCCCCACACACACGCAGCATCCCCAATTATCAATATCCCGCACCAAAGTGGTCCCCACCAAAGTGGTCCATTTGTTACAATCAGTGAACCAACTGTTGATATATCATTGTTGCCAGAAGTCCCTAAGTTACGTTAAGGTTCACCCCTGGTGTTGTACGTCCTGTGGGTTTTGACAAATGTATAATGACATGCGTCCACCATCATGGTATCACACAGAGTAGTTCCACTGTCCTGACCCTCCTCTGAGCTCCACCTCTGCATTCTTCCTCCTGTCCCCAAGCCCTGGTAAAATTTAAACAAACAAGAAACAAACAAGCCCTTTTACACAAACAAGAAACCTGTATTTTTTATGCCCCTGCTACTCCGGGATGCTGCTTTCTGTCCTGGCCCCTTCTTCCAGCCTCCAGGGCGGTTCCCTCCAGGTTACCAGTCTGTGCCCAGGATAGGACAGGAGCACAGGGCACTCAGTAGCATCTCAGAAAGGGGGCCTCGAAACTTCCAGGCTTATGCCCTCTGCAGCCTCCATTCCACTTGGCAACCGGCAGCCCGGCCACTTTTTGTCCTGAGATGTGCCAGAATGCATCTGGAGCGAGGCATGATCCCCCCACTTCCGACAGATTCACTTAGTGTAAGGTCACAGGTAAATGTATCCAAACCCCAGAGATGTTCTATTTATGGTAATTGCTCTGAAATGTTACCAACGTGTGTCTCAAAATATAGGTGTTGTCTTGAGCATGTGATGAGAGGGTGAGGTGTGCCTCTTTTCCCTTCTTCATCTTGGACCCCCTCCCGGAACAAAAGGCTTCTGACAATTAACGATTCCCTGTTTTCTTGGTTTATTTCAAGCCTTCCGGAAGGTACCGTGAGCCTCAAGGCTCAGCCTCCCCGTCTGATCTCACTAATGCAACTTACATAGTATGTGCCATTGCCAATGTTAAAGAAAGGGATCCAGGATGCCCCCAAAGTGTCTTTCATACTCTCATCTGCCTTCTGGGTTTTCGGACAAAGACAGATTGAGAGGGCGGGGGGTGTTCACTGCCCAGTCCTCTTCCGCTTGAAGGTAGGAAGTATGCTTCAACACCAATGGATTCGGGGGTGTGGTGCTGATTTCCCAACATCCACCTCCTGGAAAAGTCATGAAGCCTCATCCATGGCTCTGCTCGGCCTTTCCTTCATGCCCGGTCCTCACCATATCTCCCGCCTCAGGCATCCCCCTCCCTATCTCATGACCCAAAGCCCAGAAGGATGGGACCAGTACCTTGGGCTCTGCAACCTGACAGAACACTCCCTCCAAGGATGCGGTGAGGAAGGGAGCTGCCAGGACTTGGGACTCCCCTCATAGAAAGCATCATCCGCTCAAATTCTGTGTCCCCCCCACTCTCTCTCTCTGCGCCCCCCTCCCCCGCTCACACTCTTTCTCTCTCTTTCTCAAAAATAAACATTTTAAAAAAAAATTTTTTAAAGGGGTGCCTGGGTGGCTCAGTCGGTTGAGCATCCGACTTCGGCTCAGGTCATGATCTCACAGTTCGTGGGTTCAATCCTTACATCAGGCTCTGTGCTGACAGCCCGGAGCCTGAAGCCTGCTTCAAATTCTGTGTGCCCCCTCTTGCTCTGCCCCTCCCCCACTCACATTCTGTCTCCCTCTCTAAAATAACATTAAAAAATAAAAAAATAAAAGCACCATTCACTTCACATGTGCTACCTGAGCATGCCCGGCATGATGGGGCCTCTGGGGACGAGGCCGTGTGAAGGAAAGAGGAAAAGAGAACAGTCCATGCCCTCATGGAGCTAAAATTCAATTCAAGACACAAATTTTACCACACAAATCACACAAGTACGTGTAGAATGTCCAGTGGTGACCGAGAATACAGAAAAGCACGTGGTCCTGTCTCTGGATGACAGCAGGGATGCGTCCCATCAGGGCAGGCCTCCCTGGGGACGTAGGACTCCCGGCAGTCACTTCCTCAACTCACTCAGGTCTTGCTCGAAAGTCGTGTCCTCAGAAAAGATGTCCTGGACCCCCTGAAGTAGCCCTCTCCCTACTCCCTGCCCTCACTCTGCCTCAGTCTCTCATTCTACTGACCACCCCCTGAAATTACACTGCACGTCCACTGGCCTCTCTTTGCTGAGAGAATATAAGCCCCACTGTCTTCTTTTCATCCCACCAGCAGTACCTACAACAGCGCCCGGCACATAGTAGGCGCTCAATAAACGTCTGTTAAATGAACGAGTCCGTTGTGCAGATCTCTGAATGACCACTAGGTGGAAACACTAGGGATCCATGAGGGGAACCAGACCTTGGGCGGTGTAACCAGTGTCACGAATGCCCGAGGGACCAGCGTCCGAGGGGCGAAAGAGATGGGACCACCGAGGATGAGGAGGCAGGGGCCGAGTGGCCGGGGCAGATGTCATGGTGTCTGGTGTTGCTCCAAACAAAACTGTGACCAGCCAGCATTTTCACCTTTACCCTAAAAGGAAGAGAGGGCTAAAGAATCATTCCAAGCTGGGAGGGAGATTGCGAGGGTGGTTAAAATATAACCAGATTCGGGGCACCTTGGGGGCTCAGTCGGTGGAGCCTCTGACCTCACAGTTCATGGGTTCGAGCCCTGAGTCGGGCTCTGTGCTGACAGCTCAGAGCCTGGAGCCTGCTTCACATTCTCTGTGTGTCTCTCTCTCTGCCCCTCCCCTCCCCGACCTGTGCTCTCTATCTCTGTCTCTTTCTCTCCAAAATAAATAAATACACACTTTTAAAACTTAAAAAAAAAAAAAAAAAGAGTTGGAGGGGAAGGCTGGGAAGGTTCCCCAAGTTCCACGCAGTGACCCACGAGACCCAATGTGGTAGCCATGGCCCCACCCCCTAACAGTCAAGAACAAGGGGGCTTCTTGGAAACCCGGGCTTAACCCCGAACCCACCACCTTACGAAGACGTCCTCCTGCACCCATCCACCTGAGGGTGGTGTTCTTTTCCCACCTAATGTAAGCCTCCGACTCTCCGGGTTTTCTTTTTCACTCGACTCGAAATTCTCTTGCTTTCCCCCTCACGGACCTAAAACAGACACTAGAAGTGCAGGAAGGGGCCCCTCCTCGACGCACCCAGGGAGAGGGAGGTTGCCTACAACAAGGACCCACCACAAAATTACAATCTCTTTCATATTTTATGTTCTATCGACCACCTTGTTGGTGAATTTAATCCACCTTTGAAACCCACCGAGAGCCCGCATGGTATCGAATATACGGGGCTTTTGTACGATTTTGAAATACAGGGTGCCTCTGGTTAGAAGTGAAATTGCCAGGAGAAAATCATTGCTACTTAGCAAGCTTAGCGTGAGGGGAGAATATCAATCAACAGCATGTGTACATGCACAAGCGTGTGTGTGTGTGTGGTGTGTGTGTGTGTGGCCGCGCGCACACGTGTGCGTGTATGTGTGGCACAATGAGAGGAGAAAGAAATTGCCAATTAAGTGGGGGAGTCACCTGCTCTCTCTCTCACGCACACACGCACGCGTCTGTACTCTTGACCCTAAAGTGGAGGCAGCTTGAACCCTTTGTGGGTTGCCATCACCACCCGTCAACGCATGTTAACGACAGAGCCCTGCACTTCTCTGATACACATGAACGAAGCCCAGAACTGTTAACAGGCTTGCAATGGCCTCCTGGATGGCTCAAACCGAAACCGTGACTGTTCCAGAGCCAGAACGCAAGGGAAAGAAAGCACGGCGTGGATACGACTGCCCACGACCTCTCTGACGCGGGGACGCAGCAGCTGTGGCACATCTTTTATTCCAGACCAAGGCACTGATAGGAAATCTGAGCGTGAAGAGCTGCTGTCACGTGGCTGCATCTCGAAACCAGCTCTCTTTGTGCCCCTCCCCATGTGGCATGCACGTGCTGGAGTCCGGGACCGAGGACGGATTCCAGACCCTCTGGCCACCGCCTCTAAAGCGTTTATCCAGCCCCACTCTGCCCACGGAGCCGGCTGCTTCCGATCCTAAGACGGGCCCGCAGAAAACTGTGCCAGCCCTCACGTGTCCACTGGTTAGGGGGTGTTGCTACCTCTCTGATCTCAGGTTGGGGTCCACTCTGAGCTCTGCCGGTTACGGTGTGATGTCAGGAAAGTGACCCAACCTCTCTGAGCTTCAGCGTTTTCCTCTGCAAAACAGGAATGGAAGGTCATCACCCCACCCCCCACCCCCGTTCTAACACACACACTGATTTCAGAACTGTCCGTGTGGACTAAACGCAGTAATACACGTGAACTGGTCAGCGAAGGAAGCGTCTCATGTTTTGTTGATCGACCACGTCTTTCATACAGCTCAGTTTTAGATACTTTTCTAAGCTACGGCAAATATCAACTGATTCCATGTTCAAATGACCTTAGGAGGCAGATACTGTTGTTGTTTCCTCTGCTCTATGGATAAGGAAACTGAGGCATCGGGACAATGCGGGATGTGGCCACGATGCCAGCCAGTCAACGGCGGCGCATTGCTCAAACCCACGCCTGGCTCCGGAACCGATGTGCTTCGCCGCTGCACTTAGCAATCAAGAAATGTTCGTGGCGCCCCTGGGTGGCTCAGTCACTTAAGCACCTGACTCTTAGTCTCGGCTCAGGTCACGGTCTCCCAGTTTATAGGTTTGGGCTCACATTGGGCTCTGCACGCAGCATGGAGCCTGCTTGGGATCCTGTCTCTGCCTGCCTCTCTCTCTCGCTCGCTCTCTCTCTCTCTCTCAAAAAAAAAAAAAAAAAAAAAAAAAAAAAAAAAAAAAAAAAAAACTAAATAAACATAAAAAAAAAAAAAAAGAATGTTCATTATTCTCGTTGTTTCAATCCCTCATTCTAAGCATCTCCAAAGTCAGCATCCAGCCGACTGTCCTTTCTTTTACACATTTTGCTCAGCTCCACTTTTCCAGTCCACTCACCATCACCTTAGAAAATTCTGTTTCCAGGGCACCTGCGTGGCTCAGTCGGTTAAGCGTCCGACTTCAGCTCAGGTCATGATCTCGTGGTTCGTGAGTTCGAGCCCTGCACCGGGCTCTCTGCTGTCAGCGCAGAGCCCGCTTCAGATTCCGTGTCTCCCCCTCTCTCTCTCTCTCCCCTTTCCCCATGCGCTCTCTCTCTCTTTCTCAAAAACAAATCCACATTTTTCAAAAAGAAAATGCTGGTTGCCCTGTTCTAATCTACCCTGCACGTCACTACAGAATCAGCTCTCCTCAAGTGTTGCATTCTGCTTCTGCCTACCCTACCTGCTCAAACCCTTCGATACTTCCACTTTGCTTGCAGGGCAAAGCCCAAACCCCTGAGAGCCCTTCGTCAGCTGGACCAACCCAAACTGTCTCGTGCCACCCTGCGCAAACCCTCCGGTCACCTGGTCCACCCGGGCCACGGAGGCCCTTCTCCACTCTTCCTGCCTCCCCAGTGCTCACGCCGGCACTTGCCCAGAAATGCCTTCACTGCGCCTTTCCAGACTCTGCACATCCTGTACCCACCCTTTACTGGGCACAGCTCAAACCTGTGGGGGTGGGAGGGAGTGTCAGGAGCCCAGGGACGGCGTGAACTAGAGGGCGAAGAGGTGCCCTCAGAAGGATCCATCTGGAAGCAAATTTCTGAAGAGACTCAGAGAGACAGAGACGCAGAGAGAAGAAACAAGGAAGCCAGCGATCCCAATGCCGAACTTCCTTAACAGTATCTCCTTCTCTGATTAATAACAACATCAACACAGAAGTCTCAAGCTGATGTTGAACAAATCAAAAACAACCCATAGACGTGTTTTTCTTTCTTTTGTAATTTTTTTAAATACAGAGAATTCACAGGAAAATTCAGATTGCTAGCTTCTCTTTATTTTTTTTTAGTTTATTTATTTATTTTGATGGAGAGAGAGAGACTGTGTGTGGGCGTGTGCAATGTGCACACTAGTGGTGGAGGGGCAGAGAGAGAGAGAGAGAGAGAGAGAAAATCCCAAGCAGGCTCCACACTGTCAGCATAGAACCTGACATGGGTCTCAATCCCAAAATCTTGAACCTGAGCCGAAATAAAGAATCGTATGCCCAACCGACTGGGACACCCAGGCACCCCTCTAGCTTCTCTTTAGAAGGTTTAGCCACTTTGGACCCACATTCTCCCTGCGACAACATGTGTCAGATCTGACTGGTTCTGCAGCTGCTCCCTTTACACAGGGCATTCACCTTCTAGTTTGCCACAGTCCCCACCACTCTATTATTCAACACTGAAGTCAAGTTGCCATTTACCATTGGGCTTACACTCTTTCTTTCTTTGCAGTAGAAAGCCACGTTTTTTTTTAAGTTTATTTATTAATTTTAAAAGAGACAAAGATAGCATGAGTTGAGGGAGGAGCAGAGAGAGAGAGAGAGAGAGAGAGAGAGAAGAAGCCCAAACAGGCTCTGCACTGCCAGCACAGAGCCCCACGCAGGGCTCAATCCCACAAACCACAAGATCACGACCTGAGCCAAAATTCAGAGTTGGACACTCAACCAACTGAGCCACGCAGGCACCCCGAAAGCCACTTAGTTATAACTAAGGTCTGTCATAGAAGAAAGATCAAATATAGACTAAGAGGAACATGTATTTCCAGGCAAAAAAAAGAGGCAAATACTTTTGGTACCTGGAAATGAGGAATATTCCTACATCTTTAATATGCAAACCCACTATCTGATTTGACTCTTTGTGTTTACCTGCCGTCGTGGCCATTAGAAGTTGTGACCCCAGCTTTACATCCTTCCTGGAGCTTCCTGCCAAGCCTTACTCTGCTTTGACTCTGGAAGATGGGGAAAGGCCATCTTGGAAGCCATCACAAACCAGGACGGCCCCCAAAGGCCGGTCCGGTGCCCTGAACCTTCTCCTAACATTGCTTCTGCTTCCAAAACTTCTCCTCACCTTTGGAGAAATCATATGAACTCATTCCAAATAAGGTATGGAGGCCTGATGATGGTTTCACGTACTCTCCCTCCGGGTTACAATTTAACAGGTGCCCACAGTGCTTCATAAGCCGGTGGTTATAAATGGGCTTCCTGAGTCCTTAAGTTCCTCTCGGGGGCTGGTGTGGGAAATCAGTTACGGGGAACAAGGTGAAGGGAAGATCACATCATTCGCCAGACCAGCTCCAATTTCCCCTGCCTTCTAGAATGAAGGTCCCTGTAAGATGCCATTGGAGGGGAGAAAGGGGAGGGGCGGTGCCACCACTTTTAAGAAAAAAAATATGTGTAAGTTTTAAAAGCAACGACGTCGCAGCTACGGTTTTGATTGTGAGTAAGCAAAGAAAACCAATTCAGACTGCGTTTACAGTAAGTATAACGGCCCCAAGGAAGGGGGGGGGGCGGGCACTCCCAGACATCTGCGGGAGCTCAGATGGGTCAGACTTGAGCGCAGGCACCACGGGCAAGCGGGCAGCAGGAAGCAAAGCATCGTACTGGAGCAGAGTAGCTGGGACGCTACCCTGTGGCCACCGCCGTTAGAATGCGTGGCTTCCATGAGGCCTCTCCTTACTCGATCAACCTGGAAATTCCAAGTCACAGGAAAGCGCGTCCACTTTAGCCCAAGATTCTTCAGCTGTAGCACTGTCGACATGCGGGGGCTGGAGCAACTGTTGAGGGGCAGAGCTGTGCACCGTGGGGTGTCCAGCAGCCCCCCTGGCCTCCGCCTGCTAGACGCCAGTAGCACCTCCCACTGCTCATGACAACCAACAATGTCTCCAGACATCGTCAAAGGTCCCTGGTGCCGAACTGCCCAGTAAGAATTATCAAGTTAGGGTGGCGCCTGGGTGATCAGTCAGTTAAGCGTCCGCTTCGGCTCAGTCATGATCTCATGGTTCATGAGTTCCAGCCCCCTGTCGGGCTCGTGCTGACAGCTCGGAGCCTGAAAGCCTGCTTCTGATTCTGTGTCTCCCTCTCTCCCTGGCCCCTCCCCTGCTCACGCGCGTGGTCCTTCTCAAAAGTAAACAAACATTTAAAACAACAAACAAACAAACAAAAGGAATTATCAAGTTAGCCTAACTTGAGAGATACCCTGGCTGTCTTGGGATGGGGCGGGGTGTCTGGGCCCTCAGCGTCCATAACAAAAGGCAGGTGCCCTAAAATTATCCTCATACTCAAATGATAATTAATCAACAAGGAAATCTGGGGAATATACTATTAGGGTAATGAGCAACCGAAAGCTAAAATTCTGCAAATGATTAGTTCCATCACCTCAAGCTTCAAACAGAAGGGTGCGCTCGCTCTCTCTCTCTCTCTCTCTCTCTCTCTCTCTCTCTCTCTCTCTGTCTCGGCCACTGTAAACAGCCGCAGAAGTAATGAGATGGGAAACATCAACTTTCCCAGAGCACCTCATATCTGCCATTATCTGCCTGCCCACCTGCCCCATCTCATCAGCTACTCAGCAACTAAATTCTCCAAATCCAGTGCAGAGAGAAACGGCTGGTTCCACGAGAGACCTTCCAGTCTGCATTCCCCAGTCTGGACTTCTCTGGGGCGCCTGACAGGATGTGCCAATCCTTTTAATGGGGTGGGGTGAGATCACAGGTTAGTTCTCTATCAACCAAGACAGCAGATTTGTTCCCCCGACCCCTCATTCCACAGTCCCACTGAATCGTCACTGTGCGACCCTTGCAGTTCGGGATCATGTGAATTCGTGCCAACAAATCATCTCTGCCACCATGTGCTTGGAATTTTTCTCCCCCTCCCCGCCCCGGGACACAGCTAAAGTTGCTCACTGCAAGCCTCATATCTTGGAAGCCCTTCAAAACTTTTGAACTTAGTTCCACCACAACGAATGGCTTTAAGATCATCCAAACAATGAGAGAAGGAAGGCCGAAAAGCGAACAGAAATACAGAAAGAAGCAAAGGAATAAGTCTCTGAAGAACTTGAATGACCCCCCCCCACCCCGCACGTGATGCCTGAATTTAAGTCTGCTCTATATTTGCAATTCATTCTTGGTGCACAATTACATCTTAAGTAGATAATCCTCGGTAGAACAGTTCTTCTGTAAACAGCCAGTAATTTTGACATATTAGAATTAAAGGAAGTTTCCTAAGGCCAAATTCTGCCATGTTTTAAAAATACGTACCCTGGTTATTTCGAGAATAATTTTGCTTCAGGGACCCAATTAAAGTTATCAAAACTGTAGGTTCTCCTGGATGCTAAAGATGCAATATATTTTGCACATACCTCTACGGTTATTATTTTTCAGGGATTTCATTTTACAGATTCAAAAAAATAAAATCTTCAACTAAGGGGAAGGGTTTTAGAAGATCACATAATTCTAAATTGCGAGCAAAAGCACAAAGCCCCGTAATCACGAAGGCTTGTAATGAAAGAAGGACCAGGTTTGCTCACGGACAGTTGAAAAGGCAATTGCTGATAGGTCTGTTTATGAGACGCTGTGATTTTCAACGCTCTGAAGTTTAAGATGTGGTGAGCACGGTTCATAGAGGCATAAGCAAAAGCAGAGGTTTCTGCTCCTGCAAAATTATGGGGTGTCCCATATGGGCTGGCGTCTTGTGCGATTGTAGATATGGTAATTACCCTGCAAGAATCCTGACGTTCCATGCTTTCCCGGGGAAGAGAGGGGAACAATGATACAGACAGGTGATGACAGCCTTTGAGTGTCTCAATCCTCCCGGCTGCAATTGTTAAGGTCTGAGCAAAGGAGCGGCCAAAGAGAGCCAGAGAGAAGGTGTTATGTGTGGAGAACAGGTAAATCAAAACAGTTCTATTTGTGAGATCTGTCAGATTCTCTGTCAGCCTGATAACTGGTGAGGTTTCCGACACATTTCAGTTAACTGGGTATTATACTTGCAAAGAAGATTTGATCAGCTTGACCTTATCATTTCATAACTAGCAAAGGATTTGCCTGTCATACCATGATTTCTGTTATATGGCTTCAAAAAGCAGGAGCCAGAAAGCAAAAAAAAAAAAAAAAAAAAAAAAAAAAAAGGAAAACCGCATTGGTCCATTTCGCTGCTGAAATGTCACCAAGTCAACCTATAGGATGTGGTCCAAGAGACAGGACGCCAATCTGGCCTCCAGAAGTAACAGTTGGCTGGGAGGCTTGGTGGGCAGAGGAGGGACCTCCTAGGTCTACGATTTCAGAAGCTGAAACGTCCAGATTTTTTTTTTCAAAAATAAGTTGGATCTGATTCCCCGCCCCCCCCCGCCCCATTTTCTAGAGAAGGGGCCAGCAAACGTTTTCCGTAAAGGGCCAGGCAGTAAATATTTTAGGCTCTGCAAACCACAACAGTCTCTACTTACAGCTACCCGATTTTCAAGCCGCCATAGCATACTGCGAATGGATGCACAACGGCTGTGTCCAAGAATGCCGAGTCTTACAAGACAACTAGCAGGGCCGCACTTGCCTGTGTGGCTTGGTTTGCTGACCCCTGGTGTAGTAGTTGGACGGGCTCCACATACCCTCACAGCTTCAGAGGTGCTACAGGATCTCCAAGGTTTGGGGAAATCTCTCCTGTAGCAGCTATGACGTTTTGCTTCAACGAGGACGAAAAAACCTGTCACCCACGACAGAGCTTTATTCTTTACTGTCTTTACTTTGTGGATCCCATCCTCCTCTCTCACGCAAACCCTTCAAGCAGGTATTTTCAGGTCCATTTCACACAGGCTTGTCCGAGATGGCCAGGTGAGAGGGACAGAGTCCCCGATCTCCATCACAGCTTTGGCAGGTGCAGCCGGAGAACAAGGGGACGTGTAGCTGCTGCTCGCCACCAGATCCCTTTCCAATCCAGGGAACACTTGGCAGCTTCTCACTCAGGCTGGAGTGACCCCAATAGCCGCACCGCCCAAAGTCCTGGCAGAATCACCCAAGTAGAATCCGGACGCCTTGTCGCAGGCTGATAATGCTTTCTTTTCAGTTCAAGGCGCCGGGATTTTTTTTTTTTTTCAAAGCATCATTTTCCTTGAAAACTAAAGCCCTGGAAACATTCGATGCTTTTGAGGAAAGCTGGCTCTTTTGTCTGCTACAAAAAGCCACCTTCCCTCTACTCTTATTGAGTTAAAACAAAATTGCTGGTTTCACATTTCATTCATTTTGTTTTCCTCGAAGTTCTTGAGTAACGTGATTCTTCCCAACGCTATGCTTAAAAACAATGTGTGGATGTAAACTCTCATTAATACCAGTTTGGAAAATGTGAGTGTTACAAAACGTTGCAATAATGAAACTGGCGTACCTGTAACCCCGGACCTCAGAATTCTTTCGCTTAATCTATCCTGTCAGTTACTAGGAAGGACATCCTCGTACTTGGATCCTTGGTTTCATCTCTTTGGGGCTCCTTCCTCCCCCTCTGAGACCACTAATGGAACAGCCCAGAGCCTCTCACTTTCAAGGTGAATGAGCTCTGGCCTGGCCTTGTTTAAGACCCAAGACTTGTCATTCAGGGTCTGAAAGTTCCAGCCCCATCCTCCCGCCAGCCAGCCACTTTCAAGAGGAGCAATGAATAGAAAGAGCTTTGCTGGCTTTTTAAGAGGCTGAGGGCGGCTTTTCTACCCCTGGTAGAGCAATTTAAATAACAAGGGTCAGGATTAGTCCTTTATAGAATTCAGGTGGGGAAAAAAAAAAAAAATCCGCAGTGGCAGTGAAATGAGAAAGGTGGACAGGATTCATTCTCCTACAATAGATCCTTCCCATCTTGCTAAGCACACACGGCCGTAATTATATTGCCCGCCGCTGACTTGTATATACTCTACCTCCCTGCCATAAACACACATGCGCCTCTATAGATGAGAACCGATTTTAATATAGAAACCTCGGTATCTATAATTCATGCTCTTTAGCCTTTACATATTTATTCTGCATTTTAATTAAGGCCAAAATCTGAATACTTTAGATGGATGGTTTCTTTCTTCTATGCATAGCTTATAGGCAAATTACCTGGCAGAGGCCCAAATGTTAAGCAAACATAATACAGCCGGAGACTGGAGTAAGCCATTATCTGGACACAACCAGCCCCGAGAGCTTACAAAGCTCTCTCCTCTCAAAGGTAACCATCTTCCGACTGGCAGCATTCACCCTCCCTGCAGTCGTGACAAAAATGCCAGGACAAAATGCCAAAGTGTGGGCTTACCAGGACATCACACGTCTCCAAAGCAAAGCAGCAACGGGTCACATCTGGTGACCTCCAAGAAGGGAGGGTTCAAGGGGTTGGGGAGATGAGAAGGGGCTTGGAAGGCCCTGAAGCGTGCCCAGAATTCACCATCAGGACCTAGGACAGAAGTTCCCCCAAACTAACACTGGAATAACCCACTGACACTAAACACAGGCCTGAAATCAGAAAAGCCAGAAGCTCACGCTTGAGTGTGGTTGGAACGACCAGATTTTTCCACAAAATGTTTGATGCCATGGAACCCTAAGAGGTTTCCTCATCAATAATTTATCAAGAGAGAGAGAGAGAATCCCAAGCAGGCTCTGCTCTGCCAGCACAGAGCCCAACGCAGGGCTCGAACTCCTGAAACCACGAGATCATGACCTGCGCCAAAACCAAGAGTCAGGTGCTTCACTGACGGAGCCACCCAGGCGCCCCTCTTTTTTCAATTTCTAAAGCAGGTCAAACCTGAACCAGTATCTGTTTTGTAAATACAGTTTTACTGGAACACAGCCACGCTCACTTGTTTACAAATTACCAATGGCTGCATTCTCTCCGGCATGTCAGAGTACAATACTTGGGACACAGACTGTCCAGCCCGCAAGCACTAAAGTATTCACTCTCTTACACTCTACAGAAAAAGTCTGCCAACCCTGCTCCCAACAGTGGCCCCTCGGCTTTCTGCCTTTTATTTTCTTCCTTCTGGAAAAGAAGGGGCAAACAAATCAAAGAGACATTTGGAATTCCCAAATTGTCTCCACTGTACTGTTTCTTCTAGTCTTTAGAGAGCGATAAAGAAGCTACAGAAAATTCTCCCCAAGCAACTTCTCTGGAAGTAAAACAGCCCATAGTAAATTTTCAGTCCTCATAACACTGTACTGGTAAACTTCCACACTAACTAAAAGCAACGAAAACAATGCAAAACCACCATGGACAGCGCCTATGGGCCAGGCACTGGGCTAGTGCTTTCACCCCGTTATCTCATGTTAATATCCGTACCGCCACAAAGTACGTTCTGCCAGAACACCAATTTCACACTCTTGATAAGAAGCAGTTTTGAAACGCTGATGTGTCTGATTTCAAATCCTGTCATCTTAACTACTATATGCTATAAGCTGCCTGAGCTCTGACCCCACCTTCATTCACTGCTGATATTGATACACTTCTGCCAGGCACTGCTCCATTACCCCTCAAAATAGACCCATAGTGAGAAAAGTGATAGTATCATACCTATTTTGCTGATCAGGAACTCGAGGCTCAGGTAGGTGACATGACTTACCTAAGGTTACCCAGCTCGTGTGAGGTGGTGCTGGGGAGCTGACTGCAGAGCAGACTGGTAGGTTCTTCATCTCTGGGGCTCAGCCTTCTAGCTATAAAATAAGGGGTGTAACTTTTCAGGACGTTGAAGATGTAGCAAAAAACTGATTTGCTAAAAAAAAAGACAAAATGTTTGCGGGCCACTGAATAGACTTCCAGTCCTCCCCAAACCTCAGAAGCAGCTGCCCAGAGGCCACTGTGGACATCAAAACTCTGCCCCCAGGTCATGTCAGAATGGACATTCAATTCCACATAGATGAAGGTCTCCAGAGAGGACTCTACAAGGACATGTTTTTTTCCTTCCACTACGAATTTCCACAAGTGCTCAGGGTTCCCAGATCTCCAATTAAAATGCACACTAAGTAAGTAAATAAATAACTACTGAGAAGGCAGAAAGAGAATGTAGACGATGCCACGATATGAAAGTGGTCTGTGGATGCTTACAAATGGCTTTTTTTTTTTTTTTTTGCCTTCCAGAAGTTATTCTGCTGTCTTTGAGAAAGTACCCCAACTTCCTCTGCAGGAATCACCTTGCCCCTGTTGGATCAATTGGGTTAAATGGGATCTCAAATGTGCTCCACCCTTGCCTGGCCAAGAACAGGCCACACCCCAAGCTAGGTTTCTCAGAGCTGGTTTTGGAAACTCCAAAAAGAGGGTGTTCACATACAGGATTCTTCATGGATCCTGGTAGCAAGAGCCAATGCCTCAGCCTTGGCCAAGCCCAGCTCTAGCCTTCCCTCTGTTGTGGGAACCACCGGGCAGACTGCCAATAAATCCTGTCTTGCTTAAGTTACCCAAACTGGTTCTCTTGCTTATAACCACACTAATTTTTTTTTTACAATTCCAGAAGCATAGTTCTTAAAGAACAAATTGCCTTCATTCAGTATCATTTTGGCCTCACCTGGGGTCTCCTTTCTAAGCATATTTTTCAACCAATTTTGTTTCTACTTTCTCCCTTCAAAAAAAAAAAAAAAAGATAGCTATTTTAAGATTCCAGGTAAGGTAGAAACTGACTATATATGCACAGACCTACAAAGTGAAATTTAAAAAGTGACACTTCATAAATACTTTTCTGAATTGTCTTAACGGGGAAATATGCATTTATTTTCATTTATCATTCAGATCTGACCATCTAATTCATTAGCTTTCCTCTCCAGCATCGCCCTCTAGAACTGAGATTCTCTGAACTCAGCTGGGTCTTGACCTCAATCTGTTGTCCAAACAGGTGCAAATTCGCTGCAAAACATTACAGTCCACTCAAGATTTTACTACCTATCACAAGTTATTTCATTAAATGCTTTCATGAACATAATCCACAATATCCACAGAATGTCTTTGCTTTCATAAATAGCACAAGAAAGGAAATAGAGTTACTCGGCACCCCCTTGTTCATAGGAACCCTACAAACAATCGTTTTCTTCTCAGTGTGCTTATAGACATACTGAGTAATATCTGTCCCACACTTTAGATCCTGCAACAGTGTCCATAATATCTGGAATGAAATCCAAACTTCTGACCATGGCAAACAAAGCCCCCCATCAGATGGGCACTGCCTGGAGCTCCAAATTCATCACAGACCTTCCCTCTCTTCTCCCCCCTCCCCTTCTCCTCCTCCTTCCCCCCTCCCCTCGCTCCTTCTCCCCTTCCTCCACCTTGTCAACCCTGTCCCTGCTCTCCCAGCTGCCACCTGTTGCTCACACAGGCCAAGGCCCCTCTCACCTCAAAACTTGCCCTTGCCCTGCCTGGAACGCTTCTCCAATCTCCAGGACTGGCTCCTACTCACCATTCAGGTCTCCGCTGAAATATCACCACTTTAAAAGGCTTCCACGGGTCACCTAACCTAAAGTATCCCCCCTCCCCCGCCCCCAACTTGCTCCCGTATCTCCCTGTTCTGCTTTGCCATACGGAATACATTATTTATGCTTTGCTTCCTTATCTGTTGCCTCAACTACAGTACAAGATCTGTGAGGGCAGGGATTTGATAGTCCCAGCACATAGAACAACATTGTCTGGAACAGCAAGCTTGTGAAAGACACAGGAAGGAAGAATGGAGAGAGGAGGAAGGATAGAGGGGAAAGAGGTTTGTCAAGCCCAGGCATCCCTTTGGCTGGCTATTAACTTCTGTAACCTAAGCTTTCAAAAGCTAGGACACCAGGCACCTCTCCCTAAACCTTCTGATCATCATAATAATAGTGATTCCTCAGGTGCAAAGCTTAGTTTTGTGGGACTCTGTAAGTTTCAGAGACCCTCTTTTAGAAAAAGGATATAGAATTATGTACATGATGGCAGGTATAGAAGGGCATATTTATTTAAAATGAGAAAAGAAATCAGGACAGATGATAAGAATTTTGGAAACTCGACTCCTCTCTCCCTGGATCTCTCTGGGTAATTTGCCAGAAATCTCAAATAGAAATGCTTCCTGACAGTGGTCTGGCCTCCGCTCCATACCCGGAACACTGGACTACTCCTCACCACCCCCAGAACTCGGGGGTCCAGGCCCGTGAGAGCCCCATAGGCTGTGCTTTTGGTTCCCGGCACGTGGATAAACCACGAGGCTTGGCCGTATTCTGTCTTCACTCTACCGTGTCATTTAACCCAGAACCCGCCCCAGAACCAAGCCTCACTGCACAGAGCGGGCAGCTGCTAAGGAGGCGGGGGCTGGTTCTCAGCACCTGCAGGGTCATTTGGGTCCAGGCCCAAGGGCAGCATCCTGCCTTCTCAGGAAAACATGAGCTCTTCCCGGGAATGCCACCCTCTCCCCATCTCCCATTCTTATTCCAGCCTAACAATTTTCCTCATCAGTCATTTCTATTCCAAGCTGCGGCTCCCTTTAGTAAGTTTCCTGACCACGCTCTTAGCATCTTTAGGTTGGCTTTCGTTATTTCCATGTTTGCACAAGTGTGGAATTCGGTGTCCCCCATGGGTTCCATTAGCAGGCTCTGTGCCCCTCTTGCAAGTCACAAAGGCAGCTACACAGAATGGTGATAGACGGTGTCCTACGAAGAGCTGGGAGGGGAAGGCAGACGGCCAGGGGCTGCTCTGCTTCTACGCAAGAGAAGTGGAAACAAAACCGGCACTGCCGGGCGGTCTCTCGCCGACCAAGTGAGGCTCCGGGGACCCAAACTCGCACGACCTTTTTCTGGATGTCTTTGGCAATTTCTATCAAAATCACAAACGCACTGACCCTTGACTCAATAAGCCCACTTCCAGGAATTTTTTTTTGCATGTGTATATGTTTACTTACACACTCACACATGTGCAAAGAAATGAATGCCTAAGGTCACTCAGGACAGTGTTATTTCCAGTAACAGCAAGCTATAAGCAAGCTCTGTGTCCATCTTTAGGGGCCTAGTGAAATGAATCATGACACAGCCAGGCAACAGAGTATCGTAAAGCTGGAAAAAAGGAACAGATGAGCACTTTATCTTCAACTAGAAAAGGAACCATATTTATTGACGTAGAAGCAGGCACAGTGCAGTACGTATAGTTGAACGGCGTTTTTCATTTAAAAAGGGGAAATAAAGGGCACCTGGGTGGCTCAGTCGTTTAAGTGTCCATCTCAGTTTCGGCTCAGGTCATGATTTCATGGCTACGGGAGTTCGAGACCTACATGAGGCTCTGCACTGACAGCGTAGAGGCTGCTTGCGATTCTCTCTCTAGTCCTCCCCCACTCATGCTGTCTCTGTCTCTCTCAAAATAAGTAAATAAAATAAAAATATGAAAAAGGGAAATAAATATTTTTAAATATTTTTAATGTTTATTTTTGAGAGAGAGAGAGAGAGACAGAGAGAGAGAGAGAGAGAGAGAGAGAGAGAATAAGCAGGAGAGGGGCAGAGAGAGAGGGAGACACAAAATCCCAAGCAGGCTCCAGGTTCCGAGCTGTCAGCACAGAGCCCGAGGTGGGGCTCAAACTCACGAGCTGTGAGATCAGGACCTGAGCTGAAGTCAGGCCCTTAACTGACTGAGCCACCCAGGTGCCCCTGAAAATAAATATTTTTCTTATTTAGATGAATAGAAACAGCACATGAAGGATAAACAAGAAACTCATTAACTGCAGTTACAAGTTTTGTTTTCGGAGAGCATGGGAATCAGGACAGGAGAAATATTTTTCCACTACTGATGTTTTCATCATTTTTTGTTTGGCTACAAAGGACTGGATAACCTTGTCAAAAATTAAAATTAAAAATTAAATGGGTCACCTCACACTCATTAGGAGGGCTACTATAAGGGTAAAAAAAGAAAGAAAATAACAAGTGTTAGCAAGGATGTGGAGAAATTGGGACCTTTAAGCTCTGTTGGTGGTAAAATGGTAAGCTGCTATGGAAAACAGTAAGGCATGTCCTCAAAAAATTAAAAATAGAATTACCAGGGGCACCTGGGTGGCTCAGTTGATTAAGTGTCCGACTTCAGCTCAGGTCATGATCTTGCGGTTCACAAGTTCAAACCCCATGTCAGGCTTTGTGCTGACAGCTCGGAGCCTGGAGCCTGCTTTGGATTCTGTGTCTCCCGCTCTCTCTGCCCCTCCCCCACTCATGCTCTGTCTCTCTCTCTCTCCCAAAAATAAATTTAAAAAAAAAAACATAAAAAAAAATAATTACCATATGATACCATATGATTCCACTTTTGGATACATTCCCAAAAGAATTCCAAACAAGGTCTCCAAAAGAGATCTGTGTACTCATGCTTACAGCAGCTTTTTCACAATAGCCAAAAGGTAAGAAGCAACCCAAGATTCCATTATAGATAAACAGATACACAAAATGTGATGTATCCATACAATGGAATATTGCTCAGCCTTAAAAAGGAAGCAAATTCTCACACATGCTACCAAGTCCACATGGATTATCGAGAACAT
Source organism: Lynx canadensis (assembly GCF_007474595.2). Taxonomy (NCBI): domain Eukaryota; kingdom Metazoa; phylum Chordata; class Mammalia; order Carnivora; family Felidae; genus Lynx; species Lynx canadensis. The sequence goes on along the minus strand of NC_044305.1, from coordinate 6,421,150 downwards.
TATGCTAAGTGAAGCGAGCCAGTCACAAAAGAACAAATACCACTTACGTGAGGCATTTAGAGTAGTCAAAATCATATAGAAACAGAGGGGCACCTGGGTGGCTCTGTTGGTTAAGCATCTGACTCTTGATTTTGGCTCAGGTCATGATCTCACAGTTCTTGAGATTGAGCCTTGTATAGCCTGCTTGGGATTCCCTCTCTCTCTCTCTCTCTCTCTCTCTCTCTCTGTCCCTCCCCCTGCTCGTGCTCTCTCGCCCTCCCTCAAAACAGGTGAACAAACTTTAAAAAAAAAAAAAAAATCATAGAGACAGAAAGGAAAATGGTGGGTCCCAGGGAGGGGGAGGGGTGGGAAGTTTTAACTTAATAGTTTCCATTTTACAACATGAAAAGGGTCCTGGAGATAGATGGTGGCAATGGTTACCCAACATTATGAATGTATTTAATGCCATTTAACTGTCCACTTACAAATAGTTAGGATGACAAATTTTATGTTATGTGTATTTTACTACAATAAAAAAAATAGAGAAAACAATTAAATGGGGAGACTGCAGACTGAATCATTAACATCTCTCCAAAGAACAGTATCACTGGCCATTAGTCATCAGTTGAAGATACATATGGTATCCCAAGATCTTAAAATTCCTGTCATCGTGCCAAAACTTATCAAATCTAAAAGGGGAGGTTCTTTCAGTTACAAATTGGTGGACTGAACGTTCTAAACAAAGAATACCTTGAGGGAGACCGTGGTGCTGTGCTCAGCAGGTATCTCACTTTGTCTACCCAGAATCCTTCACTGCCTTCTCCCGGTGGCAAAGCCCTTTTACTTTCAACACCTGTCCCTCTACCACGTGGTGGACCCAGTCCAATCACAAGTTTACTTCCCTCTTCCGGGTGGCATGTGACTCAGGCTGGCCAATAGGAGCCCTCTGATCAGAGCACAGTGATTGGCCCATGGTGACCCAACCAGGCCAACAGCAGTTCTTATTCCAGGAAAGGGAAGGAAAGGCTGTGGTCCCCGCTGAGACTGCGGGCATTAAAGGTGCTGCAGCCCGGCGCTGCTGCAGACAGCAGGAGGGTGAAGACGGTGGAGGGCGACACCCTACCGAGAAATGCAGAGCGAAAAGATGGAGAGAAATCGGGGCCTCGTGGCATGGATCCAGCTATGGCTGAAGGAGGACCAGTCGCGGGTCTTTCCCATTTATTTGAACCAACATATTCCGCCATACTGCTGAGGACATTCCAAATTCGTGTCTGTCACTTGCAAACATGCACGTCATTGATGCCCAGCATGGCAGCTGTGGCTCGAGTCTCGCCCTCACTGGCTTCTATAAAGGCACTGTTCTGAGAGCAGTTAGTGCTGACAAATCTCCTTCAACGGTGACTGTCCGGGCGGTGAAGAGAAAGCACCAGCGTGGGCAGCAAAGTCACCACAACCACGGGCTGTGATGTTGTTCGCTCCACCCAACTCCCCCCAAGCCCCACTCACTCCAAGAGATGACTCACAGCAAACAGCTTAAGAGGAAATGACGTAAGCCAACACCCCATCCAGACTTCCTCATAAGGAAGTTAGCAGGACTTGAAGTCCTGACATCCGGCAGAAACCAAAGTCAAGCTCCTGATGTGCTGTGGACCAGCCGTGTGTCTCTGGGCCAGTCACCTATGCCCTCTGTACCTCGTTTCTAATCTGTAAAACTAAGCCCATCATCCCCCTATCACAGGATTGCTGTAGGGACCAGTGACATAGCACAGGGGAGGAGCTTACCACTGAATAAGTGCTCAGTGAAAGTTAGCAATCAGTTATCATTGATTCGTTCAGTAACATTGACTTATCTCTTATCAGCAAAGTGCAGTGAAAGACGAAGCAGAGAATATAAAGTTCATCACACGTGGGTCCTAACTTCAAATAGCTTATGGTTTATTTTTAAAAAATTTTTTTAACGTTTTATTTATTTTTGAGACAGAGAGAGACAGAGCATGAACGGGGGAGGGGCAGAGAGAGAGGGAGACACAGAATCGGAAGCAGGCTCCAGGCTCCGAGCCATCAGCCCAGAGCCCGACGCAGGGCTCGAACTCACAGACCGCGAGATCGCGACCTGAGCCAAAGTCGGACGCCCAGCCGACTGAGCCACCCAGGCGCCCCTAGCTTATGGTTTATTAAAGACACAGTTAGGACAAGTATTCATATAACTGTTAATAAAATACTAATAGGTCACACTTCCTGTGCCAGGCCCTGGAGATTTGGCGATCAGTAGGACGATGGCCTCTGTCTTCATGGAGGGTTTCACATGTTATTGGAGGGGACTCGATAAATAACTGAGTATCTGATTTAAAGTTCTGGTAAGGGGGAGTCTGAGTGGCTCAGTTGGTTAGGCATCTATCCCCTGATCTCAGCTCAGGTCATAACCTTACTACGGTTCGTGAGTTCAAGCCCCACACCAGGCTCTGCGCTGACAGCACAAAGTCTGCTCAGGATCCTTTCTCTCCCTCTGTCTGCACACCACCACCCCCCCCCCCCAAATAAATAAATAAACTTTAAAAAAATAGAATAAAGTTCTGGTAAGAACTACAGAGGAGGAGTCCACACAGTAAGAGAACAATAGCACAGACTTAGAGGTGGGGTGTCTTGACATGAAAGTGATGTATTTAAAAAAGCAGCCCCCAGAGAGGCTGGGAAGAAGCAGGAGAGGGAAGGGGAGGAGGCCAACCATAGGGTCTACCTCCTGCAAAGTCACCTGGCCCTGCAGGGGACCGGGAGTGTAAGTGAGGACTCAGATTTGTCCCAACCTGACCCCAGCAAGCCGGACTGTCACAATCCCACACCTGTCAGCCCTTGGCAAAGGGCCACGCTGGGAGACACAAACCCAGACACTCCTGGTCTCTCTGGTTGTGGCAAGATGGCCCCAGTAGCCCAAAGGAGGTCCTTCAGTGGAGATGTGCAGATGCAGGCAGTGGGGGCAGAAGCCCAGGAGGCCAGTGAGGGGCCCCCAGAGCAGTGGAAGTAACCTACCGGATGTGGGTGGAGCTCCGCAGTGTCCATTATCCTGGAAACCTTGACCTCCTGTTAGGATGCGGTATACAAAAAGGCTTCCCTGAGGAAGTGACGTTTTGGCTGAGTAGGAGTAGCTCGACAAGGAGCAGGGATAGTTCGGTTTGAGATTAATTAAGGGGTTATTTAGATGTAACATTTTCATGGTAGGCAGCGGATCTGGGGAGCTTGTAGGATGCCATTCCCACCTGGGCTCTGTCTGCAGCCATGACTCTCTCTGCCGAAGCCGTTAGCGGCTGATGCCAGGTGGCCGGGTTGATGTCTGCCACTGGTGACAGGCACCGTAACTAGAGATCCGGGGATCTCAGCGGGAAGCCCTTGACAACCTCAGAGCTAAATGACTCAACCTTTCAGGGGCCAATTCGTTACTCCTCCAAATCTTCCCAAACACAGAGCACCTGGCGCTCTCTGGGTACCAATACTTAAGGCTCCCTTACTCCCAGAGTCCCTTGCCACTGATTATGTTTTCCTGGTGCAGAAGTTCTGAAAGATCTCCCTTCATTGTCAATCACGTCCCTAACTCTTACCCAAAAAGTAAGATCCAAGAAATATGGGGGGGAGGGGTGGTAATTTTTTTTATTGAAAATTAATATTTTAATTTTTTTATTTATTTTTGAGAGAGAGAGAGAGTGCGATGGGGGGGGGGAGCAGACAGAGAGAGGGACACACAGAATCTGAAGCAGCCTCCAGGCTCTGAGCTGTCAGCACAGAGCCCAATGCAGGGCTCGAAACCGTGAACCTCAAGATCATGACCTGAGCCCAAGTCGGACACTCAACCACCTGAGCCACCCAAGCATCCCGCAAGAAATACATTTTAAGAGAAACCAGATCTGGGTCTATCTATACCGGTGCATCTCATCTGGGGATGGAGGTCTGTCCCTCAGGAGACATTGGCAATGTCTGCAAACATTTTTACTTTTCATAACTTGAGGTGGGAGTGGGGAGTGGCATCGGGGGGTAGAGGTCAGGAATGCTGTACGAGTGTCCAAAATGGCCACGCCAGCAAAGAACTGTCTGGCCCAACATGTCAACAAGTACCAAGGGTGAGAAACCATGAAATAAAACAATGGCCAAATGCGTGGCAAAGGTTGGATCTCCAATCTAAAACCTCTCTCTTTTTTGCCAAGTTCAGTGATGTGGCGTGTGTAAGACCCAATTTTTTTCAGTGTCAAGCAGCAGCAACGATGTTCAACTATCTTAAGCATAAAGGATTTGTCATTCAAATAATTGATCGGTCCAGGCACGGACCAGTGTCCACATGACGCCATCAGGAATCATTGTCTCTCTCCCCCGGCCCCTCTCCCTCTCTCACTACTTCCTTTGCCCTCTTTCCTCCCTTCTGCTTTATCCTCAAGCAGACCCTTTGCACGTGACGCTCTCAGGAGCACAGGCTTCCATCTTGCCAAAGTGACCCCCGGGGGCCGGAGAGCTTCTTTTTCCCGCTACCGTAGTTACATCATGATCTAACAATTGGTTTGACTTTCTAACTGGGGTGATGTGACCATCTCTCAACCAATCACTGTAGCCAGGGGGTGCAGAACTGCCACGGGTTGGGCCCGAGTCCCATGTCTGCACCTGGAGGCAGAGAAAGTAAACCCACCCAGACTGGATCTCCAGGAAAACAGGTGCTCCATGTGTAAATGCGCGTTCAGTCCTCACACTGGTCCTGGAATGAGGAGGGTGTTTCACACCATTGTTCAGGCAGGGAGTCCACTGAGGAGGCACAAGGTGAAGTGGTCGGAATTGCACTGTTTGGAGCCAGATGGACCGGGTTCAGCTCCCGGCTCAACAATGACCTCTGGCCAATTCTTACCTTTTGTGTGTTGCTTTCCCTGTCTGCAAAGGGAAACGGATTGTCCCGGGAGTTAATGAGTCCACACGTATGAAGGGTTGTAAATCATGCCTGGGACAGACGAGCTAAGCACTTGACAAATGTCATCTATCACTTTTGGGAACTAATCCAAGCTCCTCATCTTACAGAAAGAGAAACTGAGGGGCGCCTGGGTGGCGCAGTCGGTTAAGCGTCCGACTTCAGCCAGGTCACGATCTCGCGGTCCGGGAGTTCGAGCCCCGCGTCGGGCTCTGGGCTGATGGCTCAGAGCCTGGAGCCTGTTTCCGATTCTGTGTCTCCCTCTCTCTCTGCCCCTCCCCCGTTCATGCTCTGTCTCTCTCTGTCCCAAAAATAAATAAATGTTGAAAAAAAAAATTTAAAAAAAAAAAAAAAAGAAAGAGAAACTGAGGTCAGAGAAAACTCGGACTCCTTCCAGACCCCGCAGAGGGTCTGTGGCAAATACAGGACCAAAGGGCCCACCCGTTCTGACCCAGGGCTCTTTTCGCTACACCACGGACCCTTCTGAAGCCTTCTGTCAGCTGTAAATTTCATCAGCCCCAGCACGTGAAATGTACCACAGAACCCAGCACTTGTGGATTTTATAAACTCCCTCCGCTATGGCAAGACAGCCTTTCCCCAGGTGGAAAAGCCTCCCCAGCCATTCTGGGAACGAAGAGCCTGACCTTCTTCCCCTGGGTGCGCACCCCCCTCCCTTGGCCGCAGAAGAGGGACGGGTCCCAGTTTCGAGGCTCACTCACTCACTCACACTGCTCTGGCTTTCCCAGCAGCCTCCCTCTTGCTTTCTCAAGCTCCCTGGAAATCCATCAGCTTCATGATATTTATTACATGCTCCTTCCATTTATGAGTTTGCTACGGAAAAGGAGAAGCCGTGTGCTCCTTTCAGACGGCACGAGAGGCAGCGAGAAGAAAAGGTTATGGCTGTGTTTACTTTACTCAGTGCTGTTTTCCCGCTGCCTCACAATCGACGCGCCCCAGCAATCCAATAGCATATTATTAACCAAAGAGCTTTTTCCGATAAATACCAAACAGTCGCTCTAATAACACAGAGCCCAGGTAGAGAGGCAAAGATAAATGCTAATTTCAAAATTAAATTGCTATCCCCCTGCGTGTCTGAGAGAACGGGACGAGCATAAGGAGGGTAAGCGAGGGGACGCTATGACGGGGGACGCGCCGCATGGGGCATAGGAAAGGCAGCAGTGACCACGGTGAGCACGGACGCTGAATATCTGTCACGTGCCAGACACGATGCGTTATTTCATTCATGCCCATGGTGACCCTCTATAGACACACGTGTTTTGGGGATCTTCCGTCCCACATGAGGAAACTGAGGCTGAGAAAGGTCGAGTAATCGGCACAAAGTCCTGCCGGGTATAAATGCAGAAGTTCAGATCGGAATCCAGGCGGCCTGGCTCCAGAGCCCATGAATTTAGACACTACTGCTCAATTACGTCTAGGACCTGTGCACAGGGACACAGTGTTTCTCAGATTGGAAGGTACCTTTCAAGTTCATCAGTTACTCATGTAACAAATATTTACGAGCTCACAGTTGTTGGCCACTGTGAGCTGGCTACAGCAAAACCACCTAGAACCTCCTGTTGCTTCCTCACAAGAACAGGCTTATGCATGTCCTGGCAGAGGGAAGCAGGCTTATTTAGAAGGAAAGATGGCTAGGGGGCATCCGCTGGGGGCCCAGAGTTTCCTTTCCAGGAGGGAGCTCCTGTGGCCCAGTGTTTCAGCTATCAAGAGAGCTCGGTTCAAATCCCAGAGTCCTCTCTCGTACTAGGCGCCACCTGCAGAAAGGGACGTGGTCCCTCCCAGCATTTTTCCTCTGTGTGCAAAATGGAGAAAATAATCCTGCGTACCGCTCGCGGTCCTTGTAAGGATTAAACAAAGATCTTTACCAATTCTGCTGAAGTTCCAAGTTTGCCTGCAGGAATTAGGCTGTCGACCGCTCCCCTGCCGTCTTAACTGTCAGACATCGTTTCTTCCATCACCAGAGTGCTCCTGGCCTCCAGAATCCCTGGGGCCACCCACTGGAATCTTCTCATTGCATCCTGTGCCCTCTGGTGGAACCGGAAGCCATCTGCACTAACAGCTCCAAAGGGCTGGCTCTGGGAAAGTAGTCTGAACTCTGTGCACAATGCCGGCTCATGACAAGCATCCGTTGGTATTATTTTCTCCACAAAACCCCAACGGATTTCCTTACTACAAGTTTGAACATGCGAATGGGGCAATGGAGGCATAGTGATAGATCTTTCTCCTTACTAAAAACTCCTCACACTGATGAGCTGAGATCACCTGTGGTCGAATCACTTCTTCGGTCCCGATTCTCCATTAAATATGGTAGTTAGTGCAAAGCCCGCCCGTGACAGTAATAACCCACATGTTTAGCGCCTCACCAATGCCAACATCGAGTTAAGCACTCCCTAAACATGAGTCCATGAACTCTCACTACCTCATTATGAAACAAAATCGGTAACTATTCCCGCTTTACATGTGGGGGCACTGCAGCTCAGGAAAGGCTGCTGATGTCACCCCAAGTCGACACGTTATTATATAATTGCTGAATTAGTCTCTCTTTTTTTCAATATTTATTTATTTTTGCAAGAGAGGAAGAGCATGAGCAGGGGAGGGGCAGAGAGAGACGGAGACACAGAATCCGAATCGGGCTCTGGGCTCCGAGCTGTCAGCACAGAGCCTCACGCGGGGCTTGAACTCATGAACCATGAGATAGTGACCCCGAGCTAAGCTGGACACTTAACCAGCTGAGCCACCCAGGTGCCACTCAGACAGTTTCTTGGGTTGGAAAGGGCAGACCGCGCCCAACCCAATGTGAGTTAAGAGGAAAAAGAAAGCCCGTGAATATGTTGGCACATACAACTAGAAAATTCAGAGGTAGAGACTAATTCAGGCATGGAAGGATCCAGGCCTCAAATGTCTCCTGTGACATCTCCTCCTTGACCCTGCTTCCTAGGTGTCGACTTCATCCTCAGGTATGCTTCTCCTTCCCGATAACAACATGGGCACCAAGAAGTCTAGGCAACACAGCAGCAGAGGGACGGAGAAAACTGAGCCATCTCTCTGGTGTCTACAGTTCCAGCAGGAGACCTGACTGGGCTTCGGGGTCCATCTCGGGGGGGTCACGTGCTAGCCCCTGTCACGTGCTAGCTCCGGCATCCATCACTTCCGGTGACGAGGAAGCACCGCCCCGTGATTGGACACACCTGTCATGTGCGCGTCCCTGGAGCACGGGGATGGGAGAGCGGCGCCCAGAGGGCCTAGACAGAGAGTGCGAGGTGCGGGCCCCCCCAAAGGGACGTCAAGGGACTGCCAGCACCAGGAGCAGCAACACGAGACGCCAGACAAAGCAGAGTCCCGGAGCCCACTCCCGGAGCCCACTCTCTGGTTCTCTTTTCCTTGCTCTCCTGATCAAAAGGCACGCCTTTTTTTTTTTTTCAACGTTTATTTATTTTTGGGGGGACAGAGAGAGACAGAGCATGAACGGGGGAGGGGCAGAGAGAGAGGGAGACACAGAACCGGAAGCAGGCTCCAGGCTCCGAGCCATCAGCCCAGAGCCCGATGCGGGGCTCGAACTCACGGATCGCGAGATCGTGACCCGGCTGAAGTCGGACGCTTAGCCGACTGCGCCACCCAGGCGCCCCAAAAGGCACGCCTCTGATGCTGGCTGGCTTGGCTCCTGCCTCTGGCCCATTTTCCCCGACCTTGCTCTGTGACCGAGCAGCCGTGTAGAATGGAGTGAGCGTAGGAAGCTGTATAACCATGAGGATTAGTCTAAGAGTGGCGGGGAGGCAGGGGGAGAGAGAGAATTGAGTCGACTCCTTTCCCAAAGTTTTGCGGCAGCCTAGAGGTCTCTGGTTTATGGATACACATTAAAGAACCTTTTCAAGAGGGCTGTTTCATGTGAGGAAGCCGTTTAGGCACGGAGGCACTTGGCTGCTCCTTCTAAATGAACATTTTCAATTAGTCTGAAGAAGTTAATTACACCATCCTTTAATAACTGCCCTGTGATTCTGCAAATCCTCCATTAATTGATTCAACCGTCTGCCCCCAAACCAAGAATCAGCAAACAGGTAGAAAGAGACCGAAAAGCAGCAGGAGTGGAGCGGGGGAGGCAAAGATGAAGACGTGCTATGTCGTCTGCAGGGGCAGGTGAGACACAAAAGCCGCGTCTGGGACGGTTGTGGGAAACTGCACAGGGTGAGAGGTTTGGGAAATTCATTCCACGGATCCAAGGGGCTTTCACAAGCGGATACACAATATGCTGGCAGGATGCGTCCCTCCCTCTGCTGCGTGTCTCAGAGAGAAAGCGAGCCCGTGGAGCTTGGTCCAGACCATAACAAAGAGCTCCTGGAGCCACATTCCCTGGCCCACGGTCGTTCGGGAAACTGCTACAAACAACAGCTTTCCTGTGGGATAGAGAACATCACCAAAGCAGAAGTCAGAAACCAGGAAATCCAGTCCCAGCTTTGAAAAAAAAAAAAGGGGCAACTTCTGTCCTGAAGTGCACAGCACAGGCTCCTGTCATACAGGCACCGGACTGGCCTGGGTTCCGATGCTGGCTCTGCTCCTGGCTGGCCGCGCGGCCCCGCGTAAAACCTGATGGGCTCTCAGCTTCCCCATCTGTTAAATGGGGAAATACACATATCTGTATCATAGGAGTCTTACAGCAATGAAATGAGATAATGTCATATAAACTGTTCAGGTCCTGGAATATGGTAAGAATTCAGTAAATCCTGGGGCACCTGGGTGGCTCAGTCGGTCAAACGTCTGATTCCTGGTTTTAGCTTGGGTCACAATCTCACCGTTTGTGGGTTCGAGCCCCTCACCAGGCTCCATGCCGACAGCTTGCAGCCCTGCTTGGGATTCTTTCTCTCTCTCCCTCTCTCTCCTCTGTCCCTTCCCTGCTTGTGTTCTCTGTCTCCCTCAAATAAGTAAATAAGTAAGTAAATAAATAAAAAATGTTTAAGAATCTAGTAAATCCTTACTGGTGTATCAGTCCGCCCTTACTCTAACAATGTTACATAACAAACCACTCTCAAAACTTAGGGGCATTCATCAACAAGCATTTATTTCTTGCACACGAGTCCGCAGGTTAGCTGCAGTTGAGCTGGGCCTGGCTTCAGGATGCAGGCTGGACCCAGGCCCCTGCAGTGTTTCTCATCCTCCTCGGGCAGGTCGCTACTGAAGCATGTGCCACTCACACAGAAGAAATACAGTGGCTGAAGAGGGCAACGCTGACCCCAGAAGTGCACTTCAAGATCCTGCTCACATCTGCTAACTTCTGGTTTGCGAAAGCAGGTCACACAGCCAAAACCAAAGTCAAGGGCAGGGAAATGCACTCCCCCCATGGAGGTAAGAGAGAAGGAATTCTATTTGCCAAAGAATTATCTGATTTAGCACAACCACCTTGGTCATATGCGATGAGCACACAAATGACGGCGAAGCCGGCTAAGATATGATTAAGTGTCAAGTGACGGTTTATTTTAGACTGGATTGTGTTCCCCGAAATGTATATTTTGAAGGCCTAACCCCCAATGTGACTGTATTTGGAGACAGGCCCTTAAAGAGAGAATTCGGGTTAAATGAAGTCATAGGACCAGGGCCCTGATCCCACAGAACTGGTGTCCCCATAAGAAGAGGAAGAGAGTTCAGGGTGTGTGCACCCAGAGAAAAGGCCACGTGAGCACGCTGTGAGAACGCAGCTATCTGCAAACCAGGCAGAGGGGCCTCAGGAGAAACCGAACCCGGCGACATTTGATCTTGGACTTCCAGCCTCAAGAACTGTGAGAAATAAATTCCAATTGTACCCAAAGAAAAGACAACACTAATTCAAAAGAATATATGCGGCATTATTTACAACAGCCAAGATATGGAAGCAACATAAGTGTCCACGGATGGATGAATCGATAAAGAGGATGTGGTGTCTGTCTGTGTGTGTGTGTGTGTGTGTGTGTGTGTGTGTGTTCATACAATGGATTATTACTCAGCAATAAGAAAGAAAAAGATCTCAGCATTTGCGATATGGATGGACCTCTACAGTATTCTAAGTGAAATAAGTCAGAGAGAAACAAATACCATATGATTTCACTTATATGTGGAATCTAAAAAACAAAACAACAAAAAATATGAGAAGCGCCTGGGTGGCTCAGTCAGTTGAGCCTCCGACTCTTGATTTCGGCTCAGGTCATAATCCCAGGGTCATGAGATCGAGCCCCATGTCGGGCTCTGTGCTGAGCATGGAAACTGCTTAAGATTGTCTCTGTCTCCATCTGCCCCTCTCCCCCGCGCTCGCTCTCAAAAAATAAACTAAAAAAATAAACAACAATTTAAAAAAAAATATATAAAAAACAAACAAAAAACCAAAAACAGACCCATAAATACAGAGAACGCACTGGCGGTTGCCAGACTGGGGGCGCTGGGGGAAAGTGGGTGAGGGGCAGCGGGAGGCACAGGCTTCCAGCTATGGGATGAATACGTCAGGAGACAAAGGTACAGCAGGGACTATAGTCAATGGTATCACAACAGCGCTGTATAGTGACAGATGGCAGTCACGCTTGTGAGCACAGCGTACCGTGTAGAGTCGTCGAAACGCTATGTCGTACACTCAAAACTGACGCAGCCATGAGTGCCAACTCTACTTCCGATAAATTCGTTCATTCATTCATTCATTCCAATCCACACAGCCTCTGGTATCTGCTTGTTAAAGCTGCATCAGACCAACAGGGCAATAGAGAGATTAAGTCCCAAAGGAGGAAGAGATTGCTTAGAGACAGAAGGAAGCAAACTCCACGGAGAAGACATCTTCTGGTGAAAACACAGCCAGGTGGGGTCCAACAGGTGCCGGTGGACGCGAGTCAAGAGGACGGCATCCGAGGGCACCAGAGATGGCCGCAGCCTGTTCTGCAGACGGACAGAGAAGGTCAAGAGCCAAGACCTTTGAACCCCTGGCTGCAGGCACCGCCTCAGGCGCTTCACACGAGTGCTCGTGTTTCAGCCTCAGAACGGCCCTAAGAGGTGGGTGCTACTGGCCTTTTCCACTTGGAGGAGGAAGAAACAGGTTTGCCAAGATAACGATTAGCATCCAAGGAGATCGCGCAACAGAACAGAAATATGTCGGCAATTTCTCCTCACTGGTGGTCATTAGCTGAGGTCTAGAAAACAATCCTGTGGCCTAAGGATGGGGAAACAAAGCGCTTCTAAGAAATATCAGACAGTGGGGGGGATACGGGGAGTACCTGGGGGGGCTCAGTCGGTTAAGCATCCGACTTCGGCTCAGGTCACGATCTCACGGTCCGTGAGTGCGAGCCCCGCGTCGGGCTCTGTGCTGACAGCTCGGATCCTGGGGCCTGCTTCGGATTCTGTGCCTCCCTCTCTCTCTGCCCCTCCCCTCCACTTGCACTCTGAGTCTGTCTCTCAAAACTAAACATACATTAAAAAAAAAAAAAAAGAACCACGCCTTCCCTGACATTCTCAACAGCAAAATGGTAAGCCCTACAACAATGCACGTTTTTTACATGCGTCCTGTATCCCCAGGGAGCCCACAAGCTCCCGGGAAGGGGATCTGCTTCACATCACACAGCCAGGCTCCTTACTGAAACCACTGCTCCCTACCCCAATAAATGCGCATCGTCACATCTCGCTGGCAGCTCCCGACCCACCCCGGCTCCCCAATCCTCTTCATTCCAGAGCTAACAACTCTGGTTTGTTTACTCCTTCCAGGCTCAGAGACACTTCTGGAATAATGAATCTTAATGTGGGGTGGCTGAACTGGGGGATGCCGTGTCAGGCGGTGCTGTCTGATTACAGTAAACCCTGGCCATGATGTGATGAGTGGGATCCCAAAACGTAGCCACATCAAAGGTGGGCTGAGTTGTTACAAGGAGAACGCAGTCCTCCCAGGAGAGCTTCCCACCGCAACCCCACCCCCCCATCCTGGCTGCCTCGCGGCGCCACCTGGTGGCAGGGGCCTGCTCTGGTTGAACTAACTCCAGGGATGATGCGGGGCTTCGGAGTCCGCTCTATCTGCCAGGAATTAGGAATCTCGCTCTTAGCTGGCACGCACTTCCCCAGCCTGGTCCAGGAAAACAGAGCCAGGAAAATTCCAGGCACAGCGGGCCCCTCCCTCTGCCTCCCTGCTTCCTGGCGTAGAGATGGGGTCACACTGCCTTTTCCAGACTTGCCCACCCCATCCACGCCTCCCTCCTCCTCTGAAAAAGTCAAGCTCTTTAGCTCTAACCCCACTTGGCAATCAAGTAGAAGAGAGTCACTCGGCCATCGGGTTATATCAGCATTCGTATTTCAGGACACGTTTTCTAAAGGTCCTGTTGTACTACATTATTTGAAATTTTGTAATAGCCATGGGTCTGCCATGGGTCTTTTTTGTGATCAGGATAAAACGGGCCATTAGCATTTGGAAAATTAAGAAGGAAAGAAAGTCCACTGTGTTTCTTTTCTATTTTTAAATTAATGTGTACATGGGGGGGGTGATATCTTTAAAATTTTTTTTTACATTTATTTATTTCCGAGAGACAAAGAGAGACAGACACAAGCAGGGGAGGGGCCAAGAGAGAGGGAGACACAGAATCGGAAGCAGGCTCCAGGCTCCGAGCTGTCAGCACAGAGCCTGACACAGGGCTAGAACTCACAAACGATGAGATCATGACCTGGGCCGAAGTCAGACCCTTAAACCACTGAGCCCAGGCACCCCTGACATCTTTAAATACATGTCTTCCATCAAAGCAAAATTCACTACAGTTTTTCCTGATTGGCAGTCCGTGAGCTAATACATGTTCTAAGCCCTCACATTCCCTTTTTCCAACTGTGTTTTTAACAAATATTATGTTCACTTGATTTCTCAGGTGGATAGAGAATTTAACCTTCCACATCCCCAAATTAGATAACTGACCTTAATAAGTTGACCTTATAGGGGTACCTGAGTCAGTTGAGCACCCGACTTTGGCTCAGGTCATGATCTCATGGTACGAGGGTTCAAGCTCCACATTGGGTTTGCTGCTGTCAGCACAGAGCCTGCTTCGGATCCTCTGACCCCCTCTCTTTGCCTCTCCCCTGCTCGTGTGCACTCACACTCCCCCCCCCTCTCTCTCTCTCTCTCCTCAAAAATGAAAAAACAGAAAATACAAAGAAATGGAAAAAACATTCCGTGCTCATGGATTGGAAAAAAATACTGTTAAAATGTCAATACTACCCAAAGCAATCTACACATTCGATGCAATCCAAATCAAAATTCCACCAACATTCTTTTCAAGCTAGAACAAGCAATCCTAAAATTTTTATGGAACCACAAAAGACCCCAAATAGCCAACGTAGTATGACAAAGAAGACCAAAGCAGGAGGCATCACAATCCCAGACCTTAGCCTGTGCTACAAAGCTGTAATCATCAAGACAGCATGGTATTGGCACAAAAACAGACACATAGACCAATGGAATAGAACAGAGATTCCAGAATTGGACCCACAAAAGTACGGCCAACTGATCTTTGACAAAGCAGGAAAGAATATCCAATGGAAAAAAGTCTCTTTAACTAATGGTGCTGGGGAGAAACTGGACAGCAACATGCAGAAGAATGAAACTAGACCGCTTTCTTACACCATTCACAAAATAACTCAAAATGGATGAAGAACCTGAATGTGAGACCGGAAACCATCAAAACCCTAGAGGAGAAAGCAGGAAAAAACACTCTCTGAACTCAGCCGCAGCAATTTCTTACTTGACACATCTCCAAAGGCAAGGGAATTAAAAGCAAAAATGAACTATTGGGACCTCATGAAGATAAAAGCTTCTGCACTGCAAAGGAAACAATCAAAACAAAAAGGCAACCGACGGAATGGGAAAAGATATTTGCAAATGACATATTGGACAAAGGGCTCATATCCAAAATCTATAAAGAACTCACCAAACTCCACACCCAAAAAACAAATAATCCAGTAAAGAAATGGGCAGAAGACATGAATAGACACTTCCCTAAAGAAGACATCCAGATGGCCAAACAGGCACATGAAAAGATGCTCAACATCACTCCTCATCAGGGACATACAAATCAAAACCACACTGAGATATCACCTCACGCCAGTCAGAGTGGCTAAAATGAACAAATCAGGAGACTATAGATGCTGGAGAGGATGTGGAGAAACGGGAACCCTCTTGCACTGTTGGTGGGAATGCAAATTGGTGCAGCCACTCTGGAAAACAGTGTGGAGGTTCCTCAAAAAATTAAAACTAGATCTACCCTATGACCCAGACATAGCACTGCTAGGAATTTACCCAAGGGATACAGGAGTGCTGATGCACAGGGGCACTTGTACCCCAATGTTTATAGCAGCACTTTCAACAATAGCCAAAGTATGGAAAGAGACTAAATGTCCATCAACTGGTGAATGGATAAAGAAGTTGTGGTTTATATACACAACGGAATACTACATGGCAATGAGAAAGAATGAAATCTGGCCATTTGCAGTAATGTGGATGGAACCGGAGAGTGTTATGCTAAGTGAAATAAGCCATACAGAGAAAGACAGATACCATGTTTTCACTCTTATGTGGATCCTGAGAAAGTTAACAGAAGACCATGGGGGAGGGGAAGGAGAAAAAAAAGAAAAAAGAGAGGGAGGGAGCCAAACCATAGAGACTCTTAAAAACTGAGAATAAACTGAGAGTTGATGCGGGGTGGGAGGGACGGGTGGGTGGCAGGGTGATGGGCATTGAGGAGGGCACCTATTGGGATGAGCACTGGGTGTTGTATGGAAACCAATTTGACAATAAATTTCATATTAAAAAATGAATAAACATTAAAATAATAATAATAATAAGTTGACCTCACAAGTTTCTCCCCCCCAGAATGGCTAAGATGAGAAAGACAGAAAATGCCAGTGCTGATGAGGATGTGAAGCATCAGGAACTCCCAAACACACAAGTGGGTCCACTTTGGAAAGCAGACTTTGGCCATACCCATCACCGGCGGAGCAAATGCTGCCTTCCACCCCAGGAGTTCCACATATGTTCCCAAAGAACACGCACCACAGCAGTCACTGCCATTCATGATTCTATCGTACGGCAACATACGATATTGTAATATATGTTACATATGTTATATATCGTATATATACGTTATATATTGTATATATACGTTATATCATATATATATCATAATATACGTTATATCATATAACATACGCTATTGTAATACACGTTATTATTCATGATTCAGTCCTGCTCATAATAGCCAAAAACTAAACACCTCCCAAATGCTCATGGTGATAGAATAAATCATTGCATATTCGCACAATGGAATATTCTACTGCAATGGAAAGACAGAACAACTACACTCGACAATACGGATCAGCCTCGCACACAAGAAATTGAGAGAAAGAAGCCAGACTCAAAAAGTGTATACTGTTCAAGTCTATTCATAAAAGGCACAGAGACAGGCTAAACTAATTTTGAGGAGAGAAGTCAGAAAAGTGGTTACTCTTGGTAGGACCAGGGAAGGGGTGACCAGACAGAGGCAAGCAGGGAGTCTGGGGCGGGGTCACATTCTATTTCCCGATATTGATGCTCCCGACGTTGGTGTGTTCAGCATGCGAAAATCTAAGCTGTATGATTTGGGCACTTTTATGTGCATCGTATAGTCAAGACGTTTTTAAAAATAGCCATCAATTCCCACAAAGGATTAGGTTTTGATCAATATAATTCACATCAGTGACCTTTTCTCCAATTAATACCAAAAGAGCAAAAAGCAAAGCCCTGCCCGTTAAAACCGACCAGCGGACAGATAAAAAGAAAACAATCAGATGGCATGCCGTGCCCACAATCTTACCAAAACCAAATGCATATTTTCTCATCAACGGGTTTCTTATCAAGAGGAAATAGCTCCTCCTCCAAAAGGAAGAGTCTTAATCGATCTCTGTGCACAGCTATTTGAAGGTATTTAAACATGGCTGGTTTTCATTCTGCTGCCTGCCTTCAGTTTAAATGAAAGCCACATTTTCTGGAGACGTAAAAGGGCCGAGAGAGGGCATACTGACATTTGACCTGATTTTTGATCTAGGTTTCATCCAAAAACAGTATTTATGCACCAGACATTGAACTGCCTAGAAAATGCTCTTGAGTCTCTAATGCCCAAACAAGCAAAGCCAGGTGGCCACCAGTACTTTTGACCAGGGACTTCCCAGTTACCAAGGGTGATTCTCTGTTCTCTACGCAGGCAAACAGTGACACCCAGTGGAAAAATGGAGAATAACAAGCTATCTTTGGTAAGTGCTGCTAATGAAAATTCTGTATATGGGTTCACTTTAAATGATCTAGGGGAAGTTTTTCAAAAGCAGTTGAGAGAGGGGCGCCTGGGTGGCTCAGTCGGTTGAGTGTCTGACTTCGCCTCAGGTCATGATCTCACGGTCTGTGAGTTCGAGCCCCGCGTCGGGCTCTGTGCTGACAGCTCAGAGCCTGGAGCCTGCTTCAAATTCTGTGTCTCCCTCTCTCTCTGCCCCTCCCCTGCCTTATGTGCACTCTCTCTCCCTCCCTCTCAAAAATAATAAACTTAAAAAAAAAATTGAAGTCACCCATTTAAATGAGTAAAGGAGTAAGGAGGCAAACAAAAGAATATAAAGTTCAAATGGTAAATAATATATATTCAAATATGTTCCATGATACTAGTAATTGGAGAAAAAACATTAAAATAGCACCCAAACAACCATTTTCACCTACCTGATTGGAAAAATCACTAAAGTTTGATCATCTCAAGAACCAACAAAAGTTAGAGAGATTCGGTATCCCAGTACTCTCCTGGTGCAGGGGGAACAATACATCAGTTCTGTACTTTGGAGATGCACTGGATGTATTTTTACAAAATATTAAATGTGCACAATGCCATAATTCTGATTTCCACAATTAATCCTAGACCCTAATTTTCATTTTTGTGCCAGAACGTGAGGACTATCCAGGACATGTACTAGAAAGCAAGGAGTCATGAGTTCATGTCCATGAGCCGACCAGAAGGGGGCGCCTAATGGCCAAAGTCGAGATGAGCAGAACATCAAAAACAGCAATGACTGAAACAGAATAATATATAAAGTCCACAAATCCTTACTGATACACAAGAAGGTGTCAAAGAAAACACAACGTAAATTTATCCGCCATCACTGGAGATAACTATTATACCGTCTCCTTATTCTAATCACTGACAATAATGGGAAAGCACTAAGCATTTACCCTACATTTCTAGCGGGGACTAGAATTTAGGGTCACCCCACAATTCCAGGAAATGACAGAAATCTCTTCCTTACAGAAAAACGTCAATGTAGAAGACACGGTAGAATTTGCAAATCAGCATCCTACAACCCCAAGTGAAATCGGTGACTGATCCCAGGCCCAACACAGAGGGAAATGATGGGAGCTTGACATGTGCACAGTGCCGACATACCCTTCCACAGATTCGTTCCTGTTTGCAAGGGGAGAATGTGTGACTTCGCAGTGCAGAGATGTGACCCGCCCCACATCAATAGGCCAGTCATCAATAACAGCATCTCCAGGGGCGCCTGGGTGGCTCACTTGGTTGGGCATCCGACTTCGGGTTATGATCTCACGATTCGTGAGTTCGAGCCCCACATCAGGCTCTCCACTGTCAGCGCAGAGCCTGCTTCAGATCCCGTCTCCCTGTCTTTCTCTGCCCCTCCCCTGCTCATTCTCTCTCTCAAAAATAAACAAACAGGGGCGCCTGGGTGGCGCAGTCGGTTAAGCGTCCGACTTCAGGCCAGGTCACGATCTCGCTGATCCGGGAGTTCGAGCCCCACGTCGGCTCTGGGCTGATGGCTCGGAGCCTGGCGCCTGTTTCCGATTCTGTGTCTCCCTCTCTCTCTGACCCCCCCCGTTCATGCTCTGTCTCTCTCTGTCCCAAAAATAAATAAACGTTGAAAAAAAAATTTTTTTTTAAATAAAAAATAAAAAAAAAATAAACAAACATTAGAAATGATAATAATAGCATCTCCAATGGTGGGACAGCCAGATGCTATATGTTTTCTGTTGTGACATAATGTGGAATATACATTTGCTATACCTACCAATATTCTTGCCAAAAAGTTCATCCTGAATCTATTCAAGCCTTTAGGTATAATTTCCTGTTTGCAGAAAATTTAGGTGATAGACGAACAAGTTAAGCACCATCATAAAGAAGCAATCCTCAAACCCAAAAGATAAGGTGATGGTCTTAGGTCTTCAAGACAGTATCACTAAAAAAAAAAAAAAAAAAAAAAGTGGGTGGGGGGTGTTACCATCCTAGATTAAAAGAGTTGCTTAAGGACAAAGTAGAACAGTGGAATGTAATATACAATGAGTCGTCCTTGATTGGGTTTGATTTGAAAAACATTTAGGAGACGATTAGGAAAAATGTAACGGGAACTGGACATCAGATGATGTCCAAGAGCTACTAGTAAGGTCATCTTCATTTTTTAGAATCCCATACTGAGATATTTAGGGGTGAATGCTACGATGCTAATCCACTTTAAATTTCCAACAAAACAGATGAAAAAAATATGTCAAAATATTAACAACTGTTAATCATAGGAGATGTGAACATAGGCATTCATTATTCTATTCCCTCTCCTTTCTGGGCTTCAAGTTTATTTTTTTAAAAAAACTAATGATATACAGGAAAAAATATGATGACTTGTACAAGAATATTCAATGTAACACTGCTTATCAGGGCAAAAATTTGGAATCAATCTAAATGTCTTTCAACACCAGAATGAATAAATTACCGACCTTGATAAACAGACTTCACACCCAGCAGAATAGTTAAGACAAAAAAGACAGAACATTTGGTTCTATGAAGTATTGGCAAGCACTAAAATGACAAGTGTTTCTCTACTTGATGTGTACTTATTTCTAAAGTTTGTTCATATTTTATTTTACTCCTCATCATATTCTTAGATTTGGCATCTTAGAGATGCACATATTTACTAAGCTTTAGCAGATAGGCTCTCCAGGATAGTGGCTCAAAACTTGTATTTGAGGGATGCCTGAGTTGCTCAGTGGGTTGGGGTGTCCAACTTCGGCTCAGGTCATGATCTCACCGTTCGTGGGTTCGAGCCCCACGTTGGGCTCTGTGCTGACAGCTCAGAGCCTGGAGCCTGCTTCCGATTCTGTGTCTCCCTCTCTCTCTCTGCCCCTCCCCTGCTCATGCTCGCTCGCTCTCTCTCTCTCTCTCAAAAATACATAAATATTAAAAAAAAAAAATTTTAACTTGTATTTGATGAACTGGTAACATTTCAAAATTTCACCTCCCCCGAAAATATAACACAGCACAGTTGGAAATGGCGTAAGTTTCTTATTTTACTACATAAAAAAAAAAAAAAAAATAGGACGTTAGTTACTTGTGTCATCTTTTCACACAAGAAAAGACATTTTATCACCTAAGAGTACAGATAGATGGCTATCGTCCAGAAGAAGAGCAGTCCCTTATACAGAAATACATTTAGATTTATGAAGATGCTATCATCTGAACAACCAGGACAAACTTGGCATTTGAGGAAACAGCTGAACTCTGGGGGTTGGGCTTTTATCACGTCACCTGGCTGCGGACAGGGCATAGCACAACATGGCACACTGTCGGCCTGAACGGAGACTTCCGGTTTCCCTTATCTGTTCAGGGAGGAAATACACACCATTGCTCAAATTATAAAGAAAAAATTTTAAAAAATTTAAAACGTTAACTGAAAATAACTCCTCTTGACAACCAAGGCTCAAATGAATTGGAATGCACTAGAAAAGGCTGCGTCTAAAATCCTAGAACGCAGAGCCCGAGAAACATCTGAAGTTTCTTCAGAGCCCTCAGACTTCTCAGCAGAGGGCAGGAAAGCGCTGTGTGGTGAACACGACTCCGGGCTTTGGACCCATCAGACTGGATTTGAGTTGAGCCCCACCAGCCAGGGACTTGCATCCTCTAATTCCAGCTTCATCACCATCTACCATAAGTAAAGCAAGAGTGTCTTGTCAGAGCCACGGGGATCAAATGGAGGGACGCAGGGGTCAACGACTCAGCACAGTACCTAGCTCTTGGGGTGAGCGATCTCTAAAGAATAGCTCTTGGTACTACTCTTTTACTCCTGAAACGAAATTCCCCAAGCTAGAGTTCTTCTCCAGCTAGGCAGATGGAGACCTAGCCAAGATAGAGCAGGCGGGGTGGTGGGGGGGTGGGGGTGGGGGTCAGAGGGTGGCATCACCAAGCACTCCGGCATTCCTCCCCATCCAGGGACACTGGCCGCATATGGCCGGGTCAGGTCCTACAGCAGCTTGTAGGGAACGGTGGGCTGCAGGTGCAGAGGGAGAACAGCACCCAGACTGCCAATCCCAGGGAGAAAGGCTGGAAACGGGTCGACTTAGCTCTTAACTAAGCTCACACTTCCTCTGCCTGCAGACCTGCTCCTTGTAAGGCCCACTCTGCCATCCGCCTCTGCAGGCTGGCGGAGACCATCAATCGAGTGGCCCTGCCCCTGCCCCCCAACCCCCGCCAGCGTGTGACAAAACTAAAACCAATCAGACTCTGCTTCCCCCACAGGAAACAGTCACAGCCAACGGATCCTGACAGAGCAGTGGCTTGAAGACTGATACCCACTACCTAGGTGCCTGGGGCTGCCTGAGGCCCCACCCCGCTCAGAGGAAAGGTTCCTACGGACTTTCCTTTCGTTCTAGGAATACCCCACAACCTGTAATATGTTTCTTTTACGCATACATTACGCACTTGATTCTCATCTCTTGCAACCAAAAAATCCCAAATGGTGTCATTCTCTTCTCCCCACCGGTCGACTGTGTGTTGTAGGCCTGGCCACCATCAACAGCCCCCTTCCTGCTTCTAACTCCCAGGGCGATATCGCATTCAATGATTTTTAATGAACACCTACTAGGTGCCGAGTCCCGCATCAGGCTGTGGGGGTGGCGGTGGACCCCGCGGGAATGAGCAGCGTTACGGATGCAGCAGTGATGAAAACGAGTAGCTGCGAGCTCTGAGGGGAGACGCCCTGGGTGCTGGGGACACACAGCAGAATGCCTCCTCACTCCCCGACACCTGCGGGTGAGGGGGTCCCATCCTCCAGAACCCCACCCCCCCCCACCCCGCAGTGGAGCGATAAGTTAGGACACAGAGTGTGACTTCAGAGATGCTGCTGGACCACTTTTGCCCATCAAGGTGCGCCATTCCTCTGTCTCAGGTTTTTTCCATCGAGAGCCCCTTAAACTAGATTTTTAAAGGCCTTTCCACTGCAGAGGTTACAAACTCAAACATCCTTGGGGGCCAGGTATTTTATTCACTTAGCACAACTTTTGGACATTAAACACACAGGAATAGTCTCCCCTTCAATAAAAAATGTGCTCTCTACCATTTGTTTTTACAGAAAACCTGTGCCCTCTTCTTCTATTTTTGGTGTTCGAGCATTTTACGGAGACACAGAAAGGAGAGGGAGTATCACTATCACTTCCCTCTTAGTTCTCTGAGAAAAGTAAAGAGCGAGTCTAGTGCGAAAGAGCGGTTGACATTGACCCTGACGTCAAGGACAATGTGGTGGGATTATGGCAAGATGGAGAGGCCCGTCCCGATCCGAAGGGAACCTTCAACACCAGCTATCGCTATTTATTTTTACGCTAGACATCACGTTCCCCAAAGTCTCTTTCTGAGAGAAACTAGAAGTCTAGATTTTACGTTAGTGTATCTGATTTGCAACTGTTGTCAAATTATCCAGAGCTTCATTTTTTTTTTTAATGCCATTCAGGCCCATGTTTTGCAGTTTAAACAGACAAGCAAACCAAGCAAACAGGGGCGTCACATTCTGCCCTTGGAACATGAGTTTTACAGCCTCTGTGGTTATAGTTCTCAAAGGAGTGGCACCCAGCCTACCCTGCACTTTAATGCACATTATCTACAGGTAGCCGCTCCCCACAGTTATTTTACTGCCTCATGACAGGAAATAAGAAAAAAATGTCCTAGCAAATATACAAATCTCAGATGTTCATGATGTGCACGGTGCCTCCTAGAGTTGGGCAGTGCACAAGCTATCCACCGCACCCCGCTCTCATCCTCTTTGAGCTTTTTGGGATAAGCCCTTACATCGCCACTCACCACATAAAGTGCTTTTCTTATTCTCTAACTATGTCTCCATTTATTTTGACATTATATTTATACCTGAAAGACGAACTGAAGAACTGGTGAAATTATCCAGCGGGGTAAGTCAACCTACCCAGATTAAAAGAGATTCAAGAGGGTTTTTGCCTCAAATCTCAGTTCCTCTCTTCACCTTGCAGTAGCCCCTTGGGGCTCATCTGCCTGCGACAAGGTAATCTATGCCGGGTCTTCTGAATCCTCTCAGTTTGG
This sequence comes from Lynx canadensis, assembly GCF_007474595.2. NCBI lineage: Eukaryota > Metazoa > Chordata > Mammalia > Carnivora > Felidae > Lynx > Lynx canadensis. The sequence continues at coordinate 6,397,858 of NC_044305.1, read as the reverse complement.
AAATAGATGGATGTTATTGTTTACAGCCAGAATCTCCGTTGTACAAATCACCTTCTCCTACCTATCAATTATTGTCATTATCTGTCGCCAGGCAAGTTCTTTACAATGTTTTCTGAAACTATCTCCGATCAGTAATTAACTCCCCAGCCACGGTTCTTGGCTTTCACACGGTAATGAGCACCGTGACCATGAAGCCATTAGAATGTGAAAAATGAGTTCTCTCCCGGCATCCCTCTGTGATCCCGCACATTCATTTCCTCTCTTCTACTGATAAAGGATCAACAACAACTTCTTTCCATTTGTTTTTGTTTGTTTGTTTGTCTGTTTTGTAGGAAGCCTTTAGAGGCCAACCTGCTTAGTCTAGAAGACTACAGGCCACCCCTTGAGGCACGAAGGGCATCATGGGAATTCAGGCGGTATTCTCCCTCTGGCAAAATCCCTCCTTAATTAAGAAGCGTGCCTGCATAATTTAAACACCTAGGAGCCAGGGCCCAGCCACGTGTGCAGCCGACTGTCTCCACTAATTGCCCAAATTCACCGGGCACCTCTGCCTTATTAGCAAAGAAAAAGCGATCCCCTCCCTGGATTCCTCACAAACAATTCCCAGAAATCCAAAGAAGTGACGGGGCCAGAAATGGCACCAAATTCTACCTCATCTGTGTGCCAGGCACGTGAACAGGCTCGGCTCCCCAAGGAAAGGAGATTTGTAGACTGGAAGAAACTCCGAAGGTGAAGGCTTTGTCGTCTGGGTTACTGTCTCAACAAACATGTTTTCCCTTCGTACAGAAGACTCCATGATGAATATTTCCACATCTAAGAGGAATCCCAAAGCTCAAAAGAAAACTCAGTCACGGGTTTGGGGCTGCTGTCGGGAGACGAATCGATGCCTCCCTATATACTGGAGCTTCGCCTTCCGATCTGGTCCCAACCGCACAACAGCACTCTGGGAATACGGAGACTGGCAGAGGACAGGCCACCGGTGAGTCGGGCCACCAAATGGCCCTGTGGACACCAGACTCCAGTGCCGTACGGAGCTGGCACAGGGCAAGGAGTCCGAGGACTTGGGCGCAAGCCCTGGCTGGCTCACCGGTCGGGCCAGAACGTCCGGTCCCCTGCGCCACGAGACCTGGCCCAGGACGGGAGCCAGCATGGGTAACCGTGCCACCGAAGGCAGCCTCCAGGCCGCCTGTGGCCTGGGCTCAGATCCCACCTCTGACATGTGTCACATGTCCCATGTGTGACCCAGAGAAGCCTCCGAAGACTGCATGATTTTTTTTTCAGCTCTTACCCCCAAACCGGCTGGTTGTCCCCACTCTGCTCACAACCAGACAAAGACACTGGGTCTCTGAACACCTGAGCGGGAAGCACAGGAGACTTGAGAGCAGCCAGACAGCACAGCTGTCACCCCAAATCTTCTGGGGTGCACAAGGCACTGAGGCTGGGAAGGAGCGGGGAGACAGCGGTAGCGGTCGGCATGTGACAGCAAGAAGAGAAGGCGGCAGAAGCAGCCGTGTCCCTGCTGCCTGGGGTGATGAGGACACATACTGCCCAAGAGCCAGGAGTCTCCACGGAGAGCCTGGAACCATCTGGAAGGATCTCTGCCCACGGCGTGGATACAAGTAGAGGAAGCACATCGCAAAGAGGCTTGAGAACCACCCCTGGAACCAGGACTGAGGGACGGGGCTGGCCGCCAGCAAGCGTGAGCTTATCGCCCGTGTGCGGGGACAGTGCAGGGACCCAGAGCACCCGAGGGACCCTCCGATGTGCCTCTGGAGAAGCAGACGGTTCTGGATACGGGCAAACCCCAGAGCACAAGAATTTTATCAGCGTCTGCTTCCTGCTGCAGCCACCCCAACAGATTACGGAGTCGGAGAATTAGAACAACAAAAGCCGCGATCTTTCCCAGCTCAGAAGCGCAAAGCGGGTGCTCACGGCTCAGGTCATGGCTGTGCCGCCTTCTGGAGGCTCCTGCGGGGGATCCGTCTGCCCGCCTTTCCCAGGTTCCAGCGGCTCCGTGCACAGAGCCAACAGCATGGCCTCTGTCTGCCCGGCTTCCGATGTGATGCCTCTTTCTCGGCCCTTCCCTCCTGCCCCCTCTTCTACTTGTAGGGACCTTTGTGAAGTGGCTCCAGTCTGTTAAGCCTCTGACTCTTGACTTCGGCTCAGCTCACGATCTCACCGTGCGTGGGTTCGAGCCCCACGTCGGGCTCTGCACTGACAGCTCAGAGCCTGCTTGGGATTCCTTCCTTCTCTCTCTCTCTCTCTGACCCTCCCCTGCTGGAGTGTGCGCTCTCTCCTCAAAATAAATAAATGAACTTTTTTTTTTTTAATTTTTTTTTTCAACGTTATTCATTTTTGGGACAGAGAGAGACAGAGCATGAACGGGGGAGGGGCAGAGAGAGAGGAAGACACAGAATCGGAAACAGGCTCCAGGCTCCGAGCCATCAGCCCAGAGCCTGACGCGGGACTCGAACTCACGGACCGCGAGATCGTGACCTGGCTGAAGTCGGACGCCCAACCGACTGCGCCACCCAGGCGCCCCAAATAAATGAACTTTAAAAAAAAAAAAAAAAAAGGACCTTACACTGGGCCCAAGTGGATCATCGAGGATACTCTCCCTGTTTTAAATCCATCTGCTACGTTGGTTCCCCTTTGCCATGTAACCTAAAATAGTCCCATGTCCCAAGGATTAGGACAAGGACATCTTAGGGGGGACCCTATTCTGCCTACCCCACCCCTCAGATACTCTCGTTCCCCCCCCCCCCACAGCGCCTGTGCTCCCTGCTTCCGCAAGGTTCTTCCTGGAACTAAAATGCAGCTCCTTCTCTCACTGCCAGACCCGTTCCCTCCCCACAGGCGTCCCCCTTCTCTGCGGACCCTTCCCGCTCTGCAAACAGTATCTTTGCTTAGAAAACTGTCCTCCAACTCACAGATCTAACTTCTTTTTTTTTTTCCCAGCTATCATCCACGGCCGTGGATGAATGGTGGCAACGTTAACTTCCCACACAAATTTCCATCACTGGATCTCTGATGGGAAAGGAACGAGCATCGCTTTCCACATTCACATACGTACACATCTCTCCTTCTTACGATGCCTATCACAGTGCCTGCTGCAGGTGCGGCTTGCTCTGTATAATCCGAATGCCTGGCACTTCCCCAGCCTGGCGGGGGGGGGGGGGACGATCGGAGGGAAGTCAGTGATATAAATGTCGCCGCTAAGCTGCCCACAGAAGACCTCCGGGTTCCCCTACAGAAGCGACCACCACCACCCTGTGTCTGGGGGTCCTTAAAGGTTCTGCTACAAGGCTTCCATGTTCCTGCACAGCCCTCAGCTTAAGGAAAGCCGCTGCCCTTTGTGAAATGCCTCTTCCCTGTCACTGCGCTAGTGTCCTCCCCAGAAGGACCGGTACCTGTTACAGGGGGTCTGTCAACACTACCAATCCTGGGTGGCTCGGGAAGCCCCACGAGCACAAGAGAGAACATCAGTGCTTCCTCCGGTCCTCTGAAGCCCGAAGCAGCACTGCTGAGCCCCGGGTCTCAAGAATCATGAGAAAACCGCTCGTTCAGCTTCTGGCTGTGCCCTCTGCATCTGGGCTGTAAACCGGTCCAAGGACAAGGCCGGGCAGGAGACGGTCTCAAAGCCATCCCTCCTGTCACACGCCTCCCTCTTTTCTCCTCTCTTTAGGGAAGCACCAGGTCACTCTCCTCTTACACCAAAGCCAAAAATAAAAGCAAGCCTACAAAGCGATCCTTCACGTGCATCAACTATTTCACACGCAGATCTGAGTAAGGGGGTCCTTGCTCTCAGCTCGGCAGACCCCGCATGTCTATAAACAGTCATCACCACACGGGGGCCTGAGCGGACCGGGTCCCTCGGGCTCACACTGCAGCCGTCGGCTCTCACGACCGACACCGCTCAGGCCCCTGGGAAATGCTTCTCAGTGTCCCCTGCCCTGGTCCTTAACCCAAAAGGCACCTGCATCCAAACACCTAGAAGGTCTGGGGCTGGTGCAGCCTCGGAGGCCGAGTGTAGAGAGTATGAACAAAAGAACGCTTAGGCAAGAGAAAAGGGCCCCTCTCCGCACACCTTCCTGCGTCACAAACCGCCAACGCGGGTCGGGCGTGGGGGAGCGTCCAGTGTCCGTTTGGGGACTCCAGATAAGCTCATCAATCAGGAGGAGACCACAACAGTTCGCAGGGTGGCTGAAGAACGCTCGGCTCCGTGCACCGTCTCACGGCACCCTTACGTGTGGGCGCGTGCCCAGCGTGGGTCTGGACAGGATGCAGCGAAGCTATTCCTGTCCTCAGTACTGGCAGCCAGGGGTGCCTAATGCGAGAACTGCAAACAGGCTGCCTTACGTAAACACCTACTTACTTATGATCTACTTACATAAAAATGTTTGATTAAAATGTTAATTTCTCCAGGCGCCTGGGTGGCTCACTCCATTAAGCATCTGACTTCAGCTCAGGTCGTGATCTCCCAGTTCCTGAGTTCAGGCCCCGTCGGGCTCTGTGCTGACAGCTCGGAGCCTGGAGCCTGCTTCGGATTCTGCGTCTCCCTCTCTCTCTGCCCCTCCCCTGCTTGTGCTCTGTCTCTCTCTCTCTCGAAATAAAATGAACGTTAAAAAAAAAGTTATTAAATTCTCAAATTTCAAATGCCAGCTTTATTTACATAACTTTGTTTCAAATTATCATAGTCATTAATTATGTTTTATTTTGCCTTTACTTTGGAGCAGATATTTCTAATATTTTGGAAGGAAATAATTTTAGTATATATACGAGAGTCTTAAATTTTGCTTACTTTAATTTATAATTGTATGAAATATTCAAGTTCGCTGCACTTCGGTTTAAAAGTACTTTGTAGGAGCTCCTGGGTGGCTCGGTTGAGCGTCCAACTCTTGATTTCAGCTCAGGTCATGATCTCATGGTTTGTGAGTTCAAGTCCCATGTCGGGCTCTGCACTGACAGCTCAGAGCCTGCTTGGGATTTCTCTCTCTCTCTCTCTCTCCTCTCTCTCTCTCTCTCCCCCCCCCCCCCGCCTCTCTCTGCCCCTCCCCATTCGCTCTCTCGCTCTCACCCTCTCAAAATAAATAAACTTAAAAAAATAAAAAATGTAAATACTTTGAAAAACTTCTGTCCATGATTCTCAAAGTGTTGGGTGCAGCCGATTACCAAACCGGCTAGGATCTATCTTACTTATCTTACATCACCATCCACTGGAGACCATTTAGAGAGATAAGTCTCTTCCACTTGGGGCCTGGGAGCATGCCTGGAATAGCACTGCCAACCTTCACTGTCAGTAAAACATAAGACTTACGTGAAAACCTTAAGTTCAACAACATAGTAGTTTGGCTGAAAAGAAGGCGAAAATAAATTTTGTGGGATAAAGTATAATTGATGAGTTACGTCTCCTTTATTTTTAACTGCTCGTCCCCAAACATCGCCAGCCCAGGAAGGAACATCCAGGCTGGCACAGTAATAATAAAATTCATCATCTTCAAGAATTTGCCAAGTCACTCGTACAAAACCTGCATTTTGGTTTTTTATTATTGAATGGTACTTTTATTATGCTATGGTTCTTCCTAGGAAGGTGTATATGTCCAGGGAGCGAGACAGGGCCTATTTAATTAGCAGTTATTAGCTTAACTTCGGGGCTTTAAATACTGAGAACCTAGTCGGTGGGCCTCCATTTGTAGTCTCGGCCCGGACCCCCAAGTGTTGGTGGGTCTGCACTCAAACACGCTGAGGGCCAGTGGGCAAAGTCCGACGGAAGACAGTTTATGGGGGCCCAGAGAAGCCTCCGAAGACTGCATCGTTTGTTTTCAGCTCTTATCCCAAACCAGCTGTGGCCCCCTCTCTGCTCACAACTGAACAAGGACACTGGGTCTTTGAACACCTGAGTGGGAAGCACAGGGGACTGAGAGCAACAGGGCACGAAGGTTGAGGAGCGAAGAGAGTGGTCCCAGCACAAGGAAGAGCCCGTAGGCAGAGCTGAGAAAGCACAACACCGTGCACACCCCCCCCCAAACTCCAAAAGATTTACTGTCTGACCCTTCACAGAAAAAGTTTGCCAACCTTGACCTGGATCGTGGAAGATTTCATAAACCAGGTTAAGGGGCTAAGTAAAACAACCATGAGCGAGTGAATGGATTTGAACCGAGAACTGGCACGATTTTAAACAACCATCCTGCAATGCAAAGGGTGGAATAAGGAGGGAAAGAATGAAGAGGGGGAGTCCAGATGCAGGGGGAGGTACCAATAATGAGGTAGAAACTGAGGATGGCCTGGACTAGAGAAGGCAAGTTAAATGAGAGGTTTTAATCCCAGAAGTCGTTTTGGTTCCTGCACTGTCTTTAAGAACCACTAGATGGCGCCACCTCACAAAGAAAAACCATTTCTCTCACCACCACCAACGCCCGACCCCCCCCCCCCCCCCCCCCCCCCCCGCCATCTGTAAGTTGTTCTTTTTACACCGTACGTTCAGCTAGCCTTCTGGGAACCTAAGAGCTGTATCTCCACGGTCTAACCTATTGAGAGGGTTTCAAGAAGCACCTGCTTCACATTATGTCGACATCTACGTTCTGTGTTTCCGGCCAGAGCTGTGAGCAAGGGCATCAGATGGGAAACTGGAGGATGAACCATATTCACCCCTCCGATTAGACATGTGGGTGCAGCCAACAGAAGACCCAAATGGCCCCCATTACTAAAGAAGGATACAGAGATCAGTGAGCACTCTCAAAACCACTGCTCAGGCTCACTGGTAATCAAAGAACTGTTCATTAAAATAAGACACCCCTTTGGGCCTCGCGAGGTTTCGCTTTTCCGAAATGATGATCCCAGCCTTGGCAAGAGCAATCACTCCCAGGCGCTGCCTATGGAAACGCAAACGGGTATGAGGTCTCCCCAAAGGGCAAGTATCAGTAAATATCCAGGCTCTTTTAATTGTGCATCCTCGTTGGCCAGTATATCCCACCCGTACAGCTATCCAAAAAAAGGATCAAGATTGTGCACAAAGGTTTCCCTCAAGGAGGTCCACCACGGTACTGTTTATACAGCTGAATGCAGTCTCAGTGGCCAGCAGCCACGCAATCACTCATCGAGGTATGGCCCCCCATTGCGTGAATCAACAAGTAACTCTTGAGCTCCTACCCCTGTGTCAGACACTGTGCTGAGTACTGGGGACACAGTGCTCGGCACAGGGGACCGTGTCCTTGCCGCCGCGGAATTATTTAAAGGTGCTATTTTCAGAGAATATTTCACGAGCAATATTTCACGGTATCGTAATAGTCAAAGGAAAAACAGGCTTTAAACACGAATGTGCACCATGCTGTGCATTTTCTTTAAATGGACGTTATAAATACAGCAATGAACAACTTCAGTCCTCAAATTCGCGCGTGTAAGAAAATCCCCACATCTTTAGTTTTCATAAATCAGCTTAGTTTTACCCTCCGTGTCCTGAGCCTGCAGAGTTGTTAAGAAATCTGGCCTTGGTCAGGCTTAGATCTTCCTCCTCCCTCCCCCCACCCCCCGCCAAGTTTTTATCAAGGCTCTGGGTCTCACCCAGGACCCAAGTGTCTCTGCTCGTGTGTGTACAATGATTATCCCCCAAATGCACATCGCAGAGGCCCCATGGCTCTCCCCGATCTGCTGCTCTGGTCTTTCTGTAAGGACCAGGGAAGATCATGAGCCTGGAAGAAGCTTACGCCAGCATCCTCAGAACAGGCTTGGACCACCCCCGACAGCCCGGACCAGCAGCTGTGCGCTCGTCGCTTGGGTACGGCTGGACCCGAATCTGCCTCTCAACCAGATCCCCAGGCGATGCTTGTGCAAATTACAGTCTGGAAGCACCGTCCTGGGAGGTCTGACAGGATCTGCCTGTTACTGCCAGGTTGGGGCCGTTCCAGAATACCTGGGGCTGGACAATTACCCACTGGTCCTGAGAGGCTTTTCTTTATTTCCATCAGCGAGCACTGATGCGGAAATAAAGGACAGCAGAGGGAGGGGCTTAGGCAACATCGGTCTGCAGTCCTGCCCCTTCCAGGAGCTCCTCCCCATGGTCAGGAAAGACTAGGGGCCTGCACCTGCTTTAATAAAGGAAAAGCAGGAGAAAACTCACCGGAGGGAGCATAAATTCTAGTCAAATAGATCTCATTTTTTCATAAAATCAAGCCTAAAAGAAAATATCATAATTAAACTCTGGGTAGTAGCCTGTATCGTGTTTTTAAGTCTCTCCTTTTACAACCTTTCTGTATCGTTTCTTCCACAAAGAACATAATCCCATTTATAATTAGAAACAACTAAACACTTGTTAATAGAATCTACTCATGTGGATGAAATACAGATACAAAATGAACCTAGCAATGAGATGACAAAGTGCAGCACCCCAGAGCAGGGCTGAGCAGCAAGTTTTTAAACAGAGGGCACAGACCACCTGCATTTACTTGAGAAGCTGGCCGGATTGCTCAAAAGGCTGATCGAGTGTCTTCTTGGTGCACTGGAACGTATTCGTTTAATCCTATTTCCTGTTAGGGTGCTTGGGCTTTTAAAGAAAAGGGGGGGGGGGGGGGGGGTGGTGCCTGGGTGACTCTGTCGGTAGCGTCAGACTTCAGCTCAGATCATGCTCTCACGGTTTGTGGGTTCGAGCCCCGCGTCGGGCTCTGTGCTGACAGCTTGGAACCTGGAGCCTGCTTTGGGTTCTGTGTCTCCCTCTCTCTCTGCCCCTCCCTGGCTCCAACTCTCTCTCTGTCTCTCTCACAAATAAACACACACACAGAGAGAGAGAGAGAGAGAGAGAGATTACATGGTAACTGAAAGACGGAGAAATCTGCCAGCTGGGTCGTGTCTCTCCTTTTAACAATAATGCACAAATTACAGGCAATTCCAATAAAGCTGAGGTGGTTGTTTCAATGGGCTCTCGGCATGAGTTACTAAGAACAAAAGTCCCCACTACCAACAGCAAGCCCGTGTTGCTGAGTTCTCGGGCTTTCACAAAACACACGTAGGGCTGGTGTCTCACTGAGGTCAGCCTAAGGCACACACAGGACGTTAGGTGGATTTTTTCCTATTTCCTGCTGCTTTTTGCACAAGCAGAGCGTCCGAGAGGCTCTGTCTCAACTTTCTGAGACCCGCCCCTCATCAGCGTGTCAGAACTCTGCCCTGGGAAGAGCTGCAGGAGGGGATCTAGTGGACGGAATATGCGGGTGAGCAAACGCACAGCTCTGTTTATTTCCAGGGGAGATGGGCAGGGACGGACGCGGGTCACGGTGCCGTTCGGCCAACTCCTCCTTCTTGTGCGAGTCACTGGTGAGTAAATCAAGCGGGGGCTCTCCGGAAGACCCTCACGAAGCCACCTTCTTCCCAAGAACAGTGGCGTTTATGAAGCTCACGCTCCAGAGGGCCTTATGCTCGTAGGCACCGAGGGGTCTCAGATCCCAGCTCGCGGCGATGAACGCGGACGGGAATCCCAGAGCCCACATTCACCAAAAGTGTCGCCGGGTGGTAAAGAATCATTTGTTTCGAAAGTAAAATCATGACATTCAGACAAACGTAAGATGAACGTGTGTCCACAACTCAGGAATTAATGGAGGAACCAGGAAGGGGATACCGCTGTTTCAGAGGAAAGGGTGAAGAACACGCACGCATAGTGACAGCCAGGAGTGCTGAAATAAATTTACAGCAAGGTGCAGAAACAGCCTAGATCCCTGGGGCGGTAATTAATTGTATTCCCCTGGACAAAGCTCATTTGCCTTTCTCTCAAATCTCTACAACGTACAGAGTTATAAAATAGCTCAAAGACGATGAAAGGCACAGATACTGCCTCTCTCTAGTCCATTTCAGAATCTTTCATTCTTCTGCAAGAAACGCCTCCCCTCTCAGCGGGGCCTGCCTGCTGCTCGGAAGCCGGTGGTCATGGGAAATGAAATCGCTTGACCCAGCTCCTCACGATTTGCTCAGCTGGCCTTCCCCACACGTGCCTAAGAGCAGAGATCTCTCATAGGATTTCTACAGTGTATATGGGCCTGGGTGCCCCCTATGGGGGGCAGACTCCAAGTGCTGGGTCTCTCACTCACAAACTGGGTTCTTCAGAGACTCCCCTGTTGCACTCTACGTGTCAAGGGGGCTCTCTCCCCCGCACTGCCCTCCACACGCGTGGTGCCTCCTGCACCCTTCAGTTGACCACACAGCTCTCCTCCTGGGCTTTAAGGGACTCCATGGTCCTCCTCTTTGGAGAGTCACCTCACCAGCTGCCCCCCCCAACCCACCACCCAAGTGGTCCTCTTGGACAAAGGCTATCTCGAGTTCATGCAGTGTAGATCACCTCCATGGGATACTCTAGAAATTCTCAACCATGGACATTCTGCCCAGAAGGGACATTTGGCAATGTCTCGAGACACTTTTGGTTGCCCCGAGCAGGAGGGGGGATGCTGGCATTAAGTGGATAGAGGCCAAGGATGCCACTAAACATCCTATACTATACAGGACAGGCTTCCTTCACATGCATGCACACGCACACACACACACACACACACACACACACACACACACAGAATTATCCACTCACAAAAGTCCACGGTGCTGAGACTGAGAAACCCTGGGACAAGCATATGATGGACAGAAAACACAACCTTTCCCGCCTCCAAGCTCAGGTCTCGGCCTACCCTCCAGCCCACCACCCACAGCCTTGGGCTCTTAGACTTCCCATGCAGGATTCAGACTCCAGTCCTTGTGACCTTCAAGCCCCTGGTGACTTGGGTAACTCTCCCAAAATGCTTCCCCTGCAGCACAGCAACCCTCTCCAAACACGTCCTCACACGGGATTTTCATACTCTCGCTCAGGGTGTGGAGGCAGGTGGGCAGGGGCTGCTGGAAGAAAAAACACTAGCTGGTGCATTTCTGCAGCGATCAGAGCCTCTAGTCCGGTCCTTGGACACTCGGGAGGAACCTGACACAGCAGCAAGTCACATTTAACGCTGCGGCTAACGGGCTGTTATGGGCTGAACTGTGTTCCCCCCAAATTCACATGTAGAAGCCCTACCCCCTCTCCAGAATGTGGCTGTATTTCGAGGCAAAACCTTAAAAGAAGGGATCAAGTTAAAATGAGGCCATTGGCACGGGCTCTAACCCAGTGCAACTCGTGTCCCTCCAAGAGGAGGACATTTGGACACACAGACAGCGGGATGGGCACACACAGAGGAAAGCCCACATGTGGACACAGCAGGAAGGCAGCTTTCTGCAAGCCAAGGAGAGAGGCCGCAGAAGAAACCAACCGAGCGCACACCTTGACCTGGGACGTGAGCCCCCGGAACGGCGAGGAAACACATTTCTGTTCTTTAAGACCCCCAGTCTGTGGCACTTTGTGACGGAAGCCCAAGCGAGCCAACCTCCACTCTTGTTTGGGAAAGAGGCACCGTGTAATAACACCTAAATAAACTAAATAAAATGTAAGTGAGCAGGGCTGGTATGGAAACTCCGTAGCCATCAGAGCAACGCACAGATGGCTTCTGCTTTGTTCTTCTGCCAACCTCAACCCACAGCTTCCAACGTGGGGTCCAAGAGGCCTTCTGGGAGCTCCCACCACCCTTTCCCCATGCCTGTCCCCAAGAAGGGACAAAAGGGGGGGGGGCAGAGAGGCATTTCTCTCAAGGGCCACCGTGGAAGTGGAGAGCACCTGTGCGTCATCCTGTTGGCCAGAATACAGTCCTGTGACTTTACTAGCTGCCGGGCCAGAAGACATCCTCAGCTGGAAGCCAGGGGTCCGGCGACAGAGCCTGCTGTGCTGCCCTGTAAGAAGGGAGGATGGTGTTGGGGAGCCCCGCAGGGGTGACAGTGCATCGGTCCGAGTATGGGCGGGGTCAGAAACGGAGGAGCTGATTGAGATTTCAAATATCCTGGGGTGCCTGGCTGGCTCGGTCAGCAGAGGAGGCGAATCGTGATCTCAAAGTCATGAGTTCCAGCCCTACACGCTGGGCATAGAGGTCACTAAACAAATTAAACTTTCCAAAAAAGATTTCAAATATCCTCAACAACCCACAGGCCACAAATGGATAAATGGATAAAGAGCAGAATCATTCGGCCTTAAAAAAGGAAACCTTACCTTTTATACCAATAGGAATGGATCTTTAGGGTGCTACACTAAGGGAGGGAAGTCAGGTGGGGAAACACAAATACCGAATGATCTCATTCATACTGGAATCTTAAAAAACAACAACTCAGAAACAAAGAACAGATTGGTGCTGCCAGAGGAAGGGAGTGGGGGCTGCGGAAACGGACGGAGGTGGTTACAAGGTACAAACGTCCAGGTGTGAGACGGGTTCTGCGTGACTATAGCTGACAATACTGGGTTATACATTTGAAAGTTGCTAAGAGAGCAGATCTTCACGCTTCTCATCACCAGGGGAAAGATGCGTAACAATGAGAGGTGAGAGGTGTTCACTAAACTTGTGGTGATCGTTTCATACGTGTATCAGATCATTATGCTGTACATTTTTAACTTATAAAATGTTATATGCCAATTATATATATATATGTGTGTGTACATACATACACACACACACATATATAGATCTCAATTAAGGTTCTTTGTTTGTAAATGCTCCTCTCCACTTAACTGTGTGCTCTCACAAGCCACTGGATTTCTACTTTCATTCACTGATACCCTTGCTGGAGCCCAGCAAGACTCCGGGTCCACGGGAGATGAAACATCTTACATCACTCACGGAATTCACACATTTTTTGAGCACCTGCTATGTGTACAGCTTAAAATCTCCCCGTCCTCTGTCATTTCGAAGGCACTTTCCTTGGACAACATTCCCGAGCCTCTGAAACCCACTTGATAAAGTCAGAAGAGTTTTCATGGAAGAAAACACACTCTCGAGTACAGAAATCAAGATGAGAGCTGCAGCTGCGTTCTCTTGATCTCGGTAGCGGTGAGGATGACATTTTACGGAGGGTGACTGATGGTGGCTTTGATAAAAAATGGAAATGCTCTCACTCTCAGGGAAAAGTCCAGATGTAGCCGGTCCAGGGCTGGTAAGACGGCTCTGTACCAGTCAGTCCTCAAGGACCCCAAGTTCTTTCCAGATTGTTGGACGGAAGCCCTAGACCTCATGGTGCAAGATGTTGACTGGAGCTCCAACCATCACAGTTACCTTCAAGCAGCAGGATGGAAGAAAGGACAAAGGGCAGAGGGGTGAAAGCATTCACCAGCTCTTCTTTAGGAAGTGTTCCCAGAAATGCTCCACAAAACCTCCATCCCCATCCTACTGGACAGGATTCATCTACACGGACACTCTAGCTGTGAGGAAGGCTGAGAAACAGTATCTGCTCTGAGTGGCCACGGGTAACACTTGCTCTTCTGTGATGTGGTGGAAAAACACACTGGGGAAGGCGAGCCAGCAGTCGATGCCACAGCGTGTCAGTCTGATCTTTGGCTACTGCTGAGAAAGCATTTGATGAATTAGAACATGCTCGCTGCTGTATTCCCTGCATTCCGAGTGGCATTTAAAATGTAAAGTGATTTCTCACATTCTGTTCCCTCCCCAGTCCCTGGGCGTAAGGAGTAGTCAGTGACGGTGTCGTCCACAGGCTCCTTCACCCATCGCATCCTCTTGAAGCCCCCGTAGCCAGAAGGATTCTCCAGGCTTTGAGGAGCCTCCTCTGCTGCTCTTCAACAATTTAGCAGTCACTGGAGACGAGGAAATAAAGGAGCCAGGCCGGCATGAATCAGAGGGAGTAGCAAAGCCAGCAAAAGCAAAAAGAAAAATCCCAGGGGGCCGATGGTTCATTGGAGAATGTAAATCACTCACCTCATGAGCTCTTTCTCAAAGGGGAAAGTTTCAATCTCCTTGAGCTTTAATTACCGCGAATCTCATGCCTAAGGAGTATCTGATCCAAGGAGAAGTTGAGCCAATAAACTACCACCAGGATATCTGGAGGATTAGCAAATCGAACAGAAACCACGGCATCCTTGGGCAACTGTAGGCACCAGCTACCTGCCTTATAGTTTGGGAAATTCCTTACTATCGCCGGGAACTACTGGGTCAGACTGCCTCACCCAGCACTAGATGATCTGATAAACTCTAGGGAACCAGAAGTAATTCTGTGCCTGTATCAAGGTTTCTCAGCCTCAGCACCACTGCCCCCTGCACCCGGATACTCCTGTTGTGGGCGCTGCGCTTGCGTGCTGTGGGGTGTCTGGCAGCATCCCCGACCCCAACCCGCCCAATGTCGGTAGCACCCCCAGTTGTGACAACCCGGAAATGCCTCCAGACGTTGACAAATGTCCCATGAGGCCAAAACAGTCTCCAGATGGGAACCACTGGCTTTGATCCTCTTTCCAAATTCTGAAACAGAGACTCAAAGCTGATAACTATGGATCTGGGCTTTCGTCAAAGACCATTGGATTTTCTCGGTTTAATATTTTCACCCCATCGATCATTCATTCATTCAGCGACCTTGGGACGCAGGAGTGGCCAAAGCACAGAAGGTCTCTGGCCTCACAGAGCATGCACGCCTGGCACTCGGCACGCACTGGACCTCCATAGGCCCCATGTAAGGACTGTCGCACCTCACTCCCACAGCTGCCCCAAGTCCCATACTATCGTTATCTTCATTTGCTAGATTAAGTAACTGAGGCTCAGCAAGGTCAAGTCGCTTGCCGAAGGACACACGGCTAGGAAATGTCTGGGTGCAGGAATCTGAACCCATACGATGAGCCCAGAACCTGTACTTTCAGCCATTAGTTCAGTACCAACAACATGCTAAGCATCACGTTCAGTGCTTAACATTATCTCCAACCTGAGAGGCAGGGATGATTGGCCCCACTTTACAGATAAGGAATCGGAGGCTCTTAGGTGAGGTCTGGCTGCCCACCCAGCTCAGCTCTTCCCTCCTCCCTGCCTGGCCTCAGAGTAAAGCAACCTGCTGTAAGGGTCAGGGTTTCTATTCGGATTTCACTTTATAAAAAGGACTTCCTAGGGGCGCCTGGGTGGCGCAGTCGGTTGAGCGTCCGACTTCAGCCAGGTCACGATCTCGCGGTCCGGGAGTTCGAGCCCCGCATCAGGCTCTGGGCTGATGGCTCAGAGCCTGGAGCCTGTTTCCGATTCTGTGTCTCCCTCTCACTCTGCCCCTCCCCCGTTCATGCTCTGTCTCTCTCTGTCCCAAAAATAAATAAACATTGAAAAAAAAATTTAAAAAAAAAAGGACTTCCTAGAGGCTGGGTGTAGCAAAGTACATCTATCTTGGAGCCTGTGGCTGAGGTCCTTTCAAGAGTCTGGTTTTTAACAATTTGGCCACACTGTCAGAGTTCTCAGGCAACCTAGAGAGGAACTAGCCTAAAGCAGAGAATAGCGGGGGGGAAATGCCCCATTTACCACAGCAGCATCCGCAGAACAAAATGTAAGATGTAGAGGTGAGTGTAAGAAATGGGTAGAAAAACATTTTAACTTCATTAAGACGCATAAAGGAGAGAAACAGTAAAGCATATTCTTTTTAGACAGGAAGTCTCATCATTATGAAGATGTCCACCCTCCTTAAATGCATCTAGAGATTCATCTAAGACAACAGGGTCTTACCAAAGGCTACCCCACACGTGACGGGCATTCACGGAAACCAGTGAAGTTGGACAGATAACCACGACCGACCTCTACTGAGAGATTGCTGTGTTCCACATGCTTCAGCCAGGTTCTAGCATTATCCCCATCTCTCAGATGATGAAAGTGGAGTTTAAATGATCTTGGTCACGTGGCACCTGGGTGGCTCAGTCGGCTAAGTATCCGACTTGGGCTCAGGTCATGATCTCACAGTTCGTGGGTCCGAGCCCCGCATCGGGCTCTGTGCTGACAGCTCGGAGCCTGGAGCTGCTTCGGATTCTGTGTCTCCCTCTCTCTCTGCCCCTCCCCCACTCATACTATCTCTCTCTCTCTCTCTCTCTCTCTGTCTAAATAAGTAAATAAATAAACGTTAAAAATTTTTTTGAATATCTTGGTCAAGATCCCCCAGGTGGTACAAGGTGGAGACAGAACTGGAACCCAGACAGTCTCCCTCACAATCCCCATCCTTAAGCATTACACGAACTGACATCCTCTTCTGCCTCCAAGTAGGATGTGGTCTTAATTTTTTTGATGTGGTCTTTAAAAAGAGAATCTTGGGTGGGGACAGGTGCCCAGCTGACTTAGTCAGTAGAGAACATAACTCTTGGTCTTGGGGTTGTGGGTTCGAGCCCCATGTTTGGTGTAGAGATTACTTAACAATAAAATCTTAAAAATAAAAAGAAATTACTATTAAAAAGAGAACCTTGGGGATGCCTGGGTGGCTCAGTCGGTTAAGTGTCTGACATCAGCTGAGGTCATGATCTCACAGTTTGTGAGTTCGAGCCCCACGTTGGGCTCTGTGCTCAGAGCCTGGAGCCTGCCCTGGATTCTGTATCTCCCTCTCTCTCTGCCCCTCCCCTGCTCGTGCTGTGTCTCTTTCTCTCTCAAAAATAAATAAACATGAAAAAAATTTTAACTTAGAAAAAAGAGAATCTTGGGTCATCTTGAAGAAGTGACATTAGAAATCAGAAAAGACATACACTTGAATATCACTCCTCAACAGAGGCTAAGGGGTAGAAAGAACCCTTTGGTTTTATGATACAATGCGTTTACGTACCATTCTGTATATGCCTCTGTTAAAATACTCATGATGTTCTATTGTCAGTATCTAAGAGTCTATACACCTCATCAGACTACAAGCCCCTTGAAGGCAGGGACTGTACCAATAAGGATGTTTTGGGCAATGAAGAACAAAGTAGCCTACACATGGTCACTTAGACAGAAAAGCAGTTAATTATGTTACCTAACAAACATCTGTAGGTTCAGTGATTCAGTGACAGTGGATCAACCTCTCTCCATCTCCCCTCCCCCCCTCCTTCCCTCTCTCTCTCTCTCCCCCCACCTTGCCTCAAGATGGCAACATGGCTGCCCTAGCGCCAAATACTGTATCTTCACCAAAATGCACCTAAAGCAGAAAGTAAGTTAGGAGGGGCAAAAAGCCTTTCTTCTTGTGTGCTTTTCTCTTTTCAGGAAGGGAAATAATTACCAGTAGGCCCTTCTCCCTATTACTCATGGACCAGAACCAGGTCACATGCCCATACCTCAGCCATTAATGAAGAACGAGGAGTGTCGTGCCAGGCTCAGACCCACCACAATCCACATTGTGGGACGGGTCCCACCGCCACCAACACAAAGTCTAGTTCTGCTGCCAGGAACAAGAGGGATGGTTGTAGGTAGGCACCCGACAGGGAACGTCCCAATGACACGTCTGTCATTTCATGTCTAGTATCTCTCGTGGTGCCTGACATATACTGAGCAAATGTTTGTTAAGGGAATAAGAGACGGTATTAATTAGTTAGCGCACACCCGCCGTAACAAAATACCACAGCCTGGGTGACTGAGACAGAAGAAATTTATTTTCTCACGGTTCTGAAGGCTGCAAGGCCAAGATCAGGATGCCAGCAATGGTCAGGTGCTGCTAACAGCCCTCCTCCTGGCTTCCTGATGACCACGCCTCATGGAGAGGGGACAGAAAGAGAGAGATTTTCCTCTTCTTCCGAGGCTGTCGTCCCACTGCATTAGGGACCCGCCCTGATGACTTCGTTTAACCTAATGGCCTCCTCCAGCCTCTATCTCCAATCACCGTCACAGCGCGGCTAGGGCTTCGGTATGTGAATGTTGCAAGGACCTAACTCAGTTCATGGCAAACACCAAAGAATAAGTGACCAAATGAAGGAGCCAACGAGTGAGTGAATGAATGAATGAATGATCAAATACATGAACAGAGGCAAGGATTTAGTCAGATAGCATTTCAGTACACATGGAATCAATGGTTTGCAATTCGATCTAGGGCCAAAATAGGGGTTTTATCACTGAGGTCTCACTTCTGGAAGCCCTCCTGGAAATGTAGTTCCTCCCTTCAGGAACATGAATGAATCAACAGCACTGAGTGTTACATCTCTCTGAACTTGGGAGACATTACCAAGCAAAACATGCGGCCGATCCTCAGAAGGAAAAAAGCTAATGAGCCCAGCAGCACCAGAGAGGGAAAGGTTTGGGGGCAAACGTCCTGCGGATGCCAGCCCACGGTGACACCGGAAGGACAGAACGGCCATTGGCAACTGCACCCAGCAATCACACACTGTTCTCGGCCACCCGCACGTTCACACAGAATGCATCCACCTGGACGTCAAGCATGGCTGCACGTGATGGACCCGCCACCAGGCCAATCTCCATTCTCAAAAAACTATGAGCACGTTTGAGGCAAACCTGGACTATTCCTTGCCAACCAAGAAGCCTACTCTTGTTTTTTCTTTGAAAGAAATGTTTTCTATAAAAGCCTTGGTTTTAAGGGGGGGAAAAAAAGCCATTCCTAGCAAAGAAAACACTCATGTTACCATGGTTCGGATCATATATACAGAGCTATTTTCTCCTTCTGCTTCAGGGAGAGATGTTCCAGCACAAAATAGTCAACCCACCTGTCCTTGGAGCACTTAATGTTCTTCTGTCCCCTTCCATTTCAGATGATGTCCGTATCTATTTTTGTCAGCCAATGTTCCCTTAAATTATGAATTCGGCGAAACGAGAAAATCTTCACGGTCAACCTCATCAGACTCTGAAGGAGGCCAACGGTTGTGATTTTTAGATCTTGCTCAGTAAGAGAGAACTTCCGTGGCTGGGCCCACCACTTACAAAATCCTTCCACAGAGGAGAGCGAGCCAAAGGAACAGAGGAACATTGTGAAAGCATGTCAAACGGTCAGAACTAATTCTGGTCTCAACGGCGACCTCTTTGTTGCATCTGTCGTGCTCTATCATATTTATTGTGCGTCCATCCTCCCCACACACGGATACCACTTCTTGGCTGCTCAAGGGCAGAGCATACAAGGATTAATATTCTACAGTAACAAAAGGGGGCCGTGGGCAGGCTGATGGCAAGGACACCAGTGTTGTGTTGGGCTCCAATGATACAGTTTTTAAATTTAAAATTTAGTTAACATACAGTGCAATATTGGTTTCAGGAGTAGAATTCAGGGATTCCTCACTTACATACGACACCCAGTGCTCATCCCAACAAGTGCCCTCCTTAATACCCATCCCCCATCTGGCCCATCCCCCACCCACCTCCTGCCCTCAACCCTCAGTTTGTTCTCTATCGTTAAGAGTCTCCTACGGTTTGTTTCCCTCTCTTCTCTTCCCCCGCCCCCTTCCCATATGTTCATCTGTTTTGCTTCTTAAGTTCCACATGTGTCAAACCGTATGGTAGTTTTCTTTCTCTGACTGATTTATCTCGCCCAGCGTAATACATTCTAGCTCCAACCGCATCGTTGCAAGTGGCAAGATTTCATTCTTTTTGATGGCTAACATTCCATTACGTATATGTACCACATCTTCTTTATCCATGTTCGTGGACATGTGGGCTCTCTCCATAGTTTGGCTATTGCTGATAATGCTATTATAAACATCGGCGTGCATGTACCCCTTTAAATCTTTATTTCTTTTCTGTCCTTTGGGTAGATACCTAACACTGCAATTGCTGGACTGTAGGGTAGATCTAGTTTTAGTTTTCTGAGGAACCTCCACGCCGTTCTCCAGAGCAGCTGAACCAGCTTGCATTCCCATCAACAATGCAAGAAGGTACCCCTTTTCTCCACATCCTCACCAACACCTGCTGTTTCTTGCGTTGTCAATTTTAGCCATTCTGACAGGTGTGAGGAATACATACATCTAACACACGCAAGCTCAATTCTCTATGTTCTGTATTTTTCTACAGAGAGAGGGAGATCATCTAAATAGGGAGATCCTAGATGGTGCAATGTTCCGCGAGGATAAGCTTGATACCCAGGACACGAAAGACATGAAATTCCCTGTTCCTTTGGTTGGTTTACGTTCCCATGGCTTCTCCTGGCAGGAGCCTCTCACTGGGGTTTGAGAGGGTGACTCTGGCTCCTCGTAATTTTCTTTTCCTGTTTGGCTTTAGAGCTTGACCACTCCGAGCGCAGCTCGGCCTGAGCAGACTTGACTGATGGAGACGGACGGACGCGATCACCCGTTTGCATCATCCAGAGGCCACGGACGAGGGCTGTGGTGGATGTTTGTGCGCTGCCCTGTCCCTCTCCAGGCCTGAGACTCTCCCCGGCTGCAGAGAGCACAGTGGCCAACAGCCGGCAGCCGAGCCCTTCTCTGGGGCTTGCTTGCCTCCAGCTGAGAGAGAGACACTCGCCTAGGTCCACCCACAGGGGCGGAGGAATTGCACAGCGGATGACCACCGACGTTGGCACGTGGCCTGGGCCCCTCGCCCCAGACAAGTACGTGTCCTCGGGGCCTGCCTGCTCCAGGGCTGCTGTCGCTCCAGCTGGGGGTGCCGGTCACCCCTCCACCGCAGCCCCCTTCCCCGGCTCACTGCCCCACACAGGTGCATTTTCTGCCTGCCCGTCTCCATCCCGGCGAACACAGGGTGGGGGGAGGCCGGCCCCGGATGGTGCTCCTGCAGGGGTTCCAGGATGAGAGCCGGACGCGTGGCCCTGCACCAAGCCACCGCACTGTGCCGATCCCTCATCCGATCTCGGCCTCCGGCTGAAAGCAGGTGTCCGCCAGGAGGACCGACCAGCCTCCTGCAGAATGAGGGGAAGGGGTGTGCAGGTGACGGACGCTGCTCTCCAATCCAGAGCACTGGCGTCAGCAGAGGTGACACGCACCGTTCTCCTCACGTGTCACCAAGAACAGCAGCTCTCTCTCCTCTCAGCTTCTGCCAACAGCGGTTTGACTTCTGTTTCCCTAAACAGGGAGAGCAAGGCTGTGCGAGGAGCGTCCTAATTCAGCTCCAGGCTCACAAGCACGTAGCAGGCGCAGCTGCTTTTGTGGAAGGGGAGGAGGGCCTGTAAATCAGGACGCAGAGCGGAAGGGTGTCCACACCGAGAAGCGTGCTTGTGGGGCGGGTCTCCGTGCCTGCCTTCTGGATCATCTGGGATTATCTCCCCATCTCAAAGTCCACTGTATTAATCAACACTGCGAAGTCCCTTCTGCCACGGAAAGTAACATATTCACAGGTTCGGGGACTGGGACACGGACGTCTTTGGGGGGGGCAGGATTTCGCTCACCACACACACAGAAAGGTGTTTTTGGTGCATCAGCATTGATCGGCTCTAAGAGAAAGACAACAGGACCAGCTACTTATTCAGCTATTACTACATGCATTAAGTGCCCGCAATGTCACAATCGCATACACCAGAGAACCAACCAGAGTCCCTGCTTTTGCAGAGTTTACAGCCTAGTGGTGCAGCTCCCAAAGTGTGGTCCTCAGACAGCATCATCAGGATCCTCTGGGAACTTGATAGAAAAGCAAATTCTTGGATTTTTTAAAATCCCATTCCAGGATTTATGTCTTAATAAGCTTCCCTTGGGCAAGTTTAACATATGCTGAAGATTGTGGGGGGGGGCAATCTTTTTGGGGGGCAGAGGTGTGTAGTAAGGTATCAGGGGCTGGCAAACATTTTCTACAAGGGGCCAAAGAGTAAATAGTTTGGGCTTTGCAGGCCATTTGTGTCATAACCACTAAATTGTACCATTCTGGTATAACAGCAGCCGTGACCATACATAAACCAACAGGTCTAGCTGTGTCCCAATAAAACTTTATTTATAAGAACAGGTGGTGGGCCATAGTTTACCAGTTTCTGTTCTATCGAAAGGAAAGGTGTTTCCCAGGCTCTAGGGAGAAGAATTGCTTTAAGGATAAAGATTTTCTTTTTTTTTTAATATGAAATTTATTGTCAAATTGGTTTCCATACAACACCCAGTGCTCATCCCAACAGGTGCCCTCCTCAATGCCCATCACCCACCCTCCCCTTCCTCCCACCCCCCATCAGCCCTCAGTTTATTCTCAGTTTTTAAGAGTCTCTTATGGTTTGACTCTCTCCCACTCTAACCTCTCTTTTTCCTTTTTTTTTCCTTCCCCTCCCCCATGGGTTTCTGTTAAGTTTCTCAGAATCCACATAAGAGTGAAAACATATGGTATCTGTCTTTCTCTGTATGGCTCATTTCACTTAGCATGACACTCTCCAGTTCCATCCACGTTGCTACCAAAGGCCAGACTTCATTCTTTCTCATTGCCACGTAGTACTCCATTGTGTATATAAACCACAAATTCTTTATCCATTCATCAGTTGATGGACATTTAGGCTCTTTCCATAATTTGGCTATTGCTGCTATGAACATTGGGGTACAAGCGCCCCTATACATCAGCACTCCTGTATCCCTTGGGTAAATTCCTAGCAGTGCTATGGCTGGGTCATAGGTTAGGTCTATTTTTAATTTTCTGAGGAACCTCCACGCTGTTTCCCAGAGCGGCCGCACCAGTCTGCCTTCCCACCAACAGGGCAAGAGGGTTCTCTTAGGCTTTCATGGAATCAGGTGCACCCTCCCAACCATCCTGCCTCCTCTTCTCTGATTCCTAAGTCATCAAGAACCCTCCGGGTAACAGTCTACATTCCCAGGAATTTCAGAAAGACAGGACCCTCTATACATAACACTCAAGTACCTTGGTCTCTGAAGAGGGGTGTCATCATTATAAATGAATACATTAATCTTGAGTTAGCGTGAGTCAGTTGCCAAAGAACTGAGCATCTATGGGTGCGCTAAGAATGCCCCCTAGAGGGTCTGAGACTCTGATGAACAGACATGTGACCAACAAGATAGTGGCCTCCAAAGACGCCCACTCCTAATCCCTAGACTCTGTTACCTTACACGGCCAAAGGAACTTTGCAGATATGATTAAGGTTATGGGTCTTAAGACAGACTATCTTGATGGGCCCAATGTCATCAGAAGGTCCTTATGTGAGGGAGGCAGGAGAGCCAGAGTTAGAAAAGGAGATGCGATACAAGCAGGTCAGAGACAGATTTGGATTCTAACTGCTGGCTTTGAGACCGGAGGAAGGGCCCGTGAGTCAGTCAAGAGAGCAGTTGGGCCTCTAGAAGCCAAAATATCCAGGGAAACAGATTCTGTCCTACAGACTCCAGGAAGAACGAAGCCCTGCCAACCCAGTTTGGGTTTCTGACCTCCAGAACTGTGAGAGAATAAATTCCTGTGGTTTTAAGCTACGACATTTAGGAAACGAATACAGACACCATGGCACAGGGATGCCAAAAGCACGATGCGCGTGGTCCTGTTCCCTAGTTCTAGATCAGTGCAGGCATTGCTAATCGATCCCAGCAGTCTTCTTCCAAGTTGACGAAGCCTTGGGATTTCTCACCACCCAGATCTCCAGATGGCCAGCACTTACTGACCCGAATTGGAACGTAAGGATGGGCCAGATCCTTGAACATAAATAACAAAACCCACGCTGTCCAATTTAAATACAAAGGAATTCACTAAGGATGTTAAAGTGAGGCATAGACTCCCCAGGAAGGGCAGGACATTAGGCCCAAATTACCCTTTTAGGCAGCAGCCCCAGCGTGGAGCCTTTGGCCACCATCACTGGTCACACATGAAAAGCACTGATATGAACACAACAGCTGGGAACATCCGCTGTTTGGGCGTGGACTGCTCCCCACCATCATCAGAGTGCATTCCATACTGGGCCTGTTCCGCAGAGCACTGTTCCCCAGAGTCTGAAAATGGCTAGCTCTCTCTCCGTGCTGTTCCAGGTCGTCTGTGAATCAGCAGCATTGTTATCCCCCGGACCTACTGAACCAGGTTCTGCATTTTGACAAGATTTCCTGGTTGATCCAGATGCCCATCTACGGAGGGAAAGCCCTGCTCTGCCCCAGCCCACCCTGGTGTGAAACAACTCAATGGTGCAAACCCTACAGCCATAACTTCACCTAGGTAATGGCCCCAGAAACACAACATTCAAAACAGAAGACCCAAGTGTTAACCAAGCAAAGGGGAAAAAACGGGGGAGCTGAGGAAAGTTAAAAGCACTCCATTTTGTGATTAATGAAGGAAACACAACTCTAATGTGCTAAGATTTTTTTTTTTTTAACCGGGAAATATACAGAGAGCATGTTTGGACACCACAGAGGGTTTTTTTATGCATCATATCTGATCCTTCAGCCAGACTTCGTGGCATCGAGCCGAACTTAGAACAACACGGATCATTTTGTCTTCTGCACACAAGAAACCCCTGCCTCCTGCCATTAATTTGCTACAATTTGTGAATCAGCCATAAGAAAGTAGACTTGGAGAAGCAAATTGGATTTTACTCTAAGTTTTCAAAAGAAGACCCAGCAGAGTACAAAGAAAAGATGTTCTTTTAAAAAAGACATAAAAAGTACCCTGACCTGTTCCTTGCATTGAAGTGCTCAGAAAACAACTCACTCTCCATTCAGAGTCTCCTTGAAATTCAAGAGATTAAGAAGAAGAAATTTGTGGTCTTGTGGTTTTGAATGTTCTTATAATTTTCACGCAGAATTTTAAACAGGAAAATTTATAGTTGCTTTTTTGTTTCTTTGTTTCTGAATCTGAAAAATGACAAAGTGAGAAAATGCAAGGTTTTGTGATCCAGAAGTTAAACATGGCCCTAGAGGGGCATATTTTTTTATTGTCACACAGAGACAGGAAGTAGATTAGTCATTGCCAGGGGCTGAGGCTTCCATTTTGGGTGATGAAAATGTTCTAGAATTAGTAGTGGTGATGGTTGCACAACCTTATGAATGTACTAAAAATCACTGTATTAGAACTAAGAATTTTGTGGTATGTGTAGCTCAATTTAAAAAAAGTAAAGAGATAGAGATTAACAGACATATAAGATATCAGGAACCTAATTATGAGTAAAAATAAATCCTAAAATAAGTTGGGAAATAAAAGCTTTTTCAATGCACAGTATTAAAATATTGGTGGTGGGGGGGGGGCACCTGGGTGACTCAGTCAGTTAAGCGTCCGACTTCAGCTCAGGTCATGATCTCACAGTTCATGAGTTTGAGCCCCGTGTCAGGCTCCATGCTGACAGCTCAGAGCCTGGAGCCTGCTTCAGATTCTGGGTCTCCCTCTCTCTCTCTGCCCCTCCCCCGCTCACGCTCTGTCTCTCTCAAAAATTAACATTAAAAAAATTAAAATATTTGGACACGGAGTTGGAAAAACAGAGCTAATTTTGTTCTGCATACCACTTAATTAATACAGATTAATTGCAAGCCAAATTAATATATTTATATACTTGTATGTGAACATAAAAATGAAAACCTGCAGATAAATGAAAAGGAAGGAGGGAAGGAACGAAGGAAGGAAGAAGCAAAGTACCTGACACACTGGAATATTCCTAGGCAGATGCTGTTAATGTCATGGCAGAGTAGGTGTCTGGGTACTCAGCAGTGTTGAATCTGGTGGAGAAAGGGCAGGAAACAGGATATAGGAAGGAACAGAAGGAAGGCCGTCAGACAGTGATGTAGGAACTGCCCTCACATCAGTATTACAGCTAATTAATACTCTCGTATCACAACCCACATCCTTTCCGTGAGTAAAAGTTGAGATTTAAGACCCCAAGAGAAATTCACATAAAAATGTTAAGACCCCCTGAAGCCAAGTTTGAGTTATCAAAACTCACTTAACAGAAGATCCTTTTCAGCAAGCGACCAAGGCTAGCATCCCAGTGATGCCAGGTGGGTGTCACGTGCCCCTGATATGATGTGATATTCTCACCTCTGTGGTATTCTTTCCAGAAACCCACAACCCCAGCCTGACCATTAAAAAAAAGAAAAAAAAAATCAAACAAACCCAAATTAAGAGACCTGCCACAGACAATCTGACCGGTACTTCTCAAAACCATCACGAAAGTCATGAAAAGCCAGGGAAGACCGAAACTGTCACAGACCCGAAGAGACCAAGCAGACGTGGTCACTCAATGCAATGTGGTTTCTTACATGGGACCCTGGACCAGGAAGAGGACATTAATGGGAAACCAGCGAAATCAAAACAAAATGTGGAGTGCAGTGAGTAGCAGTGGACCAGGGCTGGTTTCCCAAAAAAGCTTCGTTTGCCTTTAACAAAGGTACCCTGATGATGCAAGATGTTCACGATGGGGGAAGGGGGACCAGGGACATGTGGGGGACTCTCTGCACTGTCTCTGCAATTTTGCTGTAAGTCTAAAACTATCCCAAAGTAAAATACATAAAGTATGATTTTTAAAACTCAGCTACACAGTGAAGTGGCTGGCCACGATGGGAGCGTTACGAATAGATATCAGAAACTCCTGATTCGATGTACATCATCATACAATGTGCCCCACTCATAGATGAGCTGTTTTCTCGTTCCTTCCCGGGGGCTGTCCCTGCCGGCAACTCACACTCGGGCGGTGAGTAATCTCCCTCTGACTGTTCTAACCACACACCGTAACAACATGAGCTTCCAGCCAAGGACAGACCTAACCCAGACCTTTGTCACAGGAGCTGCTGCAGTCAGCACCCTCATGTAAGCAGACATTGTGTCACTCCGTGAGGGAGGTCAGGGACAAATCCCCTCCGGCTCTCCCACGACATTGGTAGTGCTGTAAAACTCAATTCCTGGGTACACATGGTAAGCACACTCCCTGCTGATACTGGCCTGCCCACATCTCTATGTTGGCACATATTCACCCGTTCTTTTGGGGTGAACAAGGTGCTGCGCCAGCCAGGCCCCCCTTTAAGCCCCTTCAAGTTGTCAGCTAGGAGCCTCTAGCTGTCTAGTTCCCTCAGGATCTGCCTCACAGCTGCAGAATGCCATCGTGCCCAAGCTCAAAGCAGAGCACCAGCCCAGCCCACAGCCAATGACTGGCACGGTCGGGATAAAGGCCCAAACAGGGAGGACTCTGACGGACCATGTATCTCCAGAGCTCCCCAGGATGGGCTGAGGCCGGCCTGCGTCGCCATTCAGCTTCTCCCTCGGCCCAATCCTGCTCTCCCCCTTTCCCTTCCCACTACACCCTCCTCGGCGGAACCACCCTTCGCTCTCTGGTGCATGGGATTCAGGGGCAGCTGACTTCCCCGCAGCCCCAGAACGGAGCTGCACTCCCCTGCCCCGAACAAATGGCTGAGGGACGAGCTCCTGGTCCAAACAGATTCAAGAAGATGAGGTCTGCGCGTCTTGCACTGATTGAGCGGGGCCCTCACGCCTTTCTCTTGGACTTGAGTTCACAGCGGGCAGGCCTATAGCTGCCGGCAGCCACCTTTACCCCAACACGGAACCTAAGATTGAGGCCAACATGAAGGAGGACAGGGCCAAGCTATGAAGTGACTCCACGCAATGGATTAAATCGTGCTTCCCCCAAAATCCTCTGTTGAAGCCCTAACCCCAGTGAGATGGGATCTGAAGGTGGGGCCTTTGGGAAACAATGAGGTTTAGGTAAGGTGTTGAGGGTGCCCCCCACCCCCGATGGGACAGGTGTCCTTGTAAGAAGAGATGCCAGAGAGCCTTTCTGCTCACTGTCTCTCCATCACGTGAGGACACAGCAAGAGCCCACACCTGCAAGCCAGGAAGGGAGCTCTCACCAGAAAAGAAACTCCGCCAGACCTTGACCTTACGCTTTCCAGCCACCAGAACTGTGACAAAATAAATTCCCATCATGTAAGCCATCCAAGCTCTGGTATTTTGTTACAGCAGCCCGCATTAATGTGCCCTGGGTCCTTGTTAAATTCACTGAGTCTTAAATCCAGCCATGCCTGAATCCATAAACCCCCTGAAATTTCCATTGATATGAGACAGAAAGTAAATCCCTCTTTTTGTACCTAAACCATTTTGGATTCGTTGCCAGAAGTTCTTCCCCACCCCAGGACCTTATAAGCTCCTCGGGAGGACAGCTCTGTGCAACTGGTGATAGAAGGAGCCACATGGCCTTTCTTTCTTTTGGCAAGATTGGAAGATGATTCGTCCTCTTCAAAAAGGACCCCCGGAGTGAACAAGGCGTTACTTGGCGATACTTTCTAGTTTATCATGTAAATCCTCCTCCACAAGTACAGCCAAGTGCAATTTTAGTGTTTGGCCATCTTAGGCCAGCCACGTGTAGGCTCTACCAGTACTGGCCACGTAAGGTGTGTGCGATCCCATGTGCCTTAGAGTTTAAGTATTGCCTCCAACAAGCCACGCCAGGCTGAGGAATCCCAGCGCTCCCCTAATGCTTTCTTTATATCTCTACCACCACGCTTTCACATCATCTCAGTCTTTCCGGCCAGACTCTGAATTCCACCAATGCCACTCTGTGAGTCTACGAAAGAACAACTTCATCTTTAGCCTTCGCTCTGGTGGGGAAAATAAAATTACATTACGATACAAGGGTCAGCTGCGTGTTAGGTAGCGACTTGTCTGAAGCGTCGCAACTTTTGGGGACTTGAAAGTTCATTCCTCTTTCATGGAACGGAAAGTTCCTGAAGGAAGTGATCCAAGGCAGATGAGGAAGCTTGGCTGACTTTAATATAGGATTTCCACTCCGGGGTCAGGAGTAGTCTCTTGTATCTCCACCCCATCCTCATCACGGCCAGGAGGAAGCTTGGGAGAACGTCTCATCCCTTCGGACAGCACAACGCGGAAGCTGTGCTCTCACTTCGGCTCACGTCCACAGTCTTGTGGCCGCGCAGCCGCAAGGCAGGCTGGGAAGCGCAGGCCCTGACTGGCCAGCCGTGCACCTGATTCAAACTACTCTTGGGATCTCTGTGGTTAAATGAAGAGACGATCCATAATAGTGTTGGACAATGGCTGGTCATAGTGGGTGAGGATTTAGGCCAAGTGTGCACTTCTTACACTGCTTTTAAATAATTTGAGGACAGAGGCACCTGGGTGGCTCAGTCAGTTAACTGTCTGACTTCAGCTCAGGGCACGATCTCGCGGTTCGTGAGTTCGAGCCCCGCATCGGGCTCTGTGCTGTCAGCTCGGCGCCTGGAGCCCGCTTCGGATTCTCTGTCTCCCTGTCTCTCTGCCCTCCCCTGCTCGCACTCTGTCTCTCTCCCTCTCAAAAATAAGTAAACATTTAAAAAATAATAAAATAAAACAAGTAATTCGAGGACAGTCTTGTAAACGTCTTCCGTCACCAAGCCCCTTCCCTGTGGAATAACTCTGAGCTTAGTTTGTAGGCCCTCATTGCTATGACCACCCAAGCCATGCTGTCTATAGGCCTGGGGTCCTGTCTGGCCCCTCGCATTGTCTCCCAGGAACTGGAGTTCTCCCCAAAATTCCAGTCCCACAGCTGGGCTCCAAGTAGCTATTTTCAATACGTAGAGAAGCATTATAACATTGGGGTTGAGCTCTTTAGCTCCACAGCCAGACAGGAGCTTAGCATTCTCTATCTGTGTGTCGTTCCCAAATCGCAGGACATCTCTGTGCCGCGGTGTCCCCGTCCACAGAGCAGCAATTTCCATTCTCACCCACAAAGAGGGTGCCACGGGGTCTCACACACAACAAGCCCTCCATCAAATGTGAACTGTTGCTTTTACATCCAGTCCGTCCACGCTCAGACAAGAAGTGCTGGCCTGGACCTCCCTGCATTCTTGCTTGCCCATCACCAAGTAGGACTGTGGGACCCTCAGTGCCCACCCATGGAGACCACTGCTCATCATCTTCCTGAAATGTGCTCCGTGGCCTCAAGCTTCACCCGAATATTGGGTCCACCTGCCACCTGCTTCATCCCTGCCTGGCCCACCGCACCCTGACACTGGCCTAGTCTTGGTTCTGGTGGGTGCTGGTAAAATGAGAAGGACCCGGGACCTCGGCAAAAGTGTAACATTATTTTTATTTCCCTCTATGCGCAGTGTGCCTAGATGGGAATTCGGGCCCATGAATTCAGCCCCCTCTGGAGAATGTCAATCACAAAGAGAGCACGCGTTAACAAGAAAGAGAGAGCCGTCTTTGGAGCCAACGATAACGAAAGCGCTAAGAACGAAACTGCAGCTAGAAGCTGCCAGCACCACAGATACTCCACACTCGCTGAACAAGAGGCTATTTACTGCTCTTTCATCATCGACAAAGGGAAACAGAGGGACAAGAGCTTCAGCTGCTCTCCCAACGCAATGCTTACGACCAGTCTGAGTTACCACCATCTCTCCCCTCTTTCTTTTCTGTCTCTTAGCGCTCACGCCCCTCCTACCCTCCACCTGAATTTACAAATTCCGGCAAACCGAGATCCGGCAGAAAAGTCATCTTGATTCCACGCGCGTAAGAAGGGCTCTCTTCTCCCCGTGGTGCACTGATTGCACACTCAAGATGCTGATTAAAGACCTTACTTCCACGTTCAGAAGGTCGTCGTTACTATCAGGACATTCGTTTTTTAATCAACTGCAAATGTCAGATGGGCAACTCAAACCCTCTGGATCGAGACACAAAAATCGGGGTGATGTGACTGACGCATGACTGAAAAGTTAAGCAATGTTAAGCTCCAGACACGGCTGGATCAAACACTCGAAGGATGCCTGAATCTTCTTTTCTTTCCTCTGCATTGGCTTCATCCTCATGCAGGCCCTTCTTCTCCCATCTCGTACTCCACAGTCACCACCTGCACAGGGCCTTCATCACCCCAAGGGTGGCTCCTGAATGGGCACCTGACCCATCGCTATGGCTAAAAGGGTAGAACCTGCGGCTACCGAGCACTCGCAACATGGCAAGGACAGCTGAAGACGAGGATTTTCAACTTGGCTTTACATTAAGTCATTTAAATTTCAGCGGCCACCATATTGCTCAGAGACTCTTTATGAGGTCTTTATGGGGCACGTGTCCAAGGTTTTCCCAGACCCACTACAACCACAGGGAATGAGAAAAGGAAGAAGACAGAGGCATAAATCCCAGGAGGAGGAGAAAGGGCTGCCGGGGAGGCAAAGACAACGGAGGCTGTCTGGTGTGCGCAGCTGGCTGGAGAGTGAGGCCATTCACGGGAAAAGAAACACTGAAGGGTGGCCAGATCCGAGGTGGCAGAACCCAAAGT
The DNA here is from genome assembly GCF_007474595.2 of Lynx canadensis. Classification (NCBI taxonomy): domain Eukaryota; kingdom Metazoa; phylum Chordata; class Mammalia; order Carnivora; family Felidae; genus Lynx; species Lynx canadensis. Next base: position 6,366,958 of record NC_044305.1, on the reverse strand, counting down.
CAGTACTGGACTGCCAGCGCGAGTCACCCGTGAGGAGAGGTCACAGAAAGGGTCTGAAGCTCCAAGAAGGCTGAGCTACAGGTATACATTTGGGGGCCAGGGCAGAGAGCAGGACATTGGAGGGGGGAGCAGGATGAGACTCCATAGGGAGAAAAACTGAGTGAGAAGAGAAGGCAGGCTTGGTCAGCAGAGGGGAGCTTCAATGCTCAGGGGGGTAGGGGAGGAGGGGTTTGAGAAGCGGGTGGAGAAACAGCAGCCACGGAACAGGAGGGAAACCGGGAGGACGCAGTGCAACGGAAGCCAGGGGAAGAGAAGGGATCTACAAGGAAAGGAAGGTCGTTGGTGCCAAACGTTAAGTCAAGTGGACACGGTTACAGGTGAAGACGCGCCCCCTTCCTTAATGACAAGGAGGTCACAGGTGCCCTTTGCAAGACCCGTTTCCGTGGAGTGACCAAGGCAGAAGCCAGGGCGTGTGGCTTGAAGGTTGAAGAGTGGTGGGGCGCCTGGGTGGCTCAGTCGGTTGGGCATCCGACTTCAGCTCAGCTCATGATCTCGTGGTCTGTGAGTTTGAGCCCCGCGTGGGACTCTGTGCTGACAGCTCAGAGCCGGGAGCCTGCTTCTGATTCTGTGTCTCCCTCTCTCTGCCCCTCCCCTGCTCGCTCTCTCTCTCTCTCTCTCTCTCTCTCAAAACTGAATAGACATTTTAAAAAAAATTAAAAAAAAAAAAGAAGAAGAGTAGAGAAAGCAGTCAATGTTCACTTAGAATGGTCAGAATTAATCGGAAAGTCCCCCCAAGACCCCGGCACATTCTGCCCACCCCCCTTCCAGTAATTCCAAGATAGTGTCTTCCTCAAAAAGATAAAGGAATAAAATTATAAAATACGCTTTAAAGTCTCTGCCTGGAACAGAGAAAGAAAATAAAGGAAAATGGAAGCTTTCATTTGGATGGGCGGTGAAAACAATGGACAGGATAAAAACCGTGGGAAAGGCTTCCAAGAAAGGAAATAAAGTTGGAGCTGGTGATCACAGGAATAAGATGTCAGTCCAGGTTAAGGAAGCAATGGAAGATGCCCATAAAGCTGAAAAGCAGCTCAGGAAGGGTCCTAGAGCTACCCATCTGGAGCACTCGAGCGCCATTAGCTTTGCGCGGTTCTCAGAACCTCCGGGGGGTGAGGGCAGAGTCTGGAGTCTGGAGACAGGTGCACGCAACGTACCTATCCCAAGCGCCACTGTCTGCTTTCAGAAAGGACATCCTTCTGGTCTCCTCTGGGAAGGGACACACCAGTAGCCAGTCTTCATGCGACCACACTCCATTTAAGGCACGGGGAACACCTATCACAATCGTATTTTTAACCACCTGGCCAAGTACGCTTAAACCCCGTGAAATTCGCCCATTTTAAGTGTACAAGCGAAGGATTCCTGGTAAATTTACTGAGTTGGACGACCATCACCCTCATCCAGTTTTCAAACATTTTCATCACCCCAAGTGCGCCCACTGACAGTTCATCCCCACTGCCATTCCCAGTCCGAGGCAACTACCAATTTACTTCCTGTCGATACAGACTTGCTTTTTGCATACGATTCCCGTAAGTGCAAACACACAAAATGTAGTCTTTTATGTCTGACTTCTTCCACTCAGAGAGTCATTCATGCTGTGCATGTGGCAGTATTTTGTTCCCTTTTATTGCTCAATCGCGTTCCATGGCGTGGCTATGCCACAGCTGGTCTATCTGGTCCCCAGCTGAGGGACATCGGGCTGTTTCCACCGTCTCGCTATTAGGAGTCAGGTCGCCACGAACATCCACCTCCAAGAATTTGTGTGACCGCTTATTTTCCTTTCTCTTGGGTAGATCTCTCAGAGAGGAATCACTCAGAGTCAGATGATAAGATTATAGTTTTGCTTTCTTTCAAAACCCATCAGCTGTTGTCCAAAGTGCGTCTGCTATGGATGCGTGAGGCTGTTGGTTATACCAAGTACTGGTGTATGGGATAAATAAGACAAGCAGCATCCGGTCTAACGGGAGAGAGATTATCAATCAAATTACAGTCTGATGGAGTCACTTCCTAATAGCACCTACAAAGGAGGGTCCGTCGGGGTATCACACAATTAAGATCGTCCAGAGTGGGAAAAGAGAAAGACACTGGGCTCCTTCCTTTCAAACATTAAGCACCTAACAGGTTTCTGGCAGAAAACAGAGATGACGGAGTATGGTCACGCTGCAGGGGTTTTGTGCAGCTGTGTGGAACAGAACACCTCACGTTGCCAGAGCTGACATAAATAAAACGTTGCTTTTCTATCACATAACTAGAAACCTGGAGGCAAGCAGTTCAGGACTTTGACGGCCTCTGTGTAAAGTCAGCAGAGATTCAGGCCACTTTCCAGGTTTGGGGGCCCCCAAAGGAACTGGCCCTTGTCCTCAGACTTACAAAACAGGAGACGGAGCTCCAGCCTTCACGTCATCATTCCAGGCAGCAAAAAGGGAAAACAGTCAAGGGCAAAAGAGCGTGTGCTACTTGGGTCTGCTAGTTGGCTTAGCTGCGTCACCTGCCTGGGCTTCCCCTACAACCACTGGCCAGAATCGGGTCATGTCGCCTGCAGGGGTGGCTGGGAAATGAGTGTGTCGGCCAGGCATGCTGCTGTCCTCAGTAAATGAGGAGCCCATTAGTGAGGAAGAAGGGGAGAATCGGTACCGGGGAGCAACCCACGGCCCTGCCTTCTGTCCTTCCTGGAGGAAGTCACCAAGAGGAGAGAAGAGCCCGGACACGTGGCACACAGCAGGCGTGCGGTACACCTTAGCGGGGGGTCCTCTCCCTTCCTCCTCCGGGCTGAACCCGTGACAGACTTGGGAGCAGGTCACTCATTTGGGGGAGGAGCCCAGGAAACGGGCAGGCGTGAGGGAGAAGGGAGAAGAGATGAATGAAGCCGTCGGGCGCAGGGCCACAGGGAGGCGTGGGCAGCACGTGGGGCACCCCTGCATGTCTTCCCGAAGGGCAGGAGGCCGGAGAATTCCCTCCGCGGCTCCAGCTCTTATTCGGGGAGCATCACCCCAGACGGTGTCCCCCCACCCCCCCTCACTTCCAAACCGAACTTGATCAGTCTGGGAGGGTCACCACCGCTCCCCCCACATCAGGGGAGATTGTGTTTAGGGAACACAAAATCAACACTCATTAGCAGAGAGGTGCCTCTGGGGACGCAGGTTTGAAGCACCAGGCTCCGTCCGCTCAGTCATGCTCAGTGGGCAAAGGGCCCGGCAGAGGAGGAACGGTCCCCTGCTTGATAATCTGGCTTTGCAGGTAACACGGGTGTCCCTGAAACCACAGACAAGACAGGACGAATACACCCTGGGATGCGTCCTGAGGGGGAGGAGGAGAAGCCCCCAAAAAAGGATAAAGATTGTCTTTTTCCCCAACCTGGAAGATGAGTGGCTTCACATAAGAAATTAAGTTGCTCAGAGCGTCTGGGTGGCTCAGTCGGTTAAGCTCTTCATTTCGGCTCAAGTCATGATCTCACTGTTTGTGAGTTTGAGCCCCACATAGAGCTCCATGCTCACAGCATGGAGCCTGCTTGGGATTCTCTCTCTACCCCTCCCTGCTCGCTCACTTGAGCTCTCTCTCTCTCTGTCCCTGCCCCCCCCCCTCCCCAATAAGCTTAAAAAAATTTAAGTTGCTCTATTGAGAATAAACAGAAGTGGTATTCCTTATGCCCCGAGGCAGACTGAGGTCCGCACCCAGGCACATCTTTTATTTTAGTAGAAACTGCCAACAATGAGACTATTCACAAACCTTAGGAGTGCCTGTTGACTGTTCTCCCAATATTCTCTCCTGAATTTGGTATCTTTTTAGTTCTTGTTAATCTAACCAGAAAAATGGTACTGGAGTCTCATTTTTGATTTGCATTTCTCCAACTCCCCAGAAGGACGGACATCTTTTCATACGTTTATTATCCGTTTGTATTTCTTCTTCACTGCTTTTCTGTTCATATCTTCTGCCCAATATTCTAAGAGGTAATTCATTCTTTTCTTATTGATCTGAAAGAATTCTTTTTCTGTAAGAGACAGTAACCATTCGTAGTCTACGGCAAATGTTTTCTTCCTGTCTTTTTGCTTTGCTTCTGGTGCTTTTTTTTTCATACTCTAAATTTTGGATTGCCCATCTTGTTAAGAAATCTCTCCACAGTTTTATAAATATTTAACAAGCTCTTCTATTTCCTTATGCATATTTCTTCTATCTTCTATACACCCACACACAGACGATAGTCAGATGATCGCTAAATCCATCTGGAATGCGCGTGCGTGTGTGTGCACGTGTGTGTGTGTGTGCGCGCGTAGGAGCAAAGGGATTTGTGCTTCCCGAGTTCACAAGATCCTCGTGTGCAGCACCAGACTTGACATGAACCAGGCAGTGAAGTCTACTGCTAAATTCTGCCTTCCACACTTTCCAGCTCGAAAGGCCTCCGCAGCCCTGGCCTCCCTGGTTCCCTGCTCCCCCCGCCTCCAATCCGCTCTCCACCCTGCAACCTAGAGTCTTTCTACAGCATGGACCCCCCTTCACCCCCCACTGCCTAAAGCCCCTCCTTCCTTGGCCCCCCCCACCTTCAGCAGATGGTCCAAACTCCCACATATGGTGGATACTGTCCCTCTGGATCCAGGCACTTCTCACCCTTTGTTAAAAATAAAAACCTCAGGGGTGCCTGGGTGGCTCAACCAGTTAAGCGCCCGACTCCTGGTTTCAACTCAGGTCATGATCTCACAGTTCGTGAGTTCAAGCCCCACATCAGGCTCTGCACTGACAGCACAGAGTCTGCTTGGGATTCTCTCTCTCTCTCTCTCTCTCTCTCTCTCTCTCTCTCTCTCTCTGTCTCTCTCTCTCTCCACTCGTTCTCTCTCCAAATAAATAAATATTAAAAATAATAATAATAGAAGAAATAAAGACCTCTGCACCCTCATTTCTCAAATTGTGTCTCCCAACTCCACACTCTGGCCAAACTACTTTCGGTTCCTCAGAAACACCAAGCTTCCTTGTAAAATAACTAAATCACAGGGATGAAAAACACAGCATAGGGAATATGGTCAGTAATTCTGTAATAACATCGTCTGGTGACAGAGGGTGACTACAGACCCTGAGCCGAGCACTGCTTGTTGGGTCACTCTGTTGTACACCTGAAACCAATACAACAATGTGTGTCAACTGTACTTCAATTTAAACACACACACACACACACACACACACACACACACACACCAACCTCCCTTCTCAGTAGACCTCAATCCTGGCTCTGCCCCAGCTCACCTGTCAAAATCGAACACACGTCTGTGCAGGTCCTCCTACCCCTCCCTGGTGATCCTGATTCAGGAGGTCAGGTGGGTCCTGACGCCCCTAGTTTATGATGATCCCCACGGCCAGGGTGGAGAGCCAGTGCTCTCTGTCTCCAGGTTTGGGGCATGTGACTCCCTCTGCCTGGGACCCTCTTCTACCTCCTTCAACCCCAGCCCACATCGCACGGCGGGATACGGTCTCTTCTTCCGCCAAGTCAAGGCTTAGATGCCCGTTCTTCCAGAACTTTCACAGACCATCCAGGACCGGAACCCCACCCCCCACGCGCCCCCCAGCCCCCCCTGCCGCCATCACCATGCATTCATCACAATGAAACACAGCGGCCTGATTTCCCTTCTCCCACCTCGGACACCCACCAAGTCCGGGAGAAACCGCGATGGTGTGGAGGTCGCACTCACCACTATGTCCCCTGCACCCAGCAGAGAGCTGACACAGAGTAGGTGCTCCATAAGCGACAGCTATTTAAAAAAAAAAAAAAAAAATGAATGAACAAACTGGATGAATGGATGCCTGTGGCAGTTTCCATGACAAACACGAAGTGCTCAGCCAAGCCAGCCCACAGGTGAGCAGTCTGGCCTGCAGAGGGCACCAGCCTGCTTCCTCATCTCCCTGCCCGAGCGGGTACCTGCTGCCAGTCAAGAGAGGCGTCCGATGCTCAGTGGTCGGTTCACTGCACTGAAGACAAAGTAGGAGCTGTCTGCCTGCAGCCAGCGTATGAAGACCGAGACTTCACCCCTCCCTCCTAGCAACAGGTACCACGTCCCCGGTCCTGCTATGAAGACAGCCGAAACTGTAGCAACCAGAGGCGGGTTTTTCCATTCCCAGGTGGGGAAAAGGTAAGAGGGAGACAGAAGGAAGGCGACCGAGAAGAGTGTCCGTAAAACTGCTTGTCCTGCAGAAGCAGAGGAAAAGTTCTCCTGTCTGTCTCCAGGCTGACTTTCTCTCCCTCTCTCCATCCTGTTATTGTGGGGGAGAACCAGGCCTCGGTCTGGACTGGACGGGCACCCACAGCAAGCATCTGGAGGGAGATTTTTCTTTCTTTTTTTTTTTTCTTTCCAGGAAGCAGCCAGCAGCAGCAGCAGCAGCAGCAGCCTCCGGACGTCGCTGGAGCCCCCGCTCGGATCGGCCCGTCTGTTAGCAATGAACGCCTCGTGCTGCCTGCCGTCTGTGCACCCAACGCTGCCCAACGGCTCCGAGCACCCTGCCAGCCCTGCCTTCGGCAACCAGAGCGGCAGCGGGTTCTGCGAGCAGGTCTTCATCAAGCCCGAGGTCTTCCTGGCGCTGGGCATCGTCAGCCTGCTGGAAAACATCCTGGTCATCCTGGCTGTGGTCAAGAACGGCAACCTGCACTCGCCCATGTACTTCTTCCTCTGCAGCCTGGCGGCGGCGGACATGCTGGTGAGCGTGTCCAACGCCCTGGAGACTGTCATGATCGCCGTCGTCAACAGCAACGCCCTGGCCCTCGGCGACCGGCTCATCCAGCACATGGACAACGTCTTCGACTCCCTGATCTGCATCTCGCTGGTAGCTTCCATCTGCAACCTCCTGGCCATCGCCGTGGACAGGTACGTCACCATCTTCTACGCGCTCCGCTACCACAGCATCATGACCGCGCGGAAGGCCCTCGCCTGGATCGCGGCCATCTGGGTGAGCTGCGGGGTCTGTGGCGTGGTGTTCATCATCTACTCCGAGAGCAAGATGGTCATCGTGTGCCTCATCACCATGTTCTTCGCCATGCTGCTCCTCATGGGCGCCCTCTACGTGCACATGTTCCTCTTCGCCCGGCTGCACGTCCAGCGCATCGCGGCACTGCCGCCCGCCGACGGGGCGGCCCCGCCGCAGCACTCGTGCATGAAGGGGGCTGTGACCATCACCATCCTGCTGGGGGTGTTCATCTGCTGCTGGGCCCCCTTCTTCCTCCACCTCGTCCTCATCATCACCTGCCCCACCAACCCCTACTGCGTCTGTTACACCGCCCACTTCAACACCTACCTGGTCCTCATCATGTGCAACTCCATCATCGACCCGCTCATCTACGCCTTCCGGAGCCTGGAGCTGCGTACCACCTTTAAGGAGATTCTCTGCAGCTGCAACGGCATGGACCTGGGCTAGGGCGCCGGGGCCCTGGACGCGCACGTGGGTCCGGTCACTGTTGGCCCTGCGCCCGGCCAAGGTGTTTAGAAGGAAAAAAAAAAAAAAGAAAAAGAAGAAGAAGAAGAAATACTCGGAAGACGCAAAATCTGCCAACAGCCACGATCGCCCATGCCTCTTTGCTTTTACCCCTGCAAAGCCTTTTGCAGACAGACGTGGTATGTGACAGGCTTTCCGAAAGGATTCCAAAGTGGGTAAGTCACTGATTTCCCAAAGAGGCCCCGGCAGAACGCAGGGAGGGTGCCGCCCGTGTTCATTTCCGTGCACCTGGGGTCCGGAATGCCCACCTCCCTCACCAGCTTCCTCCCCATGTCTCCCTGCCACCAGCCAGACCGGACAGAAGGACTCCCGTTGACTCTAAGAGGGGTTCCGATGTCTCCCAAGCAAACCTGTCTCAGTTCTGGCTGTCAGCTGCTCGGATGGCCTCGCCTGTGAGCATTTGTTCTATTACTGTTTCCAGTAAAAACAGTTTCCTAAAAACACTGAGCTCTGTGTCAAAGAAGTGATGCTATGTATGCCCCTCTTCTTGACCCCCAGACCAGGCTCCCCAAGAAAACTAGCAAGGGGATGTAACCCACTTCTATTTCGGCTGCTGCTTTGTTGGGGGGTTCTTATGCACTGAGTCGAAGGCAGCTTTCACAATCCTAAGGAAAGACAGATACAGTGCTTTTGCAAAATCAACACATACCTGTGTACAAAGTATTTTGATACCTTGCTATTAAGGTATAATTTTCCCCATTTAAAAAAAATCTTCATTTCCTATCACTCCTTTTCCATCATTCAAGCAAGAGAGGGAATCACGGATTGGGGGCGGGGGCATGCATCTCAAGAAATTGCTTCACGGTAGCTTCGGAGAGTTTCAGAAACCGTGGAAATGCAGGGGCTTTCTTGGAATCTCTGCTTTGGCTCGTAGCAGCTGTGTCTCTATCACACAGCTTCCTGCATGCTACCCTACGAAAGGGAAACTTCTTGGTCCGCTGCTCCTTTTGTCCAACACGCTGTAAAAGCGGGGGCGACCCCGCTGTCCGTACCTGTACCTTACCAGCACAGCAATTCAATCTTGTGAGCACTGGGCGAGCTTTGCTGACTGGCACTGTCTCTACGTGCCATACATCACTGCGTGCTGGCCACACCGGTCAGACCCTTTCCTTCCCTGGACGGCTTCAGGCTGTACTTTCTGGCTGTCCTCATGCTGCCCCCACCAATGGATTCCTATCATATGCTGTGTCTTTGGTGCACAATCGTGTATTTTTCTCATGCTGGAATATACTGTGGGTTTTTGTTTTTTGTTTTTGTGTTTTGTACTTGAAGACATCCTGCTAATATAAGCAACATCGTGGGGCTCTCGCTTTGATTGTGATGTTTGGAAACAATAAAAGGCTTCTGTGGCTGCTAAACGTGTGACACATTAAAATACACCACCGGGAAGTGCCCTGGTGACTTCCACACCTGGCCATCATCAAACCTTACACTGCAATTCTGAGTATTTTGTAAATGGTATAAACACTGCCATTGACCACAGTGATCACTGGGATCTTGTTCCCTTGCAGGGCAATGCCTTTTAGCCAAACCACAAAATTCTCCCATTTAGCTTCCAAAAATACCAGGCTGTCGTTCCTGGGCCACTGCCACTCTCCATTATTTTCATCGAGACACCAAATAATAGGTCTTGTCCATTGCCACTCTCGGCCAGCAAATGTGGAAAACGAGAGATCAGGTTCTTTGAAAATTGTGTTAACAGCTATAAAAATTATGATGCCCTTTTTCTGTGTAAACAAGATAAAAATAACTTTTCACTCTCTGCTATCAGCTTTCACATCACTTTGCTTACCCTCTCAACAAACTTCTAACACAGATGAGTCGCTTTACAGATGAAGAAACAGTCCCAGAGGGCTTATGCGGTTGTTGGACAACACCCAGCTCGTTAGGGTCACAGTGCATTTTGCATCCCGGTGCTGATGTCCCTTTGCACCAACACAATGCTGGCAACAGGTTTCTATGTTCGAACCTGACTCAGCTCTCCTTGCTATATACATTTTTGCCTAAAGTAGCACGTCCAGACGTCAACGCCCACAAGAATCACCTGGGATCTTGTTCAAGTGAAAAATTCAAATCAGCAGGTCTGGGGTGGAGCCTATGATTCTGCATTTCTGACTCTGACAAGCCCCCAGTGGGATACAACTGCTGGTCTAGGGACCACCTTTCACAAAGCAAGGGCATAGAGGACTTTCAGATGAGCATAACGGAAACCCAAAAGTATTCATCTGCACAGACTGCTGACCCCATGCCAAGGAGTGTACTAGGTGCTATACAGGCATTTGTTTCTCTGACCTCTGCAATAACTCCATGAGACAGATACCATGATCACCCTTATTTTGCAGATGAGACATCTGAAATGCAGAGATTAAGGAGCTTATCTATGAAAATCCAGCTAAAAGCAGAGAAGCAGAGGTCCATACTCAAGCTGCCCAGCCCACATCCCCAAGTCCAATGCCAATGCCCCAGCACCTCTCGTGGGAACAGTATAGATGGCTGAGCCATGACCCAATGACCTCAGAGGCACGTGCTGCCATGGAGAGAAACTAATGCGTATTTCTACAACTCAAGAATCCAGGATTTCATAATAGAGTTTCCATAGAAATGTCGTAAAAACCAAGAGCCAATTAATCATTTTATTTGCTCTCCTTTTCCAAAGCCTGTGGGGAGCCCTGGGAAGTACATCCCTTACTGGGGGGGGGGGGGGGGGGGGGGGGGGGACGACCTTGAATGTTAGGCTGCCAGGGCCACTTTCCCACATCTTCACATGGGAACTCACTGGACATTTTAAGCAGCAGGAGTCAGATTTAAAACAGGAACCCATGGGGGAGGAGAAGAAAAAAAAAAAAAAAAGAGGTTAGAGTGGGAGAGAGCCAAAGCATAAGAGACTCTTAAAAAATGAGAACAAACTGAGGGCTGATGGGGGGTGATGGGTATTGAAGAGGGCATCTTTTGGGATGAGCACTGGGTGTTGTATGGAAACCAATTTGACAATAAATTTCATATATTTAAAAAAATAAAATAAGATAAAATCTTAAAATAAACATATCAACAAATAAATATAAATAAATAAGCAAGCCTAATCTGGGGATACAGAAGCTCATCATGATTCTAGGCAGGATCACTTCGGTGGTTGACGCCACGGGTCTCCAGAAATCGTCGCCTGTTGTCCTCACTTAAGTTGAACTTTTGAGCTTAATTCTGACCGTTTCCGAAAGGGCTGGGGGCTACAACATACTCAAGCCTCCTTGGCTGAAAACCTTCACCTGCCCTCACCTCCGCCAAAATCCATTCTCCATGCAGCAGCCAGTGCAATCCTTTAAAAACATAAATCACATCATATCACCTTCCTGCTAAAATTCTTCAGTGGCTTCAAATAAAATTTCACTTCCTTACCTGGTCCTACAAAGCCTTAATGATCTGATCTCCTCTGGTAAATCCCCAATGCTCCCCTGGCCCTACTTAACCACCCCCACTGGACTCAGTCCTGCCCCAGGGCCTTTGAACCTGCTGTTTCCTCTACCTCAATTCTCCTCACCCTGTATCTTCCCATGACTGGCACCTTCTTGTCATTCAGGCTCCAGCCCAATCCTCAGAGATGCCTTCACTGACTACTCTTTCGCAAGAAGACCCCAGGTATTCACATGAGGTATTATTTTATCACAGACCTTGTTGCTATCTTGTACTTTCTTGTTAGTTGATTCATTTAATTCTCATCAATCTCTCCCACCATATTCTTTATGGGACCAGCATGTAGAACTGGTCAATAAAGAATTACGTGTTAAATGAAGAAGTGACTTCATGCATACACTCAAATACGAATTCAAGTCTAACCAAAGAGAAGGAAATCTGCGAGTGATCCTCAGATTTGGTGAGCATCCGTACCGAATGTGGAGTCTCAGAGAAACAGCCCAATCTCGAAAACTCACGACCTACTAGATCAGAAGTCATGCCAGGCATCTGCAATCTTCAGGATCCGCTGTCGACTACGATGCACACCATACTATGAGAACCACCTACAGGCACTGCTCATTTCTGAAGAATAACAAAAACCAGCACCCCGGGAGCTTCAGTCTCGTTCCTGTCACCATTTCTTGCCACGGTGTCAAGCACCAGTGGGTAAACGTGGGCCGTCCAAGAACCAGCATCAATCTAGAAGCTGAGAGCACCAGATGACACGCTGCGGAATGAAAGGGGAAGCCAACCTTTCTCACCTAAGAACACCCGTCTGGAGGGGCGCCTGAGGGGCTCAGTCGGTTAAGCATCCGACTTCGACTCAGGTCAGGATCTCATGGTTCGTGGGTTCGAGCCCCGCGTCGGGCTCTGTGCTGACAGCTCGAGCCTGGAACTGCTTTGGATTCTGTGTCTCCCTCTCTCTCTGCTCCTCCCCTGCTCGTGCTCTGTCTCTCTCTCTCCCTGTCTTTCTCAAAAATAAACATTAAAAATAAAGCAAATTAAAAAAAAAGACACCTACCTGGAAGCCAAATCAATAATAATAATGAAAGACACTATAAGGTGTAATATGGGCCAGACACTGTCTTAAGCGGCCTGATACGTTAACTTGCTGAATTCTCACCTAGAGCCTAGGAGGTAGGCACACTATCATCGTAGCCTATAGAGAAGGAAGCTGGATGGTTTGGGCCCCGGCCACTGAGAAGGTGAGGGCAGCGCTGGCCCTCACAGACACCGTCGGGCTCCACAGCCCGCGTGCTCACCACAGCACCCCAGCCGTGCGTGTTCCACACTCATCATTAACTGACTTGGCATCGGGCACGACGGGGCACAGACTCTACGTCCCCTCTAGGCTGGGAGGAGCATAATTCATACACTGTTGGTCCTCACCGAGAGCGGGGCTGCGTCACTGGAGCTCAATGAGCCCCAAGTGGGGTCCTATGACTCAGATCCATTCACTCAGGAAAAATCTGGGCGCCCGGAGCTTGAATGCTCTGGGTAAACAGGTCATTAACAACAACAGTAACTAATGCTTAGAGAGTATTTTAATTATATGCCAGATATCGTCCTTGGTGCTTCACGTTTTATCTCACTGGACCTCCAACCCGGGGCCATCTTGACCTCAGAGATCACTTGGCAACGTCTGTAGATGTTTTTGTGGGTCACATCTAGAGTGGGGGTGGTAAAGGCATCTAATAAATGGCAGCCAGAGATGCTGCTGAACACAGCACACAGGACAGGCCCCCACAACCAAGAATGACCTGGCCCCAAAGGGCAGCAGCACTGAGGTTAAGAAACCTCACCGTCCCGTAAATTAACTGCCAGTTCTCACCCTTTCACAGATGAGGAAAAGGAGCCTCAGAAAAGAGCACGCCCGGGGTTCCGCTGCTTCCCGAAAGCCCCACCACAGAACCCAGGTTCCAGACTCACCCCCACCATTCATTCAGCACGCTGAGGGGGCCTGCTTTGTGCTGGCACCTCCCGGGTGAGTGGGCCACCGTGGCGGGCAGGCGGACGTGGCCCTGCCCTGCCAGACTGCCAGGGTAGGAGGGAGACGACAGGCACGGTGACACCTGACAGGTAGGAAGGGGACAGAGCGGCTCCTCCCCCAGCCAGGGACGCCCTTGAGGAGGTGGGAGTCAGGAGGGAGACGAATGAGAAACAAACGGAAGAAACCAGAGGCGGCACGAGCCAGGAACTGGAGGCGTCTCGGCAAGCCTGGAGGCCGAGGGCTGTGCCGGGCTACACGGCTGGCTTCTCCGACCGGCCACCTCGAGAACAGGCGCCCGGGGGCCTCCGGCAGGTCCTGGAATCGTCCCTCCCTGGAGACTATTCACAGCTCCCGGGAACCTTCCAGGCCCCAAAAGGGATTAGACACAGTGCCAGAAAACACCAGCTTCCCTAAGCCAAGTTCCTCTGCAGCTCTCCCGGGCGAGCCTCCCAGTGCGTCCCTCGCTGCACAGAGGCCATGCACGTGACCGGTCGCAGGACCCACGCGGTAGGTCCCGTGGGACATGCCCGCCAGCCCTGCAGGATTACCGCTCGAGCTCCCGGAGCCCCCATCCTGCCACGGTGTGGAGGCAGGTCAGGGAGGTGCAGATAAAATCCAACACGCGGTCACGCGTCCGACTCTTACGTTTCAGCTCGGGTCATGATCTCAAGGCTCGTGAATCTGAGCCGCACATCGGGCTCTGTGCTGACAGTGTGGATTCTCTCCCTCTCTCTCCGCCCCTGCCTCCCCCCCAAGAATGAACAAATAGATTTTTTAAAAAACATGCAAGGATACTCAAGGCTGGGCTACCGTGGCAGCAAGGGAAAAGAAGCTTCAGGGCAATCAGACAACACGGGGGTGATCACCCCAAGCCTGGCCGTGAATCCTTAAGGCCCATCTTCTGACCTCTGAATGCTGCTCTGTTCATGTGTAAAAGGGAGTTCCACCCACTTGCCTGGTAGCATTTAGTTGTGACAACTGAATGAAATGTAACATGGCCCCCCCCAAAAAGTCAACATATGAATTTCACAGACCCTTTCCCCCACTGGCTTGCCTCTGGAAATTTCTGGAATTGCCTGCAAGCTGGCAGCCTCTCATCCCCCAGGTACCTGCAAATGGCTGTCCCTAGGGAGGGGGAGGGAAGGATAAGGTGAAAGTCAGCCCAGTGTTTTCCAAAGTTCGGAATGGGTTCCACTGGAGGCAAGATGGTCTGTGAAGCATACCAACACCTGTCAACTATTTCTATTTTATTTATTTTTTATTTTTTTAATCTTTATTTATTTTTGAGAGAGAGAGACAGAGTGTGAGCAGGGGAGGAGCAGAGAGAGCGGGAGACACAGAATCGGAAGCAGGCTCCAGGCTCCAGGCTCCGAGCTGTCCGCACAGAGCCCAACACGGGGCTCGAACTCACAAACCGTGAGATCATGCCTGAGCCGAAGTCGGTCGCTCAACCGACTAAGCCACCCAGGTGCCCCTCAACTATTCCTATTTTAAAAGAAAACTTTCCCAAGTAAAGCACAACTTAAATATTTGGATTTATAGCTATACTACAAGTATGTCTAAACGAAAGCTACATCGTTCCTGAAACTCAAGATTTCTTAAATAGTGTTGCTCGAGATGAGACTTTAGCGTTTACATATAACGGCATGAGTTGCCCATAATGAAGCTGTTCCGCAAATAGGTCACAGGCATGACAAAATCACAAGGGGCCGATATGAATGAGCGAAGTTTGAGAAAAATCTAGCCCAAAGATTTTCACTGTGAAAAGAAAACTATGAGGGGAGAGGGAAAACAGTCAAGAAATGGGGCAAGAAGGGAGTGAGAAGGTGATGTCCATCCACGTGCGTTTAGAGAGAGGCATCTCCAGGACTTTGGCCACGCTCCTGGCACGGTTTTCTCTGGTCACTAGGCATTCTCAGGAGACTGCAGTCACTGCCACTGAATTCTACCTGAGTTGCTCAACCTTGGCACCAGGGACATTGAGGCCAGGTAATTCTGTCATGGGGCTGTGCTGTACCTTACAGGTTTAGCAGCATCTCTGGTCTCTACTCTCTAGACGTCAACGGCGCCATCACATCATGACACATGGCACAGTCAGAACGTCTCCAGACATTGCCAAATGTCCCAGGGCGGAGGAAGGCAGGGCCACCCCCAGTGGAGAACCTCTGAATGACACTCATGTCTCCTCTGCCTCTTGTTCCTTTGTGATGCCACGTGGAGACGGAACTGAGTGTTGTCTGCAGGCTGCCAAGAAATATATGCAAACTTCCGATCGAGGAGCCTTGAAAATAGTAAGGGCTCAGAAAACAGTGTTGCCATACTAGGTCAAGTAATCTCTAATTCAAGAGGAGAGACAAATCGTGTTGGGGCTTACGTGTCCCCTTCACACACACCACTTTCTCAAGAGCTCAGGGATGGGGTTGAGTGGCCTTCCCCAAAGCTCTCCAGCCCCGTAGACCTCCCAGAGAACCTACTGCATTGTGTAATTGTTCTGTTAACTTCTCTCCCTTTTCTGCCAGGCTGTGAGCTGCACTGAAGGCAGCAAGGCAGAGAGGTCAGTAGCCGCAAAACAAACCTAAGCATGGGCTTCTGACAAAGGAATCTGCAATTCGCTGCACGGACGTACCAGAAAACCCTGATTCCCAGAATTCCCGTGTGAGTTTTGTTTTCCAAATCTCTGAGGTTGGACAGACCTGGGTTCCAAGCCTGTGTCTCCTCTTTGCCGCAGGATGTAAATTCTCATCAACCCAGTAGAAATCTGTCAGGCACCGAGCTGGAACTTGGTTTTATAATTAAATTATTTCCTTTGGCAGGAGGGGGGCTCCCAGAGGCATTGGAAGCATTCCATCTCTCAATCCACTTGCGAACATTCATTAAGCTTTATCATTTATGTACCTTTTAATGGAAGTGCAATGGATCTACAGAAAATTTCTCGCAAGTTCTCTCTTTTGCCAGGCTTTGTGACAGGCCCCACCGGAAGTGTGTCTACCCCAGAGCCAGGAGTTGATTGGAAGTGGAGAAGCAGAATGGTATGAGTTGCCTGAGCCAAAGGAATGCATTTCACATAAAATACCTGAAAAATCCATCAACTCATTTCTCTAAACACTTTGTAGAGTACATGTCTGGCCGGAGACAGATACATGCATGTTCTGGCGGTGTGCTTTCTTTGTTTTTAATTGTAGAAGGAAAAGATCCTTCCCTGAGTTTATTGTCTGTGCTCTGACATGTGCTGGATTTTGAAGAGGTTGGCACATCCCACTCAACATCAGAGGGGACACAAGAGCAATGTCACAGATGGTCGTCTGGAGTGAGCGCCGCGAGAATGGCTTTGAAGGACTCTGTTTATCAGGAAAGGAAACGCTGTGTGCCCTGCCCTGAAAAGACAGCGGGTGGGGGAGGGCTGGTGGCAAACGGAGGAAGCTCTCAGCTGAAATTCAGGAGAGCCTGGGACCAGGCTCTGAGCACGTCTGTCACCTTCTCTGGGCTTCTGGCACACACCGATGCCAGTGGCAGAGCTAGATTCAGTGGGTGATTTTCAACCCTTGTCCCTGTCCCCGGCAGTCAAAGGTGCCTGCTGCTTCAAGCACTGTGGCTCACGTGACACAGACCCCCCTCAACATCAGCCACAAAGGAGGTGTCCGGCCCCCACCTGACCATATGTGGATACCCCAGCCTCTTAGCACAGCAGCCACACCTGTGACCCAAGGCAGCCTAGGGGGGACTCAATACCTGTACTTGAGCCCCTGAGAAACAGAGGCCCTCCGGCCCCTGGAACTCTGGGTACCAAGCTGCCGGGGCTGCAGGAGTGAAGGACCAGTCTGCCTGAGGATGGGGCCAGCATCAAAGGAAGCAGGCAGAAGAAAGCAAGGAGACCCCCCCGCCCCCGCCAACCACTGTTATTATGTGAGTGCCTGCATCCCGCTATGCCTGAAACCAGTCCTAACCCCAGTCTTCACATCACTGAACTGCTGTGTTCACAAGCAACAGCATTCCGACAAATACAGAGGCCAATGTGTGCGTTCCTCAGAGGCCAAGGGAGTCGTCGTCAGGTGTAGGCTGCGGTGACGAGGGAGGAGGGGCAGAGAAGGGGAGAAAAGTAAGAACAGGGAAGGGTTCCAAGCTCAATGAGACCTGCTCCATCATGACCCAGAGTGCGTACTGGGTTTCCAGGTAAGATTAGATTCGCAAAAAGAATTAGCTGAAAACAAAGACCAACCGGTAGAGTAGATGTTCCAGGGGAACTTGTGATCTGCCATCCTGTTATACGAAAGGCAAGCAGAAGGGTATGGAAACAGTTCTAATTAAGGTATGGAAAGGAGGGTAGAGGGGCCCCCGAGATGGCTCAGTTGCTTGACTGTCCAACTCTTGATTTCAGCTCAGGTCGTGATCCCAGGGTCATGGGATTGGGCCCCGAGTTGGGCTCCACACTGAGCGTGGAGTTTGCTTAAGATTCTCTCTCTCTCTCTCTCTCTCTCTCTCTCTCTCTTTCTCTCTCTCTCTCTCTCTCTCTCCCTCTGTCCCTCTCCTCCACTCATGTGCAGGCTCTCTCTCTCTCTCTAAAAGGAAAAAGAAAAGGAGGGTAGAAAACTAGACAACAAAACCAAGGTCTCCACTATGCTTGGCCACTCACCTCCTCCTCAGTGACTCCCCCATCTTTAGATGGACATGTGTTGAGCCCTGCTCTTGGGCTATCATAACTAGAGAACATGATGATATCAACACAACCCACGTTTTCTTGGCAGTCGGATTCAGAGGGAACATATGCCTTTGTCAGGCAGATGCTCAGAGAAACTACAGGGGAGATGGATGGGTCCCCGGGGTCTGGGACCAGCCAGCAGAGAGCTGAGTCTCTGCAGAAGGAACAAGGAGGGTCTAGAAGTCTGGTGGGGACAAAATCTGAAATGCACGTAGTCACTAGGGCTTGGAGCAACGGATTTACCCTTTGGGAGTGGGGGGCAACAAAGCGCTGACTTCCACCTAAGGGTGGGCCCAGGGCAGAGACTTGGGGTGCCCACAGGGAGCAGGAGGGGATCAACCCTTAATTATGTCTCCTCCCATCCCTCGTCCCCCCTTCCCCTCCCGAAACACTGCAAAGAGGAGGGATCCATCTCACTTCTCCAAGCCCCCCCAGGCCTGGTCCAGAGCAGACACTTAGAAAACATCTGAGGAGTAAGCAAATGAATGGACGTGAGTAAACGGGGCCTCATCTTTAACTCATTTAAGTTAAATGAGTTAACTTAATGGCCCACGGCCATGAATGTTAGAAGGCAGGCAAGACCTGAATTCGGCCCAGAGCCCTGCTTCTCACTGCCTCTCACCAAAGACAGTACTTTATTTCTGTCTCTTCACCAAGAAAAATGGGAATAATACCAGCACCCAGGAGGAGTTGAGATGTTTCAATAAAATAAAACACAGGAGCACCTGGTGGCTCAGTTAAGCATCCAACTTCGGCTCAGGTCACGATCTCATAGTTCTTGGATTCAAGCCCTGCATCAGGCTCTGTGCTGTCGGTTCAGAGCCTGGAGACTGCTTCAGATTCTGTGTCTCCCTCTCTCTGCCCCGCCCCTACTCTTGCTTTGTCTCTGTCTCTCCCCAAAATAAATAAATATTTAAAAAAAATTTTTTTTAAAGAAGGTGACGGGCGCCTGGGTAGCTCAGTCAGTTAAGCGTCCGACTTTGGCTTGGGTCATGATCTCGCAGTTGGTGAGTTTGAGCCCTGTGTCAGGCTCTGTGCTGACAGCTCGGAGCCTGGAGCCTGCTTCGGATTCTGTGTCTCCCTCTCTCTCTGCCCCTCCCCTGTTCATGCTCTGTCTCTCTCTCTCTAAAAAATAAACATTTAAAAAAAGTTTTTAATAAAAAATTTAAAAACAAAAATAAAACACAAAGCACCCACTGTCATAGTGCCTGGGGCCCATCAACATCACTCCCGTTGCTGACATTATCATTAAAGAAAATTAGTGGGTCATCTTGTTCCATTCTGGGCATACCCCACGGGGCTTCTCAGACAGGAATATGCACCCAAGACCCCCTAGGGATCTTGCTGAAATGCAGAATCTGACTCACAGCACTGGGGTGGGGGCTGGGACTCTGCAGTTCTAACAGGTGCCACATGGATGCCAACGCTGCTGGTCTCAGACCCACAGTTGGCGTGGCGACGCCTCCCGCAGCAGAGACACCACAACCGAGGATGATTTTCCACAGCTGAAAGCCAGTTTAAGGCAGCTTCTTGGCAAAAGAATCTCACTGACTCCACCCCGGGAGGCCACCAGAAAATCAAAAGGGACGATGAGCAGGTGGAAATCATCCCGAGTATTTCTTTTTAAGGAATCATTCCCCAGGCTCCTCTGGCAAGGCGGCCTCTCCCCACCCTTGTTCGGGATGAAAGGAGATGGCTTCAGGATGAGGGCTGCTGGCCAGGGAGACCAAGGGCATGATCAGAGGGTTGGAAGTTTCAGCCGCAACCCTCGGAAGGAGAGAGGAGCTGGAGACTGAGTTACTCACAGTAACCGACGGTTTATTCAGTCCTGCCTACGTAATGGAAACTCCGTAAAAACCCCTAAAGTGGTGGGGGCTCAGGGAGGTTGGTAACCATACTGAGGACCCGGGAGCGTGACACAGGCTCCCTCCCACACACCCTGCCCGGGGCATCTCTTCCGTTTGGCAGCTCCTAAACTGTATCCTTTAGAATCAACTGGTAACAGTGACTAAAGTGTTTTCCTGAGTTCTGTGACTCGTTCCAGTGAATTATCTCACCTGAAGAGGGGGCTGCGGGAACCCCAATTTATAGCACGGCAGTCAGAAGCGCAGGTGACAACCTGAGATTTGTGACCAGCGTCAGACCTGAGGGCAGTCCTGCGGGGGAGCCCTTAACCTGTGGGTCTGCACCAACTCCGGGGAGCTAATACCAGAATTGAATTGAACTGTAGGACACCCAGTGGGTGTCCAGAGAGTTGGAGAATTGGTTGCAGGGGGCAGTGGGAATCCCATACATTTCACGCCAGAAATGCTGTGAGTAAAACAGCTCATTGCACAACTCAGTAAAATTACTAAAAATCACTGGCTGCACACTTAAAATGGGAGAATTTTATGGTATGTAAATGACATCTCAGGGCGCCTGGGTGGCTCAGTCAGTTGGGCATCCAACTCTTGATTCAGGCTCAGGTTGTGATCCCAGGGTTGGGCCCCACGTCAGACTCTGCACTGAGCACGGAGCCTGCTTGGGATTCTCTCTCTCTCTCTCTCTCTCTCTCTCTCTCTCTCTCTAGCACACGCACACACATGCCCTCTGCCCCTCTCTCCCACTCCTGCTCTCTCTCCCTAAAATTAAAAAATAATTTGTTAATTACATCTGAATAAAGTTGTTCAAAAAAGTAAACCTGCCAGGAAATAGGGAAACGACATGAGTTGTTGTACACGCTGTCCCAGCACACAACGTGCAGAGACCCAGCTGGCTACTTGTGTTAGCAGGAAGTCCAGACCACCTCCCAAAGATACTCCAACAACACCCTGTACTTTCATTAGTGTCCGGGAGGGAAGGGTCAGTCCTGCCCATGCCCATCTGCAAGAACAAAGTAGATGCGTGCCCTTGTAAGACCAAGAGTGACCAAGGACCGCAGTGAGGAGTCCCACTCCGCCAACAGCATACCTCACCCCACAGTGGCCCAGACCCCCCCTACGTCAGGGACACCTGACCCCGTGACCTTACTCAAGCTGCAAATTCGTGGGGCACAGACTTCCCACGGCAACCTAAACCCAGCACCGCAATGAACTCTCCGTTGCATGTCAGACCCAACCCCCAGGGGGCCTTCCTTTCGCCTGCTATGCCGGTTGCCAGATTTAAAAGGTAAGGGAGGCTCACTTCGTTAAGCTTCAGACAAACCCATACTTTTTCAACGGAGGTATATCCCAAACACTGAATGGGACATATTTATAATTAAAAAAAAAATTATCCGTCGGTTATTTTATCTTGTAACCGTGCACAGGGAATGAGATGGTCCTGATGAGATATTTTATTCAATCAAGTTTTTAAATCTGGCAGCTGTAGCCCCATGGCTATTTCACCTCCTGGGACTCTTTCTCTTCCCTGCTTCTGGATCTTCGTGGAAACCCCAACCCACACGCACAGTAGGTCTTCTCAACTTCAATCCCAGGGAGAGGCAGCTGTGTTATCAACCTTTTCCCTTCCAGAAGGTTCTGGGGCTTCTTGTGCTAACCTGTCTGCCTTCCCCTGAGCTCTACATTGGCAAAGGTCGGGGCAGTCGGGAAGTCCAGTAAAAACTCCACTTCCCCGTCGTCCTCTGGGCCAGCAACACCTCCTCACCTCGCAGTGGCACAACTCAGAGGAACTTCAAGGAACAGAAAGCATCTGTGACTTTTCATCCATGTGGAGAGCAAACAGCAGCTTCTCTTGCTGAAAAGAAGAATTAGCACATGCTCTATCTTTGTGCAGGGGCAGCTCTCTGCTCGGGGAAAACTCGTTAGTGCCAATAGTTGCAATTTCTAAAGTGCCTACACTGCGCCAGGCTGTGAAGTCAGGACCCAGGGCCCCCCAGGAGGATCACAGCAAGAAAGAGAACCAATATTTAGGGAGAGCGGGCTGCACACCAGGCACCATTCCAAATGCTTTCAATGTACAAGTTTATTTAATTTCATGCATATTTCCTCCCCTCACACCCTTGGAGGTAGAAACTGCTACTCTCCACCTTTTACAGACAGGAAAACTAAGGCACAGAACAAGTAAGGAACCATGCGAAAGACAGGCAACGAGTGAGTGGACGCATGCTTAACCACCGGAAGTTCTAGGAATCAACCACGGACTGACCAAAGAGTGGTCCAGGAAGCATACGTCATCCTTAGTAAAGGGCTTGTACTACAGAATCAGATTATGGGGCATTTGGACCTGGAGTCTACACCCACGAGCCGGGGACATCATCCAAAACATCATCCAAAAGGGCCACTGCTTAGGGGCGCCTGGGTGGCGCAGTCGGTTAGGCGTCCGACTTCAGCCAGGTCACGATCTCGCGGTCCGTGAGTTCGAGCCCCGCGTCAGGCTCTGGGCTGATGGCTCAGAGCCTGGAGCCTGTTTCCAATTCTGTGTCTCCCTCTCTCTCTGCCCCTCGCCCGTTCATGCTCTGGCTCTCTCTGTCCCAAAAATAAATAAAAAACGTTGAAAAAAAAATCAAAAGGGCCACTGCTTATTGGGGACTGTGCCAGTCACCGTGCTAAACTTATCACACAGATGTGAAACGGTGATGTTACCTGCTCCTTTAATGTTATTTCATCTTCAAAACCACATTTGAAATCATCCTCGTTTCATCGATGCTGATACTGAGGCTCAGAGAGGCAAGTAACTTAGCCGGGGGTCACAAGGCTAGAAAGTACCAAAGCCAAGATGGGCACCCAGATGGGAGCCAGAAGCCTGAGCTGTTTCCACTGTGGCACAATAATACAATTCGTAAGACATAGCTGGGGGGGGGGGGGAGTCTCAATCATTTCATAATAAAAAAATAAATCATTAACGAATTTGAAATAGGTGTTTAAACCATTTGGGGGCACCTGGGTGGCTCAGTCGGTTAAGCCTCTGACTCTTAGTTCTGGCTCAGGTCATGATCTCATGGTTCGTGAGTTCAAGCCCTGCGTCAGGCTCTGTGCTGACAGTGTGGAGCCTGCTTGGGATTCTCTCTCTCCCTCCCTCTGCCCCTCCCTCAGCTCGTGCTTGCTCTCTCATTTGCACTTTCTCTCACGCACTCTCTCTCTCAAATAAACAAAAATTTTTTTTAAAGTTTAAACCATTTTTAAAAAAGAAAAGCTAGCATTTGTTTAAAAAAGGAAATAATCAAATCTAGGAGTATAAAATGTTTACCTAAAATCCAGAAGCAATTTTTGTTAAGATGGACACACTTTTTAGAGGCATAAATCTAATCTTTTGAAAAGAAAAAGACCAAATTCTTTCTGGCTCTATGTTTCTATGACTGGATAATGATTGGGCGTTCAGTACACACACAATAGAATTAACTTCATTAAACGGGACCAGAAGTGATTGTTGCCGCCTAGAATAAAGAACCTCAATAATTATACATTCCCCTCCAAAATGAAAGGTCAGGCCGTCCTACCGAGTGAAACTGTCACACGAGCCATTAGCCATTTAAGCCAGCGAAGTTCTGTCTTCAGTGTTCTGATTGCCTTTGAAAGCTGCCGAGTACCCGGTGCCTTCCCCTTCCACGGCCACCACAGGCTGTGCCAGGAACAGACCCACCCGAGACAGGTGCAAACCACTGGCCCACACAAGGCCTTTAAGAGCAAACACGATGAACCTGAGACATACTGTTCCTTTGTCATTTGGAACTTGCAGCTTCTGCCTTGTCAAACGCCCAAAGACAGCGACCCGAGCAAAACCCACGGACCGAATGAGTTAACGCCACTCCCAGGATCCACCTGTGGTCTTGTACGAGAGGCATTCTTGGGGGTCCCTGAGCTTTTGTTTAACACAGCCCCATGTTTGTGCTTTTCTCCAACAGGCCTTACTGGAATTCTTGATTTCTTAGAGGCGACCATTCCTCTCCTGATATTAATCTGCAAACAAAATGGGCTGAGTGGCGGGGGTACCGGGGTAAGGGGGGAGGAGGTGCCTTCAGTGCGAACGGTATTAGTATAATCCCAGCAACAGACACCGAACAGACTTATAAGTAAACTCTGTGGTAACGATAATGTAATGGGGTGACGGAGCGGGAGGAGAGAGCCAAGTCCTCACCTTCTACGGTGGGAAGTCCCCAGAGAACGTCCAATGTCTGGAACCAAGGAGACCCAGAGGTGGACTATAGCCCAGAGGGAGAAAACCCAGACCTCCCCTGCCTGCCTTCTTCCCAGGGCCGCTGGGGAGCATGAGGACGAGATGCTTTTGTAAGTCACACTGCACGGTCAGCAGACAATAACAACAAAAGCTATCTGTCTCTCAAAAATAAACAAACATTTAAAAAAAAAAAAAAAAGGCACCTGGATGGCTCAGTCAGATAAGCGTCCGACTTCAGCTCAGGTCACGATCTCACGGTTCGTGGGTTCGAGCCCTGCGTCGGGCTCTGTGCTGACAGCTCAGAGCCTGGATGGAGCCTGCTTCGGATTCTGTGTCTCCCCCTCTCTCTCTGCCCCTCCCCCACTCGTGCTCTGTCTCTCAAAAATAAATAAACATTAAAAAAAATTTTTTTAATAACAACAGAAGCTAGTAACATAGCAGGAGCTGATAAACCTAAGTGGGAGGGACAGAAGGAAAGCCCTGGACACCTTGTCGGAAACTTTAAGCGCTTATCTCACCGAGTCCCACACCACTGCGTGGTACCTGCCATTTCCCACCTTCAGTAGTGAGGAAACTGAGGCTCTGAGAGCCTAGGTCCATTTCCCAGGCCACACAGTAAGCTGGAGTCAGGATCTGATTCTAGAGCCCTGTGCATCCTGACCCGTGGTTTGCCCACACGGCGGGGCACAGGCACACTCCTCTGTGGGTGAAAGTACTGGGCAAGGCAACTGAGAATAACTTTCTGGTTTTAAGGTAAAAATGCCTCCACTCTGCTAATGTGTCAAAACAGCTATTAACATGTTTTCTTTCATAAGCACCGATAAAAACATCTAGCAGGTGCCACATTCATGGCTCCAGACCCTGTAAGGAGCAAGTTAATGACACATTTAGTAACCCCCATGGAGTGCCTTAACATTTAAAATGAAATGGACAAGGTCTTTTATGTGCTGTAAAAGAAAAACACAGCCCAATAGGTGCATTAAAAGGCCGTATTTTAAAAAGCATTTGTTTAGAATTATTGGCATTTGTGCTTTAACGCAAGATGAAAATCCTGCGTTAAATAAATTCCTCTCAAGGGAGAAAGTAAAAAAAAAAAAAAAAAAAAAAAAAAAAAAAATGAAGTTTGCCTTGAAAACCCAACTACATTTTCAGACAGACAGAGTTTCCCAGTAGAACCCAAGTTTCCCTGACATCTTGGGGGTGACTGCGGACTATGAACAACTCCTTTGCTTTCTTTTTCAAAAGTTCATTTAATTATTTTTTTACTGACCTCTATATGGGGCTCCAGCTCTCAACCCCAAGATCAAGAGTCACGATATTCTACCTACTGAGCCAGCCAGGCGTCCCAACTCCCTTCTCTTTCTTCACCAAGAGCTAACTTTTCGGCTAAAAGGCCCCCCTTCTGCAGGAATCCTCTCCTGGATGCATCAGGCACTGGGCACCAGTGATCGATGCATTCCGAATGCCTGGAGCATTTGTTCCACACAACTCTCAGTTCTTGCATCAAAGCAGTTAGTTGCGTGAGCACCTACCCACACCAACTGCTGTGCTCGGTACAGGAGCAGAGTGCAGAGAAGACGAAGAAGGGCCCTGCTCTCCTGGCTCTTACCCAACCAAATAAATAACAAGACCCTATCAACTGTGGTGACAGTTATGGTGGAAATAAACCAGTGGATACCACTGAAAGTGACCGGGACGAGGGCGGTGGCCTGCTGATACACGTTTAACCACCAGCACCACGGCTGAGTTCAAGCTACCAACATGGCGTCACGGGACTCGGGAGAAGATGTGCAGCAGTCCGCCATCACCGGAGAGGTCCACCAAATAGGGAGAAGCACTGCATGCAGAACCTCATAGAGCACAGATAATACTAAAATGTCATAAGATAACTAGGAAGTAAGGAATCTTGAGTGTTGATCGCCTTTGTTTTTATTTTTTTTTTTAATTTTTTTTTAACGTTTATTTATTTTTGAGACAGAGAGAGACAGAGCATGAACGGGGGAGGGTCAGAAAGAGGGAGACACAGAATCCGAAGCAGGCTCCAGGCTCTGAGCTGTCAGCACAGAGCCCGACGCGGGGCTCGAACTCACAGACCGGGAGATCATGACCTGAGCTGAAGTCGGCCGCTCAACCGACTGAGCCACCCAGGCGCCCCGATCGCCTTTGTTTTTAATGCAACTTACTTCATCGTAACTTTATATGACTTTATTTTGAATAGGGACTATGTTTGCAACCCTCTTGGAAATTTAATCATGGACTCTCTTGAGACAGACAGGCAAGCTCCCACATGCTACATGAGTAAGGGGGACGGAGAAGGGCCATTCAGGACAAGTGGCTTTTGCGATAAGACCAGAGAGACGAGGAGGTGCCAGCCGTGCAAGGATGCTGAGGGGAGAAGGGCCTTGGGCGTGGGAGGAAGAGGACGTCGGTGGGGCTGGAGCACTAGGGAAAGGGGACGTGTGGAGGGAGGCGGGCCTGGAGGACAGGCAGAGGCCAGACTGGGCAGGGCCGTGTGGATGGTAGAGGTGACTTAGTTGACAGTCTCATAACAACAGGAAGCCATGGAAGATTTTGTTAGGAACCTCTGGGAGAATGGGCCACAGGAGGAACACGAGCAGAAGAAGAGAGAGCATCTGGGCAGCTGTAAGAGTGGTCCAGGAGACAGAGGATGAAAACTCCTCACGCTTGTGTGTACTCTGGCAAACAGTAAGTTTTAAATTTTTTTTTTCAACGTTTATTTATTTTTGGGACAGAGAGAGACAGAGCATGAACGGGGGAGGGGCAGAGAGAGAGGGAGACACAGAATCGGAAACAGGCTCCAGGCTCCGAGCCATCAGCCCAGAGCCTGACGCGGGGCTCGAACTCCCGGACCGCAAGATCGTGACCTGGCTGAAGTCGGATGCTTAACCGACTGTGCCACCCAGGCGCCCCACAAACAGTAAGTTTTAAAGGGGCCATCTGTGGAGCACCTGGGTGGCTCAGTCGGTTGAGCGTCCAACTTGGGCTCTAGTCGTGATCTCACAGTTCACGAGTTCGAGCCCCACGTCAGGCTCGGTGCTGACAGCTCAGAGCCTGCTTCAGATTCTCAATCTCTCTCTCTCTCTCTCTCTCAAAAATAAATATTTAAAAAAAATAAAGGGGCCATTTGAGTTTCTCTTGCCCGAGCCCCCAAAATGAATCACAGAGGGTAAGACACTAACCCTAATTTTTTAAATGTTTATCTATTTTTGAGAGAGAGAGAGAGAGAGAGAGTGAGCAGGGGAGGGAGGGCAGCAGAGAGGGAGACACAGAATCCGAAACAGGCTCCAGGCTCTGAGCTGTCAGCACAGAGCCCGACGCAGGACTCGAACCCACGAAATGTGAGATGATGATCTGAGCCGAAATCAAGGGTCAGACATTTAACTGACTGAGCCACCCATGTACCCTGACAAGTGAGATTTTCATTTTAGCTTTTAAACCACTTTTTGAGGTATGACTGACAAGGGAAAAGGTGTATGTACTTCATGTACACAACGCCATGAGTTTGGGGACGAGTATATGCCCGTGAGACCATCACCACCCCCAGATCCATAACCCACCATCTCCCCAGTGCCCTCTCATCCCCTTTATCATTATTACTGTGTAGGGGGCGTGTGTGGGCACGCAGGTGACAGGAACCCTGAACATCAGAGCTACCCTCCAGCAAGTTCAAGTACGCAACACATACTGGCAGCTACAGACACCGTGCTGTACCTTAGATCTCCAGGCCTTGTTCATCCTGTATAACCGAGACTTTGGACCTTTGGACCATCATCTCTGTTCCCCTCTCCCCTCAGCCCCTGGCAAACACACCACTCCGCTCTCTGCTTCTGTGGGTTTGACTATTGTAGATTCCACGTATGAATGAGATGATACAGTGTTTGCCTTTCCGTGTTGGGTTTACTTCACTTAGCGTGATGTCCTCCGGGCCCATCCGTGTTATGGCCAGTGGTAGGTCCTCCTTCTTTTTCAAGCCTGAATGACAACCCATCATCCACAGACATTTAGATTGGTTCCGCATCTTCGCTACTGTGAATAAGGCTGCGGTGAACACGGGAGCTCAGATATCTCTTCAAGATTGTGACTTCAATTCCTTTGAATAAATACCCTGAAGTGGGATGGTTGGATCATATTGTAGCTCTATTTTTAATTCTTTCAGGAACCTCCCTACTGTTTTCCATAACGGCTACACCATAATGGCTACATAATTTACATTCCCCCCAACAGGGCACAAGGGTTCCCTTTTTTCCCCCCATCCTCGCCAACACTTTTTTATAACGGCCTTGACTGTCCTGTCTCCCTTAACTGAATTCTCTGAAAGCCTTACACATCGCTCAGACATTTTTCTCCCTGAAATGCGCATATAATAGCCGTGCACTATAACAGGCTTAAGGTGATAGCTCACTGTGGGTTTGATTTGCATTTCTTGTACCACTGCAGATTTTTTTAAAAAATTTTTAATGTTTATTTATTTCTGAAAGGGGGGGCGGGGGGAGACAGAGAGGGAGGCAAACACAGAATTCGAAGCAGGCTCCAGGCTCTGAGCTGTCAGCAGAGAGCCTGACATGGGGCTGGAACTCATGAACCCATGAGATCATGACCTGAGGCCGAAGTCGAATGCTTAACCGACTGAACCACCCAGGAGCCCCCCACTGCAGATTTTTTAAATGGGGTGGGTCTGTTTGTTGACATAAAAAAGGTAGTAACATGGGGCGCCTGGGTGACTCAGTGGGGTAAGCATCCGACTTCGGTTCAGGTCATGATCTCACGGTTTGTGGGTTCAAGCCCCACAGAGGGCTCTGTGCTGGCAGTGTGGAGCCTGCTTTGGATCCTCTGTCTCCCTCTGTCTGCCCCTCCCCAGCTTGTTCGTTCTCTCTCTCTCTCTCTCTCTCTCTCTCTCTTTCTCTCTCTCTCAAAAATGAATAAACATTAAAAGAAAAAGAATAAAGGTAATAATATGGCATGGTTACCAAAGATATGGACTATGAAATCGGACAAACTTGGGTGCAAATCCCAGCTGGGTCATTTGTAGGCTATGTGACCTTGGGAGAGGTAAGCCCAAATGGTTTTATCTGAAAAACGGTAATAAAAGTGTTACAGTCCACAGAGCCATTTTATGATCCTACTCGAAATTTCACATAAGTGAAAGAGCTGAAGAAAAAAAGCTGGGGATAGGTGTTTTGTTTTTCTTTTTTTAATGCTTCTGGGTATTTTCCATATTGACTATGTGTTACTTTAGGGAAAACATAGTTGTAATCAGCTAATAAAAATAATAATAAAAATATATATTATATTATAATATAAAATATAATAATAAAAATTATAAGTGTTCATACAGACAGGCATAAAAGGACACACACTAAAGAGTTAAGAGTCATCACATCTGCAAAGTGAAGGAGACAAGAAAACCTCTTCTTTCTGCTTTGTCTGTTTGGGTAGTATCTGAATATTTTGACAGACATGCATATGTTACTGATTTTTCATACCAAAAAAAAAAAAAAAGGAGGAAATATAAAAGAAATATAATCAGCATGTGTGTCACTGGGGTGTCAGTGACTCAGGGCATTTGCAAGAGGTAATGGCCTTGACTCTCCTGTCTCCCTTAACTGAATTCTCTGAAAGCCTTCCACATCGCTCAGACTTTTTTCCCCCTGAAATGCTCAGCTTTTAACACAATTCTGAGTAGAAGTATGACCATGAGTCACAATTACAGGAAGGTTTTATAAATATTATGTAAAAATTACCTAAGGCAGCTTGGCTAAAACTTGCACAAGCAGCAATGAATCACTCAAAACAGTAACTAGGTGAGGGGGATGAAAAGAGCAGAAACCCTCACGGGTCATTTTGTTGAATATCGTCCCACGCTGCCCACATCCAGAACGTTCGGATAAATCCTTGCTCTCTGATTAAACAGGTTTACCTCTGTCACCACGGCTGGGCTGGGTCCCAGCAGCCAGGCACACAAGGCCCTTCCTGGATTCTGAGATGTTGAGGCTGTCATTTTAAAGAATGGCGCTTTCCTGCATCCAAGTGTAGGTAACAAACTACATTGAGCACAATTTTATAAGGATAGTAGAAAAACCCAGTGGATGTCTGGCTGAAAGCATTTGCCAAGAGAGCCCTATTTATATCTATGCTCATCCATCTAACCCTTCTCAGTATTTTCAATAAAATCACATCCCATCAGACTTCACCAGAAGCTTCTACTCCCTCTTCAAACTTTTAACCGCACTCAGCCACTTTCCTCCCCGTCACTGCTTTTCCCAACGGCCTCCCCCAAACCCATATCCAGCTTAAGCACAATGTACAAAAACGAGATGAAGACAACCCTGTCTCCCCTCAAGCCAAGACTTCTTTGGGCACTCCGTACTTTCTGCTATTTTCCATTAAACCTGCTTTCCCAAATTTTAGTGGTCTTTGTATCATCTTCGTGGTGACTGCCAGATCAACTTACAACCGGTCTTGAAATCGAGTCAACATTTTTTTTTTTTAATTTTTTTTTTTCAACGTTTATTTATTTTTGGGACAGAGAGAGACAGAGTATGAACGGGGGAGGGGCAGAGAGAGAGGGAGTCACAGTATCAGAAACAGGCTCCAGGCTCTGAGCCATCAGCCCAGAGCCCGACGCGGGGCTCGAACTCACGGAGTGCGAGATCGTGACCTGGCTGAAGTCGGACGCTTAACCGACTGCGCCACCCAGGCGCCCCTCGAGTCAACATTTTTAAGAGTGTATCTTTTTAAACTGAATATTTTTTTTTTTTTTTTAATGGGAAATGGATATCCATTCCTAGAACTGCAAAACCACTGCCACCTGCTGCATTGGTCAGGATAGGCTGAGTTTTGCGGCAGAAACCAGCCATTCCAAATTTTCAACACCCCGACACACTAGAAATTCACTTCGTGCCTGACCCCAGGCCACCCTCTCCGGTCCCGCAGTGCTCTGTAGACCCGGAACTTCCAGGCTTCGACCACCTAACACCCGCCAAATTAACATGCGACTCTAAGGTCCCCAGCTGGAGGGCGGAGCAGGCGCTGCTGAGTGCTTTCCCACTGAAGTCTCAAGGGTGCCTTCTGCTCACATTTCATTGGCCAAAGCAGGTCACATGACCAAGACTGACTTCAAGAGGACAGCAGAACGCAATCCCCCTGCGTCTCCAGCAGGAGGCCAGACAGGGGTTGAGTCGTGGAAACGCCTGCCCATATAAATCGCGCGAGAAGACAGTAAATCCAAAAATAAATATAATAAGAATGAGCATGGTTACTAAATTCTAGCTAGATGCTGTTGCCTGCCAAGGGGAGAGGAGCCAGAGATGGAAAAGTATGCCTTCTAAATGCCATCAAGGACAGTAATCCCAGAAATAAACGCAATGAAAATGAACCCACAGAATTTTAAAGATCAAGATGATATATTCAAAGTGACCAGCACAATGCTTATGACTGAGGACTAATTGGATCACTCTGGTTATTATTATTATTCTTTCCATTCAGAGAAGGATGATGCCAATATTCGCTGCAACAGCTGTAAACACTGCAACAACACTGAAAAATTCATACACGAAATGACAAAGTGCAAAGCGCAAGAAGACGTAACTGAGACAACTGCTTCACAAAAACGTGTACTTGGCAATGGAGTATTACTCAGCCTTAAAAAAGAAAATCCTACCATTTGCAACAACACAGACGGACTTTGAGGGCATTATTATGCTAAGTGAACTAAAGCAGACGCAGAAAGACAAATTCTGCATGATCGCACTGATCCATGCGATCTAAAATAGCCAAATTCATGGGGGCAGAGACCAGGATGGCGGCAGCCAGGGGCTGGGGTTTGGGGGAAATGAGGGGCTGTTACTCAAAGGGCACAAAGTTTCACTTACATAGAGAGAAGTTCTAGAGATACAACACAGCATGGTGACTACAGGTAATAATACTGTATCGTATACTTGAACTATTCTGGGAGCAGATCTAATGTGCTTTCAACACCAAAAAAAAAAAAAAAAGTAACTGTGAGGTGATGGATATGTATGACCTTGACTACAGTCATTGTTTCATGATACCTACCATCCATCAAAACATCACATATACTTTAAACATAGGCAATTTTTATTTCTAAAAATTAAAAACATAGAAATACATACACGCATAAGGACTAGAAGGAAAGTGGTCCTGTCTATGGAGTGTCCATGTGCTGGACCCTGTGCGAAGTGCGTTCAGCTTCGTTGGGTCAGTTAAGCGTCAGGATTCCCACAAGCCAGGTGTTACAAGCACCAGATGACCAACGAAGAGACCGGTCACAGAAAGACTAGAAACGAGCCCACACTAGAGAGCTTGTTACTGGAAGAACTGAGATCTCAACACAAGTCCGTCTGATGCTCAAGCCTGAGTCTGAAAGGAGATGCCTGCCCTCCAAAAACTCAGATATGCAGAACGCATCAGATCTCTTTTATTTGTCATCAACTGATTTTTTGAGTCCAAGCCCTCATTCTGTTGGATGGCTACAAAATTCAGCCCTGATCATTCCTAGTGTTTTGCTAAAATCACAACCATTAACCACCATTGCCTGCTCCTTTAGGGCCATGCCCCAACTGGGAAGCTGCTGCATCTGGCTGTCCGTCCACAGCAGCTGCAGAAAGACAGTTCCTGCCCTCAGCTTTACTCGCTCTGCCTGTTCCACACCAAGTGCAGCACCAGGCATCTCTGGGATGCCCACTGCCCCTGCCCACGATGCACTCCCCCTGGAGTAAAGGCGGCCATCATCTCTAAGACCTTTGGAGTGTTTCCAAAGAGCAGGGCTCAGGATCCTGCTCAGGACCCCATTGAGAACAAAGGCTTCCCTTCTCCTGCCCCAGCCTGTGGAATTCCTTCTTAAGTCTGCGTAAATCTTTTCATCTCCTTTAAAACTTCTCCCATGAGCGTCCCTACTCTCCTCCAGCTCATTCTTCTCCAGTGGGCTATAGTCAGCAGCCACCAAGTAAAATGGCTTCAAGGCCCAGGAGAGCACATAAATGAGTGAAATCAGCAGGGGGATGAAGCAAAGGGGGGACCTGCTCCTCAGCACCAGCCCAAAGCTGTCATACAAGAATTTCAGGACCAGATTTCCTGGAGATTTCAGAAATCCAGATGCTTAGATGAAATTGTCCAATCTTTAAAATGCTATAGAGTTTCTCCTAAAAATGCCTTTCAGGCCAACATGGGCCCTATGAAGGCCAGTTTGTGACCCTGGGCTAACTGAGGCAATGAGAAAAGAAAAGAAAAGAAAAGAAAAGAAAAGAAAAGAAAAGAAAAGAAACGAAAAGAAGAGAAAAGAAGAGAAAAGAAGAGAAAAGAAGAGAAAAGAAGAGAAAAGAAGAGAAAAGAAGAGAAAAGAAAAAGGGAGGGGAGGGAAGGAGAGGGGAGGGGAGGGGAGAGGAGAGGAGAGGAGAGGAGAGGAGAGGAGAGGAGAGGAGAGGAGAGGAGAGGAGAGGAGAGGAAGAAAGAAAGAGAAAGAAAGAAAGAAAGAAAGAAAGAAAGAAAGAAAGAAATTGGGAGAGCAAGATATTCTTCATACAATGCCTGCTTCCTGCAGTACCAGAAGACTCCCCCAAATAAGGAAAACCTAAAACCTTCTCCCTACCTGAATGGGAAAAACAAAGAGAAAAAAATTTATAAATTTAATATCTCAAAAAAAATTATCCTGCTACATCACATTATTGTCTTATTTGTACAAGCTACAGAAATTCAAAGAGAACGTTAACGCCATAATCTAACACATGTTATTTATCCAGATTCTTTTTGGTTATGAGTGACAAGAAAAAACCAGCTAAGGGGCGCCTGGGTGGTTAAGCATCCAATACTTGATTTCAGCTCAGGTTGTGATCTCACGGTCATGAGATGGAGCCCCACGTTGGGCTCCATGGTGAGCACAGAGCCTGTTTGAGATTCTCCCTCTCCCTCTCTCTCTGCCCCTCCCCCACTCGTTTACATTTTCTCTCTCTCTCCCCCTCCCTCTCCCTCTCTCTCTCCCTCTCTCTCCCTCTCTCTCTCTCAAAATAAATAAACTTGAAACATTTTTTTAAAACTAGGTAAAAACAAAGAGATTTTATTGCTTGTGTAACAAAAAAGGGTAGATGTGGCTTCAGGCTCCATTTTATAATAATTCAGACATTGTCCCAAAAACTTGGTTTCTCTCCAAGAAGCTAGACTGGCTTCTTTCTCAGGCTGCACACGGTGGCAAGACAGCAGCAGCCTGGAACTTGCTTCCAGGTTCAAATACGAAGGAGAATCTCTTTCTCAAGCAGCCTTCCTGAGGCTCCTTGCCTTCCATTGGCTCTGATTTGGGTCACATGCCCATCCCTGAACCAATCACTAAGGCCAAGAGGTTATGTCCTGGTGACCGACCTCGCCCCTGGTCCTGCTCCCGCTTTGAGCTGCAGGCATGGCCCTACCCCGTGGGAGAAGCAGGGAGGGAGGATTGCCAAAAGAAATCTGAAAAATGAACAAATAGATGCTGAGAAAGCAGAAGATGTTCACTATAAGAGACTGAAAAATCGGTTTGCACAGCTGCTTAAGAGAAGTTTAACAATTTTGAACCAGTGCAGAATGACTCCCCCCCCCCCCCCCGCCCCACATCACTGACATAGTCTAGCCTCCCTAATCTGCAGGGGCCAGTGTAAAATGAAAACATGAGATGTCTTGGTCAAAAGATGGGGGTGGGGGGGAATGCTGGGGACTAAATATGAAGGGACTAAAATATAAAGCTTTCCCTTTATTCTGCAGTCTCTCAACTGATCATGGTATCTTTTATTTGCTATGTAACATCCCAGAGAAAACCTAAGTTTTAAATGGTGAGCATGAATTTTACTGCTGATCTTTACTTTATGGCAATGTCAGTTTAAATTTTTTTTAATGTTTATTTATTTTTGAAAGAGAGAGAGAGAGACAGAGCATGACTGGGGTAGGGGCAGAGAGACAGGGAGACACAGAATTCAAAGTAGGCTCCAGGCTCTGAGCTGTCAGCACAGAGCCCGTCGCGGGGCTCGAACTCATGAACTGCAAGATCATGACCTGAGCCGAAGTCAGACACTTAACCGATCGAGCTACCCAGGCGCCCCTATGCAATGCCAGTTTAAATGCGATTTAACTCCTCTGCAGAATTACCAAAATGACACAATTTGTATTCTGTAGCTCACATGTACACATGCATTTCATTCCTACCAGAGCAGGAGAAATGCCACACAAAACTAGTTTAACCGTCTTTAGCTCACTTTTTGGTATCTGTCTACCTTCGGCTATTGACAAGGCAGGAGGACTGAAAGAAAAAGGAACTCTGGGGTGCCCCTGCCCTCCTCATTCCTTCTAGTGCATCATTTTCAGCACAAATGGTTTGCTCACATAGGGAAGTGAAAAAAGATATGATAGAGTCCCACGGTCGTTTGTGCTTCTTAGAACAACATCGCCTTCTTTCTGCCTTCAAAGCAGGCTCTGGTTTGAAGACAAGAATTAGCCTCTCAAAGCTATCAGTGTCCCTGCTGATTCAGCCATAGATGTAAGGTGCTTATCCTGTCCCCCTTGGAGTCTTGCTGAGGCCCGTGTGCAGTGCGTCCCCTGGAATCCTGTGCTCACGGGCATCATGAAACCTATGTGCCCGTGAGGCAGACAGGACCCACAGCAGATACACACACGTGTCTCCTCCACTCATACAGACACGTCGCTGTCCAGTCAGACTTCACTTACAAAACCTAAGTCCAAAGACAAATTGTTAAGAGGGGCGCCTGGGTGGCTCAGTCGGTTAAGCGTCCTACTCTTGATTTCGGCTCAGGTCACGATCTCAACAGGCTCCAACTGACCATGACCATGGGGAGCCTGAATGGAATTCTCTTTCTCTTTCTCTTTCTCTTCTCTCTCTCTCTCTCTCTCTCTCTCTCTCTCTCTCTCTCTCTCTCTCCCCCCCCCTTCCCCCATCCTTTCCCTCTCTCAAGATAAAAATAAACTTAAAAAAAAAAAACAGTTAAGAATTTCAAGGTGGTGACAGCAGGGCATTTTGACCAAGCTCAGGGCCCCTCCGAGAACATGACCTCAGACAGAACAACTAACTGCCCGTGAAGCCGGCCCGCCTGGACCTCAGGAGACACAGCCTCCCTCATGTTGACACGGACATTCTCTGGGTTATTCTGGATATTTCAACCCCATCATCACCACCCGAAACAACAGACTCCAAAAGTAGTAGTTTAAAATAGGTTGGCCAAAAATAAATAAATAAATAAAATAAAATAGGTTGGCCAATAGTCAAGGAAAATAAAAGCTCTCTAAAAGCCAATGTTAAACCCTACCGCATTGCCTATCTGGCTAATTATATGTTGTTCTGCTCTCTACTGCTCCCCTGACATCCGTCATCACTGAGATGGTAGAGACTGAGCTGTGCCACACGTTTGTTTCTCATGGATAAACGTCCAGAAACAAATCAAGCCATTTTGTGTACCTTTGCTGAAGAAGTTTGCCAAAGAAGCCGGGGCCCAGGAATCAAGGTCCTGGGGATCTATCGCTGACAGGCTGTCCACAAAAGAAATGAGTCATGTTGAGTGCGTTTGGAACAAATTAGCTTTTATTTAGAAAGCACCTCTGTAGCTCTTTGTCAATGCCAGCAACTGTTCTAAACATTTCACAAATCTATTAATCCCCAGGAAAATTCTGAAAGAAAGCATTATTATGTCCACCACAGAGGGGGTCAAACCAACGGACAGAGGGCTCTATTAACACCTAGCAACATCACTAGTCGGCAACTGGCTAAAGGCAATTGCAATGGTCAGAAAGTCCAAGTCCCGAGAGAATCGACTAGCCCTGTTTTTCTCACCACGCATAACACAACCCACCCAAAAGAAGTAAACCTTTACTCGGCTTACCTGAAACCAAACGTTCTTCTACCCCCCCGGGTTCTCAGCCCTGACTACATATTGTCATAACCTGGGCAGCTCATAAATATCGGGGTGCCCCAGCCTCACCCCGGACCAATGACTCAGAACCTATTAGGTGGGAGCCAGTCATCAGTGTTTAATACAGCCGTCCGGGTGGTTGCTGTGTGGGATCGAGGTTGAGACCCTGCGGGGTCTGGCCTACGCTTCCTGGGACTGTGGTAACTGACTGGCCACCATCGAGAGGAAGAGCCACCATTTGGGAATGACATATTTTAACAGAACCTGCCCACCTCTGCTACTTCTTGAAGACCATGCACGCACGTCTGAAGTCTCAATATTGAAGTGATAAGTTAAGGTAACAAATTGTGATGTAAAACATGCCCTGATCCTCCCAGCCTGACAAACACACCCACCCAGCAACTGAAACGGAAAGGAAACAAAACACTTGTAAAGCAACAGTCTATGCAAGTAACTGTGGGAAGAACAAGTTTGAAGTAAGTTTCATTTTCTGCCAAGGACCGTAATTTGCTCTGGAGCAGGAGTGGGAATAGGAGGAGCGGATTGATCGCCAACAACCTCTGGCTCCCTCGCTGGGCTGCCTCTTGGCTTCCTCAGCCTAAGCACACTCCCAACCTACAGATGCTTCGTCTTTTTCGGGAGGGGAGGCCTTGCCAGGAGTGGAAAGCTCGAAGTGCTGTTATCATTGCCACGCCGCGCATGACAAACGGAGGCTGACGTAGGTAAAGAACTCCCAAGATTCTGCACCCGCTGGGCAGGGCCAAGATCTGAAATGAGCACAAACTCCAAAACCCACGCTGTTAACTGATACGTGACACCTTCTCCCCTCCCTCTGTCTAAACCGCATCCCTTTCACACAGGTCTCTGCGAGGCCCAGCGACCTCAGCCCCTCAGCCAACCTGCCCCGGGCCCCCCACTGCCTGTGACCCGTGCAGCCCTGAGCTCACGTGCTCTGTGTCGGCGACCACGCTAGGCCGTGAGCACGTCAGAAGCTCTATTATCAGCCTCACAGATGGCTGCAAAGCCATCCACCTCCAGATTCTCCAAGTTCATCTGTGCTCTCTTTCTAAATCCGAGCTGAGTACGTTCTTGGTGCCCAGAGATGCTCCCAGCGCCTCGCTCGCCCGCCCCCCCCCACCCCCATCCACCCCACTTTACAGAAGGGAAGCCCTCCTCCCGTCGCCCTGAATGTCCTACATCGTCCCCAAGTCCAAGCACTCCGGGGGCACCACACGAAGGATCATCAGAAAAGGAAGTTAAGTGTTGAGAAAGTGAAGGCCCCTTAGTGTCAGGGTCAGAGCCCCCCATGAGTCCAGCGGCTTCCAATTCTTAGCTTGCGACAGTATTACAGCGGGACTTAACTGGGTTGTCAGCTCACAGATAATCAAAAATACATTTCCTGACAAACTGCCGTGTGATTTTTGGCACATAACTCAAGAGTTTAAATAATTGAGTGACGCTGCTGTAGCAAACCTCTCTTATTCCCATCAATTTATTCACGTGTGAGCAAGGTTTCTCAGAACTTACATCTATAAAAAAATGAAAACTAAGAACAGAATTAATGCTGAACCCGGCATCATTATGGTAATAAGTCCTTCTTTTGGACAGCCTTTCTAAAAAGCCCTATCCATCTTCCTAAGAGACGCTGTCCAATAAAATGTTACTTTTTATGCTCAATAATTACTTCTCATATTTTATAAGAATTTCTGTGATGTGGACCAATTATATTAATAATAGTTAAATTGCAAATTCAATCTAGAAGACTTTCTTTAAGTCCTAACAGCCTTAGAGGGCCAAGAAGCCATGTTTTTGGCTTCAATGTATATATGTTTGCCTACAGAGAACCATGCTAAAAAGGTCAATAAAAGTTTTTAAAGCATAAAAATATATGTCATTAGAATAAAATTCTCTGTGGAAATAAAAAAAAATTGTAAACTCAAGGAAAAAGGGAGGCCAATGGGAAATTTACAGAATTTTTTTCCACCCATTCCTAAATGAATAATGGCAGCTATCAACTTGGTATGGCATTTAGATTCCACTGGATACAATGTTTTTAACACGTAAAATTTCTATTGTAAAACATAAACATTCAGGGGCGCCTGGGGGGCTCAGTCGGTTGAGCGTCCGACTTCGGCTCAGGTCATGATCTCACGGTACGTGAGTTCGAGCCCCATGTCAGGCTCTGTGCTGACAGCTGGGAGCCTGGAGCCTGCTTCAGATTCTGTGTCTCCCTCTCTCTGCCCCTCCCCCGTTCATGTTCTCTGTCACAAAAATAAACATTTTAAAAAAATAAAAACATTCATAAGATGCCAAAAGTAATATTCTTCACAACCAATTAAACTTCCCAAGAAAAATCTGAATGTCAACCTCAGGGTGTATAAAGGGAATTCATCGTTTTCCAAAATACTTTTAGGCTGGTATGCGTGCAAGAAACTACAGAAGCCGTCGGCCTGTGTCATTCACTGATCCCCACCACCGTGAACTGTGCCTTGGGTTTCAAAACTATTTAGCTGCTGTGTTTGTTTGAATTTCCTCATGGCAGCCTTGTCTTTCCAACTCGACCTAAAGCAAAGAGTCGCACACCTTTCCGTGTCTTCACCCCAGTGTTGGCAAAGCACAGAATAAGGCTGAGCCCAGACTCCAGTGGCTCTCGGTCTGCCCCCTTGTAACTCAAGAGTGAGACCTGAATGGAAATTGCATGTTTGCCGGCTACTGCACATGCTCCATGGCCATCAGTGCCCCCCTCTGGGTCTTAATTTTCTGAGTCAAGGCCACATACCTTTTGTATCTATGTTACAGGATTTTTATGAGGCTCAAATAGAATAATCTTTCCTCCCAGTCTCAACTCCAGTTTTTCAAGTATTACACCTTGCACCCTGTCTGGTGTTTCTGAGCTGGGAAACACCCTCTTAGGGGCGGGACACCTGGGTGGCTCAGTCGGATGGACGTCTGACTTCGGCTCAGGTCATCATCTCACAGTTGGTTCGTGGGTTCGAGCCCCACATCAGGCTCTGTGCTGGCAGTGCAGAGCCTATGTGGGATTCTCTCTCTCTCCGTGTCTCTCTGTGCCCTTTCCTCCCCTCTCAAAATAAATAACTAAATAAATAAACTTTAAAAAATATTTTAAAGAAATAAATAAACACCCCCTTAAAAGGAATAAAAACCCTCCCTACAAAAAAAAAAAAATCAAGGTCCGTAACTACCACCACCCACCCCCAAACAAGTGAATCTGTTCCTTTCTTGTCCAATGAACCAAACATGGCCTAACATCCCTTCACAAAACCCACAGCTCTCCAAGCCACCGCCAACTGATCTTCAGGGCCACTTTCCCTCTGATGTGTTTGATTATTGATTATTGAGTGGCAGATGTACAGATTATTGAGCTTTTGAGGGCACCTTTCTCCCAGGAATTCAGAGGCCCCAGCTAGAGCCCTCTGTTGCAGAGACAGGCGCTTACTCCAGCATCGGGCTGGAGAGTTAGGAAGGCGTGCAGGGTGGGGGGAAGAACTAGGGGATCGATGCCCCACCCTCCCTCCCCCAGAAGAGAAGCCAGAAAATGTCTCCACATGGTTGCAGACACTCTCTGCAGCATCTCGGCTCCATTTGTGACGTTCTCTGCAGAGTCTGCCCCCGAACTCTTTTAAAACCACCTTCATTCGGTTTTTCGAGGATTTAAGTAGGAGAAAATCCACTGCTCTGCCTGCTGCTTCTCTGTGCAAGAGGCTCATTTTATTAATAAAAAGACCCTCTCATCCTCAGAAGACCTGGGAAGGCAGACAAGGGAAGCAGAGCGACTCAATCAATAAGCCAGGGAAAGAGTCTCGGCAATTGCTCTAATTCACCCAGAGAACGAACACGACAGACCAACCTGTGTCCCAGGGAGGCAAAGCCGCTACAGTTCTGGGGCCAATCGTCAAGCCCACAGCCGCCACCCACAGGTAGGAGTCAACACGGTCTTGGGGCACCTGCGTGGCTCAGTGGGTTAAGTGTCTGACTCTTGACTGCGGCTCGGGTCATGATCTCACGGTCTGTGGGTTCAAGCCTCGTGCCAGGCTCTGTGCTGACACTGAGAAGCCTCCTTGGGATCCTCTCTCCCCCTCTCTCTCTGCCTCTTTCCCTCTCACTCTCAGTCTCTCAAAATAAATAAATAAACTTAAAAAAAAAAAAAAAGAGTCAATACAGTCTTGGGCTGAAAACCAAATCGGCCATGTCTCAGTAAAACTCCAGTTCTCTGACCTGATAGAAAATAGAGCCATACTGTCCCTTCCCACGTGGTCCCCGTATCTGCAAACATGCCCATGCAGACAGAGTCCGGAAGGCCTTACATCCTGGGCTTTACTGGGCTTGGAGTCTTAGTTCTAATCAATATAGAAGCCACAGGATGGAGGGCAGGAAGGAGCCTTCCAGGACCACCTGGGAAGCTACCAGTATTTGTCAGGCAGAAGCAACATTACTTACAACATTACAACAAGTTGTCTCTGATACTCAGACCATAAGCCTCCCAAGGCCAATTGCCTCAGCAGGCATGGAAGAAACTCGAGTGCTCCTATCTTGGAGGGTACTGGCTCTTCTGTTCTAGGCTCTGACCTCAGTGCCTGAGATAAAGCAGTGGGCCGCAGACAAAAGTCCTAGTGGGGGACAGATAATAAACAAGAAAGATAAAATATATCCTATATCCAATAGTAAAAAGAGACAAGAAGGTGACTCATGTAGAGAAGGGTCTGAATAGGGAGAAGATGCATCGCAATCTGAGACAGTGAGGTCAGGGAAGACCGGGCTGAGAAGGTGACCTACGAGTTCAGATGTGAAGGACATCGGGAAGGAGCTATGCAGTGACCTGGGAAGAGAGCAATCTGCACAGAAGAAGAGCAAGTGTGAAGACCCCAAATCAAAACCTTTCATGCATATCTTGGTCACAAAACTAAACACAGCATCAGCTGAGTCCATCTTCCTTTCTCAAGTCCGTTAACGCACTTATTCGTTGTTTTGCAACAAGATATGGCGTTACACTCATCGCTCCAATGGCAGACATTTGCCCCACTACTAAGAAATGTCTACACCTGCTGTCGTGTCCAACCCTTTCCGTGGGTCTCGTAACTTTTCACTTCAATGCCAAATTACGGTGTGATTGTTTTGCAGACATTTTTAAATGGCAACCAGACCTATGGTAATGATGCTCATCACTCAGTTGACAGCTGTATCAGCAGTCAAGACCGAGTTCACACACATTCAGACAAGGACAGTCACATCACACCTGTTGTCTGGCTGAGACAATCTTAAAACACCGGTTCAAGACTGCAAGACTCATGTTTTCAGAGATTTTGAAATGTGAGATGAGTGGTTATCAAGGTAACCGAATAGGAGATTAATATACAGAAGCCAGCTCTGTTCTCAAAAGCAAAACCCTGGAAGCAACCCAAATAACTGGCCACCAACTGGACAGTAGATGGGCAGACTATGGTGTATTCACATACCGAGATACTGGATGGAAGTAAAAATCTATCCATTGCAGTGATCTGAAGTAACGTGCACGAAGCGCGGCGTAAGTAAGTGAGAAAAGTCCAAAAAGACCGCATAAGGCAGATACCCCCTTTATGAAGTTAAAAACCACTAAAATTAAAGCTACACTCCTTAAGAGTACATATAGATGCAATAAAACTGCATAAACAGAGAGAAAGGAAGTACTAACCAGTAACACGACATTCAAGGAGATGGTCGCCTTGAGTGGGGGAAACAAAGGCATAGGTTGATGGGGACCATCTGGTTAAATGAGGCCACAGGCTTATCCTCTGAGTCAACAAATACATATTTAAGATATGAGGGCAAGTACCACCTTGTCAATCTTCACCACCACCACGGTGCCTGTCTATGTCTCCAACAAAGGCGAAAGTGGAAGGAAGAAAAAGGAGGCAAAGCCAGCTTCTCTGTTTAGGACCAAGAATGGGGGGGGGGGGGATCAAAACAGACTGGAGAAAACTGAACACTTTCTCTGAAGGAGACATTCTAAACAGCTTCCTACAGTGGAGAGACCCCTACCTTTGTGGAAAGACACATGGGGCTATCACCGTAGCCAGAAGACAAATTCAGGCTCAGGATCTTTCTGCCTCGTTAGGGACAGGGAAGGAATCCTGAGAGCCCATACAGAAGATTACCTAGATTATTACTAATAACATTAAATAGCTATAAATTGGGGATAATAATGTCACTGCGGTCACAAACTCACTGTGTGGTTCATTTGAGATAAATATTTGTGACTGGCTTAGCACAGTATCGGCAAAGCAAAGACATCAATAAATGAAACCGCTCTTATTGGGTGGTTATGACTTCCAAGGCCCAGCCAAGTACAACCTCCCCTGGTCATGGAAAGAGGCAACATTCTCTTCCCCGAGGAGTTCTGCTAATTCTTTCATCCAAATACAAAGATGGGGAAAAGTTATTTCCACTGGAGCTGGCTGGCTATGAAGAAAAAAAAAATGACATTCTTTTCTAATTAAGTGACTGCAAGAGAGAAGCTTCCTCTGAAACCTATTGCTTGCTCAGTCAGTACTAGCTTTCAATGAGTGCAGCTGCAAAGAAAAAAAATTAAAATATTGAAATGTCACAAAAGAAAGTCATCCCATTAATAAAGTTATAAGGCTTTATAACTTTTAAGAATTTGAGAGTTTTGAGAATTTCCACCAAAACTAAAGATAAGGCTATCATATCCATCAGCATCCAGGCACACTCGAGTTGGGTGATTTCTAGAAGCAGTAATAAAAAACTCCATGTGCAAAGGTGAGGGAAATCACAAAGGATAGGAAATGCCCCAGCTCTGGAGGGAATGCACAGATACACCTTTAGGGCTGAAGAATGATGAGGAGAGAACAGCTATCACACCTGGAAGGAGAGCTCCATGTGGAGAGGGCTGCCCAATGCCTACCTGGAGCCATATTCTTTAGCCGAAGAATGCAGCCATCCCAAATCAACCCTGCAGGGAATGGGTCAGGGGAATAGACACTCACACTGACCTCATTCCTCACTCTCATCCCCTCCTCCAGTTCCCCACTGTGGATTCCCATTTGTCAAACCAACCTGAAGCCAGAGGGAAGGAAGCCCGTTGATGCAGATGTGCATCCAGGGGTAGGAAGCAAGGTGGATACGGATGGGACGGGAACTGGAAGGAGAAATGAAAAACACCGAAAACATATATTGGATGTTTTTCAGAGCCTGGCCATCTCAATCCCAGTTAACTCTTCTTTCTATTAAACGGACTTCCTATTTGCTCATTTTCTCTGGCTGTTAATTCTGCCACTTGATGAGTGGAATCAAAATTCCAAGAAAGAGTTTAAGAGAAAATGCACAAAGGTCATATTAGTAAGAGCTGTTATATTTAGGGGAAAAAACAGAGGACAACTGATCTACCCAGAGTGGGGAAAGGAATAAGAAAGTCAATTCTCATACATACACTGGGTGAGTATTACCTCCCTCTAAAAATAATGGTTCTAAAGTATGATAAGTTGGAAATGTTTATGACCTAATATAAGTGAAAAACGAGGACACCAAATAGGCCATATAGTATGGTTTCTGCCTGTGTTAAAACAAATAATCTACCTTTGGAAGAAAATATACCAAAATGTAAGCGCGTTTGTGTTTCAGTGGTACAACTGGGGTGTTTTTTTCTGCTTTACTTTATTTCTCAAATGTCTTATAAAAGCACCTAG
This sequence comes from Lynx canadensis, assembly GCF_007474595.2. NCBI lineage: Eukaryota > Metazoa > Chordata > Mammalia > Carnivora > Felidae > Lynx > Lynx canadensis. Next base: position 6,322,582 of record NC_044305.1, on the reverse strand, counting down.
TACTTTCAGAGGACCAGAAAAATACTAATGGAAAAAAACAGCCAAGGTGTTCATTGCGGTGGAAGGCGGAGTGAGGATGATTCATTTTGGCCCCTGAATTTTCTGATGTGTCTATTTTAACCAAGTAACTTGGATAATGTCAGCTCCTAATGGCATGCTGTGAAAACACAAGCATGGTGGTCTTCCCTTTCCCCACCGTTGCTCTGGGCAATACTCCATCATCCACGACACAACGGCCAGAGAAGTGGCAAGAGACATTTGTCTCCAGGCTTCTGTCGCTGTCTCCCTGCACCCTCTCCTTCCCCATGTAAAAGCTACTACCAGCACAATGGACCCTCTCTCCCACCACTGAACCCCAAACCCTAACCCCCTCACAAAACCCATCTTGGATCCTTCCCCACTCAAGAAACCTTTCTGCTCCAACCAGCTAGATAAAATCTCCCTGTGATAAGGTATGTGTCCAAACGCCTAGCCCTAATTCTGGCCGATGGTGAATAATCATTTCCTTCTCTTCTCTTCTTTTTTAAATTAACAAACACTTGATTCAACAAACAAAATAATTTCTTTGTGAATGCCAGCCTGCGAACGTTTCTTTGGCTGGTATCTTTTTCAAGAATTCTTTCCTATTTGCCCCTGTAACATCCACAGTTCATTCTATTCCCCCCACCCCCCGCGCCTCAATTTCTATGACTTGGTCATAATTCAGAGGTCAGCACCAGGCTGAATGTGTCCAACGGTCATTAAGCGAAATGCAGAAGTTAAAAACAAAGCTCTGCTGGATAACACAGCTGTTTCTACAGTTGAATGGAGGGCATCTGAAATCACGCAGCCAGTGTTCATTTCCACCATCAGAATGTGGTTCATAAATTGTGATGTGGATTCCTTTAATCAGTTAATTTCAACAATCTATAGCCTTGAGGTAGTTTCACTGCATTGTGTAGAGTGGATTGAGCCTTTAAGCTTTGGAAAGGATGGTGATTTGGTTTTCGAGCCCCAGGCATTCCAGGGGTCAGAGGACAGACTGTTTGGGGTACCTGTACCTGCTCAGCCCTTTGGAGACTTTCTCCTGCTCCCTTGGGATGCTGCTTCACAATGTCCCTCTCTGCAGAGTTCCAATTATGTCTCCTAATCACACAATTTCTATGTTTCAGAAATCAATCAATCAATCAGCCTCCAGGTTAGACTCACCAGAATAATGGGACACGTGCTGGAGGAGGCGGTGCCGATGCCAGGGGCTTTTGGTGCCGCACACTTTTCTAAAAAGGTGTTACCTTAAACTTTATATGCAAGTAGGGGGAGCAGGCAATCTGACCTGTGAGAAAAATTCCTCCAAGGCCGATAGCAAAGAGTCACCACCTGTGAGTCTGACAAACACTTCTTTGGACCTACCGTGGGCTGAGTGCCGTAGCAGATATAAGGATGGGTAAGACCGGGCACCTGCCTGCCCGCAAAGGGCTCACAGCCTCCAAGGCATGGTGCTTGGCACTAAGGAGGCTCCTGTTCAGGTCTGGGTACAGGAACCCAAAGGAGTCACTACGATAATACTGTGACACAAACCAAAAGCATTTCAGTGGAAGCAGGTAGTCTGGCTCTGTGACCCTGGGAAAGGTTTTTAGCCTCTCTGTTTCTGTTCCCTTCTTGTAAAACAGGGATAATAATAGTGCCCACCTCGTGAGGAATAAATGAGTTAAGGTTTTCAAAGTGCTTATACCAATGTCTGGATCAGGTTTAAATTTTGTGTTCTACTTAATGTCCCAGTCATGAAGCAGAACACAAAACTAAGCCTAGCACTGGCCTCCTGGCCTCCCAATTATTCCCAAGTCTGGAAGTTGGTGAGGCGGGGGAGGAGGAAATACAGATGTTCCAGGAGAAAACTGCAGAGGAACTGGCAAAAAAAAAAAAAAAAAAAAAAAAAAATTCCTCATGTTGTATGGCACTTGCAAAGAAACTTTTGTTTACTTAATCTTTACTTTTCTGTTTACTTAATATGTGAGGTACAATCTGCAAATAAAGATGTATCATATAATCAATAGCTCAATTTAAAAAATAAAGTAAACACCACTAATTTCCATAGTCTCCAAGAGAATAATCTTCATTATTAAGGTAGCTCCCACTTTTTGGAATTCTCAGATCACAATTAATACCAAATCATTAAATTAATATCAAAATGTAGATATGGCACTTGGAGAAGCAGCTATTGAGGAAAAAGTCCACTCCTATGTCTTTTCCTTAATAATTGCCACAAATGTTATTACATACCTGCTTGTGAGATTATCTTCCTTTGCCCCAATAGACTACAAGTTCCATGAGAACAAGAACAATGTCTTTTTAACTTCTACATCTCCTTTGCCTAACATAATGCCTGCCACATAGTAGACATTCAATGGGTATTTCCTGGCTGGCTGGCTAGGTGAAGAACGGATGGATGGGTGGATAGAGGGATGGGCAGGTGGATGAATGGATGGATGGGTGGATGGGTGGATGGGTGGATGGATGGATGGATGGGTGGGTGGGTGGATGGATGGATGGATGGATGGGTGGATGGATGGATGGATGGATGGATGGATGGATGGATGGGTGGATAGGTGGGTGGGTGGGTGGATAGATGAGTAGGTGGGTGGGTGGATGGAGGAGTAGATGGGTGGGTGGGAGGGGTGGATCAATGGATGGATGGGTGGATGGAAGGATGGATGGGTGGATAGGTGGGTAGGTGGATGGATAAAAGATGAACACATCTCAGGATCAATGTTTGTAGGTTTTACCCTTTAAACAATTCATGCATGCAGCATAGTACAACAGTTCAACAGTTCTCAACGGTTAAGGCAGAGTCCATGACTGTGTTTTGATCAGTTGTTGGGTGGATCATAAGTTATAGCTCTGAAGTTTGTGACTGATTTACAAGTTTTCCCAAATTGCATCAGATGCAAGATTCTCCTTACAAGAACATGTCCTCTCCTCAGCTCTATTCAAAACTGCTACCTCAACGGGTGCCTGGGTTGCTCAGTCTGTTAAGGGTCTAACTTCAGCTCAGGTCGTGATTTCACAGTTCATGGGTTTAAGCCCCATGCTGGGCTCCGTGCTGACAGCTCAGAGCTTGAAGCCTGCTTTGGATTCTGTATCTCCCTATCTTTCTGATCCTTTCTCTCTCTTTCTTTCTCTCTCTCTCTCTCAAATGAATAAACATTTTTTTTTAATTTTTAAATGCTACCTCAAAAGGGGCAAGGAGGACTGACATTGCAGCAAGAGTCCCTAAAATAAAGTCCAAGCCCCAGCTCCCTTGTTTTTGTGATGTAGCTGAGACCTTCATTCCCACCAAATATCTATGTGCTTTTTCACATTTTCCAGCCCCCTGGCAGTAGGTTGGAGCAGTGTGACTAGTTCTGGCCAATGGACTGTGAGCAAAGTGGCATGTGTCACTTTGAAGCCACAGCACACAAGAGCTGGTGGATGACCCTCCAGATGATGTAGCTACAACACAGCGGAGGCCCCCAGCCTGAGTCAATAGCAACTAGAAGAAGCCACCATCCAGTCACGCTGGACGTGTGCAGGGAGAGATCACCTCCTATGGCGCTAAGTCATTGAAGTCTGGTAGTTGCTTGTTGCCTCAGCACAGCTCCACCTATCCCGACCAACACCCGCCACAATTGCTGATACTCCTGGGAGAGGCGCAGACACAGAGCTAGCATCAGTCACGTACCGTAAGACACAGAGAGAGTTGAGAACCACTCAACTCACAGAAACAGTTCTAGCCAAAATCTTAGGTGTTAGGAACGGTTGCTTTTTGAACATTTTGTAATTATGAAATCCATTCTATATGAAGAAAATGACATAACAGATAGTGTACCAGCCACACAAATTTGACAAAATTTAACACTGTGCCATATTAGCTTCAACTCTTTTCATTAATAAAACATTACAGCCTCAGGGGTGCTGGGGGGGCTCGGTCAGTTGGGCATTGGACTCTTGATTTTAGCTCACGTCATGATCTCAGGGTTGTGGGATCAAGCCCCACGTCAGGCTCCACAGTGAGCAAGGAGCCTACTTAAGATTCTCTCTCTCTCCCCCCTGCCCCTCACCCCTGCTCAAGATCTCTCTAAAATAAAAACATAAAAAATAAAACATTACAGCTACAACTAATGCCCCACCACATCCCCATCCCTGTGTGTGTGTGTGTGTGTGTGTGTGTGTGCATGCGCATGTGAGAGAGAGAGACCTTTGAGGAAGGTTGACACTGCTCGTTTTTTTTATTTTTTTAATGTTTATTTATTTTTGAGAGACAGAGACAGAGAGAGACAGAGCACAAGTGGGGGAGGGGCAGAGAGAGAAGAAGACACAGAATCCAAAGCAGGTCCAGGCTCCACGCTGCCAGCACAGAGCCCAATGTGGGGCTCGAACTCACGAAGCATAAGATCATGACCTGAGCCCAAGTCGAACGCTTAACCGACCAAACCACCCTGGCGTCCCCACACATTATCTTAAAATAGCTTTGCAAACCATGAGAAAGAAGAAAAAAAAGAGAAGAAATGAGAGAACATTGTGCTTTTACGGTTTTCTTTTATAGGAGTAGGGCATGCTTTGTGACCTTAGCCACCGTTCCTGTTTTTCCATGTTTTTTCTTCTTTCTCACGGTTTGCAAAGCTATTTTGAGATAAAGAATGTGTGGGGGTGCCTGGGTGGCTCTGTCAGTTAAGCGTCCTACTTCAGCTCATGTCATGATCTCGCAGTTTGTGAGTTCGAGCCCTGCATTGGGCTCTGTGCTGATAGCTCAGAACCTGGAACCTGCTTCGGATTTTGTGTCTCCCTGTCTCTCTGCCCCTCCCCGCTCATGCTTGCTCTCTCTCTCTCTCTCTCTCAAAAATAAATAAAAAAGATTAAAAACAAAAAAAGAATAGCACCTTCATCACAGAGCTGTTCTGATTACATGAAAAAATATATATATATATGTGTGTGTGTGTGTATATATATACACACACACACACACACATATATATATAAAGAACAGTCTCTGGGGCTCTCGGGTGGCTCAGTTAAGCATCCGAATTCAGCTCAGGTCACGCACAGTTCATGGGTTCCAGACCTGCGTGGGGCTCTGTGCTGACAGCTGGGAGCCTGGAGTCTGCTTCAGATTCTGTGTCTCCCTCTCTCTCTGCCTCTCCCCCACTCATGCTCTGTCTCTTTCTCTCTCAAAAATAAACATTAAAAAAAAAAAAAGAACAGTCTCTAGCACATGTATACAAACTCAACCACTATCAGCTTACTGCAGGATTACTAACAAGTTCATACAATCCATGTACCTCTGAAGCACTGAAATATGGACACCGATGTTTTCAAATAACTACAGAAATCAATTCTTTCTGAAAACCCATCTTACCACGGCCTAAGGAATTGGCATTCACTTATACATCTATTTATTTATTTATTTATTTATTTATTTATTTATAGATTTATAGCAAGAAATTTGCCAAAGAAGTCATCTCAAGACTGAATGTGTTCACCGCACACTCTGAAAGAAATTCTTGGGGCGCCTGGGTGGCTCAGCTGGTTGAGCATCCAACTCTTGATTTCAGCTCAGGTCACGATCTCATGGTTCGTGGGTTTGAGCCCCGTGTCAGGCTCTGTGCTGATAGCACAGAGCCTGCTTGGGATTCTCTCTCTCTCCCTGTCTCTCCTCTGTTCACACCCTCCCTGCCACTCTCAAAATGAATAAACTTTTTTAAAAATTTATTTAAAACAAGAAATTCTTCATTTTTTATGAGGAGGTCTGTGCCTTGATATAATATTCACTGCCTTACAGGGAAAAAAAAAAAAAACCTCTTACAAAATGGAAATGATTTTTCTTCAAAGAACCTCCTGCCCCAAACTTGTTGAAACTGATGCAATACTTGGTTAGATATTTGTCCCTAGGTCTGTTTCAAAATCTGGGGAGAAGAGAAGTGTTAGGCTTGACCATGTGGTCTGAGGAAGGCAATGGTCAGAGCTGCTTCAGTAGAAAGGATTCCTACGGGAAGTTTCTCTAGATCCCATCCCCTTGAAAGCAAAGGCGGAGTTTTTGAAAACCAAAAAACCGATCCACGCAAAAATGCAAAACATAAGATCGCTATCAAGATCATTAACATCGGAAGGTTTTCATTTCTCGTGATCAGTAATCTGGTACCAGGCACACCCAGTGATTTGTGTAAACCTGCAGTGACTGAAGTTATAAAAGCTTGAGCGATTTATAGCAATAAAGCCCGAGGTGCCCAGCGTTACTCAACTCTCATCTCGCCTTTGCCAAGACACCTCAATTCTCTGCACCTCCGTCTGGATTGGGAGCCAGAGTGCCTACTTCAAATTGTAGCCCTACCACTTTTTAACAATATGACCTTGAGCAAATTCCTTAACCTTTCTGGGCCTCGGTTTCCTCGTGCATGAAATGGAAATAATAATAGCACATGCATGGGGCGCCTGGCTCGCTCAGTCAGTTGAGTGCCCAACTTTGGCTCAGGTCATGATCTCATAGTTGGTGAGTTCAAGCCCCAAATCGGGCTCTGTACTGACAGCTCTGAGCCTGGAGCCTGCTTTAGATTCTCTGTCTCCCTCTCTCTCTCTCTGTCCCTCCCCTGCTCACGCTCTCTCTCTCTCAAAAATAAACATTAAAAAAGTTAAAAAAAAATAATAACAATAGCACATACCTCACAGTTGTGGACATTAAATGAATTAATGAACACAAAACATTTAGTGCAATACATGGCATTCATTTATTTACTGAACAAGTATTTGTTGAGCACCTACTGTGTCCTAAGTGTTATTTTAGGCACACAACAATCTCTGCCTTCATTGACCTTACATTTTACTTGGGGGAAGACAGACTATAAAAATAACAAACAGGCAAACCATAGAGCATGTTAGACAATAATAAATACTAGAGAAAAAAAAAGAAAAAAAAAAAAACAGGGCAAGACATCAGGAATCCAAGCTGCCAGTAAGTGATGGGATTACAATTTTAACAAGATGGTCACAGAGATCTCACTGAGGTGACATTTTAGCAAGGAGCTAAAGGTAATGATGGGAGATTGCCCAGCAATTGTACATCTGCTCATTTTTCCCACACACGTGAAAACATGATCACATGGACACCATGCGTGTGAATGTTTATAGCAATTTTCTTCCTAACAGCTATAAACTGGAAACCACTCAGAAGCCCTTCAGTAGTTGGGTGGTTAAATCACCCTAGCCCATCCATACTATGGAACAGTAGTCAGAAAGGAACAAACTACAGACATTCCCAGCTCCCCAGATGAATCTTCAGAGAATTGTGCCCATGAACAAATGCAATCTCAGGTCGACTGCATGAATCCATGTGTGCGACACTTTAGAAATGACAAAGTACAGAGTTAGAGAAAGTAGTGGATTCCAGGGTCAAGCAAGGGCTGCCTGGAGGAGGGGAGGGGGTGGCAAAGAAAGGAATAACACGCAGGGTCTCACTGGTGATGGATCTCTTCTGCATCTGAACTGGGTCAATGTCAATATCCAAGTTGTGATATTGGATTATGGTTTTGCGAGGTGTCTCACTGAGGGGAAGTTGGTTAAGGCCGGTGGTATCTCTTTTTACAACGGCATGTGGATCTACAAAATATCTCAAAATGTCTATTTCAAAGTTAAAAGTTCAATTATAGAAAAAAAATTCTAATAAAGGTGATGATGGAGTGGGCTATAGGAATGTCTGGGGGAAAGAGTGTTCCAGGAGGAAAAATCAGCCAGTGCAAAGGTCCTGAGGCAGGAGAATCCCTGACACCTTCAAGAAACAGTCAGAGGGTCTGAAGTAGTCAATGTTAATATATTTTCAAGGTAAAATTAGCAGGGTTTGATAATGTGGAATATGAGAGAAAAAGAAGTTGGGTGGGACTGATTCCGAGATTTCGTCTTGAACAAAGAAAAGGATTGTGTTGCCCCTTCCTGGGTCAGTAAGTCAACCAGTCTGTTCTTTTTTATTGTTTATAATGAAACATTCCAGGCCTTGGTCTGGACTCTTATCTAATGCACTCATAACTTGACAATTAAACCTCAGTCCCTCGGGGACAGTCTGGACACCATGCCCCCAAGAAGCTAGCAAGTCAGTCCACAGCCAAGTACTGAAGACACTTCCCACTCAGCATTAATTTCTGGACTAAGCTGGCTAAAATTAGCAAGCCAGAGTGGGACTTTCAGCTTGTCCTAACTCACCCTGCCCGCCATGGATGGAGCTTTATCTCTATCTAAAGCAGCAGTTCTTGGGGCGCCTGAGTGGCTCAGTCAATTAAGCATCTAACTCTGGCTCAGGTCATGACCTCACGGTTCCTGAGTTCGAGCCCTGTGTCGGGCTCTGTGCTGACAGCTCAGAGCCTGGAGCCTGCGTCAGATCCTGTGTCTCCCTCTCTCTCTGCCCCTTCCCTACTCTTGCTCTATGTCTCTCTGTCTCTCAAAATTAAATAAACGTTAAAAAAAATTTTTTTAAGAATAAATAAACATTTAAAAAAAGCAGCAGTTCTTAACCTCCTGCAGATCCTGGACCACTCTGAGAACCTGATGAAAACTGTGCAAATGCACCTAGACATACACAGCTACATAGACCGTTCTGGAGATCCTCCCCTTAAAGCTAATCTGCAAACCCACTCAGGATTCCTGGGCTATAAAGCCTTGAGCTAGAAGCAAAATTGAAAATAACTAGGATTAGAATAACTAATTTACCATGATACAAATTATTTTTTTTTTAATTTTTTTTTTCAACGTTTATTTATTTTTGGGACAGAGAGAGACAGAGCATGAACGGGGGAGGGGCAGAGAGAGAGGGAGACACAGAATGGGAAACAGGCTCCAGGCTCTGAGCCATCAGCCCAGAGCCCGACGCGGGGCTCGAACTCACGCACCGTGAGATCGTGACCTGGCTGAAGTCGGACGCTTAACCGACTGCGCCACCCAGGTGCCCCAATACAAATTATTTTTAATAGGTGCTACGTATGTAGGGGAAAAAAATCTAAAATGCAGGAGTACAAAAGGGTATTTGATGGCCTCCCTCCCACACCTACCTGTTAGCATCCCAGTGCCCCTGACCAGATGCACCCACTCCTTCTATAGACATCCAGAGATGGGGTGTGTGTGTGTGTTTGCGGGTGAGCACCTCTCTTTCTACAGAAAGGAGTATACTATACCCGTTATCCTGTTTCTTAGTTTTTCTCACTAAATACCCTATCTTGAAGGTCGTTCCTTAACAGGATCTAGAAACACCTTGCATTCTTTAAAGTTCTGCTAATGCTCTTGCCTTTTATAGCTGGCCTTTATTGTTGGAATACTTAGGGACGTCTCAAACGTCCCTTCTTTGCCATAAAGAAAATACTGCATTGAATAACCCTCAACATCCCTGTCTGTGCCCATTTGGGAGCATAACAGCCCCCCAGAAATGGGATTGGGGATCCAGAGAGGGTCCGTGTGCATTCTACATTTAATAGATTTTCCAAATTGCCTTCCAAAGGGATTTTACCAATTTACACTCACCAACAGAATCACCAAGTATTATAATAACATGGCCACATTTTTCCCAGAACTGGAACTATTGATTTTTTTTTTATTTTAAAAAAAGGAACGCATTGCATAAAATGCTTCCTGTCTTCTCTTGACTAGTCCGAGATCATTCCACAAACTATTCTCACAAATACAAATAAATACAGTAATCTAACCCATACACTTACAAAGCTAATTAGCTTAGGCCAAAAAGCAAAGGCAGAGTCTCAGAAAGCTTATCAGTTAATGAAGGACTGATTCTTTCTTCATTATTAATGAACAGACATCCCATTATTAATAAATAGAACTGAGATCTTCTCAGAATTGAAGTTTGTTTCAATTCCAAAGGAACCTCGTACAAGAGAACAGAGAGAAAATAACAGAGAGGAAAGTTTGAAAACTCAAAACAAAATAAAAATGAAAAAAAAAAAAAAACGAAACTGAAAGGGAAAGGAAAAATGTCAAGGCCAGAATGCATTCTCATTTCAATTAGTCCCAGCAAAGAACTACTGAATCATAGTTTTCAATGCTGCTAAAGCAATTACTCATTACAGCAAACTGAGACGAGGCTCAGTCCTGCCACTTTCCCTTCATGGGAGCAGAACATCCCAGGCTTTCAGATTTGGACACATCGTACCAAGTACATTTTAAAATGAACCAGAGATTTCATTTGAGGAGAAAAATACATTTGAAACTGGACGTAACAGCCAAGATTCTGTGGATGATTGTAAGAGACTCAAGCTCAAACTGGCTCCAGGAGGAAAAGAAAAACAGAGTTCAGAAAGAGAAGGTTCCCCTTGCCTCCATTTAGGGCCTCTGATACAGCATCATTCCCTGCTGAGGCTGATGACTCACTCCCTGGCCTGCAACTTATGATGTTCCAGCAACTTCTGACCTACAGTTACTCCCCTGGGATCTCTTTTTCTGGCTGACCTCCCAATGCGACACAGACGCAGCTCCCTTCCACAGCACCCTCTCAACCCACGGGAAAGAGTGCACTGTCGCTCCCCAGCTCAGCAAATGTAAGCCGCTTCCTCTGTGTCCTCTCTTCCCAGCTCCCTGCCATTCAGAGCTCCTCGGGCAGCCACCTGCCTTCAAGCACCTCTGGGCCAGAGGCGGGCACCATTCCACAGGTCCAAGTGCACACATGACAAGCTCTCCCACACCCTCCCTCACTCACCTTCTGCTCTAGCAGCATTTGGGGGGCCGGGGAAAATGGGGGAGGTGAGGGTGGTCCACACGTTTGAAAGCTCAGGGAGCCCCCGGCCAGAGGAGATGCCTGTCACACATATCAGGCTGCCCACATAGCAGATGCTGTCCCCGCTCTGCCCACTTCCACTCAGCCTCACCATTTTCGGGGTCTCTGGCAAGACTCCCGAAGACCCAACAGGCGACTCTCTTCTCTGGCCCCTAGAGCCTGCTCAGCCTGTACAGGGCAAGCTGGAAACAGTAGGAGATTAACACCCCCAAGAACAGCCTTCCATCAATAACCAGTAGAAGTCAGTGTATAAATAATACCCATCCTCCTCAGCTCTGACGTGAATAACTCTACGCTATCTCCCAGCGTCGCCCACCGTGGTAACTTGTGTGAGGACACATCCTGTACTGAGGTCTCCTCTTCCCTGTCCCACCTCCCCACTCTCCTACCGCCGTTGCGGAGATCGCCTTTCAAATAAACCACTGGCACTTGAATCTGCGCTCGGGGCCTCCTTCTAGTACAGCCTGCATCAGGAAACCAAAACTCTCCCGGAAGTCCCCAGCAGAGCTCTGTTCACGTCCCACTGGCCAGGCCCGGATCACATGGCCACCAGCTTGCTGCAAGGAAGCCTGAGAGTAACTCGAGTACGTTAGCTGGTCAAATTGCGTCGCAAACAAAATCGGGAGTGTCTTTCTGCATCTGGCTCATTTATTTCATTTAGCATCACGTCCTGGAGGGTCTTTGTCGTTACCAATGGCAGGACTTCATTCTTCTTTATGGCTGAATAATATTCCATTACACGTCACATCTCCTTTCTTCATTCACCCGTGAGTGGACACCCAGGTTGTTTCCATATCTCGGCTATTGTAAATAAAGTTTCAGTGAGCGCGGAAGCACAGGTAGCTCCTCAAGACACAGCTTTCATTTCCTCTTGATAAATACCCAGCAGGGAAATTGCTGGATCACACGGGAGTCCTCATCTTCATTTCGTGGGGAACCTCCATACTGTTTTCCCATAATGGCCGTACCGGTTTACATTTCCGCCAGCAGTGAACCCAGGTTCCTTTATTTCTGCCTTCTCGTCAACACTTGTCTCTTGTCTTTTGGATAACCGGTATCCTAACAAGTGTGAGGTCATCTGTCATTGTGGTTTTGATTTTCATTTACTCGATGATTAGTGATACTGAGCACCACTATGGTTCTGGCAATTTGTTACCCAGTAATAGAAAACCCATATACGCACATTGAGAAGCGGGGGATTTCCAAAAGGCTCTGTGAACCTCTGGGTTCCCAGTTTGCTGAGGAGGGATTGACTGCTGATTACGATGAACCTCCCTTGAATTACTGAGCTTAACACGTACTGAACGTGAGTTACAAGGCAACCACCAGGAACAGGATGAAAACTGAGACCCTGGAGCCACACAGCTGGGCATATGGCATAAGGAAAATTATAAATTCAGATATGCTTTGAGGGCTAAGGATATCCACATCCATACTGTCTTTGTTTTGCCTTTGGTTTATCCTAAGGCCAAATCCCTTACCTTGCCCGCGAGCCCCTGCCCGCTCTTAGCCCTGCTGACCTCCCTGACCTCATTCCTCTCCATTCTCCTCCTTATCAAATACATCCCTGTCTCTTCAGCTTTCTTTCAGTACCAGGAACCAGCCAATCTCTTCTCACCTCTGGGCCTTCGCAATTTCTGTTTCCTCTGCCCGGAACGCGCTTCCCTTGGCCCGTGCCTTGGGTGGCTCCTTCTTCAGGCTCAGTTGTGATGTCATTTCTTCTTTTATTAAAAGGCTTCCAAGAAACCTTCTCTAAATGCTCAATCCAAAGGAGGTCCCTCCATGCCATGCTTTATTCATGCCCACGTTTAGCACACAGGAGAACCTGAGCTTAGATCAGGTAGCTGGCTGTTTGTTCATTCACCCTCTGTCTTCAGCACCAGGATGTATACACCACTGGCGGCCAGCACGTGTCTGCCTGTTCACTCGCTGCCTCCCCAGCATCTAGCCGAGGGCCAGGCCAGAGAAGGCACTCAAGGAGTGTGAATGGAAGAATGGCTGACTGCCCCCTACCTGAGCAGAGGGCTGCTCTGCCATCCCTCCCCCCTCCCCCCACCCCACCCCCGCCCCGTCATAAGACCAGCAAGGTGCAGAGACTTCAGGACTGTGCTTTATGAATCCCAGACATGCTCTACCCAAGGCCTGGTGATCAGTCATCAAGGTAGGCATATTTATTAGCCCCACTTTACAGATGAAAAAGTGAGACACAGAGAGATTCAGAGGCGCACACAGCTCCTTAATGAGCACAGCCAAGATTTGAATCCACTTCTGTCTGGCTCAAAAGTCCACATTCCTTTTGCCAGCATCTATTGCCTCCAGACTTCAAGAGAAAGCTTCTTAGCGAATCTTAACATTCTGCATACACACGGCATCCAGGCCATGCCCAACCCAGGAGGAGAAGAGGGTCAGAGAAATCTGGCTAAAAGGAACTTGCAGCAGGTTACAAAGCAGGAGGCAGAGAAGGAGTCCCCACTCGAGAAAAGTACTCCCTGCAGACTGTGGGCTCCATGCAGACAGGGGCCCCATCCTGTTCACTGCTGTGTCTTCAGAGCTAAGAACAGTACCCAGTATGTGATGGGCATTCAATAAATACTGTTGAGTGAATTAAAATGGTAATATAAAAATATCAGGAGTACATGGGTAGGTACATAGCAAGGGTCCCAATTTGGGTAGAATCCTAACGCATAGGAGGATGCCGGCCGAATCGCTTTCAATTTCTATTGGGGTTTCTCAACATGGGCACCACTGACCTCTGGGACTAGATCACTCTCTGCTGTGGGGGCTGCCCTGTGCACTGTGGGATGCTGACAGCATCCCTGGCCTCCACTCTTTAGACCTCAACACACCCCTGCAAGTTGTACCAACCACAAATGTCTCCAGATGGTTCCAAACGTCCACTCGGGAGGGCAAAATCACTTTCTGGACTCAGTGAGATCCACGGAGATATATGCGGCAGGACCTAAGGATTCAATAATCCTTACTGAAATGTGATCTAGCACAAAGCTGGAAAGTATGAAAAATCTCAGACATTTTCGCTGGAACGGGACACCCTGCTTGCCTTCTTATCCTGTATGAAATTGACAGACTCTGCCTCGGGAGAGACAGGAGGAAAGAGTCAGGAACACTCTGCAGGTCGCCTGGAGGTATTGCTGGGCCGGCGAGGGCCCGGGAGCCCAAGACATGCCCTTTCCCGAAGCCCTCGTCAAATTCAAGTTCCTAGTTTGTAGGACTGTGGTAACATCCAGATTCAATGTGAAACGAGGCTCCACTGTCTTCTCACCTTGGGCTAAAAACAATTTTCAGCTTCAACTGGGGTATTTAACACTCAAAATGAGAGATTCTGGAACAGAAGGAATCAGCCATACCACAAACCACAAAAAAATAGTAGGGGGAGGGTGCTCCCTCCGTCAGAAATGCTGCTGAATTAAAGAAAAATAAAGATCAAGGTGTCCTTATGTGGGGTGTGTGATATTCTCTAGGAAAAAGCAGTACAGAAAATATGCATATATCAAAGAATTTTCTAAGTGCCATCGTGAAACCTCTTATATTTGGAATCTCATTTCCCCAGAAGAGTTTCTTATCTGAATTGTTAAACACACTCATCTGGCAGAAAACGTGGCATCTTCCTATGGAACTATAAGGAACAGCCCAGAATCTGGTGAAGGCACAGAATCCAAAACAGTTATCTCTCACCTGCCCTTTCTCCCCGCTTTCAAACGTAAAGAGGAAAAACATGTTTTCATCCTAAATGTCAGGCCTTCTCCATGAGAGCCGCTAGCTCCGCTCCCCAGCAGGACATCAGAAGAAAGACCACTCACAAGAGAGAATCTTCCTTCCAGGTTTTGAAAGAAAAGTTCAAGCTGGAATTCGTGGGGCACTTTGCTTAAATGCGACCTACTGCTGATGGACAAGGGAGCCTGCAGAGGTCAGAGGGCCCCAGAGGCTGACTTTCAAAATAGGTTTCTCTCTAATCAGAGCACCTGGGTGGCTCAGTTGGTTAAGCATCTGACTTCAGCTTAGGTCATGATCTCCGGTTCCTGAGTTTGAGCCCCGCATTGGGCTCTCTGCTGTCAGTGCAGAGCCTGCTTGGAATTCTGTCGCCCTCTCTCTCTGCTTCTCTCTCAAAAATAAATAAAACATTAAAAAAAATTTTTTTTAATAGGTTTCTAACGCATGCAGCATTTTCTTCTGATGTAATCTTCAGCAAAATCTCCATCTCAATAGAAAAGCAGAGACGAGGGGCACCTGGGTGGCTTGGTCGGTGAAGCGTCCGACTTCGGCTCAGGTCACGATCTCGCGGTCCGTGAGTTCGAGCCCCGAGTCGGGCTCTGGGCTGATGGCTCGGAGCCTGGAGCCTGTTTCCGATTCTGTGTCTCCCTCTCTCTCTGCCCCTCCCCCGTTCATGCTCTGTCTCTCTCTGTCCCAAAAATAAATAAACGTTGAAAAAAAAAAAATTTAAGAAAAGCAGAGACGAGTAGACTTTTTCAGAGAAAAGTAAGGTCTAGAAAGCCACCCCAAGCAACACTCAGCCAAGCAGCTACCACAAAACCTCACCACGTTCTGCCCAAACAACTTGTAGCTCCCTGCCCCAGGGGGACTCGGCTTTCTCCTTGACATTCAGGTCATTCTGGACTTCCAGAGACTGTGCTTCAGTCTGGAGCTACTTAGTCTGACCACCACCCCCCCCACCCCAACCCTACCCCTGTTCCCAGCACCTTCTTTCCTGCACCCTGCAAGTGGCCTGGGAACTGATTCTAGGGACTGACTGGCCCAAGTTCCCTTCAGCTTGGCCAGTGGGAGGCGAGAGCAGGCGATCAAAGGGCACCAGGAGGAGACAGCAGTCACAGCATTTCTTCCCCACAGGTTCCCTGGCATAGTCAGCTCAGGGACTGAGCTGTTTGTTTGTTTTAAATGTTTATTTTTGAGAGTGAGAGAGAACGCCAGAGCATGAGCAGGGAAGGGGCAGAGAGAAAGGGAGACACAGAATCCAAAGCAGGCCGAGCTGTCAGCACAGAGCCCTGACATGGGGCTCAAACTCACAAACCGTGAAATCATTGACCTGAGCTGGAGTCGGAGGCTTAACCGGCTGAGCCACCCAGATGCCCCATGGCTGTTTTTGAACTGTGGCCATATAACCACAATTTTCTGAGTCCGCTTACATTTCGAACCGCCTGGCTGGGCTCTGGAGTTGAGAAATGTGATCCCCAATATGGAGGTGCGTTAAGTTCAAGCCGTCCCTGAAAAACATTCACATTTTTTTACCTGAAAGTGGAAGCTAGTATGTTGGTTGCCTAAGAGACAAAATGCACTGCTTTGTACCATTTAAATGTTAAGAGGGCTTGGAAGGTTTTCTGCAAAAAGCTTATTTACCCCACACTGAGTTCCCTGGGGCCTCACCATATCACAGGTTAGGAAGTTCCCTTTCATTAGCCAATTCTTTAGAAAACAAAGGGGATGGGTTTCATTTATATCAATTTCTTGCTGTGCTTTCTACCAAAGTCTAAATTAATTCCAGCCCAAGGTTTAATGGATCAGATCCACGAGGTCACCGTGACTTTATATTTCATATTAAGCCTGACCACTGTTAACTGAGCATGATCCTTGTGCTAAGCAGGTTCCATTCATTGTCTTGAGTCCTCCCCAAACTCCCAAGGGAAGCAGCATTCCTCTCCATGAAGAAACTGAGGCTTACAAATGAGTCACTTAGGAGAGCTAGAACTTGAACCTAAGTGTTTATGGTCCCAAAGCCTGAACCCTTTCCACTAGGGCATGCAGCCTCTTACGTTTTACCCAAGCTATCTGAGGTTTCAACTTGGCAGTGTCCTCGTTTTGAGGCTGCCATCATTTCCCGGCCCGGAATGGCTCTGAGCTGCAGTGAACTATGAGCAAGCTTCATTTCTCCCCCTCGGGGTCCACACAGAAAAATGCAATTGTTTAGTTAGCACAGGAACCTAGGTACCACTTGGGGTGTAGGAACAAAGTGGCCTGGGTCCCCCATTTGAGATGATGCCAGTCACTTCTCTAAGTAGGCACAACACATCACAGTGCTTTAGAGCTTAGCTGCACTGGGCAGAAGGGTGTTCTCTGCAGAAGGAAGCTAAGAGGTCAGGGTAACTGAAGTTATCACAGGTGTGCTCACTCCATCACCAGCACCTTTGGGGAAATCATGAACAGAAACCTTGGCAACTCAGAAAAATGAAGCACGCTGACCAAAAAGGATCAAAGTAGAAAAGGCAAGAAAGAGTACTTCTTTCATTAAATGGACATAATTTACATACCATAAAATCCTACCCTTTTATAAAGTGCACAGTTCAGTAGGTTCTAGAGTAGTCACCAAGCTGTGCAAGCATCAGCACTCGTTCCAGAACATTCTCAACACCCCAAAAGGAAACGCCATGCCCATCAGCAGTCACTCCTCACTGTCACTGCCCCCCAGCTCCCGGTGACCACTAATCAACCTACTTTCTGTCTCTGCAGAGTTGCACATTCTGGACATTTCATAAAAATGGAATCATACAATGTTTGGCCTTTTGAGTCTGGCTACTTTTCACCTACCACAGTGTTTTCAAGACCCATCTAAGTTGTAACATGTGTCAATACTTAATTTCTTTTTTTGGCTGAATAACTGTATGTATATAGTGGGGTGTTTTTTTTTTTAAGATTTTATTTTGAAGTAATCTGTACACCCAACATGCGGCCCGAACCCACAACTCCCAGATCAAGAGTCACATGCTCTACCCACATGCTGTACTGACTGAGCCTGCCAGGCAACTCTGTATAGCACATTTTTTATCCACTCATTAGCAGATGGACATTTGGCTCATTTCCATCGCTTACTATGATGAGTAATGCTGGCAGAAGCATTCATGTACCAGTTATCATGTGGATGTATTTTTTCAATTCTCTTGGGCGTATACCTAGGTGTGGAATTGCCCAATCATAGGATAATGCCATGTTGAACTTTTTGAGAAAGGGCCAAACTCTTTTCCACAGGGACTGTACCATTTGACCTTCCCCCCAACAATGCACGGGGGTTCCAATTTCTCTACAACCTTGCCAACTCTAGTTACTGTTCATCTTTCTTATTGTAGCTATCTGAGTGGATGTGAAGTGGTAACAAGTTGTCATTTGGATTTGTATTCTCCTGAAGACTAATGGTGTTAAGCATCTTTTTGTGTGCTTCCTGGCCATGAGTACATCTTCTTTGGATCCGTCTAATTCAAATCTTTGCCTGTTTTCAAACTTAGGCTGTCTTCTTATTGTTGGATACTTTACACAGTCGGGACACAAGTCCTGTATCAGAGGATTTGTAGATATTTTCTCCCATTTTTGTGGATTACTTTATTTTCTTGATGGTGTCCTTTGGAACACAGGGGGTTTTAATTTTGATAATAAAGCCTACTGAAGAACTGTAGAATGTGCCTCAGAATTTTCCTCCTGAAAGAGAATGAAGTCGGGCTGCTCCTGGGGCCATGATATTCCTGGCACTCGTAGGCCACACTGGCGCCCCCTCCTGGGACTCTGTAGAAAGACCCACAGCAGCAAAGCAGAGACAGGCATAGCAAGCCTTCTAGGGCAGGGAACTGTCCACCAGTGCGGTGCTGAAACCAGCTGGACCCAGAGGTGGTGGGGCACCATAAAGCATTTCCAGAGGAGGACCTCAGACCTCTGCCATTAAGCATGCCCAGAGGAGGACCTCAAGCAAGTCTTAAAAATAAGGAAAGAACTTACCAAGCGGACAAAGGAGAAAGAGCATTGCCGACACTGCAAACAGCATCTGCAAAAAATGTAGCGGCAGAACACAAAATGGCGCATTTGACGCACTGCAATTAGCTGAATTGAGAAGAAAAGTGGTGGTAGCTTGTATTAAAGTGGTAGTAGCACTGATGGAAAGAAGTGAACACTCACTTTGAGGATGTCTGGAGAGAACAGTCAGCAAGACTTGAAAAAGGATTGGATGTTAGGGGTGAGGAGAAGGGAGGTGTCAAAGGAACCTCAAAGTCTGACTTGAGAAACCACGTAGTTGAAGGTGGCATTTAAAGAGATGGAGAATGGGGCACCTGGGTGGCTCAGTCAGTTAAGCATCTCACTTCAGCTCAGGTCATGATCTTACGATTCGTGGGTTCGAGCCCCACGTCGGGCTCTGTGCTGGCAGCTCAGAGCCTGGAGCCGGCTTCAGATTCTGTGTCTCCCTCTCTCTCTGCCCCTCCCCTGCTCAAGTTCTGTCTCTTTCTGTCTAAAATGAATAAACGTTAAAAAATGTTCTTTTAAAGAGATGGAGAAAAGTACAGGAAGGCTGGTTTAAAACTTTAATGTAAAACAGGTCTGTAACAAAAATCAAGGATGAGAAGAGGGGTAGCAAAACACAGTGGTTGTTTTAGAAGCTTGTTTTCTTATTTGCTGACCAGTGTTGCTTCTGATCATTTTGAATCTCCTCCCCCTGTGGTGTGTAATAAACACCTTCACTCATTATCAGTAAGTTACTTTTTACCGGGGCAGGGGGGAAGATAATGGTTAAGGTCATTGCCTCCAAGACTAGATGACTTGGATTTGAACCCAAATTCCAGCTCCTATGAACCCCAAGCTCAGTTCCTCCTCAGGGAGAGATGGGTAATTACAGTCTCTAACTTAGAGAGCTGCAATGAATCTTAAATGAGTAGATATTTTGCACATCTGGGGAACGACTGTTAACAGGTATGAGGTTTCTTTTCAGGGTGATGAAAATGTTCTGAAAGTAGATAGCCATGATGGTTGTACAATTTCCTGATATACTAAAACCACTCAATTGTAAGCTTTAAAAGGGTGAATTTTATGTGGCATATGACTTGTATCTCAAAAACATATTTTGAACAGCACTTAAAACCATATTTGGCTAAGTGCTAAGGAAGTGTTCAGCAAATAAATTAAAATAAATTGAAAAAACATTAAGTTATTATTTCAGATTTAAGTCTTTGTTCTTCCATTCCTCCAGTCTCCCACCGCAGGGGATTGTTCAGAGTCTGCTTCACTCCTGCAGAGCTTCATCTCTACCCGTCCCCTCCCAGGTGGCTCCCTTCCAACTCCAAATGTCCCTCTTTGTGTCGCATAAATACCGCTCCCCTGAGGCCCTGTGCCCCAGTTCAGCACCACACTCATTTTTGTGTATCCAGATCAAGAAACAAAATGCCTTCTATTTAACAAGATTCCACCCTAATTAAAAAGCAATTGTGGTTGGGACTCCTGGGTGGCTCAGTTGGTTAAGCATCAGTCCCTTGATTTCAGCTCAGGTCATGATCTCACAGTTCATGGGGTCGGGCTCTGCACTGACAGTGTGAAGCCTGCTTGGGATTCTCTCTTCCTCTCCCTCTCTCTCTCTCTGTCCCTCCCCTGCTGGTTCTCTCTCTCTCAAAATAAAAATAAATGAAAATCGTTTTTAAAAAAGCAATTGTGGTTTATGTTTTCCTTTTACTTACACAAGTTATTGTGATAGAAATTATATATTTTTTAATTTTTTAATGTTTATTTATTTTTAAGAGACAGAGAGAGACAGAGCATGAGCAGGGGATGGGAAGAGCAAGAGGCAGACACAGAATCCAAAGCAGGCTCCAGATTCTGAGCTGTCCGCACAGAGCCCAACGCAGGGCTCGAACTCACCAACCGCGAGATCATGACCTGAGCTGAAGTCAGATGCTTAACCGACTGAGCCACCCAGGTGCCCCAAAAATTACACAATTTTAATGGAAAGAACTCAGAAGATAAAGTGGAAAGGAAAAACTGGATTGATTAGCTAAATATTGAGAAAGCACAGATGGCTCTGAAAACTAGGATCTTTTACCTTCTCATCCACCTTTATAAAAACAAACAAACAAACAAACAAACAAAAACACAATTTTGGCCCCAGACCTGTGTATTTACTGTTCTCTCGACGCAGAATGTTTTTCCAACAAGTAGCCACATGGCTCACTCCCACACTCCACTCAGGTCTCTGGTCAAATGTCACCAATCCACAGCAGCTCAGGATTCCCGGACTACCCACACTCCCTCGTGCTGTCTTTCCTCTCTACAGCTAGTCTTCTGATCGTGTATCCCACATACTGTACTATCTACTCATTTACTGTCCCACTTCTTCCCACTAGAACATCAGCTCCCTCAGAGCAGTATTTTGTCTTCTGTTACTCTCTGTGGTGGCCCTAGCACCAAGAACGGTGTCTGATACATACAAGACACCCAGTAAATATTCACTAGACGAATGAATGAACAAATAAATGGATGATGCAAGAAGCCAACATCCAACATGTATTCCAGACAAGGGGTAATATTTTGCAGAGATGCTATCACTGTACAATGGGTGGCACTTGGGCTCATCTGTATCATTTCCCTGGGTACCATGGAGACTTCTAAGAAGCCATTGTTCTGAAATAAAATTACAGAGGAAAATTAGTCAATTCAAAAGTATTCATGCTTCCATATATGAACAGAAAAGGGGGGGGATACCAGCTGGCATTCTTCTAAGTCTTAAAAAAAACAACAACTGTATTTCGTCTCTGCTTGTCTTGCCATTTTCTTCATCAGGTTGAGCGCTCCCCAGGGGAAGAGGCTAGGGTGGCAGGGGGATTTAAGACATGACTGACTGTCTGGGACAGGGTGGTTGTGTTTCCCAGAATTCTATGAGCTGGCTAGCAAATTACTGAACCCAAGGCAGGGGGGTAATGAGAACCCCAATGTATAGCCAGCTGGTCAGAGCACAGGTGACAACCTTTTACTTGTGACTGGCAACTGAAGAGGGTGAGTCTTGTGGAAATGAGCCCTGAACCTGTGGGGCCTGACATTAACTCCAAGCCGATGGTGTCAGAACTCAACTGAATTGTAGGACATCCAGCAGGCGTCAGGAGAATTGGTCCATATGAGAAAAAAACCTACCCATCTGGTCACAGAAGTGCTCTGTGCCAGTGGCAGGGAAACATGAGTTTTTTTCTCTTACACAACCCCAGGAAAGCTGAAGCAGAAACTCTGGGCATGGGGCCCAGCAGTCTGTGTGCTAATGATCAACAGGTGACACTGGTGGAAATTCAAGTCTGAGACTGTCGCTTGCTCCCCCTGGGAAGTCCCGGAAATGTCTCACCCTCCTCCACACCTTCCCCTCGGCAGAATCCTTCCATCTGGGCACACGGCACCAATTTCCAACTAACACACCTCACTGATCACCTCTATAGCTCTAAACAGTATGCTTATACCATTGTTTTATGTGTCGAAACAGTTCTGATTTTCAATTCCTGCTGACCTCTGAACACAAAAGCTAAGTCTTTCATGCTTGGCCTGGGAATCAATTCGAAATGTTGACAACCAATAAATAGCATGCAAACTATTACAGGACTGTGTGTAAAGAGCACGTACGATGTTTTAGCACATAGGAAGCCCTCCACCAATAGCAGTTGTTACTTTTATGACAAGGTGAATACTGTTCATGTGGCAGCCAGCCTCCAGTGTGGTCCCCAGTGATCCTCACCTCCCAGTATTCACATTTTTTTAAGTTATTTATTTTGAGAGAGAGTGTGTGTGATTGTGCACAAGTGGGGGAGGGGCAGAGAAAGAGAGAGAGAGAGAGAGAGAGACAGAGAGAGACCAACCCAAGCAGACTCCTTACTGTTCAGCACAAAGCCCAACATGGGGCTCGATCCCACAAACTGTGAGATCATGACTGAGCTGGAATCAAGAGTCGGATGCTCAAGTGACTGAGCCACCTGGGCGCCCATGGTATTCACGTCTGTGTAACTCCAAAATGTATCACAGTGAACAGGGTTGACCTATTAGACCAATAGAATATCACAGAAATTACACTGTATGATTACCAAAGCTAGGTTATAAAGAACATTGCGACTTCTGCCTTGTTCTCTTGGGATTACTTGACCTAGGGAAGCCATCCCCAACTGGCCCGCCATGTTAGGGAGCCACTTTGGAAGCGGATCCTCCAGCCCCAATCAAGCCTTCAGATGACAGTGGTCCTGGCCCACATGTTAACTGCAATCTCATGAAAAATCGTGAGCCAGAACCACGCAGCGAAGTTGGTGCTAAATTCCTGACCCACAGAAACTGTAAGCAATAATAAATGTCTATTGTTGTCTAATCCACTGAGTGTCGGGGTAATGTATCTTGCAGCAGTAGATAACTCCTGTAGCTTATCGCAGAGTCAGCCATCCTGTTGAAGAACCATATTTCACAGTACTAGGCTAGCTCTGAATGGCAGTATTTCAGGTAACATAAAGACACACAACCAGAGGCTGAGACTTTTAGCCTGAGCAAAAACATGGTTTAAATTTTCTGCAAAATTGTCTCCTGATCCTAGTGGCAAACCCAAAGCCAACTCCCTGTGCTCCATGTCGCAGCTCACTGAGCTAGGCAGCTCACTGAGACCTTTAAGCTTAGACATTTTAACAAAGAGACAAAAGGGAAGGCTTTCCAAGAGCTCACCCTTTACCACTCTGCTGCTCCCCCTCCCCACGTCTTCTGCACTGCAAAAAATTACCTGAATGGTTTGTTAAAACTACAGGTCCCAGGTCCCCATCCACAGAGATTCTGAATCAGTGGCTTTAGTCAAGACTCGAGAATCTGCTTTTTAAAGGAGCCATCCTCCAGGAGATAGCAAATGTTGGTGAGGATGTGGAGAAAAGGGAACACTTCTACACTACTGGTGGGAATGTAAATCGGTACAGCCATTATGGAAAGCAGTATGTCAGTTCCTCAAGAAATTAAGAAAATGAACTACCACATGATCCAGCAATCCCACTGGTGGGCACAAAGGAATTGAAATCAGTGTCCCAAAGAGATATCTGCATACCAGGTAATGTTCACTGTAGATCTATTCACAACAGCCAAGATGTGCAAACAACTTAAGCATCCATAAATGGATGAATAAATAAAGAAGATGTGGCCTTATACAGTGGAATACCATTCAGCCATGAGAAAGAAGGAAATCTGCCACATCTGTGACATGAATGGATTGTTGGAGGCATTATGCTAAGTGAGGTAAATCAGACAGAGAAAGATGAATACTGTATGACATCATTTATATGTGAAATCTAAAAAAAATGAGCGTGCAAAAACAGGAATAGAATGGTGGTCACCAGGGGCTGGGGCAGGGCGGGGGAGGGGAGCAGGTATGGGAATTGGCAAGATGTTCTTTAAGGGGACAAGCGTACAACTAGCAGATAAATAAGGTCTGGAGATCTAATGCACAACACAGTGATTACAGTCAACAATACTGTATTATAAACTTCAAAGTTGCTGACAAACTAAATCTTGGGGCACCTGGGTGTCTCAGTTGGTTAAGCAACTGACTTCAGCTCAGGTCATGATCTCAAGGTTCATGAGTTCAAGCCCCGTGTCGGGCTCTGTGCTGATGGCTCAGAGCCTGAAGCCTGCTTTGGATTCTGTGTCTCCCTCTCTCTCTCTCTCTCTATCCCTCCCTTGCTCTCACTCTCTCTCTCTCTCAAAAATAAACACTTAAAAAAAACTTTTTTAAAAAGAACTTAGACAACACTTTAAAAAGTTGCTGACAAGCTAAATCTTCACCACTCTCAACACACACACACACACACACACACACACACACACACACACTGATAAATATGTAACATGATCAAGTGTTACCTACCACTACTATAATCATCATACTGCAGTACATGAGCCCATCAAACCAACGCATCACAGGCTTATACAATGTTGTATGTCAATTACATCACAATTTTTCTTAAGCCATCTCCTTACCCCCACTCAGGTGATCCTGATGCTGACAGTCCCTCTCCACACTCAGAGAAAAGATGCTCTATGGAACAGTGTCTCTCCTCCCCCCCCCTCCCCCATCCATTAGCTGACCTGAACGCGGCTCGTGAAATGGGAGTAAATCAAAAGTATTTGAGCACAAATGAGCCAGGCCTTCTCCAAGTCTGAAGGCAGAGGACAGCAAGCTGAGCTCCATTATGTAAAATACGTACAATCACAATCCTTTCTCAGCCTCATAAAAGATCCACCAGTGAATAACTCAGAGATAAATTCCCCTGAAAGAATCAGAGGCTACTCCTACCCCTTGGGTTTTTTTTCTTTTCTTTCCCAGTTTTGCAAATCGGAGGGAATTACATCTGTCTCATTATATCAGTTGTTTAGGACCAAGACTGTTTTTAATGGCTCTTGAATGTCTCCCAGACAATGCGGGGAAAACAACTTGGAAACCTTGGAAATCTTAAGTGTGAAACAAGAGTCTGGTTTCTTCCCGCTTCCTCGCCTGGCTCTGCTCAGGGACGCTGATTCAAAATACTCATTTCCTCAGCCAAGTCAATACCCTTGATTATTTACCACAGAAGTTATTAAAGCAGATTGATGTGCAGAAGCTTAAACTCTGCTGGTGTCCAGGCTCACTGCAGTAGGTAACGAGATCAGGACTTTGTACCTCACTGAAGCATAAAGATTCTATTTTTAAACGAGACCAAGAGATCATCTCAAACAAAGAAACCCATAGATACAAAAGTTGAAACTCCATATCCCAAGAGGAGAGCCCACACAGATGAGTGCCCTTTTGAGGGGCAGCACAATAAATCATTTTCCACACTAACATTCAGTATTTATAAATTCACTACAATTTACATGTGCAAGATTGCTGGAAGCAGGAAACCAAGATCTGTTTCTATTCCATAGGCTTTATGGCGGTGTTTGCCAACTGGTGATTCCTGGGGCCCCATCCAGAACTCAGAAATATTTGGTTCAACCTCTAAAGACTTGGGAGGACTGGTCTCCTTGTTTGTTTCTAACTCATTGCCAACATTTAAAAATCAGATTTTTACATCCTTTTTTTTTTTTTTTCAAATGTTTATTTATTTTGAGAGAGAGAGCAAGCATGAGCAGGGGAGAGGCAGAGAGAGAGAGAGAGAGAGAGGAGAGAGAATCCCAAGAGAATCTGGGCTCCACACAGTCAGCACAGAGCCCGATTCAAGGCTCGATCCCATGAAACATGAGATCACAACCAGAGCCAAAACCAAGATTCGGACACTTAACCAACTGAGGCCACCCAGGCACCCATGAGATTTTACATTCTTTAAATGCAGACAGCAGGCTTGGGTCAGTCAGCATTTTCTGTGCGGCATTCTGTGCAAGGTCTCGTGACCCTGGGGTTCAGGAATTCGGACCGGGCTCGGCCAGATGGCTCTGCTGGTCTGGGCTGGCTTGGCTGTCTTGCTGGGCTTGTTCGGGTGTTTGCAGTCCTCTGGAGCTCAGAAGGGGGCGGGACATCTACGACAGCTTCAGCTGGGATGACTCACTCTGTTCTCCCTGGTCTCCTCTTCCAGAAAGGCTAGCCGGGTTTGTTCCCACGGTGACCATTTTTAGGAGCAACAGCAGAGTGTCCAAGACCCTTTGAGGCTCCGGCTCAAAATGCACACACACACCACCACCCCTGCTGCATTGCACTGGCCAAAGCAAGTCACGGGCCAGCCAGAATCAAGGGGTGGAAAACAGACCTCACCACGGAACGAGAGGGGGAGAATCTGCAACCACCTTTGCAATTTGCCACGCAGCTTATCTTAAGAATTCAGGAGACAGGACCACCTGGGGCACACGACGTGCCGGAACCAGAGGCAGCTGCCCCCTTACATGGGTATGGTGGTTTACACAGGGTCTGTCCCTGTGGGGGAGGTAGGGTTTGCCATTCCTGATCCCAGGATGACCTCCCACCCCATATACCCCAAAGACCCGTCCCCAGCCACGAACACAGCTGCTGTGCAGTACCCCAGGGTCACTTTTCACTCCTCAGAAAACATCCCCTTTCTCTTTATCCTGTTTCTTCCAACACCCCCTCACTGCTGCCAATAAAGATCCCATTTTCTGCTGGGAGACTCAGTAGGGGGAGGGGGGACATGGAAAGTGGGAAGGAGGATAATTACCCAATAGCTGGGAGACTTAGGGAAAAAACGACCTTGGAGCCAGACCACTTGGGGTCCCCTCCTGGCTCTACCTCTCCGTTCACTTTGTCTGTCTGAGACTCAGGTCCTCTTCTGGAAAATCATACCTGCTGCGTTCACATACTTCTCCCTGAAGACATTATGTCAATTGATCTATTCATCGTGCCTAAGTGTGGACCCATGCTGGTGTAACAAAAAATTTAAACACAAAAGGACGACCCAAAAAAGTACTCAGAGGAATGAGTGGTAAGGTTATTTCCATGTTCAGCCCTGAATTTAAGACGGGCTTCCTACAAAAGGGAATTCGCGACTCGTCTGCGTTAGGGAATGCTGAACGGGCCAGAGATTCCATTGCCCAGGGAACTGAATTCAGCAGCTGCCTCTGCAAACGGTAAGAAACTCGCCCCAAACCTGTCCTGGCAGGGGCCTCGCCTCTCCGCGCTCGGAGCCTCGGGAGGGCCTGCAGCGCCACCTGCTGGGCAAGGACGCTCAGAACAGGGTTAGGCGTGCGCCGGGCCACACTATAGAGGGTGAAAAAACTCGAGGGTCTCTCACTGGGAACCACCTGCACGTACCGCTTGGCTGCAAAACAGCGGAACTCAGGTGCCCTGACGCTCGTTCTGAGGCTGAGCCACCTTCGGGTGCAGACCGCCCTCGTGCACGAGCACGCAGTCAGCCCCGGAGCGTGCCCCAGATATTGCGGGTTAAGGCTTCAATGAACTCGCCTAGCGTGGGAAGAAAGGAAGCCCCCCACCCCCAACGTCAGGGAGGGCCCTGCAGCCCCCGATATCCTTCCCCTAACCTCCCTAAGCCTTAACTGCCTCGTCTGCAAAACGGAAATGATGAGAATACCCACCCCAGGGGTTGCATTGAGGCGTAAACGTGACAATCCATAAAAAGCACCCAGAGCCTGGCAGCTATCAACGTCAGGCCGGAATCTCCTCTACGTAATAGTAATATAATAACAAGAATGATGAGTAGTGGTCCTCCCGTCCAGGAGGAGTACAAGAGCAAGTACCATGGATTTACTACGTGCTAGGCTCTGTTCCAAGAACCTTACCTCCACTGAACCTCAAGCATTCCCATACAGTCGATAATATTATTATCTCCATTTCACAGAGAAGGAAATAAACTCGGAGAGGTTAAGTAACTTGGCCAAGGCCAGCTAACAAGCCACTAGCAGTACTAAAAGTCAAACGCCAGCAGCCCGCATCTGGAAGTAATAAAAACCGTTATTCCTGGAGACGTATTGGCAGGTCAAATGCCTCCCCACCTGCCACCCTTTTTCTTGGAAATCTATTAAAAAAGGGGAAACTAAGCAAATCAAATGGCTTTGCCCCCCACCCACCCAAGACCCCTCCAGGATGCTTCCCCTGCCTGCTGAGTTCCTCGTTGGCGTGGTGGTCCTGGGTACTTGTCACCATCTTACAGAGAGAACATGGTGAGGATGTACTAGGCTAAAGGACTTCAAATCACTTGCTTGTCACTCCCACAAACCAGTCGGTGGCGGTGCCAGGCTAGAGCCCAGTGTTCTAGGACACACTGACCCAGGTCAAAACCGGACGGCGGAACGGTGCCCAAAGCTTGAGGCCAACCGAGGAAGGCTAACGAGCAACACTTCCAAATTGCTAGGAGACAAATGAGCGATTGGTGCGCGCGCGCACGCATTTCCGGGTCATCCAAGTACCAACATCACTTTAAAATGTCCCTGCGTGTGGAAGCCTGAGAACTGGCCCAGCGTGCCTGGCTTCCCGGACGAATGGGACTCAGTTCCCACTGATGTCTCTCGCAAACCCTGGAATATAACCTTTCCAAAGGGAGAATCTTGACTTACCCCACAAGGCGGCTCTTCTTTCGTCTTCCCCACTCAGTTGATGGCCCGCCGCCCCTCCGGAGCTGGGGGTGAAGTTCTGAGCCCTGCAGGTGCCAACGCCCGGGTCCCCCTGGCATCCGAAACCGGCCAGCGCACGGAGCGCACGCAGCACAGAGAGACACGGGAGACGGAAGCAGTCCACCCCAGGGGGAGTTTTAAGCAGCCAGGGAACCTGGGGAGGGGCACCTCTCCGCCCCCACCGCCAGAAGCTTGCAGTTTACACAGAGGCCTCAACCGAGCTCAGTCAGCGTCTGGACGGGCTCAACACCACCTGCCGCCCTCCAGGCCGCAACCAACCGTGAAAATGGCTCCCTCCCCAGATCGGTGGGCGGGGCCAACTCCAGGGTCAGGGGCGGGGCCAGGGCTCTCCAATTGCCGGGTCGACCCGGAGTCACGTGCTATCGGCGACCTCGCGACCTCGCCCGACAATCCTAGAGTCCTCTCTGTCCTTGCCCCACCCCAAGTCTTCCCTCGTGCATCTGGTGTCCTCCCACGTGGCCCCCACGTCACCACCAGAGCCCAAGGCACGTTCTCTCTCCCTCTCCCTCTCCCTCTCTCCCTCTCCCTCTCCCTCTCTCCCTCTCCCTCTCCCTCCCCCTCCCCCTCCGGCCTGCAAAATCCTCCCCCGGGGGCTCTCTGCCTCAGTCTCTCCTCCCCCAGCCCATCTGCACACCAGAAACACAGAGGGACCTGATTAACACGCTCGTAGGATTGCGGTGCACGTGGGCTGAAAGCACTGCATCGAGAATGAAATCGACTGCTCTGGCCCCTGGCAACTTTTTCTGGCCCGGTCATGCCCCTCACTCCTTGTTCCGGCCACTCAGGCTCCTCTGAGTTCCCTGTCCCCTCCCCCCCCCCCCCCAGCACGCCAAGCTCACCTCTTTGGACAGGCCACCCTGCCACCTCCTGTGCTTGGCAGCCTCTTCCCACTGATCGCACCGTGTCTGCTTCTTTGCACACTTCAGATGGCCAATGCCTCTTCCTCAGGGAGGCCTTTCCGACCACCCAATGCCCACAATTCATGACGCTATCCTCGCTTGGCTATTTGTTCACCGTCCATCAACCCCACCCAAAATGGGAGCTCCGGACGAGCAAGGACCGCGCCGAGCCCTCCATCCGGTAACAGACACAATACGGGGCAGATCACAGATGCTCAAGAAATATTTGAGGGAGGAGAGAAGGGAGGAGGGGAAGGAGGGAACGAGAAAACAGTTATAACCCAACAAGAGAACAACCATTAGTTATTGATATAATTTATAATAGCTAACAGCCACTCTTCTGAGCTAGACAGTATTCTGAGCACTTTCCATGTGTTAATACTTTGAATCCTCACAATTTCCCCATCATGTACCTGCTATCACTGTCCGCGTCTCGTAGATGCAGAAACAGAGGCACAGGGTAAGGACCTGCCTCCTGCCTTACAGGAAGAAGGTGACGTAGCTTCAGCTTGAAACTGGGCTTCGCTCCAGAACTTGACTCTCACCGCCACTGGGAAGATCCTAAATGTCCATCAAATAGGAAAAGGGGTAAACCCCCTTCTGGCACGGCCACCACAGAGAATGCAATGCAGCCATTTAAAGAAAGATCAGGTCGGAGCACCTGGGTGGCTCAGTCGGTTAAGCATCTCACTTCAGCTTAGGTCATGATCTCACGGTTTGTGGGTTCGAGCCCCACGTCGGGCTCTGTGTCAGCCTAGAGCCTGGAGCCTGCTTCGGATTCTGTGTCTCCTTCTGTCTGCCCCTCCACCTCTCACGCTGTCTCTCTCTGTCTCTCAAAAATGATAAATGTTAAAAAAAAAAAAAAAGAACGATTAGGCTGCTCTGTATTTACCCACATGGACAGATGTCCTTGATAGGATAGTGGGTAAAAAAGCAAACAAAGGACACATTATAATCCCATTTTTGGAAGAAAAAAAAAAGACAAAACTAGATGGGACTATTCACATGTAGAAAGCTTCCTGGAAGGACACAAAGGCCCTAACCCTGTTGGCTCCTGGAAGGACCCTCCCCGGTTCTCTTGCTGTGGGCTCAGGGCACAAGAAACTTTTCCATGACATCTACCAGACCAGCCGATCTAAAATCACCCCGCCCACTACTCCCCAATCCCTTACCTCTCTTCCACATGGCACTTACTGCTGCCCGACATCAGAGTATACTTACTTAATGCCTGTCTATATAAGAGTGAGATCAAGTTGGAAAAAAAGGATTTGGAATAACTGGGTGGCTCAGTTAAGCGACTGGCTTCAGCCCAGGTCATTTCACGGTTCATGAGTTCAATCCCAGCATCAGGCTCTCTGCTGTCAGCACAGAGTCCACTTCAGATCCTCTACCCACCACCCCCCCCCCTTCTGCTCCTTCCCTGCTCACTTTCTCAAAACTAATTCTTAAAAAATGTTAATGAATTTTCCGTGGTGCAAAAAGAGACCCCTCCTTTTCTTAGAGCATTTCCTTTAGAAAAGTTGAAAACTCCTTTTCTGCCCCTGCGAGATGCATGCAAAGCTTTTTAAAGGTGAGATCATCTCTTGCCAGAAATGTGTTTCTTCAGAGTCTAAGAGCCATCTCTTTGACATGTAGACCTGCAGAAAGATAGCAGTGGAGGGGAGGGGCTCACTTAGGTGACTAGCTCCCTGTTAGAATCTCGGGCTTGTCATAGAGACACGAGAAGTTTTTCTATCGCTTTGGAGAGAGACAATTAGCAATCACAGTGGCCGTCCCAATTACCGGTGGATTTGAGATGAACTGTGTGTGACACGCGGTGCTTTCAAATCCTCTTCCTTGAGAGCGAGTTATCGTTTATCCTGAGAACACGGGCGTAATGGGCTGCAACTGCTCAGTCACAAAAGGGTGAGATTTCTTTCAGTCTTGGGTGAATTGCCTGTGATATGTATCCCACCCTGGCTTAATGTTTATTCAATAATAAAACTGTTTTATTTCTCTTTCCCTTCTGTGAAAAGGTTTTCTGGATTGTCAGGAGCTTTTGTTTTAAATTATATGTCCCCAACATCTCTTCCCCAGTAGAGCACAAGCTCCGCGGGACGTTGTGTCTTCCTAGGTCACGAGTGTGCCCCCAGCACCTGGAATGGTGCCCCACAGAGTTCAGGTGTTCAAAACGTGTTTGTTGAAGGAATAAACAAAGTTACCCGCCATCTCATTTGAATTTTATTTCTTACAGTGAGCAAGTATTATTTATTAGGGGCAAAACAAAAAAATCAATCGAGCTTTTAAAATCACCACAATTGCCAACAGAACAGGTAGGCGCTGGTTTGCTTTATGGATATTGATTTTGTGTCCTGTTAGACCCCATGCTTTTCAGATGTGAGTCAGTAAAGGCAGTAGTCAGTAAATCGTTACTAGGAACTACTTCAGACGTTCTCATTAGCAACCATTTCAGACATCACACACAAAAAAGAAAGAAATCTTCAGAGATCAGAGTCCCGATTAATCCAGATCCTTCCTAAGCACTAAACAGCGATCTGTTTCTGTCTCCAAAACAATCGAGGGGAGAGTCTCAGGTGCATCTCAGCACCTCCAGCCTCCAACAAGCTACCATTTTTCTCAGGGGTGGTTTTATGAGTAGTGTCTCTCCCTGAGTGGCTTCGCTGAACTGGACAGCTCAGGTCCCATGCCCCGAGCCCCCCACCTCAAAGCCTTTATTTATGTCTCGCCCACATCATTCACCCTCTCCTCAGAATGAATGAATGAATGGATGGATGAATGGATGAAGTACACACCATGTGTACTACGACTAACTTTCTGGAGGGCATTGTATGCTCCAGACCCCATTCCAAGTACCCTGTGTGCACAGTTCCTCGTAATGTTCACAGCAACCCTGTCAGGTGGGTATAGTCATCGTTCCCATTTCACAAAGAACTGAGGTTCAGAGACGTTGAGTGACTTCTTTAGTCACATAGTGCACAGTAAAGCAGGGGCACGCCCCCAGGAAATCTGACCCCAGAGCCCCAAGATCTTGGCCCCAAACCCCCAAGTGTCATCAGTCCCCAGTCTTCTACTTAGTAGTGGAAAAAAGAAGAGAGAACCGAACAAGGCAGGAAGTGGGGCGGGAGGGTTCAGAATCTCCTTACCACGCACGTTTTCTGAGCTCCTGCCACAGGCCAGGCAGTAGGCGAAGCACTTGAACGCTGGTGTCCAACTCAAGCCTCACACCAGCACTGAGGTGCTTACCGTCATTGTCCACATTTCAGAGACAAGGACCCCAAGGCATCGAGATGGGAATGATTTGCCAGGGTGCCACAGTTAGTAAGTGGCAGACTCAGAATCACACCCAGGTGCGTCTGCCCCCACGGCCCACGTTCTCAGCCCGGATTCTTCCCCAGAGAGATGGAGAAAAGCAGAGAAGATGACCCAAAGTGAGTCCAAGTTCAAACAGGGGCAGGGCTCCCACGGGGTGAGCCAGAAGGAGAAAGGGGGCACTCTGAAGTGAGACGCTGCAGCTACCGCTGGTGACCTTTGTCAACACTGGCCTAAGGGGTGCGGGGGGAGCCCCACATCCTAGGAATGAAGGAGTCGAGGGCTCCTTCTGTGTGTGTCGCCTCAATGACTAGAACCGGACCTGTACTTCTCCGTCTCCTTCATGCCTAGCACAACACTTAGCACCACATGGATGCTGAATGCATAGATGCTGAACAAATGAGCGAATGCACATCTCCCTCCGCACAGGGACAAGTATCAGTAGGCGCTGCATGATGGAAGCAAAGCCCACACACATCAGTACCCAGTAAGGACACGCTGAACACGCCAGTATATGAAGGGATGAGATTATTTCACGGAGAGAGTTACTAATGCGATCTGCTGCTGCAAAACATCACACATAATTGGTGTTGAAAAAAGAGACTTGGTCATTAAGTCCACATTGTAAGAGCAAAAAGAAAAAAAAAAAAAGGAAATCGCCTATATATATATCCATTATAATCTGTATGAGTCCACTTGGGCTCCCTTAACAAAATACCACAGATTGGGGACTTGAACACCTGAAGCTTCTGCCTCACCGTTCTGCAGGCTGGAAGTCCGAGATCAGGGTGCCACAGCCTGGTCCGGGACCGGTGACAGCCATCTTCCTGGCTTGCTGGCCGCCTTCTCGCTGTGGCCTTACACGGCAGCCAGAGAGAGGGTGCGGGGTCTCTTCCACACCTTATAAGGGCACTAATCCCATCACGAGAGCCCACGCTATGACCTAACCTCACCCTATTTACCTCCTAAATTCCTCATCTCCCAATACTATCATACCAAAAGTTAGTGCTTCGACATAGGAACTTGTGGGATGAGGGGACACAAACATTCAGTCCATAACATCCATTACTAGGAGACTGGATTAAGTAAATCATGGTGCACCAACACCGTAGAATGCTCTGCAGCTTTTAACATGTTATCACGTACACTTTTCACAGCACCCTTTGAGATGGATGCTATGACTCCCACACTCCCACCTCCTACAAGGGAAGAAGCAAAGACTTACTTGGAGCCCCGGCTCAGGGCTGAGCCAGGTTCTAAGCCAGGCCTGTACCACACCACAGCCGTGAGGCTAGCCACCAGATCTTGAAACAAGGCCTTCCTTTCACACAGCACGGTACCTGGCCCACAGCAAGTGTTCAGAATAA
Source organism: Lynx canadensis (assembly GCF_007474595.2). NCBI lineage: Eukaryota > Metazoa > Chordata > Mammalia > Carnivora > Felidae > Lynx > Lynx canadensis. Next base: position 6,288,395 of record NC_044305.1, on the reverse strand, counting down.
TAAATGCTGATCGGAAAGGAACAGACGGGATGCAAGAAGTGATAGATGGGTGGGGGCACTTGGGTTTGTCTTGGGAAAAGGGGCAGAAACAGAAGGAGGTGGGGAATGGCATGGAGGGATACAGGGAGGTGGCCGGGGCAATGAGTCAAGACTCAAGCTTCCCCTCTGGGCAGAAAACATTTGCGACAGTCACTGCATAACCTAACAAAGAAAGAGAAGGAGAAGAAAAATGCTCTTGTCCACAGGAAGACTCAGGTATGGCCAGAGAATATGCACTGGAAAAAAACGCAGCAGTTGGTCCCAAACACTGCCCACTTTCCATCCTAACACAGTCCCTCTGCCTGTGTGGGGGCATATGGAGCCCCCACGTTCCTATAGACACAAGTCATGGTGAGTAATCACAGGCCCTGGACCCCAGAGCGGATTAATAATGTGTTCCCTTGGAAACTGGGAAAAGGGGCTTCTCTGCTGGAAGGGAGGAATCTTTCTCCTTCAGCACCTCACCCCCTTCCATCTCAACCCTTCACACACCTGCACACACACACACACACACACACACACACACACAGTCAACGTATGCCGCTTCCCACTTGCACACATTCTCACGTTACCCACTCCCTGCCACACGTGCACACAGTCCTGTGGCACCATCTGTGAGTTACCCCCCACCGCCCACCCTCCACCACCTCTTTGCCAACAGAACCTCAACTGTATTCGGGGAGACAACATGCCTGCAACAAAGCCAGCTAGGCTTGTGGTTGCCAGATCCTCAAGTTCCAGACTCCCTTGCAGCTAAAAGGGATCATGTGACACAGTTCTAGCCAATGGGACAGAAGGGGCTTTTCATGGTGGGTGGAAGCGTGAGGGTTCCGGAAAGAGTTTTCATTCGCTGCCCAACTGAATCTAGGCACATCCATTCCCAGCTCCTCACAGAACCTTCCGGGCAGAAAGGCTAAGGTTTCCCAGACTCCTTTGCAGTTGAGTTTCTGGATGTGAATTTGTCTCTGCCAATTGGTTGCACTCACACAATATTCTGAAGGCGGACATGGGGCAAAGGCGTCGTCCTGCGGCTTGGGCTTTTTGGTGCTGGGAAACAAGTTTGCCGAGACGCGGAGGCCTTCTGCAGCAGAATTCAGGTGTCCGGTCGCCAGGCTGCGGGTATGGGCGAGTATTTGTGGCAGAGACACAACTCCCCCTTTCCAGAGTCCAGTAACCTGTTTTGTGGGAGCTGGAAAGCAGGTGCGGTGGCAGCAGTTTCCTGACCCCCCGGATCACAGCTCTGGCAGTGTGTTCTAGAATTCGTTCATTCCACCGGCCAACTCCTGACGCCCACCTTCCCAGTTGTGGCTGAGGGGGCTGCTTCTCTGGCCGGCCACTCAATAATGTGTCCAGAGGGTTTCCTGGGGGCTCAGCCTGCTGCCCACTTCTCTAGCTTTTCCGATGAGTTTCCAAGCACTAATTCCCCGTGCTAAATTGTTTTTTGCCTAAAATAGCAAAGATTTAGAAACATTTAGAATCCTCTAATTTCAACAAAAAATTCTAAAGATGTCAAGCCTGAGAAGTGTACGAAGTTAAGAGGCCTCAGGGAAGGCTCTATTTCTTTGAGCCTCAGTTCCTTCTTCTGTAGAATGGAGATCAAAGATTATTATCACTATCATCAATTAATAGTTATCAAATACTGTGGCCGACTGTATTTCTCAAAGATGGTCACAACAATATTTCCCATCCCATAAGCCTTCCTCACGTGACCTCGCCACTTTCCATCACGTCGGAGGAGTGTAACCCCCTTACTCTCGAATCTGGGCTGCCCCCCTGACTCTTGTAACCTACAGAACACGGCAGAAATCCGACGCCGCATAAACTCCAAAGGTGGGGAACGCGCGCGAATCTCCCGCCCCGCGAACTCCGCCAGGGCCTCCGGGTCCGGCCCCGCCCACTCCGCGTTCGGCTCCCGCCCCTCCCACCCCGCGTGCCGCTCGAGTTCCGGAGGGGCGGGTCTGGTGGGCGGGGCCTGGAGGGATCGGGCGGCTCGGGAGCCGGAGGGGCCGGGCGGGTGGGCGGGGCCTGGAAGGGTTCGCGCGGCTCCGGTCCCGCCCACGCCGCTGTGGGCTCTGGCTCCGGCGGGCCCCGCCCACCGGCGCTCGTTCCCACTCGGGTCCGCTGCGCCCGCGGCAGCGCTTCGCCGCGCGCCATGGCCGGGCTGCTGGCGCTGCTGGGCCCAGCGGGCCGGGTGGGCGCCCGGGTCCGGCCTCGCGCTACCTGGTTCCTGGGTGCCGCTGCCCCCTGCGCGCCGCCGCCCCTGTTGCTGCCGCTGCTCCGGCCCGGGCCCGACGCCCCGCTGCTGCGTGCGGCCCGCGGGCACAGCCAAGGCCACCAGGTAAGCCTCCCCACCCCCACCCTGCTCCTGGGGCCCCCGGATCCCGGCCGACCTCCGCGCAAGGACTGCTTGGCTCGCCCAGCTGTGCGAGGCCGAGCCCCTCCAGGGTTCCCAAGGCCCCAATCCCTACGAGCCGAGGTAGCGAGGCTCCCAATTGACAGGCGGAGAAACTGAGGCTCAGGGAGTTCTGGTGATCTGCCCAAGGTCACACGGTCTCCGGCAGAGCCCCAGGTTCCCAGAGCGTCGGCCGGCACAGTGGTGGTAGCCCAGAGTATTATAGCTGGGGCTTGAACTTGGTATTAAGGCCTTCACTTGGCTGTCAGAGTTGTTCCCTCTGCAAGTGGCTCTGGAACGTCCTCCGCACTGCGCGGGGGAGAACGGCTCCGGGGGTGCTGCCGCCCTGAACACCTCCCAGCACTTGCAGCTGCTCCTTTTTATCTAACCAAAAGACCAGGCCTCCCTGCCAGACTTCAGGCAAGACTCGGGCAAGAAACACACTGTTTTTCATCCTGTTTCATTTCGGTTGCCTTGTATGTGTGGTAAGTGAAAACTCTTTCCCTTCGGAGTGGTAAGACGGGACTTTCCTTTAAAAAAAAAAAAAAGTTACAGGTTTGTTTGTTTGTTTTTTAAGTTCATCTTCTTAAAGAAAAACAGTAGTAAAGTGGTGCGGTCTGGAGACACAGGACCTAACAAGCTGGGACTCCAAGAACCCGGCCTCCTGCGGAGGAGTGCCTCAGGCCTTGCCCGCTTCCGTCCCTTCACCGGGGGATGGGATTCAGCCCCTCCACTCCCCAGCTCTGTGAGCGACCTCACCCCAAGGAGGCTGAAGGCTCTGAGCCAGCTTGCTGACCTTTCAAGGGGCTAAAAGTCGGACCTTCCCCAGAAGAGCTGGGAAGCAGGCCTGAGCACAGTGCCAGCGGAGCTTCCTGAATGAAGGTTCCCTGGGGACCCACACCCTGACTCTGCTTCCTGTTCCACCGTCTGGTAGCCAGTAGATCCTGTCTCTAAACCTTGAGCCCTCTACACATACCTGGCTGCCTCCTAGTGATTCTTCGTGGATCAGCCCACCTGTCCCTTCCTCCAGGAAGCCTTCCCTGACCACCAGTGATACCTTGGGTGCCTCCACTGCCCCCCCCCCCCCCGTCGGTCCTGCACTTGCCACCTGGAATGGTCTCCTGACTTGCTTGTGTGTCCCGTCAGCCAGTATTAGCTTTGTCCCCAGCCCAGGCCCAGGCACTGGCAGGTTTGTGTATGTGAGCATGTGCGAACGTGTGTATGTGTGTGCATGATGTGTGTACACAGTGGTGACGAGTGTGGTCGCAGAGTCCCTGCATTCCTGTCTCTACTCACTAGTTCTGTGGCCTTGATCAGATTCCTTCACTTCTCTATTTCTCAGTTTCTTCGCCCATGAAATGGGATGTTAATAATTCACATTTCATGGAGCTTGACTGTGAAACAAGGTAATGTGCGTACCTGGCATCGGGTACGTTCTAAATTAACGTTAGCTATTGTTGTCATTGTCACAGTAAATGTGTAAATCACAGGGCCCCGTGAGCTACTGGTAGATGGGCAGGATCCAAGTGGGATCGAACCTAACAGGATGCTAGGACAGAACATACTCATCAAAGTGTCACCTCCCTGAGAAGACACTTCCCCAGGGGGGCCTGAGAGCAGGTGGAGGGGTGCCCCTGTCAACTGCCCCTGGTTACTCACAGGCACCTTGGTTTTGGCCGCTGCGAGTAGGGAGTGCGGCTGGGGTCTCCAAATGTGCCAGAAATTTAAGTACCTGAGAGTCGCACCCACGTCTGCCTTCAGCGGGGAGTCTCCACTGTAACTGGGAGAATCCTGCCCTTTTCACTTAACCCAATTCCGTGGCCTGCGTGTCACCTAACAGAGCTGCCTAGCCTGCCTGCACTCACACTACGGGAGGGAAGTCTCGGGCAGATGACTGGCTCTCTTTGAGCCCCAGTGTCTTCATCTCTGTCGGTTCTGCTCACGTGATATCTTTTCAGGGAGCCCCTTCCTGATGACCTTATTTAAACCGGCAGCGTCCCTGCCCACAGTCCGACCCATCTGCCTCCCCTCCTTGGTGTTTCTCCACAGCACTTGTCACATCTAGCTGCCCTGATGCTTTGCTTTTGTTTCTTGCCCCTACCCTCCCACTAGACCCTAGGCCCCCTGAGGGTAGAGTTTTGTCTATCTCGTTCATTGCTGTCCCCTACATTTACAGCAGTGCCTCGCGTAGAGCTGTTATCCGTGAGTAAGTGAGGCGCAGAGCCTAGTTATTAAGAGCGGAAGCCTCGGAACCAGACTCGGCAGGTTCTGATTCCAGCTCTGACAGATAATTCCTGCGTGACCTTCTGAAAGTTAACTCAACCTCTCTGGGCTTCCCGGATCCTCTTCCGTTAGGTGAGGATGACAGTAGTGCCTGTCTCACGCGGTTGTTGTGAGCATGATCTGCATTAATATTTTCAGAGTACTCAGAGCCATGCTTGATACAAAGTAAATACAATGTAGTGGTTGGTATTATCATTACCTAGTGACCCAGTGAAAACAGGTGTCACTCCAAACAATGTGAGCAACTCTTGAACAAAATCTTTGGCTCATTCCTCAAACCTTCCTGCCCCTTCTCAAATAGCCTTTTGTATTTTAATAACTATTAGGATTGAGGGGAGGAGGGAGTCTCTCTCTCTCTCTCTCTCTCTCTCTCTCTCTCACACACACACACACACACACACACACACACACGCAAGGATGTAAAAGCACTTTGGCTAAGCACAGATGCTAGGGGATGTATACTGTTGTATGCACCCTGGGCAGTGCCTAACACATCATATCACAGGTACCTGAAGCGTTATTTCACAAAGAAATGAATGCCTGAGAAACTCCCACTCTTACAAGTCACCCCCTCCCAAATTCCTTTATTTTAGCCTCTTCAGTCTCCTTCAGGGTTAGGAAGAAAACCGAATGGCTCACAATGCTCAAAGATACTTCCCTTTACCACGATGAAAGGAAGAAAACCGTCCAAGATTCAAACTCTAGAAAGTTAGCACTGAACCCTGCTGCTGCCTAACAGGAGATGGTCCATCGTGTCTGAATAGTTTATCCCTCCCGTTGTTTTGCAGTAGATGCTGCTTATTCTGTAGCTGGAAGTTTGGCTGCCTCTGTATTTTTCTTTTTTGGCCAAAAGGCATTTTGCCAAAATAGAGGTTGCAAAGAAAAGAGCCCTCGACAGAGACAGCTCCGCTCAGTTCTGGTGAATGGACTGACAGGGCATGATTAAGTTCGGTCGGGCCAAGTGTCAAGGGTGGAAAATGAAAGGGGCTTTCTCCCTCCTCAGCCTCAGAACGTTGTCTGGCACTTGGAAGGTAGATTGTAGATTACCGTCCTATCAGCGCCTGCCATCTGGCAGCTCCCGTCCCAGGGCTTCCTCAGCAGCTACAAGGCGGGTGGGGCCTTGTTTATCGGAAAGAACTTGAGCTCTGAGCAGCCTTCCTGGCCGGTGGGTGGCAGAGGCAGACGGAAGCTCGGAGGGAAGGGACGATCACACGTGCTGGCCAGCCTAAAGGCACTGACTGGTTTCCCTTCTCCCCACCAAAGCCTTGAAGTCCTGGAAGAGTGTTCCAGAACTTTAGCAATGTTCAGCCTTTACAGGACAAGAAGGCGAGTCTGACTGCAGAAGCCATGTGGCCTCATGGTGGCCCGTGCAGTGACCCAGCCAGGCACCCACAGCCAGTTTGCCGCTTCCCCAGAACCTCAGTCTCCCCATCTAAGTGGGAGCCACAGAGGTGCCTACTCATGGGTTTACTATGAGGGGTTTTATGAAATGACACCTTTAAAGTGCTAAGTCTGGGGCCTGGCTCAGTAGAAGGGGCCTATCCTGAGGACACAGATGGTTTTCCTAAAACCTCTCATAAGTGACACATTACTGCCCATCAGAATGCACTCTCCGGGGTGGGGGGGGCGGTGCCTGGCTGGCTCGGTCGGCGGAGTGCCACTCTTGATCTCAGGGTTGCCAGTTCGAGCCCCACGTTGGGTGTAGAGGTTACTTAATTAAAAAAAAAAAAATGCACCCTCTGAGACCCATGACCCAGTACTGGATCTCAACCGCCCCTCCCCTTTGGTTAAGTCTTTGTTTTCGTAACTCTGCAAGTGGCCTGCACATTTGATTCCCAGGAATGCGAACATTTAATGAAATTGAGATTAATTCCCAGAGCGAGGCTTATGGGTAGGAGCCCCCAGTGAGCTGCACAGCAGGTGCATCTGAGGACAAGGGAAGACCCTCCTGGAGAACATGCTGAGGGCAGGAAAGAGCAGAGAGAGGTGAAGCAGGATTGGGAAGCAGGGGCTTTACCTGGCAACCCCGGGCAACTGATAACTAATCCCAAAGCCCAGGCCTCACCCCAAAGCACAGAATCAGACGCTGCACCCCTGGACAGAGGTACAAACGGACCAGCAGCATCTGGGTCACCTGGGAACCCATACAAAGGCTCCCGCCCCACTTGCTGAGTCAGAGCTGAAGCCCGCAGGGCTGGGACGCCAGCAGGGTAGGAGCGGGCTGGGAGGTCCCCTGCGGCCCAGAGGAACCTTGCAGGGTCTGGAGGTGCTGCTCTGGGTCCCTGTGTTGTTTTATTTTCCCTCAGGGAGTCCTGTTCCTACCTCCTGGGGACTCTGGGTTGTCACGCTCCTCCCTCTTGCCTTTGAAGTGTGGCTCCATATGCTGCACACTCTAAAAATACGAGGCAAAAGCCATCCTGCTACAAGCCAAGAACCGGAGCTAACTGACCCAGATACTTTCTCCCAGAAGAGCTGTGACACAGGTCATTAGGGTTCAAGAAATCCTTTCATAAACAAGGCACTCTCCATGTTGAGAAGGAGCTTTTTACATTTTTTTTTTTAATGTTTATTTACTTAGAGCATAAGCTGGGGAGGGGCAGAGAGAGAGGGAGACACAGAATCCAAAGCAGCCTCCAGGGTCCTAGCTGTCAGCACAGAGCCTGACGCGGGGCTCGAACCCGTAAACCGTAAGATCATGACCTCAGCAGAAGTCAGATGCTTAACTGACTGAGCCACCAGGAGCCCTGGAGGTTTCTTTTTTTAAAGAAATCCAGTGTTCCTGGGTTGTTTCTCCCAAACAATCCAGGCCCTGTAGGTGCTCAATAAATGTTAATAGATGCGTCCTTTCTATGCAAACCCCAGGCAGGGCATTTATGGCCCAGGAATCATCCCTCCCTCTGTCCAGAGCTCAGGGGTAAACCTCGATTCTGGTGGTAAATACACCATAGCTTCCACTCCATTTTATTTTGCACACACCGCCCTTGTTTTGTGGAGTCGAGGATGGGTGTCATGTGCTCCGGCTGTGGACCCAGATTACCTGGGTTCTAGTTTTGGTGACTTGGGGCCGATTCTTTGGCCTCTGGAAACCTGTGTTGCTCCTCTGTGATTTAGGAAAAAAGTTAGGATCTACCTAGAAGGCGGTTGTGAGGACGAAAGTCTATAGCAGGTGGAGAGAAGCATCTGAGCCTTACCTGGCTCGGAGAAGGTGCTTAATAAAGCATCATCCCTGTCCCCAAGTGTGTGAACCCAAGGTTTTAGTTACTGTTGATGCTCTAACAGCTCACCAGAAATCCAGGGACTTAAAACAACACACATTTATTACCTCACAGGTGTGGAGGCCAGAAGTCCAAAATGGGTCTCAGCTGGGCTAAAGTCAAGGCGTTAGCAGAGCTGGTTCCTTCTGGAGGCTCTGAGGGGGAATTCACTTCCTGACCTCGCCAGTTTCTACAGGCCACATGCACTCGCTGGCCTGTGGCCCCTTCCTCCGGCTTCCAAAGCCGCAGGGCCGCCCCTGCGCTCATGACTCTGTTTCTGTCTTCACACCTTCCCTGACCCTCCTGCCTCCCTCTCTTCATTTATAAGGACCCTTGTGATTCCATTGGTCCCACTCGGGAAATCAGTGATGATCTGTCTACCCATCTCAAGACCCTTAACGTAGTCACATCTGCAAAATCTTACCTTTTACCACATAAGGTAACATATTCACAGGTTCTGGAGACTAGGACCTGGACATCTTGGGGGCCCATCATTCTGTTGATCATACCCGATAGCCAGCCTTTCAGCACGCTTAGTGTTGACATGGGCAGGAGCCTCGGCTGACTGAGGAAGGACAGCAGCTGGTCGCTCACTGGGTAGGAAGGAGAGCGGAACCCTGTGCGACACGAAAGCCACCGATTCCTGCCCCAGCACGTCTCCCCTTCTGTGGTCTGTGCACAGGACCCCGGCAAAATCACTGTGACGACAGGCAGGGATGGCGGCAGCACGGAGGAGAAAAAGCCAAGCAAGTCACAGCAGCTGAGAAAGATTTTTCAAGAGTATGGTGCTGTTGGAGTGTCGCTGCACATTGGAATCTCCTTGATCTCCTTGGGCGTATTTTACACGGTCATTTCAAGGTAAGGTCTCTGACAGTAACAGACTATCATGTAGGATTCTTGGTGAATGAGAACACTTTTCCTATGAATTTTTTATACATCTGCAACTTTCAGCACATTTAAATTTTTAATTTTTTTTTAATGTTTGTTTATTTTTGAGAGAGAGAGCGAGAGGCAGAGGCGTGAGCAGGGGAGGGGCAGAGAGAGAGAGAGAGCGAGACACCGAATCTGAAGCAGGCTCCAGGCTCTTAGTTGTCAGCACAGAGCTTGACGCGGGACTTGAACTCACGGACTGCGAGATCATGACCTGAGCCGAAGTCGGCCGCTTAACCGACTGAGCCACCCAGGCGCCCCAAATTTTTTAAATACCATAAATCTTAGAGGCAAATTGATTGTCTAATCCCTTGCAGTAATAATCTTTCTCTCTCTCTCTCTCTCTCTCTCTCTCTCTCTCTCTCTCTCTGTCTCGTTTTTTGCCTCTTCCCCCAGCGGTGTGGACATGTCTGCAGTCCTGCTTAAACTCGGATTTAAGGAGTCGCTGGTACAGTCAAAAATGGCGGCGGGCACAAGTACCTTCGTGGTGGCCTACGCCATCCACAAGCTGTTTGCACCCGTGAGAATCAGCATTACCTTGGTTTCTGTGCCCTTCATCGTCAGATATTTTCGCAAAGTGGGATTTTTTAAACCTCCAGCTGCAAAGCCTTGATGAACTCTTCAGTTGCGGGCCTGCAAACCTAGTTCTTTTAGATAGAAATTTGGGGTTAGTCTTAGGATATAGCTTTTTGGGGGTAGGATGGGGACAGGAAGCTAATTGCTATGTTCTCACGAATAAGTTTTACCTTTCCCAGCAAAATCCAGGGTGTCTGTTAATAATTGTAATCATTTTGCTCCACACATGTTGCAAATGCTGTTTATCACAGGGCTTGTATACCTAATCTAAAATGTCAGCAAAACATCACAAATCGAGTTGTCACCTCCACAAAACATTCCTTCTGGAAGATCGGTGGTGAGGTTCTAGTCTGGAGAAGCCCCAGGGATTCATCTCTGCTCCACTTCTTAAAGGGCAGTGATTCATTAAGCTGGTTTTAAAAATTCCCCTTTCTCCAATATCTGCTGTCAGGCTGCCTGCGGTTTAATAAGCAATATTCTGCAAAACAGCTGCCAGGGCCACAATTAATGAAGCAGAAGTTAAGATTTCCCAGTAGGTAATCAGGATCTAAATTAGCATCAACACTTTGACATTGGTTATACTTGTTTCGGGGGGAAGAAAACCCACAAGTATTTCTGGTGTGTTTCATTGATCCTCAACAACCTTCACATCTGGACAGGGTGGACGCCTACCTCAGGCAGGTTTTCTCTCATTTCATGAAACTAGGCCATTTGTCTCTGTTTAGGTAAAATACAGAAACTTTGTCCAGTCCTGATGGCATCACTCGGCTTCTGCCGGGCCTGGTCCACGGGTGAATTTGGACACTGCGCATGCAGAAAGCTCAGACAATCTTTGCTCAATCTAGATCTCCAGCTTCAGACATTCCAGAACTGCGGTCACAGTGTTTACATGGTGTTGCTATTCCCATTTTTAATTGAGTTGAAATTATGTTCTATAGGAAAAGATTTTGTATCACTCTCTAGAAAGGAAACTTAGTAGCACTTGCTGTAAATGGGAGGCAAGTGCGGAAATAATGCAAAATAATACACCCCGGCTGGGGGAGGGGATGTGTAATTACTTTCCGTTGACCCAGTTTTACCCGGTAAAGGGTGTTTGACCTGACCTGAGGTCTTCCCATTTGCTGTTAAGGACATTAGTTAAGAACAGAAACTCAGGCACACAGGTCCAAATTGAGATTTTTGTCCTTGAAGCAGATAGGAGCAGGCAAACCAGAGAGAATTGCTTTCTGTGGGATCCACGTAATGTACCCTCCAGGCCCTGCCCACACAAAGCACTGTCCACACTAGGAACCCAGTTCAACAAATTCTGCCCTGCCACCGTGGTCGAGGGAGTTCCAGGTTTCGTTTGTTTGCCTGATTACGTGTGTGACAGAGAACCCAAGATACCATAAACTGACCATCGTTTTACCACCTGGCTGCTGACAGTTCCCTGGTTAAGCCTTAGCAACCTATGTCCGTAATTTCAGTTCTTTTCCAAGAAGCTCTGTGGGACAAATTCGCCACTTGCAACATCTTTAAAGTGGCTTTTTTTCTCCCCTTTTAAAGCAATGAGCCCCTTGCCAAAAGGTTTTACCCATTTAACGTTGGAACTGCCTTTCTGGGATCTAATTCCAAGGACATCTACACGGCTCAGTGAGAGGCCTCATGGAATGTGGGCAATTCCTCCTGTGGCCTGGTCTGTCTACACAGTTGGCTTCGTGCTCCCAACCACCTTCTCTGCCGGTCTCCATACCTTTCAGATCCCCAGCAATGCCTATGCAAGAAAAGCTGACAGTCCCTCAGGTTTAAGAGCTGAAATCTGAAACTTTGATTCCATGGAGGAAGTGGAAAGACAGGGCAAGCAATAAAACCAATCATCAAACCAAATAGCCATGGCCTTCTCTCCTAAGTAAGCCCCACCTCCACTCCACTCCACTCCGGCCGGTGGTCCCAACAGAACAGAGACACTGGAGACGATGAAATCAGAGGGTCAGGGACTATGTGAATTCACCAGCAAGATGTACAGATTGCTCGTACTTAACGCTGTTTTTATGGAAGTAGGGGAATAAAACATGCTCTATTTTAAAAATGTAAGCCATTGCTCAGCCCTAATTTTGTATCTGACAAAAGGAGCCACTTAAGTTCCGTGAAAACAAATAAACATCTTTGTAGCCTACAGAGAACTTTGCATTCCTCTTCCGGGGGAGCCGGAACTGTTGCCGGTTATGAAGCAGCACGGCGTGTGACTCGTGTGTTAATGTTGTGCTAACACAATGAGCTATTTTCTTTGCTCGTGCGGGTTTGGGGAAATGGCAGTTTAGCCGGTGTCACTGGTGAAGTTAGTCATGTCGTATGAACGACGCTTGGGTGGATGGTGTGTGAAATATCCTGGGGACGGAGAGGTTGGTTTAGCTCAAGACTGAGGAGCAAAGCCTCCTTTGTCCCTCGGGGATTAACTGGATGGACCACTGAAGCTCTACTATGAATTTTTTTTAATATTTGTCTTTGAGACAGAACGAGTGGGGGAGGGTCAGAGAGAGAGGGAGACACAGAATCACGCTCCAGGCTCAGCTGTCAGCACCCGACTGAGCCACCCAGGCGCCCCTGCTCAGTTGTGTTTTGAAGCTTCTGTGACTGCATCAGCACAGCGGACAAGTTTCTCTGTGCTGGCCTCTTCCTTACAATTAGACGTCTCTGGCATCTAGTTCCTTATGTCAAAAGTTGGCCATGAAAGCACAGGTCAGGAACTTCAACCCTTCCACTGTCAAGTTCACCATCTTTGGTTGAGGACAGGATGTTGGCAGCTAGAAACAAACACGTAGCTTGATGCGTTAGGAGCACATAGTACAAGAAATCAAAGGGATACACCTGCGTGGCACCTGCTCACGTCTAGGCCAATAGCAAACAGGTGGTGGAAAGAATTACCCACGTAGCCTCGCTGTATTCGTGTACTCACGTTTAATGTTTACATACATGGCAGAACCCCAAAGTAATAAAAATATTAAAAATAACCTGCCAAGTATCCCTTGGGATACTGGCTCCCTTGGGAGCCGGATAACAAGGAGAGCAAAGGAAGCCTCTACCAGCTGTGAAGGGGCAGGAGGCTTGAACCCAGGTTGTGCGCAAATCCCCACGCGGCTGGGAAGGAGGGATTCCAGCCAAGCAAGCATTCCTTCAGAGAATTAAGGGCCGCGCTTGGAAAACCAGTTTGCAAAGAACTAGTTCACCCCACATGTAGAACTCTTTGCATCTTCTCGAAAACGTGGTCAGAGCCCAGAGGTGGGCAGGTGTGGGCGTAGATGACCAACTCCTTCAGCCCTTGGTCCATCCTGACCTCCTGTAGCTCTAGGGAACCCCCCAGAGGTGCCCATGCCATGCCAGGCACACCCACTTCTGTACTACTGACTCATCAGGTGGTCCCCCAGGATGAGGACCCACCAAGGGTTCCGGCTCCCCGAGCTGGGCTGTTGCACGGAATGTTCCTACTGCAGGAACTACCACTTACTGGGCACAGCAGAAAGAGTGGAGGCCGGAGAGAGGGCGCTGGCAGCCCCCACAGCCCAACTCCTGGTGCCCCTGCCCTGCCACCCAGTCACACAGCCATATGCTTGCCCCCGTGGTGCCAGGTTTCCTGCTGCCCCCTCCCGGGGCCACAGGGCTGTCTCACCATTCCTGCCCCCAGCCTTTAAGTCGTCCCCGCCCTTCAAGCCTAGTTCAGATGTCACTTTCCCTGGACGCCTCTCCTACCTAATTACCCACCACAGTTCGCCAGCTCCCTGACTTGTCCCCGCTACCGTCAGGGGCGCCCCTACTGCTTTGTCCCCAGTCGTCGCAGGGCAGGTGCGTTCACAGGCCAGCCCGGCTCCAGAGCCCTGACAGCACCACTGGGGGGCCTTCCCGCCTTCCCAGCGGGCCCACGCTTAGCCCAGCATTTCCCAAAGGGTAGAATGAACTGGAAAATGCATTATAATTTCAAGGTTGGACACGTGACAACTTTAATCATTTTATATGTGACTTACTGTGCTTCACCAAAACTGTATAAATAAAGCATCAAAACCACGGAAAGATCAGCCCTTTGACATTTCGAAACAGCAGAGACAGGTCTCATCCAGCCAGCCCCAAGACACAGGTGGAGCACGCGTTCGAGTGTACAGTCACCGAGGGCTTAAGCCTGATCTGGTCCTTAACCACGTGCACTTGGCGCAAGTGTGGGACAGACACCGAACAGTCCTGAAGGGATGCCAGGGAAATGACATAGCAGTCTATACAGAAATCTTTATTTTGACATTTAAAAGAAAGAATCACATGTTCATCCTGACAGCTTTCCCAGGCTCGGCCACCGAGGAAGGCAGATGCACACGTAGGGACCGGATGGTCATTGCACACCTCTTTCACCGATGGAGTCGGGGCGGAGTGGCCACTCTCCCCGCAGTCGGGCCCCGAGCTGCCTTCCACAAGGACATCCTACTTGAGACAGGCCGTGGGGAGGCTGCAGGTGAACTTCGCCTCCGGACTGTGAAGTGGCCACAAGTCCTGCGGCTACTTTCACTCCAGAGTGCACTGTTCGCGGAAGCGGACTGACCAGGGAGGGTGAGGCACCGCCTGCTCGGTGGGCCCTTGTCTGCAGTGCCCTCGGTCATGGGTCACGGCCAGGTCGTCAACAGTGTCGCCAGCTGGGCCTCGTGGATTTCTCCCCATGCAGGATTCTTAAGATTGTTTGCCGGTTGATTCTTTGCTTTTTTGGCTACCTGATGGTTTTGATGAATTTGCCGTGACCCAAGGGTGTTCAAGTACTTCTTTGAGAGTCGGTCTTTGGCTGGGATTATGTTTCAACAGTCTTGAGATGAGGTCCCTGGCTCCCTCCGGTACAAAGTCAGGGAATGTGAATTCAACCTGGAGTACGACAAGTGACAGTCACAAAACGCGGCTTAAGACAGAACAGTATGAATATTCAGCTCAGGGCCAAGGTGAAGGCTGATAAGAATTCGACAAGAAGCAACGGATCAGTTCTCGTTAAGGTCTTACCCGCGATATTCTTTTGTAGGTCTCTTGGTATGTGCTCGCCTCAAATGGAGGCTTCCCAACTAGAAATTCATAGCAGAGTACCCCAAGGCTCCAGAGATCCACCTTCTCGTCGTGCATTCGGCCTTCAATCATCTCTGGGGGCAAGTAGTCCAAGGTGCCACAGAGGGTGGTTCTCCTAAAAATGGAGGAAGGCTCGGGTCGATGCACCTGTTTTTATTACCCTAATTGCTGCTAAACGTCATTAACGATTACACTGACATTGACAGAGTGCCCTTCCTAGGCCAGATCCTAGGCTATGAAGCAGAAACTATTTAAATCCCCAGTTTCAGACAAGAAACAGATTGAGGGAGATGTGCAAGATCACGCAGCTAGCAACCAAGCCACGCCCCAAGTTTGTCCCACTCCAGAACCTCCGTAAATGATGAAAAGTATCACTACTATACCAAAGTAGCTGGAAAAGGAAAGCTCTCTCTAAATACAATTTGGAGTTCCATAGTTGTTTTTATATTATAGAGATGCTAAAAAGCTTAACGGTCCTGTGACATTAGTGACAAAAACACTAAAAAACTGTCCCACTGTGAAAACACTAGCTTTGGCGTGACAGATCCATGCTGCCTTCTGACACATCAGTGGTACAAGAGAGACACTGAAACGTGAGGGTGGCCTAGGAAGTATTCTTGCCAAAAGTACTGTTCAGGTCCTTAGACCTACTTCCAGTTCTCAGCAACCACAGAAGATAAAGGACCAAGATAAGGGACACCACAATCAGAAAAATCCATTTTAGAGGCGCATGGGTGGGTAAGCATCTGACTCTTGCCATCAGCTCATGTCATGATCTCACCTTCGTGGGATCCGAGTCCCGTGTCAGACTCCACACTGAGTGTGGAGCCTGCCTGGGGTTCTCTCTCTTCCTCTCTGCCCCTCCCCCCCTTCTCAAAATAAACAAACATTAAAAAAAAAAAAAAAGGAGGGGCATCTGGGTGGCTCAGGTCATGATCTCGTGGTTCCTGAGTTCAAGCCCCACGTCGGGCTCTGTGCTGACAGCTCAGAGCCTGGAGCCTGTTTCGGATTCTGTGTCTCCCTCTCTCTCTGCCCTCCCCCCACTCATACTCTGTCTCTCTCAAAAATAAACATTTAAAAAAATGTTTTAAATAAAAAAGGAAAAAAGGGATAAAAAAGAAAAATCCATTTTAAATTGTGAGGCAACTGGTTTAAATTTAGACAAAAGAAACAGAATCAAATATAATGCATGGACAGACCTTAGTTGGATTCTGACTTAAAGAGCAGCTCTAAATTTTGTGGACAACTGCAGAAACGTGAACATGGACTAAATAGCTATTGACAAGGCTGTTAATTTTCTGAGGAGTGATAACAGTCGTGATTATAGGGACTATGTCCTTATTTTTAGGAGATTCATCCCAAAGTGCCCAGAGAATGAAGCATAACGTCTGCAATATAATTTTGAAAATTTACTTACTTTGGTCTATTCACCAAAAAATCGACACGGCCAATATGGCAAAATGTTGGCACTCGTTGCATGTAGGCCCTAGATGGGAGCTATCAAGCCGCCGATTCGGCACTTCTGTGTGTGTTTCTACCAAAGGCCAGAAATACGCTGGGGGTGGCAAACATCAACCGGGCGCGAACACGCGGAGGTCTTCCTTGCTTCCTATCAGTTATTCTTTGCCACTGGCTCTCCTAGGGGGTCACGCGGGCCCTATGCTCAGCACGCCCGGCACCCAGAGAGCACACGTGAAACCCCTCATCACCACGGAGATGCTGAAAAGGGGCCGAGTCAGCAGGTTCCTCCAACGACAGCACTCCCGGGAGCTCTTACGGTTACTCGTGTTGGGGAGGTGGGACGACATGGCTGGCGTATCCTTTCTGAAAAGGACGTTTATCTTTCCCATCACATGACACCACCGGACAGGTTAAGGTCCAGTTTAGCCCTGCGATTTTACAAAGCCTACAATTCTTCATCATCATTTGCCTCACTAGGTGCCAACAGCTCCCACTAGTGACAGACAACCAGCTTTAAAAAAAAAAAAAAAAAAAAAGGAGACACTGCAACAGCAGATTCAATGCATTGCTGCGAACAATTACAAGTGATCTGGTGAAAATAAAGCTCCCCACCTCCACCACGTCATCTATTTTAGGTTAAAAAATATAGGTGGTTTAAAAAAAATGTATAAAGTATTATGGCTATGATTTTTTAAGTCCTTTGCCAAAGTTGACAAACTTACCAGTAGATGAGGGTTTTTAATGCCCTACCACCTCACGAGGCTTCAAAATCTTAATTAGACCCAAATTAAATTAAAACAGTACAGAAGATTTTAGTTCTTGTTTGCAAAATTAAGATCTCTCTATTAAGAGGGGACAAGAAAGGAATATGCTACTGACAAAAGCACACCACAGAGAATCCAACCACCACCTGGAAAATTCTATCCAAACCAATTTGGATAAAATCTGTTTTTTTTTTTTAATTCCCCAAAGCTCTGTGCCCTCAGCTCTAGAGCTCTGTGTGCGGCACTCTGAAACCGGTCTCCTGTCCAGGAAGCAGCGGAGTTTCCACTTCACCACTGCCCCAGGCATCACCACCCAACACATCCTGCACTTCCTCTGTCCTTCACTTGTCCCGTATGTCCCCTTCATTAGCCTCTGAGGACATGAAGCATCTTTAACCCAGGCCTACGACACAATAACCCCACAACAGTAGGAGAATCAAATATTCTCAAAGACACTTAACGGGCCTAGGTTTCTCCCAAGTATGTGTAACTGTGACCAGCCCCAATTCCACATTTCTATCCTTAAGTATTTGACTATTTCATTCCTGAAAGCCCGGAAGGCTTTTGCTAAACACTAAGTAAGTTCCACCTCTAAGGTTACATACCTGGAGGATGGGGCGTGTACCGACCATCCAAAATCTGCAATCTTAAGCTCTCCAGCTGAACCGAGGAGCAGGTTCTCTGGCTTAATGTCTCTATGAATGACTCTCTTTGAGTGACAATAAGACAGGGCATCTGCCAACTCCGTGATATACTACGGAAACAAAAAGTATGGAGAGTCTGCGTCACACATTTTATATAACACATTTTATTTTTAAAGTTTTTATTTATTTTTGACAGGGAGAGAGAGAGAGAGAGAGAGAGAGAGAGACAGAGAGAACACCAGCAGGGGAGGGGAAGAAAGAGAGGGAGACACAGAATCGGAAGCAGGCTCCAGGCTCAGAGCTGTCAACACAGAGCCCGACTCAGGGCTCCAACTCGTGAACTGCAAGATCATGACCTGAGCCAAAGTCAGATGCTTAACCAACTAAGGCACCTAGGCGCCCCTATATAACACAATTTTAGACATCTCTTCTGAAAGGAAAGCCAACATTGATTTTAATGTGTTTTATAGGTTTTAAGGCTAGAAACAACAGACGACTCTAAAAAAAAATGTTTTTCGAACCAAATTCATGTTTAGCATAAAATACGAGTATTCCATACTAAGTTATTTATTTGCTACTATAGCAGATAGGACATTGAAGGACAGGGGGGAAAACTGACGAGCTAGAAATACTAGTAGCAATGAATGATGATAACAACTGAAAAACTGGCACAAATTAGCGAGTCAGACATGTAAACGATTAAAATTTTTTTTTTAATTTTCAAGTACAGTCCATTCCCATTTTTTTTAATTCCCATTTTTAAAGCCAAGATCAATTTATAACACAAGTATTTGTTTGAAACTCAAAATTTGGGGCGCCTGGGTGGCGCAGTCGGTTAAGCGTCCGACTTCAGCCAGGTCACGATCTCGCGGTCTGTGAGTTCGAGCCCCGCGTCGGGCTCTGGGCTGATGGCTCAGAGCCTGGAGCCTGTTTCCGATTCTGTGTCTCCCTCTCTCTCTGCCCCTCGCCCGTTCATTCTCTGTCTCTCTCTGTCCCAAAAATAAATAAAAACGTTGAAAAAAAAATTAAAAAAAAAAAAAAAAGAAACTCAAAATTTAAGGGGAAAAAACAATCTTGAAAAAAAATTAAAAGCAGGTACATTTGCGTGTTACATAGTGTTAAACTTGGGGGTATACGTATTCATTAGTCAGCTTAAAAAGCACACACAGCACGTCAGTCCTTTCGTTAGTTTTCTTTTCATCTCAGCCAAAGAGAGTTCTAGCAAGTCCAGAATCTGTTTTAGCAAAAAGATAAGAATTGCTATCAGCGTATTGAAAGAATATGTTTAGTTCTGGCTGAAGGTGTTTTGTTTTTTTTTTAATGTTTATTTATTTTTGAGAAAGAGAGAGAGAGAGCGTGAGCCAGGGAGGGGCAGAGAGAGGGAGACACAGAATCTGAAGCAGGCTCCAAGATGTTAGCAGAGCCTGGTGTGGGGCTCGAACCCATGAACTGTGAGATTATGATCTGAGCTGAAATCGGACGTTTAAACCGACTGAGCCACCCACTCTGGCTGAAGAAAGGTTTTCCAAAGCAACCACTAGACAGAACTGAACACATTATTTTACACCAAAAAGTTCTACTCGACAAATTGCTGTAAAAAGCAAATATCATGGTCAGAAGAAATGTTTTCATTTCTTTCGGGCAAAAGCCAGAGACCAAAATCTAGAAAATAATAAACTGAAAGTGGAGGCAAAGAGAGCTCTTCTACACCAAACTGAGCTACTGACATAAAGATCATATACTAGATTCTTGAGGGCAAGGCATTTTCTCCGTTCAAATCGAGGCC
Organism: Lynx canadensis; assembly: GCF_007474595.2. Lineage (NCBI taxonomy): Eukaryota > Metazoa > Chordata > Mammalia > Carnivora > Felidae > Lynx > Lynx canadensis. Next base: position 6,269,202 of record NC_044305.1, on the reverse strand, counting down.
AAGGAGCTAGTTCAACCAGGGCTCTCCAGCAGCCGCCTCCTTCACACCTCCCACATCACACTGTGAATATGTATAAAGGGCCCCAATATTTCTCTACACTTACTTTTATTTGAATTAATCAGAAAAGGGAAACAGTGTGCATACATATTCATTCTAACTACTATAGAATCTAGAAAGAACCAAGTTTTTCTTTCAAATAAATAACTACTGCTTACACCAACATAAACTCCATCTGGATTGAACAAAACGTAGTAGTAGAAATATTAACTGCCAATTAAATAAGGCAACTAATTTGGTTAGCTAATATTTTGAAAGTAATAAGATGAATCTATTTCTACTTATCCACAAAGCAAACATTTAACATTAAGTTTAAAATAGTATGTCCATTTTCCTGAGACCACACCAAAGGGTCATTCACCACTCGTGCTGTGAATTCACAAGTACAACCACCTGAAAGTAACACCATTTCCATCAATGCCAAAAAGAAAGAATGAGTGTAATCAAAGTAACCACCCATCATCTGCTGATTCAACAAAAAAAACTGCCCAAAGACACTCTACTTCTTCAAACAAGTAATTTCATCCAAAATAAAGAAGAAGCACAATCCGTAGGGTAAAAACCAAAAACCCAATTATGTTGGATGTTAAGATTAGATGCAGGTAAGAAAATGAAAAGACAAACCACCAGCTGGGAGAAAACATTTGTAAAACGTGTGGGATGAAGGACCTGTATCCAAAATATACAAGAACTCTTCCAACTCAAAATGACCAAAAACCTGATTAAAAATGGGCAAAAAATCTGAACAGGCACTGCAAAGATGACGATACACATGGCAAATAAGCACATGAAAAGATACCTGTCATAGATCACTAGAGAACTACAAATTAAAACAATGAGTTACCACATACACCAATTAAGAAGGGCTAACCTCCAAAACACAGTACCAGTCGCTGGTGAGGAGGAGGAGGAACAGGGGCACACTCACTGGTGGAAATGCAAAGATGGTGTAGCTACTTTGGAGGATGGTTTGACAGTTTCTTATAAAGTTACACATAATCTCACCACACAAGCTAGTTTTCAAATCTGTTAAAAACGTACGACCCACAAAAACATGCATGCAGATGTTTATAGCAGCTTTATTCATAATCACCAGTAACTAGAAGCAACCAAGACACCCTTCAATCGATGAAGTGATAAACTGTACTGTAGCCATGCTGCAAAATATTATTCAGCAATAAAAAATGAGCTACCGCACCCTGAAAAGATACAGGTGAATCTTAAATGCATCTAGTTGTTTCCCCACTGGGGTAACTGGTTAATCATTCGGATACCACTGCACATGGACACTGGAACTGAATAATCAAACTGTTGGTGGACAGCAGAATTCAGGTTTTTCAAGGCTGCAATGGGAGGTTACAGATAAACAAGGGGAGGAGGGTAGAATGAATCCTGTGGTAATGGACTCATGTTTTGCTTAATATAGATACAAATGGATAAAAATACAGATACATGTGTATACATAGATTAGTCCCTGTTCTGTCAGCTGAGATCACGGAGAAGACACGACACCCCACTAGCAATGAGCACATCTTGCACCCAGGTCTTGGTTTCTAATACCATTTTCCCATAAAAGGAACCAGGGCTCCTTGGAGGAATGGCTGATTCTAGGACTGAGATAGGAAATCTACAAAATGAGGTGCAGCATCCTACAGGGCCAGATGCAGGGAAGTGCTCAAACACCACACCCACAATGATGGGAGTAGGTCAAAAAAACCAACCAACCAAAGAAAAAACAAACAACAACAAAAACCCACCCAAAACAGGAGCCATGTGAAAGGGATCCCAAGGGCCAAAGTAGTATTGGACTATACTCAAAGTATAAAATATCCATGAGTCCACATTAATAAATGACTGAATAAATAAGGGAGAACAGACAAACCTCTGATGCAGAAGAATTCTGAACAATTTATGTAGATTAGGGTGGGGGTGGCACATAATCCCTACTCCTTAAGTGTGGGCTGTGCATAGTGACACGCTTTAGAAGAACCCAGTATGCAAAGAGAAAAAGAGTAACTTCACAGCAAAGACACCTAATGAACGTGACCTCAGCCAGGGGACCAAGGCCAACACCCGCAGTGATAAGCCAGGTGAATAGTAGGTACCCCACACTAATGTAAGATAAACAGGAGAAAATAAGTCTGCACTATCTTCACATTCTGTAAATCTAAAACTATTGTAAACTTTTTAAAAAAGAGGTTAACTACAAAGGGGCACCTGGGTGGCTCAGTCGGCTGGCCGTTCAACTTTGGTCATGATCTAACAGTTTGTGGGTTCCAGCCCCTCGTCGGGCTTTGTGTTGACAGCTGGGAGCCTGGAGCCTGCTTCAGATTGTGTCTCCCTCTCTCTCTGCCCCTCCCCTGCTCACATTCTGTTTCTCTCTCTCTCTCTCAAAAATAAACATTAAAAAATAAAAATGCAATTAAAAAAAGAGGGCAACTATTCACATATACATTTCTCTAGAAAACCGCTGTGGAAACACACCAGCCACAATATTCCACCTGGTACTTGATTTTATGTGCATGGATGGTACAACTAAGGTATTCTGATTCTTTCATTCAAACATTTGATCCTATTAAGCAATCTTTCTTTAGATGAAACCCACTGGACTGTAATGAAAGGGTGCGTTGCTATGTGGGGTGGAACAGAGGGAACAAGAGTTAGGACAGTAAATGAAAACTCACAGTAGCAGTTCTCTGCTCATCAAACTTGGACAGTTTCTGAAGTTCTCGGTAGACAGCTCCAAGAGGTGCATATTCTAGAATTAGGTAAACTCTGGTGGCGTCGTGGAAATAACCATACAGTCTGAGAATATTTGGATGCCTGCAACAAAGGATGAATACTCTTTAACACCTGCTTTCTGGAGAGGATACAAGAATATGTACTAAGTACCAATCAAACCCCTCATGTAAAACCAGTGAAAATTAGTTCTGGTCACAGACCCCTACCGCACCCCTCACCAAACTTGAGAATCTGAAACTACAGACCTGCTCTGAAGAAAAATACACACACCTGCCTATCAGTTTACAAGCAATGCAAGGTATTAATGGACCTCAGGTTTGGTTAAGACTATTTCCTTCCTTCAGGTCATCTTTATTATTAGGGGGGGAAATTCAGCTAAATATTAATTTTCTGCCTATTAGAGAGAAAGAGGGAGAGGCATGGCACTCCTACAGCAGTTTGATTCCCAAGCACTAGGAGACACAACTTAAAAGCAGGGTTCAACAGCAGCAGATGTTTGCTGCTGAGGACTTCGGGCAGCTGAGAACACGGCCCAGGGCAGTAGCCCTTCAGCTCCAGCTAGTTGTTGCCAGGGAGGGTTACAGGCCTGATTGGACAGGTTTTTAAGTATTAACGAGTGATTCAAGTCTGAAAAAAATAGTAAGAGCAAAAAAAGAAAGGAAAAAGACCCACTGGCCAAAGTCAACCTGCAGGCTGCCAGTTTGCAACCTCTGCTTAGAACTCAGAAATATCGAGGCACTGGGTGGAGCATCCGACTTGGCTCAGGTCACGATCTCACGGCTGGTGAGTTCAAGACCCTTGTCGGGTTCTGTGCTAACAGCTCAGAGCCTGGAGCCTGCTTCGGATTCTGCATCTCCCTCTTTCTCTCTGACCTTCCTTGTGCTCGCTCTCTCTCTCTCAAAAATAAATAAACATTTAACAAAAAGAAAGAAAAGAACTCAGAAGTATCATTTCCCTTCATCTCTCTCTCTCTCTCTCTCTCTCTCTCTCTCTCTCTCTCTCTCACACACACACACACACACACACACATACACAAATTTGACTCATATAAATTACTTCATTAACACAGCATAAACCTCCAAGTGATTTTTCAGGACCACAGCACTTCTCTAGACAAATCCTTGAAAAATGATGAATTAAACACTCTTTGCAGTACTATGGAGCAGGCCTTCCATGGTTTAACTCTTAGTAACTAGGTTCTGTACCACATTCTCTCGAACATCAATCTGGAAACTTACCTAAGGTGGGACTGTATTTCTACTTCTCTTCTCAGCTGATGCTCGACTCCTGCTTTCTCCAGCTGAGCTTTAAATAATACTTTAAGAGCCAGGATAAACTTGCTTTGTTTTTCTCTCGCCAAATAAACATTACCAAACTTTCCTTTACCCAGCGGGCGACCGATTTCAAAATCTTCCAAAGCCCACTGCCTTCTAGGAAAAATTTTGAATATTTTAAAATATGAAGAAAACAAATCTTTTCTAACAATTTATTAACGGGTAGTAGATAGACCTCTAAATAATTTTATATTTAATGCTGTATTCGTTAGGTAACCTCGGCAAGAGCCAAGCCAATAACTACGCTATGTGAGTCTCCACAGGCATTAAATCCCCCGCTCCCCTATCTGCCAATGACTGTATGAGTCAGACAAAGAACAATCTGGGCTTTTAGAGCTGAAGCCTTAACGCAAAGTGCCCCAAGACAGTACTACACTCTGAAGTGCACACTTGTTGCCACCACCATTAAAGAGCACGGGAAAGGTTAGGTAAGTAAGTGGAGGGAGGAAGCCTTCAGAACGGTCTGCGGGCCTCTAGCAGGCTAACGACAGCCTCCTCCTCCAACCTGGAGATGCTGACTCTCGGGGTGGACAATCAGTCTCTGCCAAAGCAGGCGGGATGGATCCTACAGCTGGATTTCGATTCTCAGAAAGCCACTATTAGGCACTCAAGCAAAAAAGCCTGTGGGATCATTCCTGGCTCCTCCTACTACATTATAGACATTACGGTCTACGTTGTAGAGTCTACACAGTTCGGAAGTTGGGAACAAGCTTTGGGAAAATACCCGGGGAAGACGGTATAAAGAACAATTCAATGAATACTGTTGAAATATTCATATAGTCATATATACGTGTGTATACAGTTTTGCAACAGGAGAATAGAAATAGTATAGAAACAAACCTAAGCTACATGTAGTGGTTACTTCTGAGGGTAGAGAGGAACTTATTATACACATTTCTGTAACAGATTCATACAAGTTTGTTGTAAATTTGGAACGCAGTAAGAAAAGCTGGAGTCACGAGTAAACATCATTAAAATTCCCTTTTGCCAAAGGTTAGAATTTGGAAACATTTATATATCCTAAGTGAAAATATAAAGACCTTTTCTATTTTTTAACAAGTTCCCATAATTAAACTTGCAATTAGGGGCACCTGGGTGGCTCAGTTGGCTAAGTGTCTGACTTAGGCTCAGGTCATGATCTCATGGTCTGAGTTCGAGCCCCATGTCAGGCTCTGTGCTGACAGCTCGGAGCCTGGAGCCTGTTTCAGATGACAAGAGTCTCCCTCTCTCTCTGCCCCTCTCCTTCTCACGCTCTCTCTGTCTCAAAAATAAATAAACATTAATAAATAAATAAATAAAAGTATATTCTAACAGCACAATAGCACAGGACTTTGTAAGTAAAATAAAACTTACTTTTTTGATTCTTCATTTTTCTGTTTTGTTGTCAGTTCCTTTTCAGAATTATTTCCTATATAGAATAAGTCAAAAACCTGCTTTTAGAATAATTATAATTACTTTAGAATAACTCTACAGAATAAATTAAAAACCTATGAACAGAAATGAATCAAAGAATGGTCACCAAAATATTAATGGTGTGTCCAGAATGGAAGATCTTCTTAGTTTTCTTTATAGAAAAAAGATTACCACACCCTAACCTGACTCCCACCTGGTGAAGCCTTTTCTAGTTTTTCTAAAGATGAGCAGATATACACCTACATAGAGAGAGATACATATGCATACAGCTAGGCCCTCCAATAATTCAAAGCTCAAGACTATGCAGATTCTCCCAGAAGCCTCAGTCTCCAAACGAAGACCTTCTAAGCAGAACTGCCAATCTCTCGACCCATGATAAGCACCCACTCATCACCTTCGCCCCCCCCCCAAGTGGGCCAGCCGACTCTCCGTCAGCTACATACAAATTAACAGCGTGCAACAAAACATAAATCAGCCACCTTCCTTCATTAGTTGCCAAGGGGAAATATAAAAATAGAAGCCCCTGATTCAGCAAAATGTACCATAAACCAATTGCACAACAGGGTGCTAAAGTCATCGTTTCATCAGCCAGAGGCTGGACATTTCCACTTCAAACTCCAAAACAGCAGGGTGTGCTCTGCTCAGACACGTGACGGGAGCCCAGACCGGCTTTCTCCCTTCGCGCTTCACGACCTCAGTTCATGGCGGCAATATAACCACCATCCCTCCATCCAGCTTACTGCCCAGCTCCACCCAGTCTGCGTCCGAGGTCAGCCCTTGGATCTGCCTGCACCCCTCCATCGTGCTGTGTCTGTGGGCAAGTTTATGCTTCAGAGGCTCCGCTCCCTCGTCTGTAAAAAGAGTTGGTCGCCGACCACTTTCACAGAGTGGTTGCGAGAACTGAAGGAGACGACGTGGATGAAGGAAGCACTTCTCCTGAGCGTGGGCATGCCAGGCTGGTAAATAAGGACTACTAGCATCCACCTGCCCCTGCCCACTTCAGGTCCCTGCCATCTCTGACCTAGCCCCCGGCAGCCTGCCTCCTGTCTGCTGCCCCCGAGTGCAGTTCTGCTTCTCTCCGGTTCATTCCACATAGCCGATCTAGTAAGATTTCTAGAAGGCCGGTCCCTCCTCCGCTGGAAAACCTTTCGGCAATTTCCCCACGCCCAGGGGATGAAGCCCCACTCCTCAACAAGCCAAGAGCTTCCGCCGTGACCTCACCCAACCGGCCTCAGTCCATCCAAGTTCATCTGCTTCCCCAACTGCCCTCCACACTCCAGACTTTGGAAGTTTTCAGTTCCTCAATCAAAGCACGAGGGTGGGAATCAGGTTCTCCATCCTGAGCGCAGGGCTGGCCCACAGGAGACCCTACTACCTCAACCTGACATCAGATTTTTCTCCGTATCCTCAATAAAAATGACATCAAAGCTAGGGCTCCAAACAATAAACGCCCAAGTCTATCCTCCACCCCCACCCCCCTTTTTTTAAGCAACTGGAAGGAATAACAATCTAATAGTCTCAAAAAGTTGATTTACCAGTGGCCGATGGCAAGGGCTGCTCACTCTTTTGGGTATTATTCAGCGGCCTAGAGACAGAACGAGGGACACTGGTTGCCTGCAGTTGCTTTTGCTTCAGATTCTGGACCGGTTTATGGCTGGAGACGAGCTTTTGTGTTTGTGAAGGAATTCGCTGGGAGGAATTTGAAGGACACAAGACCCGCTGAGCCTGGCCACTATTTGCAGATAACAGATTCTGAGAAGGAAATTGCTGAGTCACTGGAACACGTTTTGGACCATCGCCAAGGGGAATTGTGGTCTAAATTGAGAGGGAAAAAATAAACGTCATGGTCTTCGTGAACAAAAGCGGGGTATTTTGAGAATTCCACAAAGTCTCTTTTCTAGTATAACAAAATAACAAAGGTCACTGATAGTACCTGGAAGGGGAAAGCAATGTTCATCAGCGCTTCCAAAGGATGTGGTTAGTAGATGGCTGAAAGGAATACCAGAATGATCCTCCTACCCACCCAACACCCCACTCCCAAAAATCATGCTCCCATAAACAAATGTTCATTAACTAAATTTTCATCTAAAGAGGGAGACATTAAACACTTCCTAAGAATTCTCAATGGCTTGTGAATTATTACCCAGCAAAAAGCTACAACGCAAAACTTTATACCAAAATCCCAATTCCATTGAAATTTCTTTAGTAATATCATACATATGTTTAGGAAAAAAGACGAAGAAATATGTCAAAATACTCAACAGTGGTTATCTTCTGATAAAGATTTTTTTTTTTTTTTTGAGAAAGAGAGAAAGAAATAGAGAGCAAGTGGGGGAGGGGCAGAGACAGAGAAGGGGGACAGAGTATCTAAATAACTGAAGTAGGCTCCATGGGGACAGCAGAGAGCCCAATGTGGGACTAGAAATCAAATTGCGAGATGATGATCCGAGCCGACGTTGGACACTTAATCAACTGAGCCACCCAGGCGCCCCTCAGTGAAGATGTTTTAGAAGATCATCTGGGGGTGCCCGGGTGACTCAGTCAGTTAAGTGTTCAACTCCTGGTTTCAGCTCAGGTCACAACGTCCAGCTTAGCAACGCCCACAACACAGTAGGCATTCAGGCAGTGACATTTTAAACAGCAGTTTCCTAAAATGATCTTTATCGTAGGACTTGAGAATCAAATACAATGACTCAAGTTAGCCTTTTTCTAACTGATCATTTCAGACTTTCAGTCAGTAAATAAAGGAGAAGTACCCATTTATTTGAAAATGAAAACTTCTCAAATCTGTCAGAATGGCTAAAATCAAAAAGACCACAGCAAGTGTTGGTGAGCATGTAGAGAAAAAGAAACCCCTGTGCGAAGCTGGTGGGAATGCAAACAGGCACAGACACTGTGGGAAACAGGATGGGAGTTCCTCAAAATGTTAAAAATAGAACCACCCTCCGACCCAGTAATCACACTACTGGGTATTTACCCAAAAAATACAAAAACACTAATTCAAACGGATATATGCACCCCTATATTTATAGCAGCATTATTTACAAGAGCCAAATTAAAGGGGCGCCTGGGTGGCTCAGTTGGTTAAGCATCCTACTTCAGTCATGATCTCGCCGTTCCCAAGTTCAAGTCCTGCATTGGGCTCTGTGCTGACAGCTCAGAGCCTGGAGTCTATTTTAGATTCTCATTCTCTCTCTCTCTCTCTCTCTCTCTCTCTCTCTCTCTCTCTCTTCCCCTTGCCTGCTCACACTCTCTCTCCCTCTCTCTCAAAAATAAACATTAAAAAACTAAAAACAAAAACAAACCAAGAGCCAAATTATGGAAGCAGCCTAAGTGTCCACTGATAGGGGAATGGGTAAAGAAGATGCGGTATAGATATATAAGGGATCATTACTCAGCCATAAAAAATGAAATCTTGCCATCTGCAATGACATGGATGGAGCTAGAGAGTACAATGCTAAGCAAAATTAGTAAGAGAAAGACAAAATACCATATGATTTCACTCATATGTGGAATTTAAGAAACAAACCAGCAAAGGGGAAAAGAGAAAAGAAAAGAGAGAAAGAAAGAAAGAAAGAAAGAAAGAAAGAAAGAAAGAAAGAAAAGAGACAAACTCTTAACTACAGAAAACAAACTGGTGGTTACCAGAGGTGAGGTGGGGTTGGGGCGGGGGGGTGGTGAAACAGGATGGGGACAAAGGGGACCCTTATCCTTATGAGCATGGGGTAATGTACACAAGAGCTGAATCCCTGTAACGTACCCCTCAAACTAATAAACCATGGTGTGTTAATTACACTGGTATTAAAATAAAAGACTTGGGGCGCCCGGGTGGCTCAGTTGGTTGAGCATCCGACTCTTGACTTTAGCTCAGGTCATGACCTCAGGGTCATGGGATTGAGCCCCGAGTTGGACTCTGTGCTGAGCGTGGAGCCTGCTTAGGATTCTCTCTCCCCCTCACTGGTACTCTCTCTATAATACATTTTTAAAAACATTAAATTTAAAACTTAGTAAAAAAAGAAAATTAAAATTTCTAAAAATAAGACACCTCCCCCCACACACACAAATCTTGCTTGATGTGTGTGTGTGTGTGTGTATTTTTACGCTGATTTCCTAGAAGGAAAAAACTCTGGGGCTTGCTTATATTAAAAGATCTTTGTATAAAAATTCGTTCACCCAGCCACTCCACAAATACTATAGGCTGAGGGTCCTCCCTGGGGAAGCCCTTCCTGGATTCCAGCCCATCCCAACCTGAATGGAGCACCCACCCTCCACGGAATTACTCGGGTCATCTTACGCATACATATTTTGTGAAGGCGCAGTACTGGCTCCCATAACTCCCCAAAAGGGCTAAGTTCTTTAGTCAAAGACCATGCGCTTTGCATCATTGTAATCCCTGCATCTGATACAGAACCTGGCTCAAAGTGGATTCCCAGGAAATATTCACTAAAACACAGCCCGACATTCCTAGGAGCTTACCATGTCCTACAGCGTGACCAGAACAAGCTGTGGCAAAGCAATTTAATTTCTGGCAAGCAAGCAAATACAGGCAAGTATCGGGCACCTATTGTATACATTATTGTCCTGCACACAATGGAGGAACAGATACTTAAAGAGCTAGCTAGAAGACAAAGCAGAACAAAATAACAGGTGCCCATCAACAACATGGTATGAAATGCCGAGAAAGGGGACTAACTCCTCCAGGAATGTAGCAGACACCTCTAAAGTTACAATCCAAAGTGACGGTGAAAAGAACTCCAGATCTAAAACCAACCTCCATTTGGGTTTTCTAAATGTGACAGAGATTACGATTATTCGATTTACCTTAACAGGCCCTGCAATGCAGTTTTCTTTAGATTTGTCCATGATGCCTGAAAAGAAAAAGAACCACTTTTAATGTACACAAATCCTCATGCTTCAAAGTGTTGTTGTGCGAGGTCAGGGATATAGCTCCTGATGAAAAAGCCTCCACAACACAAAAATTTTATTTTTTTTCTTTGTCCCAATGAAGCTGACAAGGGTGTCTTATTTTCTCAAGCGACAAGAGGGACAGATGTGGGGCCTCCACCCAACTTCACTCCCAGAGTCCTCCTGCTCCATCAATGCAGGAGTCTGCTTCAATACCTGCTGCCTTTTATTATTATATTTCAACGTTTATTTATTTTTGACAGAGAGAGAGAGAGAGAGAGAGAGCGCGCGCGCGCGAGTGAGCGCATGAGCAGGGGAGGGGCAGAGAGAGAGGGAGACACAGAATTGGAAGCAGGCTACAGGTTCTGAGCTGTCAGCCCAGAGCCCGATGCGGGGCTTGAACCCACGAACCGCGAGATCCTGACCTGAGCCAAAGTCGGATGCTCAACCGACTGAGCCACCCAGACGCCCCTCCCCCACCACTGCCTTTTAAAAACAGGTCCCCCCTTCCCCATAACTGACTCCAGCTACGACAGCATCTCACCCTCTCCCGTCAAGAACAAAGCTCCAGAACAGTCATCCACAATCACCACACCCACGTGTCTCTCACCCTCTGGCCCTCCCCCATCAGGATTTCATCCCACAGACTGGCCTGCTCGGGTGGCCAGCTCATGACTGACCTCTACTCTTAGCAAATTCAAAAGTCCATTCCGTGCCCTCAGCTCACTTGCGACCCCAGCGGCGTCTGACAAGGTCACTTTTACTCCACTCCCAGCCTCCACTAGCTTGTAGGCTTGTCTCCCCCCCCCCCCCCCCCCCACCAGCTGTCCTGCCGCAACATCCTTTGCTTGATCAATCAGCCTCACTTTTGCCAACCTGAGAGTCTGGGCAGACTGGACCCAGAATGAGTCCTTGGACCCCACTTCTCCATCCATACCCGTCCTAGGGCCCCTCATCCAGCACCAGAGCTCTAAACATCTTTAAGATGATCTGAATTTACATCTTCTACCCTAAACTCTCCTCTGACTGCCAGACTCCTACCTACCTACCTGCTCAGTATCCCCCCACGAAGGTCAGCCAAGCATCTCCATCCCAACACATCCAGACACACCCTCTTCTCTCCTCCCGGCTACTCCTCCCCTCTGCTCTCAGTAGCCTGAGCTCAGGCCCAGGAACACCTTTCCTTTTGCAGCTGTGCTCATTCCCTCTGTGCACTCATCCAGTCTCCTGGCTCCCACCACCATTCACGGGCTGAGACCTCCAAACCTCCATCTCCAGACCTCTCCCCTGACCCTTGCCACCTGCGAAACATCTCGACCTGTAACCTGTAATCGGAGAGGCATCTCAATTTAAAAAAGTTCCAAACTGAATTCCTGCTCCCTCCCTGTCCCCATCTCCCCAACCCTATTCTCATAGATGACCCCACCTCAGTTGCTGGCAAACCCATCCTGCCCGTCACTCGGGTCCCCTCATCTCTTACAAGGTTCTCCCTCAAAGCCCAGATCTAATCCATCAGCACACCTTGGAGGCTCTACCTTCAAAACCACTGCCCACAACCTTTAATACCACCACCTGGTCAAACCAAGGCTCTCTCCCCTCAATTATTTGCAACGGGCTCCCAATGGTCACCCTGCTTTCACCTTTGCCCCGTGATGGCCCATTCTCAACACTGCGCCCTGTGGTCCCATTAACAAGTCAGCCATGCTGGCCCTTGGTTCAGAAGTCCCTCACGGTCCCTCAAAATCCTCCTTGCCTACAGTCTCCTAGAGTGTGGACCCTGACCACCTTCTTGGCCTTATTTCCTCTTCTTATCTATTGCATGCTGGTCATACGGAACTTCTTTCTTTCCTCAAAGCAGTGCCCGGCCACAGGGCCTTTGTACTTCCTGTTCTCTCTTCACCATTTGGCTCTTCGCTCAAATGGAAGTGTGGCTTGCTCCTTCGTTCCAGTCAGGTCTCTGCTCAGACGTCTCCTTTCTGACCATCTCTATTTTTCTGCTTAGCCCTTAACATCTTACAGAACCTCACTGTGCTTGTTTATTTCTGCCTCCCCAGGCGATATCCCACCTCCTGCCAGTATCTCCAAGGAAAGTAAGTGCCGTGAGAGCAAGGCCTTAGTCCCACTGTGTTCACTGCGGCCTCCCCGGAACATGCCTGGCACACAGTAGGTACACCCACCAGTGTCTGGGGAATGAGTTAACCCACTAAGGAAGCAAAATCAGTAATGAAAACGGTTTATAACACTAGGCCCATGCTGTGAGGCAGGTACAACACCCCATCAAGTAAGTAGAACATAAACTCCAAGAAAACGGAAACCTTTCTGTACTTTTCTTACCCAGATACTCTCTGAGTTCCAGAATCCAGCCAGAAAGCACCCCCCCCACCCCCACGCTTCCACATCCATTCCACAAATAGGCAAATAACTCCACCCTGAAGACGGAACCACAGCCAGGAGTCCTTATATCAAACAGCGGTTAGTAGAAACGACAGAAAGGAAAAAGGAGTTACAAGCTCGTGCTGTACACGCACTCTAACACTCTCTTCACTTTCCCTAACAATTACAAGCAGCGGATTAAGGAGATCACACAGGCCTAAGGGCATTCATTCAACAGTCTTCGACAGAAGCCAGAGATTTGCTCCAACGGAACATACTCTGCCTTCCCAGGGAGAGGAATAATCATCAACAGAATGCGCCCCCAAGAAGACTGCTTCCCCAGCGATTCCAGTCTACAGCCAGGTTCCGGAGCCACATAACCCAATGACCTTCACAAGACCCTGCAGTTCAAACCACATATCCTACTATTCTAAACAGGAAAACTGTTAAGACTTCACATCACCGTGCATTTAGAAGACTTTGCCTTCTTCAAACCTGCTAGTGTCTGCACGGACTTACTTGGAGGAGTGGAAGTGAACGTGCTGCTGAAAAGTGTTTTTAGTTCAAAGAACAAGGAAGGTTAAGGAGGAGGAGGAACCGTTAAAAGTCCGCGACAGTATCTCCATCTGGACGACACTGGTGAGACGTGGAGACCGTCAGGCCGAACCACAGACCTAACAAATCACATCCAGCATTTTCCCATCCCCAGATGACTATGTGCGCAGGTCTAGATCACCGGTTCTCCGTGAAACATCAAGAATCAGCTGGGAAACCTGATAAACTACAGACACCTGAATCCTATGCCAAGCACTTCTGATTCATGAGCTGGGTCTATATTTTCAACAAAGGCTCTCAGAAATCCCGACAAAGGTGGTCCAAGGTCTGTGGTTTCAGAAGCACGCACCAAGGAAGACATCTTCGAGGAAGTTTTCATTTATTCCTCCAAAGTAGCCCAGGTCAACCAACGACTGTTTTCTATTGAAAGCTATCGCGCCAGTTCGTCGTCTGGCCCCCACCCCCCTCTAGAACGTGAACTTCCCGACGGCAAAAGCCCTCCCTATTTTTTCTTACCCAGGTGCTGGCCGATAGGAGAACCCCCTCAGAAGGCACCCCCACCCCAATGCCACTCAACAACCCCACGCACTCCAGGAGTGTAACAAACCCCCAAGCGGCATTTCACAGGGCGCCCCAGTACCCAGGCGCAGATGGGAGGGCGCTGCGAAAGCACCGGGCACAGAGGAGAGGGGCTGGGAGGATGCAGGGGGACAGGAAGAGGAGGACAAGGGAGGACGAAGGTGGAGACCCAGGGACGCCTGACCTCGACTCTTCCTCCGCCGCCCGCTCAAAGGCCACCCGGGCCCGCCGCCCTCGCCCGTCCGCCTCACAGAGCAGTCCCAGGGTCTACGAACCCGTTGGCTCCCGTCTCCGACCCAAAGGCCGCCGACTCCTGCCGAGAGCTCAGCCGTTACGATTCAAAGTCTTTATTTTAAATAGGAGTTAAACCCTCTAATCCGAAAGCTCATTGGCCCGGGCTAGAGAGGCACTGCCTTTTGATTGGTTCACAGCCCCTCACGGCTTGAGGCACGGCCAAGGCGGTGACAGCACGCAGGCGCACTTGCCCCGTAAGGCCCCGGAAGTGGTGGGGCCAACGGCCCGCCAGACTTTGGCCGTTCTAGCGCCTGCGGTGCCCTCCGGGACCCGACATTTGTCAGAGAGACAGCATTTCCTTGGCGTCAGTCAGGGTTGTCGCGCAAGAGATAAAGTCGGAGGAGGTTAACGAACCCCTCGAACGCGCCAGTAAGTAAGATGGCGAGAAGGGCAGGCGAGAGTGGGGCCGATCGATAGCGCAGCGCTCGGCGCCTCGCCCTGTGCGCGTGCGCAGTGAACGTGCGCTCGGAGCGATCGATCGGACAGATTTCGTGCCTCCATTTTTCTGGGAGAGAGCGGGAGACCGAGAGAGCCGGACTAGCGGGTACTGGGGGGCTGGGATGCATGGAGAGCGGCTGGTGCGGTCCGGTGGGGTCTTCACGGGACCCCCGGAAAAACGAGCGCGGCGGGAAGGCCCGATAGTGAGCGGGGTGGCATGCCCCCTGAGTTGCCAGGCTCGGCCTGCACACCCCTTCCTCTTCCTCCAAGGCCTCGCTCCCATCCTTGGTGCTCTTCTGTGGCGGGACGGTGGCGGAGCCTAGTGAGGGGGCGTCTGTGTTCTCGCCCTGGTCCCCCCTTCCAGTTCCCGGGTGTAAACAGTTTCTAGGTCCTGTTCTTCCTGACCTCGGGCCTCGCCTGCAAACTGGGGATGGTAATTAGGCACCTACTAGTGCAGGGAGTGAACGTTCTGTGAGAATTGAGAAGCGGGGCTCGGCCTTTTCTTTTTGAATCTTTGTACACGCCGTGATGCTCCTGTCGTGAGTGCGGAGACGGGATAGAATAGTGGTTAAGTTCTGGGCTCTGGTCTGCGCAGTCCTGGCGGCCACTTGACGAGTTACTCGGCCACATTTTATTTTCAGTTTCCTAACTTCTTTGTGCCGATTTCGTCATCTCTATCGTGCCCTAGTGCTGTCTGCACAAGCATAGATTTATATACATTTGCTTCTACATGTGCTTGAATACTTTGAATGATTTCATTCAATGACCTAATGCTTGTAAAGTGCTTAGCACAGTGTCTGGCAAGTGCTTACAAACGTTAGCTGTTGTTAGTAACACCCATCAGTGCAGCACAGTGAGGACTCAAGCTCTGGGGTCAAATACCCTGAGTAAAGATCCAGGCTTTGCTATTTACAAGCTCTTTGATCCCATGTAAGTTAACCTCTCTGGTCCTCATGTTACCTATCTCTAAAATAGGATTAGGTGAGTATTCAGTGAGGTAATGCATATTAGTTGCTTATGTGATGGGTGTCATACACTACACTGAATGTCTAGTTTTAGCTAGTTTGTCATTAAGCTTTTAAGGAGCACTAAAGGTAGTTGTTAGGAACAACACAGTCTCTAGAGTCAAACCATCTGCATTCTAGTACAGGTTTCTGCAAGCACTAGTCGTGGGACCTTGAACAAGTTACTTTCCCTCCTCATCTTTAACACGATCACATTGCTTCTCTTACAGGATGGTGTTGAGGATTAAGTGAGACAAAACATAACGCTCAGTAAATGTTAACTATTCTCATTATCAGTAGCTTCAGTTATTCTCCGGAGGGAGTTAGAAAACATGGTTTCCCACTTCTTTCCTATAACGCACCCCTCCTTCCAGAATCAGTCCCTGTAAAGTACAGGAATACCAGGCAGTGCTGGTGTTACTGCTTACTCCTCTCCTTTCTTGTATTCATCCCCCCACCCTGTCTCTCTCTCTCTCTCTCTCTCTCTCTCTCTCTCTCTCTCTGCCTTATACTCTGACTTCCAATTTCTTGTCTGCCTTCGACTTCTGTTCTTTATTGCTGTTCCCAGGCTCCCGTGCCCTTCTGATAGCTGTCCAGACATACATACACATACGAATATTGATTTTTGAAAGTCAAAGTTATCTGCTGTCCACCAGTTGGAGGTTTGTTTTTTTTTTTTTTTTTGCATAAACCAGAAACCATCATCTACAGTTTTCATTTTACTTTATAAGAGAGAGCTTAAAAACTTGGAAACCAATCCAAGTGCGCTTTTTTTCCTTTTTTTTTTTTTTTAAGTTTATTTATTTTGAGAGAGAGTGAGCAGGGAGAGGCAGAGAGAGGGAGGAGAGAGAATCCCAAGCAGGCTCTGCAGTGTCAGCGCAGAGCCTGATGCAGGACTGAAACTCACAAACCCTGAAACCATGCCCTGAGCTGAAATCGAGAGTCGGTTGCTTAACTGACTGAGCTACCCAGGCACCCCTTTCCGTTTTTTATACTCGTTTTGGCCATACCCTATTTGCCAATATTTTATTAAGCAATTTGTTTTTGAATCTTTCCAAGCATTCAACTTGATTTAGTTTTCATAGCGTGGTGGCTTGTTTGCCCTCATGTTTTTATTTACTATATAATTAAGTTATATAATTTAACAAAGTTGGTTACCTTAAAACATGTTTTTTTTTTAATTTGTTTTTTTTTTTAAATTTTTTTTTTCAACGTTTATTTATTTTTGGGACAGAGAGAGACAGAGCATGAACGGGGGAGGGGCAGAGAGAGAGGGAGACACAGAATCGGAAACAGGCTCCAGGCTCCGAGCCATCAGCCCAGAGCCTGATGCGGGGCTCGAACTCACGGACCGCGAGATCGTGACCTGGCTGAAGTCGGACGCTTAACCGACTGCGCCACCCAGGCGCCCCTTTAATTTTTTTTTTAATGTTTATTTATTTTTGAGACAGAGACAGAGCATGAACAGGGGAGGGGCAGAGAGAGAGGGAGACACAGAATCTGAAATGGGCTCCACACTCTGAGCTGTCAGCACAGAGCCCGACGCGGGGCTCAAACACAGACCGTGAGATCATGACCTGAGCTGAAGTCGGACGCTTAACTGACTGAGCCACCCAGGCGCCCTTAAAACATGTTTTAAGAATGAACATAACTCAGGGCGTCTGGGTGGCTCAGTCGGTTGAGTGGCCGGCTTCACTCAGGTCGTGATCTCATAGTTCATGGGTTGAAGCCCTGCGTCAGGCTCTGTGCTGATAGCTCAGAGCCTGGAGCCTGCTTTGGATTCTGTGTCTCCCTCTCTCTCTGCCCCTCCCCAGCTCACTCTCTGTCTCTCTCAAAAATAAATAAACGTTAAAAAAAGAAAACTTTAATTTTTTTTTTAACATTTACTTATTTTTGAGACAGAGAGAGAGCATGAACAGGGGAGGGTCAGAGAAAGAGGGAGACACAGAATCTGAAACAGGCTCCAGGCTCTGAGCCGTCAGCACAGAACCCGATGCGGGGCTTGAACCCACGGACCGCGAGATCATGACCTGAGCCGAAGTCGGCCGCTTAATCGACTGAGCCACCCAGGTGCCCCCAAAAAAGAAAACTTTAAAAAACAAAAAAAGAATGAACATAACTCAGAGTGCCTGGATAGCTCAGTCTGTTAAGTGTCCGACTCTTGATCTCAGCTCAAGTCATGATCTCACAGTTGCAGGATTGAGCACTGCATCGTGGATCCTGCTTGGGATTCGCTCTCCCTGCCCCTCCCCTGCTTCTGCTCTCTCTCTCAAATAAATAAACTTAAAAAAAAAAACAAAACATAGCTGACATTAGTAAACATACAGCTTACCTGGTGGAAACAGTAATGTCTAGACATTCAACAATAGTAGCCATCTTCCCTACTGCAAAAAACAGTCGGTATTTTCTTAACAGAAGAAACAGAAGATTCTGGGATAGCAGAATAGAATAAAAGTGGCAGGTGGGTAGTATGACAGAGAATAGTTGATGAAAAGAAGTTCTGTAAATAGTTGCTGGTGCGATTTGAGTAATTTCTGTGTGCTACTATGCTCAATGCTCTGCACGTGCCATCTGTTTTTACCTTTGCTAACATGCTTAACAGCTGAGGAACCTGACCTCAGGAATGAGGTCACTGACCGAAGATGATGCAACTAGCAGGGCCGGGACGGAAGCCCCGCCGGTCTGCCCAGACTGCTGCGTGGCTTCCGTGATTTACTGGTGCCTCTGCCCTTCACCATCCCTGTTTTCTCCCCTTGCAGCTGCCAGGGAGATTGTCTTCGTCTTCTCCGAGATGTACAGAACCAAAGTGGGCTTGAAGGACCGCCAGCAGCTGTATAAGCTGATCATTAGCCAGCTGCTCTACGATGGCTATATTAGCATTGCTAATGGCCTCATCAACGAAATCAAGCCGCAGTCTGTCTGTGCGCCCTCGGAGCAGCTCCTACACCTCATCAAACTAGGTAGCTTGGGGACACGTGGATGGTTTGGTGTTTCAGAGGTCTTCACGATCAGAATTTTTCCCAATGATTTTTGTTCAGTCTTAGTGCCTAGTATGTGTCAGGTACAGTGGTAGGTACTGAAAGGGTAAGCAAACCCCAGATTATGAAGATTTCAAACCGGCTGTAGCCCCAGGATCTCTATGAGAATTATCTGGAACATTCTGTCATTGTTTTATTGACTGCAGATTTCAACTCACATGTCATCTCAGAGTCCTTTTCACTTTTTTGAAAATAACCCACTATCTTCCCCAGACCTCCCCAGTTATTCTACAACAACAACCCCATTTCCTTCATGACAGAATCACTCTCCGAAATGTACTTCATTGTTTCAGGTTGTTTCCCACACGTCTGCACCTTCCCCAAGAAAGGACAGCACGTGCAATAAACATCAGGATCTCTGTCTCGTTCAACAGTACATCCTGGTGCTTGCCTGGGCTGTAGAAAGCACTCTATAAAATATAGAAATCCCAATATGTTTACACCCTTTGACTTAGCAATGCCAGTTTTTATGGTTTTTTTTTTTTTAATTTTTTTTAATGTTTATTTTTGAGAGAAAGAGACAGTGTTTCGAGAGAAAGAGACAGAGTTGGGGGGGGGCGGGGCGCAGAGAGCAAGGGACACACAGAATCTGAAATAGGTTCCAGACTCTGAGCTGTCAGCACAGAGCTTGAGGCGGGGCTCGAACTTGTGAACATTGAGATCATGACCTAGGCCAAAGTCAGACACAACCGACTGAGCCACCCAGGCGCCCCATGGTGTTTTGTTTTGTTTTAATTTAAAAAAAACAATGTTTTTTTCATGTTTGTTTCTGAGAGAGACAGAGCACAAGCGGGGAAGGGGCAGAGAGAGAGGCTCCAAAGAGTGGAAGAATCCAAAGCAGGCTCCAGGCTCTGAGCTGTCAGCACAGAGCCCAATGTGGGGCTCAAACTCACGAACTGTGAGATCATGACCTGAGCCAAAGTCAGACGCTTAACCAACTGAGCCACCCAGGTGCCCCTAGCAATGCCAGTTTTGAGAATTTGTTCCGAGGAAATAAAACAAAAACAACTGAAATATCCAACAATAAGAAATTCGTTGTGAATGTTCTTGTATCCTCAAATTGGGTCCAACCACACGATGTAGATAAAAATTACACTGGCCAGGGGCGCCTGGGTGGCGCAGTCGGTTGGGCGTCCGGCTTCAGCCAGGTCACGATCTCGCGGTCCGTGAGTTCGAGCCCCGCGTCGGGCTCTGGGCTGATGGCTCAGAGCCTGGAGCCTGTTTCCGATTCTGTGTCTCCCTCTCTCTCTGCCCCTCCCCCATTCATGCTCTGTCTCTCTCTGTCCCAAAAATAAATAAAAAAAAAAAAAAAAAAAAATTACACTGGCCAGATTTTTATTCTGTTTGAGTAAATGAACAAGTAAGTTACAACATGTCATATGGTTTGGTTCTATTTTTTTGCAAGAATTGTAACAACTGTGCATGGAGAAAGGTCCAGAAGAATTCATCCCACCATTTTAACAGTAATTATCTTTGAGTAATCTAATACAAGGTCATTTTTGTGTTCATCTCTATTGCTAATTTTTCTTATACTAATAAACATACTGTTTATATGGTACATGAAGTTATTTTTCAATTTAAAATGCATTTTCTTGAAAAACTTGTTTATTTAAATATCAACAGTCTTTCAACTACGTTTCACTAGTGTTAGTGCTAACAGTGTATCTGTCTTAATGAGCCCCAGAGCTGCTACTAACAGATCTCAGCACTAAAAATATTAAAATTCAGAACGAGAAAAAATGGGCAGCTTAGCTATAGAACTGCTTTTTTTGAGTTTCTGTAGTCGTCGTTACAGTAGAAAATTTTGGAAGCAAAAAACGGGGAGGTGACATGACCTATTGAGCCTGACCTTCCGCAGTCAATGTTATATTGCCTACGGTGTTGTCACTGAACATACACCCGGGTTGACATATACATAATTTTGTGAAGGGTTAAGTGTCAGGCCACTCCAAGACAGAGTAAGTTGATGTTGGCCAACATCTTTCCCAGTTTGGATCCAGAATTTTGTCTTGGCTTTTTAAAATGACATTTTTGCATGCACTTAATTTTGGTTCATTTCAGGAATGGAAAACGACGATACTGCAGTTCAGTATGCAATTGGTCGTTCAGATACAGTGGCCCCTGGCACGGGGATTGACCTAGAATTTGATGCCGACGTCCAAACTATGTCCCCAGAGGCTTCAGAGTACGAAACATGCTATGTCACATCCCACAAAGGCCCCTGCCGCGTAGCCACCTACAGCAGAGACGGGCAGTTAATAGCCACCGGATCTGCCGATGCTTCCATAAAGATACTTGACACGGAAAGAATGTTGGCCAAGAGCGCCATGCCAATAGAGGTAAAAATCCCAGCAACGTACATACCGTCTGCCTTTCGCTCGCTGCTCGTCGGGAGAGTGAGAGACTAGTTTAGACCAGCTTTAACACAGCATAATCGGGGGCTTTGAGTCGGATTTTGCCCTTTGAGCATCTCTTTTCTCGTTGGTCTAGGTCATGATGAATGAGACTGCACAACAGAACATGGAAAACCACCCAGTGATCCGAACGCTTTATGACCACGTGGATGAAGTCACATGTCTCGCTTTCCACCCAACGGAGCAAATCCTTGCCTCTGGTTCCAGGGATTATACTCTGAAGTTATTTGATTATTCCAAACCATCTGCAAAAAGAGCCTTCAAGTACATTCAGGTTAGGAATGTTTAGAAAGGAGCTATCCAGTTTCTTCTTAAAAGCAAAGAGCACTTATTGTATGACTGTTCCTGTTTTTAAAGTAGCCTCAGGGATCATCTTACAAAACGAAGCAGCTGCAAGGACGCGTGCTGCAGGTGGCACAGGAATCAGTGTATTGGCCCGTGGTTCCCACGCTGTCAAGCACCCACTTTCTCTGGTCACAGTTTGTGCAACAGGGGCTCAGAACCTGTGTCACTCTTTCAAAGTCGCAGATCCCTGTTTAAAGGTGAAACAGTCACTTCACCGAAGTGTAACTTAACGGGAATCAAAAAATTATTCAGTTGAAACTCTCAGACGTTTACTGGAAAAGTGATACTGCAAAAGTGATATTTTGAGTATACAGTAAAGAAATACTAATGTTTTAGTAGTGGCTTCCACCTTTTAGTAATTGAACTGAGTTTTTTATTCCTTATTTGGAGCCGTAGGACAGATTAAAGAAGCTGTCCACACGTACAAGTTGTGTTTATCCTCATTCGTTAACATGTGAAACTATCCTAGCTTGATGATGTTCCATTCTGAGTTCTCCCAGTGCTCGTTTGCAAATGACGAAGCTCACTTCCACGGTTTTGGGAATATAATCCCACCAGTAGCTGGTTTTTAAAATCTCTGTTCTGGGGCGCCTGGGTGGCGCAGTCGGTTAAGCGTCCGACTTCAGCCAGGTCACGATCTCGCAGTCCATGAGTTCGAGCCCCGCGTCGGGCTCTGGGCTGATGGCTCAGAGCCTGGAGCCTGTTTCCGATTCTGTGTCTCCCTCTCTCTCTGCCCCTCCCCCGTTCATGCTCTGTCTCTCTCTGTCCCAAAAATAAATAAACGTTGAAAAAAAAAAAAAAAATTTAAAATCTCTGTTCAAATGATACCTTCACGTATTTTACAAAGTTCGTTGTTCCTTCTTCTGCCTTGTAACATCTGATCGTTGTTTTATGTATTCTCTCCGTCAACCAAATATTTTCCACATGTTCTCTGCATTTAATTATTCACCACCACTTAATGTGTCTGTCCTAACAGGAAGCTGAAATGCTACGCTCTATCTCTTTTCATCCTTCCGGAGACTTTATACTCGTTGGGACTCAGCATCCTACTCTTCGGCTTTATGATATCAACACGTTTCAGTGTTTTGTCTCTTGCAATCCTCAAGATCAACACACCGATGCTATATGCTCCGTTAATTACAATCCCAGCGCCAACATGTATGTCACCGGTAGCAAGGACGGCTGCATCAAGCTGTGGGATGGTGTTTCAAATCGGTGCATCACAACCTTTGAGAAGGCGCATGACGGTGCTGAGGTTTGTTCTGCCATTTTCTCCAAAAATTCCAAATACATTCTCTCCAGTGGAAAAGACTCCGTAGCTAAACTTTGGGAGATATCAACAGGACGAACACTGGTCAGATACACAGGTACGTGAAAAGTTGCTGTTACCTTTTCTGTAGCATTTTCTGGCTTCCAGAAGAGAGCCACACGATAAATGTATGCGTTGAGCAAGGCAGATGTTACACCTCTTTTAGGTAAGAAAGCAAGTAGTTTAGCCAAGGCTACAGTTGGTAAGAGCTGGAAATAGAACCTTAGTTTCTGAACTGTGTTCTTCTCAGTACGTCACAGCTTCAACTAGATGTGAGTCTATGCCAGTAACATTGAGACTCTGGTGGTCCGTTTGTAGACCAGTGGTCTGCCCTTTTCCCTCAGAAACATAAAAGCAGTCCAGAGACAAGGCGGAGTCAGTGGATCTCAATGAGTGTACACATTAGGGAAGGAAGGCGGAGAGGGGCCATCTAGGCCTGTTCATCAGAGAGCACAGCTACCCTGACAGTTACTTGGTAATGAATGTTGTCAAAATATTGTCTTATTCTTCTGTTCCTTGGAGCAGCAAAGGCTGTTGTTTGGTAGCAAACCTCCAGGAAAGTTCAACTAGTTTCCTCTGTTGTGAGATGTTTGTGTCCCACACTAAAATCACCATCACCAGAACTTTAAAACTCTACAGGAAAACACCACCAGGACCGCCTGGGTGGCTCAGTCGGTTAAGCATCTGACTTCACCTCAGGTCATCATCTCACAGTTCATGGATTTGAGATTCGAGCCCCGCGTCGGGCTCTGTGCTGACAGCTCAGAGCCTGGAGCCTGCTTCGTATTCTGTGTCTCCCTCTCTCTCTGTCTCTGTCTCTCAAAAATAAACATCAAAAAAATTTTTAAAGAAAGAAAACCACGCCGTCGTAAGGGCTCAGCTGTTACGGCAGTCGCTTCTCCTTTTAGAGAAGATTGAAGAGGCGGGGACGTCGGAGCCACCAGGGTGCAGCATCATCCACCTCACATCCGTCTCCTGGGGACACTTTGCTTCCTGCCGTCCCTCTCTGGCTCTGACACAGACCATACAACTAGCAGGTCTTAGGAAGCGTCAGTTTCGTCCTCATTCTTGGTCCTTTGTTGGAACGCTTCTGTAGGGAGCTATTTTGAAAACCTTCCTCTAATTATTACTGTTAAAGGGCTGCGTGCTTGTTGCAAAAAGAAGATGCAAAAGTGGTCAAAGTAAAAGTGGGCGGGCCGTCTCCATCTTCAGCAGTAACAGCCGCCGTCGGGTGTGATGTGTGTGGAGGGCACGCGCCAGATTCTCACAGCATTTCTTATGTTTGCTTTGTCCTGTGAACGGCAGAATGTTTTATGCTTCTGTGGGGCTGCCTGGTTTGCTTCGGCAGAGAATTGGGATTTGATTTTAAAGTGAGATTATACTGAATCGATATGCAAATTCCCTCGTTTTCTAACTCACAGGCTAAGAGCCCATCATACCAGCATGTTTAGGTCTGTGTTTCCAGTTTTAATGTTTAGTTAGAATTCAGTGGGTTTTTGAAATACTGAAGGAAAAAGAAAAGCTATCGAGCATTAGAAATTTCAGTGTGAGAAATTAATTCAGAAGACTAAATTAAATGCTGAGCTAGGGACACCGTGTAGCACGTGTAACAGACACCTGCCAGACACTGGGCAGTGAGCTCAAGGAGACAGAGATGACCATCAGTTCTACAGACCTAAGAAATGCACGTCAGAGTTTCTTTTTGTACTCCCCAGAGGCTAGGAATTTAAAAGATTGATATTCTCTCGTATTGAACAACATTTGGGGAAGTTACATACTTCGTTGTTAAGGAGTGCTGATTGGAAACCTTCTAAAGGGGGGTTGGTGTCACGAATCCTATTTTTCAGCATACGTATATATTTTGGACTCTTAGAAATTCAGCCTAAAAAGATTGCTGGCAGGTATGCCCACGCACACGTAGAAGGATGTCCGTCCCAACATAGTCTCGAAGAGGGGAGCGTTAGAGACAGCAGAAGTGTCCACCAGAAAGCACCGAGGGCACTCTTGTCACGCGTCCTTTTCACAGCGTGCGGCCCTTAAAAACAAATACAGGAACATTTGTGAGCACGTATGCCACTGGATGTGCCCTCATGCCAGTCCTCGCAACATCGTGTGGGTTGGTGCTGTAATTGTCCCCCAGAGAATGGAAGAGAAAGGTAAGGCTTAAAGGTGCTACGTAATGTGTCCGTGTTCACGTCGCTAGTAAGTGATGAGCCCAGATCTGATGCCAGCGCCTCTGTTTTTATCCATTAAGCCGTATTCCATCTTGATAGATCTGTGCTACCCTGCTGTATAAAAATAGCATATGATGTGAGCTCCGATTTACAGAATACAGAGGTATTTACAGAGATATTTAGAAAGGATTCATCGAAATACTGACTCTGGGTGTAGAATTATCAGGCGGTTGTTCTTTTTGACTTTATATGATATTTTAAACATAAAGTCTGTATTTTCACGGTCATAAAAAAGCCTAGAGCTTCTTTTTGGAGAGCAGACATTCAAACATCCCAGCAATTCTGTTCTAGGAATTTAATCCTGAGGAAATAGTATGTTCGGCATAAAGAATTTGTCAGCATAACTTGCAACCAGATGCCTCTAGCAGGAAAAGAATTACTAAATAGTAAGGGTGCTTCCAGATGGTGGTGTATTTTGCGGCCAGTAAAAAACACAGAAAAATGTACCTAATGAAAAGTTGGTTTAAACTATGACAGAAATGACCTATATGACACGGCACCGATTTTCTATTTTTTATTATTTTTTTTAATGTTTTATTTGTTTTTGAGAGAGAGCGAACACAAGCAGGGGAGGGACTGAGGGGGAGGGGACACAGGATCCAAAGCGGGCTCTGTGCTGAGAGCAGCGAGCCCGGTGTGGTGCTCGAACTCCCGAACCACGAGCGGAGTTGGCCGCTCCACCAACTGAGCCCCCCCACCCCCGCCGGGTGCCCCTGTATTTTTTTTTCTTAAGATGCCCCTGTGCCTGGAAGTACATCGGGACGTTGACGGAGTCGGCTGCCTCAGGTGGTAGGTCGGTGGCGATTTGCTTCTTCATGCTTCTGTGGAGGCTCCAAAATTATACGATAAATGCGTGTTACTTCTGTTTTAAGATGCCGTTTTTACATCGACAGGGTAACGAACAGAAGGACGGCAGCGTGAGGGTCTAAAGTGTAGCCCTGGGAGGCTAGCCCTGCCACTCTGACCCTTAACCTCTCGTGTCCGCGCAGGGGCCGGCCTGAGCGGGCGGCAGGTGCACCGGACGCAGGCCGTGTTCAACCACACCGAGGACTACGTGCTGCTGCCGGACGAGCGGACCATCAGTCTGTGCTGCTGGGACTCCCGTACCGCCGAGCGTCGGAACCTGCTCTCCCTGGGCCACAACAACATCGTGCGCTGCATAGTGCACTCGCCCACCAACCCCGGCTTCATGACATGCAGCGACGACTTCCGAGCCCGGTTCTGGTACCGGCGATCCACCACGGACTAGCCCACCTTCCTTGCCCGGGGTTCTTTTCTCGAGGACTGTGCCCCTGCCCCCACCGGGTCCCGTCACCAGCTTCGGTAGTAAGTCACCGCGCCATCCGGCGGTTGTGCCGCCACCTCTCCGTCCTTGGATTTGTACAAGAGAATCTTTTTTTACCTTGATGCAGAATCATGGTGGGAAAAGCGGGAAACGCAGATCCGTGCGGTGGCTCTGCATTCACTGATTATCACAGTGTGATTTTCATCGGTTTTGTAAATACAGGACTCGCCACTTCTCTTGAATCTCTTGACCATTTGAGGAAAGGTAGAGTTTTAAAGTGCTTTCTAGATCTCAAGTGGATCTGTCGTGAGGGATTTTCATCCGGTGGTTCTGTCGACTTCTGTGCCTCTTCTACACACACCCTCTTTGTGTCTTTCTTTTCAGGACACATTTTGGCAGGTAGGTGGGCCGTTTTAAGACCAGTTTAGAGAATCCATCAGTCCTATCCTGAAACGATACCATTCTGATAATAAAGCTCAGATCTGCAACTTTAGTGTTCTACCTTTTTCACGTCAATAAAATTAATGGCCAGTTTTTCCCGAAGATTTCTGGGAAATGTATCTTTCGTCGTACCTCCCGCGTTCTCCTTTCATTGCCCGCAGTGCTTCTCTTCAGCAAATATTTCTGATAAGGTTATTACCAGCAGATGGAAAGCATAATTGAAGATAAAGCCAATCTAATCAAAATTCAGTGAGCCCGCCGCTGCTCTCCGACCATAGCTTATTTCACAGATGATTACTATTGATTGACTTTGTTCTTACATAATTTTAAATCTTATTTTTCAGTTCTCTTCAGCATGAATCGTTCACTACTCGTCGTGGATGCACGTGGCAACTATGTTCTTGGAAGATTTTTGCAATTAAATCTTGATCGAGGTTTTTCTTGAAACTTTCTAATTTAGAAAGTGACAGTATTTCTCTGGATTCAGCTCAAGCTAGGTGAGGGGACCCTAACCTCCCCTCTGCCAGATAGACTTTGGTTTATATTTATCCCCGAGTGCAAATACCTCATGTTCTGGGTAGGAATACCTAGAGATATAATCTAGGGTCAGTTGATAAAAATACTAAAGAGATTGATTGTTTCATTTTACAGGAACTTTCAAATCTTCTGAAGTTTATTGCCTAAAAATTCTGTGTGAGTCATCCTCCTTAAGGATCATTTCACCTCTTTGGCCTGTGAAACCATTTGAAGCATTCTTAATGTGTTAAATCCATTTTCATTCAGGTTTCCAAAGCTGTATTTTTTGGTCTGTAGTGAGTTTAGATTTATTTTTGTTTTGTGTCCTGATTCTCCAGTATTTGCACGTGACTGTCGGTGCTCCTTTATAGGATGAGAAGAGACCTGCTGAGTAGGAACAGGAATGACCAGTTCCATAAGGAAATTACAGAGCAAAAGTCCTCACTTCTTTTTCCGGCTTTTCTTTTGCTTTCCACGTACGAAATTACAGCAGAGGCTGAACATGTTCCGCATTCCTCTGGTCTAGCACATGTGCTAGAATGACCACATGGCACTCCTGATTGAAGCTCCGCTGGGTCTTTTTAACTGTTCGTGAATTTGAATAATGATGCCTACTTTTTCCAGTTTCTGGAATAGTCTCAGCCATGGATCTGAAGTTTCAGGACTTCTGTCTACAAGATCAAGATACTTTTCTGTGCTTCCAAAATAGACACATTTTTTCTTCTAAAAATCACATCAATATTTTGAACCGGTAAGAATGCCGGGAATATTACATGGACTCGGCATCAGCATGTCATTAACTGTCCCATGTGACACCTGGTTTTCAAAAACGGTGAATGATAGGAACTTAGAACTTCTATGTTATTTTTTAAAGATATGTGATTTCTAAAATAAACTTTTTGTATATAATGGTAATTTAAAGCTAGTCCTTTTTTTTTTTTTTTTGGACCTTGCTTTGAATGTTTACATATTTGAACATGTGTTCTCCAACAGCAGTCATGACTTTGGACTGGAAACTTTCATGCTCTTCTTTTAGTGTTTGATTCTAGAAGTACGATTTTTATAGCAGATCTCCTTTAGCTATGTATCTCTTTTACTCTACAAATTTAAAATCTAAAAACTTTATAATTCCATTTCTTACGATGATTCAAAGAAACCAATCTTTTACCTTAAACTTTGGTTTCCCTTCGGAAGGGCAATGATGGGGGGAACAGCCTCAGCTGTATTAGCGACATGTTAGGTAGTAAGGCAAGTCATTTCAATGTCACAGCTTCCTTTTCTGTGATTAAAGTGGTTAATCAAAATCATCCCCAACATGCACTCAATCAATGAAGTGATTTTTTTTTTTTTAATTTTTTTTTTTTTCAACGTTTACTTATTTTTGGGACAGAGAGAGACAGAGCATGAACGGGGGAGGAGCAGAGAGAGAGGGAGACACAGAATCGGAAACAGGCTCCAGGCTCTGAGCCATCAGCCCAGAGCCCGACGCGGGGCTCGAACTCACGGACCGCGAGATCGTGACCTGGCTGAAGTCGGACGCTTAACCGACTGCGCCACCCAGGCGCCCCTTTTTTTTTTTTTTTAACACAGCAAGATATAAACAGATTTGGGGGAAGACTTCTGTTTCTGAAAATACAGTGGACCAGATACTCTAGAGAGCCCTTTCAATACACACCTGTTTAGAGTTTATTTTTAATCTCTAAATAGATGGCTGAGCTAGCAAGAAATTCTCAGGCAGTTCCTGAGAGGCAGAAACATCCAAAAACCACAAATCTAGACCTTCAGGACCGATAGGGCATCCAGCTGAACCAAGGGCATTTGTCACTCCCCTGGAGCCTAATGATTTCTGAGCTCTGACCACAAGGTGGGAGCTTTGATCAAGACCTACAAAGAAAGGTACCCCCTACCCTCCAAGGGGTGAACTTGCCAAAAGCCCTGCCTCCAGGAAAGAGGACACCTGCCTGCCTGGGTGCTGGCTCAGGTTTGTGGGGCAGATCTTAAGGAGAATCCCATCTATAAACTATTTGTCCAAGTAAGGTGGGAACGACTCACACTACCTATGTGGCTTGGAGAAAAGCCAGCTGAGAATTTAAAGCAATTCCCATTGACGGTGGCCAAAGACACCTGACAGAAAGAAGCCAGCACAATTTAAGGAAGAACACCTCTTTCCCCCAGGCCTCCGTTCTCTCAGATACAGATCTAAGAATCCGGGGTTCATGATCCAGTATGTGAGGAAACAGCCGCCATGATGAGAAGCAGTAGAAACTAGAGTCGCACTTGGGGACTTGGAATTCGCAGACACACGATACGTGGGTGTGTCCGATATGAAGATCTCAAACAGGACCCAGGACAGAGACTAGGAAGTGACCCGGTGGATTGAAACAACAACAAAACCTTTGGGAAAACGGTCATTTCTATAGCGTTCATTCTTCATGCCTTTGGCCTTTTTTGGGCGCTTTTCTCCGCCTTCCAACTCACTTGGCGGGCATTCTAATCTGTGAAGCCTCTTTCCCACTCACGCTTTGGTGAATTTACTCTTCGCATTCTGGCTGCTTACCCCACCATGAGGCGTTATCCTGGGGCACCATTTTCTGCCCTGGGTTTTCCGGTGCTCCCTGTTAGCACCCGGCCTTCCCCCCAGCGGCACCTCGACACCTGCAACGTTTCCTCTGCATCCTGTTTCTCAAGTCTTGCTCTGGTTCCTTTTCCCTCTCAACCTAGGGGTCAAAATTTAGGTTTTTTGGGGTTTTTTTTATTTTTTTTTTAATGTTTGTTTATTATTGAGAGAGAGAGAGAGCATGAACATGGGAGGTGCAGAGAGAGGAAGAGACACAGAATCCGAAGCAGGCTCCAGGCTCTGAGCTGTCAGCACAGAGCCCAATGTGGGGCTCAAACTCACGAACCGCGAGACCATGACCTGAGCCGAAGTCGGACGCCCAACTGACTGAGCCACCCAGGAGCCCCTCAAAATTTAGGTTATTAAACTGAGTCAGCACTGACAATCACTGGAGCTGTAGAATCCCAGCCTTCCCTGTTTTATCTGTACGTTAGGGAATTTAGCTGAATTTGGTGACAATTGATGAAATTCTACTTTGACGAAAAGAGCTGTATTAGAGGTATCTTCATGAGGTTACAACTTACTGGATTATCAGATGATTTTAAAGCCGTGCAGTCTGACATTTCCTGCCAAGCCTTTAATGATCTGGATATTCTTCACCTGGTGTCCAGCTGCACTTTAAAAAGTAAGGTATTGGGGTGCCTGGGTGGCTCGGTTAAGCATCAGACTCTTGATTTGGGTTCAGGTCATGATCTCGCAGTTCATGGGATCAAGCTCCGTGTCGGGCTCCACGCTGACAGTGCAGAGCCTGCTTGGGATTCTCCCTCTCCATCTCTCTCTGTCCCTCCCCCACCCTCAAAATAGATAAACATTAAAAAAAAAAAAAAAAAGTCAGGTACTGAGTGCCTAGCATTCAAAGACTACCGTCAAGGAGCTTGATAGCTAGAGGTTCATGTGAAAACAGTATAAGGCATACCAAACAACAGTCCATGTACAAAAGCAGTCTTCCTTCCTGCGCATTTATTAGGAGCTCTAGGAGTGAAGTGATCAGACGCCCTACGTTTTGAGGAGAAAATTCATCCAAACTACTGTTCTCAGTAGCATTTGTTAAGGGGGAAAAGATTACCTCATTAGAGTCTCTCGTACTTGTTTCCCTTGAACTCTCTAGTTGTTTCAACCTTCAGTCAGTGGGATATTACGAAAGCCACCCAATTTCCCAGAATAGTGAAATCTTGCAACGTTTGTGCACAGAAGGATGCATTTGCCTTAAGTAAATACGAATGTCTAAGGGCTTTCATTCAGAAAAATGACAGGACAAAACACCAAACTGAGACGCCAGGCCCTCATTCACAAAATACCACACTAGGTATCCAGGTAGGAGTGAGTCTGTTTCATTTCAGGATCAAATCTATGGCTTTTGTGTCTTCCTTTTTGTTTGTTTGTTTGTTTGTTTGTTTGTTTGTTTTGTTAGAGCAGTGGGGAGGGAGAAAGAGATTTTTTTTTTTTTTTTTTTTTTTTGCATTTATTTATTTTCGAGAGACAGAGAGCAAGCAGGGGAGGGGCAAAGAGGGAGGGAGACAGACTCCCAAGCAGGCTCCAGGCTCTGAGCTGTCAGCACAGAGCCCGATGCGGGGCTCGAACCCACGAACCCTGAGATCATGACCTGATCCAAAGGCGGATGCTTGACCGACTGAGCCATCCAGGCACCCCAGAGAGACAGAGAATTTTAAGCAAGCTCCACACCCAGTGTGGAGCCCAACACGGGCTCAGTCTTATGGCCGTGAGATCATGACCCGAGCCAAAACCAAGAGTGGGACGCTCAACCGACTGAGCCACCTGGGTGCCCCTACATTCTGTTTTTTTAATTTAGGTTTTTCCAAAAAGAAGAGGAGGAGGAGGAGGAAGAAATGCAAATCACAGCATTCCAATCTGCATTGGGAACTCCAGGTCAGCCCTTCAGTATTGAGAAGAACCACCGTCACAAGTTTGCCAAGGTGGTGGGAACAGTTCAAACTGGACCAGGTGTGAAGTCTACCTTTTTTCTAAGAGACTTGAGTCTGGATTCTGCCTCAGTCACATCACTGCATGACCTTAAACAAGTTTGTCCATCCTTTTTTGCTTTCTTTCAAATATATGCAAGAATCAATCATCGAGTAAAACAATGGTTGCCAGGTCCCCAGGGTACAGGGGACTGAGGAGTGACCACCGATGGGTATGGGTTTTTTTTCTAGGGCAATGAAATATTCTCAAATTAGAGAATGGTGATGATTGCACAACCTGAATATACTAAAAGACGCTGAATTGTACTCTTTAGAAGGATGAATTTTGTGGTATGTGAATTATATCTTAATAAAGCTTTAATTTTTGAGGGGCGCCTGGGTGGCGCAGTCGGTTGGGCGTCCGACTTCAGCCAGGTCACGATCTCGCGGTCCGGGAGTTCGAGCCCCGCGTCGGGCTCTGGGCTGATGGCTCAGAGCCTGGAGCCTGTTTCCGATTCTGTGTCTCCCTCTCTCTCTGCCCCTCCCCCGTTCATGCTCTGTCTCTCTCTGTCCCAAAAATAAATAAACGTTGAAAAAAAAAATTAAAAAAAAAAATAAAGCTTTAATTTTTTAATTCAATGTCAGCAGCACAGTACAATGAATTTGCATGTAGCCATCACCCAGATTCCCCAATTTGCTACTCATAGCCAATCTTATTTTATCTATACCTCTATCCACTTTCCCCTCTCTTATTTTGAAGCAAATCTTGCATTTTTATCCATAAATATCTCCGTATATATCTGTGAAGGATAAGGACTTAAAAAAATTTTTTTTAACATTTATTTATTTTTGAGAGAGAGAGAGAGAGACAGACAGAGCACGAGCGGGGGAGGGGCAGAGAGAGAGGGAGACACAGAATCAGAAGCAGGCTCCAGGCTCCGAGCCGTCAGCACAGGGCCCGACGTGGGGCTCGAACTCACAGACCACGAGATCATGACCTGAGCCGAAGTCGGACGCTCAACCGACTGAGCCACCCAGGCGCCCCTGGGACTTTTTGAAACAGAATCATAACATAATAACATCTAAATATACATGGAAGCACCAAGTTTAGGTTAACAGATTCCCACCCTGGAGACACGAACCTCAGCCTTAGCTCAGTAGTGCCTCCACGTTCCTTACTCGAGATGCTGCCCGGCCCGTGCCCACCAGCACAGAGGCGCAGGTAGGGCCAGAAGAAAGGGGCGAAGAGGCACACGCAAGAAAAATGCCCAGATTCACATTCAACCACACGGAAATCATCTGCCATTTTGTAGAGCCTTTGCCTTACAAATATGACTAGCTATATGCATTGCGAGAGTGCTGTGTTAACGATTTCTTTGTCTTACCTACAAATAATGAGATAAAGTGCTTCTGCTAGTCTGTCAGTCATTCATAACTTCAGCCCTTGTGACTCATTACTCTTTCCTCTGAATCTGCTTGCTTTCCTTAAGTGGAACTTGCTAATTCCATCTCTCTCTCTCTTTTTTTTTTTTTTTTATTTTTGCATATTCATGGTGTTACAGCTAGGAACACTCTACCCTGATCTGCCCCCGCCTCTCACATCTTGCCTTCCCCATGAAGACTTCCCTAAATTACTCCCCATCCTCCCGTCTCTGCCTTCTCCTCCTGGGATCTCCGCCTTGAACTTGTCGCTAAGTCAGTTCGTCCTCACTCTGCAGGGTCACTGTTCCCTCCCTGTGATCTGCTCCCATCTGCAACACGTCAGTTACTCGGCCCCGGAAGTTAACTTCCAACAACGATGCCCATTTAAAACATGGATTGTCTCAGCCAGAAATCAGTCGGCCGTGTCCACAAGTAAACCCTTCCTGGTGCTCAGACTCGTGAGGACTGACTGCTCAGCAGTGGGTGCCACGCAGACCAGTCAGTGAGCGCAGCACTTGCAGGAAGGTAGCAATGGGAGACACCACCCGTCGGAGGTGCTACCTGAGGCAGGTTCGGAAGAACGGGTGCCAGTCTGTTTAAATGAAGTAACGTGAATGTGCCCCGCAAGGAGTCTGCCTCCCTGTATATGTCTTCCCTCAACGTTGAGGAGGAATTCAGGGAAAGTAGAAAGACCGAGCAAGCAGTGTTGAGCTGCACGAATTAGCAGTGTGGCTTCAAGTTCAGACAGTGGGTGGATGAGATTTCAGAGATAATAGAATTGTACTGAGAGGTGCTCAGCACGGCCCTGGTACAGAGTCAGCACCCAGGAGATGTTCATGGTGAAGCTTTGTGAGCAAAGACCAGGAGGTGGGGTGGGTATGGGGTGAGAGCACGGAGGACTGTGCCTCCGAGGAGAGATGTGCTGGGACCAGGTCCTTTAAGGCATTCCCCTTGACTTGTTTTCTCCCGGCTGTCGGCAGGACAAGTTTAGAAAGCAGGAAGAAAGAAACAGCCACCGTGGTCACAAATTTGTCCTAGTGGCCTCTCATCAGGAAAACGAGCTTGGTGTGTCAGGTGGGAGTTGTTCACGGTGTTTGTGGGATGAGAACGCAGAGCCTTCCTACACCGAGCTTTGAAAGTAGGAACTTCACCCTACAAAGCAGAAGAGTGGTTTTTTTTTCTTCGTTTGTGGTTTCACATAGCAAATGTGTGACACTCTCTACTTATAGACCAAATGAGATGCCAGGCATCGAAGAGTGAGTGTGGCCTGGATTTCTGTCCCCTCTCCGTCAGCCCTTTCGTTTTACTCTTATCGCGCTTTGCAGAAAGTTTGCCTGCTGGGAGAATCGTTGTGACAATTTCCCGTGTTGTCAGATAGCTCCATAGAATTCAGTTTCTGAGAACCAGCCCAAGGCATGCAGTGACATTGCATAATCCCTCCTCTGAAGCCAGAGATATCAGCCGGAGAGCTCACGGGAGCTGTTTCACACCAGCATGAAGGGAGCAGAGATCATGGATGGCACGCCCAGGGTGAGTGACGGGGGGCCGTTCGGATGGGCAGTTCACCAAACAACCGGTTGTGGTTAAGGACAATGACTGACTTTAGTTCCAAGTTTCTAATGAAGTCGAAGGGTGAATACTAGTAACATGTAGGTTGGAGATGGAAAAGTTTACTAGAAGTCTAAGTGTGGAAAAGAGGGGTGCTCCAAAGCCCCTGACCAGTTGGATTCAGAGACGGATGAAAGTTACTTCTCGCAGAAACCAGTTCATGGGGTTGAGAACACAATCCATCCCGTTGTGTCCGCTCAGCTTCCAAACAGCTTTCCCAGCAAGATGCGGGTCTTGGCCTCAGCTCACCCTGACCTCTCCTCTCCCTGGACCCTGCAAACACTTAGTGTCCCTCCCAGGTTGATTCCGTGCTCCTTCCCAAGAGCAGAGTCCAGATCTGGCTTCAGCCTCCCCTGCTGAGTCCACAGGGGGCATTCTGCATGCCATTTCCCGGTAATTTTTGTACTGGTACGTGTGAGTGGGGCTCAGGTCTGTGGCATGAATCAAAAAAGATTCGCTGTCTAGAACATTGTAATGGCTGCTTAAAAAGAAAAATGGCTCAGACGCAAAGAAAATAAAGCTCAGGGATTATCTTGCTAGACCTTTTTTAAACCTTCAGTCGTGCAGGAAAGAAAATGAAACAATTACTAAATGGGAAGCTTGTTTATATGAATTAAATATATGCTGTTGATTATTAAAGTAATACTAATGTATGTCACTAGTGGAATTTATGGCTGAGTAACCCATGACCGCCTCTCTTGTATGGATCGTGTGTAAATATCGAAGCTACCCTAGAATTTTGTGCCCACTTTTTTTTTCTTTGAAAAATGTTTAAACCATTGGAAAACTGGCGGGGGGGGGGGGAAGTAATTCAGTAAACCCCTGTATATCCTTCACCAATATTCACTGATTCCTGGCACTTTGTCACATTTGTCTGCATCTATTTGTGTATATTTACACACACACACACACACACACACACACTTTGTTGTTGCTGTTGCTAAGCCATTTGAAACAAATTGTAGGCATAATGACCCTTCACCCCCCCTCCCAAAACATCAACATGTGTCCCCTAAAAACAAGGACGTTCTTCTACACAACTCCAATATGATCACACACAAGAAAATTTAATGTTGAATTAATAATGTCCTTCTAACAATCAGTCCACATAAAGGCAGTAAGTACTTGGGCAAGAACTCACGTCTTCAACTCCTAGTCCACAGGCAACCTCAGCAGAGGGTTTCTTGGGCACCCCTACAGAACGGTCGACGCCCATGTGAGATAATACACTGTTTAAAAGGCTTTATTATACAAATGGGAGCAGTAACTGATCCATTGTCGAGCTTCTTGCCTTTCACAATTAACAATACGTATTAGAGTTCCATTCGTTTTAGCACAGTTGATCTCCTTGATTATTGTTCATTAATTCTCTTTGATCAAAGGGTCACACAATGCTGTCAGGGGTCATAGCACGTAACTGGTTCTCTGCTTTGGTGCATTTTGCTTTGAAGCACCTTCATGTTCAGCCAAGGGGACCCAGAGCACCTCTCGTACCTTGAAGGTGGCCTGGGGACAGTGGGTGGTGACCAGCGATTGCCCTGTCACGCCGTCCCGTGGTGCTGCTGCTTTTTGTCACCCGATGGTTTCATGTCGGTAGAGCATTCACCTTTGTGTAGTTGTCTGCTTTTCACGAGGTTTTCCTTAATGTCTTATAAAACCAAGAGAAAACTGAAAACTAAACTTGCTGATACTAGTGATAAGAAATGCTGGGCTCACACAGTACGGTTGCAACAGACGTAGAAGTCCTCATGTGTGGCAAAGTGGTCCGTCTAACACCTCATCTGTTGACTTACTGGACTGTAGCTGATTGATTCCCTGTTCAACTCCATTCAAGAAAGTCAAGTCTAAAAGACAGGGTGCATGAGTGATTTTATTACATGTAAATCTTTGTTTGGGATTTGGGCAGTTTCAAAAAGTGCCTTATTTATGAGAATGGAGCCTGCATGTACTTTAGCGATGCAGTCCCATTTGTTACAAATTGTGTTGACTTCTGAATATGCATGTGTGTGTGCACATGTGTGCAGATGAATACACACCATTAGAAGTGACGTTGAAATTAGTACCTTTGTCTCACTGGGGTACATGTCCAGGAACTGAAGGAGAATCGCAGAGTCAGATAAGCATGGTATTTGTTTTCCTTCGCTTTCTGAGAATTTCTGAAATGGTATTCTATTTTATTATTTTTTTAATGTTAATTTTGGAAAGAGAGAGAGAGCGAGCGCAAGTCGGGGAGGGTCAGAGAGAGGGAGACAGAGGATCCCGGGTGGTCTCGGCACTGATGACAGAGAGCCTGATGCAGGGCTCAAACTCACCAACCTCAAGATCATGAGCTGAGCTGAAGTCAGATGCTTAACCAACTGAGCCACCCTAAAATTATCTTTTAGACCTACTTTCTGAAAGTATTTTCTCTACAAGCTGCACTTTCTGTCTTTCGTAAACGTGACGCTGTGCTCACTTGCTTTTCTGAAGGGAGTTTTCAAACAAGTGTCTGTCCCCTCATTACTAAAGGGTGCATGTCCAGAGAATTGATCAAAATAATATTTATTTAAAAAAAATTTTTTTTTAACGTTTATTTATTTTTGGGACAGAGAGGGACAGAGCATGAACGGGGAAGGGGCAGAGAGAGAGGGAGACACAGAATCGGAAACAGGCTCCAGGCTCTGAGCCATCAGCCCGGAGCCCGACGCGGGGCTCGAACTCACAGACCGCGAGACCGTGACCTGAGCTGAAGTCGGACGCCCAGCCGACTGAGCCACCCAGGCGCCCCAATATTTATGTTTTAAGCACATTTAAATACTCTCAGATATTCTTAACAGTTCAGATTCAGCCTCGATTAAAGAGCAAACACCCTCTGGCTGTCTTACATCCCAATCCTGGGGGTACTGGTCGTAGAGCCCCTCAAGGAGGGTCGCGGTAAAGACTTAGAGGTAAAGGCGCCAAAATTCTTAGACTCTGACAGACCCAACGGCGATGTGTCTCCCAGGGGCGCAGGCTGCACTTACTTCAGGGCTTCTGGGCAAGAGCGCTCAGGACCTCGGGA
This sequence comes from Lynx canadensis, assembly GCF_007474595.2. NCBI lineage: Eukaryota > Metazoa > Chordata > Mammalia > Carnivora > Felidae > Lynx > Lynx canadensis. The sequence goes on along the minus strand of NC_044305.1, from coordinate 6,231,320 downwards.
CCTTGTTTGTGGGTGGGGAGCAATGACAGGTTCTCCTTGTGCCTTTAGCACCTCTGAATGGGAAGTAAGACACTTTAACTCAGTCTCTGTGGAAGAAGGGCAAGAGGGAATGTAGGTGGAGAACTTACCGGGGCCACGAGGCGTGCCTGACCCCCTCCCCACAGCCCCCCACCACACTGCCCGCCCCTTCCCCTGCCTGGGAACATTCATGTAGGGGCGTTGGGTCCCGTGGGTCCTCCCCGCCAGCATCTTCCACACTCGCTCACTCGCTCACTCACACGCTTGCTCAAGGCCTTTCTGGACCGCCCGTCCAATCGCCTCCCACACCTTCCCTGGTCTTTCTCATTCTCCGCCTCGTCTTCATTTATCGACATCTGACATCATCTTTCTCAATCGTTTGTCCCTTTTATCATCATGTGTCTTCCCCTCTGGAGAGTCAGCTCCTCCAGGGACAGAGCTGGGCTTCCTTATTCAGGGCTGCGTCTCCAGTGCTACGGCAGTGCCTGCGCTTAGTAGGTGCCCAATAAACACCTGGAGTGTGTGTGAATGAATGGGAGGTCACGGAGAGTGCAGATGGAGCTCTTGTGACATCGCCCTGCCCTGCCACAAGGTCAGACACGGCACTTCCTAGTTGTCACACCCCTGGGAACCGAGGCTGCCCGGCTCTAAGCTCCCTAACCCCTACCTGGCCCCGACCCGAGCCACTCAGCCTAGATTCTCGGGAACTGGCCCCCTTCCAGCTCCCATGGTCAGATGTTGCCTTAGATCTAAACCTTTGCAGCTGAGGTCAAGGTCACAAGGACCCGTGGCCTCCCTCCGACCGTGTGCAGCAATTCCATTGCTTCACCTGCCCCACAAAACAAAAGAGCCCAGACACCACAGCCAGCTTGAAAACACAATTCACTGCCCACTGTTTAGCCATCCATCCGGTGTGCAGTTATTGGGCCCTGGGGTTCAGATGATCAACACATTGCTGATATTTTAGTGGAGTCAGAAAGTTAGTAAATGAGTAAATGGACACCATGATTTCAGATGGTGCCGACTGCCATGAAGAAAAATAAAACAAGGTGATCTGACAGAGGTGATGGACAGAAAGGGCCTCTCTGGAGTCCTGAATGATGACAGAAGCATTCAGGGCAAAAGAAACAGCAAATGCAAAGGCCCTGTGGCAGGAATGAATTCAGCATTGTGGAGTATCCACAGAAAGGCCAGTGTTGTTGGAGCAGAAGGACCAAGGGAAAGAGTGGGCAGAAATGAGATCAACGGGGTAAGCAGGATCCCGTCCACATAGGACCTTGTCAGTCCTGTAAGAAGTTCGAACTGCATTCTAACTGCAAAGGAAGCCACTGGCCTATTTAAAGCAGGAGATGACATGGTCCGGTTTATGTTTTAAGAGATCACTCTGGCTGCTACGCAACAAAGGGAATGTTGGCAGGGAAGAGCAGAAGGAGGGGGATAAATCAGGGGACCAGGGTGGTGGCCTCTCTTCCATTTTATTTATTTATTTAAAAAAATTTTTTTTAACATTTATTTATCTTTGAGAGACAGAGAGAGGCAGAGCATGAGCAGGGGAGGGGGAGAGAGAGAGATAGAATCTGAAGCCGGCTCCAGGCTCTGAGCTGTCAGCACAGATCCCAACGTGGGGCTCGAACTCGCAAGCTGCGAGATTGTGACCTGAGCCAAAATTGGACGCTCAACCAACTGAGCCACCCAGGCGCCCCCCCCTTTTATTTTTTAATTTATTTTTTAACACTTATTTAACTCTTAACATTTTAGATGCCACCTTGATGTTCTCAATGGACACGGACGAGAATCACTTGCCCTGACTTTCAGAAAAAAAAAAAAAGCAAAGAGAGAGAAACTTTTGACATTTGAAACTGGCAGGAGATGTAAACAGAAAGAATAGTAAATAAAGGTGTAAATGGTTTTATTGAACTACATGTGCTATACACACACCTTTTTCTTTTTTTGGAAACTGACGTTTGTTTTCTACGAACCCTATTTCCATTTTCTGTTGAGACAATATACCTTTCATTCATCCAACAAATATCGAGTGCCCGCTTTGCGCCAGGCACCATTCTAAATGCCACAAAGAACACAAATGTCTAGGTCCCTTTCTCAATAAAATAAACTGTCATTTTAGTTAATAAAAATGTAATAGAAAATAGAATATATAATATAACATGTAATATAAAAATAGAATAGAATATAATAACACTATATTATCACTCCTGTTTAAAAACTTTTATTCTCTTAATGTTTTATTTGCTATAGAGCTCACTACTAAAAAAAAAAAAAAAATAAGAACTAAACAGAATACCATCACGATCCCAGAATTTACCAGACTATTCGAAGGAAAGTGGCCTACATGGTAATCGAATGGGGAAGCAGCCGTAGAAACAGAACATGGTCATTTTGGAAATAGAATGACTAAGGGAGGAAATGACAAGTTCTTGGAGAGGAAATAACTTCAAAGGAGGAAGGTGGGGGGCTGGTAGAAAATATGCCTTACAAGTGATATTCGACTGTCCCAGCATGAGCTGTGAAAAAGGGGAAATAAATAGTTTAGGAACCATTTCCAAATGTATGCTCATAAGCCATCTGTGTATTCGATTGGAGGACGCTGTGTCCACACCATGAGGACAGAGCCAGTGGCAAGAAGGCCATATGTCCCGCACCTGCAACAGCAGCTCGGCTTATGAGTTACTGAACACACAGAATTGTTCTTTTTTTTCCTTTAAAGTGTTGCTTGTCCTGAGAATCAAGAGCAGCTTCAGTGACGCACCTATCACAGGCAGTCTGTCACTTGGGGAGAAGAGCAAACAAGGAAAGAGATGAGAAAGCAGTAGGGGCCTTCCTCCCTTGGAGATGTTTGCCCTCTGGTTAACGAAAAGTACAAAGGGCTTTGTGGGATGTTCCCTCCGCTTCAGAATTTCCACTTCAGAATTTCAACTCGCTCCGAGGTTGAAAGAACGCGAGAGTCAGTTATAGATGGCGAGTACTTGAAGTTGCTTTTTTCCTACGCGAACGTTGCCCAGAGTGAGGAGATCAACAAGCACTGTGAGATCAAGGGCCAATTACACACACCTGTCTCTAACGTTCTGCGTACTCTCCTAAGACTTTTTTTAATTAAAAAACTTTTTTAAATTTTTTAAATGTGTATTTATTTTCGAGACAGAGAGAGAGAGATAGCAGGAGTGGTGGAGAGGCAGAGAGAAGGGGAGACACAGAATCCAAAGCAGGCTCCAGGCTCTGAGCTGTCAGCACAGAGCTCTACCCGGGGCTCAAACTCGTGAACTGTGAGATTATGCCCTGAGCTGAAACCAAGAGTGGGACACTTAACCCACTGAGCCACCCAGGTGCCTCTAGATAATGCATTTTAACGTGCATCAGAAAAAACTAAGAGGGGCGCCTGCGTGGCTCAGTCGGTTAAGCATCTGACTTTGGCTCAGGTCTGGATCTCACGGTTCGTGGGTTCAAGCTCCGCATCAGGCTCTGTGCTGACAGCTCAGAGCCTGGAACCTGCTTCAGTTTCTGTCTCCCCCTCTCTCCCTCTGCCCCTGCCCTGCTCATGCTCTGTCTCTCTCTGACTCAAAAATAAAGAAACATTTTCAAAAATTAAAAAAGAAAAACTAAGACTAGTTCATTGAATGTAGTTCTATAGGTAATATTGCTTAGGGAGAGTTGTTTTTAATCGGCTTAATTTAACACGTGACTTGAGTAAAACTCTGTACTGGTGGCCCATGGATATGACGTGCTGTGAATAGGCGCGAGGCCGAAGGAGTGCAGTCTTAGACGAAGCTTCCTCCTCATCCGAGGTCATACAGTCGCTGGGGACCAAACAGCACAAAACACCTTTTGTATCTCCCCTGCCTTTCCTCTTTGTTTCCCTCCAAAAAGAGAGAAAGGAGGAGGAGAGGAAAGGAAGCTAAGAAGGAAAGGACCCTACCTGTGATGTTCTTGCCCCCGCCCTCCTTCCTGGGGTGAGAGAGAAGTATAAGGAAAGAAACCATGCAGGGGGCGAGGTGTTGCAGCCACTCGGGAACGCTGCACGGCCACCCCGCTTTCAGGTGAGGTTAGGGAGGCCCCGAAAAGTTCCTAGTTTCTCACTCTCCTCCATCGATGAGCTTCTCACAAGCTGGGACTGAGCCTCAACCACTCCCAGAAGCTGCTTCCAACTAGGTATTGTAAACGATAAGTCAGGGACGTGGCTGGCTGGTCAGGAGTGAGCTTGGAGGTGGTGGAGGGGACACGGCCAGGAATACAGATGCCGGATCTCTAGGGCACAACCACCTGTAGAATGCAGTTTGATACAACATGCACCTGTCTTGGGCCAGATCTCAATTACTACAAAGCTTGGTTGATCAAATGTTGCAGCATTTCAATCCTGAGCTTGGATCAAGGGAACCTCGTGCACCGCTCTCCCCAGCACACGTTATCAAACATACAGTAGGTGCTTAATAAAGAATCATCTGGGCACCTGGGTGGTTCAGTCGGTTGAGTGTCCAACTCTTTTTTTTTTTTAAGTTTATTTATTTATTTTGGGGGGGGGGAAGAGCGTGAGCCGAGGAGGGGCAGAGACATAGGGAGAGATTAAGAATCCATAGGGAGAGAATTAAGTTGAGCGTCCGACTTCATCTCAGGTCACGATCTCACGGTCTGTGAGTTCGAGCCCCGCGTCAGGCTCTGTGCTGCCAGCTCAAAGCCTGGAGCCTGCTTCGGATTCTGTCTCTCCCTCTTTCTCTCTGCTCCTCCCCCCCTCACACTCTGTATCTCTCTCTCTCTCTCTCAAAAATAAACATTAAATACAAAACAAAAAAAAAGAATCCCAAGCAGGCTCCGATGCAGGGCTCGATCTCACAAACTGCAAGACCATAACCCGAGCTGAAATCAAAATCCAGATGCTTAACTGACCGAGCCACCCAGGCACCCTCCAACTCTTGATTTTGACTCAGGTCATGATCTCATGGTCATGAGATCGAGCCCCACATCAGGCTCTGAGCTGAGTGTGGAGCCTGCTTGAGATTCTCTTTCTGTCTCTCTCTCCCTCTGCCCCTTTCTTCAGCTCGCATGCCTCTCTCTCTCTCTAAAATAAAGTAAAATATACCTTAAAAAATAATGATAATTGTCAAATTAATAAAGCACTAACAGTGAGTTCTAATAAGGTTCCCATGAATAGGGGAAGTTGACTCAAACATGTTGATCTAGCCAAGACCCAAACCTGTTGGAAAACCACGGTATTCAGACATCAGGGACGAAAACATTTCACTTCCACCGAGTGGCTTTGGAATTTTTTTCTGGCCACAATCGCTTCCTCAAAGTCTCATTATTGGGCGATGTACGGAAGTCCTGTGATGAGTGGCTTCTTCATCTGAACCATCAGGAAGAATTCGAAGCTGGAGGGGTCAGAGTTCGATCCGTCTACAGAGAAATCGCTTATACCTTTGTGCTTGTTCACAGACACCGCCGTCATCCCCGGCCACCGGGCCATTTTCATGGGCGTTAGGAAGACAAGGAATCATTCTTTAAGTTTTTCTTTTTCACTCGTATATCTTCTCATGTCCAAGTTCACCAGGGTTATTCCCTTCTTTGTCCCCGGTGCCTATAGATACACCCACCATAGTGGCTATTTGCACCCAGAAGGATGGGAGGGAACCAGGGAGCAGATCAAGGGAATGCGTTGGGTGGCCGGCCCCATCCGCACCCAGGGCTGTCGGGTCCAGCCCAGATCTGCTCGCAGGAACAGCTGTGAAAAGAGCACTATTCACGGCCAAGTGTTTCAGACCCACACCTGTCGGCACTCCGGCACAAACTGCTACAGAAGACCTTCCCTTCCGAAGCGGCTTCTGCCGGTGTTTTCCAGGACACGGAATGGTCACCTTTAAACACAATCTCCTTAAAGGATCAAGATGAGAGTGAATGTGAGTATCTGAGTTTCTCTCTGCTGGCCTCCATTTCTTTGCAACTCTAACCATGCGAAGGGGGCCGTGACGTGTTATTTCAAATGTTCCCCCCAAGTTAGGGAAGCCCGGAAGGACGGTCCTCCAATAGCTGTCGCACCGGTGGGAGTAACTGAAAGGTGCTCTGTGTCCCGTGTTTTGAAACCAAAAAGAGAGAATTTACATTTTGTTTAAAAAGCTGTATTCTGCTCGGTTAATTTTTTTAAGCTTCCGTGTTCCTCTAAATATAAAGGTAAAGGGGGGGGGGGGGGAGAAGCGCGTTTCGGTATCCCGCGTTCAGTTAAATGACCTCGGATCCCTTTCTCCACATCCTGGAGCCTCTTCATTCGAGAACTTGTCCACTTGTACAGAGGGGTTGCTGGGGCCGAAGCTCGCTGATTTCCCTGGCCTCCCCGGCAGACAACAGCAGCTTCTCCTCAGCCTTCTCTCCTTTACCCACTTGGCTAAGTCTTTAAAAACCAGCTCCAAGAGAGTCAACCCTTCCTTATGTCGCAGGACGATGCAAGAAATCACTCAGCTGTCACTTCATTAAAAAAACAAGCAAACAAAAAAAGCCCGAATATTTCCGACACTGGAATGCAGATGACTGAACCAGAGCTGTCTCGGGCTCTACGATACCACAAATGAATTCTCTCACTACATTAGGCATGGCAAGTGGAAGGGTATTATTAACTGGGCGCCGTGGCAAATCTCAGGGCAAGTTCTGATTACGAAATGCACCATTTTGCTATCTTCCGTGACTCTTAGTTCCCTAAACCTGGCAGAACTGTACTTGGAAACGTACATGTTGCTGTGGAAAGCTATTGAAATCCATGAGGGAAGACAAAAGTTAAGGCAACAACCTCTTTCTCAGACAATTGTTTCAAAGAGGGATTCTTTTTTTTTTTTTTTTAAGTTCATTTATTTATTTTGAGAGGGGCAGAGAGAGAGCACAAGCAGGGGAGGGGCAGAGAGAGAGGGCAGGGGGGAGAGAGAATCCCAAGCAGGCTCTTGGTTTACAAAATTCTAACTGTACCGAGGGGCGTGGGTTGCAAGCATGTTTTCCTTTAATCCCAAACCTCTATAATTTCCTGGGCTCTGGTTCCTCCGGCCAGAGGGAAAGCCCCAACCAACAACTTATGTCATCTTCCAGAAAGATGCTATCCTCACAACAGCATAAATGGGGACATACCATATGCACAGTTGGTCATCCTGATTAAATTAATACTGCATTTTGGAGATTGTTCCATTTCAACTCACATACACTCTACCTCATTATTTTTTTTTTCAACATTTATTTATTTTTGGGACAGAGAGAGACAGAGCATGAACGGGGGAGGGGCAGAGAGAGAGGGAGACACAGAATCGGAAACAGGCTCCAGGTTCTGAGCCATCAGCCCAGAGCCTGACGCGGGGCTCGAACTCACGGACCGCGAGATCGTGACCTGGCTGAAGTCGGACGCTTAACTGACTGCGCCACCCAGGCGCCCCTCTACCTCATTATTTTTAATAGCTGTAGAGTATTCCATTATAAAAGTCTATCATTATGTACCAGTAATGACAGTCAAGCTATTTCCTAAATTTTTTTTCAAGTTTATTTATTTATCTTGAGAGATGGAGGGTGAGCAGGGGACGGGCAGAGAGAGAGAGAGAGGGAGAAAGAGAATCCCAAGCAGGCTCCATGCTGTCAGCATGGAGCCTGACGCGGGGCTCGATCCCACGAACCGTGAGATCATGACCTGAGCGGAAATCAAGAGTCGGACGCTTAACCGACTGAGCCACCCAGGTGCCCCTAAGCTATTTTCTGAATTCTTAGGGCAGGATCTAATTCTGATAAATGGCCACACAACTTACACAACGGAGTTAAAATGTAGTTATCAGCTTACCATTCCTCTCCCCGGGGCACACTCTGTCATTCGCTGCTCCGTGAAAATGCACATGCCAACTGGTGGAGTGGGTACCAAGCTCTGCGATTTGTGGGCCAAAAAGGCAGACTCCAGGGTCAAAACTGCCTGTGTTCCATTCTTGGTTCTGTTCCTTGCCCTCTAAGCAACGTTACGCTACTCAATCACCCTCTCTGTGCCTTAGTTTTCCCATCTCTCCAACACTAATCGCGGTAACTGCTTCATGGGACGGTGAATATCAAGGGAGATCATTAAGGCTAATTACTTATCGCAGCGCCTGGCGCAGATGTTGAAAAAGTGTCGGCTATCCTCATCTATGAGCCATTGGCTAAGTCGTAAACTATGACAGTAACAAGATGCCTGACTCAATATGCGTCCAGAAGATTAAAGGGGAGGGGGCGCCTGGGTGGCTCGGTCGGTTTAGCAGTTAAGCATCCGACTTGGACCCAGGTCATGATCTCACGGTCCTCAAGTTCAGGCCCCGGGTCGGGCTCTGTGCTGACAGCCCAGAACCTGGAGTCTGTTTCGGATTCTGTGTCTTCCTCTCTCTCTGCCTCTCCCCTGCTCGCACTCTGTCTCCTTCGAAAATAAATAAACATTAAAAAAGAAGAAGAAGACTAAAGGGGATTTTTTTCTTTGATCAATTACAGGAAATTACTATTAGCTGACACGCCATGTGTAAGAAGAAGGCTGCATTGTTGTGTAGGGTTTGCAAACTGGGAATCCTTTCCAGACCATCTCTGCTGTAACGCCTTAGGAGCCTGTCTACCCTCTCTCCTCTTTCCAGAGGTTACCTCACAGAATGCTGTTGCCCATCAACACCTCTCACAGGAGTATCATGAAGATACTTTGTTTCTTCCTCAGGATTGTCCTTCTTCCTCTGTCCTTCTTCCCTTTTTGGAGGGTGTGGGTGGGAAAATGGAGGTGGTAAGGGGATTTTGCTTACGCTCTTGGAAACTTTTTTTTTTTTTTTTAACATAAGTGCTTTTAAAAATGATGGAAAATAAATAGGCACAAACCAACCCACAGCACCGGTTCTCTCTGCTTTGATCTCTCCAAGCCTGTCTGTGTAGTTACATAGTGTGAAACACTTCCGTTTCATCCAAGGACAGACGGTTGTCTCTAACAAGGATCAAAGCGCTTTGCTCTGCTCTGGGTCTACGTCTGAGTTTCCGAGTCTGGGCTCAGCTGCGCTGTAAAGATATACAAGAGAAACTTTCACTGATGTGAAAGTCAAAGCTCCCACATCCAGGGAAAGCCTTTGTGAACTTCAGGGATTCATACTTTCCATATGTCAAAAGCTTTGAATACATACACTGTATGCTTTTTTAAAGAGATTGTGGTTTATGTGTTACTATGCTCTCCGGATCCTCAGAGGGGGAGTAGGAACAATTCTGCCACCTGCTCCTAAAGAATTCTTGGAAACAAGTCATAGAACCTATGAGACAGAAGCTAAAATGCTAAATGTGGACATTTTTCAAAGAAGGATTTTAGTAGAAGACAGGTGCCCATCTTACGAGCAATGAGGTTCCATGACATTGTAAGAGCAGGGGTCCAACCGTCACTCGCTGCTCAGGGTTCCTGCCTCATGTACCGTCTCTGTCGTTGTGTGGGGCACTCGCTTATTTATTGCTACCTGCTGTGAGCTGGTGACCTTGTGGTACGATTTATGTTCCCAAGGGAATGATGATATGCCGGCTACTTTGAAAGAAACCATCTCGGGGTCTCTTGTATCCCCGGCTGCGAACTTTTTAATTTTAGGAATACAGGAGTCCAGAGGGTGGGGATAGCGCTTGTATCAGCTGTGATGCTGATCTGACCCTTGTGAGGGGGGTGGGGAGGAGGAGGCAAGCAGGAAAGGGCAGAGAGACAGAGTCTCAAGTTGCGAGCAGGTGGCTGTTAGTCTTGGCTATAACATAACCGGGCAGGGTGGGGAGCAGGGGTGATTCAGGGCAGATCACTTGTTAAGAGGAGCCCTGCGCTGAGTCAAAATGCTCTAGCCTCCTGCCCATTAACTTTGGCTTCGCAAAGGAAAACAGTGTAGGGACTCTAAGACCCCAGCAGCAGGCTGGACTCAGCCCCAGAGCATGTCATTTGGCCCAAGAAGTTATATTCTAAAATGTGTGTGAGTGTGCCAGTCTCCAGCACTCGGCCTGCCTCACTCACACCCACTCCTGCGATCATGCGAGCCTGCTGCAGCCCAGGGATGTCTTTCAAGCAGCTTCTTCTGAAAGCACATGCATTTAGACTTTAGCGGATCAGAGCAAGAGGTTGACTTGGATTTGGAGAGGCCATTCGGGCTCAGGAGTCAGGCACACTTGAGTTTGACTCTCCTCTGCCACCGCGGGCTGCTGGGTGACCTGAGGCAGGTCATGTGATCTCTCCCGGTCTCAGGCATACGCCGCTCTGAAATGAGGTAAACCCGAAGACAGCATCTCCCAGGGTCCCCCGTCCTGCCCTAGCGCTCCGAGTTTCTGCCGCTTCGCTCTTCCAAGTGAACTAAAGAAAATAAAAATGGAGACCAGAGCAGAAAGGCAAGCCGGGCTCTTGCAGGGTCTCAAGCTGTGTCCGCCTCCCTGGTCCAGAGAGTGATGAGCGGTGAAGAAGCATAGAAATGAAGCTTCAGCAGGTGACATCTCTGTAGGCTCGTCTCAACCGGTTCCGCTTAGACTGGTTGCTGCCGCTGCTGCCTCTCTATGCCGCTGCAGAAGACAGAAAGTACAAGCACCAACTGTCTCCATCTGCTTCTTATTTTCCCCGGCCCATTCTGCGTCCCTCCTCCCTTCTCCGGCACTTGTGATCCTGCCCTGTTTTCAAGACCCGCCTCAAAGACCGCCTGCCATCCTTCACGACCTCCTCCCTACAGCTATCCTAAATCCAGCCTGCCCCCCATCTCCCACCCAGACTGGGTGACTGGCTTCCATGAGGCTCTTTGGCCTCCCCGTAGCCGCCCCGCCAATCCCTTTCACCCAGCTAGCAGATATATAGGCAGCAGCCAATAGGGAATCAAGCCCCACATCCCTTGTTTACTTCTCTCCGGCCAGTTCATCTTTCAGTTCCTCCGGCCCACCACACACACACACACACACACACACACACACACACACACTCCGTCACTCCAGCCCTCACACATTTCTCTTCCCCTGCCTCGATGATCATCCCCCCCGTCGAGATCTGACTAACTCCTACCCACCCCCAGAGCACGCCCCCCTTTCTCCCTACCCCAATAATATTTCTCACCACTTCCTGTATTTTCCATCATTGCCCTTAAGAGAAGTAGAAACCCTATATTGATTTCTGTGAAAATCTGATGGGAGTTGATCTCCTCTGCTGCAACATGCGTTGGTGTAAGGTCAGGCTGTGCTCTGTCTCCAGCAGAGCCCTGGGCGTATAGTAAATGCTTAACACAATCTTCCCGAACAAATGCACGAATGCCCGAACGAACAACATCCCAGATTTCTCCAGTTGTAGCTAATTACTCTCCCAGCTCATTGCCGATTCAACATAGATTAACACATTGCATCTGGCAGCCGTGGGAAGGTCTCCCAGAAAGGGAATCGTATTCTCTGCCTTTTTGTTTCTTTCTTCCAAGTGCACATTTTCCTTGCCCCTCTTCCAGCTGCTGCACGAAGAAGGGCATTTGAGGGAAATGCCCCTTTTGGAGACTAGTTAGCACCGTTTCTTCCACGGCTCGCAGGATCCGACTCCCAGCGTGCCCACGGGGAACAAAAATATAAACATATGTCCTCCTTCGTGTCTTAAATATCTACGCAAACGTTTCCAAATTCACACCCTATTTTAAATTTTAAATTTTTTTTTTCAATGTTTATTTATTTTTGGGACAGAGAGAGACAGAGCATGAACGGGGGAGGGGCAGAGAGAGAGGGAGACACAGAATCGGAAACAGGCTCCAGGCTCTGAGCCATCAGCCCAGAGCCTGACGCGGGGTTCGAACTCACGGACCGCGAGATCGTGACCTGGCTGAAGTCGGACGCTTAACCGACTGCGCCACCCAGGCGCCCCCACACCCTATTTTAAAAACACCCTGTGAGTGGCCCCAGAGATGATCGCGTTGGTTGTTAGGTTGCCTTCGCTGAGCTGACGGTTGTCTCCATGCCTTGTCCATAAAGAGCTTGGCACGGCACCAGGAACACAGGTGTGGGACAAGTGTTTGTTGCTATTTCTTCCTCTCCCCCCACTGCCAGCCTGCCCAAACAAAGTCCGGCTTGCCCCGTCTGGATTCCTTCTTCAGAGTGCCTACAACATCAGCGTCTCAGTCGTGCGTGGGTGCAGAGAAGGAGGCTAGCCTTCCATGGGTGGTCAGGGATGCCTCGGCAGGAGGTGACTTTTGAGCGGAGGCCTGAAGGAGGAGCCAGTCATGCAAAGATCTGGCGGAAGAGTGTTCTGGGCAGGAGGCATAGCAAGGGCAAAGGTCCTGAGGTGGACGTAAGCTTAGCGCATCTGGGAGAAGAAACCAACGTGGCCGAAGGAAAATTAGTGGATGGAGAAGGGGGCTAGGGGGGCGATCAGGCAGAGAGTGTAGGTTTTGTTCCAAGTGTATGTCTAAGCAATTGGGGGTTTTTTTTTTTTAAATTTTTTTTTTTTCAACGTTTATTTATTTTTGGGACAGAGAGAGACAGAGCATGAACGGGGGAGGGGCAGAGAGAGAGGGAGACACAGAATCGGAAACAGGCTCCAGGCTCTGAGCCATCAGCCCAGAGCCTGACGCGGGGCTCGAACTCACGGACCGCGAGATCGTGACCTGGCTGAAGTCGGACACTTAACCAACTGCGCCACCCAGGCGCCCCAGCAATTGGAGGTTTTTAAACCAGAAACCAACATGATCTGATTGGTGTATGTAAATATTTATGTGTATAAATGTCCGGAGAATGGATTGTAAGGGGAATGCGCAATAATAGATATGAGGAGAGCAGTTAGAGGCTAAGTGACCTTAGACAAGTCATTTCACCTCCCTGAGCCTCGGTTTCCTCCTCTGTAAAATGAGGACAAGAAAAGACACCTCTGAGGCTTCTAAGATTTCAGTGATATGACTGCAGTTCCCCCAACACAGAGTAAGGCCCCATTCAATATAGTCCACGGTTTTCTTTTTTAAAAAATATTTATTTTTGAGAGAGAGAGAGAGCCCACAAGTGGGGGGGGGGTGCAGAAAGAGAGGGGAGCGGAGGCTCCAAAGCCAGCTCCCCACCGTCAGCACAGAGCCCGATGCGGAGCTTGAACTTGGGAACCTTGAGGTCACGATCTGAGCTAAAGTCAGACACTTAACCGACCGAGCCTCCCAGGCGCCCCGATATAGTCTACTGTTTTCCAGGTGAAGAAAGACCCCCCAAGGTTCCTCTCTGGTGTTTAATTCTTCCTTTGGAACAGAAACTTTGATACGCTTTGTTATTCAAACTCTGAGACATCAGTGGGTTGCATGAGGTGTCCAGAGACATCCCTGCCAATTGGAACGAAATCTCGCGCAGAAGGGCGTCCTGTGCCAGCAGCACACGTAGGATTTTCCTTTGCTGGGAGGTTACATCCCGTAAGGTACGCGCGTTTGCAGACAGCAGGCTGGAAGCATGAAGTAAACCTTGTCTCCGGAACTAGACCGGGGCTGTCCATCGTGGACCGCCGTGGGTGCCCGTGGGTGGGTGATCATACAAGCCCCCTGTGCGCTCTGGAAGATAATCCACTGCCTTTCACAATAGGCAAGCGCATCAACCACGCTGATGCCAGTCGGGACACTCCCCAGCAGCTGCCCAAATGCAGCAACTGCGCCGTCGGGACATACACACCATCTTCTTTCCAGACAGACGCGAGCACGTCTCAGACGACCAGCTTTCTCTTTTCCAGACGCATCAGGCGGGTTTCATGAGATTGTGATGATGGGTTAGAGACTGTGTTGTTGTTGTTGTTGTTTTTCTTGCCAGTGTGGACAGTTGAAGTATAATTTTCAGAAAGGTAAAATCATGACCCTCATGAAAACGTAAAACGAACTCCTGCCAAAGGTTTCATTAAACGGATTAATGAATGAGAGAACCACTAGAATGTGAAAACTAGGTCAAAGAGCATTTGAGAATCTAGGTATTTGTAGGCAATTTAATAAAGGAATATCAAGGGGTGCCTGCCTGGGTGGCTCGGTTGAGTGTCCAATCTCGGCTCCGGTCGTGATCTCACGGTTCGTGAGTTCGAGCCCCGCGTCAGGCTCTCTGCTGTCCCTGCGGAGCCCACTCCGGGTCCTCTGTCGCCCTCTCTCTTTGCCCCTCCCCGGCATGCGCTCTCTCTCTCTCTCTCTTGCAAAAACAAATAAACACTTTTTAAAAAATAAAGGAATACTAAGAAGGGATTGCAGGGCTCGTTCTAAATCCGGTGAAAGTCTGACAAAGTATTACACCGCAAACTTTCAAGTTCTTTTCTTACCATACAGAGATGATTCGCCTCTTTAGGAAAAAATCTACAAAGTAGCACGGAGCTTCACTCAATCCTGGCCTTTAATCCATCCTCTTTATGAGGCTCTAAAACTGTGTTCCCTCTAAATGCTTCATCTCTGCCAGCTTCTCCAAGCCGAGCACCCACATTCACTGGAAATGCGCTTAGAACACATTTGCGGGACAGGAATTGAGTGTACAGATTAGCTAGGTCCTGCAGCCCATTTTCTGGACATCTCAGGGGTCATTTTCACCGAAAGCCGCCTGAGGGGCTGGGCAGAGAGTCACGGAGAGCATCCTTTTTGACCCTACTCTAGACAGAAACAGGGACTCTCATCTTGGTGCTGTCTCTCTATCTCTTGAAGACTTGAACACAGGTACATTACACTACTCGTCCTTATCTACCCACTAACTCAACAAGCAGACGATGAGCACCTACCATGGGCCAGAAGCTGGGGATGCGGTGAGAGCCAGGGAGGTGCGCTCTCTTGGAGCCTGTGCCCGGACACAGACGCCAAATAGATGATCACCGACTTAATGAATTACATGTGAAGGTCGTCAGTACGGACCTGGAAACGCATTGAGCAAAAAAAAAAAAAAATGGAGAGAACTAGGTGGGTCTGGGAGAGTCTGAGCGTGAAGAAATCCTTCGGCGAGGAAGAGACGTCTAAGATGCGTCTAGAAAGATGAGTGGGTCTCACTGGGCACAAAGCTGCTGACTATTTGGGGTGGAGGGTGTAGCCTGTGTGAAGGACTCAGGCCCCACGAAGGGCGGGGTGTGTGGGGCGATGAGGAACTGATACCCTGAGCCTTGGAAATGTAGGCGAGAGTGGAATTGCGTAGGGCCCTGAGGGTTTGGGCAGAGTTGGGGCTACAGGGGAGCCCCAGGAGGCTCACAGAGCGGACCAACCCATGATCAAAACTGGTATCCCCGAACTCAAGCACGGGGAACGGTGCTGTACCTCGTGAACACTGAGCCAAGGTTGGCTGCGTTTGGGAAGGAATAAGTGACCGGCTAAGGGGACACTGCATGGGTCTCACCCCCAGAAGGCAAGCCGTGTTTATTAGCCCTAACTGGGCTCTCTGCTTTTCACTGTCACCCCGTAAACTCACTCCGCCTCCAACCGGTGGGATTTGCACCATCCCTCTCAGGTGAGCATTTCGGTTCACACCGATGGGAGAGGAGACACCCACGGGCAGGGATGCCCTTCACGACACACATGCCCGTAACGCTGCGGAACCGTGTTCCCTCTTTTAAAAAAGAGTTGGAGGGGCGCCTGGGTGGCTCGGTCTGTTAAGCATCTGACTTCGGCTCAGGGCATGATCTCGTGGCTTGTGAGTTCCAGCGCTGCGTCAGGCTCTGTACTGATGGCTCGGAGCCCGGAGCCCGCTTCGGATTCTGTGTCTCCCTCTCTCTCTGCCCCTCCCCCGCTTGCACTCTGTCTCTCTCTCAAAAATGAATAAACATTTACAAATTTTTTTAATTAAAAAAAAATAAGTTGGAGCACCTGGGTAGGCTCAGTTGGTTGAGTGTCCTGCCTCGGCGCAGGTCATGATCTCACAGTTCCTGAGTTCGAGCCCCTCGTCGGGCTCTCTGCTGTCAGTGTAGAACCCGCTTCAGATCTTCTGTCCCCCTCTCTTTCTACCCCTTCCCTGCTTGTGCTCTCTCTCTCTCTCTCTCTCTCTCTCTCTCTCTCAAAGGCAATACACCTTTGAAAAATAAATTTTAAGTGAAATGAGTTAATGGTGGAGTGTAGCAGGGAGGTGACCCCTTCCCAAGTTATCCACTCACAGGGGCATGAAGGCTGTAGCCAGTTCTCTAGTTTTCAGTAGTCTGGGCATTTCCAAGAATGTGTTACAAAAACATTTCAAGTTTCCATGACAAAGATTTTAAAACAAACGCAGCATCCAACAAAGAGCTCATGCGCAGGTCATGGGGTGTGAGGAAATGGGCAGTCTCACACCCGGGGGTGGGGGGGTGGGGGGAGTATAAATGGGTCAGCCATGCCTGAGGGCAGTGAGGGAAGGAGGAGCCCCAATGACCGCCCTGCCAACTTCCCACCTAGAAATTTCTCTGGGGTTGCAGATATTTAGCTACGAAGATGATCATCTTAGCGTTGTCATAGCTAAAAACTGGAATTAGCTAAAATGTCCCAGAACCTGAGGGAAAGGCATGATTCATTCTTACAAGGGAAAACAGGACTGCTATTTAGAAGGATACTGAACAGGGGCGCCTGGGTGGCTCAGTCAGTTGAGCGTCCAGCTTCAGCTCAGGTCATGATCTCACAGTATGTGGGTTTGAGCCCCGCGTCGGGCTCTGTGCTGACAGCTTGGAGCCTGGAGCCTCCTTCGGATTCTGGGTCTCCCTCCCCTGCTTGTGCCCTCTTTCTCTCTCTCATATAAATAAGCATTAAATAGATAGATGGATAGATAGATAGATAGATAGATAGATACTGAAGAAAGCAATTTATTAACACAAAGATGTTCATAATCTATTATTAGTGGGAAAAAAAGATTGTAGCATACGATCCCATTAAGTTTTAAAAATATAACTGACTTGGGGGGCCTGGGCGGCTCAGTTGGCTAAGCATCCGACTTCGGCTCAGGTCATGATTTCACAGTTTGTGGGTTCGAGCCCCACATCAGGCTCTGTGCCGACAGCTCAGAGCCTGGAGCCTGCTTCAGATTCTGTGTCTCCCTCTCTCTCTGACCTTCCCCTGTTCCGTCTCTATCTGTCAAAAATAAACATTAAAAAAATTAAAAAAAATTTTTTTAATGTTTATTTATTTTTGACAGAGAGAAAGAGAGAGAGAGAGACAGAGCATGAGCAGCGGAGGGGCAGAGAGAGAGGCTCAACACGGGGCTCGAACTCACAGACCGTGAGATCATTACCTGAGCCGAAGTCGGACCCTCAACCGACTGAGCCACCCAGGCGCCCCTAAAAAAATTTTTTTTAATTCAACTGACATGCAATGCCTGGAGGACTCAGTCAATTGAGCATCCGACTCTTGATTTTGGCTCAGGTTATGATCTCACAATTGTGGGATCAAGCCCCCCACATTGGACTCCAGGCTGGGTATGGAGCCTACTTGAGATTCTCTCTCTCTCTCTCTCTCTCTCTCTCTCTCTCTCTCTCTCTCTCCCCCCTTTTCTCTCTGCCCCTCTGTCATGTGCTTTCTAAATTAATTAATTAAAGGAAATACAACTGACTCTAGGTGCATATATATGAACAAATGTGCACAAGATGTCAGGTCATGAACCAAAGAAGTGACAGTGGTTATCTGTGGCAGCCATTTCTGTTCCCTTCTATTTGCCTATCACTATTTTATATCCCTCTGTAATGGATTTTTATTTCTTTGCAGTAAGAAGAAAGTTCCATGCACAAAAATTGTTCGTAATCCCCTAGGATCTCAATTGCAGGAGGTTTCACGTGGGACTTCTCAGTGCCTATTTGTCTGCATTCTACTTACTGCTTCTCAGATACATACACATGTCACAGTGTTTCTCTAAATCCATACTGACCTGACTGTGTGTTTAAGGTGATGCTTTTTAGCAGTTGGACATCCAATTCCATTTTTGTAACAGAAAAAACTTTATGCAAAAAAAAAAAAAAAAAAAAGGCCACACTTCTTCACAAGCATAATGGGATCGTTGGTCATTTTTGCTTTGTTTTATTTGTAAATTGCATGTACTAGGAGCTAATAAGCATCAAAAGTATAATTAACTAAATTTAATTGAAGAAAGAAAAAAAAGCACCTGGAAGGATAAATACTTAAAATGGTATGAAAAGTTACCTCTGAGTGGCGGGATTATGGGTAATTTTCACAGATTTCTTTTTTTCTTCTCTGTATTTCCCAATTTCTCTGTGTTAAGTGTGCACTAATATAGCAACAGGTGATTCCATTAAGCCCCACAGAAACAAGTCGCCTTCATTTAATTCGGCAGAAAGTTCAAATAAGAAGGAGGTTTGCTTACCCATTGCTGCCATTGCTATGAGGTGATTTTCCTTTGAGGGTCAGGGGGCGAACAGAAAGAGCATGAGTTCTGAGAATTAGGGAGACTGGGTTTTGATCCTGGCTGCGTGACCACAGATAGACCGGTCCTTAACCGTTGTGTCTCTGCTTCCTCACTCACCAATTAGTGAACATTTACCGAGCATCTCCTATGCACCTGAGTGTGTGCTCGATGCTGGGGACAGAGCAGCAAATAGGTGAGCTATGGTCCCGGTAGTCACAAAACTTCCAGCCCAATCCAGGAGAAAGATAATAAGGACCAGACAGAGGGCGCTGTTATAGCTAGGACAGTAACCGCCAACCTCTACAGAGCGCCTACTGACTGCCAGGCACTGTTCAGTGAGCTTTGCGTACATAACAACCCATTGAATTCTTACCCCTACCCCGGGAGATATTAACATTAGTCCCATTTTACAGACCAGGAAACTGAGGCCCAGAGAGAGTAGCCAATTTGCTCCAAGGCACACAGCTAAGAAGTGGCAGGGTCAGGATTTCCACTCAACTATGTGTTGGCTGCACTCGCGCACACAGGTCATGGCCGTCACGAATTAAAACAGTGGCTGTTGGTGGGAATGCAAACTGGCGCAGCCGCTCTGGAAAACAGTGTGGAGGTTCCTCAAAAAATTAAAACTAGATCTACCCTATGGCCCAGCAATAGCACTGCTAGGAATTTACCCAAGGGATACAGGAGTGCTGACGCATAGGGGCACTTGTACCCCAATGTTTATAGCAGCACTTTCAACAATAGCCGAATTATGGAAGGAGCCTAAATGTCCATCAACTGATGAATGGATAAAGAAGTTGTGGTTTATATACACAATGGAATACTACTTGGCAATGAGAAAGAATGAAATCTGGCCTTTTGCAGCAATGTGGATGGAATGGAGAATGTTATGCTAAGTGAAATAAGCCATACAGAGAAAGACAGATACCATATGTTTTCACTCTTATGTGGATCCTGAGAAACTTAACAGAAACCCATGGGGGAGGGGAGGGGGGGAAAAGAGGTTAGAGTGGGAGACAGCCAAAGCATAAGAGACTCTTAAAAACTGACAACAAACTGAGGGTTGATGGGGGGTGGGAGGGAGGGAAAAGTGGGTGATGGGCATTGAGAAGGGCACCTGTTGGGATGAGCACTGGGTGTTGTAGGGAAACCAATTGGACGATAAATTTCATATATTAAAAAAAACAACAACAAAAACCCGAATTAAAACAGTGCGGTGAGAGTACGTTTGGGACACTCCAGAAGTTAGACTTCCCCGAGGATATGACCTTCCACCGGACCCCTAAAGGGGAGGCAGGACTAAATCAGGCAGAGAGCAGGGCCGAGAGCCTGTGGGGTGGTGGAAACCCACGAATGCGCTCCAGTGTTTCTCAGCCAGCGGTGTGGGTAGAATGGTTTTCGGCCACAGAAATGACGATGAATTCTTTCTCCTCCCGCCCCCAGACCCTCCTGGCCAGAGCACTCTATGACAACCACCCAGACTCTTTCTACGAGCTGGCTTTCTGCAGAGGAGACATCTTGACCATTCTAGAACAAAATGTGCCAGAAAGCGAGGGCTG
The DNA here is from genome assembly GCF_007474595.2 of Lynx canadensis. Lineage (NCBI taxonomy): Eukaryota > Metazoa > Chordata > Mammalia > Carnivora > Felidae > Lynx > Lynx canadensis. Next base: position 6,211,473 of record NC_044305.1, on the reverse strand, counting down.
GTGGAAGTGTCTGCTCCACGGGCGGCAAGGTCTGGCCCCTGCCAACCGCCTCCAACTGCTCCCTGAGGTGCCCGCAGACAGGCCCTGCCCCCCCTCCCTGAGAGGCCCGGGGGAAGCCCTCACCAGCTCCAAGGAGACCTACCAGGCGCCCACCCTGCTCAAGCCCCCGACTCCAGGCCCCGTCTACGAGCACATGAAGAGCTGGGTGGAGGGGCCCCCACCCACCACCGCCCAAGTCTACGAACTCCCTGCCCCGCCCTCCAGAACCGGAATCATCTGTGAAAAGACCCTAAGCTTTCCGCAACAGGTATGCGTGTTTCCAAGTCAAACAGGTGGGGCAAAGGGTGTGTAAACTCAGGCAGGGGCTTCCCTCTGCCTTGAGTTCTTGGTGTCCTTCAGGAGATTAAATGTGCAAAGTGGGGACCTAAACCAGGCGTGATCCGGTGAACTTGTATTTGGCCCCCACTTCAGTTAGCACTGATATTCTCGACACCCCGGTGATTCCCTCGCTCTCCAAGACATCCATGCTTTACAGGAAATCAAATGTTGAGTGCACCTGCTCACAAAAGTATTATGGATTTTCCCGGCACTAGGATGGGTTCAGGGGCGAGAAATTACTCGACAGGCTTAACATCTACACTCCCTTCAACCAAGAAACTTGACTCCCAGAATTGCTACAGAACTACACAAGAAGGCAAAGCTATATCTGGATGAGGAGGCCATGACCATTGTAGCATTTTTTGTTGTAGGGAAGAATCAAAGATGCCTAAACGTTTGTCAATGGGGAGATTGGATGGGGAGATTGGTTACAGAAGTTTTGGCATACCTCTGCAACATATTAGGCATGCGAAAAAAAGATGGAATCGTTCTTGGAGGCAAAAAAGAGCCATTTAAACAAAAAACAACCAAAAACCAAAATGATCCGTGTGTATGTATGTGTGCATGCTCACACGTTGAAAGACCACACACCGGGGCCCCTGGGTGGCTCAGTGGTTAAGCATCCCACTTCGGCTCAGGTCACGATCTCACGGTTTGTGAGTTCGAGCCCCGCATCAGGCTCTGTGCTGACAGCTCAGAGCCCGAGGCCTGCTTTGGACTCTGTGTCTCCCTTTCTCTCTGCCCCTCCCCTGCTCACGCTGTGTCTCTCTCTCCTTCAAAAGTAAATTTAAAATATTTTAAGAAAGAAAGAAAGAAAGAAAGAAAGAAAGAAAGAAAGAAAGAAAACACACACCATCAGTGGTTCCTCTTTGGAAGTGGAATTGGTTAAGGAGAAAGTGAAAGAAGGCGTCCAGCAGGGACCTTTATTTCATTCACTCCTGTGTCCCCAGCACCTGGGACTGTGACTCCCATAGGTTGGTACTCAGTAAATATACAATGAGCAGAGAGATCAGAAAATGGATTTGTGTGTTATATATGGCCTGTATGACAACTGCGATTTTAAAAAATAGCACTTAAAAAACAGAGGAAAAGAAGCACTAGGTAAACGCAGAAGAAAAACTTTTTTTAAGAAGGAAAGCAATTTAAAAATCTTTTTAATGTTTATTTTTGAGAGAGGGAGAGACAGAGTGTGAGTGGGAGGGGCAGAGAGAGAGAGGAAGACAGAATCTTGGGCTCCAGGCTCTGAGCCATCAGCACAGAGCCCGACGCGGGGCTCGAACCCACGAACTGTGAGATCATGACCTGAGCCGAGGTCAGACGCTTAAGCAACTGAGCCACCCAGGCGCCCCGCAGTGAAAGCAATTTAGAGAAGAAAGGAGAAAAACAGCGTATCGTTTTCCCCCAGGCCCAGGCCTTGATGAGGGGCTAGGTGTGCAGAACGCATCTGCACGGTCTTCAGCCACTGTGGCGTTTCCCGCATTGTTCGCTTTGCTCTCGGCTCAAAGGACACTTCCCACCTGGCCAGAGCTCTGGGCAGGGGTCCTGGCTAAGTGTGTGTCCAGGAAGGACTCTCCCCCTGGTGTGCGTGCTGGGGGCCCTGGGAAGTTTCCACTAACCACCCAGGCCTCCTCCACACCACCTCCAATGACCTCTTCAAACGGAAAGGTGTTGGTTTCTTAAAATATTTTGAATAGCTCAGATGTTCTAACCCCCCGGGCTGCCAGGCGGAGGACCAGACAGCCTTTACACGGAACAGCTGCCACCCAGGGGCGCTGGCTCCAAACCCCAGAAGGACGCTGCTCGAACCTACTGTGGCAGCCCCTTTCTCCGGAACAGCTGGTCTACGTCGAAGCCTGGCATGTTCCGTTGCTGTCTGAGCAGCTGACTCAGAGCAGGGCCACGGTGTTGTTCCTCCGAGAACGAGTGGCCTTTGCCGAAGGCAAAGTTTGATTTGAGTCCCCCCCTCTCCCCCCGTAAAAGACAAACAGGTGTGATGACTGTTGTTGACCAGGTACCCCGAGTGCCCAAGCCAGTCCAGGCTCCTCCAACTTCAACGTTTGTTACACGAATGAAGAGACCGGGGACAACATGGCACCTCATGACCATAGATGTAACTTCTAGACTGGCGCTGTGATAAACAGAAAAGGGTCAGAGACTTGTCCTTACCATGAAGCGTGTCCGTGATTGGAGCCCTCGCTCGTGTGAGGCTGTGGCCGTTGACAGAAACCGCAGCCACCAAAGGGGAATTCAGAAACCTGGGGCCCTTGGCCACCTGAGCAGGCTTTCTTGAGGTGGCCCCAGTAAAGCACCTGGGGAACTTTCCTGCCTTTTTCTCCTGCTTAAGTTGGAGAATCAGCAGTCCCGAGTTGCCTGGCTGGGTCACTGGGCTTCTGGGGCTGTGCTGGGAGAGCGGACACGTCCCAACACCCTCTGTTTACCTGTCTGGCCCTGCCGTGTCTAAGTTCTCCTCGAGTTGTGCCTTCTGGTGATTCTAAGTAATTCCACTGTTTCTTCTACTCCGAGAAGGAAGGAGCTAGAAGAAATGGATGAAAACCAGTTGGGAATCTTCTGATCCACGGAAAAGGCAGACCTCTCTGCGCCGCTCATGTAATAACCTGGGAGTTAGCCTGACTCCGCGGCGGCCGGGGAAATGCATTCTGGGTGGAGCACTGGTGTATAGAACTAGGCAGGTCCAGCCCGCTAGCTCGGAGCTGTTTTCCCATGGGCTTGGAACTGGCAGGTGGCCCCACCTCACAGACTCCCCTCATCCCTGTGCCAACTGTCCCTAGGTTCAGCTTGGCCAAAAGTCAAAAACCAAGAAGGTGAAAATAGGTCACCTCTCTCAAGTCGACTGATCTAGGACCCTACATGTCAGAATCAGACATCTCTATGGCTGGGAGAGACCTCTGTGGATCTGGGGAACAACTCTTCATTTTACAGATGAGAACGTTAGTTTCCAGGGAGGTGAAATGGCCCAGCCAGGGTCCCAGGGTGTTGAATACCAGAGACTGAAGCTTCCTCGTGCCCGTGTGGGGCTGACTCTGCCCCTAGACTTTGAACGCCCTTGCTCTCCGTTTTCCTGACTCTGTGGCTGACACTGCTCTTTGCAGTTAGGTTGTATTTTATTTTTTTAGTTTATTTATTTATTTATTTTTGAGAGAGAGAGAGAGAGAGAGAGAGAGCGTGCGCGCGAGGGAAAAGAATGACTGGGGGAAGGGCAGAGACACAGGGGAGCAGAGGATCCGAAGCAGGGTCCGTGCAGACAGCAAAAAGCCAGATGGGGAGCTCAAACTCACAAACCGTGAGACCGTGACCTGAGCGAAAGTCAGACGCTTAACCGACTGAACCACCCAGCAATTAGCTTTTTATTGAGATTAATCTACAGATCCTCAGGGCACCTCTTAGTCACTAGTATCCATATCAAGAAATAGAACAAAACTAGCACCTCATGAGCCCCCCTCCCACCTTCTCTGAGTCACTTCCTCCAGGGTAACCACTATCTCGAGCTTTGTTTTACTTTTTATTCCAACTTCCTTAATATAATATACTAGCCCGACTTTTTTTTTTTTAATCACCATGCAAAGAACACATCTGATGTTGGTTTGAATTCAGAAAGGGGAATCTTTCATATTTCAAGTGAAAAGCGTCCAACTTCCTGGTGGAATCACTCTCAGACCCACTAGTTCCCAAACTGGAGTTTCCGTCTGTCCCCCCGAACCTTTCGAAACCACATTTCTCAAACATGTTCCTTAATTGATTGCCATCTTGAACCCATGTTTTCCAAGAAACACGGGCGTTTGTGAACCAGGTTCCTCTACCTGAAATTCTACGTGCAGGAAAATCCCTTTGTCCTCTGCAGGTGGTCTTCAAGGCATGTGTGACCCACAGAGGCAGCTACATAAATAAAATGGGGCTTGGGGCCACAGCGAGCAGTAGGAAATGGGAGTGCATTTGGAAAAGCTCTGTGGTAGGGGAGAGCTTGGGGTGTTAGAATGAGTGGGAGCAGGAGGAAGAAAGAGTGGAGGTGATGGCGGATGGCATGGCTGGGGACACACCACGCGTGGTCCCTGGGGTTGGATGGGGCAGGCCTGTGGGATATTGGATTTAACCCAGACTGCGGTGGAGAACCACCGTCCTAAACCAATCAGCCTGAGACTGACAGGGACAAAGTCGGGTTTATTGCCCACCGGAGAGAGAGGGGTCACGTCGCATAGGGACCTCGGGGCATCCCACAAACAGAAGAAGGTAGCATACATCGTGATGAGGTTGGGGAAAGGTGGTGTTTAGCGTAAACAAAGCCTGTCTTGTTAGGCTCTAAGCAAAACAGGGCAGTGTCTGAAGGGTCGGCATCAGCCCAGACTGCAAAGCTGATACAGGCTGCTCCTTCCTTGGGGACCCCAGGTTGAGGTAGATGTGGGACACCTGCTACCCGCCGTCTGAAGCTCTGTGTTGGGGATGAAAAGCCAGCCTGCCTCGCGGACGGGAGTTGGATGTTTCTTTCTCGCTGATAGAGCTTCAGGCCATAATGCTCCCGGGAGCCCAGGATTTTAGAGAACCAGGTTTCTCTGTAAGAAATAGTCGTCACTCAGAAGGACGTTATTTTGACACTGGGCAGCTGAGTGCGTCCGGGGGAGACAAGTTTGTCCTGTCTGCTTCGCGGTTGCTTTATCTGAGTCTGTTATTCCGGCCTGATGAGTGGGGGGCCCACTGTCTTCTACCTACTGTCTCAAGCTGTACACATTCTTTCGCCCAAAACGAGCAGATCGATTAGGAAATACGAGCACTCCCTTCATGCCGGGCACAGAGCTGGGTCACCCCCCTGAACAAAGGGACCCCGATCTAGTCCTTCCCAGCCTGAATTGCCCTCCCGGTCTCCGCACATTCAGGTCCTAACCATCCACGCCATCCAGTTTGGAAAGCCCCCTGCAGTGACAGGTTCCTGGCTGCCAGATGGGAAATGCAGTCGGCCTCTGACAGACGCTCTGGACTTGACCTTTTGCTCCCCTCAAGGCCCTGTCTCGCTTTCCAGCCTGTGTCCTGGCTCCGTCCATACTTTATTTCCTCCTTTAGACCTTGACCCTGGCAGACGGCACCCACCCCCCTGGAAAATCACCCCTTCCCGCGCCCCTCCTGGAGACACTCTTGTTTGAGAGGGCTGACGTGGGGCCCCCGCAACTGTTTTATTTTAAAGTTTGTCAGGTGATTGGTTCTCTGGCCGGGTTTGGAAGCTGTCGCCCAGGAGCAGCTAGCCGGGTACCTGGTCTAGAGTGGACATTCACTGCAATCCAGTGACTCCAAGGCTGAGGCCACCATTGGTCTGGTCACCTCCCGCGGCCCCATCAGCCCTCAGCTGGAGCGACAAGTCCCGTGACCCGCCCCTGCCCCTTCCACACCCCCGACAGTCCCTTCACTTTACACCCTTAGAGCCTCTCTGCCTGCCTGGCTCACAACTACATCCTCAGCATCATCGGGTGAACACATTAGTAACCTCGGGTTCGAATCACAGCCTCAGATCCCAAGCGAACTCAGAATCGTCTGGAGGCTGGCTGGTGCTGCATATCCCCACACTCCCCGGGAGCACTCGGAGACCCAGATTCAGGGTCCAAGACTCTCCGGGGGCACTCGGAGACCCAGATTCAGGGCCCAGGACTCCCCGGGGGCACTCGGAGACCCAGATTCAGGGCCCAGGACTCCCCGGGGGCACTCGGAGACCCAGATTCAGGGCCCAAGACTCTGCATTCTAAGCTGCTCCCTGCTGAGGCTGAGGCAGGCAGAAGACTGCCCTCCACCACGGGACCCGCCCCTCTCATGTCCTGGGTCCCCCCACCCCCGCCGTCTGAGCAAAGGGCCGCGTGTTAAGGGTGCAGGGAGAACACCTCCACGCCGCAGGGGTGCCTTCGCTGTGTGAGGGTAACACGGAGCCTGAGCTGTGGACGCCACGGTGACGTTTCCTTCCCACGGCTCTTCTTTTTCTCCCCAAGGCCCTCTTCACGATTCCCAGACCCGCTCGGGCCTCGCTGCCTGCTCGGCCTTCCCAGGTGTATGACGTGCCGACCCAGAGCCGGGGCCCCCCGGTGCTGAAGGTGAGTCTCAGCCGTGGCCCTGCCCCACAAGTGAGGCTCTCCGTGCCACCCAGATGGCTCCCCCGCCTCCCTGCAGGCACCGCCCGCCTCTCTCACACCTGTTTTTGAACACCTCCCACCTGCAGGTTCCGAGGTGGGCCAGTGATCACCGGCTCGGGGACAAAGTCTCCTCCCTGGGCTCTGGGACAGGCCGGTCGCCTCCAGCCTCAGCCTCCCGAGATGCTCCCCCCACCCCCCCACCCCCACTTCTGGTCTGGCTCTTGCTCAGGTTCAGGTGTGACCCACATCTGACCCTTGGATGAATACACTTGATCCCTTTGCCGTGACAGGTGCCAGGAGCACAGGCAGGGGCCACGTGGGACAAGGAGGCGCTGGCCTTGGGCACAGAAGTCTTAAATAAAGACACATACAGGACTCACCTCCCTCACCTCACCCTCACCCCGGCCCTCTCCACCCTGTTTGTTTGTTTAATGTTTATTTATTTTTGAGAGAGACAGAGCATGATCAGGGGAGGGGCAGAGAGAGAGGGAGACACAGAATCCGAAGCAGCTCCAGGGTCCAAGCTGTCAACACAGAACCCGACACGGGGCTCAAACCCAAGAACCGTGAGATCATGACCTGAGCCGAAGTCGGCCGCTTAACCCACTGAGCCACCCAGGTGCCCCACGAAGTCCCAATTTCCTTGATTCCTTTTAAAGTCAACCCTAAGGCTAACTTACAGAACTAAATGAGCCACTGTTTTTAACTCAGGCCAACTGCGTTTCATTCTCTCTCTAGTTTGTCCCCATCTTCGGTCGAGAAGGCGAGCTTTTTAAAGCACAGTGTCCGTTGTTGAAAACATAACCATGTAAGCTTCCGCCTTGCAAGCGTCATGACCGGAAGCCCCAAAGTTTTCAGTGGTTTGCATTTTCCTTTGGAAAAAACACTGGCGTGGGCAGAGTCTGTGATGTGCGTCCATCGGGAGGGAAAAATCCAAGCTATCCTTTTCGGTCTCTCCCCAGGAGCCAGAGAAGCAGCAGTTATATGACGTACCCGCCAGCCCCCAAAAGGCACGACTTGGTCCCTTGGCCAGCCAACCAAGTGTAAGTATGATGAGACGCGGAGATTTGCTGCTAGGAAAATGTGAGCCTCCTCCGGGACGTTTTATCAGCGTGGTCCAAAGTAGGGATACAAATGCCTCACAGCAGAACTTATTTCATTTGGAAACCTGATGGCAGTGATGTTCAGGAACAGGGTGGGCGATGTGGTTTGGGTGAGTCCTCTAGCTTTTCCGTGCCTCAGTTTCTTATGGCGGACTAATTGTGAGAATTGAGATATTCCTGCAGAGGACCTACTACGGTGCTTGGTGCGGAGCGAAAGCCCAGCGGATCTCAGTTAAACGCTTATTATTCTATACCTCACAGATGTGTTAAAGTAGGTTTTTATTTATTGGAGAGACGCCTTAATTTGAAAATCTGGAGCCCGTGTTCATCGTTGAATTCTGTCCCATGCATACGATGCATATGCCTATACCCAAGGTTATCAGGGAAGGCCTTACAAAAGAGGGGACATCTCCACAGGGTCGTGAGGGTTGCATAGGAGTTTGTTAGGTAGAAAGGAAAGGGTGGGGAGGGCTTTTAGAACAGAAGGGCTGGTTTGGGCAAAATGAAATACAGTGGGCTCAGTGAGTACTCTGAGTTCAGGGGACAGTAAACAGCCTGGGCGGCTGGGCCCACGAGGAAGGTGGTGGCAGGAGTGGTGTGGAGGCCTGAAGGTGGGTGCAACCAGATTGTGAAGGGCCTTGAGCAAAAACAGCAATGGGGAGCCACTGAAGAAGCTGGAGTAGGGGAGTGACAATCAGATTTTTAAGCAGCACAGTACCTGGCATTTAGGAGGCCCTCAGCCTAACACACGTTCGTCAAAGGAGTGGCTCACACCCTGTCTTTATCGCTACTAACCTGGGCAATTTTGTTTGGTTCTTCACAGGGGCAGAGTGCTCCCCTGACGTCAGCGATCGCCTTGAGGCAAGGCGGCTACAGCACGTTACCGAGCCCTCAGAAATCTGAGTGGATTTATGACACGCCAGTATCTCCGGAAAAAGCTGGTACGAGAAACGCATCTCTAAGCAGCTTTGCAGAAGGATCGGGGCCCCACACTCCCCCCAGTATATGCTGCTCCCCCCAGTATATGTCCAGCCTCCACTGTCCTCCAAACAGCAGAGCAAGGTCCCTCGATCCATACCTGCACAAAAACGTGCCCATGCAGAAAAAACTCAGCCTTCCAGAAATTCCTACGTATAAATTTCTGGCCTCGAGGGACACGTTCCCCTTGGACGAAGGTGTCGGCTACAAGGTTCCTTCCAGCTTTCTGATTCCCCGAGCGGAACAACAGAACACCAAGCCAAACATTTATGACATCCCTAAAGCAACGCCGAGAGGCCCCCAGGCCCAGCACGAGCTGGGGAGTGCCGACGGGGCTTCAGAGAACGTCACGGACCGTGGCTCCTCGTGGCTCTCGGGACGGCCACCATCGCTGTCTCCGGAAGCGGACAGCCTGTCCGTTTCCAGCTCCGACAGCCGAGCCAGCATTGTCTCCTGCTCCTCCACGGCCACGGACTCTTCGTCCAGCTCCTACTCGGAGGAGGCAGGGAAGGAGCTCTGCTTGGACCCGGACTGGGCCCGAGAGACAGCAGCGTCTCTGCAGCACAAGGTGGCCGGCTCTGTCGCAAGCCTGATGCTCTTTGTCAGCAGGAGGTGGAGGTTCAGAGACTATCTGGAGGCCAACGTCAGTGCCATCCGCAGGGCCGCCGACCACGTGGAGGAGTCTTTGAGGGCTTTCCTGGATTTTGCCCGCACGGTCCGTGGGACCGCCTGCAACCTCAGTGACACTCACCTTCAGGCCAGAATTAGGGACCAGCTACAGACGATCTCCAACTCCTACCAGATCCTGCTCGGAACAAAGGAGAGCCTGGATAGCTGCAATTGGTCCCTGGAAGTCCTCGTGACGGACGAAGCCCAAAACAGCCCGGACGACCTCGAGAGATTTGTCACAGTGGCGCGGATGGTTCCGGAAGACGTCAAGAGGTTTGCCTCCATGGTCATTGCCAACGGGAAGCTCCTTTTCAAGCAGAACTGTGAAAAGGGAGACACCTTGCAAGTGACCCCAGACGCACAATTTAAGTTTGCCGAATGCATCCAGCTTCCCCGAAGAGAAATGGAATTATACCAAAGAAGTGCTCCTTTTGATAAACAGAAGGAGAGGGAGCACTCCCCTGAAATACTAAAGAAAAACGGGACGAGTATCTGTGAACAGGTGAGTTCCGAGTGGTGTAACACAAGGAGCCCTTCAAATTTTATCTGGAGACGTCGCCCACCAGTTAGATGCTGAGAATCCTTCCGTAATTGTTAAAAACAGTTCAATAACTGAGTATCGCATGATGATAATCTTTCGATAATTTCTGAGAGACGTTGGTTCCATTTTCCAGAAAATAAAATTCATGGAAGTGCTGTTCTAGATGAAATCTTATTAAGAAGTAAGATAGGCATTTGAACATTCAGGCAGATTGGACGTCTTCTGGAAACGTGGTGTCTTGGGGCTTATCTCTAACACCAGGGTTAGAAAGGACTTTGAAACCCTTTTGAAATCTGTTCTTTGAGCACATTTTTCAATCTCACCACCGAGTTTCCTTGCATTTTTGAAAGTTGTAGATTTAGTCATTGTCTCTGTGTTTCTGAGAAACAGAACAGGAAGTGTAAACACTCTTCCAAATCGTGTGTGTTCTTAGCAGCCTCCAGCCTTCATTTACTGTTCGAAATACTTGGCTGCGTGAATTCAGACACGATAGGAAAAGAGCCTTTGGTTCAAGGATTGCGAGTGTCAAGGGGTACAGCGGGTAACCTGGGGGCTGTGTCAACACGACTTGATCCCTTTTAGCCCCAATCTTGTGTGGTATTCTGTCAAAATGCCTGGTGGTTGGTGTAAGAGCTTTAACACATTCTAGAGAAGGCAGAAACCTGGGTGTTTTTCATTCCCTATTTTAAAAATATAGATATAGACATAAAGAGGTATAAAATACATAAATATAAACATATATAATTTTTAAACTATGTGTCCTTATATCAGGCCATGTGGGTAGGCAGAATTTAGCCCTGGGTCTGGCAAAGTTTCCTTTGTTGAAAAAAAAAGGCACCAGGGGGCAAAACTATTCACAAAAATAAAAACATAAATGCTCAAGTTTTTTTTTTTTTAATGTTTATTTATTTTTGAGAGAGAGAGACAGAGCACAGGAGGAGATGGGAGGAGATAGCAGAGAGAGAGGGAGACAGAATCCGAAGCAGGCTCCAGGCTCGGAGCTGTCAGCACAGAGCCCGACGCGGGGCTCGAGCCCACAAAGGGAGATCACGACCCGAGCTGAAGTCGGACGCTCTACCGACTGAGCCACCCAGGCGCCCCAAAATGCTCACCTTTTAAAGTAGACTCAAACACCTCTGAACCGTGTCGAAACCACTCAGGTTGGTAATCGGAAGGGATTTTATTTTTCAGAAGTTGCCTAATCTAGAAGAGACAGGAAAACCCATCTTGGAACAAAGGTTGGATGAAAACAAAAACCTCGAAGCACAGGTAAGTGACAGGGCCGGCTCGCCCGTATTTCTGACTCGCGTGCTTTGTCCCTAGAGATGCCTCCTGCTATGAACAAGTCAGCATGATAGCCGTGATCCACGACGCCTTGGGAATAGATGTGGTGTTTGTGATGGTTCTTCCTATTTGCAGTAGAAGGAGCCCTGGAGATGAACAGGTCCAACGAGCCCCAGAATGTGGAGCGTAATCCTTGAACCATGAGTGACAGTTCTGGGCGTCGCAGGTTTAGCGTGGGTGGGACTGACATGGTGTTCGATACCATGGATGCACATTCCCTTTGACATTCTCTTTTAATGCTTCTGGTTACAACAGGAAAACCATTTTGGTTTGGGGCTTATGTGTCACCAACGCCTCTGTGACACTTGATGTTCTTTTTCAAAAACATTCAAAGATGTTATCATGGTGCTTATTTTTGTTGGTTCCTTCTTACCGGTGACAAATGACAGTGGTTTTCCAGTCATCAATTTGAAAAGTTTCCTTTAAAGTAATAGAAGTAAAACCAGTGGGTTCCTTTAAAGACAAAGATGAAACAAGTCAAGGTGAAGAAGGAAGCAGACAGGGCATCCCTGGTGAAGGTTGTCTGAGTACCTAGAGCCTGGAGAACAGGGAACCAGATCAGCTCCCTGGCTGGGGGGTGGGTGTGAGTGGAAGAGAGAAGGACCGAGATGTCTGATCACGTGGACATCTCGGGGGCAAATTGGGACGAGAACCCTCGTCTGAAAGTCTGAGATCAGGGTGCTAGCTTGGGCAGATCCTGGTGAGGGCTCTCCTCTGTCTTCTCATTGTGTCCTCAGGTGGCAGAGAGCAGAGACAAGGGCTCCAACAAGGGCACTAATCCCATCACAGGGCCCCACCCAAATGACCTCATCTAATCCTAGTTACCTCCCAAAGGCCCATCTCCTACCACCTTCACCTTAGCGGGTCGAGTTTCAACATATGAAGTCAGACCCTAACACTGAGTTCTTCTAGGCTGTGAGCTTTGAGATCACAGGTGGATGAGAGAACATGCAGTTTCATGAAAAGACTAAGACATTCAGACTTAGCTGACTCCGCCTAGAACTCCAGATCTTTATTTTACAAAATGAATGACCATAGGCAGCCCTTTGCTTCAGGGAGCATCAATCTCCCCACCTGTAACCTAACAAAGAGGCTTTTGATTATCCCCTGGAGTGGTTGCCACTAAATTGGATGCCACTAAAATTTTTTTTTAATGTTTATTTATTCTTGAGAGAGAGACACAGAGAGAGAGAGCAGGGGAGGGACAGAGAGAGCGAGACACAGAATCCGAAGCAGCTCCAGGCTCCGAGCTGTCAGCACAGAGCCTGATGCAGGACTTGAACGCACAAACCGTGAGATCATGAAGTTAGCAAGTTAGAGAAATATTGTCATATTAGGACAGATAGGTCAGCGTATTTGGATTTCTTCCGGAAATTTGGGGGGATCAGGTTTATTGCCGATGCTGAAATTAGAAAGGATTTTTTGAAAATTCCGTTCTTTGAGTAAATTTTTAAATCTCATCGAGTTTTCTTGCGTTCTTTAAGGTTATAGATTTATTCATTGTCAATGTGTTTCTCTCTTTTTTTAAGTTTCTTTATTTCTCTTGAGAGAGACAGAGACGGTGCCAGCAGGGGGAGGGGCAGAGAGAGAGGGAGAATCCCAAGCAGGCTCCACACTGTCAGCACAGAGCCCGATGCGGGGCTCAGACCCACGAACCGTGGGATCAAGGCCTGAGTGAGATCGTGACCTGAGCTGAAGTCGGACACTTAACCAACGGAGCCACCCAGGCACCTCTGTCCATTTGCTTCTTAGAACGGGCTTCTAATGGTTTGTTGAGAATACTGAATGAGATTTTATGTATTTAACACGTAAGATTATATATACAATGCAATATATAATATTGTAGATGTAAATACCATACTTCATATGTAACCGTGCTTTGAAAACATTAACATTAATTTGTTAGGCAAATGGTGCACGGTGGGGCTCCCCACACAAAACTGTACTTTTTCTGATATAAAATCTAGAACGTTGAGCAAAACAGGAAAAGGGAGATACCCACAGCCTGGCGATCAAATCTGCCTCTGATCGATTACTTTCCTCCCTCTTTCAGCATCCTTGTTCCCCCACCCCCCGGCCTCTGAGTCAGCAGAACCCTGAGAAGAGATTCCACCTTTCTCAACACTGCCGGCTCTATTTCGGGGCACTGTTCAAAGCCATCGGCGTATTTAACAGCAGCCTGAGCAACAGCCAGCCCCCCGAGATCTTCATCGCGCAGAGCAAGCTGGTCATCATGGTGGGACAGAAGCTGGTGGACACGCTGTGCCAGGAGACCCAGGAGAGGGACATGCGCAATGAGATTCTCTGTGGCAGCAGCCACCTTTGCAGCCTGCTCAAGAACCTCGCGCTGGCCACCAAGCACGCCGTGCTCAAGTACCCCAGCCCGGCAGCCCTGGGGCACCTCCAGGCCGAGACCCGGAAGCTGGAACAACACACTCGGCAATTCAGGGGGGCGCTGGAATGAGCCTCCTTCCCCCGCCTTCTCCCTGTTCACCTCTTAGCTTCAACTTGCCAGTCCCCAGCCGTGCAACTGTGTCCTATGCGAAAAGCCAGCCCGGGGCCACAGCCACGGGCAGAAACAGCCACGGTGGCCAAAGCCGGTATTGCCAAGGGCCAAGCTACCCCAGGACATTGACTTATCCCATAGAGAGCCAGGTATTAAGTAAGGACCTCGCTAAGGTTTTAGCACAGCATGTGGGGTCGGCGTACCAAGTGACGTGGTAGAAACCAATTTTATGTTGGTTGAATGCACGCCTGTCTTAAATTCACTCATTCAACACTTATTTATTGGGCATGTACTATATGTCAGATTCTAGGTGCTGGGCGTATAGCAGTGAATCAGAGCCCTTGACCTCAGGGAGTTTACAATCCAGTGGGGAGAGGGACAAATGATGGAGAGATACATATACAGCGTATCAGGTGCTAGGGTGAAAGTCAAGGAGAGACTTATTTTCAGATGATCAATTCCTATTGCGACCGTCAGCAAATGTTCTGTTTTTCATTTTGGACTGACTTAATTCTGTGAGATTTGGTACAAATTATGTATCTGCCTCTTACACTCTGTACATATTTGCTGTTTCATCTTAACCAAGTTAAAGACGCATGTTATATTTCCAACATAACACGTTCTGTTGGGCTCCTTGTTAATTTATTTTGTGTATCACAGATTCTGTGTCGGTAAATTCGGCATGCCCAATCAGAAAAGGCTGATGCTTCAACAGTCTCAAATCTGTTACCGTTTATAACGTTACGTAAATATGATCGTGACTCAAAACATCCTTCGTAGCAATCCTTTCCTTGGAAGAGTCGTTGATCCGTATCACCCGGGGTCTGGGGCCGAAGCAAAGCTTCCAATATTGACTCGTCTTATTGAAATGCTTCTCCCGGACGTGTGCAAGGAGACGCAGTAGAGGCCAAGTGCTCATGCGCAAGGCTAGCATGGAAAAGGCAAAGCCGTCCCTCGTGGTGGTGCAGGCAGGAGGTATGGTGTGGACAGGACACCGACTGCCGGGCACGGGTCTGAGGGTGGTGCAGGAAGCGCCTCTCGAATCAAACCACCTCCTTTTCCGCTCCTTGCAGCTGGGACTTCAGCTCATGTTGCTATGGTTACAGCATCCCCTCCACACACCTCAGCTACTAAACGCCTTCTGCATTTTGGGCTGGAAGTGACCCGAAATGTCACCAGATCCAGGCTCTTCGCCCGGTCGGCACTTCTAGACTGTTGACTGCTAGAAGGCTGGTTATTTTCACCGAGTTACTCTTAGGGTCCCTAAAGGAGCACCGCATCTTTTGTGGGGCTGGCTTGGTTCTCTCCGCCAGAACAGGGAGGCCCCGTTCTTTGAACAGCCGTGATCGGTATCAGTTAGAACTCCTTCTGTTGGAAGCGATCAAAAACCATATCCAATCTTTCTTAAGCAATAGAGGAAATTCATTGACTCAAGTATCTTAAAATAGCCCAGGGGCAGCCTGGCGTTAAGGCCGGCTGGTGTGGGTGCCCAGTTTCTCAGTCCCACTTGCTCTGTGTTAACACTCATGATTGCAAGGTGGCTTCTCCAGGTTATATCCTTGGTTTGTAGCCAAAGGAGAAGAAAATGGTTTGATTCTGCTTGGGCTGGCTTAGAGCAAGTGCCTGCCCCTGAAAGCCCACGACAAGCAGGGTATGTAATACCCAGGTTGACCTCGACGGGATTCACCCACATGCGCACACACACACACACACACACAGTCCCATGTGTCTGGAGAGAGGGAGAAGAATGGCCCTCCCAACAACTATCACGTGTCTGAGATCCCCCTGCTTTAAATCAACAAGTGAGCCTGCCAGTTTCATGGATGCTGAGAGAAGACACAGACGCTGGCATCAGAGGGTATGTCTGGGGTCCCCAAGATCACCCCTAGGTCCAATGATTTGCTAGGAGGAATCCCAAGACAGCATTATGTTCACGGTCGTGGCTATGATTCATTGCAGTGAAAGGGGCCAGCAAGGGGAAAGACTCAGAGAGTGAGGCACAAAGGACACCAGGCTCAAGTGGCCAACAGTCCTGTCCCCGTGGCCACACGGGACACTTCTAACTCCCCCAGCAACAAGTTGTGACAGCACACGTGCGATGTTCCCAGCCAGGGAAGCTCACGAGAGCCTCACGCCTGGGGTTCCTATGGTCGGCAGCCTTTTCCCGAACTCCAGGCTCCCAGAAGGAGAGCACGTAGCCAGCACGAGTGACACTCGTTGTATGAACGGTTTAGGCAGACTGACCCGTTCTTATCGACCCTGGGGATGCTGGGAACCCTCCCTAAATGCCAGCTTTTATAAGCAACCAAAGGCCAACCTCACGAGCCAGCCTTCTAAGGACACTATTCAGGCGGCCTATGTCACAGAGACGAAGGAGCTTCCTCACAGCATCGCAAGCATCTTGTGCTTCACCTTTCCCTCTTTCCACCTGACTCCAAGTCCCAGGGCAAAGCAAAGGAGGGCACAGGTGATGCTGTGCGCACTGGGGGCTTGTGTCAAAGCCAAAGAACTCTGAGCGTAGGCGACCCCGGTCTTTTATAATGGCCTCTGTGCAGACCTGGCCAAGTTTTGCCTCAGAGGGAAACATGACCTTTACTGGGCAGCAAACAGAGCTCTCTTTCTGCTCCGGAGGGAGACATCACCTCTCTCTTCCAAGGGCGTTTGCTGAAAACAACCTAGAAGAGGTAATCCGGAACAAAATGCCGTCAGCGCCTCTGCCCAGAGGACATACAGAAATGCGAGAGACCCTGGAGAGCTGCGTCCCAACGGGGGCCCCGACCCAAGTCAGGAATGTTGTCGGAAGAAGGAGGGGTGGCTGCGGGGAGGCGCCCGTGGGTGTTCACGCCAGCGGGCAAGATTATTTTCGCACAATAGTAATGACAGCAGTACGTATTGAATAAGTGATTACTACCTTCCAGACCCTGTTCTAACGCTTTAGACGTTTTAACTCATTCGGTCCTTCATAAGTGAGAGACTCTAACAGGTAATTAACAGATCTCCATTGCTTTCGGAACACTACAGACGTAGGTAGACAGACAGGTAGAGAAACAAATGTGGTTGGGGCGCCCGGGGGGCTCAGTCGGTTGAGCATCTGACTCTTGATTTCAGCTCAGGTCATGATCCCAGGGTCATGGGCTCGAGCCCCACGTTGGGCTCAGAGCTGAGCATGGAGTCTGCTTGGGATTCACTCTCTCTCTGTCTGTGTCTCTCTCTCAAATAATAAATAAATAAATAAATATTTAAATTTAAATATATCTGGAGACATATTTGTCTCTCTATATATTTTTGTACATATTTGTGTGTGTATATATATATTTGAGATGAGTTCAAACCAAGTTCAACTTTGCTGACAAAGTACAAAACCATTGGCTTTAAAACAATTGAAAACTGCTGCTGTTAGCTAAATGTGTTTCCTTCCTTTTTTTTTTTTTTTTTTTTTGAAAGAGAGCAGTTATGGGATGAGTTTCCACTAATTCAATAGGACAATTACTTCTGAAAAACATTTAAAAGTAGAATAGTATCAGTTGTTGTTTTGTGTGTGTGTGTGTGTGTGTGTGTGTGTTTTTACCTTCAGCAACGTTTTGCTAAGTAGTTTTCTTTAATGCCCAGAACTCTGTACTGCTTCCTTTCAAGGTAGGAAGAGGAAATAGTGGCTGGTGTGGTGGTGCCCGTGGTGATAGCAACTTGACCTCAATTAAGTTAAATTTCATCAGGAGGATGGAAGTGACGAGGAACCCAGTTAAGAGATCTGCCAGTGTGACAAGCGCTGGGGAGCTGTGTTTCTGGTTTGGGGGCAACTATCTTTTTTATATATACACACAAAACAGCTTTTAAAAATTTTATATTCTCCCCCAATATGCATCCAGCTCTCCCAAAGCTTCCCCTGTGCAAAAGTCTCCCGTTTGGGGTAGGCTGATTTGCCAATGCCTTTTTCCTTTCATTCATTCGTGGGACAAATATTTATGGAGTATCTCCCCTTTATCAGGCCTCTGCTGAACACCAGAGGTGCTGCAGGGGACAAAACAAAGGTTCTGCATCGTGCAGAGTTCCTTCCAGCTGAAAGGGGGGGGGCAGGAAACCAGGGCGAGAAGAGTTGAGGTGAGTGAGGCATTCTCCTTGAACGCAAAATGTAAAGGGGCACCCGAAAACCTAGCAACCAAGATACATTTTATTTTGATGCAATATTTAAACAATCATAATCAATGCAAAAAAAAAATCCACGGCACACAAGATGTCAAAATTTAAATTTATAATATGATGCCAGGGGTGGTAGGTGCCATGATGAAATTAAATCAAGGTGGGCGTAGTGGTCAGAGGAGAAGCTCGGAGGAGGGGTCCTAGAGCAGACATTGAGTCACACAAGGGAGCCAGCCTGGCACACAGGGGAAAAGAGTGTTCCTGGAGAGGGGACAGCAAGGCAGGTGCCCAGAGGTAGAAACATACCTAGAGCCCTCAGAGGAGAGAAGGGGCCAGTGTGACTGGGGCCAAGAGAGGTGGGGGTGCTGGGGGGAAGGGGGAGACATGAGCTCGGATGGGTAGACATAAGGCCTGTATATTCCTGGAATATGTTTAATATTTCCCTAAGACTGCAAATCAAGAGTACATTTTTTTTGTCCTGAATTATCTCAGTAATTACTTCCATTTCCCACTTTATTTTACTTTAACCCTCCTTCGGACATCCTCTTAAGTGTAACCTTGAATGATGTGTCTGTAAAAGTCTTAAAGAACCGTAACACATATTTGTTGGTTTTTCATGCCAACTCTCAAAATGAGTCACTTTGCCTGTCAGCCTTGTCCAGACAGAATTTTATTTGTTTGTATTTGTATTTTTTTATTGAGAGAGAGAGAGGGAGAGAGAGGGAGAGAATCTTAAGCGGGTTCCATGCTCAGCACAAAACCCGACGCGGGGCTCGCTCTCACAACCCTGGGATCACGACCTGAGCGAAATGGAGAGTCAGACATTCAGACTAAGCCACCCAGGTGCCCCCAGACAGAATTTCAAACTACAGCGCAGGGGGAGAGCTCACAGGAAATCAAAC
Organism: Lynx canadensis; assembly: GCF_007474595.2. Taxonomy (NCBI): domain Eukaryota; kingdom Metazoa; phylum Chordata; class Mammalia; order Carnivora; family Felidae; genus Lynx; species Lynx canadensis. Next base: position 6,192,793 of record NC_044305.1, on the reverse strand, counting down.
CCTCAACGGTTCAGAAGACTAAAACATTTGGAAACAATTGCAACAGGCAGTAGGAACATTTAAACTACTTGATCTTGGCCGAGGCCTCAGGAGCTGGTGAATGAGATACATATTCGTATTAACTGCAGCAATATTTTCTATGTACGACCGGATATTTTTCCACGGGGAGTGAGTCCAAACTTTTTCTCAAATTCTCCAGTGGGTCCAACACCCTTTTGGGATTAAGAAATACTGGTTTTGCTAGGGGCTCATGGTTTTCTTTTTGTTGGTTTCATCCATCTCCCACCCTTCAAATCCACAGCCTGGCTGGGGCAAAGCTGTCGTCAAAGATCCTCACAAGGGAATATCCCGTGTCAGTTCGTTCAGCAAAGGCAGTGGAAGGTAACAGCAGCTGATGACTCCAGCGTGTCTAATGTGGTCAAGCAAAATGGCACAAAGCACGTGAAACACCGAGTGAGGTACCTGATACTTAGCCAGCTCTCAACACAAATGAGTTGCTACCGCTGATATTAACTATATAAAAGCGTAAGCTGTGTATTTTCGGTAGCACAGCGTAGGCTAATAGCCAATACTCTACATGAGGAAACCAAGGAGGAAGAGAAAAAAGAATCCAGCTGCCTGAGTTTCAACGGCCCACCCAGTGGTCACTGCTTTGCTGGGTGTCACGGTAGCTTTGGGGGAGAGGTTAAGGAACATGGCATTTGTAGTTCCATGGGCCTCACTTGAGAAGGCCTCTCATCTTGAACTCCTGTTACTCACCTGCCGTGTGCCCCTGAGCCAAGACGCCTTGCACAGCTCAGTCTCAGGTCTGTCATTCGGAAAATGGAAGGCGTCGTACCCCCTGCCTCCTAAGTTACAAAGACAGAGGAAACCGTGCCTCCCAATCTCCCGGTCCACCGCCATGGTTAAATGCAGAGCAGGTATTTCTGTTTTCACTTCTCCAAATGAACTAGGGGAGGGGCAGACTCTGTTGCCAGAAAAGAGCACTGGTTTGAGAGTCTGTCTAAAGATCTTTGGGTTTATGCTATTCCGTCCCTGATTTTCCGTCCTTTGGGGGAGAAAAGTAATCTTGGAACCCAGTCCCAGCTCTCCCTCCTACCAGCTGTGGGACCTTGGGCGAGTCCTTTGATCTTTCCAGGCCTCTATTTCTGTACTTGTAAATGGATTCCCCTATTACGTAGCAGTTTTAGGGCCTGCCCAAACTGGATTTATCACCCTTGCTGAACGTGTCTGTACTTCCTTTGGGCTTATTGTGGAAATACATACTGAGCGAGCCAAAGGTTCTTCCAGGCACCGAGGCTACGATGGGGACTAAAACAAAGTCCCCACGCTCACAGTTTACAATTCCTGTGACTGGCATAAAAATAAATCATAAGGCAATGAGAGACCAACGGATTAAAAGGTTTATTTTCTTTAAATTCCCATCAATTGCAGTCACAGAGAATCCAATGTTACAGTCCTTGAAGTTTTCATATCCACATGTTTTCTGTTCCCAGCTGGGGAATATTTTCAGGGTTGTTTGTTTGTTTATGTCTCACTGTGGTCAGCAAGGTAACATCCAATCGTATAGGTCCACCTTACTCGCTGTGGTTAGACTTTCCCCTAATATTTACCATAATTAAAGGAAAAACTAGAAAGAGAGTCAAGAGCCTGAAAGCAGACAGTCATGGATTTTAGCCGGGGTTTTGCAAGGGATTTGGCCTCTCATTATGGACCTAATACAACCTATCTCTTGGAAAAGGCAAGCAAACATCAGTGTAGCCTTGATAAAGCTGCCTCTGTTCACTACACCTGCTTTTTAATAAATAAATAAAGGGGGCTGTGGATCAGATACATTCCTGGACCAACTCTGCAACATTTCATCTATAGACGGTCCACACGGCAGGATGAAAGTTGCAGGCCTAGAGAATCTTACTCTCCCAGAACCTACTAGAACACCACTTCACGGGATTTGTTGAGAGTGTTAAAGTCACGGTGGTGCTCAGTTACAAGTTCTCCTTTGCACACGTGATGGTTCTCTGACACAACAGATGTCATTCACATGCATCATTAATTACATTAATAAAATGCACCCCTTTCCCTCCAGGCGCTCCCATTCCGGGGATGTGCCAGACCCACAGTCAGACGTGCTGGGGTGGGACGGGGCCCGAGAACCGGGGGTGCTCCTGAGTCACCCCCGCTCCCCGAACCGCGGCGAGCGACCGCCACAGGGCGGCAGAAATCCAGCGCCCACGGGGAGGAGGGAGGGACGCCCCGCCAGCCCCTCGGCGCGCAAGGCTTCGCGCGCTCTCCGGCAGGCCGGGCCGCGGGGCCTCGCCCACCGCCTAGCGACGCTCTCCATGGCAACCGGGGCTTGGCAACGGATCCGCCCCACCGCGTCGCGTCGGGCGTAGTGCGTCATCCAGGCGCGCCGGAAGTGACTGCGGCGGTCGCCGGGAACTCCCGGAAGTGGTCGCTGCTGGGGATTCTGACTCCCGGTTCGCGATGGGTTGCGACGGAGGAACCATCCCCAAGAGACACGAACTGGTGAAGGGGCCGAAGAAGGTTGAGAAGGTCAGCGACGTGGGCCCGTTGGGGGCCGGGGGTGTGGGGTCCCCAGGGAGCGACGGGGAGGTGGGGGTGGTGTGAGCCAGCGGGGCTCCTGACGCTGCCGTGCTCATTTGGAGAACTCAGAATTACCGACGGTATTAATATCAGACCTTTATTGAGTGCTTGCTATTGCCGTTCACCTGGGGGTACGCTTTATATGGGGTAGCTCGTACAGTTCTTACTGTCATTATCCTCACTCTTCGGACCTAGAAATTGAGGGCCGAGAGGACAAAGTTACCCCGCTAGTTAAGTGCCAGGGCCAGGATTTAAAGCCCGTCTGCCGTTAGTTAGTAACAAGGATACGGGTGGCTGCTCTTGATTGAGTTTTGTACACACCAACTTCCTTTTCTCCGGGAATTCTTCCCAAAGGTTCCCTTATCCACACGAGAGCAGGCCCTGCTCCTAAAAAACTATCTTACCACTCTGTGCACTGCCTTCGTGGTTGATTAAGGTCCGTCACAGAGAAAGGTAAGCTCCCTGTGGCAGAGGCTTTGCCTTTTCCCCCTCTACAACTAGCACAGTTCCTGGCACAGTAAATATGGTGAGTACCCAATGAATGAGCGGGTAGTTGTTAATTCCCATAGGTAACTGAGAACATTGTATATAATTTCCATGCAACTAACAGGAAAATTGAGTCAGTAACATGACCAAGATCACACAACTGATAGCTAATGAAGCCGGGATTTCCAACCATTTATGCAGGAATTCAAAGGTAGCATTAGTAATTACTTTTTTTTTAATGCTTTATTTATTTATTTTTTTAATAATTTACGCCCGTCATGGGGCACCAACCCATGACATCAAGATCGAGAGTCACATGCTCTACCGACTAAGCCAGGCGCCCCGAAGCATTAGTAATTGCTTTTTAATAACAGAAGGCGCCCTGAAGTGTTAGTAATTACTTTTTAATAACAGAAGGCACGTAAAGCACCCAGTTTAGCGCCCGGCACACGTGGGTGCTCCATGTATTCTCCATTCAGCAGCTGGAGAAAGCTTTTTGAAAGGTAAATCTCATATATCACCACTGTATTTAAAACCGCCCAGCAGCTTTTTGTCATATTCAGAAGAAAATCCCACCAGGTCTCGTGTGATCAGATGCCTTGTCTCTCTCACCCCTCATCTTCTACCCCCCTCCAGGTCTTTGGTTCTGTTTCAGTGACACAGGCCTTTGTTCTTCAGCCTGGAGTAGAATGTCCACAACCTGATACATCGTTCGCTGAGATACCATTCATCTCTGTTACTTTGTTCAGTTCTTTCCTCAAATGTCATTTCAGTCCACTGTTGCAAAATACATTCCCTCTCTATTCTCTTCTGCTGCTTTGTTTTTCTCTATGGTATTTAATCACAGTTTTTGTTTATTGTCTGTCCTTCTCTTACGTGAACAGAGACCTTGTGTGTCTTACCTCTGCCACACCGTCAGCACCTGATAAATAAGTGTTGGATGCAAGAATGAATGAGCGCTCAAGAGATTGGAGGCGCCCTCTGATCACACCTACATGTGCAGTGGCTCATGCTGGATAGTCAACACTCATAAGAGCTTTGCCAGAAAAGCATGCAGCTGGTTTTGTTAACTCATGGCCAGGGCTGAAGAGGAGCACCTTAATGAAAAGCTCGGCAGGGTGTCAGAAGGGGATAGAAAAGAAGAAAGGGTGATCGGAGACAGCCGGAGCGCTCAGGCAGGATAGATTTGTGTTATTCTTATTTGTTCAACAAATACTTTATTAAATGCTTGCCATGGGCACCATTCTAGGCCCTGGGGACACAGCAGGGAACAGAGTCCAGCCTTTGCATTGCTTACATTTTGGATAGATATATAGTAATTAAAAAAAATTTTTTTTTAATGTTTATTTATTTTCGGGGGCGGGGAGGGCAGAGAGAGAGGGAGACACAGAATCCGAAGCAGGCTCCAGGCTCTGAGCTGTCAGCACAGAGCTCGATGTGGGGCCTGAACCTGCGAACCGACCGAGCCACCCAGGTGCCCCAGATATATAGTAATTTAATATTTTTGATTACTCATATGGTGTGTTTGGTCTGGAATTTAAGACCTTGCCCTGAAAAGAAGACAGACCTTGGAAAAAAATGTTTTCAGAAGTTTTGGGGGGTTACCAATTTTTAGATCCCTGGGCAAAGATTAGTTTATGGCTTTTCTCCCTGCCCCCACCTCTCCCGATATTTTTTGAATCAGCTAAGGACTATGGGTAAAGAAGGTAAGGGATCCAGAAAGTAGATCCTGGACTTGAATGGCTTTTTTGTATCTGCAGACAATGTAGTAAATTGACCTCACTGGTGGCAGGTTTTCTCAGGGCTCAGCTACAGTGTGAATTTTGATAAAAGCTGTTTAAGCTGTCAAAGTGTGGCTCTTGGACCTGGGGTATAGATAGAATAACAGTTGCCATAATGCGGGTTTTGTTTTTATTTTGTTCTGTTTGAAATAATAGGCAATAGAAAGTAGCGATTAGAAGCATGGTCTCTGGAGCCGGCCTGCTTGGGTTCTTAACTCCTTCATCTGCTTGTTGAGTGACCTTGGACATGTAACCTAACCTCTTGGTACTCCCAATTCCTCAATAACAAAGTAAAAGTACTAAGCTACAGGGTTTTTATGAGGGCTAAAAGATTAAGTCACAGAAACTGCTTAACATAGCGCTTGGCACACAGTAAACACGTAAGCAGTTGTTACTGTAGAAATTAAATTGAAGGGAATTTTTCCTCATTTTTGTCTTTTCCTATTTTGTCCCACTTATGCCATCCTATTATATTATTCAGGTTTGGCATTTTAGGAGGGGAAAAGAGTGGGACATGGAATATTATGTAGGTGAAATAGCATTTGAGGGCAATGGAAGGTCTTATGTTTGGGTTTTCATAATGTGGGTAAGGATTTGATATGCTCCCTAATGAACAGTGTTAAATTGGTGATTTTTATTAAGAATTCTGTAGCCTTTGGGCACCTGGGTGGCTCAGTTGGTTAAGTGTCCAACTTCACCTCAGGTCATGATCTCGCAGTCTGTGAGTTCGAGCCCCGCATCGGGCTCTGTGCTGACAGCTCAGGGCCTGGGGCCTGCTTCGGATTCTGTCTCTCCCTCTCTCTCTACCCCTACCCCTCTCTCGCTCTTTCTCTCTCTTTCTCTCTCTCTCTCTTTCTCAAAAGTAAACATTAAAAAAATTTTTCTAACTACATTAAAAGAATTCTGTAGTCTTTGTGCTGAACTTTAAAAAACAACAAACCTGTTTTCTGAGTCCTGAGTCCTTATATTCTGCTAAAGCTTTGGAGCCTTTCCCACTGATAGAAATTAAGCAGTACTGCTTATTGTTTTCTGTATGGCTTCTCTAACTTACTGTTAAGATACAAATTAGTATTTGGGCTAATACTAGCCAGGGCTACCTGGCTGGCTCAGTTGAAAGAGTGTGTGACTCTTGATCTTGGGGTTGTGAGTTCGAGCCCCACATTGAGTGTAGAGATTACTACAAAAAATAACTCAAAAAGATGCAAATGCTACTATTTATATGCAGCTTGCATAGGCAATTTAATTATTTGATGTGAATGTTTTGTTTTAGGTATCACATCTAGAGGGAACTTATTTGACATGGTGTTGATTACTTTGACTTTTTAAGTCGCAGCTTCGTGTGTTGCTATCTTTGATTTCAAAGACAAATATCATCACGTGTGGTAAAACTGAATTAGCCTTTATATGTAGAACTGCGGACCATATGTCTTTCGGAGGTGAAAGTTAATTGAAAGGATTTTTTTTTTCCCTTAGGTTGACAAAGATGCTGAACTAGTGGCCCAGTGGAACTATTGTACTTTAAGTCAGGAAATACTAAGGCGACCCATAGTTGCCTGTGAACTTGGCAGGTATGGTTCCTTTACTTAATCGAGATGAGTTTTTATTCAGTAATTTTTAAAAGAATTTCAGTGTGTAAGTACAGTTCTTGATTCATGAAATGTGAATCATCTCAAACAAATGTGTGAAGCCTAGGTTATCATTCCTTGTCTCTGACCATGTTTCTGCATTTTCCTATTCAGTTTGATTTATTTAATTCATGATCTGAAAATTCAGGGGCCAGGAGGAGCTCTGTTATAAACATAAATGCATGAAGGAGCCTTGTGGGGCTGTAGGGAATGGTGGGGACTGGAGAAAACTGGAGAGTCCGTGTCCTGTCTGAAAGGGCAGCTGCCACTCATTTCCAGTCAGCTGTTGCTGTTCCAGAAAGTGGGCCCAGTCGTTCCAGAACCTCTGATTTTTTTTTTTCCAGGGAAAGTTGAAAACGTGTACTTTTATATTAAATTTCCATACTGTTCAGATCCCAATCAGTCCTCAGATTGCCAGGTTGCAACCCTTGGTTTAAACTACTTTCTTTCTTTGTATGCTGTGGAGATAGTTGAACCAGGATTTAATTTACTTTTTTAGCGACGCAAGCCACTTCTGTTATCCAGTGTAGATGACTTGGATTGAGCTCAGTTTAGTTCTTCCTCCTTTGTGTGGCGGTTGATTGTTGCCACAGTGTTTGGACTGACCCTTATTGTTGCAGACTTTATAACAAAGATGCCGTCATTGAATTCCTTTTGGACAAATCTTCCGAAAAAGCTCTTGGGAAGGCAACATCTCACATTAAAAGCATCAAGGTAAGACAGGTGATTCTGAAGTGCTCCAAGGGTGTCAGTGGTTAAGATTTATTTTGTAGAATTCGTGGACATTATAGACTGAAGGCTGAGATTTGGAATTCCAGTCCCACCCAGCCATCTAATAAGAATGTGATTTGGGGTAGGTCACTTAAAGCTCAAGCCAGAAATTCCCACACCTGGCCTTCCTGCATTATAAATCTGTTATGATGTAATACGTGCAAAAGAACTTTGAAAATTGTTAATGTGATGAGTAAATGTTTGGAGACATCATTTTTGTATTTAAAGCTTGGCTACTTGAATTTTTTATTCAATTCTATAATTCTTATAGAACCAGAGACTTCTAGGTAGATCACTATGAAATCAGTGTAGTATTTCTTGCTACTTAGACATTCTGATCAGCAGTTAAAGTTCTTTCATAAAAATGGGAAAACAAGGAGGTACCTGGGTGTCTCAGCCAGTTAAGCATCCGACTTCAGCTCAGGTCATGATCTCATGCATGGTTCATGGGTTCGAGCCCCGCATCGGGCTCTGTGCTGACAGCTCAGAGTCTGGAGCCTATTTCAGATTATGTGTCTCCCTCTCTCTGTGCCCCTCCCCCACTCTCTCTCTGTCTCAAAAATAAATAAACATTTAAAAAAGGTTTTTTTTAAATGGAAAAACAAGTTTTTTAATAAAGGAAGTTGGTTGAGAGGACAAAATCTTTCAAATCTGGTCGATGGGAGAAAAATCAGAAAAGTGGCAGAGAACTTGGGGACCATCAAGCTTGTCAAACACTTCATCCCACAGGTGGGAATTCTCACTATCCATGACTTTTTGAGGCCACACAATGAATGACGCATTTAACCCAGAACCAGAATCCCTGACTCCCCATATAAGGCTTCAGGTTTTTCTTTTCTTTTTCTTTTTAAAATTTTTATTATGATATTAGGTTTTTTGTTTGAATTCTTGCAATGATTACAGGATACAAGAAAAGTTAATTTCAGGCAAATTCGTAATTCTGAGATGTAGCTAAAGTCATGCTTTAGAAATAACCATGTTGATTTCTGTCAGCTTTTATCTTGGGAAGAGAATTCATTCCTTAAAAGACCCATGGTAGCGTAGTGATCTTATTTGAATATGATGATCATTGAAATTAATTTATACAGTTCTATATTTAAAATAATATTCAAGGTACATGGTTGAACTTTTAATTTTAACGCAAAAAAGAAAAAAATTCCAAGAAATCAGAACTGTAAAAGCAGAAGGATTCAGATAAAATGATGCAAATATGCCAGATTATCATTACTGTCATATACTAGTCCACACATACTTAGAGAACTTGAGGAGACACATGGCCGCATCAACCAGGAAGCCCACCCAAGGCACAGTGGCTTTCCTTTCAAGGCTCTTGGCTGCTGTCCGGAGTGCTGAAATCAAAATGGTGGGTTAAATGTCAGATGCTCAAGTGGAGCCATTAGATCACTCCTTGTGAAGGTGAATTTTTGAAAACCTGAATGGCCAGATCTTGGGATCTAATAGTATTCTCTGGCTAATATTCTGCTTTGGATATTAGACCGTGGTCTCACAGATTTTACTGTCTGTTCAGTTATTAAATAAACATGGGCGGCCAGTAATATGGAACACCTCAGTGAGGATTCATCTGCAGAGAAGGAAAATGTTCCTTTCTGGATGAAACTGATACAGAGCTTTCTCTTAGGGGTGTAGTTTTTCATGTCCAAAGTTACTTTCCCCTAAATGTCAAAATAATTGTAAAGTAGAAATTAACTAATTCACTTGCCAGTCAGCGAATTGGAAAACTCGTTTTCTATCACAATTTGTGGTTTCAGTTTTTCTTCATATTATAAGTGACGGCCAAAGGAAAGTAGGAAGAAGAGGTTTGGACGGGAAAGGACTGTAATAACAATTTCTCTGCTGACTTCGGCGGTCGTTGAGGCTAAGGAGGATCCACTTATCAGATGAATTCTTAAAATATTGATGTTTTTTCACAGAATGTGACAGAACTAAGGCTTTCTGATAATCCCGCCTGGGAAGGGGATAAAGGAAACACAAAGGGTGACAAACACGATGACCTCCAGCGGGCGCGTTTCATCTGCCCCGTTGTGGGCTTGGAGATGAATGGCCGGCACAGGTCAGTAATGGACGTGGGGCAGCTGATGGAGAGTCCGGTCAGACGGACGGGCACTGTTAGGGTTTGCGTGTAGCTTTATGATCGCACAGACTGCTTAAAGCGTCCTTTGGTTTGGGGGTGCCTCGGAGGCAACAGAGCTGGCACAAGGCCGTGTTAACTCCCTGGCGGCCGTTTGTGACGTGGCGTCCAAGTGCGCTCAGCTTCGGAGCCTGTGCCTTCTGTTCCTGAGGGGAGGAGAGCCGAAAGTAGGGAGGGATTTTTAAAATTCCTCATGCGACACGGGAGGTGCATTGTTTGGTCTTTTCCTCTGGGAGAGAAAGCAAAGGACAAATGTTGCCCACCAGACGACTCCCATTTCCTCATAACTGCCGAAAAACAGGCAGCGGAAAATCGTTTTACCGAATGTGTGGTCAGTCGGTCAGCTAAAGACCCAGCTGGTGATGGTAACTTGCTTCAAATTTGGAGCGAACAAATCCTCTGACCAGAGCACCAGAAATCTTAAGGTTGACATTTGTGTAGCGAGCGTAAGTGACCTGTGTACTTCTGCCTTAAAAAATATGAGTGTTGAATGGCCTAGTAGGTGCCTTTTCATAGGATGCCTCAGTGTGAGCCAAAGGTTTAACCTCTTTTCCCACCATTTAGAAATATCTTTAAAAGCTGGTAGTCCCAGTTGTCATCTGGAATCTTCTGCCAAACACATTACATGTGGAAGGTAGTAATTTTTGACCATTTTCATTCAGGAAATGGGGTTAGGCTGGGGGCGGAGGGGAGACGAAGCTCACCTAAGTAAAAACTTCCGTTGGTCTGTAAACAACCACATTGAACCGGGAGCATCCTGGCACCTTTGTACACTTCTGCTTAACAGACGTGTGTGCGCCGTGTGGGGCACACCGTGCCTGAGGGAGGAAGCACCGTGCTCCAAATTGGAATAACCTGTGGCTCTGTGGATTTGGAGAGAAGTAAAATTTTCGGCCCAGGGAGCTTTTAAAGATGCTACTCTTCAGACAGTGTGAATTTAAATCCTTTAAGCCCCTCAGAGTTTACCATTTAGTGGTTGGTAACTGAGGTGGTGGGTGTGTTAATTGGCTTGATGGTGATCATTTCACAGTGTGTGTACGTATCAAATCATCAAGTTGTGCACCCTGAATGTATATAATTTGTGTTTGTCAATTATACCTAAATAGAGCTGAACGAAGAATTAATCAATTAGTTAAAAGCTAAAGTTCACTGTTAGGGTCAAGCAGGCAATATTCTGGGGAAGCCGACTCACCTACCTAAGCTTGTCCTGCTTTTGTGTGTGTTTCTGCGCATGGGTACATACACATTATCTCGAAGTGAAAGTCGTAACATAAAGGTCAGCACCTCTGCCTCGTTCCTTTCTCGGTCTCCCTCACCCCCAAGGAAAACCCCCTGACCGTGGAGCAGTCCCTCCCATTCCCCAGCCCCTGGCCACCGCCAGTCTGCTGTCTGTCTGCATGGATTTGCCTCTTCTGGATACTGCCTGTACATAGAATCATTCAGTGTTTGACCTTTTGTGTCTGGCTTCCCACCTTTTTTTGTTTAAAGAAAACCATGGTTCACCCCAAAAGAGGAACTTAGCAGAAACAGACTCAACTCTGGGGTCTTGAGCAGGGGTTACCTATAGCTTTTGCTTCAACTGTGGTTTCCCTAGTTTTTCCCTTTCATCCCTGGCTAATCTCTCTTTTCTCTTCCCAGTGAATTTGTGTGTTTTGGCTTTGCCCTCCTGCTATTAATAGGGCCTCCACACTGGAAAATTGCTTTGGGGGTTACTTTGTACATTTATTCAATGTTACATAATAAAGATTCAAATATAGAGAAAAATAGAAATAAGTGACTGGTGTAATGAAAACATTGAGCCTTTGTTTAAAGAAAAATAAACAAATTTAAATTACTAAATTACTAGTAGTTAGTAAGCATCCATAAAATAGAATTTTTTTTTTTTTTTTTTTGTCATAAACAACAGTAAGTGAATTTAGTATGGTTGTTGTTAATTGGGTTTTTGTTGAGGCAAGCTGCAGCCACTATAATCCCTAGGGAATTGGAGAGACCTTGTATTGTGGCATTTTTAGAGGAACAGTTAAGTAAAATGTACACCTGATGATTTTTGCCCCTTTCCCCCAGTCCTCGCCTCCAGCGGCAGCATTCTTGGTTGTTTGGAGTTTAATGCCCCCTGCAGACCCGCCCAGCACCAATGCACATACACCACACTTCCCTACGCCTCTGCCAATAGAAATGTAAACGTGTTCAACACAGTATACATATCGTAACCTCTTTTTTGTCCTTCTTCTCTAATTTGAGTATGTTTTTATAGCCTTGCATATAGATTTACCTTACTCTTTTTATAGCTGTGTGAGTGTTCCAAACTTATGTACCCATTCCTCTGCTCACAAACATTTAGGTGCTTTCTTTTTCCTTGTTCCAAGCAGCGCTGTCCTACACAACTTCATAAATACATATTTACGCATCTGTACCTTCGTGGGCAGGTTTTATAGGAGACATTCCGAAAGGTGATTCTTGTGCGGGACTCTGCCAAATTGTCCTTCTAAGATGCACCACCCCCCGCCCCCCAACAGACATGCCTGTTTCCTCAGTTTCCTGCTGGACACCTTCAGTCTCTTTTGTCACTGTCGGATACGTAAAACATCATATGACGTTTTGCAGTGAATTTCTGTAACAGTTGAGGTTAAACATTTTTTATGTTTTGGCCAATTATAGTTCTTTTGTGAATCACATGTGAATGTCTTTTGCCCATTTTTCTAGCACACTGTTTATTTTTGCTTTTTAAGAGCATTTTGAATACTCGTACTCAATCTCATATATATATATATAAAATATTCTCTTTGAGTTCCTATTCTGTCTTTTGACTTTTTATGTTTGTGGTTTTATTTTTAATGTATTTATCTTATTTGTAGGAGAGACTTGATTCTAAAGGATTTTTGCAAGGCAGCAGGAATGGGACCATGGCCTGTATTTTTCTCTATCTCTGTTTCTTTTTCTATGTATAAATAGGTATATAGGACGTACTAGTTTTTTTCCTGTAATGGAATCAAATGTGACCATTTTTCTGTTTTAGTCCTTGGCCTTTGTCTAAACTGAACAAATGTTAGCTGATAATCTGGCTGTAATTTAAAAATTATTACTTGGGGCGCCTGGGTGGCGCAGTCGGTTAAGCGTCCGACTTCAGCCAGGTCACGATCTCGCGGCCCGTGAGTTCGAGCCCCGCGTCAGGCTCTGGGCTGATGGCTCGGAGCCTGGAGCCTGTTTCCGATTCTGTGTCTCCCTCTCTCTCTGCCCCTCCCCCGTTCATGCTCTGTCTCTCTCTGTCCCAAAAATAAATAAACGTTGAAAAAAAAAAAAAAATTTAAAAATTATTACTTAAGTCATCTTCCATTTTGGATTCCTTCTCCAGGTTTTGCTTCCTGCGGTGCTGTGGTTGTGTGTTTTCTGAACGAGCCTTGAAAGAGATAAAAGCAGAAGTTTGTCACACGGTGAGTTGTTGACACATGTCATTTGTTCCTTCTTGGTAGCTGAGGAAGTCACACGGTTTAGGGTTCCTCCTTCCATGTGTCATTTCAACATGCTTCAGTTCTTTCTGAAATAGACTTGATTCGTTGTTTCTCTGCTCAAAGCCCTTCCATGGCTCGTCTTTGTTGGAAACAGACCCAGACAGCCTTTGGTGACCAGTCCCTGCAGGCCCGTCCAGCTCAGGCCAAGCTTGGGCTGCTCCCCGACCTCTCTGCTGTGCCTTTGTTCCGTCTTCCGTGACCTACCAGCCTGGGGAGGTCATACCCCCTGTGAACCTTTGCTGCTGAGCCTCCTTCCCTGTTCCCCCGGCACCTTGTTAGCTCACTCTCCTCATCAGAATGTAATTGGTATTTCCATGGTGGTTTTCCCACAGGACTGGGGTGGTTATTTTGTTTTTTCCCTCCCCCCCCCCCCATAAGACTTTATTTATTTATTTTTTTTTTAAGTAGTTTTAGGTTCTCAGCAAATTAAGAGGAAAGTAAAGAATTTCCCCTATTCCTTCTGCCCCCCCCCCCCCCCCGGTCAACATCCCCAATCAGGGGGTGCATTTGTTACAGCTGACGACCCTGCCTTCACGTACCATCTCCCAGAATCTCCAGTTTACGTGAAGTTTCACTTGCATGTCCCGTGGGTGTGGACAGACGTGGGACGATGTGTACCTACCATTGTAGCATCACACACAGTATTTCCGCTGCCCTAAAATTCCCCTGTGCTCCTCCTGTGAGTGTTTGGGAGCGGGGGCGAGGCTTGTCCGTCTCATCACCCTCCAGAGCTTATTCTCTGCAGGGCACGTGCTGTGTCCTCAGTAAGTGCTCACACGAGAGAGCAAATACATGATGTAGGAGCTCACCTGTTCGGGTCACATGACAGAAATAGCGATGGCCCCACTTTCACAGTGTTGCTGCAGCAGCCCCCAGACATTTGTGTCTCTGGTGTGCTGTTCGCCTGCGGAAAACTTACCATTTAGTTTAACATCTGGATGCCAACAGCTCCCGATTGTACTTTCACCCATGTTAACTCAGCTTGGATTTCAAGCCCCTCGTTCTGGTTCTCCCTGTTGTGAATTATCCTTTCGTTGAACAGCTTTCACTGAACACCTGTCAGGGGCCAGCCTGTGTCCTGAGCACTATATGGGGGGAGAGCCTAGTGGGTGAGATCGTCACAGTCCCTGCCTTCACGGACCCCACATCCCAGTTGGAGAGGCACTCAGACAACAAGGAAGGAGGCTCAGGGCAGTAGCGACTGTGACAGATGCCAGGAAAGAAACGGGGTGACGTCCCAGAGGGAGAGAGGTTGGCGCAGTGGTGACAGAGGCGCCCCTGGAGGCTTGAGCTGACCTGAAGGGCACAAAGGAGCCAGCCAAGCAGAGTTGGAGCCAAAGCTGGGAAGTGACAGGATGTGGCTAGTGTGAGAACAGAAGGCTGGGGGGCGAGCGGGGGTGGGGGGTGGTGGTGCAGGAGAGGAGAAGTAGGAGAAACTTACAGGTAGGGGTTACTTCATACCGCGCCCAGCCGCCCACGTTGGGGCTCGTGGATCTTGTTCGAGGTGCGGTAGGAAGCCAGAGAGCAGCTTAAACTGGACCAGGTGTCCTGCAGTTTCAAAACGATCCCTCTGTGAAAGAACCCAGATGTGGAGGACACCCTGGGCGACTGCATGCGGGCCAAAGGCAGTTGGTTGCTGGTGAAGAAGTCACCGAGGGGCATGGAGTTGTTTCCAGTTTAGGGTGACTATGAATAAAGCCATCCCAGGATTTGGAATCTGCCTCGTTAAGCTTTTACAAAAGAGAAGAAATTCACAGAATGCGTTCAGAAATTGATTCATGTCATTTATTCACCTGTGCGTATGACATCTTGTGTGGAAGGTGAGGTGACAGGTGCTCCTAGGAAAGAGATGGCCCAGTCTGTGCTCAAGGGAGTGCAGTCCTGCAGGAATCATAAGTCAGACAAAGGATCCTATTCTTTTTTAAGTGTGTATTTTAGAGAGAGAGAGAGTGTGTGCACGCACGTGAGGGAGGGGCAGAGAGAGGCAGGGACAGAGGATCCGAAGCGGGCTCTGCACGGACAGCAGAGAGCCTGACATGGGGCTCAAACCCATGAATCATGAAATCATGACCTGAGCCGAAGTTGGATACTTAACTTACTAAGCCACCCAGGCGCCCCTCCTTTTTTTTTTTTTTGTTTTTTTGGGGCCAGCTTCCAAGTGGATGGGAAAGATGTCGTTGGGGCCAGAGAACTTCCTTTTGACTGTGCCGGTGAGCAGTGGCTTTATGAAGGAGGAGTTGTGCGTTCTAAGCCTCGAAGGCAGAGCATGGTTCTCATCAGTCAGACTTTCACAGAGGTCGGGACGTGACCACCAGTGGTGCAAGTGTTGATGGGGGGCAGTGCGCAGACGGGACCCTACACGTGTCTGCGAGATACCGGAGAGCGCCCCGGGGACTCGCATTTCGGTCTCCTTCAGACTTCTTGCGTGCCTCGAGGGGCAAGGCTCCGAGTAGGTTTTCATTGGCTCTCTGACCCGTGCAGGGCTGCTGCGGGGGGAGGATGCTGCATGCGGAGCTCCGGCTGGCGGGTCAAGAGAGACTTGTTTTGTGTCCTGCGTGGTTATGGCTGCTTTACGTGTGCGGCAGGGGTGCCATTTTTATACTCGTGGCAAGAATGCCCCGTTAACGTTTAAAGTAAATCTAAGTAAAATTAGAAACGGGCACATTCGCAGAAGTACATCGAGACACTGACAGCGCATCGGCGGGGAGGCCTGAAGCTACGCGACAGGATGTAGGTGGCATAGCGTGTGGGTGTGGGTGGCGGAAGAGCTGGACGCTGCCGCATCGGAGGGAGGAGGGAGAGGGGCAACTGCCGCATCGGAGGGAGGAGGGGGAGGGGCAGCTGCTGCATCGGAGGGAGGAGGGAGAGGGGCAGCTGCCGCATCGGAGGGAGGAGGGAGAGGGGCAGCTGCCGCATCGGAGGGAGGAGGGGGAGGGGCAGCTGCCGCATCGGAGGGAGGAGGGAGAGGGGCAGCTGCCGCATCGGAGGGAGGAGGGGGAGGGGCAGCTGCCGCATCGGAGGGAGGAGGGAGAGGAGAGGAGCAGCTGCCGCATCGGAGGGAGGAGGGAGAGGAGAGGAGCAGCTGCCGCATCAGAGGGAGGAGGGGGAGGGGCAGCTGCCGCATCAGAGGGAGGAGGGGGAGGGGCAGCTGCCGCATCGGAGGGAGGAGGGAGAGGAGAGGAGCAGCTGCCGCATCAGAGGGAGGAGGCTGCCCAGGCAGCCTGTGGAGACAGAGGTGCAAGGTGTCGTCCCGCCTGGGTGGGGCAGGGTGTGGGAGCAAGGGGAGAGGCCAGGGGAGTGAGACCCACGGGGTGGCGGGAAGTTCCAGGGCCAGGCCAAGGGGCAGGTGCAGGTGGGCCTACAGCGCAGAGCCACTGACGCCCGTGGGAGCACGAACGCGTAGACCTGTGCGGGATGCATGGAGAGCGACAGCGGAACAGGAGTCCGACTATGGCATCAGGTGCAGGTGACGCCCATGGGCGAAACACCACGGGACCCAGCACTCCACTGGCCTGGGCCCCCTTCAGGCAGGAGGGGAACTACGTAGACTTTCTGTTCAGGTGTATGTGTGTTTTCCCCCAGAGTGTGGAAGGTGTTTTTTGTGTGTTCGAGCGTTCGCGAGAACACTCAGGAAGTCTGCTGAAAAGCATAGAACTATGAGAAGGTGGGAAACGAAGCTGAAATTTATTACAGGAGCCAAACGCCCTAAATCCGTGCTTCCCAGACCAGGCCGCGTGGTAGAGTCACCGCGGTGGTGTAAGCTCCCGTGGCCCACGTCAGGCCCACTGAATCAGAATCTTCACGGTTGGAGTAGCGCCCCATGGGTTTCTGCTCTTATTCAGGAGTTTCCAGAATGATTCCAGTGGGCGACCGGGTTTGGGGGACTAAGTGGTCCACAGCAGCCAGCCTTTGTCTTCTTCTGCCCGGAATGGGAGCCATCCCTGGGACGGCGTGAAGCTGTCCTTTGCATAGGCCCCCTCGCGGTCCACGTCGGTGACCACATTGACACATTTGTAGCACAACAGGGCTGCCTGCACAGAGCGTTACAGAGAAGCTGGTTTTACGTCAAGGAACTAGAACGTTGCAAGGGAACCTGAGACCTTGTTTTGGTGCTTGGAGAGTGACTGGATACGAGTGAACTTCTAATTTTGTTTTAAGCTCATTTATTTTGAGAGAGAAAACACAAGCTGGGGAGGGGCAGGGAGGGAGAGGGAGAGACAGAATCCCTAGCAGGCTCCCTGCTGTCAGCACAGAGCCCAGCACGGGCTCAGACTCACAAACCAGGAGATCATGAGTTCAGCCGAAATCAAGAGCCAGATGCTTAACCGACTGAGCCACCCAGGTGCCCTTGGATGCTAGTGAACTTGTAAACGTCAGTACCTTGAGCACTTCAAGGGAAAGGAAGGAAGCAGGAGGAAAGGGGAACTGAGGGCAGCAGGGCTGACAGGGGAGCAGAGGGCAGGTCAGAACCAGGAGTGCTGGCTCTTCCTGTCTCGTAAGGGCGGCCCCCACCGCTGTCCGAACCTCCGGCAGTCAAGGCAGGACACTGGCTGTCATTCAGGAATACCTCAGGGAGAGAATTTTCTTTTTCTCCTCTAATTTTTTTTAATCTTTATTTATTTTGACACAGAGAGGGAGGGACAGAGACAGAGCAAGAGCATGAGCAGGGGAGGGGCAGAGAGAGAGACACAGCATCAGAAGCAGGCTCCAGGCTCTGAGCTGTCAGCACAGAGCCCGACGCGGGGCTGGAACCCACAGACTGTGAGATCATGACCTGAGCCGAAGTCGAACACTTAACCGACTGAGCCACCCAGGGGCCCCGAGAATTTTCTTAAAAAGTAATCTGTTGCCAGAAAAGCAAGATAGTGAGCACTTTTAAGCTTCTAGGACTCATGTAAAAACTGCCCCTGCATAGCTAGGTTGAATACTCGATGTTATCAGTTCCCTAGGGCTCCCTTAACAAGGCACCACACACTGGGCAACTCAACAGAAATGTACTGTTCTTGAGGCCCCAAAGTCCGAAATCACAGTATGGGCAGGGCTGCTTTCTTCTAAGGACTGTGAGATGGCCACCTACTCCCTGTGAGTCTTCATACGGTGCTCTCCACGGAGTCCTCTCTGTGTCCAGATTTCTCCTTTTTATCAGGACGCCAGTCATACTGGCTTAGGGCCCACCCTAGTGACTGCATGTTAACTAATTATATCCACAGTGACCTGATTTCCAAAGGAGGTCATATTCTGATGTACAGAGGGCAAGGACTTCAACTCTTTGTGGGGGACACATTCAGCATATACCACTATATGGTATTTGCCATTTAGAAAAGCAAAGAGCGTGGACATTCGGGGGCA
Organism: Lynx canadensis; assembly: GCF_007474595.2. Taxonomy (NCBI): domain Eukaryota; kingdom Metazoa; phylum Chordata; class Mammalia; order Carnivora; family Felidae; genus Lynx; species Lynx canadensis. The sequence goes on along the minus strand of NC_044305.1, from coordinate 6,174,519 downwards.
CACGTGAGTGGGAGCTGTTCACCCACACGGCGAACAGCGAGAGCCCGGTGCCCATCAGCTTTAGGTCACACACCACTGCTGGCTCAGGAATACTCTGGGCTTCGGGTTCTAACACGTGAGAGGAAGGATTATAGTGAGTTCGTAGATGCTCTCCTCTTAGATGGAGATTTCAAACAACAACATTTTTAAAAATTGAGGGGCGCCGGGGTGGTTCAGTCGGTTAAGCGTCCGACTTGGGCTCAGGTCATGATCTCACGGTTTGTGGGTTGGAGCCCCGCATCAGGCTCTGTGCTGACCATTCAGCTCAGAGCCTGGAGCCTGTTTCAGATTCTGTCTCCCTCTCTCTCTCTCTGCCCCTCCCCCACTCATCTCTCTCTTTCTCTCAAAATCAAACATTAAAAAAAATTAAAAATAAAATATTAAATTGAATGACACATTTGTGTACTGTTTCCAGGAATCAAGCTCATACTTGTAATTTAAAGTCTCCGAAGTCCAGTGATACTAAGTATGTCCATCAAGGCTGGCTGACCGCTAAGACGGACAGCCCTCAAGTTCCAGTGGCTAATACAGCAAAAGTTCCTGGTTCTGCAGCTCTTATCCAGGGCAGAGTCAAGGTTCAGGCTCCTACTGTCTTACGGCTCAGACCTCGTCTGGGTTTGGGAGTGTGCTGCGTCCCATTGACGGGAGCAGCGGAGGGAGCACCCAGCGTAGGGGGTTTTCTCGGCCCAGGCCCGGAAGTGGCGCTCATCACCTCCGCTGCCTGTGACCACACCTGACAACGGCAGGGAAGCCCGGGGAAGGTGGCCCAGCTGGATGCCCAGGGACAAGGGAACACCAGCACCTTCTGCCCGAGTGCCAACAGGAAAAATGATGGAGGAGTTTCAGCCACAGCACGTCGTGGAAACGCCAGCAAAGGGAGATAAAGTGACAGCGTCCGAGACTGAAACAGATATTTTCCTTTCTTAAAATAACGTCTGAAATTTAGAGAAACTGGTGTCATAAGAACAATGGCAGGGAGACCCTCGGGATCTTCAGGGTTGACGTTTTCTCTACTCTTCACTTGGTAGTTTCACTCACAGTTGGTTTTTCGATCTGCTAGAGGAGACCTGAGGGTTTGAGACAGTTCTACTTCTGTGCTCTGAAACGCACGGAGTGCACACTCGATTTCTGCCAGCAGGGTCCGAAGAGGGGTAGTTGCTAGGTTGTTTTGTTTGTTTTCACTGTAAACAAGTCACTAGCCAGAAACCTAATTGTATTCCCCACTGTGTTCTTCCCTTCTTGTAATAAGGAGAAACACATTGGAGTAATTACAGTTTGTAAAATACACTCTGTGCTCGTTACTCAGAGCATGATCCGTGGTCCTGCAATATTGGCATCACCTGGGAGGTTTTTGTTTTTCTCTTTTTAAGCGACGCAGGCCCAGACCTGTGGATCCCTCCCCAGACCTGTGGAATCAAAATCTGCATTTCCACTAGACGCCCTGGGGATTTGCGTGCACAGTGAAGTTTGAGAATCCCCACTGTAGATGTCGGAGGTATGATGAGGAGCATTTGACTTGCCATTTTCTGGCTTCATTTATTTAGCCTTTGTGGTAGGTGAGTGGGGTGCTGTGCATATTGTGAGGCCGGAAGTGGAAGAAAAACTTATGCTGGTTCTTTTTTTTTTTTTAATTATTATTTTTAAGTAAGCTCTACGCTTGACACGGGGCTTGGACTCAAGACCCTGGGATCAAGAGTCGCGTATTCCACCGACCGAGACAGCCAGGTGCCCTTCTTTTGCTGTCCTTCCATGGAGAGGTGGGACGGAGAGGGGAGAAAATGTTAGGGAAGGGGTGTCTTCAAAAGTGGTCTGCAGATGTTGATTTTTTTTTTTTTCAGGCTCTGGCCTCCTTAGGGTGAGCTCTCTGCCATCTTCATGGGCTTCAGAAGTATTAAGCCTCAGGGAACCGCCTGGTAGATATCACAGGCCGCCTTGAACTTTTTCACGTATAAGAAAAATCTAATAGAAAATTGAACGGTAGAATCTACATATTAGCAAGAAGATTCTACTCCTGGAAAGAGAAATGATCTCAAGATCCCTATTAATGCATCACCTTTAAGACACAGTCTGTAGCAGCATAATTCAGACATTTTTTGCTTGTGATTGGATTGTGTTCTTAACAAACGAATGCAGTAAGAGTCTGACTCCAAGTGAACAGCAGTTTCCGGTTGGTTCTAATGCTAGCGGAGGCTGCTGCTTCATGTTGGCCTGGCCAGCCTGGCCCAGCCTTGGTGGCTGCCCGCCTGTCAGCTTCCACTCGCTCCCAGCGCTTCCTCTAGCACGCCACTACGACCCAGCCTGTCCCTCCCTGAACCTCCCGCTGCTGCGTTCCCCCGTGCCTTTGAGTTACTTGTATTATTATTACTTTATCTGTTACTCGAGTAAGTTGTTGAGGTAGCGGCTTCTGTTACGTCTGATCCTTTGAGGGCGGCTCTGCGTTTGAGTCCGTTGTGTCTTTGTACGAGGTGAGGTGGTACAGTAAGGGCTTGGACTGTGGGGCCAGACTGCCTGCTTGGGTCCAAGTCCCAGCTGCACTTGCTTAGCCGTGTGCTCCTGGAAAGTCCCATCGTTGCCCCGTGCCTCAGTTTCCTCATCTGTGAGACATGTCAGACATTAGAATTCTAAGTGCTTCCTCCTCATAGCAAATCTCTTAAGTAGACGCCTGTATTGGACCCACTCATAGTCATGTGACCATGCTGTGAATGGACATTGAAGGGAAATGAAGGCAGGCTCATGTTTCAAGTGACTTGGAAAGATACCAGCTTTTTTAAAAATGGGTGGTTTTTAAAAAAAAAATTTTTTTGAATGTTTATTTTTGAGAGAGAGAGAGAGAGAGAGAGAGAGACCAAACATGAGCGGGGGAGGGGCAGAGAGACAGGGAGACACAGAATCCAAAGCAGGCTCCAGGCTCCCAGCTGTCAGCACAGAGCCCAACATGGGGCTTGATCTCGCAAGCTGTGAGATCATGACCTGAGCCGAAGTCAGACGCTCAACCGACTGAGCCACCCAGGTGCCCCTAAAACTGGGTTTTGCACTTAACTTGTTAGTGAGCTGTTCTAAAATACAGGGACACAGTCGTGGTGAATTTGAGCTTTCTGAACAGGCAGTCAGAACGTAGCTGGTTGGTACCACCCGTGAGCCCTGTGTAGAAAAAACGTGTAGAAAAGCAGAACTGTGCTGTCGTGGGGCTCTTGGTGGCCTTGTCTTTAACAGTCTTAACATTTTCAGCATGTGCTTTCCTTGGAATTAGGCATCGAGGTGGAAGAAATGTTTGTTGAAATGGTGATGTTAATGTTCTATGGTTAGTTACATTTGATTTGTGCTTTCGAAGGCTCTTTTCCTTCTATCTAGCTTCGTGCTTTCCAAGGGCTATTTTCATTGACTAAGTAGATTTGATTTCGTTTCATTGCAAAGCTTCAGTTTCCCGAGGCTTTAGACTTTGCCTTTGAATTATACATTTATTTCTTTAGTGTCTTCTTTATTTTAGTTGTTTTATGTGGTGCCACTTAATGGTTGTACGTTTTCAGTCTTGTACAATGCCATGAACTCTTTTAGAGAAAGAGAATATACAGAAAATCCTCAACAGGACAATGAAAAAGTTATGGACTCTTTAGAGACCCGAGTCTGTTGAGTAGGGAGAATTAAGATCATTCCCGCCTTTGACCTATGTTGTTCAATGTGGAAACCACCAGCCACATGTGACTATTAAAATTTCAGTTTATTAAAATTTTTTAAGTTAAATAAAGACAAAAAGTCACTTAACCAAGCATACTCTCCACATTTCAAATGCCCCAAAGCCCCCTGTGGTTGTGGTTGGTGTCAGACCAGACGTAGTACGTACCCACCAGGGCAGAAGGTACGATTAATGCCTCTTGACTCCAGAAGCTTATAGCATCCTTTTTAAGGAAGTGTGCTTCAGCTCTGGATTAGTTTCGTTTTACCCAAAAGAAGTGGACTCTTCTGTATTTTTCTAGGATTACCAGAACAAAGTTACGTGGTTCCCAGCCAAAGAGCACTGTTTTAGATCAGCAGAGTTTTGTTTTCAGTGAGAGTTTGCTCTTGATTAGAATCTCATACACGGTAGTATCTTCAAAGCAAGATCTGTTTTTATTCTAACTTGAGGCTTCGATTTGCAGCAGCTGTTTACTGAGGCAGAGTCCGACCTCACTTGGCTGATCCAGGAGCCCCCAACGGGACCTTGAGCAACACCTTTCCTCTCATGATTTCTTCCTCGAAGCCGTAAGAGCGGCCTGTGATTTATAGGCAAGTCTTGTCAATAGCGTATCTCTGAGTTCACTTTAGGGCTAGCTTGTACCAAGGAACCAGTTCTCATTCTTTCTTCTTTGGTTAGTGTTCTCTTATCACAAGTCAGGGACATGGCGATGCCAGTAAGAGCACAGACGCTTCCAAATGTCCAGCTCAGCGGCTCCGTGTCGTGTTAAAATGACTCTCCTGTTGAAAGCGCCAGTGTGGCTCCGCAGGGACCTCTGCCTGCCGCAGCGCCTGGAGCCTGTGCCGCCTCTCCAGGCACGTGACCACCAGGGGGTCTGTCGAGTCCACTTTGCTGGCAAACAGAGAAGGCGACCGAATGATCCACGGCAGGTCTCCTGGTCCATACACGCAGCTCTCGTGGACGTAGCGCCCTGTAGAAAGAAGCACAAAAACCTAGTGCCTTTGTCTCGTCAGTTTACGTTCACACCAAAAAGTGATGCTCTCCCAAGGTCATCGGGAAGGCCCCTGCTTCACGGGAGGTCAGACTAAACATGATCTCCGCGATTGCTCTGATTGGGGCTTCTGGGCTGGGTTTTGAATCTATGGCGGCAGGGACGCTTTCATTCTTTCTGTTTAACGGCTACTTTGTTTAAGGGGACGCTGTGGAATGTTCGTTAGTCGCGAGCACAGGGGAGACGTCTTAGCATGCATTTGCCGGGCCAAGTCTAAATTCTGAACTGGGCCCCACGAACGTTTGTTTTCCTTGGTTGTGGGGAGGTTGCAGGAATTGCGTCGGTGTTAACGTGGCATTGCTTTGGCCCTCTCTTGCCTGTGCAGAGTGAGCGTTTGATACAGATAGAAGTCATTAAAATTGGAATCATGGGTCGACTCCAGTGCTGGGTTCCTTCGCGACGAACTCAGCAGCACACGTTAGGTGCCTGACGCTGCACTCGGCTCTTCCTTCTTTCTCTGTTAACCCCCCGGCCAGTGCTGCAAGGTGCTTCGTTACCACCTCCGGTTCGCAGAGGAGTGAGCGCTGCAGAGGAGTGAGCGCTCGGTCTGCATGGGAGGCAGAGGTCGATCCACTTTGGAGACCTTGCTCTCTGCTCAGCTCCGCCCTGCTTTCCTCTCCACACCAGCCCATCGATCCTACTTCTGAAAGCCCATCTGAGGGAAATACAGAAAAGGGGCGGAACTGCACGCGTAGAACCGTCCAGTGCTGTTTGTAAGACTGGAACAAGGTGGAAAGAACCTTCCCCCAGTGAGCACGCATTCATCTAGTAAAGGGCCAAGCAGAGTAAGCACTCTGTAAGCGGCGGCTCTTGTCACGACTGACATCTTTCTCACTGGTAGACGTTCTTGGCACAGTGTCACAGACTCTCAATAGAATTACACTGAACCAGGTGAAAAGTACGACTGTGGAGACAAGCTGCGTGAACAGCATAGGACGTAGTGAAAAAAGAATCAGCTGCACCTCGGTGGTAGCTGGATGGTCTCTACTGTATATACACGTGAATGTGAGCCAGGAAGGGGGCACAGGCCTGTGGAAAGTCCTCAGAGTTGGGTTCGTGCCGTTTGGGTGATTACAAGTAAACAAAACTCTTTGTTGCTGGTGACAGCAGGACGACCGTCACTCTGTGCATGCTCGTCCACTGGAGGGGCAGCAGACAGCTGCACCTGCTTAGAGACCCAGCTCTGCCACTTCCTGTGCTGCTTCCTGTGACACTGGGGGTGACCTCACTTCTCTGAGCCTGGGGTTCCTCATCTGTGAGGCGTGAATACGATAGTGAGTACCTGAGAGGAGAGTCATTGTGAGGATTGACTGCGGGCCCAGCGCAGGGCTCCGGAAGGTTCTACCCCGGTCACTGCCGGGGCTCGGCCTAAGGCGGGGGCTGACTCTTGGCGGCCACTTGTCTCGCTGCTTTCCTAGTGGACAGTTTGCAGTCTGAAGTGAGCAACGGCAAGAACTTGCTGAAGTGTTCGCTTTGGGGCAACAGTGATTTTTGTTAAGATTTACAGAATATTGAAATATTCAGGTTGTCGTTATAAGAATTCTAAATCATGACTGTATTATTGGTAGCAGCCACCCTTCATGACTTCTTACTCTGTGAGTGAATCATGTTTTCAGGAAGCATCTGAGCCCCGACCCCGGCCTTTCCTGAGCATTTATTCACCGGTCTTGTCAACCCCAGTGTGTAATGGCAGTGAGCCCTGCTTTCTAAAGAAAGGCCAGGGTTGCTTCTTAGCCTGTGTAACTGTCACCTTCTTATTGTGTGAAGAGCCCCCTAATTGAATCATGGCTAAACTATTTATTGAAAACACTAGAAAATTATTCCAGCCCTTCCGACCTGGTACCTGTGAGGAGAGTGGCTGTGTACATGGCCCCGGGAGTTGCTGGTCTTTGAGTTATTCTCTGGTATTGGGTTTTACATTTTTTAATTTGTCTACAACCTGTTTCTTTGAGATCAGTCCTTTAAAACGGCTGGGAAACTGGGTGAACCTGGTTGATTTTGTATTTCTGATCTACTGTGACTCAAGCCCGAGGGGCCACGCCTAGACGCGCTATTAAAATCAGTGGTTGCGTCTGTGCGGTATTTTCTGTGGTGGTTGAGAAGCTGTGTGTAGACAGAAAGGTCAGGCCACATGCCTGGGAGAGAGGATGCTGTGCCCCAGCCACCTGCACACACGTCTGCCCCGCTCTTCCTGCCTTCTCTGTCCAGCACAGTTTGCGGCCCCGTAAAGATCAGACGCCTTGTTTTTCTTTCCTCGTGGGCTCCCAGAGCGTTCACACCTCTCCCTACCGGACTTGTCCGCATGGTGCTGTGACTGTTCTCCCGTCACCTCTGCTCCTCTCGGCCGTCTCACCCTGGGCCGCGGGTGGGGGGGGAGAGCGGTGGGGAGAGGAGGCGTGAATGGCAGGACCAGAGGCCGGTTCTGGGTCTCCCACTCCCTAGGCATTTTCTCCCAGTGGCTGTGCCCGAGTCTGCAGTCAGCTGCCGCTTTTCCAGCCTTTTCACCAAAGAGGGACACTGACGTCCCCACCCCAAGTCTGTTCTGTATTGTCCTGGTAACTAAAACCACCGGGACACCAGACAAAGGGGCAAAAGAAGTCGCAGCTCCCAGGGAGCGTCTCCGAGGGCAAAGCAGAAAGACCTTCCCCTCAGCAAGAGTTTGCTGCCAACCTCTGAGCTCTGGAACGGTCGATCGATCGATCGCCTGCATTTCTCACTTGTCTGCTCTGGTAGAGGTCCAGGGAGACACAGAGCTTTTTTAAAATAAATGTTTAAGTTTGAGTTCTAGGGGCGGGTGGAAGAAACCCGCCAGCTTGTGTATTTTTATCTTAAAACCTGTACAGTTGCAGCCGAGTTGTGTGTTCACTTTGTGAAAATTTATCAACCCAGGTACTTAACGATTTGTGAGCTTTTCTGTCTAGATATTATAAATAAGAAGTTTAAAAAAAAATTGCCCCATGTAATTGCAAACTCACGAATCCCTTCACTCCTTCTGCTAACGATCGTCTCCCGATGTTATCCAGGCAGCAGTTGTATAGTTTTCATAAAATTGGAAGGCTTTTGCTTTTGCTTTGGTTCGAGTTTTACCTTTACATCCATCGTGAACACTTCCCTCCTCGTTCCTCCATTTAATGGCTCGAATGTCTCCTTCCCAGCCAGCGTCAGGTGTGGCTCCCGGGGCATCTAAGGGGGAAACAGAACGAGCATTACAGCGGGCAGGCAGCTGCTCGGCCCTAGGGTGCCAGCTCTTCCTGGCCGTGCTCCCCCCACCCCAGATGTGGTAGTGGGAGAAAGGTGGAGGGAAGTCCAACCCTGCTTCAAGTGCTTGCTTGTCATCTGCTGAAAGGCTACGCTTTGGGGGCGGGCGGCGGCCGTGGCCAAGGTCTTGTGTTCTGGGTTTCGTTTTCATCCCCGTCTCCATCCCTGGTAACTTCCTGAGTGCACCTAGTGCGCCCTTGGCATGATGATGTTGGGTTTCTCCATAACAGCCCTCTGAGGGGATGTGAAAATAGGATTTTCAGTGGATAGGAGCGATTAAACTAAGATCCTAATCGATTTCTGCTGGATTCAGTGTTTGCACGGTCATCTGGACCGATTATAACCATTCAGACTTGAAGCCACATCAACTTTATACAAAGAGAAAGTAAGTCCACTTAAGGGAGGACATCAGACTCCCTCTCTCAGAAAACCTACCTGAGGTATCATGTTTGCCACCCCCAAAATTACTACTTTTAATGTTTTCCATTCTTTTTTTTTAATGTTTATTTTTGAGAGAGCACAGGTCGGGGAGGGGCAGAGAGAGGGGGACAGAGGATCCGAAGCGGGCTCTGTGCTAACAGCAGAGGGTCCGACATGGGACTCGAACTCACGAACCACGCATGAGATCATGACCTGAAGTCGGATGCTCAACCTACTGAGCCACCCAGGCACCCCTAATGTTTTCCATTCTTAAAAGCGCCCCTAGCACAATGTCTGGCCCTCGTAGGTACCCAGCGGTATTTAATAAGTGAATGAAGAAATGAAGGAGTTTCTGAAGATTTGTGCTCAGATATTGGTCATACTTCTTTCTGGAGAGGGAACAAAAGCAGCCGGGCTGGTTGGGCGCGTGGCCGTCTCTCAGCAAACCTGAGACCCCTAAAGACCCTCCCGTACTCCCCTAAGTGGAAGAGGTCTTGCAAAAGACCCCTTCACCAAGCCATGGTAAATCGTGAAATACAATTTCCACTTACGAATAAGCATCTGTTGTTGCCTCTGATCTGAACAGACGCTGTATCGCTGGATGTTCTTACCTTGCAGTCGGTTCAGAGTCACCCAGTAATGCTGTTCTGGGCTCTGGACGTCTCTGGACCACTGGAGCAGGTCTTTTGCGCGGATGTCCGTCAGTACAAATTCTACGAACTTCCTCGTTAGTACGTAGTAAGCGCTTCCAAAATAAATTGTTAAGTTATGGGGTGGTTCATCTTTGAATCTCCTGTTTGGAGATCCGTAGATACTTGCTTCAGGGGTGAATTCAAGACGACTTCCACTTGTCTCGGATGCAACGTGTGGTGGTTGGATTACTCCAGGAGTGATGTTTTTATCAGTCCATTTGCTCCTGATGTAGCGTATGATTTCTTTGTTGGTTTTGATTGGAAAGTCGTGTCCACAAAGGTTAAGGACATAGTTCCACTGAAATTTGGAACGGACCAGATCTCTCATACAAGTAAGATCTGCCTGCAGTCTTGTAAAGCCAGTGTGGGCCACTCTTCCTCTCTTTGATGAAATAAAAATATTTTCAAAACAGTTCACCAGGGTTTGCACAGCACTCTTATACTTCTTTGGGGCCTTTTTGTCAACATGAATACAGTAAAGGTTTTGAGGCACATAAATAGACCTGAGCAGCTGCACAAACATAGCCAGGTCCTTGTGAGTAGTTACGATATATGCCAAAGAGAAATTGCCCTCTTCTGCAGACAAGGGTCTGGTTATGAGATGCACCTCCTGGGAAATCCTGGAGCAGTTTCCTGGTGGGCGCAAGTGAGCAAGTACTTGAGAACCATGAGGGTTTTTACAAAAAGTTGCAATTTGGGGGGCGGCCTCTTTCCCTTCAAATAAAGCTGAACACAGTTCATCTGGATAAAAGCCACATTCCACCGCTGCTGGAGAGGTGGACTCCTCTGGTTCCTCCGGAGGTGGATCCCTTAAATAAAGAAAAACGCACACGCACACAGCTGTGCACACGAGGAGTCCGGGCTTCGTGGCCCGCAGCTGGCTCATGTCTTCAGCTCCAGGTGCCTTCTTATCACCACCGCTTGAATTTCTTTCCCTCTAGGCTTCCTAGGAGAACAACAGATAGATTCAGGGTGGCATAACTCTCCCCCAGCCTGCCGCTTTGCCGAAGTACACGTATTTAAAGCACCAAGTGTGCTCAGCTTTGTAGACGTACGTGCCCGCGAAACCATCACCACTATCGCCAGGACACATGTCCCCCCCCCCCCCCCCCCCCCCCCCCCAGAGATTTCTTGTGCCCCTTTCACTCCACCCGCCCTGCACCCTGTCTCTGGGCAGTCTCTGTGCCCTCTCTGTCTCTGTACGTCAGCTGCGTGGTCTGGAACCATATAAACAGAGTTGTAGACTGTACTTTTTGCCTCTTTTCACTTTGGGTAATGATTTTGAGATTTCATGCAGCTCATTAGATCTGTGACCGTTCTTTCCTCCTTATTGCTGTGCAGTACGCTGTCCCGTGGGCAGGCGACAGTCCGTTTATCTGTTCGTCTGTGGAAGGACACGGAATTGCTCCCAGTGTTGGGATATGACGAGGTGCCGTAAGCTTTCGTGCGCGAGTCTTCGTGCGGACGTTTTGTTTCTGTGTTTCAATAACTCTTCCGAAAGGGATAGTCCTTAGTACCAAAATGTAATGGTTGCTGGTTAGGTGACTTTTGCTGACGCAGAATTAACAGCAGTGCGTTCAGATGATTGAAATATATCAGCCTTTGGGAAAACTGAAAAGGTAGCCACAAAACGTGGTTTACAAAAGTAAAAGATCTGCTGTGGTTCTTGGGTTTATTGGCCACGCGTATTCACCCGTACGTAACATGATGTCAGAACTGAGTACAGCCATCCTGGAGGGACTCAGGCCACACGCGGCACTCGGTGAGTAGCTGTTTACGATACATAACGCTACTGTGGATCTCTTCACATTTACTGACTTCACAGAAAATCCTGATGACTGCTTCAGCAACCTCATAATTACGAGGTTGCTTGATTAAGGCTTTCTTTTGGCACAGTAGGGTGATTAGTGGAAGGATGTTCTCTTCCTTTTAAACACAATTCTAAATTAGGAGCAATGGCAGTTTTACAAAAATAGCCCTTGGTAGAAACTTCTGGAATGTTAGATCAGCAGGCTTTCGGGGTGATGTTAACAGGACCTGCGTTTTTGCTTCTCTGGGGGCAAATACCTAAGAGTGGAACTGCCGACTGCTGTCCAGAGTGGTTGTGCTGTTTCACTTGCCCACAGCAGTGGGAGAGCTCCAGCAGCTCTGTATCCTCGCCCGTGCTTGGCGTGGTCAGATTTATTCATTTTAACCATTCTGACAGGTATACGGTGCTGATTCACTGCGGTTTCACTTTGCGTTTCCCTGATGTCTCAGGATGTTGAGCATGTTTTCATGTGTTACTGCCCTTAACGTTGGCAGGTTAAAAGAAATCTCAAATACTTACTTTGGACGTGAATACTGTCCTGTTCTGCGTTATGCAGACTTCATTTTATGCTGTTATCCTGTATCATTTTATAACTCTTTCCAGTAAAGGAAGCAATATATCAAGAGAATTTGTTCATCACAGAATTTGATTTGTTGAAACGAGTTTATGAATTTTTTTAGAGAAGGCTTCCTTGATTAAAAACAAGATGTCTTTACCTGATAAAATTATTTGGTAATAATTTAGTTGCCTTTCTGGGGTCCCGTAGAAATGCACGAATAGGTTTAATAGGAACAAAGGTGACCCAAGGCGTTTTGATTAATTATTTTTTTATTAATTAATTATTAGTGCATGCAGGGAGCATCCTTTCGAATTTAGGGAGAAGACTGATCGTGTAAGATGTCGACATTATCAGTAACTATTTTTTTCTTGCTTATAAATCCTGGCTCCTGATTTCCATAAAAAGTCATATCTCTGCCTATTGCTGTTTTTTCTGTGTTTTAAAAAGCCCGTTTGCTTTTGAGCAGTGTTTTGTCTCAGATTGGACACTAGTCCCTTCCCTTCCACATCATTATTTCACATGCCATTGGGATAAAGCAGTGACTAGGCAGCATTTTGAGCTATCCTTCTCTTAAACTTTGAGCTAAAATTGTAAATGCTGATTGTGGACTGTGAATTTAAAGAATGTACTTATTTTCCCTGTGGTTTTCTTTTTCACCCATCCTGCTTCAAAAATAAAAAGCAGCCACTGCCCAAATATGCCAAGTTTTTTTGTGCCAGTTTGGTACATGTTTGTTGATTGCCCCAAACGTGAAACCTTATGATGTAATTTTGAAGACATTTTTATAAACTATATAATACTGTATTATAAATTATATATTATAAGTTATATAATACTGTATTCACTGTAATTGACACATTTCATATCTGGTCTCTAAACAAAACCTGTATCATAAAAGGAGAAATTCACTAGGGAGGAAATACCTTCTTGAAATGAAATCAAAGCTTTTGCCTGCTTTTAATAATTTTGGTTAGGGGTGCCTGGGTCAGCATCCGACCCTTGATTGCAGCTCAGGTCATGATCCCAAGGGGATCATGGGATTGACCCCATGTCAGGCTCCTCACTGAGCATAGAGCCTGCTTGAGATTCTCTGTCTCTCTTTCTCTCCCTCTCTCTCCTTCTGCCCCCCTCCCCCACTTGCACTCTGTCTCTAAAAAAAATAAAATAAAATAAAATTTTATTCTGGTTAAAGGGAAACCACGTGCCATAGTTTATTACATTTAGTATGGAGAGGAGGTTTTGGAGGTTTTCTGGCTTGTCATCTTTGGTTTTGTTTCTAGGCTTGCGGTTAAAGTAAAACATTCTGGTTTCATCATAGAAATGTTGTTGGCCTCACTCCACTGACAGATTACACCCCGTGTAAACCATGGCTCTGCCACAGGGAATTAGAGTTTTTCAGTCGTTTATGATAATTGAATGAAGACCGGTCCCGCGTGGAATCCCTTGTCCTTCGGGCGATACCTGGGCTAAGCGGTTTATGTATGTCCCCTCTGCAGAGACAGGGACGCAAGCTGGGCTGTGTTCGTCCGCCGCCTTCCTACCTCCCGGTGTTAGTGCCGTGTTCACGGGTGCCCGGGTAGATCCGCCTTCCCGCTCGCGTTCCCTCTGGTATTGAGAAACCGCTGTGCCCTACGTGCCACGTGCTGCGGGGACCAGGGTCCCCGGCAGATGAGCTCCGTTGTCACTGCTTCACCACAAGCTCTTAAAGGCAGTCCGACCAGCCTCCCAGATGAAGGCCCTGGAGCCCCCACTGCCGTGGCTCCTGCCGTGGCTCTAACCAGCATCCAGCGGGGACCCCGGAAATCCCCGTCACCTCTGTCACCTCTTGGGGCGTGCCGGCGTTTCCTCTGTACGCTGGGGGTGTGCCCGTTGTCAGCGTGGCGGACGTGTCCCGGCCTTGATTCTTGGCGACTTGTGACGGTTCTGTCTCTAATGTGAAGTCCGCTTTTGTTGCCATAATGAAAGTGGAATTGTTATCACGTGACTCTTCTCCCACCGAACTCATTTCCGGGACACGCAAGTGGTGTTTCTCAACCGTGGGGAACACGAGCTCATTAAAAAGCGCAGTCTTGCTGATTTCCGAGCCGTTTTTTTCCTCCACACAAAGTCATATTCAAGATGTTTATTCACTTCAAAGGCTTTAAGAAAGAGGGGTAGCTATCCTTGGGTGTTAGGGAGCAGGCAGGAGGTTCTTGGTCTGGACCAGACCCATTTTTAGTGCTCCAGTATCCTGTTTGCTCACGTGTTACCGAAGTCACAGATGGTTGCTAAACTTACTAATTTGTGCGTGCGAGGGAGCGTTCTGTCGGTCACGTACATTCTCTTCCCTGGGCCTCACGTTCCCTGAAATCCTTCAGCCCCGTCGCCAGAGCCTGCGGTGGGCAGTGTGTGCCCCACGTGCTCAGTGCGAAGCAGAGCGAAGTAGCCTCCACACCAGGCGCGATGCTGGTGAAGGTCACGCGTTGAGCTCACTGAAGACACACGACGTCCAAGGGATAGTGGAGAGTCTCTCCCAGTAGAAATCGTTACCAAAGTTGTGGTTAAGGATGGCCTTTAAATTGTTTTCCCTTATAGAATGCTAGACTCCACATAGTGACAGATGATTTGCTTCTAGTTCTCAGAATGGAATTGTGTGGCTTTGTATGTTTTTGTCCGAGCATAGAATACGTCCGAGAAATTATTTCAGAACATGTTACTGCCCTAATTATTAGACCAGGTGTGTACATTTTTTTCTTCTTTTCTTCATCCATCCACAGTCCCCCCTTCCCCACCCCACAGCGAGCCTTAACAGCCAGAAACAAAAGTCAGCAGCACGGGTTCGGTATCATGCGTTTCCACTGAACACTTTCTTTAAGGGCAGTCATTTTGAATTTGTTAGGACGGGATCTAATTTATTATAAAGACTTTTCCGGGGGGCGAAGGGGGGGGGCACGCCTGGGTGGCTCGGTCTGTTGAGCGTCGACTTCAGCTCGGGTCATGATCTCACACTTCATGAGTTTGAGCCCCACATCGGGCTCTGTTGCTGACAGCTCAGAGCCTGGAGCCTGCTTTGGATTCTGTCTCCCTCTCTCTCTGCCCCTCCCCTGCTCACTCGCTGTGTCTCTCTCTCTCTCTCTCTCTCTCTCTCTCTCTCTCTCTCTCAAAAATAAATACACATTAAAAAAATAATAGGAAAGACTTTTCAGGGGAGTTGACATCCTGTATAAACGAACTCTTTTAGTTTTGTTTTTGTTTTTGTTTTACAGAGATAATTTCTGTGGGTAAACATAATGAATGGGCATGTTTAAAGATGAACTGAAAATATTTTGCTGTATGTTCTAGAATATTACTGTTTTAGAGCACTTACATTAGCTTACCCAGATTAAATGATTTAATCTCCGTTTGCTGGACTCACGATGCGGTCCCGTAGGAACACCGGGACGGGGGTCGGGAGCAGATAGATGGAGCCCCCACTGAGCCTGGCTGGGGGAGGTACTCGGCTTGAGCAGGACTGGGGCGCTTAGTGTTGACCCCCAAGACCACGCCTGCCAACACTCTCCATTTACTGCAAGTTTGTCTTTAAAATGTCACTCTAGCCACAGCAGTAAAAATTTGGTATCTTTTTGTTGTCTCTGGGCTCAGAATGATGCCCAACACCCAAGTTAGAACATTAGGCTTTCTTAAACTATTTCAACTTACAATAGCAGAGTAACTTTGAATTTGAACACTGTCCTACTGGCCAGTAACATAGATGTCCTAGTCACAACATGCGTACATTTTCCAGCCGCTTTGATACAAAGAGGAAAAGTCCATTTCAGGGCACCCGACTCAAAACTACAACAGAAATAACATTAATATGTTTGGGCTCAAAATGAGGCCTGAGCGTTTGGACATGGCCTTGAGGCCGACTTGGTTATTGTCTCCCGTGTGAGGAAAGAACAGATGGTGGCATTTTAAATTTAAAACTCTAATCGCATCCTTGAAAAGACTCCACTTCTGCTGTCTTGGGCTGAAACGAAGAGTAAGGACTGTTTGAGAGAAAAAGACGCCTGCTACGTCTGCATTTGCAAATATGACTGGGGGCGCCTGGGGGACTCAGTCAGTTGAGCGTCCAGCTCTTGATTTTGGCTCAGGTCATGATCTCACAGTTGTGAGATCGAGCCCTGTGTCGGGCTCCTCACTGTGAGCGTAGAGCCTGCTTGGGTTTCTCTCTCTCTCTCCTCTGCCCCTCTCCCCCGCTCGCTTGTGTGCACACTCTCTCAAAAAATAAAAATAAAAATATTACTGATACTTTTTAACATTCATTTATTTTCGAGAGACAGAGACGGAGCGCAAGGAGGGGAGGGGCAGAAAGAGAGGGAGACATAGAATCAGAAGTGGCTCCAGGCTCTGAGCTGTCAGTGCAGAGCCTGATGCAGGGCTCAAACCCATAAACCGTGAGATCATGACCTGAGCCGAAGTCGGACGCTTAACCGACTGAGCCACCCAGGCACCCCGGTACTCCTTTTTTTTTAAGTAAGTTCCACACCCAACGTGGGGCTTGAACTCATGACTCTGAGATCAAGAGTCGCATGCTCTGACTGAGCCAGCCAGGTGCCCCTAAAAATGTTACTGATATTGCAATATTTCTGTTTTAAAAAACCACAGAGGAAGCAAGGAAAAACATTTTAGTAATCGTACCTACTCAGCGTCTGCCATTTGTGATCTGTGTGTAGTTAACGAAGCGTTTTCCAAAAGCCATTCTCATGTTCACGGGCTGCAAACGCTGGCGGTGTCCGTGCCCAGCCTGGATTTTCTCTTCCGTCCGTTGCTTCTCTTCCCGTGGCTCCCGCTTAAATCACATGAACAGAGTTGCTTGGCAGGTTTCGTTACCCTTTCGTCCCTGGAGGATTTTGTTCTTGTTGATTCTGACCGGTAGCTTGAAAAAGTCACGTTTGCTTCTCTGAGTGTTTCTTCAGGACTGGATCGCTGCCTCACAAAACAGGAGACCACGGCCATAAACACCTGGTCCGGATGAAGGGCCGCAGAGTGATGCTGGGGTTCTGAAAGCCGGGTAGAATCCTGGCAGTCGTGGGTCAGATTCCATAAATGCTTTTAAAACTAGGAGGCCAAAGTTGGTTATCCGATCCTTTTTCATTAAAGGGATGAATGAAAGTCGCTTAAAAATCTTGGGTGCTTCCTGAATAGCGTTGGGAACAATCCAGGTGTTTCAGCCCCGCTTTCCAGAGGGCCTGAGTTCAGGGATGCAGGCGAGCCTGTGCCCCGTCCCTGTCCTCCGGCTCCTCCGGGGGGGCCGTACCACCGCTCCGCCGTCGGTGCCGCTTCCGTTCTCCGCTGCTGGATGCCGGTGCCCTTAAGCCCTTCCCCTTCTCTGGTTTCAGAGCTTCTCTCTTTCGCTGCTGTCTCTTCAGGCTTACCACAGACAGGCAGATCTATCAAGAAGAGTGAAGCCAAGGCATCCGGGTGGCTCAGTTAAGCGTCTGGCTTCGACCCGGGTCATGGTCTCGAAGTTCGTGAGTTCGAGCCCCGCGTCCACGTCTCTGCTGGCAGCACAGAACCCGCTTCAGATCCTCTCCCCCCCCCCCCGCCCCTGCCCCTCCCCAGCTTGCACTCTATGAAAAATAAACGTTAAAAAAAAACAGTGACGCCAAGATGGGAATCGTACACGGTAGCTACTTCTCCCCTGGCCCGTGTCCAGACACTTGAGCTCGATGTACTCGGTCAGACGTGACAGAGGGAAGCACTGTTTTAAAAGTCAGTACACACACACAGGTACATGTTCATTTATTACACTCCCCAGAGTACTGCTACGGGAAACAGGCTTCTGTGATGGAGACAAAGCGAGTCCCACAAGTGGGGTTTCTGGGCCAGAGACGCACGCCATCGGTTGCTCAGTGCAAATGCCGTTTGGAAGGACAGTGACTGAGGAACGGCTTCCGTTTGTTTGTCTTCTGAATACACAGATAGAGCAGCACATTACCCGTCATTCTACCTCTGTTCCGCAGCACTTTCCTACTGGCTTTTTTCCCCCAGTGCTTTAGAAAAAATGTAATATCCGGAGGTGATATGGTTACACAATTTGTAGTCTTTTTCTTGCATCATAAACCACTTTCTACGTTGTCAGAAACTCTAAAATAATTGTCTGCTCCTCCTTTCTGAGAATGCATTATGATTTATCTATTTTCCCCATTTTTTGGACATCTATGTTATAAGTGATAAAAGGAAGCAAATTTAAGATAAATACATGATTGGAGTGCCTGGGTGGCTCAGTCAGTTAAGCGTCTGACTCTTGATTTCAGCTCGGGTCATGATCCCACTGTTCATGAGTTCGAGCCCCACATTGGGCTCTGCACTGACAAGGCGGGGCCTACTTGGGATTCTCTCCCTCCCCCCCACCCCCGGCCCTCCTCTGTGCATGCGCGCGCTCTCTCTCTCTCTCTCTCTCTCTCTCTCTTTCGAAATAAACTTAAAAAAAATAAAATGCATGATGTCAGCTGTGTAGTAACTGTACACATAGAAAAATGCATTTGCAGGAAAATACGGGTGTTTTTTTACTTACACTATGTGTTACTTTATAAGCAGAGAGGGTCAGTCCCTTTGAGCCACCTATGTCTTTGCAACTCCCCTCCCTTTCAAAAGTGACCCTCCCTCGACCCTTCAGTCCACAGAGAACAGCCACGGCCACAGCCACATCCACTGTGGATGGAAGTCTTCCTGCCCTGGTTTCACTTGTCCCCAAGGGGTAGACCACTCGCCCAAGTTTGTGGGGCCAGGCAGAAGCCTCCCAAGGTCAGGCATGCCCCAAGAGCAAGTGACAGGACCTGTAGCCAGTGGGAGGGTCCCGTGCCCAGGCTCTAGGGGACAGCCCTGCTCAGGTCCCAGCAGTTGAGGCCTTGAGAGCATGGGTTTGGTATTAATGGATCTTTTGAATTTGGGAGAGAAAGCAAGATGTTTCGTATGAAAGACTCCCGACTTTTTATTGTTAGTGGCTAATTCAACTTTAAAGATACAACTCGGGGCACAACCAACCACAACTGTTTGTAGCACAGGGTCCACAGTCCTATCTAGACAACCAACCAGTCACACGTAGAGGAAAGAGACGGTTGACTGCCGACACGCCGGGAAGGGGGGTGCCGAGGAACGGTGGAAAGCAGGTGCACCAAGCCTGGAGTGGGGAAGGAGGAGGGGGAAGGCTAGCGGGACAGATGGGGACTCCTTTCGCCTCCTGTGTGCGCTCGGGAGGGTTCTTGACGCTGTGGCCCCAACACCGCTGGGCCCTATCCGCCGCCTGATTCTGGTCCTGAGGATCCCTTTTTATTTCCTACCCAAGAAGGGGACCCACCCAAGAGAATGCTCTCCCCAAATCCCCCACGGTGTTGGGGCTTCCCGGGGGTCGTCCTGCAGAGCCTGGAGGCCTCCCTGCACTGACGGCGAAAAGCAAGCTCCTGTTCTTTGAGGCCGTCCCAGCCCGGTGCCCTGGCGGCACCCCCTTGTGTCGTTCACGTGGCTTCGACGGCACGCCTTGTGGGCCAAAGGAGGGTCTCTTCAGTCGTGGCACCTCCCAGATGCCCCTAGGGAAGGAGCTGCTATGGTCCTGTGTGGTTTTGGAGGCGAGCAGCACAGTAAAGACCGAGCTGGGGCAGCAGCTGAGGGCTCAGCACGGGCTGGCCGGCTCCCGTGTGTCGGGAGGAGCTGGGAAAGGCTCGGCAGCGTTCAGGAAGAGGGCTTCGTGTCTTGTCCCGTGCTGAGAATGTGTTCTGTAGGAGATTCTGGGTGCCGTTGCCGTGGGGCCGTCACGGTTCCCGTTCCGGGCAGGGTAGGCTTTCCAGGAGCCCCTGAGGTCTGCACAGAGTCGTGCTCACGGCTCACGCGTACGGCGGTCCGGTAAGGCTTTGTCGCCAGGCGGTAAGGGACAGAGACTCAGGCAGAGTCGGGAGGAGCCCGTGCTCTCCCCTCCGTGAAAGGGCACCTTCCCCAGCAAAGCAGATACGGCCACACACGTGCGAGGTTTCTCCCGGGGAGGCTCGTAGGGGACACGGACATGTGTCCCGGAGAAGGGCCTGTGCTGGTGCGGGCAGCTCTCCCATGGGAAGACGCGCACTGGCCGCGGCGGCCGACGCTGGTTGACCGGTGGGTGCCCAGCCCTGTGCCGAATCCCCTGCGTGGTCACCCTGAAGTCTCGCCCCAGCCCGGACCGCGCCGGGAGCTCGTTTTACTTCCGATTTAGCGGAGGAGGTAACCGAGGCCCAGAAAAGCCACCAGTGTGTCTCTGCCTGGGACCCACACGAAGAGGAAGATGCCACCAAACAGACGCTGGCCAGGATCCTTCCCTGAGCAGGGCGGGCTCCCCAGGCAGACCCCCTGTGGCAGTAACAATGGGCAGCAGCCTGTGCCCCCCCCCCCCGACGGGTCTCCACCCCCCCCCCCCCCCCCGCTTCCTGCTGGGACTGAGCCCACTCCCCTCACTGGCCCTGTTCCCGGACTCCAGAGCAGGCTGCCCAAAGCAGGGTTCCCGACAGGCAGCGTCCGCATCACCTGAGAAGACGTGAGAAATGCAGGTTCCTGGGCCCCACCCTAGACCCCGAGTCGGACACCGGCCCGGGGTCCCGTGAGGCCTGGAGATTCCGACGCAAGGTCGAGTTCATAGCCCTCGGCTCCGCCTGGAAGGGGAGCTCTGCGGGCCGCTTCCCGTCCAGGCCGGGCTCGGCGGCGAGCGGCGCATCACAGGCTCTCGTGAAGTCAGTCGTCGTGAGACAAGCCAGCAGGTGCTGCATAAGTGTGGCTGATGATTCCTTACACGGGCTTTTCCCGAACGCCCCCCACGTGCTAGGGGCTGTGTACGGGGCCCTCCTCCTGCACACCTGGAGGTCCGGTCCCTCTAGGACGTAGAGGTCCGGCGGGGAGACCTGTGTGGCAAGCGGCCTGACACAGAAAATGCTGGGAACCCTCCCGAAATCCAGATTTGCAGACGCCAGAGACTAGAGGGAGGCTGACCTGCAGGCAGGCCCTTTCAGAGCCGGCCCTCCCGGGCCTGCCACGCTAGCTCCCCACGCAGAACTTGGCAAAGCAGAGCTTGACTCAAAAGCTGGCTAAGCTGACATACAGGCAGAACACTCCAGGAATTTCCCGGGGGTTTGCAGAGCGGTGGTTGGGCAAGGGCGAGGGTCTCAGGGGTAGCTGCCCTCCGCGTGGTGACGGAATGTCCTGTTTCCTGCCCTCTCCAGTGCGGGGCTGCCTTCCAGGAAGACGACGTCATCGTGCTCAATGGCACCAAGGAGGATGTGGAGACGCTGAAGGGAAGGATGGAGGAGAGACGGCAGAAGGCGAAGCTGGGGAAGGTAATGCGGCCCTCGCGTCTGCCCCTCACCTTCCGGAGGCTTCGGCCGCCTCGGCTTCGGGGCCAGTTGCAAACCACCGAGCGGCCTTGCTGGCGGCTGCTGGTGGGTGTGCCGCGATCGAGGTGGCTTTCGCAACCTACGGGGGCCGGGGCTCTGGAAGGACTCCCGTCGGGGCTCGCGGTGCGGGCAGGGCGGTTCGGCTCTCCTGCACTCAGCTTCTTCATCGGTGACCTGGGGGGGCAGTAGCTCCTGCATAGGACAGGTGTCGTCAGGAGGGGAGAGGGCCAACAAGGTGATGCCCGAGGGGGGGGGGGCAGCCGCCAGGATCGCTGCGCCATCACTGATGGTAAGAGTCCGTGCTGGGTGTGCAAAGCTTGTAAAATAGAAGCGGAAAGTTACCGTCACCCCAGCACCTCTGGAGAGTCCGTGCTGCTCAGGTTTGCAGGTCCCGGGGGTCCCCCAGAGGTGTGGGTGGGGGGCCCGACCCCGGAAGCCCGCGATCCCCACCCTCCGCCGAGGCACTTCCGGGTGGCAGGGAACTAAGCAGCCTGCCCACAACTAGAGCCCCCCCTGGCCTCCCTGCGCCCCGTGCCGGGGGACTGGCTGGGAGTGTGGTACCACCGCTCGCGGGGACGGAGGCCCGTCGTGTGCCCAGCCGCGGCGACCGAAGCTCTGGGTGGATGTGCCACGTGAAGGCTCTGTTTTGTGACCCTGGGCTTAAAATCACATTCCACAAGCAGTGGATTCATTGCTTAATGAACTGCCGTAACGACCGGGCTGAAAACAGTTTATAGGCTAAGAAGTCTTTCGGTGTGCCATCCATTCTGCCTCCAGCAGTAAATTTTGTTATTTCTTCAAGTGTTTGCGGATGATCCCTGTGGCTTTTCGCGAATAGCAAATTTTTCATTCTTTAAAAAAAATGTTGGGGACACTTGGCTGGCCCAGTTGGTCGTGCGTGCGACTCTTGATCTTGGGGTCATGAGTTCAAGCCCCACGCTGGGTGGAGAGATTACAAAAAAAAAAGAAAAAAAATTTGTATTTAAAAAGTTAAAAATAATAAAAAACTAAGTGAGGTTCAGGGTAAATGTGGGAGAAATTTTGTGATTAGAACTAAGTCAAAGGAATGCTTGAAGTATTAGAGAATTTGTTGCAGTAGCCTGAGTGCATAAAATCACGGGGGAAACCCTCTGTGTGGCGTGCATTTACCAGTGACGTAATAGAGATTTTTCGGAGTTGTCGTTGTTTTAATCATAAAAGGGAAAGGAACTCTGGCATGTAAGTGCACGCATTCTGCACTGGTTTTCTGAATTAACTAGAGAACAAATCATCACGAGAACAAAAAGAGAACACAGAAGTGTCGAGATATTTTAGACGATTTCCAGAAAGGAGCTGCTCGTTTTCTTCGTTGCTATCGTTGACCCAGCTCAGTTTTTAAAAAGCACAAAAGGGAAGAAAATGTGTTTCAGAGGAAGCTCCGGTGTTTGTATGGTCGTTAACCATGTCACTTCAGTGAGTCGTCTCCTGTCCCAGGCTTCCCGCCAAGGTGTTCAAAGCCCAGTGGAGCCGGCACACCCCTCTCTGCAAAATACTCACCGCAGCTTCTGGGAATGCCTCTGAGATACTGCTACCAGGATACCAGAATGTTTCCCAAATATGCTCACAGCTGAAAACAAGATAGAGCACGTCCTAACTTCTCTTGCTTTTTATATAAAACCGCAGCTGTGAACGAAAGGCTTCAAAATCAGCAGTTGTCAGTCTTTTTCTAAAGACTAGGTGTTACCTTCACGGATTTGAATGCACGCTTTGAGCGTGTGAAACCAACAGGAAGTTTTTACATTTTGTACAGCATTACAAGTCCCTCTGCACGTGTATATTACAAGTTCAAGGCCAGTGCCCAAGCAAGGTCCTTTTTCCACGTTTTCTACTGAGGGGAGCCTTCTGAAGTATTTGGGTTGTGTCTCTAGCGCCACCTTTTGGATACTCTGGAAATGGCATGTTAAATTAATTCTCTGTGAATAAACACAGTTCTGTTTGTGCTTCCTGTGACTCAGTTCTAACACGGCTGCGTGATTTTAGAATGGTGAGTTTCATTTCGAAAATTTTTGCCGACCAGTATAATTATTATGAGTGATGGGATTTTGGTGCCTAAAAATCTAACGGGTAGTCCAGAGTTGAGATTTGGCTAACGTGCCTTTTAGTCTAGCCTCAAGCCGTTTTGTTTTTTTTTTTTAAGTTTATTTACTTTAGTAATCTCTACACCCAACATGGGCTCAAACCCATGACCCCAAGACCCCAAGACCGAGAGTCTCAGCCTTCGTCTGAGCCGGCCAGGTGCCCCCAGCCTCAAGTCTTTATAGTTAAATAAACAAATATGAAAGCGGTTTGACAACTTTGAAGAAGTTACTGGAATGGGTTCGATTCAGTCCATGTTTCTGCTGGTGGGACTTGATGTTCCCATCTGTACTTTGGTATTATTTGTAGTCACCCTTAAACGGTGTTAGCCCTGAAATCTGGCATCTGAGACTTTTGAGAATGTGGTTTCTGGAATATAAATGCAGAGCTAGGCAGGCGTCTCCAGGTGTATTCCCGAGTGACGCAGAAGTGCCTGGCTGGAAACACACACAGTTAGCGTGGTCTCGAGTCTCCTTCAGAACGTGCGCCCGCCCTCCACACACGGCAGCGGCCTGTCCCGGGGCACAGCCACACTAGCGCCGCAGTAGAGTGATCCGAGCACAGCTCCAGTCTGCTCTTTCTTTTTACAGAAAGCAAAGAAACCCAAGGCGGTAGAGTCTGTCTCAAAACCAGATGTCAGTGAAGGTAAGACACTTAAAAAGGTCCTTATTTGAGCAAAAATAAGGCTGTGGCGCCGTTCCTTTAAAAAGTATATGCTTTTGTTTTTGTTTGCCTGACTGTTCTTTTTTAACAGAATCCCCAGGGCCATCAAAAATTAAGACAGGGAAGCCCGAAGAAACCAGCCTCGATTCTAGAGAGAAGAAAGCCAGCTCAGCTCCCAAAAGTGCAGGTGGGTCCTGTGGAGACAACAGGGAGCTGTTCAGAAAGCTGGTAAGCCAGCTGGTTATGTCACGGTCTTTATTGGAGTGAGTTGGAAAGCTCGGGGTCGTCCGAAGTCACGTTTCTGAGTAGTTCGTTGAGCCCTCTTAGAGGCGAAGAAACAGCCCCTCTACCCCAGGGTCGGCCCGAGGGAGGCTGGGCACGCGAGCCAGTTGTCTTCTTGCCGAGTGTGCCTTTGGAATCAAGCTACCGAGGCCGCACAGAGAGCAGGACCCTGCTGCGGACACTGGGTCGGGTCGTGGCCCGGCGCTCAGGGCGTTGGGCAGGAATGTTCCTGATCCCTTTAAGGCTCAGGTTTTATGTGCATCCCGCGTGGCATTCAGAGCCAGCCCTTCTCCTGCCTCTTGGCCAAGTGTCAAAGGGCTATTTAGCACACAGTCCAGAATTCAGTGCGTTTCTCCTCGTTGCCTTTAAGAGAAGATATGTATTTCACAAAAAAAGAAACACAGATTGGGGTGCCTGGCTGGCTCAGTCAGTTGAGCATCCAACTTCGGCTCGGGTCACGATCTCACGGTGGGTTCGAGCCCCGCGTCGGGCTCTGTGCCGACAGCTCGGGGCCTGGAGCCTGCTTCGGATTCTGGGTCTCCCTCTCTCTCTGCCCCTCCCCCACTCTCGCTTTGTCTCACTCTCTCTCTCAAAAATAAATACAAAATGTTAAAAAAAAAAAAAGAAAGAAACACAGATTGATTATCAGGTAAAAGAATGTGTAGTCTGGTGCTGTAAGTAGCGTCCACAGTGGTTAACGGATCCAGTCCCCGCCTTACACGTAGCGGCCACCTGGCCTGCCATAGGTGACCCAGCCTCTTGGGACTTCCGTTCCTGCCCCCCCGTTGCAGGAGGCGGAGAGCACCCCCTTGGGAGGACGATCTGGTTTACGTCGTTCACGGGGCGGGGGCCAGAGCTGAGAAGGCAGCAGACGGTTACTGGTGTGGTTCCACGGGATCGATGTGAATCCAGCAGCTTTAAGGAGCGGGCATTGGGACGCCGGCTTCCACCGTATCCGGGGGAGGTGGCGGCAGATTCCCGAGACGGACCGACGTGTTTCCTGTAAGAGTGTGGTGCTGAGGGTGACCTGTGGTCCCGACCCTAACGAGTCTGGCTTCTTGTTCTTCCAGCAGCAAACGGGAGCTCTTCGGGAAAAGTCGGGAAGCCTCTGTGCGGAGCCACAAAGAGGTCCATCGCCGACAGTGAAGAATCTGAAGCTTACAAGTCCCTCTTCACTTCGCACAGCTCCGCCAAGCGCTCCAAGGAGGAGTCGGCCCACTGGGTCACCCACACGTCCTACTGCTTCTGAAGCCCGTACCGCACCAGGCGCCCCGCAGGCCCTGCTGGGTCTCCGCGGGGGCGGCGCTGTCCCCTGTGCTCTGTCGGCCCTCGGCGTGTGCGCGGTGGGGAAGTCGCCCTCCCAGACCTCGGAGCCGGCGTGGTCGCCCTTGCTAGCGAGGGGCGCGGGTTCCCCGGGTGGCCGTGCCGGCACCTGCCCGCCCCCTCCCGCAGGCCCCGTGCCCGCTTCCCCCTGTAGATGCGCCTGTCCCCCCAGCACCCAGAAAGACGCATGGGCTGCACTTTCTATGCTGAAAATCATTAAAGACTCCCGATTCCTCATGGGTGTGTGCGTGGCTCATTTTGACCAAAATTCTCATGCTTTTGCTGCCAACAGTTAAACAGGCCAAGAGAAACTGACCTTTACAAAGAAAGAGCGAGTTTTAAACGCACTGTGCCGCAGGTGTGGTTGAGGGAACTGGTCCGTGCCGGCAGAGGGGAGCAGGTCCTTGGCCCTCGAGGTTCAGGGCAGCTTCCTCTATCGGTTTCAAGACAGAAGAGAGGACACTTGATGTTTTGCCACAGAATGAAACACATCTGCCTTTCCTCCATCTGTCTGTGTTTTCTGTCTTCTGTCTTCCGTAATGTTCTGGTAAGGGAATTGCAGCCTTTCCATTGATGGTGATCAGAGCAATCCCATGTCCTACGAATTCCTTTTTCTCCCAGAAGATGAAGGGAATTTTACGTAAAATCGGTGCCTTTTACCTTTTACCTGTGCTCTGTGTTGACATCAGTCATTGAAACGTCCCGTGAGACAGCAGATGAGGAGCCGTGAGTATCCGGGTCTCAACACGGCCTTCTGGCCCCGGTGGTAGCATGGACGTGATTGGCTGGTTGGCTAACAGCTGGTCCAGGGCCTGGCTTCCATTAAAAGGAAGGAAACCGAGCTGGGGGAGGCCCCGGGACGGAGGGTCCTGTCCCCAAGTTCTCTGCCTCTACGTGGTGGGAAGTTTAGCCCCTGAGGAGGCATCCATACTGTGAATAGAGAAGGATTTTCATCAGAATTCCGTCAACATCGGGTTTTGTTATGGACTTCTCCAGAACAAACCTGCATTACCCGTCTTCTGCCCGTTGCCCCTGTTCCACAGAGCCCAGTTGATCCATTTCTTAGTTATTGCCTGTCTCCTTTTTCCTTTTGTTGTTGTTAACAATCAGCACCTTATTTGGTTAAGATTTCTTTTATCACAAGGAGTTTTCTCATCTCACGAAGAAAACTTGATTCATTGGTCTTCTTATAGTCAGGTGTCACTAATTACAGCTTCAGTCATCACGAGCCATTTTATGTTAACAGCCATTTTTTCTGCCAACTCCGATTCCCCTGATTTTAGCCTTAATTTTATTTTGCAGCGATTACTTTGTCCGGTTTTTCCCGGTGACCCGGTCACGGTGTCCCCAGCATCAGAACTTGAGCGTCTCAGCCCGCCCTGCTTCCCCTCCATCAAGGTCACATCCCAGCTCTGCAGGTCACTCCCTCCCGCCCTCCCCCCCACCCCCCTCCCCGGGGTGCCCCAGCCTCCCCCCACCTGCCTCTGGCCTCTGCTATACTGTGCAGTCTCGGTCCCCTCAGGCTGCCCCGCCGAGAGAGCCCCGCAGCCCCCAGAGAAGAGCTTGCTTTGGAGATTCCTTGAGTGTCTAGCAAGGCATCGAGTCCTCAGAGGCCCGGGGAGCCGCACCTGCCCCTGGTTAAGGCGGGGACAGCGTAGCCTTGTCTCCCTGGGCGGGACGCCTGATCTGCTGGAGAAGGAGAGCAGGCTCCCGGCTGGCTCAGGGCTACCGTGGTCCTGAGCGCTCACCCGAAGGGCTGAGCACCTGACGGTCTTTATCTTCGGGGCTCAGTGACCCGAGAGAGGAGCCGGTGACCAGCGTGCCTTCCCGCAGCACCGCACGCGTGGGCACAGGTCATCTTTCAGGTCCTTTGTCTCCCACCAGTACTTGCCAAGCGCTTAAGTCAGCTCAGAGGGGTCAAGTCAGTGGGAGCCGAGCAAGGGTTCCCGCCCCCGGCCCCCCCCCCCGCAACCACTTTTGTAGCCAGGAGGGCCATGGGAGGGGAAGTCTCCAGGCTGCTTAGCTCTTTCATTGCCAAGAACTAAAGTTAGGGCCTCCCCAGAATGAACTGAGACAACGACCACTTAACAACATGAACCTATTCTTGCCCTTTGACCCAAAGAGCATTTTGGCTCAAAGATCTTCTGGGGGCACCTGGGGGGCTCAGTCGGTTGAGCGTCCGACTTCGGCTCCGGTCACGATCTCGCGGTTCGTGGGTTCGAGCCCCGCGTCGGGCTCTGTGCTGACAGCTCGGAGCCTGGAGCCCGCTTCGGATTCCGTGTCTCTCTCTCTCTGACCCTCCCCCATTCGTGCTCTGTCTCTCTCTGTCTCAAAAATAAATAAACGTTAAAAAAAAAATTAAAAAAAAAAAAGGAAAACAGAGGGGCACCTGGGTGGCTCAGCCAGTTAAAGGTCAGACTTCGACTGGGGTCATGATCTCGCCGCTCGTGGGTTGGAGCCCAGTCGGGCTCTGTGCTGACAGCTCAGGACCTGGAACCTGCTTCGGATTCCGTGTCTCTCTCTCTCTGACCCTCCCCTGCTCACACTTGGTCTCTCAAAATAAGTAAACATTTAAAACAAAAGATGCCTATACCTTGCCTGCTTTTCTACTTGTCTTTGACTGAAAAGTGCTTTAGATTCTGACGAGGATACAAACCCCAACAGTGTGATTCCTGTCATCAAATGTCCATAAACGTTTTCAAATCAGAAACCGCCTGGGACA
This sequence comes from Lynx canadensis, assembly GCF_007474595.2. Classification (NCBI taxonomy): domain Eukaryota; kingdom Metazoa; phylum Chordata; class Mammalia; order Carnivora; family Felidae; genus Lynx; species Lynx canadensis. Next base: position 6,146,538 of record NC_044305.1, on the reverse strand, counting down.
AAACTTGCTGAGCACTCCCGTTGTTCGGTGTCGTCTGTGTAAATCAAGTCTCTCTGCCCCTCGCTACGTCATGCCGTAAGATTTTTTTGGGGGCGACTCCCACGAGAGCCACATGAGGCTGCTGTTCCCAGGATGAGCCCCTGAGGGCCACGGGGCACACCCTCTAGCACACGGCCAGACACCCGCCAGCCGCTCCCCGAAGGAGCCCCTCGTGAGGAGTGGATTCCCTTCACTGCCCGCCTTCTAATCAGCCCTTTGGATTTGCACCTCTGCCCGCCCAGCGCCGACCGCCTTCTGCGGGAAGACCCCCGCCTCTCCAGCGGGCTGTGCGAAGGTAGGCGCCGTCTTCCCCCCGCGGCTCCCCCGACAAAACCTCTCGGTCACTGCCCAGAGCTCAACCCGGCTTGAGGCACCGGGAGGGTTCCCAGGGGATCCCTTGATGGCATTCAGAACATTTCATTCCCAGGCAATGAGTCCGTGAGTCCGACGATGTGGGGGGAACAGGTGCCAGCCTCGTGTTCCGTTGCACGAGATTTTGGGGGTTCGTGTCATTTTAAAACCTGATGGCTTCCATTGTCACACGGGCTGGGTCCTTGTCACCTCAGCGTCCTCAGTCCCCTCCCCCATTTACCCGGCCACCCCCTCCTTTTTCGGGAGAGCTTTCCCGCATAACCTAACCCAGCACCTGCCCCTTGTTCTGTTCTCGGTAAGTACTCTGTTCTTATCACCTTTGGAATGAAGTACTTTATATTCTTGGTTAACCCAAGCGGTGCGCACTCAGCAGCGATCCACGAGTGGCGGCGGGCGGCAGAGACAAGGGGTGCGGGGACTGAGTGTGGCCACCATCTGGCTCCAGCCTCGAGCGGCCCCGTGTTCCCAGATCATCCCTGTTTTCAAAGGGAGCCAGAAATCTCGGCTCTAAAAGCGGAGCCCCTCCCAACATTTAAATAGTGGCAAATACTTACTGCTAGAAACGCCGCGGAGGCCGAACGAAACACGTCAGCGGCCCCCAGTTCATGGCCTCTGGTTCAATACCTTCCCCGGTCGCCTCTTGGTGCCACAGGGGCACGTGCTGGGTCTGCCCTGCTCACCGCCGCGTCTGGATCCGAGAGGCAAGGGACAGAAACAGGTGAGGGCCTCTCCCGGTGGAGCCCCGGGCTCGGAAGGAATGTTCTGGCAGGGAGCTGGCGTCCCCCGGCTGCCCGTCTTCCCGCTCTTGACCGCCCCTCGGAAAGTTCTCCGCCTCCTTCAGGCCTCACTCCCGGGCAACCGCTGCGAGCCTCCTCATCGCCTAGCCTGGAGCCGTCACAATGGCCAGGGCGGCCCCCGCCTCTGTGACATCACCAACGGCCAGCCCTCGGCACCCAGTCTCCAGGTGCAGGCACACAGACCCGCCATGAGCTATTCCCCCGCCGCCTCTGCTCACCATGCGGACGCTGACATGGGTCTTGTTCTTGCCTCTGTGCCTCTCCTGCGGCTGTGCCTTCATGTTCACGTCTCTGAGAGAGAAAGCCAAGGAACCCCAGGGCAAGGTGCCTTGCGGAGGGCACTTCCGGATCAGGCAGAATCTCCCAGAGCACGCCCAAGGCTGGCTTGGGAGAAAATGGCTCTGGCTTTTTTTTGTCCTCGTGCTGTATGTGATACTGAAGTTTCGAGGGGATCGCGAGAAGACTAAGGTAAAAGGGTGGAGAGGGTTTCCATCGCACCGATTCCGTCTCAGACGCGTCCGCCCCGGAGAGGCGCGCGTTCGAGTAGGTTCCGCTCCGGGTCGTGAGGCGGAACCGAGCAGGAGGCGGGGCGCCCACCTCACGGTCCTGCGAGACGTGGGCACATCCATGTCCTGACGTGTCCTTAGGGAGGCTGGCAGTCCCCAGACCCCCGGGGGGATGGGCTACCGATTGAGGACGGCCTCCTGCTCATGGGGCGAATGAAAGCTTGGCCTGATACTCATCCTGTCAAGTGAGTCTTTTCAAAGTAAGGATAGAGTCGGGAGCTTGGCGTGTTTCGGGTCAGAGTTACTCTCAGAGACACCTTCACCGCCGGGTTCGTTCCCTGGTTCTTGATTTCCCTAGCGTCTGACTTCTTACAAGTTGCCGAACTGGGGGCAGGTGGCGTCATTGTCCCCAGTAAAGGACAAGGCCGGCCGTGAAGGGGTAAAGGTGTGAAGAAGTAACAGCTCCTTCCTACAGTGACTGAACAGCTAGCTGTCAGTCGGGGAAAAGGACAGAAACACGGACAGCCCCAACACTTCGTGGCACTGCGTCCAGACCGATAGAGCAGCGGTTGGCAACCCTTTTCTGGAAAGGGCCAGCTGGTCGACGTCGTCAGCTCCGGAGCCTGTACGGTCCCCGTCGTAACTCCTCAACTCTGCCGCGTTGGCCTGAAAGCAGCCTTGTGTAATGTGTCACTAAATTGGCAAGGCTGTGTCCCAATAAAGTTTTATTTACAAAAACAACGGGAGGAAAAAAAAAGAGAGAGAGAGAGGTTAGAGTGGGAGAGAGCCAAAGCATAAGAGACTCTTCAAAACTGAGAACAAACTGAGGGTTGATGGGGGGTGGGAGGGAGGGGAGGGGGGGTGATGGGTATCGAGGAGGGCACCTTCTGGGATGAGCGCTGGGTGTTGTATGGAAACCAGTTTGACAAATTTCACATATTTAGAAACTAAAACAAAAACAACGGGAGGTACAGATCGGGCCACAGTTCGCCAATCCCTGGCCTCGAGTGCGATGCTGGAACCACCCTTACTTAGGCCAGCCCGACTCTCTTGGAACCGTGTGGAAGCCAGCAAAGTCAACAGTATCATTCACCCTGCATATCTTTCTTGACAGGAGCAGAGTCCTTCCGGGCTTCGAGGCTGCTCGTTTCGCTCTCCGCTGAAGAAGACTCAAAATACTTCCCCCAGCAAAGACTATGCGTTCAATACCTTAACCCAGCTCGAGGTGGACCTTGTGAAATTTGTGTCCAAGGTGCGCAACCTGAAAGTCGCCATGGCAGCTGGAGGTAACACCAAGCTTCAGAACCTGGAGGCGCCTGTGGACCCTCACAATAACATCACCATCTATGAGATATGGGGGGAAGAAGACTCTGAATGAATGGATTTATGTGTCAGAGGAGGAGAGAAAAAGCTGAGTGTTGACAGACCCTATGTAAACTAATAAAACTATTCTGAAGAAAAAGGACATTCTCCAACGTGACACCTTCCCCCCTCCTTTCTTTTGTTAAAAAAAAAATTTTTTTTTAACGTTTATTTATTTTTGAGACAGAGAGAGACAGAGCATAAACGGGGGAGGGGCAAAGAGGGAGGGAGACACAGAATCCGAAGCAGGGTCCAGGCTCCGAGCCATCAGCACAGATCCCGATGCAGGGCTCGAACTCACGGACCGCGAGATCCTGACCTGAGCTGAAGTTGGACGCTCAACTGACTGAGCCCCTCAGGCGCCCCCCTCCTCTCTTTTTTTTTTAAACTGGGGGTGGGGAATAAATGTGAGACCGGGGGCCACAGCAGTTCCTGTGTTGTTTTTGCTCTCCTCGCCTCCTCGAGAGCAGGCAGAACACGGCGACGTGGCGGCAGAGGGTGGTGTGTGTGGCTGTGTCGCTGGGACCCCGATGGGATGACGGGCTTGGGGGAAATGTGGAATGAGCTGCCGATACCGTTTTCAGAGCTGCTGTCTTTCCAGGAGCTGTTTGCGCGAAAGACGGAGCCAATCTTTATCTTCCTAATTTATTACAAAGTCCAACTTCAGTTACGGGTGTAAAAGACAGTGCGGGAGGGGCGCCCGGGGGGCTCAGTCGGCTGGGAGTCCAAGTCTCGATTTCGGCTCCGGTCATGGTCTCGCGGTTCCTTGGTTTGAGCCCCACGTCGGGCTCTGCGCTGACAGCGCGGAACCTGCTTGGGATTCTTTCTCCCTCCCTCTCTGCGCCCCACCCCCACCCCTCGCAATCTCCCTCTAAATAAATAAATGAATAAACAGACATTAAAAAAAAAGAGAACGTGATTGAATTAAGGGGGGTGTGTGTGTGCGTGCATATGTCAGGGAATGGTGGATTCTAGAATCATTTGATTTTCTTACCACCAGAAAAGTCTTTTTATTCATTCCATCTCATGGATTACACGTATTGACTTTTTCTTCTACCAAACTAGCAGTTATATATGTCTAATTGGATTAAGAAAAACAGAGAATTGATCTATATTTTCAGGGTAATTTGAATACAGATGAGCTAAGCAGAGATTCCCAAATTAGTTGATATGAATGTTTATAATACTTATTATAGGGGCGCCTGGGTGGCTCAGTCGGTTAAGCGTCTGACTTCTGCTCAGGTCACGATCTCACAGTTTGTGAGTTCGAGCCCCGCGTCGGGTTCTGTGCTGACAGCTCAGAGCCTGGAGCCTGCTTCAGATTCTTGGTCTCCCTCTCTCTCTGCCCCTCCCCAACTTTTGCTGTCTCACTCTGTCTCTCAAAACTTGATAAATGTAAAAAAAAAAAAAATTATAATACTTATTTAAAATATGGATATTTTTGCATGTTAGGGTAGCTAATGGAAACTACACGTACCCGAGGCTGTTCAATTAGCTTACCGACCCCCTAATCTAGGTCAGCACGTAGTTTTATAGATGTGCAGGTGCAGCCCAGGAGAGAGAAGCTAGCTGGGGAAGACCATGGAGATTCCGTATTCCTAGTTCAGTCCAAATTAATGTGTGCCTGACAGAGGAGTCCTGAATCTCCATCAGTGAATCCCCATCGTTGGGGCAAAGTCTTCAGGCTCTGTCCCCGTGTGTGTGGGAGTCAGACCTCAGACAAAAGCCGCCCGCCCATCTCTTCCCGTCTTGTCATCCCTGACACTTTACTTTTCTCGTCTTGATCTAACAGGATGGGGAGAAATGGAAGGAGCTGGGATGACTCCAGTAGTCTGAGTTTTTCAAGCAACTGGGACTATATGAGTTATTTTCGTGGCACACTGAGGACATTCAGATAAGCAAAAAATATTTGGGTTTTAACCTGTGATCTCAATATGGCACAGACTGTGGAGGTAATCTAAAAAGCCAGGGGTCAACGAACCATGGCTCACAGGCCAAATCGAGCCTGCTGCCTGTTTCCATACTACCCATGAGCTAATAATGGCATTTATTTATCTATCTATTTATTAAGCAGCTTTCTTTTTTGGGGGGTTCTGTTTTGTTTCATTTTTTCACACAAGCATGGAGCCCAATGCGGGGCTTAAACTCACAATGCTGAGATCAAGACCTGAGCTTAACCGACTCAGCCACCAAGGTGCCCCTGGCTTTCATATTTTTTTAATTTTTTAACTTTTGGAGAGAGAGAGAGAGTGCACGCGCTCAACTGGGGAGAAGGGCAGAGGGAGAGGGAGAGAACCTCAAGCAGACTCCACGCTCAGGGCAGATCCAGATGTGGGGCTCGATCCCACGACCCTGGGATCATGACGTGAGCTGAAACCGAGAGACGCTCAACCGACTGAGCCCCCCAGGCGCTCTTGGTTTTTATATTTTTAAATGATGGAAAAAAAGATGAGTAATATTTCATGACATGAAGGTTACACGAAATTCAAATTTCCGTTTGTAACTTTTACTGGCACACAGCAACACCTGTTCATTTCCATATCGCCTATGGCTGGTTTTGTGCTCAATGGCAGTGTTGAATTATTGCAACCGAAACCCTATGACCCACAAAGCTGAAAATGTTTACTGACCGGCCCTTTATAGGAAGTTTGCCAACCCCTAGTTTATTCTAATCTTATTTACATGTTAAGAACCAGGAAGAGTGTTCAAGAGGAGTAGCTATAGTCACCTGTAACCCTCATAAACATCCCACATTTGTCTGATAGGCAAAAATGTAATTTTAATGTTTATTTATTTTTGAGAGCGAAAGAGAGAGCATGAGCTGAGGAGGGGCAGAGAGAGAGAGAGAGAGGGAGATACAGACTCTGAAGCAGCCTCCAGGCTCTGAGCTGTCAGCACAGAGCCTGATGTGGGGCTGGAACTCACGAGCTGTGAGATCATGACCTGAGCCAAAGTCGGACACTTAACGAACTGAGCCACCCAGGCACCCCCAAAAATGTAATTTTATAAATCCTATTTATTGTAGTTGTGCCCAGGTCGCTAGCAATTAGAGATGGGGACCGTAAGAAAAGGCAAAACATCACAATTCCTTATAGATAGCAAGTTGGCAGAGGATATAAATTAGAGCAAAATCTGCTCTGCATTTGGATTCAGCAATTTCTACAAAATAGCGTCTCTGAGTCTTTGCCTAGTCTCATACAGAGCTTTGCAGCCCATGGTTTTGCCTAGACAACAGTATTTTCTTAGCCCAGTCATTTCCATGCAATATTTTCATGTAAAAACGCAGTAGATTCAGGAACTCGACCTTAAGGAAGCTACTGAATTCTGCTGGTTTTTTTTTTCTTAAAAAAAATTTTTTTTTAATGTTTATTTATTATTGAGAGAGAGAGAGAGAGACAGAGCATGAGCAGGGAAGGGGCAGAGAGAGGGAGACACAGAATCCGAAGCAGACTCCAGGCTCTGAGCTGTCAGCACAGAGCCTGACGCGGGGCTTGAACTCACGAACTGTTGAGATCATGACCTGAGCTGAAGTCGGACGCTCAACCGACTGAGCCACCTGGGCGCCCCTGAATTCTGCTGTTACGGCATAAAATCCTAGCATCGCTACGCTCTGGGGTGTGAAAAGAGGAGTCGACAGGCCAACTGTAAATGCCGACTCACCGTGGTCACGTATCGCTGACACCCTGGTCAGAGGGGCTCGCCCCCCAGGGGTTGTGGCTGTGGGACTCACGGTGGCTTTCTCCCTCAAGGCCAGCAGGGGGAGGAGGAAGGAAATGAGAGGAGCGACAGCAGCCACGTAACCTACTGGTTAGAAACAAGTCCCTGCAAGGGAGGGGATGACAGCAGGTACGAGCCCCACGGCAGACCCCGCCGCAGAGAGGGAGGCCGCTCCCGCGCAGGGGATGGGGACTTCACGGGGACACTAACCAAGAAGTGAGAGGACAGCCAGTGCCCTGCTTGGCATGGTCACCGCAAGGCCTTTCTTGGGGACCTGGGCGTGGCTGGTGGGCAGAACCCAGAGGGGCTTGTGTGGTCAGGCTCTCCCTCGAGCGTGGACGGGAGCCAGGACTGTGACGGGGCGGTCACCCCACGGTCGCGGCGTGTCCCGTGAGGCTCCGTCCTCGCCAAGACGCCCTCCTCGGGCTCTCGCGGTCACACCGCAGCCACACAGATTCTAGCAGCAACCAGTGGCCTGGGAGAGGCCCCCCGCGTCGGTCGAGACCCCAGCTGGCGCTGGGAGTTCAGCCTGGTGACACCCTGAGCAGAGAAGCCTGCTGCCTGAACTCATGCTCTTGACTCGCAGAAAGTGTGCCGTAATAAATGCGTGTTAAGCTTTCAGTCACTGAGTTGGTAGCAATTAATTACACAGAAATAGAGCGTTAACGCAGCACGCGCACACAAGTTTTGCATCTTTCCACCTGCCGTTTCTGATGCCCGCAGTCAGACCTCGGCATCGGCCTCGGAATCGGAGAGCTGGGACCAGAGGATCCGGCATGCGAATGTCCCGTCCCCTGACACCACAGGATCCAATCTGCTGGCTCGGGGACCAACCCTCTCCCTGCCCCCCCCCCCCCCCGTCACGTCTGCTTGGCCCACAGTCATCCTCTGAAGATTTTACTTTGAAATCATGACAGGTTCCCAGGAAGTTGAAAAGGTAGAACAGAAACTCTCCTCGTACCCTTCACCCGGTTTCCCCGGTGGTTGCGGCGGGTGTAACCAGGGGCCTGACGTCGGGACCGCGTGTGTGGACAGTTCTGTGCCACTTTGTCCCACGTGCAGCTTGCAGGAAGCCCCCTCGCAGCCAAGACCCAGGGCTGGCCCAGCTTGGGAGGCCTCCTTGCAAGGGCACCAGAACGGCCTGCCCCACCAACCCGCCCCCGGCCACCACCGATCTATTTCCATCTCCAGGACTTGGTTGTTTTGAAGATGTCACGTGGCTGGAGCCGTCCAGCCTGTGGCCCCTGAGGTTGGCTTTTTCACTCAGCATAACGCCCTGAGTTGCCTCCACGTGATTCTCTGCGCCCACGTCCTGCTGAGGATCTGGAACCGTCCACCCGCTATAGGTTGAGCTCTTACACGTAAATCTGCTGGACATGTGCCCTCCCCTGAAACCTACAGAGGCAGCCAACCGGCCTCTGAGCCCTTTGACCGACCTGTCTCCTGCCAGCTATGCCACACCAAGCCCATTTCTGCCTCAGGTCCTTTGCACATGGCTTCTCTCCCTGGGGTAAGTTTTTCCTCCAGATGTCACAGCGCTGGCTGCTATGTTCGTCCTTCTGGTCTTTGCCCAGAGGGTCACCTGCTCGGCGAGGCCTCCACTGACCGCTCGGCTGACCTCCCCTACCTCTCCAGCCGTATCGCCCACTTCATTTATTCTCTCTCCAATACCACCACTGCGTGACATTATGCTTTTTACGGACCTGTTTCTTGTTTGTCCTGCTTCATGCGGACAAGGACGGTTGTCTGCTGTGGTTACTGCGGTGTCCTCAGCGTCAGAACGGAGCTTGGCACATCGTGGGCACTCCACACAGATTTCGAAAAATCTATTTGGAACTCATTTCAGATTTACAGACAACAGTAGCACAGAAAGTTCCCTCCTCCCCCCCGTTTCCCAGGACGTTGGCCTCTTAGTAACCGTGGGAGAATCGTGACAACCAAACATGATAATAGGGGTGCAATACTGTTTGTTCACTATGAAGTTCATTTCATTTCTCTCTGTTCTGGGATCCCGGCCAGCGGCCCACGCATGCAGCCATCTGCCTCGCTCTCCTCCGAGGTGGAACAGCTTCATCTATCGTGACCTTGGCAATTTTAAAGGATGGCGATCAACTGTTTTGTAGGATATCCATTTGGGTTGAACGGTGTTGGTTTTCTCAGGATAGGAATAAGGTTATGCGCTTTTGCCAACAACACCAGAAATGTGGGGCACCGGGGAGGGGGGAGCTCAGTCAATTAAGTGTCTGACTCTTGATTTCGGCTCAAGTCATGATCTCACGGTCGTGGGTTTGAGCCCTGTGTTGGGCCCTGGGTTGACAGTGGGGAGCCTGCTTGAGATTCTCTCTCCCTCTCTCTCTCTCTCCGTCCCTCTGCACCCAAAATAAATAAATATCTTAGAGGATACTATGGTGTCTATGCCAATCTGCCCTTCAAACTTTCACCCACTAGTGTGAGCCCCGATCAGTGGGTGTTTCCTGCAATCATTATTTCCGCGGTATTGGTATTTGCCTGATGCCCATTTGTTATTCACTGGAGTTCTACTGGAAGGAAGACCTGTGTTTTCTCCCCCGTTTATTTGATTATTTATTTATATCAGGATAGACACATAGGTACTTATTTCATCGTGCTAAACTCCAGTGTTTTTGTATTTCTTTTCTTGCTCAAACTTTGCCAGTGCCCCCAGGTTGGCTCCGTCCCACCTCGAACAAACCCCATCCTCTTTTGAGCGGCTTCTTACTGTCTGGAAACCCAAGACGTTCCAGGATCATCTTGTTTATTCCCTGCCTCAGCCGGGGAGGGGGTGGGGGGGATCAACCACTTCTCCAAAGAGCCCTCGTTCCTTGGATTGGAGACCGGCACTCAGCGACCAGGCTCTGGCAGCTGGAAGGTGCTGGTCTGCCCCGGACCATCACAGCCCCCAGACCCCTGTGGCGGGAGCCTCTTCGGTTCCTGCTTTACCCTTCCTGCATGTCTCTTGCACAAATGAACAGAGACGTGTGTTTTCTTGTAGCCCCTCTTTCTCACGGAAGGATACCTTGTTATCAATATGCTTCGGGGCTTTGCTTTTCTTGTTTAACAGCGAGCCCTGGATATGGCTCCGTGGTGGTTCACAGAGACCTTCCTCATTCTTTTTTTCCACCCGCAGAGTACTCCATTGGGTGGGCGTGCCAAAGCTGAGAGTAGCCTGTCCAGCCACTCCATGTGGACATATAAGTGGTTTCCAATAGTTTGCAAAGACAAATAATGGTGCAATGAATAACCTGGCTCACGGAAGCATTTTTGTGTTGTCGGAGGGTTAGCTGGGCGTCGATGCCCAGACGTGGGATTGCTGGGTCAAAAGGCAGTGCACATGTAGTTGTGTTAGGTATTGCCAGATTTCCCTCGGGGGGGGGGGGGGGTTGTGCCAGTTCGCACCCTCGCCGGGGACGCCAGTGCAGATTTATAAACGAATGCGGGCACGGCTGCCTGAAAGGCCTCTTGGAACCTGTTGTACGGCCTGCGGTTCCAGAGATCACCACCAGGTGGCAGACAACGCCCATCTCAGAGAACAGGGCGCCCCTTCGAGGGCCCTTGGCAGCAACAACGCGGAAGGTGAACGGTATAGCCCTGATGTTTTTATTACTAACAGCAACTAGCATTCGTAGTACTAGCAGGAGCAATGCCATCATTTTAGCAACAAGCGACATTTGCTGTGTGACTATTTACTCACCCAAGGGCTTATTCTGTGCCCTGTTGGGGCCCCGGGGGTGTGAAAATGGAAAACAACCCGAACATCCCGCCTGGGGGGGGAGAGGCAATAAACAAATACATAAGCCCAACACATAGCCTGTCAGGTGCACACATGTACTAAGGAGACAGGTAAGTAAGGGAGGAGGTATGCGTGCAGGGGTGGGGTCCGTGAGCGGGGTGGTTGGTTTACGGTCGGACAGTGTGATCGGGGAGGAACTCGCTGAGGGCAACCTGGCAGAAGGGTGTGGGGGACGGACATAATGGGAAGTGCAAAGGCCCTGAGGCAGGCGCCTGCGGCAGGATGGGGGGTGCTCAGTGTACGGGGGGGGGGGGGGGCCAGCGAGTGAGAAGAGGTAAGAGATGGCAGGGTGTGGGCCATGGAGGCTTTGCAGGCCATCCACGGGATCTGGACCTTTCCTCCGTGATAGATGAGAGCCATGGGAGAGAATATCAGATGCTCAGGGCCCCAGAGAGAGGGCTCCCTCCTCACCACCCCCCAAGCCAGTAATTCACCCCTCCCCAGATATCTGTGGGCAGCCGGTGTCATACCACGGTGGTGGGGGGGGGGGCGGGCGCATACTTTAGGCCCCGGACGGGTTGGGATCCTGCTGCCCGGAAACCCCTGTGAGCAGCCTTCCCCTGGGAAACCAGGCATCTTCCAGAGGGCCCTTCCGGGTCACCCCTGCCTCCCGGTCTTCGGTCTTCGAGCTACTTAACAATCCTGTAAACTGTTGCAAAATGGGGAATACGGAAGCACCCTTGTTCGTAAACACGCATGAGAATAGCGCCGAGCAGGGCCCGCTGGTGCAGCTGTGTCTGTGGCCGTCCCCACTGCAGGCCCCGCCGTGGTTCTTCCAGGTGTCTCTGGAACCTGCTGGAATGCCTCCCGGACTCCTCCTTGACTAATGAGCTGGGGGGAATCTTTAACACATCATCGTTTGACATCTGGGACGACCACCCGTCGTGCCGGTTCAGGTCCCCTCCACGGAGACTGCACTTTGGGAGGTGAGCGGGATTCCCTTCTGCTTGGGGAGGTGGCTCTCAGGAGGCTCTAAGCTCCCTGGGGTCCCACCCCCTCCTGCGTCCCCTTGTCCTTCCTCTGCTCTCCCCCCGGGCCTGAGGTCTCTGTGAGACAGCGGCCCCGCCAGGTTCACTCCTGGCCTCTCAGGAAGCAGCCCAGCCCCTGGTGGGCAAGGGGCTTGGGCTGGGAAGACCTTGCAAGGCTGAGGAGGGACTTGGGGGGCCAGGAGTCTGCTCCATGACCTCCCTGTGTGCATCTATTTGTTTTTTTAAGTGCATTTATTTTTGAGAGAGAGAGAGTGAGCACGAGCCTTGGAGGAACAGAGAGAGCAGGAAAGAGAGAATCCCAAGCAGGTTCCACACTGTCAGCACAGAGCCCGACGCGGGGCTCGAACTCGGGAACCGTGAGATCATGACCCCCAGCCCCCAGCCCCCACCTGTGTGTGCATTTGGACGGCAGGCAGAAACGTCCGGAGCGGTTGTCTCTTGTCTGGGATGGTACCACCCATAACCACATAGCTTGACTCTGTTATTCCAGAAGTTCCATCTCCTATCCTTGCATCCGCTTCTCCTTTGTTCGGTCGCCCATCTGTTCGTCATTCAGCAAACACGCGATGAGCATCGCTCCGCACGAGCTCGGTGGGGGCTGACCAACAGTGATGGGGAAACGCAGACGTGGACCCCACGGAGATCTCGCCTCTCACCCACTGCAGGCTCCTATATAAGAACAAAAAACAGGGGCGCCTGGGTGGCTCAGTCGGTTGAACGTCTGACTTCGGCTCAGGTCACGATCTCACGGTTGGTGAGTTCGAGCCCCGCGTCGGGCTCTGTGCTGACAGCTGGGAGCCTGGAGCCTGCCTCAGATTCTGGGTCTCCCTCTCTCTCTGCCCCTCCCCTGCTCATGCTCTGTCTCAAAAATAAAATAAAACATTAAAAAAAATTAAAAACCAAAACAAAAAACCACCACCACCACCACAACAAGCCCCAGAAAATAACAAGTGTTGCTGTGGTTGTGGAGAAACTGGAACCTCATGTCCTGCTCGTGAGAACCTGCCGCGGACGACAGCACGGAGGTTCCTCAGACGCTTAAGAACAGAATTACCGTGTGATCCAGCAACTCCTCTTCGGAGCGTAAACCCAAAAGAATTGCAATTTCAGGATCCTGGAGACACGTTCGCACACCCGTGCTCATAGCCGCGCGACTCACGACAGCCAGGGCGCAGAAGCAACCAGACGTCCACAGAGGGGTGGCTGGGTGAACGAAATGGGGCTGGTGCATGCTGGAACGTTAGACTTCAAGAGGCCGGCACCGTGTGGGTCCTGGGAGCACAGAGGTCATCAAATTCTGCAGTTCGACTGGGGGCTATAGACAATTACGGGGGAGAGACATGGAAATAAACACACGAATGTCAGGAGTGGGTAAGCGCCGGGAGAAAAATGCAGCAGAGGAGGGGCGGTGGCCGGGGAAGACTTTTCAGGGGACACCTTGGATCTGTAGGAGGTGAGGGCACAGCTATGGGGAGAGCCTCTGGGCAGGTGGAACAGCAGGTGCAAAGTCCCGAAGCTCTCCTAGAAACCCACTCCTCCCTCCGGAGGACCTTCATCCTTATTTATAGCTTCCCGGTGCTATAATTAGATCCCCGTGAAGGCCATCAGGATGTTATCACCTAAATATGCTGCTTTGGCCTAAGGATTATTTTGAGCTGAAGGCAATTGAGGCCGAAAGAGTTCTCTGCTCTCCCCTTTTCTGCCTCAAAGCAGGACATAAATTTCCTGATGAAGGTGTCTCCTCCTCCCCCATTCCAGGGAGGGAAGAGGGACTCTAAGCCACCAGAGACAGAAGTTGAAACCAGGAGGAGTTTGCATACACAGACCTTATAACATAGTTCTCTTCTTCCATCAGTGCCCTACAGATGTCCCAGCCGCTTCCCCACAATTTACCCCTTGAGCTCCAAACCCTTTTACTTTTGCAAAAATGGTGTGTAAGTCTCAATTCTAACCACGTCTTTGAATTTCCCTTCTTTTCTGTGAACCCCCATGCGCATAAATATTAATATAAAGCGTACATCTTTTCTTCTGTTATTCTGTCCTTTGTAGTTTAATTCACAGCCCCCAGTCACGGAATAGAAGAGGGTAGAGGAAAAGCTTTTCCTCCCTCAACATTTTCAATTCGCTACCCTCAACACATTTTGGCTCTTATCATTCTAGAGTTTGGATGTATCATAGTTTAACCAGTTCTGTACTGAAGCCTAGATTCTCCCCAGTGTTTTGTTATTACGAACACACAGCTCCAGATTGGGCAGGATTTGGTGATGTTCACAACAATCAGCACAACTCACCATCTGCCAGTGTTTGGGTTTCTTCTACAGTCGGCAAACACTGCCGCCAGAGCCAGTCAAGACGCGGAAAACAAAAAGCCTGAAATGGCTTACGGGTCACTAATTTTAGAATTCCTAAGTACAGTTATATGATGACTCATCTCACTTAAATTCAAAGCTGTTTAATGGGCCATCTGGTTCATCAGAATATGAAAGACTTTGCCCAGCAACCTAGAAAAGAACCCAAGAAGAAGATTAAAAAAAAGACATTCTTAACCACTGAGGGGAAGTCCCTCTGAAATGTCAGCTGAGTGTTAGCTCCCTGAGGACAGGGATATGGTTGAATAAATAAACTGCATTTCATCTGGGCCTATTTTTCTGTAAAACAATGCCTTTTTAAAAAAAATTTTTTTTAATTTATTCATATTTGAGAGACAGAGAATGGGCGGAGGAGAAGCAGAGAGAAAGGGAGACACAGAATCCGAAGCAGGCTCCAGCCCCTGAGCTGTCAGCACAGAGCCCGACGTGGGGCTCGAACTCACAGACTGTGAGATCATGACCTGAGCTGAAGTCGCACGCTTAACCGACTGAGACACCCAGGTGCTCCTAAAAAAATTTTTTTAATGTTTATTTAGAGAGAGAGAGAGAGAGAGAGAGAGAGAGCAAGCAGGGGAGGGGCAGAGAGAGAGAGGGAGACAGAAATTCCCAAGCAGGCTCCACAATGTCAGCACAGAGCCCCACGCAGGGCTCGAACTCATGAACCATGAGACGGTGACCTGAGCCAAAATGAAGAGCCAGATATTTTTCTGACTGAGCCACCCAGGCGCCCTGTCTTTTTTTCTGATTACGAAAGCAAAGCAACCCAAAGCACAAGTAACCAAAGAAAGATAGACCAATTAAGACTTTATCAAAATTAAAAGCTTTCGCACTTCAAAGGAAACGATAAGAAAGCGAGAAGAGATCCCGGGTGAAGGAGGGAAAATATTTGCAAGTCACATATCTGACCAGGGTCTAATACTGAGAATCTATGAAGACCTTACAACTCAACAATACAAAGACCAATAACCCAACTAAAAATGGGCAAAGGACATAAACAGACCTTTCTGCAAAGATGTACGAATGGACAGTAGTTACGTGAAAAGATGCTCGACATCATTAAGCCATCAAGTGCAAGTCAAAACCACAACACGACGCCGTGTCTGCTCACGAGGACGGCTAGGATTAAAAGGCCAGACGATGGCGAGTGCTGGGGAAAACGTGGAGAAATTGGAGCCCTCACCCACTGCCTCTGGAAACGTAAAATTATGCAGTTGCTTTTGAAAACAGTCTGGCGTTTCCTCAGAGTGTTAAACGTATAGTCACCATATGATCCCACAACTCCATTCCTGTATGTTTACCTGAGAAAAAGGAAAGAAAATGTCCACACAAAAACTTGTACATGGGGGCACCTGGGTGGCTCCGTCGGTTAAACGTCCGACTTCGGCTCAGGTCATGATCTCGCGGTCCGTGAGTTCAAGCCCCGCGTCGGGCTCTCTGCTGACAGCTTGGAGTTTGGAGCCTCCTTCAGATTCTGTGTCTCCCTCTCTCTCTCTGCCCCACGCCTGCTCACTCTGTCTCTCTTTCTAAAAAATAGACAATAATTAAAAAAAAAAAAACTTGTAAATGAATGCTCACAGCACTATTATTCATAACGGCCAAAAAGCAGAAACAACTCAAATGCCCGTTACAAATGATACACAGATTCATAAAATGTGGTCCATCCGTGACATTATTCGGCCATAGAAAGGAATTCAGCCTGACAGACGCTACAGAACGGATGGACCCGGAAAACTATGCTAAGTGAAAGCCAGGCGCAAAAGACCACCTGGTATATGATCCCTGTTTGAGGGAAAAATTTCTCCTCCACCCTCTTAGGTGCCAGGCATGTGGGCCTGTGAATTAAACTAACAAAAGATCGCTCAACAGGAGGAAAGGCATGCGACAGGCTTCTGCTCGTCTCACTCTCCAAAAGCCATTCCACCGAAGTCATCGCTGCCCCTGACCCGCCCAGTGTCCCCTCCCCACCCCCGCTCCCTGCTGACACACCGTCATCACCATCTACTCACATCCTCCCGCGAGCCAGGCTCACGGACTCCACGAAGTTCATCCCATTGACCTCACCCCACAGCTGTTCCGGCAAAGAGCCCCGGGCTCTGGGTCGCCATCACTTCCTGCCTTGGGACCTGGGACTAGCGACCCACCTTCTCGAATCTGCCTTCCCTCATGGCTGAAATGGAGGTGATGGCGGGGGCCCTCAGGACCTGCCCTGCCCCTCGCTCCTGCCTGCGTATCTTCATGCAGCCCAATCATGGTGGCTCGGTGCTTTCGGGCTTGAGAGGTGACCAGCCCCGCGGACCGGGGTTCAGGTTCCCGGCTTGTCTGAGGGGCTCCAGGCCCCCGGGGGTGGGGGGGAAGGTTCTACCTCATCTGCAGTTTCAACAACAATTTTTTAGTAAGGCGGGGCACATGGGGGGCTCAGTCGGTTGAGCGTCCGACTTCGGCTCGGGTCATGATCTCATGGTTCGTGAGTTCGAGCCTCGCGTCGGGCTCTGTGCTGACAGCTCGGAGCCTGGAGCCTGCTTCGGATTCTGTGCCTCCCTCTCTCTCTGTCCCTCCCCCGCCCTGCCCCGCTTGTGCTCTGTCTCTCTCTCAAAAATAAACATTAAAAAAAAAGAATGACTGAAGCCCAGCCAGCGGCCACTCTTTGTAGAAACAAGGACAGGCTTGATGTGGCCACACCACCAGCACATTGCTGTTTCTGATCTGCTGTGGGGTAAAACTCCAGATGCCCCAGGGCCCCAGGTGTGTGATCCCATCCTAGTCACCAGGATTGAGGGTGATTAGCAAGTCTAAGGTCACACATCTGGAGCGTGTGTGAACGAGGCTTTGAACCAGGAGCTGATTCTAGATTCCAGTGGCCCTCCACTTAGGGGCACCAGAATCAGCAAATAAAAGGCCTGGAGGCCCACTTAAATTTGAATTTCAGATGCTCAATGAATAACTTTTGGCATAAGTATATCCCATGCAACTTTTGAGATATACTTATGCTAAAAATGTATTCCTTGTTCATCTGAAATTCTAATTTAACCAGGCATTTTGTATTGTTACCTGGCATCCTACTGCCACATGCCTGGCCCACCGCTGAGGAGAGAGTGATAACAAATGGGCTTCTTCCCACGGATTCAGGCTCCTGGGAAGTCAGAGCCTCATGAGCAGAAGGAGAAGGAGAAGGTTCCAGGTAGGAAAAACCCTTTAGTGTGGCCTGGAAGGCTGCATTCCTCTTGACCACAGCTCTCTGCTCTGAGAGCCTGTGGGGTCAACTCTATCCACCTCTGAATCTTTCACGTGAAAGGGGGTGTTGGGACAGGTGGTGGAGGTGGGTGTGTTAGGGGACGTAGGGCAGCTGGGGTGGGAGGAGCCACCAGCCTCTGGGGGCCAATTCCTGAGACCCCGAGGTTCCAGCCAGATGCAGGTTCTCCCCAGGTCTAAGAGCTGCTACCCTGGTGAGATAAAAAAAAAAAAAAAAAAAAACTATTTATTTATTGAGGTGCCTGGATGGCTCCGTTGGTTAAGCATCTGACTCTTGATTTCAGCTCAGGTCATGATCTCATGGGTCGTGGGATTGAGCCCCACATCGGGCTCTGCACTGACAGCTCAGATGGGATTCTCTCTCTCTCTGCCCCTCCCTTGCTCGCACACACCCTCTCTCTCTCTCTCTCTCTGTCTTAAATAAACTCTAAAAAAATCTTTATTTAAGTCATTTCTACACCCAACTTGGGGCTTGAACTCACAACCTCAAGATCAAGAGTTACATGCTCTACGGACTGAGTCAGCCAGGTGCCCCAAGAGAGCTCCCTATCTTAACTGATTCCCTGCCCAATCCCCTCTGCCCAGCTTTTTATCTTATCTTATCTTTTTATCATCTTATCTTATCTGTCTTTTTTTGCAGTTTGGGGGAATTTTCCAAGTACACCCTCTCCTGGCCAAGGAAATTCCTATCTGCCCTTCTGAGTCATGACCTTAAACGTTATTCATTCATTCAACATTTATTTCTCTCATGGTCCTGGAGGCCAGAGGTCCAGACCCAAGGGGTCAGCAGGGCCGTGCTCTCTCTGCAGGCTCCCTGGGAGAATCTCTCCCATTTTCTGGTGGTTATGGGAAATCCTTGTTGTTCCCTGGCTGGTAGACAGGCGCTCCAATCTTCTCTACCTCACATGGTGGTCTCTTCCCTGGGTCTCTTTCCCTTGCTTTTGTTTTTGTTTTGGAGGGGGACAGAGAGAGAGAGAAGAGAGGGAATCCCAAGAAGGCTCCATGCTGTCAACACAGAGCCCACGAACCATGAGATCATGACCTGAACCGAAATCAAGAGGCAGAGGCTCAACCGACTGAGCCACCAGGCGCCCCTCTGGTCCCCATTTTATAGGGACACCAGGCAGGTTGAATCAAGGGCCCACCCTATTCACTAGGACCCCATCTTCGCTTACAACCCAATGGCATCTGCCCAGACTCTGTTTTCAACGTCACAAGTTCTCAAGGTCACAAGTGCCGGGAACTAGGATCACAACATATCTTCTTGGGAAACGGAATTCAACTCACAACATACTTTCTCTGAGAAAAAGTAAACCTTATTGGAATTTCAATTGGAATTGTATTCAATTTATATGACAATTTTTTTACCTGTTCTTACTCAAACACATGGCACGTCTCCTTCTTTGTTCCTATTTTGTGGCATGTCTTATTTTTATGTATTTATCTTGAACCCAGCCACCTAACCAAAATCTCTCTTTTTTTTAAGTGTTTATTTATTTATTTTTTTTTTAAATTTTTTTTTTCAACGTTTATTTATTTTTGGGACAGAGAGAGACAGAGCGTGAACGGGGAAGGGGCAGAGAGAGAGAGGGAGACACAGAATCGGAAACAGGCTCCAGGCTCTGAGCCATCAGCCCAGAGCCTGACGCGGGGCTCGAACTCACGGACCGCGAGATCGTGACCTGGCTGAAGTCGGACGCTTAACCGACTGCGCCACCCAGGCGCCCCAAGTGTTTATTTATTTTGAGAGAGAGAGAGAGTAGCAGCAGGGCAGGGGAAGAGAGAGAAAGAGAGAGAGAATCCCAAGCAGGCTCTGCACTGTCAGCACAGAGCCTGACGCGGGGCTCGAACCCGTGAACCCTGAGATCATGACCTGAGGCGATACCAAGAGTCGACGCTCAACCGACTGAGCCACCAGGCGCCCCTCCACATGGTAGTATTAAGTGAGGAGAATAAAAGGTGCGAATGAGGAATGGAATCTCGGGTTGGGAAAAGCATGAGGAAGAAGGCAGTAAGTGCGGATAAGGGCACATGTGAGCCATGATTCTACGGTCACAGGGAGGGACAGAATGTTAGATTGCCTGGTGGGGCTACTTCCAGGCTCGGGGGTCAACGTGGAGGCAAGAGGGGAGGAGGGCCGAAGGCATTCAAGCAAGAAAAGAAGAAAGACTCTCCCCCAAATCCAAAATCGTTATGACACAGCCACGTTTATACAAGCGCACACATACAAATGTGTATATTTACATTTATATTTGCTGGGCATGTTCAGAGGAACTTAATTTTTTAAGTCAACACAAAAACAGAAGAGTTCGCGGGAGACGGGGGCCCGAAGCTCACCTCCTCCCACGGAGACAACTGGCTTGACACCCTCATCCGCGTAAATCCCTGGGGAGACGCCCCGAAGATTGATAGAACCGCTGACCGCAGAGAAGAGGCCGCACCGAGGAGGTTTTATTGAAGTACGACTCACAAATACAATCGGATGTATTTAAGGCAAAAACTTAACGCAAAAACAAGCGAGGAGGTCAGACTCGGCCGGTGTGGCTTTCGAAGCCGGGCCCCGGTGCGGAGACATGGCCCAGGCCTGGAGGATGCCCAGCGAGGACCTCTGGCTCCTGGTGAGAGGAAACAGTCGTGTCTGGGGGGTTACCCACCGGCATCCGTGTCCGTTTCATGGGAGAGCCCACTTTGCCCCGGGGAGCCACAGCCGGCCTGTCGCCGCCCCCGGCCCACACCCGCACTGTGCATCTTCTTGGTGGCACCGTCTATCCTCACACTCTGCCCTGCCGTGGCAACGGCAGCTGAGCGCCTGGGCGGCCAGGCTGGGGCTCCCCTCCAACTCTGACTCTCGAGTCCAAGGCCCGACATGTTTGCTGCTCACGGAGCCTGGAGCCCGCAGACGACATGGCCCGGAACCCTGACACCTTGGCCGACGTCCTGCCTAAGGCCAGCTAGTGAAGTTTTCCTTTGATACCTTTAGCCTCCCAGATACATTCCTTTCTGGCCTAAATCAACCAGAGACCATTTCTGCTGACGAAGAGCCGCGTGTGTGTGTATGTGTGTGTGTGTGTGTGTGTTTAAACCACATCTAAAATCCTTCCACTGCCTTGAGCACTTTGCACAACACCGGTGGCTCAGTTGGTTACGCGTCCGACTTTGGCTCAGGTCATGATCTCACCCTCCGTGAGTTCAAGCCCTGCATCAGGCTCTGTGCTGACAGCTCGGAGCCTGGAGCCTGCTTCCGATTCTGTCTCCCTCTCTGTCTGCCCCTCCCCTGCTCAGGCTCTGTCTCTTTCTGTCTCTCCCCCAAATAAATAAATATTAAAAAAAAATTTTTAAAGGAAGGTGACAGGCACCTGGGTGGCTCAGTCGGTTAAGCATCCGACTTCGGCTCAGGTCAGGATCTCGCGGTTTGTGAGTTCGAGCCCCGCGTCAGGCGCTGTGCTGACCGCTCGGAGCCTGGAGCCTGCTTCGGATTCTGTGTCTCCCTCTCTCTCTGCCCCTCTCCTGCTCGCACTCTGCCTCTCTCTCTCTCAAGAAATAAATAAACAGTAAACAAAATCTTTTTTAAAGAGAGACGAAGAAGTTCAAATGGGGGTAGACTTGCGGCTAAGTTATCAAATGATGTCCTCAGGGTCTCTTTCTTTCTCTGTTGCTGGCTTCACTTTCTCGACGCCATTCTCAGACAGGTCCCCCTGTGCTTGCAAGCTGGCTCCCAGGAGCCCCTGGGGCCACAGCCCCGGAGGCTTTCCTTTGACTTCCTCATCAAATGTCTCCTGACCTCTCCTTGGCTCTTTCTAGATCATCTGCCCATCCCGGACCCATCACTGCAGCTAAGGTGCTGCAGACTGCTGAATGGCTGAGCCCGAGGTCCCATGCCCCATCCTTCCTCTGGGTGGGTAAACTTGGGGAGGCACCTGTCGGGGATTGGGGAGAG
This sequence comes from Lynx canadensis, assembly GCF_007474595.2. Lineage (NCBI taxonomy): Eukaryota > Metazoa > Chordata > Mammalia > Carnivora > Felidae > Lynx > Lynx canadensis. Next base: position 6,125,393 of record NC_044305.1, on the reverse strand, counting down.
AACTGGGGGGGCGCTCCTCTTTAGGGGAAGAATGAATGGAAATTGGAGGAGGGGAACACCGAACGCTGTCTTTATGGGAATGTACATGACAGCTTGAATTGGTGGGGCTCAGGGTCAGGTGGGTGGGACCAGATCCCAGAGGGCTCAAAGGGTGACTTTGACCAGATCCCAGAGGACTCGAAGGGTGACAGGCTTGCTGCCTAGAGGCAGCTGGGGAATATGAATCAGCGTCCCAGAGGGAGTAAGTCACATCCAAGGTCGCCTGGCCCCAGATCTAAGCTTCTTCCCGTGAAGGGACACCTGCCAGGACTCCCTAGCTCACGTGGTTGGGCGACTGGTGGTGTCTGTCTTTCAGTCCATTCTCTCATTTTCTTTTTAAGTTTATTTATTTATGTTGGGGGGGGAGGGGCAGAGAGAGGGGGAGAGAATCCCAAGCAGGCTCTGTGCTGTCAGTGCAGAGCCCGACATGGAGCTCAGACCCACAAACCGTGAGCTCAGGATTTGAGCCCAACCGAGGCGTCGGATGCTTAACCGACCGAGCCACCCCGGCGCCCCCTTCCCTCGTTTCGATGATGAGGAGGGTTCGGATTCTTCGAGGGGGTTGCTGGCCCTGAGTTCCTTCCTTCAACAGGCTCCTAACCCACCCGATATAACACACTTTTCCTTTAATTGGCCAGAAATAGTAAATATTTGGCGCTCTGTGGGCATATGGTCTCTGTGACAACTGCTCAACTCTGCTGTTGCAGTGACAGCACCCACACTATTTACATATCGCCTGTGGCTGCTTTTGAGACCATATGGACCGCAACGCCTAAAATTTCTATCTGGCCCGTTACAGAGTTTGCCAAGCTCGTCCTGTACTATGAGTATCTTTCAAGTCAATCCATACCCTTCCTTACCACACTTTTTAATGACTGTATTTTGCTTCCCCTCCACCAACGTTTCCAAAGCTCCTCTACTGAGGGCGTTCGTTTCCCTGGCAAACGTCCTGGAACTGAGTCTGCCAGAAGCTCCCTTCTGAGCCTGGGAAGCGACGGGTAGCCTAGTCCTGGTGTCTAAGCTCTGACGGGCGGAAAAGGGGGCATTTTCTGAGTCACTTCTCATGACTCTGATCTCCTCTGGATCTTTTTGCAACGTTGCAAACCCACAAGTTAAGCCCCCTGCTGAGGAACACCCGCTGACCCTGTCCCGATAGTCTAGGACGGTCCCTCGGTTCCCCGCAACATGGTCTCATTCACACCGAGCTATTTTTCAGCAGTATACAAGGAGCATCTTGAAATCTTTCCCTCCCCCGCTTAATTGCAGCTTAAACTTTGTCTTACTGGGGGTGAAGGATTCCTTGCTTCCTGGGTAACGCTGTACATCAAGCCGGGCTGGGGGTCTTCCCGCTGGATCAACGGAGAGGACTTGAGACGGAGCCTTGAGCCAGGTTCTCTGGTTCCAAGCACTCTCCAGATCCTTCTGTGGGTTTACTTTTCTCAGGCAGAAACCCTGCCTGGATTTGCAGATGACATGGGGCTCTTTGTCACCCTAGATCCCTCAGGAATCCCTGAAGAAGTCAATCATTTGAAAAGTGTTGCCTCCTCGGCTTTTCCTTTTTTATAAAAGAAGAATTATAGTCTGTGCTCCCTATAACCTTGGACTTCTGCCAGGTTTTCTTGGTAGTATTTTTCACTTGATCAATATGAACCTGAGCCAGGACGGTGTTTCATGTACCAATAGTGGAGTTTGAAAAGCCACCCATCTCAAGCCTGGTTGTATCCCTGGGTTTATCACGTTCAACACTCCAAATGCACATGTCACTTTCCAACCAACTTTCAGATGGATTAGAAAAGCCAGAAAGAAATAAGAGGCTATCAGTCTGCTCATTTTTCAAATTGATAGGACTTCCTTTAAAAAAAAAAAATTCTGGGGGCACCTGGGTGGCTCAGTCGGTTGAGCATCCGACTTCGGCTCAGGTCACAATCTTGTGGTTGACGAGTTCGAGCCCTGCATGGGGCTCTGTGCTGATGGCTCAGAGCCTGGAGCCTGCTTCGAATTCTGTGTCTCCCTCTCTCTCTGCCCCTCTCCCACTCATGCTCTGTCTCTCTCTGTCTCAAATATAAACATTAAAAAAAAATTTTTTTTTAAATTCTGGACTTTGAAGTTTATTTGAAATTTACTTGAAATTCTTTATTTTCTTATTATGAAATGATCCATGGCCATTGGAGAATTGAGAAATCTTAGCCTGGACACACGTGCTGTCTTGTCTTAGCCAGCAGCCCATGTTCAAGGAGGTACATACAAGCAACTCGCTATAGGAGAGACTCCTCCAGCCCTCAGCCCGACCGGGCTCTACAGGTTGTCCAGTCAACATCCATTCTCTTCCCCCTTCCCTAAGAGACCCTTGATTTTGTTCTAGCATCCGCTCTGGAACAAGTTTTTTTTTTTTTTTTTTTTTAAGTTTATTTACCTTGAGAGAGAGAAAGAGCAAAAGTGGAGACAGGGCAGAGAGAGAGGAAGAGAGAGAGAGAATCCCAAGCAGACTTCACACTGTCAGCACAGAGCCCGACTCGGTTCTTGGTTCTTGGTTCTGGTTCCCAAGAACCAGGAGATCATGACCCGAGCCGAAGTCGGATGCTTAACCGACAGAGCCGCCCAGGCACCCCTCTGGACAAGTGTTTTGAGGGGGGGGTTATCAATTTGAGATTAATTTGTCATGGTGGCCATTTCCCTCCCGGCAGGTGGCTTGGGCCCGGGGAAGGGACGCAATTATGGGCGATGAGGTAAGAAGGCAGCTATCTGCTGAGGGGCTCCTCCTGGAGAAGGTTTCCTTCCTCCTAAGTGAGACGCACAGAAGAAAATGCCCTTCTGCTGTTCTTTCGGGAGACTAGACAGGACACCTGCAACCACGATGGCCGGCTTGCCCTCAACCTGAGAAGGAAGAGCACGTGGGGAAGAAAATGGAGCCCAGAGAGTCAGAAATAGAGCAGGTGCCCCCAGTGCCTCGTGCCTGCCGCGCCCCTGCAGAAGACGCTCCCAAATTCTAAGCCAGGCCGACTTGTGATTCTGTCACTGTGTGCGAACCGAGTAGCTCGTGTGTGTGCGCACACGCGTGTGCGTGTTATGTCGTCGAAGCGGACCGACCAGGTCCCGCGAGGAACATTCCTGCAGTCGAATAAAGACGGGCTCCTTTAACTGCTGCTGTAAGGACCAGAGGAGACTTCGGGAGATTCTAGGAAAGGGGGGCTGGGGGGAGTTGGAGCTTGCCCTGGAAGATTCTAAGGAGGGATGTGAGAAACAGGCTGGTTCCGCCCCCCGGGCACTGCCGAAACGCTGGGCAATTTGGCAACTACGTTAACAAGTGAAGCAGGACCAGATTGGAGCAAAGCAGGGTCGGAACAGAGGCTGATGAGTTCACAGTTACTCACGAGAGAGGAGAGGGCTGTTTCATTATCTTTTTTTTTTTAATTTTTTTAATGTTTTTATTTATTTTTGAGACAGAGAGAGACAGATCATGAACAGGGGAGGGTCAGAGAGAGGGAGACACAGAATCGGTAACAGGCTCCAGGCTCCGAGCTGTCAGCACAGAGCCCGACGCGGGGCTCGAACTCACGGACCGCGAGATCGTGACCTGAGCCGAAGTCGGACGCTCAACCGACTGAGCCACCCAGGCGCCCCTGTTTCATTATCTTTATGGTGTCTCTGTGGCCTCGTCCGAGACCTGCTCTGAGTGCCGTCTATGGTGTGGTGGAAACACGGTGGTCTGGTCGCCAGCGAGGCCCCTCTCACTTCCTCGGGCTATGAGGGACATGCAGAAAATATAGATACAAAACCTGAATAGGGGCGCCTGGATGGCTCAGTCGGTTGAGCATCTGACTCTTGATTTTGGCTCAGGTCATGATCCTGGGGTTGTGGGATCGAGCCCCGAGTCAGGCTCTGTGCTGAGCATGGAGATTCTCTCTCATTCTCTCTCTCCCTCTGCCCTTCTCCCCTGCTCACTCTCTCTAAATAAATAAATAAATAAATAAAACCAAACTTGAATAAAAAGTTGGGCCCCATATCATCCATTCTCCATGTAATGTGACATTCAAAAAAAAAATTTTAATGTTTATTTATTTTTCAGAGAGAGAGAGAGAGAGAGAGACAGAGTACAAGCGGGGGAGGGGCAGAGAGAGAGGGAGACACAGACTCCGAGGCCGGGTCCAGGCTCCGAGCTGTCAGCACAGAGCCGGATGCGGGGCTCGAACTCACGGACCGTGAGATGGTGACCTGAGCTGAAGTCGGCTGCTCAACCGACCGAGCCACCCAGGGGCCCCAAGGTGACACTGAAAGACACAGAGTCTCCTAAGAGTCATTGAAAACAACCGATATATTATTTCTTGTCAGCGCAAAGTGTGCCTGAGAAGCAACACGCGTAAATCGACCTGCATGCAAACGTTTTAAAATTATTACTCAATAAAACGCGAACGAGGAGGAGACACGGCGTGTTCTGGGATATGCGGACATTCAGTACCTGATAAGAAAACTATTCTGACAGCTGATGGAACTTCTTCGCCTTACATCTAGGCTTCTTCGTATCATAAATTCCAAATTCCCGGGTCAACCCAGGCAGGCTGCACGGAAACCACTTTTTTTTTCATGTGGCTGATGGAAACATCTGGATTCCCACTTCCTTCCTCGCCTGAGACTCTGCTTCAGCAACTCTCACCTGGGAACCTGTGTGTTCTCACACGCTCACGAGGTGATGCTGCTATACAACAGGACAGGGGATGGGCCCAGACGGAGTGCCCAGGTTCCACCTCTCGATCTTCCCGGGTCTCTACCTCAAAGTCACATCTCCTTTTCCTCCCGTTTCAAGAAATTTGACCGGCTTCACTTGGCTCACATGTCCCAGCCCTGGGCCGTTCACCGTGGCTGGTGACATGGGGCGCCACGATTGGCCGGATCCGGGTCGTCCGCTCCTCTCCCAGACCAAGCGATCCTGAGAGGGGGTGGTGTGACCAACCGCTATGCTGAACTGAACGATGGACTCAGGCGGAAGTGTTTCCTCGCAGGAAGTGCTGGGGGCCATGCTGGGCATGCCGTTCCCAGAATGCCTGAGTCTTATTTTAGGTCAAGAGGCGGAGGCAAACGAACAGTCGGCTTCCTTAGCATTCGCTGGGCTTTGGGCGAAACTGGAAAGCGGACTGTATCTCTTGGCTTAGAGGTGAAGAGGGAGGGATCGCTTGCCAACCGCCAGTCAACTGTCACCCGGCCACCAGGGGGCATCGTGCCCAGAGATGAGCCAGCCAGGCCAAGAGCTTGAAGGCTGGACCTCCTCGTGGTCAGAGCTGCCATCGGGAGTGACAGTGGCCTTCTCCTCGGCGGTCTTAGAATTTGACCCAATCAGATTCCTGTCTTCCTCCCTGAAGGACAGATAGGAGGAACAAGATTCTAAGCCGAAAGATCCCAGCGAAGGGCTCTGCTGGGCTCAACTTGGGTCTGGTGGGGCCTCCCGCCCGGAGGGTTCCAGGCACATAAACAACACTCCCAAATACCTCCTCACTCATGTTGAGACGCTGTGGCATAATAAATCTGTATTTGGTCTCTGCCCCTATTTCCAGGCTCAGAGCTCCTGAAATCCTTGGAATGTCCAAAGTCGTGTGTCTTTTTGTACGCTAATGAGATGACTGGAGGTTGGGGCTCCCTTGCCAAGGGAACCAACCTCCTGCTTAGGGGGCTTTCAGCCCCTCCCATAGACCCTTAGGGAGAAGAGAGGGGCTGGAAGCTGAGTTAATCACTAAAGGCCAATGAGTTACTCAGTCTTGTCTATGTAACGGACCCTCTGTAAACAGCCCTGAACGGCAGGCTTCAGGGAGCTCCCGGGCTGGTGAACAGATGGACGGTACTGGCGGGATGGCAGGTCTGGAGAGAACGCCAAAGCTCTGTGCCCTGTCCGCCACACCCCGCCCTAGACGTCCTTGCTCTCTGGCTGTCTCAGAGTTGTGTCCTTCATGATAAACTAGCAATCTAGTAACTGCACGGGTTTCCTGAGTTCCTTGAGCCTTCTGGCAAATTACGGAAGGCAAAGAGTGGGTCATGGGAACCCCAGCTTATAGCTACTTGGTCAGAGATCCTGGATGCCCAGCATCTGAAGTGGGGAGGGAGACCTACAGGGCTGAGCCCTTAACCCGGGGTGGGGGAGGGAGGGGGGTCTGCACTAATTCTGGGAGGGAGCATCGTAATTGAATTGGATCGTGGAGCACCCAACCGATGTCCAGGGGGTTGGAGATTGGTTGGTGTGGGAACCCCCACACTCCCATACATCTGGTGTAAGTCGAGTGTAGTACTAGGAAAAAAACCTGTTTTTAGTTTTTAGTTTTTTCATTTTGGATGCTCTTGTCTTCCCCTCCTTTAAAACTATTAAAGCCTTGGGGCGCCTGGGTGGCGCAGTCGGTTAAGCGTCCGACTTCAGCCAGGTCACGATCCCACGGTCCGTGAGTTCGAGCCCCGCATCGGGCTCTGGGCTGATGGCTCGGAGCCTGGAGCCTGTTTCCGATTCTGTGTCTCCCTCTCTCTCTGCCCCTCCCCCATTCATGCTCTGTCTCTCTCTGTCCCAAAAATAAATAAACGTTGAAAAAAAAAATTTTTTTTAAATAAATAAATAAATAAAAGTATTAAAGCCTTTAATTTAATAGAACAAAATCTTTCAAAGGGTTTTGCGGTAAGGATTGCAGGAAGGGTGAAAGCCAGCAGAGCAAAGAGAACGAAATTATACTCAGTGAGGCAAACTTGACGCATCTTTGGTCCTCATTTTATTCACGTGCAGCTAAAAAGACAGTTTTTCCCGACTGGTGACCTAGAAATGTGGCTAATACCTTTTATTATTTTCTTCTTCCTGTTCAGGAGGTTAAGGTTTGTCCAAAGAGTATCTTCAGATAGCTCCTGCTTTGATCCAAAATGATTTTAATTAAAATAACCACAACAGGGACGCCTGGCTGGCCCAGTCGGTAGAGCATGGGACTCTAGGTCTCAGGGTTGTGAGTTCGAGCCCCATGTTGGGTGCGGAACCTACTTAAGGTAAAATAAAATAAATTTTTCAAAATGTTTATTTATGGGAATGCAAGCTGGTGCGGCCACTCTGGAAAACAGTATGGAGGTTCCTCAAAGATTAAAAATAGAACAACTCTACGACCCAGCAATTGCACTACTAGGCATTTATCCACGAGATACAGGGGTGCCGTTTCCAAGGGACACATGCACCCCCATGTTTATAGCAGCACGATCAACAGTAGCCAAAGTATGGAAAGAGCCCAAATGTCCATTGATGGATGAATGGATAAAGAAGATGTGGGATATATATACAATGGAGTATTACTCGGCAATCAGAAAGAATGAAATCTTGCCATTGGCAACTACGTGGATGGAACTGGAGGGTATTATGCTAAATGAAATGAGTCAGTCAGAGAAAGACAAAAATCCTGTGACTTCACTCATATGAGGACTTTGAGAGACAAAACAGATGAACATAAGGGAAGGGAAACAAAAATAATATAAAAACAAGGAGGGGGACAAAACGGAAGAGACTCATAAATATGGAGAGCAAACTGATGGTTACGGGAGGGGTTGTGGGAGGGGGGATGGGCTAAATGGGGAAGGGGCACTAAGGAATCCACTCCTGAAACCATACACGCTAACTAACTTGGGTGCAAATTAAAAAAAAAAAAAAAATTTAAATAAAGAAAGAAAAGAAAAATAAACAAAAACGTTTATTTATGTTTGAAAGAGAGAGAGTGGAAGCAGGGGAGGGACAGAGAGAGAGGGAGACACAGAATCCAAAGCAGGCTCCAGGCTCTGAGCTGTCAGCACAGAGCCCGATGAAGATAAAGTAGAATAAAGTAAAGTAAAGTAAAATAAAAATAATATAATATAAAATAAAAAATAAAAGATAAAGTAAAATAAAGTAAAGTAAAATAAAAATAAAATAATATAAAATAAAAAATAAAAAATAACCATAACAACCAAAAAGAAAAAAAAATAGAGCAACGGCTTGTGAAATTCTGCAGGAAGGAGAAAGAGGGTTAGGAGTGGAAATCCACTTGAAATGGAGAAATTCGGTTTGAAGCAGAGTCTAAGGAGGTTCACCCTTTTTATTCAGATTATATGCTTATTTGGACTGCCTTGATATTGGGGTGCTGCTGATGGCGATGGGGAGGTGAGATGACCCCCAAATTGCAATGGCCAAACAAAATACAGCACTTCCATTTTCTGCATACTTTGTGAATACGAGCCCATCTAAACCTTACAACAAGCCCGTAAGGTCCTTGCAACGCTCTGCAGATCACACAGCGAGTAGGGTTCCTGCAACCGCGATGCCACCCTGCCTCCCTGCCTTGGGAGACGCTCAGGTTCTGGATTTGCGGCTCACTGCCGGGCAAGCCTGGGCGTTTATCTTCTTTGAGCCTTGGGTCCCCACCTGCAGAACAAGGGTGGTTCGGAGCTGTTGGGACGCACGTAGAGCAGCTGACCTCGGTGCCCACGGAGGGCAGTCGTGAGAGCTGTTCCTGACTTACGGTTCCAGCTGACTTACGCAGGCTTTGTGCCAGGACTCCCCTGGTGCTGCCCCTCCGAGTGAGCCCGGTTGGGGACGAGGCTACTTCGTGCCAGAGAGCAGCAGCCCGAGCCTCAGCCTGTGCCGAGCTCGGCTGCACGTGGGAGGACACGATGAGCCATTCAGTAACTTCTCCCCATGAAGCTGCTCGATGTTAAGGGGGCACCTGGGTGGCTCAGTGGGTTAAGGGTCCCACTCTTGATTTTGACTCAGGGCATGATCCTCCCAGTTCGTGGGTTCTAGGCCCTCTACACAGATAGCACAGAGCCTGCTTGGGATCCTCTCTCTCCCTCTCCCTCTGCCCCTCCCCTGTGCACGTCCTCCCTCTCAAAATAAATAAACTAAAAAAAAAAAAAAAAAAAAAGCTCCTCGACATTAAGGAATCTTCCTCTTTCTCCCTTCCCACCTCCCCACTTCCCTCCCTTCCTTTTTCTCTAAGTCATGGACGCCTGAGTAGGTAAGGAAGCAGGAGGGGCGGCATGAGGCTTGTGGGCTGCCCAGGATTAAGAGAAGATTAGGGCCCTGTGTCAATTACTCATCTCCGCTCTGCAGAGACAAGACCTGAGGTATTGCCGAAGAATTCCCTTGGTAACGACTTTCTCCGAGCCCTGTTTGGATCGCCTCGGGCTGGGTGGAGCTCCCCCTGCACGCAGGCTTCAGGCTTCAGGGGAAGGGAGCCCACGGCTGCCAACCCCGGTGCGGGGGAGCCAGGGCATTTGCATCGGGTTGGGTCTGCACTCCAGGGCCAAGTCGACTCCCCTCTCGGGCCAGTTGCCTCAGACCTCGGAGACAAGCCGCATCCTGCCCAGAGACTCGCTCCCCAGTTCCAGCACCCAGGGGTGTGGTCCTGTGGTCACCCCGCCTGCCCCTCCCTATGTGTTCCCTTCCCTTGTCTCTCCTGGTTTATGGAGGAAACATACAAGCCGCTCTTACACAAGGCCAGTCGCTTGCCCCGGGCCCGCCCTTTCCAACCCGCTCCAGGACTTCAAGCCTTTAATTCTCTCTCCACCTCGCCTCCTGACTTATCCATCCCTCCCTCTCCTTGCGCCTCATCAGCCACGGAGCTGCTCCCACACTAACAAGGGCAGAAACCCTCTGACCTCCGTGCGCCCGGCAGCGTCCATCCACACTCCTCTGCTTCCCTTCAGAAGCGAGCTTGTCTACACCCACCGCCGCTGTTTCCTCAACTCCCACCCTTCTCCTGCCCACTTAGCCCCCCGAACTCGCCCCTGCCAGGGCCACCGGTCTCATGCATGCCTTCAGGTCCTCTGTCATGGGGCTTCTTAGGTGCATTTGACCCAGCTGACCACGGTCTCCTTCCTGAAACCCCTTCCCTGCTTTCCTGCCTCCTCCCCTGCCTTCACCACTGCCTCCTCCCCTGCCGGCCCTCTCGATGCTGGCTTCTGCAGGGCCGGTCTCTTGTGGCTCTCCCCCAGGATCTAGGGGCTGGGGGTCCCGTCTTGCTGTCCCCTCACAACCGACTGCCCGCTGGACACCCTCCAGGGAACATCCCTGGGGCATCCCACGCTTCACGTGTCCAGAACGAAGCTTTCCGCTGTCTTCGGCTCGTTTCCTCCCCAGGATTCCTCACCTGCAGGACAGGTGGCTGGGGCTGCATCCCTGGCGTCCTGCCCCGAAACCCTCCACCTCCAACTCCCATCCTGCTGTGCAGATGCCCCTCCGGTCCCACCTCTTCACCCCCACTTGGCTACCCTACGCCAGGCCCCCAGCAGCTTCCACCTGTAGCCATGTCCTACGTGACTGCCAGCCTTGGCTTCTGAGCCTTCTGAGCTGCTGCTGAGATCTTTCTAGAATGAAAATTGAATCAGGTCAGTCCTTTGCTTAAAACCATTTCATGCTCTTTACCGCTCCTAAGGTGAAGTCTGGCATCCTTAAGACTTTACACTGCCCCTCCCTGCCTCTCTCACCTTCAGGGCTGCCCCACTCCCCCCCCCACACACACACCCCCAATCCCCAGGCAGGGCGCCCTCCTCATCCCAGATATGGGGACAGGTGCTCAGGTCCTGGAATGTTCTTCCCTTCCAGGCCTTCGTACTTGCTGCTCCTTTCTTGGGTACCCTTCCCTACCCTGCCCTACTCCCCACTTCTGGTTAGCTCCTATTTATCCTTCTGTCCTTGTCTTGGCTTAGATGTCATTTCCTCCAGGAAGCCTTCTCTGACTCATCCTCTGAAAACAAAACAAAATCCAATCAGGCTAAAAAACTGAGTCATAATCTCCTCTCTTCCCTCAGGAGAGATCAAGAAAGCCGGGTTTGCATAAACAAACACACCATTTTTACATTTTTACTTGACTTCTTTGTTACAGCTTAGTGGAAAGGAGTAAGGATAGCATCTAAATATAAATAATTACATAGCACTAGAAACACACGAAAGTCTACTGATATGTGACTAATGTGATCAGCTGATTGGGACAGGTCATCAATAAATGAAATAGTCAAAGCAGAGACTTGATTAATGAAATTATACTTTGCTCACATAAAAAGATGCTTGCTTACCTGGGTTTTATAGAAACCAGGTTTTCCCTTTTTCCCCGACGGGTGGTCTTTTGTTCCAATGACATGTTATAGAATTGGTTTCTGCCTTTCGCATATGAAATCACGATAACGCCACCTTCTGGAATTTTCAATACATCCTTGGCTAATTCTGTTGCCTTTACATTATTATTACCATTATTGATACTTGGGATGCCTTGAGGTCTCTAATGAAATAGGAGGCTGGCTGTGGCAATTTTCGATGCCCTGTGGCATCACTATTACTTGAACTGCAAGCGTTTGGCACTTAGCAGGGGCTGGATCAATGCTGATGAACTGATGAACAATGGAACGATCGAGCGACAGAACGAGTGAATGAATGGAACGGCTCCCAAATAGGAGTTGCAGGCTTTACGTTATCGACCTCCAGTCAATTCCAGCAGCACAAACAGACCAGGTGTGGCATCCACTCTCCGAGCCATGGAGCCATCGAGTGACAGGAAGCAGGGTTCCTGGAGTGACCACAGCCCCTTCTCCAAAGGTGTCAGTTGAGCTGGCTGAGAAAGTGTCAGAGGAGGGACAAGGGGCCGGGTCTTACCTGACCTTATGAATTTTATTCTCAGTATGGTGAGAAGCCCCTTGGAAATTAAACATACCACCTGATCTGATTTCCTTTCGTTTGTTTGTTGCAAGCCTCTGGAAAGCCGGGTCCAAGACTGGAGACAGAAGGTAAATGATCAGCTGAGAGTGTCACACACATTTGTGATACCAGATGACCCACCCGCTCCCACCAGTAATGGCAATGCCTTGAGTCAGCTTGCCATCTTGTGGTCAAACCTAGGGACCACACACTTCCCATCCTGCACTCCAGGGCCCCTGCAATGGGGGAGTCAGGACTTGGACCCCAGTCCGCGGCCCCACCGGAGTCTGGGGTCTAAAAGTCTATGTTCAAGTCTTGGTTTTATCATCCCCAGACATATAACCAAAGAGGATTCAGGTTCCTTTTTTTTCCCCCCAATGTTTAATTGGAGAGGGGGCAGAGAGAGAGAGAGAGAGAGAGAGGAAGAGAGAATCCCAAGCAGGCTCCATGCTATCAGAGCACAGCCTGACACAGGGCTCAAACTCACAAACGGTGAGATGGTGACCTGAGCCGAAACCGAGAGTCGGTTGCTTAACTGACTGAGCCGCCCAGGCCCCACTCAGGTTTCTTATCGCAATTGTGGGAACTGCCACCCTCTCTTGTCTCCCTGTAAAGACCCAGTGAGAGGTAGATTCTTGTTATCAGAGGCTTTTATAAACTCTCCTGGTTTGGTAGCTGGATATGGTTTTTCTGAGGATGAAATTCCAGCATCTTTCTTCAGTGTTACCTTAAAATGAGAAAGTAAGATGCCTCGGTGGTTTGGATGTTTTGCACCGGAAGGGTCTTGGGGGTCATTAGGGTGACCTTATTTTAGAGACGAAGGAAGCAACAGCCTCACGAAGAGAGGGAAGCGGAAGTCAAGACCCCTCAAGGCTGCCGCCACTTCAGGATGTGGGTTTGCTGCTCCCCTGGCTTCAGGCAAGTTCGCTGAGCAGGGACAGAAGGCTCCAGGTGGGCACCCAGAATGGGGTTCGGGAACCAGGCCGGAGAGGACAGACATCATGGAGATCGTGGCCCTTCGGAGGCCGAGTCCGTCTTTGGGCCGTGGAAGAGGCGTCCGGAGAACCTGCAAGCGTGAGCGGGGCTCCTGGCTCCCAGCTGTGCAGAATTTCTGTCATTTAGGGAAAACTGCCCCACACTGGTCACTTTGCATCATGTCACAGAAGAGGAAAGTGAGACGTGGCTGGAGGCAGGGGCAGCCCAGGGCACTCTGTGGTTTTAGTGGCTTCTCCATCCCAGCAAACCGTGTAGCTGCCGTTGTGACCCTTTGTCTAATTCTGACCCTTTTTCTTAGAGGGCTCGTGGCACGAGGCACTCTATAAACACTTTTTGAATGTTTATTTTTATTTTTGAGAGAGAGACACACAGCACGAGCAGGGGAGGAGCAGAGAGAGGAGGGGGCACAGAATCCAAAGCAGGCTCCAGGCTCCGAGCCATCAGCACAGAGCCTGATGCAGGGCTCAAACCCAAGAACCAGGAGATCATGACCTGAGCCCAAGTCAGGTGCTCAACCAACTGAGCCACCCAGGCACCCCAAACAAGGCACCTTATAACCTTATCATCCTGTTAAACCTTCCCAGCAGCCTTGCGAATAGGTTCATTCCCATTTTACCGATGAGGAGGCCGAGGCTCGGGGAAATGTCGTGAGGTGCCCAAGACTAGTGAGTGGTGGGTCCAGAAAGGAACCCGTCTCTGCCTAACTCTAGAAACTGGGTTCATGTTCACTAAAGTGTACAGCAAAGAAGAAGCTTTGAGCCCTTCGGGGGTGGGTATAAAGAGCTGATGAGGAGGGACGTGTTATCTCACAGGTTATTGAGATCTTCTCTGCGATGCAGGGAATCAATTACCCTCACTCATCACTTCTTGAGAAAGGAAATTACAAAATGGGGGGCGTGATGCTCCTGCCTCAGTGCCTTGAGGCAAACTCAGTGCCCAAATAAAGACATTTCCTCCACTCATCCCACCCAGCTCCCACCTGCTTTAGGAACCCCGTGAAGGAAGCCTCCAAAATTAAGAAGGTATGCAGTGTGAATGCCTCTGGGGATTTCTTCCTACCCCCTGAACAGTATACCCTTGGGAAAAGGAGTGGGGGCATCCCTCGCTGGAAATACCCCAGTTCCCTGAGGGATGATGGCAGCCCCATCACTAATGGAGAACACAAATCTGCCCTGGGAGTCCTGGGAGAGCCTGGGGAGGGAGCGGGGGACGGGGGCAGAGGCCATCTGAGGCTCTTTGGGCCGGAACCCCCAACAGAGGCAGGTCCCAAACCACACACTGGCCTTCCCGAGCGTTTGACTGCTGGGCTACCCCATGTCATGGCCTATGCTTAATGTCATCCTCAACCCTGTGGATGGGAAAGTCCCTGTTTGACTGTTGACTGTTTGAGCCTCTTTGTGTGTCCTCGGAAGTATTTCTGACCACGCCCGAAGATCAGTAACTTCAGGCATCCTTTCGAAGAGAGCAGACTGGACGTGGGAGAAAGGTTTTCAGCGGCTGAATATGTGATGGATGATGAACTTGCATGCTTCCTTCCTGGTCCCCGTGGTCTCCAGGTTCCTTGGAACCAGGAGGCATCTTTTCTGTCCCCCCAGCACCTCGTGTCCACCTTAGACCATGTCGATCTCTGCGGGGCCAGTTAAAGGTCTTCGTAGGGCCCAGGCATTGATGCTTCAGTTACTGTCACCCCACAGAGTAGAAGGCATGTTGAAATGCACCTGCTGCACACGTTTAAAACATTTTCCTTGGTGCAAATGAGAAAAGAAATGGATCCCTGAGTTTTGCTAGGACACATTGTTCACTTTGTCCTTGGGTTTCGAATTTTATTATGTTTATATGGAACACTGTATAAAAAACCCCCAAACCTCCTGTATGCTTGGCAATGTGAAGAGAAACCTCTAAATAATTCACGAGTTAAAAAGGAAATCATAGGGGCACCTGGGTGGCTCAGTCGGTTAAGCGCCTGACTTCGGCTCAGGTCATGATCTCACAGTTCATGGGTTTGAGCCCCGCATCAGGCTCTGTGCTGACAGCTCGGAGCCTGGAGCCTGCTTCGGATTCTGTGTCTCCCTCTCCCTCTGCCCCTCCCCCACTCGCGGTCTGTCTCTCTCTCTCACTCAAAAATAGACATTAAAAAAAAAAAAGGAAATCATAATGTCAATGAGAAAATATTACAACTGAACAACAATGAAAACCCGCCTCCTTATCCTGGTGGGTGCAGCTAAGTCCCTATGCGGGGGGGTAGATGCCCTTAAATGCACATTAATGAGCTAGACTTCTATTCAACAAATCAGAGGAAGAATATCAGAGTAAACCCAAAGAAAATGGGAAGAAGAGAATGAAAAAATAATAAAAATTAATTAGAATCAATTCTGAGTATCAACAAACCAAAAGTTGACTCTCCAAAAATAAAAACAAATAGATAGGGGCACCCGGGTGGCTCAGTTTATTAAGCATCCGAATCTTGATGTTGACTCAGGTCATGATCCCAGGGTTGTGGGATCGAGCCCCACATTGGGCTCTGCACTGAGCATGGAGCCTGCTTAAGATTCTCTCTCTCTCTCTCTCTCTCTCTCTCTCTCTCTCTGTTCCTCTCCCCAGCTCATGCACTTTCTCTCTTTCAAAATAAATAAATAAACTTAAAAAAACCACAAATAGATAAAACTTCAATGATACCATTTATTGTTTAAAAAGAAAATAGATATTTGCAAACGACATATCAGATAAAGGGTTAGTTTCCAAAATACATAAAGAACTTATCAAACTCGAGTCAAAAAACAAATAATCCAGTGAAGAAATGGGCAAAAGACATGAATAGACACTTCTCCAAAGAAGACATCCAGATGGCCAACCGACACATGAAAAAATGCTCCACATCACTCATCATCAGGAAAATACAAATCAAAACCACAATGAGATACCACCTCACACCTGTCAGAATGGCTCACGTTAACAACTCAGGCAACAACAGATGTTGGTGAGGATGCAGAGAAAGAGGATCTCTTTTGCGGTGTTGGTGGGAATGCAAACTGGTGCAGCCGCTCTGGAAAACAGTATGGAGGTTCCTCAAAAAATTAAAAATAGAACTACCCTACGGTCCAGCAATTGCACTGCTAGGCATTTATCCACAAGATACAGGGGTGCTGTTTCGAAGGGACACATGCACCCCCATGTTTATAGCAGCACTATCAACAATAGCCAAAGTATGGAAAGAGCCCAATGTCCATCGATGGATGAATGGATAAAGAAGATGTGGTATATATACAATGGAGTATTACTTGGCAATCAAAAAGAATGAAATCTTGCCATTTGCAACTACGTGGATGGAACTGGAGGGTATTATGCTAAGTGAAATGAGTCAGAGAAAGACAAATATATGACTTCACTCATATGAGGACTTTAAGACACAGAACAGATGAACATAAGGGAAGGGAAGCAAAAGTAATATAAAAGCAGGGAGGGGGACAAAACAGAAGAGACTCATAAATATGGAGAACAAACTGAAGGTTACTGGAGGGGTTGTGGGAGGGGGGATGGGCTAAATGGGTCAGGGGCACTAAGGAATCTACTCCCGAAATCATTGTTGCACTCGATGCTAACTAATTTGGATGTAAATTAAAAAAAAATAAAATTTAAAAAAATTAAATAAAAAGAAAATAGAAATTTTAGGAATGAAAAAAGGAGCAGTACAGATACTCTGGGGGTTAAAAATAAGTACACTGTGAGTCAGACTTATACCAACACATGTGAAAATTTAGAGGAAATAGACAATTTTCTGGGAAAATAGAACCTTCTGGAATCAATACTACAGGACTACAATAAACCTGTATCCATTACATTACTGTGTCCGTTACATTACCCATTACCGTATCCACTCGTGCCAGTAGCTTAACATCCAGCCAGTGGAGACTGCACAGGACCCCAATGATTTCCCGAGAAAGTTCTAGCAAACCCAAGATAATCCTTGTATGGCTCCAGAAGATTAAAAAAATGAGAGAAAACTGCCCATCTCTTTTGCTGAGGCTAGATTTACCTGGATGTGACACCAGAGAAGAAACTATAAGAAATAAAAATTATGTCCAATAGATTCAAAAATCCTACATAAAGTGTCATCACGTCAACCGGGACTAAGGATGTAGAACATACGTGAAAATGGGTGGCGACCTCCTGCAGATGCCTTGGAACAGGGTGGGGAGGCAGCCCAGCAGGGGGTGGTGTCCACTTAAGGAGGGTGCCTGAGAGTCAGGGCCAGTGGTTCAGGAGATTCACTGCACACGGGGGATTGGGAAAATAAATAAATACACTGAGAACCAGGGGATCCATGTTTCTTACTATTAAGGAAAAGAGGTCCAAAATGGAGGAAAGGAATTGCTACAAAGAATCCCATGGAACTGACTTAGAATGGGAAAAGGATTAGAGTGCCTGGGTGGCTCAGTTGGGCGTCTGGCTCTTGATTCTGGCTCAGTCACGATCTCATGGTTTGTGGGTTCGAGCCCCGTGTGGGGCTCTGTGCTGACAGCTCAGAGCCTGGAACCTGCTTCAGATTTTGGATCTCCCTCTCTCTCTACCCCTCCTCCTCCGTTGCTCATGCTCTGTCTCTGTGTCTCTCTCAAAAATAAACATTTTTTAAAAATTAAAAAAAAAAAAAACTAAAATAAAATAAAATGAGTTGCAGGGCTCCTTCTGGAAGCTTTAGGGGAAGATCCATTTCTGTGCCCTTGCCAGCTTCTGCATCCTGGGCACAGGGTCCCTGCCTCCACCTTTAAAGTTACCAGCCTGTTTCCATCACACCTGGCTCTGACTCTGATCTCCTCCCGTAAGGATTCTTGTGATGACACCAGGCCCACCCTGGATAATCCGGGATGATCTCCCCATCTCAAAATCCTTAACTTAATCACGTCTGCAAAGTATCTTTATTCAAGGTTCCAGGGGTTTGGATGTGAATGTTTTGGGGGGGGGGGCATGATCCTGTCTACCACATTTAGTGATTTATGTTGAGTGAAATAACAAGAAACATTTTCAAATGCTTTCCTAGACTTTGATTCCACCAGAAAAACCTGTTGATCAAGCAAAACTGGGTTTATTAGACCTCCTGCAGTAAAGGACAACACTGGCTTCCACAGAGTCTCAAATTAGGAAAATGAGGGATGGTATTTATAGGGTTTTAGGGCCCTGGCTGGGGGATTTTGAAGTGAGTCTCGCACAGCAAGGAACAGGTGGGGTCTGGGCAGAGTTTCTGACATAAGAGCATTGGAATGGTGGGCCAGGGAGGTGGGGTTTGGAAGTGAGAGCTGAGGCATCATCTTATCTCCCAGGAGCAGGCATTTCCTGGAACAAGCAGTGTGGTGACTTTTGCCCGATCCCAGGATTGCTTAACCAAAGGATCACGGTGGCTGCAGTCCTCACTATGCACGCTATAAAAATAGTTCTTATTTTTTGAAGCGCCTCCTGCAGGCCAGACAGCTCGGTTACCTTTCAGCAACTAAACAACCCTAAAGGCAAGCATTTCAGCCTCATGTCAGTATAGTAATCCCCTTCTTGGATTCCGGGAGTCCAAAGCTCCTGCATAAAAATCGTGGCTCGTCCACCCACTTTCCAGGGGGGATATGGACAGGTGAATTCTCTGGGCCAGGCTCCATTTCTTCATCTGTAAAATCGGGACCGGTACTTCCTGCTCCGAGGATGAAGGCATGTATCCAGGGGCTCCGGCTGGGTGCACAGCGTGTGTCCGCGTGAATGGGGGGCCACGCACCCCAGCTGCCTGCAGGAGACCTGGTTCACGCCTACCCTTCTGGCCTCATTATCAATAGTGCCTTGGTATGATTCTCAAAAGTGTTCTTCTGTAGATGATAAATTATACGGGCACGGGTCAGTACAACGAAGCTATGGTCATTATTTCTACTCTGTAGGTGAAAAGGGGAAGGGGCAGAGAGGTTCGGTGCCCTGCTTCCAGGTCTGAGGGGGCAGAATTTGCCCAATTAAAGGTGCATTTGTAGGTCAAGTGCCATTCTTGCTGGGAGTGATGGGTCCCCCCCTCCGCCACGCCACACTTTGTGACTACATATTTGTGTGATTTTTATATTAAGTCCATCTTTCCTATTCGATCAGGAGCTCCGCACGAGTGCGAAAACTGTGTCATCCTGACAGTACAGGGGTGCCCAGGACAGCTCTTGTCCTCCCCAGAAGCTTGTCATTTGCATGCAAACGTTCAGCCTGCTGCCCGGTAAGTGCTCAAAAGAAAGGGTGTAACTTAACAGGGGCAGCTCTCCCCTTAGAGACAGACCCAGCTTCAGAGGTGCAGCCCCAAAGTTCTGGGAGGGTCCACCACCCCGCCCGGACACTCCATAGTAGACAAGAGCTGTCCCATCACCCACCAGCCGCCTCCCAGTGCGCACCCGGGAGTTGGCGAGTACCCAGCGTTGGTCGTTCGTCGCTGCGACCATCCTCCACCCGACGGGGCTCTGATAACCATCCACCCTCCACAGACGGGTAGACACAGGAAGCAGGAGAAAAGCGCCCACACGCTGGGCTCTCTCGGGCGCGGTGTATGTGCCGGGCTGGGGCCTGACCCCAGTGTCCCCAGCAAACAGGATTTTTTTCCTGTAATTACCATACCTTAGGCTTGGCCCTCACAAAGTTATCGCCGTGCCATCAGACGGGAGGTTTGCGCTCTGATAAAAGTGTCTCTCCTTAATAGTAACAGACGTTAAGGAATGCTTAATGCCTGGTCTTCCTTTGACTCCCAGGAGGAAATTAACCCGCATACGTATGCATTTATTTAGGCTAAGATAATAGACGGCTCTGGTATTGCAACTTCAACCACCGCGGAGAGTGTTTAAACAGTCTAAAATCTGAGCAGACCCCGTGACTCGGCAGTTTCCGTCCCCGACGGTCCGCTGCAGAAACGCTCCGGACCAGCAGGTGTGCGCGAGGGCGCCCCTTTTATCTTTTATTGGTAATAACAGGAAAAACTGGAAGAACCTCAGGTCCCTTAAGGGGGGAAGGGGCTAATGACCGAACATCAGGGTATATGCACACAATGGAGGGCCTCCCCGGGGCCAAAAATGAGGAGGCCCAGGGAAGACGACATCCCGGGCCGAGCGCAGAGAACAAAGCGAGCGTTGGCGCATTGATATTCATGGAACTGCCCCGATGAGGGCCTAGAAATGCAAATTCGCTGAATCTGTTACCTCCTCGGCAGTAACAAAAAAGATTGTATTCAGGTACGACTCGGTCACTTGAAAAACACACAGCATTGAAACGAACGGGAAGGTGGCAACCTTAAATCGGGGGGGGGGGGGCGGGGGGGGGGGGGGGGGGGCTTAGCTCGGCAGCCTTCCATCCGGGGTAAATGCGGGTGTAACCAACTCGGGAGCTTCCCGGGTTCAGTTAGATGGTTTTTTGGTTTGGTTGTCGCTGTTGTTGTCGCTGTTGTTGTTTTTCCAGGGCTAGGCGGCTGCAGAAGGAAATTAAAATTACGATAAAAATTTCACCCAGGGGCGCCTGGGTGGCTCAATCGGTTAGGCGTCGACTTCAGCTCAGGTCATGATTTCACGGTTTGTGGGTTCCAGCCCCGTGTCGGGTTTTGTGCTGACAGCTCCGTCTCCCTCTCTCTCTGCCCCTTCCCTACTTGCGCTCTCTCTCTCAAAAATAAATAAACATTAAAAAAAAAAAAAATATATATATATATATATACACCCGTAGTAACTAACACCGTGAGCCTGAATCGCATGCCTTTGCAGTTCAATTGCCACCTTTGCTGAAATCTGGGCACCCAGCATTCTTCTTTCCGTGGTCCACTTGTATTTCCCAGCTTTTCCTTAAGGCCAAAATAAAACTGGGAAGCTGTGGGCAGTGGGCAAAGCCCTGGAAGGTATTTGAATGAGATTCTCCCGAGGGGCTGTCAGCCAGTTCTGGATTTTTCCACTTGAACAGAATTGTTTTTCAAGATCTGACCATTGCTAGAAGGGTGGTTTCTCCCTTGCCCTTGTATGAATAAGTATGGAGTGCGTGACTGTTCCTGGGACTGAGATGATCCCTAAGGACACGGTAGTGAACCACTTAACAGAGCCCCTCCCCGCCCCCCAGGGGCTCTTATGCTGCCGTGGAGGCCAGTGGGCGTGGGTGTTGACAGTGACCCAACAGGCAATAAGGACGTGACAAATAAAAGAAATACTGCAAATTGTAATAACTCAAATGCCTCCTGGGAGGCCCTCGAAACTCTCCTGCTGAAATGCCAGCCCATGACTGTCCCTGCCCCTCTCACCTGCCTACCCTTCTCCTGGGTTCTTGGCAGGTTCTGACACTATGTATCCGACTCTTTACTTACTGGGTTCATTCAGCCAAACGGGCGCTCCACAGGACAGGATTTTTAGTCCGTTCTGTTCACTGCTGAATCCCCAATGCCTGGAACAGCACTGGGCACGTAGGACGTGCTCCATAAATATTTGTGGAATGAGTGCATGCAGAAGGGACAACTCGGGGCAGAGATAGGGAATCACAGGGTGAGGGACCTCGTGGACCCGGGCGGCTGGGGAAGGCCAGGTCGAGAAGGTGACAGATATGACTCAACGCCACTCTGAGAGTTAGTCAGGCCTTCTCCAGGGCCAGGGCCCCAGAAACGTGGGCTCTGAGCTCCCCACAAACTGACTCCCTCTTTAAGGTCACGGCTTCCCCTCTGAATGCTCCCCAAGGGCTTTGCAGACATTGCCTTTCACGTCTCCCTCGCCCAAACCCCAAGAGCTTGTGAATGTCGTTTCCTTTCTAGATGTGTGGAAACTGAGGCATGGAGACTTTAGCTAAGTTGCTAGTGAGGGCCGAAAATGGGGTTTGAATCCCTGCACGCTTGATCAGTTCTGGGTATCATGGGGGCCAATTTCCCGGGTCCATGCAGACTTTTGCTGGCTTGGACCCCCACCGAGTCCCCTGACCTGCGTCCCCGAGTACAAGTGGACTGGATGAAGGAGAAAGAGATGTGGCGTTCAGACCGGGAGACAGCTGTCCAAGAGGCCCTCTTCTCCAGTGAAGGAGTCAGAACCACCTAGAAGTTCCACGAAATTGCTGGCTGGTGCCCCAGCTAACCTCTTGCTCCCTAATCCTGCTGTAAATCCTAACCCAGAGCTCCTGGAGAAGGGATTACACAGGCAGTGGGAAACTATGCACCCTTTATGTGTTGCTTCAACCTTGTGTACTACAAACATATGTCTTTTTTTTTTTAATTATTTTTTCTTTAATGTTTGTTTATTTTTGAGAGACAGAGCGCGAGCAGGGGAGGGGCAGAGAGAGAGGGAGACACAGAATCCAAAGCAGGCTCCAGGCTCCGAGCTGTCAGCACAGAGCCCGACGTGGGGCTCGAACTCACTGACCGTGAGATCATGACCTGAGCCGAAGTCGGATGCTCGACCGGCTGAGCCACCCAGGCGCCCCTAAATATATGTCCTTTTGGTAATAATACCGATCATTCCAGTGTTTGATCGAAAGGAATATAATGTGGTTGTTAGTAAAAGGAAAAGCAGACAACGCAGTGGGGGGGGTGGTAAAGGGTAAAAGGTGTCATTTCATGTCAGTGGAGAATGGGTTATTTGAAAAAGTAATGTTGAAAGACATCAAAAAAAAAAAAAGAGGGGCGCCTGGGTGGCACAGTCGGTTAAAGCGTCCGACTTCAGCCAGGTCACGATCTCGCGGTCCGTGAGTTCGAGCCCCGCGTCGGGCTCTGGGCTGATGGCTCAGAGCCTGGAGCCTGTTTCCGATTCTGTGTCTCCCTCTCTCTCTGCCCCTCCCCCGTTCATGCTCTGTCTCTCTCTGTCCCAAAAATAAATAAAAAAAATGTTGAAAAAAAAAAAAAAAAGAAAGAAAAGAAAAGACACTTTATTCCTTAGTCCCAAAGAAAGGATAGGTTGGGCAAGTTTGTAAATGCGTGATGCAAAATCTCCCTAGGAAAATGGTAGGAAGAAAAGAGAAGCGATCACAGAAACACCAGGAAGGGGAAGGGAAAGGCTGACCCATTTCACTCCAGAAGGATTTCAAATGTGAAATATTTCAGGCAGGAAGCAAGACGAGGGAACGATACATAGCGTGACTTGCTGTCTGCTCAGCTCCCGGCTCACGACAGAGGCCACCCCCAAAACCCTGCGAGCTCCACAACCTACACCGTCCGCCCAGCCTTCCCGCTGCAGACTGAATTTGGAGTTTTCTTCCCCTTCCTGTTTTTGTCCTTGCGTTTCCTGCGGAGGTACTGATGCCTCTTCTGCAGGTTTTAAAATTGCTATTGAGCAGGGCGCCTGGGTGGCTCAGTCGGTTAAGCGTCCGACTTGGGCTCGGGTCATGATCTCGCAGTTCGCGGGTTCGAGCCTCGCGTCGGGCGCTGTGCTGACGGCTCGGACCCTGGAGCCTGCTTCGGATTCTGTGTCTCCCTCTCTCTATGCCCCTCCCCTGCTCACACTTTGTCTCTGTCTCTCAACAAAACGAATAAACGTTAAAAAATAAAATAAAATAAAATAAAATTGCTATAGGGGCACCTGGGTGGCTCAGTTGGTTAAGGTCTCAGCTCAGGTCATGATCTCAGGGTTCGCGGGTTTGAGCCCTGAGTCTGGAAGTGTGGAGCCTGCTTGGAGTTCTCTCTCTCTCCTTCTCTCTCTGCTCCTTCCTCTCTCTCTCTCTCTCTCCCTCTGTCTCAAAATAAATAAGCTTAAAAAAAAATAAAATTGATAAAAACACTATCATATGGATATCACATTTTTACTTTGAGGTAAAATTCATATAACATAAAATCCACCATGTTAACGATGTTAAAGTGTACGATTCTGTGGCATGTAATACGTTCACAATGTGGGGCAACTGTCACCTCTGTCTAGTTCCAGAACATTCCGTCACCCTGAAACGGAATGCTGGGCCCATTAAGCAGTCACCCTGTGGATTTGCCTATTCTGAATATTTCCTATAAACGGAATGATAGCACAAGTGACTGGCTTCTGGCACTCACTGTTATGTTGTTGAGGTGCATCCCTACCGTAGCCATTCTTCACGCTTCGCTTCCTTGGATGGATGTGCCACATTTTGTTTATCCCTCCGCTGACGGTCATTTGGGTTGTTCCCACCTTTGGCTATTGTGCATAGTGCTGCTATGAACTTTTGTGTACACATTTTTGTCTGAATGCCTGTTTTTATTTATTATTATTATTAATGTTTATTTCTTTTTAGAGAGAGAGACAGAGCGCGAGCCGGGAAGGGGCAGAGAGAGGAGAGGGAGGGAGACACAGAATCCAAAGCAGGCTCCAGACTGTGAATTGTCAGCACAGAGCCCGACGTGGGGCTCGAACCCAAGAACGGTGAGATCATGACCTGAGCCAAAGTCAGACGCTCACCCGGCTGAGCCCCCCACAGGCCCCTGAATGCCTGTTTGTAATTCTTTGGGGTATATACCTAAAAGCGGAATCGCTGAGTCCCATGGTGGTTCCGTGTTTGACTTTTTCAGGAGCCTCCAAGCTTTTCCACGGTGGCTGCAGCGTTCTGCGTTCCCACCAGCAGCAAGGAGGGTCCCGAAGTGTCCCGTCCTCACCGCCCTGGGGGACGCGTGCAAAGTCGTTGAAAACGTTTTTCTTAGCAACGATCTGCCTTACCAGTGTCTGTGTTCCTATGTGTGGCTTTGCCACAGAAGCACGTAGGGCCTTGATAGAGTTCAGAACGTGCCGCCCCAGAATACGCTGCTTTGGCCTATTGATTCTTTTGAGCTGTCGGCACTTAGAGAATCAGATGCAGGCAGGGCTCCCGGACCTCCCCCTTCCTACCTGAAAACAGGCCGTGAAATTTCCCATAAGGAAGGTACCGTCCCTGTACTAGGAAGAGGAGAACATTCCGGAGGCTAGGAATCAGTGCCGAAGTGGATCTGTTCAAACAAGCCTACTAACATCGGCTTATCTTCTGCGGGCCCCTCCTCCCCGTGTACCTCCCAGCGACTTCCTGCAGCTGGCTGGCTCGAACCTCTTTGTCTTGTCCTCTGTTCCTGACTCTATCGTTTATTGCAAAGGTATAAAAGCTTCCTGCTCTGGTCCCTTCTTAGGGGGCCTTCTTTCCCTGATGAAGACCCCCACGGACATGGAAAAATTTACTGGAACTCTTGTGTCCGTCTCCTGATCATCTGCCTTAGGTCAGAAGGATTCTCAAGCTCAGCCGGAGACCCTCCGAAGGTGAGGAAGGTTTTCTCATCGCCTCCAGCCTCAATAGTAGCTGGGGGTGTCGGAAGAAGCACCTGCCGGCACTGTGCCCAGCTCCCCACGTACGTCACTTACACCAATTCGGTGATGCTGGTGCCCTCGTGCTCCCCATTTGACAGACGCAGTGGCTGAGGCCAAGATGTCAACTGGAAACTCCATTCGAAGAGGCAGCCCCTGCCCCTCACTCATCAATAATCGTTTTTTCTCCTAAAACCCGCATCAAAGCTAAAGACTTTGTCCTAAGTTGTGTATAGGTTAATGTTGTATAATTTTTTTTTTTTTTTTTTTTTTTTTTTACATCTGAGAGATTTGGGGGAAACAGACGCTGTCCTCAGCAGGACGTGCTCCCGGGTGGGTGATGGGACCAGCAGTGGGCAGAGTCAGCCGGGAAAAGGCAGGAACTGAGCCCTGCTGCTGGGAATTAGCCCATTGACCTGACCTGAGGACCCAGTCTGTGCGGACACTCACCCAGTACTCTCCAAGCGTACCTCTCGACAGGACAAGCCCAGGTGCCTTTTAGCACAGGTTCTGGCATGAAGTAGGTCCTTACGGAAATAAGGAAGAAGAGACCCTCTCTGTACTCAGGGAAGCTGGGGTCTAAGGGGGAGACCCAGGAGCACAAAGGTGCATTTTCCTGCCACCCCCCCCCCCAAAAAAAGTGGGAGCTTGCCTGAGTCTGAGCATGCCTGGGGCTTGGGGAAGGGCATGTGCTAAGGCCATTTCTGATGGTTTCTTATGCCCTTGTGATTGGTCTCTTTAGTCTTAGTTTTATTTTATTTATTTTTTTTTAATTTTTTTTAACCTTTATTTATTTTTGAGAGAGAGAGAGAGAGAGTGCAAGTGGGGGAGGAACAGAGAGAGGAAGACATAGAATCCGAAGCAGGCTCCAGGCTCCAAGCTGTCAGCACAGAGCCCGACGCGGGGCTCAAACTCACAAACCGGGAGATCATGACCTGAGCTGAAGTCGGACGCTTAACCGACTGAGCCACCCAGGTGTCCCATTTATTTATTTAAAGTTTATTTTGAGAGGGCGAGAGCAGGGGAGAGGCAGAGAGAGAGGAGACGGAGCATGTCAAGTAGGCTCCACACTGTCAGCACAGAGCTCAACTCGGGGCTTGAACTCACACACCGTGAGATCATGACCTGAGCCAAAACCAAGAGTCGGACACTTAACCGACTGAGCCGCCCAGGTGCCCCTGGTCTTAGTTTTAATGAAATAACTGTTTTTCAGATATAAAAGCAAGATATGCCCGTGATCCAAATAAATCAAATCCAAGGGCACACAAAGGTCGAAAATAAAAGGTAAGTTCTATCCTACGTCATTCACCCCCTGATTTTATTTCCTATGATTTTGTAAATTTTCAAGTATCTTATTAGCTAATTTGCAAATGGGTGATGAACAACATCCTTATCCCCATACCCGGGCATGAAGGAGGCTCCTTTATAAAGCTGGGTTCAAATCTCCATCAAGACTCTAGAAAGTACATTAAAAAATGTATCAGGGGGCACCTGGGTGGCTCAGTCGGTTAAGCAGCCAACTTCGGCTCAGGTCATGATCTCATGGTTTGTGAGTTGGAGCCCCATGTCAGGCTCTGTGCTGACAGCTCGGAGCCTGGAGCCTGCTTCTGATTCTGTGTCTCCCTCTCTCTCTGCCCCTCCCCTGCTCATGCTCTGTCACTCTCTGTCTCTCAAAAATGAATACACGTTAAAAAAATTTTTTTTAAAGAAAAAGAAAATGAGAGAGAATTTAAGATTTAAAAGGAAAGAAACAAAAATGTCATTATTCATTGATGATATGACTAAATCAGAAATCCAAGAGATTCAACAAACCATTACAACAAATAAAGATATTCAGTAAGATTACTGGAGAAAAGATTCATATTTAAAAAGCAATGGAGCTTCTATACACAAGGAAATAAGAACTGAACTTATAGTTAAAACAAAGGTATATAAAAGCAAGAAAAAATGATAAGGAACAAATCTAATCTAACAATGTACAATTTTTTGGATAAATGTATAGCGGTTTACTAAAAACCTATAAGATAATTTTACATAAAGGTCAATTTTACTCAAGTTAATTTTTAAACTCACTGGAAGCTAATAAAAAAAATAAATAAAGGGTTGACCAATAAGCCTAGCAAGGATGATTTTAAAACCCATATGCTCTCTATGGATTTCAGATTTTGGAGTCTGGATTTTAGACTTTGGAACTCGTCATTTTGTAAAAAAATCAGGGAAAGCCAAGATAGTTTTGCAAACTAAAATGAAAGGGGATATACCTTAAAAGATTTTAACTGTTCCTCTAAAACGGTGACAAGCAAAACAGTGTGGCACCAGACCCAAGTGTTAGAAGGGAGCTCGGAGAAGACCGCTGTCCCGTGGGGACGTGTGGGGCGGGGGTGGGCTGCCAACCTGCTGGAGAAGAAACGGATCAGTCAACGAGTGGTTCTGGGAAACTGGCTATCACAAGAAGTTAAGTTAAATCCTTATTATTAAATCATCCACAAAATGAATTTCAGATGGATTAAAGAAGTAAATGTTGGGGCGCCTGGGGGGGCTCCGTCGGTGAAGCGTCCGACTTCGGCTCAGGTCATGATCTCATGGTTCATGAATTTGAGTTCTGCATCGGGCTCTGTGCTGATGGCTCAGAGCCTGGAGCCTGCTTCGGATTCTGTGTCTCCCTCTCTCTCTGCCCCTCCCTCACCCACACTCTGTCTCCCTCTCTCAAAAATAAATAAACATTAAAAAAATTAAGAAAAAAAAAAAAAAGAAGTAAGTGTGAAGACAGTACCGAAAAGTTTTAGAAGAAAACAGGAAATAGCATCATGATATCAGGGAAGGGAAGGATGCTCAACCGACTGAGCCACCCAGGCACCCCGCAAAAATTTTTTTTTAATGCTTATTTATTTTTAAGAGACAGAGACAGAGTGCAAATGGGGGAGGGGCAGAGAGAGAGAGAGGGAGACACAGAATCTGAAGCAGGCTCCAGGCTCTGAGCTGTCAGCACAGAGCCTGACGTGGGGCTCGAACCCACGAACCGTGAGATCATGACCTGAGCCGAAGTCGGATGCTTAACCCACTGCCCCACCCAGGTGCCCCTACAATGTTGTCGAATTTAACTGCATTCAAGAAAAGTTTCTTAGGGCAAAACATAAGACACTCTAAGTGAAAAGACCATCCATAGATTAAGATCAGGTAGATGCAATGCTTCAGAAGAAATTCTAGAAATTGACAAGAAAAAAGGCAAGCAATAGAACAAGATAAGCGAACAAAAATAAGCAAAAGACATGAATAGGAATTCACAGAAAAGAAAATACCAATGTCCTGTAAAGCTTTAAAAGTGTTCAGTCTTGCTGATGGTCAGGGAGATACAAATTAAAACCCAAATCTATTCCTCTCACTTATCAGATTGGCACAAACCAGTGAGCCTGAAAACCTCTACTGCTGGTCAGGACGAGGGGAAGCCAGAACTCTTACCAGGAGGGTAAACGGATACAAATAAATTAATAAGATAATTTTAGGTCATGCTTATGCTGTTAAGACTTGGAAACAGGGTGGTGGGTGGGAATGTCTGTGAAGAAGCTATTTGAGAAAGGATGGTCAAGGGAGGACCTTGTGAGATGATGGCCCCCTTGCACCCCGAATCCCAGCAACAGTGCCCGGCATGGTACCTTTGCCCAATGAATATTATTTATTTATTTATTAAAAGTTTACTTATTTAGGGGCGCCTGGGTGGCTCAGTCGGTTGGGCGTCCGACTTCAGCTCAGGTCATGATCTCGTGGTCTGTGAGTTCGAGCCCTGCATTGGGCTCTGGGCTGACAGCTCAGAGCCTGGAGCCTGTTTCGGATTCTGTGTCTCCCTCTCTCTCTGACCCTCCCCTGCTCATTCTGTGTCTCTCTCTGTCTCAAAAATAAATAAATGTTAAAAAAAAAATTAAAAAAAAAGTTTACTTATTTATTTTGAGAGACACAGAGACAGCGTGAGCAGAGGAGGGGCAGAGAGAGAGAGAGAGAGGGAGAGAGAGGATCCCAAGCAGGCTTTGTGCTGCCAATGCAGAGCCTGATGTGGGGCTCAGACTCAGGAACTTCGACATCATGACCTGAGCTGAAACCAAGAGTTGGATGCTGAGACCAGGAGTCAAACACTCAACCGACTGAGCCACCCAGGTGCCCGAGGAAGGGCATTCTAACTTTCTTTGTACTTTGACATGGTTGGTTCACAAAGTTACACTAACACAGCAACGAAGAAGGCATTCCAGCCATGGGGACGCTAGACAGAGCGGGCCCTCTGTTCTGCAAATCCATAAAATACGTCAACATTTTAAAATATAACCATGAGGAGGTGAATGGCTTAGGGAATGGAGAAGTCAAGCCTTTATTTTCTGCATTTCTGTGCTATTCTCATTTTTTTTGGCAGGGCATGCATATGTCTTGTTTTTATCATTAGAAATGAATTATTTTAGGGGCGCCTGGGTGGTGCAGTCGGTTAAGCGTCCGGCTTCAGCCAGGTCACGATCTCGCGGTCCGTGAGTTCGAGCCCCGCGTCGGGCTCTGGGCTGATGGCTCGGAGCCTGGAGCCTGTTTCCGATTCTGTGTCTCCCTCTCTCTCTGCCCCTGCCCCGTTCATGCTCTGTCTCTCTGTCCCAAAAATAAATAAAAAACGTTGAAAAAAAAATTAAAAAAAAAAGAAATGAATTATTTTATTATGCGTAAATATATATATTTTTAAACATGAGCATTTCTTTTTTTCAACGTTTTTTTTTTATTTTTATTTTTGGGACAGAGAGAGACAGAGCATGAACGGGTGAGGGGCAGAGAGAGAGGGAGACACAGAATCGGAAACAGGCTCCAGGCTCTGAGCCATCAGCCCAGAGCCTGACGCGGGGCTCGAACTCCCGGACCGCGAGATCGTGACCTGGCTGAAGTCGGACGCTTAGCCGACTGCGCCACCCAGGCGCCCCTAAACATGAGCATTTCTAAACAAACAAACAAACCAGGCATTTCAGACTGGCAGAAACTGCAGCCCACCTCCATGTCTGACCCGTTTCCTTGCTCCCTACGCACGAGCTGTACTCCGTCAGGGTCAGGGTCCTGCTGTCCGAGCCAGGCACCTGAATGGGCCGCTTGCCACACAGGTCTCCCCGCCGGACCTCTTCGTCCTAGAGGGACCGGACCTCCAGGTGTGCAGGAGGAGGGCCCCGTACACAGCCCCTAGCACGTGGGGGGCGTTCGGGAAAAGCCCGTGTAAGGAATCATCAGCCACACTTATGCAGCACCTGCTGGCTTGTCTCACGACGACTGACTTCACGAGAGCCTGTGATGCGCCGCTCGCCGCCGAGCCCGGCCTGGACGGGAAGCGGCCCGCAGAGCTCCCCTTCCAGGCGGAGCCGAGGGCTGTGAACTCGACCTTGCGTCGGAATCTCCAGGCCTCACGGGACCCCGGGCCGGTGTCCGACTCGGGGGTCTAGGGTGGGGCCCAGGAACCTGCATTTCTCACGTCTTCTCAGGTGATGCGGACACTGCCTGTCGGGAACCCTGCTTTGGGCAGCCTGCTCTGGAGTCCGGGAACAGGGCCAGTGAGGGGAGTGGGCTCAGTCCCAGCAGGAAGCAGGTGCTTAGGCTACTACTCCCCTTCCATTTTTTAAATATTTTTTATCGTTTATTTATTTATTTATTTTATTTTGAGAGGGAGTGAGCATGAGTGGGGGAGGGGAAGCGAGTGAAGGAGGGAGAGAGAATCCCAAGCAGGCTCCACGCTGTCAGCATGGACCCCGACACGGGGCTCGAACTCACAACCCTGAGATCGTGACCTGAGCCAAAGTCAGAGACTTAACTGACTGAGCCACCGGGGCGCCCCTCCTTCCATTTTTAAAAATCTGAAATATCTCATATTTGAGATTTTTACGTAGTAGATCTTGTCAGCATTACCCTTCATGTCTTGGTGTTAAAGTCACGTCCACTACTAAACTGGTGAATTCATTTCCCATTTTATACTTTTATTTTTTTTTAAATTCCTTTAGCGTTTTTATTCATTTTTTGAGAGACAGAGAGAGACAGAGCGCAAGCAGGGGAGGGGCAGAGAGCAAGGGAGACACAGAATCTGAAGCAGGCTCCAGGCTCCGAGCTGTCAGCACAGAGCGGGATGCGGGGCTCGAACCCATGAACCGTGAGATCGTGACCTGAGCTGAAGTTGGTCGCTTAACTGACTGAGCCACCCAGCTGCCCCCCATTTAATACTTTTAATTCTTTGCTCTCCACTGTACTCGTTTTTGGAATAAAGAGTGAAGGTTTTGCTGCAAAATGCTTCATTTTTTGTTATTAGTTTTTTAATGTTTATCTATTTTTTAGAGAGAGAGAGAGAGAGACAGAGCAAGTCAGGGAGGAGCAGAGAGAGAGGGAGACACAGAATCTGAAGCAGGCTCCAGGCTCTGAGCTGTTGGTGTGGAGCCCAGTACAAGGCTGGAACGCATGCACTGTGAGATCATGACCTGAGCCAAAGTCAGAAGCTTAACCGACTGAGCCACCCCGGTGCCCTCAAATGCTTTTTTTAAATGTCACTTATGAAATACCTGGTCTCTCTCCACTGATGTGAAAGGAAACCTTTTACCCTTTACCGAACCCTCATATAATACGGGACAGGGTATGAAAGGTCTTATTCAGGTCCGTTAAGTTTTTTGATTGTCCTTGTGCCAACACCAGATCATTTAATAGAAAATTAAGTTGCTGTTATTGTCGCCGGAAGACGTTTATGGTAAAGGATGTTGGAAGGACACATGGAGAGTGTCATTCCATGGCCACCACGGATTCCATCTCCCAGAGATAAAGGTCTAGGTTAGGGTTCGCAGCAGGATTAGGGATGAGCCCAGCCCAGGTGCCCGCATTTCAAAGGCAGCTGTGTCCAGACCTTTGACCGGCAGTGGGGGGCGGGGGGGGGGCTCAGTCACTTCGAGCTTCTTGGGAGATCCCCACGCTCGAGCTGAAAATGGTATACCTTTGGGGCTCGCACTCACATGAGCTGCAACTGCTATTACTTTACAGAGGACAAAAAGAAGTTCTAAGTAGTTAGTTGTCTTGTCCCAGTCGTCCTGCTGGTCCGTGGGTGACGTTCTTCAAGTTGGCTTGCACAGCAGGGCCCTTGCTATGTCTTCCTGGAGCATCTTCCTTGCTCCCTCACACTTTGACACCTTGCAGCTCTGGGTACTTGACGGAGGCTGTGTGTCCCAATAGACCTGAAACCTTGTGGGGGAAGACAGGAGATCTGTTTTGTTCACTGCTCTACGCCCAATGCCTAGAATCATGGGCGGTGGAATTTTGGGGGGGGGATCGGTAGGGTAACCCTTAACCTACTGCCTGGTGCCTAGGAAAGGCTTAAGTCATGCTAATAATTACATTTGCGAGAGTTTCTCTTAGCAGGCAGTCTGCAGGTAGCTACCACAGCCTCCTTCCAAGGGTGTTCAAGATTATAGCTTCATGGGGTGCATTTCAGTCTACAGACAAGACTTCCCCATCCGCTTAGGTGCCACGATCCTGTCTGTACGAGTAAGTAACACGGAGTCAGTGAGTAACAGAGCATTCATCACTGTGGCTACACTTTGGTAACCAGCCAAGGTCAGCTAGACCCGGGACGCGGGGGTGGAGGGGGTCACGTCCACACACTGGGCTCTCCCAGACATCGCTCGCTCATGTGCATTGTTCCATTGATTCACCTCCGGGCTGGGCTTTCCTTTAATCACCACACATACAGGGTGAAGACTGGCTCACAGATTCACCTCCATCTGAGAAGATAAAAGTTCTAGATTCTTCTGGAATATCCTCCCAGTTACTAGAATAAAACTTTCAAGTCTTGGTCTTCATCCTGGGCCCCTCTATCCCCCAGAAGAAAATTATTGTTTGCATCTATTGATGAAATACTATTCTGCAGAGATTTGAAAGTTAAGATCTAGCTATAGAAAGATAGCTAGATGTAGAAGAATGGCCTAGAATATCGCGGGGTGGTGGTTATGTGTCAAATAGTAAAGAATAAGATACGTATAAAGCTGTTTGCAGAGATCTCTCAGATACATAGAAAAGGGCCTCCAAACATCTTCTGAATCGTGGTTGCTTGTGCGGAGAAAATAAAATTCCTCAACACCGTCCCAGGGAGGGCACTGAAAAGCAGAGTCTGAGGAAGAGAACTGGTTAGCGTCAGGACTGCTGCTTGCTTCTGGGAAAAAGCGAGGGAAAGGGACAGACATTTCTATGTTCTGTAGCTGGACACTTGTACACATGTCAGGAACATTCTAAAGCTAAAATATACCCACGCATTTCTGGGTCATTTAAAAAAGTACATTAAACTAGAAAGCCAACAGAAAGTTGTGAAGTGAGAAAAATGCAAATCCCTGCCCTCACCCTTTCTCCTGACCCCCCCCCCCCAACAGTGTGGTTCCTTAGATCTGTAACTGCTCCTTGGTAAGTGAATATTTGTGTTAAGAGAAAATGTTATTAGCAGTTTTCTGCAGTAAAGTTGGTAGGTCTTGCTTTGGGTCCGGCCACAGGAGAAGGGAATTAAATCACACACCACCTACAGAGAGAGAGAGAGAGAGAGAGAGAGAAAGTGGGGCCGGAGGGAAGAAAAGGAAAGAAAAGAAGGCTCCTGGGTGGCTCAGTCGGTTGAGTGTCTGACTTCAGCTCAGGTCATGATCTCAAAGTTCATGGGTTCGACCCCCGTGTCGGGCTCTGTGCTGACAGCTCAGAGCCTGGAGCCTGCTTCAGATTCTGTGTCTCCCTCTCTCTCTGACCCTCCCCTGCTCATGCTTTGTCTCTCTCTCCCTCAAAAAATAATAAACATTAAAATTTTTTGTTAAAAAAAGAAAAGGAAAGAAAAAAGAGAAAAGAAGAGAGGAAAGAACGCGTGAAGCCAACACCTCTTTCTGAATCTGTTCCCAGGAGCTCGGACGCAACTGCTGACCACCGGATTTTTAAATAATAATGCCGTTCATTAGAATAATACTAGAAGCTATTGTGTGCTTGGCCAGGCTTCAATCTGCCTAACAGCCTTGCTGCGCTTGAGAATGGGGCTCACATTTGATTTCCATTTTATTTGTTGTTGTTGTTATTATTATTATAGAATGTTTCAAACACATCCTTAGGGGGAGGGAATTGTCCAGCGACCCACCCTTCACCCTGGACCCTCTGCTGTTTCAGCCGCCCCTTCCCACAGCTCCAGGCCTCATCCCTCTCCTGCCCCCGATGTTTTATTTTATGCTGTTTTTTTGTTTTAAACGTCTATTTATTTTTGAAGGAGAGAGAGAGAGCATGAGCAGGGGAAGGGCAGAGAGAGAGGGAGACACAGAATCCGAAGCAGGCTCCAGGGTCTGAGCCATCAGCACAGAGCCCGACACGGGGGTCGAACCCATGAACTTTGAGATCATGACCTGAGCTGAAGTCAGACACTCAACCAACTGAGCCACCCAGGCGCCTTCTTTTCTTTCCTTTTCTTCCCTCCGGCCCCAACTGCGAGATCTTGACCTGAGCAGAAGTCGGACGCTGAACCCACTGAGCCACCAGGCGCTCCCTGCCCCCAATGTCTTAAAACAAACCCCAGACTTCATATTATTTCACCCAGAAATACTTCAATATGTGTCTCTAACAGATACTTTATTTTTTAAAGTTTATTTTATTTATTTTAAGAGACAGAGAGAGCGTGCGTGCGCAAGAGAGAGCCTGAGTGGGGGAGGGGCAGAGAGAGAGGATCACAAGCAGGCCCTGCACTGCCAGGGTGGAGCTTGACTCGGGGCTTGAACTCACAAACCGCGAGATCATGACGTGAGCCGAAATCAAGAGTCAGACGTTCACCTGACTGAGCCACCCAGGCGCCCCGAACAGATACTTTTTTGCTTGCTTATTTGTTGTCCTAACCCCTCAGGATCGTCACTCCCAGAAGAACTTAATAATTTCCTATCATCTGATAACCAGACCCGTTTCAATGGAGTGGTTTTCAAATCTTCCTGAAGGAAAACCCGAAAAGCTTTGAAAAACTGGCAAATGCCATTGTCATTTAATGCCAAGCGAGATCCGGGGATTAAGGCCACCATATCGCCCAGGGAGCTTGTTAGAAAGTACAGAATCCCTGCCCCAGACCCACTGAGACCACAGTGGCCATTTAAGGAAAACCAAGGGTAAGTAAAGTTCGAGGCTAACCGTCTACACCGCACGGAACACAGTAGCCAGCCCACTCTGGATTAACCCACTTTTCCCCTGAGACGTAGATCCTGCTTCTCCTTCCAGTCTTTCCAACGGGGACACCACCATGCAGCAGGCATCCACCAGGCTCCTGGGGACAGATGTGGGGTCCCAGCAGTCCTGAGCCTCTCACACCAGGGGAAGAGATAGAGTAAGTTTGCAGATAAATAAGCTAATCTGAGTTGTGCTCGCTCAGTATATCGCCTGGGTGAGACACCTCCCTTTGATGACAGATTCTGATTGCATCGGCTCCAAGGTCCTGTCCCCACCACCCCAGCACCCTGCCTGCCTCATCTTGCTTCCTTTGTTCTGTGGACCTCATCTCCAGATGTTGGAACTGGCTGTGGTTGATTTATTTGCTCATGACTTTCCTCCCTGGCTAGGATGTGAAGTGGGGGCTAAATATTTGCTCAACGAAAGTCTACTAACATGTTTTGGACAATGGAAATACTTAATAGTGGGGCGCCTGGGTGACTCAGTCGGTTAAACTTCCCACTTCGGCTCAGGTCATGATCTCATTGTCTGTGGGTTCGAGCCCCGAGTCAGGCTCTGTGCCGACAGCTCGGAGCCCGGAACCTGCTTCGGATTCTGTGTCTCCCTCTCTCTCTGCCCCTCCCCCGCTCATGCTCTGTCTCTCTCTCTTCTCTCTGTCAAAAATAAATAAACATTGAAAAATTTAACAGAAAAAGAAAATACCGAATAGCGATCAATATGTGAATTCGCTTTTTTTTTTTTTTTAATCTATTTGACCCCACTTATAGGAACAGTTACTCTGAGGAAAGGGGCTGATCCAAACAACTCCTGAACTTCAGAGAAGAAACTGCCCCTGACCCTGGAGTGGGTGCTGCCACGCCCCTGCCCCCGAGCTGTGTCAAGGTTGAAGAAGCCAGACCTTTGAGGACTCTATGCCCTTGTGGCCACACTGCAGGTCACTGGTCTGGATTTTTATGTTTATAACCTGAGGGCTCTGCATCCAGAAGCTGGTTTTGTTTTGTTTTGTTTTGTTTTGTTCTGTCTCTTCTGGGCCTAAAAGTGACCTAATCTCGGTCTCATTCGTGTAACGATCCCAAGCATTGTCAAATGAGTCTATGCGTTCACAGTAATTCCACTCAAAATTAAGGCAAGATTTTTGGGGGGTGGGGAGGGGGCGGGGGGCTAGAGCCGGGGTGGGGGCTGGAGAAGAACGAAGAGACCCTGAAGCTCTTGGGCAGGATGAAGGCAGCAAGAGAAGGCACAAGGCTGCTCACTTGTGTACCCCTTGGTACCCGTGTAGGAATATGCCGTGTGGCCAAATGGGCAGGACAGACAGTAGAACCAGGCCTGGGAGGGGAGCCTAAGAGATGACAGAGGCAGAGGTTCAAGTGGGAGGGATTTTTTAAAACATATTTGTTAATGTTTATTTACAGAGAGAGAGACAGAGTGCGAGCGGGGGAGGGGCAGAGAGAGAGAGGGAGACCCAGAATCCGAAGCTCAGGCTCCAGGCTCCGAGCTGTCAGCACAGAGCCCGACGCGGGGCTCGAACTCACGAACCGCGAAATCATGACCTGGGCCGAAGTCGGACGCTCAACCGACTGAGCCACCCAGGTGCCCCTCAAATGGGAGGGATTTTAAAATACTTGCTACTGGGGCGCCTGGGTGGTAGGGTGAGTTGAGCACCCAACTCTTGATTTCTGCTCAGGTCATGATCCCAGGGACATGGGATCGAGTCCCACGTTGGGCTCCCTGCTGAGTGTGGAGCCTGCTTAGGATTCTCTCTTTCTCTGTCCCTCTCTCTTTCGCTCTCTGCCTCTCCCTTCGCCCCTGCTCGTACTCCCTCTCTCTCCCTAATAATTTAAAAAAATTTTTAATTTAAAACAAAATGAAAACAAAATACAATAAATGCACTGGGGCAACTGGCGGGATTCCCTGCATTTGGACGCTGCCCTCGAGTCTCCCCCTCAAACGCGCACGGTCCCGTGTGGGTTCAACAGGTTCCGAGACACGGCTCGAAACAGGTAAGAGGCTGGCGTGACAGAAACTCGGGCAGACCGCACGGCCGGGCGGCTCACAGGGGAAGAAACACAAGGGGTCACTAAGTCGAGAAATGCCGCCAACCGTCGTGTCATCTCCACCATGAGACTGTGCCGAGGCCGGGAGAGATGGCTGCAGACGCACGGCCGCTCGTGCAGAAAAATAGCGGAGATCGTGGCTGCGTGGTCAGTTGTCGTAAAATAGCAAGCAATAAGATCTTCACCAAGGCTGTGCACAGAAGTCTGGACTTAAATCTACAATACAAAGGCCTCGAAGACACTCACCAGACTTCTTCCTCCGGCTTGCTTCTGGGGAGAAGCTAGGAAGCTGCTACTCTTTAGGATGTACCCGGTCGGCTGGCCATGGCAGGTGACCTTGTGAGGACTTGGGGCCTCTCTGCCCCGTTGGGGTGTCTAATTAAGCGTTTGGGGAGCTAGAAGCGTGGCTCCCGCCTCCTTGACGCACGCCTTGACTTCTCGCACTTTCGCTACCTGCGTGATTCTGCAAGTCCCATAGATCCTACGGGGGCGGGTGGGGGTGGGGGTGCGCGATCCACTAAATTCCATACCTCGGAATCTTCCAGATCCTCGTGTCACCCAGGACTTCCACGGCCTGTGGGTGGCTTCTGCTTGGGCCACTGACTGTGTTAAAAGGTGACTCAATCAGGCAGAGTAACTAATGGTTTCGCCTTAAAACAAGTAGTTTGCCACCGGGGGTCGGATTCTCACACTCGAGCTGCAGGCCGGGCCCTGAGGGCCAGGAGTCTGAAACCTCCGTGTGCCTGGGATCCCTCAGGGGAGTCGCCCCTGAGACATCACACCCCTTCCCATCCCATCTCTTGCCTTTCCTTCTCGGTCATGCCTGACCTGTCCTAGGTGTTAGGCTTGCGGGTGTTCCGCTGTCCCCCGCCCGCCCTGGTAAGCTCTGTGGGGGGAGGGGGCTGCTCCTTTTCTTGTGCGCCACCCCCTGGCCCGACCTGGCCCCCACCCCCACCCTGGGGACACGGGCACTCCGAGCGCATCTGGGCTTGAAGGATGACCTCGTCCACCGCCCGTGCGGTTGAAGACCATCTCATTTTACCAAACACCCGCTGCAGGTCTACGCTTTGCTGAGTCCTGTAGATAATAGATAATAGGAGGAGTGTTTGTGGACAGCATAACTGAGCTCCTGACCCCACCTTCGCTTCCAATTCAGGACCTGGGCTCCTGCTCAGGATGTCCCAGGGCCCTGTGCTCCCTTTCCTCTGCTTCCTCTAAACATCTGTCTGTCCTGGGGCGCCTGGGTGGCCCAGTCGGTTGAGCGTCCGGCTTCGGCTCAGGTCATGATCTCACAGTTTGTGAGTCTGAGCCCCGCATGGGGCTCTGTGCTGACAGCTCCTCGGAGCCCGGAGCCTGTTTCGGATTCTGGGTCTCCCCTCTCTCTCTGCCCCTCCCCTGCTTGCACTCTCTCTCTCTCTCTCTCAAAAATAAACATTAAAGAAAAAGATTTTTTAAAGGTCTGTCTGTCCTGCGAGACCCTCGTGACTTCAGTGTTGCCTCCTATGGACATCTGTCCCATCCCTGGACGTGGCCAGGCTGCCGGACCTGCGGAACCCCGGTTTCTTCCAAGCACCCCCTCTGTAAATGCTTCAGTTGGCTGTGTAATCGTTTGCCAAGGTTTGTCAGCCACTGGCGACAGGAGGGCACCAAAGACAGAGATTTGGGCCTCAGTTTGGACGACCGTGAGCTCCCCAGCAGGGAGCCTGGCACTTTGCAGGCGATCGATAAATACCTGTGGAATGAAGGAATGCGAAAGAGACAACTCGGGGCAGAAATAAGGAATCACAGGGTGGAGGGGACCTTGTGGACGCGGGTGGCTGGGAAAGGCCAGTTTGAGAAGGTGTGACGGGTATGACTGACACACCGTCCAGTTAGAGCCGGACCTTGCCGGGCGGCGATGCCACAGAGACTCGTGCACGCTGGACACCCGGCAGAGTGACCCTTTCAAGCTCCAAGCTCTCCCTTCGGGTGCTCCCCCAAGGGCTTTGCAGACACTTTTCACTCCTCCTTCCCCCAGGTCCCAAGAGGTTGGGAACACCTGGCCCCTCATACCCAGCGAAGGTCTCAGCTCCCGTTGTGGCCACTGGGCGCTCTGCTCCCTCCACCGTCTGACCTGGGACCTTCCTGGTGGAATTGGGCACCAAAGCCCCCCAGTGTCACAGGTGCCATCAAGTCCTAGGACTGGGAAGTGAGGAAGTGTCCTGCCCTCCTCCCCAGCCCCCATCTACAGGGAAAACTCTGCGGGGTTGGGTAGTAACCCCAGGACACTGGCCACCACGATCAGCCAGATCCTGCCTCCCCCCGCCTTCTCCCTCCTCCCCGCTGTCTGGGGGGACCAAGAAGCCGACCCCTTGTTCTCCCCAGAACTTGCTGGGTTTCCTTTCGATGGTTCCTGACCTATCTCCTCCCCTTCAGTCATACGGGAGATCCTCAAATCGGGGTGGGGGGGGTGGGGGGGATGGGGAGAGGGGGAGGGGCCGGCAGAACCTGGGCCTTCTACTGGAGGCCTACCCAGAGCAGGCGCAAGACAGCAGACGACCCGGAGGGTTCCTCTTCGTCTCCTTCTCCAATGTTCTTCTTAGTGAAGAATCCAAGCAAAACATCGGATAGGAGGCCGATTACCGCCCACTCACAGAGGAGGAAACTATCGAGAGAGGGAATGCTCTCCTCCCTCTCTGCTTTTCTTCCTTCTGCAGTAGATCTATCCTCAAATGTATCCAAAGCCTAACTCCTGATCCATTTACCTACTCACTTATCCTTCACGCGTTTGCTTCATCCGGCTGTAGATGAGCACCTGCTTGGTGCCTGGCCAAAGACACCGAAGGGCAGAGATTCCCAAAGTTTTGGTCGAAAGACCTCTTTACATTTTTAATTTTTTTTTTAATGTTTATTTATTTTTGAGACAGAGAGAGACAGAGCATGAACAGGGGAGGGTCAGAGAGAGAGGGAGACACAGAATCGGAAACAGGCTCCAGGCTCTGAGCTGTCCGCACAGAGCCCGACGCGGGGCTCGAACTCACGGACCGCGAGATCACGCCCTGAGCTGAAGTCGGACCCTCAACCGACTGAGCCACCCAGGCGCCCCAACATTTTTAAAAATTATTGCACTTCTTGGGGTGCCTCAGTCGGTTAAGCGTCCGACTCTTGATTTTGGCTCAGGTTATGATCTCACGGTTCGTGAGTTCGAGCCCCGTGTCCGGCACCTGCTTGGGATTCTCTCTCTGCCCCTTCCCCGCTCGTGTGTGCTGTGCATGTGCTCTTTCTCTCTCTCGCTCTCTCTCGCTCTCAAAAATAAATAAATAAACCTAAAAAAATTATTGAAATTCTCAAAAAGCTCTTGATGATGTGGGTTATCAATACTTACTGTGTTAGGAGTTGCTGAGACATTTAAAACATGTATTTGAAGTAACAATAAACCCATTACATATTAACCTAAAAACAATTCACGGAAAAAATAACCGAATTTTCCAAAACTACAAAAAAAATTTTTTTTTCATGAGAACGGTGGTATTGCGTTTTACTTTTCTGCCACTCCCCTCTTGCGTCTGCTTCTGTCTTCACTCTGTGGTATCACACATCATGTAGCCTCTGGAAAATTCCACTGCACAGAGTGAGAGCGGCAAATGACCTGTGATGAAATAGTTGTGACCTCATGACCCTCTGAGAAGGACTCGTGTGCTAAGGGGACAGGTTCCAGGAGGTTGCAGTCTGGTTTTGGGCAGGGCGGCAGGGTCAGATGGGGCTGGGGGTCCCCGGCCAGCCTCAGGGGCCCCGGGGGCCTTCTCCTCAGCCCCCTCTCCATTTCTTCCCTCCTCACCTTCCTCCCCAAACTTCCTCTTTCTGTTCCTCTGCCTGACTGTATAGCCTTCCCCGGAGGCTCAATGTGTCAGCTAAGCTCAGGCTAAGCTCAGGCTTTTCAGAACCCGAAGCCGCAGCTCCCGTTTTCATTTGGTGTGTGGCCTTGGGCAAGTTATGCAGCCTCTCTGAGCCTCGATCTACCCCCCTCTCAGTGGCCAGGGAACTGAGACCTGACTCATGGGCAAGCTGTAGAGCCAGAGAGATTTTATAGGAAGAGTAAACCAGTATGTATGATGTGACCAATCCCTGGCTAATCCCTGTTCGCAGGGAACGCACAGACAAATTCTTTGGCCCTCAAGAATGTTACATTTTATTTTATTTTATTTATTTAAAAAAGGTTTTTTTACTGTTTTTATTTATTTTTGAGACAGAGAGAGA
Organism: Lynx canadensis; assembly: GCF_007474595.2. Lineage (NCBI taxonomy): Eukaryota > Metazoa > Chordata > Mammalia > Carnivora > Felidae > Lynx > Lynx canadensis. Next base: position 6,083,976 of record NC_044305.1, on the reverse strand, counting down.
CAGAGCATGAGCAGGGGAGGGGCAGAAAGAGAGGGAGACACAGAATCTGAAACAGGCTCCAGGCTCCGCGCTGTCAGCACAGAGCCCGATGCGGGGCTCGAACCCATGAACTGTGAGATCATGACCTGAGCCGAAGTCGGACGCTCAACCGACTGAGGCACCCAGGTACCCCAAGGATTTTACATTTTAGAGAGCAGGTGAGTTTTCAGTCACAAAACAGATATTCATTAAGCACCTCTTATATGCCTGACGCTGAGTAACATATGGAAAGCACCCGAGTTCACATCATGAAATTCTATGCAGTAGTTTAAAATGAGGCATTAGAACATGGTTAGAACTTTAAGATATATTTCTTTCTTTTTTAAAAGTTTATTATTATTATTATTTATTATTTTTTTTTTTTAGTAATCTCTACACCCAATGTCAGGCTCGAACTCATGACCCAGAGATCACAAGTTGCGTGCTGTACTGACTGAGCCCGCCAGGCATCCCCCAAGATATATTTCTAAGTGGAAAAAGCAAGTTGCAGGATGATAATATGTGAATAGGAATATGCGATACTAAAATAAGCATTTAAATTTTTTTTTTTTTTTCAACGTTTATTTATTTTTGGGACAGAGAGAGACAGAGCATGAACGGGGGAGGGGCAGAGAGAGAGGGAGACACAGAATCGGAAACAGGCCCCAGGCTCTGAGCCATCAGCCCAGAGCCCGACGCGGGGCTCGAACTCACGGGCCGCGAGATCGTGACCTGGCTGAAGTCGGACGCTTAACCGACTGCGCCACCCAGGCGCCCCTAAAATAAGCATTTAAACACACATACTTTTTCTCTTAAATATCTAAATTTTATTTTATTTATTTTATTTTTTTAAAAATATCTAAATTTTAGATGTTAATTATAAATCCAATTTCCCTTATATAATTTAAACCAATAGTGTGTGTTTATCTTGTATATTAAACATCAATTACAAATATAATTAAAGACCATGGGGCACCTGGGTGGCTCAGTCGGTTGAGCGTCCGTCTTCGGCTCAGGTCGTGATCTCACGGTCCATGAGTTCGAGCCCTGTGTTGGGCTCTGTGCTGACAGCTCGGAGCCTGGAGCCTGCTTCGGTTTCTGGGTCTCCCTCTCTCTCTCTGCCTCTCCCCCGCTCATGCTCTGTCTCTCTGTCTGTCAAAAATAAATAAACATTAAAAAAAATTAAAAAGGGGCGCCTGGGTGGCGCAGTCGGTTAAGCGTCCGACTTCAGCCAGGTCACGATCTCGCGGTCCGGGAGTTCGAGCCCCGCGTCGGGCTCTGGGCTGATGGCTCAGAGCCTGGAGCCTGTTTCCGATTCTGTGTCTCCCTCTCTCTCTGCCCCTCCCCCGCTCATGCTCTGTCTCTCTGTCTGTCAAAAATAAATAAACATTAAAAAAAATTAAAAAAAAAAAAAAAGACCTCAAGGAGCGCCTGGGTGGTTCAATCGGTTAAGTGCCCAACTTTGGCCCAGGTCATGTCTTGTGGTTGTGGGTTTGAACCCAGTATTGGGCTCTCTGCTGTCATCACAGAGCCTGCTTTGGATCTTCTGTCTCCCTCTCTCTCTGCTGCTTCCCCACTCATGTGTGCACATGCAGTCTTTCTCTCTCAAAAATAATAACGCAAAAAAAAAAAAAAACCCTAAAAAAATCCCTAATTAAAGACCTCGAATAATTTAAGATAGACTAGGGGTGCCCGGCTGGCTCAGTCTGTAGAGCACACAACTCCTGATCTCCAGGTCGGGGGTCATGAGTTCAAGCCCCACCTTGGGTGTAGAGCTTAAAATAAAATAAAAAAAGGAAAGAAAAGTTTAAAAGAAACTTACATAGTATATTATTTAAAATAAATTATTATAAAAGTTATGATACTTATAATTAAACCTTTTCTAAAGCAGCTGTCACACCATGTTCCCCTCCTTGTGATTTTCATACTTGCTTTATTTTCTTCCTAGGGCTCAGTTATGGGATTCGTTTCACTTTTTTTTTTTTTAATTTTTTTTTTTAACGTTTATTTATTTTTGACACAGAGAGAGACAGAGCATGAACAGGGGAGGGGCAGAGAGAGCGAGAGCGAGCGAGAGAGACAGAATCCAAAGCAGGCTCCAGGCTCTGAGCTGTTCAGCACAGAGCCCGACGTGGGGCTCGAACTCACCGACCGTGAGATCATGACCTGAGCCGAAGTCGGACACTTAACCGACTGAGCCCCCCAGACGCCCCTTCTTTTCACTTTTAAAACATTGAGTAAAATTCAACAAAGCGCGACATCTTCAGGGTATAGCTCGATCAACATTCACAGAGTAAATGTGCTCTTGTAACCCATACCCAGGTGAGGCCCTAGAACATTCCGCCACCCCTCAAGGTCTCCTCCTGCCTTTCCTGTGCATTCGCCCCACCCGAACGCGGTCACTGTCACCACTATTCTGACTTGTACCACCATTGGATCAGTTCCCCTGTTCTTGAACTTCAGCCCCCACGGGATATACTTTTGTGTCTGCCGTCTGTTGCTGTAATGTTCTGTCTGTGAGATTCGTACGGGCTCTCGTGCCCAGTGGCAGGTCACATGCTTCTCCCTCGAGGCGTGGCAAGCGATTGTATACATATACCTCAATGTATTTATTCATCCTACTGTTAACAGACATTTGGGTTATTTTCGGTTTGAGGTTATTATAAACAAAGCTGCGCAGAGCATTCTTGCGTGTCTCTTTTGATGGACGTGTGTTTTCATTTCTCTGTAGCAAATGCCCAGGTGTGGGATTGCTGGGTCATAGAAGGCCTAAGGACTCCGTGTTTCTTTCTTTTTTTTTAAATAGTTAAAAAAAATTTTTTTTAATGGTTATTTATTTTATTTTTCAAAATGTTATTTATTTTGAGAGACAGAGAGACGGAGCGTGAGTGCGGTAGGGGCAGAGAGAGAGGGAGACACAGAATCCAAAGCAGGCTCCAGGCTCCTAGCTGTCAGCACAGAGCCCGACACGGGCTCGAACTCACTGACCAGGACCTCATGACATGAGTCGAAGTTGGATGCTTAACTGACTGAGCCACCCAGGTGCCCCTTAAATAGTTTTTTAGAAAAATTTTATTTATTGATTGATTTATTTATTGATTTATTCATTTATTTATTTATTATTTTAGAGAGAGAGAACACAAGCATGAGTGAGGGATTGAGGCGGAAGGGGACAGAGAATCCTAAGCAGTCTCCATGCTCAGTGCAGAGCGTGACGTGGGGCTCGATCCCATGACCCTGGGATCATGACCTGAGCCTAAATCAAGAGCTGGTCGCCAATGGACTCAGCCACTCAGGTGCCCCTGATAGTTTTTTGTTTTAATTTTATTTTTAAGTAATCTCTACACCCAACATGGGGCTCAAACTCACAACCCCAAGATCAAGAGTCGCACAGTCCACGGACTGAGTCAGCCAGGTTCCCCCGCTCTGTGTTTCTTACGGGTTCTCAGACATGCAGGTAAATGCTGACACCAAGGCCACACTCACGCTGATCATCAGGTACCTCTTGAGCAGCAGCGACAAGGGAAGCAAGAGACCCGAAATTGGCAATGGTGATCCAATGGGAGAAGAGACTTGTCTGTAGTCTCTCACATTTTTTAGAAGACAGATATACTCGGGGTGCCTGGGTGGCTCAGTCGGTTAAGTGTCTGACTTCAGCTCGGGTCATGATCTCATGGTTCATAGGTTCAAGCCTCACATCAGGCTCTGTGCTCACAGCTTGGGGCCTGGAGCCTCTTCAGATTCTGTGTCTCTTTCTTTCTCTTCCCCTCCCCTGCTCGTGTTCTGTCTCTCAAAAATGAATAAATGTTAAAAAGAGAAAAGGACAAATATACTTCTGTATTACTGTGAAATGGAGTTTTAAAAAATCATTCAATCGCCTCACACAGTACCTTGATCGCAGAGTGGTCAAGGCTACATGAAGAGTAACTCTACTTGAGGAGTCGATGAAGAAACTCATCATTGAGGTGACCTTCCAGCTGTCAACACCTGGAAACTGGACAAAATGTATGAACCAACTCTTTTCCGACAGTAGACATTCAGCATCCTGGACTGTGGTCCCTGAACAGGGAGGGAGCCATCTGCGCTCCATGACCATCCTGCTTTCTGCCCAGTGGTGCCCTCTGGCCTGCAGCACAGGGCGGGCAAAGCAGAACAAGGTATTTTGAGGAGCTGGAGAGTCTGTGCCTCTTCAGCTCCTCAAAACGTGGGTGTGCGTGCGACACGTGAAGCTGCCTAGGGTCCCAAGCTTGGAAGGGCCTCGAGCTTGGGTTGATACCCTGCTATTACGATCTTGAAAATCTTAACTTTTGAACAAGGCCTGGATTTTCATGTTGCACCAGACCTGGAAAATTCTGTGGACAGTCCAGGGAGGCAGAGACTAGGGTCAGGAAGTCCGAGTTGGGTACAATGTGAAGAACTGGAGAGAAAGGAGCAACCCCTGAGACCCCTGAAAATCTCAGGGACCCCCCGGAGTCTTTGCTTGGATGTCCTGATGGTTGATTGTATGTGTCAACTTGACCTGGCCACCCCGTGCCCAGACATTTGGTCAGACATCCTTCTAGATGGGTGTGTGAGGGTGTTTCTGGACGAGATTAGCATTTGAATGGGTAGACTAAGGAAAGGAGATGGCTCTCCATCATAGGGAGGCCCTCAAGCAATCAACTGAAGACCTCAATGACACAAAGAGGCTGAGTAGGAGGAAATTTCTCCAGCTTGACCCCCGAACTTGACTACACACTGGTCTTTTTCAGCCTTCGGGCTAGAATCCAAACAGTGATTCATCTTGGGTCTTGAGCTGCTGACTTTTGGTCTGGAATGGAGACCACTGGCTCTCCTGGGTCTCCAGCTTGCCGACTGCGGTTATGGGCGCTGGCCAGCTTGCATAACATCATGTGCTAATTCTCCGTAAAATATGTGTGTATCTCCTGAGGCACCTGCTGGCTCAGTCAGAAGTGCATGCGACTCTTGATCTCAGGGGGTCATGAGTTTGAGCCCCACACTGAGAGTAGAGTTTCCTAAAATATATATATATACACACACACACACACACACACACACACATATATACACACACATACACATATACATATATGTACGTGTGTATATATAACATATATATGTGTCTTTATATAAATCCCATTAATATGTAACTATATATAAAACTATATATAACTATATATGTAACTATGTAAAACTACATGTGTAACTATATATATAACTGTGTACATAACTATAGACATAAATATATAACCCAGTAATACCAGCCCTAGGTTTTTAAGCATGAGAAATGAATATATACATCCACACAAAGACTTGTACATGAATGTACGAAGCAGTTTTATTTGTAGTAGTCCTACAATGGGCTGAATGTTTATGTCCCCCGAACTTCATACGTGGAAACCTAATCCTCAACGTGCTTTAGTAGGAGGTGGGGCCTTAGGGAGATTCTACCCTCATGACTGGGATGGGGGCCCTTATAAAAGCGGCCCCATGGGGCGCCTGGGTGGCGCAGTCGGTTAAGCGTCCGACTTCAGCCAGGTCACGATCTCGCGGTCCGTGAGTTCGAGCCCCGCGTCGGGCTGATGGCTCAGAGCCTGGAGCCTGTTTCCGATTCTGTGTCTCCCTCTCTCTCTGCCCCTCCCCCGTTCATGCTCTGTCTCTCTCTGTCCCAAAAATAAATAAACGTTGAAAAAAAAAAAAAATTAAAAAAAAAAAAAAAAGCGGCCCCAGAGAGCTCCCTGTCTCCTTGTGAAGACGCAGTGAGAAGGTGGCCACCTATGACCCAGGGACCAGGCCCTCAATAGATACTGAGTCGGTAGCAGTTTGATCTTGGACTTCCCGGCCCCCAGAGCTGTGAGAAATCAGTGTATGTCATTTACAAGCCACCTAGTCTATGGTGTTTTGTTATCGCAGCCTGAGCTAAGACAAGTCCCAACCTGGAAATAATCCAAATGTCAGTCAACAAACAGGTGAATGAATAAACAGATTGTGGACACACAATGGAATATTACTTAGCATTACAAAGGACAGAAATACTGGCACACAGACAGCATAGATAAATGCCAAGCAAAGAAGCCAGATGTAAAAATGTAGATTTTACTTGTAAACATTTTATTGCTATGACACTTGAGAACTGTTTAAAATAATTTATAATAAGGGGCGCCTGGGTGGCTCAGTCGGTTGAGCGTCCGACTTCGGCTCAGGTCATGATCTCACAGTCTGTGGGTCTGTGGGTTCGAGCTCTGCGTTGGGCTCTGTGCTGACAGCTCAGAGCCTGGAGCCCGCTTGGGATTCTGTGCCTCCCTCTTTCTCTGACCCTCCCCTGTTCATGCTCTCTCTCTGTCTCAAAAATAAATAAACGTTAAAAAAAATTTTAAAATAATTTATAATGATGGAAACAGATTGACGGTCATCTGGGACTGGAGATGGGAGCGGCCACTGGCTGCAAAGGGGCAAGAGGGGACTGTCTGGGGTGATGGAAATATTCTATATCCTGATTTTCAAAACTCCTCAAAGTATACACTTAATCAGCGCATTTTATGATATGCAATTAGACCTCAGTAAAGTTGATTTAAAGCTTTAAGAAAGAGGGGGCGCTTGGGTGGCTCAGTTGGTTGAGTATCTACTGTTTTTTTTTTAAGTTTTTTTTTTTAATGTTTATTTTTGAGAGAGACAGAAAAAAAAAATGTGAACAGAGAGGGGCAGAGAGAGAGGGGGACAGAGGATCCGAAGCAGGCTTTGCCCTGACAGCAGTGAGCCCTATGCGGGGCTCAAACTCTCAAACCCTGAGATCACGACCTGAGCTGAAGTCGGACGCTCAACCGACTGAGCCACCCAGGTGCCCCTGAGCACCCCATTCTTGATCTCGGCTCAGGTCACGATCTTACAGTTAGTGAGTTTGAGCCCCATGTCAGTCTCTGCACTGACAGAACGGATCCTGCTTGGGATTCTCTCTCTCCCTCTCTCTCTGACCACCTCCCCCCCCCCAAATAAATAAATAAACTTAAAAAAAAACCGTGAGGAAACGAAAGAATAAAATATATATATATATATGGCAAGAGCTAATTTTATACAAGCCATTCTGATTCCCACCCTTAGGAAGGGTACCTAAGAGGAAAGGAAGATAGTTCAGGCAACCTGACCCTGACCCTGGGTGCTGCTTCAGCCTCACATCCGGCTGGGAGCCTTGGTGCTGCCTGGTCCCCATGCTGGGCTGCCTCCTGCGGAAGCCAGAGAAGCCCTAGGCCAGAGCTGCAGGTGAGTCATCGAGCACTGTGGCCACCTTCCGGGTTACCCGTCTGGATTCTGATGAACAAATCCAAATAACTCAGAGTTTCTCAACCACCCTCAATGCTGCTGACATTTTGGACCAGGTGTCTCTGTCCTGGGGGGCTGTCTTGTGCACTGTCCCATGTGATGTTCAGCAGCCTCCCTGGCCTCTGCCCACGAGGTGCCAGGAGCACATCCTCCGGAGCTGAGACAACCAGAGATCTCTCCGGACATTGCCAAATGTCCCCTAGGGGACAAAATCACCCCGCTGAGAGCCACTGCTTTAATCAGGAGCTTTAGGGGCGCCTGGGTGGCGCCGTCGGTTGAGCGTCCGACTTCAGCCAGGTCACGATCTCGCGGTCCGTGAGTTCTAGCTCTGGGCTCTGGGCTGATGGCTCGGAGCCTGCTTCCGATTCTGTGTCTCCCTCTCTCTCTGCCCCTCCCCCGTTCATGCTCTGTCTCTCTCTGTCCCAAAAAAAAAAAAAAAAAAAAAAAAAAAAAACGTTGAAAAATGAATACACATTAAATAATATTAAAAAAATAAAAATAGGGGCGCCTGGGTGGCGCCGTCGGTTAAGCGTCCGACTTCAGCCAGGTCACGATCTCGCGGTCCGGGAGTTCGAGCCCCGCGTCGGGCCCTGGGCTGACGGCTCGGAGCCTGGAGCCTGCTTCCGATTCTGTGTCTCCCTCTCTCTCTGCCCCTCCCCCGTTCATGCTCTGTCTCTCTCTGTCCCAAAAATAAATAAACGTTGAAAAAAAAAATTTAATCAGGAGCTTTGCCTCAGGTGGTCTCCTTTTTCTTCTAGACCTAGAAGAGACCTAATCTCAGGCTTGTTGTATAAAGATGCCAGAACTTTATACATTCAGAGTAATTCCACTCAAAATTATAGCAAGATGTGTGTGTGTGTGTGTGTGTGTGTGTGTGTGTGCATGCGCGTGTCAGGAGGTGGGGAAGAATGTGACACGTTGACTCTAAGACTATTCTGGAAGACTTGAATCAGGGAGACAAGACAGATACGGAAATAAGGGCAAAAAATACATAATCAAAACAGAGTCTGGCATGGGCATAGGAACAGACTGTTAAAGGAAACAGATTAGGGGCAGAAAAATCCACATATGTATAGAGGTCAGCTTCTGTGATTCAAAGTGGCGCTTCAGGGCCCCATCTGCACCGTGAGGGCAATCGGCTATCATCTCTCCTTCAGAAAAAGTAAAAATTAGGGGCGCCTGGGTGGATCACTTAAGCATCTGACTCTTGGTTTAGGCTCAGGTCATGATCTCATGGTTTGTGAGTTCAAGCCCCACACTGGGCTCCATGCTGACAGTGTGGAGCCTGCTTGGGGTTCTCTCTCTTTCTCCCTCTCTCTCTCTCGGCCTCTCCCCCACTCGTGCTCTCTGTCTCTCTCCCAAAATAAATAAATAAACCCAAAAAATTAAAATAAAATAAAAATTAGGTCTGTCTACCTTAGACCATCACTATGTGTCCCCTCACATTCACCCCTCCCCTGCCATACCAGCTGCATTAAAGATCTAAACGTTAATCCTGATTTATGAAAGCAGCTGGAAAAATATCAGAGAGGGCGCCCAGGTGGCTCAGTCTGTAGAGCGTGTGACTTTGGGTCTGGGGGTGGTGAGTCTGAGCCCCACGTTGGGGGTAGAGTTTCCTTAAAACAACAACAACAACAACAACAACAACAAAGCAACAGTTTAAAGAGAAAAATGAAAAATACCAGAGAAGAGATTCCTAGATAGAGAAATGGGCAAGTTGCACTAACGGGCTACAGAGGAAGTAACACAAACGATCAACAAATATTTGAAAAGACGCAAGTCAAGTGTACCATTTTATTTTGGGCCGCCTGATCGGCTCAAATGGAGGATCAGTGGGCTGCCACACCCCCCTCGCTCCCCCACGCGGTGACTGCGAGAAGTGGGCACTTTTTCTATCCTGCGGACGGGGGCATAAGGGGAGCGGCAGATCCTGCTGCTGACTACCCCAGCCTCAGATGCCCCGGCTCCACTGGGAAGCATCACACCCGGAAAAGGGTAGATCTGCATTTCTTCAGGCCCCAGAAAGTCTGGGACCTCACCCTAGAGGCCCCCAGGCCCTAAACAGCCTGTGGCCATGTTGTAACTGTGCCACATGCTGTTTCAAAAGACCACCTGACTCAGCTTGTTAGGGAGTGTGTTTAGTCCCCAGGAGGTTAGCACCTAGTGTCTCATTTCCCCCACCAGTGCCACCTGCCTGGCCCCACACGTGCCTCTCAACCTCTGTGTTCCTGACTTCCTGCGGGCTCAGAATGGAGACGGTAATAGTCCCGGCCTCAAGGAGTTCCTATGAGGATTCAAGGAGAGAATACAGGCCACAGGGCTGAGAACAGTAAGGTCCACGTGACGTCAATGCATGGTAGCTAGTAGGCCTATGAAAAAAGCCAAATAAAAGAGGGGAAAAAAAGCCTAATGTGGAAGCTATTACAGGCATTAGGCTTCTATACATCAGGGGTCGTTTATTTTTATTTCTTTTTTTAAGCCCAACACAGGCTCGAACTCACGACCCTGAGATCCAAGGCTGAGCTGAGGTCGAGAGTTGGACGCATCACCCAGGCGGTCCGACTGTTTTGAATACTTTACACACATCATCTCATTTAATTGTCATCCGCCGACCCTGTGAGGTAGGGTGATTCTCTCTATTCTGCAGATGTGAACACTGAGGTAAGCAGAGCTGGGGACTGGAAGACAGTGGGCTCCCAAACCTGCAGGCTTAACCACGGAGTAAAAGACGACGCAGCGTGTTCCAGGAAAGGTAGACCCCAGCAGCCTTCCAGCCTGGTGGGCAAGCCTAAATGCAGCGGGGTGTTTAAGCCATTTGCGCCCCTTGTTTTCTTGTGTTTAGGATAGCGGGGCCTTGGCCTCCCCTGCTGCCCTGCCAGACCAGGTAAGGTAACGCTTGGAGCCTATGGCGAAGGAAAACATGTGTGCCTATACCTGTGCACAAAATATCCTCCCCGTTGGACAAAAATGAACAAAAGCTTTACAATCCAAAGCAGGGCTTAGTACAAAGCCTCTGCTCATCTAGTTTGCATAGCGGCCCTCATCTCTCAACAGACACCTGGCTGGGGACACAGAGAGGCTTGGGACCGGGGGCCGCTTGGAAAAAACTGTTTCCATTGCACAATAACACAGGGTCATAAAACAAGCAGCCTGTCTTCAGTTACAGTTCGGATATCTTGTGCCTCAAGGATTTATTTGTGTTCATCTGATTTTTCAGAAATCTTGCATTAAAGGGGAGCCTGGGCGGCTCAGTCGGTTGAGCGTCCGCCTTTGGCTCAGGTCATGATCTCAGGGTTCATGAATTTGAGCCCCGGGTCGGGCTCTGTTCTGACAGCTCGGAACCTGAAGCCGGCTTCGGATTCTGTGTGTGTGTGTGTGTGTGTGTGTGTGTGTGTCTCTGGCCCTCCCACTCACGCTTTGTGTATCTCTCTCTCTCTCTCTCTCAAAAATAAGTAAACGTTAAAAAAAAATTTTTTTTAAGTCTGCATTAAAATATTGTCTTCATTACTGAGGTTTTGTTTTGTTTTTTTTTGTGTGTATGTGTGTGTGTGTCTTAAATTTTGCTCCCTCACCTTGGTTCCAGCCCTGGTCCTTACTCTCCTGTTACTGACCTTTCCAGTAACTGACTTGTCCTTCTTTCCGGGGTCATGGAGATTCACAGGGACAGCCATTTGGTCCAAGAGAGGGGAACCTCTGGTTTCTGACTTGTCTAAAGGATGGGGGTCCAAAAGAAGAAAGGATGATGTGCTTATTTGGATGAAATGGGGCTGGGGAAGACATGGTTTTTCCTAATCACCTCTTTTGGGGCTTCAGTATTTTCCTGAATATAAGTAAAACTTGGATTCATAAACTAACCTTTTGGGTGGGAGAAGGGACATAGATAGGAAGTAATCAGATTTTTTTTTTTTTTCCTGAGGAGCTTGAAAAAAAATTTTTTTTAATGTTTATTCATTTTTGAGAGAGAGAGAGAGAGAGAGAGAGAGCATGAGTGGAGGAGGGGCAGAAAGAGAGAGAGAGACAGGGGTTGGGGGGTGGGGAGACACAGAATCGGAAGCAGGCTCCTGGCTCCGAGCTGTCAGCACAGAGCCCGACTTGGGGCTCCAACCCACAAACCGTGAGATCATGACCTGAGCCGAAGTTGGACGCTAAACCAACTGAGCCACCCGGGCGCCACTAAATAAATAAACTTAAAAAAAAGACAAATTTGTCCAAGACTACACTGTATATTAACTAACTTGGATTTAAATAATAAAAGAAGATAAATTTGCAACAAGACTACAGAACATCACATAAAGAATTTATGCCACCTAGACCCTGAAGAAGCATAGAGGAATCCAATTTACACAGTTATGCTTTGGGAACATGCAAATTAGATTCACTGTACAGTTTCAGAGTCTCCCAGATGAACAAGGGAAGACATAAGTTCACACTTGTTTTCACAGGAATCATTCATGCCAGTGGGTCTCAGACCTCAGCACGTACGAGTGACCTGGAAACACAGGCTGCTGGCTCCCCCCATGGAGCTCCAGATAGAGTGAGTCTGGCTGGGGTGGCCCCTGAGAACTGGGGGTTTTAGCACAGGTGATGCCAACGCCTAGACTCCGGGTCCTGAACTTCGCCTTGGGAATTGCTGCTTCATGCTGTGTCCAAGATTCTAATGCATGACAGCTTTGCAGCTGACACATGCATGCAGTTGGACGTGGTTGTAACTGGTCTGCTTCTGCAGTAGGAGAACATCTTGCAAAATCAACACTCATTATTGCCTAATAGGATAAACTAGGGCAGGGTCGTGTTCTGAATCTTCTTGGAGCATATCTAAGCTTCTTACAAAAAGGAAATGTTGGTACAAGACATTTTTCTTTCTTCTTCTTCTTTTTTTTTTTTTTGGAGGGGGGAGAGGCAAAGAGAGGGAGGGAGAGAGAATCTTTATGTATGTATGTATTTATTTATTTATTTTTAACATATATTCGTTTTTGAGCAACAGAGACAGAGCGTGAGTGGGGGAGGGGCAGAGAGAGAGGGAGACACAGAATGGGAAGCAGGCTCCGGGCTCTGAGCTGTCGGCACGGAGCCCGATGCAAGGCTCGAACTCACGGACCGCGAGATCATGACCGGAGCGGAAGTCGGACCCTTAACCGACAGAGCCACCCAGGCACCCCAAGACATTTCTAATTATTAGTTTTGGAGGCTAAAGATTTCGTTCAGGTGAGAGAAAAAAATATATATATATAAATATATATATAGGCATTGGTCTTTAAAATTTTTTGGTTGGCGCGCCTAGTATTCAAAAGGGCTGGAAATCGCTATTTATTTTATATTATAGAGTGGATCTAAAGAATCGTATCTTTCATATCTTTTCTTTCCTTTAGGTTCTGGCTTTAATTTGGCGTTGATTTTTGCTGGCTAGGGTTTCCCTCTGAATCCCTGTGTTACCATGGTGCCATTTTGGCTTTTTAAATGTTGTTGTTGTTTTTGGGCCGAACGCCCCACTGAAATGAGTTCTTACATGCAGAACTCGGGAGCCTGGGAGCAGGTTCAGGGAAGCCAACGTCCGTGAGCCACGTGAGAAAGTAAACTGAAGATACCACAGCCTGGCTTGTAGGATAGGGAGGAGGGGGTGAAGGAAAAAGGGCACATGTGGCTGCCGGGACCTGAGAGCTCCCCCAAAGGGGTCCTCCTTCAGCACCCCACCAGAGGAAAGACCGGGGGCGGGGGGGGGGGGGGAGGCGGAAAACTTGCCCTGGCACCGCGTTTTCGTAATTACGCATTGTGACAGTACAGGGTGCTCCAGTTTCTGGAGTCAAGTAATCCATTTGGACAATGACAGTGGCTATTGTTTCTTTCTTTAAAAAAAATTTTTTTTGAGAGAGAGAGAGCATGAGCGGGAGAGGGGCAGAGACAGAGAGGGAGACACAGAATCCGAAGCAGGCTCCAGGCTCCGAGCTGTCCACACAGAGCCCGACGTGGGAGTCGAATCTTGTTTTTGTTTTAAGTTTATTTCTTTATTTTTGGGGGAGGGGAGAAAGAGAGGGAGAGAGAGAGAGAGACAGAGAGAGAGAGAGAGAATCCCAAGAAGGCTCCACGCTGTCAGCGCAGAGCCCAACGTGGGGCTTGAGCTCACGAATGGGAGATCGTGACCTGAGTCCAAGTTGCCTGCTTAACGGACTGAAGTGCCCTTTTCTTTTCTTTTCTTTTCTTTTCTTTTCTTTTCTTTTCTTTTCTGTTTTTAAATTTTTAAATGTTTATTTTTGAGAGAGAGAGATGCTGATTGAGAGCACGTCGTGCAGGGGAGGGGCAGAGAGAGAGAGGGAGACCCAATCTGAAGCAGGGTCCAGGCTCTGAGCTGTCAGCACAGAGCCCAACTCAGGGCTGGAATTCAAGAACCCTGAGATCACGATCTGAGCCGAAGTCTGAGGCTCAACTGACTGAGCCACCCAGGCACCCTCTCCTCTCCCCTCCCCCCTCTCCTCCCTTCCCCTCCCCTCCCCTCCCCTCCCCTCCCCTCCCCTCCCCTCCCTTCTCCTTTTTTTTTTTTTTCAATTATAAAGCTAAGACACAGTGACAAAAGCAACACAGAAGACCAGAAACGTAACAACAACAACATACCTGGATTAAATTCGGAAATAAACTCAGGATGTTAACAGTGATTAGTGTGTTCATTTTAAAAAATAACTAAGGGGCGCCTGGCTGGCTCAGTCCAGGATGCTAGCGACTCTTGATCCCGGGGTCATGAGTTCGAGCCCCACGTTGGGTGTAGAGATTACTTAAATGAGAAAGTTAAAAAAAAATTGAAAAAAAACAATAAAAACAACACACATTAATCACACCCCTCCCCAAAGGAAAACAAAACCCCAACCATAAAGAAGGAAAGTCCTTTCTCTCTCCACACCCCTCCCCCCAGCCCCACCCTGTTGCCCGGTTGCAGCTACCCCAAAACTGTGGCCTGTGGCCTTCTAGCTATTTCTATAGCAGGACCAAAACGGCACAGCATGTGTTGATCTTAGACCAGAAGAATATTAATGACCAAAATCCTAGTTACATCTTCAACCAAGCTCAGTTTCCCTGTAGTTTTGTATTCTAAGCTGCAGTAGCAAAGAGTAGCAGTTTAAACCCCTTCCCACGAAACTGTGGCTGTGCTTATATCAGCTTTTGTTTTGAGAAGGGTAAAAATATCTCCATGGATGGTTCCAGCAGTAAACATCTCTTGGTGCATTTAAGAAACTGTGCCTTTGAAACTAATTGGGAAACAGAGAAACTGGAAGAGTTTACCAGTAGGTGGGGTTGAAACCTGCAGGTTTTCAGCCTTGGTTGTTGTTGTTGTTGTGTTTTTTTTTCCCTCCCCCTTCCTTTCTTCTAAAGGCACATGGAGAAGAATCTTGGATAAGTTTTCAACTCACCTCCCTGGGAAAAAAAAGCTTTTTGGGTTGCCTGGGCAGGTTCTGTGTGCAAACCATCAAGGACCCAGGTAAGGAGGGGGACAATTGGTTCTTTGCAAATCCAATTTCTCCTCCTGCTGGTCCTGGGGATCTCAGTGGCGCCCGTGAAGTTCCAAGAGCAGATCCAGCCAACACAGGGCATTTACTTTTGGGTCGACAGTGTTCCTTAAGAAAATTGGATTTTACGGGGCTCCCCGCTGTTTTTTGGTTTATGCTTTGTTTTGTTTTTGTTTGTTTTGTAACCCACAGCACTCCAGCTGCGTTCTTAAGGTGAATAGCATGAACGGCCTAGGTGCAAGCAAATGTCCCAGGCACCAAAGGAACACACACCCCCCACCCCCAAATCCAGCCACCTCCTTCTCCCCCCACCCCACCTCCCCACCCCCGGAATCCACTGCCCCTGGTTCAGTTTTAGCTGAAGTCAGATCAAAGCTGGAAGTGCCGGCCGAGAGTTCACGGAAATGCTAATAGATCTGGATTTGGAGACCAAATAGATCTCAAATGTCCTTTGCCAGCAAGCTGTGGGCTACATTTGCGATAATTTCGTGATGGAAGCAGCCGTCCCCCGGTCTGCCTGTCACAGACGCGCAAAGATCGCTCAAAACCCCAAGGAAGACCCTTTTCAATTGGCGAGTTTACAGTTTCCAAGGGGAGGAGGGCAGGGGAGGAGTAACGACGACCTTTTCAGGTGTGTCTTCCAATCGCGATAGCCGGTTTTGGCTGTGAATCGAAAGCCCCCTCCCTACTTCCCCCTTCCGTTAATTAAATAAACCTCAGAGCACTTTGCGGCACGCGACTCGGCCCTTGGGGAGCGCTTGCAGCCCGGCTCCCATTCCTAAGCTCAACTCGCAGAGGCTGAAGAGCTGGCGACATGAATTTCCAGCTCCTGAGGGTGAGAAAGGAGGTGTCGGGCGGAGGGCAGGCGGGCAGGGAGGAGAGGCGTGCGGGAGGATGCCCGCGGGGTGGGGAGGGCGCCGCTGGGGCTGCGGGGTGGCTCCCGGGCGCTGCCACTTCTGGCGCCGGCAGCCGAGTCCGCGTCGCCGGGCGCCTGGCCACAGTGGGCCTCCTCGTCGCCTGGAGGCGACCAGAGAAACGCGTTAAGGCCTCCGGGCTCGGTTGGCCTGCAGGGGTGTGGTGTTCCTGGACGCCGAGCGGAGAAGGCCTCCGGGGACACCGGGCTGGAGCCTGAGTCCTCCCGCCTGCGCTCCGAGCGCTTAGGCTGCGCGCGAATGGGCCCTGGGACCCAGTGGAGAAGTGACAGGCATTCTGCGGCCCAGCGTGGCCTCCGGAGGGCGGGGGTCCCCCCGGGGCAGGGGAGGCGAGAGCCGAGCTTGTCTCTAACAGGTCTCCAAGAGCAGCTAGGGAGGTCGCCTCGAGTAGCAGGCACGTTTGTGGCTTTGAGGTGGTTGGACGGCCAAAAATCCCCCGACGCCTGCTGAGAAATGGGGCTGCGGTGGTCGAGTTAGAGACTGTACCCACGACCTCTGCGCTTGGCGGGCGCCCTTCGAATGAGCGCGCGGACTCGACCCGGGACAGACACGGACCCGGGCCCTCCCCGCCCCGCCCCGCCCCGAGCCTGGGTCCTCCAGGCTCCCTCAGCTCGGCGGCTCTCTGTCCATCTGTAAAAAGCAGGTTTTGCGAGGAAAAGCTACAGGCCGCGAAGCCCCTCCCTTCAAGCCCCGGGCCTGGAGCCGCGCGCTTAGAAGGAGCCGTAAATGGAGTCGGGTTGGACCCTGGGTTAAGCAAGCCAAGAAGCATCCGTGTGTGCGCGGCTGTCGCTCTGCGCACCATCAAAACAATCTGCTATTTTTATGCTATTGGTGTTATTTTGGAGTGGCTGTGAAATGATGCAGTGGCGCCCCAGGGCGTGCACTTTAGCGGGCTTAGACAGTCGCAGTACTCTTCGGTGCCAAGTGTCTGGCCCTCGGGGTGACGATGCCGCGATGGGAGACTGTGGGATAGAGGGGCACCCCCCTCGATTGCTGCAGGCCCCGGCTTTTCGGCTCTGCTTAACCCGGCTGGCCACTTCACCGCGGTCTCTGCCGGCGCTCACGCGGTTCCAAGGGGCGGGACAGACACCTTGCGTGCTGCGCGGCGTTCCCTTAGGGCGCTCGGGGGCCTCCACCTGCCGCTTTCGCGCCCCCTCCCTGGGGCGGGAAGAGAAGTCGCAGGCCAACCCCGTTCCAGCTCGACCTGCCCGGGCGCCTTCCTTGGTTTGCGGGGGTGGGAAGTTGGAGGCGGCGGTCTCCGTCTGCGCCTCTACCCAGACGCCTCCTCGCCTCCAGACTCCGGTTTCTTGGGCCACCGGAGCGGGATGGGGGCCCGGGTCCAGGCTTCCAGTGTGTGTGAGCGTAGGCTCCCTAGGGGGCGACAGAGGGGAGCCGCGCGCCACCCTCCACCCCCTATCCCGGATTTTGCGTGGCGTGCAGTGAAGCTTGTCCCCGGGATCCTCTCGTTCTGTTTACAGTTAGGCGCCTGCGAAGCCTCGGAGGGTCCTGAGGGGGCACCCTTTCCCGAGCGGTGGCCGTCCCAGGGCGCGGCCTCCAGATTCCGGTCTTCATGCGGCGAGGGGCCTGGGCTTTGGAGGGAGGTCTGTCCCGGGTGCAGGAGCCATCCTCTCCCTGCTTTCCGCAGAGAGAGGAAAAGTGGAGCTCGAGGAAGGGCTGAGGCTTCCGGCACGCCGACGGGGGCGCGCGCGTGCCGGGGCTCCGGCCCCGAAGCCGAGGGTGTGCGTATTTGGGCCGGGTCTCCCTGGCTGGGAAGACTGAGGACTTCTTCCACCCGCCTTCCATCCAGGGCGCGGAAGTCGCGCTCTAGCTTGAACGCGTGTCCCTGGGAGAGGGGGCAGCGCGCCGGTGTCCGGGGAGCTGCCCTGGGAATGAACGGCCCTTGCTAAGCGGTTCGGAAACATCTAGGCCCCTGGGGCTCCCAGAACGGAGGCGCGCAGACCCTCAGGGCCCATCGGCTCCCTTTTGCCTCTGCCCCCGGGCTGGGAGGAATCTCTGTCCCTTCGGGTTGCCTCGGCCACAGCTCTGCTGCGGGAAGGAAGGACAGCCAGGCCCTGGGGTGGGGGATTGGCCCGTTCCTGCCCTGCCGGGGTTCCAAACCTGCCTACGGGTAAAGTTGCCGGCGTGAATGAGACAACTTGTTCAGGCTGCACTCCAGGCGGGGTCTTTGAGTCAAACCCGAGTCTGGAAGGCCCAGCGTGGAGAAGGCCCCTCGTCACCGCCCTGGGGTCTGGAACGCCCCGAAGGGGGTGCCACAGCCTCCCTCTGGGGTGTGTGCGTGTGCCTGGGACCCTAACCTTCCACGTCCTGCTGTGCAGGTGTCCCGTTCTTGCGTGGCACAGGTGTCCCCCTTCCTGTCCCCCCGCCCCCCAGTATCAGGTACGCTGCTGCCCCTGTTCTTTTCTTTGAGCCCCGGATCCTGGTATTTTGGAAGCAAGGCGTCACTTCTTAGTGCAAAGTCCTGAAAAGCCCCCCAGGTTTTGTTCTCACATTTGGTAGGAGTATCCCCTTGGCTCTACCTCCTCTAAGGCAAGAGAGGACGTTTCACTTGGAGGACGCCTATTTTTGTTCCAGTTCTTAATTTTATTTTAGGTCCACCTGGGTCTAGAGAAATGCCAAAGCCCAAATAAACCCGAGAAGGAGCAGGAAGGCGGTGTGTGCAGTCGTTCTGTAGATGGGGGGTAGCGTCCACTCCCGGGCCCGGGCCCCGGGCACTGCACTGATGGGCATTAGTTACTGCAGAATCGGATTCGGAATCAGATGGAAGGAGTCCCCTTCTCCGATTCTCTCGGAATGTTTAAATTCCGATCCCGGAGCCAGCTGGGACGTCCCAGCAAAATTCGCCCTTGAAAATTAGCGACTTTCCCCTTGCAGTGAAAAAGATCAATTACAGTCATTGGGCCAATGGATTTCGTTTCTTTAAAATTTTTAAACAACTGCGCATTGCATTCAAGTTTGGGTGGCGAATAAATCCTGGGGCGAGAGGAGGCAGCGTTTATATTCGAGTTTCGTTTTCGTCTGCGTCTGCAGAACGGGGGGTACTCACCCCTCCAGCGGGGGGTCCCCCTCTGGCCCCTCCCTCCTCTCCCACGTTCTCCCTCCCCCCCCGTTTTCCCCCCCCCCCCCCCCCCCGCGCGTGGCGCTCGGGTTGTCTCCCGCCCCGCACCTCTTTCCCCGGGTGAGTTGAGGCTTCTGAGCGTCCGGCTCGTCGGAGGCATCTGCCGAGCCGGCGCTCTGGGCAGGGCTGGGCAGGGCTGGGCAGGGCTGGGCGAGGGAGCGCGGGTGACCCCCGGCCGCAGTCTGCGGCGGAGATGCAGCTCCGGGCGATGGCAGCCGGACGCCGTTGTCCCAGACTTTGCGGCTGGTGGAGGCCCGCCCGCCCCCTGGCGCTCGGGGCAGACTCCCCAGAAGGCCTTCCCTCCTCCAGCCCCTCGGAGGAATGGGCCGGCGCTGTGACCGCGGAGAGAGAAGGAAGGGGAGGCGTCTCTCGGAGGGCTTGGGGCTCCGGCTGCGAGGTCCCAGCCCAATTTAAGTCTCCGTGAGTGGGTGGGTGAGGCATTTCAGGCTCTAAGGGGGACCCCAGCTGCTGAGATGCCCGGAACGCGAGGTCTCTTAACCGCAGGTGACCACGTCTTTCGGAGGATGGGGGGAGGCGCTTCAGGAGAAATAGGGGGGCTCTTAGGTATTTGCAGCCGGGGCCCCAGCGCTGCCAGTCTCAGGTGTGGGCCTGGGGGGGGTGACCGACGGAAGGCGCGGCGGGGGACCCCGACCTAGCAGGTCCGCGGCTGTCAGAGAGGTGCCCACGCCCGCTCGCCTCCCCCTCCTCGCCCCCCGCGGCGCGGGTCTCGGCGCGGCGCCCCGCCGGGGTGCAGGGCGGAGCTAGGCTGGGACTGGCTGGGGGCTGCCCCGCCCGGCGCCGGGGCCTTCGTGCCGGCCCCCGGGGAGGAGTTATGATAATTTCCTTCTCATTAAGGCGCCCGGGTCCCCCGGCTATTGCCGGGACACACAGTGCGGGCGCGGCTTCCCGGGTCCCCGGCAGCGGCTTCTACGCGCGCGGCGGCCGCATCTACGCTCGCGGAGCCGCCGATGCGCGTCCAGTGACCGGGACAGCGAGGCCCTCGCGTGGCGGGGGCGGCGGCGGACGCCCAGCCACCGTGACCCCCATTTTGGATTTACCGCTCGGGGGGTGGGGGGAGCCTGGATTTAACTGGCGACTGTTTTGGGGGACGCCGGACGCCATGTTGTGGAAAATAACCGATAATGTCAAGTATGAAGAAGACTGCGAGGTGAGCTGGGTGCAGGGGCGCAGCCCGGCCCCGCCCGAGTCCAGCCCGGGAGGCGGGGACCCACCGACCGAGGTCCGGGCGCGGGCGCGGGCGCAGCGAGCAGGCACCAGCCTCTGCCCCTCGAGGGGACGGGGTCCGCTTTTGCGGACGCCCCTTGGTCCGTTTCTCCCGGGCCCTCTTCCTGAATCGGGCCCTTCCCCAAACCACCCTCCGGAACAGGGCCTGGAAGGAGACCGGCAGATCCCACCCACAGAGCTTACCGGTCGGTTTCGTGCGAAGCAAAACAGCCCTTCTTTCCCTTTTCTCGGAAGAGCGCCCCGTCTACAACGCCTAGACGTGGCCTTTACGCACGAGATCTCCGTCCCGAGGGGTCAGATGAGGCGACCTGCCGGCGACACCTTTGCAGAGTCCCCTCCGCGGCGGGCTTGTCACCTGCCCCGCTAACTCCTCGGGGAAACCAGAAAACAACCGAAGTTTGGCTCTCCAGAGAAGTGGGGGCTGGGGAGCGCCGGGGGGGGGGCGAGGCCAGATGGGGCCGTAAGCGCTCGGGAGTGCTCCAGCCAGTCCGACAGGTTGAGCTAGAGTTTCGGAGAGTGGGAGGGAGGCAGGCGGCGAGCGGGAAGAGGAAGACGCGGGCGGCGGGAGGTGTGCGCCCGGGCGCTGGCAGAGGGGAGCCCGGGCTGGGGGGCGACGGGGGCGGGGGGCCGCGCGCCCGCGGGACCTCCTGGGGCTGCCCCTGTTGGCGGGCCCGGGCACTTCCGCTAGGGGGCGACAGCGCCCGTTTCTCCTAGTTCCCCGCCACCCCTGTGACCCCGCGAACCCAGGGAGCCGAGTCCTTGAAGAATTAGGTCGGACAGCCTTGAGGCGAGGGACGTGCGCAGGCGAGGTTGCCCAATATTCGGGGTCCTTAGTTCTCCCCCTCTGCCCCGGTTTGTGGGGATCCTGACCGTGGCCCGGCAGGGCGGCCCCACTGGGTGTTCCCCGCTCGGTCTGGACCCGGCTAGCTGGGGCGGAGTGGGGTGGGGAGCAGCCCTGGCCGCGAGGCGTTCCTCCCCGAGTTCCTCGGGCGGCCTTGAGTGGCCGGCCCGCCGGGGAGCGTCACTTGCCCGGAGGTCTTTGTCCTGAGGGCGTGGAAGGGAGGGTCCCTGGGGCGGGGAAGATGCGCACTTCCCGCTTCGTGCGCTTTATCCGCGTCTGCAGCTTCCCCACGTTCTTTTCGTCTGGCGCCGCTGACATGTGCGGGCTAGTGAGTGAGCGCAGTCCTCACGGTGCCTACAGCATGCCGACTTCCTCCCCGGGCCCGGGCCTCAGCTACTCCTGGCCCAAGACGTGGGGTTCGGATCCGGCTCTTCAGAGCGCCCCGGGCGTCCGACCTCCCAGGCCTTCGCCGCCGGGCTTTGAGAGCGAGTTCTCCCAGGTCTTTCGAAGCCTCTTTCCTCCGCGGGCTGGCAGTTCGCAACGAATCCTCCGGCGCACGGCGCCTCTGGGTGCTCTCTGGGCGGAGGGCAGGCCCCACGAGTCGGGTCCCTGGGGACGCACGGCTCAGCTCAGGGGCTGCAGCCACTTCGCAGTAGCGGGGTTTCGTACTAGCGGGGTCTCTGCTTCTCTCACCCAGGATCGCCACGACGCGAGCAGCAATGGGAACCCGCGCCTCCCCCACCTCTCCTCCGCGGGGCAGCACCTCTACAGCCCCGCGCCGCCCCTCTCTCATACTGGAGTCGCCGAGTACCAGCCACCACCCTACTTTCCACCGCCCTACCAGCAGTTGGCTTACTCGCAGTCGGCCGACCCCTACTCGCATCTGGGAGAAGCTTACGCCGCTGCCATCAACCCCCTGCACCAGCCGGCGCCCACCGGCAGCCAGCAGCAGGCCTGGCCGGGTCGCCAGAGCCAGGAGGGGGCTGGCCTGCCCTCGCACCACGGGCGCCCGGCCGGCCTGCTACCCCATCTCTCCGGGCTCGAGGGTGGCGCCATGAGCGCCCGCAGGGATGCCTACCGTCGCTCCGACCTGCTGTTGCCCCACGCGCACGCCCTGGACGCCGCGGGCCTGGCCGAGAACCTGGGGCTCCACGACATGGCGCACCAGATGGAGGAGGTGCAGGTGAGCGGCGCCTCGGCTCTTGCCCCTCCTGCCCGGACCTGTTTGCCCCCCAGCCTCTCCTCCCCCCTGCCCGGCCTCCCCGGAACTTAAGGGAAACTTTGTCGTTTCTCCCCCAGAATGTCGAGGACCAGCACCTGCTCCTGCATGATCAGACTGTTATTCGCAAAGGTAGGCAGCGAGAGCAAACTTCTTTCCTCCCTGGGCCGCACCTAGCCTGGCAAGGTTGGGGGCGTTTGGTGGCCACCTTGGGACAGTTGTGGTAGGGAAGGGGCCGATGGAGGAGGGGGCGGGGGTTGGCTGGAGGAACATAGGCTTTTAGGAGAAAGAAGAGGGCATCGCTTTTGGAGCTAAATGAAAAGGGATGATGGTAGAACTCTTAGGATTTGTTACTGGATAGTGTTCTCTTGGAGACTAGGGCCCCTTGAATTTCATGGTGTTTTTACAGTGTTAGTCTTCCAGAGTGAGTTTTAACACTGACTTAATTTGGAAAAAAATCAGACCACACACCTTGGTTGGGTGGTTGATGCCGTGGCAGTTGTTGAGTGGATGATTGAATTTCCCGTTTCATAAATGCATGTGGCAAGGATCCCCAATTCTGACCCGCAAGAAGAGGTTTTGAAACAGTTTGGCCTACCAGATAGACAGCCTTCAAAGGACCGGAGTGGGACGATCTGCCAGAGTCTGGGTTTATGCAAGATAGTGGGGGAGGGGATTTGGAAAATTGGATGGGGGGAGGGGGAGTGTCTCAAGAAATTAAGTTACAGACTGAGGGATTGCCAGTTTGGCTGTTTTGAAGATGGAGTGGCCCTAAATGAAAGGGAGTTGTGGTCTGCTACTTGAAGTTAAACTCCTTGAAATCAGTTGGGAAATGGTTTTTGAAGAACAGCTCAGAAAATAAACCGAATTTCCCAGGAAACTTGTAACAGGGCAGGTTTGTTTGTATTTTTAAATTTACCGTGATCAGCTGCACCGAAAGGTTTCAGCAAAGGATCCGCGCGTGCCGGGTGATTTTGGTGGTTCTTAGACAGAGGAAGGAAAAAATCCCCGTGTATGTAGGATTGAAGCAGTCTTCTGAAAACCAGTGTTCTAATTAAACACATTTTAACAGTGGCTAGAAAATGAAAACCCTCCACGCTTGGGGTCATGACTAATTAGCTTTGCAAGGTGTTAACTTGTGAATTTCAGATTCGATTATCTTTGAAGAATTGGACTTAAAAAAAATCTGCTTGCAGTTTATGATGTAGCCCAACACACAACGCTGTTTGCTTAAAGAGCTCTTTCAGCTCGGGTTAGAGGTTTGAAAAGGTCCCTTTCTCGTAAACGCAGCTCTCGGGGACTGCCACGTCTAATCTTCGTTCACAGGTCCCATTTCAATGACCAAGAATCCGCTGAGTCTCCCTTGTCAGAAGGAGCTGGTAGGGGCTGTGATGAATCCCAGCGAGGTCTTCTGCTCGGTCCCTGGAAGACTGTCCCTCCTCAGCTCCACGTCTAAATACAAAGTGACAGTTGCTGAGGTCCAGAGGCGATTGTCCCCGCCTGAGTGCTTAAACGCCTCGTTACTGGGAGGTGTTCTCAGAAGGTACATGGGGGCACATTCTGGGCACGGTGGTTGGGTTGGTGTACAACCCAAAAGAACCAAGGAGGTATTTTTAACATTTATGTAACTTTCATACCTAACACTGAATTCTAATCGGCTCAGAGTTTTAGTACATTCCTTCTCTTTTAGAAAGTGCCAGATGCAGAAGGAAGTGCTAAAACACGCCAGCAAATTATCATTTGGTTAGAATTTGATTCCTTTATGAGATGGTGGCGTCCCTCTTAGGGGGAGAGGAGCTCCATGGGGTTTGCTACCCCAGGGGACTTGGGGGGCTGCCACAGGTTTTAGAAGTGAACATTTATCTGCTCCAGCATCCTTTACAATGTTCTGTGACTGGGGGGGAAAGAATGTTGCTGTTAAGAAAGATGTTTGAATTTTACAGGCATTAATTAAATGAGGGACTCCCTGTTTCACTTGATTGCGACCCACATAATGTAGATACTCTTGGACAGATTTCAGTTTTGGTAGCATTTGAAGGATGGAGAATATGAAAGTGTGATTTCTAGAGAAGAGCCACAGTTCACTTTTCTTTTGACTCAGAGCCAAATCTAAAAATGGAGGCCGGTCCTTGCGGGAGAAGTTGGACAAGATTGGGTTGAATCTTCCCGCCGGGAGACGGAAAGCTGCCCACGTTACTCTCCTGACGTCCTTGGTAGAAGGTCAGTGGGGTTTTGCTTTTGTTTGGTGATGGTTTAACACGTTGCTAGGTTGTTTGTGTCTTTAATGCTACTCTAAAGAAAAGCTTAAAAACAGCCCTGTCACCAGTTAAGAGATGAAAGTGATTTGTCCCGAGTTCATTGCAATGAATCACAGTAATTTTTATCAAAGAAGTTAACATTTAAATACCTGCCTGCTCAGCCATCCTGTTCTGGGTCCTCCAGCAAATCATTATTAAATAGAAATGGGTTTCCCAGACCGAAGAATTCATACCGTAGGGTGTTGGGACATTTCCTACAAGTGAACCAGTTTTTGAAAGATGCAGTCGATCAACGGGTACACCTTTCAAAAGCTGGTTGGTTATGTATTGGTGGGAAGAAGCCCCGTTTCTAGCTTTGGTAGCTGGGGAATATCAGCATCGTGGTCCCTGAAGAGAAAAGCCTTTGCATACGCAATTCACAAGTCCTTTGTTCATTTCCCCCATGGGAAAAAAAAAAATTAGTGGGGCCCCCTCTCCCCCGACCTAAAATAGTAGGATGTAACATTTTCATTTATTGAATGGGCCCCTACCCCCAATCTGGAAGGGAGCCAAGAATGCAATTACAGCCTTTAAAAAATAAAGGGGAGGGGGCAAGGGAAAAGTGAAATATATATATTTTTTAGAAAAACCAGCTCATTGTTGCCCAGTGGAACGTGGGGAGGCTTCTCCCGAAGCCTGGAGCAGCCTCCAGCCCTTGCCCAATCAGCAGGGCGCTGGGCTCCGGCTGAGGGCAGGGGGAGCCAATGAGGGGTGGTCTCCCGGCAGCCAGGCAATCTTTTGAACACTGTCTGTCCCTGGTCTCATGGCGCGACTGCGGTGCCGAAAGCGACTTGGCAGAGCCCCGCTCTACCTTTCTACGGGTGTCTTTGGGGGTCAGGGCCAGGAGAAAGGAGCTGCCTGTTGGAGAACAGCTGTCCTGCATGGAGAATGGTGGGTTCTGCGTGCGTGGCGCCTAAATGGGGCTCCGCTAGGTTTTCTGACCAGCCGGGCGGGGGTGCTTGAATGAGAAAGTGTGTGCCAGAACAATGGTTCTCAGATTCTGATTTAGTAAGTCTGGGGAGGCAGGTGGAAGCCTGGGGGTGGGCGTGGGAGGGGTGCCACTATCTGGGTTTCTGCAAAGCTCTTGCCAGCCGCCCACGGGGCAGCCAGGTCCTGGCATCTCTGGTCAGAGATGAGCCCCCCTGGTTTTTCCTCTCCCTCTCTTCGTCCCATGATTGGGACAAAAGGGGGTGAGTAGTCCAAATCGGTAGTTGGGGCCCTAAACATTTCCAATGGAAACGCATGCCTTTCTTTTCTTAAACATTCTAGAGACTTGCCTCCTTCAGGAATGGGGCACCCTAAGTTAAAAAGAAAGTTCTACGTCAAAGACTTCATCCCAGTTTCATAAAGAGAAGTGCCCCATCGGCTTTTGTCAGAGATGCTTGTCTTTAGCATTTCCCTTCCCTTGTGTCCACAATGAGAGCTTTTATAATCCAGAGAAAGCATGGGTGTGTCAAGAATCTGAGTTGGGTCGAAGACTGGTTAGCACTGTTGGAGGACAGTGAAAAAATTCAGGGTCTTTTTTCCCCCACACATGGTAGGATTTCCTCCTCAGTTCCTAGGGGAGTGAACCCAGGGAGTTCTATTTGCTCGCCGGATTGTTTTCCTGGTGTGTAATTTCATTTTAAAATGCAGAGTGACTGGGGGGCCGGGCCGTCTGGGTTTGCAGAAGAGGAAAGGGAGACCTCCTGAGTCTGTTGCCATGGCTGATTATTCTAGGGGAGGCTGTGCATTTGGCTCGGGACTTTGCCTATGTCTGTGAAGCCGAATTCCCCAGTAAACCAGTGGCGGAGTATCTAACCAGACCTCATCTTGGAGGGCGGAATGAGATGGCCGCGAGGAAGAACGTGCTTCTGGCGGCACAGTGAGTACCCAGACTTGAAAGTGATGGCTGGATGCCCTCATGTCGGAGTTGGGGGGCCAGTGTAGTCCCCGGGGCTTGGGAAAGGAACCCGCTCTTAAGTAAGGGTGTGGAGCGAAAGGAACTGACAAGAGGGCTTTTTTGGACCCGTCAGATGGGTTAACTCTTCGGGAGGATTTGGAAGAATAAATAAAATGAATGTGTTGATCAGCAGTGGCTGTTTGGAGCTGCTCAGTTATTCAGCTCAAAGTAGTTACACTACCCATTCGTTATGGTGTCTCCATATCTTACAAAAATGTGTTCAAAACAATTTGTTTTGTCACATCCAGTAAAGATTGGGTGCCTTCTGCCTCCTGATAAGATTTTTTTATGCTTAAAAAAAATTTTTTTTTTTAACGTTTATTTATTTTTTGAGACCGAGAGACTGTGAGTGGGGAAGGGGCAGAGAGAGGGAGACACAGAATCCGAGGCAGGCTTCAGGCTCCGAGCTGTCAGCACAGAGCCCGACACGGGGTCGGAACTCAGACGGAGATCATGACCTGAGCCGAAGTCGGAAGCTTAACCCGCTGAGCCACCCAGGCGCCCCTTCTGTTTTTTACATGTCACGATCCAGTTGGATTTGTAGGAGACGTGTGGACAAACTTTGTCTCAAACCCTGCTTCATGCAGCTGCAAGGTTTCTCCTAGAAAGCCGACAGTGAATGGATTTTAAAATGACGGTAAAAGGGGCCCCTGGGTGGCTCAGTCTGTTGAGCGTCCGACTTCGGCTCAGGTCATGATCTTGCGGTTCGTGGGTTCGAGCCCCGCGTGGGACTCTGTGCTGACAGCTCAGCGCCTGGAGCCTGCTTCGGATTCTGTGTCCTCCCCACCATCTCTGCCCGCCCCCCCGCTTGTGCTCTGTCTCTCTCTGTCTTTCAAAAATGAATAAACATAAAAATGAATCCATAAAATGACGGTAAATGAAGCAGAAATCGTACAGTCAGGAAATGGGGCAACGGTGAACCAGGGTGTGCAAAGGGCGAGTTTCGGGGCAACGTGATTCTCCGTGTTCTTGAAGAAACTGGTACCCGAGCTGCGCCAAATAAAGGGCTATCCCGATACCTCTGGGCTGGAAATCCGGGCTCCACCTCTTTCAGTAGTCCCGGTGACCTTGGCGTTTTGACGGGGGTTAATCCTGTTACCTTTCCTAATTGCAGTGAGGATTAAAGAAGATAGTGCTTGATGGAGTTTAGCTCCGGGCCTGGCGCAAAATAGGTGCTAAGTACAATTTAGCTCCACTGTTAGTATCAAAGTCTGTCTGTTTCTCTGGTGCGGCCACGTGTTCTGATTGCCTGCTGGGGTGTCCTCCTTAGGGCGATTTGGCTCTGTCCCCTTTACCTGTCAAGAGCCAGACTGAGCTCACAGGTATGCGCTGACTGTCTTCACAGGCAAGTGTGTAAAGAGTTCACAGACCTTCTCAATCAAGACCGAACGCCCAACGGGAACAACCGACCCACCCCGGTCTTGGAGACAAACATCCAGAACTGCCTGTCTCATTTCAGCCTGATTACCCACGGGTTTGGCAGCCAGGCGATCTGTGCCGCTGTGTCTGCCGTGCAGAACTACATAAAAGAAGCCCTGATAGTCCTAGACAAATCCTATATGAACCCCGGGGACCAGAGTCCGGCTGATTCCAGCAAAACCCTGGAGAAAATGGAGAAGCTCCGGAAGTAAGACGGGAGTGAGCCACGGGGCCGAAGAGTCTGGAGGGAAAAGGGCCTCCGAAGGCGTTCTCGACCCGGACAGACTGGGAACCCCTCTTGCCTGGGGACAGTTGGTTACCCACCTTCCCATTAAAAAGGCCTCCAGTGATTCCTGGATCGTTTACGTGCCCTCCTGGATTCCTTAGTGTTATTTCTGTAGCGCTGAAGTGTGCGTCTCCTTGACTCTGGACAAGTCACTGGAAGGTGACAAGTATTGTTTGATTCTTTTGAGACCCATTGTTTTCTCTGAAAGTGGTGCTACAAGTTTTAGAACCTTTTAAATCCGTTCCCCGGGCTCACGAGAAAACCCACACGCGTAGCTGTTCAAATATCTGATCGATGGCCATTCACATCAACGGTAACTTGCAGTGTTAAGGTAATGGTTGGCTTCTGGCGTGCACTAAAGATTTATCTAAACAAAGTATTTATCCGGCTTCTAGCTTCTTGAGATGTCAAATCCTGCATACAGTAGGAAGCAAAGATCCTCTCTGCTCAGCAACCAGCTTATTAATAGCTGGTATTTGACACACAAACCCCTTGTTACAAGGGGCTCTTTGGGTTTTTACGAAACTTGTAGAAATGAAGCCTGCTGATGATTTTGTGTTTTCTTTTGCTGTCTTTTTTTCTTTTTCTTTTTTTTTTTTTAAACTCAGAGAGTTAACTCTTCAAATGGGAGACTCGGAAATGACATGTTCCTTTAAGGTACTGAAGCTTTATTTGCATATTTATTTCACATTTTGGTGTTTTGAGTAAACTTGAAAAGGGTAGGCATGAAGCGTTTTTTTTGTTTTGTTTTGTTTTGTTTTTTGTTTTTTTTTTTTTGGCTGCCCGCCACCACCATGTCCCATAGGAGGCTCTGTATTTTGAGAAAACTGTGCGTTGAGTGTACAGATGTTATTTATGCATAATTTAATGGGGTCTGTAAATATGGGTGCACTTCCTGAGACTTTTTGACAAATGGGTTCGATTTTAATATTAACTTTGAAAGGTGATGGGGTAATCTAAAACACTAATTTAGGCTTTATTCATAGGTACGCAGGGTATTAAGAATTAAGAAGGTCTGGGCTCTGTTCTTGATGCGGAAGAGTCTATTTAATTGAAACTGTTCAAAAGCAATAACTTTGGGTCTCATTCCCATCATGCTGAACCGGAAGATGGGTGTGCGGTACCGTGTGTGGGGGTGGAATGGAGGCCTGGAATTGAACTCCACGTCTGTAAACGTCCCCCAGATAATTATTGTGTATACGATACCTGTATAATAAAAAGTATTCTCGATAGAAGCCGTGAAAGTCGGGTTACAACTTGGTTGTTGTTGTTTTTTAAGTCTCTAGGATGAGTAGAATAGTGGCAGAGCTAATTTATGGTTGGCCGCGGCTCGCGGCTTAGTTCATGGGACTGAGCAGGGAAGGTGTGTGCCAAGGGAAGGCTGCAGAAGTTTCATTTTCTGTCCCTTGCAAGGCAAGACGGCTCAGCCACGCTAGGTCTTACGGTCTTAACGCCCATGGGCCATGGGCGGCTCACAACTTTGTGTAGTACCTCCCTCCTGCCACTAGGGCGGCCGGGCCGTGCGAGAGTCCACAGTTTCGGAATACCAGCTCCTGTATAAAGTGACCTTGTTAAGAAACACTATGGTGGAGTCGCCACCCCAGAATTTGGAGATGGAACTGAAACTGACGGTAGGTCATCTTGGGCGCGGATCCTTCTTGGGAGGATTTTTGCGTTCAAACTCAAGCAATGGAAACTGTAGGCTTTTCGTTTTCGGTTCAGTGAAATTCTCCATCTTGGCAACAGGACCGCGTGCATCTATCCAAAGCGCCCCAATCATTTGGTCCGCCTGGTGCGTCGGAGGTTGGGTCTCCGCACTCCACTTGGGGAGAAGAGGCTGGCCGAGCTTGTGTACTTGCTGGATGTTTGTGAGGATCTTGAATGTACTCCGCGGGTCCTTGATTTCAAGTTGAAGTGGCCTGGCGTTTCCTCCAGGAAGTGAGATGTTTATAGTTTGGCAGGAGGGGCCGGCCTTCAAAGGGAAGTTGGGAGCGAAAGCATTTTCCACGTTGGATTAGGCTGTTTCTTCAACTCCTGCTTCATAATCCTTGATTTATAACTCCCTACCAAATGCTCAGCAATTCCTGATTTAGTGCTGGCATTGGATGTTAAGTCATTTAAACTCTGCCAACCTAATACTTTGCTCTTGGCAGCTTGTCCTTGGCCACTGAACGTTCCCATTAAGTTGGATTTATCTGGTTGATATGTCAAGTTCACAATTGCTTTGCTTTAGAGGAGTAAAAAGAGGTCTTGGGTTGGCAGTTATTTTCTCCATCAAGATGTGAGACCTTGGGTGTTAAAAGGAAATTACGGGGCAAAGGGCTGAAGGAGAAGGGACTATTTTCTTTTCGACATCTTAACCTGCTTTTGGACTAGAGTCTGGCTTTTAGGAGCCCTGCCCAATCGCAGTGCAGACAATGTTCTGGAAACGCCCCAAAGTCAACCAAGGATTGAAGTGAGTCATAAGCAGGGCTTGTGCCTGGCTCACTGCTCAATCGTCCTTTATCCTGGTTCCCACCGGAGCCCACAGATGGCCACTGGGTCCCCTGGGTCCAGGACACCTAATAACAGGTTTTTCTTTCAACACCTCTGAGCTGATGCCATGCCAAACAGCTAAGTCTCCCCAACAGGTCCCTATGGAAACTGTGGCTGCCTCCGCTTTGCCCTCAAGCTCCTGTTTGTGAGAGGAAGGGCGCCCTGCCCTTGGACTTCCAGATCCAATGGTAGACCGTTGCTCCTTACGGGCTGGGGTGGTTTCGCTGCAAGCCCCATGACCGTGAGGATCACATTTCTTTCTCCTGTTCTTCTCCCTGTGGCTGTCTGGCTGACAGATTGAGCTTGCTTTTACGAAGGCACACGATGCTGCAAAGTCTGCCTTCTGGGAGAAAAAATGAAGATGCTTTTCTCCCCTGTCATTGTCTGAAGACACGCTCCTGTCGAGCGTTCCACGTGGGACAGACTTCTTAGCAGGACCGTGTGTCTGGTGGCTGGAGACTTGCCCATCCAGGTGTCTGGGGCCGTGACGCCCTCCTGCCTTGCAGACCGCGCATTTACAAGTTCTGTGGAAGGTCAGAGAGAGGGTGTTTTCAATTGGACTTCATGGTTGTCTTATCTTCCGTGTGCGCACAGTTGAAGTTGTGGGTTAGGAGAGGGACGAATTAGTCTGTTTCTCATTTGAAACGATTCCATCACAATGACCATCATTTTCTGTTCGGGGGCGGGGGGGGGTAGGTCTAGCGTCAGGGTAAATTCTGAGACCTTAAGTTCCTGTATTTCAGTGTTGAGAAACAAAACAAGCGAGGGTCATGGATGGGTGACAGATAAACTCCTCAGGGCTTGGCAGTGGTGGGATTCCGGGCCCCCCCTGCCTAGTTCCCCCCCCCCCCCAGGGGACATGTCAGTTTCCAGCCGTTGTGAATTCCTGTAGCGTTTCTGTTACTTTTGAGGATTGCTGAGCATTTCTGCAGTCTTTCCCTTTTGCTGGGGGTGCAGGCGGGGTGGTGAGGCGGCAGTTGAATTTGTCTCCTTGACAAGCAGGTGGAGAACCGGGGAAGTCGAGCTACTGTCGGCTACGGGGGGAGGGAAGAACAGGCTGAGGTTCCTTTAAGTGTGTTTTCCAGGTGAGGGAGCTCTCTTAGCCCTGGCATGACAGCGTTCTTGGCTAATGTCTTCACTAGCCCCCCTGAGCCCAGTGGGCGGGGAGGGTTTTCTCCTAAGTTGGGAGATAAGGCTTGCTTTTGAAATTTCAGTGCCGCAATGCGCAGGTGGCTTTTCTCAGGGGTAGCCGTTGTTCGCGGATGATGTGAGAACTGTTGACTTCCCTTTCGAAGATCCCGGTTCCCCTGGAGTATTTCTTTTCCACTTCATTTGTTTCTCTGAAGACCACAGGCCACCACGTAGGGAGGCGCCATCAAGATCTGATCCCCCTCCTGGTTCTGCTGACCTAGTCTGATCCAGGCAGTGCCCAAGGTCCACTGATGCAAGGTGTATCGCGACCTTAAACTAAGTCTTTTGTCTGCTAGTAACACGGAGCAGCGTCTTCCGAGGAACCAACTTGACCTCAGGAGTTTTAAAAATTATTGTTGTGCTGGAGTCCACAGTTGCGTGGAATGCTTGGTTATTTTTGGCATCATCATAAACGCTAATTTCCCTGCCTCTTTGGGATAACATCTTGATGGGGGAGACGGGGTGCGGGGGGAAGAAAAGCATGGAAACTGAGTAGAGTTGAAAGGCCTAATTCCAGGGACCTGTTCAAAGGAACGACTTGGTGAAGAGTGTTTCCAAGGTCAGATCTCAGCATTTTTTTCTCATGACGCCTGGAGCATTCCTTGCTTCTCCACATTTTCCGCGGCGGATCCCGATCTTGAGGAGTGACCCTCCTAGGTGAGTGTCAGAGGTGGATGGATTGAAGGCATCCTGGCCACTTGCTCAGACTGGAAGGCTTTTGGGACTCCCTGGGTGTTCTGGGTTGAGACTGTGCTTCCCCAAAAAGTATGTCCACGTCCTATCCCCGTACTTTCAGAATGTGACCTTATTTGGAAATAGAGTTATTGTTCGTAATTAAATTAAGATGAGGCCCCAGAAAAACCAAAATAAAACCAAACAAAGATGAGGTCCTATTGGAGCGGAGTGGCCCGTAATCCAGCGTGGCTTGTGTCCTCCTAAGAAGAGAAGAGGCGAACACGGACACAGGAAGGGGAGCACAGGTGCCAAAGGAGGTGGAGACCTGAGAGCGAGAGCTCTGAGCCAAGACTCCCCTGCAGATTTCAGAAGGAGCATTGACCCTCCTAACACCTTGATTTTGGACTTCTAGCATTCAGAATTTTGAGCCCATAAACTGTCCAGTTTGTGGCCCTAGGAAACGGACACAGTGGGGAAGTCCTTCCTTTGTCCCCCGCGCCCCCCCCCCCCGCCGTTGATCTTGCTGTGGGTTCCTTTTTTTAAAAAAATTATTTCTTAATGTTTATTTTTGAGACCGAGAGTGAGCGGGGGGGAGGGGCCGAGAGAGAGGGAGACCCAGAGTCTGAAGCAGGCTCCAGGCTCCGAGCTGCCAGCACAGAGCCCGACGCGGGGCTTGAACTCACGGACCGGGAGATCATGCCCTGAGCCGAGGTTGGACGCTTCACCCAGCGAGCCACCCAGGCGCCCCGTCTGTGGCTTCCTTTCTGCACATGGTGTCGTCTCTGCCTGGAGTATCGGCCGCCCCCCTCTGTGGTCCTAGCCCTGGGTCAGGTCCATCTAACAGCATGGGGGCCCTTCACTGTTAAATGAAACGCGATTTTCCTGCGTGTTCTCTACAGCTGTGTTGCTGAGTGGGGCTGCTTCCTGGTGGCAACATTAGCCAGCTCTCCTTTTTTGGCTTTTCGGGGAGAAGTCACCCCGGCATCTCCGTCCAAAGCAAATCCCAAACTCCCGGAGGCCCATTTCACTTCTCCTTTCTTCTTGTTTCCTGTAACTGGGCCCCTCTGGGCATCCCAGCATTGACCCCTGAGACCAGTGGCTGTTAAGCGCTTCTGCTGCCTCTGACCCCGCTGCGTCCAGGATCCGGGGGTCGTTTTTATTAAACACAGACTTCTCTCGGTGATCCTGATGGTGAGCCGAGTTTAGGAACACCTGCCGTCTAGCATCTTGTAGCTCTAAAGTTTTATTGAGTCACATCTGGGATCCCTGGGAACCCGTCTCTCCCTGCTCTCCCTCCCAGCCAGGCTGGGGTTCAGGAGAATCCACTTTCACCCGGCTGGGTTTAGATGTTCCTTCTCCCCCAGCAGCAGGTGGGGCTGCCTGCAGGGAGGTCAGTCAGGAGGCTGGGACGTTAGAGGACACAGTGGGCAGGCGGGGAGGGGGGGGTGGAGGGGAGGGAAGGAGCCTGGGTGCCGATGTGTTTTACTGGTGGAACCGACAGGACTCAGTGCCAGACTGCACCAAGGCACCTTGAGCACTTTTCAAGCAACCATAAGCTACAAAGTAGCTTCTGGAATTAGGCAGTCCTCCTGGATTCTGGGGACCAGAGAGGGAGGGTCTGTGGCCTTATGTCAGTGGAATGGCCAGCCAGTCTCGTTGGTCAAACACTCTGCAGGAGAAAAGGGTAGGGACGGATGAACACCAAACTACCACGTCATTCTGGTCCCCGTGACTCACCCCGCAAGACTCCCCCCTTTCTCCTCTCCGCTCAGGAGGTGTGGGGTGATGGCCCAGATTGGGGGCTCCGTTTCATCAAAACTTGCCTTCGTGGTTCCTTTTCATGAACCAGGAGGAATCCTGTTTGGGCCTCCTGAGAAGGAGGGGAAGAAAAAGGTGCGACTTTCCCCCAGACATTTGCAGAGTCTGGAGACATTTTTGGCTGTCACAACCGGGGGAGGGAAGACTGCTCTTGGTTATTAGTGAGCAGGTTGGTGCTAAACACCCACCAGTGCACAAGACTGCCCCCCCCCCGCCCCCGTATGCCCCCCCTGCCCCCGTAACACGGAATGATCTGCTGGAACGTGGGATGATCCGGTCCGAAATGGCAAGAGTCCAAAGGTGGGGAAGTACTCCTGTAAACATAGGAAAACTCTAGACGCACCGCTTAGGCCATTAGCAGAATTTACTTCTGCACAGTGGATTACTTTTTGCCTCATACGACCCTATACAGTCTCAAATTTTAAGCAAGTATTCCTTTCATAAATAAAAAAAACCTGACATAATGTTTACATAAATGAACGCATGTTGAGTGAATGCATAAGTGGATGTTTGCTCTGTTTTTGTTAAAGTTTATTTACTTGGAGTATGAGCAGGGTAGGGACAGAGGGAGAGAGGATCCCAAGCAGGCTCCACGCTGGCAGTGCAGAGCTCGATGCAGGGCTCGATCTCACGAAGGGTGAGATGGTGACCTGAGCTGAAATCAAGAGCCACGCAGGTGCCCCATAAGTCAATGTTTAAATCGGCGAATAAAGGAAGCAAAGATCCCGGGAGGAAGGAAGATGTGCACCTCTTTGTCACTGTTTAACTTTGGATTTGGGGTTGTGGTTATTCACCAGGAGCCCTTTTCCCCGGGCAGGTGAGGGAAGAGAGGGTGCCCCCCCACCCGGCCCCCCCTCCCCACCGTAGAGATGGGGTCTCCCTTCCCTCCTCTTTCTTTTTGACATTGTTTCACCTCTGACATCTGTTAATATCCTTTTCCCACAAGACAGAAAAAAACGCAGTGGTGGAAGGCACCAGCCATTTCAGAAAAATCTTCCGAAAGAATGTTCTCAATGGTTTCCTTTTAATTGTTTGCTCTGCCCATTGTTGCAAAGTAGTTCAAGCTAACAACAGAACGAATTGAAGGGTCACAAACCGTTTCTTTCGTGTTGTGGGCCGAAGTCATTCATGTTACTGCTGCTACCCCCACCCACTTGGAACATCTTTGGGGGGTTGGGGGGTGGGGTGGACAGAGCCTGCCGCGAGGTTCCTCTGGGCAGGGGCTGGGGTGGGAGGGACACGCATCTTTCACTCTGTGTCATTTTGTCCAGTTGGAGTGTTTTATGGGGCGTCCGGGTGGCTTAGTTGGTGAAGCGTCTGACTCTGGATCTCAGGTCAGATCTTGATCTCAGGGTCACGAGTTCAAGCCCCGTGCTAGGCTCCGCATCCAGCGGAGAAAAAACGAACGACCACCCCAGACACCCAAATGAAACAGGCTCTCAGATTTAGAAAAACACTAGGTTTAGTAAAAACACGGGAAGACTGAAAAATGCTTCTGTGAAACAAAGGACCCACGGAAGAAGAGAAAACGCCCGTGCCTTCCGTTATTTCCTTCCCTGGTAAACCTATTTTAGCCCATTTTACAGAGAGGCTCAGACACAGGTAAGCAGTTGCTGAAACTCATCCAGCAAGGAAGCGTGGGAGCCAGCCCCAGAGCCGGTGTGGCTGCCTCCGGGGGCTGTGAATATGACCGGGTGCCGTCGTGCCCCCGAAGGTAAGAACTTACGTTATTGAGCGCTTATTATGTGCCAGCCACTGTTTTAGACAGTTTTCATATTAAATAAAAGCACTCTTCCCAACAACTGTGGGAAGTATAACACCCCTTCTACAGATGAGGAAACGGAGACACAGAGCCACGAGCTGCCTGTCCAAGGTCTCTCACTTGGTGACTCGGATAGCCCAGACTTGGTGAATGGGATAGCCCAGACTAGAGCTGCAGCTTGAGTGTTTCCTGGGAGGGACGGTCTGTGCCTTGTGTTTCAGGGAGGGGCTAGAAACAAGACAGAAGTATTCTGAGTGATAAGTGCAAAGTGCTTGGCTCAGTGCCTGGTACACGTAAGTGTTCAATTAGAGTGTCAGCTTTTTTTTTTTTTTTTTTTAATGTATGTTTATGTTGAGAGAGAGAGAGCACGAGCAGGGAAGGGGCAGAGAGAGGGAGAGAGAGAATCCCAAGCACCCTCCTCACTGCCAGCACAGAGCCTGATGTGGGGCTCGAACTCACAAACCGTGAGATCATGACCTGACCCAAAATCAAGAGTTGGATGCCTAGCCCACTGAGCCACCCCGGCGCCCCAAGTGTCAGCTTTTTTGAATGCAACAAGCTGTGGTCAAAGAGAAAACGAAGGGAGAGAGAGAGGAGAGGGGAGGTGAGCAGGGAAGAAAGTGCAGAGGGGACAGGGAAAAGAAAGGCAGGAGGCCCCCTCCTCCTTTGCAGAGCGGTGGGAGTGTGGGGCTCCTGCCAGCACGATCAGGGGCTCTGCTGGGTCTCCAGCGTGGCGCCGACTCAACCTTCAGGGCTCCTTTTGCCATCACCGTTGGCCTTTCCCAACGCTCAGCTTTCCCTCTACCTCCTGCCACCTCACTTGCTTGCCTCCTCCTCAGCCCCAGTCTCCCCCTGGACAGCACCTCCTCCTGGAGCCTTCCCAAGCTTACGCTGACTTGGGCGTCCCCTCGGCTTCCATCACACTTCTTGTCACATGGGGTGGTAACCAGCTGCGTAGTGTTGTATCACCTTCCAGATCCTGCCACCGAGGGAGTCACTGTGGCCTGTTCCGTAGCTGAACCCCAGTATGCAGCTGGCAATCTGGCTTTTGGTAGATGCTCAATAAATATCCCTAGGCTGAATGAATAAATTCTTTTATACCAAAAGGTCAGGATTTGCTGAGGTGGTGAATATCAAGACAATTCATGCATTCTCCCATCCATCCCCCCACCACCCATCCACCCACCCACCCACCCACCTATCCACCTTCCTTCCTTCCTTCTATCTACCATGCTAGTCCCTGAATATCTACCAATAAGCTAAAGCTGCCTGGACCCCGCCTTGTGGAGCCCACAGTCCGTTAGGGGAGCCACACATCAGTCCGTCAATCCCATACACCTATGAACTACCAACCTGGTGTGCTGTTGGGACCCAGCAGAACTGTTGCTACCCCAGTAGTTTCTGTAATAGAAAAGCTTGAAAGGGTGAAATTCCCTGCATTCTGCAGCAGCTGGGAGACATTTTTTCATTTTTATTTTGGGCCTGGGGCAGTGTTCCTGCCATCCACGAAATTGGGAGTACTCAGCTTAAAGTTACATCCTTCAGAGACAGTCTCCCTGCTCTCAGAAGACACTGGAAGGAGAAGACCAGCAAATAAACAATCAAGACCATGTCAGGGTGGTGGGCCTCTATTATTATTACTATTATTTTGTGTAAGCTGGGGCCCAGGGGAAGAAATGCAAATGGCACAGGTGATATATAGACATGAGAGTGTGTTCCTCCCACCCTGTCTCCGAGCCACCCAGTTTCAGGGTGGAGACAAATCTCATTACCAATTAGGTGTAGACAAAGATATTTCAGGCATGTACACATAATTACATGTATTTCTTTTTTAACTCTCATTTTGTACACACAGTCTGGCACCTCACTCTTTTCGCTTGATTTATCACGCTGATGGCTCCTTACCAGTTCGTACAGAGCTGCCTTTTTTTTTGCAAGGTGGCCTTTTGGGTGTGATGTACAGATTATCCGTCCTTTCCCGGTGGGGTTTGGGATGTTTCCGACCCCCTGCTGGTATAAACAGGCTACGGTGAGTGAGCTTGCTCAGGGGTCGTTTCCCACAGCTCCTTCTGGGTGGATTCCTGGCCATGGAATTGCCTTTTCAGTTTTTGTAGACCCCCCCATGTTGCCTTCCTCAAGACATTCCCCCCCACACCCCGGGCAGTCTACGTGAACTGGCCTGTTGGGGAGGCGGTGGGGGAAAGTATTTCTTGGGACCTTCAGGAGTCCCCCTGAGGAGGTGATATTTGGGTTGATGGGTGAGAAAAAGCCAGTTGTGCATAGCCAGAAACAGCTCTCTTGCCAGAAGGACCAGTGTGGCCGGAGGAGGTGAGGCTGGAGAGAGAGAGAGCGAGAGAGCCAGAACCAGATCTGTACAGGCTTGGAAGGGCACTGGGATTCAAATGGGAAGCCATTTGAGGATTCTGAGCAAATCAATCAACCAATCAATCAACCAATCAATCAATCAACCAACGCATGTGGAGAATGAAGCACAGGGGGTAGGAATGAAGCTAGGAGACCACAGAAGCACCGAGGCAAGATTTGGTGGTGGCTTGCCAGCTGGTGGGAGCTGGGCCAAAGAAAGCTGGGGCATTCTGAAAGTAGAGCTGACAGAACTTGCTGATGAGTTGGAGGAGCCTGGGCACGGAGGGAAGAGTTGGGAGGGATCGCGTGGAACTTTCAGGGTCGGGCTTCAGCGAAATTGACCAAGTTGGGGAAGAGTCCGTATACCAGCTTTGGGCAAGTAAGACCCATAAGCTCAGCCACAGGGAAGGAAAACCCCACGGAAGTTGTCCTCAGCTTCTTGGAGCGGGGACCCGAGTCATTTAGGGTGCCTGTGGCCGTGGAAGTGGCCGGTGTTGGTGCCCCAGAGCTGATGTCCTGGCCACAATGGCGCCACCAGGATGGGCTCCATATTGGTTCTGAAACCCGATGCCTCCAGATATCTGGACACACTAGGACAAGAGGTCAGAGCAATCTGCCCACCCACTGGGTTGGGCTGATGTTGTCTAGCTCTTGGAATTAAAGATTCCTCAGGTTTATGTGACCAGCAGAGGTGGGGTAGGGTGAGCCCAAGGGCAGGGCTCATTAGAACTTTATTGACTGTCAATACTGGAAGGAATCTTAGAGGTCATGGGTTAAACCACTGATTTGGAAAGAAGAGATTGTTTGAATGCTGGATTATTTTTATGCTCTTTATCAATAGTAATTTCAAAGAATTAAAATAACAATATTGTTTATGTGCACTGATTATGCACCAAGGCCTAGGCCAGATGTTTTACGTTCATTATTTCTTTTTTTTTCTTCCTATGTATTCGTTTATTTGAAAGACGGAAGGAGGGGCACCTGGGTGGCGCAGTCGGTTAAGCGTCCGACTTCAGCCAGGTCACGATCTCGCAGTCCGGGAGTTCGAGCCCCGCGTCGGGCTCTGGGCTGATGGGTCAGAGCCTGGAGCCTGTTTCTGATTCTGTGTCTCCCTCTCTCTGCCCCTCCCCCGTTCATACTCTGTCTCTCTCTGTCCCAAAAATAAATAAACGTTGAAAAAAAAAATTTAAAAAAAAAAAAAAAAGAAAGAAAGACGGAAGGAGATGGGGCGCCTGGGTGGCGCAGTCGGTTAAGCGTCCGACTTCAGCCAGGTCACGATCTCGCAGTCCGGGAGTTCGAGCCCCGCGTCGGGCTCTGGGCTGATGGCTCAGAGCCTGGAGCCTGTTTCCGATTCTGTGTCTCCCTCTCTCTGCCCCTCCCCCGTTCATACTCTGTCTCTCTCTGTCCCAAAAATAAATAAACGTTGAAAAAAAAAATTTAAAAAAAAAAAAAAAAAAAGAAAGACGGAAGGAGATGGGGCGCCTGGGTGGCGCAGTCGGTTAAGCCTCCGACTTCAGCCAGGTCACGATCTCGCGGTCCGCGAGTTCGAGCCCCGCGTCGGGCTCTGGGCTGATGGCTCGGAGCCTGGAGCCTGTTTCCGATTCTGTGTCTCCCTCTCTCTCTGCCCCTCCCCTGTTCATGCTCTGTCTCTCTCTGTCCCAAAAATAAATAAAAGTTGAAAAAAAGAAAGACGGAAGGAGAGAGTACGAGCAGGGGAGAGGCAGAGAGAGAGAAGCTTAAGCAGGTTCCACATCCAGCACAGAGCCCGACACAGGGCTCGGATCTCATGGCCATGAGATTATGACCTGAGCTGAAATCAGGAGTCAGACTTTTAACCACTCAGGCACCCCTTTCCTTCCAATTAAAAAAAAAAGAAATCGAGCAGGAGCACCTGGGTGGCTCAGTCAGTGAAGCGTCTGGCTTCGGCTCAGGCGGTGATCTCCAGGTTTGTGAGTTTGAACCCGGCATTGGGCTGCCTGCTGACAGCACAGAACCCGCTTTGTATCCTCTGCCTCCCTTTCTCTCTGTCCCTCCCCGCCTCGCGCTGTCTTTCAAAAATAAACATAAAATTTTTTTTTTAAACGAGTGTAGTTTGCACATAATGTTACATGAGTTTACATACATTCTTTCATTTCAGTCTTCCAGGGAGATGCTGTCATTATCTGTGCAGTCGCTGAGGCTGGGGGTGGCGGCCCAAAGTCCCCTGGCCGAGGTGGGGGCCCCTGCTGCCTGTCTCGGACCCCTGGCAATGCGATTGGAACCTGCCAGGGGCATTTGTGTTTTCAACCCTCTGTTGCCGGCTGACAAGTTGAGACCCAGGGAGGAGGACGCATTGTGTGACCAAGAGACAAGTTAAGAAGAAGTTAAGGATCTTGGAAGTACAAGTCTTGGCCCGAGAGGGTGCGCTTGTCTCTAAGGCTTTGACGATTCTACCCGCCATATTGGCCCCAGAGAAAATGACCCAAGAAACATGAGCCACCAGCATGATCGAAGGGCTGGCTCTCCAGTTGTTTGTCCAATTGGAGTATTATATTCTTTAAAAAGTTTTTTTTAATGTTTATTTATTTTTGAGAGAGAGAGAGAGAGAGAGCGAGCGCAATTGGGGGAGGGGCAGAGAGAGAGGGAGACGCAGAATCTGAAGCAGGCTCCAGGCCCCGAGCTGTCAACAGAGAGCCTGATGCGAGGCTCCAACTCATGAACAGTGAGATCATGACCTGAGTAGAAGTCGGACGCTCAACCGACTAAGCCACCCAGACCCCCCTGGAGTATTATATTCTTAATTTTTGTTGGTCTGATAGACAGGAAAACATCCCATTGTTACAATAAATACATTTTATAGAAACGTATCAAATAATTGGGCTACACTCACCTCCTCCCCAATAATCTGTAATGATGGGGCTTTGGGTTCTGGATTCCCTCTATTTTACTTTTAGCATAAATTCACTCACTTATTCATTCCACACATCTGTGAACTCGATGTAGTGTCTGTTACATGCCAGGTACTGTTCTAGGCGCTCGGGACACATCAGAAAGAAATCTGCCCTCCTCTGGTGCCTTCTGGTGGGCGACCGAGACCCAGAACACAATAGATACGTAAAATACATTCAGTGTTCGATGGTGAGAAGTGCTTTGGAGAAAGATGAGGAAGGGGCAGGACAGAAGCATTCCTGTGGCTGGAGAAGGGTCGCGTTCAGAAGGCGAGGGACCAGGCTGTGGGGGGAATCGAGGTCTAGGGAGAGGACACAGCAGGTGCCAAGGCTCACAGTGGGGGATCATGCCTGGCATGTTGAAGGAGCAGCAGGAAAGAGGGAGACTGGGGAGCAGTGACTGGGGGAGGAGGGCAGAGGCTCTCGCGTCCTCTGCAAGGACATTTTGCTCCCGACGGGGCAGAGCCTTCGATGGTTTCCCCAGAGGAGCGCTTTGGCTGCTGTATTGTACTTGGACCGTAGGGGGTCAAGGTCAGAAACTTACAGATAGTTTGGAGGCTACAGCAAGAGGTGGTGACTTAGTGTAATGGGTTGAACAGTGTCCCCCGAAATTCATGTCTCCCTGCAACCTCAGAATGTGACTTGTTTGGATATGGAGTCTTTGTAGATGTACATTCACCTTTGGGGGGGGGGGCGGTTCCTAAATCCAAGGGCCGCTGCTCTTATGAAAAGGACACAGAGAGAGACACACAGGGAAGGGAATGTGAAGACGGGAGATTTTGCAGGGACGCTGACACAGGGCTCCGAAGCCACCAGAAGCAGGGGAAGCAAAGAAAGATTCGCCCCTAGAACCTTCGGCGGAAACTCGGCCTTGCTGGCATTTCAATACAACACTTCTGGTCTCCTGAACCCTGAAAGGACACGTGTCTGTTGTTTTTAGCCAGCTTTGTGGCAGTTTGTCACAGCAGCCAGGAGCTTGAAGGTCAGTCAGAGTTGGGCTATATTTTGAAGACAGAACCGAGGGGATTTGCCGATGGCTGGGATGTGAGGCGTCAGAGAAAAGGAGCCCAGGCTGGTCCAAGGTCTTGTTCTTTGTGACTGGAAGGGCGACTGGGAGGCAGGAGGGCTAGAGAGGAGCTGGTTTAGGAGAGAAGATTCCAGATGTCCCCTGGAGCACACTGAATGAGAGATGTCTATCACACAATCGAGTGGGGGCCAACCACACATCCTTATTCGCCCTTTAATTTGGTCTGTTTGCTTTTTTTTTTTTTAAGTTTATTTGTTTATTTTGAGAGAGAGAGAGAGAGAAAGAGAGCACAGAAGGGGCAGGGGGTGGAGAGAGAGAATCCCAAGCAGGCTCCACACCATCAGTGCAGAGCCCGATGCGGGGCTGGAACTCACAAATCGTGAGATCATGACCTGAGCCAAAGTCCAACGCTTAACCGACCGAGCCACCCAGGCGCCCCAAGGATATTTCTTGAAGATGTCTTCATGTCGAAACGTAAAGAAACGCTTCATTTTTTGTAGCTGTGTAGTATGCCACGGTGTGAAAGGACCATTCATGTAACCGGAAGGGGGCGTGTTTTCGAACGACCAGATGAGTAAGACTACTTACAGTGGTTCTTCCACGGCAGTCAGGGTTACTTTTTTCACGGCAGTTATGTTTCGAGTGTTGTTTGGGTGGCCGTGCCCGAGGACTAACTTCATGAGAGAGGTACGTGGGTGCAGGGGGCAGGGCCGCAGTTTCGGCTCCGGCACCCTCCGCGGTGGGGTGCAGGGGGGTGTTGTCAGCCAAAGAGAAAACCAAGCAAAGCCCCAAACGCAGTATTTTGAAGCCAGTGCCCCCCACCACACAGTATCGTCTGCTACCATTTCTCACACATTCGTGTTCAACGGCCAGAGGCGTGCAGGGGATTTTACGGACACCAGCCCCCTCTTCCTAGAACGGTGGCTTCTGTGGTCCAGCAGCTCCCTTTGGAGAGTCATGGTCCTTGTTAGCTCACCAAAGGCTCTGAGAAAGTCTGCAGCAAGGGAATGTTTGTTTAACCCAGGTTGCTCAAATGTATTTGAGGACCTCGCTCGATCCCTCCTCCAACCCCTAATTGCTGAGGACATCTCCGGGGCCCAGAGACCGACAGCCTGAGAAATGTTGGCTTTGGTTGACGCATCTGAGTTCAGAAAAAAGATCACAAAAACCAGATTTGTGCT
Organism: Lynx canadensis; assembly: GCF_007474595.2. Lineage (NCBI taxonomy): Eukaryota > Metazoa > Chordata > Mammalia > Carnivora > Felidae > Lynx > Lynx canadensis. The sequence goes on along the minus strand of NC_044305.1, from coordinate 6,040,351 downwards.
GTTTAAACAAACATTAAAAAAAGAAACAAGCATTGTGTCAGCTTTGCGGTGAGTGATGCCTCTTTTAGATGGAAACTCTTGTTCTTTTGATTCTCAAGGTTTTTTACTAAAAATTTTTTTTAATGTTGTATTTATTATTGAGAGACAGACATAGAGCATGAGCAGGGGAGGGGCAGAGAGAGGGGGAGACATGGAATCCGAAGCAGGCTCCAGGTTCCAAGCCGTCAGCACAGAGCCCGGCGTGGGGCTCGAACCCCCAAACCACGAGATCATGACCTGAGCTGAAGTCGGTCGCTTAACCAACTGAGCCACCCAGATGCCCCCCCCCCGTCAAATTTTTTTTTTTTTTAATGTTTATTCTCGAGACAGAGAGGGACAGAGCATGAACGGGGGAGGAGCAGAGAGAGAGGGAGACACAGAATCCAAAGCAGCTCCAGACTCCGAGCTGTCAGCACAGAGCCCGAACCGGGACTTGAACCCACGAACTGTGAGATCATGACCCGAGCTGAAGTCAGACGCTCAACCGACTGAGCCACCCAGGCGCCCCGATTCTCAAGGTTTAAGGTTTAACCTCCGGGAGTCACACGCTAACAGTGAACGGCTCAGAAAAATTCCGCACGCGGGGACCATCTTAGGGCGATGGGATGTTCTACACCTGAGTACGGGCCATGATTCCGCATCTCCAGAAGTCACTGAAAGTCTCAGAGCTTTGGGCCATCAGTGGGTGAATTTGGGGGTAAGTTACACCTTAATAAAGCTGTTTCAAAAAAGGCAAGGGAGAAAGAGCCAGCACCCCTGCCCCGAGGAGGCCTCCTCTGCCCCAGCCAATCTCCCTCCTGGCTTTCTGCGGCCAGAGTGTGTGGCCCGCTAGTGCATCATCGGTGGGCACGGGAGAGGGTTCTGGGTTTCCCCCCACAAATGGACGAACTCACGGTTTAGGTGGTGGGAGCATCTGAGCAGAGCGGACGCCCTTCCTGCAAAGGGCACCGTCCCCAGCGGCCAGAGGCCCCGGCAGGCGGCCCTTCGCCCTGTGATTTGTGCCTGGCCCTGGTTGGCAGTGGTTTCCGAGGAAGGACAATTGTATTAACTGAGCCTTTCAAGAAATGGTCCCTGAAGAGAGGTGAGAAGACCTTAATAAGGGTCTGCTTGCCAGAGTGAGATCCCACGTTTGTGACCCAAGAGCATCTCCACGGGCTTCTGCTGCTCCCTCACCTTGAGCTTCCAGAAAATATACAAGGAGCCGGGGGTTCCCGAATTTATGGTAGAGACTCTCTGCTGTGTCTAGTTTCTTTTGGAATCATTTGGCGGCCTTTGCTTAAAAAATTACCGTGACGGGGGGGGGGGGCGCCTGGGTGGCTCAGTTGGTTCAGCATCCGACTTTGGCTCAGGTCACGATCTCATGGTTCGTGGGTTCGAGCCCCGCGTCGGGCTCTGTGCGGACGGCTCGGAGCCTGGAGCCTGCTTCGGATTCTGTGTCTCCCCTTCTCTCTCTGCCTCTCCCCCGCTCATGCTCCGTCCCTCTCTCTTTCTCAAACATAAATAACATAAAAAATATTAAAAAAAATTACTGTGACGGGGGGCACCGGGGTGACTCAGTCAGTTAAGTGTCCGACCTCGGCTCAGGTCACGATCTCGTGGTTCGTGGGTTCGAGCCCCGCGTCGGGCTCTGTGCGGACGGCTCGGAGCCTGGAGCCTGCTTCGGATTCTGTGTCTCCCTCTCTCCCTGCTCCTCCCCCGCTCATGCTCCGTCCCTCTCTCTTTCTCAAACATAAATAACATAAAAAAATATTAAAAAAAATTACTGTGACGGGGGGCACCGGGGTGACTCAGTCAGTTAAGTGTCCAACCTCGGCTCAGGTCACGATCTCATGGTTCATGGGTTCGAGCCCCGAGTCGGGCTCTGTGCGGACAGCTCGGAGCCTGGAGCCTGCTTCGGATTCTGTGTCTCCCTCTCTCCCTGCTCCTCCCCCGCTCATGCTCCGTCCCTCTCTCTTTCTCAAACATAAATAACATAAAAAAATATTAAAAAAAATTACTGTGACGGGGGGCACCGGGGTGACTCAGTCAGTTAAGTGTCTGACCTCGGCTCAGGTCACGATCTCATGGTTCATGGGTTCGAGCCCCGCGTCGGGCTCTGTGCGGACAGCTCGGAGCCTGGAGCCTGCTTCGGATTCTGTGTCTCCCTCTCTCCCTGCTCCTCCCCCGCTCATGCTCCGTCCCTCTCTCTTTCTCAAACATAAATAACATAAAAAAATATTAAAAAAAATTACTGTGACCGGGGGCACCGGGGTGACTCAGTCAGTTAAGTGTCCGACCTCGGCTCAGGTCACGATCTCATGGTTCGTGGGTTCGAGCCCCGCGTCGGGCTCTGTGCGGACAGCTCGGAGCCTGGAGCCTGCTTCGGATTCTGTGTCTCCCTCTCTCTCTGCCTCTCCCCCGCTCATGCTCCGTCCCTCTCTCTTTCTCAAACATAAATAACATAAAAAAATATTAAAAAAAATTACTGTGACGGGGGGCACCGGGGTGACTCAGTCAGTTAAGTGTCTGACCTCGGCTCAGGTCACGATCTCATGGTTCGTGGGTTCGAGCCCCGCGTCGGGCTCTGTGCGGACAGCTCGGAGCCTGGAGCCTGCTTCGGATTCTGTGTCTCCCTCTCTCCCTGCTCCTCCCCCGCTCATGCTCCGTCCCTCTCTCTTTCTCAAACATAAATAACATAAAAAAATATTAAAAAAAATTACTGTGACCGGGGGCACCGGGGTGACTCAGTCAGTTAAGTGTCCGACCTCGGCTCAGGTCACGATCTCATGGTTCGTGGGTTCGAGCCCCGCGTCGGGCTCTGTGCGGACGGCTCGGAGCCTGGAGCCTGCTTCGGATTCTGTGTCTCCCTCTCTCTCTGCCTCTCCCCCGCTCATGCTCCGTCCCTCTCTCTTTCTCAAACATAAATAACATAAAAAAATATTAAAAAAAATTACTGTGACGGGGGGCACCGGGGTGACTCAGTCAGTTAAGTGTCCGACCTCGGCTCAGGTCACGATCTCATGGTTCGTGGGTTCGAGCCCCGCGTCGGGCTCTGTGCGGACAGCTCGGAGCCTGGAGCCTGCTTCGGATTCTGTGTCTCCCCTTCTCTCTCTGCCTCTCCCCCGCTCATGCTCCGTCCCTCTCTCTTTCTCAAACATAAATAACATAAAAAAATATTAAAAAAAATTACTGTGACGGGGGGCACCGGGGTGACTCAGTCAGTTAAGTGTCCGACCTCGGCTCAGGTCACGATCTCGTGGTTCGTGGGTTCGAGCCCCGCGTCGGGCTCTGTGCGGACGGCTCGGAGCCTGGAGCCTGCTTCGGATTCTGTGTCTCCCTCTCTCCCTGCTCCTCCCCCGCTCATGCTCCGTCCCTCTCTCTTTCTCAAACATAAATAACATAAAAAAATATTAAAAAAAATTACTGTGACGGGGGGCACCGGGGTGACTCAGTCAGTTAAGTGTCCAACCTCGGCTCAGGTCACGATCTCATGGTTCATGGGTTCGAGCCCCGCGTCGGGCTCTGTGCGGACAGCTCGGAGCCTGGAGCCTGCTTCGGATTCTGTGTCTCCCTCTCTCCCTGCTCCTCCCCCGCTCATGCTCCGTCCCTCTCTCTTTCTCAAACATAAATAACATAAAAAAATATTAAAAAAATTACTGTGACGGGGGGCACCGGGGTGACTCAGTCAGTTAAGTGTCTGACCTCGGCTCAGGTCACGATCTCATGGTTCGTGGGTTCGAGCCCCGCGTCGGGCTCTGTGCGGACAGCTCGGAGCCTGGAGCCTGCTTCGGATTCTGTGTCTCCCTCTCTCCCTGCTCCTCCCCCGCTCATGCTCCGTCCCTCTCTCTTTCTCAAACATAAATAACATAAAAAAATATTAAAAAAAATTACTGTGACCGGGGGCACCGGGGTGACTCAGTCAGTTAAGTGTCCGACCTCGGCTCAGGTCACGATCTCATGGTTCGTGGGTTCGAGCCCCGCGTCGGGCTCTGTGCGGACGGCTCGGAGCCTGGAGCCTGCTTCGGATTCTGTGTCTCCCTCTCTCTCTGCCTCTCCCCCGCTCATGCTCCGTCCCTCTCTCTTTCTCAAACATAAATAACATAAAAAAATATTAAAAAAAATTACTGTGACGGGGGGCACCGGGGTGACTCAGTCAGTTAAGTGTCTGACCTCGGCTCAGGTCACGATCTCATGGTTCGTGGGTTCGAGCCCCGCGTCGGGCTCTGTGCGGACAGCTCGGAGCCTGGAGCCTGCTTCGGATTCTGTGTCTCCCTCTCTCCCTGCTCCTCCCCCGCTCATGCTCCGTCCCTCTCTCTTTCTCAAACATAAATAACATAAAAAAATATTAAAAAAAATTACTGTGACCGGGGGCACCGGGGTGACTCAGTCAGTTAAGTGTCTGACCTCGGCTCAGGTCACGATCTCATGGTTCGTGGGTTCGAGCCCCGCGTCGGGCTCTGTGCGGACAGCTCGGAGCCTGGAGCCTGCTTCGGATTCTGTGTCTCCCTCTCTCTCTGCCTCTCCCCCGCTCATGCTCCGTCCCTCTCTCTTTCTCAAACATAAATAACATAAAAAATATTAAAAAAAATTACTGTGACGGGGGGCACCGGGGTGACTCAGTCAGTTAAGTGTCCGACCTCGGCTCAGGTCACGATCTCATGGTTCGTGGGTTCGAGCCCCGCGTCGGGCTCTGTGCGGACAGCTCGGAGCCTGGAGCCTGCTTCGGATTCTGTGTCTCCCCTTCTCTCTCTGCCTCTCCCCCGCTCATGCTCCGTCCCTCTCTCTTTCTCAAACATAAATAACATAAAAAAATATTAAAAAAAATTACTGTGACGGGGGGCACCGGGGTGACTCAGTCAGTTAAGTGTCTGACCTCGGCTCAGGTCACGATCTCATGGTTCATGGGTTCGAGCCCCGCGTCGGGCTCTGTGCGGACAGCTCGGAGCCTGGAGCCTGCTTCGGATTCTGTGTCTCCCTCTCTCTCTGCCTCTCCCCCGCTCATGCTCCGTCTCTCTCTCTTTCTCAAACATAAACATAAAAAAAAATATTAAAAAAAATTAATGTGTTGGGGGACACCTGGGTGACTCAGTTAAGTGTCCAACCTCGGCTCAGGTCACGATCTCATGGTTCATGGGTTCGAGCCCCGCGTCGGGCTCTGTGCGGACAGCTCGGAGCCTGGAGCCTGCTTCGGATTCTGTGTCTCCCTCTCTCCCTGCTCCTCCCCCGCTCATGCTCCGTCCCTCTCTCTTTCTCAAACATAAATAACATAAAAAATATTAAAAAAAATTACTGTGACGGGGGGCACCGGGGTGACTCAGTCAGTTAAGTGTCTGACCTCGGCTCAGGTCATGACCTTGTGGTCCATGGGTTCGAGCCCCGCGTCGGGCTCTGTGCGGACGGCTCGGAGCCTGGAGCCTGCTTCGGATTCTGTGTCTCCCTCTCTCCCTGCTCCTCCCCCGCTCATGCTCCATCCCTCTCTCTTTCTCAAACATAAATAACATAAAAAATATTAAAAAAATTACTGTGACGGGGGGCACCGGGGTGACTCAGTCAGTTAAGTGTCTGACCTCGGCTCAGGTCACGATCTCATGGTTCATGGGTTCGAGCCCCGCGTCGGGCTCTGTGCGGACAGCTCGGAGCCTGGAGCCTGCTTCGGATTCTGTGTCTCCCTCTCTCTCTGCCTCTCCCCCGCTCATGCTCCGTCTCTCTCTCTTTCTCAAACATAAACATAAAAAAAAATATTAAAAAAAATTAATGTGTTGGGGGACACCTGGGTGACTCAGTTAAGTGTCCGACCTCGGCTCAGGTCACGATCTCACAGTCTGTGAGTTCGAGCCCCGCGTCGGGCTCTGTGCGGACAGCTCGGAGCCTGGAGCCTGCTTCGGATTCTGTGTCTCCCTCTCTCCCTGCTCCTCCCCCGCTCATGCTCCGTCCCTCTCTCTTTCTCAAACATAAACATAAAAAAAATATTAAAAAAAATTAATGTGTTGGGGGACACCTGGGTGACTCAGTTAAGTGTCCGACCTCGGCTCAGGTCACGATCTCATGGTTCGTGGGTTCGAGCCCCGCGTCGGGCTCTGTGCAGACAGCTCGGAGCCTGGAGCCTGCTTCGGATTCTGTGTCTCCCTCTCTCTCTGCCTCTCCCCCGCTCATGCTCCGTCTCTCTCTCTTTCTCAACATAAACATAAAAAAAAATATTAAAAAAAATTAATGTGTTGGGGGACACCTGGGTGACTCAGTTAAGTGTCCAACCTCGGCTCAGGTCACGATCTCATGGTTCGTGGGTTCGAGCCCCGCGTCGGGCTCTGTGCGGACGGCTCGGAGCCTGGAGCCTGCTTCGGATTCTGTGTCTCCCTCTCTCCCTGCTCCTCCCCCGCTCATGCTCCGTCTCTCTCTCTTTCTCAAACATAAACATAAAAAAAAATATTAAAAAAAATTAATGTGTTGGGGGACACCTGGGTGACTCAGTTAAGTGTCCAACCTCGGCTCAGGTCACGATCTCATGGTTCGTGGGTTCGAGCCCCGCGTCGGGCTCTGTGCGGACAGCTCGGAGCCTGGAGCCTGCTTCGGATTCTGTGTCTCCCTCTCTCCCTGCTCCTCCCCCGCTCATGCTCCGTCCCTCTCTCTTTCTCAAACATAAATAACATAAAAAAATATTAAAAAAAATTACTGTGACGGGGGGCACCGGGGTGACTCAGTCAGTTAAGTGTCTGACCTCGGCTCAGGTCATGACCTTGTGGTCCATGGGTTCGAGCCCCGCGTCGGGCTCTGTGCGGACGGCTCGGAGCCTGGAGCCTGCTTCGGATTCTGTGTCTCCCTCTCTCCCTGCTCCTCCCCCGCTCATGCTCCATCCCTCTCTCTTTCTCAAACATAAATAACATAAAAAATATTAAAAAAAATTACTGTGACGGGGGGCACCGGGGTGACTCAGTCAGTTAAGTGTCTGACCTCGGCTCAGGTCACGATCTCATGGTTCATGGGTTCGAGCCCCGCGTCGGGCTCTGTGCGGACAGCTCGGAGCCTGGAGCCTGCTTCGGATTCTGTGTCTCCCTCTCTCTCTGCCTCTCCCCCGCTCATGCTCCGTCTCTCTCTCTTTCTCAAACATAAACATAAAAAAAAATATTAAAAAAAATTAATGTGTTGGGGGACACCTGGGTGACTCAGTTAAGTGTCCGACCTCGGCTCAGGTCACGATCTCACAGTCTGTGAGTTCAAGCCCCGCGTCGGGCTCTGTGCGGACAGCTCGGAGCCTGGAGCCTGCTTCGGATTCTGTGTCTCCCTCTCTCTCTGCCTCTCCCCCGCTCATGCTCCATCTCTCTCTCTTTCTCAAACATAAACATAAAAAAAATATTAAAAAAAATTAATGTGTTGGGGGACACCTGGGTGACTCAGTTAAGTGTCCGACCTCGGCTCAGGTCACGATCTCATGGTTCGTGGGTTCGAGCCCCGCGTCGGGCTCTGTGCGGACAGCTCGGAGCCTGGAGCCTGCTTCGGATTCTGTGTCTCCCTCTCTCTCTGCCTCTCCCCCGCTCATGCTCCGTCTCTCTCTCTTTCTCAAACATAAATAACATAAAAAAATATTAAAAAAAATTACTGTGACGGGGGGCACCGGGGTGACTCAGTCAGTTAAGTGTCCAACTTCATCTCAGGTCACGATCTCACAGTCTGTGAGTTCAAGCCCCGAGTCGGGCTCTGGGCTGACGGGCTCAGAGCCTGGAGCCTGCTTCGGATTCTGTGTCTCCCTCTCTCCCTGCTCCTCCCCCGCTCATGCTCCGTCTCTCTCTCTTTCTCAAACATAAACATAAAAAAAATATTAAAAAAAATTAATGTGTTGGGGGACACCTGGGTGACTCAGTTAAGTGTCCGACCTCGGCTCAGGTCACGATCTCATGGTTCGTGGGTTCGAGCCCCGCGTCGGGCTCTGTGCGGACAGCTCGGAGCCTGGAGCCTGCTTCGGATTCTGTGTCTCCCTCTCTCTCTGCCTCTCCCCCGCTCATGCTCCGTCTCTCTCTCTTTCTCAAACATAAACATAAAAAAAAATATTAAAAAAAATTAATGTGTTGGGGGACACCTGGGTGACTCAGTTAAGTGTCCGACCTCGGCTCAGGTCACGATCTCACAGTCTGTGAGTTCAAGCCCCGCGTCGGGCTCTGTGCGGACAGCTCGGAGCCTGGAGCCTGCTTCGGATTCTGTGTCTCCCTCTCTCCCTGCTCCTCCCCCGCTCATGCTCCGTCCCTCTCTCTTTCTCAAACATAAATAACATAAAAAAATATTAAAAAAAATTACTGTGACGGGGGGGCACCGGGGTGACTCAGTCAGTTAAGTGTCCGACCTCGGCTCAGGTCACGATCTCGTGGTTCGTGGGTTCGAGCCCCGCGTCGGGCTCTGTGCGGACGGCTCGGAGCCTGGAGCCTGCTTCGGATTCTGTGTCTCCCTCTCTCTCTGCCTCTCCCCCGCTCATGCTCCGTCCCTCTCTCTTTCTCAAACATAAATAACATAAAAAAATATTAAAAAAAATTACTGTGACGGGGGGCACCGGGGTGACTCAGTCAGTTAAGTGTCTGACCTCGGCTCAGGTCACGATCTCATGGTTCATGGGTTCGAGCCCCGCGTCGGGCTCTGTGCGGACAGCTCGGAGCCTGGAGCCTGCTTCGGATTCTGTGTCTCCCTCTCTCCCTGCTCCTCCCCCGCTCATGCTCCGTCCCTCTCTCTTTCTCAAACATAAATAACATAAAAAAATATTAAAAAAAATTACTGTGACGGGGGGCACCGGGGTGACTCAGTCAGTTAAGTGTCTGACCTCGGCTCAGGTCACGATCTCATGGTTCATGGGTTCGAGCCCCGCGTCGGGCTCTGTGCGGACAGCTCGGAGCCTGGAGCCTGCTTCGGATTCTGTGTCTCCCTCTCTCCCTGCTCCTCCCCCGCTCATGCTCCGTCCCTCTCTCTTTCTCAAACATAAATAACATAAAAAAATATTAAAAAAAATTACTGTGACGGGGGGCACCGGGGTGACTCAGTCAGTTAAGTGTCTGACCTCGGCTCAGGTCACGATCTCATGGTTCATGGGTTCGAGCCCCGCGTCGGGCTCTGTGCGGACAGCTCGGAGCCTGGAGCCTGCTTCGGATTCTGTGTCTCCCTCTCTCCCTGCTCCTCCCCCGCTCATGCTCCGTCCCTCTCTCTTTCTCAAACATAAATAACATAAAAAAATATTAAAAAAAATTACTGTGACGGGGGGCACCGGGGTGACTCAGTCAGTTAAGTGTCTGACCTCGGCTCAGGTCACGATCTCATGGTTCATGGGTTCGAGCCCCGCGTCGGGCTCTGTGCGGACAGCTCGGAGCCTGGAGCCTGCTTCGGATTCTGTGTCTCCCTCTCTCCCTGCTCCTCCCCCGCTCATGCTCCGTCCCTCTCTCTTTCTCAAACATAAATAACATAAAAAAATATTAAAAAAAATTACTGTGACGGGGGGCACCGGGGTGACTCAGTCAGTTAAGTGTCTGACCTCGGCTCAGGTCACGATCTCATGGTTCGTGGGTTCGAGCCCCGCGTCGGGCTCTGTGCGGACAGCTCGGAGCCTGGAGCCTGCTTCGGATTCTGTGTCTCCCTCTCTCCCTGCTCCTCCCCCGCTCATGCTCCGTCCCTCTCTCTTTCTCAAACATAAATAACATAAAAAAATATTAAAAAAATTACTGTGACCGGGGGCACCGGGGTGACTCAGTCAGTTAAGTGTCCGACCTCGGCTCAGGTCACGATCTCATGGTTCGTGGGTTCGAGCCCCGCGTCGGGCTCTGTGCGGACGGCTCGGAGCCTGGAGCCTGCTTCGGATTCTGTGTCTCCCTCTCTCTCTGCCTCTCCCCCGCTCATGCTCCGTCCCTCTCTCTTTCTCAAACATAAATAACATAAAAAAATATTAAAAAAAATTACTGTGACGGGGGGCACCGGGGTGACTCAGTCAGTTAAGTGTCCGACCTCGGCTCAGGTCACGATCTCATGGTTCGTGGGTTCGAGCCCCGCGTCGGGCTCTGTGCGGACAGCTCGGAGCCTGGAGCCTGCTTCGGATTCTGTGTCTCCCCTTCTCTCTCTGCCTCTCCCCCGCTCATGCTCCGTCCCTCTCTCTTTCTCAAACATAAATAACATAAAAAAATATTAAAAAAAATTACTGTGACGGGGGGCACCGGGGTGACTCAGTCAGTTAAGTGTCTGACCTCGGCTCAGGTCACGATCTCATGGTTCATGGGTTCGAGCCCCGCGTCGGGCTCTGTGCGGACAGCTCGGAGCCTGGAGCCTGCTTCGGATTCTGTGTCTCCCTCTCTCTCTGCCTCTCCCCCGCTCATGCTCCGTCTCTCTCTCTTTCTCAAACATAAACATAAAAAAAAATATTAAAAAAAATTAATGTGTTGGGGGACACCTGGGTGACTCAGTTAAGTGTCCAACCTCGGCTCAGGTCACGATCTCATGGTTCATGGGTTCGAGCCCCGCGTCGGGCTCTGTGCGGACAGCTCGGAGCCTGGAGCCTGCTTCGGATTCTGTGTCTCCCTCTCTCCCTGCTCCTCCCCCGCTCATGCTCCGTCCCTCTCTCTTTCTCAAACATAAATAACATAAAAAAATATTAAAAAAAATTACTGTGACGGGGGGCACCGGGGTGACTCAGTCAGTTAAGTGTCTGACCTCGGCTCAGGTCATGACCTTGTGGTCCATGGGTTCGAGCCCCGCGTCGGGCTCTGTGCGGACGGCTCGGAGCCTGGAGCCTGCTTCGGATTCTGTGTCTCCCTCTCTCCCTGCTCCTCCCCCGCTCATGCTCCATCCCTCTCTCTTTCTCAAACATAAATAACATAAAAAAATATTAAAAAAAATTACTGTGACGGGGGGCACCGGGGTGACTCAGTCAGTTAAGTGTCTGACCTCGGCTCAGGTCACGATCTCATGGTTCATGGGTTCGAGCCCCGCGTCGGGCTCTGTGCGGACAGCTCGGAGCCTGGAGCCTGCTTCGGATTCTGTGTCTCCCTCTCTCTCTGCCTCTCCCCCGCTCATGCTCCGTCTCTCTCTCTTTCTCAAACATAAACATAAAAAAAAATATTAAAAAAAATTAATGTGTTGGGGGACACCTGGGTGACTCAGTTAAGTGTCCGACCTCGGCTCAGGTCACGATCTCACAGTCTGTGAGTTCAAGCCCCGCGTCGGGCTCTGTGCGGACAGCTCGGAGCCTGGAGCCTGCTTCGGATTCTGTGTCTCCCTCTCTCCCTGCTCCTCCCCCGCTCATGCTCCGTCCCTCTCTCTTTCTCAAACATAAACATAAAAAAAATATTAAAAAAATTAATGTGTTGGGGGACACCTGGGTGACTCAGTTAAGTGTCCGCCCTCGGCTCAGGTCACGATCTCATGGTTCGTGGGTTCGAGCCCCGCGTCGGGCTCTGTGCGGACAGCTCGGAGCCTGGAGCCTGCTTCGGATTCTGTGTCTCCCTCTCTCTCTGCCTCTCCCCCGCTCATGCTCCGTCTCTCTCTCTTTCTCAAACATAAACATAAAAAAAAATATTAAAAAAAATTAATGTGTTGGGGGACACCTGGGTGACTCAGTTAAGTGTCCAACCTCGGCTCAGGTCACGATCTCATGGTTCGTGGGTTCGAGCCCCGCGTCGGGCTCTGTGCGGACAGCTCGGAGCCTGGAGCCTGCTTCGGATTCTGTGTCTCCCTCTCTCCCTGCTCCTCCCCCGCTCATGCTCCGTCTCTCTCTCTTTCTCAAACATAAACATAAAAAAAAATATTAAAAAAAATTAATGTGTTGGGGGACACCTGGGTGACTCAGTTAAGTGTCCAACCTCGGCTCAGGTCACGATCTCATGGTTCGTGGGTTCGAGCCCCGCGTCGGGCTCTGTGCGGACAGCTCGGAGCCTGGAGCCTGCTTCGGATTCTGTGTCTCCCTCTCTCCCTGCTCCTCCCCCGCTCATGCTCCGTCCCTCTCTCTTTCTCAAACATAAATAACATAAAAAAATATTAAAAAAAATTACTGTGACGGGGGGCACCGGGGTGACTCAGTCAGTTAAGTGTCTGACCTCGGCTCAGGTCATGACCTCGTGGTCCATGGGTTCGAGCCCCGCGTCGGGCTCTGTGCGGACGGCTCGGAGCCTGGAGCCTGCTTCGGATTCTGTGTCTCCCTCTCTCCCTGCTCCTCCCCCGCTCATGCTCCATCCCTCTCTCTTCTCAAACATAAATAACATAAAAAAATATTAAAAAAAATTACTGTGACGGGGGGCACCGGGGTGACTCAGTCAGTTAAGTGTCTGACCTCGGCTCAGGTCACGATCTCATGGTTCATGGGTTCGAGCCCCGCGTCGGGCTCTGTGCGGACAGCTCGGAGCCTGGAGCCTGCTTCGGATTCTGTGTCTCCCTCTCTCTCTGCCTCTCCCCCGCTCATGCTCCGTCTCTCTCTCTTTCTCAAACATAAACATAAAAAAAATATTAAAAAAAATTAATGTGTTGGGGGACACCTGGGTGACTCAGTTAAGTGTCCGACCTCGGCTCAGGTCACGATCTCACAGTCTGTGAGTTCAAGCCCCGCGTCGGGCTCTGTGCGGACAGCTCGGAGCCTGGAGCCTGCTTCGGATTCTGTGTCTCCCTCTCTCCCTGCTCCTCCCCCGCTCATGCTCCGTCCCTCTCTCTTTCTCAAACATAAATAACATAAAAAAATATTAAAAAAAATTACTGTGACGGGGGGCACCGGGGTGACTCAGTCAGTTAAGTGTCCGACCTCGGCTCAGGTCACGATCTCGTGGTTCGTGGGTTCGAGCCCCGCGTCGGGCTCTGTGCGGACGGCTCGGAGCCTGGAGCCTGCTTCGGATTCTGTGTCTCCCCTTCTCTCTCTGCCTCTCCCCCGCTCATGCTCCGTCCCTCTCTCTTTCTCAAACATAAACATAAAAAAAATATTAAAAAAAATTAATGTGTTGGGGGACACCTGGGTGACTCAGTTAAGTGTCCGACCTCGGCTCAGGTCACGATCTCATGGTTCGTGGGTTCGAGCCCCGCGTCGGGCTCTGTGCGGACAGCTCGGAGCCTGGAGCCTGCTTCGGATTCTGTGTCTCCCTCTCTCTCTGCCTCTCCCCCGCTCATGCTCCGTCTCTCTCTCTTTCTCAAACATAAACATAAAAAAAAATATTAAAAAAATTAATGTGTTGGGGGACACCTGGGTGACTCAGTTAAGTGTCCAACCTCGGCTCAGGTCACGATCTCATGGTTCGTGGGTTCGAGCCCCGCGTCGGGCTCTGTGCGGACAGCTCGGAGCCTGGAGCCTGCTTCGGATTCTGTGTCTCCCTCTCTCCCTGCTCCTCCCCCGCTCATGCTCCGTCTCTCTCTCTTTCTCAAACATAAACATAAAAAAAAATATTAAAAAAAATTAATGTGTTGGGGGACACCTGGGTGACTCAGTCAGTTAAGTGTCCGACCTCGGCTCAGGTCACGATCTCATGGTTCGTGGGTTCGAGCCCCGCGTCGGGCTCTGTGCGGACAGCTCGGAGCCTGGAGCCTGCTTCGGATTCTGTGTCTCCCTCTCTCTCTGCCTCTCCCCCGCTCATGCTCCATCTCTCTCTCTTTCTCAAACATAAACATAAAAAAAATATTAAAAAAAATTAATGTGTTGGGGGACACCTGGGTGACTCAGTTAAGTGTCCGACCTCGGCTCAGGTCACGATCTCATGGTTCGTGGGTTCGAGCCCCGCGTCGGGCTCTGTGCGGACAGCTCGGAGCCTGGAGCCTGCTTCGGATTCTGTGTCTCCCTCTCTCTCTGCCTCTCCCCCGCTCATGCTCCGTCTCTCTCTCTTTCTCAAACATAAATAACATAAAAAAATATTAAAAAAAATTACTGTGACGGGGGGCACCGGGGTGACTCAGTCAGTTAAGTGTCCAACTTCATCTCAGGTCACGATCTCACAGTCTGTGAGTTCAAGCCCCGAGTCGGGCTCTGGGCTGACGGGCTCAGAGCCTGGAGCCTGCTTCGGATTCTGTGTCTCCCTCTCTCCCTGCTCCTCCCCCGCTCATGCTCCGTCTCTCTCTCTTTCTCAAACATAAACATAAAAAAAATATTAAAAAAAATTAATGTGTTGGGGGACACCTGGGTGACTCAGTTAAGTGTCCGACCTCGGCTCAGGTCACGATCTCATGGTTCGTGGGTTCGAGCCCCGCGTCGGGCTCTGTGCGGACAGCTCGGAGCCTGGAGCCTGCTTCGGATTCTGTGTCTCCCTCTCTCTCTGCCTCTCCCCCGCTCATGCTCCGTCTCTCTCTCTTTCTCAAACATAAACATAAAAAAAAATATTAAAAAAAATTAATGTGTTGGGGGACACCTGGGTGACTCAGTTAAGTGTCCGACCTCGGCTCAGGTCACGATCTCACAGTCTGTGAGTTCAAGCCCCGCGTCGGGCTCTGTGCGGACAGCTCGGAGCCTGGAGCCTGCTTCGGATTCTGTGTCTCCCTCTCTCCCTGCTCCTCCCCCGCTCATGCTCCGTCCCTCTCTCTTTCTCAAACATAAATAACATAAAAAAATATTAAAAAAATTACTGTGACGGGGGGCACCGGGGTGACTCAGTCAGTTAAGTGTCCGACCTCGGCTCAGGTCACGATCTCGTGGTTCGTGGGTTCGAGCCCCGCGTCGGGCTCTGTGCGGACGGCTCGGAGCCTGGAGCCTGCTTCGGATTCTGTGTCTCCCCTTCTCTCTCTGCCTCTCCCCCGCTCATGCTCCGTCCCTCTCTCTTTCTCAAACATAAATAACATAAAAAAATATTAAAAAAAATTACTGTGACGGGGGGCACCGGGGTGACTCAGTCAGTTAAGTGTCCGACCTCGGCTCAGGTCACGATCTCATGGTTCATGGGTTCGAGCCCCGCGTCGGGCTCTGTGCGGACGGCTCGGAGCCTGGAGCCTGCTTCGGATTCTGTGTCTCCCCTTCTCTCTCTGCCTCTCCCCCGCTCATGCTCCGTCCCTCTCTCTTTCTCAAACATAAACATAAAAAAAATATTAAAAAAAATTAATGTGTTGAGGGACACCTGGGTGACTCAGTTAAGTGTCCGACCTCGGCTCAGGTCACGATCTCATGGTTCGTGGGTTCGAGCCCCGCGTCGGGCTCTGTGCGGACAGCTCGGAGCCTGGAGCCTGCTTCGGATTCTGTGTCTCCCTCTCTCTCTGCCTCTCCCCCGCTCATGCTCCGTCTCTCTCTCTTTCTCAAACATAAACATAAAAAAAAATATTAAAAAAATTAATGTGTTGGGGGACACCTGGGTGACTCAGTTAAGTGTCCAACCTCGGCTCAGGTCACGATCTCATGGTTCGTGGGTTCGAGCCCCGCGTCGGGCTCTGTGCGGACAGCTCGGAGCCTGGAGCCTGCTTCGGATTCTGTGTCTCCCTCTCTCCCTGCTCCTCCCCCGCTCATGCTCCGTCCCTCTCTCTTTCTCAAACATAAATAACATAAAAAAATATTAAAAAAAATTACTGTGACGGGGGGCACCTGGGTGACTCAGTCGGTTAAGTGTCCAACTTCATCTCAGGTCATGATCTCACAGTCTGTGAGTTCAAGCCCCGAGTCGGGCTCTGGGCTGACGGGCTCAGAGCCTGGAGCCTGCTTCGGATTCTGTGTCTCCCTCTCTCTCTGCCTCTCCCCCGCTCATGCTCCGTCTCTCTCTCTTTCTCAAACATAAACATAAAAAAAATATTAAAAAAATTTAATGTGTTGGGGGACACCTGGGTGACTCAGTCAGTTAAGTGTCCGACCTCGGCTCAGGTCACGATCTCATGGTTCGTGGGTTCGAGCCCCGCGTCGGGCTCTGTGCGGACAGCTCGGAGCCTGGAGCCTGCTTCGGATTCTGTGTCTCCCTCTCTCCCTGCTCCTCCCCCGCTCATGCTCCGTCCCTCTCTCTTTCTCAAACATAAATAACATAAAAAAATATTAAAAAAAATTACTGTGACGGGGGGCACCGGGGTGACTCAGTCAGTTAAGTGTCCGACCTCGGCTCAGGTCACGATCTCGTGGTTCGTGGGTTCGAGCCCCGCGTCGGGCTCTGTGCGGACAGCTCGGAGCCTGGAGCCTGCTTCGGATTCTGTGTCTCCCCTTCTCTCTCTGCCTCTCCCCCGCTCATGCTCCGTCCCTCTCTCTTTCTCAAACATAAATAACATAAAAAAATATTAAAAAAAATTACTGTGACGGGGGGCACCTGGGTGACTCAGTCGGTTAAGTGTCCAACTTCATCTCAGGTCACGATCTCACAGTCTGTGAGTTCAAGCCCCGAGTCGGGCTCTGGGCTGACGGGCTCAGAGCCTGGAGCCTGCTTCGGATTCTGTGTCTCCCCTTCTCTCTCTGCCTCTCCCCCGCTCATGCTCCGTCTCTCTCTCTTTCTCAAACATAAACATAAAAAAAATATTAAAAAAAATTAATGTGTTGGGGGACACCTGGGTGACTCAGTTAAGTGTCCGACCTCGGCTCAGGTCACGATCTCATGGTTCGTGGGTTCGAGCCCCGCGTCGGGCTCTGTGCGGACAGCTCGGAGCCTGGAGCCTGCTTCGGATTCTGTGTCTCCCTTTCTCTCTCTGCCTCTCCCCCGCTCATGCTCCGTCCCTCTCTCTTTCTCAAACATAAATAACATAAAAAAATATTAAAAAAAATTACTGTGACGGGGGGCACCGGGGTGACTCAGTCAGTTAAGTGTCTGACCTCGGCTCAGGTCACGATCTCATGGTTCATGGGTTCGAGCCCCGCGTCGGGCTCTGTGCGGACAGCTCGGAGCCTGGAGCCTGCTTCGGATTCTGTGTCTCCCTCTCTCCCTGCTCCTCCCCCGCTCATGCTCCGTCTCTCTCTCTTTCTCAAACATAAACATAAAAAAAAATATTAAAAAAAATTAATGTGTTGGGGGACACCTGGGTGACTCAGTCAGTTAAGTGTCCGACCTCGGCTCAGGTCACGATCTCATGGTTCGTGGGTTCGAGCCCCGCGTCGGGCTCTGTGCGGACAGCTCGGAGCCTGGAGCCTGCTTCGGATTCTGTGTCTCCCTCTCTCCCTGCTCCTCCCCCGCTCATGCTCCGTCCCTCTCTCTTTCTCAAACATAAATAACATAAAAAAATATTAAAAAACATTACTGTGACAGGGGGCACCTGGGTGACTCAGTCGGTTAAGTGTCCAACTTCATCTCAGGTCATGATCTCCCAGCTTGTGGGTTCGAGCCCCGCGTCGGGCTCTGTGCGGACAGCTCGGGGCCTGGAGCCTGCTTCCGATTCCGTGCCTCCCTCTCTCTCCGCCCCTAACCCACTCGCATTCTGTCTCTGTCTCTCTCAAAAATAAATAAACATTAAAAAAAATATTAAAGAAAAATTACTGTGACGGGGGCACCCGGGTGGCTCCGTCGGTTGAGTTTCTGACACCAGCTCAGGTCACGATCTCGCGGTTCGTGGGTTCAAGCCCCACGTCAGGCTCGCTCGCTGCTGTGGGCGCAGAGCCTGCTCTGAATCCTCTGTCCCCCCCCCCCCGCCCCTCCCCCACTCAGGCTTTTGCTCTCTCTCTTTCAAAAATAAATAAACATTAACAACTCTAATGTGACATAAGAAAAAGACTGGCCAGGGGTGCCACTGACTGCAAAGCACTCACGGGCCATCCTGACTGAGCCTGGAATGTTGAAGTCCTTTCAGTAAGTCTCTGTGGAGCCCGCATTATCATTCCCTCCTTTATAAGGTATTCGCTGAGCTCCTACTAAGTGCCAGCTCATTAGGGCCCCCGGTGAGGAATCCGATAGGCCGGGGGCCCGCCACAGAAGCGACAGTCTGGTGATGAGGACAAGCGCTGTCACCCGTTACCGCATATCCCTGTGCCCCGCGGGATGTTCACAAGCGACTTCACTCTGAGGGAGGCACCCTCTTCTTCCCAGGTCACAGATGGGATCTTGAAACGGTCAAGTAGGTGGGTGAGCCCCGCCTCAACTTCCGGGAACGCTGTCCTTGCAAGAGACTCCTCTGGTGAAGCATCTGAACCGTGCGGACCCCACCCTTCAGCCCCCACTTGGAAAAAGCGGGAGTAACCTCCCGCCTTTCAGGATTGGGACAACAACATCTGCATAAGAAATGAAAATCCGATCTGCGCCCTGGCCCCACCCAGTGACGGAAAGCTCCCAAACTGGGTGCTCCTACTTTCTAATCTTAGCACCCCAACCCCCCACCCAGTTTCCCTTTATTCCTATGGACTTTCCACTCAGCAATGTTAAAAAAAAAACAAAAAACAAAAACAACAACGGTGAGAAAAATTATGGCAAAGGTAAGCTTCTAAAAGTTTACATTGGGGGCGCCTGGGTGGCGCAGTCGGTTAAGCGTCCGACTTCAGCCAGGTCACGATCTCGCGGTCCGTGAGTTCGAGCCCCGCGTCGGGCTCTGGGCTGATGGCTCGGAGCCTGGAGCCTGTTTCCGATTCTGTGTCTCCCTCTCTCTCTGCCCCTCCCCCGTTCATGCTCTGTCTCTCTGTGTCCCAAAAATAAATAAAAACGTTGGAAAAAAAAAATTAAAAAAAAAAAAAGTTTACATTGAACAAACAGGCTTTTTTTTTTTTTTTTTTTTTTTTTCCTTTTTGACAAACAAGAAAGGGTCTGGAGCAGGGGGGTCTGGAGTCACGGCCCGCCTGGGTTCGATTCCTGCTTCTGTTACTTCACGGCTGTGTGACTTTGGGCAAATAAATGAAACTTTGTCAGCCTCAGTTTCCCGGCTGGTCGCGTGCAGAGTTGCTGAGGGCTCCCGAGGCGATGTGCATCCATTGCTGTGAGCAGTGCCTGCCTTGAGGGTTCGGTGTGTGGGTTATTGTTTTCGTTTAAGTTATTGACTTATTTTGGGGGGGGTGGCGTGCAGAGAGAGAATCCCAAGCAGGCTCTGCACTGTCCGTGCCGAGCCCCATGCGGGGCTTGAACCCACCAACTATGAGAGCATGACCTGAGCCGAAACCAAGAGTCGGACACTTGGTGTGGGGGTCCTACTTTCAGGCAGTGCCGGCAGGCGGCCCCGCGTGGAGCCCGGGAGCGTCTGTGGGTGGCGTTTCCTGTGTGTGCCTCTTGGTGACAGTAGGGCTGCCTGCGCCCGGAGAGGTGCAGACTCAGGGTTTGAGGCCAGTGGAGCATGTGCAGCCTCCTGGGGTGGGTCCAGCCTTGCCCTCCTTGGAGAAGACTGCTTAGACCCTGCCAGGTGCCCTTGACCTGTCATTCCTTTGCCCTGCCTGAGACAGCAGTAACAGCAGAACAGTGTAACGGATGCACCGCATGCTCGTTTTGGTGATGGGACAGTGAAGTCCAGGGGACCAGAAGCCACATTTTATCCATGTTTGTGCCCCAACCCGCGCCCCCTCCCCCCTTCAGCCCAGTGCCCAGCAGGCAGCATGACTGATAGTGTCCAAGGTCAAACTGCTTGAGTTTGGGTCCAGGCTCCATCACTCAGCTGCTGTGTGTCCTTGGGCAAGTTGCTTAACCTCTCTGCTTCCATTTCCTCCTTGGGAATAGTAGTAATGGTAGTCCCCAGATAAGAGCCTCATTTTGAGAAGTCATAAGGAGCACATGGGTCGAGCGCCTTTCACTGCGCCTGGCACACCACACCTTCATTCCCACCACGGATTCACCCAGAGCGTGCTCAGTCCGGCCATCCGCACCCCAGATCCCTGCCCTCCCGGGTCTCCTCTTCTAGCTGGGCAGTGAGCAAAGCAATAAACAAGCGAAAGAGATAGCATGCCAGGTAAGAACAAAGCCGTGGAGGAAAACAAGGGAAGGAGGGGGCCAGGACAAGGAGAGCTCAGTGACAGCTTGCGTTATGATGACGGTGAATGTATAATGAACACCGGTTCGGTACAGGGCGGTGAAGGAATGACTCTGGGTGGCCGTGTCTGTGTCTCAACGAAGTGGCATCAAGGGGGTGCGTGTGGGGGGGTTTCAATGAAAAGAATCGCCCCCCTCCCCCCAAATGACTTCACGAAGGTGCTTTTCCCCCAGAGACTGGGCAGAGAAAGCCCGTGGGCGGGAGCCACGAGCCTCCACCACTGGGGGCTGCTGCGGGTGTCACAGAGGATCCAGCCTGCACCGAGGTGGCTCCTGGAAGTCTGTGCTTACGGCCGGATCGGCCCCTTGGGGAGAACACCCCCCCCCCCCCCCCCCCCCCCCGCCGAGCTGAGCCTCTGCAGCGATTTCACGGGAGATGTGATTTCTCGTGACTCTTCTGTGGTTTAAAACTGTTCCCTCACCCTCAGGTTAGAGGAAGACAGATGGAGAATGGACGAATGGACTGTTGTTGGGTGGGTAGAAAATGTGCTGCTTATCTTGGGCCCATTGGGCCTGGCGTATGTGCAAAGCAGCTCCTGAGTGCTAGGTACCGTTAGATGCTTAGTCCTTCCTTCCTTCCTTCCTTTGACTTTTGGTTGCTGTCACGAGTCAGGCATTATACTAGACAAAGCCCTATGACCTAGGAAGCAACAAACAATAAACCAGAAAATGGTCAACCACAACAAGAGCGCGGCTCATCTCGAGTTCCGTCATGGTTGGGGCCGGGGGTGGGCCGCGTAGATTTGCGTGTGGGTCTGTTTGTCTGGAAGAGGTGCCCTTTGAGTGGACGCTTGAAGGATGGCAAAGACCTGCCACGGGAAGGGGCGGGAAGAGCATTCCCGGCAGGGGGAACAGCATGTACAAAAGCACAAAAAGAGATGTGAGCAGACCTGGCCTGTGGGAGAAGGTGGCAAAGCCCAGGGTGGTTTGACCGGTGGCACAGGAAGGCCCGTGGTTGGGGACCACGCCGGACAGTGGCAGGGCTTGATCAGACAGTGCCCTGCAGGCTGAGGTGTGGGGCTTGGGGGCAGCAGGAAGCTTCTGGAGGGTTTGGCGGTTACGTTTCAGGTCACCTTGGGCAGAGGATGCACAGGAAGGGGACTGGGGGGCCAGTGAGGAGCCCATCTGGTGGTTCAGTGAGAGGAGCGAGGGCGGGGCTGGCGGCGGTGGTGGGCGCAGTGAATTGAAGGGTGGCCCCCAGAAGAAATGTCCATGTCCCCGTACCAGGATGCCATGATTGTGACCTTATTTGCAGATGCAGTGAGGCTGGGGATTGCTAGGTGAGCTCATTCTGGATAACCAGAGAGACTCTAAGTCCAAGGACAAGCGTCCTTTTAAGAGACAGAACAAAAGACGCAGACCAGTGAAGAGGAGGAGGCCACGTGGCCGTGGAGACCGAGATCAGGGTGATGTAGCCACAAGCCACGAACGCCTGGAGCCCCAGAGCCGGCAGAGGCAGAAGGGATCCTCCCCCAGAGGCATCAGAGCGAGCGCGGCCCTGCCCGCACCTTGATTGCAGACGTCTGGCTTCCAGGGCTGTCAGAGAAAGGAGCTGTGTCATCGGCCCGGCTGGTGGGAATTTGGGCAGCCCCGGGAGCTAACGGAGCGGGTGGGAAATTTGTAGGAGGAACAGGAGAGCAGGTGCAGTGCCTCAGGGTACCTTCTCCCCAGGGCAGGAGTAACTCCACAGTGGAGACCCTTGCTGACATCACTTTGGCCATGACCACAGTTGGCCTCACCCTTAGGGACTGATGGATGGCACATACCTCCTGATGGGGTAGGATAGGGGGGAGGCGGGGCGGGGAGGGGGCTGCCTGAGGGAGGGAGGGAGGACGGAACCGCAGCTCACCCAGAGCTACTCTCTCGGAGGAGTCGGGGAGAACTGGGTCTTTGCGACACCTGCACGTGCCTGGGGCCACAGGCCAGGCCTCCAGGGCGAGGCCACTGGGGAGAAGTCAGGTGCAGGATGGACACCCGGCCCTCACTGTTGATAATGGGGTACGGAGAGGTGTGGCCTTGAAGCTTGTGAGGGACGCCTGGGACACGGGGACACGGGGCGTATGCCCTGGACTGGAGCATGCTGGCCGCCCTGCAAACGGGCCGGAGGAGACCAACACGGGCCCAGGGGAGGACGGCCCGTCCCAGGGTCACTCGGCCAGGGAACGGCGGAGCTGGCCACCTCGCCAGGTCTGGGTCTGGCTCAAGCCTGTGCTCCTCCGACAGGCAGGCACTGGGCCCTTGGGAAGGAGGAGTTCTCTCCTTTTTCTTCCGGCAGCTCCGTTTGGGCCAGGAGGACGGGAAGGCGTCACCTGCCGCTGGGGCTGCGTCCTGGGGGACACTCCCCTTGGGAGTTGGGGGTGGGAGCGTAGGGAGGGCCTCAGTCGTTAGATGACTTCATGAAAAATAATGATAAATACAAATGATGGGGCGCCTGGGGGGCTCAGTCCGTTGAGCGTCTGACTCTGGCTCAGATCATGATCTCATGTGTCTTGAGTTCGAGCCCCATGTTGGGCTCCCCGCTGGTAGCGCGGGGCCTGCTTGGGATTCTCTCTCTCCCTCCCTCTGCCCTTCTCCCACTCCCACTTCCTCTCTCTCTCAAAAATAAATAAACTTAAAAAAAAAAAAAAAAGAAAAGTCTCCCCTTCCACTAAAGGTCATGCACAGTTGCCCTGCACCTATTAGTAATGTCCCTGAGATGCTGGCTTAGCTATGCTACTCTATCTCCCTATCTATCATGTATCTATCTATCGATCTATCTATCGTCTATCCAGCTATCATGTATAAAAGATATCTTCTACCTATATCTGTCTATCTCTATCTATCATCTATAAAAGTTATTTTCCGGGGCGCTTGGGTGGCGCCGTCGGTTAAGCGTCCGACTTCAGCCAGGTCACGATCTCGCGGTCCGCGAGTTCGAGCCCCGCGTCGGGCTCTGGGCTGACGGCTCGGAGCCTGGAGCCTGTTTCCGATTCTGTGTCTCCCCCTCTCTCTGCCCCTCCCCCGTTCATGCTCTGTCTCTCTCTGTCTCAAAAATAAGTAAACGTTGAAACAAAAAAAATTTAAAAAAAAAGTTATTTTCCATCTATATCTGTATCTATTTATCTATCTATCTATCATCTGTCTAGGTATCTTCTATAAAAGATATCTTCTACCTACATCTCTATCTATCTATCTATCATCTATAAAAGATTTCTACTTATATCTATCATCTATAAAAGATATAGATAGATATATAGATATAGATATAGATATATCGATCTCTCTCTCTATGTATATGATAGGTTTCCTGCCTGAGTCATCGGGTCACATGGAGAGGGGACGATACCACAGGAGGAGGAAAATGGTGGTAATCACGTTGGTTTGCTTGGACTCAGTGCGTGCCAGGCACGGAGCTCCCCCTCCCTGCCCTCAAAACCCGGAGACAGAACTCTCCCCGCCCCCACTAGCTCCCCAGCACAGGGGTATTTCCCGGACAGTCTGCTGCCGTGCCTGGAACAGAACCTGGCGTGTCTTCGGTGCCCAGTGCACATTTGGAAGAAGGAGCTATGCTCACGAAGTATCTGTCAAGCCAAGCGCTGTCTCTCCCTGCAAGCACGCACGGCCAGGGAGCGGCAGAAGGGCGGCGCCGTCCCTGGGTCGGCACAGACTCTGCAGAGCTGGTCCCCTCACCAAGTGGGGCCGGCGGGAGGGGAAGCTGGCAGGAGGAGCTCCCCGGGAAGCCCCTGATGGCCCGGGGCGGGATCGCAGTGGGTGCTGGCACTCAGGGTGACGAGGGGTTCCATTCAGCCACTGCTTAGGTTCCCGGGATGCACAGAGACCCGGGCCGGGAGCAAGCGTGGGTGTCAGGAGAGGACCTTGGCTCAGGCAGGTTTTTTTGGCAAGTCCAGCTCCCTGTGGAACTGCATTCACAGTGAGGCTTCTAGGTCGAGATGATTCAGACTGTGTTTCTGCCTTTAAGGGATTTACTAACGGGGGGGGGGGGGGCCCTACACTGGATTGTTATTTTTTTAAATACTTGTCATTAAAAAGTTTTTTTTAATGTTTATTTATTATTGAGAGACAGAGAGAGACAGAGCATGAGCAGGGGAGGGGCAGAGAGAGAGGGAGACACAGAATCCGAGGCGAGCTCCAGGCTCCGAGCTGTCAGCACAGAGCCCGACGCGGGGCTCAAACTCACCGACCGCGAGATCATGACCTGAGCTGAAATCAAGAGTCGGACACTCAACGGACTGAACCACCCCAGGAGCCCCTGGATTGTTATTTTTATTTTGAAAAATTTCTAGAATGAAAAAATGAACATGGTAAAAAAAAGTTCCAACACAACGAAAGGGACATATTTACTAAAAGTTAGTTTTCCTCACTGACCCCCATCCCTCCCCTTGGAAGTTCCACTGTTCCCTGTTCACGCTTTCTTCCCAGGAAGTCTGTGCGAATATAGGTGTGTGGTTTAGACGCTTTATAGCCTCTATATCTTTACACCTTTGCACTATACACACTTCTTTGTACATTGTTTTTTTCTTTAATTAGTAACACTTACAGACCTTTGGCATCATGTTTCATGACTGTGTAACTATTCAACTGTGTGCATGTACCACAAAGTATTGAATGTTTAATACCTTCGTGTGGGGTCTCCTTTGCTAACAGAAACTGTGATGCAGAGAACCTACCTGAATTATCCTCTCTCTCTTTTTTTTTAAGCTTATTTATTTACTTTTGAGAGAGACCACAAGCAGGGAGGGGCAGAGAGCGAGAGAAAGACACAGAGTCCAAAGTAGGCTCCAGGCTCTGAGCTGTCAGCACAGAGCCCGACGTGGGGCTCAAACTCAGGAACGTGATCATTTAAAACTATTATAGTTACAGGGGTGCCTGCGTGGCTCAGTCAGTTGAGCGTCTGACTCTTGATTTCGGCTCAGGTCATGATACCAGGGTCGTGGGATCAAGCCCCGAATTGGGATCCTTGCTGAGCGTGGAGCCTGCTTGAGATTCTCTCTCTCCTTCCCTTTGCCCCTCTTCCCTGCTCGTCACGTGCAATCACTCCTAAAAAACAAACAAACAAACCCAAAAAACCCAAAATCCCAAAACAAGATTATTATAATTATTGCCAAATTATCCGAAGAGAGTGTATCAATTTAAAAAAAAATTTTTTTTTGTTTTACTTACTTTATTTAAAAAAATTTTTTAATGTGTATTTTTATTTTTTGAGAGAGAAAAAGACAGAGCGTGAGTGGATGAGGGACGGAGAGAGAGGGAGAGAGGATCCCGAGCAGACTCCAAGGTGGCAGTACAGAGCCCGGAAGGGGGCTCGATCTCTCAAACCAGGAGATCATGACCTGAGCTGAAATCAAGGGTCAGATGCTCAAATGACTGAGCCACCCAGGGGCCCTGAGATTGCATCAACTTTTACTGTCACAGACGTCATGATTCTCTCTCCCATATCCTTGTAACGTTTTACACTATCAAACTTTTTGATATTTATAAATATGGTAGATAAAAATGACATCTCCTCATTTATGCTGACATTTCTTTAGAGGTTTTTTTTCACCTTTTTTTTTTTAATGTTTATTTATTTTTGAGAGAACGAGAGACACAGAGTGCAAGCAGGGGAAGGGCAGAGAGAGAGGGAGACACAGAATCGGAAGCAGGTGCCAGGCGCCGAGCCGTCAGCACAGAGCCCGACGCGGAGCCCGAACCCACGAACCGTGAGATCATGACCTGAGCCAAAGTCAGACGCTCAACCGACTGAGCCACCCAGGCGCCCATCACCTGTTTTTTTTGATTTTTATATGAGCTTCCCGTTCGTGTTCTTTGCTCTTCTTTTCTGTTCAATTGTCTTCTTGATATTGATTTGTAATTAAATGGGTAAATATTGGTTTATATATTAAATATTATACATTTATATATTATGTATTAAGCACACGAATGCTTTGCCTGTGACACCACTTTGGATTATACAAGTCTGCGCCACGGGTCTAAGTCCAGTGATCGAGACAGTTCCGGAATAACATGAGAGCAGAGCCGCAGGCCCCCGGATGCTGTGTGAGTTTGCTCAGTCTCAGGGGAGACTTTTGGGGGGCAGTGGCATGGAGGTGAGCCCTCGTGAGGAGAGGAAGGGAGAGGGTGCTTCGGTAGAGTGACTTCCATCCGCGGGGTGTCCTGGCAGGGAGCTGCGTGTGCCCGTGGCGGATGGCGCTGGGGAAGGCCCATCCCGCCATCGGCACTCTGCCCTCCAGGCAGCAGGAAGTCGCAGAAGGGGCTTTAAGCAACGGATCACCTTTGCCTTTTGAGAACAAGGTTCTGGTTGCTCTGGAGTCGGGACTGCAGGAGAACAAGGTGAGGGAAGGAAAACCAGTTCGGGGACGATTGCAGACTCTGGAAGAGGCGAGAGCGGCCCAGGCTAGGGTAACGCGGCCAGGGCGGGGAGATGCGGACACGCTCGAAAATTCGTGTTTTGGGGGTAGGACTGGCAGCGCCGGTGACGCAGCTGCTGTAGAAAACAGTGATTCGGTGACAGTTCCTCTACGCGCAGCGGGGGGGGGGGGGGTCAGAAGAGGCGATGTCGGTGGGGAAGGGACAGGTGAGAATCGGACGCGGGCACGGAGAGGTGGGCAGAGGACATCCTGAGGTTCTGTCCACAGCCGGTGGGTGTTCCAAAGATTCCCGAGCCTGGAGTAGACATCATTTGGGGTGTCTGCCCAGCCCACCCCCTTCTCTGAGACCTGCTGTCCTCTCTACAGGGGCCGGGCTCTTACTGCCGGGTGACCCTCTGTCTCCGTGGTTACCTGGTTCAGGAACGGACACCTGACCCAGAGGACACCTATCAGCCTCTTTCCCTGCGGTTTGGCACTTGAACCGGGGCACAGCTGACTTGTGCGGTGGGCTCCCGGGGGCTGTGTCTGTGCCAGGATGATGGCAGCAGGGGAGGCAGGCTCTCAGAGACGGTAAGGTGAAGTTCCCCGCCAGAGAGAAGCAGGCACGGCCGGCTCAGCAAGGCAGACTGAACACCCACAGGGCCACTGCCACCGCCGTCCAGGGCCCGCTCTCCAGGCAGCAAAGGAGTGGAGAAGCGTGGCTCACGGGGACAGAGAGCAGGAGAGGAGAGAGGTCAAAGCGATTGTGAGCAGGAAAGCCAGTGGGGGAATGGTAGCTGGCTTGTCATTCCAGAGAATTCCGCGCAGTTCTGTCGTGGGGGTGGGGAGAGTGAGAGCCCCCCCCATTCGTCGCAGAGAGCCCCAGAAATGGTCACAATTGGGAGCTCTCGGGGATCCCGTGGGGTGAGAAGGAAAACAGGCGGATTGGTCGGAAGACTTTGCGACAAGCGTCTTTTCTACCCCTTTGTGCATCTCGGTACTTACCCCTTCGCATCCCAGGAAAACACTAGAGCTTTCCTCTGAAGGCTGGAGCCGGAGGAACCTGGGTCTGGAGACCCCAGCCCCGACGGGGCTGCAGATCACGTGCTACAAACAGGGAGCTGGCAGGAACGTTTATCGATCGAGCAGCGACATGCTCAGCGTCTGCCCGGCTTCCAGAATGCTAGCAGCTGGGGCCGAAGTCTGGGGGATTCTTCTCGGGGAGGGTTGCCAGATACAATTCCGGATGTCCAGCTCCATCTGAATGTCAGAGAAGCAACAAATACTTCCCTGACAGAAGCGTGCCCCAAGTATCGCCAACTCGTGTTGGTAAGATTTGGGGCAGGGCTATTCAGGAGAAGCTAGGAGGCCAAGTCCTAGAGGCACCGTTCCCAGTGAAGTGAGTTGGGACCCTGGACCCCTACTGGGAGGCCCCTGGGTCCCTGAGCCTGGTCCTTCCCCAAACAGCGTTTGAGTCTGACTTGCAAATGTGCACGAATAGCTCACATCACTTGACATTAGAGGGAGGGTTCCCAAACGACAGGCAGTGATAAAACCAACAGAAAACAGAACTCTGGACACAGGGGCAGTGCAGAGAGAAGAAGAGAGCTACAGAGAAGCCGAGACGGGGAGCAGTCCCCACGGGTGACTCTTGCTGGCCTCCCGGTCTTGGGTTCCTCTGGAGCCCCTGCCCCTCCCATCCCTGGTTTCTGTGATACAGTCCTGTCTGTGCCAAAGCTCCCCCGGGGGTGCTTAAGCTGCTGTGAACATGCTTCCTTCCCTTCTGACCAAAGGATTTTTGTGTCCTAAGAAAAAATCACTCCTGTCCGGGATATGGCTGTCCTGGACCCTCATCCCGCTGACCCCAGACAGCTTGGGGGGAAGAGCTTTCTCTGGGCTCGCAGTCGACCCGGGGGCTCTGCCAAGTGATCGTGGCAGCTGCGGCTGCCTCTCTGTGCCCCCGGGAGTCAAGGCCACGTCCAGAAGTCTCCATCTGAGGCTGGCCTGCATCCCAACTGCCCTTTCAGCTGGCAGGGGACAGAGCCAGTTGGCTCTGGTCTGAAGTGGGAGCCACGAGGCTCTTGACCAAAGTCCTCCGTCCTTGACGTGGCGGAACCGGGCAGGGGTCCTCCTCATGCGCGTCTTTGCCTTTCCTCCCATGTCCAGGAGCTCCGGGAGGGGCAGTGGTTTCGACTGACGTGACCATCTTCGAATGGATAGGACACTCTTTAAATACCTGGAAGGTACTCCTGAACAGTCCGGCAATTCAGTTGCCCCAGATTCATGAATCCGTTGTCTGCCTGAGGGATTTAGTCCTTTGCTTTCTTTTTGCAATTGGCATAAATGTGTGTTCTCGGTTCCAGTTGCTAATATTGATAATTTCACTAACCGATCAAAAAGAATGAGGTCATTTTGGTAACCCAAACATTTGAAATAAGGGGTGGGAGGTTGGGGTGGCCAATTAATCATCGGCGTGTTGACTTGTGGCGCTCACATGGGAGCTCTTCTGGGAGTGGGACTGAGCACTTTTACTAATAAGGCTGGGACAATAGGTATAAATAGGGACTGTCCGTCCCTACTGATACATAACTTGCTCATTTATTTCTGGATTTTTTAATTTTTATTTTAGAGAGAGAGCGTGAGCTGGGGAGAGGGGCAGAGAGGGAGACACAGAATCGGAAGCACAGAATCTGAGCTGTCAGCACAGACCCCGAGGCGGGGCTCCAACCCACGAACTGTGAGATCGTGACCTGAGCCGAAGTCGGATGCTCAACGGACTGAACCACCCAGGCGCCCCATTTGTTGTTTGTCTTTAGCTCGCTTCACAATGGTAGTTCTCACCTGCATCACCTGTTTTTGTAAATAAAGTTTTATTGGAACCCAGCTCGCCTGTACTGTCTGTGGCTGCTTCCGTGTTGCTTGGGCAGAGCTGACATACGGCTTGGATACAGACACAGGGCTGCACACCCACAGTGCTTTATGGAAAATGTTTGCTGAGCCCTGACACGGGGACCGTAAACCCGAACGTCCCTTGTCCAAGTTGCAGTGGCCCAGGGGTGAAGCCTGCACACGAGGAGAATTAAAAGTGCCTTGGAAGAATCTGCTGTGCAGTCAGCACCCGGGAAGGGCAGGGAGACCTGAGCCGTGGCATGGGGGGAGGGGCAGCCCGCACGGAGGGTGAGGGAGAGAATTCCAGGCCGAAGAGCAGACCACAGGGGGCTGCCCCGGCGTGGACAGCGCAGGGAGGGTGCGGGACGAAGCTGCAGTGAGGAGGTAGGTAGGTCCTGTGTGGCCCCAGGGCTTTCAACTGCGTGGTGAGTCAGGATTCCAGGATTCCGGGGAAACAGATGGCTCCCCCTGCCAGAATCTTCCGCAGCCCCGCGTCCCAAGACAACCGGCTGCTTCCCTAACGGCCAGGCTCTTCCCGTCCCTGGTGGTGGAGGCAGGAACCGGCCCCACGCCGGGGTGCTGCGGGTGAGAGGTGAGGTCCAGCTGGGCATCTGGGTCAGACGGATGTTAGGGCCATCTGCGGTCACGGTCCTTCCACCCCACTACATGCAAAACCCCTCTTCAGCGGAAGAGGCTGATACCTAGAGAAGCAGCCACAGAAAAATCTCTTTGATTGTAAGATACACAATTCAGCATTTTACGTAAAACAAGCCTGCCGATTAAACTGTGGCCTGCTTCTGGATGTAAGTCACATTCTGATTTCAGTGATATTAATATGCAAAAAAACACCTAACTGAGAATCGGTGAAATGAGTATGTGGGTGGATGGATGGATGGGGAGACATACAGCAAGAAGGCGTGAGCTGGAGAGTGAGAGTCCACGTGAGAGGAGGTGTGTGTGTCTAAGAGGTAGGACGATTCCTGAAAGCATCTTTGAGCGCCTGAATTCAGCCACTCCTGAAGCTGACATCCTTGATGTAAGAGCCGATATTTTGTGTTTTAAGCACATACCAATCCGATTCCTGTGATTCACAATGGGAAGAGACTGGAGGACCCTAGACACAAGTAATAGAAAAGTTTCCCTTTTCTGTCATCTTTTCATGGCTAAATACCTACTTCACTTTAAGAACCAATAGCGGCTGGATTGGGCACAGCAGGTGCTTGTGGAATTGAGTTGAGATCGTTGTTGAGGCCACTTGGCTGCAAGTGTCAGAAATCTCAGTTCAAAGCAGCTTAGGCAAAAAGCAGAATGTATTGGCTCGTGTATGTGAAAAGCGCAAGTAAATGCAAGCTTCAGGCATAGATGGATCTAGGGGTTCCCATGACTTTCTTGGGACGTGGTCTCTACCTTTCTGGGCTCTACTTTTCTTTTCTTTTCTTTTCTTTTTTTTCTTTTCTTTTCCTTCTTTTCTTCTTTCCCTTCCTTTTCTAATTCATTCATTCATCTCTACACCCAGCGTGGGGCTCAAACTCATGACCCCAAGATCACAAGCCACTTGCTCTCCAACTGAGCCAGCCAGGTGCCCCCACTACTTTCTTCTTTGTTGGCTCTACTCTCAGACTGACAATCCTTGTGAGGTGACCCCTACTCAGACGGACACCTTCCAAGTTAAGAAAGAGATTTTCTTTACCCAAAAAAATTCTGTGTCTGGGATTGAGCGTCAGCCGGCCAACTGGGCAGGTGCCATGCTGATTGGCCACGTGGGGTCGTGTGATCAGGAGTGGGCGGGGCATCGACCACAGAGGACGTGAGGGCCGAAAGTGACGGGGAGGTAGCTCCCCAAAGGAAAATTGGGGTACTGTTACCAGAAGAGCGGAGGAAGGGGCACCTGGTAGGTGTCCCCAACAATTCTACCCCTATCTCTGGGTTAACACCATCCCAGGGAAGGGTTCCTGGTCCCAGCCGCCCGGTCCTCGGGGTCTGGCCTCTCCCCGGAGAAGCTCCGTCCAGGGGCCGCCCGGCATTTGGGAGGTGCTGGGGCCCATCTCTCCCCATGCAGAAATGACACAAAGGAGGCTGGGGAGGGGTGTCCCTTGGGGGGCTGGAAGCCGCCCTGCCTCAAGGAACCAGAAGCCCTTTCTGGGCACCGTTACGTGATTGCCCTCTTTTGTGCCTGCAAAAAATGTGGTCTTAATACGGTGTGTTTGACAAGGCGGGCAGGATTAAAGGACCTAATTGACCGAGGGGTGGGTTTGCACCTGTTTACTCTCCAGAATAATTCCACGCGGCAGGCACAATTAGCCACGTCACTCTTATGTCATTTGTGGGGGAGAAGTATGACGTCCAGACGGTTTGTGGCTGGGAGGCGTGATGCTTCACAGGACCAGCCCCTTAGCTCCTTAGCGGGATGGAGAAGTGTCTCTGAGCTGCAGCTCGACCGGAAGGAAGGCTGCCCTGCTCGTGCCAGGCCGAGCGGCTGCCTGGCTAACGAGGCATCACGGGGCTCCAGAGGCCAAGTCCATCGCTTTCCACGACCTTAGGTGAACGTACTGCCCTCCCCGCCGTTCCCTTTACTCATCTGTCCAATGGGGCTTCGGTGGCATCGTGTGAGACGATGTGCATAAAGTGCTTGGCATGGTATTGAGCACATAGTAGTTGCTCAATAAAGAGGTAGCAGCTGCTACTGCTGTTATTGTTATTTGTTATTATTATTGTTATTAGACCATCTCATCCTCCTGTCGCAGAGGAAATTTTCAAAATGCTCTGTCCTCTGCGCTGATAACCACAAAGGCCTTGTTCCCTTAGACCGGGCCTCTCGACCCCGCCACTGTTGACACTTGGGGCCTGATAACTCTCTCCTGGGGGCGGGGGAGGCATTCCTGTGCACTCTGCAGGGTGTTTGGCTTCTGGCCTGGGCCCACTAGATGCCAGTAGCACCCTGCCTGCCCCTGCCGGGTTGGGACGACTGAAAATGTTTGCAGACATTGCCAAAGGAAGGATTGCTTCCTCCACACTATCCCCTCCCAGCTGAGCAGTCCTGCCTTAAACCAATCCCAGAGCATTGTCACCCCCCCGCTACGCCCCCAGGTCAGTGTAGTCTGGTGGTCTGGCTCCCACAGACCCGTCTGGTTTCACCCAGCTCTGGGTTTCCCCTCATTCTCGTGGCTTCAGCTGCTCTGGTCTCTCTGCTGGGGGCGGGGGGGGGGGACGCCACACCTTGTTTTCCCTCCGTAGAGGGGAGCCTAGCCCGGCCTCCCTTGCCTCTATACCCCCAGCCCATCCTTCAGACCTCAGCTCGGATGCGGCTTTCTCAGGACATCTTCCTGATCTGCACAAATGTGCTGAATCCCCACCCCGGAGCCTCAGCTCTCACTCGGCCTCGCCTGCAGCACTTGCCTTGGCCGTGATTGATCCCACGTGTATGTGTGGGATCCTTTACTTAAAACGTGACTCCCCGCAGTGTAAACGCCGAGAGTCGGATCGAGTGTTCTGTGTCCCAGGGGTTAGTGTAAACGCCGAGAGTCG
Source organism: Lynx canadensis (assembly GCF_007474595.2). Taxonomy (NCBI): domain Eukaryota; kingdom Metazoa; phylum Chordata; class Mammalia; order Carnivora; family Felidae; genus Lynx; species Lynx canadensis. The sequence goes on along the minus strand of NC_044305.1, from coordinate 6,007,767 downwards.
GATCGAGTGTTCTGTGTCCCAGGGGTTAGTGGCCGGTAAGTAGTCTCCCTGAATGTTTGTTGCACGAACGAGTGAGTTCTGAGCTATGCAGCTTCGACCCGTGGGCTAGCGGCTGGCCATACCGACCCACGCCCCGGACCCCGGTGCGGAGAAAGATCCCCGGGTTGGATGGAGCCTGGAGAAGGGCAAACAATGTTTCTGTCGTGTTTTGTTTTCACAGTTTTTATTGGGGTATGATCTGCCTAAAAAATGAGATATACTGATCTTAAGTACACAGCCTGATGAATTTTTACAAAGATAATCCCTTTGTGTAGCTGACGCTCAGATCAAAATAACAGAAGACTGTCAGCACCCCAGAAGGCTCCTTCGTCTCCCTCCTGCTGAGTATCCCAGCCAAAGGTGACAGCTGATCTTATTTCTGTCATCAAACATGAACTTTGCTGGTTTATTAGAGTTCTCTAGGGAAACAGAATCAATAGCATTTTTTAAGAGCTTTATTTATTTGGGGGGGGGGGAGAGAGGGAGAGAAAGAATCCCAAGCAAGTTCTATGCTGTCAGTGCAGAGCCCGATGCAGGGCTCGAACCCACAAAATGTGAGATCATGATCTGAGCTGAAACCCAGAGTCAGACACTTAATAGACTGAGCCACCCAGGCGCCCCTAGGATGTTTACATACATATAGGAGGATTTATTTTAAGGAATTGCAATCAGGGAGGCAGGCAGGCTGGAGACCCAGGGCAAAGCTGATGCTGTGGTTCAAGTCTGAAGGGCGTCTGCTGGCAGAATTCTTTCTTATTCTGGGAGGTCAGTCTTTCATTCTATTCAGGCCTTCAGCTGATTAGATGGGGACCACCCGCATTATCAAAGGCAATCTGCTTTACTCAAACTCCGGTGACTTAAATGTTAATATAATCCAAAAACGCTGTCGGGGAAACATTCAGAATAATGTTTGACCCTATATCTGGGCACCTTGACTCAACCAAGATGACACATACAATTAGCCATCACAGATGTCATATGAACGGAATCATACGATGTGTCCTCTTTTTAAAAAATTATTATTTATTATTATTTTTTTTAAGAGAGAGAGAGAGTGAGAGAGAGAGAATGAGGGGGGAAAGGGGCAGAGGGAGGGGGAGGGAGACTTCTAAGCAGGCTCCACCCTCAGCATGGAGCCTGATGGGGGACCCGATCCCACAACCCTGGGATCACCACCTGAGCCAAAATCAAGAGTCAGACGCTCAACCGACTGAGCCACCCCGGCGCCCCAGCTCTCGCCTCTTCTGTGTGTGGCTTCTCTTGTTCAACAAATGGTGAGATTCATCCACGTGGTTCAGTAACGGCGTGCATTCTTTTTTCTTTCCTGTGTAGTACTCTGTTCTGTTAACATACTGCCATGTTTTTGTTTTTTTTTTTTTAATGCTGGTGGCCATTTGGGTTATTTCCACTTTGGGGCTATCACCAAACTGCCACGAGTGGTTTTGCACATGCTGGTTGGAGGAACCGGTGCTCCTTTTGGGAACTGTCGGACGGCTGGGTCGTAGGACGTCCACGTGTGTCTGGCGAATACGGACCAGCCGATCTCCGTGGTGGGCACACCAGGTTCCACTCCTGTGAGCGTTCCGGTTCCTCCCCCTCACGTGCACTGATGTCAGTCCTTCCGAGTTCAGCCAGTCCCGTTGGTGTGGGTCGGTATCTCGTGGTTTTAATTAAGCCTTTATTTAAAAGGATTCTCTGTGGGGCGCCTGGGTGGCTCAGTCGGTTAAGCGTCCAACCTCAGCTGAGGTCAGGATCTCGCGGTCCGTGGGTTCGAGCCCCACGTCAGGCTCTGTGCGGACAGCTCGGGGCCCGGAGCCTGCTTCGGATTCTGTGTCTCCCTCTCTCTCTGCCCCTCCCCTGCTCGCACTCTGCCTCCCTCTCTCTCCCAAATATAAATAAACATTTTAAAAAATAAAAAAATAAAAAGATTCTCTGTTGGAGAGACCGAAACCAGACTCCCCTGCAGCTCGAGGAGTCTCTTTTATTAAGACCATCTTGTGCAGCAGTTTTCAGAGGGAAGGAGCCCAGCATTCACCTTGCGTCGCACCCACTCTGCCAGGGGCTGTGCTAGGGTTTTACAGATTGCGTCTCACGTCACCCCCAACACATCTCTTAAGAGACGTGGACAACCCCGGGGACAGGATGGCGACAGGCACAGCACTTCCAGTCCCCGAAGACCCGAGCATGCAAATGAGACGTCGGCTTCTCACTCCCTGGGGAACTGATTCAGCAATTGCTTCTGTGACAGGCACGGTGTGAATGTGACAGATGTTCCGGCAGAGAGAAAGCTGCCTTTGGCGGGAGCCGCTCAGGCATCAGCTGGGTCTCGGGTCCACGCGTGCAGCTTCCCGCCAGTCTCCACGCGGGGTCGGTGGGTTGCAGGTTTGGGAGCGGATGCTTTGCCTGCCGTTGGCCATGCGGACACACGCCTCGCAGGCAGATCGATGCTGCGTCAGCCTGTGGGCTCCGGGCCTCTTGGATTGCCGGATTTCACAGGCCACGCACCTTCTCTCCCCAACTTTTGGTAAAGACTATAGAGGTGAAGGTTATTTTGCATTTTTTTTTTTTTTTTTTTAGAGAGAGAGTGAGCAGGGGAGGGCAGAGGGAAAGAATGAGAGAGAGAGAGACAGAGAGAGAGAGAGAATCTCAAGCAGACTTCATGCTGGGACCCCAATGCGGAGCTCGGTCCCACGACCCGTGAGACTGTGACCCAAACTGAAATCAAGAGTCGGATGCTTAACCCACTGAGCCACCCAGGTGCCCCCAGAAAGTGCTTTTCTTACATTTGGTGCGGCTCATCTGGCCTGCCTCCTTCTTGGGGAGCCCCCAGACTTGAAGCTTGCCTTGTTGCCCCGGGAGAGCGGAGGGTGTCTTTCACGCAGGTTATCTCAGCCGCCAAGGACGGGCGCACGTCTGGCTGAGTTGGCGTGAGCAGAGGACCCTGTGCCCAGGGCTCGAGGGCTCGGATGCTTCCTTCCCTCCTCCGTCCTCCCCTCTCGGTCCTCCCTCCTCCCTCCTCCCTCAGGGCAGATGCATTCGGGGCCACTACCTGCAGAACAAAGGCCTGCCTTTATGGAAGAGAAAGTCCCTCTGCCCCGCACCCGTTAAACACACAGACCCATTCCAACGCAATGCAGACCCATTCCAAGGAAGCAGATAGAAAACCCTACGTCTCTCACTTGGGCAGCCACATCCCGGGAGGCTGGGGCAGAGGGAAAGGCCCCCGAGGCCCAGCTGAAGGCCAGAGCAACGGCTGGCATGTCCTGGGGGTGGAGCACACCAGCTCTTGGCTCCGCGGGCCACAACGAAGAACTGAGCGCGCTGCAGGGCAGAGCTCCCTGACGCAGGAACAGGACCGGGGGGCTCTCTCGTGGACAGGAAGGCCCCTCCGCGCCAGATTTGCAGCAAGAGCAGGATGTGGAGAAAGCCCAGCTCACCACATCCCCTTGGCGAACTATGACAAGAAACGCACAAGCTTTTCAACGCCACTCTTGTTCTCTGTCAATGGGTTCCATTGTGGGCGCAAATTCCCCAGCTCCAGGAGTTGGTTCCGTGCCCTGGCCAGAGTCTTCAACCAGCGACCTGGGCTCCTCCACTCCCTTCCTCAGCGTTAGGAAGCGCCCCCTCCATCCTGCCCAGGAAGTTTCCCTTTGCTCCCCATCAGTGGAGGGACAGAGAGCTGGAGGAAGGCTCTGGCACCCTCCTTGGGGGCAGTGAGCTTGGGGTCTCTCCCGCTTTTCCACTTGATGTCCCCCCACTCAAGTCCAGGGCAGAGATGGGCAATTACCACCCGGGAGGGGGGGCAAATCTGGCCCCCTACGCGGTTCTCTAAATAAAGTTTTATTGGAACACAGCCATGCCCGCTCTGAACACGTTTATTTATTTTGAGAGAGAGAGCACGAGTGGGAAGGGGCAGAGAGAGAATCTCAAGCAGGCCCCTCGCCGTCTGTGCAGAGCCCAACATAGGGCTGGATCTCACCAACCGTGAGATCATGACCTGAGCCGAAGTCAGGAGTCGGACGCTTAAGCGACTGAGGCTCCCAGGCGCTCCCGTGCCACGTGTTTAAAGGAAAAGGCCGTGTGCTATGTGGGCCCAGCTCAGGGGTCAAGCCTGGCTCCCTGGGAAGGACAACATGCCAGCTGAGACCTTGACCATGAGTATGGGTTGTCCAGGTCAGTGGGCTGGTGGGGAGAGAGGAGGAGAGTCCTCCGGCAGACGGCCCAGCCTGGGCAGCCAGGCCAGAGTGTGGTTCCATCCGGAAATGGAGTCCTGGAACAGTCATGGAAGATGGGCTCTGGGGGCGGGCAGCCTGGGATGAGACGGCCGCCGTGGGCTTCTGGGCCACGTGGCAGGGAGGTGTGAGACTGGGCCGTGGCCCTCTTTCTTTAAGACCCCGAGGGTTCCCCCCACCCCTCACCCCCCACCAAAAGACATGAAAAGCTCCCTTCTTCCTTACACAAATCTCAGCCTAAATTCAGATCCACGAACAGGTTCTTCTAATGTGTCGACGCCCAGGGGCGCCGGGGTGACTCGGTCGGTTGGGCCTCCGACTCTTGATTTCGGCTCAGGTCGTGATCTCACGGTTTGTGGGTACCAGTCCCGCGTCGGGCTCTGGGCCGCCGGCGTGGAGCCTGCTTGGGAATCTCTCTCTCCCCCCCTCCCCTCACTGCCCCCCCACCCCGCTCATACTCTCTCTCTCTCTCTCAAAATAAATAAACTTTAAAAAAAGATAAAAGGGTGTTGTCCCATTTGGTAGCCGCTAGCCATGCCTGGCAATTTAGACTTAAGTTTCAATTAATCGAAAAAATTTTAACTGCGCAGCACCTGGGTCACACCAGCCATGCTGTGCCAGGAAATGGCGGAAAGTGCAGACAGAGAGCGTTTCCTTTGTCACGCAGGGAGCCCTGGAGAGCACTGGCCCAAAGGCAGGAGTCACCACGGGAGGACTTACTTCTTAACTGGAAAAATACTCCGGGCCTTGGGATTCGCGCGCTTCCATTCAGACATAAGCTGTGGCATCTTGGGCAACTTTATCTCATTCCTTTGAGTCTCGGTGTCACTGACAGCAAAATAGGCCCGGAAAAGGGTTTGGCACCCTCTAGGTGTTCCCTCTAAAAGGCAGCTGTAATAATTTTAACTTTGCAAGGTAGAGAAAAGAGTTACAAGCCTTCAGAGTGGCCCCAGGAAGTCCTGTTCGGGAGGAAACTTGGTGCAAAGCGCTCGGGTGCGGTAGGGGGAGGCTCTCCAGGCTGAGTCGCTGAGTCTGCAGTGCGGGGAGCAGGGACCCGCCCGTGGCAGCAAGGAGGAGGCAGGGAATTCGCCCCCAGCTGGGAGCCACGCGTGATCAGGGACAACCCCAGTGGCTGGTGTGGCCGAAGGTCTTTCCAGACCGAGGATGTGTAGAGATCAACCAGAGGCTCTTGGCAGACAGAGCTGTAGGCCCGCGTCCTGACTGCGTGTCTTCCCTTCCCGCTGTTCCCCGTGAATGTCTCAGGAGACCCCCTGGGCCAGGGGGTGGTGAGTGGAAACTGAGGAAGGGCCGCTTTTCCCATCTGGCTTTTCGTGGTGTGCAAGAGGGGCGGTGGGGGTGGAGAGGAGCCCGGCATCTGAGGGGCCCCAAGAAGGTCAGGCAAATTGAAATTTGCAGAAATCTCAGGGAACGCTCTGGAATGGGAGAATTTTTGAGGAGGGTGTTCACCAGAGTGGAAGGCTGGAGGTCATCTCAGAGGCTGGGAGGCCTCAGGGGACATCTGGGTCGCTCTGAAGTCTGAGGGCAGGGTCCTGACTTCCCCCAGCTTCGTGCAAAGCCCTGTGATCTGGATATGTGGGCACGGTGCTGAAAATAGCCATTGGCTTGAACTGGAGTTTCGTTCGTTCATTCGTTCGTTCATTCATTCAATCATTCGTTCATACGTTGGGCAGGTCTGTTTTGGTTGCATGTATCCAAAAACCCAATCCAAACTAATCTAAGGGAAAAAGCCAGAATGAGTGATTTATCTAAGAATAACAACAACAACAACAACAACAACAGGGGCACCTGGATGGCTCAGTCAGTTAAGCGTCTGACTCTTGATTTCGGCTCAGGTCATGATCTCATGGCTTATGAGTTCAAGTCCTACATTGGGCTCTGTGCTGACAGTGTGGAGCCTGCGTGGGGTTCTCTCTCTCCCTCTCTCTCTGCCCCTCCCCTGCTCTCTCTCAATAAATAAATACACATTTCAAAACATTAAAAAAAACAATAACAATCAAGGTGGCACATCAAGTCTGGCTTTAGGGAAAGCTCTAAGGATAGAGAAAGGACTGGCTTCTGTCTCCCCTTCATTGGTCCTCCAGGACAACGTGGCCTTCCTGATTCCAGAACCAGGGGAACGGGGCTTTGCCCAAGCCCCGTGACGGCCTCCTTGTGGGTCGCTGGTTCTCCTGGGTTGCGTATCCCCGAGCCCATGGAAAGGAATGGTCTGACTGGCCTGGGCGCTCACGTGTTCCCCAAGAGCTGAGTGAGGAAAATTTAAGCAACAAAGTAAATCAAGGGCGCTGAGGACCGCAGAGAGCTGAGCAGATTCTGGGCGTGGAATGAGAGATGCCCACTGTAGCTAATTCACTCGACACCCCAGGGCTGGCTCTGGGGTGCAGCGGACGGCAGGCCTCGGCCCTCACGGAACTTCCATTCTGTGGGGGGGCCTGACCCTTATCTCCACGGCCCTCTGCCTGCCCTCCCTCTGGGCCCGAGTCCAGCCCTCGGAGAGGAGTGAAATTAACTGTCCCTCGTTATTATGACACTTCCTGGGAGCAACAAAGGGCCTTTCACGGTGAGAAAACGAAGCGTGTACATGCGGGGTGACCTGGAAGTCACAGAATTTCGTTGTTGAGGTGCCAGATGGAAAACACCCAACAGGTCATGTTCAGAGTTTGGAGCTAGAATAGACAAGCTCTTAAAAAAGAGTCCATATATGGCTAGCATTTCAGGTACACCTCTTGGAGTGAAGGACCCTGGGCTGGATACTCAGAAACGGAAAACACATAGAAGGTTCCGGAAACATCAGTGAGTGGGTGGAGCCAAGTTCTCTTCCAGTTTTTCACTTTCCGTGGGGCTGCATGCACTGTGGTATCGACCGGGGGAAACTGGGGCCTCAGAAATTGGGCCCTGGCCCTCATTCCTCTCGCGGCCACCGAGACCCCGTTCAGGGGAGGGTTCTGGGCAGAGAGGGCAGCAAGTGACAAGACGTGGAGGGAGGGGACACGCTCGGGGCCGAGAGAGAGACAGGGCGGGAGATGCTGACGGGGTACAGGCTGGGCCAGACCTTGAAGGAGCTGGGGAGCCAAGGAGACGAGCTTCAAGAGATATTTTCTCTCCCACTGCTGGAGGCCAAGAGCCTGGAATCATGGGGTCCACGGGGCTGTGCTCCCCCGATGGCTCTCAGAAAGGACGCTTCCCTGCCCTTTCCAGCTTGACGTTCTTTGTTAACGGCTGCATTGCTCTGACCTCTGCCTTCGCCCTTCCAGAGCCTTCTTCTGTGTGTGTGTCTGTGCGTCCTCTCTTCTTATAAGCACCAGTGACTGGTTTTCTGGTCCCCCCACCCCCTCCAGCGTGAGCACATCTTAACTAAGTATATCAGCAAAGACCCTGTTTCCAAGTAAAGTCACTTTTTGTTTTTTTTTTTTTTAAGATTATTTATTTATTTTGAGAGACAGAGAGTGCACAAGCAGGGGAGGGGCAGAGAGAGAGGGAGAGAGAGAGAGGGAGAGAGATTGAGAATCTCAAGCAGGCTCTGCACTGTCAGCACAGAGCCTGACGCGGGGCTCGATCCCATGAACTTCGAGATCGTGACCTGAGCCGAAACCAAGAGTCGGACACTTAACCAACTGAGCACCCCCCAGATAAGGTCGCTTTTGAAGTTCTGAGTGGACGTGAATGTGGCGGGGAGGGACGCTCATCAATCCCCAGGGCGGCCTGATGTGGTTTTTATTTGGCGCGAAGGACCCTGGGGCCCGAGGCGTGGGTAGGCGGGGAGGCAGCGTGGAGGCAGGACCCCGGCTGGGGTCAGGAGAGAGGGGGCGCAGACCTGAGTGAGGTTGGGGACGGTGGTGATGGAGGGGCAGGGATGGCTCAGGAGAAGTTCCCGAAGCAGCATCAGTGGGACCTGGGGACAGACACGATGTGTCGCGGAGAGAGAGGGAGGCTTTGAGAAGGCTCCCCGGGCTTCTGGGTGGTTGTCAGCCCGGCCAGCAGTAAACCCCACGCGGTGAGGCTGGGGCTGGAGACGAAAGGGAAACAGAAAACGCGCTTGCAAGAAAGAGCAGGAAACTCGGCTGTGCAGGGTCTGCGAGATCTGTCCCCCGGCTGCACGGGCTCTCCCGGGACTCCTCAAATCCTCCTGGCTCAGCAGGTGGGCATCGCACGGAAGCGGCCGCTGGCCCAGAATAAACAGAGCAAGTAGGATAAATACCCCTCCCAGTGAGCTCATTCTTCAATTAGGTCCCTCCTTCTTGCTCACGCCAGGCCCTGGGCGGGCAAATTGCCCGTGATGCGCCTGAATGCAGCCTCTCAAGGCCCTGGGGCCGGGACCGCCCGATCCCCGGGCATGAGCTGGCCCCCCTCCCCCTTCCCCCACCGTCAGGGGCACGCGGCCTGACCCCTCGGGCGGGCGTAGGTGTTGAGTCTGCACGTCTGACCCAAAGTGCCGGGAAGGGTTCCTAGCATTTTCCCCCACTGACTCTGGGGCCGGGCCTCAGATTTGCCTCGAGAGTCTGTATGGGTCTCCTGAGGCCGCTGTAAGAAACGAACACACGCCATCTTGGTCACTTCAAACAGCGGGCATTTACTGTCTCATCCTGGAAGCCAGAGGTCTGGGGTCAGTGTCGCTGGGCTGAGATCAAGATGTCGGCAGGGCCGTGCTCCCTCCCCAGGCTCTAGGGGAGGACCCTTCCTTGCTCCTTCCAGCTTCCGGGGGCTGCTAGTGTTCCGTGACCGTGGCCACATCGCTCCAAAGTTCAAGGACAGCGTGTCCAATGCGCTCCCTGCTTCCTTCTTACAGGGGTATATGGGCCTGCATTTAGGTCCCGCTGAATAATCCGGGATAATCTCTCCATCTCAAGAGCCCTAACTGAATCACATCTTCCAACACCCATTATCCCTCGAAGGTCCTCCTTACGGGTTCCAGGGACCAGGACCTGATATCTTTGGAGGGGCCTTTATTCCCCGACCACGGACTCCTTTCCTTACAGTTTGCACGGACAAGTTACTTCCCTCTCTGTGCCTCGGTTTCCTCCTACGTAAAGAGCGGACACTCTGCTTTTGAGAAAAGAATCTCCAGCCTTTAGCTGGCCACGAGGCCATTTGAATAGAGACTTAACGTCCCAGGCTCTCCCGTAGCTTGACGAGACCCTGTGCCTAAATTCTAGCCAGTGGGCATCAGCAGAGGCCGGTGTGTGTAATCTCGGGGCGGCACCCTTCTCCTTCCCTTTCCTCTTTCGGCCGCTGGAGGTTGGGCGCGATGGCTGGAGACCTGGAGCAGCCATCTTGGGCCCTGAGGTGCATTTGGGAAGGGTGGCCGCCACCTCAGAGGTTCTGGTGGAGACTGGAGAGGAAGAGCATTGAGAAGAGGGCCTGGGGCAGAAACCCGCCCTGTGAGTGTTTCTTCCTCCTCCCCGTCCTGTTCCCCTCCCGGCCCGGCCCTCCTCACTCTCCCGCTGCTGCCGTTGGGGTTTTGAGGTTCCCGAGCTCACAGGCGTCCTGGGCCGTGGCCTCCAGCTCTCTGGCCACACGTGCCACACCCACGGCTTGCTTTTTGAGTCATTCTAGATCATTAATAAAAATAACGAATGAGTAAGCGAGCCACTGCGTTGGGCGCTTGACGTACCCTGTTTCCGAATTTTACAGCAATTATTCCTTAAAATCATCATTATGCGAGGGGCGCCTGGGGGCTCAGTCGGTTGGGCGTCCGACTTCAGCTCAGGTCATGATCTCGCGGTCCGTGAGTTCGAGCCCCGCGTCGGGCTCTGGGCTGACGGCTCGGAGCCTGGAGCCCGCTTCGGATTCTGTGTCTCCCTCTCTCCCTCCTGCTCATGCTCTGTCTCTCTCTGTCTCAAAAATAAATAAAACCATTAAAAAAAATTATCAGTATGTGAGAGATTGTGTTCTCTTTGTGAAAGTCCTACCTACTGTCCCCGGTGCTGTGGGTGACAAAGGCTCACCGTCCCACAGCTGGTCGGGGCGGGATCCGGAGTCAGCCGGTTCCTCCGCTCTTCCGTGGTAGGTCATGGAGCCCCAACAGGGGGCTGGCCTGGGTCAATAAGTCTAAGGGAGACTAAGATAAAAAAACCAGCCCCACTCTGAGAAAGGTATGAGGGGCATGCTGGCATGGGGAGGCTACTTGGGGTCAGCCCCTGGTTCCTTGGAGAAGGTCAGATTTCTTTTAATGTGTATTTATTTGGGGGGGGGGGGGGGGGGGGGCCGAGAGAGGGGGCGGGGGACAGAGGATCCAAAGAAGGCTCAATGCTGACAGCAGTGAGCCCGATGCGGGGCTCGAACTCACAAACCTCGAGATCCTGACCTGAGCCAAAGTCGGATGCTCAACCAACTGAGCCACCCACGTGCCCTGGAGAAGGTCAGATCTGATCTGAGTCACGATGAGGGATGGTGTGTGTAGACAGAGACAATGGGGGGAGCTCTGGGGTGGTGGGAGTCGGGGTATGTTGGAGAATCAGGAAGCGGACGGCTCGCCCCGCGGATGGGTGATGGTTTCAAGTCTGGGCAAAGTAAAGTTTCCTCCTTTCTTATTTATTTATTTATTTATTTATTTATTTATTTTTGGGACAGAGAGAGACAGAGCATGAACGGGGGAGGGGCAGAGAGAGAGGGAGACACAGAATCGGAAACAGGCTCCAGGCTCCGAGCCGTCAGCCCAGAGCCCGACGCGGGGCTCGAACTCACGTACCGCGAGATCGTGACCTGGCTGAAGTCGGACGCTTAACCGACTGCGCCACCCAGGCGCCCCAAATAAAGTTTCCTCCTTTCAATCAGAGACCTGTTGCTTTCTTTCTCCTGCAAGAGATGAGTTTTTATTTTTATTTATTTATTTGTTTTACAAATTTATTTATATGGAGAGAGAGCACGTGCGCGAGCAGGGAGGGGCAAAGAGAGAGGGAGAGAGGGACAGAGAGAACCCCAGGCAGGCTCTGAGCTGTCAGCACAGAGCTCGGTGTGGGCCGGGAACTCACGCACCGTGAGATCGCGACCTGAGCTGAGATCAAGAGTCAGAGGCTCAACCGACTGAGCCACACAGATACTTCCTTCCGAGCCCTTCTCAATGCGAGGCACCTTCTCTGTGTCCTCGCGTGGTGGCAGGGGCGAGGGAGCACTCTGGGGCATCTTTTCTAAGGGCCCTAATTCCATCCACGAGGGCTCCACCCTCCTGACCTAAGCTCCTCTCAAAGACCCCACCTCCTCATGCTGTCACAATCGAGGGTTAGGATTTCAATGAGTTTTATTTTTGTGTTATTTTTTAAAGCTTATTTATCCATCTTGAGAGAGAGGCAGAGAGAGAGGGGGAGAGAGAGAATCCTAAGCAGGCTCCGTGCTGTCAGCGTGGAGCCCTAGGTGGGGCTTGATCCCATAAACCGTGAGATCAGGACCTGAGCCGAAGTCAGACGCTTAACTGACTGAGCCACCCAGGCACCCCTAATGATTTATTTCTGAAGCTAGATCCTTGCATTGGACTTGTGGGGCCGTGCGTATTTTAAGAATCATCTTGCCTAACTGCCCCGGGGAGGCGGCGTCCGAATTTTCACCCCTCTAACTGGTGTGGAGGACTGTTTGGGTCCCTACATCCTCGCCCCCTTAAGGAGAAAGCTCCTGCTCCCTTCAGCTCATCTGAGGCGCAGGGTTGGCAAGTCCGGACAGGAAGGGGCGAGGGCAGAGAGGCCGCAAGAATATCGGCGAGGGGCCTGTGGTCACAGGGGGAGGTGACGGGGCTCCCGCTCTGGCGTCCCACTTTAATGAAAAATTATGTGGCCGCTCTACTGAGCGGACACGGGGGAAGGAGGCGCCCTTTTATTCCTCGCGTCCTTCCAGCCTCTTGGTGCTCTTTTCCCACTTAAACGCGATCAGCGTCGTACCGGGGTCGCAAACACCGACTCCCGAGGGGCCCCATGGGTCACGCCAGTGGTGACATAAGGACAGCACGCTTTCTCCTTTCTCCTGATACATGGGCTCTATGCTCTGGGAACCTTCCTCCCTCCCACGTTTTGAAAGCATAGAAAATACTCTTTCCTCTTCTCTGGTGCCAACCAGACACGCTCTGGCCGTGGGGCCCCTGCTCTTGCTGGTGCCTCCACCTGGCGTGGCTTGCCCTTGAGACGCCCGGTTCACCCCTCGCCTCCCGCGGGGCTCCCCCCCCCCGCCGTGGCCCCTTCTCAGCGAGGCCTTCCTGAGCCCGGGCTTGCACTTCCCGTCCCGGACCCCGCGCCCACGTTCTCTGCTTGACTTTCCATCGGCTTTTATTCCCATCCCTGGACTCTACACGTTACGGATTTAGAGGTGTTTTGTCTGTTTTCCCCCGTATTTTTGCGGCCTGGCTCCTTGCTGTGTCCTCAGTGCTGAGAACAGTGCCTGACTCCCGGTGGGCACTCAGAACGTCCTGTTGAATGAGCGGGTGAGTGGATGAATGAATGAACAAACGCACGAGCGCATGAATGGAAGACAAAACGGAGGGATGAATGAAAGGCAAAAAGGGGAAAACTCACTTACTCCAGTGTAAGAAATACCGTGCTGAGGGGCGCCTGGGTGGCTCGGTCGGCTGAGCGTCCGACTTCGGCTCAGGTCATGATCTCGCAGCTCGTGAGTTCGAGCCCCGCGTCGGGCTCTGTGCTGACAGCTCGGAGCCCGGAGCCTGCTTCGGATTCTGGGTCCCCCTCTCTCTCTGCCCCACCCCTGCTTGTGCTCTGTCTCTGTCTGTCTTTCAAAAATGAATCAACATAAAAATATTAAAAAAAAAAAAGAAATACCATGCTGAGGGGCGCCCGGGTGGCTCAGTCGGTTGGGCATCTGACTCTTGATTTCGGCTCAGGTCATGATCTCCCGGTTCGTGGGTTCGAGCCCCATGACATGTCGGGGGGCACCCCCTGCCTCCCTCCAGCCCACGGCTGCCTGGTCTCTAGTGCTTCAGGATGGAGGGAAAAACCTCAATTTACGTGATCATAACCAAATAAAGTTGCCAACATTTGGCCGTTGTTACCTACAGAAATAGAAGTGCCACGTGATTCAGACCTGACACACAATTCCTCCCAATTTAAGTTGCTGGCAGCCCAACGACAACATCGTTCACGACGGCGAGCCCGCCGCTCGGGCCAAAGCGACACGTCTGCGAGCCGGGCGCTCCCGGGGCCCCGGGGTCGCGGGCTCCGTGAGGGCTCACAGCGGCTCGTTTCCGCCCCCGAACTCGAGCACCCAGCTCTGCCTGGGTCCGTCGGGCCAGGAGCTTGGTGTGGCCGCTAGTGTGCAGAGAGGGGCTGACAGGCAGGTGGACAGGTGGAGGGGGGGAGCCGAGCGCTCAGGGGCCCGCCCCTCCCCAGCACGTGCTGAGTGCAGACCTCCGTGGGAACCCTTCCTCGGGGACCCCCGCGGGGCTCCGGGCTCTGCACAGGGAGGGACCACCCTTGCTGGGTCCAGGCCGGGGCCCTTCTCCCCCCTGGGCTGCGATGTTTGTCGGGCGGCAGGAGCTCGTCGTCACGGGCACTGCATTGTCAGACGCCCAGATGTCTGAAGCTCAGAAAGGTGCTGAAGAAGCTTCTGGGCACTTGTGGGGGGCGGGGTTAGATCCAGGGGGGAGGGGTTCCCCGGGCGGCTCAGCCGGTTAAGCGTCGGACTCTTGATTTTGGCTCAGATCGTGAGCCCACAGGTTCCTGAGTTCAAGCCCCTCGTCGGGCTCTGCGCAGACCGTGTGGAGCCTGCTTGGGATTCTTTCTCTTCCTCTCTCTCTCTCTCTCTCTCTGCCCCTCCCCCACTTGTGCACATGCTCTCTCTCTCTCTCTCAAAGTAAATAAATACACTTAAAAAAAAGTTCGGGGACGGGGAGAGGCTTCTGGAAGTAAAACAAGCCAGTCACCCAGGACGGTGTGAGGGAGGCTTGGGATTGAAAAGCGGCCCCGCCTGTGGGAAGGGTCAGGTCAGACATGGTTCTTCCCCCCCCCCCCCCCCCGTAGCACCGCGATGAGCCAGGGCCCAGCACGCGGGGTTCAACCGGCCCCCAAGCATGGGGGGGCGCCCTGCCCACCCCGCCGGGTGTCCCGGGTCCCCCAGGCACAGGCAGCCACAGGCCCCGGGAGCGCAGTGCAGCCTGCCATCCACTCGTTTGCCACCCACCTACCCCGGCTCTGACTGCCGCGGACGTGGCCGCGAGCAGGAGGCAAGGGCTAGGGCTCCGGCCCCTTCACCGAGTGGGCCGGTCGGACGACGCGTGAGCAGTGGATACACGGCGCAAGGTCGGGAGTTGTAGGAAGTCGTGCCCCTTCTGGTGACCACCTGCCTCGTTCCTCCCTCGGGCTCTTCTGGAAAGAAGAGGGGATTGGGATTTGAATGTAAGGCTTCTGGTGCTCCATTTAAAAAAAAAAAACTTACTTTTATTTATTTATTTATTTATTTATTTATTTATTTTATTTGAGAGAGAGAGAGAGAGCATGAACGAACGAAGACACTTCTACCGGGGGGACGGTGCCTCACTGTGAAGGGCTTCCTGGCTGCCTGGGCTGTTGTTTTGGTTCCTCTTTGGCGAGGGCTTAGCTCCCCGTGGGTGGAAGTGACTCGCCAAGTGTCCACAGGGGGAATGAGCGAGTGAGGGAGGGAGCGAGGGAGCGAGGGAGTCTACGAGATCGCACAAGGCTCAGAGGCCAGCAGGAGAGAGACACCGAGCCCAGGCGTATATTCGCACGGGCCCCAGACTCGGGGTCTTTCGCCGCTTGACCACTGCTTGCTGTCGTCGTGAATCTGGAATTTCACTCCTTTTATTTTCTGAATCGGCGCCGGACGATCCGGGTGTTCAGTTAGTTACCTGGACGGCGACAGGATGTCCCCGTGATCTCTGCTGTCGCGGAGGCAGAGCGCGGTGGGTCTCCCACGTCCCAGCAGCTCTGGAAGGAAGAGCAGCAGCGGAAGTCTCGCATCTGAGGCGGGTTCCGTGGCACATGGTGGGCGTGAACGCGGGAGGGCAGGCCGCGTTCGCTCTGCATTTTCTAGAACCCGGGCACTCCGCGGTGGCAGCCGTGCGTGCGGGTAGGCCCTCACGCGTGCACGCATGCATTCAGCCGGGGAGGGCAGTGGCTTTGAGCCCTCCCGACACGTGGGGCAAGTTAGTACCAAAGTGCTAGGCATCTGTGTCCTCGCTGGGGAGACGCACATCGCGATCGTCCCTTTCTTCTAAGATGATTGCAGGTTAAATGTGATAAGGTAATAAAGCGGCACAGAGCAAGGCCTGGACCAAACCCTCGATAAGTGGAAAGACACAGGTCTCTGTAAGGCATCGACTTACAAGCGAGGTCAGTGGTGTCTCCGGGAGCCATGTGAGTTTTCAGATGCGACCCAGTTGGGTTAGGACAGAAAGGAAAGAAGGAACGTTTCCACCCTTGTCTTTATGTTCGCTTTAATTTCGTTTTCTTTTTTTTTTTAAACCTTTTAACATTTATTCACCCTTGAGAGACAGACAGAGTGAGAGATGGGGAGAGGCAGAGAAAGCGAGACCCAGAGTCTGAAGCAGCCTCCAGGCTGTCCGCACAGAGCCCGACGTGGGGCTCGAACCCACAAACCGTGAGATCGTGACCTGAGCCGAGGTCGGACGCTGAACCGACTGAGCCACCCAGGCGCCCCATACGTTGGCTTTAATTTCTAAAGAAAAGTGCTGGCTAACAAGAAAAGGCAGGATGGGGTGAGTTGGTGTGAATTCTGGAGCTTTCTCTTATTAACTGGTCTTTCACTTGTAGAATAACCCAAGGCAAATGCCCCCAAATTCCGGGACTTGAGAAGAAAAGGCAGAGTCATTTGTAGACAGTGCTGGTTCTTCCTTGCAAAAACTCTCAAGTCAGAGCAGCGGTGGCCGGAGCTGGCCGGAAGGTGTGGAGAGAATGTTCCTGCCTTTGCAAGGATGTGTGGGGACTCAGACTCATAGCTGGAGCCAGCACAAGAAGGTTTGACCTGAGCAAGCCCATAGGTCGTCTTGGGGTGGGCTTGTGGGTGGGTTCCGGTCTTTTCCAGCAAGGAAGAGGATTCTGCCTTCTTTCTGCTTTCTTTTGGGTGTGGTCGAGTGGCCGGAAGGGACCTGAAGTCCCTCCAAAAGAGCAATCTCTACCAGCATGCTTCCCCAAACGATGGCACTTAGAGTCAGAAACCAATGATGATGGATGCCATTCACCCATCTTTCCTCCCTTCCATTCATTCTATGATGTCCATGATCGCATAAACGGGCAACCAAGGAAATCCCACATGGTTCTCTCACTCACCTTGGTTAGCTAAGTCTGCTTGCCTTTTTGAAAGTGGTGCATGGGGGGCACAATGGTAGAATTCTCGCCCGCCCACAGTGGGGCAGGAGGAGGTGTTGCGTTGTAAGCAACAACATGGGAAAATGGCAGCCATGTTGTCACCAGGGGGTGTTTGATGGGCTGTTAGCACACAACTGAGCAGGGAAGGGCCCTCAGCTGGGTCCCTTAGCCGGGACCTCCTGGCTGGCCAGAGGCAGGGGGTGGCCCAGGGATGTGTGTCCCACCAGCGCCCACCGGTCCACGACAGGGAAGGCAGTGCAGCGTTGGAAAGTGAGGGACGGAGACCAAAAGGATATGTGGCAGGAATGGTCAAGGGAGGAAGTCATCACCAGTGACGACTGAGGGACAGTGACCCTTTTCTACCTGGGAAATGAAGTGGGGGGAAGGTCTGCCGGGGGCGCCCCACCACAGCCCCTCGCCCTTCCCGTGCCAGTGCACCCCCGCCTGGCTGCCCCGGGGCCGGCATTTCTCTGCCCGAGGGCTTTCTGCGGTAACGGGAGCAGATGTGTGGTTCTTGGGGCAGGCCGAGGGCTGGGGATGGACGCCCCCCGGGGGCAGTCCCCAGCCAACGACAGAGTGTGCAGAAACCCTTCCATCGGGACGGCTGCCAGTTTCTCCAGCAGCGTTGAGATCCGTCACGCTGTCACTCGGGTGGTGGTGAGTAACGCACAGCTGCACCGGCCTCTCTCACTTCCCGCCCCCACCAGATGCCCCGTGGGTTCACCTCCCAATGCCATCCTCCTCTGCGTTCAAGTCCCTGACTCCAGGTCTGTATCTAAAAGTCCACCCTGGCTGCCCGCTCGACACTTGGGCAAGAAAGACAGACGTGAAACTAACATTCCAGGCTGCGTGCTGGGAAGGACGGCCCGAGGGGCCGTTGGGGAGGCCGGCGGGGGCGGGGGGTGGGGTGGGTGCTCAGCCCAGAAGTGCCTTTGTTTGGGATTCTTTGCCTGAAAGTGGATTTTTTTGGTGGGGGGGCACTGTTCTGCAGTGCAGGAGACTTTTCGGGAGCTCAAATACGGATAGAGTGCTTTGTCCGCGAGAGTTGCCGAGATGCTCTGCTGAAGCCAAAAAGGCCAGCCTGGGGAGGCGGATGACAGACCTCGATGGGGAGATCTGAGGAACGAGCCAGCTGTAACTGCTGTTGGGAAGGGGAGGCCACACGAGCTTTGGCTGCTTTTAAAAGGGGGCCTCTGGGGCGCCTGGGTGGCGCAGTCGGTTAAGCGTCCGACTTCAGCCAGGTCACGATCTCGCGGTCCGTGAGTTCGAGCCCCGCGTCGGGCTCTGGGCTGATGGCTCAGAGCCTGGAGCCTGTTTCCGATTCTGTGTCTCCCTCTCTCTCTGCCCCTCCCCCGTTCATGCTCTGTCTCTCTCTGTCCCAAAAATAAATAAACGTTGAAAAAAATTTAAAAAAATAAAAATAAAAGGGGGCCTCGACCGAATCAGGGGGGCCAGGGATGGTTTTGCTGAGTAGAGGGGCTTGGACCAGGGGCAAAGAGACAGACTGGCGTTCCAGGCAGAGGGCTCAGCCCGTGCCAAAGCACAGAGCAGGAGGGGATGTGCCCTGGAGACCTGTCCGAGGCCAAGGCGATGGGTGCACAGAGAAGGGGCTGGAGGTGGCAGGCGAGGAGCTGGTGAAGGACTAGACTGGGAAGCGTGTCCACGGCCACTCAAGGACTTTGTCCCGGGAGTGCCAGACGGCAAGCGATGCTGGGCTATGGCCGGCTCAGCTGACTTGAGCAGATCTTCGTTCTGAAGAGATCACCGGCGCCCTGTGATCCGCTCAGAGTTCATCTAAAGATTCCCTCCGATCCCCTCCCCTCTCCTGCCGCCCACTGGGACCCTCGGACTGGAACCAGGAAGCAGGGAGGCTGGGACCGGCCACGCCAGACGCGACTTAATCTTTCCCCCGAGCTAGCGAGCCTCGCGGTGATCCTCGTCTGGCCAATTACCTTGCCGTTTCCCAAAGGCACTTTGCCGCCGGAGGAATGAATGGGGCTCCGAGTGGCCTTATGTAACAGTTGGACTTCCCTCTGGGCTGAGAACAGGGCTCCCGTCAGCCGCTCAGCCCCTGAGAGCACGCCTTGGGTCTGATGAACAGAGCCTGGCAAGCGGGAGGCTCACAGTCGTGCCAGGCACTGCGGTTTGGACGGGACTTAGGAGGGAAACAATCGAAGCAGCTCACCGTGTGCAGAAGGGCAAGGGCAGGGGAAGCCGAGCGGAGACGCAAAGACACGGTGTGGGGGACGGAGGGCAGGCAGTGTGAGCGCCGCCTTGCAGCCTGCTCGGCCCGCCCTCCAGGACGCCTGGTTCCTTCCTGGGCCGAGCAGCCCGCTGGGTCCCTAACATCCCTCCCCGGGGGCAGAGGGGGCGGGGCGCCGGTGGAGGTGGGGGGGAAGCCTAGGGGACACGTTTGTAGAGCGCTTTTAGGGACCGTGGGCCGCGTTTTATATTCGATGCTGTGGCCCAGAAGCCGTAAAGCCTCGGCTTGTTTTGCTGTTTGGACGGTTCTGAACCGAGCGAGGCACACGCCCTCACCCGGGGCTGCTCGTGACCACAACTGAGCCACCCCGGGGCCTGGCCGGGAGCCCGCGCCGAGCGCCCGTGAGGGAGCCGTGGGACCGCGCAGAGACCCCGCCCGGGCGTTCTTTTAGGACAACGTCTCCTGTGGGTTTGGACCTCTGTGCGAAGACGCAGGGTCTCTTTCTGGTCGGCCAACCCCACCCCTCCGGTGTTTTTCCGCAGGACCTCAGGGCAGCAGCTTCCAGAAACGCAGAAACGCAGAATGACAGACGGGCAGGATGTCCTGCCCCTGCCCAGACCGGGGGAGTCAGAGTCTCTGCCTTTTCACCAGCCCCCCGCCCGGGAGGTGATCTGATCTGCAGGCGCCTTACAAGTTTGAGAGGGGCGGGTTCCAAAGCACGGCCGTCGGTGGTCTCCCAATAGAAGGCATTTTTCTGGGTCAGGTGTTGGGTTTGACACACATCCTCTCATCTCATCATTTCATCCCCGGGGCGCAGAAGGCCACTGACATGCCAACGAGGACACTGAGGCCGGTTTTGTCACGTGCTCTGCCCAAGGTCATCCGGCTGGCGAAGGGTGGGGGCAGGCGTGGCCGGCTCTGGCTGTCCCGTTCTCCTCAGGAAAACCCCGGACACGCGCCAGCCAGGGCTTGGCAAACCCAGGCCTCCTTACCCAGAATCCTCTCTCCGGTGCCGGAGCTGGGCTGTTCACCTGCTGGGGCCTGTGGCCTCCCGCACGCGTGCCTGGGGAAACATCTGTGGAATGAACAAGGCCCCAGGCATGCAGGGGAAATGGGGAATAACCTGAGAGCGATCGGAGAAGGCTCACATCTTCTAGAAAGACCGAATCTCAGGCGGAGGCTCCAGCGACGTTAGGGCGCACCCTCAGTCCTACGGACTCCCTGCTCCCCCGTGCAGGCCGGGATGTGCCCGGGGTTGAGTGATCAGGGTGGCTGGTGGGACGCCTCCTGCTTATGTTGAAGGACGCAAGGTTCTTTTCTTTCTTTTTTCCCTTTTAGTTTGGAATATAAAAGCCTGGTGACTGGTGAAGCAGATTCGGGCCTGGATCCGACCTTGTGGGGCTTTGTTATCATTATTTTTTTATTTTTTATTTCACCTCCACGAAGGGGCTTACGCCGTGGGGTTTCGACAAGAACCGGACAGACAGCTGTGGCTACGTGCCTGTCAGGGCTTAATCTCTCGTCCGTGTGTGGAGTCCTCAGGCGGCCCCGACCGTGGCTTCAGGGGCCCTCGGGCTTGCTTCCTGTGAGCCACTTGTGGAGACCTGGCTGCAAATGGCACGTCAGCCAGCTCGAGGGTGCTGGAAGGTGTGCTTCCGGGCTGAGCAGGTGAACGGAGCAGGCTGGCTTCTCTCTCTCTCTCTCTCTCAGCTTCCTCTCTGACCCTTGACATCTTGTTTCAATGCCTTGTTAATGTTTTAAAATGTTTATTTATTTTTGACAGAGAGAGAGAGAGCACGCGCACAAGCAAGCAGGGGAGGGGCAGAGAGCAAGGGAGACAGAGGACCCGAAGCGGACTCTGTGCCCGACGCGGGGCTCGAACCCACGAACCGTGAGATCATGACCTGAGCCAGAGCTGGACGCTTAACCGACTGAGCCGCCCGGGCGCCCCAAGGACTTGTTAATTTTTAAGGAGAGGAACGCGAACTAAGATAGATAACAGGTTCTTATTCCATTGTGCTCTTTTAGCCCAAACACCCAAATTTCCTTAAAAAAAAAAAAAAAATTCTACGGCAAGACTCTCAACTTCCAGGAGGTTTTTCCAAAGGTCATTTGCGGGTCTGTGAACAGTGGGACACCCGCTGTCACTGCAACCCATTCTGGCGTTAAGATTTAAGAAAAGGCAGATCCAAGTTCAGATCTTTCATTGCTGAGTACCTACTATGTGCCCCAAACACTTCTGGGCTCTGGGATACCAGGTTCTTATTTTTGTGCAATCTCTATCCTTTTTTTGTTTTTAATTTTTATTTATTTCAGTTTATTTATTTATTTATTTATTTATTTATTTATTTATTTTGGGGGGGGAGAGTGGGTGGGAGCAGGGGAGGGGCAGAGAGAGAGAGGGAGGGGGAGAATCCCAAGCAGGCTGTGTGCTGACAGCTCGGAGCCTGATGTGGGGCTTGATCCCATGAACTGTCAGATGGTGACCTGAGCTGAAATCAAGAGTCAGGCGCTTAACCGACTGAGCCACCCGGGGACCCCTGAAGTCTCCACTCTTATAGCAGAGGGATAGACACCGGCCACGGGAACGAATAAGGTGCTTTCAGACCCCGATCGCTGCCACAGGACCGTAAAATGGGCAGTGCGTTGCACGCACGAGGGTGGGGAGGGCGGTGTTAGATGGCGTGGTCAGGGCAGGCGTCTCTGAGGAGGTGACCTCTGAGTTCAGACGGATCCGGGGAAAGATCCCTGGGCTGAGCCCTCCAGGCTGCTAGAAGGGCAGATGCAAAGCCCCCAAGGAAGGGACAGTGTGGCCTGTCAGGGGGCGCTACACAAAGGCTGGCGATCGAGGGGGAGGGTGAGGACATGACCCCGGAGAGGATGCAGGGATCAGACCCCACTCGTTGTGCCTGGCAGTCCGCAGGAAGGAAGTGGATTTCCCTGAAAGGGCATTGGGAGTGCCATGATCTGATTCAGGGTTTAGAACACCTCTCTGGTTTCTGTGCTGGAAATGGACTGTAATGGGGACAATAGCGGGGGCCCAGAGGCTGGTGGGGAGAGTCCGCTGGGCTCAGCGGGTGGGGACAGCGTGCAGGGAGAGAGGTGCCCTGGCTGGGGCTGCCTCTCTCCGGCAAACCGTGTTTCTTCCACGTTAACGTCGCTAGAAGGCAACAGAACCTGACTCTAGTGGGTTTCCCCGCTGGTAGGAAAACCGAACCCCACAGTCAGTGCATCAGACACACGAAGGGGCGAATCCTGGAGGAAGTCAGAGTAACGTGGCCGGAATTTCCGTTTTCTCACCATCGCTAGCTCGTAGACACAATCTCAGGGAAGAAACTCTTACTCATTTACACTTTGTCTTGTTCCAAAATGATAGAATCTCTAAATAGAGAAATTATAGAGAGGAAACCATCCAGCGTGTGTGTGTGTGTGTGTGTGTGTGTGTGCGCGCGTGTATGCGTTGTGTCTATTTTAAATTATCGAGTACCTAATATGTGCCAGTATTGAACTTAAACCCTTTATTACCTGCCTTAATCCTCTTACCGACTCTGGAGGTGGGCACGATTGTTATCCTGACGTTAGGCTGCTGGGGGTTACGGAAGCAGACCCGAACCACAGAGGTATAGCACCAGGTACGAAGACATTAAGTTCATGACTCATCTGTCTGCACAGCCCATGCTTTTCACCAACTCTTCTCCACTGGCTCCATTAATGAACTGGCATCTGCCGAATTCCCACCATCTGCAGGGAAAAGACTGAGTCTTGATTTACTAATGGCGTTCTAGAAAGCCCTTTTGTATAGAGTAAATTTAGTCCTTTTGACCCAGCTAATTCTCCACGCCCTAAAAATAGAAGGCTTTCTTCCACATTCGAGGAAATACCTTGGGCTGATGGAGAAAAGTATTCCTGCTGATATTTGACATTTTCTACCCAATACACTGCATTCTGTGCCATCAGAAGCACATTTCATAATCAAAGGACCCCATTTTTCTTTTCTTTTTTTTTTTTATTTTAAATTTTTTTTTTCAACGTTTATTTATTTTTGGGACAGAGAGAGACAGAGCATGAACAGGGGAGGGGCAGAGAGAGAGGGAGACACAGAATCGGAAACAGGCTACAGGCTCTGAGCCATCAGCCCAGAGCCCGACGCGGGGCTCGAACTCACGGACCGCGAGATCGTGACCTGGCTGAAGTCGGACGCCTAACCGACTGCGCCACCCAGGCGCCCCAGGACCCCATTTTTTAATATAGAGTTCAAGACACCCCTTCCTGCGGGTTCTGTACCCAGCGCATCGGCACAGATGGAATCCCTGTGGATGAGAGCAGTGTTTTCAAGTTGAAGGTCACGACTTGTGATATCTACTTAGTTGACTGTGACAAACAATTGAAAAAAAAAAAAAAGAAACAGAATAGAAAATATCAATATCAGAGTACATCCCTCACAATAAGGGAAATATGGTTTGTTAAGCTTTTAGTTTATGGGTGCTGGGTTATAATTTTGTTGACGTCTTGGGGCACCTGGGTGGCCCAGTTGGTTGACTCTTGATTTCGGCTCAGGTCATGATCTCACGGTTTGTGGGATCAAGCCCTGCATCGGGCATATGGCCCTGTCAGTGTGGACCCTGGTTGGGATTCTCTCTCTCTCTTTCTGCCCCTGCCCCTCTTGTACACACACACACACACACACACACACACATGCACACACACACTCTTTCTCTCAAAATAAATAAACATTTTCAAAAAACCAATTTTGTTGAGGTCTTAACATCTGAGAGCTAGTGGATCAGGGTGTTGTTGGAAGATCGTACAGCTGGAGAGAATACCCTTTCCCACGCAATGGTCATGCACCCTACTCACACAGATCATTTTTTAAAGTCTCACCCCTACAACCTAAACTGTTAAGATAACGGAGGGTCAGGATCAGCGGTAAGAGGCTCCGATCTACCTGTCCCCCCTCTGCTCCGAGTGTGGGGCTGGTTTTGTCAAGGACTGGCCCAAACAACAGCCCAGAGTTAAGTCCTTCCGTCGAAATTTAGGCAAATGCTTTGTGATTCTGGTGTCTCTCCATTCAGATGACGATGGGTAGTGATGAGAGTTTGTAACGACAGCAACTGTTTATTGAGCACTTACCACACCCTAGGTAGGCATTTCCTACCTTGTATCTCATTTAACTGTCAGGGCAAGCCTATGAGGTGTAGGTTGTATCGTATTCCTAGCTTACAGAGGAAGAAAGTGAGGCTCAGGTGGTTGAAATCACTTGTCCACATCTGTGGCAGGAATCTTCAGCTTCAAGTGGCAGAAACCCAACGGAAAGTATTTGTTTATGTAGCTAATGAGACCAGGGTCGCCGGGCTTCATGCATTGCTGGACCAAGGAGCTCAAAGAAAACCAGAAATCTTCCTTTGTTTCCTAACCCTGCTTTCCTCTATGGTGGCTTTGTTGCCAACAAGCTCTTTCGTAGGCATCTACAGTCTTTTTTTTTTTTTTAATATAATTTATTGTCGAGTTAGCTAACATACAGCGTATACGGGGTGCTCTTGGTTTTGGGGGGAGATTCCCGTGATTCATCGCTTACATACAACACCCAGTGCTCATCCCAACAAGTGCTCCCGTAGTCTTATGCAACATGGGTCTGTAGTCTAGGACCTCAGCAACTGTAGCTCTTCCTTCTTGATAACAACCGAAGTCCTGTCCTCCACTCTTACCGGCCAACCATGATCACGTGCTGGGGCCCGGAGCGTGGCCCGACCGGTACCGAGTGGGCTGAGAGATGGGAGGAGTCACTCTGTTGGTCAGGTACCTCTTGCTATATTACAAACCACCCCAAACTTGGCGGCTCCAACCAACGCCCTCCAGCCTGGGCTTCTGGTCACGGAAGTCACCATGGTCCCAGAAAGGGAGCAGAGCAAAAGCGTGGCACGTCGTTGCTTCTGGCACGTGAGACGGGCTCACCCTTTCCTGCCTGAGAAGTTGAGAGAGGCTCAGTGAAATGAGGCAGCCATCCGGAGCAGGCCTGGCGTCCTGGATGTTTCACCCTCCCTCCCTGCCGCTTACCTTGGAAGTGCCCATGACGGTAGGACGTGGAGCCCTCCACCTTCAGGCTGCCCTTGGGCGTGTATTCTCTTACCTGCAGCTGGGAGCACTCCTGATGAAGACACCAGCGTCCCCTGAACATTCCCACCCGGGTCTCTGAGCGCGCGAGGCCATGAGCCAGCCATGAGAACACTATTCCTTGCGCTATGCTTTCTTGGTGGGTCCTGGGACAGTGCGGCTTAGCTGTGGTTATACTGTAGGGCGTAGAGAAATAGCTCTTGGGTTTTATTCCAGAGCCGCCTTCTCTGTAAGACCCAGCCGTGTGGCCCGAGCAGAGTTTTTTTTAGCCTTGGCCATGTTGGTATGTTGGGCAAGATCATTCCTTGTTGTAGGGGCCGTCCCGTGCACGGGGGGACATTTAGCCGCATCCCTGGCCTCCCCCTGCTGCATGGCAGGAGTGTCCCCCTCCTCAGGTTGTGACAACCAGTGTCCCCAGCGGGCACAATCGTCCCCTGTTGAGAACCACCGGGTGAGAGGGATCCTCTCACTAGAATGCTGTCTCCCAAAGCCCCGAGCATCCCTCCCGCCTTTCACTCCTGCTTCTCTGCCTCTGGCAAGACGGTCTTTCCTAAATTCTGCACAGCCGGGGTGCACTGTCACAGAGCCCTCGTCTTCAGATGGCCGTTCCGGTTTGCCAGAAACACTCGAGGGAATTCCGAATCCCCCTGGCTATGGAAAGCAGGTTGGACATTTTAGAAATAAGAATACGTTTCCTTATAAGAGTGCCACCGCTCCCGGATTGAGGTGACTTCGGTGGGGAAAAACAGGAGACAGAACTTCCGGTGGAGTGACATTTCCAGCCCCCAAAATGGGCCCTGAGGGTAAAGAGGGTGTTTCTAAGACCTACGGAGCCTTCCTCCTGTTAGGAACATGGAAGCCGATTCTTTGGGAAGAAGGTGCAAGGCTATCGTCCCACCACACTGGGAGGGTATCTTATCCCTATCACAGACAGATCCCGAACTGGCGTCCTGATTTGCATCATCTTATGTTTTTTGGAGGACTTGACTCCTGAATCGCCTCCTCCCTTGACCCCTCGGAACCATTGATGTGATTGAACTCCCTCCTCGAAGCACTTTCTAGATTCTTATGTCTCTATACATCCTGCCTTCCTTGTAGCTTACCGGCCATCCCTTCTTAGTCTCCTTTGCTGGCCCTTTCTCCACCCCTCCCCCCCCGCCCCCCGGAGCTCAAAGCTAAGCCCTCTGCCCTTGCTGTGTCCACTAGCTAGGGGATCTCCCCTAGTTCTGATGGCTTTGAACTTCGACCTTGTATCTCCAACCGCCCATGTGACATTTCTACCTGTGTCAGAACCAGCACAGCATTGGTCCTACTTTGCCATCCACCTCCAGCCGAACTGCCCCCCAACAGCCAAATTTGCCATCATCCATCCAGTTCGAGCCAAAGATTTAGTCCTTGACTTGCTCCCTTTCCTTCCTCTGGATATTTACTCAGTAAGTCTTTTCAGCATTATGTCCAAATCCATTCACTTCTCTCCACTCCTATCCCTAAACCACTGGCTTTGGCCGCCATCGTCGCCTGCCTGGACTGTCTATCAGCCAGCCCTGACTAGTCTCCTGCCCTTGGCCCTTTCCCTCGTGTAGTCCAACTTTTCCACTCCATTCAGTCAGATCCGATCACTCCCCTTGTTTAAAAACCTCCAAGGCTTCCCGTTCCTCTTAGAACAAAATCTGAGCGTCTTACCTTGGCTCCCAAAGACCTCCATGTTTAGCTCGCGGTGCCTCTCTGAACTCACTTCCTTCCAGTCCACTGACTTGTTCACTGCTCCCCAGGCACACTGGCTCTCCGTCTGTCTCTCACCCAGACTGGGTTCTTTCCTGTCCTGGGGTCTTTGCACCTGTGTCTCCTTCGTCCCTAGATCTGTAAGTGGCTAGCTTCTCATTCATTCCCGTCTTCCGAACAGCGTGTAGGGCAGCGACACTCGCCACTGAAGCACACTCAGACATCTCTAACCTCTCTCTAGAACACCACCCTATTGGATCACCTTCATAACCCTTAGCTGTACCTGATCCAGATGGCAAGGGACTCCCGCATTCTCGGTGGAACGTCAAACATGCTTTAGAAATAAGTTTTGCTGGGCACCTGGGTGGCTCAGTCGGTTGAGCATCCGACTTCGGCTCAGGTCATGATCTCACGGTTCGTGAGTTTGAGCCCCACGTCGGGCTCTGTGCTGACAGC
The DNA here is from genome assembly GCF_007474595.2 of Lynx canadensis. NCBI lineage: Eukaryota > Metazoa > Chordata > Mammalia > Carnivora > Felidae > Lynx > Lynx canadensis. The sequence continues at coordinate 5,980,708 of NC_044305.1, read as the reverse complement.
TCGGAGCCTGGAACCTGCTTCCGATTCTGTGTCTCCCTCTCTCTCTGCTCCTCCCCTGCTCACACTCTTTCTCTCTCTCAAAAATAAATAAAGATTAAAAAGAAAAGAAAAGTTTTGCCTACAGAAGCCTGTCTTTAAGCCTCCCTACAATATAAATGGAACTTACATTTTAAACAAACATCCCCATAACTCTCTGTGCCCTTAACAACCTGACTATTGTTTTCTTTCTTTCTTTCTTTCTTTCTTTCTTTCTTTCTTTCTTTCTTTCTTTCTTTCTTTTTCTCAAGCGATTTTGGAACTAAGTACCAAAATTTACATTCCTCACTTATGACAGCCAACCCTTTTTTCTTTGTTCTCCTGGGGCTGCCAAATATTACTTGCCTTAAAAAGGCACTTGGAGGTACAAGGAAGGGGAACGGTAGGTGAAGGGTAACACGGTTGTGAAGGGTGTTGTTTATGAAAGGGAAATATTGTGCATTGCCGGGGCGGCTGGATGAGCCTGGAATGGTGGGTTTTGCTAGCTGGAATTCGGTGCCCTGCTAAGGAGCCGGTCTCCTTCTCGGGGTAGCTAGGAAGCTCCCAGGAAACTCAGCACGCACCACGAGCTGGTGCGTGGAGGGGATGCACGTGGCCACGTCATAGCTTCGCAGGATAATATTCTCCCCGTCGTGCCCCCATGTCGGAACTCTTCTGGTGAAAGGCAGTGATGACAAGCGACGGCAGCCCGGCTCCAAATGACTTAAGTCAAACGATCATTCGCGGGCTGCCCGCATCTAAGGGAAGGCCACATAACTGAGGACTGTAACGCCTCTGAGCCTCTGAAATGGCACGCGGTCACGGAGGGGTCAGCAGTATTCTCGAGTCGGGAAAATGGGCAAGCCATCCCGGGTGGACAGAGGATGGCTTTGAAGTCCTCTGCCTTGTCAATGACTCAAGGGGGGTGGGGCGCAGCCTGGGGAAGACTCCCATTGGCTCAGCTTGGGTCAGGTGACCGCTCCCGGACTAAGCGATTGGACCATCTGGAAACCGTGGGCTCCCAAGGGAACCACGTGGTCCAGCGGGAAGGGACGTGAAAGGGGGCCAGGTTTTCAGAAGAAGGTATGTGGCGTACAGAGAAAACAGCTAAGGTCCTCATGTTAACTTCATGAGGAGCATATAATTAGAAAGATCCAGTTGTGTCCCAGTGTGGCGGTTCCTCCGTTCATTTCTAGAGGGAAAAGTCAGATATCCTGTTCTGTTCTTAACAGGTTACCAGACAGCCCTCCCCATAATTCCACCTCCCCATATACTGTTAACCTGTTGGTATTTTTCCCTCCAGTATTTCCTTCCTGTGTTCCTTCCGGCTGGACTGACCTTTCAATGCTTAGCTGATCCCCAGATCTGTGACCCGCATTTAAATGGACTTAGAGGGGCGCCTGGGTGGCGCAGTCGGTTAAGCGTCCGACTTCAGCCAGGTCACGATCTCGCGGTCCGTGAGTTCGAGCCCCGCGTCCGGCTGATGGCTCGGAGCCTGGAGCCTGTTTCCGATTCTGTGTCTCCCTCTCTCTCTGCCCCTCCCCCGTTCATGCTCTGTCTCTCTCTGTCCCAAAAATAAATAAACGTTGAAAAAAAATTAAAAAAAAAAATAAATGGACTTAGAATATTCTTGCTAACCAGCTATGTTGACTTGGAATTTGGTGAACAGTTCTTAAAAAAAAAAGTTCTTGAAATGCTCGACATCACTCATCATCGGGGAAATACAAATCAAAACCACAATGAGATACCACCTCCCACCTGTCAGAATGGCTCACATTCACAACTCGGGCAACAATAGATGTTGGCGAGGATGCGGAGAAAGAGGATCTCTTTTGCAGTGTTGGTGGGAATGCGAGCTGGTGCGGCCGCTCTGGAAAACAGTATGGAGGTTCCTCAAAAAACTAAAAATGGAACTACCCTACGACCCAGAAATTGCACTACTAAGCATTTATCCACGGGATACAGGGGTGCTGTTTTGAAGGGACACATGCACCCCCATGTTTATAGCAGCACGATCAACAGTAGCCAAAGTATGGAAAGAGCCCAATGTCCATCGATGGATGAATGGAGAAAGAAGATGTGATCTATATATACAATGGAGTATTACTCGGCCATCAAAAAGAAGGAAATCTTGCCATTGGCAACTATGTGGATGGAACTGGAGGGTATTACGCTAAGTGAAATTAGTCAGAGAAAGACAAATACCATATAATTTCATTCATATGTGGAACTTAAGAAACAAAACAGATGCATATAAGGGAAGGGAAGCAAAAATAATATAAAAACAGAGAGGGAGGCAAACCATAAGAGACTCTTACATACAGAAAACAAGCTGAGGGTTGCTGGTGGGGTGTTCGGTGGGGGGAAGGGCTAAAGGGCTGAGGGGCATTAAGGAGGGCACTTGTTGGGATGAGCACTGGGTGTTGTATGTAAGTGAGGAATCACTAAATTCTATTCCTGAAATTGTTATTACAGTATATGTTAACTAACTTGGACTTAAATTAAAAAAAAAATTGAAGCAATAAAAAAAATTTTTATTTTGGTCTTTACTTTCCAATTTTGGTGAATTAAAAAATTTTTAAAATCGAGGTATAATTGACATATACTACTATATTAGCTTCAGGTGTAAAACATACTGATTCAATATTTGTGTATATTGCCAAACGATCAGCATAATAACTAGTTAACATACTCAAGACCTTTATTTTTTTTTATTTTTATTTTTTAAAATTTTTTTTTTTCAGCGTTTATTTATTTTTGGGACAGAGAGAGACAGAGCATGAACGGGGGAGGGGCAGAGAGAGAGGGAGACACAGAATCGGAAACAGGCTCCAGGCTCCGAGCCGTCAGCCCAGAGCCCGACGCGGGGCTCGAACTCGCGGACCGCGAGATCGTGACCCGGCTGAAGTCGGACGCCTAACCGACTGCGCCACCCAGGCGCCCCCATACTCAAGACCTTTATTTGGATTTCCATCTTCTCTCTAGATAGCAGGAGATGGGGCTGTGACCGGCCAGCCTTCCTGCAGGACACATGGGCTGGACCCTTGTGGGCGATGGGGCACGCTTGTCACCACAGAGCCCCAGACCCCCGCTGTCGTCCATCTGAGTCATTCAGGAGGCCTTCAGTCTGCTCCATGCTGGGCCGTAGCCCCTAGTGGCCACTCTCCTTGGGCTGCTGTTCCAGCTGAAAACCACTCTGTTCCACCCAGGGAAGGGCCCTGAGGGCTTTCCTGCCAGCACTGAACCCGCAGCCCAGACCCAGGGCAAACCTTGTAGAGCTCGAGGGCCGGAGAAAATGTGAGATTCTCAGGAGAGAGCTGCTGAGTGGGAAGTGTCATAGGGCGTATCAACCTCAGGCAATTTTAGGAACACGCACATATAAGATGATCGCTGTCGTGCAGCTTGGGCCACTGCCTCTGCTCTCCTAGCCTCGTATTCATACCAACGTTGAATGCTCTAGGAACATTCCGTCAAGTGTGCCTGTAACTTCAGCAGATTTTCCCACATCCTCTCCGAAGAGGAAAGAAATCCTGGGTACGTGTTTTGCATATGTACGTATCTTGTTCGGGGCATATACTCTCTGTCCCGATATCTGCTCCACGCTTGATCCGTAAAGGGAAGGGAATCCATTTCATTCCCACCCATGATCTCGTCCCACAGGGCTCACGTACACAAACACTGTTTACAGCCTGTTGTGCATGACTGATGGGATTTCCAAGAGCAAGTCTGACCACCCCTAGTTCTTTTCTTACGCACTGATTGCACATCCAGACTGGGTGATTCCCGGGGAGACAAGCGGTTCCCGGGGAGCCAACCCGGAAGAAGGCAGACAAGGCCCAGGGTGTGGAACTTACAGTCTGGTGGGAATTTTCAGCTTGGCACAGCCAGAGTGGACCTCACTAATTCGTACCCACCAGCTACCAACACCAGAGTTCGCAAGACATCTTGGAACCACATAATAGATGAGCAAGCGTGGCCCGAACACAGGAAATAATCAGAGGTTCACGAGACATTTCCTGCTTGTTGTCTGTGTGATCTGAGGCACTCAATTAACCTCTCTGATCTCAGCTCTCTCAGGTTATGGGATGCGGCCATAATAACAGGTCCCCCGTGTGGTGTTCATGAAGATTACAAATAGTAATAATTAATAATTATATATACATTATTGATTAATTATATTATAATAGAATTATTATATACCATATATAATATAATATATTATTAATTAATTATATTATAATATAATTAATGTATATTATATACTATATAGTATATTATATATATTATATAGTAATATATATCATATACATTATATAGTAATAATAATTAATCTTTATTACTATGCATGTCCCATCAATTATGGGACATGTATTATATTCGAGACATTCCACTCAGCATTTTACATTCATCACTTAACCCCCTACCCGTTATCTTGCCCATGTACTTAAGGGTACTTAATCCCTTCGAGGGATAGGTACCACCTTTATTCCCATTTCATAGATAAGCAGACTGAGGCTCAGAGGGGTTTAGTAACCTGTCCAAGGTCACACAACTTTTAAGTGGCAGAACCGGGGTTCGAAAGATCTCGAGGAAAGATGATTCTCTGGATGAGGGAAAGGAAACATGACAGAGGCTCACTGACCTCGCTTGCAAAGTTGTTGAGAACATGAGACACAGTGCTTGGCATTTTTTTAAATGTTTATTTATTTTTGGAGGGAGGGGGGAGTTAAGAGGGGCAGAGAGAGAGGGAGACACAGAATCCGAAGCAGGCTCCGAGCCGTCAGCACCGAGCCCGACGCGGGGCTCGAACCCACGAACCACGAGACTGTGACCTGAGCCGAAGCGGGACGCTCAACCAACTGAGCCCCCCAGGCGCCCCAGTGCGTGGCATTTTTAAGGCCATAAGCGGACCCAGCACTGTGCTGAGCGCTTGCGGGGCTTGTGTGGCGTGGGAGTCACCAGCACCACGATTGTCAACATTTTAGGAACGAGGATGTCACAGCTCCAAGGCGAGGCCGAGCAACACGAGGACGCACGGCCAGGAACCCCGGGGACCAGGTCTGAGCCTCACCGCCTTCCAGGCCTTGCTATTTATTCTCACGCTTGTCCTTGCTGCCTGCGTGTGAAACACCAGCCCAGGGTACACGCAGCTCTCCTGTCGCCGCTGCTATACCCACTTTCTAAAAACTGACTGGGAAACCGATCACGAGAGGAGAGCACGTAAGTAAGCACACAGAGGGGCCCTCGCAGGGTAGTAGCGGCTCGGCCGCAGCCCTCCTGGCCTCCGCCACACTCTCCGGGAAGCCCGTCAGCTATCACCTCATTTAATCCTCACGGAGGTTTATCGATAGGGATATCAAGGTCACGCAGTAAGCAGCCAAGCGGGAATTCAAACTCAGGTATTCTGGCTCCAAGGTCACTCCCTCCTCAATCCTAGACGGTGCGCTTCTGTGGCTCCGACACACAAGCTTTATCGAATATCTTGTTGGGGCACCTGGGGGGCTCAGTCAGCTAAGCGTCTGACTCTTGATTTCGGCTCAGGTCCCGATCTCACACTTTGTGGGATGGCGGGCCCACCGACAGCGCGGAGCCCGCTTGGGATTCTCTCTTTGCCCCTCCCCTGCTTGCCCTCCTCTCTTTCTGTCTCTCTCTCTCTCTCAAAATAAGTAAATGAACATTTATACAGCTGTCTTGTGGAAGGGGCCAAATTAGAACAGAAAGTCCTTTTAAGAAGTTGCATGGATGAATCCTACTTTCCTCAGCAGTGTTTTGGGTGTTTCCAGCTTTAATAATAGCAAAAAATTTTATGACGAACATTCCTGGAGGGAGATCGTCACCCATCTGTGACTAGGTATCAGTTGGGTGACTTCCTACCTGCGTATCTGTGTAATAAAGCAGGGCTCTTTCACCTGACTTTTGGGACCTGGGTTCACCTAAGCTTGATGTGGGTTTGTTTTTATTGGGGGCATGGCTCGTTGACGGAGTGAGGGATGTACGGTCTACATTGTCGTACATTTTAGGCTGAGCCAAAATGGCTTCCGAGCCGCCTCAAAATGGTGGGCGCCCGAGCCGAATGCGCACTGCACGGCACTGACTTCAGAGAGTCCAGGGCCGAATTGTGTGGTACGCTCAGAGCTGATGGTGATGGTATTCCCCATCAGGCCAATCTCTGTCAGGCCAGTTCTGGAGGAAGGAGGCAGTATGCAGGCAATATATGCAATGGCTAAGCTCAAAGCTGGTTCCAGTCTTGACTCCACCATTTACCATGTGGTGGTCCTGTTCCTCATTCATTTATGGAACGGGAGCATAACAAGACCACCCTCCCCATAGGATCATTGGCAAGATTCGAAGAATATACACATTCAGGACAGTTCCTGGTTTGTGGCTGGGCCTCAAACCACCACGACGATGACGCAGCCGTTATTACAGGAGGATGAGGTTGGTCATCAGGGTAGACATCCACGGAAAGTTGGATTTACGAAGCTGAGGTCTCCCAAACGCCATGTTAACTCCTCAAGCCATCCCAACTGTCTACATAATATTCTGGATCTTAACGGTTCAGAAACAGAGCTGGTAAGAGGAATTTCCACCCCAGCCTACCAATGGCGGTGCTCGCCTCGCCTTTCCAGAGAGCCAACGCACTGTGTCTAAAGTAGCTTTTATTGTGCACTCCATTGGAACGGTATTTTTGACGATTTACCCCAGGATATGTGCACAACTCAGCAATACGTCTTCATTCATAATTGTATTATTTAGTTGTTATAAATTATTCATAAATTATATACGTGTATTAGGTTGAACTACACAAAACTGCCTTTTTTTTAGGTCATCACAGACAAATATCTACAATTTCACGTGACTCAACCCCCTGGAGCTTTTTAAAATTAAAATATTAGGAAGTGCAAATTTATTTTTTACTTTTTAGATACACATAAATAGGAGCTCTAATCCTTTTTGGCGACCTGGGGCGAGATATTTGCTATAGCAAAGCCTGATTCCTCATCCGTAGAGGTAACAATAGCCCCCAACCTCACAGCATTATAGTGAGATTTAAAAAATAATACAGGGGCATCTGGATGGCTCAGTGGGTTAAGCGTCCGACTCTTGATTTCAGCTCAGGTCACGATCTCCTGGTTCGTGAGTTTGAGCCCTGAGTCCGGCTGTCTGCTGACAGCATGGAGCCTGCTTGGGATTCTTTCTCTCTCTGCCCCTCACCTGCTCATGCTCTCTCTCTGCGTCTCAAAATAAATAAGTAAACTTTAAATAAAAAATAATACGTGTGTGGGTCACCTGGGTGGCTCAGTCGGTCAAGTGTCCGACCGCAACTCAGGTCATGATCTCACGGTTCGTGGGTTCGAGCCCCTCGTCGGGCTCTGTGCCGACAGCTCGGAGCCTGGAGCCCGCTTCGGATTCTGTGTCTCCCTCTCTCTCTGCCCCCCCCCCCCGACTCATGTTCTGTCTGTCTCTCTCTCTGAAAAAATAAACAAACATTTAAAAAAATAAGAATACGTGTGTGTGAATTACTTACTGCAATAGGGTGTAGTCCGAGTGAAGCCATTATTAGCCCGACGTTCTAAGTCTACTTACATTCACACACTCGTTTTACAAAAGTGGAGCCCTACTTGCCCTGTTCCTTGCTAACCTAACAACACAGGGTGACCCTGTTATAAAATCCCCCACATCATGCAGAATGATTGCCTCACACTTCGCCCGATGGATTTTTAACAATTGCCAAGCTGTACCTTGACTCCTGGCCGTTTTGTTGGGTTGTCTGAATCTTTTCAAGTCCTGGCGGTGTGAGCTCTGCACCAACCCTACCCTTGTCGGTTTTGAGGGTGAATCCCTGGCTGAGGCGGTGTTTTCTTCCGGCCCCACCCCGCCCTTTCCCTCCCTCCACTTTGGGAGGGGAAGGTTTGTGTGAAATCCATCGTCGGAGACGTTCTGGGCTGGAGACTGGGGGGGTGTGGAGGTGGGGCGGGACGCTGCTGGCCCAGGTACTGCGGGGAAAACCAGACAAAAGGCCCGGTTGTGCCCGTGGATGGGAGCCCAGATCGCCGCTTTTACAGAACCTTCCTCGCAGATAGTTTCAAAGAGGCCCTTCTTTTGTGATTTTGATACGTCCCCGCCGCACCCACCCACTGCAACTTTCTCCCGGTGGGAAGGCTGCAAACAGCCTCTCCTCTCATCTTCCTTCCTTGACTGCTTGCAGCCCACCCGAAAGGTCTGGTGTGTAGGCTCTTTCTCTGGGGAGTGAAAGCCGGATTGCGGATTTTTTGTACGTGTTTGGACGCAGAGGCTCGGCCTGGGGGAAAGCAAAGGAGAGGGCAGAATGGACGCCCACTTTTGGAGATCTGAGGGTGACACCCCTCTCTCCGGGAAGACGGCCACGCTCCGGTCCTTGCCAGAGGGAGTGCGAAACTACCAACAGAAACCAGTGCTCTCAAGGAAAGCTCGAGAACCGGGCTTTGGGCGTGGCCTCGGGGATGGTGGGCGGTGGGCAAAAGCGCCCCGGGGAGGGCCGCCAGACCCCTGGACCCCTCCCCTCCCAGCTCCTGGAGCGCTGGCCCTCTCTCTCCCTCCTCTCCCCCCTCGCCAAGCCCCAAACAGCTTCGGAGCCTTTGATGTGCTGTTCCCTCTGCCTGGAACATCTCACCCCAAATCTCAGAGCACCCCCCAATCTGGCTGGCTCCTTCTTGACTTTAACTCCAAGGTTATATATCATCTCCAACCACCCAAGCTTATCTTTCTTCACAGGATTTACCGCTCCCTGAAGTCTGTTTACTTTCGGCTCTAGATCTGTTTTCCCTTTCTCACCCAGGTGTGCTCGGAGCCTGCCAGATAACAGGTGCTCTGACCGCCTCTTGGGGTGCCCCTCGGCTTTAAGGGAGCATCCACGCGGTGGGGGGCCTGGGTAGACCGCAGGGTGCGGTGCAGGGCAGGTCTGGGGGGGGGGTGCCCGGGGTTCTGCATTTTGGGCCAGCTGTCGGGGCTGGGATGCTGCAGGTAGATAAGGAGCAGGGTTCAAGAGTGTTCTCTGTTCTTGGGGCGCCTGGGGGGCTCAGCCGGTTGAGCATCGACTTTGGCTCAGGTCGTGATCTCCCAGTTCGTGAGTCCGAGCCCCATGTTGGGCTCTGTGCTGACAGCTCAGAGCCTGGAGCCTGCTTCGGATTGTCTCCCTCTCTCTCTCTCTCTGCCCCTCCCCTGCTCACACTCTGTCTCTCTCTCTCTTTCTTTCTCAAATAGAAAATAAAACATAAAAAAAAAAAGAAGAAAAGAAAAAGAGTGTTCTGTGTGGCACAAACCCTACGGTGGGGGCTGGGGATCAGCACAGGCGTCCCCTGGGGGACACCCCGACGGGGAGTAAGACAGACTGGTGCTCGTCTTGGCATCTCTGGTTCTAGCCTTTCATTGGGGTCCTGACGCTGAGCATGAGGGTTGGCCCCCTGGTCCCTGCTGCCCTTATTCTCCTGCCTCATTACTGATCTCAAGCTTGCCCCCGACCTGACAGTTGTCCCCAAGCTTGGGCGAGCTTGCTGAAGCCCGTATAGGGCCTGCCTTCGCCTCCAGATCCCTCACCCTCCTGCCTAGTCCTCAGCCTGGCACCGAACAGGTGCCCACGAACGTTTGCTGGACGAGGGGCAGAGTGAAGTCCCGGGATCACCGCCAACTTCCCGGCCTCGACGTCCCTTTGACCCCGCCCCTCATCTGCATGTGTGAGCCTCCCAGCTGGATTGGAAAAAGGTTCAGTTCCTCCCTTTATCCTGCAAGTAAGCTCTGGATAAAACTCTTAAATGGAACAACAAAAGCCCCTGCCTTTGCAACAACCACGGTATTATCAGTGATTCTGGCTAATTCTCAGGTGGCTGTAGCACCACTCTCCGAGGCCATGTGGACTCTCGGTGACCGGGGGCCCCAGTTCCCGGACCTTCTTTGTGCCTCGATTTTCTCCTCTGTGTAATGGGGATAATAACACGTCCCCTTACTTTGCTGTTAGGCCTGGACCGGGGGTAGAGTAGCAACTGTCAGGCCGTGAGCCCTTCCTGAGTATTACGTGCGGTTGGTGCCGCTGTGCTAAGACACAGACTGTGAGAAGCTCCGTGGCCATTTCGAGCCTGCTCACCTTTGCTAATGGGAGACCCGGATCGAGCGGTTCTGACAATACATTCTGCGTGTTTTCCCTCACACCCCAGGAACCCCCAAGCTGGGATTTGGGGGGCCAGGATCGTTTGTTTCAACAGTTAAAGTTGGGGGGTGAGACGGGGTTACCAACTCCTCCCTTAGCGTCTGAGGTCACTGGGGAGTGGGTTCGTTAAGCATACACATCAGAGCAAGAACAAAACTGTGCTCTCAGAAGCCAGAAGGATCGTTCTCACGCCCACAGGGTTAGAAAGCATCCAAAGCCAGGGGCGCCTGGGCGGCTCGGTCAGGGAAGCATCCGACTCTTGCTTTTGGCTCAGGTCATGATCGCACGGTTCGTGAGTTCGAGCCCCTGTCGGGCCCTCGCTGATAGCTGTGGCGCCTGCTTGGGGTTCTCTCTCTCCCTCTCTCCCTGCCCCTCCTCAGCTCATTCTCTCTCTCTCTCTCTCTCTCAAAATAAAGAAACATTGAAAAAACAAAACGAAGCACCTGCGTGCATGGCCTGCTCCTTTTCCCTCAGCTTCACGGGGACGCTCGAAAACCCTGCTCTAGAACAGTGACTGTACATCAGGGAGCCCTGGAAATGTTTGGGTGCCTTCCGTGTTTGTCACAGAGGCTGGGGGGCAGCTGGCCTTCACGCACGAGCTCCTGCAAGGCCCAGAGCGGTTGCCCAGTAAGAGCTGTTCTGCTGCCCACGTGACTTTGAATGTTTCCCCCACCCCCACCCCGCCCCCACTCCAGCCATTCCCGCAGACAAATAACCAGTTTACCGTAGAACCTGATTCCACGAAATATGGCGACACGCAGTTTGTTTCTCACAGTGTTGAAACGCTCAGAATTTTTGAGGACTACAAGCACCGTGTAAGATGAGGGGGAATGTATTTTTTTCCATTTGGAACCTTTGGCAAGAGTCGTTCGACAGTTTGGGGGGTCCTGTCCCCGGTGGCATCGCCGCTGCCTCCTTGGCTGCCCTCGGACCAAGCTGTGAGCCCCCGGGGGCAGCCCTGCGTGAGGCCGCAAGCACAGAAGCCCATGTGACCTCAGAGCCCGGCTGGGGCACTGCCCCGCTGTGTGCCCTTGGGCGAGTCTGCGGCCACTCTGAGCCTCGGTTTCTCCAGCTGTCAGGTGGGGTATCCCAAAGTTGCAACCTCATAGGGTGGATGCGAAGGTACGGTGAGGCCGTGGGGGACCGTGTGCTCAGCCCCGGGATGGGCGCACACGAATTACAACTGTTGTTCAAGATGCAGGGAGTAAATGGATGGACGGATGGACGGATGGACCGATGGGGGAAGTGGACCTCAGGAGGGTGTGTGTTTTATGTTATGTCCATGGTATGTTATTTATTTATTTTTTTAAATTTTTTAATGTTTATTTATTTTTGAGACAGAGGGAGAGAGAGCGAGTGTGGGGGAGGGGCAGAGAGAGAGGGAGACCCAGAACCGGAAGCAGGCCCCAGGCTCCGAGCTGTCAGCACAGAGCCCGACGCGGGGCTCGAACCCACAAACCGCAAGATCATGACCTGAGCCCAAGTCGGACGCTCCACCGACTGAGCTCCCCGGGCGCCCCTGTAGTGGTCTTTAGTGGGGTCAGAGGTGCTGGTGAACACACACACACACACACACACACACACACATGCACACACCGGGGACAGCGCAAGACCACTGCGGTCTTCCTTCCGGCTCACCTCTGTCCCCCTCTCTCCGCACCCTGCCATTGCTCTGATGCTGAGTGCGTGGGAGGCTCTACAACAGCCCAACCAGCCCACCCTACAGTGTGGCCTTGAGGAACAGGGGCCATGCCTGGGATCAGGAGGGCTTGGGCTCCAGCCCCGTGCCACCATTTATTAGCTGCGTGACCTTGACCCGTTGACACTATGTGCCCACCAGTAGACCGCTAGCAATCAGATTTGTTGGGGGAGGGCGGGCGGGGATCCCACGTGCGGGGTGTTGGGCCCAGGGCCCCAGGACGGAAGGACGCTCGGCAGACACGCTTGCGTCCCCTGCTGCCTTGTTCCTGGGGGCTCACACCTGCACTGGGGACCAGGCTGGGGGGCTGTGAGACGGGACAGGACAGGGGACAGGGAAAATGGAGGCACGGAATTGCTGAGCAGGAAGTCTGCGGAGGCATCTGCGCCTGTGGGAAAACTCTCAGTCCCTCACCGGGACGCGGGCGTGTGTGGCAGGTAAAGGTTTGGGGCCCGGGAAAGGCACCCCCGGCAGAAAGAACGGAAAGCCCAAGCCGGCAGATGCAAGAGGGCAGCGCTGGACCCTCGCCTCACACCCGCTTGGCAAACGCCAGCGACTGTTGCATTCGGGGGGAGGGGCCGCGGTCAGAAATGCCCCCTTGCCCGTCCTGTCCTCGCAAAGGACATCCCGCCTGCCGTAGACGTATGGCGGAGCTCAACTCCACGGTTATGGCCTCACGCTTCAGGTATCCTGGCTCCTGCAATATCCACGGGCACGAATTGGTGCACTGGACACCTATTGTGCGCAGACACACTCTCGGTGCCGAGGAGACAACCGTGAACAGGACGGGGTCCTCGTCCTCATGAGGGCCACGCGGTAAGACAAGGAAAAATGGCGCCAGCCAGAAGGCTTCCTCCACACCCGGCACAGCCCGGTGACAAACGGCTGTTTATTCATCTCACGTAGAAGGAAACTGGAGGTCTGTCCAAGATCTCACAGCCGGAAAGGGCTAGAGGGAAGATGGGCTCCTTGGGCTGGGTCCCTCGGAGCCTGGGTCCCGGGGTGGACTGTACTGGCATCTTCTTGCCTCTGTAACACGTCACCACGGACGTAGCGACTGGAAACAACCCAAACTAATTAACCTTACAGCAATGGAGGTCCGAAGTCTGAAGCGGTCTCTTTAGACCAGAGTCAAGATGCCGGCAGGCGGGCGACCCTGGAAACTCTCAGGAAGCTCCCGTTTCTTGTGTTTTCTTCCCCGCTTTCAACTGTGTGCCTTGCCTCGGTCGCCTGGTTCCGTCGGCGAAGCCAATGGGCATGACTTCTTCCAACCCCTCTCTCTGACTCAGACCCTCCTGCCTGCCTCTGATGAGGACCCTGTGGTGACCCTGGGTAACCCCGGAGAGTCTCCCCTTCTCAAGATCCTTAATTTAATCGCGTCTGCGAAGTCCCCCTTGCCGTGTCATGCGACAGAGTCGTGTATTCTGAGCACCGCCGTGTGCACACCTTCCGGGGCCATCCTTTCATTCTGCCTCCCACGGTGTGTTCAGTAAGAAAGAGTGGGGTGCCCGGTACCGGTGGGTGTCCTAGATTGGCTAAGTGTTTCGCTGTGCCTCCGTTTCCTCATTCGTATCATGGGGGTGAGGACGGGATCTGCCTGGTGGGGCTGTCGGAGGAGTAGGGAAGTTGGTAATTGCAAAGTGCTGACCGTGTGTTCTGCACGGAGGAAGCATTTGCTGCCGGGCCCGCCTGCGTCTGTGCTTAGGGCCACCCGTAACTAGCTGCACCTCTGGGGACCAGTCCCTTGCCCACCTGTGACCACCCCATCTGGATTGTTTTCTGATCACTCCGTGTGACTCTGAAATTCCCTTTCAGTTTTGACATTTGATCCATCTGTGGCCCCGTGTGTGTGTGTGTGTGTGTGTGTGTGTGCGCGCGCGCGAGGGTGGGTGGGACGGAGACCGGGAGAGACACTCTGTGAAATGTTTATATTTTATGCCTTTTGATGTAATTCCAGTCAAACCAGATCTGAAATCATGCAGCAGGAAGCTCCTTTAAATGTTTAATTTGTTGTTTTTCTTACGAATGATTATTTCCACATTGAGCCCAGAGACACTCAGGGCTCATCCTGTCCTCCCTCCTTTTTTTGTTCCTGAACCTCCCCGGGGGAGGGGTTGTTTACTGCTGACAATCAGGTGGGCTTTGCACCCACAACACTCTTGGAATCAGCGATCGCCCCCCAACAAGTGATGCACGGAGAAAGCTGGGTCCACCCTGTCACTTGGGAAAGCCGTGATATATTTGGGAAACCCTTCTCAGCTTGTCCTGGAGAGGCTGCGGTCAGGGGATCGCTTAGAAGAAATCCAACCTGTCAAATTCCTTGCTAAAAGCCACAGTGGTGTTTTACAAGGTGGCCTGAGAGAGCTGGGTTAAGGGGGGGGGGGTGTCTTGGACTGGATTTCTCTCGATGAACTTTCTCAGTGTTTAAGTTTTTAAGGCCACAGTGTGGTCCTGGTGTTTTTGAACGATGGAGTGAAGGGAGAAAACCAATCACGTAGATTTAATAAGAACTGAGGTGAGAGATACTTTTGATGTTAAGTAACTGAAACCCTAAGCAAGTCAGAGGTGGCTTCAGGCACCATCCCTGGGACCGAGCTGGGGAATGTTTGGGGGTGGGGTGGGGTGGGGTCATTGCCTGACCCGCAAGGCCACTCCAAAGGCTTGTTCTTTACCGGTGAAGGAGGGCACCCGAGGCCTCTCCCCGTGAGGGCTGACCCACATCAAGGCTGAACAGCAGCCTCTGAGGGGCAGCAGAGGGAACCGAGTCCCCTGCTGCACGGGGTCCTTTCGCAGGGGAACTTCCGGAAGGTCCAAAGGGGGTAGGGACATGATGGTGCACCTTGGGACAAAGCATATAACTCTCTGTGCCTCCGTTTCCTCATCTGTAAAAGGAGCGTGGCTTTCAGCTCATGATTATGTCTCAAAGGTGAAATGAGCTCACAGGGGCAAGAAAAGTCCCAGTGAACCGCAGCTGTAGGACTTCCAAAAGGCATTGGCTTTATTGTTTGTTTTCTTTTCTTTTTTTTTAATGTTTACTTTTGGGGGGGGGGTGCACGAGCGCAGAAAGAGAGAGAGGGGCAGAGAGAGGGGGACACAGAATCCGAAGCAGTCTCCAGGCTCGGGGCTGCCAGCCCAGAGCCCGACGCGGGGCTCGAACCCACGAACTGTGAGATCATGACCTGAGCCGAAGTCGGACGCTCAGCCGACGGAGCCACCCAGGCGCCCCTGTTTGCTTTGTTTTCTTATTATAACTGGAGGTTTGAAACCTTGGTCCCATCGACATCTTGATCCAGACGCTCCCTTGTTGAGGGGCTGTCCTGTGTACTCTGGGACATCTAGCATCGTCCTTGGCCTTTACCTCCTGGAAGGCATTAGCACCAACCCCTTCCTTGAGTCTGGACAACCCAGTGTCCCCCACCTCATTTAACAACAGTTGTGGTTACAACTACCATGCACGCTTCTTGTAAACAAAAGCAAAACCAGAACAAAAAAACCGTATCAGACAATAGAGAAGAATGTCAAAAACACCCCACCAAACCCCACAACTATCTAGAGGGTCCACTATAACTACGATTTTGATATAACTATGTGCATTTACAGGGATTTTGCTTTGCACACACACACACACACACACACAACGTATATGAATTTAACTTTTAATACAAATGGTCGGGCATATATGCTGGTTTATATGTTTTTTCCCTTTCAAGTAATTTATTTTACTACATTTTTCAAAAACTCTCAAAAGGGGCACATGCTTGTTGCTAACAGGTTGAACATAGAGGTCTGTAGAGAAGGAACTACTCCTTCCCTCCTCCCTGGAATCCGCTCATTCCATTACTATTGTTGCTAATAATAACAGCCGCTATTTACACAAAGTTTTTTCGGGGCCACCAGGCAGGTGCTGAGCCCCCTACGTGTGTCTCATTCAGGCCTCCCTGAAGCCCCCTGAGATGGATACACTGACTTCTCTTCTGGTTTGGGGATGCAGACACTGAGACACAGAGAGGGCTCCCCCCTTGCCTGGCGACAGCCATTCCCGGATCAACGACACGCTATGTCATTGCTGTCCCTGAAGGCTTACAGCAGGGGATGTCAAACTTGAGCCTACATCAGAATTCCTTGGAGGGCTTGTTAAAACAGACCCCTGAGCCCACTCCATTCAGATTCCGGAGGTCTTAGGTTGAGCCTGACAGTTTGCATATGTAATAAATTCCCAAGTAACCCAGGGAGCTTGCTTTGAGGACGATGGATCAAGGTCAGTGGTTCTCAAAGTGAGCGTCAGACAGCACTTAACCTGCGATTGGCCTGGGTGGACAGGTCACAGATGGTCTTAAACAGCAGACCAAGAAGTCTGGATTTTCTTGTCACCAGTTTGTGGGTAGGGTGCTGCTCCTGAAGGGTTTTATTTAAGCAGGCCAGCCCCGAGCTCGGGAAGACATTGCAGAAAAACCTCTCTTTGAAAGGTGTTAAAGACGAAGGAAACTTCGTCTTTGCAAACCAAAGGTGAAACGCCCCCGTCGTAGCACAGTCAGGAAATGAGTCCAGCCTGACCAAGGCCGCAGAAAATAGTCCAACAGCAACACCACATGGGGAGCCTGGCTGGCTCAGTCAGTGGGGCATATGACTCTTGATCTCTGGGTCGTGAGTTCGAGCCTCGCGTTGGGTGGAGAGATTACTTAATAAAAAGTAAGACGCACATGTAAAGACAAATAGCACATCGTGACACAGTCAACGAAGACGTCTAAGGCTTACCCACTTATATTGCCAATGGACTTAAGCAAAAAGTGTAATATTCAAAAACCTGATTCAAATAAGTTATTGGGGCGCCTGGGTGGCTCAGTGGGTTAAGGGTCTGACTTCGGCTCAGGTCACGATCTCGCGGTCTGTGAGTTCGAGCCCCGCGTCGGGCTCTGTGCTGACAGCTCGGAGCCTGGAGCCTGCTTCAGATTCCGTGTCTCCCTCTCTCTCTGCCCCTCCCCTGCTCGTTCTGTCTCTCTCTGTCTCTCAAAAATAAGTACGCGTTCAAAAAAAATAAAAACAAAAACAAATAAGTTATTTAGGATACTCTGGTAGAGAGAGGAGGAATCAGGACTTGTGTAGCTAAATGTTGAAGCAGATTTACAGCAGAATCTATTATACATCATTGGAGTGGTAGAAATTAAAAAAAATTTTTTTGATGTTTATTTTTGAGAGAGAGAGAGAGAGAGAATGTGAGTGGAGAGGGGCAGAGAGAGAGACACACAGAATCTGAAGCAGGCTCCAGGCTCTGAGCTGTCAGCACAAAGCCCGACGCGGGGCTCAAACTCACGAACAGTGAGATCATGACCTGAGCCACCCAGGTGCCCCTAGAAAAATTTTTTAAAAGATTTTTATTTTTGGGGCACCTGGGTGGCTCAGTTGGTTGAGTGTCCGACTTCAACTCAGGTCACGATCTCGCGGTCCGTGCGTTCGAGCCCCGCGTCGGGCTCTGGGCTGATGGCTCAGAGCCTGGAGCTGCTTCGGATTCTGTGTCTCCCTCTCTCTCTGACCCTCCCCCATTCATGCTCTGTCTCTCTCTGTCTCAAAAATAAATAAACGTTAAAAAAAAAATTTAAAAAAAAGATTTTTATTTTTAAGTAATCTCTACATCCAGTGTGGGGCTTGAACCCATGACCCTAAGATCAAAAGTAGCATGCTCCAACTAACTGAGCCAGCCAGGTGCCCTTGGAGGGGTAGAGGCCCTTAGTAGCTCATGAACAAGGACCCTGCATTTTCTGTACTGGGGACTGGGTCCAGCAAGTTCTGTGCCCGGACCTGGCACGACCTCATCCCCACCCAGGTGAACCTCCGACCACCTTGAGGTTTGATGCCCTCCAGAGTGGGGACCCTTCTGGCCTCGCGTCTCTGCACGTGTGTGCACGGGGTTGGCCAATGCTTTAGAGCAGGGCTTGCAAGGATGAGATGTGGGTACAGAGAAGGTGGGGAAGAAAAATGGGCAGTGGGGCCAGCTAGGGTTCTCAGGCACGTCCAAGGCCCGTCTCAAGGGGTCACTGCCTTCTCGACTTCCCATGACTGCAAACCTCTAGACTTTATTTTTTTTTTTAATTTTTTTTTTCAACGTTTATTTATTTTTTGGGGGACAGAGAGAGACAGAGCATGAACGGGGTAGGGGCAGAGAGAGAGGGAGACACAGAATCGGAAACAGGCTCCAGGCTCCGAGCCATCAGCCCAGAGCCCGACGCGGGGCTCGAACTCACGGACCGCGAGATCGTGACCTGGCTGAAGTCGGACGCTTAACCGACTGCGCCACCCAGGCGCCCCTAGACTTTAAAACAAACATCAGACTTTTAAAGGTTGGCAGAGTAAAAAACGCAAACCCCAAATGACAGACTCCACAAAACAACTAACCGGGATTCTTGAAAAATGCCCATGTCATTAAGGACAAAAAGCAAAAACGACAGGGGCACCTGGGTGGCTCTGTCGGTTAAGTGCCCGACCCTTGATTTCGGCTCAGGCCATGATCTTGAAGTCTGTGGGTTCGAGCCCTTTGTCGGGCTCCATGCTGACAGTGCAGAACCTGCTTGGGATTCTCTCTCCCCCTCTCAAAATAAAGAAATAAACTTAAAAAAAAAAAAGCAAAAACAACAGCAGAATAGTCCTGGATGGAAGGAGACTTCAGAGCCACGAAGTCTGAGTGCAAGTACGTGACTGGGACATCGGGGGATGTGGGGACGCGGGCCGTGTGGTAGGTGATCCCATGTGTGCTATTATATCGGTATGATAATCGTGTAATGAGGTGCTATTATCATGCTAATATGTCTTACACATCTAATACTTCACATTACATAGTCTAAAAATGTGTTGTGGTTCATGTAAGAGGATGTCCTTTGGTCACATGTGTATGTGGAGACAGAAAGCAACGTGAGAAGAGTATCGAGTGGCGAATCTAAGGGAGGATATTCAAATGTTCATTGTATTTTGTTCTTTGTGTGTTCGGGGGGGGGGCATCTTTTCATGGTTTTATTTTTTTTCATTAGTTTATTTATTTATTTTAAGAGACAGAGAGAGAGCAGGGTAGGAGTAGAAAGAGGGGGAGGGAGAGAGGATCCCAGGCAGGCTCCACAGCTGTCAGCACAGAGCCTGACGTGGGGCTCGAACTCACGAACCGTGAGGTCACGACCTGAGCCCAAACCAAGAGTCAGATGCTTAACCGACCGGGCCACCCCCGCACCCCGGCGGAGAGGGGACGGGGCAGGGTGCAGCTTTTCAAAATAAAAAGTTGGGGGAGACCAGTGTATGGCCTCTACCCTGGGCAAATCAGCAGGTCACATCCGGTTCCTGAGCCTCCTGATTTATGACACTTGCATGAAATCGTCTGACATGTAGGGAAACTTCCTGCCTGACTCTTCCGTCTGTGAAGCCTTTCGGACTCCCTGAGAGCTAACCCGGGCACCTGTACGGGGCGCCTATGAGAGTTCAGGCCACTGGGTTAGACGTAGGTATCTATCTGCCTTCTCTTAATTAGGCTGTGAACGGAGAAGGTGATTTTCCTGCTCACTTTGGCTTCTGTCTCCCCCCCCCCTCCTGTGTTATCAGGACTAGAATGAGCTGCTTGGAAGGTAAATCACCCAGGGGCCCCTGAACAAGTGTTTATTTTAAGTGCACGCTTAAAAGGTCAGCAGGAGGGGCAGCTGGGTGGCTCAGTTAGCTGGCTGGATGCTTGATCTCGGCTCAGACCGTGATCTCACGGTTGGTGAGATCGAGCCTCGAGTCAGTCTCTCTGCTGACAACTCAGACGCTGCTCAGGATTGTCTCTCTGCTCCTTCCCTCCTCTCTCTCTCTCTCTCTCTTTCTCGAAATAAATAAAGAAACATTTAAAAAAATGTATACAAGGTCAGCAGGAAGGGGATACTCCACCCCATGGTCAACCCTTCTGTAGTTTTGCCCCACTACACAAGGCTTTCACTCCCCAGGGTAACTCATAGATCAAGATGGCTGCTGGAGCTCCGTCCATTGCCATCCACATTCTCACCAGGAAAGAGAAAGAAACAAAGAACATACTAGGGAGGGGCTGTACGCTAGCTGCCTTTTGCAGAAGATTCCCAGAGGCCTTCATTTGCATCTTGAGTAAACTTCATCACGTGGCCATAGCTAGCTGCACAAAAGGCCGCTAAATGGTGTCTTTATTCCAGGACACCCGGTGGAGAGCAGGGTTCAGTTCCTGCCGAAGGAGAGAAGGCTGATGCTTAAGGAACAGACAGCAAGTCTCGCCACACCTCTGACCCTTCCCGGGGCCTGGCGTGTACTCGATCAAAGGTCACAAGCTGCATCCCACTGGCCACATCTGGCCAGCTGCCTGTCTGGATACAGTCCACGAGCTAGAAACAGTGCTCTCATTTTTCAACAGTTACCTTTAAAATGGTTCTCCGAGAGCCATACATAACAGCCATACGTAACAGCCTCTCAGCCACGGAAGCCTAAAACGTTTACTATCTGGCCCTTTAAGAAAACGTTTGCGGACCTGCTACTTCATAAACTCCTTTAAAGATCTGCCTTCTCGAGTATCTACCAGCCACTCCCCGAGGGCCAAGCCTTGAAGATGTAGCAGCTATCTGTCCCCATGGGGCCCGAGACTAGGAGGGGGCAGAGGTAAGTGACTAGGGAAACATAGTTAATTACAGTTGTGCTTTGTGCTCTGAAGCGTTGTGGGGGCTGATACAGGATGGGGGGAAATGAGTGTATTTGGGGCAGGCCAGGGAGGGGCCGAAGAACTGGTTAGCGGAGATCTTAAATAGAAGGGGTTGGCCTGGTTAGCCCGGGCGAGGTGTGCGTGCTGTGGAGGGGAAGCATTCCAGGCACAGGAAAGAACAAGGACGGAGGCCACGAGGAGGGAGATCTTGGTGTCACTAGAAGTGACAGATGGCCCGGGTGTGGTTCTGTGTAGGAACGACGCGAGAGGGGAGAGAGGCAGCAGAGAAGCCAGGAAACTGTAGCTTCCCCAGTAAGACCGGCGGGAACCCATCAGCTGGAGGGATCCACGTTGCCTCTGTGTGTGTTTCCCTGTGTTTTCCAGCAGCTTCTCCAATGCCGTGAAGTAGCCCTTTCTAGAATGTACCCGCTGTCCTTTCTTTTCATCCCCGCCGCCTTCCCTTGAGTCTCTCATAGGAAAAAAAAAAAAAAATGCAGGCATTCCAGAAAGACTGGTCCAGCCGCATGGAAAGCGGCCCAGGAAACTGCTTGGGGATGGCAACAAAAGCCCTAAGAAAATGATCCTGTAATTGAAGGGGGAATTCTTTATTGGGACTGTTGAAGAGTTCTACAAACTTCTTTCATCTACCGCTTTAATTAATCTGGATTCAGGAGACTTCCCGAGCCCCCGGTTGCACTGTGTCTCTTAGGGATCAGGCCTTCTGTTGCAGGTGGGGAAACTGAGGCTGGGGAGATCCTGGGGTGTGGAACTTGGGGAAAGGTCCTGCATCAGAGAGCTGGTTTCTGAACACGTCAAGCCTCAGGCTTTCGGGGAAAGAGCTCAAAGCCGACTGTTCCAAAGAAGGGGAAGAGTTTCACCTTAAAAAAAAAAAAAAGTATTTTTGTTATAAAACTGGTTAAATCACATTCTATATGTGACTTTGAAAAAAACTACATATAAACACATGAAAATTTAGGACTTATTTTTATATCACAACTGACTACGGAAAATCCTGTTGTGCCCACTGAGTTATTCTCCTTTTTCTTTTCTCTTTTCTTTTCTTTTCTTTTCTTTTTTCTTTTCTTTTCTCTTTTCTTTTCTCTTCTCTTCTTTTTTTTTCTAAGTTTATTTATTTATTTGAGAGAGGCAGAGATGGCGTGAGTGGGGGAGGGGCAGAGAGAGAGGGAGAGAGAGAGAGAATCCCAAGCAAGCTCTGGGCTGCCATCGCAGAGCCCAACTCGGGGCTCAAACTCACGAACCCGAGAGATCATGACCGGAGCTGAAAGCAAGAGTCGGGTGCTTAACCAACTGAGGCACCCAGGCACCCCAATTCTCCTTTTTCTTGATACTTAACTGAAACCCCATGCAAACTGGCTTAAACAAAAATGGTAATGTGTTGGCTTTCAGAGAAGAGAAAGCCCAGGAGGTAGGTAAGCCTGGTTCCACGGGCTTCCATGATGTCACCAGCTTTCTCTCTCTCAGCCTTCCTTGCTCTCTTTCTCATTGTCTCACTTTCTCAACTCTTCTCTCTCTCTCTCTCTCTTCTTTCTAGACTCTCTGCGAGGTGGCCCTCAACAGCTCATAGAGCTTTCTTGCAAACTCAAGGGAACGATGGGTTCTCTTTCTCAACAGGCCCAGGAAAATCCCCAGACCAACCAATACGGAGGGGCCAGTCACGCAGATTGGCTCATCGCTCTGATAACATTCCTCCCCTGGGCATTTTCAAGAGACATTTGTAAAGTTTCCAATTGCTTTCAGCTGTAGTTTTTGTCTTTGTCACTGTGCTGTTTCTTTGAAACTATGTAGCAAAACAGACACACGCCAATCATCTATTCTCCTACCAAGGTAACACAATCACCGCTATCACCTTGAGGTGTCTCCATGTCTGGGCCCCAAAGCATACACGCCAGATGTCATTATAATTATGATAGTGGTGTAGCAGGCAGTATAGTTTATGTGGGCTTTGGAACTAATGGGTTTGGGTATGACTCCTATCTTTTTTTTTTTCATGTTTATTTATTTTTTGAGAGGGGGGTGGGTGGGAGAGAGAATCCCAAGCAGGCTCCATGCTGGCAGTGCAGAGTCCAAAGCAGGGCTCAATCCCCGGAACCCTGAGATCATGACCTGCACAGAAATCACAAGTCGGACGCTTAACCAACTGAGCCACACAGGCGCCCCACCTCCCCCTTTTTCAAGTAGGCTCCAAGCCCAACCTGGGGCTGGAACTCACGTTCTACCCACTGAGCCCGCCAAGTGCCCTCCTGAATTCTACCTTTTTTGTTCTTTTTATTAAAAAGTACTCATTTATTTACTTGTTTATTTATTTATTTATTTAGAGCGTGAGCAGGGGAGGAGCAGAGAGAGGGGAGAGAGAGAGAGAGAGAGAGAGAGGGAGAGAGAGAGAAAGAGAGAGGGAGAGAGAGAGAGAGAGAGAGAGGGAGAGAGAATCCAAGCAGGCTGTCAGTGAAGAGCCTGATGGGAGGACTTGATCTCACCACCCTGATACCATGATCTGAGCTGAAATCGAGAGACTGATATTTAACTGAGCCACTCAGGCACCCCTACCTTTTTTATTCTTATTAAACCCTATGATCTTCAGAAGGAGGAGGAGAGGGGGAGGAATGTCTCTCCACCCTTGGAAAGAAAACCCAACCTTGATGCAGATTGGACACTTAAAACATTTTTTTTTTAAACATTTATTCATTTTTGAGAGAGAGAGAGGGGAGACAGCGAGCGAGCGAGAGAGAGAGCGAGCACTCACAAGCGGGGGAGGGACAGAGAGAGACGGAGACACAGAATCCAAAGCGAGTTCCAGGTTCTGAGCTGTCTGCACAGAGCCCCGCGGTGGGGCTCGAACCCGTGAGCCGAGAGATCCTGACCTGAGCTGAAGCCCCGGGCGCAACCACCTGAGCCACCCAGGCGCCCCTGATTGGACACTTCTGACCAATGCTCGTGGCCCATGGAATGCCACGTGCTGATTGGCTCAGGTTTGAGTGACCTGAACCAATCACAGTGGAAGGCAGGGAGAAAGCGCCTGGATTGGCGGATTGGGTAAGCAGCTGGAGGCGGGTGCAGTTAGGGAGCAGAGCCGTGAATTTGCTGTGAGCCTGTAGTGTCCCCAACCCCAAGGCAGTCTCTAGGCAGGTGGGCTTGTCATCTCCCCCTGTGGGCCGTCTCCTAAGCGGGTCCTCAGGAGTGGAGGGAGTAGCCGGGGGCCCATCTTGACTTTCCCTTCTGGTCGCGACCTGGGGTCTGTGCTCCACCTGTGCCTTGACCTGTGTCCTCTGCCCCACCCCCCGCCAGCCCGCATCTTCAGGCCGGAGTCACGTCCCAGTCCCAGCCTACACCTTTCTCCCGGGCTCAGGGGACAGCCCTGAGTGCTACAGTTTGCAGGCCAGACCTTTTTGTTTGTTTTCTCCTTGGCAAAACGTGAACTCTTCTAAGCAAATAAAATGACTTAT
The DNA here is from genome assembly GCF_007474595.2 of Lynx canadensis. Classification (NCBI taxonomy): domain Eukaryota; kingdom Metazoa; phylum Chordata; class Mammalia; order Carnivora; family Felidae; genus Lynx; species Lynx canadensis. Next base: position 5,956,679 of record NC_044305.1, on the reverse strand, counting down.
TTTTTAAAGGGAAAAAGAAGAAGATTGGAAAGGGGAAAAACTCGAAAAAAGAAGAGCCCAAGTCCCAACTCCAGTAGCCAACTGTACTTCAAAAAGCTCTTAACAAACCAGACTTGGAACAGCGCTACAGGCGGTAACCAGATGCATCAGAATGAAGTTTCGCATAAAAGCAGAGCCAGAGGGAGAGTGGAAGCCGAGAGGTGTTCAAGGGAAAAGATCTCTCCGAGCTTGTGAGACAGAGATTTTAACAATTGGTGTCACACCCACGGTGCTACGTGCCGGGCACTGTGCTAAGCGTGCCACCTGGTCCCTCTCGCCCTCCCAGAGGGCTCCTTTTACAGAAGAGGAAACTGAGGCACGGGGCGGGGAGGCGGCTTGCCCCAGGGCACGCGGTGGGGCTGGCACTCGAGCCTGTATTTCTTTCTCCAAAGCTTCCTCACCAGGGCCTTTCCCGGCCTGTCTTCCGGTCTGGGATTTGAGAACGTTTGCAGAGGGAGGTTTCTGAGGCCGACAGAGACTCCCTTCCCGGTTTTCAGATTCTGCTGGGGTTTGGCTCGGTCCACGCAGGACTCTTTCAAGCTGCCTGGAAAAGGCGAGTTATTCTTTTTGATTTCCTGCTCCCTGGGTTCTCCCACAAAGTGAGTGGGCTCCAGTGAGCCTGGAGTCACTTACTGTGTGCGTGTGCGTGTGCGTGTAAAGAACCAGCCATGGGAGAATGTGGGGGAAAGACTGTCACAGGCAGAGGACGCAGCAGGTGTTAAGATTTGGAGGATGGACAAGAGCCAGTGAAAGAGGGGAAGAGGCGAAGGCACCTGAAAGAAGGAACTGGATGACCTCCCATGTCTCGAATGTGTCTAAGCTTCTGGAAGCTTCTGCCACTGTCAGCCATGATGTTGTCTGAGTCTGTGTCCCGGTAGTCTTCCCAGCCTGATGACCCAAGGGGCCCAATCAATGGCCAAGAAAAACAATCAGGGCCTCTATGGGCTGTGGGAGTCACCCCACCTTCGGTGTGGAAAGGAACTTTCGGGTAAGGAAGGTACCTCTGCCCCCCTCCCTGCTCTCGCGCAGGCTCTAGGCCTTGCTTACCAGCCGCCTTCACCTTCAGGCTTAGCGACCTGTGAGGCAGACGGCCAGGGAGGGGTGCAGCCCGCCCGGCTGCGGGGCTCAGAAATGCCGGGAGGGAGGAAGGGCATGCTTTGCTGAGAAAGCATGAGTAGTCACTTACAAAACGCTTTCTTCTTGCTTTCTGTTCCTCTTTCCGGTTCAGAGCAAAAGGCACCGCCTTATCCTGGAGGCAGTGTCAGGTTCTTTTCCAAAAGGGAAAATTGATATCTGCTCTCCGAGCTGTGTTGATCTTCATTTTCGTGGCCCTCCGGGCGAGCGCATGAGAAGCTATCCGTGTCCGGGGTGGGAGAGCGGAGAAACGTAATCATTGAGGGGCTACAACCCAACCTTTCATATGGACGATTTGTTTAAATATTCTTTGGGTCTGTTTAAACATTCCGAATAGCCAAAATTATATCCTGGGGAGGCGACAGAGTGCACGTTTCAATGGCCAAGCGCGTGGGTCATGGATATTCTACCTCATACCAGCACTGAGAACTTGGGCAAGCCCCTTAGCCTCTCGAAGCCTCGGTTTACCTGCCTACAAAACGGAAATAGCAAACCTTTGTCATAGAACTGTCGTGTCTGGTGGATAGTAGATGCCGAACACACAGTTGCGTATCCATAGGTGCTTAGGAAAGCACCTCGGACACGACGGTCCATGACATTGAAATGATTCGTGTAATAACAGCAATTAGGGGAGTGGTAGCGTTAATGGGCGGGAGGTACGGGGGTCAGACTTCGTAAGTTCAGTAACCTGGCTCTGGCACTTGCCAGCTCTGTGACCTACTTAGAACTCAGCTAGGTGCAGGGTGAGTACGAGGTGCATGTTACTATATTATTGTGAGCAGTGCAGTGTTATTCTCGTGCAAGAGCGTGTTCCTCCTGAGCAGAGACTTAGTCCTGTTCTCCACTACGTCCCTAAGTTTCTACAGTAGTGCTGAGCACTTAACAGGGGTGCTCAATAAATTTTCGCCAACGTTGTTGAACAAAGGAAACGGGAAGGGATGAATCATTGCTGTGTTTCTCTGCAGACAGAGATATCCCGAACCCCTCTATGGGCTAAGCGCTCCGATAGGTCTAGAATAGAAGCCTCTTTCCTCTGCCTCCAGGTAGGTGGCTTCCATGTCCAAATCTCGTGTCTCAAATCGATACAAGGCTCAGCAGACGGGATGCTAGGGCCTCTTAGGTCTCTGTGAACTCACAGCACCGAGCACCAATCGCGTCTTCACCACGCACCTCCCAGCAGGGTCGCCACTGGCTCACCCACCGCGGGATCTCACTGGGGACCCACCACGTCCAGTTCCGCATGATAGACACTCAGGCGGGGCTGGTGAAGTAATATAGACACGTGTAGATGGCTGCCCAGTACCGCCACGTTGATGGAATTTTGTGTTGACACATCTGACTGAGGGGGAGAAGAAAGAGATACGTATTTTCCTTCTCAAGCTGGGGCACACAGGCTGCTGGAGGCAGAGCTGGATTAGAGGTTGGGCCAGCTCAGTAGCCACAGAGGCCGCTGGCATCCCCCCGGTACTAACTTAGGTTGGTCTGACGAGATCTTCCTTCGAAGATTAAGTGACGGCCCCCGGACTGCCTCGACGGGAGCATTGTGCCAGTGAACTGTGGGGATGGAGGGCATGTAAGGGTAGGGCAACTGCATTGCTCTAGAGAATCACCCTTGGGTTCCCCGTGGCATTGCTTCTTGGCTTCGAGGCCGGAATTTTTATCCCACTTCCCAAGGTGGGCGTATCTGGGGCAAGCAGTGATGTGCCAAGGGGCACATGTAGCTTAAACAGGGTATGTCCTTCATAGCTCATGAGAAGCCCTTTAAAAAAAATTATTTTTTGGGGCGCCTGGGTGGCGCAGTCGGTTAAGCGTCCGACTTCAGCCAGGTCACGATCTCGCGGTCCGTGAGTTCGAGCCCCGCGTCGGGCTCTGGGCTGATGGCTCAGAGCCTGGAGCCTGTTTCCGATGCTGTGTCTCCCTCTCTCTCTGCCCCTCCCCCGTTCATGCTCTGTCTCTCTCTGTCCCAAAAATAAATAAACGTTGAAAAAAAAAATTTAAAAAAAATTATTTTTACTGTTTAATTTATTTTTGAGAGAGAGACACACACAGCACAAACAGGGGAAGGACAGAGAGAGAGGAAGACACAGAATCGGAAGCCGGCTCCAGGCTCTGAGCTGTCCACGCAGAGCCTGATGCGGGGCTCGAACTCACGAAAGGCAAGATCAGGACCCGAGCCGAAGTTGGACGCTCAACCGACTGAGCCATACAGGTGCCCCTAGAAGTCCTTTTAAGACAAATTGAGACCAGTATCTACTTGAGCAGAATCACGGAGTAGAATGCCAAACTTCTTCATAGATTTTTTTTTTTAAGTTTATTTATTTATTTTGAGAGAAAGAAACAGAGCACAACCTGGGGAGGGGCAGAGAGAGGGAGAGAAAGAATCCCAAGCAGCAGCATGCCATCAGGGCAGAGCCCTATGCGGGGCTTGAACTCACAAACTGTGAGATCGTGACCGGAGCTGAGCTCAAGAGTCGGACACCGAACCGACTGCACCACCCAGGCGCTCCTTTTTGTCATAGAGTTTTAAGTTAAAACACAGGACTTTATTTTTATCTTTAATTTTATTTTTTTAAGTTTATGTATTTATTTTCAGAGACAGGGAGAGAGGGAGAGGGAGAGTGTGTGAGTGGGGGAGGGGCAGAGAGAGAGAGAGAGAGAGAGAGAGAGAGAGACAGGGAGAGAGAATCCCAAGCAGGCTCTGTGCCCATTGTAAAGCCCCACGCGGGACTCAATCCTATGACCCTGGGATCATGACCTGAACTGAAATCAAGAGTTGGACACTCAACCAACCAAGCCACCCAGGCACCCCAAAACACGGGACTTTAAGAAAGCGTCAACCCTGTTCCAGCCAAGCCGTCCGGACCTTCAGATAACTTTTTTGCTTTTTTTCTCTGCCATTAAGAATATTTTGGCAGACACATTTATGAAGTAACGGTATTCTTAAAACTCTCAAGTGGGACCCAGCCAACTGGCCATCTCTCTTTAATTCTTTCCGTGAGGCCAGTTTCTGGAAGGAGCTGCCTTTGATCTTGAACCCCCGCAGAGCAGCAGGCTAGAGTTAAGCCCTCACTGACACCAGTGGGGCATTTAGGGGGCAGAGTGTTTGGTTTCTGGGATAAACCCCAGTCAAAACTAGTTAAAGCTTTGATGGGGGGTGGGAGGGAGGTGGGGGTGGGTGATAGGTATGGAGGAGGGCATCTTTTGGGATGAGCGCTGGGTGTTGTATGGAAACCAATTTGACAATAAATTTCATATTAAAAAAATAAATAAAAATTCGAGACATAAAAGCCACTGATATTAAAAAACAAACAAACAGGGGCGCCTGGGTGGCGCAGTCGGTTAAGCGTCCGACTTCAGCCCGGTCACGATCTCGCGGTCCGTGAGTTCGAGCCCCGCGTTGGGCTCTGGGCTGATGGCTCAGAGACTGGAGCCTGTTTCCGATTCTGTGTCTCCCTCTCTCTCTGCCCCTCCCCCGTTCATGCTCTGTCTCTCTCTGTCCCCAAAATAAATAAACGTTGAAAAAAAAATAAAAAAATAAATAAATAAAAAACAAACAAACAAACAAAAACTAGTTAAAGCCAAAAAGGTCACAGTTTGGCTCACAGAAGTGGGAAGCACAGAGTTGGATCCACGGATTCATACGTTGTCATCAGAACACCCCCCCCCCCTTTTTTCTGTCTCTTTTCTCTCTCTGTCTGGCCTCTTTCTGTTCTTCTACAGAAGGACTTCTTTCATGCAGCTGTGCAAAGGTGGGGAGGATCATGACATTGACAGAGTCAGGCTTACACTCAAAACATCGTGCCCCAGGCAAGCACAGAGGCACTAGAGAGCTTGGGGTTCTCAGGGTCTGCTGATGAGAAAATGGCAGGGCAGGGCTCGGATTGGTCCAGCCTGGATCACGTGCACATGCTTAGGCCAATCAGAATGGCCAGGGAGATGGAATACTGTGATTGGCCAGGCCTGGATTACTATTCCCTCTAAAGGCGGTGGTGGGGAAACGTAGGACTGAGGACCCAACCGGAAACACACAGGGGGAGGGGCAAGGGGCAACCCCCCCAAAGGTAGGAGGGAGACGTTCACCAGAGTGGGGGCAGAGCACCGGGAAGAAATAAACCACAGATGTTCGTCCCCCAGAGAAGGCATCGTGACTCGGAGAAATGGGAAGGTACCTTGTACCCTCTTGGGGAGTTGGCCCCAGATAGGTGTGGGCCCCGATCTTCGTGTAAAAGGCAGAGAACTCTACAGGTTTCCGTAGGGGCCCTACCTGCCTTCTGAGGACAATGTTAAAAATTAGAAAAGGAAATTTGTTTCCGTGTCCAGAACATGACTTGGTTCTGTTTCTCTCCACGTTAAAAGAGATCGGGGTGGGAGAATGTTCTGGAGCAAACGGCCCACTCTTGCTGCCAGTTTCTAATTCTGTGCATCTGGCGATCCAAAGGCCGGCTGTGTCGCTTTGCAGACCGACCGGTGCACTGGAGAAGGAACTTTCATGGATAAAACTTTGCAAGTATTAAATAGTCTTCAGCCAGAGGCCACAAAGCAATGGCATGTTTTCTTTGGCCAGGACAGAGTTTACAAAAAAAGAAAACCAAATGCTTGCCAACACTTAAGGATTGGAATATTTCATAGGAAAGCGTGGATTTCTGGCTTCCCTGGGGAAACCAGAGGACCTGGCCACGCTGGCCCCAGAGCTGGACCCGGCCACGGTCGCCTGGAGCTGAGGAGCAGCGCCGCCTGCAGACCGGATGCCATACGATAGTTTGCCACAGTCTCCACCACTCCCTATCACCCTGCCCCTGGCCTACTTCATTTACTCACCGTTCTCATTACCCGGCTGGCCTCTGCAAGCTTTTGCCTTGGCGGCCGTGGTTTTACAACAGCAAATCCCCCGAGCAAGATCTCTGAAGAATTAGGTCTTGCTTTGTCTAGCTTTGTGACCTTAGGCAAGTTACTGCCTCTGTCTCCCCCCTATTTTTTTTTTTTCCACCTGCAAGCTGGGGGATGAAATACTTCATTTAATCAATCTTTATTGCGAATCTAGTTTTCTAGGTGCTGGGCTGATGGCAACGAACGAATAGGCTTGCTGGGGGCAGACAGAGGTAGGTGTCGGGGAGGCCAGCCCACGGCCACACGTGTCGGGAAGGTGTTTGAACGATATCCGGCATCTAAGTCACTTAGTGCAGGCATTGGCAAACTATGGCCTGTGCGACAAATCTACCTGACGCTTGCTTTGGTAAATAAAGCGTCACGGCAGCCCAGCCACACGCCTTCATTTACATATTGTCAAAAGCCCTGCAGACTGTCTGCTTCCAAGGGCAGAATTGAGGAGTGACAACAGGGACCATATGCCTTGTGGAGCCTAAAGTGTTTGCCATCTGGCCCTTTACAGAACAAGTTTGCCAGTCCCGGGGGGAGCCCAGAGCCTAGGTAAACAGGAGGAGCTCAATAAACTGCAACTTAGAAGTCGGAGTAGTACAATGGTGCTCCCTTCCCAGCTCTCAAGCTGCTGATCGTTCAAGCTGGGTGACTTTCACTGCTCCCTGCGCTTCCCCTGCCCCCTGACTTTCTGTTTGCTTTGTGTTCCTTGTTTAGGCAAGACTGCAGAGCCAGGGTGGGCGACGGCTTCATCCAGATTTCATCGAAAGCTTAATGTGGCCCTAATCAGGGGTGAGGTTGGGGTTTGCCCACCGTCCCCTTCTGTGCATTGGATCAGGTCGACCAGACCGAGTGCAGCACAGGAACAGGCAGGCTGCAGCTTGAAGGCCCATGTAGAAAGGGCTGGATCCGTGTCGACTTACATTTTTCAACGGGGTGTGTGGCAGGCTTGCTGAGGTTTCATGGTTTCACCAATGGTTCTACACTTGTGCCAACTCCCACAGGCTGACTGTGTGCCAGAGACCTTTGCTCTAACCACTCGGGGAGATTCGTCCTCTCCCCGCGCCCTCCTCCTCTGGCAGCGGCCCTCCTCTGCAGGGCATGACAGCAACTGCATCATTTTTTGAGGGCTAAGTGCTTTATATTCATCGTCTCTCTCTTTCCCAGGAAAACTCTGGGCACTGGGCACCGTGATGTAGGGTTTGAGGATCAGTCAGGAAAAGAATTTGCCGGAGGTCACACAGCTAGTAACCATGGGGAGTGGGGATTTGGCTGTCTGAGCTCAGAACTCCAGGGGAAGTTATTTAATCTCTCAAGTCTTCGTTTCCAAGTCTGGAAAATGGAAGTAATTAAAGCTATCGTGTAGTGTTGTTGGAAAGATTGGAGAAAGGATGTCGATTGCCTAGTATGTATCATGTAGTCCATGCTCAATAGACGATTCCTGTGATGATGATGGTGAGGTCATGCGACGGTGATGATAGCGATGATAGTGAGATGGTGATGGTGATGATGGTGGTGATGATGGTGATGATGGTGGTGGTGTTGATGATGGTGATGATGGCAGTTATGATGATGGTGTTGATGGTGATGTTGATGGTGATGGTGGTGGTGGTGATGATGGTGATGATGGTGGTGGTGTTGATGGTGATGATGGCAGTTGTGATGATGGTGGTCATGGTGGTGATGGTGATGGTGGTGATGGTGATGGTGGTGATGATGGTGATGGTGATGAGGGTGATGGTGATGAGGGTGATGGTGGTGGTGTTGATGGAGATGATGGTGATGATGGTGGTGATGAGTTGGTGATGGTGATGATGATGATGATGATAATGGTGATGGTGATGATGGTGGTGATGATGATGGTGGTGATGGTGATGATGGTGATGGTGGTGGTGTTGATGGAGATGATGGTGATGGTGATGATGGTGGTGATGATGATGGTGGTGATGGTGATGGTGGTGATGGTGGTGATGGTGATGAGTTGGTGATGGTGATGATGATGATGGTGATGATAATGGTGATGGTGATGATGGTGGTGATGGTGATGGTGGTGATGATGGTGATGATGGTGATGATGGCAGTTATGATGATGGTGTTGATGGTGATGTTGATGGTGATGGTGATGATGGTGGTGGTGATGATGGTGATGATGGTGGTGGTGTTGATGGTGATGATGGCAGTTGTGATGATGGTGGTGATGGTGGTGATGGTGATGGTGGTGATGATGGTGATGGTGATGATGGTGATGGTGATGAGGGTGATGGTGGTGGTGTTTATGGAGATGATGGTGATGGTGATGATGGTGGTGATGATGATGGTGGTGATGGTGATGGTGGTGATGGTGATGAGTTGGTGATGGTGATGATGATGATGGTGATGATAATGGTGATGGTGATGATGGTGGTGATGATGATGGTGGTGATGATGGTGATGGTGATGATGGTGATGGTGGTGGTGTTGATGGAGATGATGGTGATGGTGATGATGGTGGTGATGATGATGGTGGTGATGGTGATGGTGGTGATGGTGATGAGTTGGTGATGGTGATGATGATGATAATGGTGATGGTGATGATGGTGGTGATGGTGGTGGTGATGGTGATGATGGTGATGGTGGTGGTGATGGTGATGGTGGTGGTGATGGTGATGATGGTGATGATGGTGGTGGTGTTGATGGTGATGATGGCAGTTGTGATGATGGTGGTCATGGTGGTGATGGTGTTGATGGAGATGATGGTGATGGCGATGATGGTGGTGATGATGGTGGTGGTGATGATGGTGGTGGTGGTGAGGGTGACATTGAGGAGGAAGAGGATAGTGATGATGCCAAATTATCAGACCGTTTCTAGCTTTAACTTTACTGACTGTCATCTATCCCCTGCAAAAGGGCATTTTGCCCCAAAGAAAAATATAGAATAAAGTTCTTTTGCTCCCTGAGTGCATTTGTTTGCTGTGGCTGCCGTAAAAGTCATCACTCAGTGGGTGGCTTCAAGCCATAGGCATTTATTCTCTCACGGTTCTAGAGGTCAGAAGTCTGAAATTAGGGTATTGGCAGGGTTGATTCTGGAGGCCCTGAGGGAGAAACTGCTCGTGGCGGCCCGTGGTCCCCAGATTTCCTTGTCTTGTGGCCGCATCTCTCCATTCTCCGCCTTCTTCTTCACATCGCCTTCCGGCCTGTCTCTGTGTGTCCTTTCTGTGTCCTACAACACCCCCATTTGGTTTAGGGCCCACCCTAATCTGGGACGATCTTGTTTCTATCCTTACCATAATTATTTCTGTAAAGGCCCTATTTCCAACTAAGGTCACATTTCTGAGGTCCTAGGTGGATGCTGATTTTGGGGAGGAGGACGCCGTTCGACCCGCTGTACTGAGGCAGGGCGGTGGGGGTGCAGAGAAATGACGTGGACGCCCCCGGCCGCGGCCAGGGCACGGCTGACAGGCCCTCGGCTCCCAGGGGCGGCTGTCACAGTCGTTTGGCGCTGTGGATGTTCTGCTCACCCCTCTGTGCTGTGCCTTTGAGCCTCTGAGGGTGGCGACTCACCAGGAGTCGTTCTGGCGAGCTCTGGGCCGAGCACCACCCCATCCGCGAAGAGCACCCGCGCCTCAGAGCCTGGGCCAGGGGGAGGCTGCGTGGGGGTGGTGGGCCGCTTTCCCTCGGGCCCCCTCACACAGCTGGAAGAGAAGCGTGCAGCTTGCGGTCATCGTGGACGGGCTGTGACCCGCGAGGGAGCCGAGCCCGGGTGCTGGCTTCCCGGCAGCATTCGGGGGGCTCAGACCTGCAGCCCAGGGACCGGGCCAGCCTGCTACCGGGGGGACACGGCGTCTGGAGTTTCTTCTGCGTCAGGGACAGGAAAGCGTGTGTGGTCAGGAAGGGGGAGCATGGCCAAGAGAGCAAGGGACGTTCAGGGTGACCGCTTGGCATTTCGTAGAAGCGACATAAACTGAGCGCTGTTGAAAAGGGGTTACCCCCCGTCGGGGTGGCTCAGTCGGTTGAGCGTCGGACTTCAGCTCAGGTCATGATCTCACGATCGGTGGGTTTGCGCCCTGTGTCGGGCTCTGTGCGGACAGCTAAGAGCCTGCTTTGGATTCTGTGTCTCCCTCTCTCTCTGCCCCTCCCCCGCTCATGCTCTGTCTCTCTCTCTCTGTCAAAAATAAATAAACATTAAAAAAAATTAAAAAAGAAAAGAGGTGCCCCCGCCCCTGCTCTCCGCCATTTCACTTCTGGGTGCCCCCCTCTCCAGCTCCCCCCCCTTGCTCATGCCACCCCCCTGGGTCTTCTTGTCGCCTGAGGTGAGGCCCGGACAGCGGCTGGAGCCTCAAACTCTGGATTTGTGTGCTTGGGGACAGCGTGTGGCATGAAGGTGCCTGGGCGCTCATGTCCTTTGCCGGGTCACAGGCTTTGGGGGTCTCCGGGAGGCTCCTTTCCCTCAGGTCCTGAGCCCAGGATCTGGGGGCGTGCAGGGGCCCAGGGCACCCGTGGGAGTTGGTGACCGTTCAGACAAAGGACAGTGATTTCTGCGCGAAGGGAATTTGCCTGTGTAAAAATGGAATCTGTTTGGTTTTATTAGTCAGAAAAGAGGAATGTGGGCGGCAGGAGGGACAAGGGACAACCGAGTGTCTCCTCAGTGAGCGGACATGAAGGCAACTTTGTACTTTCAGTGACTCTGATGAGGAGGAGGAGGAGAAGGAAAAAATAAGAAAGATGGAGAAAGGGAGAAAAGATGGGAGGGAGGAGGGGGGAGGGAGGAGGAAGGGAGGAGGGAGGAGAGAAAAAGGAGGGAGGAGGGAGGGAGGAAGGAAGGAGGGAGAAAAAGGAGGGAGGAGGGAGGGGGAGAGAGAAAAAGGAGGGAGGGAGAAAGGAGGGAGGGAGGAAGGGAGGAGGGAGAAAGAGGAGGGAGGAGGGAGGGGGAGAGAGAAAAAGGAGGAAGAGAGGAGGGAGGGGGAGATAAAGAAAGGAGGAGGGAGAGGGGGGAGAAAAAGGAGGGAGGAGGGAGGGATGGAGGGAGGAGAGAGAAAAAGGAGGGAGGAACAATGAAGACAAAAAGACAAAGGCAACAACAGAAGGAAGGGAAACAAGGAAAGCGCAGTGTGTCTGAGGGTCTCTACTTGAGCAGAGAGCTGTGTGGGCCTCACTCGACCTGGGGGGTGAGCAGTCGGGCAGGGCAGCCGTGCGAAGGCCCGCGGGGGTGGCAGTGAACTTGGTTTGTTTAAGGAACAGGCAAGGGAAGCGTGACTGGGCCTGGTGGGTTCAGGGGGAAGTGGGCGAGGTGAGGTTGGCTGAGTGCGGACCGTAGGTCCAGGTCCCCACGGGGCTGGGCGGGGGGACGTCGAGGCAGGCCGCCTGGGGCCGCCCGTCCCCAGCCCCAGTGGGGGCGGCCCGCTAGGTCCACAGACTCCACGCTGCCAGGCTTTTGCTGCGGGAAAAAGCAGGAATACTGCTTGTGGAGCGAAATCTCATGTCTCGTAGCTGCTGGCTTCCGACGTGAAGATTCCCAAGAGGCTTTGCAGCCAGCACAGGCACGGGGCGGGGGTGGGGGGGGTGGGGGCCACTCTGGGGCCCCCGGATCGCAAGGCTGGGACGTGCCCCGGGTTTCTGCCCAGGTTTCGGGCTATTCTGGAGGACACTGGCTGTCACCCCTGGGTCCCTCTCTGCGGAGCCGGGCTAGGTCCCAAGAGCGATTCGCTGCTCCGAGTGTGGAGCTGGCCAGGGACTTAATCCAAATAAGGGCACAGCCAGGAGGAAAGGGTGTGTCTTCCCTTCAAAAGCCTGGAATAAAGGAACCCTATTCAGGGCCCGAAAAGAGCCGTGTTTAAGTGAGCGGCGGCCCGTCCAGGCAGGCCCCGGGTGCACAGTGACCTCTTGCAGGGGGGAGGTTTGCTGTTTGAGAGCCTGCTGCTCTCCCCGTGCAGGATTCTCCCCAAGCAAACTCTGACTCACCGGGTTGCGGCCTCTGCTGTGGGGCTGCAGAAACGGGTCCCTTACCTTCCTCTGGGGATTCTGAGAAGGGCCCTCCTGGGCACGTCTGGTTCCTCCCAGCCTCCAGCGTGCACAGCTGAGGCTCAGCCCCCCAAAGAGAGTCTGCACCCCGTGTGTCGGTGAGCCCGCCAACGCACGTTCACGGGGGAGGTGGGCAGCGTCTAGGTGAGTTACAGGTCAACCAAGTCACGACTAACAGGTGACAGAAAGTAGACTTAAAGCAGGTCAAACAGACAAATCAAAGAAGGCCCCAGATGGACCCTGAGGGTGCCATGCTAAATGGAATATGTCAGACAGGGGCGCCTGGGTGGCTCAGTCAGTTAAGCGTCTGCTTTGGCTCAGGTCATGTTCTCACGGTTCGTGGGTTCGAGCCCCGCGTCGGGCTCTGTGCGGACAGCTCGGGGCCTGGAGCCCGCTTCGGATTCTGGGTCTCCCTCTCTCTCTGCCCCTCCCCTGCTCGTGCTCTGCCTCTCTCTGTCTCTCAAAAATAAATAAACGTTAAGCAAAACAAAACAAACAAACGAAAGAAATGTGTCAGACAGAGAAAGACAAATACCGTATGATGTCACTTCCACGTGGGGTCTAACAAAAAGCAAACTCAAAGCAAGAGAGATCAGGTCTGCAGTTGCCGGAAGCAGGAGGTGAGCGGTGGAGGGATGGGGTAAAGGTGGCTCAAAAGGTACAGAGCTCCGGCTACAAGATTCGTAAGAGCTGTGGATGTATCACACGGCAGGACGGCCGTAGCTAACGCCGCTGGATGGTATTTTGGAAAGTTGCCGAGAGAGTAGATGCCAAAAGTTCTCAACGCAAGGAAAAAGTTTCTTGTAACTGTGCGAAATGATGGCTGTTCACTCAGCTTCTCATGGTGGTCATTTCACAACATATATGTATGTCAACTCATGATGTCCTACACCTCGAACTCACACCGCGCTGTACGTTTATTATATCCCAATCAGACTGGAAGAAATAAAATGATAAGAAAAGGGGGCGGGGGGGGGGTGAAGGAATAGATTGGCTCTGGACACTGAAAAGTCAGGCCCTGAGTACTTGAGGGACATAGGAAAGAGTCTTTTTCTGCCCTTGACCCTGATTTCCATGGCGCTCCATGGTTGAGACTTGGTTTCCAGCCTGGCACTCTCTGCGGAAAGAGCATCTGACCGACTCCCGGGGCTGACTCTTCCTGGTCCAGCTGGGTCACGTGCCATTTGTGACCCAATCGTTGGGCCCCTGATGGCTGAGCCCTGGTTCAAGGTCAGTTCTGCGCCAGGGAACCGGGTCAAACCCCACGGGACCACATGGACCAAAAGAAAGGACTGGTTTCTCCAAAGCGAGTCAGACTATTATTAGAAGGAAGGGGGATACCTGGGGGTGGCAAACAGCAGAAGACCACCACACCACACATCGTAGCCAATAAGTAGCAGGTCCTGGTTTTGAGCCCACATCTGGATGACTCTGGACCCATGTTTTTAATTCAGGGTGTTCAGGAATGGCTAGATCTAGGAACTCAAATAAGGTCAGCAGGACTCGGCTCCCCCGTAGCCCACATTTTCCCCCTTCTGCTCTCCACTGGTCAGTTTCTTTCTCGGGCAGGTTTCTCCCATGGTGTCCCTAAGCAACTCCAGGTTGATGACAGCCAGTTCAGCAACCTCAGGAGAAAGAAACGTAGTCTTTTTCAAAACGACAACGACAAATACAAAAACCCGAGGCTGAGGCTCATTGGACAGACTTAGGTCACATGTCACCCCTGAAGCAGGGAGTGATTCCCGCCTGGATGGATGCATTAAGGAAGGCATAGGGAGGCCTTCTTCGCGGACGAGGGGGACACAGACCGGCTGAACCTGGACGCATCCCCCTTAGAGGTAAGGTGCACACTGCATCTGGGCTATGCACTGGCTCCTTTAGGACACAGGACTGATGTGCCTGGCGGCTGCGGCTGCTGGAGCTGCAGATTGGGACTCGGGACCCTTACACTGTTGACCATGGTGATTTATCAGGTGCCGGGACGGGCCCTTTGCAGGAAATTCTATACGGATGAATGGAATTCTATGTGGACATTCTCATGGGTGTTTCATTTGGCCGAACTGGGGTTTCCGGGAGCAGATATGTTTGAAAGCCGACGTGGACCATCCCTCAGAGAAGGCTGGCACGAGCTGGGGCAGGAAGACGTGGCATCTGTGTTGTGATTAATGGAGTTTAAGGAGAGTAATGCTTCCTATTTTCACGGCACCTGATGTTTTTAAAAGCTGTTGAAATTTGGAAACTCAGAAGAGCCTCCCAATAGTCTATGGGGACCGGAACCTGAATGATCGTTCTCTTTTCCAGAGGAAGAAATCGAGAAGGTATGTGGCACGGTTACTGGGAGGTCTGGAATGGGAATGCGGGCGTCTGACGATTAGCCGCACCAGCTCTTACCGTGTCTAAACTCAAGTATCCTGAACTTGAGCTCTGGATGCACAGTTACACTACTGGCCCAAGCCCCTTATTAGTTTGTGGCCTTGGGCTCTGTGCCTCAGTTGCCTCATCTATGAAAGGGGTCAGCAATGGCATCTGCCTAATGTGATCATGGTAGAGATTAAGTGATTAATTACGTGAAAAGTCTTAGAATCATCCTTGGGACACAGCCAACACCGTTCATGCTCACTATTGTATTAGGCGGGATTAAAGTCAACTGTCGGTAAGGCGTATTTCCTCCCATAATGGGCCGGGGTGGGCAGTCACTGGCATTCAGCTATGGGCTCTCCTGTGCCAGGGCTGAGGTGGCTGTGCCTCCTTAGGCTTTTTCCTTCAGTCCCAGGTTGGCTGCTGGTGCTCCAGCCATCCCATCCATATTCTAGCCAGGGAGAATGAAGAATGTGGAGAGGTAAAAGGACCCTGAGTCAGGTCCTCAAAGAACACCCACGGGTGCCATACCCACGACTTCTGCTTATACTGCATTGACCACACACATTGCAAGGGAGGTGCTGAAATGTGGTCCTTTATCCACACTCGTTCCAGGCTTTAGTGATTTAGAATTTCTGTCAGAGGGGAGGGAGGCTGGATAATGGGAAGGCATCCAGCAGTGTATGTGCCACAGGTTTTTCCTGTTGTTGGTTTGTTTTCTTCTGAAGCCATCACGCAGGTAGGGTTTGAAGTGAGAGCCACGGACTCTCGTGCCCACAGGCAAGTGGCCTTAAATGCACGAGGCAGGATTCAGAGGCAGAGAGGCAGTAGTGAGCGGTGGGGACTGGGGCAAACTGGAGACCTCATGCTCTGTCTCCCCGTGGCTGACAGATCTCGCTGACACTTGCCAAGTGAGAAGGAGCAGCCCGCTCTTGCCAGGGCCTCTGAGTTTTCAAGAAAAGTGGATATACAGCTTTAGATGAAATCTCCTGATTTTATTATTATTATTGCAAAAAAAATGTTTTGTAACGTTTATTTTTGAGAGAGGGAGCATGAGCAGGGAAGGGGCAGAGAGAGGGGGAGACACAGAATGTGAAGCAGGCTCCAGGCTCCGAGCTGTCAGCACAGAGCCTGACATGGGGCTCGAACTCACGAACCGCGAGGTCATGACCTGAGCCGAAACCAAGAGCCGGGCGCTTAACCGACTGAGCCCCCCAGGCGCCCTGAAGTCTCCCGATTTTTAAATGATGATCACGAATTCAGATTTTCCCCCAAAGAACCACGTGGACCAAACAGTACGAAGTTACGAGCTGACACTCTAAAAGTCAGGTTGATCGAGGTCTACTTTGCATCAAATAAAATCTATCCCTTCGGGCGTATGGTTCCACGATTGTGCTGCTCAGGCCAGTGTGTAAACCACCAGCATCGTGAAGCCGTAGAAGAACACTTCCGTCGCCCCAAAAGTTCCCTTGTCTTGCTTTGGAGCCAGCCTCTGCCCCTACCCTCAGCCCGTGGCAACTGACGCTCTTTTTCTGTTGCTACGCTTTTGCCTTCTCCGGCGCCTCACAAGGAGGGGCTCACACGCCCCCGAGCGTGAGTCTGGCTTCTTCTGCTCAACACAGAGCATCGCACACCTGCCCCTGCATAGACGTACCACAGTCAGTCCCTCCTTTCGCCGGCTGGTCGACTTCTGGCTTGTTTCTAGTCTTCGGTGCTTGTGAATGAAGCCATTATAAACATGCCCGTGCAGGATTTTGTGTGGACATATGTTTTCATTGGTCTTGGGTGACTCTCTGGGCCATAGCTAGGATGCAGCTTTGCACTCCTACCAACAGTGTGAACGAAGTCTGTTGCTTCACATCCTCGCCAACACTTGGTATTGCTGGGGGGGCGGGGCTTGGGGGCCCGGGGGTCGTTTTGCTTGGGTGGCCATTCTACTGACACTGAGCATTTTTGCATTTGTTTTCCATCCCTGTGTATGTCTTGGTAAGGTATCAGTTCACATATTTTGCTCATTTATTTAAAGTTTACTTATTTATTTTGAGAGAGAGAGAGAGTCTGTGTGTGTGTAGGGGAGGGGCAGAGAGAGAGGGAGACACAGAATCGGAAGCAGGCTCCAGGCTGCGAGCCATCAGCACAGAGCCCAGGGCAGGGCTCGAACTCATGAGCTGTGAGATAGTGACCTGAGCCGAAACCAAGAGTCAGATGCTTAACCAACTGAGCCGTCTAGAAGCCCATATTTAAAAAAATTCTTTTTTAATGTTTTTATTTATTTTTGAGACAGAGAGAGACAGAGCATGAGCAGGGGAGGGGCAGAGAGAGAGGGAGACACAGAATCCGAAGCGGGCTCCAGGCTCTGAGCCGTCAGCACAGAGCCTGATGCAGGGCTCGAACTCGCGAACCGTGAGATCGTGACCCGAGCCGAAGTCAGACGCTTAACTCCCTGAGCCACCCAGGCGCCCCTAGAAGAGTGGCTTTTGAAGAGCAGAAGCTTGCTTTTAATTTTGATTAAAGTTCAGTTTACCCATTTTTAAATTTAAGGCTTATGGTTTTGGTGTCCTAGCTAAAAAAGTCCTGTGAATGTCAGAAAGAGTTTCTGCCATGTTTCCTTCTAGAAAATTGATAGTTTTAGGCTTTACATTTAGGCTTAGCATCCTCTTCAACTTATTTTTACTTATGTATTTATTTTATTTTATTTTATCATGTTTTTCTTCAACTTATTTTTTATGTAGGGATGTCCGTTGGTTGAAAAGACTTTCCTTTCTTCACCGAACTGCCTTGCCGCTGTTGTTGAAAATCTGTTGACGTTATGTGTGTGGCTCTTTTTCTGGAATCCGCTGTTCCATTGGCATGTGTTATCCTGTCACCAATACCACACCAGTGCCCGGACAGGAGTACTGTATCAGTGTCAGCTCTTAGTGTATTTTATTAATTGTGTAAAAGATCAACCTTCTTTTGGAATAAACTGAGAATTCCAAAAAAGTTGCAAAGGCAGTGCAGATAGTGCCCTTACACCTTTCATCCTGCTCCTGTTAGCACTTTACACACCCATGGCACGCTTGTGAAAACCAGCACGCTAACATTGGTGCAAAACTTAACTAAGCTGTCTGGAGTTCACCGGTTTCCCACGAGAGAGTTCTTTCTTTGTTCCTGTTCTGGGATCCAACTCGGGGTTCCACGTCGCATTTCGCCATGGATTTTTAAAGTTTTATTTATTTATTTTGAGAGACAGTGCGAGTGGGGCAAGAGGGGAGAAGCAGAGAGAGAGAGAGAGAGAGAGAGAGAGAATCTCGAGCAGGCTCTGCACTGTCAGCGTGGAGCCCGACGTGGGGCTCGGACCCACGGAAACTGTGAGATCATGACCTGAGCCCAGACCAAGGCTCTGACACTTAATGGACGGAGCCACCCAGGCGCCCCTACCGTGGCTCTTTAGATGCAGAGCTTAGCGTCTCCACCATCAGGATTCATCTGAAGCCAATATGGTCTTACAGTGAGAGCTGGCTGTATTTTCTCCCCGGTGGCAGCATAAAGTTATGGGACAGGGGTCCCCCTGTATCCGCGGTTCTGCTGCTGTCTGCGGGTCCAGTGACCAGCAGTCTGGAAGCAGATAGGTCAGATCACTTCCGACGGATCACCAGAAGGTCACTAGTAACCTCCCGCTACGTCACAACGCCTATGTCATTCACCTCCCTTCACCTCATCACGGAGGCTCCGTATCATCTCCCGGCATCAGAGGGGCGAGTCGAGGACGGTAAGATATCTTGAGAGAAAGAGCTCACGTTCACATGACTTGTGCTGCGGTAGATTGTTCCAATTGTTCTAGTTTATTATTCGTTATTTTTGTTCCTCCCTTAACTGTGCCCAATTTGTGAATTACACCGTATCAGAGCTTTGCAGGTACGGGAAAAACACCCAGCGTGTGGAGGGGTCGGTACCATCTGGGGCCCGCGGCATCCACAGGGGTCTTGGAACGCATCTCCCCGGAGAAGGGGGTCTACGGTGTGTCTTAGACTTCATGACATACGCGACGCGTGGTACTGCTTGGTCTCCTTCGGCCTTCACGTCCTCGTCTGTAAAATGGAAACAAGACGGGCCTCAGCTTGTGCAGAGGTGGGAAGATGATATCAGAGACTCAAGGCCAAGGCCAAGGCCCCGCATGGCCTGCAGGAGACGCTCAGTAACGAACAGTGAGTGTTGAATCCACAGGTAGGGTCTCTCCCCCGCGTGCCTGCTGGGGGCTGCTCAACGCGCCTCCCCTTCCCTCCCCCTACTTCCCGGAAAGCTGGCGGCAGCTGATTTCTTAGCGGCTCCTGTCTGCCCCCCAGGACCCCCCAGGAATGGCTACCCACCACAATAACCACGTTTCGGGTGACCAGGTTTGCAGAGGAAGCTGCAAATGTTTCGGTGAAGCCACATTTCAAGTTTCCCAGCAAATTCGCTTTGTGAGGACACGACCTGCTTTCGCTCAGGCTCCGGAGCCCCCCGGCCCTCTCCCCGCCAGACCCCCCGAGCGGGTCACCTTTTCTCGGCTGCTTTCGGGGCCGCAAATGCTGTCACTTGCACGCTGTCTGACTCGCACGTTTTCAAAACGATGCCAGCCAGCACCTGCCTCGTGCACAGTGGAGGCGATTGCAGAGAATTGGTAGTAATGCTGAAAAGAAACATAGAGAATTGAGATACGAAAACAGGGGGCAACTTTAAAAAGTCCCCTGCCGCCCCACCGCCCAGACACGGCCTCTGCGGATGCAAGTGCTTTCATTGTCCTTTTTATAATTTTTTAAAAAATAATATGCGCTGCGAACAGAACAATTGTAGAAAAAGCCCCAAAGCAGACATCCCTCTCGCGTCACCATCCAGATGACCAGCGGGCAGGCCGGCGCCCCTTTGGGGCTTCTCGCGTCTGTGCTCCTAGATCTTGTGACAGACCCAAGCCTCCGCAGCTGGGGGGCAGGCCCTGGGGGCAGACAGCCCGGGTTTAAAATCTGTCTCCACCGCCAGTTAGCTCTGTGCGACCGGTGTGATTTCGCCTAGCGAATGACCGCACAAACCTCATGGCTTCGAGGGCCCCCTTTTGTTATCTCACAGCTACCATCTCACGGGTGTGTGTGGGTCAGGGTCCCCGGCACGGCTCACTTCTGCCCTCTGCTCGGGGTCTCACAGGGCCACGGTCAAGGTGCCGGCTGGGGCTGGAGTCTCGCTGGGGGCTGGGGGCCTCTCCTGTGCTCACGCCGTTGTTGGTAAAGTTCATTTCCTCCAAGCTGTGGACCCCAGAGTGTTGCAGCTCAGCAGAGAGGCGGGGCTGCTGGGAGTCTCTTGACTTCCATGTTGCACCCCCGGACCCTCTTCTAAAGGGCCCATTCATTGTAGGGGCGCCCCGGTGGGTCAGTTGGTTAAGCCTCCGACTTCGGCTCAGGTCACGATCTCGCGGTTGGTGAGTTCGAGCTCCGCCTCGGGCTCTGTGCTGACAGCTCGGAGCCTGGAGCCCGCTTCGGATTTTGTGTCTCCCTCTCTCTCTGCCCCTCCCTGACTCTCTCTCTCTCTCTCTCTCTCTCTCTCTCAAATAAAAATAAATGAAAAAGGCCCACTAGGATAATCTCCTTTTGATGAACTCAAAGACAAAAGACCCAGGACCTTTACATCCACCAAATCCCCTCCGCTTTGCCCTGTGATGCAGAGTAACCAGGGAGGTGATGTTCCATCACACATGCAGATCCTGCCACGCTCAAGGAGAGGCCGTGACGCAGGACGTGGGCCGCAAGGGGAGGGAACCTGGGGGCCACTGGTACTCCTAAGGCTTTGCTGTCACCTTGTGTTTTAGTTTGGGGGCAGACCAGTGAACCTTAAGAACCTAAGGAGTCACCCTTGGTAAAGAAGATCCCATCCGTCTGACCAAGCACTGGCATCGGTTGAGGTTTTGAATAAAAGAACAGGCAGTTTCATCCAGAAAACAGTGATTGATTCGCTAGTTCGCTCCTTCATTGCGTAACTCATCGCTGCACGTGTGGGGGGCCCTGGGCTTAGCGCTAAAACCTGTAAACTCACGCGGGCGCTGATCATGGCGGGATCTTTTCCGGAGCGTCTGCTTCAACCGCGAGCCGCGACTGGCGCACGCTACAGATTAGCTTCTTTAATCCTCGCGATAACCTTGTGAGGGACATACTAATATCACTTCCAGTTTGCAGAGGAATTGACATCAAGAGGGGCTGTTTGACTTGGCCGAGATCACGCACCCAGAAAGCAGTGGCGCGGACCAGGGTCCGGGCATTTTGGCTCTAGACCCTGTGCGTGCAGCACATTCCGCCCTGCCCGCTTACCGCCAACGCACACGCTCACGGGCATGATGCCACTTGGCTCGGAGGTGGGCAGGCTCCTTTCCTCTCCCTGCCTTTCTCTGGGTTCTCCTTGGACCGACAAAGAAGTCCAGGGGGGCGAAAGGGCAAGCTTTAGCTCCGGTCATGTGCCACTGCCATAGGGGAAGTGGCCAGGGTCCCGTGGATCCCATGGCCCAACAAGGCGCGGACAGGAGGCATTTCCGGGCCCCCGGGGACCACGTCCTCAGTCCCCGTCAGCAGCCCTTCCGAGAGAAAGCAGAGGGAAGGGGCTGGAGTTTCTCCACCAGCGCAGGGCATTGCACCCTGCCACGCACCAACTGCCCTGCTTCTCCATCCAGCAGGGCCAGCCAGTTCCGGGAATTTTCTGGGCATCAAAAATGCCCGCAGCAGCTGGTGGGTTGGGTGTCCCTCATCCCCCACCTCTTCCGCTAATTTGTCAAGGACGCTTTTTTTCTTGGAGGAGGATTTAGGGAAGTTGAGGGCGGGAATCTTGATGAGAGCCTCTGGACACGCCCGGTTCCTTGCAAAGGTGCCCCTGTGTGGCCGTGGAAGGTAGAGACGGGAGAGTTTGGGCGCGGAAGACCTAGCGGCCAGGCACAAACGCTGCGGCCCTGGGCAGAGCGGTTTGACCACTCCGTGCCTCGGTTTCTCCAAGCGTCGGGGGGCGATTACTGCCAGTCTCTGCGCACGGGGATGCCCTGGGAGGATTCCAACGCGGACGGTGCCTGGCGGATGGTAAGCTCCCGGAATCTGTGAGTCCTTGTCATTCCTGGGCAACGTGGCTTTCTTCCTCTCATGAAGGCAAAGGCCCGGGCAGTGGCTGCTCTGTCACACCCAGGTCCTTCTTCCTCCCAGTGCACACTGTTCCCTGCAGACAGGCCGCGCCTGATACTACAAGCTTCACCCGGGTCCCTGCTCTGAATCCATCCCCGAGGCCCCCGCCCCGCCCCCTGGCCCCAGTGATTGGTGCAGGGGTGGGCACTGGACAGAAGCTGGGCCAATCAAATCCTGCCCTTTCGAAGGGCCCTGGCTGGAGAGAAACTCGCTCTGTCCTCACGGTGCCCGGGCCCTTCCGGGAGCTGCACAAAGGGATGATGTTCTCCTGGTCATCTGGCCTCCGCATGGCTGGGAGCTCCCTGAGGGCGAGGAGACCAACGTCCTGTTCGTCGCGTGGGTCCAGCACAGGGCTGAGTGCCTGCCCTGGGCGGACGGTTAATTTGATCAATCAAAATTTGATGAAAGAATGAATCATGAATGAATGATGTTCTGCTTTCTACTAGTCTGGCATCAGTCTGCAATCATTGATTCTCTTTAGAAGACGGCAGCCTTCCTTCCTTCCTTCCTTCAAAATAAGTGTTTTATTTTCCAATAACCTTAACACCACGATCACACTTAACTAAAGTAATAATTTTCTAAAATGTTTTTTCTTTATTTTAGAGTGAGAGAGAGAGAGAGAGACAGGCAGAGAGAGAGAGAGAGAGAGAGAGAGAGAGAGAGAATCTCAAGCAGACTCCAGGCTCAGCAAGGAGCCCATCGCAAGGCTTGATCCCATGACCCCGGGATCGGACCTGAGCCGAAATCAAGAGTCAGACGCTCAATCAACTGAGCCACCCAGGTGCCCCAATAAGTTCTTTAAAAAAAATTTTTTTTTAATGTTTATTTTTGAGACACAGAGAGAGAGACAGACAGACCGTGAGTGAGGGAGGGGGAGAAAGAGAGAGGGAGACACAGAATCTGAAGCCGGCTCCAAGCTCTGTGCTGTCAGCACAGAGCCTAAATCGGGGCTGGAACTCATGAACCATGAGATCACAGGACCTGAGCCGAAGTCGGAGGCTTAACCTACTGAGCCACCCAGGCGCCCCCCACCCCCCACCAATAATTTCTTAATATCACATAATATCCAATCCATGTTCAAAATTTCCCCCATTATTTTAAAAACTCTCACTATAGGTTTGTTTCCTCAAATCCTGCTGAGGTGTTGCAAGTGACAGGAACCCAGTTCAAACCAGCCAACACCAAGAAGGGGCATCTGTTGGATTCTGGAAGGAAGCTGGGAAGTGGGCAGTTGAGGGGCACTCAGGGACTCTGGATCCAGAATGGACCCAGCCAGGGCTGTCTCTGGCCCTTGCGTCGCTCTGCTTAGCTTTATTTCCTTAGACTGTTCCGCAGAAGGTGGGCTCATGGCCTCAGGCACTCGCATGCCTACTTTCTTCCAGTTTTGTGATGATGGCAAGATGTTTTTTCTCCATCCGGGCCCTTTTGAAAGAGAAGGGCTTTGATTGGCCCAGCTTCTGTCCGGTGCCCGCCCCATCACCAATCACTGTGGCCAGGGGGCGGAGCCTGGTGACTGACAGCGTGCTCTACTCCGCAAGGCCAGAGTGAAGGGAGGAGCCTTTTCCCGGTGGGAGGAGCTTTCTGTCGTCGAGAAAGTGAGCGGGGCCCAGGTCAGGCAGAAAATAAACTGCCACCGCTGAGATGTTTCTGGGTGCTTCTGGGACACAAGTTTCCGTTGTCAGTAGGCCTGGAAAATTCTGACCTGAAGCTGGTTAAGCTGTCCCTCCCTTCTTTAGAAGCTAAAGCTTGTGGGGAATCCCCAAGAATGCAGAAGAGAATTTTACATACTTGGTTGATCTGGGAAATCTTTTAATTTTCACGCATTCTCTAACGAAGGTGGTATTTCCCCTAAGAAGGCAAACATTAGAAAAAGGGGGGGGGGGATGAAAAGCTTTCCTTTTTAATGTGTAAAGCACAGAGGTACATCAACAGACAGATTATGTATCTGTGGTAATAAGATTTCACGGGGGGGGGGGGGGGGAGGGCGATAAGGCAGGGACTAGGGGGACATGTCCAGAAAGTCTCCTTTAGTGGAGTGGGGGGAAAAAAAGGAAAATAAGAAGGTTGCAAAAACAGTTTTAGTTTCCATCTGGGCCTCAGTTTCCTCATCTGTACAATGGGGATAATGACAGTGCCCAATTCAGAGAGCTGACGGAAGAATCTACAGGCCCTTCTGAGTCCCCGGTACAGAGGGAGCGCTGTGCATGAGGTGGGTACTATCGTGGGTGCCACCGTTGCGGTTTGGGAAGCATGTTTGGAAGCGTTTGAAAATTCATAAGCGCAGGTCTGGCGTCAGATGAACCGGGTTTGAAAACGCACCCTTTGGATTTCTGAATACTGGGTTTTCTCACTTGCAAATGAAATAAACCACACTTGCCTTGTAGAGTTGCCGTCAAGGTTGAAGGGAACAAACGGGTCCCTGGCACCTGTTAAGCACCTATATCATTATCCCCTTCTGCCGATAGGGAGGCCGCGGCCCTGAGCCCTGGGAGGGATGTGCTTAGGGAGGTGAAGCTAGCCCCCACTCCCCCAGCCCCTGGCCTCAGCCTCCTATTTACTGCTCCCCCCGGGAAGTCCCACGTCTGCCCTTCCCTCCTGGTTACAGGACCTGCAGCTCTGAGGCCCCGGGAGCTCCGACAGGTGCGAGATCTTTCGGTTTTTAATTTTTTAATTTTTTTCCCTTCCAGACTTAACTTTGCCTGGGTCTGAACAGAACGGCAGTGAAGCCGGAGAAGGCGCTGGACTTTTTGCCTTCCCTTGTCTCTGGGCACCCCGGACTGCCTGAGCGGTTACCTTTGCTTCTAGGGGCGGCATACCCAGGCCCGGGTCTGGGGCTCGGACTCCGGCTTCCAAACACCGGGTCAGGACTCTAACTGCTTTTTTCGGCCCTGATTTTCTGGTTCTGGAGACAGGAGCCTCCGGGTCTACACCCCACTAGCTGACTCCCTGCATTTGCCCTTTCAAACAGGGAGGCCGTGTGGATCCTGGGCTCTCAAGCTCAGTTGCAGAGACATAGTTTATTTTTTTTTTTAATCCGCTTTGAGGGTGCGTCCCTGTCAGTCACCTGGGTGTGACCTCCGGGGTGGGGAGGGAGCCTCGGGAATGCTAGCCTACCACCGCCAGCTCATCTGCAAGTCCAAGGTCCTGCCTGCCCCCGGGGGAGACGTTGGGGGCAGAACAAGCTTCCGGCGGCTTCTGGTTGCCCTGTTCTGCCTTTAACGGTAGAGTCACCAGAGCGGCCGGCTTACTGATTGCTTGACCCCGGCCAGGAAATGTCACCTCTCCAGGCCTCGGCGTCCTCATCTGCAAGTGGGGACGATGACGCCGCCTTCCTAACAGGGGTTGAGGTGAGGGTGAAGTGAGCGGATGCATTTAAACCTGGCACCCAGTGCACGCTAAGCCTAAAGGTCAGCCGTTACTAACCGAGTCACAGGGGCCTGCGTGGGCCGGCCCCGTGGGCCTCCACAGCCTCCTTTCGACCCACGCCCCCCTGCTCTCCTGCCTCGGCCACACTGGCCCTTCCTGCCCTTCCCGATCCGTACCAGCCCGGTGCTGGCTTTAGGGCTTTTGTTCCGAAAAGGGTGCTTTATACAAAGCACACCGGCCCGGCCGTCATGGGGTTTGGCACAGGCGGGTTCCCCCGGGGAGGTGTTCCCCGAGTTCTCCCTGCCTGAGGTCAGAGGTCACCTCTTTCAGGAGACCCCTGACCACCCCTGCTCCGTCACTGTCTCTCTCCGGACCCTGTTTTATTTTCTTTGTAATCTTACCCGCCCCCGACTTGAAGCTGTGTCATCTACTTATGTCTTCGCTTGGGTATTTTCTGATCCACTCGGGCAGAGCCAACTTCCATTTTTAGGACCCCTATGTGGACCCCTGAGTGCCTAAAACAGTGGTGGTAGACAGTAAGGGCAATAATACAATAAAAGCCAATGCTGGTCCGGCTTTTTCTGTATTATGTGCCCGGCATTTTGAGAAGCCTTTATATACATTTCTTCTTTTGATCCTACCACAGCTCTCCATTGTTGACTTCATAGCCTGGACGAGGTAACGGTCTCAGAGAGGTAAAGTAACTTCCCCAAGGTCACGCAGCTAGTAAACAATGGCGCTGCAAAATGGCTCCCATCTGGGCCTCTCTCAGCGCCTCCCCGGCCTGTTGATGAAGAAGAGGGTGTGTGCAAATTCCCACGAGAACAGCACGGCTGATGTGTCTCGTTAAGCTTGTTGGCTTTTATCCTTTACTGATTGTATTCACACCCGAGTCCGAGCGAGAGCCCTCAGCCTCCCACCCCTGGTGCACAGGTCCTCTGTGGGCAGGAGGGACTCTGCTGCTCCCATTTTACAGGCGGGAAGATTAAGGCTCAGAGCGGGGGTGTGATCTTTTGGGGCCACCAGAGCCTGGCTCCGCGTTCCGTGCGATGTGTGGTCGTGCCACTTGGGAAGGGCCTGGACCCGACTCAGTGAGCCGCGCCTCATCCCGTCTGTCTGTCCCCTGTCCTGGCACGTGCCCCAGCGTGTCCCCGCTGCTCACCACTGTGCCTCTTTCTCCCGCTAGACCAGTGTGGCAGCCGCTGGACCGCACGGACGACTCTGCTCCTCGCCTCCGTGTGGCCAGGTCTGCAGACGGTTCGGTCACGGGTGGAGGGTGGGACAGCTGCTGGCATCTGGGGGTGCGGCTAAACACCCCCCCCCCCCCACGGGACGGCCCCCCGCAGAACAGGAGTCCGTGCAAAGTGTCGGCAGTGCCACCGTTGAGAATTTTCTGCTGTAGACACAAGAGGCTGGTGAGCACTTGGGCGAGAGCTGGACTGAACGGAGACACTGGGTTTCAAAGACTTAGTGTGAAAAAGAAAAAAAGCAAAATATCCCATTAATATTTTATTTTATTATGTTTTTAAAGTTTACTTATTTATTTTGAGAGAGAGAGAGAGAGAGAGAGAGAGAGAGAGAGAGAATCCCAGGCAGGCTCCACACTGTCAGTGCAGAGCCCGATGCGGGGCTCGAACTCCTGAACCATGAGATCAGGACCTGAGCCGAAGTCGGACCCTTAACCAACTGAGCCACCTAGGCGCCCCTCCCACTAATATTTTAAAATATTGACTACATGTAGAATAATATTTTGGATATATTGGGTTAAGCAAGACAGAAGATGAATATTAACTTTTTTAAATGATTTTAATTGCGGCTACGAGAAAGTTTTCAGTCACAAATATAGTTTGCATTGTTTCGATGGGACAGCACTGTGCTGGAAGCTACATGCCATGTAAACGGGTCTGTGTGGGTCTGTCCATCGTTATAAATTCAGCACTAAAGAGTATCTTCACACATGCTGGGTGTGCTGTAGACAGTTGTGGAGGGAAGCAGGGAGGAAGGAAGGAAGGAAGGAAGGAAGGAAGGAAGGACAGAAGGGAGGGAGGAGGGAAGGAGGAAGGGAGGGAGGGAGGAAGGAAGGAAGGAGGGAGGGGGAGGAGGAAGGGAGAGAGAGAGGGAAGAAGGAAGGGAGGAAGGAAGGAAGGGAAGAGAGAAAGGAGGGAGGAAGGAAGGAAATGAGGGAGGGAGGGAGGAAAGAGGAAGGGAGGAAGGAAGGAAAGAAGGGAGGAAGGAAGGAAGGAAGGAAGGGAGGGAGGAAGGAAGGAAGGAGAGGGGGAGGAGGAAGGGAGAGAGAGAGAGGGAAGAAGAAAGGGAGGAAGGAAGGAAGGGAGGAGAGAAAGGAGGGAGGAAGGAAGGAAGGAAATGAGGGAGGGAAGGAGGAAGGGAGGAAGGAAGGAAGGAAGGAAAGAAGGGAGGGAGGAGGGAAGGAGGAAGGGAGGGAGGGAGGGAGGAAGGAAGGAAGGAGAGAGGGGGAGGAGGAAGGGACAGAGAGAGGGAAGAAGGAAGGGAGGAAGGAAGGAAGGGAGGAGAGAAAGGAGGGAGGAAGGAAGGAAGGAAATGAGGGAGGGAAGGAGGAAGGGAGGAAAGAAAGAAGGGAGGGAGGGAGGGAGGGAGGGAAGGGTGGACTCTTTCAGGAGCTGTCCTCAGGACCCTAAAGACTCATTGGTGAGCCCAGACCACCCCCCCCGCCCCCCTCCCCAAGTCCAGTTTTAAGGCAGCAGCCAAGGAAAGCCCCCTTCTCTCTAGAAGCTACCCCAGCCGCCCCTGTGCCTGGTTCCCTGGCCAGGCCCTCTGGGTCATCCTGCCATGTCTCCTCCCTCCACCTGGCTGAGAGTGATCGTGGGTAAGTCACTCAACCCCTTGTTCTGGAACTCCGTCACTTGCAGCCTGTGCCCGTGTGTCGTCCTCATCCGCGGTGAGGTTCGGTTCGATTTTCACATCCAGCCATCTGGGCCGGGATCCTCTGGGATTGGAATCCAGACAACGGGAAGTGGTCCCAGGCTTTCTGTGACTTTAATCGTCTTCAGCAAACGGGTTGATCTTCCCCCCAGGAAAAAGGGATGAGCCCCAGAACACATATTTGGAAACCTCCGTCCTGTCCTGACCAAGGGCTTTCTGAGAACACGGCTGATTCCCCATCATTACACAACAGAAGGATGATTGAGCAAGTGTGGGCCGCCGTGAACGCCAGCTGGATTCGACTGGATTTTGTCTCGAATATTAAAAACAGGTCACTTTTCTTCTCAGCCCTCTGAAGATGTGTGGGTTGGCTGGGCATGGCTTCAAGGGCGGGCCCGATTGTAGGTGGCACCAGAGGATGTCTGGAGGGGACATGGTTTCATCGTGAACCTGGCCTCTTGATTCCCCAAGTAGCCGTATGTCTGTCCACACCGAGCAGCCTGCCTGGGGAATTGCAATTTATGGACATGAATGATGAGTTTGCTTTAGTGTAAATGTTCCTGGGATTTTTTTTTTTTCCCCTTTAAACGAAGTCTGATTGTGATAGTAACATGTTTATTGTACTGAAATTGCAAAATGTAGGAAAACACACACATGAAATAAAACCCAGAATCTCATCACCCTGTGATTCTCACCGCAAATATCGGGCCTCTTTTGTACATACCGTTCCTAATTTATTGTGTATGGTATTCTACAACACTGCCGTCGTACTTCTCTGCCATTTTAGACTTTTTTTTTTTTTTTTTTTTTTGCTTTATGTCAGGACCATTTTGTCATCCTCTTCGATATTCGACATCACTGTGAATGACTGCATAGCCCTTCACTTAACCAACGCTTACTTGGACAAGTCTCCATTGTTGGATATGCAGTCTGATTCCGGCCTTCCGCTATTGTAAATAGCTCTACAATGGACATCCTTGTATCTGAATCTTTGCACACATCTCTGACTGTTTCCTTAGGGCAAGTTCCTAGAAGTAAAATTTCTGCTGAAATGTTTCACGCATATTAAGGTTTTGAGAAGTATTGTCATATTAGCCTGGAAACAGCAGCACATAGCTCTTCTCTCTGGTGCCTCCCTACCCGAGCCAGTTCTGGTAGATGTCAACTGAAAACAACCCAGGGGGCACCTGGGTGGCTCAGTCGGTTAAGCATCCGACTTGGACTCAGGTCATGATCTCACGGCTCGTGAGTTCGAGCCCCGCGTCGGGCTCTGTGCTGATGGCTCAGAGCCTGGAGCCTGCTTCGGATTCTGTGTCTCCCTCTCTCTCTGCCCCTCCCTCCCTTCACTCTCTCTCTCTCTCTCTCTCTCTCTCTCAAAACTAAACATTAAAAAAAAAAGAAAAGCTAGATATATTTATTATAATATATTATAAATATATCATGTATATCTACATATGTAAACCTACCTCCTGGTGAAAACCCCTGGTAACAATTTGGTGGCTGTTTCCTCCCGATTGTTTTCTGAGCATATGCATTCATGCATGTGTACGTGTTTTTTTTCAGAGCTGGGACGTGTGCAGATTGCTTTGTGCCAATTTTCAGATTTCACCGTGTGTTGTCATGACCTGTGTGAAGACTTGTTTTCTTCCGTGACCCCGTGACATTACACCGCAATTCTGTGCCTCAGTGTGTCTCACGGATTCCTTAATCCCGCATGTAAAGGCTGCTTCCAACTTTTCCCATGCACATGGCAGGGGAATACATTTCTTTTCTTGCCCATAGTTTCTAAATAATCCCTTAGAAATGGGAAATGCCAGAACAGGAAAGAAACGCAAACTTTAAGGATTTTAATGTATATTACAACACTCAGACCAGCCTGTCTCCTCCAGGAGCTTGGGAATGTGCCGTTTCTCTCATCCTTGCAAACACTGTGTTTCTCTTCCTTTTTTTTTTTTTTTAAGTTTAATTACTTATTTGGGGGGAAGGGCAGATGGAAGGGGAGAGAGAGAATCTCAAGCAGGATCCACACGGCCAGCACAGCACCTGACGCAGGGCTTGAACTCAGGAACGGTGAGATGATGACCTGAGCTGAAATCCAGAGTCAGTCACTCAACTGAGCCCCCCAGGCGCCCTTCCTTTCTTTTTTAATGTCGCTGCCCCCGCAAGGCACGAAGAGTTCTCGTGTGATAGTTTCCACTTCAGTTGTTTTGGTTACTAAATATTTCTCATAAGCACGTTGCCTGTTTGCATTTCCACTTTTGTGACTTGTCTCTCTTTTGTCTTTAGCCACTCTTCTTGATCTGTAAGAGCAGAGTCTTGCGGCTTTCTTATATATGTCGGAAATATTTATCCTAGTTGTTATGTGTCTTTTAGTTTTATTAGTTGTGGTTTTCTTTAAAAGAATTTATCAAAATTGTTTTTTAATGTTTATTTATTCTTGAAAGAGACAGTGCGAGCAGGGAGGGGTGGGCAGAGAGAGAGGGAGACAGAGAATCTGAAGCAGGTTCCAGGCTCCGAGCTGTCAGCGCAGAGCCCGACGCAGGGCTTGAACTCACGGACTGCAGGATCGTAACCTGAGCCGAAGTCAGGCGCTCAACTGACTGAGCCACCCAGACGCCCCAGGAATTTATTTATTTTACAAGACAGCGCGCGAACAGGGGATGGGCAGAGAGAGAGAGAGAGAGATTAAGAGAGAATCCCAAGCGGGCTCCATTCTGTCAGTGCAGAGCCCCACTCGGGCTTCGATCTCAAGACCCTAGTGACCTGAGCTGAAATCAAGAGTTGGACGCTCAGCCGACTGAGCTGCCCAGGTGCCCCTATTGGTTGTGGTTGTTGACGTCCAGGGGTTTTTGGTGTTTATGTCGAATCTCCGCTAGTTTTCCTTTGTGGTGTCTGCATTATCAGCCTGGGAAAGCCTCTCGGGGGACTGAGTTTTAGGGCTCACTGCCATGGTGTGGGGTTGGCCAGACACCCAGAGGGGACGACGAGAGGCTCTCAACTTTGGAGGCGCGGTGACAGTCGCCGTGGCAATGCGGCCGTAGCCTGGGCAGCCGAGGGTCCTGCGTCTGTGCTTCCGTTTCGTGAGGACTCTGCTCCTTACTAGTCCTGTGGCACAGACAACACCGGGCAGAGCGTCAGGGCTGCTCACTCTCCGTGGAGCCTCGGTTTCCTCGTTTGTAAAACGAAGGAATGGGCAAGATTTTCCCCTTCCATTCCTGCCAGATCGTGACCTATGACCTTAAATAGGGCCCTGAACATCACTCCCCAGGGAAGCCCTTTCTAGGCCTATGAGGCCAGCCATCCCAAAGAGAGACAAAAAAACAATTCTTATAAGAAAATCCCTGGCTGTCAGGAAACACCACCAATAAAATCAAAAGAGAAAGAGGAAACTAGGAAAAACTATTTTCGACCATCGACTCCTTCAGCCACGGGGCAGATAATTCCTGCCCTTCCCTCCGAGAGAGCCTCCGGGAAGCCTGGAGCTTGGGGGAGGGGCTCAGTCCAGGCTCGTCTGGAATGAACGAGCCAATGAATGAAGGAACGAAGGACCTCCATCCTGGGCGGCAGGGGTGCCTTCCTTGCAAAATTAAAAGGAGGCAGAATGCCTGACCCTGGCAAGGGCGTGGCTTCCCTTCTGCTGTCTGCTGTGGGCTTTTTCACCGCAGAACCTCCCAGCCTCTCTGAGCTCATCTGGAAAATGGGTTTAGAAACGTTCACCCCCTGGGCCCCCTGGACCTCCAAGGGATGGCCGTTGGGATGAATCAGAGAAGAGATATCAGCCCCAGCCACTGTTTTGACAAAACAGGGGTTATTAAACAGATATATATTCTCACCCTTTGTACCCACATCTCCAGAGGAGCTTTGTTCGTCCGCGTGGACAGGAAAGGAACTTTCTGCAAAGTCAGATGCTGGGCATGGGGAGAAAATGAGGGCATCTTTGGGGCGAGGGAGTTTTTATTTTCTTTCAGGGTCTTTTTTCACTCTAAACTGGTTTTGTTTGTTTGTTTTTTTTCCTGCTCTCACAGGGCCTGGGCTGTCTGCTGACCCCCAGGCCTGAGAGAGTCTCGGCTGGCAGCAGGGCAGATTGGTTAGACATCAGGAGGGACTTCCTGGCTGGCGAGATCGTGTAGCAGAGGAAGGAGCAAAGGAGGAGGATCACGGGACTTCCTTCCCTGTGGGTGAGCGCTGATTCGCTGGGAGGCACTCCGGTGCCTTTGGGTGACACCCTCCTGCCACACTCCCCCAGTAGCAGAGCCCAGACCTGCTGGAAGGATCCTGAGAGGAAAGGCCTCCCTTCCGCTTTGCAGGTGGAGAAGACGGGGTCGGACCATGGAGCAAATATCAGCAAGTATTAGCAAGGGCCTCCCATGTGCCTGGGGGTTGCGAGCCCTGGGCTCCACCGGTGAGTGAGACAGGTGACTGGCAAACAAGATGTGAACACAGAATCCAACGTGGAGGCATGATGGGGCCGGACCGAGGCAGGAAGTGATGGGGGTGGGGAGGGACGTGGAAAGGAGTGGGGGCGGGGGGAAGCACTTTTGAGGCAGAGTCGTGTGGGATGAAATGACTCAGCAGGACCACGGAGAGGTGCAGTCCGTCTGGTTTCTCGACTCCTAGTCAAAGGCCTCTCCGGGGTGTTTTGGTCGCAAGTAACAGAAAACCCAAGTCACAAAGGCCGCTTCTTCCCCAGCGGCTTTAACGAGAGTCCTGGCCAACTTGGGGGCATGGACTCATTTCTGAACCAATCGCAAAGGCTCAAGGGATGATCGAGTCACAGGCCCATCATGGAACACAAGGCTGAGAGAAGGGAGCGTGCCTTCACAGGTGGTTTCTGAGCACTGTTGGCCAGAGGAGGGTGGGTTCAGGCTGGCCCCAACCCGGCCATGACCGTGACACCTTCCCGCCTCTCCATGCCGTGGCCCCATCAACCACCTCCCCAGGCTGTACTGGGCACCTGCTGTATATGCTTCCCACTCTGTGCCTCACAGATCTTAGATTTCAAGACACAGCTGCTTTTTTCGTCCTCCAGGATCTTACGGTGTAATTGAGGAAACCTATCCTATATCCTTATTTTCATCCTGCCTTTTTGTGGTTTGCTAATGACATGAATTTTCTGTCATCAAAGGGAAGGATGTCTGCGGGGTGGAGAAGTCAAGGCGGGCTCCGGAATGAGGGAAGGTTCCAGTGCATTTCAAAGGCGGGGGGGGGGGCGGGGGCGGGGTATCAGGGAGGGTAAAATGCGACCATGCATGCAGGATCCTGGCTCAGGCAAGCTGCACGTACAGCCGCGTGATTATGGTTCTGGGGATACACGGTTCGAATTTGCGTAGGTCGGAGATCACTGCTGGTTTTCAGGATCACAAGGTGGGACACGGGCAAATGTGTATTTTAGTAGTCAGGTATTTATTCCGAATTTGTCTTAGAAACAAATCTATTCTTACCTTATCAGACCTGGATAACACAGTTACGGATAAAGCTGAAATTAACCACATAAAAGGGGGTGGGAAGAGGAGAAGGGGCGATTTAAAGGAAAAGCGTAAATGCAGGTGCTTGGCAAGAATGGCAACAGGGCTGTTATCAGCAGCGAGGTTTGGGAAACGCTGGTGGAGAGCCTGGGGTCCAGGATCACGCAGCCTCGGACTCGAGCCCGGGACCCACCAGGCGCACAGCGAGACTCTGGGCACGTGGCATCGCGTTTCCAGACCTCAGTTTTCTTACCTGTCGAATGGAGCTGAGACGAGGACCAGTTCCGCAGAAGATTTCACGGAATCCCCGAGACAGAGGTTGTACGAGAGGCCCTTAGCGTGGTATCTGGTGCAAGCGAGCGCACACCCAGCTCTTCCTGACCCGTATTATTTGCACGGGAAGGGAGGTGTTGGCTCCAGGAGGGAGGCGCACAGCTCTCTCCCACCACCACGTCCTCCCCCCCCCCCCCCCCCGCGCGGAGAGCCGCTTGCAGATTCGGGAGAGCTGGGCTGTGCTCCACAGAGTTAATCTATGTTGTTTATCTTTTAAACACCATTAACCACAAATTAGCTGATTCTTCTGTGGCTATAAATTAATAGATTCCATTAGCAAACAGCCAATTACGGGATGATTACTTTTTCTCCCGAACCTCGAGTTTTTTTTAATAGCTATTCGACAGCGTTTGATTCTGCCCTCTTCTTACTCCTGGCCTCCTTCCTGGGTTCTTGGTTCATTGGACCAGATCTTCCAAATGGACTAGGGAGGCGGAGGGTGGGTGGCATGGACTCTTTCTGTAATGGGTTGTAAGCAGCGGCCTGTTGTTTGTTTTGCAGAAACAAAACTGACCGGAGGTTTATTTTCAAGAGAATTTCTATTTCCAACACAATTAGAAACAGTAGTTTCCATCTCCTTTTATTCTGGTGTCTGCCTTAAACGCATCCTATTTCTCCCCCCCACCCCCCGATCTTTCCTACTTCTGGGGCCTCATCCTGATAAGCCCATTTCTTTCTACCGGTCCCTTCCTCCCTCCCTTCTTTCCTTCCTTCCTTCCTTCCTTCCTTCCTTCCTTCCTTCCTTCCATCTATCCATCCATCCCAGTCCCTGTCCATCCATTCAACCATTCATCCATCCATCCATCCATCCATCTGTCCATCCAACCATCCATCCATCCATCCTCCTTCTATCTAGATACATCCTTCTATTTTCCCCTGGAGTTGCCTAGAGGGACACAGATTCAACTGTATCCATCTGCCCAGTCCTTAAACATTCACGTAGTGACCTGGGGTCAATTTTCCCAATCCACAGCTGTGAACTGACTACAGGGAGAACAAACCTAGTGACTGGGGGTTTAGGCAGGTAACTTAAGTGACTAAAACAAAAGAGACCCAGTGTTTCAGTGAACTAGGGGCTTCAAGCCCCTCCTTAGGCCTAATTCAAATTACAAACAAAATGAAATATCTTTAGACCTTGGGTTTGTAACTTTCGCTGTAACATCCGGAATCCTTTGAATGCGAACAACGGACATTGACTGCCTCTTGCAGTAGGCGGAATAGAGGTCCCTGAAGATGGCCTTTAAGTGTTGGCTAGAATTTCGCTTCCTCCTAGAAGCTTCCCCTGATTCCCTAGACCAGGCCAGATATGCTTTCCTGGCACCCTGTGTCTCTGCTTCCTACCCTTGTCCCAACCGTAATTTATTCATTTACTGGTATAATTCATCGTGGGTATCTGATGGCTTCTTTGGGCTGGGAGTTTCGTGAGTTCACTCCTGCTTCTCCCGCCCCTACTATGGGGCCTGGCACACAGTGGGCCTTCATTTTTTTTGTTGACTCACTAACTGCCACCAAATAATTCTTCCCAGAGCACGGGGGGGCCCTGACCCTGTCTGGCCCAGGACCTTTCTTGCCTCTTTGGGGGGAGGACAGACTCCTTTAGCCATCTGCTTCCCCAGCCGTGGCCGCTTCTGTTTTGGCACGTTTTCTACCCAGCCTGGGTTTCTGGAATGGGTCCACCGGAGTTTCAATTGCACCTCTGTCACAGCGGGTTGATAAGGAGAGGAAGCTGTGTGCACACAGCCGATCTGTATGCAGAGCAGTTCTGAGATAGCACAGCTGCTCCTGGCCCGCTGCCCCCCGGGCTCTGGGAGGATCGCGGTCCTGAGGTTCCCCAGGACAGAGGGCTGGGTGCCCCCCTGCCCCGCATCCCCTCACTCGTACCTGCCAAGTGGGACGTCTGGGTGTCCTCATTTTGCCCCATTTATTGACCAAGTTATTTTACCTCGGGCTTTACCAATGTTTTCCTGCAAGACTGAAAGTTACATCGTGTTTTCATTCTGTGCGTCTTTGTGGAGCGCCTATTAAAGTGTGAGGCTGGAGTTGCAGGGGCGAACGAAAAACGGAGGCCGTCTTTGCTCCCTCGGGGGCTGCAGTGGGGTTTGGGAGACAGACAGAGGCATTAGTCAAGACATACATAAAATGACAAGTACCACAGTCCTATGAGAAGAGAGAAAGGGTGCTGGGGGCAGTGGGGGGGTCACAGAAGGGCTTTCCCAGGAGGAGGGAGGTTAGAAGAGTCTCCCCGGAGGCGGTCATCGCGGAGTCCAGAGAAGAAGGAGAACAGGAGTCAAGCAGGGGAAGGGGCTGGGGCCGTGTCTTCCGGGCAGTAGGACCACATGGCAAAGACCCTGATGGGTGCATGACAGGCTGAGGGAAGCAGGTTCCTGGGCTTCTGTAACACATTCCCACAACCTTGGTATTTTATTTTATTTTATTTTATTTTATTTTATTTTATTTTATTTTTAAGAAGGGATTATCTTGATATGCAGGTCTTTAATGTTTATTTG
Organism: Lynx canadensis; assembly: GCF_007474595.2. Classification (NCBI taxonomy): domain Eukaryota; kingdom Metazoa; phylum Chordata; class Mammalia; order Carnivora; family Felidae; genus Lynx; species Lynx canadensis. Next base: position 5,920,538 of record NC_044305.1, on the reverse strand, counting down.
TTTCTGAGACAGAGAGAGACAGGGCATCAGTGGGGGAGGGGACAGAGAGAGAGGGAGACACAGAATCTGAAACAAGCTCCAGGCTCTGGGCCGTCAGCACAGAGCCCGACGCGGGGCTCGAACTCACGGACCGCGAGATCGTGACCTGAGCCGAAGTCGGACGCCCAGCCGACTGAGCCACCCAGGTGCCCCACAACCTTGGTATTTTAAAGCAAGGGGCACTCATTCTCTCCCAGCTGTGCAGGCCAGAAGTCCAAAGTCAAGGTGTCAGCAAGGCTCTGTGGCCTCTGAAGGCCCTGGGGGAAGCATCCTTCCTCGCTCCTCCAGCTTCTGGTGGCCGCTGGCAGTCCTTGGAGGTCCCTGGCTTGAAGACACAGAGCTCCAGCCTCTGCCTCTGCCTTCAGGTGGCCTCCTCCCTGTGTGTCTCTGAGTCCCAGACAGCTCTCTTCTCTCTCTCTTCTCTCTCTCTTGGGGTGAGGCCCCACCCCAAATCTAGGACGGTCTCCCCTTGAGGTCTTTAACTTCGTTATACCCGCAAAGACCCTTCCTCCGAATCAGGTCACATCCGCAGGACTGGACTTGCGCACATCTTTGCTGGAGGACAGCACGCTCCTTGGTCCGCCGAGCCCCAGGGGTACCAAGAAGACCTGTGTGCATGGAGCATCAGGACCTGGGTCCTGGCGTGGGCTGGGCCAGACCTCCCAGGCACGAGGCCGGGATGCGGGGACAGGAAGCCACTGCCAGGCTTCTGGCAAGAAAGTGACAGAATCCGATGGGTTCCTTAGAAAGAGGACAATGGCCGCGGCTCGCACGACGTGCAGGGAAAGTCACCGTGGGCCCGAGGAGGTCGGTTAGGAGGCTCCTGAGGCCGTGGGACGAGATGCTGGCATCTGAGCCTGGGGGACGAGAGGTTGGAGACGGGGAACGGGTGCAAAGGGCGTTTAGAGATGATGCACTTGACCTGGAGAGCGAGGGGAGAGGCGTCGGGGATAACTCCCACGTTTCTCCCTTTGCTGTGAAAGCGGACTGGGATGTGGATACTGGTAGAGGTGCAGGTCTGGGGGGAAGATCCCAAGTTCAGCTCTGAACCTGTTGACTTTGAGGTGCCTGCGGTCCATCGCTTCCCCAAATGGCCCCACTCTGAATGCGCCTGATCTCGTCTGATCTCGGAAGCAAAAATGGCCCCAATTCTCGTCCTTCCTGTGCGCCCGCCCCTTCGCAAGTGACTTTGCAGTTCCTCCGTCGAGGGGAGGAAGGAGAGCTGATTTCCGCATCCCGGGGCTGGCCTTGTGACACGTCTGACCTCTGGGATGCAGCAGAAGGGACACCCTACTGGCTTCCAGCCCGGGGTCCCGGCATATTCGTGCTCGCTGTCCTAACGCTCTCCAGAGCCTCCCAGGGAACGGGCCTGGGCCAGCCCGTTGGACGACAGGCCACGTGGAGCAGGAGGGGTCATCCTAGCTGAGCCCGTTCTGGACCAGCCAGCTGGCCTCGGCCAAGATCAAAAGAACCCTCCGGCTGATTCCAGCCTAGGCCGATGACCTATGGAATCGCGAGCTACAGAAATGGCTTTTGGAAAAAAAGTCCATGGCTAAATTTGGGGTTGTTGACCCTCGGGCAACAGGTGCTACGCTATCTTGAGCCCGCCGAATGAAGAGGAGAGGAAGCAATCAGGCAGTTGGATACACAAAGATGGAACCCAGACCAGAGGTCGGAGGGGGAGGAAAGAAATATGTGAGGTTTCTGGATAGCAGGACGTAAGTTTGCAAAGGAGACGGAGAAGTTTGCCAGCGAGGTAGGAGGAAAGCCGGGAGGAGCCACGGAAGGAAGAAGCCGTCAGGGGCCTCAGTTGCTGTTGATGGCTTAACAAGGTCTTTGCCTGGCGAGGTGGAGACCAGGACGAGCAAGGAATCGCGTGAGGACGCTGGCTGGAACGTGGCTGGAGATGGCCCAGAGGAAGGGGGTGCAGACTGTCCGTCACCCGTTCGGGTGGGGCCGAAGGCTGGCCCCGAGAAGCTCCCCATTATCTCTCTACCATTTGTTCAATCTTTCTCAGGGTGTCTATTTTTGGTTGCATCTACGCGGTGACGCCAAAACAGCCACCGATTCTTCTCATCCCGTATTTGTGCCCCTTTGCGGTGTGTGACTTTGCAGTGACTTCCATAAAGGGTGCCCCCTCCCCCACCGCCCCGCCATGAATCTGGGTGGGACACGCGACTTGCTTTGGCCGACGGGGCAGCGACACACACACGGTTGCTCCCACCCTCACGGAAGAAGGCCCAGACTAGCCTGCTGGGTGATGAGAGGCAGATAACCCATCGCTCCTGCCTCCCAGCCAACAGCCGGTCAACCCCAGGAGTAGAGTCGCTGCGCTACCTGGAGGAAGCTACTGAGAAATGGATGAGCCCGGCCAAGGTCAGCCGCACTGCCCAGCAGAGCCTGGCCCAGGACACTGACCCTCAGAACCTTGGGCTACTTAAGCAGTTGTTATGTAAGCCACAATTTCTTATCTGTAGACTAGGAATGGAAATAGTTTCTTCTTACTGGTGTTCTACAGGTTAGTTGAGGTACCTAAAGCTCCGAGAACAGAGCTGTTGTTCCGTAAACACTCGATAAATCCCCTCCTCCTTCTGCTCCTCCTCCTTCCTCCTCCTCCTTCTGTTTTCTTTCTTTTTTCTTCTTTCTTCATCATCATCATCATCATCACCTCTTTCTTCTTCTTTCAAAGTATTGCCAGGTATTGACAAATCTCAGTTTGTAGCATTTGCTTGTACATCTCATTGTATATAGATTTTATTACCTTTTGACATCTTAAAAATCCTTTCTGGCTGGGGAGAGATGGCCCTCCCTGGGGGAGCCGGCTTCTAGAGGGCAAAGGGCCCCCCTCCTGCCAAGAGCAGGCTTTCGTAAGCAAACTCACCAATCCGGGGTCTTGCCTCGTCCATTCGGTTCCTGCACTCCAGGAGGCAATGGATCGTCCCAGGGTCAGGTACCAGGACCCTCAGAGATGGCTCCGACAGCCCAGAACCTTCTAGAAGTATTCAGACTGGCCAGTCGTAAGCTGCTCTGCCTGCCCTGGCCTGCTTTTCCCGTGGCAATCCTGGTAGAGGTCCTGGCCTAGGCATACCCCCTGGCCCCTGACCACCCGGTGCTTCTCCGTGTGGCCCCGCGTGGGTGGGGCGCCGTGCTTCCTGCCTCGGGAGTTTGGGAGTATAATACATTTTGTTTCCCTGAGGCTTTCTTCTGTTTCCTCGTGTGGTTGCACCTGCCTGACCATTTCACACAAAAAATACAAAACACTGCTGTGGATGGACATTTAGATTATTCGTAGCTATTTGCCACCAACAGCCTCCTACTTGTTTCTTTGGGGGTTTGTGCGAGTCCCCAGGGTGGGTACGTGCTCCCGGGGGCTCTTGCGGCCGGCCGGGAGCGGGTGGCCGGGAGCAGGCCGACAGTTTCCCAGGCAGCGTGAGTATGGAGTCTGATCACCATCGAGAACATCCCGTCAGGAAAAAAAAGAAAAGGAAAGAGAAAAATACTTCCAGCCATATTGAATACAGGAAAAACAAATATCAGCTTTCCCTATGGATTTTCTGCTCAGTTGTGCAATTTTAATAATGCGATACATGCTTTGGGATGATTTTTGGTGGAAGATGGAAATCTTACGTGTGGCCACTAGGATTAAGTGAACAGAAAGCTAACTGCTGGATGTCCTGACATGGCATCTCATTGTGAAGTCTTGGGGAGAGTTTCTGAATTGATTCACCTGCCACTTGGAGCTTTCCTCTTGCCTACAGTGACACTGTGGGACCTTGTGGGTCCAGGGAAGGAATAGGAGCTGTGGGCATTTGGGTTTATTTCTCCCTGACGGTGTCCCTTGGGAGAGAGAAGGAGGAGAAAGGGGGGGGGGAAGCCTGGTCGTTTTATCTCTTTGGTTACAAACATCTTTCATTTCTCCAGAAAGAAATGAAAACACACATTGCCATGTAATGATGTTTACTGAAAAAAAAAAAAAAAAAGTCCCTGCGTAAAATCAACAGACACAATCTGGATAAAATAGATCATTCAGCGACTTCTTTGTGAACTGTGCACCTTCCTCCCTGCCAGCAGCCCGCACACTTTGAGCTCCTTGGCATTTTATTTGCTTTTCTTTCTCGAAAGCGCATGAGTGGGGAGAGGCTTGTCCACAATCGTGCCGGGTGAATAGCGAGGGGACATTCCCCGAATAGCTCGTCGGAGCATCCATCAGGAGAGTCTTTCCCCCCTCGGCTCATGGCAGGGAATCAAATATTTAAATGTGATTTTTAGACTTAAAGGCACATGAAGAGATTTGTTTGGCCAAGGAGGGGGTGACTGAGAAAGCGGCTCCGGTGACGGGGAAGAATTTTCGGCCGCGATGAGACTGACTCACCTGCGATGCGTCCTGCCTGTAAATGTGATGCCTCCATCACGTGTTCCCTAACAGGGTGCCATTGGCCAGAGCCTTTGTTGGGGGCCGGGACCGGACCCTACCAGCGGGGTTGGGGGCCGCGGTCCCCTTGGCAGCAGGCCCGCTGCCCTGACGGCACCTGCCGCCCCGTGGACGGCCCCCATGGCAGTGTTTTGAGTCAAGCGCTGACAGCTTCGATTTGCAAGCGAGGGGGGTGAGAAATCACAAGTGACTCATCCGCCAGCTCAGTGCAGTGGCAGAGGGACTGACAGGGCCTTCAGTCCGCTCCGGCGACCCGGCTGCAGAAGGACATGCTAACAGGAGCGGACAGCTGGGGCCCGGGGGTGGCCGCACGAGGGCCCGGGGGTGCGGGACAGAAGAGGGTCCGATGAGGGCAGCCGAGTGGATTCCGGCAAGACTCGGGAGGGTAACACTGCCAAAGCCTGCTCTTGGGAGCCTGGCACCTGCCTCCCCTGGGCCCACGGTCCCACAGGCCGCCCGTCCCCGGGGTGGTCTTTAAACGGCCCCTGGGAACCGCAGTGGGATTTGGAGGAGTGCCCAGATGGACCGTTTTTCATTGAGAAAGATGCCCATCAGTGAAAACACCATTAGCACTCCGAAGCCATGGTCCTGAGACTTGGTTAAATTTTTTTCTGATAGAAATAACAACCATCCCTCATCGCGGAGACTGCTGCAAGCCGGGTACATTGCTAAGTGGTAAGTGAGCGTGCACGCTTGTATTCCCGGGTGTATTGTGGGCCTGCGTGCACACACAGATATGCATATACACACACACGTATATATACACGTATAGATATATTGGTCACTCACACCGCTGCAGCCTTATCCGGGTGGTGCTTTCCTGCAAAACCTTGCACCGTTTCCCACATGTTACACGTCTCCCTGATCTCACTTGAGGCGAGGGGTGCCTCCGCCTTTTTCTCCTCCTCCTCCTCTGCAGACGAGATCTCCGTAACCTCTTGCTGGCTGCAGGTCTCGGTGCAGATCCGGGAGTTCGCCAGTGGTCACCTTGGCCTGAGACGGGGCGTCCGAGCATGGGAGTCGGCCACCCACAGTCCCGCAGCGAGCGAGCGAGCCCGTTGGCTCAGCTGTGATCACGTGACGTCTGGCATCGCTGCCTTAACACCACTCCTTTATCAAGTTGAAGTTTGTGAGAAACATTTGCTCGTCTCGCGGAACAAGTTACGCACGATCCAAGGTTTCACCGTATTTCTTTTAAGCCCTGAGAGTTCTTTGAAGAGCTACCAGCACCCCCGCGTGACAGAGGAGGAAACTAATGCCAAATGACCCCAGTTTGGGAAGTTTATAACACGGTAATGAGACATTCAACTGCTTTCACACCACACGTGCCGTCCCAGGTACGTGGGCAGCGGGAACCTGTTGATTAATCGCTCCTTTCCCTTGGTCCTTTTCCTTAAATGTTGCTGATTTAAATCCTGCTCATCGAAGGCAAGCTGGCCAGCCCTCTTCCAGAAAAGCCTGTGTTTCTACATTTGGGAAATAATGGTGTACGTAAAATCTAGACAATTGGATCAAATATGGTTTAGAAAGCATCCCGCCTTCCGTGGGGTCAGTTCTTAGGCAACCACATTGTCATTCACGTATGAAGTCTCAGGAGAGGTGTCGGCAGTGGGGACGAGGGACGAGGTCCCTGCCCACCCCCCCCCCCACCCCCAAATGAGCTCTGTAAAATATTCAACTCCTACCGGCCAGTCTCTGTTCAGGACAAAGGCCGCTGTCCTTCTCTCCCTTTGGGGTCACGACTGGCCCGTTCACAACCCAGACCCGTCTGGTAGCCTGGAAAACAGGTCCGCACCACATACACCCGCACACGTGCACACACACGCTCACACACCCTCTCACGAACACACGCTCACACCCACCCCTAAAGCGGTCGCCGCGTGTGGGTATTTGGAATTCGGGGTCAAGGCCGAGGGGCCCTCGCGGGACGGCATGAGAGGCAGGGTGAGTTTTAGCGTCGGCCAGTCCCGGGTCCCCTGAATCCAGTCGCATTCATCAAAAAGCCTCTGCCCGGGACCAGGCTCCGCGCAGGGAGAAGCAGGAGAGACGCCGCCGACGAGGTCTGAGGGGCACAGACTCGCGGCGACCAGGACCCACGTCTCCCAACTGCTCGCCGCGGCGTCTCCGCGGCACATAGTAGGCCCTCAGTATTTCCGGGCCGCGGAGCTCTGCGGTGACCCTGATGGGAAGAGGGCCAAGCTCTTCTGCACGGAGGACACGGGGCGCGAAGCTCTTCAGGAGGAGGCACCGGGGTGGGAAACCCAGGGTTGGTCCACAGCACCCCCCCCCCCCAATTCTCCCCAGATCATAATTCCTCGGCTCCACAAAGTGAGCCTCTCCCATGCGCCAGGCTCTGTGCAGCTGGGACCACAGGCCACGTCCTGTGCCTGCGACATCCGGCTGGCAGCCCGTGGAGACGGGCCTTGAACCGGAGAGTGCCTGGGAGGAGGGTCCTGTGGCCACGTCGGCTGTGTGGCGGGCGCGGCGGGGACCACCTTACCGTGGGTCAGACACTGAGGAGCACCCGGAAGAGCATGCTGGGCCGAGGGAACAGAATGTGTGAGCGTCCTGAGGCCCGGAAGAGGATCCTCGAAGAGCCGAGGGAGGGTCTGGGGGGTGGGAAAGCGGGTGTCCCTAGAGAGGGGCTTCGGAGGGGGCCCACCCGGACATCCTCAGGGCGCAGGGAGAGGCTGTCGCCCGTCACACCAGACAACGGCCGCAATGGCCTGTTTGGGGCGCGCTGGACACACGCGTGCACACCACGCCAGAGACGTGGTTCATCCGGGGAGCCGTGGCGAGCCATTTACGACGTTGCCTCGCGGGAGGGACGGGATCAAATGTGCCGTGGACACGCCCGGCTGACTCCAGTGTGGAGAAGGGGATTGTAACCCCCGACCGGATGAGGAGAAGTTTCCACAGCCTCTTAAGTCTTCCTTGTGAAAATCTGTATTTTGCAGGGAAGGGAATTTTGTGACTCTCAAGGGGGTTGATGTTCAAGGCCCAGGACTGGTTTTTGGTCACCTTGCTCATTGGAGGGTTTGGAGCAGTAAAAGACGGTCACAGGGATGTGGCCGCTGGCGCTGACCCCCCGACGCCCTGGGCTCTCTTTTCTGCTGCTTTAGAGAAGACGCTGGCACTTTCTCATTCCAGCTGTAGGCAGACGGTTTCCTCGTCGGGGCAGTGCCCGGCGGGCAGGCACTCACCCCTACCAGCTGGCCGAGGCCTCTGGGCACACAGGGCGGCCCCTTCTGTGCGCTAAGCAGGAGGCGCTGAGAAGGGTGTTCCCTGGCCGCCCACCGAGAGAAAGGGCTAGAAGGGAGAAACTCCTAATCAAGCAGGGGAAACTGGAAGCAACAGAAAAGTCCTCCTTGGGGCGATGGATAATCATACACACTGGCGCCGGACACCGCGGGAGGCCGAATGAGGGCCCCCCAAAGACCCCACACCCTACTCCCCAGCACCCATGTCTGTGGTACCATGCACACTCACACCGGCACCTTCCTCTGGCCTCCGCTAATGAACATACTCTCTAAGTACAAAGGGCTTTCTCCGAAGCAGTCTTCGGACAAGCCCACCTGCCCTGCCACCCCTGATTCCTGAGCACCCCTCGGGAGCACCGCTCCAGGAGCACCCCGTGCCCCTCGCAGAGATTCTGAAACCCCTTCGGCCACACTCGACCCCGGGAGCTCTGACTCTCCTCCGTGCCTCTCGCTCACTTGACGAGTGACCTCAGGGGCTCACCGGCTCCCTCTGGAATAACTCCTGTCCTCCAGCCACCTCTCCAACTGGATGTGAGTCTCTGGTTCCAACACACCCCTGCACCTTTAGCCTCTATTTGTTCATCTGCAAAATGGGACCACAGTGCCTGGGCTTCTCCTAACCACTGGTTGACACACCAAGGGGCGGGGGAGGTGGCATTAACGTGCCCGCCACCGCTCTTGAGAGCTTCTGCTCTTCATTTCTCTCACCTCCGGGGAACAGGAAGATCTCCTGCGCGGAGGAGTGGCGGGGAGGCGGTCCAGCGCCACGGGTTCGGTCCAAGGCAGAGCGGGAGCCCGAGGCGGGGAGGAGGCGGCCGGGGTGGCCGTGGGCCGGGGCAAAGGTGAGCGCGGTTACTCCTGGCCAGGCCCTCTGGCGTTCTCGTCGGGTGAGCGCTTATCCGTCCTCGGTCTCCCCCGGTGGCCTACTGACGGGTCCGCAGGCCTCGAGCGCTGAGCACACAGTAGCTGCTGAGTTAAAGGACTTGGATCAGAGAAGGGACGCGCTGGCCCTCCCACCCCTGGGGGCTGCAGCCTCTCAGGCCTGCAGGGGGGTGGGAGGTGGGGCGTCAGCCTCGTCTGTCTCCCAGGCTCTCCCTGCACCTGCTCCCCGGGCTTCCGGCACAGCCTGCGGGTTGTCTGGCCTGGGAAGGCGCGTGGGGGAGGAGCGGGAGGGAGGGCCGGGAGGAGTGCGATCCTTGGTTCCGCGCAGATGCTTATCTGCCCGTTTCGCAAACCTTCACCCTGTGGAAGAACTTGTTTGCTGAGAGAGCCTTCTTCCCTCGTTTTATGGCGGGTCGGGCGGGGTCATGTGCCATCGCTTCCGTGTGCTGGCGGGGGGGGGGGGGGGGGCGGGGCGAGAAGAGCCCCGCCCCCTCGGTCTCGTCTCGCCCCCTCGGTCTCGTCTCGCCCCCTTGGTCTCCGGCCTCCTCCCGCATCCGCCACCCAAAGGGGCAGTAAGTCCGAAGTGCGCTGTAAAAGTCGGGGAGCCCACCGGGTCGCAAAGGGGGGAACGTGCCTCCACTTACCCACTCGGCCCCCGCCGTTTGAAGTGTCGGACCGTTGACATCGTGCGGGTCCAAGCTAGGGACTGAGCACAGCGAGGTGAGTAAAACGGGACCCCCACCTAGCTTGCCAAGGGAGAGGGGGGAGGCATTAGACGAGGAACAGGGAGGACCTGGGCACCCGTTTCGTCTTCGTGAAAACCCAATCTGGTGGCCTGATTCCGGTTATTTCCATTTGGGAAACTGAGGCTGGGAGAGGCGCCGTGACTTGCCCAAGGCCACACAGCTCGCGAGGAGCGGAGCCCGGAGTTGAGCCCCAGGCTCCTGGCTCCAGAGGCCACACCTGTAACCACGAGCCTGTACACCCCCGGTGATGTGTCCTTTCTGTGAGAAGGCCGTGAGGGTGGCGGGTGATGCTCCGGGCGATTCTAGAAAGGGGACCTGACTTGAGCTGGAGGTCAGCCAGAGTGTCTCGGGAAATGCCCCTGATGCTGCCCTTGGGAAGAGGGGAGGAATCAGACAGGTAAGGAATGGGAAGAAGTGTATTCCAGGAAGAGGGAACAGCAGGTGCCAAGGTCCTGAGGCAGCAAGAACTTGGCGTATTGACAGAATGCAGGGAGGTCCCTGTGGCCGGAGCCCGGCGCACCAATCGTGTCCCTTTCCTTAGCGGACACCACAGTCATTCACCTGTCTTCCTCCTGACCGAGAGCACCCCACAAGTGAGGCTCTGCTGCAGGGGAGGCAGGTCCCAACTCTGATATTTTCCCAGATACCTGGTCTCGCGTGTTCTTCCGGTACGTTGCCTCGCCCCATAAAGCGGCAGAGTCTGTTTCCTGGTCCTCATCGCCCACCAGACATGGGTGAACCAGCCAACCCCAGCCCCCGACCTTCGAGACTTCCGGCGACGGTCTCACACATCCTGAAGCACAGTCAGGCTGGTCCCTCAGTTACTCGTAGAATCCGTGATCGTGACCCTCAGTGCTGTGTCTGAATTCTCTACTCGTAGAATCCGTGATCGTGAGAAACGGTGTTCTGTGCCACCAAGTTTTGGGCTTGTTGTCACAGACCCACAGGCACCGGGTCACTCTGGTAAATCGCGACTTGTCTGATAAGCCCATCGAAGTTGGCAGGGATTGGTTTGGGGGGGTTGATTTGGGACCCAATCCTGGCCAATGAGAAATAAGGGGACATTTACGGAGGTAACTTCTGGGGAAGTTTCTCTGATTTTGAAAGAAAATTATGAAGAGGTTACAGGCTTTTTCTGCCTCCAGATGAGGTTCCGTGAGGAGGTAATGCGTGGGCAACTGCAGCCATTTTGCGAGCTTGAGGGAGTGACCGGAAGAGAGAGAGAAGCTTGGTCCCTATGTTGCGAGACGCTGATGATCCACTCTTGTGCCCACCCTATTTCTGTGACATAACAAAGCCCCTCCTGTTCAAAGCATTTTGAGTTTGACCTTCCGTTACTTTCTGAGTGATATGGCTTCTTTTCCCTCACACCCTGCCTTTCTCCTGCCCTGGATCATCTTTAAGTTTGGGGTTGGGAGGGCTTGAGAATCTCTGATACGCAGAGGAGGGTTTCCTGCCTGCTTCTCCTCTGACATCAAGAGCCAGCGGGACACAGAATGGGACTTCCAGAGGTCAGATGGTGGAGAAAACAGGTCAGGAAGGGAAGAACGCAAATCCAGAGCAAGGACCAGGGAGGGGTGAGACGGAGAAGATCATTCAGTGAAGACAAGGGAAGTAAGAAAAAAGAAACAGGACAGAGAAGGGCAGGGGCAAAGTGGGAAAGGGTTCAGGGCTGCAGGACATCCTCCGTCCCGCTCTGTGATTCCTTGCATCATCCCACGAGGCCACACGGGACAGACGTCCTGATTCCATTCCTTTCTACCTGGGTGATCTTCGGCAGATTGCTTCAGTGCTTTGAGCCTCGGTTTCCTAAGTGTAAAACAGGGAAAGGTGGTAACGATGCCCATCCCAAAGGGTTGTTAAGAGGAACTCCGTCAGGACTTTACTAGCCGTCAGCGCAGAAACTCAGTTCAGACCGGCTCAAGCAAAACAGTGACTTCTTTGGCTCTGGTCCCTGAAAGGTAAAAGAGTAATGGCTTCAGGCATGGCTGGATCCGGGGGGCTCAGATGGTATCATCAGGACTTGATGTCTCTCTATCTTTTGTCTCTTTGTCCTTTATGATCACAAGCAGGCGCAGCCCTCTATCCTCTCGGCAGGCTTGAAGGAGGCTGTGCTTACCACTGGGTTGACAGCCGGTCTGGTGGGTTCCCTGTACCCATTCCTACACCTCAGAGTGTACCCAGTGAGTGGGTTCAGATGAGCGGCCGGACCTGGGTCAGGTGTGCCCAGCCCTGGATATGGAGACGGAACTAGGTCTACCCACCCACGTGGCTGACACGGTGTGAGTGTGTGAGTGTGTGTGTGAGTGTGTGTGTGTGTGTGTGTTGTGGGGGAGGCTTCGAGGAAAACCTCCAATGAGGATCTCTCGCGAGAAGAAGCGGGGCAACTGCTCGACGGACCATCGCGTCTACGATAACCACTTTCGACAGTCATCGCCACCAGCCCCCTGCACTTACCCCTAAGAGAGGCGACTCTCCAGAAGGTAAGCCCTGCGCTACATTCGCCTCTCCGGGGGGGAAGCTTGGCAAGGGCGGACGACTTGGTGAAGAGCAAAATCGTGGTCCCGTGCGCCTAACGTAAGATTCACCGTTGTCCCCGTAGAACAGATCTGCTTTCGCCGGGATGTCGTCGACTCGCAGTGTCCGTTTCAGGCGCTCACCGTGGCGGCTCGACAACCACGCGGGATGCGAGGCTCGCCAACGATTTCAGCCGTGTTTACGCGGCATCAGGCACACATCCACGTTGTCGTGCGGCCGTCGCCACCGCCTCCAGAACGTGCTATCCTCCCGGAGCGAAGCTCGGTACCCGTGAAGCACGAAGTCCCCGTCTCGTCTCCTCCGTCAGCCCCGGCGCCCAGCCTTCTTTCTGTGTCTACAGACCGGCCCCTCCGAGCTACGGCGCGGAGGGCAAATCGTGCGGTGTTCGTCTTTTCGGGTGTCCGGGGGGTTCACTGAGCATAACGTCCTCAAGGCTCTTCCATGTCGTGGTGGGTCAGCATCTCCCCCCTTGGAAGGCTCAGTAATATTCTTTTGTACGTATGGACCGTAGCTTGTTGATCCAGAGCCCCGTGGAGGGACGTTGGGCTGTTCCCAGGGCCGATGCGTCAGAAGCCAAGAGCGTGGCACCCCAGCCCTCTGCTCGTCCCCTCCCGTCCCCTCCCGTCCCCCCCGCCCCCCGGCCCGGTTCCTCGGCTTCAGAAAAGAGTGAGAACAAGCCAGGGCTCCGTTGGAATCCAAGCGGTAAGGAAAGGCGAGGAGGATTAATAATTTTCTTAAAAAAGTTTTCAGCCAAGGAAACTCATTTTTAACAGAGGGGGAGGAAGAAAAAGCCCAATTAGGTCTGGTGAGCAGCAGCTCACAAAGGAAGTGCAGTTGTCAGAAAGAGGGCTGGGACTTTTCAAAGAGCTTACTGGAACTAAACAGAAACGCTGAACTTTGTTTTGTCTTTCCCCAGAACATGCTCTTTTTGGAATCAAAAGGCTCCAAGGGTGGTGAAAGACTTCAGAGCATGAAATTGCATTACTGGAAATGGTTTGGGGCTTTTGTTCTGGACGCCGGGGCCTCGTGAGGGCCGAGTTTAGCAACGAGCCCAGCCCGGCTCCACAGGGGCACGGAGAGGAAGGGGGCAGTTGGACGGGCCGTCCGGTTTCCCAGCTCCTCTAACGCAAACCGAGGGGTCTCAGGGGCCGTGGTCGGATGCTACGCTGGGGGAGGTGAGGGCTACTGCCTTGTCAAATGCATCAAATGGATATTAAAAAAAAATACACTCGACCCACAGAAGAGTGAAGCACGGCCCACGGTGAGATCTTTAAGTGCCGCCGAACGACCGCAGCTGCTTCCTAAACGGTGTCCTTGCCCGGTTTCCGAGGAGGCAAATCTGAGCCCGTGACTCCCTCCCTTCGGAACCTTCTATGGCTCACCATTGCCTCTGAAATTGAGTCAGGCTCTTTAACCATCGCCCTGCGTGGCCGGGGCTCGGTTCCCGTCTCCTTTGACCTCGTCTTTTCCGTTCTGCCCTGTGCCCGCCTATCCAACCGGAACCGTCCGTTTGCTTGGGTAAAGTGAAGCTCCTAGTTTTAGGCCAGGGGTGTCTAATTCCGCAGCCACTCAACCGACCCATAATTTTTAGCAATAATTGCACGTTGAAATGGTAATATTTGGCATATGTTGGGTTACGTTTGTTATTAGAATTAAGCTCAGTCGCTTCTTTTTACTTTTTATCGTGGCTACCGGAAAAACCTAAATGATACAGAACTGACTTGCGTCGGTGGCCAACACTGGGTTTCGCTCGGACAGTCCCGGTCCAGAGCGATGGGCGGCAAACCACGGCGGGCCATCTGTTTTTGTAGAGCTCGTGAGCTAAACGCGGCTTTTTGCTTTGGTAAAATGGTCAGGGGAAAAAAAAAACCTAAGGAAGAGGATCTTGCGACATGAAAAGTGGACGAGATTGACATTTCAGCATCCACAAAGAAAGGTTTTGTGGCACCCAGCCACGTTCGCTTGCCCAACGCCGAAAATATTTACTACCTGGCCCTTCGTGGGAAACGTTTGCTAACCCCCGCTCTAAGTCGTGCACTCCCAGGAGGGACCGTTGCGTGAATGCGGTAAAAACCATCTTCGAGATTACAGCGGTGTGTAGCTTTCCAAAAGGCCATGGGGCAGAAACACGTATACAGTGGATCTGTGGCAGGAAGATGTCTCGGGAGGAGGGTCATTAGAAACAAGTTTCCCCAGGAGACCGTCGATGAAAAAAGTTTGAGCTGCACTTCCGGAGAGGATGTCGTGTCATCCAATTTGTAACTTCGTATAACCCAGATGCTCCTGGTTCTGAAGTGCTAGTTTACTCGTGGAGAAAAGAAGAGGGGCTAACCTTTATTTATTGTTTTGTAAGTTGATTTATTGATTTTTAGGGAGACGGAGACGGAGTGAGTGGGGGAGGGGCAGAGAGAGGCAGAAAAAGAGAGAGAGTCCCAAGCAGGCTCCGTGTTCCCAGCACAGAGCCCGACGTGGGGCTGGAACTCATGAGCGGCGAGATCATGAAGTCAAGAGCCAGACGCTCAACCGATTGAGCCATCCGGGTGCCCCAAGAAGCCAACGTTTATTGTTTTCTGCTGGATCGCTCTATTGACACAATCTTGACCAATCTAACTCTCCTCCCACTTCTGCGAGGTAGACCTCTTATTATCCGGTTGTTATAGAGAAGGGAATTGAGGGCCAGAAAGACAAAGTTGTGTCAACCTCGACACAACTCCGCTGCAACCTTGTTTGCAGAAAGAACAAACAACTGGACATAGAATTAAATCAGGTGAGCATTGCATTCAGTTACTAGGAACAGAGAGCGGAGTAAAACAAAGGAAACAAATGTATTTCTCCCTTGTGTGAAAGAATCCTGAGGATGAGCAACCGAGGGCTGGGATGGAGACTCCGTGGTCATCAGGGACTCTGGCTCCTTCTGTTTGCTCCACCGCCCTTAATAGGCAGCTTCTGAACGACACCACCTGATGGTCCACGATGGCTGCTGGAGCTCCAGCCGTCACACCCACGTTCCAGGCAGCAGACAGGAGAGAAGCGATGCCTCTCATAAAACGTCTTCTGCGTCACAACGTGCCAAGTGCCACGCTGGGTGTCAGGAGCGCCGGAGCGAACAAAATCGACACTCCTGCGCTCCTTCCATAATCAGCAACGATATGAGGTCTGACCTGATGCTTTTCAGTCCTTCGCGTCCGGCGTCTGCTCCTTTGGCAAATCCTGCCCTGCTCTCCTGAGACTCGCGTGAATCCCGTCACTTGTCACCACTTCCGCCGCCTGGTCAGAGCCACCCTCGCCTCTCCCGGGCCGCCCCAGTACCTCCCGAGAGTCTCCCAGCTCTGCCCTTGCCCAGCCAGGCCCCAGCTAGTCACACAGCCCCCAGAGGGGCCTTCTAAAAACAATGTGAGTCATTCCCCACGTGTGGCTCCAACCCCCCTGCGGCTCTCATTTCACCCAGGGTCAAAAGCAAAGACCTGAGAGCAGAGCTGCGTGCCCCGTCCCCCGCGCTACTCCCTCCCCAGGGGGCCTGCTCTCTCTGTCCCACCCCGCCTTGCTGTCCCTTCTTGCCCTTTCCGGGCCCGCTGCCTCTGGCTAGCTCCCCGCAGGGCCTTTGCACTGGCTGCTCTATCTCCCCAGGTAACTCCCCCAGATATCTGCATGGCTTGTTCCTGCTCTCCCTCCGGGTCTCTGCGCCCGTCACCTCCCCGGAGAAGACTTTGGTGACCACCCCCATCCACCCCCCACTGTCCATTAAGAGTCGCCCCGCCCCTCACTTCCCCCAAGCGCCACCAACGAGACTTGTCAACGAGGGCTTGTCAACTGTGGTGTGGTGGCCGTGAGATCGTCGCTTCCTAAAACCCAGCTCTACGCGCAGCAGGCTTGCACCTGTACCTGTGAGCTGAACCGCAGGTCTTCCAGGCCCCGTCGTTGCTGGTGCCATTAACCTTGTTTACCGAGAAAGCCACACAGCCTTGCCAGGCGGGAAGGCGCCTTCCTGGCCACGGCAGACAGCCAAGCCAGGGGAGGCTTTGTTCTTTGACTGGCTTCATTTTCTGCCCGTAGCTCACGCTGGCTTTTGCATCCCGAGTCTCTTGGGACCGGAACGTCCCCCGCTCTCCCACTCCGCCCACCGGGATGACTTAACCCGCGGTCACACGGGCCACAGTCACCGTGATCGGCGGGTCCGGCGGGTCCAGGAGCAGGTGACCCTTCCTCACGCTTGTGATTAGAAGGGCCTCACGCTGCGTCACGACGCCTCACGTCACCGCACGCGTCTTGTCACCCGGGCGTTGCCTCCCCTCGCGTCATCGCAGGAAGGGCGAGTACAGCACAAGCAGGTGTTGAGAGAGACACGTGACTTGCGTCACAGCCTACTGGTATAACTGCCGTGTTGAGGGTGATCGTTTAACCTCTCAAAGTGCCTGATTTGTCAGTTAATCTTGATCACAGGTATGTGCATCTGGGGCAAAAACTTAGTGGGTCACAGGTACCACCCGTGGTGCTGGGAATCCCCTGGGGACGTACCGCCTGCGGGTTAGCGGGGGGTGGGGAGGGACTGCCGTATTCGGATCCTTTCTGTTGTGATTCATTAACTGATGGCCAAGGTCTCGGGCTAAACGGAGCGTCTGGGGGCCAGGATGCTCTTTGCCGGAGTTTGTCGGTCACGACGCTGGTAACGGCGGGGGCTGGAGGATTCTCTGTGGTGGGCGTCCTGTCCCCTGCACGACAGAACGGGTGGCAGCATCCCTGGGCTCCGTCTGCTGCACGCCAGTGGCGCTGATTTGCTCGTAACGACAAAAACGTCTGCGACACTGCTGGATGTCTTGCCCCGTCCTCGCCCGGGGACAAAGTCCCCCCGGGGTGAGGAACACGGCTCGGTGCAATCAGCAGCCTCCCGGGTTAGGGAGTCGGGATGGGACTGGGGGCAGCTCGCCGGGTGCCCCCCGACTTTCAGTAAGGTATTCACCCATCGGGGGGCGCAGCCACGAGGGAGACCGTGTCTTCTTAAGAACTCGCAGTCAGCGGCAATGCGGGGTACAAAGCAAAAAGGCAACCCAGGCTGCGGTCCGAGCGACGAACTCGAACTTTGCAACGTGTCACGGTGCCACGGAATTGTGGGGGCGGGAGAAAAGCATTACCGTTCTCTTCCTTCCACAAAGCAGGTCTGGAAAATCACGTTGTAAGCTTCTGCGGTCTCGGCATAAAAATAGTAAACTAATACCAATTTTAAGTGAACCCGTGGAGACGGGGCATCGCGTGCTCCCAAGCTCTATCTAGGAACCTTCACACGCCTGCATTTACAACTGAGAACCAACGCCCGCTTTAAGGATGGGAACGCTGAGTCTCGGAGTGGCTTTGAGACCAACGGAGCCCAGTTCTAACTCCCCGTCTCCGCCTGCCGGGAGAAGGTGCTTCTCCCCTGTTTGTCCCAGAGCACGAACGGGAGGAGCCTGGCCCCCGCGGCCCCTGACCGGCTGGAGAGGGCTGAGGGGAGGGCTTCCCGGAGCAGGTGCTCCCCTCCCTGGCCTCCGCAGGGTGACGCTGGGCTGGCCCGTGCAGAGGTTGGGGTCAGTCAGCGACGCGGTGTGGAGGTGGGGCAGCCGGAGGTGCTTCGCCTTCAAACAACCCAACTCGCCCCCAGCGTGTGGGGCGCGTGCAGGGGTGAGGACCCGAAGATGTAGCCAGGGTCCGGTCCCACAGGACCCGGAGACTCTGGCTCCGGAGCGGGAAATGCACCCTCGGGGCAACAGGGAGGCATCAGTGAGTGGGAGACCTCGGGGTCAGTTTTGCATTCGGGCAACATGATGCCAGCAGCAGCCAGGAGAACGGTTTGGAGGGAGGCATGTATTCATCTGTATTCATCGTGTGCCAGGCACTGCTCTAGGCATCGGGGCCACCAGAGCCAGGGGCCCTTGCGTTCTGGCAGGGACACCGACGATAATCAACTAAACCGGCGAACAGGTTCCATATGAGACGTCGAATTCAGTAAGGGCTATAAAGAAAAACAGCGCAGAAGGGCAGAGGGGGTGGTGGGCGTTCTTCGCGGCTAAGGCGTCGTCCCGGAGACGGTCGATGGAGGCCCGGCCCGGGGGGCGGCAGAGAATTCAGTGTGGGCGGCCCACGGCACCATGCGTCGAGCAGTGGGGGCAGGGGGCGTCCAGGCTGGCGGTCTCTGGGCTCTGGCCCCCAGGGTGCCCACGTTGCCTTTGCTTTGGAGCAGCTGTTGAGCCGCTATAAACATTTAAAAGTGGATGTAGCTTGGCTCCCATTCAGCCTGTAAATAGTTGTCAGATCTTCAAGTTGGAAAGGGCTGGTTCCCCGTGATTTGTATAAGTTTTGGAACAGAGATGAGGCCGCACGCGTGGAAAACCAGGTCTCTCCACATGAGGGACAGGCCTGCATTTCAAAGCCACAATCCTTTTGGAGGGGAACGAATTCCGAAGGTGGCGACGAGCTCAGAGGAAGGGGGATATAAGCAAGAAAAGATCAGACGTGTCCCGCCTGCAACAGACACGTGTTCCCCTGAGAAAGGCAGAAACGCTCAGGAAGAGAGATTTGGTGCTTTGGAAGTCTTAGATAAAAAATGCAACTTGAGGGGCGCCTGGGTGGCTCAGTCGGTGAAGCGTCCGACTTCAGCTCAGGTCACGATCTCGCGATTTGTGTGTTCAAGCCCCGCGTCAGGCTCTGGGCTGATGGCTCAGAGCCTGGAGTCTGCTTCCGATTCTGTGTCTCCCTCTCTTTCTGCTCCTCCCCTGTTCATGCACTGTCTCTCTCTGTCTCAAAAAAAAAAAAAAAAAAAAGTTAAAAAAAAATGCAATTTGAGGGGTGCCTGGGTGGCTCAGTCGGTGAAGCGTCCGACTTCAGCTGAGGTCACGATCTCCCAGTTCGTGAGTTCGAGCCCCGCGACGGGCTCTGTGCTGACAGCTCGGAGCCTGGAGCCTGCTTCCGATTCTGTGTCTCCCTCTCTCTCTGCCCCTCCCCTGCTCGTACTCTGTGTCTCTCTCTCAAAAATAAATAAACACTAAAAAAAATTAAAAATAAAAAACACAATTTGATTTTAACTCTCAAGGTTTCCCCGTGTATTCCAGATACTCAGCGGTGAGCACTGGGTCCAACAATTCACTCTTTTCTGAAATGAGACTTGGGGTTCCAGCCCAAGTACTGGAATTCCAGGAAAGCCACAGACTCAGCAATGTAATTTATTTCCTCCCATGACACGGACAAAGATGAAAGAGAATGAATGCTGTCGGGGAACACGTGGCAAACTGACATCTGTTGGAGGCTGGATGAACGGGAACCCCTTTTCTGATGGCAGTTTGGCAGAACTTAAAGCGAGCTTACCCTTCCAGCTGAGCACTGACTTTCGGGAATCCTATCACAGAAAACCTCTGAAACACTGAGCACGAGGATGCGTCTGGGCTTGGTTTCATATACGTGTGTCCGTTCTGTATACATGCGTTACCTCAATTAACCCTCAGCTGATTTTTTTTAATGTTTATTTTTGAGAGAGAGAGACAGAGCGTGAACGGGGAAGGGGCAGAGAGAGAGGGAGACACAGAATCCGAAGCAGGCTCCAGGTTCCGAGCTGTCAGCACAGAGCCCGACGCGGGGCTCGAACTCACGATCCGTGAGATCGTGACCTGAGCCGAAGTCGGACGCTGGACCGACTGAGCCCCCCCAAGGCGCCCCAACCCTCAGCTGATTAAAGAAATGATTATACAGGGGCGCCTGGGTGGCGCAGTCGGTTAAGCGTCCGACTTCAGCCAGGTCACGATCTCACGGTCCGTGAGTTCGAGCCCCGCGTCGGGCTCTGGGCTGATGGCTCAGAGCCTGGAGCCTGTTTCCGATTCTGTGTCTCCCTCTCTCTCTGCCCCTCGCCCGTTCATGCTCTGTCTCTCTCTGTCCCAAAAATAAATAAACGTTGAAAAAAAAAAAATTTAAAGAAATGATTATACTTCCCAACACTAGGACATTTTGTGGCGGTTTAAAAATCAACATATCAATAATGGCTCATCAGTTAGTCGCTAACAACAACAACAAAAGCAGCTACGTGGGGGGCGTATCTCCGTACTACCTTTGCGACTTTTCTGTAAATCTAAACCTGTCCTAAGAAAAATAATGTCTGTTCCAGAAAATGACGTAGAAGTATATGGATAATTCAAGATACGTGAGTGTGTGTTCACAGAAGGATGAACAGAGTCTGAAAAGACGCCCGTCGCACCCCCCAGAAGTGGTCATGTTGAGTTTGGGGCTAAGGCACGTAGTGGGAGGGAATCGTTCCCACTTCTGTTAATGTTTTGAGATTTTTACTGTGCGCGGGCAAGACTTTTGTAATACAAAGTTCAGTGAAGATACTTCAAACACACACACACACACACACACACACACACACACACACACGGTGAAAGGTAACTCTGTGGTGGGCAGGAGGAGGCAAGGGAAGTTCAGGTAACGTACTCTAACTTCATCTCGCATACATAGGCTTGAAATTAACCTCTCGATTCAGAATGCAGAGTCAACAGCACGGAAAAATGAGAATCCCCTCCAGGTTTCTGGGGACATCAAGGTGGTCTTACTTCTAGAATGTTCGATCTTGATGAGCGTCTGTGGATTCCGTGACTGTCCAGCCGTCCGACTGGCTTGCCTGGCAGTGGCTCCCATTTACTGGGCGCTCACTCCGTGGCCGGCCCTGGGGACGATTCCACGTGTGCCCTGACATAGTCTTCAAAATCATAGTCCTCTGAAGTAGGTTCTGTCTCTACCGCCCTTTGAAATGTGAGGCCCAGGCAGAGAAGATCACATGTCACCCAGCCGCTAAAGGAACGTTCGGGTCGAATCCAGACCTGTGTGACCGGGGCCCCGGGTTAACCGCCCATCCCTGACTCGTCACAGTAGAGACCTGATGACGGGCGCTGCTCGCCTGAACGTGACCTCCCCTCTCGGTCTCCCCAAATGCGGTCCCTGTTCAGCAAGATGGTTCCAATGAGCTTGAATCTCCATGGCCATTGTTTATATTTCTGGCGGGATATTTTGGTCCCATAACCAGGTGCACGTGGCATTTTGGTAACAATCAAAAAGTCGAAGGGTGCGTGAAAACTCACCATATGTTGGCTAAGTTCGGGCCGTATGGAAAGTATATGTTCATCATCAGTGTTTACGTTTTACTTATTTATTTTTCCTGAAATCCCATCAAAATAAAAATCAACCGTGTTGCCCTGAAGCCCTTTCTATGTGTGGGAGGTGCCCTGGACATCGTTTCCTGGCAGGGGAACAGCCAGCAGCAGAACGGGAACGTGGTGGCACAGGGTGGATGGGCCGTTATTGGGAGGGAAGGGGACCTTTTCTCCTTTCCTTTTTTTTTTTTTTTTAATGTTATTTATTTTTGAGAAAATTTTTGAGAGAGACATTTTTGAGAGAGAAATTTTTGAGAGAGAGAGAGAGAGAGAGAGAGAGCATGAGTGGGGGAGGGGTAGAGAGAGAGGGAGACACAGAATCCGAAGCAGCTCCAGGCCCTGAGCTGTCAGCACAGAGCCCCACGTGGGGCTCAAACTCATGGACCGTGAGGTCACGACCTGAGCCAAAGTCCGACCCTTAACTGACTGAGCCACCCAGGTGCCCCTCTCCTTTCTAACGCAGATGCCCTTTCGCAGGGATGGCGTGGGTCTGAAAGACAGCTGATCTGAGCAGACTTAGTGTCAAACAGAGTCAGGTGAATGTCTTTGGAAACCACATTGCCAGCATCGCTTAACTCTTGACCTTAAAAAAAAATTTTTTTTAATGTTTATTTATTTTTGAAGGAGAGAGAGACAGAGGGTGAGTAGAGAGGAGGGCAGAACGAGAGGGAGACACGGAATCCGAAGCAGGCTCCAGGCCCTGAGCTGTCAGCACAGAGCCCAACGCGGGGCTCGAACCCACCAACCAGGAGATCATGGCCTGAGCCGAAGTCGGACCCTCAACCAACTGAGCCACCCAGGCGCCCCTTAAATCTTGGCCTTTAAAGTTCACGGCCAGGCTGCCGACTTTGCTTTTGCACAGCTCTGTCCCCTTCAGACTCCGTCAGACCTGCCACGTGTTTTTCTTAAAAGTCCCCCTTGCCAGGTGAGCAAGGAACAGCGACCTTCAGACAAGACCATCTTTCCTTCGGACTTGCTGCGCAATGAAGACTTCACGCCTTGACTCCCTCCCACCAAAGTGCCTCTCACGAACGAAGCTCGACCTGCTTGAGACTGCGGAGCTCTGCCATGTCATCAGCCCCTGCTCCTTTCTGGCCGGCGGGAAATGTCACACGATCCGCTCGCAGGGAGCGGGGAGCGGATCTCCTCGGTCGCCTTTGCCAACGAAGACCTGAATTCACATGAAACCCATTTCTGGGAGGTGTTTTTTCTCCCCCTTTTTCCCTTCTTCCATTTTTATTGTTGAATTTCATCTGATGCGGAGGTTTCTGGTGGAGAAGTAATTTAGAGCATTGCGGCATTTCCTTTCTTAATTAATTCCAACTGGGGCTGCGTCTAGAGGAAGCACCCACAGTTGATGGCTTCATCCCCGTGCAGTGGGCTCTTCCTGCTGCATTTGTAAACACCAGCCCGGCCACAGAGCAAGGCTGAGCTCTGGTTTGAATTAAAACCCAGGCTGGAAGGATCAACCCAGCTGTGTTTTCCTGTAAGCTCTGTCAGTTTTCCAAAGCTTGTTAACATGCTAATATAAAAGGAAGTAGGACGGACTTCAAGGAATTTACAACTGCTCTTAAACTTCAAAGACGAAGCTACATCGATGAAACACACACACACACACACACGCACGCACGCACACACAGCCAACGTGTCTCTCCATCCCCTCCCTCCTCAGACACAACCCGACACAAAACAAACCGAAACAAAACAAAAAAAAAACCCAAACCCCAAAGTAATAAAAGTTCATTTAACAACCCGGGGATGGCTCTGGATGGTTGGCGGGTTGAAACGCTGTGGCCACGATCCGTGATGTCACAGTCCCGGTTACAACATGAGGCTTTTGTGCATTGTGAAACGTGGGGCAAAATTAGTAGGTCTGATTGGAGACGTGATAAATATTTCTCCAGCCCTCAAGAGGGGTGACGCCAGCCTTGCCTGAAAGGTCGGCTCCCTTGTTCTTCCCCAAAGCAGAGCTGGCCAGGTGGGTTGGGTGGGAAGGGGAGGAGCGGGCCATGGTTACCTGCCACCTTCCCTGTCCGGCCCGGCCCTGGGACAAGGCACAGCACATCCATCCTGACAACAGGGGCTTGTGATGAATGCAGGAGGGAGAGGCTGGGGCACGTCCCTTCGCAAATGGTGATTCATTTTCAGAGCCGTCTCTTAGAGATTCTGACAACAAATAGAGAAAGCACAATTTTTTTTTTTTAACTTTCTTTCGGTGTTCTCCTTTCTCCAATGAGTATTAGCAGGTCGTATTTCTCTGTGTCTGCTGGACGTGGGTGCCAAAACCCCGGTTCACACTTCTGGCTGACTTCTGCACACTTCCAAATCGGATCCCAAACAGGGAAGCCGAGGTTTGCACTCACGGTGAGGCTTATGCCTGCGACTGTGACTCCTTCATTCCTCAGGCTCGTTGATTGCTGGCCGTGGGCAGCGTTCACACAAATGCACGCGCCCTTGTGGGTCCGCCCCGGTTGTCCAAGAATTGCTACTTTGCCCGCTGCTTTTGCACGGTCAATGCTAGGGATGGAAGGCCGCCGTATCACTTAGGGCAGGGTCTTTTTCCGTCTCAGGACTGTTGACAATATGGGCAGGAGGACCTCTTGCTGTGTGGCCGCCCCGGACGTTACAGGACAGGTAGCCACATCCCTGACCTCTACCTACTAGAAGCCAATAGTACAACCCACTCTCCCACCACCTCCCAAGTCACGACAATAGAAAATGTTTCTAGAAATTGCTGAATATCCCCTGGGGAGGAGGGTAGAGTTGCCAGAGAGAATAGAAGATGCCTGGTGAAATATTTTTTATGTATCTGAAATTCAAATATAACTGAGCATCCTGTGTATTTTTTTGCCAAATACGGCAATCCTACCTGTAAGACAGTAGCCACCCCTGACCCCCCCCCCCCCCTCTTCCTTGACACCCACTGGCTTGGGGAAAACACAGGTGAGAATAACTCGCTCTGGTCTCTTCTTAGCCATATTATCTCAGAAAAACCATTTACATTCTTGGAAACTTCTTTTTTTTGTGTGTGCAAAACGGGGTCATGGTGTCTGGCCCGTGTCATTGTTTAGAGGCTTCAACGAGACTAGGCTTCCCCGGGCAGGTGAGCTCCTGAATCCATTCCGAGCTGTGCAGCCGCCAAACCCCAGCTCCCCGAGGACCATCCTTCCTGGGCCCGAGTGGCACCGAGCGGAGCCCGGCCCTAGGCTTGGCCAATCAGAGGATCACGTTCCTCCAGGCACCGGATTAGCTCACGGAGCCCCATGTGACCCGAATGGAGCCAATGGGAGACCATGTGGATGTTTGCGGGGCCTTTTCGTTCCTCCAGGCACTGGATTGGCTCACGGAGCCCCATGTGACCTGAATGGAGCCAATGGGAGACCATGTGGATGTTTGCGGGACATTTTCGTTCCTCCAGGAACCGGATTGGCTCACGGAGCCCCATGTGATCCGAATGGAGCCAATGGGAGACCATGTGGATTTTTGCGGGGCCTTTTCAGAGCCTGGCTCTTAGCTTCTTGAACCTGATTTTGCAGGCTGCTGGTGGCTTTTGGGGGGCGGGGCAGCTGATGGGGAGTAAAGCAGAGCTGAGGGATGGGGAGAAGAAGCCTGTTCCTGGTGGACTACCCCTAAAGCCATCTCCACCTCTGGAGTTTGTTTATTTATTTATTTATTTATTTATTTATTTATTTATTTATATTTTTGCATAAGCCGATAAATCCCCTCTTTACCCGCACCGGTTCGAGTTGGGGTTTCTGCCAGGCCTGGCCCAAGCGGCCCAGCCGATGCCACCATGAAATGGGCTCTCGTGTGCCTCGAGCTGAAACCCAAGAGTCAGACACCTCCGAATGAATGAATGAATGAATGATTTTTAAGGCCGTGCTAGTCCCCGAGGAACCCAGGGCAACAGAGACATCTGCGTGGGGGGCCCCGTTTCTCAGCCTCCTGGCGACACCTGCCGTTGCCAGGTGGCCTCCCGTCTCCCCAGCGTGAGAAGGCATGACTGGAGGTGGCGATGGCATCCGCTTTGAAGCCAGACGGGGCCGAGCTGGGGCCTCGGGTCTGCTGTTTGCTAACCCTGAGAGCCCGTCGTTCTTCGGTTACCCCAGAAGGCAGGTGCCCGGCTCGAGGCCACACAGCTAGTCGGGATTTTCTGATGGAGTCAGTAAAACCTTTCCCTTGCCTCCTGTGGATCCCTTCCTACCCTCCAGCCTCCCAGCTTCCACCCTCGGCCCATTTTTCTTGAGTGACATCCTCGGGGCCTTTTTTCCTCCCCACCCCGGTGGAGGTGCATTTTATTCTAAACAGAAAAAAAAAAAAAATGACAAAGTCGCTCATAAACCGAGCTGTTTTTCACACTGTTCTGCCTCTGACAGGCTGTTAGAGAAGTTGGGAGGAGAGGTGCTACTGTTATACTTTTGTTATTCGGTGCTAATTAGAAGAAAGCCAGGCTGGAATGGAGAACATTGTTTCCATAGGAATTACAACGAATCCAGATTAAAAGCCTTCTGATTCCGTGGTGCTGCATTTCGAGGCTATCTTGCTTTGCTCTTAAACAATTAAAATTACCTGGTTGATGGAAGAGCATAGATGTGCTCTCTCTTTTTTTTTAATAACTAAAAAAAATTCTGTATTCTGAGCGTGCCAAGGCAGATCTGACCGTCAGCTTTCCCTGTAGCAATTGTAACGAAGACGCCCAGCGAGTTCGCCATGGGGGGACGTGTGCTTTTGTGCAGAAATGCACATTGTACGTCCACAGACTGAATAGAAGAGGTCGATGGGAATTGTGTCCCCCTCGGGGGAGGCAGGATGCTGTAAGGAAAGAGCTTTGGCTGAGAAGCCTGGAAAGATGAGAGGGGGCTGAAGGCAGTATCTTGTCTCCTATTTTGTGAGCTGGTTGCACTGCCCAGTTGGCTTCTGGTAACAAGGCTCGTGCGTTAGCTACGGCAGCATCTCGCTGAGTCCTCAGGAGAGTTCCTGGGGTGGGCTCTCATTACGTCTGTATTTCTACAGAGGGGAAGAGAGACGCTCAGAGAGATCAAGTCACGCGCCTGAAGTCACACAGCAGGAAAATGGCGAAACTGGGGTTTTATCCCAGCGCGTCCAGCTGTGGTCCCATGCTTGAGGGATGCTTTTGCTCTGGGAGCATTTCTGTGGTCCAGCCGTACAGGCGAGGGGATAGAGACGCAGAGGGTCCCATCCAGCTGGAGGCACCTGGTGACAAAGGGTGGAGTCATGACTCCGCGTGGCCTCCTGGCTCCAGGAGGAAGGAGGTGCCCAGAACAGGTGCAAAACCTGGGGGCTCTGGGTCACAAGCACGGGAGGCCCGGCCCGGCTTTCCAGTGGGACGGCCTGGGGCTAGTGACTGTGTCCGCGCTCTGGGCTTCTGTCTCCTCGCCTGGAAAGTGAGGACAGTAACGGGTCCTTCCTCGAAGTGGGATTTGAGGGTTAAAGGAGATAATCCGTGTCAAGCTCGGCCCAGCGCGCCAGCCGTCCGGTCTACCCCAGTGAAAAGCCGGCTGTTAGGACCACCGTGATTATGATTCCGCTTCTGAGGCCGTGCTGCCTTCCGGGCACCAGGATGCTGCTTGGACAGCTCTTCGTAGCAAACTGGACCATCGTGAATAAGCACGCAACCCGCTCTGGGTTTCCGTTTCTCCCAGAGCAGACCCGCAGCCTCGGACAGGTGATCCCGAAGGTTCTGGATGCTTCTGGCTGCTCTGCCCCTGAATCCTTACTGTTCTTATGTATCATTCACCTGTTCTGCCCCGCCAGGCACGGTGCGGGGCTCTGGGACACACAGCGGTGCCTCTCTTGGTAAGTTCCCGAGTCTTACGTGGTCAAGGTTAGAGATTCGCGAAGCAGATGACAGTTCCAACTCCTCAGAGGCCACGGGGTTTCTGCCCACCCCTCTCACAGGGGACCGATGGTAAGGGACGCGGTCAGCACATTTATTTTCCAAAATGCTTTCACCTCTACCCTCTGGGGCAATCTTCATTTCTCCTGTCTGAGCTGCTTGACCGGCTGAGCAACCCCCACTTATCCCCGTTTGACAGATGAGAACATTGAGGATCATAGAGGTTGAAACGATTTGCCCAAAGGCCAAGGAGCTCATTATGTGTGGGATCTGGGTCTCCTGTGCTTGTCCCCCCCACATTCTTTCCTGCCTCCTCATGCCCAGTGACATGATAATTCTGGTCCTGTCGTCATGGGCAGGGTCCTATAGGGGCTGGTTGTTCTATGCTGGTAACTGGAAAAATGGGCTGGTAGCCTTTCTTTTTTTTTTAACTTTTTTTTTTTTATTTATTTTTGAGACAGGGAGAGACAGAGCATGAACGGGGGAGGGGCAGAGAGAGAGGGAGACACAGAATCGGAAACAGGCTCCAGGTTCTGAGCAGTAAGCACAGAGCCCGACGCGGGGCTCGAACTCACGACAGTGAGATCGTGACCTGAGCCGAAGTCGGACGCTTCACCGACTGAGCCACCCAGGCGCCCCTGGTAGCCTTTCACCTACCATTTTAGGATCGTCTCCCTAAGTTCTCGCCAGGCGGGAGGCTATGGTCCCCGTTCCTTACGAAAACCACCCAAGGCGTCAAGCAATACATGCCGAATGAACCATTTTGTGTGCCTGGAAGGGAGAGAAAGCCGACCCACAACCTCCCAGGACTTACTCTGGTTGTAGCAGCATTATCAAGGCCGTCCTGAGCACCTACTATGTGCCGGGGACCGTGACATCACATCACTTGACCAGATTGGGAATTCGCTTCATTCGGCTACGTCTCCAGATCTAGGGAAGGAGCCCCTGTGACACTGAAGCACTTTCTAGAGCTGCCGGAAAAGATACAGGGCACGTGCCATCTGGAGTAGCAGACGCTACAGAATTACTCGTTATTTATCTGGAACTCACATTTGGCTGGATGTCCTTATTACGTGCTCACTGGCAAATGTATCGCCCTGGCAGCTGTTAAGATCAGGACTGAACGCGAAACGGTACGCTTCCCAAACTACTTTTTGCTGCTCTGATACCTCGTCCCCTCTGCTTCTAGAGGCTGATGGGAGAGGGGTCAGCCCAAGACTGATGGAAGATATCGATGGATAAGAGGAAGGAACTTTCTTGTCAAAGCTTCTGCCGGCTCCCAGGTGTGGAGACCCGTGGTAGAGACAGACCGTTTGGTTGGAAAGGAAACTCTCGTCCATTTTTCGGTATAAACCAAGATGGGCTGGAGGTCCGTTTCAGGGTGGTGATGGACAGTGGGGTTGCTTGACAAAATAAAGGACGAGGGTCGTGCGTGTAGGCTGCTAAGGGAAGAGGGGGACAGAGGAAAGAAGAAAGTAGGGCAATGTGGCCATATTCCAGGATCTGGGGAGAAGGAAGGGCCAGGAAGAAACCCCCAGTGGCAGGGCTGGGGGAGAAATCATTGAGAACGTGGGGTCTGCATCAGGAGGCTATGTGACACTGAAGCCCTTTCTAGAACTCAAGTTGCCCCCTGCTCTGTCCTGGAGCAGCTCCTTGGCCTTGGCCTGGCATTCATCCGTCACTTCCATCTCGGGATGAGCTCTCCACTTTTCCAGGGGGACCCAGTGGGGCTGACCATACCCCAGAGTGCACTTGTATCCCTGGTCTGGCCAATTAGCACCCTCCATACCCTTGGCGGCAGCAATTGGTTTAAGGGTGGACGTATGCCCTGGGGCAGTTTAAGGTGATCTGATGAAAAACCGCCGTGGAATTTTGGCTGGGACTCTTGGGAAGAGGACGTTCTCTTTTGAATTCTTTTGGGGCTGCACGCACAGAAACCACAGTGGATTAACTAAGGAGTGTTTATTTTTCTCAATCCCCACTGGAGGTCAGCAGTCTAGGCTGGTGAAACTACATCAAAGAAACCCATCAAGGGCCCAGGCCCCTACTGGCTTCCTCCTCTTCCATCCTTCCCAAGCATCTCTTATACTCATGATTGCAATATGGCTGCCAGACCTCCAGCGATTGCATCCGTACCCTAGGGATAAAGAAAAGGAAGAGTGAAGGGGAAAGGCAGTTGTTAAATTCTATCCCCATTTTAATCTGCATAAAAGAAAGCTTTCCTGTGGTCCCACCTTATAGATGTCTCCTTATATCTTACCGGTCAGAGCTAGGTCACAGGGCACCCCTAATTGCCAGTAAGCCTGGGCAGGTTGATATTTTTAGTCGGCACATGGGTAATCGAGGTAAACTCAGAGATCTGTTTGCAAGGAAGTCGGAGGAACGGGTATTTGGGAGACAACAGACGGTATGGAAGTTAAGCCTGGAACTGTCAGGAGCCTCCGCAGTGGGGGAGACTGACTAAGGGTAAAAAAAGCCAAGGGCTGTCGAGCGGAGCCAGGGAGAGAGACCACATCTCCGGAATGGGATTACACCAAGCCAGAGCGGCCACTCGACATTTCAGCTATTTGAGTCAACAACAAATACACTCCTGGCCTCCCTCACCAGCCCCCGCGACACACACACTTTTAATTTCCTCCTTCCTGGGGAATTCGACTTGGGTTTCTATTCCTCGCCACGCGAGTCCTGATAAATCCACGCGCTGGGTTGTGCCCTCCCCCTGGCGCGCACGAACCTTGAGTCAGAGCCTGCCGACGCACAGCTGGGTGACGACGTCACGGGGTGATTCACGCAGCAAATTTTGGTGTATTCCCAATACAACCCGTAGCAATGATTGACTCTCTCTTCTCAGGCAAATGCGTTCATTTGAGAAGAACCTCTCGATCAGCCCTGTAGGTGGGAAATCGGTGTCCGTTTCCATGCACGGAAGCCAGCCATAAAAATCAAGAAGTTACAAGAAAGAAATCGTCCGTCCGTGTGCGATCTAGAGAAGCCCCTCAGGTGTGCGGCACCCGCCTTACCCTACGCTCCAGACGAGCTGTGTGTTGAGTCGGGGGCAGGGGGGACAGAAGAAAAGCAAGCCCACCCTCGAGAACACCAGACGCTTCTGAATGGAAGTAGTTGTAGGACTCGGAGGAAGGAGACATCATCGAAAAGGCCAGGGGGCCTTCCTGGAGGAGGCAGGGCTTGGATGGCCTTGGAGTCGGGGCAGAGTGTGGACAGGCAGAGCAGAAAACTGAGCCTTCACTGACTGATCTGCTTCTGGAAGGGGTCTTTCTTCGTGAGCTCTTTTGGGAAAATCCCTGGCTTTGCAGGGCTCTGCTACGCACGGATTTCGGTTACCATGTTTTAGTTAACTCACAGCAGTCTCCCAACAACACGATTCAATTCTGGGTTATCACGGTATATTAACTGTGAGTAATGGCATGAAGTACAAACTTCACCGCGGCCCTTCAGGCCACAGATCACCACGCAGGGAGCCGTGGCGCACCCCCCCCCCCAGGGACCCTTCTCGTCCCTTCCTCGGTCTGTCGGCGACTGGTTTCTGCGCATCTGTGTGCGGTCCACACACAGACAGCAAAGCGTGTGGCCGTGTCGCCTCCTTGCCTCCCAGTGGAAAACCCACGTGACATTTTATGCAACTGACCAGTCAAAGGAGGGCACCGTCCAACTAACTTAAAAGTACAGCCAAGAAATGAAAGTTGACCCCGGGAGTGAAATGCACATCGGACGTCAACGCAGTTATGGGACAGGCAGTGGCCACGGCCACTGCCGGAGAGGCTCTCGATGTGCCGCCGGAGGAACTTCATGGGGACAAACATGTCAGGAAGCGAGGGAAGTGTCTGTGACAAGGAGGGAGGTGTCCCGGAGGAAGTGACACCATCAAAGACTTCACATTTAGGAATCTCAGGGAGTTCGTGACATTGAAAACACTAAGAGCAAAGTATCAGAAGCCTTTCCAAACTTAGAACGAAGTGTGATTGATGACTCTCCAAGGCGTGGTACTGAACGTTTGTTGTACAAAGAAATGAAACATTTTATTTCGTACTATTTCCAGCATTTTGAATTACAGTGGATTAAATAACTATGACTTTGCTATTATTTTTCATTTCCTCACACATTTATAACTGACAGAGAGCCTTTCTATTTTTTATTTTAAAAAGTTTTTTTTTTTTTTTAATGTTTATGGGGCGCCTGGGTGGCTCAGTCGGTTAAGCATCCAACTTCGGCTCAGGTCATGATCTCGCTGTCTGTGAGTTCAAGCCCCGTGTCGGGCTCTGGGCTGACAGCTCAGAGCCTGGAGCCTGTTTCAGCTTCTCTCTCTCTCTCTCTCTCTGCCCCTCCCCCACTCGTGCTCTGTCTCTCTCTGTCTCAAAAATAAATAAACGTTAAAAAAAATTTTAGAAAGACATGCACACAAGAGGTGGCCCTTCCTCTTCCGTGCTTGTCCAGAACTACAATGTGCGTTTTGTGACCTCTGGAGGGGACTGTTTGAGGGCAAAGCCGGGACCCCGTGCTGGCAGGATGCAGTAGGGGAAGAACCGGGGTCCCAGGGAGACCCTGGCAGAGCTGAGAGGCTTTGCTCTGGGGCTCGGGCCAGGACGCTGGCTCCAGGCACCCAGCCCCAATTCCGGAATCCTAGGGTACTTCTTACCCTCGGCATCTCTGAGGGTCTTGTGTGTTCCTGCCACAAACCCCTTCTCACTTGAGCTGGCTTGAGTGGGTTTCTGCTTGTCCTCCGAAGTCTGTTCTGTGACCGGAACACCTAGAACCGGACCTGGTGTTGCTCATGCTGTGTCCCCGGCACCCAGGACAGATCCTGGCATGGAGTGTGAGGTTAGAAAGCACGGGATGAATGAATGGGTGACCGAGCGGAGGGGGATGGGCCGTGGCCTTGAAGAAACGCAGAAAGGCAGGGTCCACACGGGGCCATTGCCCCCAACACGTACCGTGCAGATGCCTCAGCCGCAATAGTCTGACTGCGCCCTCTTTGTCCCTCACCCGGTGCGGGGCTCTGATGACGACCGTCCTGGAGCCGTGGTCCTTAATCCCTGGGGGCTGGTTAAAGCTTGGACTGCTGAGCCTACGCCCAGGGTTTCTGATTCTTTAGTCTGGGTTGAAGCCGAGAGTTTCCATTTCTAACAAGTTCCCCGGCAGGGCTGATGGCTGTTGCTGGTCGGGGACCCGCTTAGCGAACCACGGTGCTGGAGGATGTGAGTGAGAGCTGGTGGCTCCCACGGGCCATCGTGGTCCAGCTGTGGAACGGAGAGTGGGAAGGTGTGACAAGAGCTTAGTGGGGTCAGGCAGGCTTGGGCAGGGCGGGGGGGGGGGGAGGGGCATCCCAACACAGAGACGGTCCGCAGCCAGTTGTCACGGGGTTAAGCCCCTCGGTGGCTCATTCCTGTACTCGGCCACTGCGGGCTGGGGACTGGGGGCCCGCTAGGCTCTTCCCGCCCAGCACCCTCTTCCTGTCGTCCTGATCCTCCCCTTCCCCGGGCAGGCGTCCTTAGTGGATTGTGTGCCCCCTGAATTCTCACGTCAGGCTCTGCTTCTGGGGACCCCGACCTAAGACAGATGCCACCTGCAGGAGCTCAGAGGGGACGCGAGGAGAGTGGGGTGGAGGGCCAGGGACAGGAATAGTGAGTTCTGAGGGTCGGTGGGGTCACTATCTTGGGGTTGGCCAGAGAGGTCCCCACGCAGGCCCTCCCCCAGCCTCTTGTCCCCCAGAAAGCAGGATCTAGCCTCCGGACGCGAAAGCAACACGCGTCCTTTCAGAGATGTTTAATAAAGTCCTTTATGGAGAAAGCGTTAAAGAGTATTTTGGCTCATCGCTTATTCTGGACTTCTGCCGTGGTTGCACACAGCCCAGCAGACGCTATACGTAAAATGCGAGAGGGGCACTTGGGTGGCTCGGTTGGTTGGGCGTCCAGACTCTTGGTTTCGGCTCAGGTCGTGATCCCAGGGTCGTGGGATCGAGCCCCATGTCAGTCTCCGTGCTGAGCATAGAGCCTGCTTGAGATTCTCTCTGTCTCTCTCTGCCCCTCCCCCTGCTTGCATTCTCTCTCTCTCTCTCTTTTTATTTTTATTTTTTGCATTTATTTATTTTTGAGAGACAGAGAGAGCACAAGTGGGGAGGGGCAGAGAGAGAAGGAGATAGACTCCGAAGCGGGCTCCAGGCTCCGAGCTGTCAGCACAGAGCCCGACGCGGGGCTCGAACTCACAGAACCGTGAGATCATGACCTGAGCCGAAGCCGACGCTTAACCGACTGAGCCACCCAGACGGCCCTCTCTCTCTCTCTCTTTAAAAAAATAAAGAATAAATACAGTGTGAGAGCGAATCTGTGATTCTTGCTCCCGCGGGGAGGCCGCTCGGCCCTCAGGTCGTGTCTGGGAGAGCCGGAAGGTACAGCGTGGGGCCGGGCATCGGGGCTGTCAAAGCCATCAGCCGGATGACAGCCTGGCCACTCCCTGTGCTCCTGTGATGACTGGTAGAAAATCCGTCACTTGCTGCCGCGGAGGTGAGTCATGAGGGGGCGGGGCGTCCACCCTTTGTCTCCACAGCCATAGTCATCTGCTCAGCTCTTGCCTCCCACGGTTTGGGCCGAGCAGGGTGGGAGGAGCAGGGCTGGAGAAACGAACTCCCGTGTTTCTAAAAGGTTCTTTGCGCGGAAGCTCTCTTCCTTTGGCAAGGCTGCGTCCAGGGCCGGGCCGTTTTATTCCTCCGTGTCACTGGCGAAACGATGATCATCTGGGAAGCCAGTTGGACCCCAGGGGCTGACGGGAACAACGGGTACCATTTCCTCCGCAGGCCAAGCAGTTCTTAGCTTCCTTTCGTCACCTGAAACCCCACCTGTGGTGATTTCCTTGCACGAGTAAGAAAATCGAGGCTCAGAGTGGTTCAGTCACTTACCCGTGGCCACACAGCTGCTAAAGCGGCAATTCAAAGCCAGACCTTCAAGTCGGGCGGGACGCCGCCCCCGCTTGCCCCGTCCAACCTCACGCCCCCACCCACCCCCCTCGTAGTGCCGGCCGCGTGGATTCTGAAAGCGGCTCCCTGCCCCCGGGCCTTTGCCTGTGCCAGTCGCTCTGCCCAGAGCCCCGTTCACAGACTCCTCCGATCTCCGTTGGCCCGCTACGTCTGGGAGGGGGGCTTCCCTGCTCTCTCCATCTCAGTGGGGGCCCCCACTCCCCACTTCTTCTATATCCTTTTCTTCAGGACCACCGTCACAAAGTATGGTTAGGTATTTATTTACTCGTTGATCCTCCAGTTGCCGTATTTCCCGAGAGGGCAGGAACCTCTGGCTTTTTCTATATCCCGTTCAGTTCCCAGACCCGAGCACGGCTTGGCACGAGACAGGTGCTCACATGTACTGAGGAGGGAGCCAGGGCTCTTACGCCCTACTCGGGGGGCCCGTCGTGCTAATACTGTGCTGTGCGGACCAGGGTCCGCTCATAAGTTTTGCTTTCGTGCCCGTGCAGGCCGAAGTGTGCTCTCTCTGGCTTGTCCCTCTGGCCCTTTGCTGAGGACAGAGGAGGCCACACTGTTCTGTCACACCCGTGGGCCTCCTCTGGGAGGAGGAGAAAACTCCTCTGGGTTTTCTCCAGAAACCTCCCCCCGCGTGAAGGCCGACCTCCCGAGCCCCCAAATCCTAGCCGCGTCCATTAGTAATCTCATTCTCGAATGACCGACTACCCTGCTTTGCCTGGGATGGGGGGCTTTCAGAGGTAAAGATGGGGCCATCTCCAGGATGGCTTGCTCACTTTACTGATCCGGCTGCTGTTAACGGATGCCTGTAAAAGAGTGGCTCAGAGAAATGTGAGGTTTCTTTCTTTCTTATGTCAAAGAAAAGGTCTGGGGCCCGAGAGTGGCTCCATCATGTCATGGTGGCGACGGCGGTCCGAGCTCCTTGCTTTCTGTCCTGCCATCGTAAAATCAGGGCTCGGGCCTCAGGGTCACCTCATGGTTGCAAGATGGAGGCGGCCGCCCCAGCCATCCTATCCACATCCCAGGCAGGGAGGACACAGAGAGGTGGAAGGCTAAAAGGGACAGGCGCCTGTCGAATGAGCCCCTTTAAGGAGCTTCTCCGGAAGCCCTAGTTGAGACTTCTACTCCCTTCTCATTGGCCACACCTGTCTCACATGACCATCCCTAGCTGCAGGAGAAATATCATTTTTTTAAGCAGGATGCATTGTTGCCCTCATTACAAATGTGGTTTTGTTTGTTTGGAGGCAGGCCAGAATACATCTGTGGTAGGTTGAGTGGCCTGTCATCCGGGTTTGCCCGGAACTTCCCCGGTTTCGTGCCGAAGGTCCAGCATCCCGGGGAATGCTCGGCTCCAGCAACTGGGAGGGCCGGTCACCCTGTCGCTAAGGAACCTTGAGTCTCCCGCACACCGGCCTCCTCGCTCAGCCGTGGCGGCCTCCTTAGGAACACGGCGTTGGATCTTCGTCTAGTACTTGCCATCCAGGCATAAATCAAACATCAAACAGCCCGGGTGATGCATTAAAAAGCTACTTCCTCCAGAGCCCAGGTGCTAAATTACAGCAGTCGAGCTATAATTATTTGATGCGTATCTACCAGGCTGAGAAAAGTCGGCCTCAATTAGGAATCAAATCAGGCTCCCGAGTTTTCTCTGCACGCTGTTCCCTTCGAGGGCAACGTTTCCTAAGTTCAGCCGGGCGTTGTTTCAGAGTCTAAAACTCTGGTTTGCGCTGTTCGTTTAAATGATAAGCTAACGGGCTTTTGCCAACCTCCAGGTCCGGAGGAAAGACGTAGACGGTGGGGAATGGAACGCGCCCGTCTTTGGGATAGCGGACATGGCTTCCCAGCAGGCGTGAACTCAGTCTTTTGCACCCCCACCGTGATCCCACACTCACGTTCCAGCTGAGGACACTCAGGACTCAGGAGGCCAAATCATTCGCTACGTTCACGTAGCGAGGAAGTAGGAGGGGAGGCTGGGGTCTGAACCCACGTCTGGATTGTCCTAGGGTCTGGTTCATCTGGGCTGCCTTCTGGTTTTAGCCAAGCCGCTAGGGGTTTGTGGGAACAGGAAAGAAAGAGAGGAGGTGAGGACGCCTGGCTCCACCCAGGTCGGTCTCAGCAGTGCCCGGAGAGGCGAAGGAAGGACGGCGAACAGTAACTCCCGGCAATTTCTGTTTCGGGACGCATCGAGCCATGTAAAGCGCCCCACGTCGTTAACATAACAAACGTCACCGTGTGTCGCTATTTCTGCCTATTTCTCTCG
This sequence comes from Lynx canadensis, assembly GCF_007474595.2. Classification (NCBI taxonomy): domain Eukaryota; kingdom Metazoa; phylum Chordata; class Mammalia; order Carnivora; family Felidae; genus Lynx; species Lynx canadensis. The sequence goes on along the minus strand of NC_044305.1, from coordinate 5,884,375 downwards.
ATTGCTCGGCATACGGTCTCTCTTCCTGTCGCTGCCCAGTTTTCCAGGCCCGATTTCACAGATTAGAAGTGGCAAGGCGAGTTTTAGCACCTTATAAAGAGACCCACGGCGACTTCCCAAGCAGAAGTTCCGGGAATCCAAGGCTGTGTCACAGGGGAGAGGCCTCCTGGAGGCCCGGTGACCCTCTGCCAGGTGCTCCTGGCTGCCGGGCACCGGGGGCTTCTGGGGTCGGCTCAGGTTCGGCCTACGCTGTGCGTGTCGTGTTGGTGAAAACCCGCATCTCCCGAGGCCGGCGGGGTGGACAGTCCTTCCAATTGCTGAGGCCCGGCCTTGGTTCCTTCATCTGTGAATCTGTGACAACGGCCAGACAACAGGGCTTGGGGGGAGGGGACATTGATTGAGGTGGTGGCAGCCAAGTGCCTGACAAAGGGCCTGGCATACATAGGGGCTCAGTCAAGCTCAGCCTGCAGAGTGACTGTGGGGAGAAAGGGGGAGAAGGAGAAAGAGGAGGAGGGGGAGGAGGGGGAAGAAGGGGTGAGGGGAGGAGGGGGATGAGGGCATGAGGGGAAGAAGGGGAAGATGGGGAGGAGGAAGGAGGGGGAGGAGGGAGAGGGGTGAGGGGAGGAGGGGGAAGACGGGGAGGGGGAGAGGAGGAGGAGCAGGGGAACACGGGGGAGGAGAAGAAAGAGATCATCTGAGCTTTGATTTCTTGAATTATAAAGTAGGAATCATAGACCCTCATTCATAAGATTGTGCAAAGATCAACTGACGGGATGTGCTGGGAGCTCAGCATTGCCCTCAGCGCATTCTTGGCGGTCAGTAAGTCTCAGCTGTTGATACAACCTTTGGAGCGAATTTGGGATAACAAGCCACCTTTACGAGCTTACGGCAAACATTCAGCAAGGCGGCGTCTTTGAAACGAACAGAAAATGTCTGGCACATACTCGGACCTCAGCGTGTGGTTATCATTGTTCAAACAGCAGGGAGGAGATCGGGCTGTCTGAGCCTGTGGCCTCACGGGGGCTGGAGTGGGGCCTGAGAACCTTCCAGAGAGCAGAAGGAGAAGCGTGCAGGCCCCGGGGCTCCTCCGGGGCTGGCCTGGGCCCCAGGGGCCCCACGTCTGGCCGGGGGTCACTTTCTCTACTCCGCGGTTCTCTCGCCAGAGGCCGGGGAAGCACCGCGGTGGCCAGAGTCCCGGCCAGCCTGAGCCCTGACCCTGGGTGGTCTCGGCACACGGGCGGCGATCGGCTGCCCCGTCCGCTTTGACATCTGCCTTCTGTAGAGCACATACTGTCACCATTTGACGCTTACAGAAGCCAGAAGCAGCCTGGCCCACACTCATCGCCGCAATAAACACCGGCGGCCGTTTTGAGCGCCCGGCTTCCCATCGATCAATCCGGCCTCCCGCGTGTGTGGGTGCGTGAGCTCGTGTGTGTCTGGGGGATGTGTGCATACGTACATGTGTGAATGCGTATGCCTGCGGATGTGCAGGCATGCGTGTGTGCGTGTGTGTGTGCGTGTGTGTGCGTGTGCAGGCACATTAGACCAAGTTCCAAATTCGAACACCGGCAGGGCCCGGCAGGGCCGTGAAAATGCAAGGGGGCAGGTGGAGAGTCCTCAGAAGGGGGGGACAGTTGGGAGCGGGGGGGCCTGTGCCAAGCGGGAAGCCACGCCCGTCCGAAGGGCACAGGTGCAGCCCTGCGGTCCCCAGCGGCTGCGTGTTGGGATGGACGCCCTGGGTGACTGGACAGTCCCATTTTTCAGGCGAAGCCAGAAAGCTGGGGTTTTACCTGCAAGGTCCTGACTTCTAAGACTCTGTTGTCAGCTCATCAAGGAGATTTAACATGTCTCCCGGATCAAACAAAACACACCCAAGGCTGGAATCTGGCCCGTGAACACCCGGTGGAGTATATATATTTTCTCTGGTGGAGAGGGGACTTCCCTGCCAGCCTGGGCTGTTCCCAGAAAGCCCCGCACTGACCCGGAGCAGCGGTTCCTAGGGAAGCGAGTTCGCGCCCCGGGGGACACTTGGCAACGTCTGGAGACCTTTTTGATGAGCAAAACTGGGTGTTCCCGGCAGCTGGGGAGAGGCCGGGGATGCCGCTACATGTCTGCGATGCACAAGCCAGCCTCCCTCTCCCATGATAAAGAATGATCCGGGCGGTGGGGGCGGGAGGGGGCCTGGCGGGCTCCGTCGGCAGAGCACGCGGCTCTTTATCTCGGGGTCATGGATTCGAGACCCACGTTAGGGGTAGAATTCACTTCCCAAAAAGAAAAAAAAAAAGAAGAAGAAGGAAAAGAAGGATGACCTGGTTCCAGATGTCAGTCAGTCGCGAGCCACCTGATGTCGAAAACGAGAAAACCTGAAAACGAGCTGGGAAGGCCGGCCTCGTGCCACCAAGGCTCCTAAGTCTTGAGTAACGGCCTTTAGCTGACAGTTGTGTGACTAACGGAAGGTCCCCTATGCAGAGACGGTGTCTGGCCCAGCGGCCGCCTGTCCCACACGCCAGCCTGGTGGTAAGAGCTTCGCACGCCCCAGATCACCAACCCTCCCCCCACCCCTAGAGAAATGCGCTTTGATCTTCACTCCAGAGACAAGACCAGCAGAGTCTCACAGGCACACACACACACCAGAGGGTGGGCAGAACCCGGATGTAACTTGGGGTGGCCTGGCTCTCCCCCCCCACAACCCGTCCCATTAATGGCAGGGCTTCACCGTGAGAAAACACGGGCTGAAACTATTTTGCGTCCGCGTGCACCCCGGAGAGTCTGGATCTTGACTGCTTTCTCTTCCCGGAACAACCTCAGCTCGGAAAGCGACTCCTCCCTCCAGGCTGAGCTCGACAAGTGCCGACGCCAGAGACCCTCCCCGGGCAGTTAGGTGTTTCCCCCCCGACTCAGCTCACCTCCCCGCTTACTGTCCCTGCCTCAGCTTCTGTTTTACTATTTAAGGGGCACCTGTCATTGCTGTGCTAATGCCCGGCACGTACTTGACCAGGTATGAACACTGCCCTCGTTTATCCCCACTTAGCTTATCAGGCAAAGGGAAGGTTGAGGCACTCGGCCAGAGTCACACGGTTCACAAGTGGGAGGATCTTCCCCGGTGGCCGCCGTGACTACACTGGCTTTCCGCTGACCTGAGGACGAGCCGAGTTCTCGGCTCGTCCTGACTCTGTGGTCCCCGAGTTAGGGCTTAGTGAGCTCTTATTATGTGACTCACGACACGTTCAGGATCAAACAACCATTTCACCGAGCAGCTACAATGTGGAAAGCACCGAACGAGATGAAGTGGGCTTATGTTTCTTTGTCGTTTGCATTTTTTGTTTGGATAGTGACCGATGTATAGCCTATTGGTATATTTGACATTTTTTCTTACTGAATCGCGATTGCTCTTTATATATTAAGGCTCTATACCGTATGTTGCATTTTTCATATTTTTACCAGTTTTGTTACCTTTCAACCTGTTTATAATATTTTATGTGCTGTTCACGGTTTTTTTAATTTCCATTTTTAGGCAGTCAGAACTGTTCTTTTGTTTCAATCTGCAAACCTCAAAAGGTTCTGTCCATCCCTAAGATTATAAAATGTTCATTGGTATCTACTTGCCCAGTCCTTTCACTTATTTATTTGCTTACTTCGTTACTTAACATTTTAATCTTTGGTTCACCATGAGTACATTTTAGCACATGATGTGAGGAGGAATCTCATTTTCTTTATTTTTTAAAGTTTATCTATTTATTTTGAGAGAGGGCATGCATGCACCCATAAGTGGGAGAGGGGCAGAGAGAGACAGAGGGAGGGAGAGAGAATCCCTCAAAGTAGGGCTCAATCCCACCAACGGCCAGATCATGACCTGAGCCATCATAAGAACCCCCCCGGGCGCCCCTCACTGTATTTTTGTCACTTGGCCCTCTTCTACATTCTCAGTGAGAACTCATGGAGAGAAACTTTGATTCAAATAGGCAGCCACAACCTTTACGGCATCTTCTTGAGCAGTTCAGCTTGTAAACTACATCGTCTTTCGGTTGCCCGGGATATATTTATACTACACGAATTTCTAATAGACAAATGGTATATATACACACATGCCTTTCTGTTGATGTATGTGGTTACATAACACTCTGGATTCTTGAAAGGTGAATTTTCTCTCTCTCTCTTTAATGTTTATTCATTTTTGAGAGACAGAGACAGAGCATGAGCAGGGGAGGGACAGAGAGAGAGAGGGGGACACAGAATCGGAAGCAGGCTCCAGGCCCTGAGCTCTCAGCACAGAGCCCGACGCGGGGCTCGAACTCACGGACCGTGAGATCATCACCTGGGCTGAAGTTGGACGCCCAACCGACTGAGCCCCCCAGGGGCCCCAAAGGATGAATTTTCTGAGGCATTTACGGGAAGGGGGTGCAGTCATGCAGCCTCGGTCGTTGCCCAGCCCCCAGCCGTTCCTGCACGGACACCCGCGCTTCCCAGGTGCAAACCACCTCTTTGTTCACACGACCGGCAGAGATCCCTCGACGCCGTTACAGCCACGAGGTGCCAGTGTGGGTGGCTCAGCTGGCACAGGCGAAGGGGACACCATTTCTTGGTGCCGTTGACGGGTCCCGAGGGAGGGGGGCCGCCGGGACCCCCGCGGTTGTGGGCTCGGAAGCGGGATAGTAAGACGGCACCGGAGGGCCACGCGGGAGCCACACGGGTGGCGGGTGCCGCTCGTCGTGCCGCGCATGGGCTTGGCATTCATGCTGCAGACCCCGCCACCACCTGAAGCGGTGACGACCGTCATCCGTCCCTTCCTCGGTGGCGGGGGCACCGTGGTGCCGCAAGATGGAGCAACTTCCAAGGTCAGGCGCCCACTGAGGGTAAACCAGGCTGCCCGCTCGGGGGAAGTTCGCGGCCAACGCCTTCAAGGCGTGCTTGCTCGTCACCCCGACAATTCCTTGGCTCACAGGTGGGCCAACGGGTCTGGGACGAGCAGATCTCGCGGAGGGCTGTTTCTAAGGGCGGAAGTTTGGAAATGACTGAAGAATCCGTCAAAAGGAAGCCGGTATTTGAATGCCCCGCACGACCACGTGGCTCTTAAAGAATTACAGATAAATCAGTAGACTCCGTTGATACACGTCATTCCCCAAACGTTGGTGCACATACAACGCAGCCGCCAAACTTCGTGTATCGCCCGATGCCGTTTTCGTCATTTAAAAAATACACGGGCAGAGAAGACCCTGGGGGTCACAGCCGGGTTTCTCAGCCTCGGCGCGGCTGAACTGGGGCCGGGTACTTTCCTGTTGTGCAGGTACGACCCTGTGCCCGATGCTCAGCAGCGTCCTGGACCCCACCAGCCAGCCAGGTGCCAGGGCAGCCCTCCCACCCCTCACCCTCACGGCTGTGACAACAGCAAACATCGCCAGTCATCGCTGGATGTCCCCTGGGGGACAGTATCGCCCGGGTGAGGACCATTGGGTGAGAACGCCTTCCTCCCTCCCTCTTCCCTGCCTCCTCCCTCCCCCCTTCCTCCCCTCCCTACCTCCCTCCCTCCTTCTCCTCCCCCTCCCTCCCTCCCTCCGCCTTCTCTCCTCCCTCCCTTCCTTCCTCCCCCTTCCTCCCATCGCTTCCCTCCTTCCTTCCTCCCTCTCTCCTCCCTCCCCCTTTCCTTCCTACCACTTTCCTCCCTCCCTCCTTCCTCCACTCCTTCCTCTCTCCTTCCTCCACCTCCTCTCTCACCCTTCCTCCTTTCCTCCCTCCCTTCCTCCTTTCCTCCCTCCCTCTCACCTTCCCTTCCTTCCTTCCTTTCTTCTTCCTTCCTTCCTTCCTTTCCTTCCTCCCTTCCTTCCTTCCTCCCTCCCTCCCTTCCTTCCTTCCTTCCTTCCTTCCTTCCTTCCTCCTTCCCTCCATCCCTCCTTTCCTCCCTCCCTCTCATCCTTCCTTCCTTCCTTCCTTCCTTCCTTCCTTCCTTCCTTCCAGTTTCTGCTCAAATTTCACCTCCTGAGTGGCCCTCCTCGCCCACACTGCCAAAAATGCCACCCCCATCCAGCACTCTCCACCTCGTATCCTCTCTCCTTTTCCTTTACTGGACTCGGTGCTCCCAGACATCGCGTCGCACACTGTTTGGTTATTTCCCATCTCCCGCCCTGGAGTGGAAGGTCCTTGAGGGCAGCGACTTTGTTTGACTCTCTTCTACATTTCTTGGCAGAGGATAATGTTCAACACACGGCAGGTGCTCAACAAATGTATGTTGAGTTAGTAAATACCATAGACCAGAGCTAGCATTTTAAAAAATGTATGTATTTATTTATTTATTTTTTAAATTTACATCCAAGTTAGTTAGCCTCTAGTGCAACAATGATTTCAGGAGTAGATTCCTCAGTGCCCCTTCCCCATTCGGCCCATCCCCCGCCCCCACAACCCTTCCAGCAACCCTCTGTCTGTTGTCCATATTTCAGAGTCACAGCTGGCATTGTTTGAGTCCCTCCTGTGCGCCAGGCCTTTGTGTGAATGCCTTACTTTTATTAACTCAGGTAAACCCTCCCAACAACCCTGGCAGGTGGGATCTGTTATTACCCTGTTTTACAGGCAGGGAAATCGAGATCAAAGAGGTTATGTGGCTGGTCAAGGTCACATCTTTCTAGGTGGCTGAGTGGGATTTGCTCTTTAACCAGCACTCAGATGGACAGGCGAGATCACACGAGTCCCTGCACATCCGCGGGAGGAAAGCCACAGGGTAAGTGGTGGGTCAATTGCATCGTGGGGTCCGCTTCCCTGATAGGACCCCCTGTGGAACGATGCAACTTTGGTAGGTTGAATGGTACCTCCCAAAAGACACATCCATCTGGAACCTCGGAACGGGATTTATGTGGAAAGGTCTTTGCAGATGCCATTATGGGAAGGATCCCGAGAAGAGATCATCCTCGATTAGAGCGGCCCTAAATCCGGACACGAGTATCTTTACACAAGACAGGAGAGGAGAAAAAGCAGAGACACGGAGGGGAGGGCCAGGTGGTGATGGAGGCAGAGAGCGGGGTCACGCGTCTCCGACTCAGGGAGCCCTCAGCCACCAGCGGCCGGAGGGCGGCACCCGCCCGAGTCTCCCTCGGAGTCTCCAGAAAGTGCCAAAGCTGCCAACATCTTGCTTTTCGACTTCCGGTCTCCAGAACCGTGAGAGAGAAAAACGTCTGTTGTTTCAAGCCGCCGAGCACCTGGCGGCTAAGACAGCGTCCCAGCTAAGACAGTGCGGGCAGTACGGCTCACACTGCCGTAGGGTGACCTCTGCCCAGAGCCTCGGTTTCCTCATCTGCCGACTGGGGATTCCAGCCATATCTACACCGTGTCGTGGGCACGATTAAATGAAGTAGCAAGGGCAAGAACTCGCTGGGGGCCTGCCACCTGGTACGTGCTCCCTAGATTTTTGGTTAACGATGTTTTTAGTCTTCTAGCAATCCAAAACGTGTCCCCAGGGGTCCTGAGTCAGGTTCCAGACTGAGGCCCAAAACCATCGCTCGGGTTCTGTGCACAGAGATACTCGTGGGGCACGGGTCATACGACAGCAGCCAAAACGAGGAAACGAGCCTGTATTCGCCCAAAGGGGCGGAGCGACGCACGTCCGGGTGTGAGGGAGGTGTGGCCACGAAGGACACTCAGGGAGCATCTGATGGTGTGAAAACATTCTCCGTGCGGAGGTGAAGGGGCTAAAAGGAGGATATGAAATCGTATGTGCGGAATGGTTACGGTCGTGTAGAAGTAAATGTAGGGAAAAAAAAAAAAAGGCTGAAAGAAAACACCAAGAAAAAGTCATAGGAAAGCAATTTAAATCCATAAATACAGGGCAGGAGGAAGGAGGGAGAGGGGGCGGGGCATGCCAGTCATCGGGGTGACATTAATCCGCTATGTGTGGAGCAGTTAATGCCCTCCAGAATATTTACATCCTTTATCCCAATCCATTTGGCAGTTTTAATAAAGTCTCAGCTTCAGATACCTTCTCTCAAATGTTTAAGACCTCTGGCTTTGTGCTGACGGGCTTGATCTCTATTGGCCCCGGTTTCCCAATTTAAAAAACCAGGGATGATAAGGGCACCTGCCTCACTGAGTCGATAATCCTCAGGACCACGCCGGGCACTTAGTAGGTGCCTCATAAGCTCAGGCTGCCTTTCTTCCCCAGCGGACGGGAGCCTAGTGGACGTTTCCATGGAGACCAGCTGCTCTGGGGCCACCTTCCCAAGGGGGAGGAGGCCCTGGGACCCTGGCCGACCCCCAGGGCAGGAAGGCAGGTGGGAAGGTGGGAGAGGAAACCCATTCGGCATTCTTACCGGGAACAGCCCGTTCTCCTCTCCGCCCCAGACGACATCCTGGTTCAAAGACCAAAGGCCTTGAAAAAAAAAAGATGGGAAAAGGGTTCGTGGACATCAAATGCTGTTTTAGAAACACTGTTTTGATGATTTAAACATAAGCAAATTCGAAACATATGGATTACACTGCTCCTAAAGGGTTTAAAAATTAAGGGGGGAAAGAAAGCGGGGGTGGGGGTGGGGGAGTTGTCTCGGGCCAAGTGCATGTTGATTTTTGCCAATCTCCAGAATCTTCGGGAAATAATTGGAGACATGTCCTCACACCCCAACCAGTGCTAAGCTGTGCCCTTTTTTTTTTTTTTAATTGCTGTTATGACTCACTGTTGAGTTGGTGATTATTTTTATCCAGTTAATGAAGGTAATCTATAAATTACCACTGACCCAGATTCATGATTTAATAAGATTTAAATTACACACCAGGCTCACTCTGAAGAAAAGGGCTGGAGCCTCTTTCCGAGCGGAACACACGCATCTGTCTGTTCTCAGAGGTCCCGAGGCTCAGATGCTCCATGACCACCTCCCCTTCCCCCCATCTGAGCTCATGGCCTCTCCACTGTGACATTTGGGGCCACCTGGCCGGTTTCCAGGCTCTGTGACCGCACCTGCTCTGCGGGCCCTGGCTTTGGACTCCAAGTGGGGACCCAGAGGGCAACCGCCCTGCTCTTGCCTCTGTCACGTACGTTTGTGTGCCCCCAGCTGACCTCCGGCCCCCATCTGGGCCTCAGTTTCCCCCCGTCTGACACGAGAGAATAGTGGCCTTTAAGGGGTTTCTTAGCACGGGTGTGCCAATTCCAGGTTTCCCAAAGTGGACCCTGTGGAACCCTGGGGCCCCCGGAATGCTGTGTGGAGAGGGTTCCGCCCTCAAGCGTCTCTGGACGTGGTTGGTTGCACACCGCCTGCCCACCTGTCAGCAGGTTCAAGGTCAAAGTCGAGCTTACTGCTGCCTCTCACCCCTGCAAGGCCCCAGCCTCCAGGAAGCTCTCCTGGTTTACATCAAGTCAGGTCCTGCCCCTGCCTTTCCGGCTCCTCCAAGGGCCCCTGGTGTCCTTAATCAAAATCACCCTCCTGAGCTGGCACAACCCTAGGGGCCTGTTCCCGGAGCCAGGTTTGTGGACAGACGAGCCGATCGCAGGGGCCGGTGCTCAGGAAAACCCGACGCCTGCTCTAAACGCTCTGTGGGCTCGGCTTCGAAGTTCCTCCTAAGCTTCCCCAGGGGTTGGCACTTTAAGTTCGTTCTGGATCATTTGAGTCGTGTAGCGGTTCTGTCCGCACCCCGGACTCCCCTCTGCCTGGCCCCACCCTCCTTCTCTCCCTCCTCGCTGCTCACGGCCTTCTTCCTGCGCCTCTGTCTTGTGGACAGAGGACCCTGAGCCTGGACGGCGGCCCGTCCTCCCACCCCTCGGCTCTAACCGGACCCACTCACCAACCTTCAAGCCTCAGTTCAAATGGCAGTCTCTTGGTGGGGGAGAAGGGGGAATCCTCCCACCCCCAGACTACCCACAAAGGCACCCCCAAGCCCACCCCCTTCCATCCCATTCCCTCCTGGGCACTATTTGCAATCGCCTGGCTGGCCCCACCGCTGAGAGAGATCAGGGCCCTTCTGAGAGCCCGTCAGAAGGGAAGTGCTTGTCGGGTAAGGAAACCCCCTCTGTCCGTCCCCTCCCCAGCTCAGGAAAAGATTCCCAGCCTCCCTCGTCGTTCTGACCTCATCTGAGGAAGCCGGCCCCCCCCCCCCGCTTGCCTGGGATTTCCGGGGCCCTCCACCCTCCCGCCTTTTCTCCCTTCCTGCTCCCTGCCTCACCCCCCACCCAGCACCCCCGAGGCCCTCCCAGACCCTCCCTGCCGGGACCCTCTGGACCTCACTTCATCCCACCAGCTTCCAGCTTATGAGCTGATTCCCATGATCATAGTGTCATGTTACCCCCTCGTTGGGCCCTTTGGCTGCTGGGGGGGTGGGATGCTGGTGGGGGGAACTTTCACTGGGGCCCCTAAGTGTGGGGCAGCCCCCTCTGGGGGGAGGGGGAGACAATGGAGCCGGCTGTACAGATGCTTCTATTTTCATCCAACATTATCTACTTGTCTTCACGGGCAAGGCTAAATTCGTTAAAGTTCCTCAGAGTGGGTTTAAATGAGCTCTGTTAAGAAGTGACGGGGACAGAGCCCAGGCGGCACACAGATCACAGAGGGGGTTTTCAAGAGAGCAGAGATTAGGAGACACAGCTTTACCCCCACGTGGGAATTCCCACAGGCTGGGCTGGACAACCTTTTCCAGGGCAGTGGAGAGAGGCAGGTGGGGACCGGCTGTAAGCCACCTCTCTCTGGGAAAGCACCGTGACTTTCACCAAGGAAGGTGGCCCATCTGTCCTGGTGTGGCTGAGACTTCCCTGTGCATTTTTGCACCGAGAGTCCCACGTCCTGGGAACCCCGTGAGTCCCAGGCCAGCCCTAAAACGGGCCCAAACAGGCTTGATCCCACCCACTTGGACATCTGACGTTCTCCGCCTCTCTTTCCCATCTGCGGCTCCCCTTTCTTCCTGGGGAGCGGGTTTCGGCCCCTTCTCTAGATCACCCACACAGGGGCTTTCCTCTGCCCCTGCAGAAACGTCACTGTGTCCCCACTCCCTGCAGGGGCCCCAGGTTGCCCCCAGGAGAGCAGAGAGCGTCTGTTGGGGAAATCAGGGTCAGGGTGAGTGTCTGTTGGGGAAATCAGGGTCCGTCCTAGGACCCCACATATGCCCATACGTCTGCCAGGAGCGGTGAGGTCCTTTGCTGCCAGCCATGGGTTGCATCTGGTGGGAAGTCTGGTTTTGTTTTTCGTTTTATATTTATTTGAGGTAACGTACGTGACATATAAATTTTAACCATCGTAACTATTTTTTTTAAGTTTATTTATTTTGAGAGAGAGAGAGAGTATGTGCGTGAGCGGCAGGGGGTGGGGAGGGGGGGGCAGAGAGAGAGAGGGAGAGGGAGAGAGAATCCCAAGCAGGCTCCACGCTGTCAGCACAGAGCCCAACTTGGGGCTCGAACCCACGAAACTCAAGATCATGACCTGAGCTGAAATCAAGACTGGGTCACCCAGGCGCCCCAACCATCTTAACTGTTTCTTTTTTTTTTTTAATTTTTTAATGCTTATTTATTTTTGAGAGAGAGAGAGAGAGAGAGAGAGACAGGGAGCCAGCAGGGGAGGGGCAGAGAGAGAGAGAGAGACACAGAAGCCGAAGCGGGCTCCAGGCTCCGAGCTGTCGGCACAGAGCCCGAGGCGGGGCTCGAACCCACGAACCGTGAGATCATGACCCGAGCCGAAGTTGGATGGCCCCCCCAGGTGCCCCTTAACTGTCTCTAAGCGGACTGTTGGTTAGCGTTAAGCACACTCACGTTGCTGTGCAATCTCCCGAATTCTCCATTGTCTTGCCCCGCGGGAACCAACGTTCCCCATTCCCACCCCAGGCCCTGGCACCCACCCTCTACTTCCTGTGCCCGGGAAGCCGGCTTCTCTAGGGATGTCCTACAAGGGGAATCACGCACTATCTGTCCTTCTGCGGCTGGCTTGTTTCGCCACCAGCTTGAGCCACGTTGCAGCACGTGAACAGAACGTCCTTCCTTTTTTGGGCTGAACGCTGTTCCCCTGTGTGGACCCACCGCACCGGCTCATTCCTCCAGAGGCGCCTGGGTTGTCCCTACTGGGAAGGATGCTTTGTTTTTGTTTTTGTTTTTAAGAACTACCTGAAGGCGGGCGGGAAGGGGACGGACGGGGCCGGGAGCTGGGCTGAGATGGCCCGGGGCAGACCCGCGCAGGGGACCTGAGTCCTGCTTGAAAGAGAAAGAAAAAAAATCTGTGCCTGGGGAGAGAGAAGGGACAGGAGGGAAGGAGAGGGGCTGAGAGGACAGCCCCTTTGGAAGCTGGTCTTTGATTCCCCGGAGGAAGCTCCTGGAACAGCAATATTAAAGCAGCCGCGTTGCTTCGTAAGGAACCCTTAACCACGGGCCAGGCCCCATCAGAGGGGTGGATATGCGATCACCTACCGTGTTCTTGCAGGGATTCTCCAGGGTGGATGGTGTCACCCCCATTTCACAGGCAGGGAACCTGAGGCACACAGACGTCGCAGGTCCAGGAAATTTGGGCTGGAAAGGAAAAGACAGAAGTATCGGAGACGGGTGAGGTGTGTGTGGGGGGGGGTCTCAGACTTGAGCCCACGTCAGCATCGCCTGCGGGGCTCGTTCACTTGTGCGTGTCCTCAGGCCCCCCCGGGGGTTCTGGCTCAGGAGGTGCGTCTGGGGCTGGGGCCCCATGAGAGACTCAGGCTGGACTGAGTTCTCGTAGGAAAGGTGGGAACGAGGACCCACCCTGGGCTTCCTGATGTGTTCAACGTCTTGAGAACACTTTAGAAAAGGCCCTTTTGTCCTCAAAGCCTGATGACACATCCCTCCCGTCCTGAGTCCGGGGGTCCTCGGCTGTGCGGCGGGGTCCACGAGACCTGCGTTGTAAGGTGTTGTGAAACGCCCCTGGGTCGGCTAACCGAGGCATCGCCTAGGTCAGGGAGGGGGTCCCAAGCATCGTCTCCATGGCAACCATCTTTGGATTTTCCCTAGTTTATGACTTGAAGGCAAAGCCGAAGTTGTCACTGGGCCTTTGCCTTTCACAGCTGAGCTTGAAAGTGTCCCCATCTAACCTTGTCGCCTGTGAAAAGGAGACTAACCCCCTGGGACCCAGCCGGGGACAAGTTTTTATGGCGTTTCTTTCTTGTGTTGGCGATGGCGTTTCTTTCTTGTGTTGGCGGAGACGGTCCTTGGAGGGCCCTGAGGCCGTCAGAGGCAGGGATGGGTTTATGTCAGCAAACAGCTTTCTTTTCGTTTTCTTTTTAACAAGTAACACGTCCGTGGCAGTCAGTTTCGGAAATGCAGATAACTAGAAAGAAAAACTCAACGGCATCCTTAGCCTGCCTCCCAGACATAACCAGAGGCATTTGGGGGGGGGGGGTCTCTTACTGGACCTGAGTCACAAGCCCACAGGTGAAGGGATGAGACCACAGGTCACCGTGTCACCTGCACGTGTGTGGTTTTGCCCCAAGAAAACACAGCTGTTCTTGGTCTGGGGGCCGAAGGAGAGGTGAGGTGAGAAGAGAATGAGGTTGTTTTCGTTTCTGAATTTTGAGAACTCGGACGAAGCCGGGATCCCCATCAGATTCACGAGCGGTGCTGAGATGAGTCCCCAAAGCATACTTGACCCTCCCCCCAAACAGGCCGGTTGTCATTTTGGTACTTTTCAAGAGGAGAAACTTTTGTTTTCCAGGAAACCGGCATTCTGGCGGTCAAACTGCGAATATTTTACTGTTTTTTGCAATATTAACTTTTATCTCTTCGACAACATGGCTTCTCAACCTCAGCACTTTGACCTTTGGGCCACACAAAGTTTCTTTGTGGGGTCTCGCTGAGCACTAGAGGTCGTCCAACAGGCCTCCCTGGCCTCCACCCAGGAGATGCCAGCAGAAACCTCTCCTCACCCCCCACCCCACCCCACGACAACCCCAAATCATCTACAGATGAGTGGCCCTGAGGAACAAAACCGCCACCTGTGGAGAAACCACTGTTCTAGAAAGTTCTTGGAAGATACAATCTCCCCAAGCATCCACAGAGCCTGGGTTACAATTTATGATATTGAACTCTATGTGACAGTGTGTTTTTTATTTTTTTTTAATGTTTACTTTATTTTTGAGAGAGAGAGAGAGAGAGAGGATCCGAAGCAGGCTCCAGGCTCCGAGCTGTCAGCACAGAGCCTGATGTGGGGCTGGAACTCATGAGCTGAGAGATCATGACCTGAGCTGAAGTTGGACGCTTAATCAGCTGAGCCACCCAGGCGCCCCCGTGATGGTGTTTTTTAACGGTCCCTACTTAAGAAAACAGCCAATTAAGCAGGAGGGCTAGCGGGAATAACACCGCTAATGTTACAGTCCATGCGGTTGACGTTTGTGTGTACGTTCTCACATTTTAACATCCACTGCATTTAATTACAATTAGCATTGCATTTCTTTTGCTATTATGTCACTAATTCTATTTAATAAAAAAGGGAACTTTGGGGGAACTGAAGCTTCTTAATGTTTTTTTTTAAATGACCAGTTTCCTGACTGAGGGATACTATTCCATATTCTGTGCAAAGAGAGCTTTCCCAACGGACTCGAAAAATAGTTGTTGATGAATAGAGAATAGCCCTTGAAGAATTGGCCCAGAAAGTCACAGATAGGAATACCCTAACAGGCAATAATGATGGCCTTTGGGACAGTTCAGAAATCAGTATTTTTGTATAATTTCACTCCTATGTGGAATTTAAGAAACACAACAGATGAGCATAGAGGAAGGGGAGGGGAGAGAAAAGAGGGAAGCAAAACAAACACCAAGAGACTCAAGGATAGAGAACAAACTGAGGGTTGATGGAGGGAGGGAGGTGGGGGATGGGCTGGATGGGTGCCGGGCATTAAGGAGGGTGCTTGTGATGACACTGGGTGTTGGATGTCAGTGGTGAACCCCTGAATTCTACTCCTGAAACCAATATTTAAATGATAAAAAAAAGAAATGGGTGTTTTATTCATTGGATGGCCTACTGGTTTTAATGAAAGTATGCCAAATGCAGAGAGTTTATCATGAGACAGTTGCTAATTTCCTCCAAATGGAGAGGTGATCTGTGAAGAACGACGAAGGCTTTTGTCCTTGGTCTTGTCTGGGAGAATCCATAAATGAGAGAACATTTAACACAACTGAACAAATTAGATTTGTCTCGCGGAGTCTCATTTCGCCAAACACGATAAGTCATCTTGTGAAAAAGCCTGACTTAGCACAGGGTGCTTGCGTGTGTGTGCACGTTTACATGTGCAAAACAGAGGCGGGGGCTATTTTATTTATTATTTCCTGTTTTTCTCCAGAAAAAGCGAGGTGAGGATCCTCAGAGTCTTGTGGGTTTTTGTTTGTTTGTTTTCTTTGTTTGTTTGTTTGTTTCGCCTGTGTCCCCGCAGGAGTCAATCCACCTATTTCAAAAAAGGAAGAGAAGACTTGAATGCGTTACGTTCATCCTCCAACCGCCTAAGTCATTCATTATAAATATTGTGGTATCTTATCGTGTGTATCTTACAGGATGCAGAAAAGTACACAAAATTAATCCCAAACCTAAATCTGTCGCCTGCCCTTTCTATTGCATCCTGATCATTTTCCGCAGAAAACACGATTTTATTTTTTTATTTTTGAGAAAATAGGATTTTTAGGGAAAAATTACTGACAGCGACGGAGGCACGCAAACAAGGTTGTGTGCTGTGGAAGGTTGTGCAGGTTGCACACTGTACAAACCTAGGGGCTACGGTGCAAATGGTCCTACCTGAAAGAAGACACTGCAAATTCTAGACACTCTCAAAATGTACCTGCAGACATAATGATTGCTCCCCAAGCATGTGGGAGTGAAAATTGGGTGTCTGCACAACTGCCCAAATGTACTAAAGCTCATTGAACTACACACTTAGAATGGATGAATTTTATGGTGTCCTTTTTTTTTAATTTACTAAAAAAATTTTTTTAACGTTTATTTATTTTTGAGAGACAGAGAGAGACAGAGCACGAGCAGGGGAGGGGCAGAGAGAGAGGGAGACACAGAATCCGAGGCGGGCTCCAGGTTCCGAGCTGTCAGCACAGAGCCCGACGCGGGGCTCGAACCCACGGACCGCGAGATCATGACCTGAGCCGAGGTCGGACGCTCCACCGACTGAGCCACCCAGGCGCCCCTGAATTTTATGGTATCTTCATTATATATCTCAATAAAACTCTTTGGCGGGGGGCGGTGGGGAGACAAAATCCCTCCTCCCAAACAATCAAGGGCCAGGAGGCAGGGACCCCTGTCGTTATTCCTACGTCACAGACCAGAGAGCCAAGGCTCAGAGAAGATCCCTCGCTTCCTTAAGGCCACCTCCCTGCCCTGGAGCCGGTCCCCGCTCCGCTGGGACACGCTGTCTGTCTGCAGCGGGTTCTTCGCAGCTGAGGGGCCCGGACCCTGACGTCTGAGGCGGCCCCTCCCCGCTTCCTGTATCCCGAGTGAGCTGTCTGTGAATCCGTCCATTCCTGCCCCGCGTCCCAGCCTGGGTGGCAGACACCCAAGCTGACAAAATGGGTTGAGCAATGCAGCAGCAGGGGGAGCCCGCCCCCGCCGCCGCCCTTGATCTCAAGCCCTGGGATGAGAGCCACTCAGCGCCAAGAGCGCAGCCCCCACCGGGTCGCGCCTTCCCCCCATGCGCTTCTTGGACGAGTTTGATTTATGGCCTGCGTTTGAAGGGATCCTAAAACAATGCAGAACTTCTGGCGGCCCGTCTGAAAACACGCTCACACACAGTCACCAAACCCAACTCTGACTCCCCCTCCGGAGCCGTAGAGGGATCTTCAAAGTCTCGGCTTCTGAGTTTTCAGCGAGACACGATTGTGGGTTGGGAACGAGCGCGGAAAAATTGACTGAGGCTTATTTTCGAATGTGGCAATGGTTTTGAGGACGGTTTCATCACAAAGAGCCCCCTTTGTATTCGTATTTTCATTGTGTTGTCATTCCGCGGGGCTCGTGTGAAGTCAGGCTTCTGACACCGTCGGTAGAGAATCCGGGATCGCAGGCTGATGGGTCAGGGGCTGTATCCAGCGAGGGGATGGCTCGAGGGGCCAGGGGTGTGGACCAGCCGCCTAGGGGACAGGCGGGCTTCTCCCTCTGCCCAGCCCACCTCCTCCCCTGCCTCACAGCTGCGACAACCTATCGATCGATCCCCTGATTCACTACGCCTCACACAGCATGGTCAAAGGGACACGCAAGCTGGTAAGCCGGACGATGGAATACTATTCGGCAAAAAAGAACGGAGCCACCGGGGCGCCTGGGGGGCGCCGTCGGTTGAGCGTCCGACTTCAGCCAGGTCACGATCTCGCGGTCCGTGGGTTCGAGCCCCGCGTCGGGCTCTGTGCCGACGGCTCGGAGCCCGGAGCCTGCTTCCGATTCTGTGTCGCCCTCTCTCTCTGCCCCTCCCCTGCTCGTTCTCTGTCTCTTAATAATAAATCAACGCTACAAAAAAAAAAAAAAAAAAAAAAAAGAACTGAGCTACCAAGTCACAAAGAGACAGCGAGGGACCTCGAATGCCTATTGCTAAGTGAGAGAAGTTAGTCTGAAAAGGTCAGTTGCTGTCAGACCCCAACGATACGACATTTTGGAAAAGGCAAAACAGGGTGACGTTAAGATTAGCGGTTCCCGGGGCTTGGGGACAAGGGTGGGTAGGTGGAACACGGGGGATGGGGGGGACAGTGAAACTACTCTGTGTGGTACCCTAATGGTGCATACGGGTCATTACACGCTTGTCAGGACCCATAGAAAGTCCGCTACCAAGAGCGAACCCTGATGTGTACTGTGGCCTTGAGTTAACAATGATGCATCGGGATTGGTTCATCACTTGTAACAGGTGCACACCCCCCCCCCCCCCAGTGCAAGAGGTTAATGGTAGAGGCGCCTACGTTGGGGGAGTGGGGTTTTACGGAACTCTAGGTTTTCTGTTCAACTTTCCTATAAGCCTGAAACTGCTAGAAGAAAGCCTGTTAATAATTCAAAAGAAAACGAAAACCGTATCTACCCCCAAACTTTGCAATGGCATCCTTTGACGTTTGAAAGAAAATCCCAGGTCCTTGCCTTGTCCTTACAGAGGCTTGACGTGATCCGTGTCTGTCCACACGTCTGGCCTCCTCTCCCGCCTAGCTCGGGCTTGCCGGCTTTAGCCTAATCACGCTGACCTCCAGCACACCCCTGGGCGGGCCTAACTCTTTGCCACCTCAGGGCATTTACACATGCTGGCCTTCTGCCTGCTGGCACTGCCGGTCCCCATCTCCCAGGTCAAAGCTTTATGGTACAAACCTCCCTAATCACATCACCCAAAGGAGATTTCCGCTGGACATTTCTACCACTGAGCCTTTCTTGCTTCACCCACAGTGGTTTTGGAGCTGTTTCTGTTTCCTTTATCTGGTGATTTGTTTCATTTGGTTACTCATTGTTCTGCCCTTCTCTTCTCCCCCACTCAGAGACTCAAAGGTAAGACAGGAAATGCACATGAGGGCAGGAAGTTTTGTCTGCTTGGTTATTGATGTATCTCTTGTGCCTTGAATCATGTCTGGCACACAGTAGACAGTTAATAAATGGACGACTGAATGAATGTGCACTTACTGACACCTACTGTATTTATTGGGGTCCAGTGTATAAAAAAACATCTTAGGTCTTTTAAGCTGAGGGAGTTCTGATGTGTAGAGTTAGGAATTATGAAATTTGTAGAAGGGCCAACAAAACAGCCACGGATTCTTAATTTCCATCATTCCAGCCCGTCCCACCTCTATCCCCACACCCTGCCCTGTGAACCCCAGAGACAGAACAGCCCCTTCAAAACCCAGGGTGCTGGTCAAGCATCCAGGTGGGCAGGTGGAGACCGCAGTCCCTACTCTAATGTTTCTCGGCTGTAGGACCAACCTCAGATTCTTTTCCCCGTAAAAAGGGATAATTATGGGACTGACCCTCAGGCTCTTCGGAGGATTAAGGAAAACAATGCATATAAAGTGCTTGAGCTGGTGCCTTGCCAAGCAGGGTCCAGGGCATTGAGCAGGAGAGGCGAGGACCCTGCCCCCGGGGAGACCCCCTCAGGGTTGAGGACTTGTACTGAGCTAATAAACGGAGCCCAGAGGCAGCGAGGACCATCAGAGTGCGAGAGAGAGCGCGGGGGTGACAAGAATGGTCAGGGGAGAAAACACCGTGTGAGCTGAAACCTGAATGGCAAGAGGGAAGGAGCCAGGGGAATATTTGGGGAGACTGTTCCAGGTGGAACCGCAAATGCGAAGTTCCCGCAGTAGGGACGGGCTGGGAAAAACAGCAAGGGAGCAGATGAGTAGCACGATACCAGAAGAGGCTGGGCTCTCAGTAGTGACTATTATCATTAAAACCGAAAGAGAGGGGCGCCTGGGTGGCGCAGTCGGTTGAGCGTCCGACTTCAGCCAGGTCACGATCTCGCGGTCCGTGAGTTCGAGCCCCGCGTCAGGCTCTGGGCTGATGGCTCAGAGCCTGGAGCCTGTTTCCGATTCTGTGTCTCCCTCTCTCTCTGCCCCTCCCCCGTTCATGCTCTGTCTCTCTCTGTCCCAAAAATAAAATAAGCGTTGAAAAAAAAAAAAAAAACCGAAAGAGAGCCAAAGTGTTTATTTTTCATCACACTTTATCCCTCCTTTGCTGTCCCTTCGAGCTTTCCTACATCTGCTAAGATTTATGGGTAATCTTACTTACCTAGGATTCATAAGAAGTCTCGCAGTTTAATAACCGGGGCTCTGTGTTAGTTACCTGTCGCTGTGTAACAAATTACCCCGAAACTTAGTGGCTTTGGTCAATGATAAGTATGTATTACCCCACACAGCTTTGCTGGGGAGAGAATCTGGTAGCAGCTTCGCGGGGTGGTCCCGGCCGAGAATCCGTCACGCGGTTTCGGTCAAGACGTCCGCTGAGGCTGCGTCATCTGAAGGCTCAATGGGGGCTGGAGGATCCCCTTCGCGGGCGACCCAGTCCCATGGCTGAGGCCTCGGTCTCTCTCCGCGGTGTCTCCACGGAGATGTTAGCGGGAACCCACAACATGGCAGCTGGTTTCTCCCAGAGCAAGTGATTCGAGAGAATAAGGTCGAAGCCGTGACGTCTCCTGTGACCTCACCTCAGAAGTCACAGACTCCCACGGTGTTCTGCTGGTCCCGGGGGCCAGTCATGACTCAGTGTGAGAGGGAGAGGAAAGCATCTCTGGGAGCCATCTTGGAGGCGGGCCACCAGGGGCACTTCCCCATCAGATGCGCTGAGCCCGTTTTCTCCCTGCTTGGGCCAGAATCCACCGGTAACGCTGGTCAGCGACGAAATCCCGAGGGCTGTCCTTGGCCAGGACAGCCATGGCTTGCCTTTCGGTTTTCACTTTTTTTCTTTTACCTTGTGTGGCTCCTCTGAAACATTTGTTTCCCTGCACCGTGGGGCCTTTGCTGTTCAAATTTCATCCTCTGGTATCACCTGAGAGACCAACCCACGCTGATCTAGTCCCTGCGACAGCAAGAGAGAAATCTCTAACTCAAGTGGGAAGTGAAGGAAATTAATTTGTCTGCCAAGAGGCTGTAGAGTAATTCTCTTGCCAGACATGTAGTCTGCCATGGGAAAACAGATGGGAATATCGTGTAAATACAGCAAATGCCAAGAAGAATCAGGAGAGGCAACTGGTAGCTATTTAAATGGTTCTCTAAAATATTTTTTTGTTGAGGCTACGCAGAAGGCCAAAACAAGCGACGGGGTGTGAGGCGTTCTGTCAGCCCCATCTGCGTGTGCAGACACAGTCAAAAACAAGGCGTGACCGTCGGAAGTCGTGTTTCGGAATCAGTCGGTGGTTTCCCAACTGCTGGGCATGGAAAGCGATTCGCAGGACCTGGACAGCCCGGAGTCCCCAGGCTGCTTTGAGTGGTGAGGTTCGGTGCACAAACCTGGCCAGGTTTCAGGAGGCAATCCTGTTCCTTGCTATTTCAATAGCTTTGCAGCATCCCCCCAGAGGAAAAGGGCTTTGAGGGGTGCACGGTTTTCAAAACAGCAGCCTCTGGGCACCTGGTGGCCCAGTGGGTTAAGCGGTCAACTCTTGGTTTTGGTTCAGGTCATGATCTCACAGTCTGTGGGATTGAGCCTTGCATCGGGCTGTGTGCTGACAGCACGGAGCCTGCTTGGGATCCTCAGTCTCCCTCTCTCCCTGCCCCTCTGCTGCTCAAAATCTCTCTCTCTGTCTCTCAAAAATAAAGGAATAAACATTAAAAAATTAATACATAAATAAAATAGCAGCATCCACATCGGTGAGGCCACTTGCCTTGGGGAACTAAATCCAGGGCCAGCATCGGTGCATGCAGGAAACCGTCCCTGAACGCACCGTGTTTGGACCATGTCGTCGTAAGTGGAGAGAAGCGGCTGAATCTGGGGGCCACGTCCACCGAGAACTGCAAGGTCTAGGAGGAGGTGGCAAGGACGATGTCGCATGGGCTAAATTTGGAATATTTATCACATTCACCTCCAGTAGGAGGTAAGTCTCCATTTAACTGTGAAGGAGAAGGTCAGAGTCCCAACTTGACTCGGGCCAGAGGGGCAGGGCAGGGCGGGGCGGGGGGGGGGGGGCGGCACCCGGGCTCTGTCGCTGGATTCTGGTATTCCCTGGGCAGCCGTCACCGTAATCCACAAACCCCAGCCCCCCCAGTATGGTTACAAGTCGGATTTAGTCATTAACTATTCGCACATGTCAGAAAACGAGCTCAAGGTAAAAGTGATAACGTGTGACGTGCCCGGCACCTGACGCAGAATCCAGTAACTATGCACATAATCCCCACGACAACCACCACAAATACCTGACATCTGAGCCCAGGCTCTGACAAGCACCTGAGCTCAGTGCCTTACCTGGACTGGCTCACCTGCTCCCTAACACCCCTCCGTGCAGCAGGTGGAATCACATTCCCATTTGACAGAGGGGGAGACTGAGGCCCAGAAAAGCTCAGGAACTTGTCCAAGTTCTCAAGCCTTGCCCGGTACGTCTCCATCCTGGATCGGTCAGGGATGTTCCCCATTCCGGCAGCCTGAGTAAAACCCCTTTATTTTTATTTTAAAGTTTACTTGTTTATCCTGAGAGAGAGAGAGAGAGAGAGAGAGAGAGAGAAAGGGAGGTTGCAGGAGGGGGCAGAGAGAGAGAAGGAGAGAGAGAGAGAATCCCAAGCAGGCTCCACACTATCAGCCCAGAGCCCGACACGGGGCTCGAACTCACCAACTGTGAGATCGTGCCCTGAGCCAAGATCAAGAGTCAGATGCTTAACCGACTGAGCCACCCAGGGGCTCCCCGAAATAACACTCCTTTAAAGACACACCCGCAGCATCCGGATGGGAGCGTTTTAAGTCAACGTCTTCGGTGGGCGACTGGCACTGTCTGTGTCTCTATCTACAGATCTCTTGCAGGTGCCTAGAGAACCCTTTCCCCCGGACCCAGCGACGGCGCCCTTCGGATGTCCTCAGAAACAGGTGCGACAACGCAACCCGCGAGGTTACTCACAGTGGCGTGACTTGTAACAGCAAGCAAACGTCCGTTAGCGCCCTTAACTTGGGTGGCAGGTGACGGGCACCCGCCCAGCGCGGCCCCACGCGGCCCCGAAGAAGGACGGGGCCGTCCCCCTGTCCTGATTCGGAAAGATGGCCGAGACAGACGACGCACAGCCCTTTGTGCCGCGGGAAGACAGGACGGACGCACGCGGGTGTGAAAGAAGCAGCCGCCGTCTCAAGACGGTTGCCCTTGAACTCGGTCAGGGTGGTTGGCTCGTCTCTGGGGAAGGGAGCGGAGACCTGGGGGGGGGGCGGCTCAGGGGTGAAGAGGGGCTTACGTTTCCCCGTGTAGCCTCTCGCTTGCGTTTGAGACGTTATTGTGTGTGCGTGCGCTGTTAACAGATACGCGTGTGCTTTTTTGGTTTGTTTGTTTTAGGAAAGATAACACATAAAGCACAGAAACGGCCCAGGGGACTAGGAGAGATGTTTCTTTAAACACGTCAGCCGTGGGTGTGCGGGGCCCGTTTCCGGAGGGGCTTCGGCCTCCCTTTAGATCAAACGTCTGCTCTCCCTCCGATGCCCTCCGAGGGCAGCGTCCTCGGAGGGTGCCAGCCGCCGTGCTGAGCCACTCTGCGGCCCTGGGGCGCCTCTGGGAAGGGCCGGGGCGCTCGCTGCAGTGACGGTTCCCGTCGCACGGGTGTCCACAGTCATTAAAAAAAACGTCCCCACGGGCTGCTGTCCTCGCAGCCAGCCGCGCTCTGTGCAGAGCATGAGCACGGGGCTCTCGCTAAACATGACACCTCGATTTGGGACAGTCTCTAACAGCCCCAGGCCGGCCACACGCGTCCTTTGCAGCTGGCCCCACCCCCCTGCTCTCTTCTGCACGGCTGTCCTCCTGGGAGGTCTCCGGATGGATGAGCAGAAGCGCGCTTGCCAGGAAAGAACAGTCCCGGCCGTCGGGTGGGTCCGGGCAGCAGCGTTCTCGCGGGGCCGTCCAGCTGGACGGAGGACGTCTGTCCAGGAATCGGCCCCTGTCCGCCAAGACGCCAGGGCCCCCCTCAGCTCTGTGTTCCTTGGCCCTATTCCCCCCCCGCTTTGCTGTCTTTCAGGGCTCAGCAAGAATTACAGAGCTCGGCGACGTGCCGAGGGCCTCACGTCCATTCAACGCCCCCGGGAAGTAGCCACGAGAGGTGGGTTGTCTCGAACCCAGGCGCGCCAGCTGGAAGGCCACGCGGGGCCAGATTCATACAGAGGAAGGTTGGGGGGCGGAGTCACGTCCCAGGCTCACGGGGGCTGGGACTTGGGGTCCAAGAACGCTTTCCTCTCAGTCCGGATGTGCCCCCAAAACTCGGGAGAAAGTTCCAGGCAGTCACCGCCGATCAGGAAGACCGTCAGCTCCGTGAGGGCGGGGACTGGGCGTGGCTCAAGGCGACACTGTGTCCCCGGCAGGTACCAGGTGCATGGCACTGTGTCACTGTTTCTGGAAGGGAGGGACGCAGGGACCTCAGGGCATCTGCTGCAAGGGCTGGGGGGGAAGGGAAAGTGGAGTGAGATGGCCCACGGCGGCCGGCCGCTTGCTGGGTACACGGCATCTCATCGGAGCCTTACGGCAGCCCCCGGAGAGAGTGCCTCTCGCTGCTGCCCCATTTTACAGATGTAGACACTGAGGCTTAGAAGGATGTAGGGTTTTTTCCGAGGGCCCCCGCTGTTGGGGGTGGGAGAGCAGGCGTCTACACTCAGGCCGACGTGAGTCCAGTGCCCCAGCACGGAGCTGCCGCATCCCGCCTGCCTTGATCAGCCTGCCCGCCTTGACTCCGGAGAGCCGAGATCTCTCAGCACCTCGACTTTTCCACCCAGGAACGGGCCCGGCCTTTGCCTCCAGCCGCGGCCCCGCCAGGAAACCAGCTGGCAGGGCGGCCGGTCTGGCCAGGCCTCCGCCCGGGCTGGCAGACGGGGCGCGGCACGGTCCTGCGGCTTCGGATCCTGGGCCGCGGCCGCCCCGCAGATGGGACCGTCATTGCTCTGACTCAGGGACCGCCCAGCCTCCTGCTTCGCTGAGTTTGCAAAGTGAGCGGTCCCGGGGTTGGTGCCCGGGTGCGTTTGGGATGCCTGATTTTCTGCCGGCGGAGAAAGCGAGGATGTCTAAGTCAGCGTGAGAAATGAACCGGCCGGACTGGTCCCCCCCTCCGCCAGCTGTGAGGTCTAGTGCTGAGAGAGGACTCTGAGGTCCTCGGTACTTAGTACTCCTGTACTCAGTACTTCATACTGCTGCTAAGCCCGCCGACTGTCAGGCGGGCCTGAGCTCACATCCCAGGCCCATCACTACCAGCAAAGGGGCTCGGGGCAAATCACCCACCCCTCCACCCCGGGGGGTCATAACAGGCCCTTCCTCAAGACGTCTTGGAAGAATTAATTGAGACAATGCATGGAAAATGCTTCATATGTACCAAGAGCTCAGT
The DNA here is from genome assembly GCF_007474595.2 of Lynx canadensis. Classification (NCBI taxonomy): domain Eukaryota; kingdom Metazoa; phylum Chordata; class Mammalia; order Carnivora; family Felidae; genus Lynx; species Lynx canadensis. The sequence goes on along the minus strand of NC_044305.1, from coordinate 5,859,483 downwards.
GCATTTTTTTTTAAGTTTATTTATTTATTTGGGTGCGGGGGGAGACAATGAGCGGAGGAGGGGCAGAGAGAATCTCAAGCAGGTTCGGTGCTGTCACCAAAGGGCCCAGTGCAGGGCTTGATCCCGTGAACCGGGAGATCCTGACCTGGGCCGAAATCAAGAGTCGGACGCTCCACTGACCGACCCCCCAGGCGCCCCAAGCCCAGTGCAGTGTTATACTCACGAGGAGGTTTCCATCCCAACTCTCCAGCCCTTGTACGGCAAGACGAGGACCGACCCCAAGCCGTAAAAAATGGGAAACTCGCCCTGTGCCCGTCCTGTGTCTGCCTGCTTTTGCTCGCGGCCCTGTGTCCTCAGGTCTTGCCACTCACGCTCTGTCCAACATCTAGTTATTAGCAGAAGCCAAGAGTCCACGCAGTCTCCCGTCCCCCTCGCGCCACCTCTGCGGGGCGTCGGGGAGGGGATTCGAAGCTCAGAGAGGTGCAGCGACTTGCCCGCTGCTTCCCAGCCACCAGGCGCTGCCCGCTGAGCGGCCGGGGTCCAGCTCCGGCCCCCTGCGTCTGCCCCCCTCACCTTTACTTGTTCGTTCTTCGTGGGAATGTTTCCCGAGCGCCCACGTCGCGCCAGGCGCCCTGCGAGGGCCTGGCCACGCGGCCACGAGTCGCTCCGACGAGGTCCCTGCGCTCGGGGCGCTTGTGTTCTAGTAACTTTCGCAGAACCCAGATGAGCCCTTAGGAGCTCAGAGAATCCGTGGCCGGTCTCTGAGCCCCTCCCTCCTTCCTCGGCTGTGGGACAAGTGAGAAAATTAAATCACGTGGGTCCTGAATTTCTTTTTTCATTAAAAAAAATATATTTTTACGTTTATTTATTTTTGAGAGAGAGGAAGAGACAGAACGTGAGCGGGGGGGAGGGGCAGAGAGAGAGGGAGACGCAGAATCCGGAAGCGGGCTCCAGGCTCCGAGCTGTCCGCGCAGAGCCCGACGTGGGGCTCGAACCCCTGAACCAGGAGATCATTACCTGAGCCAAAATAAAAAGTCGGACGCTTAACCGACTGAGCCACCCAGGTGCCCCACTACTAAATGTTTTTTAAAGCTTTTTCCGCTTGCAAACAAATGGGACCCTAAGGATCACCCTTTGAAGTAGGACTTATGAGTAGCATTGTCATCCGCCCTATTTAGCAAATGAGGACACTGACTCAGAGACACTGAGCGACTTCTCCAGGGCCACACAGCCAGAAAACGGAAGAACCGGAATTTGAACTCGGGCTTCTTTCAACGCTATTCTTCACTGGCTTGAAAGACAGGATCCTTGTGTTGTTAGCACCTCCTAAGTCTGAGATAATATGAATTTCCCGCCTCTAAAAGCCCCGCGAGGGCTCCATCCACTCAACATTATTAGTTGTTTTTGTGACACTGAGCACCCCCAGCACACAGCCTGACCGAGAGCCCTTAGAGCAAGGTGCTCCAACTACGGCCCAAGGACCCAACCCTGCCCCCCTGCCTGTTTTAGGGGGAAAAAAGCTTATGGAACCCAGCCACACCCCTTTGCTCATGGATTGCCCGTGGCTGTTTCCTGCTGCAAGGGCGGAATTGCATTGTTACGACCGGGGCCATATGGCCTTCAAAGCTTGCCATATTAACTATCAGGCCCTTTGCAGAAAACGTTGCAGTTCCTTGGCACAGAGAAACTTCTCTCAGCTTCTGGAAGGACGCCTTGACCACACAGGGCCCAGCCCTAGATCCAGCATCAAACAGGCCCTTCTAGCAGGTGGTCATTCTGTCCTGGTCTCTGGAACAAATGTCCCTTCCCCGAAGGGAGATGCCACAACCTCCGAGGACCCGGCCACAGCTCCCTCTCCCCCTTCCCTGAGCAGAGGGTGTGTGCGCGCCTCTGGGACTGGGAGAACAGCACACAGAGGAAGCCCCTTCTGCCGGGTAAATTTGAATTTCAGATGGACGACAAATTCGTTTTTAGTAGAAGCGTGCCTCAAATATTACCCGGAACATACTTATACTGAAACGTTTTCCTGCTAAAATTCTGAAGTTACTATACTAAATTCCGAATTTGTTATGCCAAAAACTTCAGCGTAAGTATATCCCCAAAAGTGCATGGGACATACTTATGCTTCAAAAAATTGTCCATCGTTTATCTGAAAGGCAGGTTTGAGTGCCTTCTTGTGTTTTGCTTAGGAACATTATAAGGGGGTGAATTTGGACACAGAGGGAGACAGCTCAGACCTGCAGGGCCCTCATGACGGCCAGACTTTTCCACAGTGGATGCGTCCCCGTGGCGGAGGAGGGAGTGGTGGCCACTGGGAGCCTTCGGGGGCCCTTCCCCAGATGGCTGGAAAGCAGGAAATCCTCCCAGGTCTTGCACAAAGGTGAACTTCCGTTTTCCGAGTGGGCCTCCCCAAATCTAATTCTGGAACGCAGGGTCTGTACCTTCATGGCAGCGGGAAACTACTTACGGGCTAAACGTGCGGGATTTTCTTTTCCTTTTTTCATTGTTGTGGCTGTTTTGTTTTTCCCCGCTGCTCTGCAAGCTGAGACCTGGTTTTCCCGGCCAGGCTCCTTTGCGGTCGCCCCTCTCTCTGTCTCTCCCGCTCACTCCGTGGCTCTCCCTGTCTCTCTCTGTTACGGTGCTCGCTCAGGGAGCGACACGGCAGACACAATGCCTTTTGACAGGTGACAAGACGGGGCCGGCGTCACGCGGGTTCGGGCCGTAATCTGGGTGGCGGAGGAAGGAGCGATGGGCTCAGCCCTGCACGGAGGCCGAGGCGTGGCTGAACCGGAGGGAGCCCGCAGCCGGGATTTCTGCCAACGGGGATCTTCAAAACAATTATTAGGGGACACTCGTCTCCAGTCCCGTGTCCCAATTGGCCCGAGTAGGTGGCACCCAGTGCCCCCCCTCCGCTCCAGCTCTGGTTTTGTCACTGTTCTCAGGCGAAATGGTGACAGGGTGGGCACCCGACCGAGCGCCTGGCCTCAGTCCTTACCGTGCAGACCTGGAGGGCAGGAGAGGCCACGTGACGGGCTCAAGGTCACGCAGCTGAGGGGAAGCAGAGCTTCGAACCCCACGCCCTTGTCTCCGATTCCGTCCCCGGTGGAAATCTTGCCCGCTTCCGTTTTTATGATCCCTCCACCTGCTCAGGAATCCTTCGGCACCCAATTCCACCGTTTTTCTGGATCTTTCTCCGGGAGGGCTCTCGTACGGGTTAGGGAGAGAACAGAGGCAGCTCATGTAAGGGGGTGAGACAGCGCCTCGTGCACAGACAGTGCTCAGGGGACGCTGGTGGGCGTCACGGCCACCGTGCGAGGCCCTTCGCTCCGGGAAGCGCCGCACGGTGCCCTCAGTGAGGCTCGGCTTTCGTCACCGGTATTGAAGGCACCCAAGTGCCGGAGGTGGAAAATGCCTGCTAGGTGCTCAGTAAATGGCAGTTCACTCGTCTCGGAGACCATCGTGGAGACCCCAGGACAGTGAGGGCTCCTTAGGGCCCACGTGAACACTTACACCTTTGGTGCCTTTTTATACAGCACGTACCAAGCGGGCTTCTCGGGATCCCCTGGGGGCTTTGGGAGGGCAAAGGGGCACGAGGCAGAAGAATCTGGGCCTGCTAGGAGAGCACAGACTCGGAGCCGCGGGTGTGCCCGGAGCCTCAGCAGCCCTGTCTCTGCTATGTGGCCCAGCCCACCTCAGGACAGGCCGCCCCAGCCCAACCCAAGGGAGACCGGGGGCCTCTTTCCACCTTCCCAGCTCCCTGGGCCTTCCCAGGAGCACGAGAGCCCCTTACTTTGCAAGTCAGAAGAAGGAACGCTGTGCTGACTTGGAGAAGTAGTCAAGAAGAAAAGGGGACCGTTTTCCGGGTGGCCCCCCCAGCACTCCCAGGGTTGGCTTTGAGCCTTAATTTTCTCCTGCAGTTCTCTTCCAAACCCAATTCTACTCCAGAAGAAAGAGGCTCCGGGAAAACTTCTGGGGGGAAAAGCGGCAAGTTGGAGCCAGAAAGGTAGTTTTTACAGGGACCTCCCCTATTAGAAGAACCCAGGATGTTGTTGGAAAACGCAGACTCTGGTCTGGGGCTCTGCCTTCTTGCGGAACTCCCTCCAGGGTGGCAACGCACAGTTAGAGACGCAAGGCAAGGCCTGGTAAGTGTTACAAGATGGGATCTTCTCCCAACTTAAACACGGTTTAAAATCTCTTGTTGGCTTCCCAGTGCTTTTAGGGAGAAGGCCGGTGCCTTCAGCACGGCTCCCTGGACGGCGTCCCCCCTGTGCTCCATTCCTTCATCGTTTGCCCGCCATGCCACCCTGTCCTCAGCGGCATCCCCCATTCCTGCCACAGGACCTTTGCGCTGCCCATGTCCACTGTCTAAACACTAACCCCAGAGAAACTCTCTGGGGTCCCTGGACTAGCTTAGCTTCCAAAGTTCCCCCTCCAGCCCGCGTGCCCCTCCTTCGGCCACTTCTCTCAGTTAGAAGTCATACGCCCTCATCTGTAGATGGTTTCTTAACGTCCTCAGCCCCTCCTGGACCGGGAGCTCCATGAGGGTAGGGGCTGGAGCTGTCCCATTCAACTCGGCACCCCCAGCCCCAGGCCTGCGGACAGGGTACTTCTCGGTTCAGAGCCCAGATCTGGAGCCCCGCTGAGGGCTTCCGCTGTGGCCCCGCCAGCCGCTTGCACGGCCTATCACAAAACCTCCCTGGACCTCTGCCTCCGTGACCGTAACAGAGCGAAAACCGTGCCCGTCCCAAAGGGCTCTTTGGAGGATGAAGTGATTACGCCCTAGGCACAGAGGCTGGCATCCATTGAACGCATACGCAGTGAGCACCTACTATGTGCCGAGCCCTGGATCCACGCAGCTGACGAAGCCCCTCCACGCTGGTGGCGAGACAGTCCGCAGACTGATCAGAGGAGAACACCGAGCAGCGAGAAGCGTGCTGTGCTCAGAGGCTCGCTGCACAGACACTGCGGGCAGATGCCTGGTGGGGGAAGACCTTCCTACAGCTCCTGACCTCTTCGTGCTCAGTTTCCTCACCTGTAACATGGGCGTGATAGGAGAACCTGCTTTATGGAGTGGGTCCGGGGGAATATTTAGGGGTTAAGAGGTATGTATCCATTGTAGTAACATATAGTGGTGTCGATAAGTGTTGGGACACATACATCAGGGAAACAGGGTGGAGGAGGGTGGGAGGAAGCCGGGATGGGCCACGCTCCCTGGGGGAGGTGATAAGAGGGAAGAAGGGAGCCACGTGGATAGGCAAGGCCAGTGCGGCCGGCATGTGGGCAGCGAGGCCAAGGCGACTGATGAAGCTGGCATCGGGCAGGTGCTGGGGAGGCGGGACTTGCCTTTTGTTCCACGGGGGAGGGGAGGGGACCGGAAGCTGTGGAAGGAGAACGACGGTTCTGGTTCACTTGGAGAGACTCGTCCAGGTTGCTGTCTGAGGAAGGCGTTGGGAGGTCCAGGGCCCCAACAGGGAGAGCAGCTGGGGGGCTGAGGGGCCCAGATGAGGAGCCAGAGGGTCTCAGGGAGGGTTAGGGACGGTGGAGGAGAAGAGAGGTGGTCAGATTCTGGGCAGCTCAGGGGCGTTCCCGACAGACCAGCGGGGTGCAAGAAAGGACCAGGCACTAGGTAACAGCGGAGCCATTTCCCTGGACGGGAGAGGGGCACAGAGAGAATGGGCCACTCTCGGTTACCGTCCCCGAGCCACTGCATAATGGTAGTTGTGGCAGAGCAATGCGTATGTGGCTCACGGTCCTTCCAGCCCCAGGCTCGCGGGGTAGGTCAAATGGGCCCTGAGAAAGGCAAGCGGCTCTAGACTGAATAAACACCGCCGAGCAGAGAGAAGTCCGATTTGCCCTATAAAGGAGGAGGAATCACTTGCGTCCACACCTACAGAAAGCTCAACCTTCTGGGCAAGTGCTGAAGGCTGTCAGCTGTCCAAGCCGGCGTCCTTGTGATTCTGCCTCAAGTGGTGCATAGTCTGAAGCAGCTTGGAAAGTAGCTCTTTCCTCCACCCTGTTCGCGTTCATGCCTAATGGACTCCGAGGATAAACCAATCGGGGTGGGTCACCCGGTGCTTGAAATTTTCCATATAAAAGTCCCCCTTTCTGGGTGGTGCTATTCTAGAATGGAACATATTTAAAATGCCCATAGGTGTGTGTATATATACGTACGTATATATGTGCGTATACTTACATATACATCATACACACTCATATATATACATATAAGCCATACATATATACACATACATGTATATACACACACACTCATATTATCATACATATGCACACATATCATATATCATATATATACATATATATCATATATACATGTATATGAATGTGTGTGTATATATATGAGTATAGATATGTGTATGTATGTGTGTGTATGTGTATATATATATACATACATACATACGTGTGTATATATATCCACATATATGTATATCTGTGTATATATATGTGTGTGTGTATATATAGATGTATTTATATGAGTATATATATGTGCATATATGTGTGTGTGTATATGTATGTATATCTGTATATATGTGTGTGGGTATACATATGTATATATATGAGTATATATGTGTATATGTGTGTGTGTATATATATACACACACAAATATACGTGTGTATATATGAGTATATATATGTATATGTATATATATGAGTATATATGTGTATATATGTGTGTATGTGCGTATATATATACATACATATATACGTGTGTATATATATCCATATATATGTATATCTGTATATATACGTGTGTGTATATATACACACACATAGATATACGTGTGTATATGTGAGTATATATATGTATATGTATATATATGGCTATATATGTGTATATATGTGTGTGTGTATACATGTAAATCCATCGGAATATTTTACTGTGTTCTCTCCATGTCCTGGTTGTTTGAGATGAAGTTTCCTAAATCACAGAAGAAGAATCAAAGGCCACTGACCACACACACACACACACACACACACACAGGTAGGGGACTCTTTGTAAATGTAAATGGAGGCTCCGAGGGAGGGAGGGAGGGAAAAGGAGAAGTCACACCCCAAGAAGATTGCATCCCTCGTGTGGCTTAAGCAATACAGCAGATTGTACTCTGATGAAGTTCCCTCCAGTCATAGACATTTCTTTGGAAGCTCTTCAGAGTGATAATACACAACAGACACGAGTGAACGATACTTGATAGATGCCGATATGCATCATTATCATCACCTCTGATGGTGCCAGCCAGTCCCTCGCTGCTGTCCCGTGCGGGCTCCGAGATCCACAAGAGCCTGTGCGTGACCTGTGTTTATGTTCGCTGGCCCAGCGCACATCAAGGCAAGAAAACTTCCTTCCATGACACGCATTTCTGCTCCGACTGCCCCGGCCCCTGCGGTAGCACAGAAACCCTCCCCCTGGAACCTTCGCACAACATCTCCTACCAGTTCAAAGCCCATCCCCTATCATTTATAATCATTTGGCAAATTTCATTTAAAATGAAAATCCATTTAATGAAATATTTCTGTTTAAACACCAGCGCATTAGATTTGCAAAAATGTACCCATCTTGAATATATTTAAGCAAAAATCAATAAAGGTTAATAGCATATTGTGGAACATCGCAATGACAGGATGCCAAATAATTCCTTTTGTAATTGAATAGTACCACTGGAGTGTGAGAGGAAATCAACAGTGACGTTTCTACCATATCTTTTCAAATGGTGTGTGAAATTCAACCACTGGACTGTGATAGCCAAATACAATTCAAATTTGACTAATTAGGTGGACGGTGCAATTTTCCATTTTTTAATAGGAAAGGGGATGGCAAGACAATTTTGAGAGGATCGGGGCCAAAACGGGCGGGCGGGGGGGCATCATGCGAAGATAGCTAAGTCTTTAACAACAAAGTAATTTTAAAAAAGGATTTAATTGGAATCTATTAGGAGACAAGCCAGCTGGTTTGAAGGACGAGATTAAAAATATTTCATTAATGCACATGTGACTTTCGGAAGCGATGCTCAAGGAATTTATTATTTCCCTGAGTTACTTAGTCCCGAGGAAGGGGGACTCAGAGGATGTTAGGACTCAAGAGATTTTGTTGTTCCCCCTGGTGTCCATTATTGGTTTTCCCCCCGTGGTGACGGATACATGTTGTTGCTATTGAACGTCAGTTTCCCCTTTTCCTTACCAGCACCTTGGGTGTTTCTTGGGGAAACCACACCTCCTCTGTTCTTAGCCCAGGATTCTGAGTCAAGAGGTATCCCAAGGCCTCCCAATCAGGATGGGCCCTGATTGGCTAAAACCTGTTGTCATGGTCCGCCCCCAAGACCCAAAGATTGGCTCAGTGGATGGGCGTGTGAGCAAATCCATGTCAAAAAGATACAGAGAACACGTATCTTTCCTTGTTCTGTCAGCTGGGAGGATCTGGAAGCAAAGACAGTCCAGTAGCTAAAGCACATTTAGAAGCTAGATCGTCTTTGTTTCTAACACCATTCTCCAAAAAAGGAACCAGGGCTCCCTGGAGAAATGGCTGATCTCCGACCTGGGGCCGGAAATATATAAGATGATCCTGAAAAGCATCCCGTCGTACCAGAAAGCAAGGAACAATAAAAAATCCCACCCGTGGTAATGAAAGCGTGTATGAAACAGCTCTCGATTCCTGAAGCCAGGATCATTTGAGCAGAAAAACCGGGTAGCGTTCGATTATAATGCCAAGTATAAGATAGGTGTGATCCCTACTGATATAAATGAGAGATGGAATAATGATGGACAAATCTCATGCAGGACAATTTCAAGTAATTCATGTAGCTATTTCACACTCAGTGAGGGGAAGTACAACTCCTTAAAATGGGTTGAACTTTGTGACTTTCTTCCAGAGAACACGTAATAGGGGAAAAAGAATGCCTTTACGGTGGAGAAAATCTGGCAAACGTGGCCTAGGTTAGCATCAATGATGCTAAGTCGCATCAAGAGTGTATCTCCTTGATATGACGGGATAAGACGGACACTTGACCTGTCAGGTCTTCTTTCCCCAAACCCGTGGCCCCAGGATACTCACGAGAAAACATCAGACAAACCCGAATTGAGGGATGGTCTACGGAATACCAGAGCCTCGTTCCTCCAGACTGTCAAGGTCACTAATACCGAGGAGAGTCTAAGAAACTGTCACAACCAAGAGGAGCCTGAGACATGACACTAAATGTCATGTGGTGTCCCAGCAGGGATCCTGGGCCAGAAAAAGGACATTAGGTAAAAGCTAGGCAAATCTGAATAAACTTTAAACTCTAGTTAATAATGATGTATCAGGGGCGCCTGGGTGGCTCGATCAGTTGAGCATCTGACTTCAGCTCAGGCCATGATCTCGCAGCTCGTGAGTTTGAGCCCCGCGTCGGGCTCGGTGCTGACGGCTCGGAGCCTGGAGCCTGCTTTGGATTCTGTGTCTCCCTCTCTCTCTGCCCCTCCCCCTCTCATGCTCTGTCTCTCTCTCTCTCAAAAATAAGTAAACATTTCAAAAAATTAAAAAAATAATGATGTATCGATATCAGTTATTAATTGTGACAAACGCACCATACTCACTTAAGATGTTAATAATAGATACATTATATATATATATATATATATATATATATATATATATGAACTCCCTTAGTATCTTGGCAACTTCTTCTGTAAATCTGAAATGATTTTAAATAAAAAATATATATATTATTTTAAAAATCTCATATGGGGGCACCTGGGTGGCTCAGTCAGTTAAGGGTCCAGACTCTTGATCTCAGCTCAGGTCATGATCTCACAGTTCATGGGATCGAGCCCTGTGATGGGCTCTCAGCTGACAGTACGGAGCTTGCTTGGGATTCTCTCTCTTTCCCTCTCTCTCTGCCCCTTTATTTGGGTTCTCTCCAAATAAATAAATACACTTAAAAAAGTAAATAAAAATCTGCTCCCAAGTGATATTTACTGGGGCTTCTGGGAAAATAAAGCTCCTTTACACTGTAGTGTAAGGATACAGTGCTTCAAACTGAGTGCCCCATTTTGGTACCGAAATGGGGGAGACTGGAGCTGTTAGCTGTTGCTAGGTACAGCCTAGAGACAATGATCCCCAAATTCTAGAACTCACATATCCTGTTGTGCTTGGGATGCAAGTTAATTGCTAACACAGTCTGAGCAGTGTATGCTTTGGGGTTACTTCCCTACTGTTTCCAAGGGCAGAAAAGCAAGATGGGCTGGGGGTTGCAGGGACCCTGGGCTGGTTTTCCGTTCCCACCAAATAATCTCTCTCTTCAGTGGAGAAATTGTTGCCAGAGGGTTATTTCTGGAACATTCTTCTGACTGAGCAGGGACTTGAGCTCCTTGCTTCTCAGTTTTATGTGGCTTGTGGCTATTTGTTGTTTGATTTAGGAATGGCGGGGGTGGGGTGTGGCTGCGGTTTGGGTTTTCATGGGACTCTAGACTTCGCTGGAAGGTCACCTCCCGGCCCCACCCCGTCACTCATTGTGACGTTCCTATTATTTTTTAAAAGCTTTTCATGTAGGTTCTTCAACTTGGCAAAACTTCAGAAGTGGAATCCCATTTGTGTAAATAAACAATCAGACCTCTCTAAATTGTCTCCAGGAAAGGCCCATCTTCTTAATCATCTCTTTTCCCAGTACCCAAGTCCCCCGCGCCATGCAGCAAGGCGGGATAGGAATGAGCCTGTCACTCAGTCCACGGGGGAGGAGCCCGAGACACAGATGGGCCAGAAGCATGGCGCAGGGAGGGATGGTAGCAGATTCGGTCTGGCCGGAGCCAGACCTGGTTCTCCGTTTCATTCCCCACCGGCCAGAGCACCAGAGGCTTCCGGCATGTCTGTAGAGGGAGAGTCTTCTCCACAGAGTGGCTGACGACATCCCACATCCTCCTGAACTCTTCGGGCACAGGTTCTTACGAGGAAGGGCCAAAAAGGCAGTTGGAATGCAGGCCCACTCCCTAACGGCCAGGGCAGAAGCCTCGATGCTCTGGACAGAGCCCTTTAATCTCCTTCTTAGCAGCAAAGGGAATGAAGGAGTCTCCTAAGACTATCAGTCAAACCTTCCCGGTTTTTGTGAAAGGTGTGGCCTCCAACAAGAGATAGACATCTGTTCTTTCACCAGATCTTTCCTGTTGCTGAATTCTGCTGCACAGGATTCCCAGAGATCTTATCAAAAGTCACCTTTATCCCTCCAAATTCCTGATGCATAAAATCCTAAATCTGCACTGTTCTCGATTTGGTTTGTTCTAAATATCACATTAGCTCCTCCTTTGAAGGAATCTATTCATCCATCCGTCCATTCATCCACCCACACGTCCATCCAATAGATTTTTTTTTTTTTTGAGGCTCCTCTCTGTGCCAGGCACTGTTCTGGGCTGGGTCACAGCTATAATGAGACAGGCAAGGTCTGCTTGAAGCCAGATGTTGCCTGAATGGCTCAGCTCTGCAAAAAGCCTCCCTAATACGCAAAGATGGTGTGTCGATTTCAATTAGAATATTTGTGAGGGGTTGTTTTTATAGTCGGATGAGCTAGAAAGGTCCAGCAGAGAGCCCTTGTCTTTGGGCAAAGGGCACATGAACCTGGACAGGTGTAGACAGTCGGTCGAGTGTCGCACAACGCTAGGGTAAGAGCTGAAGTTGGCGGGAAAGGCAAACATCTGCTAGGGCAAAAGTTGGCCTTCCAAACCCCTGAGATACCCTGAGAGTGCTTGGTTCGTGCGTCCGAACCTGCATCGTAACATTGCGCGTGTGAACGTATAAGCTGTATAGACGTAGGCCATGTATTGCCAAGAGTGACTGTGCAGAGATCGTTTACAACGTTTCCTCTCACAACAGAAAGAGTGTGTGGACGGAGAGTGTTACTGTTCCAGAATAGCCTTCTCGGGGCTCCCCGCTGACTCCCAATGTGGCCAAAGCACAGGCTTTCTTGATACACTTCCATCAAAACTTTGCCCAAAATGGAGCGGAGAGAGGGTGTCTTTACGTCCACTCCACGAGATACAACTGTTGCCATTTAACAGAGTAGGGAAGGAAGGTCAGGAGAGGCCAAGAGCCACGGATCTGTCGGGTGTCTCTGGTTGGAGCCCTTCTTCAACACTTCGCAGACACCACGAAAGGGAAAAACAGCTGGGGGAGGAACAATCGTCTTTACCTGGAAATGACAAGCTGGCACAGATCTGATGAAAAACAAATGTCTCCAAGTCACGGGATCAGCTTGGCTTTGAACGGCACGGGCTATCCTGTTATTATCTTCCCTTCCCAGCATTGACGTATTTTATTTCTAATTGCTTCTTCAAACCTCATCGATGATCTTTTGCACTTTCCGCAAAGAAACGTTGAAAGCTTTTAATGAAGAAATTAATTATGTATAGTCTTGAATGCAAATTAGACTAATTAATTGTAGCATTGATACCCTCTCCTGGCACAAAATATGAGAACCGGCATTATACATATTTATAAGGTACGGTACATTTTGACAGATGCCTGCAGATTGTGATGAAAGGGTGGTCAAGGTGTCTGAAAGGGTGCCTTTCCCCTGACAGATAAGTATGATTGCATTCCGTGAGAAGTTTAGTTTCGCCGTCAACGATAGTGACTTTGGAACGCGGAGACGTGAAAACTTCGGGCACAGAGTGGGTCTTCCCCCAAATGGAAAACTTGAGCCGGACGGAAGTGGTCAGAACAAAGATCGAACGCTTCCTGGGAATTCTCGGTTCCTAGTGTGCCGTCTCCGCGAGCCATTTCCAAGAGGGCCGGATGACTGAGCGGTTGGGATTCGCCTCTTTTCAACTGTGTTTTGTTCTGTGCGTGAGACTGGAGAGCGGACGTCTGTATGAATATCACTTGGTGACTGGGAAACAATGTTCTGCCTCAGGGATCTGTGCCGCATAAAGATGCCATTGATCTGAAAACAAAAAAAAAATGGCCACACTATTTTGCAGCCTCTCCCATTCGTCCATCCTTTGGGTCTTGGGTGAGCCACGCGATCTGCCCGTGGGATTTTAGCAAATGTGGTGCAGACAGAAGACTGCCACGTGCTTCTGCACTGGGTCTGCCATTCCCGGCTCCTACTAGAAACCCTTTGGCCACCGTGAGAAAAAGCACATGAGGACAGGCCCACCCACCCATCTCAGACACGACCCCGGACACGTGAGTGAGGCCATTCCGGACTAGCTGGCCGCCACTGAGCCAAACCAGGCCGGACCTCTCCGCTAACCAAAAGACTCATGGAACGTTTTAAGAACACGTGCGCTCTTCACGCCGGTGCGTTCGGAATCACTTGTTACGCAGCAAAGCGAACTGGTACAAGTTAGCGCCAAAGCGGGGGGAGCAGACCATAATGAAAACGAACGAAGGGACGGTGCGTAAAACGACAAAAGGCCGTTCACCCCTGGCATCCGGCTCTGGGAGACCACGGGGAGCGGAGGGGCCGTGGCACACGGGAGCACGCACGCCCGTCTCCAGCAGAACTTTGCAATGTCCGCACCTCCAGCATTTTGAGGCCGGGCGTTCTTTGTTGGGGAAGGGGTGCGCTGACCCGGGCAGCCCAGGGCGTGAGCCGCATCCCGGGCCGCTACCCGCCGGACGCCAGCAGCACCCTCTCCCCAGCTGTGACAACGGAAAATATTTCCAGAAACTGCCAAAGGTCCCGCGGAGGGTGAAATTGTCCCCAGCTGAGAGACACCGGTCTGCTAGGATCAGCCGCCACCCAGCTTCAGCCACAGTCGCCTTGTGGGAAGGCAGGCCCTACGTTCCCGGGTCTCTCCATTCTTCAAAACTCCTTTCCGTTTTGTGTTTTATTTTAAAGAGAGAACAAGAGAGCGCACAAATGGGAGAGCGGCAGAGGGAGAGAGAGAGAGAGAGAGAGAGAGAGAGGATCCCAAGCAGGCTCCACGCTCCACACAGAGATCCCACGAACCGTGAGATCACGACCTGAGCTGAAATCAGCAGCCAGATGCCCACCCAACTGAGCCCCACAGGCGCCCTTCCGTTTTTAATACTGGCCCATGATTCATTTTTTACAGACTGCCAGCCGACCCAGGAGCCCGACTGAGTCAGTCATCTATCACCCTCACTGAGGCAAGAAACGGTACATGTGATTCCTGGCGGGTTTGTCCTCATGGCCCCCAAAGGGGCAGCTCTATGGAACCTTCCATCCCGTACCAGCTTGCTCAGCGTTTGGCGAACGAGCGAACAGGAGAATTTGACCGTTCATTATGCTGATCCTGCGTGTCCCCCCCTCCCCCAACTCCCGACCCCTAGTTGTTACCTGACACGCGCCCCTCGATCTTTTGGGTTTCTTAAACCCTGCCCCTCCAGGAGTCGAAGCGTCCAAGAAATCATCTGAACTCGCACACCAGATTCCACACAGCCGCGGGCCTCTGCCAGTGGCCTCATTTGAAACCAGCCCTTCCAGAAACACACAGAAGAACCACACATGCTAACCCTCTCATTTCCTTTTTAGAGAGGGGGGAAAAAAAAAAAGAGCTAGGCCATGTGTGGGAAAATGCTGTGAGCTTTGTGGTGGTCAGAACGACGAGTTTATGTTGAAAGTGTTCTGCTCTGGATAAAAGTAAATAAAACAAAACCTTGTTCCTTGGAATTAACATCAATATTTATTTTTCACGCGGCGGACATTTCGGACAGCCCCCTCCTCGCCTCCCCCTGCATCTTGGGCAAGGGGTCCCGTGTTCCCCTCGGCACACCTCCTTCCCTACCCTCCCGTCTTCTTTCTTGGGTGTTTGGGACAGGCTCTGCCTCCCACTTGGAAGTTCAGCGAAATGTTGCGGGCTCAGGGATTCTGATGTCCCAAGTCCGTCTCTGGCGGGCACCCACGCCCGCATGGGCACCGCACGGCCGGGACGCGAGGATCTGTGTGCCACGGCGAGCCGGGACGCAGAAGGGACGAGCACCCTCAGTAGCGATGAGAAGACCAGTAGGGCTCCCTTTGTCTGGGGCTTGCTCTAAGCGGGCACCTGGCGACAGCGGGGGAGGCCAGCTCACGTGACCCCACGGTCCCCTCCGGGGCCCGTCATCACGGCCCTGCCCATCTCGGTCACCTCGCTTCCCACCGCTCCGCTCCAGCCACACCGGCTTGCCTTCCGTCAGCAAACGTTTTCTGTAAGGAACAGAAGGCAGGGGCGCCAGCGGGGCGGGGGGGGGGCCTCAGCCGGTCAAGCGTCTCACTCTTGGTTTCGGCTCAGGTCATGATCTCCCAGTTTGTGAGTTCGAGCCCCCGGTCGGGCTCTGAGAGCGTGGCGTCGGCTTGGGATTCTCTCTCTCTCTCTCTCTCTCTCTCTCTCTCTCTCTCCCCCCCCCCGTCTCTGTCTCTCACCTGCTTGATCTGTCTCTCAAAAAACAAAAGAACAGAAGGTAAATATTTTGGGCTTTGTGGTTCACCCAGCCAGTTTTAGCACGGAACCCCCCTGGCCCCGGGCCAAAGGGGGTGGTTGGTCGCCCCACTCTGTAGGCCGTCTGGTCCCAGCGGCAGCCACGCAGCGCTGCCCTTGTCCTGCTCCAGCAGCCATAGAAAAGCCGCGAAGGAATCGGCATGGCTGTGTGCCAATAAAACTTTATTCATAAAATCGAGCCGTCAGCCGGATGCTCTGAGACACCAAGGCCCCTCCCCGCTCGGGGCCTTTGCACTGGCAGGAGCCCCTCCTCCCTCCCTACTTCTGTCCCACACCCAGGCTGCACTCAGCTGTCTCCTCCCCAGAGCCCTTCCTCCCCCCAGTCTCCTGTGTCCAGACGCTGGGTGCTGGCTGCCGAGAGCCTGCAACCACCTCCTTCTCCAGGGCGTCCTCAGCCGGAGGGTGTTCCTGCTCTGTCTGCCCCGCGGTGACCGCACGTCTGACCCCGGGTTCTGAGGGGGCGCCGCTCGCGATCCGCGGGCCCATGAGAGGGGGCCGGGACCCCAACCTTGCTCAGCCCCTACCTGCCTCTCTCCCACTTCCCCTGCCCCTCCTCCTGGGCACCTTCCTCCGTAAGCCCGGCTCATCCGGGTCCCCGTCTTGGGCTCTGCATCCCAGGGACCCCGGCCGACTCTCCCTCCATCCCCTAGGCACACGCTGCCACATCCTGCTGTGTCTCTGTCACCGAGGCCCCGCACGCGATTCAAAGGGACCCGCGCTCTTGTCTGTTTGCTTATTGTCCGTCTGCCCCGGAAGTAACTGCCATGAGGCCAGGCTGTCCCCCTGGAACAGCCCAGACACCTGACTCTCCACCAGAGTCTGTGGTGTGAGCGAAGCCACTCACGACTGTTCCCCCGCGTCCCAGGGGAGGGCCCGGGGCTCAGGGAGCCCGACGCTCATGCTCAAGATCTCAGCTGGCGACAAGAAGGAAACTCGGGTCCCGGGCTCTGCTCTGTCGCCAGCATGGTGACTTTGGGCAGGTCAGTTGCTCTCTGGGCACAGGCCCCCAGTCGCCTGTGTGCCCCGAGACACCCAGGCAGGCCTCACGTGCTTGTGGAGCTGAGTTGTTCAAAAAGGTGCCTCCTGGAGCCTCACGGTTTGCCCCTGCCCTCCACAGGCCCGCAGATGACCCTCCTCGACAGGCCCGGGGTCACGGAGGGAGATTTCCACCTGCATTTTCTGGGGCTTACTGCTTTTTTCCTGACTTCGTGGGTGAGTGACCTCGGGCAGTCCCAGGGGAGCTCTGCGCAAAGAAGGGCTGCGTGTTTGGTTTAATTCTCTGCTATCTCGGTCTTAAAACTCTCAATGCTTTTTCTATTTTTTTCTTAAGTTTATTTATTCATTTTGAGAGAGCGAAAGCAGTGGGGGGGGGGGGGGGGGCAGTGAGACAGAGGGAGACAGAGACTCTTTGGCCACGCTGACAGTGTGGGGCCCGATGCAGGGCTCGACCTCACGAACCACGAGATCATGACCTGAGCTGAAATCAAGAGACAGAGCCACCCAGTTTTTATTTTGCACTGGGTCCTGCAAATTCTTAGCCCAGCCCCGCGTGTGCTGTTGCCAGATTTAATTCCCCACACCCCGTGTTTAGCCCTCCCCACTGACGGCCCCACCAGCTCCTTGACTGTAGCCCGCTGAGATGCACCTCTGACTTCTGACGTCCAGAACTGACAGAGAAGAAGCCTGTGTTGTTTTAAAGCTGTTCGGTTTCTGGTAACTTCTTACAGTGGCACTAAGACCTAGTACCCGTATGACAGCACTGGAGTCCAGGGCTGAGCAAAGTGAGGTGCTCGAGGGACCGGGGACCCCAGACCCCACACGGCCGCCTGCCCCTTGTGCGGCCTGCCTGGACCACCAAGGTGACGAAAGATTATTTATTAACAAATTGTGGAAAAGAAGTCAAACCCAAGTGAAAAATCTCTCCCCCCCTTTTTTTTTCTAGTGGAAAACTAACACGCCTATGGAAAGTGTTCAAACGACACGGAAGCTATCGGCCAATGGGGCGCCTGGGTTGGCTCAGTGGGGTAAGCATCCAACTCTTGACTTCGACTCAGGTCACGATCCCCAGATCATGGGATCGAGCCCCACGGCGGGCTCCGTGCTGAGTGTGGAATGTGCTTGAGATTCTCTCTCTCTTCCTTGCCCCTCCCCCTACTGGTACTCTCTCTCTTTCTCTCTCTGAAACAGAAGAAAAAGACATGGGGCAAATTGGGGTGAAACTTTTCCTGTAAAGTGTCGGATCGATGACAAAGCTAAATCGGCTTTGGTCGGGAGGTACCCAGTGCCCTGCTGTGCCCAAACACAACTTTTATTTACAACCAGTAAGATTTAGCCTGCGGGCCGGGGTTTGCCACTCCCTGCTTTAGACAATAACGTACTTTGGAAGTACACTTAGCCTGTCCACAAGATTACTCAAGGGTCCTCAATAATTTGGATAATTTTGCCATCCCTGATGTGAGCAAAAAACGAGGTCTCTTTTCCTTCCTCTGGGTCAGGCACTGGGTCGACTTCCTGTGTATCGTTCCAGAAGATTCCAGGCACATATAAGCAACTGCAGCCCCAACCCACCTTCTACGTTAACAGGGATGGAGACAACGCCTAACGCGGGTTTGTGGGAGACCGTTCCGAAAGTGCTTGGCAGGACTGTTGGAGGCACGGCAGGTGCTCAGTGATGTGGTGTTGAGATAAACCGTTGGGCTCTCCCCGAATCAGGCAATCGGGGCTCGTTAAAGGAGGTATTAGTGGCGACAAGCCCAGGCCAGAGACAGGTCCCAAGTTTGCCACTTGCTGTGTGGCTTTGGGTAAGTTACCTAACTTCTCTGAAGCCCAGAGACATCCTTTGGAGATGGAGTGCTAAGGGTAGCTACTACTTGTGGGTGCCACGTAAAATACAGGATAAAGGCCAGTTAGTTTGAATTGCAGATCAATAATGAATACATTTTTTTTTGTACAAGCAAGTCCCAAATGATGGATTTTTTTTTGCTCAACCTGGAAGCCCTATTTCAGAAAGATAGTGTTCTTAGAGCCTCCGGCCTGGTGGCTGGCATACAAAGGCAGCTCCCTGGGAAGCTAAGGACGTTTGCATGTAAACGGGGTCATGGGGTTCTTTTTCGTGTTTATTTATTTGTTTTGGCGGGAGGCGGGCAGAGAGGAGAGAGAGAAGCCCAAGCAGGCTCTGTGCTGCCAACACAGAGCCCGACGCGGGGCTTGAACTCACAAAACCGCGAGATCGCGACCTGAGCCGAAATCAGGAGTTGGATGCTTCACAGACGGGGCCACTCGGGCGCCTAGGGTCATGAAATTTCTGACTCCCTGCCCACCCCGGGTGTTATGAGAATGGCGTAAGAACAAAGTAAGGTCAGGCCAGCCCAGGGGCCTGTCGAGGCTCCTTATTTTTATTCTACCCCGCAACCTCTGAATTCCACTGGCGCAAACCTGAACAAACCAGTTTCCCTGGCTCCCGTCCTCCTTCTCCCTTTCTGTTCCTCCCTCCTGCGTCTGACCTGTTTCTGGCAGGGGAGCACCCCTCGGCTGGGCAAGAGAAGCAGCTCTGAAAGCCCTTGTCCCCACCGGCCCCCCTCCACCTGGGCTGATGAATCTCTCTCCCCATTCTCCTCTTCCCAACACCTCCTTCTTCCAAGCTCCTCTCTTCCTGGGACCTCCCCCTCCCCAGGATGCCGGCCTCCCCGGGACCCCTCCCCCCCCCCCAATACCTGCTTGTCTCCCAGCCTCACCCCCAGCACCAGGAGCCCAAAGCCTCTAAAGCAACAGACATTTCATTTCATTTCCTATTCTTCCCCCTCGGTTTATTTTATTTTGCCCTTGCATTTTTTTCCCCCATTACAATTTCATTTAACTTATACAGATCGTCTAAAAAAAAAAAAAAGAGGACAGGCACACAATTCTAAAAGTCAAAGTTTCTCAAAATCAACACCAAAACCTCTCCTTTCCGCCCTTCCCCGCCCCCATCCACGAGCCCCAGGACAAACTCATGGGGATTCCGCCGGCGGCTTGCTGTTTATGGCCACAATGTAACAGCGGCCTAACCTGCGGCATCATTCCACTTCAGTCAGGTGCCCGGACTTCCCTGGGTGGAAGATGACGATGCGGTTCTCATGCTGTTCCCCCCACAGCAGCCTCACGTGTCTTCCCTCCCCTCATGCTTCAGCTGACAGCTTTCACCCCGTTGGGCTAAGAATGGCCCCCGCGTGGCCATGACCGTGACTCCCGAAGTTCCGGCCGGCAGCTGCAATCACACACTTGTGCCCAGTTTGCGGTAACGTTGGCTGCGGGGGCGCCTCGGTGGTCCTTGTGCGGGCTTCAGGGGGCCAAGCCGGTGGCAGTCCTCAGTGCTCAGCACGGAACCCAACCCTCACGGAAGGCCTTGGACGTCGATGTTGGACGTCACCTCTCACGATGTTGTGCACACAACCCCAGAACACTCCCAGGGCTGGCGAGAAGACAGACTTTTATTTTTTATTTATTTATTTTTTTTAACGTTTATTTTATTTTTGGGACAGAGAGAGACAGAGCATGAATGGGGGAGGGGCAGAGAGAGAGGGAGACACAGAATCGGAAACAGGCTCCAGGCTCCGAGCCATCAGCCCAGAGCCTGACGCGGGGCTCGAACTCACGGACCGCGAGATCGTGACCTGGCTGAAGTCGGACGCTTAACCGACTGCGCCACCCAGGCGCCCCGAGAAGACAGACTTTTAAACTCTCATGTGTCTTGCCTTGTGGCCCAGGCCATTCTCCACTCTGCCCAGAGTATTATTTTTATAGATCCCACAGTCATCTCATACATAACGCAATTGTACAGCCTTGTAACTTGAGGGTTAAGAGAATGGCTTTGTTGAATGTGGAGGAGAGGACAGACTTTCCTTCTACCCTCTTAGGTTCTGTACCTGGGACCTGAGAATTAAACTGACAAAGACAGACGAAAGAGCAAACCACACATTTTATTTGATGTTACTATTTTTATGGGCGCATGCCTTTTGTATATAAGAAATGAAGACTCAAAGAAACGGATAGGCCTCAGGGCTTAAGTACTATTTTAATAAGGAACAATAAATTGGAGAGACGTGATGAGACAAAGGAAAAGGGCTTGGGGTAGGGGCAGGGCATTGTGGGGAAGCGACCAGGAAACGTATCGGGAAACTATTGAAAGATAAAGGTTATCTGAGTAGGTTTGTTTGTACAGATTCATCTTGGCATTGTTCCCCACCTCCAGGGGTAAGAATGTTCTCCTGGGGCGCCTGGGGGACTCAGTCGGTTGAGCGGCCGACTCTTGGTTTCCACTCAGGTCATGATCTCACAGTTCATGGGTTCAGCCTGTGCGCTGACAGCACGGGGCCTGCTTGGGACTCTCTCTCTCTCTCTCTCTCTCTCTCCCTCCCTCCCTTTGCCCCTCCCCTGCTCACACATGCTCGCTGGCTCGCTCTCAAAAAAAGAAAAAGAATGCTCTCTTCTTCCCGGAGCAAGACACATACCTTTCCCCCAGGAAACTAACTCATGCTCTGCTCCTCATAGATGGGACGCAGTTGGAGAACACTGCCTGCATTTGTCAACTGCCTTCAGTTCAAAAGAATCCATGCGTCAGAGAGGCACGTTTTGGGGTGGCGTAAACATTCACATTGTAAACATTAAAAATACGCCACAGTTTTTGTTATCATATTTCTTAATACGTCACTCAGAAAGTGACGACGAGGTCTGATCTATCTCTCCCTCTGAGAAGTCCACTGCGAGTCCTGGAACCACAGAAAAAGGCGCTCAGGGCGTGCACATTTCGGGAGAAGGCCTGGCTCCTGTTGGAGTCTCACGTGCCTCTAGTCCCGTCCCTGTGACTTCCCTTGCCCGAGGTCATGGGGCTGTGGGCGGCGGGGGCCCGGCTGTGTGACCCAGATCCTGTGCACTTACCCTCCGAGCCATCGCGGGAAGGACTGAGGAGGCCGTGTTAGTTTCACAAACGACCACAACCTTGGTGGTTTGAAACAACAGAAATTGGTTCTCTTACGTCCCTGGGGGTCTGAGGTCCAAAGCAGGTCTCATGCGACTGAAATCAGAATGTCCCCAGGGCCGCGCTCCCTCTGGAGGTGCCAGGGGAGAACTGTTTCCTTTTTCCGGTCTCTGGAGCCGCGTTCTCTGGCTCAGGGTCATGTTCAAAGACAGTAAGGCAGCATCTTGATTCGGTGTCACGTTACCCTCTGGGTGGTCACACCCCTCTGCCCTTCTCCAATAAGCACACTTGTGGTTGTGTTTGGGGGCCGCGGGGATAATGCAAGACAACTCAGGCAACATCTGCAAAGTCACTTTTGCCATGTTAAGGCCACATTTCCAGGTCTCCGGGATTTGGGAACCAGAACTCAGCCTGCCACACTGGCCCCCACAGGCCGGATCCTCACTGTGGAGAGTTCAGGGTGGCCCACGAAAGGGTGACTACAGCCATACGTGTCTCTTGTCTCCCGTCGGACACAGAGCATCCTCCCCCAGGACCAAGCAAATAGCTTCAGAATCCCTCAGGCAAGACTGACCCAAGCTTGGAGGTTTGAGGGCTCCGGGGGGGAAAGGTCTCCGCCATCAGCCCAGGGGGCTCCTGGGAGACAGAGGCAGAGGGGGGTGGGCCCAGGGGGCTTCTGGGAGACAGAGGCAGAAGGGTGGGCCCAGGGGGGGCTTCTGGGAGACAGAGGCAGAGGGGTGGGCCCAGGGGGTTTCTGGGAGACAGAAGCAGAGGGGTGGGCCCAGGGGGGGCTTCTGGGAGACAGAGGCAGAGGGGAGTGGGCCCAGAGGGCTTCTGGGAGACAGAGGCAGAAGGGTGGGCCCAGGGGGGGCTTCTGGGAGACAGAGGCAGAGCGGTGGGCCCAGGGGGTTCTGGGAAACAGAGGCAGAGGGGTGGGCTTCCAGTCCTCATCTCTGCTAAGATGCTGGGGACGGCCAGAGAGCCAGCAGGCGGTGGAGGCAGGCCCCTGGAGATACCCACAGCCCTTACTGGGACTCAGTGGGTCCAGCTGGGTGCTGGGTGGTCTCATCGCCCTGATCCTCCGTTATCTGCCCTGTAGAATGGGAACAATCACAGTGCCTGCCTTAGACAGTTGCTACCAGGACGCATAATGCCCACAGAGAACACAGAGCCAAGTCCCCGGTGCACGTTAGACTCGTGGCAAATCTTCCCACGTGGACGAACTGGTAACTCCGTGACCCCGCTGTTCGGGCCACAGGCCCTGTTTTCATCTTCGATGTTCTCACTCCCACTGCACATCCGAGCCACCAGAAAACGGCCAGCTCTGCCTCCAGCGAAAGTCCGTCACGGACCCTCTCCTTGTCCCCACCGCCATCATCTCTCTGCTGCATTCTTGCCAGAGCCTCTCGCTGGCCTTGCTGTGTGCCCTGCCCTCTTACCACCTGTTGCCCGCAGGACAGCAGAGGGATTCCACTAAGACTCAAGGCCGCCCAGGCCATTTCTTTGCTCAGAGCCTTCCAATGGTTCCCTACGTCCAATGGTTCCCAACGTGAAGTCAGCCCTGTTACCGTGGCTGACAAGCACCCTTGGGATCCAGCCTCCAGACTGTTCTCTGACCACACTCTACACTCCTCTCTCCGTCTCTGTCTCTCTCTGCAGTAGCTACGCTGGCCTCCCAGCGGCCGCTCCCACACACGTAGCAGGTTCCTGCCTTGGTGCCTTTGCATTGCCCTTCCCTCTGCCTAAAATGCCCTTCTGATGACCATGTACCCAGTAACCTCGCCTCATTCATGTCTCCAGGTCTTAGTATCACCTTTTCTTGGCCCAACTACACAGTAGAACAAAACCTTTATATCTTTTTTTAATTCTGAGAGAGAGAGAGAGGGAGATTATGAGCGGAGGAGAGGGGAAGAGGGAGAGAGAGAATCTCAAGCAGTCTCCACGTTCAGCATGGAGCCCTACTCGGGGCTTAATTCCACGACTCTGGGATCATGACCTGAACTGAAACCAAGAGTCGGACACACTCAACCGACTGAGCCACCCAGGCGCCCCAAACCTTTCTATCAACACCCGATACGCGATTTTGTTTTTATTAGCTGTCGCCTCGCACCGATTGAATTCACTTCTCAGCTCTATGAAGGCAGGGACTGTACCCCTTTTGCCTTTGCCACGCTCCTAACATCTAGAAGGCATAGTACCTCCTCGCTATTTGTCGGACATGCAGAATTTACTGAGGACTGAACGAGAACAGCGTCAGGCATTTGTCTCAGGCCTTCGCACCGATTCTCTGCCGTAG
Source organism: Lynx canadensis (assembly GCF_007474595.2). NCBI lineage: Eukaryota > Metazoa > Chordata > Mammalia > Carnivora > Felidae > Lynx > Lynx canadensis. The sequence continues at coordinate 5,835,808 of NC_044305.1, read as the reverse complement.
TCCTGGCACCCACCCTGTGAGGTAGGTGCTGTGCTAATCGCCACCCCCTTCGTGCCCACGCAGACACATTTAGCAGGTGAGGAAACGGAGGCCTCAGAAAGCCCAAGCGGCTCGCTCCGCAGGTACGCGGTGGGGCCGGGGCTTGAACCCGAGCAGCGAGATCCCCGGGCTCGGACTCTCACCACCCTGGAGGGCGCGGTCCACTCCGGCGGCTGCCGATCCGCGTGTCTGTGGAGCACGTGAAACGCGGCCGGTCCTAATTGAGATGTTCTGCGAGCGTAAAACCGATTTCAAAGGCTTAGTCCCAAAAAAGGAACGTAAAATCTACCATTAGTAGTTTTTTATATTGGCGACATGTTGAAATGATAATATTTTGGATATATTGGATTAAATAAAATACATTATTCAAATTAATTTCACCTGGTTCCTTTTGCTTTTTTTTCATGTGGCCATTAGAAGATTTAAAATCGCACATGTGGCTCCCATTTGTGGCTCATGTTATATTTCTCTCGGACGGCGGTGTTCTACACCATCTCCCGGGCTTGAACTTGAACATCTTCCGCCGGGGAGTGAGCAGGTGAGGCGCTCCAGGGACCCGGCTCAGCTCCAGCTAAAACCTGTTCTCTGAAGACCCTGCCTAGGGATTTGGATGGCTAAATATTTACGGTTCTGAGGCTGCATTTCTAACAGCTCCAATATGCCCGCGGACTTTGTATAAACCTAATCATGGCGAGGCACACGGTTTCCATTTCAGCTGCCTTTAATCCTCAGCCCTCTGATAAAGGAGATGTGACGACATCTCCTTGAAGCGCTGGGCCAAGTCCTGCCTGGGGAGCGGCCACCCGGATCTGCGAAAGGGCAGGGGCTGATCTGGGGCGTCCCCGGTGGTTATATTTTTCAAGCGATAGTGGTGTTTTTCATGGTCAAATCTGATTACTCTCCTAACCTGGCTGTGGAATGAAAAGTGAGGAATTCCAGAGAGTCTGAGGCCCTCGTCACACACACCAGCTCTCACCCCTCCAGGGAGCTCAGGGCAGGATTTTGAGCTGCTGCTAATGAAAACTTAGATCGGGTGCTGACGGGACAAGAATCCTCATTATTTGTTGTGGATCGTGATGGTGAAAGCAGAATTGTGGGGTGTGTGTCTAGGGGGGGCTGTGCGTCTATGTGTGTCAGGTTGTGGGTCTGTGTGCCTGCTTTCAATTCATCTAATGCCATTCACTTGGGCTGTGGCTGTTGTTTTCGGTTTTAGCAAGCCCGAGAGAGAGAGGAGAGAGAGAGAGAAAGAGAGAGAGAGAGAGAGAAGGAGATTGAGATCTTCACATGGGGGAGGCACGGTAACATTCTGCATCCCTGTTTGAAGTGACTGTAAGTGGAGACTGAGGTCGCAAGAGAAACTTCTGGAAAAATCAGGAGGGCTTCAAGATGGACGTAGAGGCGGTTGACATTTGAAGCCGTCTGTGGTGTGGCCCGCTTTTGCACCATCTCAGGAGGTGTAATAAGATGACGACTCTGGATAATTCGCAGGACTTCAACCAAATTTTAGTTAGAAGGTTAAAAAATGTATGTGGCCACAAAAATAGAGAGAGAGAGAGAGAGAGAGACAGTGTTCGTATCAGAACCCAAAAATCTTGTTAATGGAGACATCACCTGAAGACGTTTTTGAACTTCTTTTGGAGGGGGCGGATTGTAACGAAAAGTCTATTTCTTATTCCTTTACTTTTCACTTTCTGCAGTTGTGGGTGCTGATTTTTAACAATTGCAAATGGTCGTCCATGACTTTTAGACTGTACACGATGCTGATTGAGTTCTCTTCCTGAAAGTTAATTACTATTGTTATTTTTGTCCTCAGGACCCCAAGTGTTTTAACACAAGGACAACACCTCTGGAGTCGTGATACAATTTCATATGAAGGGCTCAGGTTTTGCCATCGTGGATGCCTAGTGACCTCCAACCACAGAAATCCTTCCTTCTCTCTAATTCTGGTGCCTATCTGCAATGAAATGATGCCATTTGCTTTAAGGCCTGGCCTCTCTGCAAATGGTTATTTTAACTGACACTCAAGTCAAAGGCTCGTTTGTGATGACTTTCATTTCAGTTTTATGGCAAATTAAATTACGGTTGTGGTTAAACAAATTTACATTAAAAACCATATGTGCTGAAGAGGTTTGGGGCAAGAGTATCGAGTTTATACTTTAAAAAGCCCGAGCTGCCCAGTTTAAAGTGGATCTTTCATAAACTCAGAGTCAAGAAGCAACAATAATGTCCTTCACCGAGTCCAACAGTTTGGAGGAAAAAAAAAAAAAAAACAAACCAAAAAAAACCGGGAACTGAACATACTCGTGAAGCAGACACCCAGCTGAAAACCGCTAAGTGGAGCGTTTCTGTCAAACCACGTTTGAAATTAAGGAATTCGTGTAAATTGCCATCTTTTGCATCAGAAGGGAGAAGCGCACACAGTTCCCCCGCTTTATGGAGTTGTTGTGACATAAGAAAACAGAATCTTTTTAAACCTCCAGTTTAATTAATTCCTAAAAAAAAAATAATTTAGCAGCAGCACGTTAAAAGGAAAGACGAAGAAGAAAAAACCCCGATTAGTTCCAAATAAGCGTCTCTTAATCACCCTTATGAAGGCGTAATTTGCAAAACACTACGAGGAAGTAACATCTTTTTAATTTTGGGGGGAAAAAGTGCATTGATAAAAATGAGTAGCCCATTTTAATTAAAACTCATAAAGTGCGCACATCTGTTTGGGATTGTTCGGCGTGGCGGCGATTAGCGGGTCCCTGCACCTAGATAATGAGTCCCCGGTTGTCGTCGCGGGCATAATGGCCAGGCCCTTGTGAGAACGCTGCCGGCGCACTTTGTGGCGCGGGGCATATGCCCATTAGATCCCAGTAAGTCCAGCCCCAAGCGGAGGGGTGCGCTGGGGGGGCCGGAGTTAAACACAGGAAACAAGCGTTGAGTGTGTGCCAATAAAAATGATCACAGATCAGGGCTGCTGATGTCATAACCCTGGGGGTCGGGGGTCAGGGCGCTGAATGCGCCTGAAAGGGGCCGCCTGTCTGCGGCCGGGCCGGCGGCGGGCGAGGGGGCGCGGCGCGCACAAAGGCCCGCAGCGCCTCATTAGAGACGCGTTTGATGGGCTCCCGGCCCCCACGGGGGCCCCGGGCGATGTCAATGGGATAATTACGATGATCTAATGGCCGGCTCTTTTGCATGCAGGCCAGCCTGAATGGGCGCCTGGAGGCTGCATTGAGCCGGGCTGTGTAAACTGTAGGGTGCCTCGCCGACTTGGAGCCGCGGAGACTGGCGGCGGGTCAACTTGGACCACTTTGCATTCACGCTCTCAATAGGCCGAGCGGGAGGCGCGCTTTTCCGCGGCCGCCTTTCAGCCGAGAGTGACAGATTGCAGGTCAGGGGCTGGCGGGACCCGGGCCCTCGCCGGGCAGATGGACCGCGCGGCCACTCGGGGCGGGGGTGGTGGTGGGGGGGGGGACCCCCGCCCCGCGCCCGCGCGCGTCCACGCGGAGCAGGTGCCCGCGCGCCGGGGGGGGAGTGGCGGCCGCGCAGCTCCCAGGGCGGGGGCGGGGGCGGGCGTGCTGGGAGGGGGGCGCGGGTGAGGCTTGCGGGGGTGGGGTTGGGGTGGTTTTCCATCCCCCACCCCCCAGCCCACCCCCCCGCCCCAAATGCTCTCTTAATTACGAGACTAATCATCCAACAAGTCCCACAGCCCAGCGCTTGGCCTCTCTCCCACACTTGTGCGTGTCCCCGTGAGCCGCCTTGGCTGGCACAGCAGACCCACCGTACTTTGGAGGAGGGTCGGGGAGAGGGAAGGAGTGAGACGGTTGCAGTTTCGAAAGCATGCTCGCTCAGTGGCTTACGTCAAACCACATGACTGTGCGGGGAAGCCGACCACTTTCGACCCACGAGGCTGGCAATGTTACGGGCTCGACCTGACGTTATCCGGCTTCCATCAGACCTCGCAGTAATCGTGTGCATTGGGAATTATTTTGCATACGTGAGAATCTGGACCTTTGCAGCCCCTGGGATTTATACACACGGCTTGATGTGGGTCTTTGCAGCACATAATAGGACTTAGTGACTATGGCTGGCATGAATGAATGAGTGAATGAATGAATGAAGGGAGTACAGACAGACCCCTGTGCAGAAAAAGTACACAGTTTCCTGTTTTGCCCTCCTCCTACCAGGGGGCCCCCCTCCTCTAGGCAAGCCGTTCGAACAGCCTGGCATGCTTCTTTTTCCTCCTTCCTCTTGCACTTAGAAAAAAAAAGACAAAAAAAACCACTTTCTAGAAAACTTAGACCGTCCTAACAAGGTAAAAAGAAAGTATTAATCCTCCTATCCTTATTCCAAACCTGTGTGTGTAAGTCTCTCTGTCAGACTGTATAGGTTACATCACGTAGCATGTGCCCCACACAGAGCCCCGCTTTTATATGAGAGGGATCTTTACAACTGCATTAAATCTGCTGTCACTGGCATTTTTCCCTATCTGTAAATATCAACGTTACATTCTCCTATGAAATGGCCGCCTACCCTCTGCAGGGTGGGTTTGCCCAGATTTGTGTAAACAGTCCCCCGCCGACGATGGACATTTAGGTTGTTTCCACTTTAAAACAATATTGTTATGAATATATTTGCACACTCTGTTTTGCACGCTCCTCCAATTATCTCCTTCAGATGAATAATTATTTTTTCAAGGGTAAGGGATGTCATTTCTTTTGTATATTCTGTATTTAGAGCTGGAATCCATTGGGGGCAATAATCTAGTCTTCATCACTTGCGAATATGCGTTAATTGCACCTGGCAGGGTCAGGCTCCATCTCCATAGCAAACCTTTACCCTCGCTCTGTCTCTCTCTCTCCTCTTTTCCAACCCAGAAACTGCCTTTTCCGTAGCAAAAATTTGGGGGAGGGGATCACTCCTGGGAAAGAGGTGTCTCTGATCTTTATTTACTCTTTTCTTCACTCAGTGAGGCCCCTCCCCCCCCCTTTTTATAGCCAACCATTAGCAAGGATTTCATCTCTGATGCCTTCCCTGGAGTCTGAACCCTTTCACAGTTGAGCCGAGCACCAGATTACCTGGAGGTCCCAAAGCCAGACTTGGACACAACACTCGGCACAGCAAATGACAGCAAATGACGTTGCGCAACTGATGAGATGGAATTGCCAAGTGTAATAAAACTCAGCCCCTGATTTGGATCTCGCGGCTACCCACGTGATGTCCGAGTTGCGTCTGGGCTGCAGGGTAAATTTATCAGAGAACAAAAGTGGAATTAAGGGGCATTTAAGGGTGTTAAAATTCAGTTCACTTATGATAAAACAATATATGCACCCCATAAGCATTTTTTCCAAACGCAACAGTGAAAAGCTTCTCTCCTGCCCCATCTCCCAGCACCCCCCCCCCAACTATTTTCTAGCTATCTCTCCCTAGAGGCAATGCTCTTACTACTTTCTGTGTCTCCTTCCATTGATATTCTGTGCATACACGGCCGGGTATATGCATCTCCCCCTTTGTACGGGAAGCTAACATACGATACGCTTTGTTCTAGTTTGTTCTTTTCACTTACAGTACCTGGATCCATAGTCCTTGTGTGAGTGAACCAGTGCAACCAATCCCCTGCTCGTGGACACATAGGTTAGGCTCAGTCTTTTGTTACTACAGACAAGATTCTTGTCACAGATGTAAACGCAGGTCTGTGCTTAAATTCCTAGCAATGGGGAGATGCCACACTAGAAGATATGTGCAAAGACTTGAGAGCTTTTGACACACTGCCCTCCAAAAAACATCCTTCTAATTTGCACTCCCCCAAAATCAGGTCTGAGAGGGCCTGTGGCCCCATGCCTTTGCCCACCTCGGCAATCTTTAAAATTTCTGTCGGTCGGATCTAGGAGAATGTCCGGATGATATTTTTGATGGCCACATAGCCAGTGTTCCTTTGGATCAGGGGAGGGCCTGTGCCCTTGCTTGGGGTGTGGCCAGTCCCCTGGCTGGCGTCACCCTGCCACGGACGGTCATTCGACCTCCTGGATCCCCAGCAGCAGGAACACACGTGGCCGCGTTGGGAGGTCAAACCCGGGACAGGACCTAGACCAGGAATGATGCCCCTGCTTAGGCATATTTGATCACAGAACACCCATATTCCCACACATGGCCAGTCTGCCCCCAAAGCCACCTGGAAATTGACGTCCCCTCCCACCCCCACCGAGCCCAGCTATAGACAAGGCAGATTGTGCTGGAAGGGAGCCAAACTGCTCGTCCTTTGATAAGCAAAGAGACCTGGGCAGGGCTCTTGCCTACCGGCTAGGACTCTCCCTCAATTCCTAGTCTACCGGCAGCTTGTGAACCCATTGTAGAGGTCTGGTAGGAAGCAGCCTCGTTCAGCTGAGATTTTAGCTCTTCAACCTGCTCCTAGGCCACGCCACCTTTTTATTCCTTAGAGGCCTCCCTGCATTTTGCTTCCTTTTAAATGCGCGCGCGAGGAGGGGGGGGCCTCCCGGCCCTTTGTGCCTCCCTTTCCCAAGTTGCGCTCTCCCCAGTTTTGCGTGCCCGGCCCATCCAGCAGCATTTTCTGTGAAAACGTGGCTTTCGCTTCGTTCCCTTCTCGGGAACGACAGCTCCTTTCACCCCAAGGAAAACGATCCTCAGCCACGGTTTTGGAGCGTGGCACGAATGTGGAATATTATTATTCGTAGGTGGAAGTTGGTGAAGACGTCCATGCAGGAAACAGATTTTCAAGCTTCCAGCAGCAACCGGAGGGGGTTTCACTTGCTGTTTCAGAAAAATATCGTTAGTTCGTTACTTCCTTCGCGTTTCCTTGCTGGGTAAGGAGCTAGAAGGAAACAATCTGAAAGCAGCCACAGAGGGGGGAAAGGGTTCTGGCCGTTCAGGGCTGGATTTTTGCTTTATTTTTCTATCTCCTAAAAGGAAACTCTGTGTTAGTTCTGTGATGGAGTTCTTGGGTGTTTACATCGCCGCCCACTCCGGTGGGTTCGGGCTTCTCCAGGCATCTGCACATCAAAGAGTTAAATGTAAATAGCTAGTCTTTGCAGGAGTTTGGCTCCCGCTGTAAGTAGGTGGAGTTTGGAATCTGGGGTCCCACAGACCCCTTGCATTTTTGGTTGATTGTCTTTAATTACTTCTGAGGGCTGAGAGAGGCTCCTTGTGCCTCGGGGCACTCCTGACAGACAAGGAATGTTTCTTTTTTTTTTTTTTAATTTTTTTTTAATGTGTATTTATTTTTGAGAGAGACGGAGACAGAATGAGAGTGGGGAAGGGGCAGAGAGAGAGGGAGACACAGAATCGGAAACAGGCTCCAGGCTCCCAGCCGTCAGCCCAGAGCCTGACGCGGGGCTCGAACTCACGGACCGCGAGATCGTGACCTGGCTGAAGTCGGACGCCCAACCGACTGAGCCCCCCAGGCGCCCCGACAAGGAATATTTCTTAATGCCACTTAGAAGGAGCACATCATGAAGCATCAAATGGGGCAAAAATGGCAAGAATGACAAGTGTATCATTATACCCTTCATTTAAGTAGAAGGGGCAGTAAACGGGAAAACCAACCACACAGGGGGGTGGATTTATTTGATTTGATTGCCTGTTATCCAAAAAGGTATTTATATCCTGATTTTTACAGTATTTGCTGAAGCCCTAATTTCTCTGCTTCAAGGATTGGAGGACAAAGGTGGGAGTTGGGGGCTGGCAACGTGGTGCTGACCTGCCCTTGGGAAACCTAGCTAAAAACCAGTTTAGGATCTAAAAAAGAAAAAAGCCCTTGCAGAGTATTTTTTTAGAATTTCTTTTGGAGGGGGGAGAGCAAATACAGAGAAGATGTTCCCTGTTGACAGAATTAAGGTCATCAGATTTATCAAATAAAAATATAGGATGGCCAGCTCAATTTGACTTTGAGATAAACAAGAAATATATATATATAATATATATTATATTATAATAATTTATATTATATTTATATAATATAAATATAAATATTTATAATTTAAATTATTTATATTTATATTTAAATTATTTATAATTTAAAATATTTATAATATAAATATTAAATAATATTATATTTATAATTTAAAATATTTATAATATAAATATAAATATTAAATAATATTATATTTATAATATAAATATATATATATATTTCGTATAAGTGTGTCCCATGCATATTTGGGACAAACTTACAATTAAAAAAAAAAAAAGGCAGAGTCTATGCTTTACTAGCAGTTGGGACCCGGAACAAAATCTCCATGCTCCTGTGACTGAGGCTAGTGCAGAAAGTTCAAAGAAATCTGTGGAACTTTCCCTTCATTTATTTATTTATTTTATTAAAAAAAATTTTTTTTTAACGTTTATTTATTTTTGAGACAGAGAGAGACACAGCATGAACGGGGGAGGGGCAGAGAGAGAGGGAGACACAGAATCGGAAACAGGCTCCAGGCTCCGAGCCGTCAGCCCAGAGCCCGACGCGGGGCTCGAACTCCCGGACCGCGAGATCGTGACCTGGCTGAAGTCGGACGCGTAACCGACTGCGCCACCCAGGCGCCCCATCCCTTCATTTATTTAAAGGTATTCATCTGGCAGCAGTATCGATCACCGATGTGCGCGGTCCTAAGATCCTAATAAGCCACTTCCTCATAAGATTACATTTTTAAAAGGCAGTATTTCCATTTTAAGCACTTTGTATAGGCCAGCCATTGGATCCGATCCTGATCAACAACACCCATGTCTTGAGTTTTTGATGACTCTGTACACTTCGCAATTAGCGAGTAATAAAAGTACAATTACTATCTCCATTGAGCTTGTGAGGAAACTGAGGCCCAGAGACGGGAAGTAACTTTTTCCTGGTTGCACAGCTAGAAGTGACAGAACCGAGATTTGAACCCACAGGGAACTGCTTTCAAGGGTGCTTCAGCATCTTCCGCCTTCTCCCTCACAGACAAGGATACACGGTCGGAGCTTCCCGCGGCACATGGGAAACCATTTGAAAAGAGAAGCGATTTTGCTGGAAAAGTTGAGATCGGCTGGCCAGCCAAATTCGTCAGAAGTCATTAGTTCTGTTTAAACCAGAGCTGGGTTAAAGAACTGAAAAACCCAGCCACGACCTTTGGGCCGTGAAGATTTCTCCCTGTCATTTGGTAATAAAAGAACTAGCCTGTGGCAAAATCAAAACGGCATTTTACGTCACCAGGTAATTGAACTGAAATGTTTGTTCATCGCCCTTCACTCTCCGATTCGATTCCTCCTGTGGGTGCAGGAATCAGAAAGCGTCCTCCACAAAGGGCCAGAGAGAAAAGATCTTCAGCTTTCTCAGCCCAACGTGGTCTCAGCGGCACCCATGCAACTTGCCCACTGTAGCCAGAAGACAGCCACGGACCACACGTGGACCGCTTGGGCGTGGTGGCGGTGTCCCGATAAAACTTTATCCGGTCACTTCCCACTGTTCACAGTAATGTTCTATAAAGTCACTGCCAGCACCACATTAGCCAATACGGAACCACTGCTCCCAAGAGAGACACAGGGCTGGGTTCCTGTGAGTCTCGGGTCGCGGCATTTTGTCAACTGATCAATACGTAGCCTCGTTTTATGTTGTGTCTATTGAAGACGCCTTTAAAAAAATTTTTTTTAACGTTTTATTTATTTTTGAGACAGGGAGAGACAGAGCATGAACGGGGGAGGGGCAGAGAGAGAGGGAGACACAGAATCGGAAACAGGCTCCAGGCTCCCAGCCGTCAGCCCAGAGCCTGACGCGGGGCTCGAACTCACGGACCGCGAGATCGTGACCTGGCTGAAGTCGGACGCTTAACCGACGGAGCCACCCGGGCGCTCCTAAAGACGCCTTTTAAAATATACCTCGTTGGGGCGCCTGGGTGGCGCAGTCGGTTGAGCGTCCGACTTCAGCCAGGTCACGATCTCGCGGTCCGTGAGTTCGAGCCCCGCGTCAGGCTCTGGGCTGACGGCTGGGAGCCTGGAGCCTGTTTCCGATTCTGTGTCTCCCTCTCTCTCTGCCCCTCCCCCGTTCATGCTCTGTCTCTCTCTGTCCCCCAAAAAATAAATAAACGTTGAAAAAAAAATTAAAAAAAATAAAAATAAAAAAATAAAATATACCTCGTTGATTTATTAACATTGAACTCACAGCCACCATTGCTATGACTCATGGCTAAACAAAGCTTATCTAGTGTGCATGATTTCCCCACAAGACACACGGCAGCCTCCTTACCCTCAGTAGATATGGCACTTTCACCCTGTGCTTGGGGGGCCGTGTTGGATAGCCAGATCGCCAACAAAAAGCACCAAAATGGGGGAAACGTGGCACTAAGGAGACGTGAAAAGGACATCTGCTTACAGATGAGACAGGAAAGCAGAGCGTTGCCTTGTTTGCGGCTGGGTGACTCAAAGTTTCTGCTTCTCTGCGTACGTCCGAAAACGACCAACACAAGTATTGGTTTCGGGGTTATAAATACATGTTAGCGAGTAAGCAGATTTGCAAAATACGAATAATGAGGACTGACTGCGCACAGACACTGGAATTTGAAGTGTCCGTGATTCTCATGTGTCACAAAATATTCTTCTTTTCATTTTTTCTCCCCCAGCCATTTAAAAGTGTGAAACCTATTCTCAGCTTTTAGGTTGTACAAGCACAGGCGGTGGGCCTGATTTGCCTATGGTTTACTGACCCCCCTGCACTGGGCCGTCAACCTCCTTGTTGTTGAGATTTCTCGTGGGGTACAGAGACCGAGGGCCTTCTGATCAGGATGGGCTTCTGCCCCGTGACTCTTCTCACTTGGGTACAAAAATGAATCCATCCCATATTCACTAACACTAAAATGGGGAAGCAACAGGGGTGCCCGGGTGGCTCAGTCGGTTAGGCGTCCGACTTCGGCTCAGGTCACGATCTCGCGACCAGTGAGTTCGAGCCCGGAGTCAGGCTCTGGGCTGACAGCTCAGAGCCTGGAGCCTGCTTCCGATTCTGTGTCTCCCTCTCTCTCTGTCCCTCCCCCTGCTCATGCTCTGTCTCTCTTTCAAAAACAAACATTAAAAAAATTAAAAAAAAAAAATGGGGAAGCAATAATGCCCCTTAAATGCCAGGAGGGTTTGGTTCACTTGCGGGACACAAACAGGCAAGGAACGAGTTACTTCCTGAGAGTGCCCGACGTACCAAGTTACGCCCAGTAATCGCCTCCATCAAAATGACGCCAGAAAGAGCTGAAAGAATCCACACATTATTTGAAGCCAACTTCTCCCCTTCCTAAAATTCCCTCCATCCTTGGAGTGTCTATAAATAGAAGTTAAAAAGAAAAAGAAAAGAAAGAACAAGAAATGCCAGTCTGTTTCTCGACGAGTAGACACGTCCCTTCTGCGTTCAGCACAATGCAGGTCATTTATCCCAATCGTGTAACCGGTTCTGAATGCTCACAGGGCAAACACGAAGCAGGGCAGAAATGACAAAATTTGCTGAAATGTCTTTGCCTCCTGATCTTTAGTTTGCCCACTGGCCCCTGCTGCCGAGTTCTCAGGAAAAGCCCAGACATGTCAGAGGAAGATGCCTTCTCAAAACTCTTCCCGAGACAGATACGGAGTCAGAGTGATGAAGAAAACTGGCATCGTCCAATAATTTAAGAGGCAGGGTTTCCATGTGAGGCTGGTTCATACCTTTGTCTTTCCGCCCTGGGGTCGACAGCTAGCCAGTGGCCCCTGGGAGGGGAATTTCAGTGTGGAACGTTCGTTCGTTCGTTCAACAGACGTTGCCGGAGCTCCCACCAGCTCCCGGGGTCAAGGTCTTCTTGCCCTGATCAGCAGGAAATGCCCAGGATCGCTCGCTGTTTTTGCACCAGATCTTTCAAAACCAAAAACTTAAGTTTTGGTCAGTCAGTCGGATCAACACGCGACTACGTTAATCTGGCCGTTTCAGCCGTTAAAGAAACCGCACCTCTAAACCTTGTGTTTGTGAGCCAAGAGATTCGTTCTCCCTCTGCTCTCTCGGAAGCCTTGCCACCTTCGTTGAACGTGGTTTTGTCTGTTCCTTCTCTGCAACATTTGGCTTTGGCCACAACCAAGAATTAGTTGACCACCTCTCACCTAAAGTCAGCTGATGATAAGCGCTTCTTAGCAAGTCTTTCAAAGGTGGAGGGGTTGTCTTGAGCATAATAGGATCTGTAGTCCAAAAACATGGTAACCCCCTGCTCCCCTGTCAGATGACAGGGACCCACAGGCTGCGAAGCTGGCTTGTCCCACCCCACAGTGGTTTCTTCTCTTTGGAAAGTACACTGTGTAGGGGCGCCTAGGTGGCTCAGTCGGTTGGGCATCCGACTTCGGCTCAGGTCATGATCGCACGGTTCATGAGTCCGAGCCCCGCGTCGGGCTCTGTGCTGACAGCTCAGGGCCTGGAGCCTGCTTCGGATTCTGTGTCTCCCTCTCTCTTTCTGCCCTTCCCCTGCTCATGCTCTGTCTCTCTCTGTCTCTCAAAAAATACGTAAATGTTAAAAAAAATTTTTTTTTAAAGAAAATACACCGTGTAAGGAGGTGCACAGATAGCCTTGGATCAGTTTGTAAAACCCGAGAAAGCTAGTTCCCTCTTACCAACATCTACCCCTCCGGCTCCTCCACCCAGTTCATCCAAGAGAAAGTTTCTAAGGAACCTTCTGCAGGAAGGAGATGCCCTCATTCCTGCAGGCCAGCTAGAGTCTGGCTAGGCACAGCGGCCCCTCGATCGTGGGTCCATTAGCAGATTCTAGAGATTTCCTAACCAATCACCTATATTTACTGGGGCTGGAAAGCTTAAGACCGGAGTTGCCAGTCACCCGGCACCTAGCGTCTCACAGAAGCAGTTTGGAATACAAATCTCATCACTTGGCACATTCGTGGGCAGGAACTCCGGTTGGCGGGAATCTAAAGAAAGGGGTCGGTCTCTTGGACTGTGGGAGTAGAAGCTGGTATTGCTCTAGACAAAAGATACAGCCGTTTTGGAGGGAGGTTTTGTAACGTGCATCAACATGTCGAAAGCACACGAATTGGACCCAGTGGCTCTCCTTAGAACAGGCGTCCCCAGACTATGGCCCGCATCCTGTTGCCGTGCAGCTCACAAGCTAAGCACGGTATTTATGTTTTTCCATGGTAGGGGAAAAAATGAAAAGAGGAATGATATTTCATGACCTATGAAGATGACGTGAAATTCGGAAAGTTTGCTCACCCCTGTTTGCCAGGGATGTGTTCTAAGGAAACTACGGGAAGGTAACGCCCATCAGAAGGGCACCAGTTCAACAAATGATGGTACATCTGTTCAGGGGCAGGTGTAGATCTTATGGAGAAGGTGATGCAGACAGAGATCACACGCATTTTATTCCCAGGGACATGTTCCCGATCATACTGCTGTATTTTTATTTAATGTTTATTTATTTCAAGAGAGAGGGACAAAGTATGAGCAGGGGAGGGGCAGAGAGAGGGGGAGACACGGAATCCGAAGCAGGCTCCAGGCTCCGAGCTGTCAGCACAGAGCCCGACGCGGGGCTCGAACCCACGAACTGTGAGATCACGACCCGAGCTGAAGTTGGATGCCCAACCGACTGAGCCACCCATGTGCCCCACTGCAACTTGACTTTTTAACCTTAGGGTTTCTCGCACCCTGCACCAGTAACTCCTGTAATGATATTTTCTTTTAAAGAGACATTGTCTTAAAATGAAAAACGTCCCAGTTGCGGCGCGTTCTACAGAACACCTGAGCAGTACTTCTCGGTACCGGCAGGGTCATCAACAGGGAAAATACGAGACGCCATCACAGCCAGCAGGAGCCTCAGGAGACCGAGCGTGATGCGGTGTCCTGGGTGGGACCCTGGAACTGAGTAAGGACACTAGGGAGGGACCAAGGAAACAGGACCCAAGGGTGAACGTCGGTTAATCATTATGTAGCAGGAGTGGCCCGTAACTGGGACACGGTGTGCCAGTGCTGATGTCAGATGTTAGCCAAAGGGAGACAGAGGGCGGGGTACAGGGGAGCCCTCTGACCGTCTCTGCGCCTTCTCCGTAGATCCAGATCTCGTCTGCGATGGAAAAGTTTATGTCGACAAAATGGAAAATAAGGTTTCTGTGATCTGTCTGTGGCAAAGGTAAATCCATCGGCCAGGCAGCGAATGCAGGGGGCTTGGAGGCCACACGGGGCCAGGAAATTCCAGCAGGGTGCAGGCCTTCATAATCTGAGGGTGGTGTGTGTGTGTTTACGGGGGGGGGGGGGGGGGAGGGCTGGCGCGGTAAGGAACGCACAGCTCCAGGGGCCCGAGTCCCGCCCCCACCAACCAGGCTGAAATCAAGGTGGAGGCATAGCGATGTTCCTTCTGTGGGTCCTCGGGAAATTCTCGTTCTTGGCTTTTCCAGCTTCTACAGCCCCCCCCCCCCCCCAAGTTCCTCCGCTCGTGGCCCCTTCCAGAGTCTGCAAAGCCAGGGGCGTCGCGTCTTCCCGTCCCTGTGGCTCTGACCCTTCTGACTCCCTCTTAGAAGGACCTTTGTGATGACGCGGTGGCCACCCGTGTGACCCAGCATGAGCTCCCGTCTTGATCTCCGTCAAGATCCTTTATCCCATCCGCAAAGTGTCTCGTGCCCTGCAAGGGGACACACTCACAGGTCTCCAGGGATGAAATCATGGGCGCCTTCTGGGGAGCCGGCCCGCTGCCCACCTCTGCTGGCAAACCAAGCCTTTCCTCCACGCTGTAATTTCATACATTGATCGGCGTGGTGCTGGGCAAGTTTCTTCCCAGGCTGGACCTCGGCTTCCTCTTCTGTAAAAGGCAGGTGCCTTCGCTTCGTCTTCCAGCTCTGGGATTTCTCCTGTAAAGATGTCGGTTCGGAGCAGCGTTTGAAGCCTGTGTTCCAAGCCACCCCACAGCCCCTGAGGTCGGGAAGGTGGGCCAAGGACACTGTGTTACCCACACGGGTTTGTGGGTGACGACCCTGAGTCGCTCACCTGACGGACCGGACAGCTGTTACTTTGGTGCTTTTCGTTTTTGCAGTTGCCATTCTGTACACGAGCCCTTTCTTTTTTTAATTTTTTAAATGTTTTTATTTATTTATTTATTTAGGTCAATGGCTTTTATTTATTTATTTTTATTTTGTACTTTTTTTTTTTATTTTTCAAAATTGACATCCAAATTAGTTAGCCTCTAGCGTGACAATGATTTCAGGAGTAGATTCCTCAGTGCCCCTGGACCATTTAGCCCATCCCCCTCTCCCACAACCCCTCCAGTAACCCTCAGTTTGTTCTCCACGTTGATGAGTCTCTTCTGTTTTGTCCCCCTCCCCCGTTTTTATATTCTTTTTGTTTCCCTTCCCTTACGTTCATCTGTTTTGTCTCTGAAAGTCCTCATATGAGTGAAGTCATGTGATATTTGTCTTTCTCCGACTTACTAATTTCACTTAGCATAATACCCTCCAGTTCCATCCACGTAGTTGCCAATGGCAAGATTTCATTCTTTTTGATTGACGAGTAATACTCCATTGGATATATATCCCACATCTCCTTTATCCGTTCATCCATCGATGGACATTTGGGCTCTTTCCATCCTTTGGCTATTGTCGATAGTGCTGCTAGAAACATGGGGGTGCATGTGTCCCTTCAAAACAGCACACCTGTATCCCTTGGATAAATGCCTAGTGGTGCAATTGCTGGGTCATAGGGTGGTTCTTTTTAGTTGTTTTTTTTTTTTTTTTTGAACCTCCATACCGTTTTCTAGAGTGGCTGCACCAGCTTGCATTCCCAATGTTTTTATTTATTTTTGAGAGAGAGAGAGAGAGAGCACAAGTGGGCGGAGGGGGCAGAGAGAGGGAGACACAGAATCTGAAGCAGGATCCAGGCTCCAAGCTGTCAGCACAGAGCCCGACGTGGGGCTTGAACTCACGAACCGTGAGATCATGACCTGAGCCGAAGTCGGACACTTAACCGACGGAGCCACCCAGGTGCCCCTGTACATGAGCCCTTTCAAACAGAAATTTGGTTACTGTGATGAAAACAAAACATGAAGTAGTTTGAAAATTTTTCCGGCAATGCCTCCTGGTGCTTCCTTCTAGGGCACGGGTTAGAACGGGCCTTTGGCTTAGAACCTCTAGAGGTCTGGGTCCAAAACCCAGCTCCAGGCCAGGAGAACTTGGGCTAGTCTCAGAACTTCTCTGAGGCTCAGTTTCCTGCTCTGTCACATGGGAACAATAATTGTACCTACTTCGTAGGGTATATGGGGGAAGAATCAGCTAAAGAATGCAGGAAAATTGCCTGGCAGTATAGGCACAGTGAAATCACAGAGTTGCTCCTGGATGTGTGTTCACTGCTCACACACTTCTTGGAAGACGAGCCTCTCCTCCTGCCCAGCTTCAATAGTTGCAGCTGACAAACCAAATATTTGCCTTAACATCTAGCACATCTTTCCCTGCAAAGAAACACCATAGCCTCTCAGCTGGACCCTCACGTTCAGAGCTGCGGTTTAAAAACAGGACAAAAACAAACAAAACAAACCCAAGACAAGGCAAAACAAAGCAACATCCCCGACCAAGGAGGATCTGTGAGATGCCGTTTGTCCTGAGGGACGTGGCTAATGCCACCCAACGAGGAACCCACACATTTAAGCAGCAACATCCACTAGGAGGGTGTTGTGCTGTTTAAATTGCTGAAGGAGGCATTTATTTAGACAGAAGGAGAAAGAAATTTCTCTCTCTCTCTTTTTATGTATGCATCTGGTGTTTTACATTTCCCTTTCAGCACTATTTTTCGAGTGGCCACAGATTCTGATGTGCTGTGTTTTCATTTTGATTCAGTTCAAGAATTTTTTTTTTTTTTTAAAGCGAACTCTACACCCAACTGCCCAACGTGGGGCTCGAACTCACGAGCCTGGGATCGAGAGCTGTATGCTCTATAGGCTGAGCCAGCCAGATGCTCCAGAAGGAGAAAGAAAGCAAAGATGGGGAAACAACACTGTTCCTCTCTGCCTTTATGATTTCCCTGCAGTGTGGGCTCAGCTCATAATGAGAACCCCGAGGAGAGAGGCTGAGGGGCCACCGGGATGGCTTTGTGGGGACAGTTGGACAGAACGATGAAAAAGGGGCCAGACTTGCCTGCTTCCACATTCCATTCGGCCACTTCCTAGCTGTGTGACCTTGGGCAAGTGGCTAAGCCTCTCTGTGCTTTCATTTCTTTATAGGGGGTAGGAGTTATCTTCACCTTATAGGGATGCTCTGATGATGAAGAAGGTGAATGTATGGAATGTGCTTAGCCTCACGCCTGGTACGTAAACAATGCTTTAAAAATGTTAGCTGTTCGGGGCACCTAGGGGGTCAGTTGGTTAAGCACCCGAGTTCGGCTCAGCTCATGATCTCGAGGTTTGTGAGTTCGAGCCCCGTGTCGGGCTCTGTGCTGACAGCTCGGAGCCTGGAGCCTGCTTCGGATTCTGTGTCTCCCTCTCTCTCTGCCCCTCCCCCACTTACGCTCTCTCTGTCTCCGTCTGTGTCTCTCTCTTTCTCTCTCAAAAATAAATAAACATTAAAAATGTTAGCTATTGCCTGATATTTTTCCTTTTACGTGCATGCACTGGCTTTTTTCATCGAAGACAGATGCTTAGGTAAGAGGGAGGAGTTAAAAGTCATGAGCAGGGGGGCGCCTGGGTGGTGCAGTCGGTTAAGCGTCCGACTTCAGCCAGGTCACGATCTCGTGGTCCGTGAGTTCGAGCCCCGCGTCGGGCTCTGGGCTGATGGCTCGGAGCCTGGAGCCTGTTTCCGATTCTGTGTCTCCCTCTCTCTCTGCCCCTCCCCTGTTCATGCTCTGTCTCTCTCTGTCCCCCCAAAAATAAATAAACGTTAAAATTAAAAAAAAAAAAAGTCATGAGCAGGTAATTCACTAACGGAAAAACGCCAGGAGTCAAAACACTACATAAAAAGATGTCTGGCCCCACCGGATGTCTGTGAAATGGTCATCAAACACCCAAAGATGTCGGCTTTCACCCCTCAGAGTGGCAAAGTTTTAAAATACCGGCCACGTTTTGTGCCAAGGAGGGTACAAGGGAGTGAGCATCCTCTTACATCGCGGGGGCCACCACTGGGCAAAACGAAAGCGCGACGAGGACTCTGCTAGAACGAGTGTTTATACTCACTGTGGGGAGCTTACAGAGAAAGTGTCCGGAAGGGTGGCCTGACGGGGAACTTCCCTGCAGCATCGTCAGCGCAGAGCCCGGAAACGGCCAGGACGTCGTGTGATCGTGGCGCGTAGAGGCATCGTTGGAATGCAGGCGTGGATACTCGCAGGTGCTACCGACTGACCCCTTTCTCTGGACCAAACGCTGCAGAGAAGGCTCTCTCTGCACGTGTGACTTGCATTTGCCACAACTCACGACGCGGATTTGGTTATTGCCCTAATTTTGCAAGTGAGAAAATGAAGGTGCTTCGGGGTAAGCGGGTCACCCAGGGTCTGGAGTTCGTGGGTGGCGAGTTGGACTTGGATCCACCATCCTGTGCCGGAACCTGAGCTCCGAAGCTCTGGACTGTGACCTCTTGGCCCTGAAAAAGAAAGAAAGTTGCAAGAAAACGGGCTTTTATAATCCAGTGTTAAGTGACAAACACAAAACTAAGCGGACTGCCCTGTCTACTCCCTAAACTTTTTCCCTCCATTTTTGTTCTGATCATTCATTGCACATGTGCACACGCGCGCGCGCACATGTACGCACACCCACATGCACACCACGCGCGCACACAACGGACGCACGCGCGCACGCGCACATGTACACGCATGCGCACGTGTGCACACACACACACACATGCACGCACCCGCACGCACGCATATGCACGCGCACACGCGTCCATACACACGTGCACGCGCACACGTACACACATGCAGGCACACATGCGTGCGCACGCATGCAATGAATGAGTGAGCGCGTCACCTTCACCTTAACCCTTGATAGCATTCAGCCACTAACCGGGTCATTGGGTTGGGGCAGGGAGCTCCGTGTTCTGGTGCTGGTGACCGACGAGGTGGACAAAGTGGGTTGGAAAACCCGCATCGGGAAGGACGACAGGCCGGCAACAGCCCCACCGCCTCTCTTGCCGTATCGACCGCGCACCTGCAATTAACCACACCGAGACTTAACAAATCTGGAAGCCACGTTTCTTTCGGCGGCAGCGTGGAAGGCTTTTGCCAGCTCCTCGCTGCGTAAATGAGAACAATGCGCTGTTTTTAAAAAGGACGTTTTAAAACCTGCGGACACTTGAATGAACATCCAGCTTGGAGCCCCACAGAAGACAGAGACGCTGGCTGCGTGCCCCGTTAACACCCCTCGCTCCTCTGCTGTGGTGGGAGCCACCACTGGCCTCTCCAAGGCGTTCTAGAAAGAACAGTGGGGTTTTTTTTTTGGCGGGGGGGGGGGTCAAACTCACGACCCGGAGAGCAAGTGTCGCGTGCTGTGCCCGCCGAGCCAGCCAGGCGCCCCGAGAGACAGCAGTGTTACAAAACAGGGGTTTGCCTTCAACACCTCATCCTCATCCAGATTGGACGCCCCAAATTCCCACCGCAGCCCACGCAGCGAGGTCGCGGCACAATCACTGCAAACTGCTTTCTGGTAAAAATAGAAAATGTTGGCTGCAGCTGCAGTTAATTTACTTCTGATGAGTCTAACCTTTCCTTCTCGGAGGAAGTTGTTTAGCGGGAGGGGAAAATGCGGTCACAATATTGTCTTATGACTGTTTATCTTGAGAGCCCAAGTGATACTGATTGCAAATATTTATGCGCATTTTTAAAAATCTCAGCTAATGTTCGGAATGCTTTTTTTTTTTTTTTTTTAAGAAGAGTGAAATCAGATTTCAGGTGGATTTAGCAATTTTGGAGGATTTCAAAGTCGTAACCAAGCTTCCTCTACCGGCCCGCTGGCCCATTAATCGCCTAAATACAGCAATTAGGCAAACATGATCAAAATACAGAATCTTACCATTTTGTTTGGCTTGGGAAGTCTTGTCTTGGTTTTAAATGAACATTATTAATGACTAGTCTAGAAATTGAAGTCGTCCTCTTGGCTTAGGTTACATTAAAAAAAAAAAAAAAAAAAAAAAAAAAAAAAAAAAAAAAAGACCTCCGAATGAGAAAACTTTGCATTTGTCTTAGAAACGCTGCTTTCCTCTTAGAGAAATGATTAGCTAAGGGTCAAAGGCAAAGTTCTAGATGGCACTTTCTCCCGCAACCCTGGGCCAAAAGAGCTACATTGTCGCTTCTAACTCTTCTCCCCAAAGGTAACTGCTTACAGATCTACAGTTAGATTCCCTGGCCTCTGAAGAAGACACTGGGAAGGGCAAGGGGTTTCATGTCATGGGGATCTCGTTGGCTTTAAGATCCGGGTTTAAATCCCTGTTTTGCTACTTGCACTATGGCCGTAAATAAAGTGATTTAACTTCTCAAACTCTGTATCCTCCTTGATAAAATGGGGAAAGACGATACTCAGTACTCTGTTGGTTGCAAACTCGCTTAATAACAGCAAAGGAGTTTTACAGACGCAAGGAAATGGGAAGGCCAGGGACAGCTTCAGGCCAGGCTGCATCCAGGGGTATCCGTGATGTCATCAGGCACGCACCCTTTCTGTAGCTTCCTCATTTTCCATCTCTGACAATTTGTTTCTCACTGGGCACTGGCCTCTGTTAAGGAGGGGACACTTTTCTTCTACCCTCGTAGTGTCTGTGACTAGAGCCTGTGAATTGAACTGACAAAGGACAGAGTCAGAGGAGATAAAACATACACATTTTATTTGACATTCATATTTTTACATGGCACGGGGGCTTCATAGAAAGAAGCGAAAACCCCCGAGAAGCAGTGAGGGCTGAGAGCTTACATACCATTTTAACAGTGAATAATAAATTGTGCAGAGGTGTGAAGACAAGGGAAAAAGGGGTTTGGGGCAGGAAATTGTTGGGAAAGTGACTGGGAAACATGCTGGGAAAGCTACTAGATGACCGGGTTCCTGTAGTAGGTTTGTTTGTACAGATTCATCTCCGTGTTGATTCCTCGTGTCCGGTGATGAGAATGTTCCCCTCTTCCTGGTACAGGGAGGGCACCTTTCTCACGGGAATTTGGGCCTTGCTCTCGGATAGAAAGGAGGCAGTCAGGGGTGCTGCCTGTATCTGCTCTTTCTCAATTGCCTGCAGCCCGAAGCAATCAATGTGCCAAAGTGGCCTGTTTTGGGGCGGCATGTTCTGATCTGTTTCACCTCCTCCCCCACCATCGTGGGCAGACTTGTCCGTACAGGAGGAGCATGTCTCTACGGGGTCCTAGTTTTTACTTCCTTCCAGCACCACGGTGCTCAGAGCAAAGCCACCTTCTCCTTTTCCTTCAGCTCCAAAGGGAGGGATCGAAGAAACCAGGAAACCACGTTGATTGGCCGGCTCCCATTAGAGGCCCTCGGTGGCCTGTGTCCAAGGCACGGAGGGCCACCCCTGGTCAGATACGGGTCCTGGGACTTGGTGTCAGCCTACGCTGATTGGCAGTCCCGTTGTCACCGCTTGGCTACCGTAGGCTGAGAGAGAAGCGTTCTCTCTGCCAGGCAGTGGAGTGTGGGAGATGTTACCTCCAGGACCTGCCCTGCAGCATTGGCTCAAACAATGCAGATAGGACACCTGCTGTGCTTTCCTGGGGGGCAGGGAGGGAGGGGAGGGGGGGACAGATGCATAAGGTCATTTCAGAGGGTGAGAGGAGGTAGTAACAAAGGTAACGGACTGGTGGATGCCACAAGACTGGAGGGGGTGGTGGCTGGAGGGTGTTTGGCTGCTGTAGGTACAAGAGACGGGATATAAGCCAGTACGTGACCTGATGTCTACCTGCGGAGGAGAAAGGGAGAAAGACTCAGCCGCAGGTCCTGGGAAGAAGGGGTTCCCGAGGGAGAAAGAACGGCAAGTGGAGAATGCCTGGGGCTTTAATGGCCTTGGGCCACTGGGGACACAGAAAGAAGTCCTGGGGGACTCCAGGGAGGAGCGGGGATTGGCGAGGGAGGAGCTAAGCCACCACGTTTCTTTTTGGCCACGCGAAGGAATTCGGAGTCTGCTTTCGGTGTGTGTGACGTGATCTTACCAGTTGAATGGTTGATGGAGCTTGGCCTGTGGGACTGTGTGGCAGAGATTTCTTCGATAGACATTATTCTTATTTTATTTATTTTATTTTTTTAACGTTTTTTATTTATTTTTGAGACAGGGAGAGACAGAGCATGAACAGGGGAGGGTCAGAGAGAGGGAGACACAGAATCTGAAACAGGCTCCAGGCTCTGAGCTGTCAGCACAGAGCCCGACGCGGGGCTCGAACTCACGGACCGCGAGATCATGACCTGAGCCGAAGTCGGCCGCTTAACCGACTGAGCCACCCAGGCACCCCTTATTTATTTTATTTTTGAGAGAGAGAGGGTGCAGGTGAGCGAGGGGCAGAAAGAGAGCGAATCCCAGGAGGGGCAGAGGGAAAGAGAGAGACAGAGGCAGAAAGAGAGAGAGAGAGAGAGAGAGAGAGAAGCGGGGCTCACCCGAAGCGGGGTTCGAGCTCACCCAGTGTGAGACTCGAACTCTCAAGTCTTGAGATCATGACATGAGCCAAAGTCAGATGCTTAATGACGGAGCCATCCAGGCGCCCCTCCCCTTTTTAAAAGTATTTATTTGAGAGAGAGAGAGAGAGAGAGCGCACAAGTGGGGGCAGGGGCAGAGAGAGACAGAGACAGAGACAGAGACAGAGACAGAGAATCCCAAGCAAGCTCTACACAATGACGCGGGGCTCGATCCCATGAACCATGAGATCATGACCTGAACTGAAACCAAGACTCAGAGGCTTAGCCGACGCAGCCCCCCTGGGCACCCTGGCATGATCCCTTTTTGTTAGGGAGTAAGCACTGGGAGTTGGCTTGGCACACAATGGCCACCAGCCATCAGGACCACATTTCTGGAGCCTCAATCCTGGGTTCCAGCCATTGTGATGTAAATGGGAGTGTGGCATGCCTTCCAAGGACTGTCCTTAAAGAGAGGGGCCGCGCCCCTACCTTCCCTTCTTTCTTCCTGCTGGCGACGACAGGAGTTCGAGCAACAATTGGGCCAAGAGGTGTCAAGTCGTGAGCAGAGGATGGCTGACCAGTTGGACAGGAGAGACCTGGGCTCCCGCTGACCACCACGCTGCCCCAGATTGCTTTCCTCTGGAAAGACCGAAATGAGCCTGTAGAGCTCTCAGGCCTCTATGACTTGGGGATTTCTATTGCTGGCGGCCCCGCCTGATCGTGTCTAATAGAGAGGACGAGAGTGAAAGCGGAAAGACCGGTTTGGAGGGGAGTGTAACACGGGCAAGAGTAGAGATACAGCAGAAACTAGGCATGGTGGCAATGCGAGTGGGGGAGGGGCGGGTTGGAGAAACGTCTTTCTCCAGTAGAACATTTGGAGGCGTTGCTGATAGATGGGATGTGACTGCTGAGGGACAGTGAGGATTCAGTGACCATCCTTTTTTTTTGTTTTTTAATTTTTTTTTTAACGTTTATTTATCTTTGAGACAGAGAGACACAGAGCATGAACGGGGGAAGGGCAGGGAAAGAGGGAGACACAGAATTGGAAGCAGGCTCCAGGCTCTGAGCCATCAGCCCAGAGCCCGATGCGGGGCTCGAACTCACGGACCGTGAGATCGTGACCTGGCTGAAGTCGGACGCTTAACCGACTGAGCCACCCAGGTGCCTTTTTTTTTTTTTTTTTTTTTTTTTTTTTTGCTAGAAACACTGGATGGGCCAGGAGGCCATTGGTGGAGCTAAGGTGACCTGGAGAAAGCAGGAAAGGAAAAGGCGAGGTAGACACAAAGGGCAACTGTCAAAATTTAGCTCTTTCCCCCCCCCCCCCCCCCAGATTACCTAGAAAATATTGAGACACATTAATTCACTCATCAGAGGTTCGTTGAGCACACACACATCTGTGTGGAGCACTGAGCCAAACTCGGGGGAGGGTAACGGGCGGGGGGGGGGGAGGGTAACGGGGCAGGGGGGAGGAGGAAGGGTGGGGACAAAGCCAACATACCCCTGCCCCTGTGGGAGTTAGCACTGGAGTGTCTCCTCCCAGAGCTTGGACCCTCGCGGCATTTCTGAAATTGCCTTGTGACGCCGGGCGAGTCCTTTCAGGTCACCAAACCTCAGGCTTACTTTTTGGGATGCGCGTTTCTGATGCGGCATCTGCTTCCCAGGGCGGCCAAAGGCCCCGGGCTGAGCACGGCCGGCAGCGGCACCAGCGGCCTCACATCCAGGTGTGAAGAAAATAGGATTTCAGAGAGTTTGCCGGTGCCTGGGAGTAACAGGACAGGACATTTTTTTTTTTTCCAGTAGCACCTAGTATGGTTAGAAAGTGGTAAATATCCTGTTACTTCCTTTTTTAACTTTCTAAATTTTTTTAATGTTTTTATTTATTTATTTTTTATGTTTTTTTCAATATATGAAGTTTATTGTCAAATTGGTTTCCATACAACACCCAGTGCTCATCCCAGAAGGTGCCCTCCTCAATACCCATCACCCACCCTCCCCTCCCTCCCACCCCCCATCAGCCCCCAGTTTGTTCTCATTTTTTAAGAGTCTCTTATGCTTTGGCTCTATCCCACTCTAACCTCTTTAGGACAGGACATTTGAACTCTGGAAGGTTCCGATTCAGGCTCAGGGCGCCCCCGACCCCCACCCCGGGCAGCACTGCCAGGCGCATCGGGCACCCCAGAAGCCGTGGGTCCAGCCCGTCCCACGCTAGGGGCCCAAGCAGGTGCATCGCAGCCCGGGTTCCGAGGCAAGCACCTGACTGGGCACATCTGATTGGTCCGGAGGCAGGCACCTGACCCAAGCTGGGCCAATCAGAGCCTCCTTGGGCGGGGGCGGGGAGGTGGCCTCCTGGAGCCTCGGACTTCGCAGTGCATGAGCTCTCGGTAGAGACAAAGTATCTCTTCCAGATAATAACGGGTGGGGCCAGGGTGGAAGCCTGCACACCTCTGGTTCTGAGGCCACCGTGTTGATCACCCGCGTTAGCGCTCCGCTTCTGGGGGGCCCAGCCTGGCTTCCTCTCCCCCCAGAGGCAGGGGTCCCAGCTCCCCGGCTCCAGGGAACCCCGAGCCGCCCCGAGTGCTGCAGGCTGGACGGCCTCGTCGCACTTCTGCAGGATGGCTTCTCGGGGGTGGGATTTCTAGGTCAGACCGTGGGTGATTTTCCTCGTGGGACGCGCCCTCTCGGTTAATCTGTATTCGAAAGGGCTGCGGAGGCAGAGATGGTCAGAACGATCCCCGCTTAGAAGAAATGCAGTGAATGAAACTGAACGGACAAAAATCTCTGTCCCCGGGCCCCGAGCCACTCCGCGGGAGTCCATGAGTCTCCTGGATTCTGCGGCTTGGCTGAGATATCATCACTTTTCTAAATCATGGAGTGTGGATTGTGAAATTGTCTGCATAAAGGGCAAAAATCTAACAGACGAGTGCTTGGCATCTAAGTAAATTGGGCTGTTGAGAAAGAAAGAGGCTAATTACAAGGGGGCTTCTGTTTAAATCTAGAGAATCCTAGTGAGAATGTTAATAAAAACTATGGTTGAGTGCTAGCAATGGACAAAGTTGTTCAGGCACATCATCTGATTTCATTTTCCTAAAGACCCCGGAGGTGGGGACGATTGTTGTCCCCATTATACAGAAGAGAAGAGTAAGGCCTCCAAGGGAGTGACTCACAGAGTTGGGCGTTGAACTGGGTCTCACTGACTCGACATCCAGGCTCTAAAACCTCTCATACTGCACTTTCTTCTTCTTAAGTCATCACCCACCTTCCCTCCTCCCTCCCTCCCTCCTCTTCCTTCCTTCCTTGCTTCCTTCTTTCTTTCGTTGCTTCCTTCCTTCCTCCCTCCCTCCCTCCTTCCCTTCCTTCCTTCCTTCCCTCCTCCTTCCTTCCTTCCCTCCCTCCCTCCTTCCTTCCTTCCCTCCTTCCTTCCTTCCTCCCTCCCTCCCTTCTTTCCTTCCTTCCTTCCTTCCTTCCTTCCTTCCTTCCTTCCTTCCCTCCTTTATTCTTTCCTTCCCCCCCTTCTTTCTTTCCTTCCTTCCTTCCCTCCTTCCTTCCTTCCCTCCTTCCTTCCTTCCTTCCTTCCTTCCTTCCTTCCCTCCTTCCTTCCTTCCCTCCCTCCCTCCCTCCCTCCTTCCTTCCTTCCCTCCTTCCCTTCCTTCCTTCCTTCCCTCCTTCCTTCCTTCCCTCCTTCCCTTCCTTCCTTCCTTCCTTCCTTCCCTCCCTCCCTCCTTCCTTCCTCCCTCCCTCCCTCCTTTCCTTCCTTCCTTCCTTCCTTCCTTCCTTCCTTCCTTCCCTCCTCCTTTATTCCTTCCCCCCTTCCTTCCTTCCTTCCTTCCTTCCTTCTTTCTTTCCTTGCTTCCTTCCTTCCCTCCTTCCTTTCTAGAGTGGGGAGAAGGGCAGAGGGAGAGAGAATCTCAAGCAGGCTCCACACTGAGTGAGGAGCCCAATGTGGGGCTTGATCCCACAACTTTGGGATCATGATCGAGCTGAAATCAACAGTTGGGTGCTCAACCAACTGAGCCACCCAGGCGCCCCCATCACGTTCTCTTTAAAAGGTGCCCACAAAATATCTGATCGTTTGCTTTTTCAATGCTGAAAGTAACCAAGGAGTGGTGTTTCCTCCCCACACAAGGAAGAGGGGAGCGATGACCTCATGCACGTGGCCTTCCAGCCAGCTAGTTCCAGCCCCACAGCTCTCTCCTTGCCCAGAGTCGGCTTCCGGCTTGGTTCTTCTGGACTTGGGCTCAGTCCTGCGGGGGAGGTACGCGGGTACAGAGGTGAGATCGCCATCACTCCCTACGACCCGCCTGGGTTCCAACAAAGGGCAGTTTTGATTTCCAAAGAATGACTGCAGATTGACCAAAAAGAAGAAAGGCCGGGGAGGGGGGGGGGAGACAAAAAGGAAGAACAACAGGGAGTGGAAAAGCAAGAGCTGGCTGCTTTGCAAAGGAGAACGCTCTCTGGACACGGAACGGCATTCTGTGTCGTTTTGAAGAACCGTCTTTGAAATAAGAGAATCGACTTTGCTGCTTCATGCAACTTTTTGTTGATTTTTCTTGATGACACTCATGGCAAATGCTCTCGTTCAAAAATTATAGCCTGTCTGAAACTGATACAGACAGAGCCTTGGTGGTTGGACTGTCCCCCGGTAATTGGAAACAGGAGCCCTGCGAGCGGCATTCTTCTGACAGAGAGAACAAAAGCAGACCCATTGGTGGAGGGGGTATGACAAGGCGGGTTGGGTCTGTTTTCCAAGCCAGTCCTTAAGCTCAGGACTTTGACTCCTTTTTTTTTTTTCTTTTTAAGTTTATTTATTTATTTTGAGAGAGAGTGAGCTCACACACGCATGAGCAGGGGAGGGGCAGAGAGAGAGAGAGACAGAGAGAGAGAGGGAGAGAGAACCCCAAGCAGGCTCCGAGCTGTCAGTGCAGAGCCCAACGGGGGGCTCCATCCCATGAACCGTGAGATCAGGACCTGAACCGAAATCAAGAGCTGGACGCTTAGCTGGGAGACGACACCACCATCCAAGGCGTGTGGGAGCCCTCTAGGAGCTAGAAGCAGCCAGGCCATGGGTTCTTTTCCAGAGTCTCCAGAAGGAACACAGCCCTGTGGACAGCTTAACTGTATATAGTCCAACGAGACGGACGTGCTTTGGACCTCTGACTTCCAGAACTGTAACATAATAACTTTGTCTTGTTTTAAGCCACTAAATTCCCAGTAATTTGTTAGGGCAGGCCATAGTCACTGAATACAGTGGTTTGAGGCATTGGGTGAGTTGATTGTTTTCCAGATCCCCTTCTCTTTTCCTTTGTGAACTCTTAGGATATCCTAAGGAATCGGGCATACCTACTTACAGCTCTGGGAACATCCGATGACAGCTCGTTGG
Organism: Lynx canadensis; assembly: GCF_007474595.2. Taxonomy (NCBI): domain Eukaryota; kingdom Metazoa; phylum Chordata; class Mammalia; order Carnivora; family Felidae; genus Lynx; species Lynx canadensis. The sequence goes on along the minus strand of NC_044305.1, from coordinate 5,807,878 downwards.
TGCCCTTTTGACTCCAACATTAGACTAAAAACAAAAACAAAGACCCGCCCTTTTGTAAAGTGGGAAATTGGTTCCCGGAAAACAGGAAACGAATTCAACCAGAGCAAGGGGGAGCGAACATCCTTGAGGATTGTGGTACCATGGTATCCCAACACGCTCCCTCCAGTGACATCTGTGAGATATAGTGCACATACAGAAGGACCTACAGTCTCTTAGTTTACATTTCAAATTCAAGCGCAGGCTGTCAAAGGTAAATCGCACGCTTCCTTCGGCTGGCATTCCTCAAAAGATCAGTTATGCGCTGACGTCTCTTTGCGTGTCAGCGCGGGATTATTTACAGCCATCACGCAAGGTTGAGACATGGTGAGAATCTGGCCCTAAGCACAATGCAGACATTCATATTCAGGTGGCTGAGGAATTAAGGCAGTTCTGGAAGCTTCTGGGCTGTTGGGGCGTCTGTCATTGGCTTCCCGCGTCATGCAGCGGCCAGCGGCATGGAACACCCCAAACCCGAGAGAGGCTTCCCACCCCCTCTCCTCCGAGGCTCTTCCTGCCTCCTTTCTTGGCTCTACGGGCTGCTCTCCAGGTCTGGAGTTACCCCCTGGCAGCCTCCACCTCGGGGCTGAAGGGCTGGAGCCTTGGAGGGGCCCTCCCGACAGTCAAGCCCGACATCTGTCAGAAGGCGTGCGTCTCATCAACGACAGAGTCTGCGTGATGGCTTAGAAACAGTCTGCTGGCTTATGACACACGAGGCATAAATTAAATCATAACGGAGGGCTTTGCTGACAGTGCGTGATGACAGGTGTTGTGAATAAGTTGGCACAGGGGGCCACCGCCCTACATCGCAATCGTCAGTCACGGCCACCCCTCCGCCCCTCTCCCACCAGTGGGGACCGCGTGTCTAGCCAGGAGGGGAGCCCCGATTCGCCTTATCTGGGGTAACAACTGGCTCCTACATGTCTCACGCCCAGCACCCCTGGGCCCGTGCAGGTTAGTACCTCTCCACCCCGCCCCTAGTGCGGGCACCGGTCCCCTATCCCCGGTTTCCTCACCCCGCTGCCCAGGCTGAAGTCCACAGCCAAGCAGAGACATCCAAAAACTGAGCACAAACCCCGGAGGAAATAGATCATAAGTGAGATTTTAAAAACAAAGGGTATCAACGTGGCCATCCCGGGAAATTTCAGAACTCTGCCGGACTTCCTTGTGTTCATGTCATAGTTTGTTAGATGAGGCTTAGGGCTCCTCACAATGTCTTCTGGGGCTGAGACACCCCAACCCAGATCCGCCATTGCCTCCCTCTTGCCGCCAGGAAGGCGCCCTCCCCGGGGAACACTTGGAACTCTATTCCTTCTCCCGGCGTGGCTACGAGGCTGGCTTTTCACTTGGTTGCTTTCTGATCCCCAACTTCGGCTCCAGCTGCAAAGCTCCCTGTTTCGAGCCCTCGGACAACATCCTAGTTAAAATTAGCCTGCCTCGTGGCCTGCCCCCAACCCTGTCCTCCATGCTTCCCCCCGCACACTTGTCACCACCCGAAACGATCTTGGTCAAGTCTGCATGCTGTGTCCCGCAGGAGAAACGTCCACCCCTTGAGGGCAGGGAGACCATCCGGCCTGTTCACGTGACAGTCCCCGAAGCCCGGCCGGCACCTGGTGCGGAACATAAGCTCTGTGGGCATTTGAGGAGTGACGTGAATGGGTATCGAAATCAAGCGTGCCCGTGTGCCCTTGGCAGCTTCTGTTCCCATCCCCAGTGGACGCTCCCTGCTTGGCGTCTTCACGGCGCGATGACCCAAGAAGAGTTGTGACAGCTGTCATAGTGTGTTACTGTCACTGCGGGCCGGGTTTCACCCTGGGCCACATAGAACCCCAGCAGCCCAGCTCTGGATGTGTCCCGGGGCAGCCTGGGGCCCAGTCCAGCTACGAAGGTGCTTTCTCTGCGTGGCCGGGGGTGGGCAGGAGAGCAAGTCAGGATAGGATGGCTGGCTGAGCCTACCTCTGTCACTGGCTCTCCTACCCATTCCCCCAGCCGACTGCTGTCCCTGTCCGTGCTGGCCCAGAGACCCGTCCGGCACTGACCCCACCCCAGGTGGCCAGCAGACCAGCCTTCAGGCCCTCTCGCTGCTGTCCAGGGGCAGCATTTATACTGGCAGACTGTGTGCAGAATGGTTTATTTTTTTTAATTCTTTAAAAATCTTTTATTTTATTTTTGAGAGAGAGAGAGAGAGACAGCGTGTGAGCAGGGGAGGAGCAGAGAGAGAGGGAGACACAGAATCCAAAGCAGGCTCCAGGCTCTGAGCCGTCAGCACAGAGCCCGACGTGGGGCTCGAACTCACGAGCTGTGAGATCGTGACCTGAGCTGAAGTCAGACACTTAACCAACGGAGCCACCCAGGTGCCCTTTGAACGGTTTGCTCAAACCAACTCATTTTTTTCCTCCACACCCCACGGAGGTGGCCCTTCTTATTGTCCCCATTTTACAGATTAAGCATTGAGCCTTAGAGAGACTGAGAGGCCTGAGGAGGGTCACGGACGTGGAAACGGAGGGATGTGAGGGCGAACTTTAAATTCCACTCTCTCGAACTGTAAAGCTCGGGATGAAAACTGGTTCTCTAGGTCCTGAAGCTCTGCCTTCACTGAGGCCTGGACAATTCTGAGCAAGGGGAAATCATGCCCCTTCCAGGGATCTGTGGAGGGCTTTGCAAAAGACACCCAGGGAGGAAAGAATTTTCTCATTTCACGCTGGAGCTTTGTAAGCTGCGACTTTAGTGGGGAAGAGGCAGGGAGAGCGGTTTGGGGTGGAGACACCCCCAGACACGGACGGAGCTTCTACGGCAGAGTCTAGTTTTATTAACCGGTAGGCGCTTGCCAGGCAGGGGCATACACCATGCCAATGCCCAAAGGCAAGCTGTCTTGTCTCCAAATGTCCTGCCCCCAGATAAGGAAGCAGAAAGGTCTGGGAGCCAAGAGGCTGTTATCATCCCACCCAGACCTCCAGGTTCTGGCCCAAGATACTTCCTTGCATCTTGCGAAAGCCTGTCCATGGGATCCGTTTCACCTCTTCCTCCCACCTACATGGGATGCAGGTCCTTCGGGAGAGGGGTGTTGTCCCCAGACCTGCCTGCTGGGACTGTCCCCAGATTTGAGGAGATCTTGGATGCACAGCACTGTCGGACAGAAACAGAATTCGAACCACAGATGTAATCTTAACGTTTTCTAGTAAAAAGTAAAAAGAAACGGGTGACATTAATTGTTTTTTATTGTGGCAAAAAAATTGTAACGTTAAATTTACCATCTGAACTATTTTTGAGTGTATCCTGCAGTTGTCTTAAGTATATTCACGTTGTTATCTAAATAATATAAAATTAAATAACTAGAGGTTTTACGTTTTTTCTTACGAGGCCCTTAAGATCGGATGTGTTTGGGGGCCTGGGTGGCTCACTTGGTGAAGTGTCCAACTCTTGGTTTTGGCTCAGGTCATGATCTCACAGTTGGTGAGTTCGAGCCCCACGTCAGGCTCTGTGCTGACTGTGTGGAGCGTGCTCGGGATTCTCTCTCTCTTTCTCTCTCTCTGTCCCTCCTTTACTTGCTCTCTCTCTCTCAAAAATAAAAATAAATAAACTCAAAAAATTTTTTAAAAATCTGGTATTTTTGCACTGAGAGCATGTCTCAATTCAGACGCTAAATTTTCAATACAAATACTAAATCTCTATTTAGATTTTTATTTTATTTTATTTTATTTTATTTTATTTTATTTTATTTTAATGTTTATTTATTTTTGAGAGAGACAGAGACAGAATGTGAGTAGGTTAGGGGCAAAGAGAGAGGGAGACACAGAATCGGAAGTGGGCTCCAGGCTCTGAGCGGTCAGCAGAGCCAGACGAGGGGCTCGAACTCAGGAGCTGCGAGATCATGACCTGAGCCGAAGTCGGACGCTCAACCGACTGAGCCACCCAGGCGCCCCTCTCTATTTAGATTTTTAAAAGTGTTCTGTTGACAAGTCAGACTCACACACCTAAGCAGTTCCAAGCATACTTCAAGTTTTCCAATACATTGTCGGTTTTTAGATTTAAACGAAGTGAAATTAAATAGGATTAAAAAAATTCAGCCCCTGTGTCACACAAGCCCCACGTCAAGTGCTCAACAACCACGTGTGGCTGGTGGCCACCCTGTTGGACAGCGCAGGTCGAGAATTTCTAGAAAGTGCTTCGGAAGCGGTAGCATGATTGTCCTTTGGGAGAGCACAAATTGGGAAATGGAAGTTTCTCCCCCTCGGCCCCCAGCAGAGCCCACGCGGGTCCACAGAGCTGGCCGGCTCATGTCCCCCCCCCCCCCCCAAGACGAACGTTCTGAGCTTGAATCTCTCTCCCCCTTTGGCACGGGCACGAGAGAGAGAGAGAGAGAGAGAGAGAGGGAGAGAGAGAGAGAGAGGTTTCTGCATGAGGCTGCTGACCCGAGTTAATGAGGAGACTGGGCTGGAAGGGGAAAAAGACTTCAGACTGAAAATTAAGAATCACCCTGCTTATTTTATTACTGGAAGATCATTTCAACAACTTCCTCCAGGAAATTGCAAAGGGAAGTCATTATCCAAAAAGGACGGGGAGAATGCAGGTCCACGTGAAACCCAGATGCAGCCCCCCCCCCTCCCCTCCCCCCACCCCACCCCTGCGCAGGGCAGGCTGGGGGTGGGGGTGGGGGGCAGTACCGAGTGTTTACTAGGTCATTTAACCAGGTTCCTATTTTCCAAAGTTTCCTTTTTCGAGATTATTTGTTGACCTTAATTGTTGCCATGCCCATGAGATGCGGCCCTGAATTTCCTCCTGCAGCCCAGCCCTGGGGTCAGGGCGGGCTCCCTCTAATTGCCTGTGTCCTGCCTTTCCCCTCGGGTCTCCAGGGCAGGCCCATTCCCACATATGCTTCCAGAACCATCTTAATAGAGGGGCCTCAGCGCCCAGCTGACGACATATGTTTCGCTGCTTGCCGGGGTCGGCCAAGCGTGCAATATCACGTTACATGAATGGGAAGGTCAGTCCCAAACAAGCTGCTTTTTACAAGCGCTGGCTTAAGGATTTGCTGCTAAATAGGGCTTACATGTAGGGGGTGAGTGGGTAATGGGGGTCTTGGGGAGCCCTGTTCTCTGTCTGCGTTTTTGCATTGATTGGAAAGTTTTCCGTCTCCCAGGACAACGCGGCTCCGTTAAAAAAACGCCTTTCCAGCCACTGGCGTTCCCGGACCCGGGTCAGCATCTGCTTTGGAGGCAGGGAAAACGTGGGTTCGGATCTCCTGATGTCTGGGCCTGGAAGGGGCAGGGTGGGGGGGGGGGACCCGTGGTCCTCCGCTCGCTCGCAAATGCCTTCATGCTCCATTAACCCGGTGCAGGCCCGAGGGGCAGATGGGCCAGGAGGACCGGGAGAGAGAGGGGCCTGCGGCTTCCCTCACCTGGCCCGGCTCCAGGGCAGATGGGGGACGGGCACACGGAGGGCCGCCGCTCGCCCGCCGGGGTCTCGGAGCTCCCCAGGCCCACAGAACACGCCGGCACAAAGTCCACTCCCGAAGTCATCGGAGGGGACCGATGAGGTCCCAGGCCCACCCTGGACCCTGCGCGACCAGCCCAGGGCCTGGAGAACATTCCGGCCAGAAATCAAGACGGCATGGGTGAAGGTGAGGGCGGTTACTGAGCCCTTTCTACATCCTGTGCCGTCCACGGGGCGTGACACGGAGGAGGAACGAGTGTAATCCTCTCAAAAGTCCAGGGAGGCCAGCGCCCCGCCCATGCCCGGCCCACCGCAGAGCCCGGAGAAGGGGGCAGAGCAACAGAAATAACTTTGTCAAAGCTATTCCTCCCGCCGTCCCTGGGTCCCCGCCCTGCTTCCTTCCTTCCCTCTTCCCCACCCCCCCATCTTTCCTTTCTTTTCAGTGATAAACGTGGCTTTAAAAAAAAGCGGATGATACAAAAGTAGGACCTAAAAGCATCCGAAACCTATGCCTCATTCCTCTCCTCCCGCTGCTAACCGTTTGGTGAGGGTCATGCGTGCACAGTTTCTAGTAGTCAGTCACTCATTCATTCGACAAACGCCGACTGAGAAGGCAGTACGTGTCCGGGGCTATGCCAGGGGTGTGGCTGGCTGACGTCTGGGGTCAGATACTTCTCTGTGCGGGGGGCTGACCTGGGCCTTAGAGGGTAGTTAGCAGTATTCCTGGCCTCTAGTTCCGGTAGTTTCCCCCCCCCCCCCCGAGTTGTGATAGCTAAACGTGTCTGCAGATGTTGTCACATGTCTCCTGGGAGCCAACATCGCCCAGACGAGGACCCCTGGGCTAATGAGCGTGGCCGTGCGCGGTTCTCAGCTGCTTCTTTCCCGTCGCACTGTCACAGCGCCCTGACACTCTGGTCGCACGTTCCTACCTCCCTCTTTTGTATCGCACTCCAGAGGCTGGAGGTGTCAGAACGTCCCCAGCAAGCCTCCCGCGACTAGACGTGTTGGGTCGCCTCCAGTTAGATCCGGTCGGAATCAATGCCAGAGCGAACCTCCTTGTTCATACCAACACCTGTGTCTGCACATTCTAGTATTTCTTTCTTTCTTTTAAAAAAAAACTTTTTTATCTTATTTTTGAGAGAGAGACAGAGTGCAAGCTGGGGAGGGGCAGAGAGAGGGGGAGACGCAGAAGCCGAAGCAGCTCCAGGCTCCGAGCTGTCAGCCCAGAGCCCGACGCGGGGCTCGAACCCACGGACCGCGAGATCGTGACCTGAGCCATGACTGAGCCGACCGAGCCACCCAGGCGCCCTGCACATTCTAGTATTTCTACCGGTAGATTCTTTTGAGCAACATTGTTGGCTGAAAGGCGTCAGCGTGTCAAAATTTGCTACAAACTAACATCCACTAACATCCACCAACATCCACTCCAGAAAAGAGGGTTGTAGTCATTTGGCCCCCACACCGAGTGTCCCACTCGCTGACATGCACGGAAGCCGTGGGGAAGATGGTTCTGAAGAAAGGGTGTCGAACACGTTAGAAGAAAAGAGACGATGTCATGTTTCGTTCGGGAGGGCCCTTGGGTCTTTTGTTTACACTTGGCTATTCATGTTTGTTTTCAGCTAAAGAAGCATGACTACTCAAAGCGGCAATTTCGAATTTTCCAATTCGCGTTTGTGCTTCCAAAAGATTAGCTGTTTTGTAAACTCAAAGCGGGGTTCTGTTTTGGGGACCCTGTTACAAGCTGGGGCTGCCCGACTGGTGCAAACTCAGGGGTCCTCTGCCATCCCCAGGAAGACGCGAGCTCTGAGCCCTAGAGGGGTGCGGATGTCCAGTACGTCACCTCCTGCCTCCAGAGGCCCGTGCTCCCCAGGAGCACTGGGTGTCCTAAGGAGGCCGGCTCCCCGAGCCCGCCTCCTTCCCAGTCCCACCAGAATCACCTGCTGAGAGTCTGGGGCTCCAGCCGTACCGCCGCACGCCTGCCAAGGTCAGGTGCACTTTAACAGCCCTTTGGAGTATCTTTTTAAATATGTTTTCAAGTTTATTTATTGATTTTGAAAGAGAGATGGGGGAGAGGGGCAGGAGAGAAGGAGAAAACTCCAAGCAGGCTTGGCGTTGCCAGTGCTGAGCCTGACATTAGGCTCAAACCCACGAACCCATGAGACCGTGAACGTGACCTGAGCCGAAACCAAGAGTCTGGTGCTTAACTGACTGAGCGACCCAGGCGCCCCATTTAAGCAGCTTACTTACCGTCCTTCTTCAGCCTTCAGGTTGCCATGTGCTCAGCTCGATTACTCCCTCTTAATTAAAGTAATTTAAGGGGGCCTGGGTGGCTCGGTTGGTTAAGCATCCGACTCTCGATTTAAGCTCAAGTCATGATCTCATCGTCGTGGGATCAAACCCCGCCTTGGGCTCTGCGCTAAGCAAGGAACGTGCTTGGGATTCTCTCTCAGCCCCTCCGCTCCTAAAATAAGTAAATAAACATTACATAAACGAGTTTGAAACAATAAATTATTTTTCCTGTTTGAATAAAAATAGGCAAGAGAAAATTATAGGATGGCAGGATAACGCTGCTCCTGCCCGCTTGATAAGAATGGGACTGTCCTACAAAGAGTTATTCCAATGATACACTCTGGTCATCTGTTTGAAAAATTAAATGCGCCAAAAATTAAATATAGCTAAATCATGCATATGGTACAGAATTCCAAAGGCACAAAAAAGTTCCACTGAGTGTTCCGTCGTCTCTGTTCTCACCCAATGGCCCTCCCCAGCGGCACTCGCTGTTACTATTGGCTTGGCCCGTATGAAATGGTCCACATTTACTGTTTTTTTTGTTTTTGTTTTTGTTTTTTTTTTTTTTGCCAACAAAAAGTGGTAGTTTCTTATGATTCAATCTGTAATTCCAGGTTTCTTGCCCAGGCACTCCGCATGCATAAATGTGCACATAGGTAGAATATTCCTGGTTTCTTTTTTTTTTATATGAATGCTAACAAATGAGAGGCAATGATTTTCATCTTGCTTATTGCACTTAATGTTTCTTGAAGATTCTCCATCTCTGTAAACAAAAAGAACCTCATTCTCTCTTTCTCTCTCTCTTTTTTTTTTTTTAACATTTATTTATTATTGAGAGACAGACACAGAGCGTGAGCAGGGGAGGGGCAGAGAGAGACGGAGACCCAGAATCCGAAGCAGACTCCAGGCTCCGAGCTGTCCGCACAGTGCCCGACGCGGGGCTCAGACTCACCAACCGCGAGATCGTGACCTGAGCCGAAGTTGGTCGCTTGACCGACCGAGCCGCCCAGGCGCCCCCCTCATTCTCTTTTTAACAGCCACAGAGTATTCCTTTGGATGGGTATTTCATTACCCATGCAACTAGCCCTGGATGGTGCACGATTAGATTCTTTTCAGTAGGCACACTTTTTTCTTGCACACACGTTCTGTCTCACAAGTTGGGGTGTGTGCATAGGATAAATTATTTGAGCTGGGATTGCTGGGCCAAAGGATGTGTGTCTTTTTAATTAACAAATCCATGGCCTAATTGTCCTCCATAGAAGCTGTATCAGCTCCTGCCTCGAGGAGCCTGAACGGAGCCCAGCTTGACACTGTGCCTGATGTTTAAGGTCTACCGAGCAGTGAAGGTTCCCTGTGGCTCAGGGAAGGGGGGCAATGCCGGGGGCAGCCTGGGAAACGTGGGTTCTTTTGACGAGATGCCAGGTCCAGTTCTGCCGCCTCCGAAAGACAGAGGAGGACAGAGAGGCCCCCTTCTCCGCAAAGTAGCCTCTTAGCCTGAAACGCTGTGGGGGAGGGGAGGAAGGACACCTCCATTGGCTGATGAAGAGCTTCCTTCTCTCCCGGCTCTCCCCTGGTCCCACTCAAAAAGAGAATAGCCCAGAAGGTGTCCAACCTCAGGAGCCCACTTCACAAGCGCTTGGTAGAAGACGCTGTTGACGCAATATGTATCTCTGGTTGGGGATACGGAGGCGTGTCACAGACTGAGCATCATGAGGTTGCACCCAGGAAAGAGTACCTGCTTTACCCGTGTGCTCTGCTTAACCAGTTGACCATCACTAGGCTAGGGGGAGACAGGCCAGCGGCTGATCTTGGAAACCTGTCAAATTCTTTGACATTCTCCCTGCAGAAGGGGAGGCTGACGCCCTCCCCTTGCGTGTGGGCCACACTCAACGGTGGAACGACGGCACGCAGCTTCCCGAGCCGAAGTCACACAAGGCACTGTGGTTTCCACTGGCTCCCTCCTCTTGGATTGCTGGCTCGGGAGGTCGCCGGCTGCCATTCCGTGAGGGCACTCAAACAGCCCACGGAGAAGCCCGCACGGGGAGGACCCAAGGCCCCTCATCAACACTTGGCACCAACTTGTCGGCCATGGGAATGGGCATGCCTGTATCCATCCGCTTAGCCAACTTGTGCTGAACCCCCGCAAAGTCCCAGGCACCGTGCAAGGCTCTGGGCATACAGGTGAGAGCAAACAAACATCAACCCTGAACGAGGCCCCCTACCACTCACTTCTTGAACGTGCCGGGATCCTTCGTACCCCGGGGCCTTTGCACACGCGTTCCCCACCTCTGTGGAGATCGCTCCCACCCTGTCCCCCATCTCAGGGCGCGGGAAGCTGCTTGTCACTCTCTAGGTCTCTGTTTAAATGCCTCCCCCCCCCCAGAGGGGGCACATCTTCACCCGAGTTCTGTATTCAGCACTGTTTGTTTCTTCCATGCACTTTTCACAATTGTAGTTATGCTACCTGTTACATTAGTTACCTCTTTCTTCCCTGCCTTCCCCTTAGAATGTAAGCCCCGCCTACAAAGGGAGGGATAGTGTCGCGAGCACCACGTAACCTCAGGCACAAAGGATATCTGGTACCAAAAAAAAAAAAAAAAATGTTGGGCAAAATAATGAATGAATCTGTTAGTCGCTGTATATTCTTTACCTTATTTAGTCTTCATCACACCGTCAAGGAATTGTTGGGCTCACGATTGCCTGTGCACGATCATCACCCCACATCATCCCCATTCGCCCACACACAGCTCTTCCTTCCTGGGGAGCTGGGTCCACCCTTTCGTGCTCAGGGAAGGTGACGCCTCTCCAGCCCAGCCCAGGACATGGAGGAGGATGGTTCTAAATCAATTATGGTAACTCTATTCCTCTTCTCGATGGCTGATACGGGCATCTGCCAATGACGCAGCCACGACCAACCAGGTTTCACAGGGAGCCTCCTGGGGCAGCGCTGCCCGAACTGGAACTTGCCCAGGAAATTCTGGGCATCTCGTGTCGATGTGGACTCCGACTGAGCACATCTGGGGTGGGACACAAGATCCCAGTGAGACCCGCCCGCCGATGCCCCCGGCAGGTGGACGGCACCTTGAGTTATGAGGTCATAAGGAGTTTGTGGGAAAAGCTTTCCTCCCCAGTGGAAAGACACCCGGGAGGAAAAGCAGGCTTTTCGGTGGTTGTTGTGCGAACACAGGCTACTGGGAGCTGAGCTGCAGTTGTGATCGCCCACAGTGGGATAACCTGGGACCAAACCGACCTGAGGACGGGGACAGAGGAAAATACAGAAAGTCCGGGTCTGGATGATATCGCGAAGTCTCTTCACCAACCTTGGAATTGCTCGTGTAAGACAATAATGCTGATTTTTTTTTTTTTTTTTTGGAAAGCCACATTGAGTTTGGGATCTCATTACTTGCAGCTAAATGCTGATGCTATACTCAGCAACTTGGTACAGAGCAAAAAGAGGAACCTTCGAACTGGACCCCTCTGGGGACTTAACTCTGCCCCCTTGGTGGCACTGCTGGCCCTCAACCTGACCAAGTTTCAGTTTCTTTGCTTATACGATGGCTTGTTTTGACCACCAGAAAGAGAATGTATGTATGCTCGAATCTTCTAGCACGGCACTGTCCAATGGAAATTGGTTGACGGAGAGCTTCCTTCTCTCCCTGCAAACCTCTCCCTGCAAACCACAGAGGTACCTTTAACTTTCCTGATAGTCACATTCAAAACAGAAAAGAAACCAGGTGACATCGATTTTAATAACATTATTTATTTAGCTGAAAATATTACCATTTCAACATATAATAAAAATATTAAAAATATATATATATATATTTGGTACAAGGTTTTTTAAAAAATGTTTTAATGTTTATTTATTTTTGAGAGAGTGAGAGAGAGAGAGAGAGACAGAGTGTAAGGAGGGGAGGGGCAAAGAGAGAGGGAGGCACAGAATCCGAAGCAGGCTCCAGGCTCTGAACTGTCAGCACAGAACCCAACGCGGGACTCGAACTCACGACCCGTGAGATCATGACTTGAGCTGAAGTCAGATGCTTAACCGACTGAGCCACCCAGGCGCCCCGTTTAAAAAAATTTTTTTTGAATGTTTATTTATTTTTGAGAGAAAGAGTGTGTGTGTAAGGAAGAGAGGGGCAGAGAGAGAGAGAGGGAGTAAGTTTGTTTTTTTTTTAATGTTATTTATTTTTGAAAGAAAGTGAGAGAGCAGGAGCAGGGAGGGGCAGAGAGAGAGAGAGAGAGGGAGGATCTGAAGCGGGCTCTGTGCTGACAGCATGCCCGTGAGATCATGACCTGCGCGGACGTCAGAGGCTTAGCCAACTGAGCCCCCCAGGCGCCCCCGGTACCAGAGTTTTGTAATATGGCGGATATTTCACACTACAGCCCACCTAAATTCAGATCAGACCAGCCACATCTCAGGTGCTCAAGAGCCGCATGTGGCTCCCTGCTGGTGTCTGAGCTTAGTTACAGCACAAGGCTGGGCTCATAATACCTAGTATAGAAATACGGATCACTTATGCTGCTCTTAACGTGGGCCATGGAGAAGAGGCTTTGAACTGCTGAACACAGTGACCCTCAAGCCGGAAGCCACCTTGTGACGAAGTTCTGCCACTTCGGGTCCATGCTCAAAGCCCCGGGTGTCGCTCACCTGCCTGGCTGGCGGGGGGAAAAGCGACACGAGCGGAGGCAGATGGTAACTTGGCACATCTCTGCAGCACCGATTGGGACTTACGCAGTGACTCACTCAAAGCTTTCCTGTAACGCGATAAATCAGTAACCTTCATGACTCCCTATTTTCTGTTGGGTTGAGGCTGAACTGGGGCTTCTAAGCTCTCTGGGAGCCTGAAGCCACCTGAGCTCACCTGGCCCAGTCTTCCTCCTGCCCTGTTTTAGCAGCTGCAGGCCAGGCCTGGGGGGGGGTCAAGGAGCAGGAGGCACAAGGAGGTGACGGTGCCGAAATCGAGGGTTTGGGACCGTGCGGGCGGCGTCAGGCTGGCCGAGGCCACAGACATCCACAGCGCCCACGTCCCAAGCACTCATGCCTCACAGAGCGCATTTCACAGCTGCCATCGCTCAGTCTTTGCAACACCTCTGCGAGGTAACGAGGTAGACGATGGTTGTGTGTCCCCTGCGTCCCTTCCCATGCGTGCCTTGGGGCGTCTGCTCTCGGCACTTTAGCAAGGAGGTCGTGGCTCCTCAGCCTGTGCCACAGGGCGCCCCGTGACGGGGGCCAGGCCGACCCGAAGGCCTGATTTCATTGGCTACAGCCGCTGGACCCAGGAGCCAGGCATGTCTTATGAGTCTGGCCAATCAGAGCAGTTAGACTTACCTGATGTGGTGAAGCTGGGAGGATGAATGGAGCAGATCTTCATCAAGGCTGGAGGCAGGCGGAAGGATCCTCTCTGCGGAATCAGAGCATGTGACCAACTTGCCAGAGAAGAGATAAAAGGCAGGGGATGGGGGAGGGAGAGAAGGAGTGATAGCTCCCTTGAACCCCTGGATCCAGCCGAGCCTGAAGCCAGCCCCACCATTTCTCTTCTTTGCTGTCATAAACCTGCTTGGCATCTTCCACTTCTGTTACCTGAGGCTGGAGTTGTGTCACACGCAGCCAAAATAGCTCAACTAATATACGGGTAAAATACGCCCTCTATTGCATGAGTGGCCAGACCGAGGCAAAAAGCGTGTGTCTGATCGCTCCAGGGGCCCTAGAATGCAGAGCCAGGATGTGAGTCCACATTACTGGGCTTCTCGTCCTATGCTCCTTTCACCACACCCCCACTGCACTTCGTCTGTATTACTTTCCTATGGCTGTTATAACAAATGGCCACAAACTCCGTGCCTTAAAACAACAGAACTGTAGGGGCGCCTGGGTGACTCCGTCGGTCGAGCGTCCGACTTCGACTCAGGTCACGATCTCGCGGTTTGTGGGCCCGAGCCCCGCGTCGGGCCCTGTGCTGACAGCTCCGAGCCTGGAGCTGCTTCGGATTCTGTGTCTCCCCCTCTCTCTGCCCCTCCCCCACTCACTCTGTCTCTCTCTCTCAAAAATATTACTATTGTTTCAATAAACATTAAAAAAGAAATAAAACCAATAGAAATATATTCTTTTCACAGATCTTCAAGTCGGACGTCAGAAAACACGATTAATTAACACACGAGGCTGAGGTCAAGACATCGGTAGGTCCTTCCTCTCTTGGGAGGCTCTGGGGAGAATCTGTTCCTTGCCTTTTCCAGCTTCTGGTGCCTGCTGGCATTTCTTGGCTTGTGGCCACATTAGCCCAAGCTCTGTCTCCATCTTTCCATGGCCTTTTCTTCTCTTGTATGGTTTGTCTGATCTCCCTCAGCTCTCTCTTACAAGGGCACTGTGATGGCATTTAGGGCCCACCTAGATAATCCTGGATTATCCCTTCAAATCCTTAACTTAATCATACCTTCAAAGATCCTTTTTCCAAATACGATAACATTTACAGTTTCCGGAGATTAAGAGCTGATATCTGTGGATGGCCATTATGTAGCCTAAGACAGTGTCTAAATTCCCCAGGATTTAGTGCTCAGACGAGATGAATCAGTCCCGAAGAAACCTGCCCGGTATCCAGTCGTCCGGTCTCCCCAGCCACGTGGTTAGAATCTTCAGGGTCAGGCCCAGCCCAGCAGCCCGTGCGGGCCAGGGGAGGACAGGGGTCAGTTCTGTTTCACTTCCTCCCCGGCGGGGGCTGAGCACTGAAGATCAGACGTAGTCAGGAGGTGATGTTGCTGGCAAATGATTGTGCCACTTTGTTTGTTTGTTTGTTTGTTTGTTTTTAATGGGCCCCTTTCTCATTTACTAAGGGGATGCCTGCTGTCCACTTTGCCTTAACTTGCGTCTTTTGCCTGCAAGGAACACTCCGTCACCTCGACTGGCCCACAATACCCGGGTATAACCCAACCTTGCACTGCGTGTCGGGCCCGCGCCTGGGGTTCGAATTCCCATTCTGCCAGCTCCCAGCTGTGAACCTTGAGCAAGTTGCTTAACGGCTCGGAGTCTACTTCATGAAGATGGGAGGCTCGTAGTACCTAAGGGCTAGGTTACTGTCTGGGTTACAGGGGAAAGAGAACGAGGATCGGGGCAACTTGGCAGTGAGCCTAGCACGCAGCCCTCAGTCAGTGTGAGGGGATGTCTACTCCCGCCACGTGGGATCCGCTTCGGCCTCTCTCTTTTCTCACTGCGACGGTCTCCTAAAAACTCAGGCCCACACCGTCTCAGTTGGCCAGCGACCCTGACCAACCCTGCCCAGAGCATCCTTGCCGCATCTGCCTTTGACCCCGTCTGCAGGCTTTTCTGGCGTCTACCTCTCGGGGGAGAGGCCGGTTTGCACATCCCTGGGTTCTAGCAGCAGCCCCTGGGGGGAGCAGCTCCGTGCAAGGCTTCCGGGGGCGCGGTTGAAGCAGGCTTGGAGGCGGAGCTACAGGTGGGTTCGGGGCTTGACTGGAGGTGCAGTGGGAGGCGGGGTCAGGAGCGCGGTTGATTGGTTGGGGTCGTGATTGGAGGCGTGGCTAAGGGCGGGGTTGGGGCTGGACAGTCCCAGGTGCAAAGCTTGGTCTGGCTCTAGGGCAGGACCTGAGTGGAAAGGTGGGCAGTCAGTCGAGGGCTGGGGCATCTCTTCCACTTCTGTGACTTTATTCACTATTGTTCACGCTGCTGGTTCTTACCCGCCCTCCAGTCTTCTGAAACCTCGTCGTATTTACCCTCACGACCTTCGCTTTTGGAGGACCCGTTTCGTTGCCTGCACCCGGATGCGTGTGGCTTTGCAAATCATTCCCTAAGCCTGGAGCGTTCCTGTCCCCTTTCCTCTTTTGGAAACAACTAGAACAATAGCAAAAAACGGTAATAATCATAATAGCAGCCAACGGGTTGGCTGCTTTTGCCAGGAACTGCCAGGTGCCCTTACGTGGATTAGCTCATTTCATATCACACACATGGGTGCGCGCACACACACGCACACACACACATGCACACACACGCACACACACACGCACACACACCCACTATATGGCAGGTGCTTTAAAAGCTCAGTATTATCTATGATGACGCTGAGAGACTGAGAAGTCAAGTAACCGAATGTTAGCTTCCCTCTCTTGCTCAATAAACCCCTAATGAAAGAGAACCATGGCTAAACCAGGCCGTCCCAGAGTACTACTCTAAAAATAACACTGCCAATTGCCTTTTTTTTTTTTTTTCTGCTCACAGAGTCAACTCTGTTCACTATGTGAGAAAATTAAAAAGTAGAAAATCACTAAATTAGAAAAATAAAGAAAATCATAGTAACAGAAAATAAAAATCACCCATAGCATTTTAGTTACAAATTATTTCCGGTCTGTCTGTCTGTCTCTATCTGTACATCTTCTAGGGAATTAAATTTAAGCCATGATTTTTCTAGATACGTCTCCTGAGGCAAGGAAAATAAAAGCAAAAATAAACTCTTGGGATTTCATGAAAATAAAATGCTTCTGCACAGTGAAGGGAACATCACCAAAACTAAAAAGCAACCTACTGAATGGGAGAAGATATTCGCAAATGACATATCCCATAAAGGGTTCCAAAATACATAAAAACTTATAAAACTCAATACCCCAAAAAACAAATAATCCAATTAAAAAATGGGCAGACCACACGAACAGACATTCCTCTAAAGAAGACATCCAGATGGCCAACAGGCACATGAAAGGATGGCCAGCGTCACTGACCATCAGGGACCCGCAAATCAAAACTACATTGACATATCACCTCATAACCTGTCAGAATGGCTAAAGTAAAAAACACAAGAACCAACAAGTGTGGGCAAGGATGTGGAGAAAAAGGAACCCTCTTGCACTGCTGGGGGGAATGCAAACTGGTACAGCCCCCGTGGAAAGAAGTATGGAGCTTCCTCAAAAAATTAGAAATAGAATTACCTTATGATCCATAATTGTGCTATTGAGTACCCCCCAAATACAAAACACTAATTCAAGGGGTGCCTGAGTCGGCAGCCAGTCGGTTGAGAGCCCCACTTTGGCTCAGGTCATGATCTCACTGCCTGTGGGTTTTAGCCCCACGTCCGGCTCTGTGCTGACCGCGCTGAACCTACTTCGGATTCTCTATCTCCCTCTGTCTCTGCCCCTTCCCTGCTCACAAATTCCCTCTCTCGAAAATAAATAGATGGAAAAACTTAAAAAAACAAAAAACACAAATTCAAAGAGATATATGCCCCCTTGTGTCTACAGCAGCGTTATTTACAGCCCAAGTGTCCTTCGACTGACCAATTTATAATGCAGACGTGGTATAGACATGCACAAGGGAATATTGTTCAGCCATAAAAAAGAATGAGATCCTGCCAGTTGCAACAACACAGACAGGGCTAGGGAGTATAATGCTGAGTGAACTAAGTCAGCGAGAGCAAGACAAACACCATATGATTTCACTCATTTGTGGCATTTAAGAAACAAAGCAAATGAGCAAAGGGGGGCGGGGGGGAAAGAGACAAACCAAGAAACAGACTCTTGAACTGTAGAGAACACACTCGTGGTTACCAGAGGGGGTAGGGGGCAGGGATGGGAATTAGGGAATGGCGATTAAAGAGGACACTTACCATGATGAAAAGAAATAAAAGGAAAAAAATTTTAAGCCATGATTTTTTTAAACATTTATTTATTTATTTATTTATTTATTTTAAAAATGTTTTATTTATTTTTGAGAGAGAGAGAGAGACAGAGCACGAGTGGGGGAGGAGCAGAGAGAGAGGGAGACACAGAATCCGAAACAGGCTCCAGGCTCCGAGCTGTCAGCACAGAGCCCGACGCGGGGCTCGAACTCACGGACCGCGAGATCGTGACCTGAGCCGAAGCCGGACGCTCAACCGACTGAGCCACCCAGGTGCCCCAAGGATTTTTTTTTTTTTTTTTTAAACAGTGGCGACTCCTGGCTTTCCTGCTCTTACCTGCAGATGTTTGCTGAATGAATAAGGGCAGCCGTGAAGGCTGATGCTGTTTCCCCCAGCCCCCTCCCCTCCAATTGAGAGCGGACCAGTAGGAATGTCCAGTGGTTTCGAGAAGCCATTTCATCACACTGTGGTCCTGTGGACAATTAAAACAGATTCTGCTGACCGGGAACAGCTCCCACCCCTGCCCCCACCCCAATTCGGTCTTCAGAGTCCTTTGCTTGGCAGGAAAACGCTGCCCCCTCCTGGAGGCTTAGACGGACGGGCACACCGGAGACCAGGCTGCAGACCAAAACGACCTTCATTACATCTGAACAATAGGTTCAAAGAAGACCGAAGAATAAATGAGGGCAAACGGGGCTGGGTGAGATGACGCCACTGGGTGGAAATAAAGATTTCGCGATACCTTCTTCACTTAATGAGACTCACGCAGTCCCTTTGGGGAAACCGTGGCATAAGCTACCCGTTGCACAACCTGGATGTTGCCGGGTACGGACTGTCCTCTACGGAAGAGTTGGGAAGAGCCCTTGGGGTCCGAAGAGGCACTGATTCTGAGAAGTCACACGATCTCCAGAAGGGCCCCGCGTCCCTAAAGGTGGGGCAGAATCAGGAGGCCCCCACCCCGGTGATGGGGTCCTTGGGCTGGAGGACGAGCCAACGTGCCTCCGTTTCGGTTCTGTGCCCCTTTGCCCGGTTTCAAAACCTTCCCCACCTGTGTCTTTCCCCATGCAAATGAACAGCAGGAAAAGCTGGCCCGGGGAGGTTTCATAGCCAAGCCCGAAGCGGGCTCCTTCCAAACTGTTGGCATGACACCGGCTTCCGGAAGGTTCGCCAAACTTCCTTTCTCCCCCACCCCCACCCCCAAAAGTCAGGACTCCTCTGCCTGCTGCCCTTCTCCCTGGGCATCCTTCGAAAGGCGGAGTGCGGGGAGTCAACCATAGAAAATGTGACCCACGACTCTGGTTTTCTTCCCAAGGGAAGCCAGAAGGCATTTGCAAAGAAAGTTCCTCTAGGTCCCACCCCCGAGGGGACCAGATGATGCCTGGTGCGCATGCTGAACAGCCCGCCTGGGAGAACCCAGAGGTCAGGTGTGGCGCGGAGGGGGAGGGGGACGCGGCCAAACTACGTGCCTTTGCTCTCCTGGTTCTTTTTTTCCCCCACCGTACTTTTTTTTGTTGTTTTTTAAGTTGAGGAGTGGTTGACATACTCTTCCGGCTCTAATTTTGTTCTGGTTCTAATCGGGGCTCCAGAAACCGGCATCCTGGCCGAGGGGTGGACAGCCTTCCTCGTGCTTCTCCGCCCACCCCCTGCACTCGTTGGCCAGTATCTGCTTCACCAGCCTGTGAGCCCCGCGGTCTGGGGCACTGTCTGCTCTGTGGGCGTCTCCCCGGAGCCCAGCACAGCGCCTGGCCTGCCCGCCTTCGTTGGAGGAACGTGGGGAGAGTGGCCTTGAGTCGGGAGAAACGGCTTCTCCTAAGTGGGCCTCCATCACCTTGGGGAAAAGGAGGGAAGTGGACAGGATTTTCTCGGCTACGCGCCGGCCCGACAAAGTCCTTGCTCCCCCGGGCCTTACAGTGCTACTGGGGAAGACGGGGATTAAAGAAATTTCGGTAGATAATTAATTTCAGTTGGCAAAGTGCTCCTGAAGGAGAGCATCGGGGATCCTACGGAAACTACGCAGCTCCAGCTTGAGTAGGAGATAGCCGGACCTCCAGAAAGGGAAGGGCATTCCCAGAGAAGGAACGGCATAGGCAAAGGCCCCGAGGCAGCTTCTGGGGCAGCATCTGTTTGCTTTTCTGACAAAGAGGTCGGATGCATCTGGTCACGTTTGTTCCTCCCTCCGCTGTCAGGAGTGCAGAAGCCAACGGCCAAGAGGGTGTCCCTCTTCACACAGCCGCAAGGAAGGGCCACCGGGAACCTGCCTCACCAGCGCTGCTGAGCCACCGAACTGGTCCCTGCAGCCACCTCCCAGGTCCTTGTCATGTGAGAAAACAAGGATTTTTCTGTTCATTTGCAGCCCCAGGCATTTTCTCTCTGAAAGAAGGAGAGAAGGCTGGCAGCTTTCCTAACTAGCCAGGCTTGTAGATGTGGTCAGGTGGCATCACTCACAACAAAGTGGGTTCAAGTGCAAATGAAAAGCTCCCATTCCCATCACCCTGCCCGTGAGCCAGAGCCCTGGGCCCCTGGCTGAGGACCCCTTGCTCCCAGCAGAGTTGGTATAATCCTCAGAGAAAACATCACCCCCAGGGAACGCTCAGTTCCCTCCCCTGGGGAGTCTGCCAAGTGCTAGGAAGACAGAGGGGAAGGGAAGTCCCCGCTCTCCTGTCCGACCTGCTCACACAATCCCGGTTCTGCCTGTCACCTTCTGCTCTGCAGCCGTGGCCCGCCCTCCACCCCCAGGGGGTCACCCTGCTCCTGTGTGGGGTCAGCAGGTAGAAGGTCTACACAACTCTCGCAGCTGGGGTCTCCTGGCAGGGCTGTTACCCCAGTTTCCTCACTAATTACACTGCGGCATTGCTTCCTGAACAGAGAAACTTCTATAATTTGGGCTATAAAACATCTCTTTGAATTTCCCCCGAGTCTGCTGTGATTATAATAATAAAACGGACCGCGCACATGAAGGTCTTCATCCCCACAGCTCAGCGTTCACAATAAACAAATCATAATTATGTATCTCAGCAGGCCCCCTCCCTTTTCTCCCCCCTTTTCCTACTAGGGAAACTGAGGCAAGAAGGAGGTCAAGTGCTTGGCTCGAGGCTATGGCTTCTCTTAGCCGCCTGCTGTGACTTTCACCGCGCCCATAATTAGAGCCCTGCTGGGAAGCCACGGGAGGTTTGCAAGGGCACCCCCGGTGCCAAACGTCTGCCCCCTCGCGCAAGCAGCTCGTTTGAACAGAGGCGAAGCTGGGGTCTGACTCTAGCTGCATGAGGCCCTTTATGTATCCCGACCTTGAGTGGCCAGGGTACCTGCCTCTTACCCGTGGGATCGACACGCGTGTCCCCGGCTAGAGTGGGAGCTTGCCAAGGCAGGGATCAGGCCCGCCGCACCCGGTCTGTGCCAGGCAGCGTCCAAGAGCGTGCCTGCACATTTCACGCGCGAGAGGAGGCGTGCACACAAGGCTGTGTGCCGTGGTGGGGGGACACGTCCCCTCTCTCCTGCACAGCCGCACCCCCTTTTTCCTCCTCACCCGTGGCTTCTTGTCCGGGGCAGCAACCGTGACAATGTGCGCTTCTGCAAGCCTCTGGGGTGGGTGTGGACAGGTGATGGCTGTTCTCTTAGCTCTAGGTGAGGTGGACCCCTTGCCCCCGGTCCCCCAACTATCACGAGGGGCAGAGCAGAACCTGAAGCCCAAGATTTGGTCTCTATGGCTCTTTCTTCTGATCCCAAGACTTGGGGGTCCTTGGTTATTCAGTTCCAAGAGGCCCTGACACCTGCTGCTTAGGTGGTGACCGTACCAATAACAGGAAAGATAATCCTAATAACGGCAAGCAATTATTGAGCACTTCCTGTATGCGGGGCCCTGTGCTCAATGCTTTCAGTGCCTCCGTGCTTATAAGACAGGTGCTGTTCATACTCCCGTCTTGCGGATGAAAGTGGGGCTCAGGTAGGGCATGGGACTTGCCCAAGGTCACACAGCGATGAAGCGGCAAGGCTGGACGAGGACCTGGGTGTCTCTGGCCCCTGGGTCGGAATTAGCAACGGTGATCAGCGACATGTGTTGGGGACTCGCCAGCCACGGGGCCGGGATTTATTTGCAGGGTTTCATGTTGCTCTCCGAACAGACCGTGAAGCCAGGGCCATCTCCGGACTTGTGTGGGGGCTCCACGCACTCGCCTTCCAGGCCCCACCGCCCATATCCTCTCAAACTCACTTAACGACATACCATTAGGTTTTGTGGACGTGACGTAAGCCGTTATTCGTTTCGAGTTCGTGGTATTCTGAGCCAAGTAATTTTTATTTTGTAGATGTCAAAACTTCTTCTGTTCCCACTCTGCCTTTTTGACAGGCTGGCCGTTGTAGGATGCTGGTTCTATTATTATTGCAGAAGAGGTTCTGCAAGCCCTCGGCCAGGGGGCAAGGGAGTGGGGACTGGCATCTTGTCTGTCTGACTCTGGGGCCCAGGTCCTGGCCACGGGGCCCCGCCTTGGCGGTGGCCCGGTGAGTCCTTGGATGCCTCTCAACGCTCTCACCTCCTTCCAGGCCAGAGGTAAACCTGGCATGAGGCCAGTGATGGTGTTTCCAAACCCTGAATCTGGCCTTACCTGCAAATTTAGGTGAAGGGCCCAGGCCCAGGAAGGCTCTGGAATTTTCAATGTGCAAAGTCCAAGAGCCAAAGAGGGGGCAGCCTGCAGGGCCAGGGAGAGGTGGGGCCTTGGGGAGCCATTGCTGTGAAGTCGGGGTCCCCACAGGTCCCCACGCTGCGGGAGGGAAGGGCCAAGGGGTTCACCGTCCCCGGTCCCCAGCTTCTCCTGGAGAAAGGGAGATCAGGACAGTGCCAGGACAGCCCCGCATCTCCCCGCTTACCCCCCGGGGCGGGGGGGTGCTCCTGTGACTGATCGCCTTCCAGGAGGCACCGAGAGCCCTGGGCAGCCTTCCAGCCAATCTGGGGTAAGACCTGGACAGGGTTGGACCTCAAGGCGGCCCTGGCTCTGCACCATCTGCACGGGAGCTTGGGGAGAAGACTCAGGAGATGGGCCCCGCCCCCAGCCCCACGCACCTGTGCAGGTGGCCTATTCAAGACCCTTGTCAATGGCTGCTGGGAAGAAAGGGATAAGATGTGCGGGAACAGAGCCTCGCTCTCAACCTGCTTGTCGATCCGGCTCTTCCTGGGCCTTGGTGTTCATCCCAGCAGTAAAAGTCAAGATTTTCTTTCTTTCTTAATAATATTTCGAATTGCAGAAATAACGCGTGCTCGTCCTTCAGAAATACAGAAATTAAGCGATGAGCCAAACAGAGACAACCGCTATCCCCACTTTGCTGCTTATTATTATTATTATTATATGATAATTATTATATATGATAATATATTTAATAGTATGATATGTTATATAATAATAAAAATAATAATGCAAAATAATGGCAACTGCAATGTATTGAACGCTTATCGCTGCCCCACCCCAGGCTTGGTGTTTTGCACGTCGTAGCTCATTTAATCCCGCCAACGATCCTGAAAAGTGAGTTACTATTTTTGCCCCCATTTTGCAGATGAGAACGTTGATGTTCAGAGACTTGAAGCTCCGCCCCCAGGAATCAAAGGCAGGGGGCCACTCCTTCCAGGCATCCGGAGGCTTCTAGAATCATCCGTTATGCTGTCCACAAAAATGGAGCCCTCCTTTTTACGGGAGCTTTTTACCAAACATGTGACAGGGTACAGCCTAGTGAACTCTCCCAAAGTGAACTCACCGCGTCCCCGGCATGTGTGAAGACACAGAAGGCCCCCTGGCCACCTGCCCCCCACCTTCCCCAAGGGGATCCTACGGGTTTGAAACCTGCTTCTGTCCATCCGACGGCGCGTCGAGAATAGCTTTCTGCACTGATTGACTGGGGCGTCTTCGGTTTGAATGTCCTACCGCTCGCTACACCCAGCGCCCGTTGTCAGCACTGCGTCAAAGCCTGACTTTCGCGGCCCTTCATACGGCACAGCGGCCCCAGGCTGCTGCCGCTGGACTCTCGCCTTTTCTTCAAGTCCTTGGGCTGGTGCAGCTCGTCGGCCTGGCGGCCACGTCTATATTTATAACTTAGACACATCGCGCCCCCTCCGCCTCCACTGCCTGGAACTGTTTTCCTGGTCAGAGCTCAGGAAGGAGGTCCGGGCTTGGGGGGGTAGGGGAGGGGTGGGCCAGATTTAACAGTCAGCGACCTGTGCGCAGGGATCAAGGAACGCCCTCCACTGCTCCGAGTAATGGAGACACAGCGACATCTTTGCCCCTAAAACACGTTCTGCAAAACACACACATTTCTACCCTTTGCCAGAAAACCGTGGGAAACCAGTGTTTCACTTTGGCAGGTGAATATTGGACCGACTGCGACAGCCTTCCCGCCTCAGCTCACAGAGAAACACGGATGTGGTTTTATAGGTCTTGGAGCAGGGTCCCTCCACCGGGCCCTACTGGGGCCAGAAGCCTCTGTCTCGTGGGGGCTGTCCTCTGTGCTACAG
Organism: Lynx canadensis; assembly: GCF_007474595.2. NCBI lineage: Eukaryota > Metazoa > Chordata > Mammalia > Carnivora > Felidae > Lynx > Lynx canadensis. The sequence goes on along the minus strand of NC_044305.1, from coordinate 5,784,010 downwards.
AATGCCTGGCGGCCTCCCTGGCCTCCAGCCGCAAGACGCCAGTAGCATCCCCTCCCTGTCCCCAACTGTGACCCCCAAAAAACGTTGCCAGACATCGTCAGGCGACCCGTGCTGCCCTAGCCTCCCCTCGCCACGCTCTCCTTTGAGAACCACTACTCTAGACGACAGCTGCTCTTTTATTCAATGTGGGACGTATTGTTTTAAATACAGTTTTTAAATTGTTTATTTTTGAGAGAGAGAGAGAGAGAGCGTGAGTGGAGGAGGGGTAGAGAGAGGGAGACACAGAATCTGAAGCAGGCTCCAGGCTCTGAGCTGTCGGCACAGAGCCCGATGCGGGGCTCGAACTCATGACCGACTGAGCCACCCAGGCACCCCCCCCCCTTTTTTTTTCAGACCAGAGAGCGAATATTATAGCTTGTGTGGGCCAAGGGGCAAAATTGAGGATAGTATATGAGTTTCTATAAAACCATTTCAAAGGTAACCCTTTAAAACTATCAAAAACATGCCTAGTTCTTGGAGCGGAAGGGAAAAAGGCAAAAAAAGTCAGTGAGGCTGCTGGAGGGCTGTAGTCCGCCAAGCCGGTTTAGAGGAAAAATAACAGCTCACATTCATTCAGTATTTGCCTGCGTACCAGCACTGATCTGCTCAAGTCCCTTCCAGGGAGAAGAGAGCACGTGCAAAGGGCCTGAGGCAGGAGATTCTTGGTGTGCCGGAGGAGCAGGTGGGGGGACGCAGGTCCCAAAGCCACGCCAGGAAGACACGGACTCGGGAAGGGTCCACGAGACACGGTTACATCAGAGTCCCTACAGAGAAAAAGAGTCGACCCGACGGGTCCCACACATCCATGCATTCAACAGATGTATCCAAGCCCCTTGTGTTCTCTTCTGCCTCCCAAGATTCAGGCCGGTGAAGGCTGAGGCTGGGCAGGTCTGTGGAGACTGGAGAGCTCAGCCCAGGGCTCAGCGTCCCCAGGCCAGGCTGAGGAAGGAGGGTGCCTGGATCTGCCACACCACAGGACTCACGCCGTAATCGGGACACGGCCCCTTCCAAGCTAATGACAAGGTCCTCGTAGACACACACAGCAGGGAGCGGAAGGGAGCCCCGAAGCCAAGCTCTGAGTTCGCTGAACCTCAAGCCGCGTCAGCCTCAGCCAAAAAAATGTTACGGGCCCTGTTTGTGGTTCCATCCCTCTCTCCCTGCCTCCTTTCCTTCTCCGAAGCCCAGGATGGGTGGGAAAGGATCTCCCACCGTAAGAATGAAGGCACACGGTAGCTGGTGTGCAGTGAGTGCGTCACGTGCGCTAAGTGGGTTATGTTGTCAGAGGAGATTGCGAGACGGACAAAGGGAGACTATCGGGTGTACATTCGGTGAGCGGATGCTGCATCATCAGGAATGCAAATGATTTTGTCCCTGGAAATGCAGATAAGTTTTGTCTCCTGGAGCACAACTGATTCTCGTCCTATGACTGGGGACCCGTTTTGCTTCTATGTGCAGATTTATTTCAGCATTTCTGACTGCCCGTATAGTTATGTGTGTCTTTGAACTGTCCCTTGAACTGTTTGTCACATCTTGCTGGTTCCCTCGTGAACCAAGGCGTTAAATAGACTCTTCGATACATTTCCACTTTAGCTCTGTAGGAGTCCTGATTTTATCTTTTAAAAATGTATTTTTTTTTTTAACGAAAACATGCGTGATCTTATTTAGAACCCTGTGAGATGGCTCTAGTTGCCGTCGCTCTCATTTTGCAGAAGAGGGAAACTGAGGCCCAGGGTGCCAGGCAACCTGCTCGAGGCCATCCGCAGGTAACTGTTGGAGTCAAGCTTTGCGCGCAGGCAGCGGGGCCCGGAGCTGGGGCGCTTTGCCACTGTCCCGGGTAGTTGTCGTGGCGAAGCGACTCGACACGATATGGTGTGACAGGCTCGCCCCGACCGTGCTATCGGATTTCAAGTTGCTGCCTTTGTAGCCGGCTGATGTGGCCCGACGCCCAGGGAACCCCAAGAGCAGGCGTAGGAACGTCTCTTGTCCCTCTCTGACGCCTCGCACGGAGCTATGAACAGCGCGGGCCGGTGCTAAGAAACCAATTCAGAGAAGGCCTTGGAACCACCAGCTGGGGGTCTGGATTTGCTCCTTAGTGTCACTGAGGTGTACTTCTTTAATTTGCCTATTTTCACAGAATAAATGTAAATAAACAGTCATGACTGTTATCACAAGGATGGTACATTCTTTTTATTATTTATTGATTTAAAAAATGTTTTAAAATTTTATTTTTGAGAGAGAGAGAGACAGAGACAGAGAAACAGAGCACAAGTAGGGGAGGGGCAGAGAGAGAGGGAGAACAGAATCCGAAACAGGCTCCAGGCTCCGAGCTGTCAGCACAGAGCCCGACGCGGGGCTCGAACTCACAGACCGCGAGATCATGACCGGAGCCGAAGTCGGACGCTCAGCCGACCGAGCCACCCAGGCGCCCCAAGAATGGTAAATTCTTTAGGGAGTAGTAAAGAACCCCAATCTGAACACTTCACTAACCGACGGGCAGGCTGATTTTTCAAACACTCAGGAACCACCTCCGGCCAGGACGAGAGTGAGTTATGCGTTAGAACTATTGATACGCCAACTCTTTAACCGGTTGGCTGTCCCTGCGTGACATTCGAATTACGTTCGCTTTGCGAGCGATCTGAGTGTTTGCGCCCGAGAGTGTTGTGGGCTGACATTTGCTGAGTTTTCACTCCACATCAAGCCCTTTTCTAAATACTTTACGTGCGTGTTCTCACCTCATCTTTAAACGACTCTGTGGTGCGAGCCCATAATTACCCTCATTTTACACATGAGGTGGCTGAGGTCCAGAGAGGTCGTCCCTTGCCAAAGGCCACAAAATGAAGCGAGGACTTTTATGGGCAGGAAATAGTCTAAGTACCCGGCTCAACCTGCAAGAGTAGAGTTTTTATGAAAAAGGAAGGGTAATCCAGGGGACGGAACCAAGGATCCAGAGAGCTGAGAGCTGTGCAGAATCAGTCCCAGGACTGAGGGCTGATCAAGGGACTTGCCTCGGGTGCCCGACTGGATTCCAGAATAGGCCAGTAATGGGTAGCCCGTAGGCCTCGTGACCACCTGAAGCACAGGGAGAAGAAGACGTGGTTTCATTAGAGACGGAGAACGTAGGGGGATATTTCCACTGCTTCGTTATCCTTTTAAACGGAGGGACCTATGATGGAGCTCTCGCCATTCACCTTCTCCCTTGTATTATTCTCGACATGCAGATAAGCCAAAGTAGTGTTTCCGTCGTGGCTCAGGCATAAAGAAGGGTGCAGGTGGAATACTGAAGGACCTTGGTCTCTGAACTTTAAGGTACTGCAGAGGCGTGGATTTTCATCAACAGGCGAGCATAGAACATTTTCCCTCTGCTACTTTGAGCCCCGGGGCTTCCAAGGAGGTGGCTCTGGGACTTCTTTTGGCAGGGAGGCAGGGGTAAGGTGGGATTGCTTTCTCCAATTAAAAAAAATTTTTTAAATGCTTATTTATTTTTGAGAGAGAGAGAGACAGAGAGAGACAGAGAGACAGAGTGTGAGCAGGGGAGGGGCAGAGAGAGAGAGGGAGACACCGAATCGGAAGCAGGCTCCAGGCTCCGAGCTGTCGGCACACGGCCCGACGCGGGGCTCGAACTCTCGAACTCATGAGCCCGCATCTGGCTCTGCGCCGATAACACAGAGCCTGCTTGGGATTCTTTCTCTCCCCCTTCTCTCTGCCCCTACCCTGCTCATGCTCTCTCTCTTTCAAAATAAGTAAATAAACTTAAAAAAAACCTGACAATACCAAGTGTTGACAAAGCCCAGGAATGATCACACATCGCTGATGTGCGCGTGTAAACTGGTTGAACCACTTTGGAAAACCGTTCAGAGGTTTTTATTAAAGTTACATGCACACCTACTCACTGACCCAGCAATCTGTCCCCAAAAAGACCCATCCAAAACGTTCAGGGCTGCTTCGTTCCTATTGGTCAAAAAGTAGGAACGATGCAAAGTCACACATTTAGGTAGGTTAACAGGTGTTCGATCCCACGGTGGAATCCCACTCGACGATGTAAAGGAACAGCCACTGAAACGCTAGCGACGAATTTCAGAAACGTTATGCCAAGCGAAAGAGACAGACGTAAGATGTTCGCGGGCAGGCAGACCTTCTCTGCGGCCTCTAAAGTCAGAGCTCGGGTTGCTTCCTGTGGTGGTGATTGACCAGCAAGGGGCATTAGGAGCTCTCAGAGGTGACGGAGAAGCTCAAGGACAAAGCCGTGTCGAACATCCTTGTGCGTACCTTGATATTCTCCTGCAAGTATATCCATAGGGTGAATTCCCGGAAGTTCAGTTGCTGGGTCAGAGGGGACGGGGCTGGTGACGTCTCACAGAGATAGCCTAACCGTCCTCCAGAAATACCGTAGCAACATCCGCCCCCCACGGCACAGCCACTTAGGAGAGCCACGGCTTTTCCACACCCTCAGCGGCTCCGCGCATGATCAACCTTTACGATGTCTGCCGATCTGATCCGTCAAAAAATATTTGATCTTCGTTTTGATTGTGTAAAACTTAGAGCTGCTCTTTTTTTTTTAATTTTTTTTAACGTTTATTTATTTTTGAGACAGGGAGAGACAGAGCATGAACAAGGGAGGGTCAGAGAGAGGGAGACACAGAATCTGAAACAGGCTCCAGGCTCTGAGCCATCAGCCCAGAACCCGACATGGGGCTCGAACTCACGGACCGCGAGATCGTGACCTGAGCTGAAGTCGGACGCTTAACTGACTGAGCCACCCAGGCGCCCCTGCTCTGTCTTTTTTAAAATATATTTTTCAGGGGCGCCTGGGTGGCGCAGTCGGTTAGGCGTCCGACTTCAGCCAGGTCACGATCTCGCGGTCCGTGAGTTCGAGCCCCGCGTCGGGCTCTGGGCTGATGGCTCAGAGCCTGGAGCCTGTTTCCGATTCTGTGTCTCCCTCTCTCTCTGCCCCTCCCCCGTTCATGCTCTGTCTCTCTCTGTCCCAAAAATAAATAAACGTTGAAAAAAAAAATTAAAATATATTTTTCAAAGGTTATTCATTTTGAGAGACTCAGAGACCGTGCAAGTGGGGGACGGGCAGAGAGAGAGAGAGACAGAGAGACAGAGGGAGACAGCGAATCCCACGCAGCCTCCACATCGTCAGTGTGGAGCCTGTCACGGGGCTCGAACGCACGAGACCGTGAGATCATAACCTGAGCTGAAACCAAGCGTCGGACCCTTAACCGACTGAGCCCCCCAGGCGCCCCCCGCATCTGCTCTGTCTTGACCCGTTTCCCATAGTTTCTGCACCCGATGTCATTCGAGGCAAGGTTTGTTGGTAAGCAGGCAAAAATTTCGGACTAGGACGGAGAAGAGATCGTGTCTCCTGAAATACAGCTGCCCAGACCGAAGGCGGAGTCTCTCCCCGGTGGGGTTTTGCAGCAACGCCGGGCAACTGTAGACGCCCGACGCAGACTCTCCACTGCTCCGTTTCCTCGCCCGTGGAGTCAATAATGGCATCGTTGCTGATGGGAAGGTTATTTAATGAGCCGATACAGGGAGGCGCAGCCTGGGTCTTGCGTAAGTCTCAGCCATTGCTGTGATCATGACTCATCACAGAGACTTCCCCTGTGGGCCCTCCTTTCTGTCTTGAAACCATGCGACTGAGTGAGATCCCTTCCGGCTGTCCTGCCCCGTGGTCTCTGCTCCTGGTGCCCCCGGGCACACCTGCTTCCCTGCCCCGGGCGCCGTGCCCCACGCTCCTGAAGTCACCCACCTGCCAACGTACCCCCCAGGCTGCACTGCCTCTGGCCGTCTCTCCTGGACTCTAGGGGACGCCTACTTGGTCACCTGGCCCCAAAGCCAGGACGTTTATGTCCAAGGCTCACGGTCCCCGGAGAAAAGAAGTCTTCAGCTCACAGCCTCTCCTTCTAAAAGGAGCGAGGCTCCGTCAGCTCACGTCGCAGCCACACGCTGTCCCCTTCCCTCTGCCCCAAGAGTCCAGACCCAAAGCACCGATCCCTGCTTCCCCCTTGTCTCTCGGCGTATCGGCTCGGGCGCCCTCACCGTGGACGCCAACAGACAGACACGAATTCCAGTTTAAGCTGCATTGGGTCCCCCCGCCCTGGCCAAAAAGGGCATCCTCGTGGTGGTCCTACCAAGGTTCCATTTGCCTCGGCTCACTTCGC